>NC_142083.1:81731541-84231541 GCF_054644295.1 Miniopterus natalensis
TGTTCACCCTAAGAGCAGCTGTGGGGTTAGTGAGACTCTCCCTTCATCTAAGGATTCATAAGGTGCAGAGGGGTTGTGACTTTCCCGACACCCATCTTGTAAGCTGTGCAATTATGAGCTCAGCTTACTTAAACCTCTCTTTCCACCACAGCAACTACACTTCCTTTGGGTGATTAATTTGGATGATTATAAACTAAATCTTAAACAATTCATGTTACTCATGTATGAACCATGTCAAGTTTTAAATGTCTTTACTATCCTGCCTATTTTTACAGGTTGACTATGTCATTAAGGAAGCAACTAATCTAGATAACTTGGCTCAGCTGTATGAAGGTTGGACAGCCTGGGTATGAATGGCGAGATAGTAGATGAGTCTGGTTAAGCGAGGTCAGACATCCACCAGAATCAACTCAGCCTCAGGCATCCAAAGCCACACCACAGTCGGTGGTGATGCAACTGGGGGCTTACTCTGAGGAAACCTAGGAAATCTCGGTGCGCTAGGAGGGGAATCCTGCAGGGCAGCTGCACTCAGGGATACGCCCAACACCATGGCCTGCCACCCCAGGGTCAAGGGTGAAAGAAAGAAAGCTCACCGCCTGAACACGGAGATTGTCTTTCTGCCTCAGAACAGCTGCAAACGTGTCAGGAGGTTAGCTGCAGAAAGAAATCGGGATGCTGCGGAGCACAGAGTGATTTGGAACTCCATTCCACCTGACCCTGTGTGTACAATCCAGGAAAAAACCAACCCCGTTCAGAAACAGAGAACTGGGGCCGCGAAGAAATCACAGCCAAGGAAGATTTGATGCATTCAGATTCTGTGTAACACTTGTTGCTTGGCAACAGTACTGGTTGGGTTGACCAGTAAGTACAAAAAGGCTATGTGATACGAATTTCAGAAATGGACTGAAAATGGAGAGCTATGTAACAGATACACTACATGGGAAGAACTTACTTCTGAAATAAAGGGAAAAACCCCGCTCCTCCTCCTCCTCCCCAGACCCTACCACCTATCCTTTCTCCTTTTACCTGATCTAGTAGATTAGACATCTTTCAAATTCACTTTTTGTTCAATCCTCATATTTCATATACTTCGGTCTCAATGCTGTTACACAACTTATCTTTGGAGTGATAAACAGAAATCTCTCTAAAACCACTGATAACATGGAAAATTCAAGGATTGTTTGAAGGTCTGATGATCACATACAAAATGTAATTCTGGTTAAGTCATTTCTGTGATTCTATCATGTACAGTTTCCAGAATTGTCACTGTGCATTCAAAAGTAATGAATCTAACAGACATTTGATTTCATGTACACTCCCCTTTGCTTATAGTGTGCATTTTTTTGGAGGTCATTCAATTTTTCCCTCTTCTGTGATTGCTGTAGTTTCTTTCATAGAAAGTAGCTAATCCAATGTAATCTTTTTACCTTTTTAAAAACCAGGATAGAGTACCTATTAGAGTTTTACATTGTTGATGACAGATTAAAAATAAAGTGATGTTCTCTTGGAGGTAGAGTGAAATGTTTTTTTAATTTAGTTTTCTCATTTAATACTTTTAATTTACAAGGTGTAAATTAGAAGTGATTTAGTTTACTGGCATTTTTGGACATGTACATGAAGCATCAGCAAAAATGAGAACCACCAATATCTTTTATTAAGTTCAATTAGTCTGTGAAGTACTTTTCTATTTGCGTAATTTTAATAGTTTGCTGTTTAGTAATACATTATAGTGAATTCATGATCAAGTTTTCCTTAAATTTAGCATTGCATTTCAGTACTTAACTTTGTAAATCGTTGATCCAAAATAAAATCCAGATTAGAATAGGATTCTTAAAATCACATTAACACGAAGTAGAATACAGTTAAAATCTTGATTGAGTCCCATTTTTCCTGCATTTTAGAGATTAGGACTCTTGATCACTTTCTAGTTGCCAGTCTTTACAAACTTGAAAGGTATTAAGGAGAAATTCCACATAGCTCTGGCCTTTTCTGTATTCTGATTGCCACATTATAATCTTTACCCATCAGAGAATGCATTTCAGTATCAGTGCTTTTTAAATACTTCAACAGATACTGCAAGAAAGGTATTTTTTTTTTAATACCCATTTGTGTCTAATAGCAAGATAAGGAACCTAGTGCATCAAATTTTATTCATTCTTTTTGAACCTTACTTTTACAATCAGAACAACCTGTCTGGAATAATAATGCCATATCGTGTTTTGCATGCTGCTTTATTTCCTAGAGGCTGTGGGAGCTAGTGCATTCATCACTTGATTACCTCTGCTCCTCAAGATTGAACAGTCTTTTCAAAAGCAACACTGTCACAAGGAAAAACTTCCATCAAAATGATAAAACCAGTTCATACTAGTTTGTCCCTATAGGTAGTATTCAAAAATTGCTTCCTCTTTGGTAAAGAAATGAAATAGGTGAATTTTATCGCCTGAGAATTTCAGGCTTCAGAGGTACCTGGCACCTTATCCAAGCAAAAACAAAACAGCTTTATATCAACACGTGCCTCTGGTAAATTATCCATCACTTATTTTAAAATGCTCCCTCAGAGAATAGTGTGGCACATACATGTTTGGTTGTGGGGCAGATACGAATAATTGATGACTTCAAAGCTGCTCTTTACAAAGCTGCTCTTTACTGCACCCTGGGCAAGACCCCAGTCTCTAGTTTGGCTTCCTCTGGGAAGTCATTCTGCAGGTAGCCTTGCTGTTTTAAACTGTTGTAAGGCCTTGTTCTTTTAAACTGTTGTAAGAGAACTCAACAGTTAAAGAGTTAATCAATGGTAAAAAGCCCTGATGATCTAGCAGATTGAGAAGTCAGGGCTATATTTTGGGGATTATCTTGTAACATAATGTAAAGTTTAGAGTGCTGTGGTTATGAAGTCATACGTTTTTAATGATAAAAGAATACCTATGGAAAACCAGGGGTCTGCTCCTTTCTCTTCCTCTCTTTCTCTTAAGATTCAGGGGGTACAGAATAACCTACCACCTCTCGTTCAAAGTACCCTTGGAAATTGAAGTTTATCCGAAGTGTTTTGTTGTCTTTAATTTTCTAGAATTGCCTGAGTGTTAGTTGATTTCTCTACAAAGCTGTGGAGGCTTAATGGTTTATGGAGCTGTATTTCACTTTTACTCTTTCTTTGGTGTCTTAACAGTATTTATTTCTGAATTCTTAACACAGTTTGGTAGGTGACAATAGATTCTTTTGTGTCTGACACTTATGGTGAGTTGTTTTTGAGATATGTAAGATTTCTTTGAGAACTGATTATCAAGCTCTTGATCTGCTTCCTTAAATTATTTTGTAAGAGCCCAAACCCAGGTTCAGGGTGAGGGTTTGTAATACAAAGAAAAAAAATTTGCATCACTCTGCCCTTAACACTTGTCTCTATTAACTAAGCTTAGTATGTAGTTTTTTAAAATATTGTCCAATGTTTAGTGTTTTCTGCATTGTTTTGTGGTTATTCTGATGTGTGAAATTTAAGGAAAGAGCCATTTAAAAAATGCCACACAGGGCAATGCAAGTACAGCCAAATATTAGAGTTGATGTGCAATCTTAGGTTCTTTTAAATCTGGGGTATTATAGGCAGTACTTTAAACTGAAAAGTCTTCCTGGCCTATTTTCCTCCACATATTTGTGAATACTCTGGGGGCTTACTTGTTTTGGCAGTAAGGAGCTTGTTCTTTTCTCCCAATTCTTTTCATATTAAAGAAAACACAATTAGCCTGTTAGCCCTGTTCATCTACATAAAAGAATCAGTGAATGTTTTATTAGCACATTTAAGTACCTGTTTTACATAAAATTAGAGGCATATGAAAACCAGTGACTTTCATTCTCTTGAGCTTGTAAAATGCCAGTAATTAAAGCTAGAATTCCCCCGAACCCCCTTAAGTCAAGGAGGTAGAATATATTAAAGGGTCACTTAAAGAAGGTAGATGTTTTCAATATTTGGGTTGTATTAGAAAGATTCCTCCTATGGGGAAAACTAGCATTACAAAGTTTTCCAAACATTGGGAAGGGGAAATTCACTGTATTATGACCCCTAAGGGTTGTTGCACTTTTCTTTTTAGGCCTGGGTAACTATCACCATGCCTTCCGTCCAAATGGGCAAATGGACTCTTAGGGCAGCTTTATAGGTCCAAGGGTTAGTTGTACAACATGCACTGCTCAGTCTTTTGCTTTCTCTGGGAATTTGACTGCGCTTAGTAGGGAAAAGCTGTTGGTTGTGCTAATGTAAAAATGTTGTACGATTAGCTCGACTTTTGAAGATGGTAAATTTAAGGAGTTGTATGTTGTTCTGAAATGCATACTTGCAGAATTTTTTTTTCTTTCAAAACAGGCTGATTTTACCCCTTTCTTCCTCCCCCCTCCCCCCTCCCTGACAGTCCCAGTTTCAGCTCCTATTTCAAGTTCTTGTGTCAGTTATTTTTCTGGTTTAAATTTCCCTTATATTTCCACCTGTAATGTCAGTGGCAACATCATACTTGTTAATTTACTTTACCCTTATTATAAGAGCAAATTGAGTTGAACTGAATCTTCCTTGTCCTAGTAAACATTGTATAAATTAAAGTGGCTTCTCTGTACAAAAGGTTGTAATGCCTCCTGATGGATATAATTTTGTGATTGTATTTAAGATTAAAAGTTGAACAAATCACACCAGCTTCCTGAAAATGTTCATAATGCATCATTTGGAAAACAAAAATACATGCCTACTTTGTGCATATTTGCATTACCATGGCAAAGATTGTATGAAATACCTGTTTTTCAAAAAATAAAGTCTAAAAAGATGTAGCATTTAAGCTCTGAATTTCTTGGTTGAAGTAGTTTCCAGAAAACTTAACTTTGCAATCTGGGTAGCTTTTTTTTTTTTTTAAAGCATTAATACCTCCAGAAAAGTTTTAAAACCTTTTCTACCCTCAAAGTGCTATAATAGAACTTTGAGGGTAGAAAAGCAGTGGAAATTTTACTTCAGTGGCAAAGTTCTTTTTAAGATATAATTAAGGTTCATTTTGTCAAAGTTTAAAAACAAAACTATAGGACATTATTGACATGTACGTTCCCTGGGGTGTGAAGACCTGAAGGAAAAGTAAAATGTCTGGTTTTACTATCTGGAAGTTAGATTGCATGTGTTGCTGCTAGATGTGTTAGGATTCCTGTTAACTGTTTTAGTCATCTGGCATGTTTCAAAAGATCACATCCTGTTTTTGTGGTACAAAAACAGCTAGAAAGCTACACTAAAGGACACTGTTCTGTTTTTTTATTACGCCCATTGTAATAGAGACCTTATAGCAGTGCCTCTGTGAAGTTGCATCTAGCTCTGGAACACTTTCCTTGAGGAACAAAATACTCCAAGAACCTGTGCTGCTTGAGCTGCTGAAATTTTTTTCACTACCCAATTTCACAAGCTGGTGTTGAAAAGTCTTCCTTCTTAAGTTGTACATAGGGAAACGGGTGGAAACCAGAAGCATTTCCCAAAGTAGAAATGTTAAGGTTTTGTTTTTAGAAATGTCACTTTTTAAAGCATAACTCAGGCCTCTCATTTGGAAGTAGATGTTTCTGTGCCTATATCAAAATTTTATACTCAGTCAATATATTCACTAGTTATGTGGCTGGTGATTGGGACCTTTTTCTTTTAATCTTCACCGGAGGATACTTTTCCCATTGCTTTTCAGAGTGTGGAAGGTGGGGGGGAATAGATTGGTTGCCTCCCACACGTGCCCCAACCGGGGCCAGGGATGGAGCCTGCAATCGAGGTACAGGCCCTTGGCTGGAATCGAACCAGGACCACAGTCGGACACTGTAACCACTGAGCCAAACCGGCCAGGGCTGGGGCCTTTTTCTTTTGAAGAGGGAGGGGAGGGCCTCACCCTCAAACTTCATAGCTTTAAAATCTCCCAAAATGGGTTCTCTAGATCAGCTCCCTGTACCTTACCTACATAATCCGTTTTCCACCCAATAGTCCCCAAAGTAGCACTTTATTGAAGAGTTCCTTTCTCTTGCAGAGGCCCCCTGCCCCTCCGTCAAGTGTTTATATGTGATCCAGAAGGTTTATTTTTCAAAGATCCTACCCTTTCTTGAAATGCCTAATGCTCCTGTGTCCAGCTTTCTGTGGTCTGTAGCTATAGTCTCTCACGTTTCTTTATGCTTTCTCTGAACTTTTAAAACAACCTGGTAGTTATCTAGATGTTTTAAAACATTTAAATTCGATGGCATAATACAGACGAGTATAAAAGGATAAAAAGCTTCGTGAGATTTCCTAAAACGGACATCTGACCACGTCAACATTTGGCATGATTTTGTTTAAGTGAAGTCAACGCACTTGTTACTTCCTTACGAAATCCTGGAGAGAAGACGCGTAAGTGCCTCAGTTCATCAAGTTCCTAAATTGCTTACGAATTCCACTGCTTACGGGAGGGTTTCTGTCTTTCCTTGGCATGGTTTCTGATGTAAGAAAGGGTCTGTCAAAAACCAGCGCCCTTGGCGAAGGAGGTCGCAGTTTCCTAATCCAAGGGCCCCACACAGACAGACCCCATAGGAGCCAGCTTCACAAATCGATGCATTTCTCCCCCCACGATTTCTCCAACTATGCCCGGATTACCTCCCCTCCCCCCAGTCAAGCTAAGGACTTTTTGGTAATGGAAAGGAAAAAAAGCAGGAAATCTACATAAATAGCTCAAAACTTCAGGAGGTGGGCACGAGTCTCCGAGTCCCAAACCTGGGCGAAACTGCTCCGCGGCTGGACCGGGGCGGCCGGGGGCGCGGCGGGGGGCGCCGGCCTGGTCCGCAGGAGGATCCCGGCCGGCCCGCCCGGCAGCACAGCGAGGTGAGGGACACATGCCCGCCCCTGCCCTCCGCCTGGCACTGCGAGGCTTATTTCTTCGAGAGCTAAATTTCAGAGCCTCCTTCGCTGCTCCGAGGTTCCGCAGACGGTCCGAGAGATACCGTGGCGGCCAATCCCGGGGATACAGAGGCCAAGACGAATCCCGAGGCGGCGGCCGTTCAACCGCTTCCGAAAGGCCCGACAGGGGCTTCGCACATCTCCTGGGCGCTGATTGGTCACTCTCTGTCCCCGCCCCCTCGGCCTTGCGCGGCCTCTCTTTCCTTTGACCTCGATTTCAAGCCATGCGCTGGGCAGCGGTTGGTCCGGCTCCCGTTCAGCTTGAGTTCCATATGCCCAATGAGGAGCGAGCTTCGCGGGGGCTGTCGGGAAAGGCGGCCGCCCTATATAAGCGGCTTGCTGGGCGTGCCGTCGCGGTGGGGTCGCCGTGTGAATCTCAGAGGGAAGAAGGTAGCGAGGCTGGATTGTGCTCACTCAGGCGGCACCTTGGGGACGATGGCGGAGGGAGATAATCGCAGCACCAACTTGCTGGTGAGTCCCGGCGCCTGCCGCAGGGGAAGCGAGCGGCACCTCTGTACCCGGCGGCTCTGCGGCCTCGTATTTATAACCAGGGGCGGCCCCGGCCCTCTCCCGGTTTCCAGGCGTAGGCGGCGACGCCTGCCCCTCCGGCTTCTTGGGTAGCTTCTGCTTGGGGCCTCTAGGCTTGACGACCCCTAACATCCCCTGGGGAAGGGGCGAGGAGGGCAAGTGATCAGTCATCGACAATACGGGTTGAGAATGTGGGAAAGGGGGGCTGTGGCAAGTCTGGGGTGTAGCCTGGGGCAGAGGGCCGCGAGGGGCCTGGCGAGCGCTTTTGGGGCCTAGGCCCCAGCCGTGTCCGGATTTCTCCTCTCTGATCTTAACCAGGGTGCCCCTTCGTCCTTTTTCCTCGTAACTGGGCAGGGGAGGAAGGTCAAAGGGCTGTTGCAGAAAATTTCTGTTAGAGCTGGCAAAGCTTAAAACGGCAGGGAAGCAGCGCGCTCACCCTAGAGAGCTGGGAGCGGGGTCCAGCCGGAAGGACAATGGAAGGTCCAGGCGTTTGTTTGGAATTTGTAAGTCTGGGGAACACAGGATGACGTTAGGATAAGCAGGGGTCCGAAGGAACTGCAGTGAGGTTGTATCACAGGCGGACAAATTTAACCTCACTAGGAATTTCCCAGCACGCTCTAGGTAAAAACGAGAGAAATCCGTGTATTTTCTACGTTCCATTTCCCCAGGGAAAGGCAGGCCACACACCACAACCACAGCGAACAGAGCGAGCAAAGAATTTAGAATTTAGTTTTTGACTTTTGATTTTCCAGTAGCCCAGGTGCTAAGGGATTAAGAGACTTTGCAGGGTGGTTTGATTGTGTGTGCATTTGTTTTTAGAAATGCATGAACGAACACACACACACACACACACAGGCACTTCTCAGTAGTCGGCCCCTGCCAGGTTCCTTTTAAGAGGATTGATCAAAGCACAAAATTGTCCAAGTTCACACAGCGATTGAAATGACAGGTCCTGGACTGGAGCTCAAGTACTCTTTCCAGGAGAGCAGTATAACTTTAAGGAGAACAAGTTTTGCCACGTTAGCTCGTCCTAGAAGTCCACTTGTCAGATTTTCAGAGAAATTTGAAGTCTAAACAAAATATCCTTATAGCTGTAAGAAGCGTTGTAGAGGAGATAAACGTGTATATTGAGCTTAAAATGCCTCATATAATTTGGTGAAAGTAGTTTTCCTTAATTGTGCAAATGGTCAACAACTAAATGATTCCATTACACAAAGAGCTATTTTAGAATTTTATTGAGTGCTGTTCAGGGGAGAGGCTTTCCTAATGGACTTAGAAGTAGGGGGTTAAATCAATAAAATGACAAAACAACAGATCAATTCTAACCACTGGAAATAAGCAAATATAAAGTGATCTAATTTTATACCGTGGGTACTGTGCTTGGTAGTGCATGACTTTGGGAAAGCAAGTTCACCATTCTTTAATTGTAAAGTGGGTCTTAATTATCCCTACCTTATGTAAAGAGTAGCCCGGTTCTTAGACTTGGAAAGTGACCATTAAATGATAGTTTTATTTTTTTTTCTCCACTGATTTCCAAAATTGATTTCTCTCCATTGGTACCAAAATTGTTGAGTTTTTTAGAAACTAACTTGTTCAAAGTAGTGATTTGGTTAACAGCTATTTTATGTACTTGGTCCCTCAAAAGAATTTAACTCTCTAGGAACCACTGAAATGTTGAGAGTAGTAAAATGATGGCTTTAAATATTGATCATGTATAGGCTGCAGAGACTGCAAGTCTGGAAGAGCAGCTGCAAGGATGGGGAGAGGTGATGCTGATGGCTGATAAAGTCCTTCGATGGGAAAGAGCCTGGTTTCCACTTGCCATCATGGGCGTGGTTTCTTTGGTGTTTCTGTAAGTCAGCTATTCAGTTACTTAAGATTGTGCTTGTTGTTAATAAGGATTCATGTAATACACAGCCTCCATTTATGGAAGTGTCTTAACTCTTTTGTAAGGTATAATCTGTACAGAATGCCTTTTCTTAGAGCAGTTTGCCCAGTTTTCACAATTTGTAGTACTTACGTAAACTCAATAACATAATGCAGTTGAATAAATCAGTGACTCTCAAATTGTTTGGCCTTAAAACCCTTACACTCCTACAAAGTATTGAAGACCCCAAAGAGCCTTTCCTCTTGGTATTCACATCATCAGCTATGTCGTCATCATGTCATGAAGCTTCCAGAAAACCACTTGTGAGAAAATTAGAATGAAAAGAGCAAATGACATCTGTGAGAACCAGAGGACTAAGTGAATAGACATCTTCAACTTAGGAAAAATGACTGTGTTTTTCTAACCTTTATTAATTTTTTTGCTTTTAAACAGGAATATCTACTACCTAGATCCATCAGTTCTGTCTGGTGTTTCCTGTTTTGTTATGTTTTTGTGCTTGGCCGACTACCTTGTTCCCATTCTGGCACCTAGAATTTTTGGCTCCAATAAATGGTAGGTGGCATGATGATTTGGCATTGTGATTTCTGAGAAGTTACCCTCTTGGCTGTGATTAGTATTCTGTAATTAACCACTGAGAAGGCCTAACCATCAGGCACCTAGGGGTTAGATTTACTGCTTTTATATGAAGAGGTGTGTTTGTTTTTTTTTAGCTCATTCATATGTTATTCATGAATTTCCAGTACTTAAATATCTCCATAGGTCTTTTGTGGTCTGGCGTTTATTTTTACTTTATTTTTTCCCTTTTTAGACCTTTTTATAAAAGTGAGGGGTTTTTTTAGGTAAACACTCCTACAAAGTATTGAAGACCCCAAAGAGCCTTTCCTCTTGGTATTTACATCATCAAGGATTGTAGAACTCATGAGCTTTATCAAGGATTGTAGAACTCATGAGCTTTCCATAAAAGTAGTACATTTACATTTTATATTTATTTCCATTGATATTTAAGATAGTATATTGATTTCACAAGTTATTTTTGAATGAATACGAAAACAGTAACTGCTAGATTTTTGTTCATTTAGCAACTATTGAATGTCTTTTATATTAGGCACTGTTCTGAGAGCTGTGAAATATTTTGCTTTTTAAGATTGGTCTTGTGTTTAAGGTTGAGAGTGCAATGGTAGCTAAACGCATAGCAAGTGCTTCGGAGTAGGTTCAAGTTTCATGTACAAGTGGGTTGTTAATTTCATTTATACCATTCTTTTAATTAGTCACTGACTGAGTTCCCAAGATATAGTTAAGTGGCTATGGATCATATGAAAGTATTTCAACTTCTCTCTGTAATGCTGTGTTTCTCACTTTTGACCCAAATAATGAGCAAAACTAGACATTGGAATAGATTTTTTTCCTCCTAGCTGCTCGTCTCCCTCAGTTGTTTAATTTGATTAGTAGTCTACTTACGCCTTTAGCTTTTTGTTCCCCTGGTAATAGCAAATTATAAAATAATCCTTAAAAGGAAGAATTTTACATGTAAGCCCTTGGATCTTTGAGAAAAATTCAGATGTTTTGGGAGAGCTTGCTTAAGTTATGGGATAAGTATATTTATTTAAAGATGTTTCCCCCATAGCAGAATGGATGAGTGTTAGGAAATGTCCTTTGAATTGAATTGTTTTCCACATGCAGTAATGAATTATGCTGCTGTTTTGAGGCAAGTCTGTAACTATGCAGTGTAAAAATTTAACAAACAGAATCAGCTTCTGACCTTGACTTTATCAGCCAGATGGCATTTTAATGTGTGCTAATTCATAATTCCTGGAGAAAAGTTTTCAGAAATAAACACCAAGTTTCATGGTAATCAGTACGTCGCTCAGTCTTATCAACAGAGCGGTTTTATTGTTTGATCTTTATGGGGAAGGAAGAACACTGCTGCATGGCCATAATCCAGCCTTGACCATGGGCAACATATAAGGTCGAATTGTTTACAGGAAGTTCCAGGGCCCAGCAGAAATCATCCTACTGTATCTCTCACTGCAGTTTCACATGGAGAAACTAGAGGAGAGAAGGCAATGTATTCCCCGAGCATCGGGCCTGCTTTTTAATAGCAGCCATTATATCTGTATAGCAAAGGTAGTACAACGGCAGTTTTACATTATAAATAAAAAAGGGCTTTCTTGGAGGATCTTTTTGAATTTTTACTGCTGTTTATATTATCCCCCAGTGGAATTAAACTTAGATTTGTTGTGTGTTGCTGCTTTGGCATCAAATGTATGAAGCCCAGTTGAGGGTAGTATTCTGGTAGTTATTGTCTTACTGAAAAGTGCTCAAATTAACTGTTTGGTAGACACTTCACATCTTCCTCAAAATAGTGGAACTCTTGTGGCCTACAACCCAGAATTCACTAGGATCTGAAAAATTATATAGGAATAGAGAAATTAATTTGTACTGATTTCTGCACAGCCTACAGTAGTATGAGTCTTTTTTCATTAACCAAATGTGGCTTTAGAACCGTAGAGTACCATTACTTTGTGGACATATGCATGTACATGTGTTTTTGTAAAACTCATTCCTGTGCTATCAAAGGCGTTTTAATGGTACAAAAACTTTTTACCTTTATAAGATAATGAAGAATCATTTTCTATTTCGATTTTCTTTAGAAGATGGCTTTTTAAATATGAGAGGATGGTGTATTTCTGTTTACTATAGAGATTTGCATACAGTGAAGGGGGAAATTCTTTTTCTAGGACCACTGAGCAGCAGCAAAGATTCCATGAAATTTGCAGCAATCTAGTAAAAACTCGACGCAGAGCTGTGGGCTGGTGGAAACGCCTCTTCACACTAAAGGAAGAAAAGCCGAAAATGGTACTTTTTTTTGTTTTGACTTATTCACATAAAGCAAAATTTTAAGATTGAATCAGTTTTTGCTTCATTGTAGTGTGTAGTATAATGATCGCCTTTTTGTTTGAGTGGTTAGAGTTTGATATTTATCATCCACTGCTTTAATTCCTTTTGAATACATTCATAAGTGCATATCTGTATTAGACTGAGTCATTAGAAGTTAAAATTATGTTTTACATTTAATTTATATTCTAGTAAAGTGAAATCCTTTTTTTCCTACTGAAATAAAGTAAAAGACATATACTTAGAAAGCATTTATTTTCTATTTAAAAAATTTATTTATTGATGAGAGATTTATGCATTTATTGGTTGACTCTTAAATGTGCCCTTACCAGGGATCAAACCCACAATCTTGGCATTTTGGGACGATGCTCTATCCAACTGAGCTACCTGCCTAGGGCTAGCATTTATTTTCTTAATTCATACGAGGTTACTATGTGAAGTTATTAATTGTAAAAGTTGTATAATTTATATTATAAACTAACTTAAATATAGAATTACAGTAGTTCTAGGAGGGAATGTATCCAAATTCTATAAAGCCAGGTCTAATGGAGTTTCCTATGGGTTTTATATAATATATAGATACTAAGTATTTTTAAAGAAAAGTGGTAATAAAAATCATTTTCCAACCTTAGTCTGTTTCTAGGAGTTGATACATTCTTATTATTTTCATTATTAGTACTTCATGACCATGATCATTTCTCTTGCTGTGGTTGCGTGGGTGGGACAGCAAGTCCACAACCTTCTTCTCACCTACCTGATAGGTAAGTCTTTTAGGACACAGGCACATCCTGGGCAGTGAAGTCTTACCAAGTTTAAGGCACTGATCAAGGAACTGTGGGAGTCTAAAAAGAAGACTAAAACCCAGGTTCTTGTTTGCAGGGAGTTTCTGGTCTTGCAGGAAATTAAGGCAAAGAACATAATAACCAGGGTAGAAAGAAATGTGCAGGAGGTAAAAATAAGCAGTATGTGTCATCTGAGGTTGGGAGGTTATGATGCCAAAGTTTCTAGAGATAAATATCAACAGATGTAATGGATTTCACATTGCTTCCTCCCATTAGTATGCCTAATAGTCTGGGAAACTACCTTCTCTAGAATATAATAACATTTAGGAAGTGAACTGCTGCCTCCTTAATTTTCTTTATTTATTTTTAAGTGACTTTCTTACTGTTGCTTCCTGGACTAAACCAACATGGAATCATTTCAAAGTACATTGGAATGGCCAAAAGGGAGATGAACAAGCTTCTTAAGCAAAAGGAAAAGAAAAACGAATAATGCATCTTCTTTATTCAGTGTGAGTAATGGAGTATACATTGTCCTTGGGAAGTTTCTGTTACCTGGATACTAAAGTGTTACAGAAGTAGCTCGTTGCTCTCACTCCTTCTGCCCTTAGTTACTAGAAATTCAGACATGGGACATAGGGCTTCATACAGTGTCTTCATGTAAAGTATATCTGGGTGCATTCTCATCAGTTGGCCTTATATGGACAATTCATTTATGAATACAACTTATTTTGATTTTTCTCACCCAGGGTTAATTGAATTTTTACTTATAGGCAACTTCCTTTAAAATAATATAGTGCTGAACTTCAATCCTTAGTACAAGTAGCAGTGACTTTGGGTAATTGTTCAAGTTGATCTTTGCTTTAGCGAGATACAAGGTGTAGTGGTCTGTGCCTATAGGAAGCTGGTTCTACCATATGCTTCCACAGTCTGCTTAAAAAAAAAAGTCTGGTTTCAAGAATGTAGAGACCAAGTTTACCACTTCCAAAGAAGAGACCAGTTAGGATTTGTTCGTCATTCTGTTTTTATACCATGGAGAAACATTCTCATGGAATAAAAGGAAACTAATTACATGCCCTAGTATGTGTTGGTTTCTCCCTTGTGCAAAACTGAGCAGTTTGTAGAAAACGTTGATCCTTCCTCAAAAATGGGGAACCTGACTGTCTTAGAGCCCTTGTCCCCTTGCACTTAGCCTTCCAGCTAGTAGGTCCCAAATGCTTTTCAATAGCAGGCTTCCAAAAGCTTGGATTTGGGCTTTTTAGCTTACTTTTAATTTCAGATTTTCAACTGTTTAAAACTAAAGTACATTAGAGCTGAAGACTTGTGCCTATGACTTTTACTCCAAGACCAGCTAATGAAGGACAAAAGCCTGTGTTTCACCAAGATTCAGAAGAAAATAATCTTACCCTACTCATTTTTCAGTTCTCATGTTATGGTAATGTTGGCTGCGTTGGTCCCCATAGGTTTGGTCTAGGAGGTGGTGACTACGCTGGCATCTAACTTTTTCCCTAGATATTTCTCTAAATACAGGGCTGTTGGTGAGAGCAAACTTGTGTAGATGATAGATGGCCTTAGGTCTATAGCGATGTTGTAACTATTGGAAAGCGTCTTAGAATCATTCTCCTTCTCAGTAGCTAGATGTTTATAGTAGTTGAAATCTGTGGAATGAACCTCTAAGGGCCGAAAATGTGACATATTTGGGAACAATTCTTAAACTCTGATTAACTAACTGTAATATAGTTCTGTGAGTTTATTGCACTGATGCTGTAAAACCTGGACCTCGTGGTATATCTGTCCTAAGTAAGTGTTGCTTTCTCCCCTTCAATATTGCTGTAAGCAGTGGCACCATGTAGCATATGTTTGAGTCTTTTAATGTTTCTTATGAAAACTATAAGCTACCTTAATTTACATGTGTTTCCTCATTGTAAATAAGCCTGTCTTCGTATCTGGATTTTTTTTTTGTATACATGTTCTACCAGTTTAACTACTTTTGTGGTTTTAATCCTGTATTATTTCTTCTACTTTGTTTTGTGAAAAGGGGAAAAATAAAAGCTGGTATCCCATTTTGTGTCCTGCTTTCTTTCTACCGTTGCCAATACAATATTTTCATGAGTGGATTTATGGATCTGATTAATGAACTACCCTGTGTGATCAATACATGTCTGTACGGTCCTCTTTAAGAACTAAGTAAAAGATTTAAATCCATTCAGCAAACATCCGGACACCATGCTCGTTGCAAAAGGAAATACAATGAATAAGCGATAACCAAAGATGATGTGTGAGCACTGGTCTGGGAGAATAGGCAGGAAGCAGCGCAGGCTCGAGGGAGAGTGCCTTCCGTGGGCACCTCTGTACCCCAGGGTACATGAGGGGCTCAGTAAGTAATTGGTGGGTGGCTTCTGTCTGTACTTTAAACCTTTTTTTACTGTTTTATCATTGGGCCTCACTGTCTATACTCGGAGTGTCCTGGGAACAGATTCAATCAAATTCAGTTTTGAGACCTACCCTGCCCCTTTCCCTCCAACAAAGTATGGATCCTTTGGAGCCTCCTGGGAGTTGGTGATGTCAGGAAAGGAAAGTCTCAACCCAAGTCGTCATAGATAGTCGCCTGATACTTGGAAATGCTGGATTTCTACCGTGCAGTTGTGATTACGTCTCAGGCCAGTTGCGGGCTTCCTTCCCACGTCAGCCTGGCTACCCAGCAGAAGTCCTGTTTTGACACTTGCTTGGCATCACCTCCAGTGGTGGTCCTATCATCCCAGAGTTCACAAAGCATTGAGGGAAGGCCATTTTGACTTGGTTGTGCCAAAAGGAGTAAAGATTTGGGAGTTTTAAGGTGATTGAATGCCACTTCATCTTCCACATGGTTGTCATTTATCCTCACCTGAGGGTACGTCTTGGTTTTAGAGAGAGGGTGAGACAGAAATAACTGTGAGAAACATCTACCACACACCCCAACTGGGGATTGAACCCGCAACCTAGGTATGTGCCCTGACTGGGAATGGAACCCTCAGCCTTTTGGTGTATGGGATGATGCTCCAACCAACTGAGCCACCTGGCCGAGGCCAGTTGCCATTTAACAATCAGATCATGACCAATCCTATTTGAAGTCCTCTTAGCAGGTTCCAGTTTGCCTACAGCATAAATCACGAAGTTGTAAGATAGTTTATGCATGGCCCTCTTCTCCAATTCCACTCTACCCTGTGTCCCAATTCCAACCCAGACATTCTGAGGTTTCTGTTCATCTTTATCCATGCCCTCCTAGTTCTTGGAGCTGTTGTAAGCCTAGAATATCTACTGCCCTTATACCCAAACGTTTTGGGATCAGGTAGACCTAGATCCAAACCTCACCAAGTTATTTCTCTAGTAGCTTAGACAAGTAACTACTTTTTTTTTTTTTTGCTTTGACTTTTAAAACAAAATTTTAAGATTGAGTCAATTTAGGATTGAACTTCGTCTTTTCATTTGTGAAATGGGGATAATGGTATAGATCTCATAGGTGTGGTATATAGTCGCATCTGTTTTGTAGGTTCAATAGTTAATCTACAGGAAGCACTTGGTGGTCATGAATTGGTAGGTAGTAGCCTTCACAGCACAGATCAAATTGCACTTGCTCTGTGGAAGCTTTAGCAACATCTCAGGCCACCTCTGCATTTCCACAGCACTTCATATTGGCATCCTATAAGGTACGTTGCCTGCTATTGTGTTAGAGTTTTGTCTCCCTTCAGGGCAGGGATATATTTTTGTCCCCTCACCACCTGTCACATGATGTTTTAATGTTTGTTCAATGAATGGATGAATGAAGTGTATGGAGATAGTGGATGCTGCTATTTTCCTATTTATAATAAGGCTCTTGAAATGGGTTTATTCACTTAACGCCCCACGTTGCTAAGGCCCTCAAGGTGAACTCCATATTTTTAGTAAACAAAACAAGTAAGCGTAGGGGAACCAGTTCTTCAAGGAAATTTTCATTTAAAAAGCAAATGGTATTTGCCCAGCTGGGCGTGGCTCAGCAGTTGAGCATCAGGATCCCTAAGATCTGGGGTCAATTCCCAGTTCCGGCACATGCTGGGGTTGCAGGCTTGATCCCCAGTAGGGGACGTGCAGGAGGCAGCTGATCAATGACTCATCATTGATGTTTCTCTCTCTCCCTCTCCCTTCCTCTCTGAGATCAATAAAGATATATTTAAAAAAAAGAAAAAGCAAATGGTACTTTTGTAATGTTTATGTAACCAGGAAATTCTATATCCCTGAGATATCCAAATTGGGAGCTTTACTTTCCTGGAGTTCACTTAGGATTTAAGAAGTGGGGGCGTGGTAGGCAGAGGCTTTATACTAATGAATGTTAATCTCTTTTATGGATTATTTCATTTATCCTCACAGCAACTTCAAGTGATTGGTAGAATCACCCCCATTTTACAGATGGGAAAACTGATTTGCCCATAATTTATTCATTTATTGCCTGGATATATGTATATATAATCTCCAGGGCCTACGATGTGCCAGATAGCTTCTCTGGAAGCTGTGAGTACAGTGGCAAACAAAACTAAGTCCCTGCTTGCTAGGAACTTAATGGGGACAGAAATGCAGTTCCAGTTTTCAGGTGGTAAGTGCTATAGAGAAAAATTAAGCAGGGCCATGGGGTTGGAGGTACAGCTAGGAGGTCCTATGTGTGTGCGGCCAGGCGACCTGGGGAAGCTATGTTCAGATGACAGTGAAATGCAAAGGCTCTGAGGTTCAGCATGCTTGGGAGTGTCTGAGGAAAGGCCAGCCTTGGGGGGTGAGGTCTGGTGTGTGGTGCAAGGAGGCAGGTGTGCACTTCAGGGAGGGCCTTGTCAGCTTCGTAAGGAATTTGCATTTGATGGGAGACCTTGGAAGGTGCTCGATCTGACCGGTTTTCGGTTTGAAAATTTCATTCTGGCAGCCAAAAGACAAGGATGGGGGGTGGGCAAGGGCGGAAGCAGTGAGGTGGGGAACTTCCAGGGAGGGAGTGGGGTAGGTTCACTCCCTGCCAGGTGATTAGCAGCCCGGGCTTCGAGCAGTAGGTACAGCTCCCTTCCCGTGGTCAAAATGTGCTGAGCATCTACGTGACAGATGTGACAGATGTGCGAGCCCTCTGTCACCATTATCCCATGTGCCCCTCCCAATAACTTTTAAGAGGCAGCAGGTATTATTATTATTATCCTCGGTTTATATGTGGAGAAAGTTCAGAGAGGATAAGAAACGTATAAATTGGTTCTTCTCCGGGCGCAGAAGGGCAGGTAAAAGCCACCGGCTCCGGATCCTGAGTGTTTATGTCCGGACATTTGTGGCTTTCTTCCAAAATGGGTCTGCCAGAACTCGAAAGAAACGCCTGGAGCCCTACTAAATAACGTCTAGGATTTAGCGAGAGACAAAAAGGAAGCGCCGAGTAACACCCATACCTTTGACCGCTCTGAAAATGCAGACACGCTTCCAACCGCAGGACGGAAGCGCACGGGGAGCAGAGCGAGCCGCCCGCCCAGCGCGCGCCGCCCCCACAGAGGCCACTACCGAGCTCGGCCGCTCCTTCCCGAGGCGCTATAGATACGCGACATTAAAATGCAGTCTAAATGCTGAACAGTTACTGCAATAAAAATTAGCAAATACCTAGGCCCTTGCCGGTTTTTAATCTTTTCAGATTAAGGCCTGCAAGGGAGCGGAACCACGGCCTAGCGCCCAGCCCCGCCCTCCGCTACCCGCAGCCTCACCTGGGAAGGTGGGTCCCGCCTACTCCCCGCTGCCCACCCCCGACGGGGCTCCGCCCTTTCCCCGCCTCCTTCCACGAGGCAGGGCTTTTTTTCCTCTTCCCCGCCCCCTGGAGGTGCTTTGAAAATCTCGCGATAGCCTGCCCGCTTCCCATAACTCCGTGTGCTCGCCCCTCCCGCCCTCTTTCCGCCATCTTTCCGTGCCGGTGAGTACGTTTCTGAGCGATCCAGCACTATCCGTTCGCTATCGGCGCCATCCTACAGTCTGATACTCAACTTCTGTGCTCTGCGAGGATGCCGGGCCATGTCCGGGCCGGGAGTATTGGCCTTGAGGGGGTCTGGGCAGGCGGAGGGGAGAACCATGCTCGGTCTCCCCACGCTCAACACCCTGGGGAGCGGGCCTGCAGCACTGGCGGGAACCGGAGCTTTACACCGCCCGAGAGGCGGTCGTCCCGGTTTGGTCGGCGGCGCCAGGATCTTCCCCATGGCGGCTGAGGCAGCGCCTCGGTTCCGGGCGGCGGGGACGGTGGCCGTCGTGGGCCGCGCATGACTGCGGACGCGCTGGGAGCTAGCGAGGCAGGGGACGCTCAGCCGGGAATACGCCCAGGGGTGGCGGCTTGCGCGGAGCTCACCTGGGTCTTCAGTGCTTGGGGTTTCCCCGCAGGCACTGTGGAGAGTGAGGAAGCAGGTTGGATCCCCACTCTTGGCGCTTAAAACATGACTTGGACTCCATCGTTAGCTTTCCGAAACTTTCCCAAACTTGGTTAGAGGAGCGGCTGGTGCCCGCTGGGGTAGAGTCCGTGCCCGTGCATGTAAAACGCTCCCGTTCGCCCCCGTGTCTACGCTTGCTGTTGGACACAATGTTAGATGGCACAAAGACGGACGTTTTATCTTCAGTAGTTACGGGTGTTGGGTGGGCAGTGGTACCTTTTGTGTGTTAGGACAGGGCTGACGTTGAGTGAGTTGGTTTAAAGGACAGGTTAATAGTGCTGCTGGGTTTCAGACGCGAGGGAAACATTGTCAGCGACTCGCAGGGCCTGTTCCGAGTGACTGACCGACCGTGTGTGATATTTTCGTTTAGGGAGCTGTCGCTGGGGATACTGGGGAGAACCAGGCTGCTTAAGAGATTGGAAAACTTTGTCATTATAGAGGCAGGGGGGAAAAGGGGTGTGGGGTGACTGGGCGCCTGTTGATGCTGGCAGTGACGGTGAAACTCTTGTTTTGTGTTCCCGGAGCAGCCATAATGGTGCGCATGAACGTCCTGGCCGATGCTCTGAAGAGTATCAACAATGCCGAGAAGAGAGGCAAGCGCCAGGTTCTCATTAGGCCGTGCTCCAAAGTCATCGTCCGGTTTCTAACTGTGATGATGAAGCATGGTAAGTGTTGCTGTAATTTTATGTTTTGACGTAAAAAGATATTTAAGGAATCGATCCTGTAGAGCTTGTGGGCCAGAGGACTGGGTAGATGGGGGAGCCAGACGTTTGCCAATACCTGGGGAGTACTTGCATTGGACTTGGCCGCTGTGGGTGGGATAGTTCGGGAAGGTGATGTTCAAGGGACACTGAGGACTGTTGAAAGGATGGATGAAGTTTGTGACTTGCTTTGGTAGGTGTTTGGGAGTTAAAATGGCCCTTCAGTTGCAATATGTCATTGGAAGGGCTCCTGAATTTTTCTAAGAGCTGCTTAGGACGGAAAGGATTGTTGCATGTCTTGGGCAGAAGGTAGCCTTGGGGAGTGGGAATGTATGAAGGGGCAAGGGGGAAATAATTCACTTTGAAGAATTGCAGGGTGGGTTTTGGGTGCTGCCCCCTGAATTTTAAATATTTATTAGGCTGTAAAAATTAGTTCTGATACAGAGCAACTGTCTTTCCCTAAACTGCATAGAGAAATAATAACAAAAGAAAGAATCTAATAGGCAAACAGCAGGCGTACTAGTACAGCATAAATATTCAAGTCTGTCAAATTGCTGTCTGCCATTTAATACAGTTATGTTCTGTAGGTTACATTGGCGAATTTGAAATTATTGATGACCACAGAGCTGGGAAAATTGTTGTGAACCTCACAGGCAGGTTGAACAAGGTAAGACTTCATTATTTTCCACATTTAAGAATGATCTAAAATGGTGTTGATGTGTTGTAATTGCCCTTGTAAAACTGAATGGTGGTGTTGTGCTTGTTTTACCTAGTTAGGTGAAGACTGTCACTTTAGGAATTGATTAAAATCTTTAAATTTTATATCACATTTTACTTCCATTTGTTCTCCAGGGTTGCACTTGCCCTAGAATTGTTGACCTAGTGTTTGTGAAGTATGGGGCTGTGTGAAGGGAGATACAGGAGGGTTGGGGTGAAACTGGTGGTACTGGTAATTGAATCTACTCTGGTACACTGCCTGCCTCACTAGCTTGAACTTGGGTGGCCAAAGCCACTAATGCTCTCAGTGTAAACTTTTGTCCTTCCTCTCTTTTGGTGAGTGTTGGGTTTTTTAAGCAGAATGGGGTTCTCTAACAATATTAATATTTTTGCTGGCATAAGCTGTACGTGTGTCTTTGAGGTCTGTGTTCCCTTTGAGTTGTCAGCATAACCTAGTGGATCTTTTTGATTCATTTGACTTTGTGGATTAACTGATTGCAGGTATTTGGGGGGCAGGTGTCTGTAAGCTAGTCAGGGGCCCTGAGCTGCCAGCCTGCTTTCTGTGTTCTGTTTGTAGCTTTCAGATTTGCAGGGAGTCTGAGATCCTGCAGTTCAATACAGATTGGGGGCGGGGTTTGGGGAAGGGGGAAATTGAGTCCTAGTTATAGGCAGAGGTCAGATTGATTGGTAAGGTTATTTCTTGTCCAACAGTTTCTTTTACAAAGTTGCTCCCTGTAGAGTGAACTTGCTTTGTGTGTGGGTAGATACTTAGTGTTTGATGAAAACTACTGAATGTGAAGCCTTTATGAGATTTAAAGGATTGTCAGGGGTAACTTTGAGTATGTCTTGTCTTGTTCTAGTTGTAACTATTAGATCACAAGCCCAAGGTAAGATTTAGATTCACTGTTGAAGTAGAAGATTAAGTGTGTTACTGAAGTAGGTGTGTCAGTGTTTTTTTTCTATTTTCAGGAGTCAGGAAGCTGAGATCTGAACTGTGCTCAAGGTCTCTCAGCTCCTTAGTAACCAGTGGGAAACAGATAGTTTTATAGCACATCTTAAAACTGTCCTGCAGAAGATAAAATTTATGTTAAATTTTTTTAAAACCAAAATTTAAGTTGGAGAAGCGCTGTGTACCAAATTCCTCTTGAACATTCACTGTACATAACAGCTTGAGAAGTTAGTTTGAACAGAGCGTTTCCCTAATGGAACTCATTTGTGGCCCCTTGTTCTGTGGTATGCTAGTTTGACGAATTCTGGCTCAGAGATAGTTGAAATCCAGGCCCTGCCACTTAGGTGTCTGACTTTGGGCAAAACCAACTTCAGTTTTCAGTTTTTCTGAATTTCAGTCTTTGTCATGTTACTTGTTTCCTTCATGCAAGAGATAGATGTACCCTTACTGTGCAAATGGGCTGGGAGAAAGGGTAGTTTTAAAGACTCTGATTAAGAAATTCTGACTTTGATCCCATCCTCTTAAGATTCATCTGGTTTGGGAAGGGTGTGCTGATTTAATTCCACTAGCTGATTGAGAGCATTTTTTTCTGCTGGAATAAAAAACCTGGGTGCTGTGGCATGGAGGCCTCAGAAGGGTCTTTCACTGTAGGTTGCTTGGAGAAAGAACTGGTTTTCTTAATTTTTCCATCCAGTGTGGGATTGCCCTTGCCAGTCAAGTGACATCATAGCTGATAGGATAATGTTAAAAAAGGAGTACCTGAGTAGGCTTCCTAGGTAGGGCAGTTGGGCCTGCGAGGCCCATTTTTAGTTTCTTTGGGTTCAGATCTCTACCTAGGGAAGTTTGACTGCACCAAAACTTGAATAAGTTCTGACCTCATAATTTCCTTTAGTTTACTGTTAAGCATCTTGGAATTTTTAAATAAATGATTGTCTACCTGCTTTCTTAGCCTTCTGGTGTTTATACGTTGTTCTCACATGATCATTTCTTGTGTGTAAACAAACAGTGAGAGCCTGTCTGCAGTGATGTTTTTAGGTGTGCTAGTGATTTATAGAGTGCTCATATGAGCAGGGGGTCATGTTGGTCTCTAAAGGTTTTTGATCTCCCCGGCTTCCATCTTTAAAACCCAGTTGATTTAGTCAGACCTAGTATGAACCCATGGGTGGACTCATGTAGCTTGTTAGTGGATGTTTGAACATGTATTATGTTTTAGGATTTGTATATGATCGAGTGATTGAAGTATTGTGCTTTGACTCTTGGAGAGCTGTCACTGGGAGGACAGTTGCTGTGTCTCAGTAGCAAACAGGTGGGATAATGTTAAGAACTCTGTTCTTTCTGCTTCCCATTCATTTTGTCAGGTTAGTTTGGGAAAGTTTGCCTGGGGTCGTAGGATAGCATTCCTCAGAAATATTTAGTGGTACTTCATTGCTATGGAGCAGTGTTCTTAGATTTTGGTTTCGTGCCTGTGGAGTTTCTTCTTAGAAATTCTAATATTTTGCATAGTTAGTGTATAGGTGAAGGATTTTAGACCCTACATATTTATTTTAGCCTTACTGTGTAAAAAAGTTTTGACTACAACTTTATTCCTCTAAGACTTTGTTTTGCGACAGCTTTGCAGCCCATGGGGGGATGGTGCATGCTGGTGACCTGACCCTGCTGTGTATTGCCTGTGCTCTCCCTCCTTAATTGACTTTCTCAATACTTTGCCTTTTCTCCCTGGGCTGGCATTGTCATAATTCTGTGTATTTTTCAAATGGCATTTATATCAAATACTGCACAGAATAGTTACCCATTAAATTTTGAGTTGGTTGGTTTATATAACTGTTCAGCAATTATAAATACTGTTCTTTGTTACTGTTTTTCTGTTATTGGTTAAGTATTAACAGTGTTTTATGTTATGCTTTTACAGTGTGGAGTAATCAGCCCCAGATTTGATGTGCAACTCAAAGATCTAGAAAAATGGCAGAACAACCTGCTTCCGTCCCGTCAGTTTGGGTGAGTTGATTTTCCTCATTTAAAATAAATTAATGTTAAGGATTGCTATGGTGCAATTTGACGAACTGAGTTTGTTTGTTTGTTTGTTTGTTTGTTACAGCAGTAGGAATAGTCTTCATTCCCAGTCAGCTTGGCTCAAGGATTTAGCTCATGCGTTGCTGTATTTCATGTGTTCATGTGTTCGTGTTAGGATTCAGATTCTGAGAAGCATGTGAGAGCTGAGGCTGAGAGATAGCAGATTTGTGTCCCCTTTAATGTCTGCTTTTGGTTCAGGGCATATAGTTCATGTTTATGTTTGATGTGATCCCCTTCTATAGCCAAATCACTTCTGAGCTCTAGGCCTTGGGGGAAACTCAATTTGAAAATCTTGATCTTTGGTAAGAGACTGATTTCAAATCCTTGTTTTCCTACTCTAAAGCTATGACTCTTGGGCAAATTATAGCCTTGATATCTTTATCTATAAAAATGGGAAAAGTTCTGTTACCACCTGATTTAATTCTGTTAAAGCACTTTAGGGTCTGGCACAGCACTTTTTCTGTGGTTATGAACTTAAGCCCCCCCCCCACCTGTTTGGTGATGTGGGTGGATATACTCCCACTTCATGATTCCTGTATAACAGGTATAGTGTTAGGAGCCGGTCATTTCTGATTATAATTATGATACTAATTTTAATGCCTCACAGTTGGCATGTATTATGTGTCTTACCTTGACCCCATAGTAACTGACAAGATAAGCCAGGTGGGACTCCCATTGTCCAGGTGGCTGTCTGTACGGTAGTTTGCCTGTGATCATACGTACAGCAAGTGGCAGAAACATTTCCATGCTTTAAACTCCATGTTGCCTTACCTGAGAGCAGAAAGTGACGTTCTGAAGATGAGGAGTGCAGTCTTTGTTTTCAGTTAAGCCTAATAGAGTTATTTCTTACTGTTAGCTCAGGGCAGAGCTGTATGAGTGTGTGTGGCTGAGGTCTCTGGATTTGACTCTTTTGGTTCCAGAAGTCATGCCTATGCATGGCCAGCTTGTGGAGTCAGTGTTAGCCTCTGTGTGTTGCTTTTTTGTACCAGAAATTGGCTTTATTTTGAATTATTTAGGGGAAAACTCACCAGCATTTTTTTTTTAACTCTCCATAGTTTCATTGTGCTGACAACCTCTGCGGGCATCATGGACCATGAAGAAGCAAGACGAAAACACACGGGAGGGAAAATCCTGGGATTCTTTTTCTAGGGATGTAATACATATATGCAAATAAAATGCCTCAGTGGACTCTGGTGCTTCACTCGGTCGTTTTGAATGTGACAGCAGAGTAGCAAGAGCTCCTGTGGCAGTGTGCAGCCTTTGTTAATTGGTGAATGCTGTTTCCCTGAAGTGAATAAGAAGGCCTTGACTTGTGACAACTCATCCATCATGCTCATGGCCCAGCAGAGGAAGGCGCCTGGCCCTGGATGGTTGAATATGGGTTGGGGCCCAGGTGGTGAAGCTGTCCCTTTCTGGAGTCTTATGTCAGCCCTGGAAAGAATGGTGCTTTTCCTCTTTATAGCTTGACAATAGTACTCATTTCATGTACTGTTGTTAACTGCCCTGAAAATATATGGTTGATTAATTGTAAGTAAGTGCTTAATAAGGAAACAAGGACCTCTAGAGCCCACAGCTCACTAAGACTCATCTCAAAGTAAATTTGGATGGCATGTCAGCAACATTTTAGCCATGTGTTCGTAAAATGGCATTTTAAAAACTAGTTCTGTAAACCTGTCACAAGTTTATTTCTGGGGTTGAGGTGAATGAGTTTGCTGGACCACTTTACCCGGGAAATGCTTATAAAGAGCTCAACCACCAAAGAGGACAGGGTGCTTCTTTGAAATAGACCAGGTTTCCACTCCCCTTTTTATAGCATTTTGTATTACGTTAAAATTTTAACGTAATTGATTCAAAATGGAATTTTACTCTGTAATAAGTCTTTGAAATCATGTATATTGTACATTTATTTACACTTAAAGCACACCTTATTTGGGACTAACCACTTTTAATAACCACATGTGGCTCGTGTTCTGTATTGGACAGCACAAATTAGCCTCGATTTTTGGTAGGCCTGTGGGTCTAGCCAAGTAGAGTAGAGTGGGATGTGGGCAGGATTCAGGTCACTGTCCTGGCACCCAGTTCCCCCCTTTTTATGTTTTAAGTGATGTAATAGGCAGTGGGAGTGCTGAAGACCACACAAGATAAGCGAAGGAAGGCAGTTAAATATGATTAAGAGAATGGACTTGGGAGTCAAACACTGGCCTTTCATTAACTGTGATCTTGGGCCAGTTGCCTTGCCTGTGCATCAGTTTCCTCACCTTCAATACAGGGATAATAGTAGTACTTCCTATAGCAGTTGTGAAGATTAAATATAATGATTGTGAAGTGCTGGAGTGGTAATTAAAATAGAGCTGCCTGCAAAATACTCAGGTTCTCCCCTTGCCAAGCACATGCACTTTCCATGTGACTAATTCTGGCCAGTGAAGGAGCTATGAGCAGAAGTGGGATGTGTTGCTTCCAGGCTGAAGCATTTAGTGGCTGGTGTGAGATCTACCTCTTGACTTTCTGCCATGGTGATGGGCTCTGTGCCAGAGGACAGCTGCTCCATTAGCCTAGACCTGGGGGTGAGGGTGACAATGCAGAGGTCCAGCCACCCAGGAGGTCACCTGTGGATTCAGGTTTGTTACTAACCTGATACAGATGCTTAGAGCAGCCTCTGACATTAGGGCTTCAGCTACAAAAGAAGGATGAGATTTAAGGATGACCGTTGAATGGCGCTCGGGAGACTATCCATGGCACCCTGTTCTCGGGGTGGCTTTTTCCATTACCTTCCATTTTCCTTCTCTTCCATGCATCCACCTGGCTCTCAGATACTCCCAACTCTCAGCCCTCTGACACAGCTCTTAAGCCCTTGGATGGAGCACCTGTGTAAAACCATGTTGATACCTTAGGATATTTTGAACTGGGAAATGTGAGGTTTTTCTCTTGAAAATGGTGGAAATTGTAAAATAAGAACTGTGAGTTATGTTTATTGTCATAATTTCTGCCATGTGGAAATGGCAGTTGGAGTGATTACAAAGAGGAATAAATGTTCATGAACAATACAGAAGAGACGGATCAGGTACTCATGGGTTTGAGTCTAGGCTTCCAGTTGTTCCTGAGGTGCACCTACACCCCTGCCTTCCCGTATTTGTACTCTGAGCAAGGAATAACACCCTTTTTAAACAGAGTACTAGTTTGTCCTAAATTTAAATTTACTGGTTTGAGCTACATTCTAGTCACTTGTAGACTAACACAGCTCTTCCAGCTCTTTTCACTGATCTGCTCTAGGACTTCTTGGGGATAAATCTTGTCACCTGTCAAATGGGGGCTGGACTATTGGTCCTATCCTGCCTTATTAGTCAGTGTTCTTAGTTGCAAAAAAGAAACTAAACCACTTTAGCTAGTTTAAATTATTGAAGGATATAAGATAACCCAGAATCTGTGAAAGGGCCAGATAATTAGTTTGGAGGCTTTGCAACGGGATGGTGTCTCCATGATCCCTCTGGCCCAGTCCAGTGGAGAATTCTGCTGCAGCTAGGTCAAGACTCCACAATTCCCTCTGTGATCCTACATCCCTAACATGCTCCTGAGCTCTGCTATTGCCCCTGCTGTTTCTGGAGGCTTGAGGTTTCTTTATTGCCCTTACTGGAATAACTGGTACTATTGACATTGTGGGTTGAATAATTCTTTGTTGGGGTGGGGGCTGTCCTGTGCATTCTAGCATGTTTAGCAACATTCTTGGCCTCTCCACATTAGATGTCTCCAGCCCTAGCTGGTTTAGCTCAGTAGTTACAGCACTGGCCTCTGGACTGAAGATTCTGCTCAAGGGCACGTAGCTGGGTTGCAGGTTTGATCCCTGGCCCCGGTTGGGGCGAGTGAGGGAAGCAACCAATTGATGTATCTCTCTCACATCAGTGTTTCTCTCTCTCTGTCTCTCCCCCTCCCTTCCATTCTTTCTAAAAAATCAATAGAAAAAATATCCTCAGGTGAGGATTAACAACAAAAAATGTCTCCAGACATCGCAAAATTTCCCCACTGGGCTAAATCTCCCTGTGCTGAAAAGCACTGCTCTCTTGTATCAGAGGTTCGCACCCTAACTGCAAGCAGACAGTGTGCCAGGGCAAGAGATCACAAAGAGTCCTTTGTGCCATATATCTATATATTTAAAAGTTATAAATTAAGCTAACAAGCTGATTAATGTTTTATTTTCCTACCTAAGAACTACATAACAAAACCCCAAACAAATCTGGTTTTGAAGTTGGCAAAATATCAAAGAAAATGGAATTTAATTATATCTGAGCAAGTTGATGGGCCAGCAATATTTGGATGAGAAAATAAAAATGTTTATGATTTATGGACTATTTCATGTTTATTATCGGTAAAACTTACTTATCTTGCCTTTATTCCCATAAAATCACTAAATATGTTGTTATGAAAAAAGTGCCTGCATAGCCTGGCCAGCGTCGTTCAGTGGTTGAGCGTCGACCTATGAACCAGGAGGTCATGGTTCTATTCCCCAGTTGCAGGCTTGATCCCCATTAGGGGATGTGCAGGAGGTAGCCGATTAATGACTTTTCATTGATGTTTCTATCTCTCCCTCTCCTTTCCTCTCTCTGAAATCAATAAAAACATATAAAAAAAAAAGTTCCTGCATAATTTATGATCTACTGGCAGTAATGATTCAAAGAACAGAAAAATGTAATTAGTTTCAAATTACAAAAAATTGAATGTTTTTATAGAAAATATAAGTGAAAATAAAATTTAAAAACAAAAGTTCAGAAAACTTTTCAAAGTTGCTTTCTAAATATTTAAAAGTGTTTATTAAAATTATGAGGCAGAGTACAAATATAAGTAATGAACATCGAAGTTTTAAATCAAAATTGTTTAAAGCTGAAAAATTTAAAAACAGCTTTATTCATCTTACATAGTATTTTTATTACATAACTTTGCAATTCTAGTTTTCAGTGTCAATATAGTTGCTAATATAAAGAATTGGTATCACTTCACACATCTTGTGTCTAGATCTCATATATACAAGTTAGAGAGTGATATAAATTGTTTGAGTTGCAAAATGTTCCTCAGCTACAATAATCAGGAGTATGAAAAGAAACAGAAAAGTGAGTGCTCAAAACTGCTGCAAAATGACACTTGTTAGGCTGGAACCTATCGCATGCATGCTACTTGAGAAGAGGAAATTAATTAAGAAGTTAATTAATTTGTCCTTTCACGTGTTTTCAGCACTCAAGTTCTTCACATACTCTGAAGCAGTGTTTGCTTGCAACATTGGCAGAGGCCTCAACCCTTTGTGCCTTTTGTTTAGAGATTTTAGGGCAAGAAGTAAGGAGAATGTTGTTTGCCCTGAGCACTGTTACGAAATCGGTTGTCTAGGATTACAGGTTATGCTAAGCCAGTGCTAAGCATATGATCCTGAGTGACAAGAGCACACTTGTGTTCCTTAATGAAAATTTTTTTTGGGGTGTATTTCTAAGATGCAGGGCCACCTTTGCAGTGCACGTCTGGCTGCAAGGAAGCCTGGGAAAACAAGTCCTGGGCCTCCCACTGGGATCTTTAGACTCATAAAATAGGAATTCCCCACACACACAGAAAGATTGCTCAAAAGGTGCTGGGCAGCCCAAAATGGCTGGATAGGGAACTAATGAGCTGGCAAAAATCTGTCAGAATCAGCTTTTGAAGAACTCTGGAACCTAGTCAAAAAACAACCAAGGGAAAACTTGGAGAAACTGCTGCTTTATGGTAGGAGTGCTGCCACATTTTAAATTTGAACCTACCATCCCTCACATTCCGTGGTGGTGGCCCAGACTTAGGGTGCTGGTTGCTAGTGCCAGAAGGAACGATAAGGAATTTATCCTCAAAGAACTGTGGTGGATGTCAAGCTGTCTGGTGGCTCCCCTCAAGGACATGTGGAAAGGCTTCCTATTTCTTCATTCAGGGCATTACCAGGGCTGAGGTAGCCTTCCAGGTGGCTTTTGCTGAAAGCATTTATAGGCACAGCTACCGGCCTCAGCAGCGTGAGGCAAGAGACAACACTTGGGATAAGTAATAGACCCAGAAGCCTGGGAAAGAAGACTTTGGAAAAGAGATATGTGTGGGAATAGAGCTTTTCAAAACTTCCATGTGTGCCAGGAAATCAAGACAGCCAAGAGTGAGACACATACTCAGAAAAGGTTGGAGAAGACTCTAAGCTCTCATCTTTTGCTGGCCTTCAGGCTCTGCAAGTAGGAACTGAAGCTAAGGCAGAGTTAGTTGTAAACAGCCTGGCTAAGTGTTCCAGGAGTGAGTGCCCTGACAGACATCCAATTTTCAAAGACCAGGAGAGTATTTTTTCTTTCCTTTAAAAAAAAGTCTTGATTTTTTTTGTTGGTTCCAGGCATTTAAGGTAACTGTCAAAATATCAGCTGTATGGTAAGCTTAAGGAACACAAACTTCAGAGGCAAAGACTATAGATCTTACAAAAACAGTTTAGAGAAGTTGCTAAATGTGCAAACAGCAGCAGCCCACAATAGGCAGCAACAACAAACCGCGGAGAGGAAGGAAAATCTGACTTCTAGAGTTACCACATAGTCAAAATATCCAGTATTTAACAACAGCAACAACAACAACAAAAACAAGCCATGCAAAGAAACAAATTATGGCCATTTACAGGAAAAAAATTAATAGAAAATGTATATGAGACGGCCCAGGTATTGGTCCTACTAGACAAAGACTTTAAATAAACTGTCTTAAATATGCCCAAAGAACTAAAGGAAACCATGGACAAAGAACTGAAGAAAACCAAAAGACTGTTGTCTCAACACATAGAAAACATTAATAAAGAGAGAGGAATTTAAAAGAAGGGACCAAAATAGAAATTCTGGAGCTAAAGAGTGTAATAACTGAAATGAAAAATTCACTAGTGGGGTTCAAAGTAGATTTGCACAGGCAGAAGAAAGAATCAGTGAATTTAAAAACAGGACAATTGAGATTATTCAATCTGAGGAGCAGAAAGAGAAAAGAATGAAGAAAAGTGAAGAGACCCTAAGAGACCCATGGTCCACTGGGAAGAATACTAACATCCATAATAGACATAAAGAGAAACATAGGTTGATAGAATCGAATGAGAGTCTAGAAAGAAACCCATACATCTATGGTCAGTTAATTTTTAAAAAAATATATATTTTAAATATGACTTTATTGATTTGAGAAAGAGGAAGGGAGAGGGAGAGAGGGAGATAGAAACATCAATGAGAGAGTCATGGATTCGCTGCCTCCTGCACGCCCCTGACTGGGGATGGAGCCCGCAACCTGGGCATGTGCCCTGACCGGGAATCGAGCCAGGATCTCCTGGATCCTAGGTCAATGCTCAACCGCTGAGCCACGCCAGCCGGGCTGGTCAGTTAAATTTTGACAAGATGCTAAGACCGCTTAATGGAGGAAGGATCGTTTCTTCAACAAATAGTGGCAGAATAACTGAATGGTCACATGCAAAAGAATGAAGTTGGACCACTGCCTCACACTGTATACAAAATTAATTCAAAATGGATCAAAGTCCTAAAGGTAAGGGTAAAACTATAGAACTCTTAAGAAGAAAATGGGTAAATTTTCATGACCTTGGATTTGGCTATAAATAGGACACCAAAAGCACAGGCAACAACAACAAAATAGATAAATTGGACTGTACCAAAATTTAATCCTTTCATGCATCCAAGGACACTATCAAGAAGATGAGAAGACAATCTACAGAATGGGAGAAAATATTGCAAATCATATATCTGGTTAGGATCCAGTATCCAGAATATAGAACAGACTCTTAGAACTCAACACAAAAAGACAAACAAGGTAATTAAAAAATATGCAGAAGGGCCCTGGCCAGGTAGCTCAGCTGGTTAGAGTGTTGTCCCGATACACCAAGGTTTCGGGTTCGATCCCCAGTCAGTCAGGCACATACAAGAATCAACCAATGCATGTATAAATAAGTGGAACAACAAATTGATCTCTCTCCCCCCCTTTTCTCTCTCTAAAAATAAAAAAAATAGGCAGAGGATTTGAATAGACATATCTCTGAAGGAGATATACAGATTGCCAACAAGCACATGAAAAGGTACTCAATGACATTAATTATAAGGGAAATGTCAATCAAAACCACAAGATAGCCACTTCACGGTAGGATGGCTGCAATCAAAAAGTGGATAGTAAGCCCAGCTGGTGTGGCTCAGTGGTTGAGCATTGACCCAGGAACCAGGAGGTCACCATTCAATTCCAGGTTGGGACACATGCCCGGGTTTCGGGCTCGATCCCTGGTAGGGGGTGTGCAGGAGGCAGCTGATCAATGACTCTCTCTCATCATTGATGTTTCTATGATGTTTCTATCTCTCCCTCTCCCTTCCTCACTGAAATCAATTAAGAAAAAAGTGGATCATAAGCATTGGTGGGCCCTGGCCTGTGCTGCTCAGTGGTTAGGGCATCGGCCTGTGCACCAAAGGGTCATGGGTTCGATTCCTGGTCAAGGGCATGTACCTAGGTTGCAGGTTTGATCCCTGGCCTGGTCAGGGCACATTTGGGAGGCAACTGATCGATGTGCCTCTCTCACATCAATGTCTCTCTCTCTTTCTGCCCCTCCTTTCTTCCCACTCTTTAAAAAAAATCAATGGAAAATATCCTCAGGTGTGGATTAACAACAACAACAAAATAAATGTTGGTGAGAATGCAGAGAATTTAGAACTCCCATACATTGCTAATGGGAATATAAAATGATGCAGCCACTATGGAACACAGTCTGTCAGTTGCTTAACCAATTAAACAGAATTACCATACGATCCAGCAATCCAATCTGAGGCATATACCCAAAAGAATTGAAAACATGCATTCAAACAAATACCGTGTGTACAGATGTTTATAGCAGCCCTATTCATAACAGAGCCGAACTGTGGGAACACCTCAGCTGTCCATCATGTGAGGAATGAATAACTAAATGTGGTATATCCATACAATGGAGTAGCAGTCATCTAAAGGAACGAAGTACTGATGCATGCTCTATGTGGGTGAATCTCAAAAACATTAAGCTAAGTGCCCTGGCCAGTGTGGCTCAGTTGGCTGGGCATTGTTCGTGCACCCAGGGGTTGCCAATTCGATTCCTGGTCAGGGCACATGCCTGGGTTGTGGGCTAAATCCCCAGTGGGGGGGTGTACAGGAGGCAGCTGATCAATGTCTCTCTCTCCTCCCTCTCTTCTCTGCAAAAACAATGAATACTAAAAAAAAAATAGTTAAAAAACACACACATTAAGCTAAGTGAAAGAAGCCAGACAAAAGGTCACGTATTGTTTCATTCGTATGAACCATCCAGAATAGTAAACCCATAGAGATGGAGAGCAGGGGCTGGGAAGATGGGGAACGGAGGTGCCTGCCTGATGGGTAGAGGGTTTCCTTTTGGGGATGGTGAAAATGTTTTGGAGCTAGGTAGAGGCGATGGTTTCACAACATTGTGAATGTGCTAAATGCCACTGAATTGTACACTTTAAAATGGCTAATTTTATGTTATGAGAATTTTACCTCAATTGAAAAAAGAAGTACTTGCTCAGCTTGAAAATGTGAATGTCCTCCACCCTGTCTCAAAGAGCGCTGAGATCTGGCGATGTCCTTGGAGGTGAAGTTGTTTACAGGTACATATGGGGTGTCCGCTTAGTGGAACTGAAACATGTCCTGGTGTGTCTGACAGATGCAGGGTGGGTGGGACCATCAGGGGCCCCAGGAAGAGCCGGATAGCCCTGTTAATCTAGAAAGAGGGGTGTTTCTGAGCATGTTCCTGTCATTTGGTGCAGCCCTTGTTGGAGACATACCCAGATCTGTTGTTGATCGGAGGGGTTGAACACCGACACTGAAAGTCTGTTTCTCTAAAATTTGTAAGGCACGGAGAAACCAGTAGCCCTGTTTGGGAGCACTCTCAGAGAGTGTGAGACACAAAAGAGAGGAGAGTCATTCTCTGCTACACTCCCAGGCCACATCAAGGGACTAATGCTGACAGGAAGGCCCCAGGGTGGAGCAGGTGCTTCCTGATGGGACAGGGCTCCTTCGAGGCTGTGGAAGGCACCATTTGGGGACTCCCAGAAATGCTAAAAGCACTTTACAGGAAGTGTAGACCCCTGGGGACCATCAGGGCACTGACCAGCGAGATGATGAATTAGTATTATTAAAGTTAATTCAAATTACATGGATAGCAGACTCTCAGATAGCAAGAAATCTTTGTTGTATTACGAGGATTCTTTTAAAGGCGCAGAAACCACTGCTGTCTGCAGAGGTGGAGCCCTGGCCTTGGTACGTGTCTGGCACCTAGAAGGTTCTCAAGAAATATTCTTTGAATAAATGAATGCCACTAAGTTGTGTAACATCTTTCTAACGGCCAAATGTCTTTGTTTTCCTCCTTTTGTCTGGAAATGGGAAGAATGGCATAGAGGAAAAGTAAACCAAAACAGCCTCGGGTGACCAGATGTCTTTCTCCTGTCTCTTTTCTTTATTAAAACATAAAGTCTCTTTTGGGGCCGCAAGGATGTGTTTAGAATAGATTTACACGTGTATGGTAACACCGAGGAACCGCTGTTTGATGTTTTCTCTTGCTGTTAAAGTAACAGCACAGGCTGACATGGGATGGGGTTGCATGTCCTGTAGAAAGACGTACAGTATGGCGAGGGAGGCCTGGGGAGAGCACCCAGCAGTGCATGGTCCAGCCCAGGAGGTGGTGCCCTGGGCGGTGGGTGGGTGCCCAGGGAGACGATGCCCACATGCAGCTGTGCTTCTGGCACCACTGTTCCCAAAGCAGAGAGTAGATGTGGTGTCGCCGCTTCCTGAGGTGTCCAGAGGACAGGGGCCTGTAGAGTGCAACTTAGGCTGCGTGAGTGGGAGTGTGGGGAGGGCAGGGGCTTGCCAATGAAATTGACAGTAGAATGGGACTGCGGGGAAATAGCTTGGCCTTCTTGCCTTTGAGCTTCAGTTAGCTCATCTGAGAAAAGGGGTCATGATGGTGATGGTGATGGTGGTGGTGGTGGTGGTGGTGATGGTGGTGGTGGTGGTGGTGGTGGTGGTGGTGGTGATGGTGATGGTGGTGGTGGTGGTGGTGGTGGTGATGGTGGTGATGGTGGTGGTGGTGGTGGTGGTGGTGGTGATGGTGGTGGTGATGGTGGTGGTGGTGGTGGTGGTGATGGTGGTGATGGTGGTGGTGATGGTGGTGGTGGTGGTGGTGGTGGTGGTGGTGGTGATGGTGGTGGTGGTGGTGGTGGTGGTGGTGGTGGTGATGGTGATGGTGGTGGTGGTGGTGGTGGTGGTGGTGGTGGTGGTGATGGTGGTGGTGGTGGTGATGGTGGTGGTGGTGGTGATGGTGATGGTGGTGGTGGTGGTGGTGGTGGTGGTGGTGGTGGTGGGGGTGGGGGTGGGGCTGGTGGTGGTGGTGGTGATGGTGGTGGTGATGGTGGTGGTGGTGGTGGTGGTGATGGTGGTGATGGTGGTGGTGATGGTGGTGGTGATGGTGGTGGTGGTGGTGGTGGTGGTGGTGGTGGTGGTGGTGATGGTGGTGGTGATGGTGATGGTGGTGGTGGTGGTGATGGTGGTGGTGATGGTGGTGGTGATGGTGGTGGTGGTGGTGGTGGTGGTGGTGGTGATGGTGGTGATGGTGGTGGTGATGGTGGTGGTGATGGTGGTGGTGATGGTGGTGGTGGTGGTGGTGGTGGTGGGGGTGGGGCTGGTGGTGGTGGTGGTGATGGTGGTGGGGGTGGGGCTGGTGGTGATGGTGGTGGGGGTGGGGCTGGTGGTGGTGGTGGTGGTGGTGGTGATGGTGGTGGTGATGGTGATGGTGGTGGGGGTGGGGCTGGTGGTGGTAGTGGTGGTGATGGTGGTGATGGTGGTGGTGGCCATACTTGTACTGTGCATTCTATGTCCCAGAAAGCGTTCATATAATAGCTCCTCTATTTTTCATGTCCATATTACCAGGTGGGTACTGTTACCATATACATTTTACAGATGAGGAAGCTGAGCACAGAGAAGTCAAGTCATTTGGTCATACAGTTAGTATTTGGAGGAGGCAGATTCAAACCCTGGCCTCTGTCTTAACCACTGCCCTGGCTTCATGGGCTTATCATGAGGATTACGTGAGTGAACACATTAAGAGCTTAGTTCAGCGTCTGGCACAGGACAAGTGTTCAGAAAATCCTAGTAGCTGTTATCTGTATCCGAATCCAAAGCAGGGTGGGGTTTCCTCCAGCTGCCTAGTGGCAGATGTGTTGTAGAATCAGCCACCTTCTCTAGGGGAGTGGGAACCCCATGTTTCGTTGAACTAGTGGATCTTCACTTAGAACAAACACAAACACCTTGCACTGTGTGGAAAGTCAAATTTGCTTGTCTTCCTTCATTTGGCCCCTGCCCCCGACCCCACCGGGCTAGGTGAGTTGACCCCTCTCTCTGCCCCTCAGCCCCTGTGCTTCTCCCCGACCTGGGCACAGACCACACACTTGGGTAACTGCCCGGTCGTGAGCCAGCCTCTCAAAGGATCTGAGAAGCGCCAGGAGAACACACAGGACGTGGCTGGTGGTCTGCGGTGATTCCGAGGAGCCCCAGCGTAGACACGGAGTATGTGGGCGCCTCATTGCCAACCTGTTTTGGCAGTCTGCTTGTCAGAGCAAAATCTGGGTGTCAGAGATTTTGATTTTCTTTGTTTCCTTCCGGTGAAATAGAATGGAGGTCTGTGTGTGGGAAAGAATCTGGTGATTCATATTTCCTGCTTATTAGGCTCCTGGCTGAATGGGAATTTGCATTACTTAACGTCTGGCTTCTTCCTTGTGAATCAAAATAAATTTCCTATTCAATTATTAAGGAAATTTCACAGCCCAATAATCCTCTTATTTTGTCAAGTGGGATTTTCCTTGGTGGAGGGTTTGGATTCTCTGAGTAGTCCATCCCTCTCTCATGTCTTCTGTCTCCACTGCCCTTGTCTGTCTGTGCAGAAAGTTAAACTCCCTCATTCACAGGTTAGGAGCTTCTAAATGGTGGCTTGGGAGACTTTGACCTTGCGAGCCAGGAGTGAATTATTATTATTATTATTTTTTAAATATACCTTTATTGATCTCAGAGAGAGGAAGGGAGAGGGAGAGAGAGAGATAGAAACATCAATGATGAGAGAGTCATTGATCGGCTAGCCCGCAACCCGGGCATGTGCCCTGACCGGGAATCGAACCCCGATCGCCTGGATCCTAGGTCGATGCTCAACGGCTGAGCCACGCCCGGCCGGGCAGGAGTGAATTCTTCATGTTCATCAGCCTTGGGGTAAGAATTTACACTCCCTACCTGCTTTTCAATCCACCGGCTTTGGACATGGTCGCACAAGCCACATCTTTAGCAGGACTTGGGCCTGGGGTCCGTGGAGACACAATGTGTAGGGAACAGAACAGTGTACAGGGCCCAGTGTGTCCTGCCCTGTCTGGGCTGGTCGGGAAAAAACAAAAAACAAAAATCCTCTCCCCAAACCCAAAAAACTCTGCTGCCCTGAGGTGGAGCTTATACTGGGTTTGTTGAGAGGCCGTGTCTGGAAAGCCCACAGATTGGGTTCAATTAATTTTCCTTCGGATTGGTTCTGTTTGTCCCCTCAGACAGTAGGCTTCTTGGAGACAGCTCAGCTAGCTCTCCCCCTTTCCCTTCCTTTCTCCTCTTGAGCCATCATGTGCATAACATGATTTGACATATGTGTACATTGTGAAATGATTCCCACAATCGAGTTAATGAACACATTCATCACTTTCCATAATTACTTTTTTGTGTGTGAGAATGCTTAAGATCTATCTACTCCCAGCAAATTTCAAGGCTATAATGTAGTATTATTAACTATAATCAACATGCTGAACATTAAGTTCTAAGAATTTATTCATCTTATAACCGAAAGTTTGTATGCTTTGACTAACATCTCCCCATTTCCCCAACCCCCGAGGGCCTGGCAACTACCACTCTAGTGTTTCTATGTGTTTGACTGTTTTTTTAAGGTTTCACATATAAGTGATACCATGCAGTGTTTGTCTTTCTCTGTCTGGCTAATTCACTTAACATAATCCTCTCCAGGTTTATCCATGTTGTTGCAAATGGCAGGATGTCCTTTTCTTTCTTTTTTTCCTCACCTGAGGATATTTTTTCCATTGTTTTTTCAGACAGAGTGGAAGGGAGAGAGAGAGGAAGAGAAACACGGATGTGAGAGAGACACATCGATTGGCTGCCTCCTGCATGATGAACCCCGACTTGGGGCAGGCATCAAACTTGCAACCTAGGTACATGCCCTTGACCGGGAATCGAACCCAAGCCCCTCCGGTGTGGTGCGCTGGCCGATGCTCTAACCACTGAGTCACACTGTTCAGGGCGTCCTTGGAGGCTTTCAAGCTGTGGCCCCAGTGCTGGAGCTCAGAGGAGAGAGTCCCAGTGGGTCCGCGCCCGCCCTTTCCAAGGCAGGCCTGGGACGCCAGCAGCCCTCCGTCTCACTCAGCCACGGTCCCTGCTGGTTTTCACAGCCAGAAGCTGTGGGGACTTCTCCTCCCGGCACTGGAACCCTGGGCTGGGGGACCCCTTGCTCTTCAGGAGGGACCTCCCCAGTGGAGATAGTCTCCCATGGGTGTAGAGCCAGCCCGTTCTGAGTCTCTGCCCCTCCTACCAATCTCCACCTGACTTTTTAATTTTTATTTATTTATTTATTTATTTATTTATTTATTTATTTATTTATAATGTATCTTTATTGATTTCAGAGAGAGGAAAGGAGAGGGAGAGAGAGAGAGAAACATCAATGATGAGAGAGTCATTGATCGGCTGCCTCCTGCACGCCCCCGACTGGGGATCGAGCCCACAACCCGGGCATGTGCCCTGACCGGGAATCGAACCCCGATCGCCTGGATCCTAGGTCGACGCTCAACCGCTGAGCCACCCCCGGCCAGGCATGGACCTGACTTCTTTTTAAAAAATTGATTTTAGAGAGAGGAAGGGAGAAAGGGAGGGGGGGAGAGAGAGAGGGAGAGGGAGCTGGGGATCAAACCCACAACCTTTTGATGTACAGGGCGATGCTCCAGCCAACTGAGCCACCTGCCAGGGAGACAAGGCTCCTTTATACCCTGTGCCCTGTTCTGAATGATGGCTGCCCTGTAGTTTCGTTGTCATTTCGATGTGGCTGTGGGAGGATGTGAGTCCCACATTTACCTACGCTGCCGTCTTGACTGGAAGCCCTGATCTCTTTTTCAGTCCTGGGGGATTTTGTAGCTGAGGGCATCCCTCTAGACACTGGGATCTGGATGGGGTTCATGCAGAGCAGCGGTAGCTCTCAGGCGTGGGGTGTGCTGAGGCTGGGGGCGCTGACATCCCTGGTCGGGGAGCTCAACAGCCACTCCTTCTGGGGGGAGATGCACAGGAGCGCCTCCCTCTCCAGGGCTGTACAGTGGTGATGACTGTTGGTCACCTCAATGGCAAAAGCTGCCGCTGTCCCCTGCAGGGTAGGCCCCGCGGTCCATGCCATGACCACTCCGTGGTCTCTGCTGTGAAAGCTGTGGGGCCTGTGGCTGTTGCAGGGTCCTTTGCAGAGCTGGCCACTGGGATTGCGGTGGCGCCCGCAGAAGGGCTGAGCCTGAGAGCCCCTTCCCGCCTTTGTTTTCAGGCCTCTCCAGCCCTTCTCCCCAGTAATCCTTCCTTGTGGCTGTTCTCTTCTTTTGCTCCACTGCGTTGCTCTAGGTTCTTAATTGGACTGTTGAGCCCTCCCAGGGCTTTTTCCCTTTGTGGATAGTTGTCTAGTTGTTGTTTTTGTCAGGGAATAAAGGCTGGCATCTCCTGCTCTGCTGTCTTACTAATGCCACTCCAAACTATCTTTTCAATGGCAGTTGTCTGCTGATCTGTTGGCCTCACCATACTTGAAAAATAATAAAACGTGCTTTTAAAAACATGTGTAGAGCGGTGCAGTGACAGGAGAATTTCATTTGTTCTGACAGAAGCACCTAAGTGAGATTGTCTAGAGCAGGAATCGGCAAACCTTTTCTGTAAAAGACAGATAGTAAATATCTTAGATTTGCAGGCATATATGGCTCCGTTTCCTCTTCTTTCTCCCCTCCTCCTCTTTCTTTGACAACCCTTTAAACACATTATTAGCTTGCATACTGCACAAAATCAGTGTGTGGGCTGGGTCTGGCACACAGGCCAGTTTGGCAACCCCTGGACTCCTGCTGCCGTGACCTGCTGATTGCTCCAGGCCTGCCTCTCGAGTGTCTCCCTGCGCTCTGAGCAGCCCCATGGGCTTCCATCAAATTCCATATTTCCTTAAGTTAGCCAACGTCAGGCTTGCAGCTAATGTACCCAACGGATTCAATTAAGTGGGTGCTTTGTCCAGAAGCTTAAGAAACGGTCCAGCCCTGGCCAGTGTGGCTCAGTTGATTGGGCGTTGTCTTGTGCACCAAAAGGTTGCCAGTTCCATTCCCGGTCAGGGCACATGCCCGGGTTGCAGGATCAATCTCTGGTAGGGGGTGTGCAGGAGGCATTGGATTGATGAGTTTTGCTTTCACATCGATGTTTCTCTCCCTTCCTTTCTCTCTAAAAATCAATAAAAAAATCTTAAAAAAAGAAGAAGTGGTCCAGTGAGGAAGAGCTTTGGATTCGGGAGGGGTCATATCACATAGTAACAATAATAGCAGTATTTCTCACGTATTGTGCATCAGGTGCTGGGCCTGTTCTAAGTGCCTTATTTTCATGGTCTTGTTTAATTCCCACAACCACTCTAGGAGGTAGGTGAACAGCATTATCACCAGTTTACAGTTGAGAAAACTAAGGATCAGGTTAGGTGGCTGACCTAAGGTCACAAGGTCAGGAGAGCTTAATTTAGGATTTGAACCCAGGTTTCTCCAACTCTGGAACCAAAGTTCTGCTACTCTGCTATCAGTGACAGCCCTAGTTCCTTATGTACCATCCATTGCTTAAAGAGGAATGCCTGCCTTTCAGAATTTCGAGGATTACCAGCGTTCTGTAATGAAAGGTAGCCCGTTATTAACCACCTCAAGTGCCTCTGCTGGGCATTAAACTTATAGAATTGACTGACTTATGTTGTTGGGTCCCTGGAATTGTTGAGATTTCTTGGCAGGCACAAGACTGATGGAAGCTGCCTCAGCTCTATGCTAGCCCGCAGGCGAACTGGGAGCCACCCAGCTTTGGTGGGAGGAGCCTGAAGTCCTGTTAGCATGGGGCGGGTCCCCTGGGGTAGAACATTTATGGTGTTGGTGTATTTTCACATCATCAGAACCAGGGTGAGAGGTCTTGGCCTGTGCTCTCCGACAGAAATATAATGTCAGCCATATATGTAGTTAAATTTTTCTGGTAACCCTGTTTAGAAAAGCCAAAAGACCAAGAGAAATGAAAACATATGTCTCCACTAAATCTTGCACATGAATGTTTGTAGCAGCATTATCAGTAATAGCCAAGTGTGGAAACAGCCCAGATGTTCACCAACTGATGAATGGATGAACCAGCGTGCACATCCATGCAGGGACTATGTACTTGGCAATAAGAAGGAGTGAAGTACTGATATGCTACAGAATGGGGAAGACCCTTGAAAACGTTATGCTAAGTGAAAGAAGCCAGTCACAAAAGACCACATATTGTATGACTTCATGTCTATGAAATGTGCAGAAGAGGCAAATCCGTAGAGACAGAAAGGAGATTAGTGGTTGCCAAGGGCTGAGGGAAAAAGGAAATGGGGGGTGACTGCTATTGGGCACAGGGCTTCTTTTGAGGGTGATAAAAATGTTCTAAAATTGATTGTGGTGATGGTTGTACAACTTTGTGAATATACCAAAAGCCAGGGAGTTTTACACTTTAAATGAGTGAATTAATTGTATGGTATGTGAATTATATATCAACAAAACTATGTAAAAAGTAAAAGAGCCTCGGTGGGTGTGGCTCAGTTGGTTGGAGCATCTCCCACTGAAATGTTTCTGGTTCGATTCCTGTCAGGGCACGTACCTAGGTTTCTGCACATACGGGAGGCAGCCGATCGATGTTTCTCTCTCACATAGATGTCTCTCTCTCTTTCCCTACCCCTGTCTCTAAAAATAAATCAGTAAAAAAAAAAAAACAGTGAAAAGAAAGAAGTAAATTAATTTTCATAATTTAACTCAAAATAGCCATGAGCACACGATGCGGTATGCAGATAATAATGTTTTATGGAGTTATACACTTGAAACCTGTGTAGTTTTGTTAACCAATGTCACCCCAGTAAATTCAATTAAAAATATATCCAAAATAGTATTATTTTAAGATGTAATCAATGTAAAACATTATTGAGATGTTTCACTTTCTTTTGTTTTTGTTTTTTTGTTAACCCTCACCTGAGGGTATGTTTTTCCATTGATTTTTATAGAGTGGAAGGGAGGGAGGAGGAGAAGAGAGAGAGAGGAGAGAGAAACATCGATGTGAGAGAGACACATCAGTTTGTGGCCTCCCACATGCACCCCGACCAGGGGCAGGGACCGAACCTGCAACTCAGGTACATGCCCTTGACTGGGAATCAAGCCCAGACCCTTCGGTGCGCAGGACGATGCTCTAACCACTGAACCATGCTGGCCAAGGCCACGTTCTTTTTTAGGGGGAACAAATCCTTGGATTTGGTGTGTATTTTACAGTTACAGTACATCACTTTGGGCAAGCCACATATCAAGTGCTCAATAGCCACACTTGGTCGCTGGCTTCCATACTGAAAGGTGCAAATCTAGGCAATTCATAGCTTTCCACCAGCAACAAGTCTCCTATATGCTCCTCTCCTCCTCCTTTACAAGCGCACACAAGCCTGGGTTCAGATCACTTTCTGCCACTTACTAGGAGGATAACCTTGAGCCTGCATTTGTTCTTTCTAAATGAGTTTTCTGTGAAATGGGCACAATTAAAGAGGGACTGTGGTGAGGGTGTGTTGAGCTGCTCACTGTGAAGCTAGAATGGCTCCTGGCATCTCGTGTTCAGTGTCAGTTACTTTTGCTTCTCAGGTGGGAAAGACTTGGAACCAGCAAACCCAGAGTCTAGCCCTGGTCCTGTCACATACCCACTGGCTGTAGAAGAGCTCATTATGTCTTCATATCTGCCCACCCACAGCCCCTTTGGAGGGGTCCTTTACTCCGAGTTTCCGCACTTTGCACATTAGGACTCAGGATACATCTGGTTGGAAAGGAGTGGACACCCACCCTAAGGTCAGACATCTAGGCTGGTCAGAGGACTGAGGTGGCCCCGTGTCAGAAATCCAACCCACAGGGATACTGGGGACCAGCTGAACAATGCGGATCCTTTCTTTTGGCGGATTTGAATATGAGACTTGAAGAAAGGATTGGTGTCAGTATCAGGGGCACAAGCAGAGAGATAGAAGGAAAGTTCTAAGTAGAAGCCTGGAGTCAATACCAGCTATGGTGAGTAGGAGCCATGAATGAACAGGACTGTGAGCCAGCAGAGGCTGAGAGAGAGTGGGGACCCAGACCCAGAGGTGCTGTCACCGTGATGGTGGAGCCCCAGAGTACTGGAATAGGATCCCTTGGTGAGGGCATCTGAGAGTGTTCCCACTGAGTTTCCGAGCTGCTGACAGGCCTGCTGCGTAACCTGAAGCTGGCCCAGCCTCTGGAGGAGCCCTGGTTGGGTGGCTAACACTCTGGCCTTCCTCCTCGCGTAATGAAACCTGAGCGTGTTTCTCTTCCTTGCACCCTATAAGAACCTGATGGCACACCAGCCACATCAAAGCCCCTTTGAGACTCAGGTGCCTCACCTGTGAAATAGGGACAGCTTTTGCTTTGGGTTGCTTTTGCATGTCTTCTTTGGGGCGATGACCTGTATTTGACACTTTTGCAGTTCTGGGCCTGCCAGTCATGGGACCCCAGCTCCAAGGGGGCCTGTAATCCAGGCTGTCCCAGTCAGACTTTCCATTGCAGGGTTTGGCTCTTATGTGGAAACACCTCTGGGGAAGGGATTGGAACCTTTGAGAGCTCCTGGGTTCCTCTGGTGGGGATCTTCTGAACTATCCTGGTTCCTGTTTTTCAAGGCCTGTTTACTCTGCTCTTTTGTTCTGGGAGTTTCCTAATTGTCTTGACAGATCCCCTTTTTTTGTCTAAGTCATAACGCTAGCTGGACACACACCTTGTTGGGTTTTGAAGTGAAATAGTGAGTCCTAGAGAGATGTGCCTTCTGCCTCTGATTGTGCTCTTCCCTGCCCTCTGCAGCTCTGCCTGCTGCGTCTGCAATACCCGCCTAATATTTCTGGGCTCAGTGGACCTGAAGTAGTCGCCCAGTGTTTTCTTCCTTTGAAAGAAGAGTCTAAACCTAAACCAACCCCTGATTTACCGTGGCCTTTGCCAAGTCCTTGCCAAGTGCCTCTTCACACTTCACTTCCTCTTACTGAATAATGTGAGAATATGTGATAGCTCCCTGGGATCTAAGTCAAACAGGGGGTGAGTAGGTGGGGGGGGGGGGCTCCTCTCCACAGTACCGCTGGTCTCCCTGTAGGTGGCATCACACAACCACAAATGTCTTGGAATATTGGTCCTGGAGCTCAGCACCAGACTGGAGAGAGGGCTTCTGAGATGCTGGGGGGGGGGGGGGGGGGAATGCAGGAGGAAAGAGGGAGGAAATGGGCGCATCACTGGACTTGATGCAAAAGATACTTGGCCGGAGGTGCGGAGGACAGGAGTAGTGGTGCACCCAATCCATCACCCATCCGTCTATCCAACAAACATGTTTTAGTACCTGTGCTAGCTGTGGAGATGCTGCCGTGAACCAGACAGACACAGGCAGTCCCTGTCCTCACTAGGCTGGCACCCTAGCTTAGAACCCTCCTTTCCCCCCAACGTCTGTTGTGTAGCACGCCCCTTTGCCTACTGGGCTTGCTTCCATCTGCAAAATGGGGTAATAAACCATGTTCCTCACAGGCCCTTTGGTGAGTCTGAGATGCTGGCACCCAGTCTGTGTGTGTTTCTGTTCCCTCAGCCCCACCCCTCCCTTCACAGGAACTGCAAACACTGCTGAACCCTGTGGTTACTGAGTGAGGGCTCGAGGGCTCGATGTCCTCTCTGTGTCAGGGAAGCACCAGCCTGTCTACCCCCTCTGCGGAGTCTGGTTAAGCCTTAAATTTGAAGGACAGTCCCTCAGGCCTGCAAGAAACCTCATAAACTTCAGAGGTTTGAATTTGAAGATTTGCGTGTATTCTAAGTTTCAGTGGGAAAATGTTTCTAAGGAAACAAGCTGGAGATATTCTACTGAAAAATCATACAGGGTGGGGCAAAAGTAGGTTTACAGTTGTGAGTACATGAAACAGAGTTTAGTACTATTTATTAATTATTGTGTTATTTTCCATACGAACAAGGGTAAACCTACTTTTGCTGCATCCTGTATATACATGTATATGTATAAATACTTAAATGCACTGATATATATCATACATGCTGATATACATATAAGTGTATACACATCCATGCATACACACACTGATACACATGATATGTACACATAGGTACACACTGAAATATCATATACATATATGCGCACTGATATATATTATATACACACTGATGCATATCATATATGCTGATATTCATATATATGTGCATACACACGTATACATATTGATATATATCATGCATACACATACCCAATATATACATACTGATATATATCATACATGCTGATATATGTGCACATCTATATATACACATATGCACACACATACACAAGAGAATAGCTGATACTACCTTTTATTGAGTATCAAGGTTGCTTTTATCTTTCTAGCTGATTGCAAAGACCTTTGGACTTCTCAGTAGTGGCCTTATTACTAGCATTTCTAATGTTAATACCCTTCTAGGCCCCATTTCTTCTTCTTCTTTTTTAATTTTAAATATATCTTTATTGATTTCAAAGAGAGGAAGGGAGAGGGAGAGAGAGAGATAGAAACATCAATGATGAGAGAGAGTCATTGATCGGCTGCCTCCTGCACGCCCCCAACTGGGGATGGAGCCTGAAACCCCAGCATGTGCCCTGACCGGAATCGAACGGCTGTCTCCTGGATCCTAGGTCGATGCTCAACCGCTGAGCCACGCCGGGCCAGACCCCATTACTTCTTAATGAAAGCCAGATGTCATCTGGGGCCTTTTTGTGCTTCTGATCTCAGTAAACTTTCTGTGAATGTCCCTTCGTCCCCCTCTGCCTTCATCCCATTTCTGGGCAGGTCCCAAGGCCTCTGGGATTTCTGCTCACTCCTGGCTTTTGCTGTCCCTGGGGCTCTGTTTTCTAGTGGGATGCCTCCGACCTGCAGCAAGGCACATTCTTTGTTTTTTGTTTGAACAGCAGTACCAACCACAGAAAATTATCCCCACGATCCCCACTGGGCCTCTGTGAGTTTAGCAGGCTCTGAGGAGGCTTTTGGGAGGCGCCCTGGGAGGGATCACATTTCTGACTCCAGACTCCATCATCCCTCCTGTTGCTCATGCTTGGCCCCACCTCTCACCTCCGCCACTGTTGGCTGCTTCGTGCCAGACACACCACCTCCTTCTCTGTCCTTTATGCCAGCTCCATCCTTGGAGGACTGAGGAGTTTTTGAAGCTGGGGTGCCAGCTGGCAGCAACCCCCTGGAAACTCACCAGGGGTGATTAAACGTGCAGACTCTGAAGCCAGATTTTTGACCTGAGAAAGTGGGAATATGGGGGAGAAGGAACATCATGAGGGGAGAAAACATCAAGCCTTGGCTTTGACCGCTTTGAGCCTGTGGTGCCAAGTGAGACAGCCTCTGTCTGGTATTTAGGGGAGAGGCCAGAGAGGTGGCACAGATTCGGGAGCCTGCCATCGTGATCAGCAGGTGTGATTAGCGGTGCCTGCAGCCTTGAGAATGGATCCATCTCTTAAGCAGTGTGTGCCTGCTGACCCCCAGGCCCTGGCACGAGCCAGCACACCCTCCCCCCTTTGCTTGGCTAGCTTCTAGCCTCCCGTGGATAGGCCTGCCGCATCTGCTTGGATTGGTTTGGGTGCCTTTGTTGACCCACGAAAGATCTAAGACCTCAGGCAAATGCGCTTCCTTTTCTTAGATGCCTCTGCGGACAGTGGGCTTGAGGACTGAGCATCAAAATGACAACATGGCTCTGCTTCTCTCCGCAGTTGGTTGACTTAGATCTTGTGTTAAGGGACCCTGCGTGCAGGTGCTGGAGCCTGTTAGGAAAGCCCTTTCAATAAGGCAGTTTAGGACAGATAAAGACTATTTGCCCTCACCTGGCATGTCAAATCTAGAAAATGTAAAATTTTGTCATTGGACCTGGGACACCAAGGGATCTTTCACTGCCTAATGGAATACCAACTACGAAATCCAGTCGTGAATATGGAGTAGTGGTTTGAAAGGGCAGAGGCTCAGAGAGGTGAAGCGACTTGCTAGAGGCCACACAGCTCATTGGGTCAGATCTGAGATTCAAACCCGTGTGTGTCTAACCTGATGCTGGGTTCTTTCCAGTAGAGGATTCCTCCAGCCCTCCGCACCTAGTCTAGAAGAAGGGAGGTGTGGACGTGGTGGAATCGCAGGGAGAGGGCTGCTTGTTGGGTGGGACTGCAAGCTGGTTCCGGATGCCAGGGGGGCTTGGGGTGAGGAAGGGGCAGGGGACATCCCCCAATTGAGATGCAGGCCGGAGACTGGAGGAGAGAGGAGCTGATGAGAGGGGTGGGCGGGGTAGGCATCAGAAGGGAAGTGGAGCTCACTCAGGACCATAGGAAGTCCCAGATTTGGGTCAGAAGTTAGAAAGTACCAGCAATTTCTGTTTTAACTGAAAACCCGAAGGAGGTAAGGCTTTTCTTTTTAAAACAGAGACAAACGCAGAATTTGCGAAGGAAGCAATGGTCCTCAGAAGGGGGCTGTAAGTCACTGAATAAATGGGACATTCCCTGTAAAAAGGTCTTAAAATTCATTTGGAGCAGGTCAGAGCTCAAAGGTATTCATAATGGGCGAGGGGGGGTTGTTCTCCGAGAGGAGTTACCAGGGTACAAGAGCAAGAGACTAGATGCTGGATCAAATAAACAAAACCAAAACCAAATCAGAAGTCCAACACAACAAGAAAGTCCATCACCACCACCGTCGTCGTCATCATCATCATATCAACAGCAGCAGCAGCAGCAGCTGCAGCTAGAGTGATTTTTTAAACCTCTAGTGGCTTCCCATCTCCTTCAGAGTCAAAGCCGTGCTTTCTCACTGACCTAAGAGGCCCTGTGCCCTCTGCCTCTTCATCACCTCTGACCTCACCTCCTGGTCCTCTTCTGTCCCTCTCTCTTCCCCAGCTGCACTGAGTCCCCGTGGCTGCAACACATCAGACCCCTCTTGCCCCAGGACACTTGCACTTGCTCTCCCTCCTGTCCGGAATGCTCTTCCCAGACATTCTCATGGCTTCTTCCCTCTCGTCCTTCAGGCTGCTCTCAAAGGTCACCTTCTCAACAAGACTGTCCCTGGTGACACTATTTCAATTTGCAACACTCCTTCCTCCTCCCCTGCTCCTGGGAATCCCTACTCACTTCATCTAAAATTTCCTCCCCAGGACTTCTTGCCGTCTTCGCACTGCATGCTTTTGTTCCTTGTGTATCTGTCTCCACATGACCGGAAGCTCCGTGCGGGCGGGGAGTTCGGTTCTGTGCCTGCCTGGAGCAGGCCCTCAGCATTTGCTCTCGAGCGAGGGAAGCGTGGATGCGAGCTCATGCCTTGGGCTGTGGCCGAAGCAGCGTGTCTAATGTGGCTGATGCTTGGGAGCTCTGTTCTGAGAGGGTCTGACTTTGTGAGTCCCCAGGACCGAGGGTGAGACGCTCCACTTCTTGGGCAGCGTCTGGTCCTAATACCTGGGGGTAGGGTGTTGCATGGAATGATCTTTCTTGACCTTTCCTAGGCCAATCCCTGGTGCCCCTTTAAGTCTCAGCTTAGGCATCACTTTTTCCCAGAAGCCCTGCCCGATGCCACCCTCCCTTTTGCCCCAAGGGATGGGTTAGTTCCGCAGGTTGTGCTTCCCAAAGATGACCGCAGCAACGTCTCTCATCCCACCTGCTCTTCTTACGAGGTGACCTTGGCACTCCTCCCACTGAGGGGTGGGATTTACGTCCCGCCCCCTTGAATTTGGGCATAGCTCTGTGACTGCTTCCACCCAACGAGTACAACCGGGGTGATGCTTTGTGACCCCCGAGGCTAGGACATAAAATGACCACACACCTCCCACCTTCTCTTGGGACCCAATCCTGTGCCGCGAGGAAGCTCAAATCAGCCCATGGAGAGAGTTCATAGAGAGGCCCCTGCAGGCGGTCAGGGCAACAGCCCAGTGGAAATCCCGCCAACAGCCCGCACCAACCGCCAGATGTGAGTGCGGGTGCTTCCAGGTCATTCCAGGTGGCCGCCTAGTCACCCCCAACCCTTCAGACTTCTCAGGTGAGCTCCAGACACTCTGGGACATCCCAGTTACCCGAGAGTCCATGGACATGATCGAATGGCCTGGGACATCCCAGTTACCCGAGAGCCCATGAACATGATCGAATGGCCTGGGACATCCCAGTTACCCGAGAGCCCATGGACATGATCGAATGGCCTGGGACATCCCAGTTACCCGAGAGCCCACGGACATGATCGAATGGCCTGGGACATCCCAGTTACCCGAGAGCCCACGGACATGATCGAATGGCCTGGGACATCCCAGTTACCCGAGAGTCCATGGACATGATCTAATGGACTGGGACATCCCAGTTACCCGAGAGTCCATGGACATGATCGAATGGCCTGGGACATCCCAGTTACCCGAGAGCCCATGAACATGATCGAATGGCCATTTCATGCCACTGAGCGCGAGTACCCGCTGGCCGGTTGGGAGTCCTCGGGCGTCTCCCGCAGCTCTTCCCACCCCGGGGCCGAAACGCTGCCTTCTCCTCGCCCGTCTTTCTTCTCTGGACTGCATGTGCTGTGAGGTCTCCTTTTCGGGTTCGCTTTCCCTAGATCTAGTATAGATCACAGAAGGCACTGGAATATTTTAAAATGTGCTAATTTTTAGAATCAGTTTTAATTGCTTGTGTAAAATATACATATTCTTCTCCTTAAAAAAATACAAACCAAAGCCCCTTTCGCCACCATCCCCGCTGCCCACCCCTCACTGTTTTTTTGGTGTTAATCTTTACCCGAGGATATTTTTTCCATTGCTTTTTAGAGAGAGTGGAAAGGATGGAGGGAGGGGAGAGAGACAAAGGAGAGAGAGTGAGACCCATCGATGGGTTGCCTCCCGACGGGGGCTGGGGACCAGACCTGCAACCCAGGTACGTGCCCTTGACCAGGAATCGAACCCGTGACCCTTTGGTACGTGGGCTGATGCTCTAACCGCTGAGCCACACCGGCCAGGGCCACCCCTCACTGTTTTGAATATGTTAAATATCCTTGAGGACCTTGAAATACTTTCACGGACATCTGTATGCATCTTTAATACTGTTTTAAAAACCCAAAGCTGTACCACGCTGTATTGTGTATTTTGCAATTTGATTTTTTTTCACCCAACAATGTGTTTCTGAGACCGACCCCTGCTGATAAACATATAGAGCTAGTTAACCCCTCTTAGCTTCTGTGGAAAATTCATTGTTTCTTTTCTCTTTTCAAGCAATCCCTGTGTTGATGAACATTTAGTTGTGTCCACATCTTTGCTCTATTTGCAAATAGCACTCCGGTGAGTGTCCCTCCTGCTTACTCGGAGAGATCCCTGAGGCCAGTGGCTGTCAACTGGGCTGCAGACAGAACCATCGGAAGCTTTTATAATCACACCAATGCCCACACCCAGAGAGACTTAATTGATTGGTCTGGAGGTAAGCACCAGCGGTTCTAGAAGCTTCCCAGGCAGTTCGAATGTGCATCCAGGGTTGACACCCACTGTTCCAGGGGGTGCACGTGTGTGTGCGTGTGTGTGTGTGAGTGTGTGTAGGTAGGTAGGTGGTGGAGTCAGTCTGTCAAATGGGACGCACATCCCCATTGTTACGAGGCGCAGCCCAATTGCCTTTCCATGTGGCCGGACCGATTTGCACCCCCGCCAGCTTTGTGTGAGTAATAATGACTGTTTTGCATGAACGAGTGAACACAGGTCTTTGCAGCTTAGTGACCCAGAGCCCGTGTGCGCTGCACAAACGCCTCCCGCCCCTGGCTCCGGGGCAGCGGCGGGTTGGAAATGCTTTGTGCCCCTAGGTGGCAGTGTGGCCCAGCTGCACAGGCACCAGGCTGGGGACAGGAAAACCTGGATCCTGCCGAGACCCAGCCCCGCCTCGCTGAGTGTCTGCCAGGCCGGTCCCCCACGCTGGGCCTGGCGTCCCACCCCTGAAGGCAGGGGAGCGGCCACACGCGCAGGGCTCCTTCTGGCCCTCCCCTCCCCGCTAAGTCAGAGCCGTTTCCGGCCAGCTGGTCAGAGGGAAAGCAGGTTGTGGAACCTGGTGCTTAATCTTTTTTAAAAAAAATCCTCACCCAAGGATATGTTTAGAGAGAGGCAGGGAGAGAGAGAGGGCGAGAGAGCCAGAAACACTGATGTGAGAGAGAAACATCAATCGGTTGCCTCCTGTGCGCTCCCCAACCAGGGCCTGAATCCACAACCTAGGAGTGCGCCCCGACCCGAACCAAGCCCCAGCCTTCCCGCGCGGGGTGACGCTCCAGCCACCCGAGCCGCCTGGCCAAGGCTGCTTCTTGATCTTTTCGGTGCCTGGGCCCCTTCTCAGAGTTAGTATGTGTTTAGATAAAAGATCCATAGGATTACAAAGGCAACCACTATACATTTCTATCTATATATTCATCTTTATTGAGGTGTACTTGACAAATACAATTGTAATATATTTAAAGCGTACGATGTGATGATGTGATAGACGTTTACACTGTGAAAGCTTCCCCCCATCAAGTTAACTAACGCCTCCATCACCTCACATTTTACTTTTGTGTGTGTGTGAGGACATTTAAGTTCTACTTTTTCAGCAAATTTCAATTCTACCATATAGTGTCAACTATAGTCACCATGTTTTTTTACATTAGACCCTCAGACTTTATTCTTTTTCTAGCTGAAAGTTTGTACTATTGTACTGATTTCTCCTTATTTTCCCCACCCCCCAGCCCCTGGCAACTACTTTCTTACCCTATTTCTATGCATTCGACTTATTTGTTTATTTAGATTCTACATGTAAAGGATACAGTGAGATGCTGGATCGTTCTCTGTCTGGCTTGCTTCAGGCAACTAATCACACTGCAGCACAGTTAACCTCGTATTAAAAGCCAGTCTGTGACACAGCAACACATGGGTGTCTTTGTTCACACGCCACCCACCAGGATCTGGTTGCGGGTAGGCTGCATTGTTGTGACTGTAATTTTAAAGCAGTGATGAGTGTAAATGATATTCCAGGATATCTGTAACAAAGGTAATGGGACATGAAAATGTCTCTCCTTCCAGTTGGTGACAAAGTCCCGGGGGCTGCTACATTCTTAATGGAAGGAAATGCTGTGTTTCAGTTAGATGTTAGGATAATTAGGAGAGAATTTGCTTTCCCATCCAAGTTTAGTGACCCTAGGTTACAAGCTCATGGACCCCAGGCTGAGAGCCCTCGCTGGACTGATAACTAGATAGACTTGGGTTTCAGTCCCTGCTCCACAGCTTCCTGTGCAGGTACATTTGGGTGAGTTGCTTTGCCTCCCCTAGTCTCAGTTTCCTCATCTATAAAATGGGTGTAAGACTGGTGAGCTCAAAGAGCTGCCAGGAGGGAAACAATGCGATAAACCAAATTCAGCACACATTTATTTATTTAAAATTGTATTTTTTTGGTGGTAAGAACACTTAACGTGAGATTTACTCTCCGAACAAACAAGAACCTGACACATTTTGGCTAGGATGTGGAGAAATTGGAACCCTTACACACCTTTGTTGAGAATGCAAAATGGTGCAGTCACTATGGAAAACAGGACAGAAATTCTTCAAAAAATTAAAAACAGAACGACTATACGGTCCAGCAATCCCACTTTTGTGTATTTATCTCAATGAATCAAAATCAGGATTTTGAAGAGCTATCTGCTCTCCCAGGTTTATTGCAGCCTATCACAAAAGCCAGATGTGGAAACTGACAAATGGCTACTGACAGGTAAAGAAAATGTAGTGCATACGTACAGTGGACTACTATCCAGCCTTAAAAAGAAGGCAATTCTGTAACATGCGGCAACATGGACACAATTTCTCAACATTTACTGAGAACTTTGTTCTTGCATGTTTTGGATGCTGGGGACTCTGTACTGAACAAGAGAGGCAAAACCCTGCCCTCACGGGGAATCACAATCCAGGGCAGAGACAGTGAACAAGTAGGCAAAGAGCTATATGTGCTTTCAGACAATATAAGGGCTGTGAAGGAGGCAGAACAGGTGATGTGACAGAGAACACATGCTTGGTGCAGGTGACACGAGATCAGGTAATCAGGAAATCCTAACACACAGAAAACATTTAATTATATTAGAATGTATTTGAAGTGCTTGGCACAGTGCCTGGCACTCGGCGGAGGCTCCATATGTGTTGGTCATGTGATGATGATGATGCCACCTCGCTGCCCAGGCCGGGAGTTTTCCCTGGGGGCACAGACCTGTGCCTGGCGCTGGCCTTGTGTCGGGCGATGGAAGCGGGAGAGGAGCAGCCTGTCAGAACTGGGTCTGAGGGAGGCAGGTCTGATTGCAGGAAGATAAAGTCTTCTCTCTGCTGTGTCTTGTGGGGAGAGCCAAGCAATCAATAGGTCTCGCGGATCAGTGGAGGGTGCTTGGAATCTGGCAGCATGGGGCTTTTTAATTAAACCTATAACTGCGAGGAAAGGTAACTGCCTTATTTCGGCAGCTCGTGTTTCTGTCTGCCTGCCAGACACTGAACAAACCAACGCACTTTCAGAGGCTCCGCGGGTCCCGAGGAGGAGGCCCCGGTTCTGGGAGGCCAGGCCCTGCTAGGATGAACACCTGGATGCCAGGGGGCAGGCACCAATTCTGGAGGCTCAGGTGCTGTCTCTGGCATTTAAACATCCACAGCTGGTGTGATTATCAATTGCACTTCCTGGGAAGGTGACGGCTCTTCTCAGCCAGCACCGATTTCTTTCCCAAATCACTGATTCTGCCCAAAGATGCCAACATTACTGTAAAAAAATTTTTTTCTTTGATTATAAAATAGAGCTTTGATACATAAGGTGTGGTCCACGGACCAGCAGCCTCAGCATCACCTGCTGGGGCTGAGCTAGACCCTCAGGCCGCACCCCAAACCTCCTCAGTTAGAACCCCCATTTTAACAAGATCCCCAGGAAATCCACGTGCATGTTGAAGTGTGAGAAGCACTGAAATACGAGACCTGGGACAAACCAGCCCATTGCCAAGGTGCAGCTCTTACTTTAAATCCTGAAAAGAAAAAAAAGGTAAAAGAAGTATGACATTTGGGTTCTCACCGCTCAGCACATGGGATCACCTTGGAAGACTTTACAAATAAGGACCCTGAGCCCCTCGGGACCTAGGACACCCAGTCCCTGGGGTGCAGCTCAGGGGATTCCCCTGCGCATCACAGCTGCACTTCAGTGAGCTTTTCTGACTTGTCAGGTGGTGGTGTCTCTGCCCCGGAGTCTTTCAATGAACTTACTGCTCCATTGCATCCAGTAGCTGGATTGTTTCCTAAACACAGGTTACATTTGGCCGTGGACATTGCAACCCATTTAAGAAAATAATGCGAGTACTTACCACCTACTGAGCGCTTAGTCCACGCCTGGCGCCGCACGGGGTGCTTTGTGTACATTTATCGCATTTAACCCCACAGCGTGGGGGTTGGCACCGCTATCCCATTTTATGGATGGAGAAACAGGCCCAGGGAGGCCGTGGCGTGCCCCGTGTCCCCCATTTAGAGAGTGCAGAGTGTCTGGCTCCGCTCCTCACCATCACATCCCGCTGCCCCTGGAGGCTCCCGAGGAAGGAGTTCGGGGCTCCGATAAGCCGCCGAGAATGCAAAGTGACCCCACGGTATGTGCCCTTGGTCACCATCACTTTGAGCTGTTCCCGTGTATGTCAAATGGGGACCCGGCTGCTTTGTGGTCTCACCTTACTCATCTCTCAAAGGTGGGTCCGCTGTCGCCGGGTGGGGAGGCAGGATCCGCCTCTGCACGTCGAGTGACCTGGAGGTTGAAGCCGAGTTAGTGACGCCCCCCAGCCTCAGGGTGTCAGTCCAGGCCTCGGACAGCACTCGCATCAGCCAGCGCTCAGGGTTCAAGGCCCCACCTGTGAGGACAGGCCCTGCTTTGTAGTCGTTTCTGTGTCTGCAGAAGCCCGCCCGGGGGTGGCACACGTCTGTGATTCGAAGGAGCGAGGGCCCCGCTCTACCACCAGAGCTCCGGCCAGCGCACATGATCTAATGATATAACAGCCAGCGGGCAGCGCTGTGTCCGAGACGGGCACAGGATCGTGGTCGGGAACTGCAGGCGGCCTGGGTTCGAGTCTCAGCTCTGCCAGGTAGGAGCTGAAGCACCTGGGGCAAGTTCTCTCCCTTCTCAGGGCCTCCTTTCCCTCATCTGAAAATTGAGGGTGACAACAGCAGCTCTCTCACGGGGTTATCATAAGGACTGAGTGGGTTAGCAGTTGACGAACTTACTCCACAGGGTTAGGATAAGGATGGGATGGGTTAATTCTCGAACAGCGCTTGGATGGTGCCTGGCAGTGCCGTGTGCAGCTGGAGGCAAAGGGAAAAACTGGCAATAGTGGCCCTGTCTTTATTTAAAACTTTGATTTTTTGTTCATCATGGCTATTTTTGCATTTATTTTGATTTTTTTTTTTTTTTTTTTATATGCAGTAAAGTATTATTTATCTTGGTGACTGGGTTTTTTGGTGCCCCTTTAAATTTTTCACCCAAGGAGGGTGCCTCCTGGCTCTGGCACTTAAGAAGGAACACACAGGTTACCATTGGACTGAGGTGGGGCTCAGTATTGTTATATTAAAAATATGTATTTATATATATATATACACACACAGTACTTGTGCAGCATGTACAGTGCTGCTGTGGTTGTGGGGATAGAGCTGTGAATGACATATTCACAGCTGTGGTTCTTACCCCCAAGGAGCTGACAGCTGAGTGACAATAATCACTTACTCAGCTCGGCTGGCATGGTTCAGCAGTTGAGCGTCAACCTATGATCCAGGAGATCGGGGTTCGATTCCCAGTCAGGGCACATGCCGGGGTTGCGGGCTCGATCCCCAGTCGGGGGCATGCAGGAGGCAGCTGATCAATAGCCCTCTCATCATTGATGTTTCTAGCTCTCTCTCCCTTTCCCTCCTCTCTCTGAAATCAATAAAAATATATAGAAAAATAAAAAAAATCACTACTGAGCACTTACTATATGCCAGGCATGGTGCGGGCAATGCTTTCACCAATCTTCACAGTAACCTCTCAGGTGGGGATTTTTGCATTCATTTTACAGATGAAGAAACTGGACTCAGAGCGATTACACAACTTGCCAAGGCCATGAAGCTGAGGTGGGGAGCCCGGTCTTTCAGACTCCAACGTCCAAGCTCTTTCCACTGTTGACGGAGGATTGGGTGGGTGGAATTCCTCCGTCGCTAGTGGGAGTGGGGTTCTTGCGATATCCTCAGAAAAGGAATTTTCTAAGACTCGCAAGGGAGAATGAATGGTTTTTATTTGCGTGGAATTGTATTTCTTGGTTTCCAAAGCCCCATGTCCCTTAAACCAGTCCTGGAAAATATGCAGCTGGGGGTTCAGTAGAGCTAAAAGCAGGCCCAGTGTCCAGAGTTCCCGTTCTACGATGGAGCTGGGTCTGATGTGGCATTAGGCCAATTCCAGTCCATTCGTCCCATTGTGCAGGTCCCACATGGCTGCGAGCCACATGGGTGAATGCAGGGGAGTGTCCCCCTTGCAACAGGAGCCCCAAGAGAGCAAGGGGGCCAAGAGGGCAGGAGCCGAGAGAGGGAGGAGGGCTCCTTTGCTCAGGAGTTAAGAAGCTCAGATTTTGTGCCTATTCTGGCCACCGACTCACTCCCAGGGGTGACTGACAGGGAAGCACTTTTCCTCGCCACCCACACCTTATTGGGCATGTGCCTATTGTCTAGTCCTTTCCCCCCGAGATCTGTGGGGAACAGACTCGCAGAATGTTAATTGCAGCTTTCTGGCAAAGCTGTATAAATGGAATGCCTATATTATTTAGTCTCCCCTTTGCTCCTTTCCTGTTAAATAATAGCCAGGTTATTATAACGGTATCACCCCCCTGAGCTTCGGGCAAGGCAGGAGCTCTGCACCCACCTCCTGCAAGATCACCTTAGAAGCCGAGGAAATCAGTTGGCTCTTTCTGGGAGCTCCATTGCTCAGTTTCTCTCATTACTCATGTCTCAGGAAGCTAGAGTCTAGACTAGGAGGGGCCCGTGGGAGGCGGCCCCCCCCTTTAAGAGTGGGTTTGAGCCGCCATCTGCCATCACTGTTCCCTGTGGGGAGAAAAACACTGTGGAAAAATCTCCGAGACAGGCGCTGGCGCCCTCTAAACAGCCTGGAGGAGCAGCCCAGGGTCCTCTGACAAAGGGGAGAGAGGGGCTGGGGGAGGAAGGGAGGAGAGAATGGGACGTAGGGAGGGAGAGGGGCGGGGGTGGGCAGGCCTTTGCAGGTAGCCGAAGGGCACGGCGCGTTTCCCAGAGGGTGTCTGTTAGACAGCTTTCCTGCCACCTCCAGGGGAGACTGGCTTCTGCCCTCAGCCTGGGCGAGGCAGTGGGTGGGGGGGGGGCAGGTGGAGGTGGCAACGGGCAGGCTGAAGCCTGGCTGGGAAGCTTGAGATGGAGCATCTGGAGTTCAGGGCTGGCACCAGTGGGCGTTCCACCCACGTCAGTTCTGTCTCCTTCTTCCCAACCGCGGGCTCCTCCCTTGGAAAGGTAAGAAATTGCCCCAGAATAACAATAGCTACAATTTATAAAGCGCTTACCGGGTACCGGTGACTTTTCACCCAGGACTTCATTTAACCCACAAAAATAGCTCGTATCGTCGTGGCCTGTTCGTAGCTGAACGAGGGAGCTTCCGAGGGCTCAAAGCCCCCGCACGAGGTCACACGGCCCACGGGTGCTCTCGCCGCCCGCCACGCTCTCGGGACGGTGGCCCTGGGCACTGCGGATGTGCCTGGTGTGAAGGGGGAGTGAATCCGAAATTTTACTTAACTTTCACTGATTTACATTTAATTTAGAAACCGAAGCAGTAAAATTATTTTTCTGTGAAGACAACTTGATGGTTTCAGTGGGATTCCATTTCACTTTAACTGTTGAAAATTTAATGTCGAAATGGAAACTGTTATAAAATACACAGGGGCATTCAAGGACTTAGCAGATAGAAAAAAATAAAACAAAATATCCCATTAATAAATTTACATATTACATGTTGAAGTTAAAATGTCTCGGAAGTGATATGCCAAATAAAACATATTAACATTAATTTCACCTTTTTCACAGAACTTTTACTTTATTTTTAATTTTAAAGTTATATTTATTGGGATAACATTGGCTAATAACATTACATAAATTTCAGGTGTGCAACTTTATAATATGACACCTGTATACTCTATTGAGTGCTCACCTCCCGAAGCCCCTTTACCTCCCCCCCCTCCGTTTTCCTGTCAGTAACCACCATTGCTTTATGTTTGTTTTGTTTGTTTGTTGCTTTCTGGTTCATATCCCACCTATGGGTAAAATGACATGGCTCTTGTCCTTTTCTGTTGATTTATTTCACATAACATAATTCTCTAACGATTCATCCATGTGGTCGTGAATGGCAACACTTATTTCATCTTTTTAATGGCTGAGTAGTATTCCACTGAATACGTGTACCACATCTTCTTTATCCAATCACGTGTTGAAGGACACTTGGGTTGTTCCCATGCCTTCGATGCCGTGAATAATACTGTGGTGAACACAGGGGTACATATATCTTTATGAATAAGCATTTCCAAATTTCTCACGTACATACTCAGAAGAGGGGTGGCTGGGTCACGTGATAGCTCTATTCTTAATATTTCGAGGAACCTCCATACTGTTTCCATAGTGGCTGTACTAATTTATAGCCCCTTGAACCCACATCCTCTCCAACACTTGTTATTTTTGTCGTATTGATAGTAGCTATTTTAATGGATGTGTGGTGGTATCTCACTGTGGTTTTGATTTGCATTTTCCTTTAGAGCTAGTGAAGTGGAGCATTTTTTATATATCTGTTGGGCATTTGTACGTCTCTTTGGGAAAAGTGTCCATTCAGGTCTTCTGTCCCTTTTTAAATCAAATTTGTTGTTTAGTTGCATGAGTTCTTTATATATTTTTTAATATTAGCCCCTTACCGGAGGTATCATTTACAAATATCTGCTCCCACTGGGTTGGTTGCCTTTTCATTTCGTTGATGGTTTCTTTTGCTGTGCAGAAGCTTTTTAGTTTGACATACTCTCATTTGTTTATTTTGCTTTTACTTCCCTTGCCTTTGGGGCCAATTTTACAAAGACCCCTCTGAGATGAAGGTTCATAAGTTTAGTGCCTATGTTTTTTCTATGTATTTTATTCTAACAACCCTCTAAAAACACCTTTGGAACTAGAAAATTTAAAATGACATAACTGGTTTGCAATATAATTCTACTGAACAGCACTGAGCTGGAATATGAACCCAGGAGGTCTGCGCCTGGGCCTCAGGCTTTGGACCACTACTTTATCCTGCCTGCCCCTTGAGTGCAGAGGTGTGTCCTGCACCCCTGTTGGAGGGTGGAGGGTGGAGCAAGCTGGGAGTTCCCTAGAATATCAGACCCATCTTCCTCCAGTGCCTCGTATCTTCTCCAAGACCATCTTCTACCAAAAGTGGCCCTTTGGCTGTCATGACCTTCCAGCAACTTCAGCCAACCAAGAGTTTTATATTTGACAGAAGGACAAAGGTTCCTTCACTCCCATTCCTGTGTCCAACCATTCAACAAAGGCTTATTGAATTCCCAATGTGTGCCACGCACCATTCCACTGAGGATACAACCGTGAGCAAGACAGACAGCTACTGTCCTTGTGGAGTTTATATTCTATTGGGAGAAGCAAAAAGCAAAAAGAAAAATATATAAAATTACAGGAATTTAGATAGTGATGAATGCCGAGAAGAAGCAATAAAGAAGGAAGTGAATGGGAGGTATTGGAACTGTATTGGTTACTTATGGCTGCTGTAACAAATTACTACAAATGTAGTGGCTTGAGACCATCCATGTTTATTATCTTACAGTTTGGTGGTCTGAAGCCTAAAGTGGGTCCGCAGAGCCACGTTCTTTCTGGAGGCCCTGGGAGAATCCATTCCTTGCCCTGTCCAGCTTCTGCAGGCTGCCCGTCTTCCTTAGTTCCTGGCTGTATCACTTCAGCATCTGCTCTCTTGTCACATCTCCTTCTCTCACTTTGACCTTCCTGCCTCCCTCTTATAAGGATCCTTGTCATTTGGTTGGTCCCACCCAGATAATCCCCTCATCTCAAAATCTGTAATTTAACCACATCTGCAACATCTGCAGTCCCCCCTCTTTGCGATGCGAGGCGACATATTCACAGGTACTGGGGGTGGCATCATTCTGTTGGCCAGAGACTGAAGTTTTAGATAAGGTGGCCAGGGAAGGACTCATTGAGATGACATTTCAGTAAAGCCCTGAAGGATGTGAGGGAGGGAGTCATCAGATACCTGGGGAAAGAGCCTTCCAGGCAGAGGAAAAAGCATGTGCAAAGGTCCTGAGGTGAAACTGTGGCTGGTGTGTTTGAAGATCAGCAGAGAAGCCAGAATGTCTGCAGCGGAGAGATTTGGGGGCAGAATGGTAGGAACTGAGGCCCGAGACGTAATATAGGGGGTGGATTTTAAGAAATCATCTGAGTGAGATGAGAAGTCTCTAGAGGCTTTCTCTAAGTACTTATTCAATAATTAACAGAAATAAACCTAAACCAAATAAAACAAGAAATGCAAAATAGGGTGTAAACATGTAAAAAGAACAAAGAAATACAAAAGAGACACAATTGAATGCAAGAATCAGAAAATGCAGAGAATTAATCATTTAATGCTGGGGTAGGGAACGTCCGGCCCTCGGGCTGTATATGGCCCTCAGGAAATCATTTGGTCTGGCCCTGCCAAGGCAACTGCAGGCGGGACTCGAAATTCAATAAATCTAGGAGCTTTTTTCATAGCTAATTTTTAAGTTGATAATTTTGTATGGCTCTCGAAATATGTTATAAATATTCAAATGGCCCTTGGCAGAAAAAAGGTTCCCCACTCCTGACACTATGTGAGTGGAAAGGACTAATATCTTTGTTTTTCAAAGACCTCAAACAAGTCAATACAAGTCCTGAAATTGGGTAGAAAAACAAGCAAAGAGGTGTGAACAGACAAATGCAAAAGATGAAATGCAATTAGCTAAGCACTTGGGGATGATCAGCCTAACTGGAAATCAAAGAAATGCAAATTAAAACAAACAGCTACTTTTCCACCTAGTAAGGATCTTAACAATGACAGTGCTTGCTCCACCCGGGTGGAATGAGATAGGCCCGGGAAGCCTGGGCACAGTGGGAACTGGGGGTTTCACCCTTTTAGAAAACGTTTGGCACGGGTATCTTAAACACGGGCACTTTCATTGGAGCAATAAATTAATTTCTGGTAACAGCCCAAGGACAGAATTCGAAATCTGGAGAAATCTTTATTCGTTGCAGGGGAACAGTCGAAAAAACTAACCTGCAAGCAACAGATTAAAGAGGCCATGAGGGCCATTCCTTTGATATTTTTGCAGATAATATTAATGAAATGCCAGTTGTGTGCCAGGCCCCCTTCTAGGTGCCAGGAATCCAACTGTGAATAAAATATCCCAAACTCCCTGTCCTTGTGGGGCTCACATTCTACAGAAGGAGAAAGACACAGAAGCAAAGACAGGGATATGTAATGTGATGACGCAGCAGGTTTGAGGGGTGCAAGGGGACAGGAGGGGGAACAGCTCCCCCAGTTCACTGGGTGTCTGAGGAGGTTCTCAGCCCAGGAGATTTTCACTTTTAGAACTGGGACAGTCCTGGGCAAACTGGGATGAGTTGGCCACCCTAAGAAGGGGTGGTCAGGGCCTCTCTAGGAAGGTGGCCTTTGATTAGGGACTGAATGAAGTGATGGGGGAGGTTGGGAGGTCCAGAGTCAGCAATCAGAAGAGCCCTGTGCTTTCACTGAGTAATTTACAGTGTGTTTGCCCACACTGGGAGATCTCACTGGTTGATTTTTGGGTCTGTATGGGCTTTAGTGTTGGCTCATCTTGGAGGTTTAGAATGTGGACGTGAGGAGCTGAACAGCAGGGGTTGGCATCTTGGCTCTCCCACTTTCCAGCTACGGGATCTTGGGCGAGTTATGCAATCTTTCTGTGACTCAGTCTCCCTGTCTGTAAAATGGGGGTAATAACGAGACCCCCCTCAAGGGGTTGCTATGCGGGTTTAATTCATGGAGGGAGCTTGGAACAGGGTGGGGGCGCAATAAGGCTGAGTAAGTGCTGGTAGTGTCCTGGGTTGGTGAGGGAGAGAGGACATGGCTTTTCTTCATTTATTTCATGTGAGCCCCAAACTTAATGATCAGTGTAGCCCCCAGAGAGGAACGAGGTTCTCCTGCCCCAGAGATATAATCATATATAAAAATGCCGCTTACATAAGCTTCCTTGCCTCCTTGTCTAAAGCCGCCTACTTTGTTCCACTTCCTGCTGTTAGAGAATTTTTTCTCCCAGAGGGAAAAAGACACCCAACTTTATATTAATTATCACTTTAATGCGGGGGGGGGGGGAGGTGGAAAAGGTGTACTTGGCACTGCTCTTGGTTTGGGGAGCGAAGCGTGTGGTCGGAAGCGGTGAGTCAGGCCTGGAGGCCTCAGAGGGACCCGTGGAACCACCGAGCCAGAGCCCACCCATGGCCTCGCCCACACCGGGCAGGCTCGGCCCACGGCTCAGGGAAAAGGTGTCCACGAGCCAGCCCTCTGCAGATGAACGCTGATCTGCTGCTTCCTTTCCTTTCCATTAAAAAACATAAAATCCTGAAACATGTTCTACATGTGATACAGGCTCATTGTGGAAAATGCAGACAACAGAGGGGAACAAGGTAGAAGTGTCCAAGTCAGCACTTGCGTAGCTGTGAGTCAGGAAGCCACCCGAGGCTGGCCGAGGCATTCAAGAGGACAGACAGGCTCCTGCAACAAGGACATCTCAGGGGTCGGTCAGGCGGGGTGCCCCTGGGGCCTGAACGCTGGGGACAGGGCGCCCTCTTGCCCTCTCTCTCCCCATTTCTCCACTGGGCCTTCTCTGGTGACTGAAAAGGTGGGCACGGTCAGCCCCAGGCGAACCCTTACCAGTTAATCGATCCTACTAGAAAGAAAAAGCCTTGTCTCAGGGGCCAGGCAGGGAAGTCTCAGGGAGGGACTTGACTGGTTGCCTGGTATCAGGTGAACTCTTGAGGAGGTCCCTGCGGTTATGAATGAAGTGCGGTGACTGGTCAGGTTAGTGCACGGCAGGCTTCCTCAGGAAGGAGGGATTCTGCTCCCGAAGGAAGAGGGGAGGGAAAGGAATTGATGAAAACAATGGGTGGCACTCTAAGAAGCAAATACACATTTCTAACACTCCCACTGCCCAGAAATGTGGACTGCTGACTTCTTTTTAAAAAATATGTCTGTATTGATTTCTGAGAGGGGACAGGAGAAGGAGAGAGAGAGATGGAAACATCAATGATGAGAGAGTCATTGATCGGCTGCCTCCTGCACGCCCAGGACTGGGGATGGAGCCCGCAACCCGAGCATGTGCCCTGCCCGGGAATCGAACTGTGATCTCCTGGATCCTAAGTCGATGCTCAACTGCTGAGCCACACATGGCCAAGCAAGGACTGCTGACTTCTTTATGTAGATCTTTCCAGAATCCCCCCTCCCTCCTTTATCTAACTGTCCCCAGAACTCCAGGAGATAGGTTCCCCCATTAGATCATTTCGTAGATGAAGGGTAGAGATCACACAGGTAGTAAATGGCAGAGCTGAGCTCACACTCAGGTCTCTCCAACTCCAATGTCTTGTTTTTTACTACTCCTACATGTCGTACCTCTGCGAGTCTTAGTTTCCTTATTTATTCATTCACCAAACATTTACTGAGCACCTACTAGGTGCCACGCACTGTGCTGCCGATGAGGGCAGACAAGACGGACGAAATCCCTGCTATTATGGTGTAACAATCTCCTATTATTCTAACCTGCAAAAGGAGATGATACAATCCCTCTCTCAGGGTGGCTGTAGGGATTAGGGAAATGCGTGCCTGGTACATAGTAGGTGCTCATTAAATGTCAGCTCCGGATCTCTTAGCTTTCTGTTCCCATAGGTGGGGGAGAACTGTTGGAGCCATTTCCAAGAGGCGGCCTATGTCCTCCTAGAAAGAGGCATTGCTGCACGGTGCTTACAGTTCCCGCAGCCCACACGCTATTCACCCACCTGAGCAAATGCTCCCTTTCCCGGCCTCTGCGGGCAAGACTCAGGCTCTTGCTCCCTCCTGCCTTCTTACGCTCTCATCTCCTTCCCCATTCGAGCCAGTGTCTCAGACTACACATGAGTCTCGACGGACCAAAGGCGGCGGGCAATGCTGTGGGAAACTCCATGTGCAATTTCGAGAGATGGAAAATGGAAATCGGGCTCCATAAGAGAAACACGTCGCTTAGGGGAATGAGCTTGCACGGGCAATGGGAGAAAGGTAAGTGACAGATGTCTCTTTAGGGGTATTTCCCTTCGAGCACCTGGAGCTTTTGAAGAACTGGACAGGGGAAATCGACGTTTCAGGAACCCGGGCTGCTGTGTGTGTGATCTCCGTCCTCGGAGGCTTCAGCTCGTCTTCGCTGCCTGGTGCTCATCGTTTCTTTTTCAGGCTCAATTTTAATGATTTCTTTCCTTTTTTCCTTCCCCAAGGAAGAGGGTTGAACTCTGCAACACAATCAATGTCCTGACACCCACAGTGGAGGCCTCTTTCACTACAGACAGAACAGTTCAGAAGGGAAGTGTCACAGGAAAATTGCGCATTTCTTTCCACAGACTTAGCGGAAGCAGCGCTTGGGGTCCAGAGGCTGAGCAGCTGTAACTGGCGTTCGGACTCCTCCGTCCCGCGCCCGCCTTTGGTGGGCTGAGAGCTCAGGGTTTTTTACTATCAAAACTTTCTTGTGAAAGGGTCTGGAAGCCACACAGCAGTGTAAGGGAGGTAGGGTTCTGCAGACCTGGCTCCAGTCCCTTGTCCTGCCCCCTCTGGGCTCTGGGAGAGCTGTTTCCCTCTCTGAGACTTTGTTTCCTCTTAATTTGGCACGGGAGAGAAACTGGGGGGAAGGCTGAGGGACCTTTAAGTCCCAAAGAGACAACAAATAACAAATCTCTATATAACATACTATATGTATAATATGCTAGGCAATATGTACTATTTTACATATTAAACATGCACTATATATATATATATATACTAATAGATGAGAAACTCTTTTATACTATATTATATGTAACACATTATATAGTATATACGCTATCTAGTATATGTAATATATAATACATAGTATCTAGTATATTATATAATATACATATACTATAGTGTGCTAGGTATTATATATTATATAGTGTATATAATACACACTATAGCACATGAACACTATGTAGTACATATCGTATATACTGTATTTATCATATCTGCTATATCACAAATAACACACGACATATACACTATATAGTGTTTATATTCTATATTATATATGATATAATGTAATATTATGTAAATATGATATATACACCACACATTATACACTATAATATAGGTACTATATACTATATTGAATATATATAATATATAATGTGCTAGTATAATATACTAAATATTATAGGTCTCTATAATATAGGCACTATACTATTATAATATTACATACTATTTAATATAGGTATTATGAACAATATAGTATGCTCTGTAATATATACAGTATTAAGAAACTTTCATCTATATTATATATCATATATTATGTATATCTATTATATATACTTTATACTCTATACTAGGTACTGTGCCATATATAATATAGTAGAGATACAAATTTCTTGTAAACTGAAAAGCCATAATTATTAGGAGATGCCATCATTCACATACAGGTGTAAATGACTAATAAGGTTTACTCATAATATTTTACATTGTACCATTTTGTCCCCCAAATATTTCTCTGCATCTCTACTGATCGCTGAAAGGCACGATCCTCCTGCCGGGGTGCTTCCCAAAGCTTCGCCACTCTTTCTCTTTTCCCTCCTTCCACCGCCACCTGCCATCCAATCCTTGGCTGCCCCTATTGGTCTCAACGGTTCTGCCTCCAGGGCGCGCCCCAGATCCGCCTGCCGGCCGCTCTGTGCCTGCAACGCTGCCACCCAGGCCCCCTCGCGGCCCCCCGCCTGCCTCGGCCACCGCAGCAGCCTCTTCGCTGCTCCCCTGCATCCCCCTCGCCTCTTCGTAATCCACCCTTCACACAGCTGCCCGAGTGATCTGCAGAAGTAAATCCGATCCTGTTCCTTCCCAGGCGAAGACCCTTCATTGGCTTTTCTATCACATTTGGGACAAAATGCAAACTCTTTATTTTGGCCTAGGAGGCCCTGTGGCAGCTGGCTGCTGACATGTGACTCTGTCTGGTGTCACTTCTCTGACTGCTCTGCTCACTCTGCTCCCACACGCTGGTGACTGCTTGGCTCTCAGATATACGGTGCTTGGTCCCAGCTCAGGGCCTTTGCACTTGCTGTTCCCATGGCTGGAATGCCTCTTCCCCCAGGTAGCCACATGGCCCACTGCCTCGCTTCATTCAGGACGCTGCTCAAATCTCACTTTATCAGGGAGGACTTTCCTGACCACTCTCCAACACGTTACATCTGTCCCCTTACCGTGTACAGGGTGGGGCAAAAGTAGGTTTACAGTTGTTCTTATGGAAAATAATACAGCAATTAATAAATAATAATACAAGAATAAACTCTGTGCTTCATGTCCTCACAACCGTAAACCTACTTTTGCCCTACCCTGTATATGGTACATATATAATCTACATATATATATATACAGCACCTGCATCTAAATATTATATATAAAACAAATATGTAATCTACATCCTGTATCCTCAAATGAGGGAAAGGGCCCAGAACCTGTAGAACAGTGTGTGGAACAAAACAGCTGTGATTAATAATGGTAATAATAATTGTGTGATTTATTATAATGATGATGATGATGATGATGATAATAGTATACAAATGTGTGAGTTTTAAATCCTTTATGTGGAAGGGTTTAGATAGTGAGAAGTCAAACAGCTAGTTTTGGAGGGTTGCCATGTGCCAGGCATGTGCTGGGGTTTGTTTATTTTTCTCTCTGCCTCATTTAACACTCACCGTCGCAGCAGCACCTTGAAGTTCGCCTTATTTCAGGAGGGGACATGGGCCCAGGATCAATTTTGTTAATATTTCTCATTGTTTCAGAAGACCAAGCATCCGGTGTCAAGTGTGGACTGAACGATGGCAAGTCAGGCAGTTTGGAAGGTGAGACACGCAGTTGCTCCCTCGGAAGAGTCCTGATCCACGGTGAACCCTGCAGGCACCAGGGTCTATCTTACTAGGGAAGGCAGCCCTCCCTCAGCCCACTGCCCGGAGGCTGGCGCGGAGCCTGAGCAGGGGCCACCCCAGCCCTTAGGCTCAGCCTGTTTCCACCAGAAGACAAGCGTCCTTGGCACACGGGGCTGTACCTTTCACCACATGGGTGATAAACCTTGAGCCACAGCGCAGTTACCGGCCTTGTGTTCTGCCGTCTGGAACCTCCGGACTCCATGCGGTGCCCTCGCACCCACGTGCCCTCTTATTTATGACTTTTATTGAGTCTTCTGTGAAGTTGTAAATTGACCAGCCCTCCAGTTGGTTCGAGGCCTCATCAGGAAGCTGTCAGAGGAGTGAATCACTTCTCCGGGGCTGCTCCTTCCCTCAAGGTTCATTGCCAAGGCTGGCGAGTGTCCAGCAACTTGCTTATAGAATCCATCAGTTCTAGGCAGCACACACTGCGGTGGTTTTGTGTGTTTTTTTTAAAGTAAAATAAAAAGTGGAGAGTAAATACCTGTGTTTAGTCAGGGGCTCTTCATTTCAGTACATGTTTCTGGGAAAGCCTCAGTTTGGGAAGCTGTGAAGTTAATATACCCCGTACTTTTATTTCTGGCCCCTAAATATTCTGAGTAATTCTTGTGTCAGGGATTTGGGGCAAGGCAGGACTGACACATTTCCAAGAATATCTAGGAACCAGCACCTTAAATAAAAATGGGGATTAGACCTTGGACTTGGGATGGACTTGGCTGGAGGTGATTTCCCTAAAAGTACAGGGTGCTGGAGAGATCACAACAGCTTCTCAGACACCCATCAGGCCCTGTGCTGAGGGCACAACATGCATTCCCTCACCGATCCCTCAACAGTCCTGTTTTGTCCCCATTTTATAGATGGCAACATTAGGCTCACAGAGGTTATGGCACTCACTATATGACTTACTCTAGGTGACATGGACAGTAACTGGTAGAGTCAGGATTTGAATCCAGATCCTCTTTAATTTTTACCAAAATACACTCATTTAAATGTACATTTCAATGGTTTTTAGTGAATCTAAAAGTTGTGCTCCCATCAGTACAATCCAGTTTTAGAAATTTCCATCACCCCATCCAAAGGTCCCTTGTGCTCATTTGAATTCAATCACAATTTCCATCTTTAGCTCCAGGCAGCCCACTAATCTACTGTGTCTCTCCCTATATATATTTACTTTTTTACTGGACGGTTCATATAAATGGAATCATACAATAGTCTTTTCATCTGATTTCTTTTATCTACCCAGAGGTACATCTATGTCATTGTATATATTAGTAGTTCACTCATTTTTATTGCTGTATAGTATTCCATTGTATGAGTATATTGCATTTTGTTTATCCATTTTCCAGTTGATGGACGTTTGGATTATTTCCATTTCCCAGATGTTTTGAACAATTCTGCTATGAACATTTATGTGCAAGTCTTTGCATGGATGTATGTTTTAAATTCTTTTGAGTAGATTCCTAGGAGTGGAATTGCTGGGCTTAATGATACATTTATAAGAAACTACCCACCTTTTTAAAAGTGGCTGTGCCATTTACACTGAACTCAGGTCCTTGTGAGTCTCGAGTCCATGTTCTTAACCACTGCATTGTGTGTATGTTTCATATTGCTCCAGGCCATTAATAATCAATTAACTTCAAAAGCCATTGGTTGATGTATGTTCTGTTCTGGTCCTGGTACTAGATGGTAGGAATAGAGAGATAAAAGAGACAGTTTGTTTTCTGCTTCTGTGGCAGATTGGATTATTAATCACAATTCTTCTGCCTTATGACCTTGCATTGCACGAGATGAGCAGAGTGTATTTCCCCAAGGCACTGGGGGTTGGGAAAGGCAGTCTCCTGCATGCAGTCTTGTGACCCTGGCTTGGCCACATAAGCACGGGCTTGGGCCTGGAATATTTCCCTACTAGGGGATAAAGGGCTCTCACAGCCTGTGCTGGGCTTATCACCTTGTGAAGGAGTATCTTTCTCCATTCTGGGCTCGAAGTGTACTCCTTTGCTCTCATTAGGTGCATGGGTCCATGGCTCTGACCCAGGCCTCCAGCTTTCTGTGTTTCAGACCCCAGGGGAAAGGGTGGGGGTCTTCCTGTCGAAGCATGAAGTGGAGATGTGCTGCATCAGCTGTGGGATGGATCTGCTGGCCAGTGGGCCTGGCACATGGCACAGGGATGGCTCTGTGCACACTCTCTTCCTTTCTTTCTGCAAGTAAACGCTGGACCCCTGAGCCCCATGTGTGTGTGGTCAGTTTTTAGTGATGTCGAATCATGCACTGGTCTCCTCTGGCCCTTAGCTGCCTTTTAACTTTGGCTGCACTCATGTTCTATTCTAACTTGCAGCACAGCCTGACACCCAGTGAATGGTGAAACATGGTTAATCCTGTGACTTGCTGTGACCAACGCAACATTTGCAGATACGATGCAAACAGACATCTCAAATGTGCTTTGGCTCACCTTCCTGCACTCTTATAATCCACTACAGAGAAGCGTATCCTGGGTAAATGCTGCTCCTCCGGCCTGAGGCTCAGAACAAACATAGGGGATCGATCTGAATCCAACTCAGAGCTTACAGTCAAGTGTAGGTTACCTATCTTTCCTTTTACCTGAAGAGAAAGAAAGAAGGTGGTGGGTCATGCTGTTTCCAGTGCTGGCCACTGGGGGGCACTGTCAACACAGGACAGCGTGGCTACTGTGCTGGTTGTAAGCACCTGCCTTTCCATCATCTGCTCTGGGTGCCGGGGCTGGGAATGTGCACACTCTGCTTCCCATGCTCCTCTGCCGTCTGGCCTGCTCTTGGGTTGCACTAGCTGGAAACCAGAAGGTGGGAAAGGAGGGAAATTTCTGTCGTCGTAGCAGCAGAAGTGGAGTGATTCCAGACTCCAGTGTCCCAGGCAGAGGCGGGGCCTTCTGTCCAGTGCTGGCCCTGGCGGAGGTGGCCCCTCTTCAGTAAATCCAGAGTGGCTGCCGCAGCATCCCTGATGGTACAGCATCAGGTGCAGGCTCCTGGGTCCAACCTAGGGCGTCAGCAGCTTCTGGTCTCTGGTTATCACCCCTTCGTCCTTCTGCTCTCAGATCCCCTTTTCTGCTTGCTTTTCCATTCGTTTCCCAAGCCCTTATATCTCATTCCTTTGTTTGAAATACCTAGAGTGGTATCTGCTTTGTTGATACTATCGATTTTTTGAAACCTGAGCATAGGAAATGATTAATCTTGGGGTGGGCGTGGGGAGGGGAACCATGAGCAATTGTCCATCTCTATATATGAGAAAAACATTGGCCAACCTTAGTTCTGCAGGCCCAGGACCACTTCCAAATTATATTTATTAATTCTTCTTTTTTGTATCACGACACTTGAACGTAGCTAGTCAATGACTGGATGCCAGGTAAGGTCATGGATGCTAAGACTTTTCTTGGGACTTTGGCTTTCATGAAGGTTGGTTGAAATGAACCGGTGATACACTGAGTTAGTTTAATTCATTCCAGGAGTTCTGCTTCTCTCTCTCCTACCCTGGCCTCCCGCATGAAGCCAGTGTCTCCAGGAGGCAGGCAAGCTAAGTGCTAAGCTACACGGCCCACGAAACGGTGATCGTCCTACGCAGCGCCCTCAGCTCTCCAACCTCGCCCCAGCTGACCTGTTTCTCAGAACCCACACGGTCCCTTTTATGGAAGCCCGTGGGGACCCGGCATTTTATAGACGGTGTCAGGAGGAGTGATTAGGACGGGAGGGAAAGGTACCAGGCACAGCTGCTAAACCGCCTCCTGAGGTCTGCGGCAGCCCCGGGCTCTCTGTTGATTACTTTAAGCAAAGCTCTTCAGTTTCTCTGAGGGGAACTTCTCTTTAAGTGGCTACAATCAGGTTAGGCAGGTGGCTGAGGAAACAAGGCTGAACAATGGGTTTTCCGTTCAAGTTAGTTTATATCAGCAAGAAGCCCTAAATCTGTGTTTTTTTCCAGCCTCCCTTGGAGATGAGGGAAAGAGTTCGGTCACCCTGCTGAGGCGAAAAATAGGCCATTATCACCACTAGAAGGCACCTGTCCTAGTTTCGAGGGCGCTCATCATCTGGAGGGTTTCTAGGTCTCCGTGGGGTGGCCTGCTGACATCCTCTCTCCCGTGCTCCGGGAAGGATATGACTGTGAAGGTGGGTTCTTTGTGGGGCCAGGAACCTGGGACTTGATATCTGAAGCTCCCAGCAAGTGCCGGCTTATCTACTTCTCCCAGCTCCCCACTAGAGAAATCCTGTTTTCTTACAAGTGTCAGCCACGCAGATTTTATCTGTTACACACCAGCGTGATCCTTGTATTGGTTCAGAGGCAGCAGGAGAAGGGACCCCTTCCTGGAACCAGGAGGTCAGCGTTCAAGTCCCAGCTGGACTTCACCAGAGTCACGTGCCTTTGGGCAACCCCTTCACCTCTGAGGACCTCAGTTTCTCCACCTGTGGAATGGGGCTGGCACCAGAGCCTGTCCTACTTACTTGGCAGGGTTGTGGTGACTACCAAAGGGGATGCTGTAATGTAAGCGTTGGGCACACGGATCCTCAGCTGTCGGAGTCTGCATCTGTCCTGTCACGCATCAGAAACTGTAGCAGCTCACAGGAGCGGGTTATATCCTATCTCCCACTCTTCAACCCTATCTACGAATCATTTGGTCGATCCTTGGACCTCCGTTGGCTCGTTTAATGCCCCGACTGAATTTTCTTATACATCCATGTGAGAAAGGTCTTCCGTGTTCTAAGTTACTGCTTTTCAAACTTTTACATGCACATGAATCACCAGGACTGTTGTTAAAATGCAGATTCTGATGCAGTACGTGTGAGGTGGGGCCGGAGAGTCTGCATTTCCTAAAGTCCCAGATTGTTGCTGCTGTGATGATAGAATTTTGAGTGGCAAGAATCTGGGAAATATGATCGCTGTTCTTGGTGCTCTTTATATTAGGCTACACTTTCATTTACTGTTTCAAGTTCTGCTCCACCTTCTACAGTCTTGCATGACCCACTCAGCTCCACACAAGTCATACAGAAATCACTATAACAGTAAGCACCCCAGCTATAGGGGAAAAACACCCCGATAATGTTTGCATGAGGACCCAAGCCTGGCAGTGCCCCGCGAAGGGTGTGTAGCACCCTTACCGTTGGCTGTAAACAGTACAAGGCACAAACGGAGGTGATCACACTGGCGAGGGCAGGGACGGCCTCTTCCCTGTTTGAGCATGAACAGAAACTTGAGGGCTTGCTCATTTTTGCCTCCCCAGGTGGCTCTGGCCCTCAATAAATGTCTGATGAGCTGAAATGTCTTCAGAGAGCAGGAAATGAAGCAACCTCCCTCCCCTGTTGGAAGCTTGCGTGTCACTCCAAACTTCAGAAAAACGGACGGTGACTTCCACAGAACCTCTCCTGCCCGACGCTGTTTTCTCTGCAGATCGCTGGGCTCGCCACCCAGCACTGAGCCTTCACCCATCCTGCCCCGTACGCTCAGATTTTTAAGGGCAGGGCACAGAGAGGCGCCTCGGGCTCCGGCACTTGGTATCTCCTATAACCCTGAAACAAGCACATTGATCAGTTTTATTCCCGAGGTTCCTGTTGAAATCCAAATCTCCCGTTACTCATTCAGGGGAGGCAGTGGCGCCCATCAGCTCAGCGCCTGGCACCTCTGCTTCCTCCCGCCCCCCAGAGCTGCGGTGTTGCGTTGCCATCAAATCCTTTTGACATGAACGAGGCCAGTGCCCGAGCGCTGGGTGGCTCAAAAAGCCCGTGCACCAAAATATAGGAAATAGGCTGTTTTTCTGCACATTTTTATAAAGCATTGGAGAGTGCAAGAGTCTTCCTTCCCTTGGTCCTTTCCTCACTTCCCTTCTTTCCTCCCCTCCCTTCTGTGTCTACCAGGTCTACCATTCTGGGTAGCACCCACATGTTGGAGATTAGGGAAATAACAAGGACCAGAAGGGGGAAAAGAATAAAAAAAAAAAAAAAAGGGTGGTGGTGGTGAAATGGAGAGAAATAGATTTGCAACAGTTGAAGGTGTAAATATCAAGATTTCAGGCTTTTCTTTTACTCTCCACAAAACAAGCATGCACATAAAGAAACCCTGTAGGGCTAGACACAGGACCAGGCAAGTTTGAGAAGCTTTACTTTGGGGGAAAAATAAAAGCCACGCTGACTGAGGAGCGGGCTATCGGCTGTGAGGCTTTGGAAGGAGATGGAAATGTATCGCTTGCCATCTGGACATTCGTCAAGACAACTGAACTCTATGAAGTGGGAAGGATACTGGAAGGAACCAATATTAAGGAAAGGAGTTTGAAATGGGTTCTATTGTGTTGGAATTTTTTACAAAGACAGGGAAGCTCTCAGCCGTGTGGGATAAAGGCTCTCGCTAAATGAGAAACCAGCAGACCCTGGAGAGGGATGTTCGGCTTCGCCTCGTGGGGCACGTGGCTTTGTCAGCTCCGGATGCGCGGTCGAGGCTCCCTGCGCGCACCCGTCTCAGGACTCAGCATCCTTCCCGGGCCCGGGGGCACCTGTCTGATCTGGGGATTTAATGCCCAGCTCTTGGATGTGGGGAGGCCTTCGTGACACTGGGATCTACATTCCCACCACACTGTTCAAAGAGGGGAGAGGTGGTTCCCCAAAAAGAAAATGGGGTGCTGTTATCAGAAGAATGAAGAGTGGGTGCTAGTCAGCTGACAACAAATGCCTCCTGCGCTCTGAGAACAAGAATTGATCCCAACATGGAACTCAGCCTCTGTTGATGTCACAGCTGCCCCGGTGACTCTGGGCTTGACGTTCCACGCCATGCTTGTCAGAAGCGCATTTGTTTCCCTGAAGCGTGATATCTATTCCAGGAGCAGTGAGCACTCCTGAGGCTCAGGGCTCGGTTCCTAAATAGCATCGTCCACTAAACGTTGCCAGGGCTCCTCGGAGAAACGGCTGATTCCAGGGCTGGGGAAGGAAAGGTACGAGGTATACCTGAAGCACCTTCCTTCACCGGAAAGTACGGATCGCTAAAAACAAAACAAAGCCGGACAACGGTGGAGGCTTGCCGCAGTGATGCAGGAGCCAGCTTGAAGGGCTCCCACGGGCCAAATCTGGGATAACCTGAGCACCGACATTACTAACAATAGTAGTGGGTATAAGACATGGAATTAAAGGAGGTTGCATGAGACCACAATGATATTAGGAAAGAAAAAGACACGAGAGGGAGGAGAGAAAGTGCTTATCTACCGAAGAATGCCAACTAGTAAGTGTGGGAAGAGTGGTAGACTTAGAAACTCACACTTCGCAGCCAGTGTGGAAATACTCAATCCATGCAAGAATCACCAACCTGAGTTAAAGCCTGTTAGATGAAGTATTGATGGGGAGAGTATAGCACCAGTCTCGAAATATCTCCCCACAGATCATTTATTGTTTCACAGTAAAGGTACCTTTAGAGCAAAGAAGGGTATAGACCCCACTTTAGCTGAATAATCAGTTGACGTCATCACGCCCCCGCCCCCCCATCCGAGCACTGGGGCTGTTACAGCAACACCTATGGGGCATTCTTGCCAAAAAAAAAAAAAAAAAAAATTACCACGAGGAGACAAGCTGATAAATCCAAATTGAGGGGCACTGTGCATAACCATTGGCCTACACTTTTAAAAAATATCAATGCCATGAAAACAAACAAACATTTGGGAACTATTCTTGATGAAAGGAAAATGAAAGGAAAGGATAATTAAATGGGATACATGATCTTTGATTGGGTCCTGGATCAAAAAAAAAAATCCAGCTTTAAAGGACATCATAGGGACAACTGGGAAAATCTGAATATGGATTGATCGTTAATAATAGTATTGTACTGATAGTAAATCTCCAGAGTGAGATAATTGTAACTATAATTTCTTATGTTCTAGGGGAATATATGTTGATAGGGAAAAATAGTCATGATATATTATTTGAGGAGAAAAAGAAAAAGCAGAATTTTGATTGGAATTATATTAAATCTGTAGGTCACTTTGGGGAAAAGTGTTGGGTCTTCCAAGAGATGAACAGAGTATGACTTTAGTTTGATAGCATATTGCCCTTGTTCTTGGGGAACATGTGGCAAGTTCACTAGGATCAAAGCACCTGCAGTCAACTGTGTAATGGTCCAGCGCGATATAGACATGTGCACATATATATATTTATATGTGTGTGAAGAGAGTAATTGGAAACAGTGATAAAATGTTCACAATTAGTCAAGTCTAAATGATGAATGTATGGTCTCCTGTTGCTCCATTCTTAGAACTTTTCCATAAAGTTGAAGTTTTAAAATATTAAAAGTTAGGGGACAAGTGCACCTGTGTGGTCCCCGTCTTAGCAACAAAGCTCCAGCTCACTCTTGGACTTTCTTAGCACCATGTCTTTCTGGAAACAGCGGTGTTGGTGACAGTTACTTTTTCAGGTTTTTTTTTTTTTCAATCCTCACCCCAGGATATGTTTTCATTGATTTTTAGAGAGAGAGGAAGTAGGAGAGAGAGAGAAAAACATTGATATGGGAGAGAAACACATGGATCGGTTGCCTCCTGTATGAACCCCGATGGGGGATCGAACCTGAAACCTAGGTATGTGCCCTGATGGGGAACCCAACCTGCAACCTTTTGTGTACTGGACGATGCTCTGACCAACTGAGCCACTTGTCCAAGGCCTTTTTCAGGTTTTCATGGTCAACGGTGTTGGCATAGTTGGCCATTGACCAAACTGTCCAAAATCCTTTGGACAGTGTCTCCAAGTTCAGCTGGAGAGAGAAATGGGCAGACACATTGGGAAGATGGACTCTGAAACGGCTGGTGGTGATTTTATGGCAAATGCCCTAAGGGCTGTCTTTGGGACTTGCCAAGTGATGAGTGATGAGGGTCAGTCTTAGAACTGAAAGTCAGCGTATGTCAGCAAGATAGGAAGCCTAGAAACCTCAAAAGAAAAAAAACGGACAGATTTGACCATAGACTTATAAACATTCTGAGGCATAAAGAGAGAGTGAACTATAAATAAAGAGAACATAATTGAAATGCATGACAGAGTTACTTATTTTATACTTTGGGTTACAGTCCAGTAGGATATTATTTACTTTGTGGCTCAAATTGTTCCAGCTTTGCCCACGGGAGGCTCTTTCAAACAGCCCCTGTGCCCCTTTGAGGGGCCCCCTTCCTCCTGGAATGAGGCACTTTCTTACCTTTTATCATCTTAAGATGCTTCCGATTATCTTGTACTTTCCCTGCCACAGCCCTAGAATCAGTCATTTCTCTGAGGATCCCCGGTTCTGTTTATAGGAGCATGGTATTGAGAAACTAAGGCTGGCACGTGGGTGACAAATTTTATTTTTATTGCTCTTTAAACTTTTTCATGTCCCCATTAGGCAACAAGCCTCCCGTTGGGTGGTAGCCTTGCTCCCTTCTTACCATTCACCCTCATTTTACATCACCCTGTAGCTGAAATAGCTGTGCTTTGTTGGGTGAATGAAGTTTATTGGAACATGTTTTAGCTTTTTCTTTTTAGCTTTCAATATTGCCACTAAATTTACTTTCCTGTCATGCTGACATAGCTACATCAAGAAAATGCCTAATGCCTTAACTTTGTCATCATGAATTAACCGACATCTCACATGATAAAGACATCCATTGAGTGTGTCCCACCATGCAAGCGTTTCACCAGCAGTCACCCACACTCAACGCATATTCGCAGTTCAAGGTTCCTTGTTTGTATTCCAAGGGGTTGGAAAAGGAAAGATAGATTGTTGCTCCTTTCTCTTCCAGTTCTTTTTCTACCACCCATTTCCATGTCAAAATTGGACCGGAACCTCAATCTTAACTCCAGTCTCATTCGTTCAAGTTGCCTTTCTGTCCAAACCAAAATCTCCTCATCTCTGGATCCCAGGAGTTCTGTATTTATACTTATACCGAGGTATTTACATTTTATTAATTGCACTTATTTGCATATGTCACAATGCTCCTATAAGACAGGTAATCAGGGGCTATCTCAGATTGAACTTCTTGCCTACAGGTAACAAAATAATCAATTGTTCAAAGGGAACTGGAAATTTTAGAAATTAATTCTGTTTCTGTAATGATAGCTCAACTCCAGGAGGAAATAAAAAAAGAACATATAAATCAGTCAATCAAAAGGAATAGGAAACTATAAAAACTAAATTTTAGCTATAAAATTATGTGGTCTCCATGTGGAAGGTAGCTAGAGAATCTAATACCACAATGAAATTCTCTTTTCATTATTGACCCCTCAGGTTTTATAAAAAGACAAAACAAAACAAAGCAAAAACCCAACTGTTAATAATATCTGGTGCTGAAGAGGACATGGTGAAGAGGCTAAATGTATATATTTGGAGGGGAGAGGAATCTGACCTTAAATGACAAAAGCTACACATACAAGAAATTTGTGAGTGTTGTTTGTGACAATGAGCTGTAAAGCACATTGGCAACAACTTGAACGTCCGTCATTAGCAAGGGCCTGGATAAAAGTTGGCCCATCTGTACTCTGCAAAGTTATGTAGCAAATTAGATCTCTAGCTGTTCACTGGAGCTGTGAGAAAAGGGAGGGACAGAGTGCAGCTCTTACAGAAACCCCAACCCTGGGCAGCTGGCAAACAACAGAATCCTATTTCTCACAGTGCTGGAGGCTGGAAGTCCAAGGTCAACAGCAGATGTGGTGTCTGCGAGGACGCCCTACCTCACAGACAGCAGTCTTCTCCCGGTGTCCTCACATTGCAGAGGGGAGGGGGGAGCTCTCCGGGGTCTCTTATCAGAACCCTAATCTCACTCTGTGAGGGCTCCACCCTCAGGACATAATCACCTCCCAAGGTCCCCGTCTCCTAATAGCATCGCCTTGCGGGGTATGATTTCAACATGTGAATTTTTGGGGGGGACACAAACATTCAGTCCCTTGCACCTTGGCGGTGGCCATGATGTTGGTCCCATTGATTCCCACAGGAAGGTAACGTTTGTGTCTAGTGTCTCAGGGGTCTTGGGTGTCCTTTGGGGATTTCCCTGTAGCTTGCTCGTGTCATCGTGGCATCTGGAACGTTAGAGGAGAGAGGAACCAATCCATGTTCATTCTTTTTTTTTGTTTGTTTGTGGTATTTGAAAATTTTGAGCTTAATCTTTTAGAGGGGTGAGATCAAAAGGTTTGAGTATTAGCCTTTCCCTTTTTATTTAATGAGAAAGAAAGGGCTTGTAGATAATTGAAAATGACAATTATATCCATTGAAATGGATGTCCATTCAAAAGGATGTCCTTTCAAATGATGACAAATGTCTGAAAAGACTATCAAACTCCACTAGTGTCAGAGAAATGCAGATTAACGTAACAAAGAGATGCATCTCAAAGGCTGGGAAAAAATGGGAAAGACCTATCCCAGTTATTACTGGCGAGGAAGCAGGGAAAGAATTATTTGTTGGTGAGGATAAGAATTCCTTCAGCATTTTGGGCCACATTTATTCAAATTAAAATATGCAGATTACTTAAAATTATCATATAATATTTGATATACACCAAAGAATATAGGTAATAACACACATGAAAGTTAAAGGAGTAAGGATAAGATAAGCATTTGTGAGCCCACTTCTAGCCCAAGAACTGGATCATCGCCAATGCTGTTGAAGCCCCCTGCAAACTCCTTTCCAGATAACCACACTCCTATTTTCTTGCTTGGTCCTATTAAAAATAGTGAGCCCGGCCGGGCGTGGCTCAGCGGTTGAGCTTGCACCTAGCATCCAGGCGATGGGGGTTTGATTCCCGGTCAGGGCACATGCCCGGGTTGTGAGCTCCATCCCCAGTCGGGCGCGTGCAGGAGGCAGCCGATCAATGACTCTCTCATCACTGATGTTTCTGTCTCTCTCTCTCTCTCTCCCTCTCCTTTCCTCTCTCTGAAATCAATAAAGATATATTAAAAAAAGAAAAAAAAGAAAAATAGTTAAAAAGACGTACGCATACCTCTTGATCCAGTGGTCTCACTCCTGGGAGTCCATCTCAGAGAAATACAAGCCACAGTACATTGGGACGTTTGTAGAGATTTGTTGCCACATTGTTCGTCGTCGGAAAAGAGGGGACATAAGCAAATGCTCGTTAGTGATGGACTAAATTACAGGACATCACACCACAGAATTTTGTGAAGCCATTAAAATATGATGAATTAGAGTAACATCAGATGCCTTGGAGGGATTTCTGTGGCATATTGAAGGGCGAGAAAGCGGGGTGGGGGCGGGAAAGCATGTACAGAATGACACGTCTATGTATCGTGTTAGAGTTTGTAAATGCAGACAAGGGTGTGTGACTTGATGAGTGCAGAGAGGCATTTGGAAAATCTATTCAAAGTATCAAAAGGGATTTCCAGAGAGAGGGGAAGGTGGTGCGATGTGAAGGAAAGAGGACTGGGGACTGGAGCAAAAAGAGGGAAGAAAAACCCCCTCACTTACCTGGCCCTCAGTTGCTTCATTAGAGAAACAGAAATAAAATAAAATCCCCATCGTATTTTTGTCCCAGAGTTTCTGTGAGGGTTTCCTGAGATGATGAAAACCTTTTCCTGAACATATTCAAGGCTCTGCCCAAATGCATGACTCTCTCATCATTGATGTTTCTCTCTCTCTCTCTCTCCCCCATCCCTTCCTCTTTCTGAAATCAATAAAAAACCAAAAAAACAAGACATATTTAAAAATAAATAAAAAGTAGGCTTGATTTAAGATCTAGAGAAACTTTTGATAAGATAGATTTACAAAAATAAATAAATAAATGAATAAATAAATAAATTTAAAAAATCATGCTGCCTGGGTGGCTTTAGGTCTGTGTATCACTGAATTCACATTCCTCAGTCATGACAAAGTTCAAAGTAGGAACTGTGGTCCAATTGCTAAATCATCCCCCTCTGTTGCATTTCTACCCGCATGACCTTGAAAACAACATTGTGGGTGTGTCAAAACTGAAGATGTACATTCTCTCAGGGCCACTCAACCCTTGGGTTCTTTTGAATTGAGGCCGGGCCTAGCACACAGGGTATACACAGCGTATTGTTTGCTAGGGCTGCTGCAACAAACTACTGCAGGCGAGTGGCCTAAAACAATAGACATTTATTCTTTCCCAGTTCTGGAGGCCAGAAGTTGGAATTCAAGGTGCGGGCAGGGCCATGATCCCCCTGAAGGTTTTAGGGGAGGGTCCTTCCTTGCCTCTTCTTGGCTTCTGGGGGTTGCCAGCAATCCTTTGAGATCTTTGGCTTGTAGATGCATCACTCTAATCTCTGCCTCCAACGTCTGAACATGACCTTCCCCCTGTGTCTCTGTGTCCAAATCTCTCTCTCATAAGGATACCAGCCGTTGGATTTAGGGCCTGCCCTCTTCCAGTGTGACATCTTGACTTAACTAATTACATCTGCAAAGATCCTAGTTCCAAGTAGGGTCACATGCTGAGGTTCTGGGTGGGCATGAATTTGGGGCAACACTATTCCGTCCAGTACAGACCCAAGGAGGGGTTTCAGTGTCTCTTTATTTCCTGCTTCCTGTCTTCTGCCTGAAGTGGGTGCTCACGGAGCCCTGGAGCTGTCTGTCAATTGCCTACTTTGAGATAAATCTTGGTGGGTTTTACAAGAGATTTGTAGCTTAGCCCCTTCAAGCATGACCGTGTCCCAGAATATTCTGAGGCCTATGCAGAAATTATGGACCTATAACAACATCTGATCACCATCTTTCTTTTTTTAAAAAAAAATCATTATTTATTTTTCAATTACAGTTGACATACAATGTTATATTAGTTTCAGGTGTACAACCCAGTGACTAGACATTATATACCTAAGTGATCATCCCGATAAATCTCGTACCCATCTGACACCATACATAGCTACTAGAATATTATTGACGATATTCCTTATGCTGGACTTTACATCCCCAAGACTGTTCTGTAACTACCAATCTGTACTTAGTCCCTTCACCTTTTTCACCCATCCCTCAAGCCCCCTCCCATCTGGCAACTGTCAAAATGTTCTCTGTATCTGTAAGTCTGTTTCTGTTCTGCTTGTTCATTTATTTTGTTTTTTAGATTCAGTTGTTGATAGATATGTTTATTGCCATTTTATTGTTCATATTTTTGATTTTTTTCTTCTTAAAGAAGATCCTTTAACATTTGATTTACTGATCAGTATGTAACATACTGATTTGGTGGTGATGAGCTCCTTTAGCTTTTTCTTGTCTGGGAAGCTTTTTACCTGTCCTTTGATTCTACTTTATTGATTGATTGTGTTTGTTCCTGTGTATTAGGTAGAGCTGCTACGTCTCCTGGGCTCCGTAGAGTGGCCTAATGTAGTAAGTGTCCAGTGGCACAGACTCCCTGCTCACCCGAGCTGGGCACTCCGGGTGTGCTCTCCCCCTGCCTCTGTGTGGGCTGTGTACACCCTCCTGTTGTAGTTGAAACTTGATTGCTGTTGACATGGCTATAGAAGGGATTTACCCCTGGGCCAATCAGCTGCAAGGACAGGCTGCAGTCACCTTGGAGGATCAGCTGTGCAGGGGCCCATCCTACGGCGCAGGACTTACTTCAGTGGGGCTCTGGTGCCTGCTGAGTCCTTCCCTTGAGTGTGTCGCTTGTGGAGGTGGTTGGGTGGTGATTCACAGTGGTCTGAAACTGTCCATCTCGGGTCCTGGTTTTAGGGCCTCCCAGGAGGTGCCACCTATATTCTGCCTGGGGCAACCTGGAATGAGCTACAGAGCAGTCTGCAGACGGCTGTGACTTGTGCTGGGCTTGGAGGTGCCCAGGAGAGGCCACACTGCCAACCAAGGCCGGCTGCTGCTAGTGCTGGGTCTGGGGCCACTTAGTGAGAGAAACATCTGACATTACCATAGCGTATTGGTCCAGAGTCGGAAACAGCCACTGCACAATGCTATTAACTAAACTCCAGACTAAACTTGGATTTCCTCATTTTTCCCATTAATGTTTTCTTCCTGATCCAGGATCCAACCCAGGGCACCACATTGCATTTTATTGTCATGAATCCTCAGTCACCTCCAGTCTGCGACAGCTTTTTATGCTTTCTTTTTATGACCTTGAGATATCCTGCAGAAAGTTCCCTAATTTGGGTTTACCTGATGCTTTTCTCATGATTATGTTTTTTGTGCTCGCTAGTCCCACTGGGAATAATTTTGCCTATACAGATGTGACCCCACAGGAGTTCAAAGAGGGTATTAACTTGTCTTTTTCTTCTTTAAGTGGTTGCAAATGCTATCCAATCTACCCCCTATAGGCTCTGCAGGCAGTTAGATCCGTGTTCTACAGGTGAGGCAGCAGGTGCCTTGCGAGTGGCAGAGGAGATCCCGACCCTGATGCCAGTGCCGTGATCCGTCCAAGACTCCACACTGCACATCGCTGACGGGCTGCCAACAACAAATTGGTTTGTCCAAGGGCACGTTCAGCTGTACCCTCCGTTTGCCTCTGGAGGAATTTCAATATCACCTAATTAGGTAACATGGTAACTGGGCAACCATTACTTATAATGGACACGGAGTTGTAAATTATTCTATTTAATTAAGAACTGCACATTTCCTATTAAAGAAAAGCTTATCATAGGTTCGTAAATTTATTGGGAACACTTAACTTTAGCTAATTAAGCTGTTTGAACTCAAGGCAAGGGCGTTCATTAATAATCAAGCCCAAGCAGTTAAGGACAATTAGTGAAACAGCTGGTCTTTATTTCACTGATAAAAGATGGTTAATAGAGATCTTTACAGCTGTTATAAGCTTCCCCAAAGCAATTTCTTCTTCAAAAATTTGCATTAGTAAAGAATATGAAAGAGGAAAGTACCTTGAAAAGGACCGAGTTGGTAGCAATCTCGGGCTCCCCCGACCCAAGTTGAGGGCCAGAAGAAAAGTGGACTCCACCAGCCGTGGCCTCATTCCAGCCTCGCTCCAGCCACCTCCATTTCCCGGGCTGAGTCTGATCTCAACTCAGCATCGCTGTTCTCGTGCCACTGGAATCCTGGCTGTCCTGGGAGCAAAGGGCAAGGACTGGTCACCTACATCGGCGGAGATTATGTTTTTTGAAAGAAAAACGGAGGAATGTGGTCTGACACAGTGTTTTTTCTGATCTGTGATGTCTTCATGTAAAAGTCTCACAGAGTTCCCTTTTTAAAATGATATTGACTTAAAATTCTTTTTTTTCTTTTTCAGGCTATCTGCTTATTTATTTTAATTTTTCAATGCCAGTTGACATACAATATTAATTAGTTTCAGGTATATAACAGTGATTAGACATTTATATAACTTACAGAGTGATCATCCCAATAAATCTAGTACCCATCTGACACCATACATACATATAAAGTTCTTCTTTTTAAATGGAAAAGTCTTGGCCTGGTGTCTTGCAAAATGTCCGATGTCAGGATTTGTCTGACGTTTCCTCTTGGTGTTTAACTTGTTTCTTTACCCCCTATATCTCCTCTAAACGGAAAGTTCACTTCAGAGCCTTGATTAGATTGAGGGAAAACCTTTTGCCAAGAATGCTTCAAGGTGATGGTGCCCCTGAGCCCTGGGTTGAAGAAGGAACCCAGATCTCTTCCTTGTCAAGGCACATTTTTGCCTCCAGAATCGGTACATCATGTGTGGGCGGCTCCCTGTATTTGCAGTGTTCCTCCCATGGCCTTCCTGTGCTTGGCTTATTCTGATCATTCTGGCCCTTACTCAAGTGTCATCTTCTCTCATCGGACATTAGGCACCTGCTGTAAAGTGGCCTGCAAGGCCCTGTGTGCTGGGGCCACTTCCTGAGGGACGTCTTCCTGGATTGCACTCCCCACCCCAGTGTGGGTACAATCCCACTGTTGAATGTTCTCAGCACCATAGAGTTTCCCTTCATAGTGCTTATCACACTTGGAATTTTCCATTTTACTTGTGTGATTATCGTACTAATTTCTGTCTCCCGCCCTAGAAGCTAAGCTCCACAGGGGCAGGGAACATGCCTAATTTTGTTCATCCTTGTAAACCCGAAACACCTAGCTCAGTGCCTGGCACATAGTAGGTACTCAGTAAATATTAGTTGAGTGAGCAAATGAGTGAATGGTCTCTAGTTGAATGGATCTGGTGGGACCCTGTGTCAATCATGTTAATGACGTCCTAAAGGATCTCTGTCCTATTTGGTATTGGGAAGTTTCTAGACTAGGAGATGGCAAACTTTCTGGAAAGGGCCAGAGAGTAAATATTTTCAGCTCTGTGGCCAGACTGTTGACTGGGCTTGGAGGCTGGGAGTTTAGTTTCCCCATCTGTGAAAAGAAATAATAATAGTTTCTAGCTCATGTGATTATTATTATGAAGGTTCAATGAGCTAATATGTGGGAAGTGCTTAAGTGGCTGACATGTAGCCCTCGCTTGGGTTTTAGCTATTACTGTGGGGCTTCTACATGGCGGACACCAGCAGCAAATGCACACGCCAGTAGAGAAACGCAAATTAGTATCAGCCAGAAGGAAACATGGCAAATAGAAACCCTCCTGGATTTCCACACGTGTCGGTGACAGCAGCCTGGATTACAGGTCTGAGACGTCACAGCAAGAAGAGCTGCGCTGTTCCCGGAGGAGTGTGACAGCCTGTGGAAGGATGTAGCACGATGCTTAGGGAGGGAGCAGAGGAAAGAGAGCAGCCACAGAGGATGCCCGAGTCACTAATATTGTCTCTAGGAAAGTCCCGGGGGTTCTTGCCCAGGCCTTAATCGCCTGCTCAGGCGTCTGAAGCCCAGCTCCTTGCTCTTTGTGAGCTGTGCTCCCTCTGGCCTCTGTCTCAGTTAGAACCTAATCATATTTGAAAGTAGTTTTTATCTGTGATTATCCAACCGCATGTGAGGAGCTTACGTGTCTAAGCTGCCACTTCCATCAAATCTAGGCACGTGGCCACATTAATACACACAGTCCTCGCTGGAGTCGGCCAGGAAAGCAGTCCTCACCCACCTCCACGCAGGGAGGTTTTAAGGAATTAGAGGGGACCAGCTGTGGGGCTGGGGATGGGGAACAGACACCGCTGGCACCCAAACCTGGAGAGAAACAAATAGGAGAGGACCCAGAGCAGGAACTCCACCCAGGCCCGTAAGTGCAAGTCCATAGCGCTGGTGCTAAAGGCCCGGCTCCTGGAACTTTAATAAGCTGGTGTCTACAAAGATTACACATTAGCTTAGAGAACAATATTTCATTTTCACTGGCTCTTTCTGGTATGTGGGAGATAATGTGCCGGACTGGGTTTAATGCTCACACACACATTTCAGGTTAGTTCTCTGTTAAATTGTGGTGAAGGTTAGAGTGGAATTTCACCGCTCTTTCTAGGCCGGTGAGGTGATGACATGGGGCAGGGAGCCAGCCACCAGGGTAGGGGGGCAAGGACAGAGTCAGCGGGCACCATGCCACAACAAAGACAAAGCCATTTGATTGCCCTTGTTTCTCCTACTAATATTTGCCTTAAAAAAATGTTTTTATTGATTTTTAGAGAGAAGGAGAGAGAGAGAGAAACATGGATGAGAGAGAATCATTGATTGGCTGCCTCGGGCAGGCCCCCACTGGGGATCTTGCCCACAACTGGGGCATGTGCCCTGAACCGGAGTCTAACCGTGACCTCCTGTTTCCTAGGTTGACGCTCAACCACTGAACCACATTGTCCGGGCTGATGTTTGCCTTTTTGTTTCTGTCTTTTCAGTGTTGTAATATAATTCAAATAGCATGCAGTTTACCCATTTAATATGTACAATCCAGTGGTTTTCTTATATCTACAGTTATGCCACCATTGCCACAATCAATTTTAAAACAGTTTTATCCCTCAAAAAAACCCCATACCTATTAGCAGTTACTCTGCATTTCTCACCAACCTTCTAGTCCTAAGCAACCACTAATCTACTTTCTGTCTCTATAGATTCACCTGTACTAGACATTATATATAACTGAAATCACATAATGTACGGCCTTTCGCGACTGGCTTCTTTCACTTAGCATAATATTTTCAATATTCATTCATGTTGGAGCATGCCTCAGTACCTCATTCCTTTTTATTGCCAAGTAATATTCCATTGTACCAACATAATACATTTTATTCATCCATTCATCTGTTGCTGGACATTTGGATTATTTCCACTTTTTGACTATTATGAACATATGTGTACAAGGTTTTGTGTAGACACATGTTTTCATTTCTCTTGGGCTATACACCTAGGAGTGGAAACGCTGGGTCATATGGTATCTCTATGTTTAACCTTTTGAGAAACTGCTAGATTGTTTTTCAAAGTAGTTGCACCATTTTACATTCCTACCAGCACTGTTTCTCCACATCCTCACCAACATTTGTTATTTATTCTCTCTCCCCACCCCACCCCTTATTATAGCCACCCTAGTGGCTGTGAAGTGGTATCTTATGGTTTTGATATGCATTTCCCTAATGGCTAATGATGTTGAGCAACTTTTCATGTGCTTGTGGGCCACTCTGTATCTTCTATGTAGAAATGTCTATTTCTATTCTTAGCTCATTTTTGTAATTGGGTGTGTGTGGTTTTTTTGGTTTTTTTTTGGTCTATTTATTATTAAGTTGTAAGTGTTCTTTATATATTCTGGCTGCAAGTTTCATAAGATGTATGGTTTGTAAATATTTTTTCTACTCTGTCTTTTTAACTTCTTGATGATATCATGTAGCACAAAAGTTTTCAATTTGATGAAGTCCAATATATATATATTTTCTTTTGTCATGTGTGCTTTTGGAGTCAAATCTAGTAAGCCTTTGCTTAATGAATATTTACTCCTGTGTTTTCTTCTAAGAGTTTTAATAGTTTAGCTCATTTAGGTCAATTACCCTTTTTGAGTTAATTTTTGAATATGGTGTGAGGTAGGGGTCAAAGTTTATTCTTCTGCATGTAGAATCCCACTTGTTACAGCACCATTTGTTGAAAGTGATGTTTCAGTCTTTGTGGCCATCCCAGTTAATGGCAACTTCACTGTCTAGTTGTTCTGGCCAGAATCCATCCTTGACTCTTTTATCTCCCATTCTCAACTCTTGTAGAATCAACCCTCAAAAGAGATGCAGAATCTGACCGCTTCCTACCACCTTCACTGCTACCACCTTGGTTCCAATAACCATCAGCTTTGTCTGGATAATTGCAGAGGTCACCTAACTGGTCTGCTTGCTTCTGCCCTTAATATCCCTACAGGCTGTTCTGCACACCCATCAGCTAGAGAGAGATATGCTTACAACTTTAAAACAGATTATGTCTTTGCTGTGTTCAAACCCTGCAGTTGCTTCCCCCTTAGAGTGATTTCAAAGTTCTTTCTATGACCTATATAGGCCCTACAGAATATGCCCTTTGTCCCCATCAATTTCCCTCTGTGATCTTATTTCTACTCTTCTCCCCACATGCACATGCATTAGCCATACTGGACTCCTCCTTGCTGTTCCTCAAACATATCAAGCATGCTTCCACCTCTGTGCCTTTACACTAGCTATTTTCTCTGCCTTAGAATCTCATCCTCCCCCTGCACATGTCCTCATGGCTCCCTTCCTTACTTCTTTCTGGCCTTGACTCCACAGTCATCTTATCCATATGGGAATCTTTGCACGTCTTATCTAAAATTTCACCTCACCAACCCTTCCTCTGCTCTTTCCCTGATCTGTTTTTCTCCTAAACACTTTTCATTACTCAACATAATATGTGTTTTCCTCATTTATCTTGTTTTTTTTTGGCCTTCCTAACTCAAATACCTTCCACAAGGGCAGGAGTTGTGTTTACTTCACTGTTGTATCCCTAGAATTTAAAACAGAGCCTGATATGTAGTAAGTGCTCAATAAACAGATGTCTGATCTTCCCAGAATATCTCTTTACCGTAGGCTTAATGACCATTTCATAGTACCTAAAAGGAGCACTTTTGGGAAATGTGCCCAGGGATGCAGCTGTTACTCTGCATCTCCCATCAGGTCCAGATGTATAGGCCCTCACCTACTATTTACAATGTCTGGGTTAAGTGTACAAATGGAGACTCACATACAATATGTTTACATACTTAAATGTAATCTAATATATGTCCTATCCTCCCATCTTGGTAAATGACCCTTCATAATGATAAAATTTAAAATTCAAATAATGGCAAAAGTTTTTATATGACCGAAAGTTGGCACAATATCAAAGACTACGCCATTAAATTATTGGTCACTTTCTATATTCTGTTGGTGGACTGGCTGTCAATGTTTGGATGAGTTAAAAAAAAGATATACATAATTCATAAATTAGATATTTCATAAATTTTTTTTTTTCTGCTTTAATTTCAGCAAAATCACTAAGTTTTTATAGTCAAGATTTTTACTAACATATTTACTTATCTTAGGAATTTAGTGATTAAAAATAAAGTATAATTAGATTCAAGATATTCAACATTTGGATACAGTTTCACCAAGAAAATATACTATATTAAAGGTAAAAATTAAAAAATTTGAAAAATTATTTTTGATGTGTTTTCAAAAAAAGTTATTTCCTCCTAAGGTATTCAAAATTATTTATTAAAATTAACTTAAAATACAAATTATAAGTATATGTGAATAATTTAAATATTCAAATATGTAAAAAATTTAAAGTGTTGACATTTAATTTGTGAAATTTCAATTAGATCTTATTGCATATTTATTTTTATTTTAAAAATGTCCATAATTCTAATTTCCTATGTCCATCCAGTTGTCAAGATCAAGAATCAATATTATGGGTCCTATATTATGTCCAGACTTCTGCATATACACAATTAAGAGTAATACGGCTTGTTTAATACAACAGCATTTTCTTCAGCCACAATATGCAACCATTGCAAATGCTGACCTGATTTCTGCAAAGGTCCAGAGCCACAAACTGGAGCACAAAGCGAAGCACGAAACAGGCGATCAGCACTATGGGGAAATGGTTCCACACTGTGTAGGAAACTATTGTATTCACTCTATCTGAGAGGGAGTACTTGACAAGTCAGTTACTTTGTCTTTTCTCTTGCTTAAGTGCTCCTGCCACTGAGATCATCCTGACACTCTATACTAGGGACAGTTTCTGCCTTTGGCCCTGGCACCCCACAGAAACCTTGAGGCTGTTCGGACACAGTTGCCTTCTGTTTTGAGGACAGAGGTCAAGATCTGCGGGAGGTGTTTCTCTGAGACCCAAAGATAGTATTATTGAGGATGGATGTTTTGGGCAATGGGCTGTGCTTTGACAGTGCTTGATGCCAGATCCCAAGTGACAGAGGTGCTAGGACAGGGTGGTCAGGTCTGCTCAGGTCTGAGGGTGGTCTTGCACTTGTGTGTGGGTGAGAAGGGGTTTGAGGAAGAGCCTTGGGGCCTGAACACCTATACAGCATCTTAGAGTGCTTAAGCCATTTTCTTTTGATGCTGTGGGAATTTCTCTCCATATTTCTTATCTGGAAGGTATACTCTCACTTCTGATTTCAGACTGTTCTGTGAATAATCCTAAGAGCTGAGACTCTTACAGGTCAAAGAGTGATAGGCTTTTCCATTTTACTTGAGGACAAAAGTATACTTTTCCTAATAATAGTTGTTTTTGGTTTTGTGGGACCAAAAAGCATTGCCACAGATATATATTCTCAAATATTCTTATCTACAGATAAAGAGCTGTGGTGTTGGATAAAGAAAGTCAACAGCAAACCACTCAACCTCACATGATCAATTTTATTTGAGCTATAAGCAGAGAATATTTTGCACCAGAGACTTCCTACATCAGTAATAACTGAGTGCTAAGCAAACAAATCATCAATTATTCAAATGTAGCTGCTATTAACGCAATCCTTTACATTTCAGTAGCACTAGCATTTGGAAGGGTATATAAAGCTAGTTAAAGGCATCTGATGTGCAAAACCAGAATACAACCTTGTTCCCTTTGCTAAATGTTTTCCAGGACCTATTTCTAAACTTTACATTTAAGAGTGGGTGTTGTGATTCTGAGAGCTGTAAAATCCAATCTTATGTAGAAATAGCTGATGGAGATGTTAGCCAAAGCAGTGTTTTGAGGGCTTAGGGCTCTTGCAAAACCAAAATTTACCTTTAATATCGGATCTAGATACTTTTTTTTCTGGCCAAACTCAGGACCTTTTTTGGTGGACACATTTTTTTTTTTTTTTACTTATTTTTTGGAATATAGATAATACATTCACATGGTTAAAATATTAAAAAGTAAAAAAAAAAAATTACAGTGAAAACTCTGTCTCCCATCTCTGTCTCTACCTACACTGTGTCCTGTCCCCTCCATCCCCAGTAATCACTGCCATCATTTTTATCTGTGTCCAGACTTTCTTTGCATATATCACAAATACTAACGTCAACTCTTACTTCACACATTTGTGGACCTTGGTTTTTTCTGTTTCTTTCCTTTTTTTTTTTTTTGGCTTAGTTTTGGTCAGTCATTTATTTGAGAAAATGTATAAAAAAATTTTATATCCACAATCGAGGCCAGAGTCCAGAGTCCAGAGTGTACTGAGCATAGCCGTCTGCAGTTGGCAAGGCCTGTCTCCTTCCATAATACAGCAAAGTTGTCAATACAAGTCAGGTGGTGAATTTTTCTTCAATCTTGTTCTGCAACCAGGAGCCCCGCTTTTGTTTCTTATTTACTAATATGCCCTGGAGATCTCACCATAGCATCACACAGAGTTTCCTCTTTCTTTATTTTCAACCCCAGAGGACCCTATTATAGGTCATGTCGTACTTAATTTAACCCGGCTACTCTATTGGCTTTGGGTTGTCTCCAACTATGTTAGGCTGAACACACTGCAATGAATAACCTTATGCAAGCACGATTTTACATATATTTAGGGTAAATATCCAGAACTGGAATTGCTGGTCAAATTATGTGTGCATTTGTGATTCTGATAGATATTGCCTAATTGTGCTCCATGGGGGGGTGTGTGGCAATGAATGAGAGTGTCTGTTTCTCCAAAGTTGGTTCATGTTTTGAAGAATGCTCGAGTGGAGACCACTCCATTCAGCATCAACTTTGTAGGAGAGAGTAGCACTTTATTACCCCTTAGTTCCCTAGCACTCTGCAACCTTTCACTCCTTGCCTCTTGCTTGTTGCAGGACTTTAGCCCAGTTATTTAAGCACCTGTGCCTTAGTTTCCTCATCTGAATAATGGGGCTGTAAGCATACCTATAGCCTGCAGTAGATGGGAGAGTCCATGAGCTAATGCACCAATGGCATTAAGCACAGTCCAGCATAAGTGTTTAAAAAGCTATCTATTATTACCTGGGGCAAATAAATAATGCTGCTTAGAGAATGTTCCATCTCTGCCTCTATTAGGCCACAGTGTGTTAATATCTATGTCAGAAAACTATGAAGTTACTGAACATGTTCTTGGAAGAAGAGGAATCTCTGTTCTAGGTACATGAAGATGAGCCCTTCTATTAAGTGTAATTGGAGAAGAGGAAACAGGAGGTGGTGAGTGCATAAGGGAGGTGATGGGGATGGTAGAGCAGGAGCAGAAATTCTACAATGAGCCTTGGAAAGGGAAAGCAAACCTTCTGGTGCTTTGTCACCAAAACCCGTCTCTAGGAGGAGGGTCTAAACTGTGCATCCCAGGTGCCAAGGGCCCCGGGACACTGCCTGGCCTGGAGTTTTTAACAGAACAGCCAAGGTTCTAGAATCCTGAGTATTCTGGAGAGGGTGGAGCTACTACCCTGGGCCAAGCGGAACTGACAGCACAGCTGTATGGATGAAGGCTCTTTCTCTGGAGTCAGACAGCCCTGGGTTCAAATACTGGCTCTACCACTTGATAGCTGGAAGGCTCTTTCTCTGGAGTCAGACAGCCCTGGGTTCAAATCCTGGCTCTACCACTTGATGTCTTAGGGTGTGTTCATATTTCTGATCCCCACTTTCCTCATCTATCACCTGAGGATAAATCCCAGGCTGCTTGTATGTTCACAGGGAGGGTGTGAGGATGACATGATGTAATGGTTCGAAGGCACTTCACACCATGCCTCGCCCATATTAAGCACTTGATAAATGTCTGCACCTGGGAGGGACATCAAATGAACAGTGCTTCACAAACTCTGTGTCTCTGGGACACAAATGGAACCTCCTGGGAGGCATACATTAGCAAATTCAAGTCCTAACATCAGAAAATACCCATTTGAATGGATGTACAGCTATAGAGAGAAAAAGTGCCTCTTAGCAGGCACGTTATTTGCAACAACGCAAAATGAATTTGTAAGCGTCTTATTGCAGATGCCGGGGAGGGCGGTCCTGAAAACATTTCCTGCAGTCTTCAGGCAGCAAATGGAAAATGAGTTGTATAGTACTGATTGCTGCTCATTTAAGGCATATAAAAAGCCCTGATAATCTCTTTAGTGTTCTCAGCTTTTTATGTTATTCACCAAAGGTAAAATAGACATACTTTTCAATACATTATCTTTATCCCTTTATCTCACTGCCGTGTTAAGGACACGTGTTCTTTAAACACTTCTACTTCTATATATTTTTTCCAACCCACCACCTCTGTGAGAACTTAATCCTTGTGCTTGGGGATCAGCAACTGGGCTACTCTCCTTGTCTGAAATGCCCCAATCTGTCTGCTCTGCCTGGCCAGCTCCTTCTCAACCAGGCTTCACCTCTCTGAAGGATTTCCCAGGGTCACCAGCCATCCAAGGCCCTTTCTTCTTTGATTCCATGGGGTCCTGTAACATTTTGTTTTAGTATTTTTCATATCAGGCTCTAGTTCTTTGCATATACATCCATCTCTCCCTTTACACGGGGGCATCTTTGAGCCAAGGATTGTGTCCCTCCTTCCCTTTCTTCCTTCAAAGTTCGTCAAACTGATGTTAAGTGTCAGGTCCTATGTCAGGGTCTGTGGATATGGAAATGAATCACAGTTTCGGGTCTGGAGGAGAGATCTCAAGACAGTGTGAGATCAAAAAACCCCAGGCATTCAGCTACACACCTCACACATGTACCTTCATTTCACCGTCTAACTGACCCTAGATGCCTCCATTACTATTTCCATTTTACCTTTGAAAAGCCTGAGCCAGACAGGAAATCTAACTTACCAAAGAATGTAGGGCTAGCAAGTGGCCTCAAATCGCTGTCAAGGTGAAGGTCAGGAGACACCCCCTTCCCCTGCCCTGGAGGAGGCAATATTCGGCAGCATCATGACTGTGAGAAGGGTTTGGCCAGATGGAGTGCGGGAAAGGAATTCCAGGCAGAGGGATCAGGCTGTGCAAAGGCTTGGGGGTTAGAAACCCTTTGGGAAACTATAAGAGTCTTAGTGATTTCTGCACCTCAATATTTGCACAGAGCATGGCACTTAGTAGGTGCTTACTAAATATTTGTTGTAAGAATGCATTCCTACTGCTTGAAGTCCCCAGGACTGGTAGTTCGATTCTGGGTTGGAGTTCGTGACATTCCTTAGGGTCCTGCCATCGAGTTCCCATTTTTGCTGAGATCCTGGGGATGCGTGGACCACTATCCCATCTTTAGAGAGTGTGTCCCCAAATTGTTTCCATTCAACCCCCAAAAAACACAGTGCAGTACTTCCCTTAAGATTAGGAATAAGACAGGGTTGTCCGCTTTCACCACTCTCATTCAACATAGTACTGGAAGTTCTAGCCACAGCAATCAGACAAGAAGAAGAAATAAAAAGCATCCAAATTGGAACAGAGGAAGTAGAACTGTCACTATTTGCAGATAACATGATACTGTATATGTAGATTCCTAATGATTCTACTAGAGCTGATAAATGAATTCCGTAAAGTAGCAGGATACAAAATAAATATCCAGAAATCAGTTGCATTTTTATACACCAAAAATGAACTCTCAGAAAGGGAAAGAAAAAAAACACAATCCCATTTACAATTGCATAAAAAATACCTTAGAAAAATTTTAACCAAAATGTAAAAGACCTGCACTCAGAAAGTCTTAAGACACTGAAGAAAGAAACTGAAGAAGATACAACTAAGTGGAAACATATATCATGTTCATGGACAGGAAGAATTAACATCATTGAAATGTCAATACTACTCAAAGCAATCTAGAGAGTCAAGGCCATTCCTATCAATATACCAATCGTGTATTTCACAGAACTAGAAGAAATATTCCAAAAATTTATATGGAACTACAAAAGACCCTGAATAGTCCACAATCTTGAGAAAGAAGAACAAAGTTGGAGGCATCATGCTACCTGATATCAAACTATACTGCAAGGCCATAGTAATCAAAACAGCATGGTACTGGCATAAAAACAGATATATAAATCAATGGAACAGAGTAGAGAGCCCAGAAATAAAACAATGCCATTATGTTCAATTAATATTCAACAAAGGAGGTAAGAACATACAATGGGCTAAAGATAGTCTATTCAATAAATGGTGTTGAGAAAATTGGACAGATAAGTGCAAAAATAATGAAATTAGACCATTTTATTATACCATAAACAAGAATAAACTCAAAATGGATTAAAGACTTAAATGTAAGATTCAAAACCATAAAAATTCTAGAAGAAAACATAGGCAGTAATATCTTGGACATTTCTTACAGCAATATTTTTTCTGATATATCTCTTTTAAGCAAGGGAAACAAACAAACAACAAAAATGGGACTGCATCAAACTAAAAAGTTTTACTCAGGAAAGAAAAGCATCAACAAAATGAAAAGACAACTCACAGAATGGAGGAACATATTTGCCAATGATACTCTTGATAAGGGGTTAATATCCAAAATTTATAAAGAACTTATACAAGTTAACACCAAAAAAAATAAACTATCCAATTAAAAAATGGGCAAAGGACCTAAATAAACACTTCTCTAAAGAGGACACACAGATGGCAAGTGGACATATGAAAAGATGCTAAATGTCACTAATCATCAGAGAAATGAAAATTAAAACCATAATGAGATATCACCTCACACCTGTCAGAATGGCTATCATCAATAAATCAACGAAACAAGTGCTGGCCAGGATGGGAGGAAAAGGGAATCCTCGCGCATCGTGGGCAGGAATGCAGACTGGAGCAACCACTGTAGAAAATAGTATGGAATTTCCACCAAAAATTAAAAATGGAACTGCCTTATGACCCAGTGATTCCACTTCTGGGAATATATCCAAAGAAACCTGAAATACCAATCAGAAAGATTATATGCACCCCTATGTTCACAGTAGTATTATTTACAATAACCAAGATCTGGAAACAGCCCAAGTACCCATCAGTAGATGGGTGAATAAAAAAGCTGTGGTACATTTACATAATGGAATACTACATGGATATAAAAAAGAAGAAAATCTTACCTTTTGCAATAGAATGGATGGACCTGGAGACGTTCCCTTTTCTCCATATCCTTGCTAAGTAAAATAAGCCAGTCTGGGAAAGACAAATACCATGGGATTTCACTTATATGTGTAATCAAATGAACAAAATAAACAAACAAACAAATAGAAACAGACTCATAGATACAGAAAACAGTCTGCTGTTAGAGAAGAGGGGGTTTGGAGGACTGGGTGAAAAAGGTGAAGGGACTAAGCAAAAAAAAAAAAAAGAGATGGAAATTTTTCTGCATTAACAAATGCTCTTAAGGGAGAGATTCAGTAAACTGGTGTCGGTTGCCATGGCATTCCCGGTACAACTTGCCAGAAACTCCAAATAAAAGGTCAAATTTTATCTATCTATGTGACTCAACTAATTTTAATCTATAGCATGAGAATTATCCACTCGGCTCCAAGATATTAGCTTGCTTTATTAGGATATCAAGGAATAAGCAGAAAGAAGAAAAAATGTGTTTAGAGATGTTTTGCTTTAGTTTGAAGAAATCAGTCCACAGTTAATTAGGGAAAAACTTAGAGGCCACAGGCAGGTTAGCAGAGTGAGGTTTAGTAATTATCAGATAGGTGTACAGTTAAGAAAATGCCACGAAGAAATCTTTCCGAGAGGTTGCATAGTTGCCTGCACCTTTTGAGATTGTTTGTGATGGGGAGTACAGTAATTATTCATTGCTGCTAAATAATTACACCTACATTTAGCAGCTTAAAACAACACACACTTATCATTATAGTTTTTGTGATCAGGAATTCAGGTACAGCTTAGCTGCCTCCTCACTTCAGGGCCTCTCACAAGCTATAATTGAGGTGTGGGCCAGGGCTGGGGTTTCAGCTGAAGGTTCAACTGGGGAAAAATCCCCTTCTAAGCCCTTTTGGTTCTTGGCAGGATTCAGTTCCCTGAGAGCTGTTGGACTGTGGACTTCAGTTCTTAGTTGTCATGTGGGCATCTCCAGTATGATAGCTTGTTTCATCAAAGCATGCAAACCAAGAAGGCAGTAGTGTGTGCCAGCAAGGTGGAAATCACCATCTCATATAAGCTAATTACAAAAATGACATCCCCAAAAAGTAAACATATGGGACTACATCAAACTAAAAAGCTTCTGCACAGCAAAAGAAAACAGCCTCAAAATACAAAGGAACCCCATGGTCTGGGAAAACATATTTACCAAGGATGTATCTGATAAGAGGCTAATTTCCAAAGTGTACAAAGAACTCATACTACTCAGCAAGAGGAAGACAAACAACCCAATTAAAAAATGGGCAAAGGACCTGAATGGACACTTCTCCAAAGAGGACATACAGATGGCCAAGAGACACATGAGAAAATGCTCAACGTCGATAATCATCAGAGAGATGCAAATTAAAACCACAATGAGGTATCACTTCACACCTGTCAGAATGGCTGCCATCAACAAGTCAACAAATGACGTGTGCTGGCGAGGGTGTGGAGAAAGGGGAACCCTAGTGCACTGCTGTGGGAATGCAGACTGGGGCAGCCACTGTGGAAAACAGTATGGAGGTTCCTCAAAAAATTAAAAATGGAGCTGTCTTTTGACCCAGTGATCCCACTTCTAGGAATATAACCTAAGAATGCTGAAACACTAATCAGAAAGAATATATGCACCCCGATGTTCATAGCAACACAGTTTACAATAGCTAAGACCTGGAAACAGCCCAAGTGCCATCAGTAGATGAGTGGATAAAAAAGCTGTGGGACATTTACACCATGGAATACTACGCAGCTGTAAAGAAGAAGGACCTCATACCCTTTGGGACAGTGTGGATTGACCTGGAGAAAATTATGTTAAGTGAAATAAGCCAGGCAGAGAAAGACAAACATCACATGATCTTGCTTATATGTGGAATCTAAAGAACTTAATAAACTGAAGAACAGAATAGATTCAATGACATGGAAGCATAGATGAGACTGACGAATGTCAGAGGGAGGGAGGAGGGCGGGTGGGTGGAGGGGGAGAGAGTAACCAAAGAATTTATATACATATATGCACAACCCAAGGACATGGACAATGGTGGGGAGAGGGACTGGGGAGGGGGATGGGACAGGGTGGAATGGGTCATTGGGGAGAAAAAGGGACATCTGTGATATTTTAAACAACAACAACAAAAATGACATCCCATCACCTTTGCCATATTCTGTGGATTAGAAGAAAGTCAAAGATCTTGCCCATACCAAAGGGTGGGGATTACACAGGACACAAAAACCAAGAGGTGGGGAGGACTGGAGGACACTTTAGAGTCTACCTGTTATAGGGAGGGAGTAGCAGTGATATCAGCCTGTAATGAGAGCAGTACCTCCCGTGTTGGGAAGGTCTATGAAGCCGTATTTCCTTTGAAGGATGAGTGATGGTTAATGAACATCACGGGCAGAGAGGGGGATGCGTGAACATACTGCACACTTTCCATTTCTAACTAAAAACTCTGGTTTCTGGGAAATTTGAACTATGGGGAGACCACTTAGTTTCATTAAATCTAAGTGCTCGATCACAATCAACAGAAAATCTAATCTAGGTGGGTTAAGATAAGAGGCAGGTCATTAGTTTACATAATCTGAATGCCCAAGAGGAAATCTCAGTTCAGGCTTAAAGCAATATATTGTATCTGCTTATTTATTATTTTTTGGATTAGGGTTATTGAGGTATAATAATGTGTGGCAAAAGCACCCTTTTTAATGTATAGTTCAGTGGGTTTTAACAAACAAGCCGAGTCATGTAACCACCACCACCACGACCAGGATACAGAACATCTCCCCTCCCCCAAATTCCCTCTATCCCTTTGAAGGCAGCTCCTCTTGTTACCCTTAGTCCCCAGCAACCACTAATCTCTTTTCAGCACCTATCATTTTACTTTTTTTCAGAATATCTTTTCAATGAAATCATACAGCACGTGGCCTTTTGAGTCTAGCTTCTTTCACTCAGCATAATGCCTTTGAGATGCACCCATGTTCTTGCACGAATCACAGGTCACCCCTTTTTATGACTGCGTAGTAGCCCACTGGATACACAGATGCACAGCAATTTGTTTCTTCATTTACCAACTGAAGGAAATTTGGCTTGTTACCAATTTTTTTGGTAACTGTGACTAAAACTACTATAAACATTTGTGCCTAGGCTTTTTACGAATATAAATAAGTTTTCATTTTTTTGGTAAATGCCTAGTAGTAGAATTGCTGGATCATATCGTAAATCTATGTTCACCTTTATGAGACGTGACCGAGTTATTTTCCATAGTGGCTGCACCATTTTGCTTTCTCATCAGCGGTGAATGAGAGTCCAAGTTGCTCCATATAATCATCAATACCTGCTATCATTAGTTTTTAATTTTAGCCATTCTAATAGGTGTGCAGTGGTATCTCAAGGTGGCTTTAGTCTGCCTTTTCCCAATAACTAATGATGCTGATCATTTTTCATGTGTGTATTTGCTCTCTGTATAATCTCTTTGGTGAAGTGTCTGTGCATATCTTCTGTTATTTAAAAAATGAATTCTTGCTATTTTGAGGATAAACAACATTTTTGGATAGAATTCAAATAGGTCAAGTATGAGTGAATATGCCCAACTAAAATAACTATATAATGGAGCCTATTTTGAAAAAAAAAAAATCTAAAATATGAAAAAGAACACAGAACTGAAGAGGCAATAAAATAAAATAACATCATATAAAAATTATATTGCTGGTTTATTATTATTAAGTTTTCAGAGTTCTCTATATATTCTGGATGGCAATGCTTTACCAGAAATATGTTTTGCAAATACTTTATCCCAGTCTGGGGCTTATATTTTCACTATCTTGACAGTCCTTTGAAGTTTAAAATGTTAATAAAATTCAAGTTATCAAATTTTGCTTTTATGAATCATGCTGTTGGTGTCATGTGTAAGAAATCTTTGCTTAACTCACGATTATAAAAATTCTCTCTCATGTCTTCTTCAAGAAGCTTTATAGCTTTCTGTCTTACTTTCAGGTCGGTGATCCATTTCAAGGTAGTTTTTGGTTAAGGCACGTGAGGTTTATTTAACTGTTTTTGCAAATTGCTACCCAATTATTTCAGAACCATACTTTGAAAAGACTATTCTTTTTCTACTAAACTGACTTCCTGCATTTGTAAAATGCAATTGACCACATAGGTCTGGGTCTCCCTCTGGATTCTCTATCTTGTCCCTTTGAACAAGGCTATGCTTTCTCAGAGCTGGCTCCATTCTCAGGTAGCTTCTTTTCCATGGTTACAGGATGGCCGGCGGTAGCTCCTGGAACCCCCATCCTTCCGCTGCATGTTCAGTGAAAGAAAAGCATCTTTGGTCTGGTGTACTGCATGAAAATACTGAGCTTGACTGAGTTTGATTAGATAAATTTAGGTCACGTGATATGCTCTTATTGTTCTGGACCCGAGTCACCTCCTCCACCTGTAAGACCAGGAATGAAACCCTACTCACCACCCAGACTAAGAGCTGGGCAGCCGTGGGACCTCAAAAGAAAAACTGAGCGCTGTTAGGGTGGGGAAAATGTACGCTGAATGGCCAAACAACAACCAAACAATAGCAATCAAACACCCCAACAAGTACCTGTTTTTGCTCCTGACGCAAGGATTTTATAGTGCAGTAATTTTCAACTGGTGTGCTGCAAGAATTTTTAAAACATGCAATACTTGCTTATTTAGTTAGGGGCACTGACCTCTTTTCCCTTACATGGTCAAATTAAAAAATTTGACAACAGCCAACACAGCTATCTCCGTCTGGTGTGAATGAATCAAAATTATAGCTATTTTTTGTCACATCGGCAAAAAATATATTTTTCGGTATGTTGCAGAATTTTAGTAATTAGTTTACGTGTGCCACGAGATGAAAAAGGTTGAAAATCACTGTTATAGTGTAACAGGGATGCAAGCATGGAGAAAAACAGAACACCATTCATCCCCTTCTCTCCAAAAGTATCTTATATGCTCAGTTCCAACACCATAGATTAGTTTTTGCCACTTAAAAAAATATAAATGGTGAGAAGACAGGAACAAGATGGCGGCGTAGGTAACCGCAGTCCCCGCCGCCTCCCGCAACCACATCAAAATTACAACTGAGATACAGAACCACCGTCACTCAGAGCCTCCTGAGATCTGGCTGCACAGAAGCCCCACAACCAGGGAGCTGAAGAAGCACCGAGACCGGTAGGAGGGGCGCAGACGCGGGCGGATTGGGGCTGAATTGTGGAGACGCGGCCGCGGGCCCACACCCGGTGCCGCGGGCCCACACCCAGTGCCGCGGGTTAAACCTGGGAGGGAATCTCGGGGAAGAGGTTTCCCGGAGTGAGGGGTCCCAGCCCCACAGCAGGCCCCAGCCCAGGGCTCCAGGCCGGGAAGAGATGGCCCCCAACTCCGGGCTGTGAAACCCGTGGGGACTGTGGCTGAGGGTCGCGGAGGCTGCGGGAGCCCCAGGCTTTCCTCTTAAAGGGCAGGGCATGAACTCAGACGCGCTCCCTCTGAGCCCAGCGCCGGGCAGCAGCCTGGAAGGACCTGGGACACTCGGGGAGGAACTAACCTGCCTGAAGTCAGGGCGAGAGGTGGAGGGGCAGCTTCCTCCCAGGCAGAAGAGCTGGCAGAGGCCATGGCTCCTTCGGCGAGTCCTCCCCGCACACGGCCGGCAGGCAGACGCCATATTGGAATCGCCAGCACCCAAAGCACACCTTTGGCCCCGCCCCGGGATTCCCGGAGGCCCCGCCCCTCCCCACCTGCAGCTCATCCAGGCCATTTCCAGTGGCTTTTCTGTGCAAGTGGCCTCTTGAGCCTCATGCTTAGGACTTTCCTAAAATCTCTCAAACAAGCAGCAGTGGGCCCCATACGGCTTGATAAGCGGCCCCAGGCCTGGCACTAGCGGCAGCTGCATTGGCTCATAGCTTGGCCTCTCCTGGGCACCTCCAAGCCCAGCACAAGTAGCAGCCAGCTACGGTTTTCTGTGTAGCTCATGCTGGGTGGCTCTGGGCAAGGCACAGGCAGAGGCTGACTTTGCACTTCCCGGGAGGCCTCAGAGACAGTGCACCTGGTGCTCAGACTCGACCATGCTGGATTACAACCCTACCACATCCACCAGTGACACACTCAAGGGGCGCACTTGGTGGACACCAAAGCTCCACTGAAGTAAATCCTGATCCATAAGGGTGTCTCCAGCACAGCAGCTCTTTGGCTGTAGCTGCAGCTGGTCCTCACGTCTGATTGGCCTGCGGGTCAATTCCTCCCAGGGACTCCAACAGCAACCAAAGCTCAACACAACAGGACAGTGCACACAGCCCACAGGGGGGAGCACCTAGAAGGCCCAGCTCAGGTGACTGGGGAGGCTGAGCCACTGGACCCTACAGGACACCCACTACACAAAGCCACTCTACCAATTCCAGGAGACATAGCAGTTCTACCTAATACATAGAAACAAACACCTGAAAGCAGCCAAAATGTGGAGGCAAAGAAACATGTCACAAAGGAAAGAACAGAAGAAATCTCCAGAAAAGGAACTAAATGAAGTAGAACCAAGTAAGCTACTAAATACAGAGTTCAGAATAATGGTTATAATGATGCTCAAGGATCTTAGTAAGACTATTAAGAAAACAAGTGAGACCATTGATGACATAATAAAGTACCAATCAGAAATGAAGGCTACATGAACGGAAATGAATAATTTATAGGGAATCAACAATAGAGTGGAGGATGCTGAGAATCAAATCAGCAATTTGGAATATGAGGAAACAAAAGACACCCAACCAGAAGAGCAAAAAGAAAAAAGAATCTAGAAATATGAAGATAGTGTAAGGAGTTTCTGGGACAACTTCAAGCTGTCCAACATTTGTATTATTGGGATGCCAGAAGGATTAAAAAGAGAGCAAGAAATTGAAAACCTATTTGAAAAAATAATTACAGAAAACTTCCCCTATCTGGGGAAAGAAATAGACTTACCAGTTCAGGAAGCACAGAGAGTCTCAAACAAGAGGAACCCAAAGAGGCCCGTACCAAGACTCATCATAATTAAAATGCCAAAGTTTAAAGACAAAGAGAGAATCTTAAAAGCAGCAAGAGAAAAGCAATTAGTTACCTACAAGGGAGCACCCATAAGACTGTAAGCTGATTTCTCAAGAGAAACCTTGCAGGCCAGAAGGGAGTGGCAAGAAATATTCAAAGTGATGAAAAACAAGAACCTACAACCAAGATTGCTCTACCCAGCAAAGCTATCATTTAGAATCAAAGGACAGATAAAGAGCTTCTCAGACAAGGAAAAGCTAAAGGAGTTCATCACCACCAGACCAGTACTACATGAAATATTGAAGGATCTTCTTTAAGAAGAAACTAATGAACAAAAGAATCTGATGAACTAAATAGATCCAGAGACACTGACACATGCAACAGATGGTCATATTTCAGAGGGAAGGGGGAAGAGGAGTGGAGGGTGGGAAGAGATTAACCAAAGAAGTTATATGCCTATATGCATAACCCATGGACACAGACAATAATGGGGTGAAGGCCTGGGGAAGAGGTGGGAGCGAGGTGGGAGGGGTCAACTGGGGGGAAAAACGGGATACCTGTAATACTTTCAACAATAAAGATAAAAATATATATATAATTGGAATCAAGCAATGTACTGTTCATCATACATTTGCATGTAGCTATAATTCATCAATTTTAATTGCTGTATATTATTCCATTGTATGAATATACCACCACTTATTTACATATTTTATATTTGTTGGACATTTGTGGTTGGTTCCAGTTTTTGACATTGAAAACAGTGTTGTTATGAACATTTTTGTACTTGATTTTTGGCTCACATGTTCTGTGGGGTATAGACATAGGAGTAAAACTTCTGGGTCATAGAATAAGCATATATTCAAATTTAGTAGATTCTGCTAAGCAATTTTCTAAAGTGCTTATATTAATTTAAACTCCTTCTTGAAGTGTATGAGAGTTTGGCTGGTGTACATTGTCAACAACAGTTGATATTGTTAGTCTTTTGAATTTTGGCCATTGTGGTGGGTGTGTAGTGGTATCTCATGATAATTCTATTTTGTATTTACTGAATGACTAATGATGTTGAACATCTTTTCTTCAGTCTATTTATATATATATATGGCGAAGTGCCTGTTTAAGTCTTTTATCCATATTTTACAGGCCTACCTCGATTTGTTGTTCTTGACTCTATTGTTCTTGGCAGATACTGTGTTCTCATCAACATTGAGGCAAGACCCTCCACCAGCAAAAAGATTCACTGAAGGTTTAGGTGATGGTTAGCATTCATAACAAAAACATATTTTTAAATTAACGCACATACATTTTTTTAGACATAATGGTGTTGCACACATAATAGACTAAAGTGTAAACATAATTTTTATATGCACTGGGAAACCAAAAACTTCATGTGACTCACTTTATTGTGATAATCACTTAATCACATTGGTCTGGAATCACACCTTCAGTATCTCTGAGGTGTGCCTGTAACAAGTTTACTATTCTTATTATCTTTGGCATTAATTTTTAGAAATTCTTTTATACTCTGGATATGAGTTAATTTTCAGTTATCTGTTTTACATCTTGCACTGTGAGGCTTGCCTTTTCACCCTCTCAATAGTGTCTTTTTATTCATAGATGTTTTTAATTTTAATAAAGTCCAGTTTATCCATCTTATAGTTAGTGCTTTCTTTGGCCTGTCCAAGAAATCTTTTTCCACCTGAAAATAATGAAGATACTCTCCTGTGTTATCGTTCAAAAGTATGTTATTTTACTTTCTACATTCAGAGTTACAAACCATTTGGGATTTACTTATATATATAGGGTGCAAAGCAGGTTGAGCTTTATTTATTTATTTTTCATGTGGATATCCAATGGACTTGGCACCATTTATTGAAAAGACATTTGTTCACTGTCCTGCGTTTTCATCTTAAATCAAGTGTCACTGTCCTGCCATTTTATCATAAATCAGGTATTTTCAGATGCATGGGTCTGTTTCTGGACTCAATTCTCTTCCATTTGTTTGTTTGTGTATTTTTGTGCTAACATGACTCTCTTAATTTCTGTTGTTATAATAAGTCTTAACACCTGGCAAGAAATGCCCTTCTACTTCTGATTGTCTTGGAGTCTTGACCCTTTGTATTTACTTATAAATTTTAGAATCAGTTTTCCATAAAAACAGCAAATGGAAATTCAACTGGAATTGGTCAAATCTATCCATCAATTTGCAGAGAATTAGCATTACTACAGTATGGAGTCCTCTAATCCATGACCATGATTTATCCCTCCATTTATTTAAGTGTTTCAAAATTTTTATCAATGACACTTTAGAGGTTTTTATGTGCCAGTCTTACATGTTTTTCCAGATTTAGTCCCAGGTATTTGATTTTTAAAAATATTGTAAGCGGACTTTTTTTGTTGTCTAAATGTTTGCTGATATATAAAAATACATTTAATGATTTTGTATTTATCTTGATGGACTGGATTTTGAAAGCTTGTTTGTTTTTCTTGGGAGGTAGGTTGAAATATATACCCGGTGTGCTCCCTGAGCCTCCCAGATGCGCTGCACCTGGGACTCAAGGTTGCCGTATTGCACAACCCCAGGTGGCAGTCTTCACACTGTAGTAATTTGCACAGAGTAGCGTGTGATTGCTGCTGTATGCATTGGGCAAGTGTGCAACCTTGACTAGCCTGTCCGAAGTACATGAAAGGTGGCAGACATTGGTAACACTACCCTTCTCTGGATTGGCAAATGCCTCTCTTTAATGACTAGTCTACTTCTCACTAAAAGGAAAGACATCTCCCTCCTCCAGCTTGTTGAGGGCGTTTTGAGAAAAGAAACAGCGTCCCCACACAAGGGAGCTCCTCCTTCCTCTCCTCCAGACTCTTAACTCACATGCTATGCTATAGCCAATTCTACTTTTACCTCTGGATCCAAGGTTAACAAAATTGATTCTAGACTTAGAAGGAAAGACTGGAAAACCAATGTTCTGAAGGGTGAGGAAGTGGGAAGTGATCTGGATGGGGCTGCTGCGTACAGCTGTGCAGCCTGCGTCCTGTGCAGAGGCTTTTGGCTGTAGGCAGGGGTTTGCAGAAGAGGGCTGGAATCCAGTCCTCTCATCGCGCTGGGGTGCTGCACCCATCCACAGGGGGCGCCCTGCCCTGCTTCACCTCTCCGGCCGGGGCACCCTTCCCCATTGTACACGAAGGCACCTGCTAGGCTAGCAGATGCCATGGTCTAAGACAGCGGGTGCCCGGGGCTAGGCCACCGCTAAGCTGACCATCAGTGGCTGTATTTATCAGCTTCTCTTGGCACAGATTAGCGGTGCTGCCAGGATGCCAACAAAATGTTTCTGGAGAACTCCATGCCCTCTCCTGCCCTTTCTGTTCGCCTTTTATTGATTCTTCTCTCCTGCGTTTCTAAGCTTGAGCCAGGAACCCTCCTGTTATGAAAAGCAGTCCCAGTTGCCCATACCTTTCATTTCCTTTGAATTACATTAATTGCCTGACAGCTAAAAAGTGAGCTGGTATTTTCAGATTTCAGCTGCTGGTCGGCAAGAAATATTTACCACCTCCTGCAGATTTATAAAGATGCCACAGAGATGCCTGGAGACTAACAATCAGAAAATATAGCAGCAAAACAACACTATTTTTCAAGGTTAAATGCTCAGAATGCTAAAAAGAAATTGTCCATAAAGCAAAATAGGGATTCAGAAGGAGGCAGCCTGTACCCTGGACAAAAGAAAGGAGCTGGAGGTTTAAAATAAGATTTCATAACTTCACAATAATTATGAATATAATAAGGGGAGCTTTATTTTTAATTTAGTTCCAGTCTGGCAGCCTGACTTATCCCTCCTGCCTCCTCTGCACGCCATGGAAACGTTCTCTAATGTGGACCTAAGGCCGAGGTCACAGTGAGAGCCAGGAAAAGCCCCCAGCCACAGGCTTTCTGATGAAGTATTTAGACAGATAATGTTCCTGCCTCTCTGCAGGCAGATGGGACCAACTCCCACTGGCTTGATTCCCTCCTGGCAGTCAGAAATGTCTTTTGCTATGAAGGAAGACAGTAGGTTCTGAAAATTCCAAGACAGGAAGGTTTTATACTGTTTTCCCCCCTAATAGGAGCCAGGCTTTGTCTCCTGTTCTCGGTGAGCTTTATAATAAAATTCAAGTGAGGCCACCAGGAATGGTCATTGATGCCTGCCCCTCCTAACACCTGCTCCAATGCTTACCTACCCCCCAAATAGGGTGATTCAAATGTGGTTGGTAAAGGGCCACTGATTTTCCAAAAATGCTTTTCCATACATGTTTTAGTGTGAGCTGTTTTCAGGGCCATCCATACCCATTCATTCGCACCATTTGTTCATTCATTCAACAAATATTTATTGAGGGCCTATTTTCTGAGGTGCTCTTTTTAGTAGAGGTTAAATTCACTCAACACAAAACGAATCATTTAAAAGTGAACAAATCAGTAGCATTTAGCTCATTCATAGTGTTGTGCAACCACCACTTCTATTTCCAAAACTTTTCACCCCAAATAAAAACACATGCCCGGTAAACAGTTACTTCCTCAATGCCCCTTCCCCCAGCCCCATGGCAACCACCAGCCTGCTTTCTGTCTCTGCGGATATACCTATTTGGGATATTTCATATAAATGGCATGATTGCGTGTCTGGCTTACACTTAGCATGAGGGTTTCAAGGTTCATCCTCATTGCAACATGAATCAATACTTCATTTTTTTTCATGGCTGAATAATATTCTATTTTATGTATATAACACAATTTTTTATCTACTCATCCATTGCTGGACATTTGAATTCTTTCCATCCTTTGGGCTATTGTGAATAGTGGTGCTGCGAACATTCATGCACCATTTGTTTACCTGTTTTTAATTTTGGGAGGGGTGGAATTTGTGGATCACAGGGTAATTCTATGTTTAGCTTGTTGAGAAATTGCCAAAGAGCTTACCACAGGGCTGCACCATTTTGCATTCCCATTTCCAGTGCTCTTTCATGTGCTTGGATACATCAATGAACAAAACTGGCTCTTACATTGTAGCAGGGGGAGGGAGACAATCAATCAATCAATCAATCAATCAAAAGGACAGTGTAGAAGATGATCTGTTCTAGGCAAAGAAAGTAAAGGGGGTAAAAGGAGGACTGGGAGTGTGGCAGGGCAGTGGACAGTAGGTTATAACTAAGTAGGATGCTCGTTACAGGCTTCATTGAGAAAGAGAGATTGGAACAAAGACTTGAAGGAGGTGAGGGAGTGAGTCAAATGGATATCTCCGGGAAGAGTGTCACAGGCAGAGGGGACAGTAAGTGTACAGGCCCTGGGGTACCTGGCTTATCTGAGGAACAACAAGTAAGCCGGTGTGTCTGGAGCAGAGTGAGCAGGGCCTGGGGAGAGGGATGAGAGAAGAGATCAGAAAGGGTGGCAAGATCATGTGGAGCCTTTAAGGCCATTTTAAGGACTTTGATTATTTGTATGTTTTTATTAATTTCAGAGAGAGGAAGGGCGAGGGAGAGAGAGAGACAGAAACATCAATGATGAGAGAGAATCATTGCTTGGCTGCCTCCTGCACTCTCCCTATTGGGGGTCGAGCCTGTAACCCAGGCATGTGCTGTGACCAGAAATCGAACCGTGATCTTCTTGTTCATGGGTTGACACTCAACCACTGAGCCAGCCTGGCCAGGCAAGGACTTTAATTTTGAACTGAAGAAAATAAGAAGCCAGGGGAAGGTTTTGACCCTGTGACTAATGTTTAAAAAGGAGGCAATGGTAATAATACAGATGAGACATGATGCTGGATTATACCAGAGTGAGAGCAGTAGGGGTGGAGAGAGACGTGGTCAGGTTCTGGATATAGTTTGAAGATAGAGCCAATGGAATTTCTTTATGAACCGAATGAGAGTTGTGTGTGAGAGAGACAGGAGTCATAGATTACGCCATACAGTATGGGACAGGCTGTGGATGGAATGGGGTTTCTGGGGACAAGATCAGTCTGGGGTATGCTGTGTTTGAAATTTTTCATCAACACTAGATGTTTATTAAATTCTAGTCTTGCAGTTTGTATCAGAGGACAGAACTGAGAGAGAGGGGTTGGAATGGCTGAAATTTATCATGGAAGCTCGCTCCACTGTGACTTTAGGGAAAGTCCCTTACCAGGGATCACAGAGAGATTTCTACAGGAGCCAGTAATGCCTGGTGAAGATAGTGAGGGACAGAGGTGATGGAGAAATGAAGACCACAGTCCTGTCTAAAGGGGACTCAGTTCTAGCTAATTTTTTTTTTCATGTGAGAATCCAGGCTTAGTGTTGTCAGGTATTCAGATTTTCAAGGAAAACTGAAAGTCTCAATTCTTTTTCTTGTTTTGAAAGCCTCAATTCTTATGTAAAGTCTCCACATTTAAAAAATGAACTAGCCAACCGTTTTAGAATACATTTTTTGTCAGTTGTAGAAATTTGCATATGGACTGTATGTTACATGATATTATGGAATTACTGCTTATTTTCTTTGATGTGATAATGGCATTGTGGATATATTGGAGAATGTCCTTATTATGAAGAAATTCACTAAACTATTCCAGAGTGAAGCACTCTGTTGTCTGCATTATTTTCATCTAGCTCAGAAAATAAAGTGTGTGTGTGTGCGCATGCATGTATGTTAGGAATATCTGAACACTAATTATACTGTAATTTAAACTTTTTTTACATTGAGAATTTTCAAAATAAGAAGTTGAGTGGGATGTGGAAAGGGGGAGATGTAGACCCTACAGGTGGGAGCTGACCTATAGGGGTTGCCAACTTCCACCTCTGCCCTAATAAAATATTTTTGACCTATTACCTTTGCTATGGAAATAACCTTTTTATACATCTGCAGTGTGCTCAGGACTGTTAGTATCCCCAAGGTAGGGGAAATAGCTTCTTCATTGAATAACTATGGCCTCAACTAGACAGGAGGAGCTCAAAAGCAAAATGGTTGGCCCCGGCCGATGTGGCTCAGTTGGTTGAGCGTCATCTCATACACCAACAGGTGGCCGGTTCTGTTCCAGCTCAGGGCACATGCCCGGGTTTGGGGCTTGATCTCCAGTAGGGGGCGTGCAGGAGGCAGATGATTGATGCTTCTCTCTCATCAATGTTTCTCTCTCTGTCTCTCAAATCAATAAAAACATATTTTTTAAAAAAGCAAAATGGTGGTTCCTAGAGGTATATAGACAAATTATGCTGGACCAAAGTAGAGGAATTCAGTCACTGTGGATTCCTACAGAAAGATAGGAATGAGATTTGTAAACTGGCTCACAGGAAAATGACATCTGGAAAGGTTGCCGTGAGGAATTTACTCAATGACACATGATAGAAATACAAGACATGCCTTCCTGTATCTCTTTACCATTCTTCTGTTTGCATAAATGACTCCAGAAATCCCTTGTAGATCTATGATTTGATTACTCAGAGTCTGGGACCCACCTAATCTGTAAACCCTCCTCGAGGCATTTATTTTCAGAACCCAGGACTGTGCCCAGCATGTGGCAGTCACTCAGAAGTAACTACTGAAAGAATGAACAAATGCTCACCTACTTAGGCCCATTGCTGGACAAAGGAATCTACATTTTACATCATATCTATTAATAATCGGGAATGGGCTGTGTTGAGGTTTCCAGTGTGAGTTTGGGGAATGCTGAGAGATTTTATTTTCTGTGTTCAATCTTAGGCTCTTATCCCCTCATGGGCCACAGGACTGGTCCATCTTAAGGAATATAAAAAAGCAATGTTCAGATTTCAAGTTGTTCATAAATCTGTCTCCTGCGTTATCATTTTTTATCTGCCTACTTCTGTTTCCCCCGGGTTCCAAGGAAGTGCTTTACCTCCAAAATGATTCACTGCCCCTGGGCCACCGAGGGCTTTGAGGCCACACAATAGAAGTTCCATCTCACCCCCTCCAGTTTATAATCATGGGGGAAACCTGGGTGTTGTCTGGGGGGTTAGCAATGATTTCACAAAATTCAACCTTTGTTCCCCAGGTGTCCATTTTTCAAAATCTTACCACTGAAGTCCCTGAAAGTCGTTGCCCCCAAGGAAACATTTATCTTTGGTTTGAAATCTGTTGCGCTGTATCCCGTTTCAATTCTCCTTCCTAACGTGGGATAAATGGCTCTGTGGACTCGAATGCAGTCACATCTTGCGTAGTTGCGAGTGTGCGGAAACCCTGCCCCCTTCCCCACACCCCTGGGTCAGAAGATGGGAGACTAACCAGGTCAGACAAACACATTTGGGTGATCCTATGGGCTGAACTGTGTCCCCCATGAATTCTTATGCTGAACCCCTAACCCCAGCACTTCAGCATGGGATCTTATTTGCAGATGTAATTAGTTAAGGTGAGGTCATACTGGAGGAGGGCTGGGCTCCTAATTGAATATGGCTGGTGTCCCTATAAAAACAGGAGATTTGGAGCTAGATATGCACAAAGGGATGACACCACGTGAGGATGACACCACATGGCAGCATCTACAAGGCAAGGAATGCCAAAGATTGCCATCAACCCATGAGAAGCCGAGAGAGAGGCATGGAGCCGATTCTCCCTCACAGCCCTCAGACACCTTGATCTGAGATTCCAGCCTCCAGAACTGGGAGACAATACATTTCTGGGGTTTAAGCCATCCAACTTGGGGTCCTTTGTTACGGCAGCCTGAAGGAACTAATACAGGTGACATACCTATGACACTTGTCTAAGGGCTTGTGTTTGCTTGGGAGGTGATATAGTATAGCGGTTAAGTCCTTGGGTTTTTAGAACTAGATACCTTGAGTTTGAATTCCCAGTTGGGTATGTGGGATAATTACTTATCTCTAGGCTTCCAGTTTCCTCAAAGTAAAATGAGGAATATTAGAGATTTAGACGTGATAGGACGGTCGTGAGGATTAAAGTGAGGTAATGTATTTAAAACACTAAGCCAAATAGCTGACAAACAGCACTTGCAGAGTGGTAATTATTACTATTATGGTTATCATTAGTAATAACTGGAAACATTTACTGAGTCCAAAAGAGCCCTCTGCTACCTAGAGGTTAAAAATTTCTCCTTGGACCACACTTAGCTGATGGTTGAAATCTCCCCTTTCTCTGACCCTTGCTCTGAAGGTTAATGGTCTGGGGCTCTATGCCATCTCTGTTCCCTTTCAAGGACTTAATATTTCTGTTAAACAGGGCTTGTTACAATGGACACACAAGAAGACCTACTTGTCATTTAAACAAGTGAAAGATGGTTCTAGAAACTGGGTGAGAATTCGGAGTCACCAGTTGCCAGGACCATGTATTCATTCACATTCAAACAACACAGATTTATTGAAAGCCAGTGGGCTTGGTGCAGGATCTGACTCAGAGGGGGCGGTTTCTTCTCTCTCTTATGAACAGGGTAAGGAATGTGGCACAGTAATCATTCCACAACAGATTCTGTAAGGTTAGATAGTATTATCACCCCCGTTTTACAGATAAGGAAACTGAGGCCCAGAGTGATTAAGTAACTCGCTCAAGGCCACATGTATGTAGTTAATGGCAGAACCGGGATCTGAACCCCTGTCTCTCACACTCAAAAGATTCCAGTTCATACAAGCCACTGACTCAGGGCTACAAGGAATCCAGCTCCCTCAGGCATGTATTTGAAATCGATTGTGAGGAAGCCCATTACAGAATCAAATGCTGGCATTTAACAAAGCAAAATGGAAACCAAGGCCTGCCATGGACTGACAGCTGGAGCAAAATGAGCATTTTCCCGGTTCAATTCAGTGACCGAACCTGCGATTTGTTTCATTTTTGTAATTGTCTGGAAGCCGTTAATCCGCCAGACATGACGGCGCAGGTGCGTTTTGCCAAGTTGTTCCTCAGAAGCGTTTTGTTATGACAATAATCACAAGTGTGACCCCGATCCTGCTGTCCTGTGCATTCTCTCCCATTTCCTGTGATGAGCAGTATTTCTGTAGCTCTCTAACCTGCTCCCTCATTTGTTTAGGCAGAAAATATTAATTAGTGATGCTAAGGAGACTCTGAGGTGCAAATAAAATTTAAAAAAATTTATTAAATTTTTTGGGGTGACATTGGTTAATAAAGTTCTATAGGTTTCAAGTGTACAATTCTGTAACACATCATCTGTTCGCCACCCAAAGTGTAGTGTCCTTTCCTCACCATGTATTTGAGCACCCTTACCCTTTTCTACCTCTCCAACCCCCCTTTTCCTCTGGTGACCACCATACTGATGTCTCTGTCTATGAATTTCTGTTTGTCTTGTCTATACATCTGTTGCTTTCAGTTTCATATCCCACATATGAGTGAAATTATATGGTTCTTGACTTTTTCCTTCTGACTTACTTCGCTTAGCGTGATATTCTCAAGGTCTATTCCTGCTGCCGCAGATGGCAGTCCTTCATCTATTCTTACGGCTGAGTAGAATCCCATTGTACATATGCACCACATCTTCTATATCTGATCATCTAGTAGTTGTTTTCATGTCTTGACCACCAGGAATAATGCTGCAATGAGCATAGAGGTATATATATATCTTTACAAATAAATGTTTTAAAATTTGGGGGTAGATACCCCGAAGAGGGATGGCTGGGTCCTGCGGTAACTCTATTTTTAATTTTTTGAGGAACTGTTTTCCGTAGTGCTGTGCCAATTTATATTTCTGCCAGCGGTGTATGAGGTTCCTTTTCCTCCACAACCTCTCCAGCACCTGTTAGTACTTGTTTTGTTGATGACGGTCATTCTAACAGGTGTGAGGTGGTATCTCATTGTGGTTTTGATTCGCAGTTTCCTACTAGCTTATGAGGTTGAGCATATTTTCGTCTATCTGTTGGCCATTTGTATGTCTTTTTGGAGAGGTGTCTGTTCAGGTCCTCTGCCCACTTTTTTTAAATTGAATGGCTTGTTTTCTTTGTTGATGACTTGTATGAGTTCTTTATATATTTTGGATACTAACCCCTTATTGGAGGTATTGTTTGCAAATATCTTCTCCCGTTCAGATGGCTGCCTTTTTGTTTTGTTGGTTTCTTTCGCCCTTCAGAAGCCTTTTAGTTTGCTATAGTCCCATTCATTTATTTTTGCTTCTACTTCCCTTCCCTTTGAGGTCAAATTCATAAAATCCTCTGTAAGGCCATGGGCCATAAGTTTGGTACTTAGGTTTTCTTCTACGTATTTTATTGTTTTAGGTCTTATATTTAGGTCCTTGATCCTGCAAATAAAGTTTTGATAATGAAATTCCTGAGAATGTGTTTGCTCCCCTCAAGGCACCTTCTATTTAAGTAGTCCAGTTGAATGTAATGATTAACATAACCAATAATAATAATGATAATACGTGTTGTTACCTGCTTCAGTTGTTATTCATGCCAAGCTACAAGCTTTTTCACATCTACTGGCTTCAGTTAAAAGTGGAAACTAGCCCAGCCGGGCATGGCTCAGCGGTTGAGCATCGACCTAGGATCCAGGTGATCAGGGTTCGATTCCCGGTCAGGGCACATGCCCGGGTTGTGGGCTCGATCAATGACTCTTTCATCATTGATGTTTCTCTCTCTCTCTCCCCCTCCTTTCCTCTCTCTGAAATCAATAAAGATATGTTAAAAAAGAAAAAGAAAAAAATAAGGCTTAAAAGAAATAATTAAAAAAAAAAAGTGGAAACTAGATTCTCATTTGTGTTTATTTCCCTACCATTTTGCTTCGCTCAGCTCATTCTGAGCTGGTCAGCTGGGCCCTTATGATGGTCCTTGTTGGACTTCTGGAAAAATAAAAAAGCTTTTTATTTCTATTTGAAAGAGGAGTCTGGGTCTGGCCAGTGTGGCTGGGTTGGTTAAGCATCGTCCCGTGAACCAAAAGGCCACCGGTTCGCTTCCAGGTCAGGGCACGTGCCCAGGTTGAGGGCTTGATCCATGGTAGGGGGCGTGCAGGAGGCTGCCAATCAATGTTTCTCACATTCATGTTTCTCTCTCTCTCTCTCTTCCCCTCTTCCTCTCTCTCTCAAATCGATAAAAAAAAATTAAAAAGAGGAATCTCTCTGATGTGGAAAACCTCCAATTGGCCAACTTTTTCCTGTTTGTGAGAAATTGTCTTGAAGTTTTATTTGTGTGTTGTAAACCATTCAAGTTTTTTGCATAACCTCTCCTGATGTCTAGTATCTCTTTCTTCCCATCCATCATCTAGACACACCGAGAGTCACATTTTCGAAAAAACCAAATCTGGTTTTCTAACATCTTTGCTGAAAAGGCCTTAATAAGCTTCCTCCCACTCTCAGGATCAAATCCAACTCTCTTATCATGCCCTGATGTCATGACTCTTGCTTCCCTGCCCAGCCTTATCGCTCCTCACTTCAACTCCCTCTTTGGTTCAATCATATTGGATGTATTTTGGTTTTGCAGAAAAACTAAGCCATATCACTTCTGGCCTTAGTGTGTGCTGTGAAAAGAACACCCTTTCCTCCCCGAATCAAGACTTGATTCCGGCACCAAGTCCTCCAAGAAGCTTTTCTGTTTTCACAGGTCAGTGTGGTGCCTGATGTTAATTTTCAGGATGTGTAAGGCTGCACACCTGCCCCTCCCCCAGCACTGCAGGCTTTGAGTGTTCTCTGTATGGACAATGGTAGGCTTCTGGCCCTCCCCTTCTTGGCTGATTAGCTTAGAACAAAGATTGATAAACTATGGCTTTCACTCCCCCCCTCCATGGATGTATAATTTTATTTTACCAAATTTCTATCAAGAGATAATGATTTGTTCCCATTTTTTACAATTATAAACAATGTAATAAATCATTTACACACATGCAAGTATATCACCAGGAAAATTCACAGAGGTGGGCTTTCTAAGTCAAAGGATGTGGGTGCTTTACATTTTGATAGATCAATACAGATGTACCCCTGTAGACAATCTGAAAACACACAGTCCCATATAATTTGGGCAACACATGAGAGTGACTCCTTCCTTGCACCCTCACCATCCTTTTCATCTTTGACAACTTAGTTGGCAAACATATTATTTTATGCTTTCCACTTGCATTTCCTTTTTATTTTATTTTATTTTATCTTTATTGTTGAAAGTATTACAGATGTCCCCATTTTTCCCTCCCCTCAGGCCTTCACCACACTGTTGTCTGACAGTGTCCATGGGTTATGCATATATGCGTATAAGTTCTTTGGTTAACCTCTCCCCACCCACCCACCCCCGCCTTTCCTCTGAGATTCGATAGTCTGTTCCATACTTTTATGTCTCTGCATCTATTTCGTTCATCAGTTTATTTTGTTTATTAGATTTTTAAAATATTTTTTTTTAATTGAGGGAAAATTCACATACCTAAAGTTAACCATTTTATTTATTTATTTTTAATTGAATTTATTGGGGTGATGTTGGTTAATAAAATCATATAGATTTCAGGTGTACTATTCTATAAAACATCATCTGTAAATTGTATTGTGTGTTCATCACCCAAAGCCAAGTCTCTTTCCATCACCATTTATCCCCCCTTTACCCTTTTCTACCTCCCCCCACCCCCTTTCCCTCTGGTAATCACCACACTGTTGTCTATGAGCTTTTTTTTCTTTCTTAATCCCTTCACCTTTTTCACCCAGCCCCCCAAACCCCTCCCCTCTGGCAGCTGCCAGTCTGTTCATTGTATCTATGAGTCTGTTTCTGTTTTGTTCATTAGTTTATTTTATTCATTAGATTCCACATCTAAATGTACAATTCAGTGGCATTGAGTACATTTACAATGTTGTGCAATATCACCTCTGTCTAGTTCCAAAACATTTTCATCAACCCAAAAGGAAACCCCTTTCTCCTCAGCCCTTGTCAGCCACCATTCTACTTTCTGTCCGTCTGGATTTGCTTATTCCGGATATTTCATGTAAATGAACTCATACAATAGACGACTTTTCGTGGCTTTTTTCACTGAGCACAATGTTTTTCAGGCTCACCCGCATTGTAGCATGAATGAGCACTGTATTCCTTTTCATTGCTGAGTACTATCCCATTGAATGGATGTACCACATTTTGCTTATCCATTCTTCAGTTGATTGACATTTACGTTGTTCCACCATTTAGCCCTTATGAATAGGACTGTATGAACATTTGTGTGTAAGTTTTTATTCTTTTGGGCATAGACCTAGCAGTGGAGTTGCTGGGTCATATGTTTAACTTTCTGAGGAATTGCCAAACCCCCACCTGTTTTTGTCACTAACGTTTTATTGGAGCACAGCCACAACTATTCATTTACATATTTTCTATGGTTGCTTCTGTGCTACAGTGGCAGAGTGGGGTTTTGCAACAGAGACCGTGTAACCCCTAAAGCCTCAAATATTAACCATCCGGAACTTTACAGGACTTTGCTTAAGCTGGAACATAAACTCCTTGTAATTTAGGATGTTTGGGGTTGACCCATGGTTCTGAGGGGATTTATACTGAATACTATAGGGGTCTATGTTGAGACTAGGTTTTGTATAAAAACTTGTCCCGAAAATTGGGTAAGAGAGGAGTGATGTCAGCAATATGACTAAAGAAGATGTCCCTCATTGTATTCCCCTCTCCTAACAACAACTTGGCATCCATCCATGGATAAAAGTTCCTTTGTGGGAGCTGAGAGGCCCAGCAACCATAGTCTCAGGGAATCAGGAGGAGTCTTGCCCACCTGGACATTGGGTAACAGGCATATAGACCTCAGTCCTGGCTCTGGAGCCTGCAGTGGCCCATGGGTGGGCTCCAGCCCCCCTCAGTTATGGTTTGAGATCCCCGGAAGAACACTGACTTAGACAATCACCCATGGATGAGAGGGCTTTTGTGGAACCCAGGTTTTCAGCGAAGAAGTTGCAGTACAACGGTGGAACAAAAATTTAGAGTTTGAACACATTGGAGAAGGTATAAGGAACAGTTTGACTTTAGCCACATCACTCCTCCCCCAAGGTGGCACAGCTCAGTGCCAGGTGAAACCTCCTCAGCCCATGACTTCTCCTGTGGGATAAAGAGTGAGTGTGAGTAGCTACCGGGCTTTCCCAGCAGTGGGGGCATTGCCACGGAGGCCCAGTTCTCTTTTGTCCCATGCAGAGTGCTGAGGTGTGAGCTGCCACTCGGGGTGAGAAGAGGCTGGGAGAAGAGCAGATAGGACTCACAGAGGACATCAAAGGGATGAAGATCCTACTAACTCCATCAAGAAGCCCACCCACGGGCCTCTGGGAAAGCCTTGCCCAGGGATGCCCCCCATTTGGCACCTGGGTATCCCAGTGCTCCACATGCCTCACCCATACCCCCCAATACACTGTGGCTGGTTCTCTGTGTGCACTCCCAGTGGCGGCAAGAGCGAGCTTTGGTGGACAGCTAGTGAGTATGCACAGAAATCCAGCCGGAATCTGCAGGCCAGGGAAACACCACAAACGTGAGCTTTAGCTTTGCCCTTGGGAAAGCGGAAAGGAGGCTGCGTGGGCTTGGCCTGGTGCTTTGCAGGATCAAGAGAAGGCACAGAAGCTTAAGAATTTTGCCACAAGAGAGAGCAAGAGGCATGGACCAGATGGATCCATAGAAGGTTTGAGAAAGATGGGCACAGAGGGACTAAGATCTGAATGGAGAGAAGGAGCCAGTGCAGGTGGAAGACACAAAAAGTGCTAAGAGTCCACAGGACAGCATGTTGTCCTGCTGTAAGAACACAGAGAAGATGCGTGTGATTGGAGTGGAGTGAGTCCCATGGGGTCTAGCATGGTCCTGGGAGAGAGTTTGGACTTTATTCCTGGTAGGGTGGGAACCAGTGGAAGGTTTTCAGTAGAGGGGTGACATGATAGTCTTAGCTGCTTGCTGGAGGAAAAGACAGTTCTGCTATTCGATCATTAGCTTTGTAAAGTGTTTTTCAAGACTCAGAGACTGCTCATATTGCTATACAGGGGTGGACAAAAGTAGGCTTACAGTTATAATAAAATAAATAATACAATAATAAGTAATACAAGAATAAACTCTATTTTGAGTGCTCACCGCTGTAAACCTACTTTTGCCCACCCTGTATATTAAGGCGGATTTGACAGTGGTCCACCTGGGAACGGATGTTCTGTTTCAGGTGCTGTAAATGGGGCCATACATCAAACCCGCTGACTTTCTACTTCTGAGAAAAGCAGCACAACCCTAACCCTCAGCAACCCCACATCAGGCTGGCCAGACACCGTTTACTGGGGTTACGGGCAATGGAGCAGCTGTCTAAATTCTTCCCTAGGGACTCCGTGCTTCTGCCAACATTTCATAACCAGAAAGAACTTTACTGGAGATAAAGGGTGCACTGGGATTTGGAGTGAGGTCTCCATCTTTTCCAAAGACCCCTCTTTTCCAATAGGCCAGTGCCACTTCTGACTTTCAATGGACAGTTTGTTCCTTTGATTAACTCCTGGCATCGGGCCAGTTAGAATGGTATTGAGGGCTTCCTAGGTAATGGGAGAGTTTGTGCCACAGGCATCCCATGTACCTTCATCTCAGATTTTCACAGGACTTCCCTGTGACCAAGCATTGTGAGCCAAGAGCTTAAGTTTACAATGAAAGTTGGTAGGAACCCAAACTCTTTGAAAGGAATGAGCTATGCAGCTCCATTGGCTTGAAAGAACATGTGATCACCACTTCACAGCCAATCCCCTGATTTGGTGAGAAAGACTACAAACCTGCAATACAGTTAAATGAATGTGTATAAGCCTCTTAGCAAGCATGGGTTCACCTGCTAAATTATAGGCTCTATAGAGCTATGCATACAATGTACTTGTAGTGTTCACCAATTCATTCATTCATTCATTCATTCATTCATTCATTCACTCGTCCATTTTGCACTGTGCCTGGTAATGGACAGACAGATGAGGCTCCTATTCTCGTGGAGAATACACTCCAGAGGGGAGGATGGGATGAAGTGGTGCGTAAAGAAAGGAAACGAAACACAAGAATGAGATAATCTCAGAGAGAGAGAGAGAGAGTGCCATGGGGACGGTGACAGGGCAGTGGGATGGAGAGAGACGGAGGTGTCTGCTTATGTTGAATGGTGAGTTGAGGCCCCTCAGAGAGTTCTGGGGAAGTTCTGTAGATGAGCGTTTCAGGTGGAGGGAACATTTCAGTAATGGAAGAAGCCTGGGCCTGAAGTATGTGCATGGCCTTATGTAAAGCAATAATTAGGTGGTTTTACATATATGCTGAGACTTACAAAAACGAGACAAAGGAGAATGCAAGCATGAGAAAACCCATGAAATTTCAAGTCTGTGAGCACTCACAAGTGGTCAGCTCTGTATAATTTACAAGTTGTAGAAGAGCCTGCCCTGGTCCAAGAGGATGGTCCAAGAAAAGGGTTAGCTAATAGAACAGAGAAGATTTAAAAAATAACTACCCTAAAGCAATTTGATTAGGGGACATTCAAATGCATATGGAAGTCGAGAGAATAGTGTAATGAATTCCCAGGTACCCCTCACTTAGCTTCAACAATGATAAACTTGTGGCCACTTTTGTTTCAGTTATGTTCCTAACTATGCCCCCATCCACATTATTTTGAAGCCAATTACAGCTACTAGAACTTCACCTGTATTTATTATAGTATACATCTCTAAAAGACAAAAAGTCTTCAAGACATGCCCACAATACCATCATTACACCTAGAACATTAACAATTCCTCAGAGCATCAGCTACCCAGTCACAGTTCAAATTTCCTACTGTCTAATACATGTTTTCTAGTTTCTTTGAATCAGATCCCAGCTAAAGTCCTACACATTGTAATTGGTTGGTGTATCTTTTGTTGTTTTTTTTTTTTAAGGTAGATCACATTTAATGGAAATATATCATGGCAAAATCATCCCTTACAAAGAGTACATATTTGTAAAGTCATAAATTTGATTTCATTTTTCAAATAAAGGAAGCTTTAGGCAGCTCTAGATTTTTTTCTCTGTGCCATGGACATTTTAAATGCAACCTGTTCAAACTAAAATAATTAACTTCCATGGAACTCATTCCTCTGCTGCATGTCCTACCTCTGATAATTTCTCCATCCTTCCACTGATTTGTCCAAATGTGAAACCATGTAATGGTTGATGTCTAGGTTTCCCCTTTAGATCTTTTATTACTGGGGGGGAAAAAGGAGTTATTTATCTTGGAGCCTTGACACTCAAAATGTAGTCCACAGGTTAAGAGCATCAATTATCACCTGGGAGCTCAGTAGAAATGAGGAGTCCTAGGCCGCGCCCTGGGCCTACTGGCCTAGAACTTGCATTTTAGTAAGATCTTCAGGTATTTAATGTGCACGCTGAGGTTTCAGAAGCATTGCTGTAGTTTCCCACATTCTAGATCTTGCTGATTGCATCTCTGTGTTGTTATTTGACATGTTCCTCGATCTATATTTTTGATACATTGGTAGTTGGATCTGTGCTTTATCAGGTTTCGGTCCTTTTATTTTTTTGTGGTGGCTACTTCACAGGTGGCCATGTGTTTGTCAATCAGAAGGCACCTGATGTCTGGTTATTTCTCATTTTATGTGCTGTTAGCTGCTGTATGATTAATGCCTGTATCTGTGAATTAATTCATTAGGGGCTTTGACCTGGTTTGTTTTGGAAGTGGATGATTTCCCTAATTTTTATTTGTGATTTCTTTTATTTTTATTTATTTTTTAAAAATCCTCACCTGAAGATATTTTTCATATTGCTTTTCAGAGAGAGTGGTTGGGGGAGGGGAGAGAGAGAGAGAGAGGGAGGGAGAGGGAGAGGGAGAAACATCGGCATGAGAGAGACACATCGATTGACTGCCTCCTGCACTCTCCCAGACTGGGGCCGGGGATTGAGCCTGCAACTGAGGTACATGCCCTTGGCCAGAACCAAACCCGGGACCCTACAGTCTGCAGGCCGATGCTCCAACCACTGAGCCAAACCAGCTAGGGCTTTTTGAGATTTTTGTAATACTAATAACATATAGTACCAATTAAGTGCTAGGCACTGTTTTGAGGGGGTTTATAAATTAACTCATTTATTAATCCTTACAAAACCCTGTGAAATAGTGTATTAGTTTCCTATTGCTGCTAAAACAAATTGGCACAACCTTCGTGGCTTAAAACAACACAAGTTTATTACCTTAGTGTTCTGGACACCAGAAGTCTAAAATGGATTTCCTTTGGCTAATATCAAATTGTTAGCCCAGCTGCATTCTTTCTGGAGCCTCTAGGGAAATATTGCCTTTTACAAATTCTGGAGACCACTTTCATCCCACTGCTCGTGGCACCTTCTTCCATCTTCAAAGCCAAAGATGTTTCATCTTCAAACCTCTCTCTGACTCTCTTCTCCTCCCTCTTACATACTTAAGAACCTTTGTGGTTATTTTGGGTCTACCGGATAATCCAGAATAATCTCCCTGTTTTAAGGTCAGTTAATCAGCAACCTTAGCTCCATCTGTCACCTTAACTGCCCTTTGCTATAGAACTTAACATAGTCACAGGACCCAGGAGTTAGACCATGGACATCTTTGGGAGGCCATTTCCCTGCCTACCACAGTCAGGGTCTATGGTTCCTGTTTTCCAGATGAGGAAACTGAGATCCAACTAGGTGAAGTAACTTGCCCAAGGTTGCACAGATCCTAATGGTTGGAGCTTGGATATAATCATAGGGAGTCCAGTTCCAGAGCCCATTTTTGAACCTCACAAATCTAAAGGCATTTTAACTGTTTTTGCTCAACTCTAAATTTTCTCTGAGACTTTGATCTTGCCAACCAGCCTATGTTCTAGCAACATTGAACCCGACAGTTAACAGGGGATTCCTGTACACAGCTGCTTTCTGGGATGGTGAATTAGTATTTGCCTCCCAAAAGGTGGCAAAAATGGTCTTATTCTTTATTTGGTCTATTTCTCGTTGGACCCATTCAGTTTTCAGCTATACCGTGGAAACTGAGTCAGTCCAATAGTGTGTCCTGATTGTGTGTGTGTGCGCATGCACGTGCCTGCCAAGGACACCTTTGGTATCTGGTAAAGTTTATGGACTCCTTTTCATACCAATTCAGAAAATAAACACAGAAAGTAAAGTGCATAGAATTGCAAAGGAAACTAATTATACTAAAATATGGTTATCAAAATATTAAAAAAACCACCAAATTTGTATCATAGCAATATGCAGTTCTTTACTAACACATTAAATAACAAGATTTAGTGTTGTGTCTAATAACTATGTAATTTCAATTAGTGATGCATGTAGACAATATATTGAGATGTCTGCAACGATTGCAATGAGATAGGAAAATATCTGTGACTTATATTGGTGACAAAGTCACAGATACTGCAAATACTAACTGCAATTTGGTGCCTCCGTTTATAATGCAAGCAAATGCTAAATTTCAGAGAAAGTGTGCATGAACTATTTTCCCACTCAAGTACAGGGACCCTTTGAAGCCCATCCACAACCCAGGTTAGGGACCTGGGTCTAGTACCTCATTGGTTTGTGCTGCTTTATTGCTACTTATTTTAATCAGATAGAATTCAACAACTATCAGTCCAGACTCCACTATGGGCAAGGCTGGTGCTAGGTACTTAGGGTGGAGCACTGAGCAAAACAAGTGTGGTCTTGCATTGAATCCATAGATGGCTTTAGGTATTATGTTCTGCAAGGGACAGACAGATTTCTTTGAAGCTTTTGTTCCCTCTCCCAGTGGATGTGCGTTTTAACTGTTCGATCTGATGACAAGCTCTTGGAAAACCAAAACAAAACTGGCCCTAAACCACTGGTAGTTTGAGACGCTCTGCTCTGAAGTCCCTTTCAGCTTTGACATTTGAACTACTTAAGTTATTTTGGCCTCAGAATTTTTATCTGTAAGATGGGAATGAGAAAGGAACAGTGCAGTCGTGCCCACTGTCGGCTGTAGCTGGCCTGCTCCCAGCAGCTGGGGTGTGGTAGCCCCTCCTTTAGCAATTTCACAGGCCAACCTCGTGGGAAGACGTCATGCTGACTGTGATGAAACAAGACAAAAATAAGCACCCTGTAATCACACCTGGGCACGAAAGTAAGAACACCGTGCAGTCCACAGAAATGACCGAACATTCTGCCCTCTGACTAGCGTGAGTGGCTGTCACTTTTATGTCAATGACAGCTTTAGCCCCACTCTGTTCCTCCTGCCTCCTTGATAGAAATGGTTAAGGTACTCAGTTATCAAATTCTGATTCTACTGCTTTCTGACAGCCCATAATCCAGAGCAAACCAGATCCTAGACAGGCCCCTCCTAACACCTTCTGAGACACACCACAGCTCTGCATGGCGTGTGGGCTCCCTGGTTGCAACATGTCACTGAACCCAACTTTGTTCAACTACAGGTGTGCTCCTGGTGGTTTTTGTGGACAAAGGTAATAATAATAATAATAATAATAATAATAATAATAAAAACAGTAACAGGTGGCTATAGGATTAAGTGAGTTAATATACATAAAGTGCTTTGAACAATGCCTGGCTCCAAGCAAGGCTTATGTAGATGTTAACTACCATATTACTCCTCTTGTTCCTGTGTCTCTCATAGTGATTGGCATCATGTCTTGCCATCGAAGGGGCCCACGCTATATTCATGGGTTTTGTTTGAGGTGAATGGTATATTAGTTATCTATTGCTATGTAACAAATCGCCCCCAAATGGCAGCTTAAAACAACAAGCATTGATTATCTCACAGCTTCTGTGGGTCAGGATCCCAGGAGCAGCTTAGCTGGCTGCCGCTGGCTCAGGGTCTCTCAGGAGGTTGCCGTCGAGCTGTTGGCCAGGGCTGCATCCCTGTCAAGGCTCCACTAGAGTAGGGCCTGCATCCAAGCTCACCCACATGGAGACCAGAGGCCTCAGTTCCTCCACATGGCCTCTCCACAGTGTGGCAACTGGCATCCCTGGGTGAGTGATTTAAGAGAGAGTGAGGGTGCGCACCGTAGTCTGTTGTTACACAGACCAACTCTGGTTCCATGGGGACCGGGGGATATATAGTGCACACGGGTGTGCATGCAGACACACCTCACTTTAGTGTGCTTTGATTTACTGCACTTCACAGATGTTGCGTTTTTTACAAATTAAAGGCAACACCCTTCACCAGCAAGAGCTTATGACTCACTTCATTGCAATACTCACTGTATTGTGGTGGTCAGGAACCCAGCCCACCATATCTCCCAGATAGGCCTGTGCCAGGGGGTGGGGATCTTTGGGGCCAATTTCAAGGTTGGCTATCACCAATGGCCTCGTTGTTCCTCCAAATGCGCTCCAGCTTTTCCCTCTTGGCTTCTACTTTACTTAGTCCAAGAAGACACCTCCACTCTCTCTGGATGGAGCTTGAGAGTCATAAACCAGAAATGGGTGCGAGTAAAGCTAGAGGGGCGGGGCCTAGAGGGCTCCTCACTGTCTGTTGACGTTTGTCAAGGCTCTTTAGGGCCAGGCTCCTGGGAGACTGGCGTCAGCTGCACTTGCAGAGCTGGAGGAGGTTCTCTCTCTCTGTCTTCCCCTCCCAGCAGCAAGAGCCCTGTATCTCTGACTGACAGTGACAGATTATCTTATCAAAACATGGGCCCGGCCCACACTGCGTTTGGCTGGGCAGAAGCATTGTGGGGCTGGAGAGTTCTTCTCTGAGGGAACCGATTATAAGGCATTTTAACAGCAAGCTGAACACTACTCGCAGCTGGCAGTTCTTGTTTATGACAAGTAATAATTGCCTCAGGTGCAAGGGAAAGGGGTGGGGAAGCTCGGCGGGTTTATTTTGAGAGGATGCTCTGGGCACACGGTTGGGCTCTGGACAAAAAGATGAGTGGGAGAAACTGGGCTAGGGGGTGTCTCAGACTGACCCAATTTGGGGCTGGGGAGCATCATGGGGTGGCCCTGAGTGATCATATGTTTCTTCTGTGCCCCTGGGAATACTGTCTGCCATCCGAGTGGGTGGTGAGGAGGGGGGCAGTGACTTGCACCTGTGGGAGGACCCAGAGGCTCTGCATTTGGGCTCAGCCCCTGTGAGGGCGATGGGTGAGGGGCCCACCGCACAGGGGTTCCTGGAACTCCTGCAGCCTTCATTTAGGCCCTTGCTACCCAAAGCATGGTCCTTGGGCTAGGGCATCAGCATCCCTAAGAGCTCGTGAAGAGTGCAGAGTCTCAGGCCCCACCCAGGACCTACTGATTCAGAATCTGCACTTTCACAAGATGATTCATGTGCACGTTGAAGTTCAAGAGCCCTGCTCTAAAGTCAAAGTAAATGCCTGAGGGTGGCCCCTTGGCCCTCTCCTCCCAGACAGAGGTTCTCAACCTTGGCAGCACCTTTGAATCACCTGAGAGCGGTGAGAAATCCCTCTGTCCTGGATATCCTCCCAAATTAATAAGGTCAGAACCACTGGGGCTGGACAGAGACACTAGAATGCTTTACAGCTGCCCAGGTGATTCAAGCGGAAACAGCCGTGGGCTCAGCATCTCCTCCAGGGCCCAAGAGCATGACTGGACCAGTGTGCTTCCTGGTCCAGGAGAGGGCAGAGAGGGTAGAGAGAGGTCTCTCTTCTCCTGTGGAAGCCACAGCATGTCCTCCTGTGCTATTTGTGCAAATAAACCTGAGGCAGGAAAAGATATACATATTCAGTCCACACACATTTTATAGTCATCAAAATAAGAGCTCTCATCTGGTGCATCTGCACTGGAGAACTCACAAACAAAACTATAGTAACAAATTGTGATGTGCTATAAAAAAAAAAAAAGTACTGTGGCAACCCAGAGCAAACCTGCATTAAACATGGGAGCCAGGGACATAATATTTAAGCTCTGTTCTGAAAGAGTAGCTGGAGGTGAGGGCATTCCAGCAGAGGGACCAGCATATACAGGGTCCTGTGGCAGGGTGGAGAGTGTCATATTAGAGGAACTGAAAGAGAGTCAGTATGGCTGGAGGATAGTGAGGGAGGGAGAACAGGTGTGGACCACCTTACATCAGTTCTTAGGGGACCTATTAAAGATTGTTCATTTTGTCCCAACATTGAAGGGTTTCAAGCAGGGGAGCAACATCAGCAGTTTTGCAGCTCACTCTGGCTGCAGTGTGGAGAATGAATCAGAGCCCTCCTTTTTGGACAGGGTTGCATTGTAACTCTCCCCTCTGCAAATCTTCTTTCCCACATATGGCCACTTTTTTTTGTAGGACTGAGAAGAGAAAGGACAGCCTGGTGGCAGGAGGGGGCGGGAAGCAGCTCTAACTAGGATGGCAGGGCACTTAAGAGCCGAATGGAGAACTGGTGTAATTAGAAGAAAAAAGGTGGAAAGACCTGGCTTGGTTCCTCCTGCCAGTAATGATTATACCACACATTCTTGCTTTAATACCTACATGGTATGAAAGGTATATTGGTCCCCAGTTTGAGTTCTTGGCCCAGAGGCGGTACAAGAATGTGAGAAGCAAATACCCTCTCTGGGAGATAAAATTTTAGTGGATATTTCATGTTCTGTCTCTAGTCCCTTGACATGAATTGGCTTTATCCCAGCTGTCAGACAAAATACCAATGTAACCATTAATTTGTAGTGGCCTTGGCTGATGGGCGAAGGTATTATTTTGTAGCTCAAAACCTCAACAGCAATGTCCTTCCTCCTCCAAAGTGATAATTAAACCTGGTTAGATGTGACCCTTGCCCAGCAAGTTGTGCTCAATACTGTTGAGTTGTACTGGGGAAGGATCCTGAATTAGAGATGATTATAAAATTTTATAGGATGAAAGTCCTGTTTTGTGTATAGAGAAAGCATATAGAGAGAGCAAAATTGTGTTCTAGTTATGAGTCATGCATCCAACAATATATTTATTTTTTAAAATAATTTTTTTATTTTTTAATTATAGTTGACATACAATATTATATCAGTTTCAGGTGTACAACATAGTATTTAGACATTTATATAACTTACGAACTGATCACCCTGGTAAGTCTAGTGCCCATCTGATACCATACATAGTTGTTACAATATTATCGACTGTATTCCCTATGCTGTACTTTACATCCCCATGACTATTTTGTAACTACCAATTTGTACTTAACCCCTTCCCCTTTTTCACCCATCCCTCAAACCCACTCCCATCTGACAATCATCAAAATGTTTTCCGTATCTATAAATTTGTTTCTGTTTTGTTTGTTTAAATTGTTTTTTATATTCCACATATAAGTGAAATCATATGGCATTTATCTTTCTCTGTCTGACTTATTTCACTCAGCACAGTACTCTCTAGGTCCTTTTATGTTCTTGCAGATGGTAAGATTTCATTCTTTTTTTTATGGCTGAGTCATATTCCATTGTATCCATGCACCATTTCTTCTTTATCTATTTATCTATTGATGGACACTTAGGTCCCTTCCATATCTTGGCTATTGTAAATAATTCTTCAGTGAATATATCTTTTCAAATTAGTGTTTTGGATTTCTTTGTATTAATACCCAGAAGTGAAATTGCTGGGTACTTCTTTGTCTCTTGTTCTATAACTTTTGTTTTAAAGTCTATTTTTTCTGGTATAAGTATTGCTACCCCAGCTTTTTTTGTTGTTTCCATTTTCATGAAATATCTTTCTCCGTCCCGTTACTTTCAGTCTGTGTATCTTTCAATCTGAAGCGAGTCTCTTGTAGAGAGCATATGTAAGGGCCTTGTTTTGTTATCCATTCAGCCACCATATGTCTTTTGATTGGAGCATTTAATCCACTTACATTTACAGTAATTGTTGATAGATATGCAATTATTATTAATATTTTTTATTTTTTTTCTTCTTCTTAAAGAAGTCCCTTTAACATTTCTTATAATGCTGATTTGGTGGTGGTGACCTCCTTTAGATTTTCTTGTCTGGGAAGCTCTTCATCTGTCCTTCAATTCTAAATGATAGCTTTATTGGGTAGAGTAATCTTAGTTGTAGGTCCTTGCTTTCATCATTTTGAATATTTTGTGGCAATCATTTCTGGCCTACAGTTTTTGTTGAGAAATTAGCTGACAGTCTTACGGGAGCTCCTTTTTATAGGTAACTAATGGTTTTACTCTTGCTACTTTTAAGGTTTTCTCTTTGTCTTTAACCTCTGGCATTTTAATTATGATGTGTCTTGGTGTGGGCCTTGTTTGGGTTCATCTTGTTTGGGACTCTGCACTTCTTGAACTATTTCCTTCACCAGGTTAGGAAAGTTTTCTGTCATTATTTCCTTAAATAGGTTTCCAATTCCTTGCTCTCTTTTTTCCTTCTGGCATCCCTATGATGTAAATGTTGGTATGCTTGAAGTTGTCTCAGAGGCTCCTTATACTATCCTCATTTTTTTGCATTATTTTTTTCTTTTGCTGTTCTGATTGGGTGTTTTCTGCTACCTTATCTTCTAAATTATGGATTAAAAAAAAAAATCTCTTTATTGATTTCAGAGAGAAAGGAAGGGAGAGGGCGAGAGAGATAGAAATATCAGTGCTGAGAGAGTCATTGACCAACAGCCTCCTGCACACCCAACACTGGGATTCAAGCCCACAACCCGGGCATGTGCCCTGACCAAGAATCAAATCATGATCTCCTGGATCATAGGTCTATGCTCAACTGCTGAACCACTGCCGGCTGTGCCTAAATTATTGATTTGATCCTCTGCTTCATCTACTATACTGTTGATTCCCTGTAAAGTATTCTTCATTTCTGTTATTGATTGTTCATTTCTGACTCATTATTTTTTATATTTCTTATCTCTTCTTTGAAGTTCACATTGAGCATCCTTATAATCAATGTTTTGAACTCTGCATCTGGTAGATTGCTCGTCTCCATTTTGTTTAGTTATTTTTCTGGAGTTTTGTTCTGTTCTTTCATTGGGATGCATTTCTTTGTCTCCTCATTTTGGCTGCCACCCTGTTTTTGTTTCTATGTATTAGGCAGAGCTGCTCTGTCTCCTGGTCTTGGTAGAATGGCCTTACATAGTAGGTGTCCTATGGGGCCCAGTGGCACAGTCTCCCTTTTCACCTGAATAGGTGCTCCAGGTGAGTTGTGTGTGCCCTCTTATTGTAGATGACCCTTGATTGCTGTTGGCACATCACTTGGAGAGACTGACCCTCAGGCAGATTGGTTGTGAGGACTGGTCATGACTACAGGAGCTGCTGTGCAGAGGCTGACCCTATGGAACAGGATTCACTTTAGCGAGGCTCTGGTGCCTGCTAAGTCTGTCCTTTGTTTCATTTTTGAGGTGGTTGAGTGGTGCTCTGGTGTGGTCTGAAGCTGGACACTGGGTGTGTTGGTTCTGGGACCTCTTGGAAAGTAGAGGCCAAAGTCAGCCACTGCCTGTGCCCTTCTCAAGGTCACTTGGTCTGAGCTACAAAGTGATCTGAAGATGGTTGCTACTTATGATGGGCTTAGAGGTACCTGGGAGAGGCTAAGGTGCAAACTGAGTTTGGTTACGACTAGTTCCATGCTTGGGGCTACTTAGCAAGAGGTATGGGGCTCATCAAGGCCAGATGCTGCTTGTTTGTGGTTTGTGAATCACAGCGTGAGCCAAGATAGGCTGTTTGTATGGAAAAGCCACTGGAAGCAGCTTGGGTGGGCCTGAAAGTTGGGTGGCGTGGGGGGAAACAGTGTTAGCCAGGTTAATGGAGACTCAGATATGGCATCTGCATGTACCGGCTCAGCAAAGGAACAATAGCCTCTGTCAGCACTTCTGTCTGGGAGAAAGCTGCCCCTTTAGTACTTGCCTTGAAATCAGACAATTCAATTCCTCCCTGTATGTCCCTTTCACCTTTCTAGCTGCTGTCCACACATGGTCCAGTTAAGAGGAATTGCTGGGACTCCAGCTGTCCTCTGTCTTACTCAGCCACAATCTCCACTGGTTTTCACAACCAGAAGTTATGGGACTTCTCTTCCCAGCATTGGAACCCTGGGCTCGGGGGCTTGGTGTGGGGCTGGGTCTCCTCACAGCTCAGAGGGGACCTCTATAGCTGAGATATCCCTCCCAATTTTTATCCGCCATACCTAATTGTGAGACCAGCTCTGTTCCTCATCTTCACCCCTCCTACCAGTCTTGAGGTGGTTTCTTCTTTATATCCTTAGTTATAGGACTTCTGTTCAGCTAGACTTCAGGTGGTTCTTAATGATGGTTGTTCTGTAATTTAGTTGTAATTTTGGTGTGGTCATGGAAGAAGTATATTCCACCATCTTGACTGGAAGCCCCAACACATATTTATTGAGCACTCTCCTGGATGCTATTGGTTTCCCTCCTGGAGTCCAATGAAGAGGCCAAGGCACCCATCCACCAGGTACTGTGAGTGCTGTCTGCTCCTTTTTCTCCAGGGAATTGTGTTCAGCTGATGGAGCTCGGAAATGCTTGGGAGGTTATGCCTTACACCTCCTCAGAAGGCGGGCCACCGCCAATAGAGAGGGCACCCAAAAGGCGGACCTCTTGACACAGGTTGGGTAACTCTGTGGTGTCATTCATGCTCCAGAGCTCCCTAAGGAATCAGAATGAGGCTAGACTTCCGATGAACCCATATCTTTGCCCACCTCTTCTGCTCTCTTATCTCACTTCCCTCATTCCCTCTCTCCTTGAGCACCTCCTTAATAAGTCAGAGCATCAGGATACTTGATTGAAGCTTTGTTTCTTGGGAACCTGATCTGGACAAGCACCTACTGTGTGTCAGGCACTGGGTCTAAGCCCTGGAGTCAGATGTTAGACAAGATGGGCAAAGTCTTCTTCGCCTCTGTGCAGCTCAGCACTGTCTAGGGAGTGGGTGTCTAATTTTCCATGCCTCAGTCTTGTAATTTTGAGAAGTCACTTAAGCTCTGCCAGCCCCAGATTTCTCATCTGTCAAATGGTGGCAATAGCACTTGCCTCATCTGAAAGGGCAGAACCGTAGCAGCAGAGGGGTGGTTTTAGTTCCTCTAGAGCCCATCAGCTGCCCCTCCCCATGACCACTTCTAGGCAAGAGTCCCCTCTTCTACTTCCAGCTAGGTTGCTGTTCCTGCGTACTATAGAAATTCTGGATTCTCTACTGGGTCTATAGACCCGTAGATGAATGGAGTATTGGATTTCATTTTGCCTATATTCCACCAGGGATTTACTGAGTGAATGAATGACGATATGATTAACAGCAACACTATCACTCAGGCACCACAAATCTAGCCCTGACTGTGTGCCAGGTTCTGGGATAAACACTTTATTGCCTCCTTTTCATAGAGAAGGAAATGGAGGCATTGAAATACCAAGAAATACTGAATATGAGAGCAATTTGAAAACTATGTAAAACATATGCAGGGGTAAAAATGTTAAAAGAGAAGGCTTTGGGTGGACAGATTAAATCACAGCACTGACTTTCCCCAAGAAAACTGCTGGGAGGAATTTTAATCTGAATGCTTCTCTATAGTGTGTTCCTTTGTTCATTTGTCTGCGGACAACTCTCTTAACCCATTGTTCAAAGTCATGGTTGTTGTGTTTGAACCTTGATGCCAAACACTTATAGATGACTCCCCTCAGAGGGGAAAAAAGGAAACAGGAAAGAAATAGAAAACCACGACCCCCTGCTATTATAAGAGGAGACTTAACAGTAAAGTTTTTCTGGGAGATCTGTCCTACTGCTCCGGTTTCAGCAAAGGGGAAAAACTGCCAATAGTTGATCATTTGTTTGGCCTTTAAGCTTTGATAGGACTTCAGAATAAGCAATTATGTAAATGTATATACGCATCAGAGTCTCTGATTTTATGATCTGTGGTTTTTTTACTCTTGTTACAGGATGGGAGTATGTTAGTTTGGCATAGTGATTTTTCATGTTGGTTCTGAAATCCAAGACGCTTGGTGGGATACTGTTGTTGTTAACCCTCACCTGAGGATATTTTTTTCCCCATTGCTTTCAGAGACAGTGGGAAGGCGAGAAGGAGGGTTTGATGCTTGTCAAACTGCCAACTCATCCCTAAAGTGGGGCCACAGCGTGAGCCTGACTTTCCTGTGGGTGAGTTATCTGTTTCTTAAGTTGTCATTTCTGTTGCCTGGTCTCTGTTGCACAGCGATGGAATTCGTCACTGTGAGTCTTAATTGCCCCCTTTCAGTAGGTAACGAGGAAGGATTACTTTTGCTGAAAAGATGAATCTGATTTCTGAAAGAAGTGCCACTTGGCTCTGTTCCCAACTTCAGATGCCACCTGGCAGAGCCCAGTAAAGCTTGTGTAGCTAGAAGCCTAGAATGAGATGATGTTTAACTTAGGAAAAAAATAAATAAAATGAATTCAAAACAAAAGAAGTGATTTTTTTATGTTGGGCAGGACCTGTGTGGGAGTTTTTCTCAAGCCAGTGGTACAGGCTGAAAATGTAAATATAGGTAAAACTATCTAGGTAAAGTCAAAAGTGATAGATTTTTAAACAGGATTATTTATAAATTAGGAATTTGAGTGGGGACATGATCCCATTGTTTTGCAGACACCTCCACGATTGCTTAAAATTGATTTTGAAAGAGAGAGAGAGAAGAGAGAGAGGGAGAGAGAGAGAGAGAGAGAGAGAAACATCAGTGTGAGAGAGAAACACTGATTGGTTGCCTGCCACACGCACCCCGACTGGGGATCAAACCTACAACCTAGGTATGTGCCCTGAAATCAAACCCGCAAACTTTTAGGTGTACAATGGTCCTACCAACTGAGCCACCTGGCCTGGGCTGGCTCCCTATTTTTTAAGAGTAAAACCTAACGTGCTCACATTGGCAGACAGTGACATATATGACCTGGCCCCTTTACATCAATGTCCTCACCTCCTAGTCCTCTCACCGTCACTCACTCTGCTCCCACCACGCTGGTCCCTTTGCTGTCCCTCAAACATGCTGGTCCTTACTTCATACAGGTTAAACCTTAAATCAGATTTTTAGATAGGGCCCGGGCCCTGGTATTTTTAAAGTAGCTATTCAGTGATTCTAATGTGTGGTCAGGGCTGAGCATCACCCCTGCAGATTAATAAAGAAGCCACCGAGTATTAGGGCAGCTGCCACAAAGAACGTAGTAAAGTCTTTATATAATTTTGTCTCTTGTCAGCATAGAGTTCAGTTTCTTTCTAATTTTATTTATAAACCACTTTCCTATACAATTAAAACATTTGTTTTAAGAGTCCCTATGACCGTTAACTTATTATAACCTTGAGATTTAAAAAGGTGTTATAGGAAACTAAATTCGTTTGAATGTTTGTTGTAGAAAAGTCCATCTTGTCCTCCTAAGGTTATAAACTCAATTTGTCACAGGAGGTTGATTTTGTGCTCCAAGCTTGTGCTCATTAACTACTTTGCAACTCTACCAGAGAGGGTACCCGGCCCTTTCTTATTTGGTATTCAAATTAATTCAAAATAACAAAAATGTTATTTTGCATAAACTAAGTGACTCTAATGGATTATCTTTAAAATATGATGCAAAATCTTGATTTTTCTATGAATCAATAATTTAAAAGAAATTTTCCTATTCATTGCACATATGCCAGAAATAATCTCATCCTTGGTTTTTTGATAGCATTTTAATTCCTGGTTCAAGTGTCTTATGAGGTCAAGTTCTTAGTGACCTGGGCTTCTGTGAGATGTTCCTGATGTCTTTAATAAAATCCTTAGTTGGTTTATGCTGCTTGAGTGGGTTTCTGCTACAACCTTTGACAAAGGCAATCATTAATTCTGACTGCAGTACTGAAAAGTGAGTTTCCTTATGCCCATTTTACAGATGGGTAATCAAGTCCCACACAATTAGAAATGAGTAAATCCTGGTTGACAACCCAGATCTTATGGATCCCTCCAATGCTTATGAGTTCACAGTTGCACAAAAGCCACTAATAGGGTGCATTGCTTTAAAAATATTGAAATATAATTCGTCCCATAAATTCACCATTTAAAATTCATCAGTTCAGTGGCTTTAGTATAGATACAAGATTTTTCAGCTCTCACCTCTATCTAATTCTGGTATATTTGCATCACCCCAAAAAGACACCCTTTGCCCATTAAGCATTCACTCTTCATTTGCTCCTGCCTCCATCCTCTGACAACCACTAATCCACTTTCTATCTTTATGGATTTGACCACTCTAGATGTTTCATATAAATGGAATCATACATCATGTGGCCTTTTGTATCTGGCTTCTTTCATTAAACATAATGCTTTCCGGGTTCATCCATATGGTAGCATGTGTCAGTACTTCATTTCTTATTATGGCCAAGTAACATTCCATTGTATGGCCATACCACATTTTGATTATACGTTCATCAGTTGATGGACATTTGGATGATTTCTGCCTTTTGGCTATTATGAAGCACATTGCCCTTTAATTAAAATTCTGTCAAAGGAGTCTTGTTTTTTAAATTAGACAGAAGGGCAGATCCTATTTCATATACTCAAAAAAATTACTCTATGGAGGCTCAACCAATTACTATTTTTATGTAAAAAATATCACACCAATATTTAGTGACATAAACAACAGGTTTTTTTAACTGTTCAAAATATTACAGATGTCCCTTTTTCTCCCCATTGACCTCTCCACCCTGCCCCCACCCCCTCCTCAGTCCCTCACCACACTATTGTCTGTGTCCTTGGGTTATGCATGTATGCATATAAATTCTTGGTTAAATATATCTTTTTATTGACTTCAGAGAGGGGAAGGGAGGAGACAGAGAGAGAGAGAAAGAGAGAGAGAGAGAAATATCAATGATGAGATAGTCATTGATCAGCTGCCTCCTGCACTCCCCCTATTGGGGATCGAGCCTGCAACTTGGGCATGTGCCCTGACTGGGAATTAAACTAAGATCTCCTGGATTATAGGTAGATGCTCAACTGCTGAGCCATGCCAGCCGGGCAGAATAGTTTTATGATGCTCATGGATCCCATGGGTCAAGAATTCAGTTTAGGTACAGAGGGGATGGCTTGCTTCTGCTTAATAATGTCTGGAGACTTAGTGGGGAAAATTTAAAAGTTGAGGGTGATTTGATGGCTAGGGGTTGGAGTCATCTGGAGACATCGTTTATTACATGTTTATGTTTCATGCTGAGTGTTACCTGAGACCTCAGCTAGTTACTTATCTAAAACACATCCATGTGGCCTCTCCATGTGGCATTTCCACATGGGCTAGTTGGGCTTCCTCAAAATATGGTGTCTGGGTCCAAGAATGAATGAGCATTCTAAGAGAGCAAGGAGGAAGTGCATATAATTTTTATGCTCTATTTCTGGATGCCAGATAGCATATTTTCTGCTATAGTTTATTAGCTGAAGTAGCTGATAAGGTCCAAGAGAGAGGAATCATAGACTCCATCCTTCAACTTCAAGAATATCAAGGTCACAATGATAAGAACATGTGACATGAGAGACTACTGTCATGGCCATCCTTAGAAAAACAGTCTACAAAAGGGGTCTTGTACTGTGCCCATAACAGATATCCAGTAAATCCTTATTGAATTGAACGAAATTCATGCTCATCGACAAGTTATACCCAGGTTTATCCCTCTGATATGCTCTTTAATGTGCCTTCTCCCTCAGAAGTGACTGTTTTCTGGGCAGTATTCTAAAGCTTTGCTTTCTTAATTCTATTTTAGAACCCCATTTTACAATTTCTTAGCTGTGTGGTCTTGGACAAGTCATTTTGCTTTTCAGAGCCTCAGTTGTCTTATTCATAAAATAGGGGAACATGTTTGTTCCCATGGCACAAAATTATTTTGGGAATTCAATGGGCTAAGGTGTAAAGGGTACTTACAACAGAGACTGGCTTGAGGTAAGGGTTCAATAAATGATAGTTATTTTTATTGCTGTTTTGATTACCCAGATGGAATCCCCCTTTTTTAGGGTCAAATCCTACTTGAGAAGAAATGACAGAAATGGGAACTCCTGTGCTTTAAAAAGGTTTTGATTTCTTTCTGTTTCTCTTATTAGTATTTCCTGTCTGGCAGATAACTTCCCATTGATTTTCAGAGAACTCGGACAATTCATGGTAGATGCTGTCGACTTAAAATAACAAGTAATGAAGTTCCAATCTCAGGGAAGTTTCCATAGTCCTAAAGTCAAAACTTCCAATCTTGCCCGGCACTGGAATTATCCTCAATTAGAATGCCCAGCCTCCCTGCTGCTGTTGCGTGTCATGGTAATTATTCCGCCACCATTAATTTAATGAGGCCTATTAACCCACATCAGATAGTGTATTTATTTACCATGCGTGCTACCTGGTCCTCTAGACACGACAGCTGTCATACTTGGAGCCTGCTGTCTCTTTGTTGAGGTCCAATATTGTCAGTTTGCAAGTGTTTCACATATAATAGAGTCCTTGCTAATGGCATTCTTATAACTTCCCAAGGACCAGGTGGCTTGCGTGAGACCCTGGAGAGGTCCCACACTGGAGGGGCCAGTAAGATGCTCCGTTCTCCTTCTTTGGGGAACTTTCTTCCCTCCTCTCTCTCCCTATCCTTCCACCCCTCTAGAGGCTAAGCATGTGTGATCTGGAACCAGACTGCTTGTGTTTGAATCCTGGCTCTGCTTGATGATGTTGGGGAGGCAGCTTAGTTTCCCTGAGCTTCAGTTTCCCTGTCTGTGAAATGCTGGTAATAACAGGACTCATTTGTTGTGATAATTAAATGTGTTAATAGATGTGAAGCATTTAGGTCACTGCCTGGCTCACAGTAGGTGTGCAGTAACGGTATTTATTTATTTATTTATTTATTAATTATTCCTTGCTTTTTTCTCCCCTTCTGTCTTAGCTTGGGCTGCTTCAAAAAGGAAGCATGGTCTGGGTGGCTTCAACAAGAGACATTTATCGCACAGTTCTGGAGGCTGGAAGTCCAAGATCATGGTGCCAGTGTGGTTGGGTTCTTGAGAGGGACCACTTTAGGTAGCAGATGGTCATTTTCTCGTGTTTTTCCGTAGTGGAAAGAGAGCTAGCTAGCTCTGTGGGGTCCCTTTTATAAGGCCATTAATCCCATTCATGAGGGGCCAACCTCTTGACCTAATCACCCCCCAAAGGCCTCACCTCCTAATACTATCACGTGGGAGTTAGGATTTCAACATATGGATCTTGATGGGACACAAATATTTAGTTCATAACACCTCTCTTCCAAAGGAAGAAAGCCTGTTGTAAGCATGTCCTATGTGGCAGATGCTCAGCTTGGTGCTAGGGTACCACTGGTGAACTAGTACCTTGTGGCATCTCCAGTAAAGGAGGCAGGTATTAAACAATATCTAATGGACACCAATTGTGATAAATGTCACAGGGTACCACAAATGGGTGTAACAGAGATAGCTCACTTTCCATTGAGGAAGTGGAGCTGGTCAGGGAAGACTGCCTGGAGGAAGAGACATCTGAGCAGAGTTCTTAAAGAAAAACAAGATATTTCCAGGAGGAGCATTGTGTGTGTGTGTGCGTGTGCATGTTTAAGTTAAGGGCAGAGCATCTCTGACTGTGGAAATACTTTGTAGAAAGCTCTGAAGTAGAAAGGAGCCCCATTTTTTGGAATAGATAATACTTTCACATAGCTTGAACTTCAAAACATATAAAAGGATGAATAGTGAAAGGTCTCTGGCTTTTCCATTTACCATCCCTCCTGCCCTCGAGGCAACGAATGACCCACTCTAGAAATGTTTATACTCAAGTAAGTATGTATACATACACATACATATATTTTCTCCCTTTTTTATTAACAAAGAAGATGCCCACTTTTCTGTAATTTGCTTTCCTCTCTTTCCCTTAAATATAGGTCTTAGTGACCCTTCCATGGCAGCACACGGGGAACTTTCTTATTCTTTCTTCTGCATCTGCGGAGTGTGCTGTGCCCCAGACTATAGTTCATTTAAGCAGTCTCCCACTGATGGATGGATGGGCCATTTCCACTCTTTTGCTATCATAAACAAGCTGCAATCGATAATCCGATACCTGTGTAATTTGCTCATGTGCGAATATATCTGTGGGATAAATTCCTAAACGTGGAATGGTTGAGCCAAATGATGCACTTTTTCATAGGTACTGTCAAAATGTTCTCCATAGCGGCTGCACCAATTTACACCCATCCCCAGCGATGTCTGAGAGTGTCTGTTTCCCTATAGTTGCACCAAACACAGTGGATTATTAGGTTCTTTTTAATTTTGCCAATCCGATAGGTGAAAATTGATATCTCGGCATGGTTTTAATTTGCATTTCTCTTATGATGAATAACATAGAAAAGTTTTCATTTGTTTGAGAATCACTTGTATTTCTCTGCTTGTAAATTATCCTTACCTTTTGCCGATTTTTCTATTAGAATGCTCATTTCCTTACAGCTTTTCCTAATTTTACATTTAGGAAAATTAGCCCTTTTCTATGATAAACTTCACAAACATTATTTGCAGGTTTTTCATTAGTAGTTTGACTTTGTTTATGGTGGTTTTGGGTCTGGAGACATTATTTTAGCTTTTATGTAATCAAATGTATATATTTTTTATGGCGTCTAGATTTGTGAGACACTAAAGGAAAACCTTCCTGATTCTAAGATCGTGAGCAGACTCCATTATTTAAAAAATATCTTCAGGAATGATGAGTCCAGATGCTGTTTTTATTATATTTCCCTGTGTTTACCATCGATCATGATACAAATTCCTTCCTTATATACAAATGAAACTCCTGATGCGGTAGCTTAAGCACACACTGGTAATATTTTTCACCTCATCAGCATGTATTTCCTGAGCACCTACTATGTGCCAGTGTGGAACTGGACCACGCTGGAGTCACAAAGATTAATAAAGAAGCTAATAAAAACCAGTTAAAATCCTACCATCCAGAAATAACCATCATAAACATTTGGCATTAACTCTTTTTTAAAAAAAGATTGCTGACTCCTGCTTCATTAGAGAAGCTACCTTACCTTTGGATGTCTTTGTCACTCGACTGAGGTTGTAGAAGGTGTTTCTGATGTGGCATGTGGAAGGAATATCAAGTGTCTTGTCCCCAAACCTATAGGCTTAGAAGCAATGCAGATCGAAATCCAATCCATCATTTAATGGCTTTAAAACCCTGGTCAAATTTTTAATTTCTCAGAGACGCAGTCTGTTCATGTTAAAATGGGGATCGGGTCACGGATCTAGCAGGGTGACATATGTAAGGCACACAGCCCAGTGCTTGGCTTCTGGTGCATGTAAAACCAACATTAGTTCACTTTCCCCTTCCCGCAGACTTTTGCTTCTGGGAAGCAGAAAAAAGAAATTGGCAGGGAAGACAAATTGGGCTGGTAATGGCTGTTTTCGGCTGTTGCGTCTCATCCCCTGTCCTGAAGTTTGGGGAGTTCAGTCCTCTGGCCCTGAGTAGCTCCCAGACATCTAAAACCTCAACCCTCCAAGTCACAGCAATCATGTCAAGGCTAAGCGATCACTATCCTTTTCTGCTGCTTTTACACTTTTTAGGGAAACAGGATTTCTGTTACTTATGTGGGCTGAACAACCTTCACAACTATTTTAAAATTTAGGGAGTGTCTTGGATTGATGAGAAAGGAATAGTGGATCTTCTCATTAAAAAGTGGTGTTTAGTTAAGGCACGTGGGAGACCTACCTGGGATGGTATCAGAGTGTGCAGGTTTCTCAATCTCTACACTAATGACATTTTCAACCTGATTATCCTTTGCTGTGCGGGCTGTTAGATGTCTAGCTGTATCCCTGGTATAGGATAATGGCCCTCCCAAAGATGTTCACATACTAATTCCCGGAATCTGTGAATATGTCACTTTACATGACAAACAAAGCCCTCGCAGATATGATTTAAGTTAAGGATCTTGAGATGGGGAGATTATCTTGGGTGAACCTTGTGGGTCTGATATAATCACAAGGTTCTTATGAGAGGAGAGGTGATATGATGATGGAAACAGAGAGGAAAGAGAAGATGCTATGGCTGCTGGCTTTGAAGGTGGAGGAAGGGGCCATGAGCCAAGGAATGTAGGCGGCTTCTAAAAGCTGGAAAATGCAAAGAAAAGGATTCTTCCCTAGAGCCCCTGGAAGGAATGCAGCCCCGGGGACTCATTTTAGTCTTCTGATCTCCGGAATTGTAAGATAATAAATTTGTGTTGTTTCCAACCACTACGTTTGTAGTAATTTGTTACAGCAGCTATAGGAAATTGTCCCATGTCTACCCAATAGATGCCAGTAATACCCCACCCCAAGTTGTGATAACCAAAGCTGTTTGCCACATTATTGCTAAATGTTCACTGTGTTAGAGAGGTTCCAACAGCAGCTGTAAAAAGTCACAGAGGAGAGAAATCAGTGTCCTGGGTATGGCTGGCACATAGTCACAGGTGTGGCTTCAGGTGGGCACATAGTCAGCCAGGTGAGGGAAGCTGGGGATGTAGACTACCTGTCATGCGCATTGTCATTTCTTTCTGTTCTCTCACCCCAGGGGGATTCATGCCTGGATGCTCAGAGAGCATGGCTGGGCTGACTGAGAATCCTTATTGGATGTGACAGCTTGCCCTGCTGGGTCCCTGCCTCTTAGCACAAGGATGACAGCTGCTGTCTGTGGCAGCCTTTCCCTGTGGGTCAGACTCCTTTGCCTGACTGACCAATTCCCTTCACACTGGGCAGGAAGGACTTCCTTCCATCTGAGCCACAGTAGCTAAGCCTCTGCTGGTTCTAAGCAACAGAAACGGACTCTTGGTTAACATAAGGAAAATCAGCCATTGATTTTTAGGATAGTAGAGGATATCACAGAATGAAGGAAGAGTTTGTTAGAAAGGGAAATACCAGCATCCCTCTGGGGAGCTCAGCAACAGATGAAATTCATGGTCTACCCATTTAATTCTGCCGTTAATGTGTCTCACTCCCCAGGTCTCAGTTTCCAAGCTTCAGATTCCTGAAGGAGAAAATCTTTTTGCTGGGGTCTAATAGATCAAGCAGCTGGGACCATGGGGAAGGACTTGCCCAAGGCCACACAGCCCTAATAGTAGAGCTGGGTCACTTCTCCTGACTTCCAGACCCGCTCCTTTTCCGTAACATAATATCTTTGGGAAGACTGAGCTGTCCAGTTGGAAGGCTAGCTGACAGCTAATACACTAAGGAAAGTTCTTTTCAAGGCTGCTGAGATGACACCTACAGTGTGGGCAAACACTGGCTTTTTTTTTTTTTTTTTAACCAGCTATGAGGCATCTAGATGTTTTTAGATATCTACAAGTGTCATGTGTTTCATTGACATATTAAATTAGTTATAATAGGGTTTAGGGGGAATTACTGTAAATTACATTAGAGTGAGGTTTTAAAAACTGCTCCACCAATTTCAACAATTTCTGATTCCCAATTGAGCTCTCCTGGATTTTGGCAGCTGTCACAGCCTAAATGTTCAGTTTCTGATGTCATTTTCTGGGCCTGTTTTGGACCATGACTGAACTCTTCTCTCTAGGCCTCTATTCAAACAAACACCACCACCAAAACAGGTTTAATTTAGTTTTAATTTAGCAATCAATACATATTTATTATATAAAAATTAAAAATCACAGATATGCCAAGGAAAATTAAAAATAAATCACCCATAAACTCACCGTGCCAAAAACCTGTTTACATTTTCCTCTATTCTATGTCCTTTCAGACTCCTTTTCTTATAATTTTATGCTTTAAGAAAAAATGGGATTACACTACATCTTTTTCATTATTGACTTTATTCATTTAATTCTCAAAACATCTTTCATTGACCTTAAATATATGTTGCTCATACTTTTTAACAGATTCAAAGTATTCCATTTCATGGTTACACCATGACTGATTTAACTTTTTTCTTACCGAGAGAACATTTTTGTTTCTGTATTGTTGAAGGGTCTGCGATGTTTCCTTGACTGCAGAGTACATCAAACCGGGACTTAGGTTTCCTCAGTTCATGAATTATCACGCTTCCTGTTGATTTCATTTTGGATAGTTCCACACTCTTTTTTGTCCTTTCTGATGGGGGGATATTTTGCTATGACATCTCTCCGTGCGGCTGGGGAAGGGCTGTGGAATATTTAGGTCCTAGGTGTTTGGTCTGCCGGTCGGTCTTCTCTGGAAGGGCTGCCCAGCGCAGAAAGCGATCGGCGTAAGCACACGCGCGTTTCCTGATGCGGGCTCACCGCATCCCACCGCCTGTGGCGTAGCAAACACGTCCGCTCCCTCCAACCAAATCACAGCGCTTTGTCCATAGCTGACTTTCTGTGAGCTGCAAAGCAATCTGGAACGGGTCCCAGTTTTCTTCATTCATGTGACAAAATTTTATTGAGCACCTACTATGTGCTAAGCAGAGAGCTACACAGTGGAAACATGTACAGATAATCTCAGGGCATCTCAGTAGCAAAATTCATTTTAATTTTTCCTCCTGATGGTCAGGTCCAATTTGTTTCACTCTAAACCTGGGGCTTTGGAGCAGCCACCTGTGCTGGCTGTAGGACATCGCAACTAGTTTATGCTCGTGCCTATTTTCATATTTATATTAACAACATTCAATGGGACCATCTGTGTAAAATACATAGCATATCCTAAGTGGTTCAATGTGCAATGGCCGTTATTATTATTAACATTGTTACTATCACATTCTACAGAAAGGCTTCCACGACAGGTGGAGGAAAACCTGTGGCCTGGTTATTTATTTATGCAATGCAGCTGATGAAGAAATGAGAGCTAATTAGCCTCCTGAATGAGCAGGATTACAGGAGGAGGTCGTCGGCTGACTCTCCGGGGTTAATTCAGCCCCCGTTTCTGAACGGAGCTGGCGCATTTAGAGTGGGAAAGGAACCCGCTGCTTGTTGATAATTAGCCTGGTTTTAATGAGTTATCAGGTGTTAATAACAGCTCAAGTGCAATGTATCCTTTCATAGCCTTCAGAGGATGTTCAGGATGGTTGCTGGGTGTCACTTCTCAGGGTTTTGTGTAAAACATGGGGACACACACACGTGCGTGCGCACACACACACACACACACACACACACACACACTCCTGCAGTAAAAATCTACCTTACTCTTCTCCTAGAGAAGTTCATCTGAGGAGGGCCAGACAGGGTGCTTCTATCTGCACTGATCCTAGGAGAAACTTTAATGATGCCACAGCCTGACCAGGCCCGGGGTGAGTAATATCACGACTATTACTTGCTTTGGGACAGATGCTGGCTTTTCCTGATGGGAAGTGACATGTCTTTGCCAATGAGAGACATTTGTTCCTGTCCCAAATAATCCTGACAAAACAGTGTAGAAGGGGGAAAACCCCTCAAACTGGGAACAACGTAAATTTCTGCTAATATATACGGGCTGAATCCATTTTAGGACGTTCACGCTACGGAATGCAGGGCAGCAATGAAAGCCAATAGGTGGATCTACGTGGCGTGGTGTCCAGGCGACACAGTGGGAGAAGAGCTGTAGAACAGTAACCTGGGTCTGATTTCATGGATAGAAAGAAGAAGGAAGGAAGGAAATATTTCTTTATAAAAGTAGGCTTTTCTTTGCAGAGTTCCTGGGCTACCCCAGAAACTGGGTTACCTGAGGGGTAAGGGAGACTTTTACAGCAGGTAGAAGGGTGTGTGTGTACAGAGGCTTTACACGCCTCGTGGAAAGATTGCTCCAAATCTTTCCCTACACTTTACCTGGAGAGCGGGTGCCCAGCCCCGGATGAAGCTCACTCTGTGGTTCGGTGTACCCCGTCCTTGACCCATCCGCGGCCCTCTTGTTCGTTTATTTATAGTAGGATGGGCACCTGTGAATCTACCACCAAATCCCCCAACTAAAATGCACCAGAAACTTCCATTTACCCGTCTGCCTCACCTGCCAGAGGTAAAGCACTATACTGAACCTTGCGTTTCTTACTCTATGTCACTGTAAAGTGCTGCCGTCCATATATGCATTCTCTCAGATACATGAACTAGACGCTAAGTTCATTGCGCTTGGGACATCTCTTCATCGTTATCTCACTACAAATTGTTACATCCACGGCGACTACTGACATCACCCCCAGGAATATTCCTTCAACTTTCTGCTACTCGGCCAATTCTTTTCTTCCTGCCAGGCCACGTCCCTCACTCACTCATCCGCACCAGGCAGTGATCCCCACTCCTTGGGGATGGAGTCCTCTGCCCACTTTTTTTGAGAGCAGTTCCGCTGGCGTTCTGGTGGGTTTAGAATGTAGAGGACACTCCTGGTCACCTGAACTATGGGCCATGCCCTCTTCTTTCCTCCGTGCAGAGCTTAGATTTTACTCAGTAGTCACTCTTGTCCCAACTTTATGAATGAATCCCGATGTTTTAAGGTAACCAGCATCTGGCAATTCCCTGATGAGTGCGGTGGATTCGGAGCTGGGCAGAGTCCTAATTTTGCGTAGACAGTAGGGAGGCACCGCGTGACTAGGAATGAGCCCTCCGTGGCCTCGGACCAGCCTTTAAATGCCAGTTGTGTTGCTCCTTGGCCATGAGATCCTGGCCATGTGGCTTAACTTCTCCGTGCCTCCGTTTTCTCATTTCTAAAATGGAAACGATCATAAAAAAGAATGAAATGTTACCATTTGTGACCACAGGATCGACCCAGAGGGTATTATGCTAAGTGAAATAAGTCATACAGAGAAAGACAAATACCATATGATTTCACTTATATGTGGAATCTAAAAAACAAAACAAACAAACGAAGAAAGCAGAAACAGACTCATAGAGACAGAGAACAAGCTGATGGCTGCCAGGTGGGAGCGGGAAAGGGGGGCTGAAAAAGGTGAGGGGATTGAGAAGTACAAATTGGTAGTTACCAAATAGTCATGGGGTTGTAAAGCGTACAGCATGGGGAAAATCATCAATAGCATTGTAATAACTGTGTGGGGTGTAAGGAGGTACTAGACTTATTGGGGGGATCACGTTGTAAGTTATATGTATATCCGACTACTATGCTGTACACCTGAAACTGATATAATATTGTATGTCAACTGGAATAGAAAAATTAAACATTAACGCTCAGTTTTGCACAAGATTAATAGTCTAACCATTTGTACCATGAACTCCTCCAGCCAAGAGTCAATTAGCGCTGATGAGGTGAGGACCCCTGGCGCCCCTGTTCTCTATGTGGGTGGAGAATTAGAAACAGACATGAAAAGCTGTGTTTGTAGCTGGGGAAATGGAGGCTCAGATTTCATGACAATCTGGACGAAGTCTGAATAAGAGATTGTGGAAACCTCTTGTAGGAGAGTCTATATTCTGTTTGGGTTTAATTCCACCAAAAACAAAAACAAACCCTGCAACACCGTGTATGAATCACTCTTCCTGGAGATAACACTCTACAGGGAACTAGAATAATAAACGAGGCAAAACCCTGCGCACGAGAAACTTAGGTCCGGTAAATGGAAATGACTGTAAAATGTGGCAGAAGGGGGCATGGTATTTCTGTGTTTTTAAATCTTTTTGTTAATCCTCATTGGAGAATATTTTTTCTGTTGATTTTTAGAGAGACTGGAAGGGAGGGAGGGAGGAAGGGGGAAGAGAGAGAATCATCGATGTGAGAGAGACACATCGATTGGTTGCCTCCTGCACGTGCCCTGACCGGGGCCCAGGATTGAACTTGCAACCCAGGTATGTGCCCTTGACAAGAAATCGAACCCAAGACCCTTTAGTGCGCGGGCTGACACTCTAACCACTGAGACACGCTGGCCAGGGCCGTGCATGTTTTAGGGGGTTAAGATCAGAGGAGGTTTTACTCGGGAGTTGGTGTTCAAACTGGATTCAAAATAATCGCTAAGATTTCAAGAAGCGGAGGAAGCCATTATGAGTAGAAATTTAAATCTTCTTCGGTCACCGTGTAATTGACCCTTTACCCTTTACTACCCCCCTTCCCTTCCCTCTGGTAACCACCACACTGTTGTCTGTCAGTGAGTTTTTGTCCGTTTTTCTAGTTTGTTCAACGATGCGATATACAGATGATGTATCATAGAATAGTACACTTGAAACCTATGTAATTGTATTAACCAATGTCACCCCAATAAAAAGAGTTGAAATTCAGAAAAATATTAACAAAACAAAATAAGAATGGAGGAAATAATCCTTACGTCAGAGGATGACGTGAGATAATCTATAGAATGGCACCGTGCCTGACACAATAAAATCACTCTATTTATTGTCGTTGCTTCATTTTTTTGTTAGGATGTGGAAACACATTTTATTTTTCATTTATTGCTTAATTCTAATTCGTAGATTCTCAGATATCTTTTCCCAAAGTTCAGGATTCTTCCATGAAAAAGACTGTGTCCATCAACGGCCTCCCTCCCGGGTGACCTTGGAGACAGAGAACCCTCCCGCAGGGTCTGGCACACCTCCTCTCCCCTCTGCCAGGCATCCGAGGGCAGGCTGGTGCAGAGCCCAGAGTATGGCCATGCAGCCAGAGAAGCTGGTTTCAAACTCTAGCCCTTCCACTTAGTAACGAAATGACCTTGGGCACACTATGAGCACCACCAGGCCCATCGGTAGAAGGGGAATCCTAACGGCTCCGGCCTGGTGAAGGAAGGTTACTTAAGGTAATTAAAGCACATACGATGCTTAATGCGGTGCTGGCACACAGGGAGAGCCCGGCAAACACAAGCTCTTCCTATTCTCGTAGGAGTTGGTGGAGGATGCTGAGGCCGGAGGCCGCTCCTCCTCCAGCTTTTAAAGTCCAGCTGTTTAGTCTCAAACATTTTGGAGGCACCTGCAGGTTTTCGTCCTCTTGCTGTGCTTTGACCAGCAGTGACCCACTGGGATCAGAGGAAAGCTCTCCCCGCCCTTGACCTTCCTCCCCAGGGGTTTTCCTTTTGCACGTGGGACTTCTGTTCATGGATCATCTGCCAGGGACATGGACCGAGAATTCTTGCTCATTATGATTGTTTTCCTTGAAGGGTCCTGTTCTGCGCTGTCACCCCGGCACCCTCCCCCCTCTCCAGTCCTCAGCAGCTGCAGGAAATGTTCATAGAAGAAGCTTTTCTTTCTCTTTTCAATAGCCTCCTAGGCTGCAGCCTCCCAAATGAAAACCTTGTTAACCAGAAGGACTTTAGGCTACTGATTTATATTCCAGTCATACGAACAGGAAACAAATTACAAAGGGAGGGAGGAAATGCCAGTGTGCCCATGGACTAGTTCCCACATCCTCTCTGACGATGAGTGTGTGTATCTGTTTACGCTCTGGATGCTAAGGGATTCCTTCCAGATTTTAGTATTTGACTTACTATCTTTGGATCACGTGGATTCTGTGTACCTCTTGTGGGTTCGCTGAAAGCGAGAGTAACAATTCCATGCGCCTGTCATTTAAACAAGAGATGTATTACTTTCAAACAATAAAAGCACGGTTTCAACAGAAATGTTAGTATCTTGGTAAAGATGGTGTCCAAGCTCATGGTGGCTTCAGAGGATGGCTCTCCTTTCATCATCCTGCACAGTCACTGATGGGCCAGCATCTGGTCGTAGGTGTTATGCAAGAGCCACATAGGTAAAAATCTTCGGCAGTCAGAATTCTAGCTTGATGGTTCGAGGAACACTTCCAGGAGAAGGAAGTGCCTTTGGATCTGGGCTTTGAAACTGGTCTCACAGCGATTGAAAGCTGTCCCCAAATATCCATAGGAATAGAATCCCTGATTTTTAGCTGGGTCCTCCCCCTCTCCTCCCCCAGTGAAAGACTACAGTTTTTTGGAATATTTGCAATAATGGCCACAATGACTCCCCTCTCTGTATATATATATATATATATATATATCCCTTTGCAATGTGACTTTGTAGCTCCTCCTGTTTGGCGATGGAATTTATTTCCCTAGCTTCGAATCCAGGCCAGACTTGTGACTTGCTTTGATCAAAATACAATGTGATGAAAGTGACATGGTGCCAGTTATGAGCCTTGTCCTCCAGAGACCTTGCATGCTTCCTCTCAACCTCTTGGAATCCTGCCCAACCACCATGTGAACAAGCCAGAGCTAGCCTTCTGGAGGATGGGAGTCCACGTGGAACAGAGACAAAATGTCCTAACTGAAGTCATCCTGGACCAGCCAGCACCCAGCTAACCAAGTAGCTGACTGCAGGTACATGAATAGGCTCAGCCAAGACCACAAGAACTGTCCAGCTAAACCCAGCTCAAATTGCCAACCCACAGAATCAAGCGCTAAATAAACGCTTACTGTTTTAGGCTACTCTGTTATGAGGTGGCGGTTTGTGACATAGCAAAACTAATACAATTTCCCACGGTCTGTCCATGTGACTAAGTTTTGTTGAACAGCATGCAAGCGAAAATGCTGTGTGTGATTCTTGGGGAGTTTTCTTAGAGGGGGGGCATGCTTTTTCTTTTATCTTTCTACCTTCCTAACAACTGGAATGAGAATGTGATAGCTGGAACTTCAGCAGCCATCCTGGACCATGAAGTACATAGAGGAATGGAAGGAACCTATGGAAGTACAATAAACTAGTTTCTTGGAAACTATGGATTACCTTTCCAATCGTATTCTTTTTTCAATTACTTTTATTAGTACTTATTTTATGCTGAATTTACTCCTAGGTCATTAGTTTTTGTTTTTTCAGTTTCTTCCGGGATATCTTTTTCTCCTGCGCAACCTCCTCTTCTGGTTTAGGAACAGTCTGCTCCTTTGCAGTAAGGATCATCTCCACATGGCAGGAGAGCTCCTGTGTGGGTTAATCTGCCCATGAGCTCTGTAAGTTCTGGGCCGCATCTTGGGAGCTGTGTTCACCTGGACGTGCTCAATGACCAGAGAATCTACATCTACACCCTTACGTTCAGAATCACTCTCTGCATTTTTAAGCATGTGCGGCAGAAATCCAGCACTCTTTTTGGGCCACCAACCCTGTGTCCAGCCCCACTGTTTGGCCTGGGCACACCTACCAACCCACCCTTATAACGACAGAGTGGTACACGTTGCTTCTGTAAAGTGACATCCTTCAGATACTTGGTGGCTTTTCCGACGTGCACGCCCTTGATGGCCTGGGCAGTCTCACGAGTGTTGTTAGAGTGAACACGAAGATTCGAACCTCTCGATTTACATGATTTTCTGGGGTTTCCTGGGTCGAGTGAATAGTGAACTGTTTTCAGAGGTCACCTCTGGCTGCTAAGATAGGATTAAAAGTCCAATCTTACTCGGACAACCTTTAAATTTACTAAAGAGAAGAGATGGATACGCTTTTATCTTCTTTAGGCCACTGTTGTTTTACGTTGTACAGTTACTCATAGATGAACCTAACACAAAATAGTACAGAGGATCAGAATGTAGACAAGTAGGGATGGCAGAGAAGGGCACTCCTGTCAGAGGGAGCTTGTCAGACGAAACATCACGGATGATGTTGCGAAAAAGGGAAAAGTGCAAGTAGTTGGTGGGAAACAGTGAAAAATTCCATGGTATGGCCTAAGGGGGAACAGCGGGTGGTAGAACCCGGAGCAGTTTGAGGCCAGCTTTTGAAAGGTCTTTCGGGGCAGATGAGAAATTTGGAGGGCGTGGTAAAACAGATGTCCGAGTGCTTAAGCAAATCAGAGTAAGAAAGTCAGAGATTCATTTTTTTCCAATTATTGATTCATTTACTCTGTGGAGTTTATATTCTAATGAGGGAGACAAGATAAAATAGGAGGGTAATTACAGGTTGTGATTAATGGTCTGAAGTAAGTTAAACTGTAATATGATAGAGATGAACTGCTGGGTAAAGGTGGCTACTTAAATAAGGTGGTCTGGGAAGGATTTTTTGAGTTCTTAAATTCTGTGCTGGCCATTGTGAGGAAGTCTAGGGACACAGTTCTTGTTATTGATGAGATTATAGTCTAGGGTGGGGTGAGGTTAATCTGGAACAATTTCCTAGAGGAGGTGGGAGAGAGCCAAAGGAAGCAATTTAGTCTTCCCATCTGTATCAGTCAGATATGGCTACAATAAAGCTGCATAACATACACCCCCCAAAGTCTTTGCTCATGACGAGAGTGAGTTTTTCACTCACAGGTGTGCGTATAAGCTATGGTTCCACTGGGCTCTGTGGGATTAGCTTGACTTGATTCGGGCTGTGGGTTGGTCTAGATCTGCTCGTGTAGCTCCTCATTCTGGGACCAACGGCTCCCCAGGTTTTGATCTTTTTGTGGTGGATGGCAGAAGTGCAAGAGATCAAGCTAAACCACAGAGGCACATTTACAGCCTCTGCTGACGTCACACCCACTAGCACTAATGGCCGTAGCCAGTCGCATGGCCTTGAGTGACATCGGTGAGTCAGGAAGAACACCTCACCCACGGTGGGAAGATTGCAGAGGTATAGGGTGTGTAATTCTGTTAAGGGAGGGAGTGAAGAGCTGGGGATAAGAACTCAGTCTATCACACTATCCAAGAAAATGGTGTACTTTTCCATTATTTTCAGAATTCTCATGTATATTTGAATAGTTTTACTATTTTTTTCAGAAACCTTTTATATTCCTTATTAGATTTCTTGTAAGGCATCATATTGCTTTTTGTTTAAATATTTACTTAAAAAATTTACATATGGCCCCGCCAGTGTGGCTCAGCAGTTGAGCGTTGACCTAGGATCTAGGCGATTGAGGTTTGATTCCCGGTCAGGGCACAGGCCCGGGTTGTGGGCTTGATCCCCAGTAGGGGATGTGCAGGAAGCAACAGATCAATGACTCTCTCATCATGGATGTTTCTCTCTCTCTCTCTCTCTCCCTCTCTCTTCCTCTCTCTGAAATCAATAAAGACATATTTTAAAAAAAATTTACATATGCACACATGGTAAAAACTTCAAGTAATAGTACTAAAAGGTATAACAGTGAGAATAAGGCTGGTCCCTGTTTCTTTCCACAGAGGCAAATACTGTTGTTCAGCCCCCTCCCCTTCCCAGAGGTAGAGGTACTTGTGTGTGCACAACCAAATATTTACATACATAAACAACCCAAAGTGGCATCCTGCTATACCTGTCCCTCTGCACCTTCCCCTTTTTTCCTGTTTACCAATGTATCTCAGAGGCAGCCTCATTTCAGCTCAGCGAGACTCATTTCATCTGTTTAATGACCATGCTGTTTTTCATTGTAAGACTGTGCCATACTTTATTTAATCAGAGCCTTATTGAAAGACGTTTGCATTGTTTCCAATCTTCTGCTACTATAACTAGGGCTGCGTTAAATATCCTGGAATGCCTATCTTTCTGCACATGTCTGAGTATATCAGTAGGCTAAATTTCTAAACAGATATTGCTATATCAATGGATGTGCATTCTAAATTTTGATAGATATTGATCCTCTGTTTCTAAAAAGAAAGGATTCCTTCCAGCAAGTCTACAGGTATCTGTCTGTTCCCCTTGTCTTTTCCCTTTTGATTCTTGTTCCATGGGATTTTTGGGGGCTAAAACGATGGAGTGAAATAGCTCAAGACTATTCCTGTAGGACCTCAGGGGAAACTTTGAGTAGTACCCTTTGAATCTTGGTGCACGGCCCCCCATTTGAAGATGGGCAGAACTTGTAACCCAAGTCATCCCTTTAAGGAGAGTGCTGGAAGAACATCAAATGCTATTTCACAAACATATTTACTGAAGGAGTCCATGCTGCAAGTGGAATTATTTATATCCCAGGGAGAGCTCAGTAAAAAATGTGCACAATACCCTTTAATTTGATCTGCTTTCCTTGTAGCACCTAAATATTTAGGGCAAATAGAAAATAGTTCTGATTTACAATCTCTATAAAAATTTTAAACAACCTAATAGGACATTTGATCATGAAATTGCCTGAAATAATGTTGGCACTAGTCAGCCATATTTCTTGGAAATGGCCTGTAGGTTCAGTGCAAACCCCCAAACATGGATTATTTTTTCCCTGCTAATAACAGTCTTATTAATAAAAGAATGATTTTCTTGACTGATCCTTGGCAGCTGTATCTAGTGCCTTTGTTCAATAAAGGTAGAGATAACTGTCAGTGGGAAGAAAATGTGCTGAGGTTCCCGGGAAAAATGGTGAAGAATCTTTCATTAAATCACATCAAATCATGTTTTTTGTTGGCGTTTTTCATTCTGCAAGTCACCATCGTATCTGCTAGTTTCTGTAAACCTGGTCTGAATTTGTCAAAAACAACAACAACAACCTTGGAGACTGGGTGTTCTTGAGGTTAAATGCTGTGTGATCAATCAGGGTGATAAATTTCACATAATTAACTGCCGTAAAGGCATTTCTGAGTCTGTTTCTCTTTCTACTTGTGCTGAAGTAATCTCAGATTGGATAACTTTGGATACAATCGCAGATGTTCTATGGAAAAAGAGCGTAGGAAGGGGTAATGGAAGTCTGGAGTTGTTACCTGTCCCCAGATTCATGACTCCTCTTTGAGTAGTAACGCCCCCTTTCCTTCGAGGGCAGGTGGCCCAGACGGGCTCTATCTATCCCTAGTGTCGTGGTGGGCATATGACCCAGGCCTGGCCAAACAAGGCATCATTGCTCAAGTTGAACCACCCAGAACCAGTGAGCTTCTTGGGACTTTTACTACGACTCTTGGGAAAGGGAACTCTTTGGATTGGGATTCTTGAAAGAATAAGAGATAAACCTCCTTTTGGTTATCTTTCCTCTCCATGGGAGGATTGATTTGAAGAAAGACAAAACAGAGGAAAACAGCCATGAAATGGAGGAAGATTCCTAATGATGATATTACTCGAATGCTTGAATCTAGGCATGCCTGGAGTCGTATCCATCAATTAGGTAAACTAGTAAGTTTTAATTAAAAAAAAATTTGTTTTTGCTTAAATCAGTTTGAGTTGAGTTTTCGCCACTTATTTTCCAACTTTCCGTAGAGTCTCACGTGTAGGAGAGTGTGTTCAGCACCAGCCTTACCCTCCTCTGATGGTTGTATAATGGGCTGTCAGCAGTCACTGTTGTATAATGGGCTGTCTTCAGGCTGGAGCGACTACTCCAGTCCATAGCTCATCAGAGGGTCTAGGCACAGCCCATCTCCTGTCTTCCCAAGAATTCTCATTGCTAGGATTGCTCATGTTTGTCTCCTCTCCCTGTTCCCAGGAGATGGCATTTTCCTCACCTTGCTCAAATTAGGTAATGTCCTTCTTTGTGGGAAAAGAGATGATGTAGCCAGGGATTTGAACTCACATTGATGGTGTGCCTTCTGCATATCAGACACTTTGGCTCATGTGTAAACTGGAAAGAAAGACACTTTGGTTGGTTCATGTGTGCGCATCATCTTGGGTTTCCCATAACAATGTCCCTGTGTGTTTAATATTTTTTATGATGTAGACACTGTGCTAAGTGTCTTATCATATAGTGTCTAATTTAACCCTTATAAAATCAGGAGAAAAGCATTAGTATCTCCGTGGATAAGCTGAGGCTGAGGAAGGTCAGTGACTTCCCCGTGCGATGTAACGGGCACGTGGTGGAAGCAAGGTTTCCCCCAGGCCTGGACGACTCTGAATCCAGTTTTCTTTCTTTGTACACCAGCACTTACTATGTTGTATGCATACAGTAGGTTCTCAAAAACTGTTTACTGAATGAAGGGATCTTTAAAACAACTTTGTAAGGTGAGTACTTTCTTTCCATTTTACACATGAGCAAATTTAGGCTTAGGATGGTTAAAGACCTTACCCAAGGCCAGGAATCAGCGTTCATAAAATATAACCCTATTATCCTGAAATTTCCTCCTTCAATTGAGAATCGAGAAAGCTGTTATATAAGCTAAAGGGCTTTTTGGTATTTTCATATATTCTGATATAGATAGGTTAATGAAGGCTGTATTAGGCTGGGTCACGATGCAGAAAACAGCATAGCCATTTTTATGAAAAAAAGCTGCATCTATGATATTGAATCTATACTCGAGCTCTTTACAACTCGTGAGCAGGCAGAACATTGCTTAATGGCGCTGGACAAAGCTCAAGTGAAAATGACTCTAGTGGGGAAATCTTTTATAGAAGCTGAAATGATTATTTTAGGAACCTAAATGTTAATTTTTCACTTTTTAGTCTCTGGTCTCTTGAGTCCCGGTCTATGTCATGGACGCATTTGATGTGGAATTCTGGTGACTTTGCCCAGCATTGGAAGGGAACAAGCTCAATGTGTGGAGAGAGGCAGCGAGTTAGGAGTTTAGCAGAAGCTGGATTCTGTTAGATGGAAACAACATACGTAAAGGGCACCTCAAGGAAACACATTTCCTAAGGTGTTTAAGAACACAGCTGAACCCAGGGTCTGAGATAGCCCTCTTTATTTGAAAGCACTGACATTCTGCTAAGCTAATGATAAGTTTTCTCTTCAACTTTGCCCCCAACACCACGACTCGGCAAAATGCAAGGGAAGAGAGAATAAGAAGCAGTCTCCACAGTCTTCAGGGTCCCCAGGGTGGCTTTTGAATTAAGTCACACTACTGTCATCTCCCAAAAGATGCTTGTACTTTCGGAATACACATTGGCAGATTCATACATTTTCTGAAAGTTAAGAGAAAATACCAGCTTAAAATAGCACTAAAATTTTCAAGGGCACTTTTGGGGAGACACTGAAATACTTTCATCACTCTGATGTACTCATGGACACATCTAGGTTATGTCATTAGTTAAAAATCCCAGCCGTGGAGCTAAGAATGCATACATGTAATTCACACATTCACTCACCCACCCTCACACCCATCCATCCATCCATCCATCCATCCATCCATCCATCCATCCATCCATCCATCCATCCAACCATCCACCCATTCATCCACCCATCCTGTACCCATCTAGCCAACCATTTTATCCATCCACTCAATATTTATCAAGCATAGACAATGTACCAGGCATTCTCTATGACTATCAATACTTGGTTCTCAGGAATCTCCAAGACTGCATTTTCTGCTGAAATATAGTTATGGAAGGTAAATTTGCTCTTGGGGTTTTTGTTAAGGTGAAACAAAATGTTGTATTGAGTGTATATAGGTTTTGACTCTTACATAACTGTACACTTGGCATTGAAAATCTTTTGCAACTTATTTGGGAAAGATGGTCTAGCAGTACAAATTGCTGCATCATGAAAAAAAGATGGGCTGCAAGAAACAGTTTTTGTTTGGGCTTTGTTTTTCATTAGAAGCTGTGAAATTGTTGATCACAAGTTGTTTTGCTTGGTCAGGTGTTGCTAGTCAACTAAAAATAAACCTGTATAAGTGAACATCTTAGATCTAAGAAAACTCAGATGTGAGAGCAATAATTTAATATACTTGCACTTTGTTAGGCTCTACCGCATTGAACTTTAGTAGGGTTTTTCTTTGAGCACATATGGTAACTGTGATGCTTAGAGGGCAGGATCTGGAGACACACAGCGCTATTTCAAATCCCTTTCCTACAACTTACTTGCTCTGTGGCCTTGGGAAAGTCCCTTAACCTCTCTGAGCCTTAGTTTTCAAAACAAAAATAGGACAAGCAATGATATTTACCTCACAATGTTTTTGCAAAGTTCAAATGAGATAATGCATACAGAGCAATTTCCCACCACTTTGGTCAGCAAGGTTGGTACTTCTGGGCACAGGGTAGATTTATTTATGTTCACTGCTCAGAGCAAGCTCCTCACGATTTTACTTCTTTTTATTATGTTTTCTTCTCCCACCACAGGTACTCATGCTTGTGGATGAAATATGTTTTCCCAGTTCTTCTTTTATATGTTAATGTAGATCTGTATGCATAACTGATAAAATAGTTAGAGTACTTTTATGTTTTGATTAACTTACATAAATGGTTTAGGCCCCTAAAACCTTATTTTCCCCATTCAACACTATTTTTTGGTCATCTTTTCATGTTGTTCTATGTAAGTCTAATTCATTCAATTCTGTGGCCTAGCCCTGGCCAGTGTGGCTCAGTTGGTTGGGTATCATCCCATGCATCAAAAGGTTGTTGGTTCGAATTCCAGTCAGGGCACAGGCCCAGGTTTTAGGCTTGATCCCCGGTAGGGGGCATGCAGCAGGCAGCCAATCGATGTTCTGCTCTCACATCGATGTTTCTCTTCCTCTCTCCCTCTCTCTTCCTCTCTCTAAAGATCAATAAAAAAATCTATAAAAAATATATATAAAGAAACAAACCCAAGACTGAGGCCTAGGAATCCATGTATGCATAGACTGCCATTTGCTTATCCATTCCCCTACTGACGAAGAATAGGAGCGCCAAAGTCTTTGCTGTCACACACACACAACACCACCACCACCACTGTGGGGTACATCCTTATGCGTGCATCTTTATGGTTTTGTGGGAAAGTTCCTTTGGGGCACATACCCCAGCGTGGATTTGGGGTAGGCGAATAGTTAATTGCACTGAGTGCTGAGATAGCTGCTGGAACGGCTCCTTTGCTTACCCTTCTCCTTAGCACTTGATATCCTCTGACTTTGTAATTTTGCCAATCTTAAGGGTGTAAAGTGCTACATCACTGTTGGTTTAATTTGCTTGTCTCTGATTACTAATGAGGTTGAGTATCTCTTCACACAGCCATTAGTGTTTCCTCTTCCATTAATTTTCTTTTCATCGATTTTACCCACTTTTCTAGTGGGTTTCCTTAAATTTTCTTGTTAATTTGTAGGATTTTCTTGCTATTTCTTTAGATATCAGCATCAGACAGGTTTGAGACATTGCAGATATCTTCTCACAGTTTACGAGTGTGTTAAATGTGCAGATGATGCCCTTTTATTGAACAGAAATCTCACTTTTAACTTAGAGGAACACTTCGTGTTTCTTCCTTATGGTTGGCTCTTTTTAGATCTTTCTTAAGAAGCTGCCCAATTCTAAAGTCCCAAAAGTATTCCCTCCATTTTTTAAATTACTTTTATAATTTGTCTTTCATGTTCAGACGCGAAAGAAGGAATCCAATTTTACTTTTCCCCTACAGTGAACCAATTTTCCCAACAAAATATACCAAATAAGTCACTTTTTCCCAATTGGGATGTGACACCAGGTCTCCTATACATGTAGGAGTGTTTCTGGAGTATCTGTGCTGCTTTGTTATCTATTCATTTCTTTCTAAGACTGAACCACACTTAAAAAGATACTATGACTTAGTAATATGTCTTACTATTCGGTAAAGGGAATCCTTCCTTTACTTCTGATTTTTCAAAATTATCTTACACAGTCATGCCTTAAAATTTTTTAAATTTCTCTCTCTATATTAGAATCAGTTTTTCAAATTCCTCAAAAAATTCTGGTGGTATTCTGATTAGAACTACATTAAATCCATGGATTAATGTTGGGAGAAAATTAATATCCTTACAAAGTTAAGTTATTCTATTTATGAGCATGGTGTTTGTCTTAATTTATTCAGGTCTTTTTTATGGTCTTTATAAGAGCGTTACTTTTATTCATGAAGCTCTAGTGCCTTCATTTTTTTTGGGGGGGGAATCAATTCCTAGACACATTATATATTTGGTTGCTATCATGTTTAAATATTCTCTACACTGTCTGACACATAGTGAGTGCTCAATAAATGGCACTGACTGTTATTGTAGCTATTATAGCAGGAGGGGAGGTCTCCAACTGCCTTTAGGAATCATCACAATGTGCTGGAAATAACATGGACCTGGAGCCAGACGCCTGTGCTCCGGTTCTGACTCCACCATGAGCTGAGTGTCCTTGAACACATTTCTTGAACGTCTGGGCCTCTGTTTCTCCTGCAGCAGAAATAATGCTCATGCTATAAGTATCCTGGGTGTGGTGTGAAGATAAAATGAGATCACAGCTAGTAACACACACAGTGACTGGCAGGTGGATGCTCAGAAAAGGGTTCCTTTTTCTCCGTAGTAAAGAGGTGGAAAGAATCACACAGCTGCACCATTTCCCTAAGAAACAATCTTATTTTCTTCATTTGAAGTTAACATCCAAACTTTGTCTTTTCTATCCAGATGGATACAAAGAACAGGTATATGCATAAAAAAAAAAAAAAAATTAAAAAGGAAAATCGACCTTCCCAGCACCCCCTTTTCAAAGACAGCTTTGCCTTTCATCTTTAGAATAGAAACTCCTTGAGGCCAGGAAGCACAGCAGGCACCATGGTTGACCCCATGTCCATTTCACTCCAGGTGGTTTATTCAAGCCAATAGATAAGCCATCCTCCTTGACGGTGATTGGTTCAGGGATGGGCAGGCCCATGCCAATCTGGGCCAAGGAGATGCTAAGAGGGCCATGCTGAGGCTTCTGGGAAAGAAAATCTAGTTTTCCTCCTTCACTGTACTTGAGTTAAAGGGGCCCACTACCCCTGTTTCTACTGGCAGTCATGTCAGTGAGGGGAGCCAGGCTGGGAGTGAAGCCACACTGTGGAGTGGGGTAAGGGGACTGAGCACAAAAAATTCTGGGTCCCTGGTGTCAATGTGAGCTGTTGCATCAACCAAACCTGAAGTCCCCTTCCCCCGTCAAGTTCGTGGGTTAAAGCCCTAACCCCCAATGTGACTGTATTTGGAAATAGAACCTTTAAAGAGTTAATTAAAGTTGAATGAGATCATAAGGTAAGGCCCCAACCCAATAGACTGGCATCCTTATAAGACAAAGAAGAGACACCAGGCATGTGCAGGACACAGCAAGGACGTGCCATCTGCCAGCCAAAGAGAGAGGTCTCACCAGAAACCAACCCTGCCAGTACCTTGATCTTGGAATTCCCGCCTCCAAAACTGTGAGAAAATAAATTTGTGCTGTTCAAGCCGCCAGTCTGTGGTGTTTCGTTACGTAGCCCTAGCAGGCTAATACGATTGGGAACAGCTTTTATTTGAAGTTTAAGGCACTAGGTATATTCAAATCTTAAGTCTTTGGCATAAGCCTGTGAACAATCAATGCTCAAGGAATGTATGGTAATGAACATGAATGTGAGAATCATGCTGAATTTATAGAGTGAGTCCCACAACTGTATGTGCTCCAGTCTGCTTGAGCTTTCCAATGGCCTTTGGTACTGATACAGATTTACAATAATCTGTCTTTCAGATGAGGAAACTGAGGATCAAAGAGGGTGATAGGCTTGAGTTTGAATAGATAAATAAATGGTCCTGATGTGATAAGAACCTTGGTCTTTTCACTCTTATTTTCATACATTCGCTAACATGCTCAGTCTCTACTAGGCTGTGTGAAGCTTGGGGGTAGGCGCTACATCTTTCATATTTTTGTAACCATAAATCTCTAGCAGAGAGTCTGTTTCTTAATGGTTGTCAATAAGTGTTAGAAGAAACACGTAAATGGCTTGTTATGCCTTGAAAACAGCTCTCATGGAAAGATAGGGAAATGATATTTCCTTCCAAAGTATTGTAATAATGTCCAGCAGTGGCTGTGTCCCATTTTGAAGGCAATAGTCATGGGTATGGTGTCACCCCTGGTATATCTTTATGTCTATCTCCCAGCACAGATGTAACAAGCAATGATGACATTGCAAAAGTCATCCTCCTAGTGAATCCTTTCAGACACAGAGGAGGGAATCAAGAAGCAATCAGAAGAGGTGGTTTAGACCTGTCTTCCTGGGTACCCCTGGGAGCAATTTGTACTCAACACATAAATCAAACTCATGTCTATCTAGTTGCTACAAAGCCTTTAGTGCCATTTGCTTCTCCATCAGAGTAATGAATTATGACACATGGTCATCAGGTTTATCAATAATGTGCCCCATAAATCCAGTTAGCATTTCTTCTGGGTGCTGTACCTGGGAAGCTGCTTAAGTACCTTGAAGGTCCTTACCAAGCTCTGGCCTTGAATCTCAAGGAGGGTCTGAGATACTTCAGATTCTTGACTGACTATAACATTATCCCTGTGATTTGAGCCCTTTGTGCCCATCTGGAAGCTGTTCCAATGACAGATCTTAAAGCTTAGATAAGGATCTCTCTCAGGGGGTCCTGTCATTCTCAGAAGGAGCTCTGTGCTGTGGGAGTGATTATATTTGTCACTGGTGTTTCTGTTTGCTCAGTGTCACTTCCTTTGCGAAACTACCCTTTGTGTGTATCGCTGGGCCCTGATGGGGCTGTCAATCGTGGAACTCCACCCCTGGCTAAAGCTGGTCCCTGACTTTCCCTGGTTATCTCAACTCTCTGCTGGGAATCTGAGTTGTGAGCACAGACACAGAGGAGGGAGGTGATTGAAGCAAAGCCATTTACTTTGAAAGCTGTTGCATTTCTGCTCCCCCTCATGTAAAAAAAAATGTTTTCAGCTTTATTGAGGTATAATTGGCAAATAAAATTGTAAGAAAAAGTGTACATTGTGATGAGTTGATATATGTATACATTGTGAAAGCAGTTCTTTCATCTGCTAATTAACACATCCATTTACATATCTATCTATCTATATCTATATCTATATCTATATCTATATCTATATCTATATCTATATCTATATCTATATCTATATCTATATCTATATCTATATCTATATCTATATCTATATCTATATCTATATCTATCTATATCTATATCTATCATCTATATCTATATATCTATCATCATCATCTATATCATCATCATCTATATCTATATCGTCTCCCCTTCATTTCCACGACCTTCCAAGTACCCTTTTTTAAAAAAAATATCTTTATTGATTTCAGAAAGAGGAAGGGAGAGAGAGAGGGAAACATTAATGATGAGAGTCGTTGATCGGCTGCCTCCTGCAAACCCCCAAACTGGGAATTGAGCCCGGAACCCAGGCATATGCCCTGACTGGGAATCCAACTGCTATGTCCAGGATCCTAGGTCGATGCTCATCTGCTGAGCCACACCCGGCAGGGCCCCAAGTACCCTTTCTGATAAATATTAGTTCTTGCTTGAGTATGTTAAGGTAGGTTTCTATTGCTTGCTTTTATTTTATTTTTTTACATTTTTTAATAGAATTTATTGGGGTGACATTGGTTAATAAAACCATACAAGTTTCAAGGGTACAACTCAGTAACACATCATCTGCACACTGCGTTGTGAGCTCACCACCCAAAATCAAGTCTCTTTCAGCCACCACGTGTCCCCTCTCGCCCTCTCCCTCATCTCCCACTCCCTCCCCCTCTGGCAGTCACCATGCTGTTGTCTCTGTCTATGGGTTTTTTGCTTAACCCCTTCACCTTTTTCACCCAGCCCCCAACTCCCTCCCCTCTGACAGCCATCAGTCTGTTTTATGTATCTGTGCTTCTGTTTCTATTGTTTGTTAAATTCTTTTGGTCATTAGATTCCGCATGTAAGTGAAATCACATGGTATTTGTCTTTCTCTGACTGGCTTATTTCACTTAGCATAATATTCTCCAGGTCCATCATGCTGTAGCAAAAGGTAAGATTTCCTTCTTTTTTATGGCTGAGTAGTATTCCGTTGTTAAATGTCCCACAGCTTTTTCATCTACTGATAGGCACTTACGCTGTTTCCAAATCTTGGTTATTGTAAATAATGCTGCAATGAACATAGGGCTGCATATATTCTTTCTAATCAGTGTTTCGGGTTTCTTTGGGTATACTGCCAGAAGTGGAATCCCTGGGTCATAAGGCAGTTCCATTTTTAAGATTTGGTGGAAACTCCATACTGTTTTGTACAGTGGTTTCTCCAGTCTGCATTCCCGCCAATAGTGCACGAGAGTTCCCGTTTCTCCACATCCTCACCAACATTTGTTATTTGTTGATTCGTTGCTGGCAGCCACTCTGACAAGTGTGAGGTGATATCTCATTGTGATTTTAATTTGCATCTCTCTGATGATTAGTGAAGCTGAGCATCTTTTCATAAGTCTATTGGCCATCTGTGTGTCCTCTTTGGAGAAGTGCCTATTTAGGTTCTTTGCCCATTTTTAAATTAGATTGTTTGTTTTCTTGGTATTGATTTGTATAAGTTAATTTTGGAAATTAACTCCGTATCAAGAGTATCATTAGCAAGTATGTTCTTCCATTCAGTGGGTAGCCTTCATTTTGTTGATGATTGTTTTTGCTATGCAAAAAGCTTTTAAGTTTGATGTAGTCCCATTTGTTTATTTTTTCTTTTATTTCTCATGTTCCAGGAGATATATCGGCAAAAATATTACTATGAGAAATGTCAGAGACTTTTTACTGCCTATGTTTTCTGACAGGATTTTTAGGGTTTTGAGACTTACATTTAAGTCTTCAATGCACTTTGAGTTTATTCTTGTGTATGGTGTAAGAAGGTGGTCTAACTTCATTTTTGTGCACATATCTGTCTAACTTCCCCAACATCATTTAATGAATACACTCTCTTTACCCCATTGCATACTCTTGCCTCCTTTGTCAAATATTAATTGACCATAATGGCGTGGCTTTATTTCGGGGCTCTCTATTCTGTTCCATTGATTTATATGCCTGTTCTTATGCCAGTACCATGCTGTTTTGATTACAATGGCCTTGTAGTATAGTTTGATACCAAATATTGTGATCCCTCCAACTTTGTTCTTTTTTCTCCAGATTGCTGAGGCTATTTTGGGTCCATATAAATTTTTGGTTCCATATAAAGTTTTGGAATATTTGTTCTAGTTCTGTGAAATATACCATTGATATTTTAATGGCAATTGTGCTGAATCTATAGATTGCTGTGCGTAGTGTGGGCATTTTAATAATGTTAATTCTTCCAATCCATGAAAATGGTACATGCTTCCACTGGTTTATGTCTTCCTCAGTTTCTTTCTTCAGTATCCTGTAATTCTCTGAGAACAGGTCTTTTACCTCCTTGATTAAATTTATTCCTAGGTACCTTATTTATTTTTGTTGCAATAGTAAATGGGATTATTTTATTACTTTCTCTTTCTGATAGTACATTAGTGGTGTATAAAAATGCCACTGATTTCTGAATATTAATTTTGTATCCTATTACTTTAAGGAATTCATTTATAAGTTTCAGTAGTTTTTTAACAGAGTCTTTAGGGTTTTTTTATATACAGTATTATGCTATCAGCAAATAATGACAGTTTTACTTCCTCTTTTCTAATTTGGATGCTTTTCATTTCTACTTCTTGTCTGATTGCTGTGGCTAGAACTTCCAGTATCATGTTGAATAAGAAGGGTGAAAGCAAATATGCCTGTCTTGTTCCTGTTCCTAGGGGAAATTGTTTTAGTTTTTGCCCATTGAGTATGATGCTGGCTGTAGGTTTTTCATATATAGCCTCTATTATGTTGAGGTATGTTCCCTCTATTTCCACTTTGCTGAGAGTTTTTGTCATAAATGAGTGCTGAGTTTTATCAAATGCCTCTTCTGCATCTATTGATACGATCATGTGATTTTTATCCTTTATTTTGTTTATGTGATGTCTCACATTTATTGATTTGTGAATATTGTATCAACCTTGCATCCCTGGAATAAGTCTCACTTGGTCATGGTGTATGATCTTTTTACTGTGTTGCTGGATCAGGTTTGCTAATATTTTGTTGAGGATTTTAGCATCTACGTTCATCAGGGATATTGGCCTGTAATTTTCTTTCTTTGTGGTGTGTTTATCTGGTATTGAAATTAGAATAATACTAGCTTCATAAAATGAGCATGGAAGTCTTCCATCCTCTTGAATTTTTTTGGAATAGTTTAAGAAGGATAGGTGTTGGTTCTTCTTTGAATATTTGGTAAAATTCGCCTGTGAAGCCACCTGGTCCAGGACTTTTGTTTGCTGGGAGATTTTTGATGAGTGCTTTGATTTCATCAGTTGTAATTGTTTGATTCAGATTTTCTGATTCTTCCTGATTCAGTTTTGGAAGATTGTATGTTTCTAGGAATTTATCCATTTCACCCTGGCTGTCCAGCTTTTGGAATATAGTTGTTTGTAATATTTTCTTATAATTCTTTGTATTTCTGTGGAGTCAGTTGTTACTTCTCCTCTTTCACTTCTGATTTTTTTGGGGGGTCCTCTCTCTCTTTTTCTTGATAAGTTTGGTTAAAGGCTTTTCAATTTTGTTTATCTTTTCAAAGAACCAGCTCTTGGTTTCATTGTTCTTTTGTATATATATTTTTTAGTCTCTATGTCATTTATTTCCACTCTAATCTTTATTGTTTCTTTCCTTCTACTTACTCTGGGCTTTGTTTTTTGTTTTTTTAGTTCTTTTAGGTGTAGATGTTAGATTGTTTATTTGAGATTTTTCTTGCTTCTTGAGGTAGGCCTGTAATGCTATTAATTTCCCTCTTAGGGCTGCTTTCGCTGTGTCCCATAGATTTTGGGTTTGTGTGTGTTTATTTTCATTTGTCTCCAGGTCACTTTTGATTTTTTCTTTAATCTCATTGTTAACCCATTCATTGTTTAGTAACATGTTATTTAGCCTCCATGTGTTTGAGTGTTTTTCTGTTGTTGCTGTTTTTAATTGTAATTGATTTCTAGTTTCATACCATTGTAGTCAGAGAAGATGCTCGATATGATTTCAATCTTCTTGAATTTATTCAGAAGATTGTGACCTAACATGTGGTCTATCTTAGAGAATGTTTCATGTGCACTTGAGAAGAATGTATATTCTGTTGCTTTGGGATGAAATGTTCTATGAATATCAATTAAACCCATCTGGTCCAGTGTGTCATTTAAGGTTGCTGTTGCCTCATTAATTCTTTTGTCTGAAAAATCTATCTATTGATGTCGGTGGTGTGTTAAAATCCCCAACTATGACTGTGTTGCTGTTGATCTCTCCCTGAATATCCACGAAGATTTTCTTTATATATTTAGGTGCTCCTATGTTGGGTGCATATGTATTTACAAGGGTTATATTCTTTTATTGGATCTATCCCTTTGGTATTATGTAATGTCTTTCTTTGTCTCTTGTTGTGGCCTTTGTTTTGAAGTCTATTTTGTCTGATATAAGTATTGCTACTCCAGCTTTCCCTCCCCCCATTTTCATTTGCATGGAATATTTTTTCCATCCCTTCACTTTCAGTCTGTGTGAATCCTTTGTTCTGAGGTGGGTCTCTTGTAAACAGCATATATATGGGTCATGTTATCTTATCCATTCAGCTACTTTATATCTTTAGATTGGAGCATTTAAACCATTTACATTTAAAGTTATTATTGATTGGTACTTATTTGTTGCCATTTTATTCTTTAAAACTATGTTCTGCTCTCTATTTTTTTTCTTCTTTTTAAAGAATACACTATAACAATTTTTTCAATACTCTTTTGGTGGTAATGAACTCCTTTATCTATTGCTTGTTTTTAAATACCTCTAAGTAATACAAATGTAGATAGCTCATGATAGTTCATTTTATCATTTTTATTTTCCAAAAGAAAAATACCTTTGTGGAATCTTTTAATAACAATAGTGTTGATGATAAAAATAGTCCTTCATTATTAATATCATCTTATTAGCATAGAGAAACAGAAATAGCAGCCCATGTTATTGGAGACTTGCTCTTTGCTGAGCTCAGTGTTAAGAGGCAACATAGAGGCCAAGAGCTTGGACTTTCTTAGGTTTGAACCTAGGCTCTGTCTGTTCCTGGCTATGTGACTTTGGGCAAGTTACTTAACCTCTCTAAACTTCAGTATTCTCACCCACAAAATAGAATAATTATAGTACTCCTAGGGATATTATGAAACTTAAATGAGCGCACATAAAAACACGGCTGGGGTAGAGTAAATACTCAATACATGTTTACCTCCTATTGTTAGATGTTTTTGCTGAAAAATAGAAATGGGGTCTCATTGAGCTGCTGTAACTTGCCTAAGGCCGCACAGCTAGGGCGTAGTGGGAGTGGGGGTTAAATAAAGCCATTTTCCTGAGTGCCCAGCATAGAGCCTGGCACACAGGAAACACTCTCTAAACTGTAGCTGCTATTATTTTTTTAAGATCAGATTTGAGAAGGAAGTGTGTGGAAACCATGTCCCAGGAAAAATGGGAAGCAGAAATTAGGCACCCTCTCCTCTCTCTGCCCTCACTTGTTATGCTTTCATTTCCCTTCTCTCTCCAGAGTCCCCATCAAGTCCCAGTTTCAGATAATCCCTGCTCTGTGGCAAGTGATAGCTGAGCTATTAGCTGGTATTTTAGATAAACCCTCCCGAGGCCCATTTGCATTTCACTGGAGAATCCCCTAGATCCATTGGCTCCCTCATTCAAAGCATTTAGGGGGACATTGATCTCTCCCTCTGGGGAGACTCTGGGGATGTCCCTTTGAAAGAGTTCCTCATCTTTGCTAAGGCCTCATTAATTAACATTTTCCCTCTGCAGGACCCGAGTGCCTGAACAATGCTTCCCATTGATCACTTCTACTCTGGGTTACAGGAGATGCAGGATTGCCACAGCAGGGGGGAGCGAGAATGTCAAGGGCAGGCCCTAGTGAAATTAGCATAGTGTGTGTGTGTGTGTGTGTGTGTGTGTAAATAATTTACTTAGTCCCAGATGGTGCTGTTAGTGCCATGCAGTATTATATTAACACTCGTATTATTTAATTCTTTCTCACAGCAGTCCTGAAAGTTTGGTACCATGTTCCCATTTTATGGACCAAGAAATTGGGGCCCTGTGTTGCATTGGGCGCCTGCTGTCCTTTCTTATCTAATCTTTGCTTCCTTCTTTTGTTATTAGCATGCAGCTCAAGTGGAAATGACCCTCTCTGCTCCTTGTGCCTTAGAACTGGCCCGTTGGAACATCCCACCCTTCTGGCCTCTGCGGTTGGTTCAGGGATGGAAGTATGAGGCCCGGGAGAGCCAGACACGGAGATTTTGTTGGAGATTCAGGCCTGCGCCGTCTTTTTTCTTGGCTCGGATGGTGCAGGTTGTAGAATGTGAACCTGGAGGAGATAGAAGCATCCCGGCCTATCTGAGAATAACACTGACTCCAAGGAAAGAGGGGAGGAAAAGGGGAGACTGGTTCCAGTTGTTTTTTGAGCCTCTGAATGCAGACACGCCTCAAACCAGAGCATCCCTAGACTTTTCAGTTTGTGAATCAGCAAAGTCCCTTTTGTGCTTAGTCCTGCTTTGGTCTGGATTTTCTGTCATTTGCAATGGAGAGAGTCTTGATGAGCCAGTTTCAGAGGCTGCTATGGACCAAATGTTTGTGTCTCCCCCAAAGTCCGTATGTTGAAACCCTAAACCCTGGGTGAGGGCATTTGATGGTGGGGCCTTTGGGACATAATCAGGTTCAGATGAGGCTGTGAAGATTGATCTCTCATGATTGGATTAGTGTTCCTTTAAGAAGAGGAAGAGACCAGAGGCCCCCCCCTTTTTTGAGGATACAAGGAGAAGGCAGCTATTTACAAGCCAGGAGAGAAGAGAGCTCTTACCAGGAACCAAATGGACTGGGGCCTTGATCTTGGACTTTCTGGTCTCCAGGACTATGAGAAATAAATGTTTGTTGTTTAAGCCACCTAATCTGTGGTATTTTGTTTTGGCAGCTCAAGCTGACCAAGACAAAGAGATAAGTGCCTTTTGTAGTGTTACACAACTAGTGAGCAGCAGGGCCAGGGTTTGAACTCAGGTCTCACTGACTCCCAAGTCTGTGATGCCTCAGAGGAAATATGAGGTCTGATGGAGAATGGATGGAGTGGATGTTGACATTAGTTTCAGGAAAGGAAAGGTTGGGTTCTAAGTGGGCTCTGCAGTGGGACCATGTGCAGAGAGCCAACAGGTGGCCCTCAAAATGCAACCAAACTCACTTCACCGCTTGACTGAGTCCAGTGTTATTTGAACTTCAGTTGCCAAACTGAATTAAAATAGTGATTTTTTTAGTGCTTACTATGTGGGAGGCGCTGTGCTGATCCCTTTTGCAAGCATCTTGTTCAACTGTCAGAACCACTCTAGGAATTAGCTATCATTATCTCCATTTGACAAGATGCTAAAAATGAGGCCCAGAGTCACACACATAGTCAGATTCTGGGATGGAACCTGTTATGAACAGAATTGTGTCCCCCGGAAATCCATATGTTGAAGCCTTAACCCCAAGTGTGACTTGCTTGTATTTAGAGCTAGGAAGGTAATTAAGGTTAAACGAGCTCATAAGATTAAGGCCCTGATCTGATGGACTGGTGTCCTTATAAGAAGAGGAAGAGACACCAGGGATCTCTCTCTGGCATGTAAGGACACAGCAAGAAGGTGGCTGTCTGCAAGCTGGGAAGAGAAGTGTCACCAGAAACCGAATTTTTGACCACCTTGATCTTGGACTTTTTGCCTTCAGAACTCAGAAAAAAATGAATTTCTGTTGTTCAAGCCACCCAGGTTGTGGTCTTTTGTTATGGCAGCCCAAGATGACTAATACAGAACCCAAGCCTGCTTGGGTCCAAATATCATCTTTTTAACCCCCAAGCTGGTTGGTTAACACTCAGCACACTCCCCACCCACCAGTGCACACAAATTAAACATGAAAAAGGCCCCTTCCAGCGAGTGGCCTGAGGATGGGTGGCCTCCTCAATAGTGCTGGACTTAGTCCTGGAGTCTCAAAGCCAGAAAGGTAGTGTAAGGCCACGTCTACTTGGCAGGATGGATCCAAACCTCTCCAGCAGGTGCATACTAATATCTTCGACCTGCCGTCCTCTCTGTCCCTTGGGCTGGGATCCAGCGTAGCTCAGTCTCATCCAGAGAATACAGTAGAACTCGCTGCTGGGACAGGAACAGCTTCATTTCTGTCTAAAAGGCCGCATTAGGAACCTCAGCCCCAACTCTCCTTGCAGAAAAAGGCACGAATAAGGCAGTGATGGGTTAGCTCCTTACAGCCCAGTGACAGGCTGACGGGCAAGCGCAGTGACAGGCCCCCAATTTTATCTCTCTGCCAGTCTCCCCCAAAGAAAAGGCCTTTGTCTTTTTTGACACTCCCTGAAAATGGGATGAAAATATGGCAGAGAGGCCCACTGTCTGGGGGACACGTGTTATTATTATTGCTGTTACGTAAGAGCCAGGATTCTGTGCTCAGACCCAAACGGGGAGCAGTTTGGGTGCCACAGGCTTGGTAATTTCTCCCTGAGCCTCTCCTGTTTTGTTAGCTGGCTGTACTGGCAAAAGGCATGAGTCACTGGGGCTTAATAAGGTTTCGGGTTATCACGTTCTCGCTACCTCCCTTTGTGGCCCAAATAAACAACACTATAAAACCAATGTAGGAAACCTCTATTTTTCCCCCCTTAAAAAGCCTTGTTTTTCTGCCTTGAAAGTGTTTTAACTGGGATCCCAACTTAATTCTGGAAACTAAAATCCTGTTTTAATTCTAGATCCCATTTAATTGCAGGAGGATCAGCACCTTGGCAGTGATGGTGGGGGAGGGGCACAGGACATGCCTTCTGTGGGAAAGACAAACCTGGGCCTTTGAGTCAGGGGTTCTCGACCTGGGCCCCGTGTTGGAATCACTGGGGAACTTTAAATAAATAGGACCCTTGGCTCCTAACCCAGAGATTTTGTTTTTTTGGTCATGGGGAGTGGCCTGACTGAGGGGATTGTTTTTTAAGTGTCCCTAGTGATTCCAACGTGTAGCAGCCAGTTGAGAATCACCCTATAAACCAAGTTTCCCCTTAAATAGCTGAAAAGATAGAAAATAAGTGGTATCTATGCCATATGGATGCTCAATATGAGACCTTAGAGAAATTACGTGACCTCTCCAAGGTTCCTGGGTTTTCTCATCTGTAACATTTGGATAAAAGGAGTGCCTAATTCATAGGGTTGTGGTGAGGATTGAATGAAATAAATAAGAAAAGCATGCCTGGCAGAGGGCAAGCATTGAATAAATGTTGACTATTACTATTATTACTGTTATTGTTATTATTGGTTTTCAAGATCTTTCGTATCAGGTGAGAGAAACTAGTTTTATTTTTTATTTATTTATTTTATTATTGTTGAAAGTATTACGGGTATCCCCTTTTTGAAACTTGTTTTATTTTATTCCTCACCTGAGAATATGTTTTTTAATTGATATTTTTAGAGAGAGAGAGAGAGGAAGAGAGAGACATCCATATGAGAGAGATGTGTACCGGATGACATGCCAACCAGCTGAGCAACCCGACCAGGGTGAAACTAGTTTTATTTTAAAAAGGGGGATATTTGCAGACTCATGTAACCAAACCCAGGAAAAGGCAGGGGTGGATGTGGCTCAAGACAGCAGGGTCCAAGGACTCAACACCATGGATTCTCTTTTGCTGTCTCTTTATCTCTGCGTCCTCCCTCCCCTTTAGCTTCAGGCTCTGGACCAACTTCTCTGCTAGGAGAAGGCGTTGCTTCGGGCAGATCTGATGCACACTCTAACCAGAAAGGAAAAGAAGGCACTTTTATCACAGTTTCAGTTGGAAAAAGTCCCAAGGAAAGACTCTGATTGTCTCAATCTGTGCCATGTGCTCATGAGGGGCCAGATGACTGTGGCCAGGGAGGTGCGGCCTATTGCCAGAGGGAGGTGGGGGGTGAGGTGCTGAGCAGGCAAAAACATTAGCCACTACGGTGATGAAAAGTCAGTTGTAGAAAAAAATGGCTGTAGTTATTCAATAAATATTTATCAAGCCTCTGTTGTGGACCAGACATGGTTCTAGTTACTATTTTATGTTATAAAATAAGAAATGGACATCATGTTTAAAAAATAGTTTGAGGTAGAATTTAGGTGCAGGAAAACTTACCCTTTTCACTGACATGTAATTTACAGAGTGAAATCCAAACTGTTAAAGATACGTAATATTTCATGTCTTCTGGTGCTATTATTGTAAATGGTAGTTATGTCTTGAAACCGCGAAGCGTTGGTCCTTTGACTTTGTTCTTTTGTGAATTTTGACAAACACATACAGTCATATAAACACCGTAATCAAGATACAGAACATTTCAATCATCCCCCAAAATTGTCACCTGTGTCTTTGTCCTTAGCCCCTCCTTTCCCCCCCCTGCCTCTGGCAACCACTGACCTGTTTTCTGTCTCTATAGTTTTGCCTTTTCCAGAATGGCATTTAAATGGAATCATACAGCGTGTGGCCTCTTCTATTTAGCATTTGAGATTCATGAAGTTGTTGAATATATCAATGGTTTCTTCCTTTTTATTGCTGAGTCCATTGTATAGGCATATAGTACAGCTAATCCATTCACCAGCTGAAGGGTATTCAGGCTGCTTCCAAGGAGGCTGACTATGAAAGTGTTGCCAGAATATTTGCATATGGGATTTTGTGTAAACATGCATTTGTATTTCAGTTGGTAAATGCCTAGGAGTTGGGTTGCTGAATCATATGCTGTATACTGACCTTTGTAAGAAATTTCCAAAATGCTTTCCAACGTGGCCATAATGTTTTGCATCCCCACCTGCAATGTATGAGCATGCGGGTTGCTCCACGTGCTTGTCAACATATGGTATTGTCGGTTAAAAAACCCGAACCTCTCTGATAGGTGGGCAGTGGTATCTCATTATGGGTCTAGTTAATGACTAAAGATGCTGAGCTTCTTTTTCTGGGTACTAATTTGCCATTCTTATATTTTCTTTGGTGGAGTGTCTGTTTAAATCTTTTGCCTATTTTTTACTGAATTGCTTGTTTCTTCTTACCGTTTTAAGTTTTCTTTATATGTTCTGGCTATAAGTCTGGATACAAGATGTATATTTTGCATATGTTTTTCCCAGTCTGTGGCTTGCCTTTCCAATTCTCTTCACAGCATCTACTGAAGAGAAATATTAAGCTTTGGTCAAGTAAAATTTGTCAATTTTTTCACTCATGGATTATGGTTTTTGTATTGTGTCTAAAATATCTTTCCTTAACCCACGATCACAGGGATTTTCTGCCATGTTTTCTTCTGGAAGTTTTATATTTTAGGTTTTATACTCAGGTCTATGATACATCTTGAGCTAATTATTGCAGATCACGTGGCATGTGGATCGAGCTTATTACTTTGCATACGGATGTCCGATAACTTATCTCAGTGCCATTGAATTGCTTTTGCGCCTTTGTGAAAAATAAGTTGACCATACTTGTGCGGGTCTCTTTCTGGACTCCACATTCTGTTCCGTTGATCTTTGTGTTGATCTCTTCATCAATACCACACAGTCTCGAACACTGTAGCTTAATAATAAGTCTTGAAATCGGGTAGGGTGTGCTCTCCAACCTTGTTCATCTTTTAAAAAATTTTTGCTATTCTAGTTCACATGCCTTTTCATATAAATTTTAGAATCAGGTTGTTGGTTTCTACAAAAAATCCTACTGGGAGTTTGATTGGACTTTGCATTGGATTTGTACTTGGGAGGAATGGGCACCTGAATAACATTGAGCCTTTCAGTCCATGAACACAGTGTATGCTGGCATTTATTCAGCTTATCTTTGATTTCTTATATCAGTGTTTGTCGTTTTCAGGGTAGAGATCTTTCACATTGTTTCCCCTAAGTGTTTTCTGTCTTTTGATGCTATTTTAAGTTCTCATAAGTTTTAAGTTGGGAAGTGCAATTTCTCCGACTTCTTTTTCAAAGCTATTTGGTTTTTGCTGTACAAGTCTTGCGCGTCTTTTGGTAAATTTCTTCCTATTTTACTCATTTTGTGCTGCTGTGAATGAAATTGTCTTAATTTTGTTTTCGGATTGTTCATTAATAGTGTATAAAATACAATTGATTTTGAAAGCTAAAAAATGTTTCATCTATTTACTGACTTTTGTATATCGATCTTCTGTTTCTTCTTGAGTGAGCTTTGGAAGCTGGTGTTTTCCACGGAATTTGTCCAGTTCATCTAAGTGGTTGAATATATTGGCATAAAGTTGTTTATAATGTTCCCTGATTGTCGTCTTAATATCCGCAGTATCCACAGTGCTGTCACCTCTTTAATTCCTGCTGTTGATAGGTTATAGAGTCTCTCTTTGCTTTCCTTGATCAGTCTGGCTAAGGGTTACTTAAATTTATTGATTTTTTAAAAACGAAACCAACTTTTGGTTTCATGATTTATCCTTACTGCTTTTCTGTTTTCAATTTTATTGATTTTTCACTTATCTTTAGTATTTCTTTCTTTCTGCTTGCATTGGGTTTAATTTATTTTTTCCCTAGTTTCTTAAGGTAAAAGCTTAGTCTGTGATTTAAGACCTTTCTTATTTTCTTTTTTAAAATTGATTTGAAAGAGAGAGAAAGGGAGAGAGAGAGATAGAGATTTATTGTTCCACTTATTTATGCATTCATTGGTTGATTCTTGTATGTACCCTGACCAGGGATTGAACCCGCAACCTTGGCATATGGGGAGGGTGCACTGAGCTTTCTTCCCCACCCTTAGTTTCTTAAGGTATAAGCTTAGGCCATGATTTGAGACCTTTATGACATAAGTATTTAATGGTTTCCCTCTAAACACTGTTTTAACTATGCCCCACAAATTTTGATATGTCAACTTTTCTTTTTTATTAAATTAAAACTATTTCCTAATTTCCATTATACCTTCCTTTTTGACCCATGAGTTATTTAGAACTTTGTTGTTTAATTCCCAAATATTTGGGAAATTTTCCAGATTACTTTATGTTATTAATTTCGAGTTTAATTCCATCATGGTCACAGAACAAACTTTGCTTCTTTTCAACTGGATAAAGTTTGCTTTATTGCCTAGAATATCTTGTTGAATGATCCATGTAGACTTGAAAAGAATGTGCGTTATGCTGTTGTTGAATGGCATATTCTATTCAAGTTGATTAGATCAACTTGGTTGATAGTCTTGTTTATTCTTACTGATTATCTGTCTTCTGTTGTATCAATTACTGAGACAGAAATTGAAAAGTCTCCAAGTACAATTGTGGATTTGTCTGTTCTCCCTTAACTTCCATCAGTTTTGCCTCAGGTTCTGAAGCTCTTTTGTTAGGTACATATACATAATAAATATATAGCTTTCAATAGTGTTTGCTTGGTACATACTTTTTCATCTTTTTACCTTTAACTCATCTATGCTTTTACATTTAAAGTGGGTTCCTTGTAAACAACATTTAGTTTGGTCTTGTTTTTTAAAAATTAAAAAAAAAAATATTTTTATTGATTTCAGAGAGAGAGGAAGGGAGAGGGAGAGAGCTAGAAACATCAATGATGAGAGTTATTGGTTGGCTGCCTCCTGCACGCCCCCTGCTGGGGATCGAGCCCATAACCAGACATGTGCCCTGACAGGGAATCCAACCTCTATTTCTGGGATCATAGGTCGATAGTCAAGTGCTGAGCTACGCCAGCTGGGCTGGTCTTGTTTTTTTTTTTTTTTTTTTTTTTAAAGCAATCTGTTAATCTTTGTCTCATAATGTGTGTGTTTAGATCATTTACATTTAATGTCCTTATTACTATGGTTGGATTAAAATATAACATCTTACTAGTTGGGAGTTAGCTTTGGTGCGCTTTCTTTCTATTACTCAAGTCTTCTGCAGATTCTCATAATGGTCTCTGCCGAGCTGTGGTGAACAAAGGGGAAGGAAGAGCTTCTTCCATTCCTGAGGGTGATAGTGCCAGTGGGGTCTCCAAGAGGCCAACTGTGCCCAGCTCATTGCACCCTCATCTGGATCTCAGCAATAGAAGCAGCAGTATGGCAGAATGACAAGCTGCGACTTATTCAGCAAAACCCTTGAGTATTATGTCATCAACATGGTGAATACAGTTATTACACCTCCGGGGCACAGATGAGAAAACTGAAGCTCAGAGAGACTTATAAGTGACCTGACCAAGATCCTTCAGTGACAGAGCAAGATCTGAGCCCAGGTCTGTCTGGACGCAGAGTTTAAAATCTTAATCACTGTGTGACAGGCTATATAAGTAAATAATTTGAAGGTGTACATTATTGAGCTCAATCCAAATTGTTGTCAATATATAGGTTGAAGGATGTAGTGAAATTTTCAGCCTTGATCAAGCCTGCCCCTTCAAGGTAAGGCAATAAGAACTTCATATAATTTTTTTGCCTTCTTTAGAAATCCAGTATTTTATGGGAGACAAAGAAACACAATAGAGTTGAACACTATTATCTCTTACTGATGAATTGGCCAGGAAACGCACCTGCTAATTTCCCCCTTTCTTGGGTTTTTGGAGAAGCAGGGCACAAATGGGTGCTGTAGTGAAGAGAGGAGCTCTGTAAATGAAGACAGCTAGTGGTGACGGAGAGTGAACCTGACATCTGCTAACTGGCTAAGTACACCGGCTCCACCAGCTCATCGCTGTACTTCCACCCCGTGGAATCCCCTTTTAGCCAATCTTGATCAAATAATGAACCCATCTCAGAAATAAATTATGAGAAAGCACATCCGCTGCTACCTCCCTAGTCAGAAAAATCAGGCTTTTTTCTGTTCGACGCTGATTCCTGTCATGCATAATATAGCAAATTAATTAGTGAATCTGGCGGCATTTTGCTAATACAATTTCTCTCCCTTGCTTGCGGTGAATTATGTTCATGCTTCAGTCACTTGAATATTCCTCTCCCGTGTTTGACGGAATTATGTTATCAGGTGATGATTATATTGCACACTCTCTGATTCTAATTAAACCAGAAAATAGTGACATTGTAATCGAGGAGAATGCTTCGCAGGCTGCACTCCTCGCCCCCTCGCCGCTGCATCCCATTTTTAAAGCTTGCCGAGCTGTGTTTGTGCGTCAGCTTGCTCCCCCTCTCCAGACACCATGCCTTCTTGGGCCTACTTCATCTAGTATGTAATTTGTGTAAATTGAGTCTTGGAAAGCCACAATGTTTACGCTTGCCTTTTTCTTATCAGATGCTCCATGCACAGTAACGATTGTGATTATTTTAGATGATATCGAAGAAGAAAATGTGTTGTTTTGTTAAAACCATCCACATAACTTGAAAAAACAACCCCTTGTAGAGAAAAGAAACTAACATTTTAGAGGGGAAGGGAGAACTGTGCTATAGAGATGAAGGAAGGAAGCGATGCGAAGTAGGGGTTAAGATCATGGGCTTCAAGGGGCCTTAAGAGCTGGCTTCGAATTCAGACTCTGCCTTCAAATGTTAAAGTTCTCTCTTCTTATTACAATAATAAGCGTTCAGTGAACCCGATGTCCAGAGAGGTTTACTCACTTGTCAAAGGTGTACCAATGAAGAGGTGAAAAGGCCAGGGCTGGGACGTCCATGCCTTCCACGTGGTATTAAACGCGGCGCCCCAGTTCCCCTGGGGTGGAGAGCAAACGGTAGGTCACCAGAGTCTCTTTTCTCATGAGGATAAAGATGTCCTTTTGAGTTAGACTATGGTCACCCTTCATGCACCTTGGGGACACTGATGTCAGGGAAAGGTTCGTAAAGCCTGAGACGGCTCCGAGGTGAAACAGGCACCATGCTGCAAAGGAAAGGCACTTTAATCGTTGGCTGAAAGACCACAGCTTGCTCCTCTCAGCTTTGAAAGCCCAAGTGTAAGGTCCAGTCCAGGGGGGCCTGCAGGCTCTGGTCCTTTGTCCTGTTCGACAGGTGGTAAAGCGGGGAGAGCTCACTGCTGAGTGGACTCACTCCTATTGGGATAATGCTCCTCAGACAACAAGTCCGCTCATTTTCCAGACCGGTTTTCTTTTGGAGAAACAGGCCCTGCTTTGCAGCAGCAAATTGTGTAATTCAGATCGAGCTGGCCAGCTTTCCCACTGATTTTTATCTTCCCCGATGAAGGCCACTTGGCCTCGGCCGCCTTGTTAGAAATTACTCCTGGCCTGTCGGCGCAGTGGGGAACCTGCCTCTGCCCAGTGGGGAAGCTGGACGTCTCGGTGCCTCTGGGATGCTGGAAGAAAAGGGCTTTTTAGGCTGCTCGTGGGACCCAGGAAATGAGAGAGAAACTGTGTTTTTTCTTTGCAGGATTTCTGCTGTGGGAGGGGCAAGGCCAAATAGGCGACAGAGATGCTTAACGTATAGTTACCAAGCACCTACTATGTTCCAGGTCATATTCTGGGTGCTGGGGTGAGAGCAGTCAACCAAACGGGCAAAAGTTTTGGCCCTGGGGGAATTGGGAATAAGCATTTAATATGGTACAATAGAAAGAGCGCTGGAGTTGGGGTCCCAGTCCTGGTTTTTTTATGACTTTATATGCTAGTGAGGAGAGGCTGATGTTCAGCAAAATGAAAAAGGAAAGTTTGTAACGTATTGGAAGGTGTTAAGTTCAGTGGAGAAAATTAAGCAAGGGGAGGAGATAAGGAAAGAGAGGGAGCGGCAGAGGTTACGATTTTATTTTAATTAAAAAATTTAAATCGAAATATAATTGACAAAAATTTAAAGTGTACAGTGTGATGATTTGAAATATGCATACATTGTGAAAGGATTCTCACCATTGAGTTACCACTGAGTTAACACATCCATCACTTCACACATTTACCCCCCTTTTTTGGTGAGAACACTTAACTTCTACCCTCTTAGCATATTTCAATTCTACAGTACAGTGTTATCAACTATAGTCGCAGTGTTTTACAATAAACCCTCAGACCTTCTTCAGCTTATAGCTAAAAGACTGCACCCTTTTACCAACCTCTCCCTATCTAACTCCCGCTCCCTGGCCCTGGCAACCACTTTTCTACTCTGTTTCTATGAATTTGACTTTATTTTTTAAAAGAAGATTCCATATATAAGTGACACCCTGCAGTATTTGCTTCCCTCTGTCTGACTTATTTCACTTAACATAATACCCTCCAGGTTTATCCATGTTGTGGCAAGTGGCAGGATTTTCCTGTTTTTGAAGGCTGAATAATATTCCATTGTATGTATATATCGAATTTTCTTTATCTACTTTTCTGATGGACACTTATACCTTGGCTATTGTGAACAAGATAATGATATCTCTTCAAGATAATGGCTTCATTTCCTTTGGCTATGTACCCAGAAGTGGGATTGTTGGATAATATGGTTGTTCTGCTTTTAATTTCTTGAGCAATCAAGGAGATTTTGATTTTTAAATAGAGTGATCAGAAAAGGCCTCCTGAAGAAGGGGTGTTTTCGGCAAAGGCTTGAAGAGGCAAGAGAGTGAGCCATCTGGATATCATCATCATTATTAATTGGAGTACTCAGAGAAGGTTTTTTCAAGGCTTTTAACAGTGGAGTTAGTTCGGTCTTCTGGAGAGGAAGCCTTCAGTGGAAGAGAGAAAATGTGATCCAATTGATCAGCATGGAGATGACCAGAGGGGGGAGGAAATGGTCGTATTTGACTGACTAGAGTCATGGCAATAAAAATGACAACTTATTGAGCATTTGCATATAGCACCTCATTCAGGACTCTTTGCAGTCCTGTAAAGTAGGTATTGGGGTCGTTCTGATTTTGTCACGGAGAAAGTGAAAGCTCAGAGAAGTGAAGTGATTTGCTAAAGGTCACACGGCTGGTAGGGGCAGGTCAGGGACCCAATCCGAGGGAATTCCCACTATACCGCCTATTGCCTAACGAATTTCTCGTAGATGGTGTTTGTAGGGTTTGGGTGAGACAAAGGTGACTTTATGTTCCTAGGGGCATCATAAGGAAGAGCGGTCCAGGGGTAAGAAATCAAAGCGTGATGGTTGTGCCTTTATGGAAAGTATGTTGAGCTAGGATCATTTTTGCTCTTATGATCCGTTAGAAACAAAGACTGGGCTCTTTCCTGGCTTGAGAAGGAAGATTTGACCGCTGGGGCATGGCCATCCTCTGAAGTGTCTAAATAAGGCATCTTTCCATTTTCTTTCTACTCATACCTAGGCAACAACAAGGCCCTTCCCACACGAGGAGAATGAAGTTCTCTTGATAAAAGGCAGAGAGGACAGACTTAAGGACAAGGAAATTCTTAGGTGCCTTGGCTGTGGTGTGGGATTCAGTGGGCATCTGGACTGAGCTCAAGAACATCCCTACAGGGAGGTAAAGCTACCTGGGTACTTGGAGTGAGTGGCCTGAGCAACATGGCACAGGGAACAGATGTCCTGAACCAAGTTGGGAATTTCCAGAGCCCAGAGGTTAGAGCAACTTGACATTCACTTTAAGGTGGATTTTGTTGTTTTACATTCTGTTTTCTGTCTTTCTTCTTCTTTTTATAAATCCTCACCTGAGGATATGTTTCTATTGATTTTTTTTTTTTTTTTTAAGAGAGGAAGGGAGAGAGACAAAAAATCAGTGTGAGAGAGAAACATTGATTGGTTGCCTCCCGTATGCATTCTGAGCAGGGATTGAGCCTGAAATCTAGGTATGCGCCCTGACCAGGAATCAAACCCTCCACCCTTTGGTGTACAGGCCGACGCTCCTACCGACTCAGCCACCCAGACAGGGATTACACTCTGATTTCACTAATACTTTTCATATATGGAATATCTTCCATGAGTTCTTTTTTCATGATATTTTTAATATCTCTCCCTCTTCAGTGATTGAATTTATTGCACGCTTACTGGGTGATGAGAGCTGTACTTGGTACTGAAGATGGGAAATAAGGTCCCTGTAATCCAGAAACTTACATTTTGGAGGACAGCACAGTACCAGGTGCATTTTCAGGTGCTTGTTATATACTTCAATGTTTTTAAAGCAATAAATGCATTGCTTTTAGATTTTAAATAAGACAGGTTCGATTTTGTCATTATACTATTGTTCAAAACAATTTGCTCAATCAGTGGATCAGCATTTCCTTCAATGGTCCCGGGATGATGAAGAAAGTTGGTGAGCATGTTATGTAAAACTTTAGGCATTAGGCATCTTGGATTCTTCCTCAAAGTAAGAGATTTTAAATTTAGGATCAGGAGCTCCTAGACCATACTCTAGGGAAAATCTTGAGAAAGATAAAAGGAGTTTACTAATGTCTGGCTGTGTGATCTTGGGTAGCTATCTGTGCCTCAGTTTCTTCATTTAGAAAATGATAGAGTTGGTATGGATGTTTATAATAAAGTCCCTTTCAGCTCTAAGATCTATGACTTTGGTCTAGAATGGAAATTAACAAGAAAAGAAATTTTGATAGATATTGCCTAATTGCCAATCTAGGAGCTGTTTCTACAAATACACCCATACTATTTTGGTATTTCATCTTTGTTAAGTGAAAATGCTATGTGTTGTTTTGTGTTTTATTTTTATTTTTTTCTTTAATTAATTGGAGTGGTCAGGTAGGTTTTCATATATATTAAATTTGAATAGCTATGCATTTTCTTAAGCAATTATATGACTTTGTGATCCAGATAAGACACCCTAAAGTTCCCTTGCCATCAAGTTCTTGGCTGATTTATTGGAGGTATTATTATTATTATTTTATTATTATTTTCAGTGAGATAAATCCCACTACTAAAAAAAAGAAGGAAGCTTCTTTCCTAGTCCATCCACTTTCCCATTTTCTTTTTCTCAAAGTTTATTGTATTGTGGTGCAAACATTCAACATGAGATCTATACTCTTAACACAATTTTAAGTGTACAACACACTTAACTAAAGGCACAACATTGTGCAAAAGGTCTCTAGAACTTATTCATCTTGCATATTGAGACTTTATGTGTGCTGATTAACAGTTCCCCGTTTCCCTCTCCCCCAGACCCTGACACCCACCATTCCACTTTCTCACTCCATAAGTTTGACTATTTTCGGTTCCTCATGTAAGTGGAATCATGCAGCATTTGCCCTCCCATGATTAGCTGATCTTACTCAGCACAATGTTCTCAGGGTTCATCCATGTTGTTGCATATGGCAAGATTTTCTTCTTTTTTAAGGCTGAATAATACTCCAATGTATGTCTATACCAATATTTTTTATTCAGCCATCAACTGGAAGTGTTTAGGTCGTTTCCAAGAAACACTGGAATGCTAGTATCTTTTGAGCTCCTGATTTCACCTCTTTTTTGGATAAATACCCAGCAGTGAGATTTTTGAGTCATAAGGTGGTTAGATTTTTAAAAATATATATATATCTTTATTGATTTCAGAGAGAGGAAAGGAGAGGGAGAGGGAGAGATGGAAACATCAATGATGAGAGAGTCATTGATCGGCTGCCTCCTGCATGACCCCAACTGGGGATCAAGCCCACAATCCGGGCATGTGCCCTGACCGGGAATCGAACCCCGATTGCCTGGATCCTAGGTCGATGCTCAACCGCTGAGCCACGCCCGGCCGGGCAGGTGGTTAGATTTTTAAATAAAATAGAAGAAGCTATTTTTTGAGGAATCTCTGTACGGCTTTCCATAGCGCCTTCCACTTTCTTAAACAACACTTTTACACCGCTTTTCTCAGACCTGCTCTCCTCTTAGCTGATAGCCACGCGTCTTCCTCACGGGGAAGATGACGCAGGCGGGAGGGAGCCCACACCGACCCCCACACGCTCATCTCCTGCGGCCCAGCATCCGCACGCACCCCGTGACTCCCGCACGCGCCCGTAGTGAACCGTTTGTGCTGCTATCTAGACACATCCCCTGCACTAATGCACTAATTCCCATCTCCCTTCGACTCTTTAAGTACATCAATCCATCAATTTTTCCCTCTCCTCCTCCATCGTTATTTTTCTCCTTTGTGGATAATTCTCATCATTATATAACATACTATTTTTTTTTTTTTTCCATCTTAAAAAACACTCATGGAGCTAGGCTCCTTAGAGAAATGACTGATTCTAGGGCTTGGGCAGGAAATTTGCAATCAAAGTAAAAACGTGCTACGAAACAAACAAACTACCTCTTAATGATGGGAGTATGTATGTCAAAGGGATACAAGAGCCAACAGAAAGGACTCCCAAAGGCCAAATCTGGAACAACTTGAGCAAGAAAATAAAGTATTGGATTATAACACGGAGTATAAAATAAATATTCATGAACTCATACTGATAGAAGTTAATAATTGAATAAGTAAATTAATGAAGGAGAAGAGATAAATCTTCCATGAAGAATTCCAGATAATTTATGTAAATACTCCACCCTAAAGGAGATGGAGCATAACTCCTCATTTTTAAAATGTAGGCTGCACATAGTGATTTTTGTCCAGAGAGTATAGCATGGAAAGGAAGAAAAAGTGTAACTGTATAGTAAAGAAATATGACAGTCACGTTGATAATATGTAACTTGAGATGATGTGATGAGCGAGGCCCTTTACCTCCGCGGTCTTCCTCCCCAAACAGTACCTCAGCTTAATCAGGAAAATATAAAATCCGAATGGAAATTTTACAAACTACCCAACTAAGAATCATAAAAACCATCCAGGTTATGAAAAAGAAGGGGAGTCTGAGAAACTGTCACAACCAAGGGGAACCTAAGGGACAGGACAACTAAATGTCATGTGGTCTCCTGGATGGGATCCTGGATAGAAAAAGGACATTACGGGAAAATTGAGGCAATCTGAATAAACTACGATTTTAGTTAATAATGATATCTCAGCGTTGGCTCATGAATAATGACAAGTGATCCAGGATAATGTAAGATGTTAATCCTAGGGAAACTGGTTATGGGATATCTGTGAACTCTGTACTATCTTCACAATAATTCTATAAATCTAAAACTATTCTAAAATTTAAAAAAAGACAATGTATTTTTTTCTTGACCCCACTTTCTCTACCAGCTACCATTCATTTCTTCTCTTTGCATCAAAACTCAGAAGATATTCACATATTCCCTATTTTCGGTTCTTGCCCATCTATTTAAAAAAACCTTCCTCCCATCAGGCTTTAGCCTCCAGCAGTAGAGTGAAAATGCTTTGGTGAAGGCCACCAAAGACTCCTGTGTTGACCTTCCTGTTGCTAAAGCCAACGGTTGTTTCACCTGCTAGTCATCCTTGGGATAATTGATCACACTCTTCTCACTTGACTTCTGGGCTCCTGGGCTCCCCTGGTTTCCTCTTCCATCACTCTCTGCTCTTTCTCAGTATCCTTGGCTAGTTCCTAAACTTTTATTGTTGGAAGGCGGTGAGCTCAGTTCTTACTTCTCTCCTGTTGTGACCTATGTTCTCTGCCTCGATGAGCAACTGTAGCCTCATGGCTCTGGGTCTTTATGCTGGCAACTCTGACTTGTTTCTCTAGCTTGGACCTCTCTCCTGAACTCCACAGTTCAGGAATTACATATATACACTCCACAACATGTTCAAAACCAAATGTCTGATCTCTCTCTCTACCCAAACCTACTCTAGCCTTCCCCATGTTGGTTGATGGCAACTCTGTTCTTCTAAATGATCAGTTAAAACATTTTTACATCCCATGCCCAGTCTTGCAGGAAATCCTTTTAGGCCCTTCCTTTAAAATATAGCTAAATTTCAACCACTTTCCACCTCCATTGGCCTTGGCCACTATCATCTTCCACTAGCCCTGTGTGGGTAGGTGGAGGGTAGTGATGGGAAGGGGGTTAAGGTGGGCCTCTGGGGACCTGGTGTTTATTGGTTCCCCGGCAAAAGTAGGTTACAGTTGTTCATATGAGAAAATATATAATAAAAGAATAAATAGTAATACAAGAATAAACTCGGTGTTTTGCGTACTCACAACTGTAAACTGCTTTTGCCCATCCCTGTACACGTGTGTGGAATATAAAAAAGCTGAGCTCATAGAAACAAAGTAGATTGTGGTTACCAGAGGCTGAGGTGGGGGTATGGGGACTGGGGAGATGTTTAAGGGCACAAACTTGCAACTAGTAGATCAGTAAGTCCTGGGGATCTAATGCACAGCATAGTGATTATAGCCAATAACACTGTATTATAAACTTCAAAGTGGCTAAGAGACTAGGTCTTAATTGTTCTCACAAGTAAGGGAATATTACTATGTGACAGGATATAGCAATATATGAATTTATCAAATCAACATATTGTACATCTTCATAAATCTTCATAATGCTATATGTCAATTATGTCTCAATTAAAAAATGCCAGAAGGAAAGAAAGGTCTGAAAGAAAAAATTAATTCATTGATAAAGCAGGGACAAAAGACTAATTTGTCTTTAAAACAGAGGTTCTCAACCAAGGGAGATTTTATCTTCCTTCCTCCCACCTCCCTCCCCCCCAAATTTGGCAAGGTCTGGAGACATTCTTGGTTGTCACATCTTGGGCTGCAATGAGCATATAGTGGGTGGAGGCCAGGGGTGCTGCTAAGCACCCTGCAATGCACAAATGGCCCCACAGTAAAGAATGATCAGCCTAAAATGTCGACAGTTCTGAAGTCGAGAAATCCTGCTTTAAAAGAACCCATGTGAGAAACTTCAGGATCACCCCACGTTTATTTCACCCGCCACAGCCTCTGCGGACACAGAGGCCTTAGTGCTTGATTCGGACAGTGTTCCCTTCCCAGGGGGCGTCCGGGAGCAGGAGCGAATTGCATTTGCTCCCTGGTAAATCTCTGACCTGGAAACCGGGCTCAATACTCCTCTCTCCCCCAGTCTTCGAGGCCCTGCCAGTTAGCTCGCAACAGACTCCCTGGACACAATTTAAATGTCATTTCAGGGCTGGGACTAGGGCATGAATATTTAAGATGTAAATTGTTTGGGTCCTGCCTAAATCTTTTATGGATTTAACTGGATGAGAAAAATGAGTGGCTACTTTTTGATCAAGTTCACTCTCCCTCCGTATTATTAACAAGCCCAGCCAAGTGAGCCAGACTGCGAGGGAACAGATGCTTGTTTGGGGGACCACATTAGATTCTGCTCCATTCCCAGCGCCATACTTATGGTTCAAAAACCAAAGGACAGGCAGGAGATTTGTCCTAGGTCAGTGTGGCCCTGCGGCAAAAGCTCTGGAGCATACCAAGTATTCCTGGGTGGGGGGGAACGTGGGGGCCGGGAAATGAAATTAAACACTGTAACTCTAGGTGGGGAATTAGGTACCTCGATAGTTGATTATAGAGCAATATTGACATTACCAGGATCTCACCCCAGGGATGAATCCTTTCCCATTCTCCAGCTTGAATCCCAGGGGCAGGTAATATTCCACAGGCAAAGAAACAGGTACAAATGGGGGGTGGGGTGAAAGAAACACTTGCCAGTTTTAAATGGACTCCAGAAGAATATCTATTTCAAGCTTTTGGGGAGAAATTATGCCCCCTACCTCTCACTCCCAGCCACTACCCAGAAATTAATTTTGCATGTTGATATGAAAGCAACATCCCTCTCCTCTGAATGTTGCTTTTGATTTTGACAGGTCACTTCAAAGGCTGTTATTAGACAAATATTCATTAACTAATAAGCTAGTTCTTGGGCAAAGCATGAATTTTTTGTCCTCTCATGGGAAAATTATAGAAAGCCGTAATTAAAAAGAAAATCACTAATTGTAAGGCACGGAATTTGTTTGCTAAGAATAGTCATTAAGGGGCAACAAAAGCATTAGCATTAGCAACTTCGATATCAGAAAACAACTATTAAAATGCAGGTGGAATCGAGGTGTTGGCCCAGACATAATAATGGCTTTACACCTACAGGTCTCTAATTGTGGTCTGAAGGGAGGTATTGTGGGTATTTTTTAAGGAATAATATAGATAGTGGGTATAAATTCTTAAGCAGCACGGCTTTTAGATTCCAAATTACAGCCTCAAGTTTTAATCTCTAGAGAACATTACCGTCGGGAGAGTTGCTCAGCTACACTGTCAGCGCCGTTATTGCTGTAGGATTGTGATGAATGGGCCAAAAGCAAGACAGAGAGTAATGTTTCTGTGGCCCAGACAGGCCACGAGACCAGTTTTGCATGCCAAGTGCCAGGGTCTGACACCAGCCTGAAGTCTGCACATCACTGCCTGATGTATTGCCCTTCTGGATAATAACTCGTATTGTTTTTGCTTCCTGACAACTATACTCTTTGGAGAAAATTTAGAAAATGCAGAAACTTGTAATGGAGGGGTTTTAAATTCTCCTTGATTTCACCAACCAGAGATCGCCAATGCTAACATTTTGCTGTGCTTTTTTGCCTTTTTATTGCATTTTAAACTATGTATTATATCATAATGATTACATGATAAAGTACACAAATTTTAAGTGTCCAAAATGTAATGAATTTGTATTTATACACAGACACAACCACCACCTGGATCAAGATAAATAACATTTCCAGCAGCACCCCCTCCTCCCTTCATGCCCTTTTCCAGTCAATACTCACCTCCCTGCCTCCCCCGTGCCTGGGTACCATTGTTCTGGTCACTCTCACAATAGATTATAGATGGACTCATGTGGACTATCTTCTGTGGGTCTCGCTTCTTTTATTCAACATTTTGTTTGTGAGATTAATCCATCTGGTTACAGTGTCTACCTACACCCTTTGTCACTGCTGTGTGACACCCTGTTCTATCCGATACTATAACTTATTTACCCACTGATGAACATGTGCATTGTTTCCAGTTTATAGCTAGTATGAACAAAGAACAGACATTCTTGAAAAGGTCTTTTAGTGGATAAGCCCTCATTTCTCTTGGATTTCTGTTCTTTTTGTGTGTGCATATAAGTGTCAATTATATTTTATAGGAAATCGAACTCACAGGACGTCTATTTATCTCTATCTATCTCTATCTCTGTCATCTCTATATCTCTATCTCTATCTCTATCTCTAATTTCTATCTCCATCTCTTTCTTTATCTCTATCTCTAATTTCTATCTCTATCTCTGTCTCTATCTCTATCTCTGTCTATCTCTCTCTCTCTAATCTCTACCTCCTTATTGGTCATAGGAGTCCAGTGTCTCCCAGGTGATAGGCCTTTCCTTCAGTCTTAGCAGCCCCAACATGCTCAGACATTGACCGGGGACCGTCTGGGGGAAGCAACACGGATACGTGCAGGATCATTCTTTCAATTCTTTAGGGATATAGATAGGCCCTCTTCAAGCTCAGCATGTCCCCAGCCAGCTTATCCTGGGATTTAGCCCTAGTTACTGGCCAGGCATCTAGGGAAGGAGGTTGGAGCAGGTCCCGACGGGGTGCACCTGTTACCTTGTCAAGAAGAAGCTTCCGAAGCATATTCAGCACCAAGGGCCTCTTGCGAGGGAAGGGCCGACACCTCTGTAGACCCAGAGGGTGTGGGGGTTTGCAGAGTCCACGCCCTCCATGTCCTCACGGGCACCCACCCAGACGTCTCCATCCCATGTGTCAGGATCCCGGCTTCTCCCCTCCAGGCCCCCGGCCGCAGCGTAGCAGACGAGCCGGCTGAGCCCTCAAGCAGCCCTGGAGCTCTGCAGCTCCGTCACCCTTAGGCGTCAGTCTGCTGCTCAGCTGGGCCTGCTCCTCCCCTGAAGTAGAAAAAGGCCTTTTTCTTGGCTCCCCAGAGGTGCTCCGCGTCTCACACTTTGCCATTAATTTTTTGTTCACAGGCTTCAGGCACTTAGGATTCTTCTGGGGGGCATCAATACACCTTGCTAGTAGCCAGGCCGCTCTGCTGACTTTGTGAGCATCGTCAAGCCCCATTTTCCCAACCACCCATGTCACCACACTTGCTACAGCTTTTCCTTTCACTAGGACATTTTCCAAGGACGCCATCACTGAATTTTTCAGCAAGTCAGCCACCAGCTTTGGGCAGAGGCTATCCACACTTACCTGTCCACCAGGAGGCCATCCTCCTCGCCTGCAGGCAGCTGGGGAGCCAGGCTCAAATGCCCCTCTTACTGCCTGTTCTCTCAGCCTACTTCTGGCCTCATTCGTGTTAGTTCCAGTCCCCTGAGGAGCAGAAATCAAGACAGGATGAAAGATTTTATTAGTGGACATGCTCGTGAAAGAAAAGGTGAAGGATCCAGAGAAGGTTAGGGGAGCTGTTGGGCTACAGTGCAAGTCTAACCCCCATAAAACAATTATCCTGTATTTACAATCGGTTTTTGGAGAAAGAGATATAGAGAGGTCAGGAGCTCCCAAGGGGTGCATTGTATGAGTGTCGGCATGGAGTCCTGGGAAGTGCCCCTAATTTAAAGCCTGGGGTTGAATCCTGGCTCTGTAGGTGCATAGCTGAACCTCTCTGAGTCTCTATAAAATGTAACAGCAACTGGATGTAAACATTTCGTTCTTTTCGGCTTCCTATTCTATTTCCCTTTCCTAACAAAACCCAACCTGCTTTTTGGGGAGTTATTATCTCTTTTCTGCTTCTGTCGGTTTCTGTTGCTTGCAACCAAAGATCCCCAACTGATAAACAACTATGTTCTAAGTTTGTTTTTCTGTGTGTGTGTTTAAGTGAGAATTAATGAGAGTGCATATTAGCTTAATCAGAGTCTAGAAGGGCTGGAGTAGGGGTGGAGGAAACTCTTGATTTCCAGTTTTCTTTCTTTCCTTCCATCCTAGAACTTTGCCTCCTTATTTGGGCCAGGAGCTCTCCTGTTCCTCCAGCAGCAATTTTTACTCACAATATGCTTTATAAGCATAGTATAATTATCCATACTGATCTGCTGTGCTATAGAATTCCTTTGGAGGACAGACAATATGAATTGCAAGGAGCTGGAAATGAACTTATCATGTGTTTTGAAGAGACGTGGGGGGTGGAGGGTGGAGCTTTTTGATTGTGGCTCAAAGACTGATTCTAATTGCTGTTTTTATTGCTGGTTTAGCTGATGCTCTCTTTAGTTCTTTACTTTTTTTTCTGTTTCTTTTCTAAGTGACTTGGGCAATGGCACACTTAACTCCACCCCAAATATATTTACTCAACCATTTAAACTATGTAAATAAACTCATGTAGCTGGGTAATTTTGGAAATAGCCCAAACCCAACAATTCCAGCTTTACTTAAAATATTGAGACTGAAGTACCCTCTGGTAAGGGTCATGCTTGAAACCAGAATAGTTTTCTTAAATACTCACTACTCATTTTATCCTGAATACAAAAATACGTCTAAAGTACCATGGTTAGTTAAGAAAATTGGCTTTGGAGTTAGACAGAGCTTGGTTTAAATCCTGGTTCTGCCACTTACACACTGTCACTGTAGGAAAATTAGCTCCTTCAACAGTAAGATGGAATAATAGTGCTATTAGCCTGGCTGATCTTACTTCATTCTTCAGACTTCAGAAGGAGTCTTGGGGAATCTTTCCCTCCCATGAGACTCCCACCCTCAGTCTAGATTAGATTTCCTTGTGAGACACAACCGTGCTCCTTCCCTCAGAGCCCCAATCCCAGATTGTGGGTTCACTCTTTTATTAGGCTATGACATCTGCCTCAGCATCCTGCCCTGCGCTAGACTGAGCTCCATGAGGTCAGGGCCAGCAGTTTCCGTCTCCTTTACCACTATGTTCTCAATGCTTAGTTCCTGGTTGGCGCTCAATGAATTTGAATGAATGCGTACATGAAGGAATGATTTCCTGTGGAGGAAGAACTGGGATCCTGTATAAAAACCACAGTGTCTGGTAATTGTAAAAACTGAATCAATGTAACCTCTGTATAAAGAAAAACACCAACATATACCCCAAGAACAAAAACAGAACCCCTTGCCCTGGCCAGTGTGGCTCAGTTGGTTGGAGTGTCGTCTTGTGCACCAAAAGATGGCGGGTTTGGCTTCTGGTTAGGGCACATACCCAGGTGTTGGGTTCAATCCCCAGTCAGGCAGAGGCAACTGATTGATGTTTCTCTCTCTCTCTCTAAAATTATAAATAAATAAATACATACCACAAACTTAAAAAACAAGCAAACAAAAACAAAAAATCAGAACCCCTTAACAACCAAACCACATGTCATGCAAGAAGTGAAATATTTATTTGTTGTCATCAATAAATGCTGATTTTTCAGGCAGAGTTATGATCCTGGAACGAACAACCATAGATCTTAGTTATTCAAAACAACGAAGGGTCATTTCTTGCTCACATGACATTTTCAATGAGAGTCAGGCTCTTGGTGGCTCCCCATCTCCCACAACAGGGTAACAAGCTTGAGAGCCTTATATCCAAAATTAAACACATAAACGGAAATGATACCAGGCATTTCCACTCAAAGCCCATTGGTCAGAATCCTTCACATGACTCCTATCTTAGCTGGGGCTGCTACAGCAAAATGTCATAGACTGAGTGGCTTAAACAACAGAAAATTATTTAGTTTTTTTTTCAAGTCACCTGGAAAGCATAGAAAACACCCAGTCAGAATGGCAGGTTAAGGAGACCCCTGGCTGTAACAGGTACGAATACTTTAGTTTCTGTTGTATAGGGATCGGAAGGGGGGGAGTTAGAGCAATGAGGGGTGGCCTTGGGAGTTCAGAGAAGTAACTCCGACCAGTAGGGGAATTACTTCAATATTTTATCAGCTCATGTGGCTGTGCAGAGGCGTCCTGGTTGTCAGACCTGGGCGGAGATGGGCTCCCTCTGGGTGTGACTGTCCCAAAGCCACATTCTTAAACATTTGCTAAAAAGCCACATTTTACAGGTGAGAGATTGAGACACAGAGAAGGCAAGAGACTTGCACCAGGTCACACAGCAGATCAGTGATAGAGCTCTCGACTCCTGACTCTTAGGTTTGCACCTCTTACTACCTGCCACCCAGCTTCTGGGGGAAAGTGAGCCTTGAAGCCCCAGCAGGATCCCAGGGCTTCAAGGCTCTGTGTCTACCTCTGCTCATCTGGCTGGCGTGGACAGACCCAGGGCGTTTAAGACAGGGGGCTTGGTGGCCTAGCATATTCTTATGCTGTCTATCCTGATGATGATGGCAGGGGGAAGGTGGCCCTTCCTGGGTCAGACTGGCCTGGGGTGGGTTGCCATGTGGCAGGCCAGACCTACAGGCTGCCTTTCCCTCTCTCAGCACTTTCTGAGCTGCACACCAGGTGGCTGAGTCAGCCCTGGATTCGGTGCAGGACCCCAGGCATGGGGCCTGGCCAGACCAGAGCGCACCTGGCCTCTTTCCTGATTTGAGAGTGAGACACACAGAGAGGCAAATTGTGAGACCAAGAAATAGAGAGAATGCAGAGCTATAGAGAGAACTAGAGGCAACAGATACTGAGAGGTAGAGAGCTAGGGGAAGACAGATAACTGGGTTCAAGAGAGACAGAGAGAAAGGGCAACAGGAAAACACCAGATAGAAAGACAACAGAGGAAACAGAGATAGAAGGAAAGAAATAGAGAGGAAGGAACAGCACAGGGGGAGAGAGAGAGTGAGCGTGACACAGAGAGATGGGGAAGCGGTGCCATCGCACACAGTGACGGGGTGGGGATGTGCCTGTGACATGTTTTCCCACGTTAACATGTTTTCCCATGTTTATGTTTTAAGCTGCAAAGGGTCAGTGGAGAACAATTCAGGAGAAAGATGGTTGGGGTGTGGTGGGAGGAAGAAGGCATAGGACAAGCGGAGCCTTTCCCTGCATCTGTGCCTGTTTATTTAGAGGGGAGCAGAAATGCAGACTCTTGGACTCCCACAGCTGGCATTCCCTCCCACCGCCGCCCCTGCAAGGTCATTGCCTCTGAGCCTTATTTATTGCTCCCAAATCTGGGCCTGCGAGGAGCCTCTGCCTGGAAGCTCGGGCGGAATCTTCCATCTGAATCCTGAACTTGGCCTCCAGCCAGGGCAGCTGAAAGGGAGGACCAGTGGGAGGGCAGACCTTGATTTGTACCATGGTGGCTTTTTTTCCCCCTGAAAGTGGCAGGGAGATCCCTTGTTACCTAGGGATTTGTCTTGGCTACATTCCTTCCCACTAAAGAAACACTTTAAAACCCCCACACAAGTTCCTAATTCAACTCTGGCTCTTTTAACCAGACCCAAAGAGCTCAGTACCTATAGCTCCCAGTGATTTAGAACATACAGTGTCAGGAATGCTGCAGGGATTATGTCATTTGGTTCTTGTGTAAAGTTCTGAAGAAGGCACCATTGTTTCCCCTTTATAGGTGAGATCACGGAGGCTCAGAGACAGGAAGAATCATGCCCAGGGTCCTGGTTCTGTGTGCGCCAGAGCCCGATCTGTTGGCTGCGTGTCTCAGTCACTGTGCCGTTCTGCGCACCCCAACCCATCACACAGATGAAGACACTGAGGCTCATCAGGTCTGTTAACTGGCCCAAGGTCCCAGGACTAGAAAGGTGCAGAGCAAGAAGTTGCACTCAGGTCTGTCTTTGGGCCTCTGTTCTTGCCCCATGCACTGGGCTGGGGTCTTTTAGAAACAGAGACTCCTTCCAGACATTGTGCCTGGTGAGGGAGTAAGGAAACTAAAGGCTCCAAAAGAACTGTATAGTCACTGAGAAATGCGTGAGACGGTAAATTTCATGTATGTGAATCTTACTACAATTAAAAAATATTTTAAAGGAAAAAAAATCTCCAATAGTCACCCCCTTGGGCATGGAAAATGCACCCTTATCAAGTCTTGCTATTTGAATGACAGAGTTTCCCTTACTGTCTCTCCATTAACCTGCTTTCTCCTTCATCCCAGGGCTTCTGCATAGTCATAGCTTCTATTGTTTCCTGTGTTTCTGCTGCCTCACAGTCTTCTGCTTCCTGTGTTCTCTGTGTGCCTCTCCACTTTTCCCCACCCCCTCTTATCTATCTATCTATCTATCTATCTATCTATCTATCTATCTATCTATCTATCTATCTATCTATCTATCTATTATCTATCTATCATCTATCATCATCTGTCTATCTCTATCATCTCTCTATCATCTATCTATATCTATCTATCTATCTATCTATCTATCTATCTATCTATCTATCATCATCATCATCTCACTAAAATCTATCATCTATCTATATCTATCTATCTATCTATCTATCTATCTATCTATCTATCTATCTATCTATCTATCTATCATCTATCTATCTATCTATCTATCATCATCATCTCACTAAAATCTATCTATCATCTATCTATCTATCTATCTATCTCTCTATCTATCTATCTATCATCTATCTATCTATCATCTATCCATCTATCTATCATCTATCATCATCTGTCTATCTCTATCATCTGTCTATCATCTGTCTATCATCTATCATCTATCTATCTATCTATCTATCTATCTATCTATCTATCTATCTATCATCTATCTACCTATCATCTATCTATCATCTATCATCAACTATCTATCTCTCTGTCATCTATCTATCTATCTATCTATCTATCTATCTATCTATCTATCTATCTATCTATCATCTATCCATCTATCTATCATCTATCATCATCTGTCTATCTCTATCATCTGTCTATCATCTGTCTATCATCTATCATCTATCTATCTATCTATCTATCTATCTATCTATCTATCTATCTATCTATCATCTATCTACCTATCATCTATCTATCTATCTATCATCTATCATCATCTATCTATCTCTCTATCATCTATCTATCATCTATCTATCTATTATCATCTATCATCCATCCATCCATCTTCCAAGTCAATCTTCCTAATACAGAAGATCAGACTAGAGGCCCTCTTAGGTTTGGTTGCCTGGAAAAGGTCCTCAGATGGAGATTTGCCTCCAGGAATTTTGGGGGACAGCTTTAAGGATTAGTACCATGGAGAGGAGTGAAGAAAACAGGACCGGGCAGAGGAGAAGTTGAACTGGGGTGCAGTCGGAACAAAGGCCTCCATGGATCCCATGGACGCTATGGAGCTGGGATGTGGGCATTCAGAGCTGTTCTCTTCAGGCAAGCTGGTCAAGTCTGTATATAGACGCTGCCCCATCATTGGATGTGGGCTGCCCTTTGAGGGTGATGTGACCTCGGGTGAGGTGGCTCCCTTTCACTGAGGCCGATTCTCACTGAGATCCATCAGCTACCAGCTATCCCTTCCCCTGGGGCAGTGAGCGCTTCAGTATTCCAAATTATTCCTACCACTTAAGACCTGTTGACCCAGCTGTTAAGAGCAGGTATCTAAAGAGACTCTGCAGCTCATTTCCAAATAGGATGATCATTTCCTCTCTGCTCTACAAGCAATTCCCCTGGATGTCATCCCACCCAAAGTTCCAGCAATTGGACACTGAGGAAGTGACCTCAGAATGCAGGTCAGGCAACAGCCCCTTCTGAACAATAGTAGGTCTTTTCAGCCAGACTATCATTTAGAATTCCCTGATTCTTCTGGAGTTTTCTTGTGGACCATTATTTGGTCTCTCTTTCCTCTCTAGCAGTTTTTCCCCATGCAGTTAAAACAGAGATGGGACACACATATGCTACATACGCCAATATAGCAGCATCAGTCACACCACACTCTCCCTGCTGCAGCTAAGCTGTGGCAGGGCTCCCATCTTCTCCTTCCCCCTAATTGACTTCCAAATTCAGCCTCCTGGGAGGCGCTTTGACTGGCTTTCCACATTCAGCCTCTCAACCTTAATTTAATGCTTCTTAGGTGGTGAGAACTTATGTTTCCCACCTACTAGTTGGCATCTGGCTGAATTCTCATCCTGAGGAATTTAGTTAAATTAATGTCAAACCTTTGTACATTGCATTTGGGTTGTCAAAAGCGACACATACTCCTCCTGTTCCCAGTCCTGCAGAGAGACCTTTCACCTACTCCAGGACGGTGTTGGCATCTGGAGGGGTCCAGTCGCGGCCCTACCAAGATTATTAGTTACAGGATTTGCTCTGTTAAACCCAGGAGTCAAAGGGCCCTGGCTGGGGAGAGCTGGTGGATGCTAAGAGCAGGGTGGGTGACCCAGAGTCTGCTTAGCTTGGCCCAGGCAGCCTGGTGTGAGGTCTTGGAGCAAAACTTCCATACCTCCTCCTTCCAAGGCCAAGCCACAGAGTCTATTCTTGGAGCAGATAACTTTTCATCACTGAGTTGGCAAATGCTTATAATTGGTTTTTCACACATCCTTCCTGGACAGGAGACAGTTTTTGTTGTAATTAAAATTTAAATGCAGGGTTATGATAAACCACCCCGCCTCGGTAGGGCTGGCTCTGGCGAAACAGTGAGTGACACTGGGAAGCACGTTTTCTCTTCACATCTTATTTCCACAGCTCTATTCTTTTTCTCCAACAGTGATCATTCACTGCGAGTAACCCAACTTACTTTAGGTAAATTAGATGTCCCAGGAGTCAGAGCTTGACGCAAATAAGGCCACTTTAAGATAAATGTCCAGGTGATACTGGCTGGTAGCTTTTACTGCCTCTTGCTGGACCCCCACTCGCCTCCAGGAGTCCTCTAGGGGTGGCTCATGCATATGAGAAACACTCCCCCTCAGGTTCTTCCATCCAAGTCTTTTCCTGAAATGTGCCTCCTACAGACTGTCCAAGGGCACCGACTCTCTGCTGTACTACTGCTGGAGTCTCCCATGACAAGTCTGACGCCCTACTGCTCTGCGGGGGGCAGTGGGCACCCCTGGTTCTTCATAAAGGCACCCCAGTCCCTGCAGTGTGCTGCTGTGTGTCCCTCTCCTGCAATGGGAGAAACATCCCTCTGCCCAGCCTGTCACTGAATTTGGTAATTAGGCCCCCAAAACAATTCTGCTTGTGCCCAGAGCCTCTCAGGAAAGCATCAATTTCTCTTCTACCATCAGGGATCAAGCCACTGAGACACAGACTAGCATCTCTAGACCTCATGAGAACTTGACTGAAAGGAGCACTAGACCTCTCGATTTTCCCCCCTTTGCTCACAGCTTAGAAGACCCTGCCTTACTGTTGGAAGGAAGGGGCACACGGGGAGGCTGCATCGTGAAGCAGATTTAGTGATGCATCCTCAGTAACATCCATCATTCAAACTCTCCAAGCTGTTTTTCCAGTGATGTTGTATAAGCCACACATGGTGGAGGGAATGGAGTTAGTTCATGCCAACTCGGCTGCTGCAGGAATAATGACATCATGGGCAATAATACAGTAATCGAGCAGCAACAGATGGAAAGGAAGAATTCCAGTTATGCCAGGGAACTGTTGGCTACATGAATTGTTTTGGGTCCTAGCTGGTCAAAACCAAACCCAATTGCACTAGCCACAGAATAACAGGAGTGCTATCCTTCATCCAGAAACATCAGCCAGTCCCATCTAGAGTCTTTCTGGAAGCACGAGGGGTGGGGCTGCAATTTCAAAGCACCACCCTCCACTCAGCATCGAAGAGCCCCGTTTGTTCACTGACGTCTAGAGCATCGGAACCGGGGAATCGGATGAATTTTCCTTCGCCTTTTAGTTTCCTTTATTAATGGAACGTTTTAGCAAGCTGTGTATACGTTTTACTTATACATAACCACAGTCCTTCACACAAAGGGAACAGATGGCCCTGAAAGCTGGAGATTGGGCCGAGCACGTCTCTTATAACAGGCGCTAACAGAGCCTTGTCTGGGATGTCCAGGAACTCGACTCTAATTGCAGGGTTGCTTTTTCCAATTCTGTATAACTATATGTTTCTTTGTCTGCAATTTTTCTCCCTTAGATTTAATGCTTCTCTTTGAGCTCCTGTCAAATAGGAATCTGAGTAGAGTAACCGAGACTGAGCTTGACGACCATGGTTTTCCTGGAATAGTGTCTCTTAAACACAAACTGTCTCTATAGCCACAGCTCCCTGGAGCTTCCTCTTGAGATGCCTTATTTAGTATCACGTGAACCCTCCAGGTAGCCACAGGTGACCAGTCGTGATTGGCTGGCACTTAGCCAAAAGTAGCCATGAGGTGGCCTCGTATGAGAATCCTGTCTCTACATTGGATGATGATTCATTAGCCCCATTAGGTTCTCTTGCTGAAAGATTTGAATAGGAGACATGCTCAGAAGGACTGGGATGTAAGTTGGTGCAAGGAGGGACCTTGTCTGTTTTCTTTACTGATTTATCACCATTGTCTATGACAGTCTATGGCATAACCACCCAATGTACATATGATAAATTAATGAAATACATGGACCCATGTGTAGAAGGATTTTTTTTGTGTGTGTATAAAATGAATCTGCACCGATTTCCCCCCTATTTTACTTTCTCTCTTGCCACCAGGCATCTAGGTTCCTCTCCTTCACCTCCTTTTAATTATCATTTTAAATAGGCTTTTTTAAAGGAGCAGTTTTAGGTTCACAGCAAACTTGAGCAGAAGGTATGGAGCCTTCCCATATATTCCCTGCCCTCCTCCTCACAGGCACAGCCTCCTCCACTACCAGCATCCCCACCACAGCGGTACATTTGCCACAATTGATGAAGCTACACTGAAGCATCATTATCACCCAGAGTCCATAGTTTACATTAGAATTCACTCTTGGCGCTGTACATTCTGTGTTTGGACAAATGTATCTACCATTATAGTGTCATATGGAGTATTTTCATTGCCCTAAAAGTCCTCCGTGCTCCACCTATTCATCCCTCCCTCTGCCCTAACTCCTGGCAACCACTGATCCTTTCACTCTCTTTGTACCTTTGCCTTTCCCGGAATGTCATGTAGCTGGGATCATACAGCATGTAACCTTTTCAGATCGGCTTCTTTCACTTGGAATATGCATTAAGGTTCTTCCATGCCTTTTCATGACTTGAGAGCTCATTATTTTTAGCACTGAATAATATTCCATTGTCTGGATGTACCACAGGTTACATATTCATTCAGCGACCGAAGGTCACCTGGTTACGCCCAGGTTTTGGCAATTATGAATAAGGCTGCTGTAAGCATCTGTATGCAGGTTTTCATGGGGACACATTTTCAACTCCTCTGAGTAAATGCCAAGGAGCACAATTGCTGGATCATATGGTAAGAGTATGTTTGGTGTTATAAGAAAATGCGGAGCTGGCTTCCAAGGTGGCTGTACCGTTTTGCATTCCCAAGAGCAATAAACGAGATTCCCTATTGTTCCACATCCTTGTCAGCATTTGGTATTGTTGGTGTTCAGAATTTTGGCCATGCTAATGGGCACGTAGTGGTATCTTGTTGTTTTAACTCACAATTCCCTAATGATATATGATGTGAAACATTTTTTCATAGGCTTATTTGCCATCTCTCTATGTTATCTCTGGTAAGATGTCTCTTCAGATCTTTAGCTTATTTTTAAATCATGTTGTTTGTTTTCTCATTGTAGAGTTTTAAGAGTTGTTTGTATGTTTTGAGTAACAGTCTTCGATCAGATGTGTGTTTTACAAATATTTCCTCCCAGCCTCATGGTTTGTCTTCTCATTCTCTTGACTTGCCCTTTTTCATGACTCTGTCTTGACGGGCAGTGTGGCGTAGTGTTTCAGCATTCAGATTCTGGAGGCGCCCACCTTGAGTTTAAGTCCTGATTTTGTCACTTACTCAAGTTGCTCAAGAAACTGATCATCCATTCTGACTCAATTTCCCCATCTGTGAAATGGAAATAATAATAGTGCCACCCTGTAGAGTTGTCATGAGGAGTTAGAACTGTCCTGGCATGTAGATAAATAAGCAGTGTATAAATGGTAGTCTTTATTATCAAGGATTTTCATTTTTCATTTTGCATAATTTGGATCCGCTCGCTAACTTGCTCTTATCTCCTACTGTTCTCTCCTCCACTCACTCCATTTGAGCCACACCAACCTCTTTCTTCATCTGTTTCCTCCTCCTGAAGTGCTCTCCTCCCCAAATACCCACGGCTTCCTCCATCATCTCATCTTCACGGTTTTTGCCCGTCCTAAGCAAAAGCAGTTTGAAGGCAATGGGGCTTCCTCTCTTTTGTAGAAGCTGAGCCCATTGATGCTTAGGTGTCCCGGAGGGAGGGGCCATTGTAGGAGAGGTGAGATGGGGAGGAGACATGCCCTGAGATTGTGAGAGAGAGGGTCTCTAGGTTCAGAAAACAGTGGGGACTGAGCCCTGCTCTCTGGGAATGTTCCTGGGAGATGGCAAGGCTGCAAGGCAAGACTGGGGGTGGTCCCAGGGAGACTGGGTACCCCAATCCTGCCCAGGATCTTCAGTGTCTAAGCGTGATCTGTAAACCACAGAACCCCTAGGACCGAAGGTGCCATGGAGACTGAAGCAGGTGGTACCCTGCTGGTACCCAAGTTAGGCAGTGCTTGGGGAGAGAGCCTCTAATGCCTATCACGACACGAAACTCTAGTTCCTCTGCATCAGCCACACGTGTTTCTATAAAACATAGAGGGTGATGTTTCTTTCACCTCAGAGTTTGGACTTAAGGATTATATGTAAGACAAATCTCTTCTCAGGTTCATCCCTGCCATTGTAGCTTGAGAAATCTAGTTACTGGCGAAGTTGACTTTTTAGAAGTCTATTCTTCCTTGTGTCTTTCCTCCTTTCCTAGCCTACTCCCTAATCCTTCAGGTATTGGAAGTAAGTTCTCTTCTCAGACACCACTTTTTTTTTCTTCTAAATGCAAACTTTAAAAAAATATGATGTCAAAATGCAAATTCTAAAAAAAATTCTGTATTTTCCATCTTTACTTAAAAATTCCTTTGCCAAAAGAAGTTACATGGGGTTCTTCCTTGCTAGGAAAAAGTGAAGGGCAATATTATGCTATTTATTTTGGCCCGCCGCCCTGATGCTAGCTGTAATGTAAGTTACATAGTATACCTCAAAGTACAATGAAACTAGAGCAAAAAATGCTTTGGAAATACTGTAGCTTGTTTTTTTGTTTTGTTTTTCATTTTTTCAGCGCACATCTTTGAATTCTCACGAGCCTGGGACAAGGCCTGGTTACTGTGACTTGAGGCCACCTTTGTTCAGAAGGTGGTAGTCATTACTCCTGATCACCACAGTTTTCTGGTTTTCTCCTCTATGGGACCTGTGGTTGGAGTGCTTTTCCTGGCCTCTTGGGGTTGGATGGGACCTGATAAGTCATCCTGACCGATGAACTGTGAGTGGAAGTGATGTTCATTACTTCTGGCATGAAGCATTCGGTTCCCAGTCCTCCAGCTACCTTTCCCCGTCACTGGCGGGGCAGCTGGCGATGTCTGAGATGGTAGCTGCTCGGTCAGGCTGCTCTGAATTAATGAAGACTAGCAGAGCCTCCCTAGCAAGCTATCTGGCAGACTTCAAGCTAGAAATAAACTTCAGTTGTTTGAAGTGAGATTTGGGCATGTTCGTTATCACGGCCTCAACTAGTTGATCCTGACTGATACCCACATCAAGCTCTCTAACAACACTGTTGCCAAACTGTTGAAACCCAAAGAAACATTCAAAATATTGGAACAGGCATATCTTCACACATAAGATAGTTTGCCTTGACATATATTTCCAGAAAGAAGTTGATGTTGCTATATTTAGAGCATGAAGCAAAAGGACTGTTTTGGAGTGTTCAGACAGATAAATGTGCTCAAAATCATATTCAAAATGTCCCACCTATCGCCTGGTTGGAAATATTAATAAAGTATAAAAGTTGACAGTGTTTCCTTTTGTATGTTGGGAACACACACGCGCGCGCGCACACACATGCACACACACACTATAGCTAAGAGTTGTTTGGTTGCAAAAAATAGAGAACATTTGATCCAATTCAGAGAAGTTGGATTAATTGCTCAAAATCAAACTATGATATGGAAGAGGCCACACAATGACCTGGATCTCTGGGCTTTGTATCACCTGTTCTTAATTCGAGCCTCACAAAGTTCTGTAAAACCATGAAGCATGTTCTCAGATTCTCTTTCATCATCACAGTTGATAGAATTTTCACAGAATTTGCACATTAATTCCTTGTTGAATTTTCATTATTTTACTATCATCTGTTTTATTCCTGGATTCCTTTTGATTATATATTTTACCCTCCTGGGAAGCCTTTCTTCTGGTGTTATGATATACATTTTAGTGTTTGTATTTCTGTTATCTAATTTCAGAATTTTTATCAAGGACGGACTTAGGAGTTGAGTTGGAAGGGAGGTTTGTTCTAGAGGTACATCTCCACAGACTTTTATTAAGGATGAGAAAATGTCAATTGTCCATAGCAAGGGATGGGAGAGTTGCTTATGGAGATTAGGGGGGAACCAAGCCCTCCTCACTCCAAAACCATCCCCTGGCACCATGACTGCCGTCTTCCTGGAGAATCTTTACTTCAAAGGCAGTGATTCCCCAGCTTTCTTCCATTCGTTTCTTTGAACAAGACTCCCACAAGCTCATTTCTGATACTGTTGTAATCAATGGAGAGAATGATGGATTTGGTATCTGATCAGTTCATTGGGAGACTTTGGACAAGTTGCTTTGCTCCTTAAATGGGAAATGATGATATGACTTTAGAGTTAGTATCACTTCTGGGAATGGCTCTACTTATGGTGAGGGCCCAAGAAACACTTATTTCCACTCTTTTCCTACAGTTTATGGGTAAGGCACATAGCCTAGTGGTGAAGTGCGCAAGCTCGGAGGTCACACAGCTGGGTTCAGACCCTACATCCTGCCTTTTGCCAGCTGTGTGTAAATTGGTGGCAAATTACTTCACTTCTCTAGGCCTCCCTTGTCATGTCTACAAATGAAGGATAATATGGGACTTGATATATAATAGGGATTAAATGAAATATTGAAGTTACAGCCTTTGTAAATTGTAGACACTCAAGAAATGGTAGGTTTCATCAGCTTTGTTGTTAAATACAAGTTTCTCTCTTCTTATCCAGTCTTGTGTCTTCCAATACAACCCACAAACCGTGATCTGAAACCCTTGGGGCCATGTGTGTTGGAATTCAGAACACTGTAGAAATTACAAAAATAATGTGGTCCATATACCATACACTCCACAGCATCCCATCCCAGTGGGGTTGGGGGTCCTACTTCATGATCAGCTCATTTCTGCAGTGAAATATGTGAAGCTTCACGCTAAGTGGGATGTGGGATAAACAAGGGGTATATATAACCTCACTTCAGTTCGAGCCCAGTTTTGCTGCCAAATGAATTTGTGCCAAAATTAATGGAAAAAAATTGGCTTCTGGGCCTTTTTGGAATTCAGGGACCTGTGCAATCATCATAATTTCTCCGTTCTGTGATTTTAAGCTATTTTTATTACCCGTTTCTACATTACGCCGCGCTTTCCACATTTCTGTGTGTTTACTTAATCCTTCAAGGAGTCTTTTGTTCCACTTATTTATGCATTCAATTGGTTGATTCTGGTATGTGCCCCGACCGGAGATTGAACCTGCAACCTTGGCGTATCGGGACGACCAGCTGAGCTCTGAAAAACTGAAATGCCCCTCCAGGGCCTTCAAGGAGTCTTCTGAGCTCTTAGCTCTCCTGCCTCGACGTCCTGTGATTCACTGCTTCCTCTCATCTCTGTTCCTGTCCTTCACCTGCTCCTGGATTTTCCTGCCTCTTTCTGGGGTTCACACATACTGGCATAAAGCCAGTGTTCATTTTCTTTGGGTGTTGTTTCCGCTGTTACATTCTCTCTAGTTTCCCATCTTCCCTTCCTCTCCTCCTCTGCGCATTTCAGACAGCCTCCCTCCTGCCTCTCTTGCGCGTGTGTCATCTTCTATCTGCCGTTTTCTTTCTGTCTCTTTGTTCATTGTTAGTGGCCCTTGGCTCTCACCCCAACTGCCGTACCAGCAAATTTCTCCTTTAATCCCTTCATCTCCCCCGCACATCCCTCTTCGTCTACTCTTTAAGTTACGATGCCAATAATATCATTATGATAATTTATTAAGCTCTTACTGTGTACTAAGCACTTTACATGGATCGTTTAATTTTATCCCCACAGCACATCGTGAGGTAGGGACTCTCTTATTTCTCATATTTCAAGAGAAAATTCGGTCTGAGAGATAAAGCGACTTGCTCAAGTAGTCAAGTAGCAGAAATGGAATTCAAACCCTGCTGCATTAAATCTTTGCATTTAATTCTTGTTGCATTGAGCTAATTCCGAAGCTCATGATTTTGATCACTAGGCCTATATTTTCTCCATTGCAGAGGATATTAGCAACCCACTTATTTCATTTCTCTTTCTTGGTTCTTGTAGATTCTCATTATGACTCTACATAGTAAGAACGCCTGCCTCCTTTTCAGTGTGCCATTTAACTCGGATGTCTTGTCTCAATCTGTGTCTTTCTCTGGTTGGATCCTTTATCTTTTCCTGGTGACACATTGAGATTACTTGATAATCCCCACATACTTCTGTTGGACTACAGGAAAGGTCTCAATGTCAAATATTCTCACCCCCACAAACCACTGAAGGGGCCTGGAAATAGATGCTGGACAGCAGGAATGGCATCTGTTTCCTCGGTTACCGTGCCCGCCTCTGAACACGCCATTCAAAGTCACACCTTGGCAGAATGACTTTGTATCATGGACCTTTCCAGGCATCTGTGACTAACTGAACTGATGATTACCCCATTAGTCAGACCGAGCTCCGCTGTGCTGCAGTCAGATAAAGCCCACGCTTCTGGTTTAAGACAACACAGAGGTGTGTCCCTCACATCACAGCCGGAGGTGGTGCTGGTGGCTTCCTTGACTTTCCTCCTTGAACAGTGACTCAGGGATCTGGGAGCTTCCATCCTGCAGGTCCACTGTCTCCAAGTTCTTTACTCCCTGCACTTGATGAGAGCGCGGTGTGGCCTATGCACAGACCTGCACTCGCGCGTAGTCGTTATCATCTTCGGGCCTCAGGCGAGGAGACCTGGTTATTGCCCCAGGTGTTCCAGCTAAGTAAGTGGTAGATTCCAGACCCACATCACAGCCCCGACTCTTCTTTCTACTCTATATTTTTTGTAACTGGAGATGTTTTATCTGTGTTAATGCTCCCTGTCTTGATTCATTCATTCACAATAAATTAGAATTTCTTACTCTTTTTTTCCTGATAATCCTTGCAAAATGTCCAAGGAGGACTCTCATTGGCTGTGCTTGGGCCACCTGTCTGTCCTCAAACCAATCCCTGTGGCCTAGACAATGCAGTGTTCTGAATGGCCAGACCTGTGTCATGCATCGATGCAGTGTTCTGATTGGCCAGACCTGTGTCATGCATCGATGCAGTGTTCTGATTGGCCAGACCTGTGTCATGCATCGATGCAGTGTTCTGATTGGCCAGACCTGTGTCATGCATCGATGCAGTGTTCTGATTGGCCAGACCTGTGTCATGCATCGATGCAGTGTTCTGATTGGCCAGACCTGTGTCATGCATCGATGCAGTGTTCTGATTGGCCAGACCTGTGTCATGCATCGATGCAGTGTTCTGATTCGCCAGATCTGTGTCATGCATCGATGCAGTGTTCTGATTGGCCAGACCTGTGTCATGCATCGATGCAGTGTTCTGATTCGCCAGACCTGTGTCATGCATCGATGCAGTGTTCTGATTGGCCATGTCTGTGTCATGCGGAGGAAATGGAGTAGCTAGCACCTTCACCCTTATGAATATGTAACGGGAACAGTGGGGCGCTACACCCCTTAAGTAAATCCAGTGTGTTACTAAGTGGGGAAGAGGCAGTAGACGTCACGCAGGCATCTACCTAGTTGAACAACTGAAGAAGGAAACGGACATAGAATTAGTGAGAAGGGAAAGAATCGAATGGGCACATGACACAGACCCGACCAATCAGAATGCTGCCTTCTCCCACCATCCTCATTGGCTTGAGGATGACCATGTGACCCGCGCCCAGCCAATGAGAGCCCTTCCTGGAGTGAAGGCATGAACAACCGACGCTGCTCGGGTGGAGGATCCGGAGCCCTTCCCGATGATTAAAAGCGAGTTAAGGGTAAGTGGACGACACAGGGAAGATCAATGTTGCCCGTTTCCTGTGTAGCTTCACGGTAGGGCTCATCTTGCTCGGGGTGAATGTTCAAGGACACAGAAACTTTTTGAGGCAGACACAGTCGCGGTTCCCCTGCGCCCCCTCGACGTCTCTCGGTCCCACTGAGGCGGGAGCGGCGCCCGCCGTCCGCCTGCTCACCCCGCAGCCGCAGCCCCGCGCAGGGAAGCGGCCCCGGCCTGCCGAGCTCACCCCCTCCTTCCCTCGCCGCGGCCGCCTTAGAAAACGCCTTCCCGTCAGCAAGGCTGAAAAGCAGCCCTGAGGCCGGCCCGCCAGCCTTCCCTTCCCTTCCGTGGACCAAGCGGCTTGTGCTGCCCGGGGCCTGCAGGGCTCCTCTCTCCCTGAGTCGACGAGATTTTGTCTATAGGTCTTTCTGCTATGTTCCTCCGGAGGGAGGTAAACTGCCTTTAAGTAATTGCTGAAGAAGGCATAAACCAGGGAAATTTGATTTGAGTAGGCAATTTGAATCGGGAAATGCTTGTATAAATAACCAAAGCAGCTGAAGGCGGCAGGTTTGTGCTCCAAAGATTTTTTTTTTTTTTTTAATCTCAGGGTCTTCAGAAAAGAAGTTCTGCTGCAGCAGCTTAAACCATCCCTGGGCTCTCAAGCTGGGCCTGTGCTAGGTTGGCACCATCAAGGGCCAGTCTGGAGCTTGGTAACCTGAACTTGCCTCCTTAATCTGTATCTTTGGACCAGAGGGGGAGGGAAGCTTGAATTCCTCAAACAATGCTCTGTAATCAAAAGCAATGACACAGTGTTAAAAAAAATAAGACGATTTTTGGTGGTGGCGGTGGTGGTGGGTAGGTAGAGATTAACCAGGGAACTTCTATGCCTATATGCATAACCCATGGACACAGAAAATAGTGTGGTGAAGGCCTGGTGTGGGGTGTGGGGTGGAGGGGGTCAATGGGGGGAAAAAGGGGGACATTTGTAATACTTTCAACCATAAAGATGAAAAAAGTAAATTTGATTTGTAATGACAGAAAAATGTATTTGACTATATGGTATTATAGTATGGTATATATTATATGGTATATATATATATATATATAAAATATGGTATTATATATATACATGTACATATATAAACATTGTAAATGTATATAAAAGGCCAGAAAGAATAAAAAGAATATTTTGAAAATAAAAAAAAATCCAAACAAACAAAAAACCAAAATGATTTTGAACTAAGAAGCAGTTTGGAGTCATCTAATCCAACCTTGCCAATGAGGGAATTAGGAGCCAGTGAAAGGAAGTCACATTGAGACTTTGGAAATGTCATAGTTGGCTTTTCCTGCAACAGCAAAACCCCCCAAATCCCAGAGATCTAAGTTTCTGGCTTGTGTCACATCAGAGCTGTAGGTTTCCCGTGGCTCTCCAGGTCTGGGGTGGCCTGAACTCACTCCACATGGCTTCTCAAGGAACAGCCACCCTCTGGGGCATGCCACTGTCATGGAGGGTGACAGAGGCTCAGGAGGAGCAGACCAACCACAGGAGTATGCTTATAGCTCCTGCTTGGATGTGGTGTGTCACATCTGCTCATGTTTTATTAGTCCAAACATGTCCCCTGGCTGCCACGTCCACTGACAATAGGGTGATGATTCTATTTACCTAGTGGGAAGCATGACAAGAGAGCAGGGTACAAATGCTTGTGGACAAGCAATGCAAACCGCCACCAAAAGGTGTAAAAATCCTTGCAGGGAGGGGAAGCTACAGTGAAATGTGAAAACTGAGATTTCCTGAATCCACTTATTCTTTCCATGATGTCACCCCTTTGGACTAATGGCTAAATTCACCCAGTGATATAAGCTTACTATCTGCATGTCAGCCCAGTTTCCTCCCCCATCTCTACTTGTCACATGCAACGGTCACCCAAATCCTTTTCATTTCTACTTCCCACATATGCCTCAAGAGCCCAGCCTTTCTTTCCATGCGTCGTTTCTCACACCTCTGCCCCTAGACTTTCTCTTCCACTCTGAGCTCTGCACTGTGGCCGGAGCAACCCTGCTCATATCATACCTAGGTCACCCCCTTGCTCAAAGCCCTGCCACAGATACAAGGATAAAATGCCATACTTCTTCATGCCACCGGTATAGACTCAGTTTTGGCTACTCCCCAAGTCTTGCGTTAGGTATTTTGTTATCTAAGACTGACCAGCCAGTTTGCAGATGAGCCAGGTTAGCAGGGAGGCAGAACTGTGGACATGCCACATCTCCACTGGGCTTTGCTATGCAGGCAAGAACGAAGGAAGAACTGATTGCAGATCCCAGGGGAACTGAGCCTGGATCACAGACGCTCTCCTTGGAGGGGCATTAGGTTAGAACCAATTCTTCCATGAGACCCAGCAGTATAATGAGCTCCTCACCTCCCAACACCATGGCACCAGTAAATATTACTCATCACCTCCTGCCCCTTAAGCCCTACTGAGCAGTCCCAGGACTCTGTTATGGGTTAAGTATGGCTTGCCCACTCCCAGATATTGGAGCGTTGACTCTTGTTTTATTTTGATTGGGATTTGGGATTTTCCTGGCTGTCTTTCTCCCATCGCCTTATTAATGGAATTAGCTGGAAGTTTCACTCCCTTGAAATCACTCTGTGCCTTTGCACATGCTCAGTAGTCCTTTGTGGCCGTATTGAATTTTATGCCTTGTTAATCTGGAAAACTCCTACTTGATGCTTCGAGTCTAGCTCTAAGCATGCCATCGAAAGCTCCATCATCCCTGGAGAATTGTTTATGTTCTCTCCTGAGCTCTTACAGTGCCCTGCACAGTATCACCCCCATTCGTCTGCCACTAATGATTGCTGAGGGTTTACTATGTGCCAGGCGCTGTGCAAGCCATTGGGTGGACAACTGTGAGTGAATCAGACAGAGCGTTTTCGGTCAGGAAACCTGTTGACTAGTGGAAATAAGTCCACCGAACCAGCAAGTGCTCCAGATAGTTCCCAATGGAGTGAGTGCTGGGCAAGAAATAAATAAGGTGATGGGCTAGAGAGTAACTGGAAGGAGTTACTCCCTGAGGAGCAACAATTCAAGTGAGGCTGGAAAGATGATAAGGAACCAGGCTTGGGAACAGGAGAAAGAGCAAGTGCAAAGGGAACAGCAAGGGCAAAGTCTTGGAGGCAAGAAGGTGCTTGATGAGTCTAGATCTTGGCCAGCATTCAGGAGTGTAGTCTGGTTTGGGTCATGGGAGTGTGCAGAAGAAAGCAGGAAGAAACCTGGAGGCCATATCAAGGGGTTCTGGACTCCAATCTAAGAGCGATGGGAAGATTGTGGAGGGTTTTAAGCAGAGGAATGGCATGATGTGATGATCCACCATTTAAAAAAAGTCACCCTGGATGTGTATGGTTTACAATGGGAAGCAGGCATAGACATAAAACACACTTTTTAAAAAATCTTAAGAGAGGCTCCTGCAATAACCCAGGAAAGGGCTTGTGCCTTTAGCAGGGGTAGTGGCCATGTGCCTGCAGAGGAGTGGATGGAGTCAAGAGCTATTCTGACCATAGAACCAACAGGAATAGCGTCTGACAGAAAGGGGAACTCAAGGACGACTCCACAGCTTTTGTCATGAACAGCTGAACAGGTGGAGGGGCCTTTTACTGGAATGTACAAAGTGGGGGAGGAGCCTGGGGGTGGGTAAACCAGAGCTCTGTTGTAGTCAGAATAAGTTGGAGACGCCCATTGGAGGGCGAAGCTGTCCGTCTTCCACTGCACTGCGCTGTCTCCCCTGTGTTCAGCATGGTGCTCGATGCATAGCCCGTGCTCAAAATGCATTTGTTGAATGGGAGGATCTAAGTGATTTGCTTAAAAGCTACAGATGACGAATGGCCCCTAGAACAACAGGCGATCCAAAGTCCATAGCAATGGCTAATTAAACCATTCCAATCTGATGTCCAAAATATTGTATGCTAGAGACCCCCCCTTCTCTTCTCATTAATTGAACAGGCCCTGTCGTTTTTTCTCTTGTAGTCCATTGTTCAAGTGTAATTAGCCTTGTGTTTTGACAGTAAACGAGACTCGGGTACTTTGATAAATGGCTTGTTTCTGGGGAATGAGTATTTGTGAATACAAAACCTGGTCTTCTCCCCTTTTCCTCCCGCCTCTTTCTCTTCCTCCTACGTGAGGCAGCCCTTGGCCTACACTGTCACCTCCAGGAAAGCCATGTTTCTTAGAAAAGGCTACCAATGCAGAAATAGTAGTTATTTATTGAACTCCTATTACATGGCAGGCAAATACATTGTTATGTGATACAACAATCCTGAAGAGTAATTTTAAAAAACTCTTATGTTCCAGCTGAGTAAACAAAACAAAACTCACAGAGAGGTGAAATCTCACAGTTACCAGGAGCCTGAGCTGAGATTCGAATGTGCCTAGGTTTCAGCTTTGCAAGATGAAAACGTTATGGAGCTCTGGTGCATAACGTGAACACACTTAATACTTGACCTGTGCACTTACAAATGGCGACGATGGTGAATTTAAGGCTATGTGTTATTACACACACACACACACACACACACACACACACCCTGTCTGAGGCAGACTTAGGACTTGAACTCATGTCTCTAGGAGCCAATGGAGTTAAGCCTGAGAGAGAACATTGTCTGCTTGTTGGGGGGAGGGCAGGGCTATCCCTCAGGTTAGATATGTTTCTTTGCCATAGTATCCTTGAGAAGTAAAAGGGTGCTTTTGCCAGACCTCAGGGGAATCAGGTGAGCAGTGGACTTGCCAAAGAGCACCTATCCAAAGTGCTTTCATCTCCCTTGGGATGGAGGCTCCAAATGGCCTTGTGAGGTAACCAGGGGTGGCCATATCTGTCCCACATGGTAAAACCATGTATGAAATCGTGACTCAGTATGATGAATGGAGTTCAAGGTCACTTGGGGTATCAGTGATGGAGAGGAGAGTACATCCAAGGAATTCCCATGCTGGGTCCCGTCTCAGTGAAGTGGGTGGTGTAGCACATTTTTAAGGTTAGAACCCAAGAAAGAAGCAAAAATCTTGGATGCTTTCTTTATTTTTATTTTATCTAAAGAGCTTTCTAGAACACCAAACTGCACAGTTCCACTGAGTGGTGCAGCCCTGAGCCCTGAGTCCTGATCCCAGTGTCCATTAGTGACCTCAAACTTGGGCTCCCTTGCAGGCTGCTGACCACCAGAGTTGTGGGACATGCACTTCCTCCAGGCTGTAGGCCCTCTGAGCCCTCTCCTTCCAGCAGTAGATTTCCCTTTTTCATGCTTGAACTCCAGAGGCCCCCAAGGGCTTCTGCCTTAATTAAAATTTAAATTCACAAATCATTTCTTAAACTGTCTCATAGGCAGCCAAATAATCACAATCATTAGCGGGTGGTCGGAGTTGCTTCTGCTTTAATGCTTTTTGAGACATCAGCTTAATCCCATTTGGTTACTACTGTCTTCTATAACCTGTCTCACCACAAACCTTGCCCAGAAAACTCTGCTTAAACACCTTTGTTTTTTGTGTCCCCAGTTCAGAGTGCACAGATACTAGTCTGTCCCCATTTCTGTCTCCTGGAGGTTGCTTGTGCCCTGGGGGCATTGCTGGGGAGTGTCCTCATTTGGGGACCAGCCAATGAGCAGGGCAGGTGTTGAAGCACGGACATGAAAACCCATCACAAGATTGAGCAGGTTTCCCTCTGAGCCCTCCCTGGGCCATGGCAATGAGATGAGTCCTTTAGTCTGGCCACTGCTCTTAGGAACTTGTAGGCTGCCCTTCACAGCTGTCCTTGCTCTAGCCTAGGGTTTCTCAGTCTTTGCACTATGGGAATTTTGTACTGGATAGTTCTTTGGTTTTAGAGGACTGTTCTGTGCATTGTAGGATGTCTCATAGCATCCCTGACCTCTACCTACTAGATGCCAGTACAACTCTCAGTTATAATGACCAAAAGTGTCTCAAGACATGGTCAAATGTACCCTGGGGGCAAAGTTGCCCAGTTGAGAGCCACTGTCTTAGTCTATTGGCCTCTCTATGGCCAATCCCCTGAATTCAGATTCCCTTTCTCCTTTCCCTTTCCCTATAGTTCTCTCTCCATATCTCCAAATTCTGACATTTTTAAAAAGCCAATCAATACAGAAAAAGCTTATTGTACTACTTTCCCCTATAACAGGGATTTAGATCCTGACAATAAGGACTCAGACCTTGGAAACCCAAAAGAGCTCAGTTATTCTTCGTGGTGGTAAGGCTGGCCTGATGTCAAATGTCAAGTCCCTCTCATTCCTTCTGGAGAAATTGCCACTATACACCAATGAGGGCAGCTGGCTGGAATCTTGGATCTAGGCTGTCAGTCTCTGGAGCCCATGCTCCTGACTACCCTGCTTCCCTCCCTCCCACTTTGACTTGCTGCACCCCAGTGGCAGTGATCTGAACTGTGGCAGGAGGCTGTAGTCCTGGTTCATTAACTAGCTGTGTCTTCTTGGGTTGTCACTCCTCCTCTCTGGGCCTGGTGAGGCAAAAGTGATGATTTAGATAACCTTTCCAATTATCTTCTGATGATTACCTCAGAGAAGGGAGTCCTTGCTGTGCGGAGACAGTTATCCTCCTAACAAACATGAGTTCCAGGCCCTGTACTGGGTTAGGGGGCTCAACAGGTGAAGGAGAGAGAGTTCTGCGGCCAAGGATCTCCTAGTCTGGAGGTGGAAGCAGGCAGGTGACAGGGACTATAATAACATTGTTCCCAGAGTAAAGGTACAAGCAAAGTAGATTGTAGCTCAGTTGAGGAAGTGAGAAATTATCTCAGCGTGGGGCCAAAGCTAATTTCTGGAGCAGCAATTTTCTTTAGGTCATGGGAATTGGGCAATTCTATTGTCATAGGATCCATCTATTCCAGTTACCTATTGATATATCTATGATAAACCACCTCAAACTTAGTGGCTTAAAACAATAACTATTTTATTACATTTACAAATTCTGTGGGTTAGACTTTGGACAGGAAATACTGGGGCTACCTTGTATGGGATCTCAACTAGGAAGGTTCGAAGAGCTGGTTATGACTCAGATGGGTGGGACCTGGAGTCATCTGGAGACTTCCTCATTCGCAGGTCTGCCACTTGGTTTGGCCGAGGTTGTCGACTGGAGTGACTACTTGTGGTCTTTCCTAGTGGCTTGGGCTTCCTTTCAACATGGTGTCTTCAAGGTGGTCAGACTTATGTGATGGTGGCTCATGGCTCCAAGAGTGAGAGGAAGCTGCCAGGTGGAAGCTTCACGGCTGTTGATGACCTAGTCTTGGGAGTCACATAGCCTCTCCTCTGCCATACTTTATAAATTGGAGCAGTCATGAGCCCACTCAGATTCAAGGGGAGGGGACACAGGCCCTACCTCTTGATGGCAGGCGCATCAAAAAGTTTGCAGCCACACATCCGCATTCCCATATTCAGAGGTCTGAATTTCTCTAGATCTTTAGAGAATCTCACCTTGAAAAATATCTCCAGGTGTATTTACACCAAAAGCCTACTTCAATTAATCAATTCTAATGCTCCAATTACTTAGCTTATATTTTCAGACACTCTAATAAGCACCACAAATGAATAGGAATTAAACTGATGTTGCATCACCCTCCACTATTAGAAAGACCATCCTTGATTTCCCAAGCAGCTTTCACCTTTGTGAGATGAACTTCCTCCTCTCACTTCTGTGTAGCACAGGGAAATGCTTTCCTGGGGCTGAAGTGGGGTTGAAGCAGGTGGGAAGGTTTCTAAGAAAATGTAGCAATTGTAATAAAAAGGCAAGTTTTAAATGAAGACTGGAGAGTTTTCAGTGTGTGCCCTTTTCGCATTGGGAAAGACCTGCCTGGGTTCTTATCCAGGCTTTGGCATTAAACAACCTGGGCCTCAGTTTACTAATCTGTAGACTAAAGGGGTTGGGCTTGATCTCTAAGGACTCTGCCAGCTCTCAAAATATCTGTGATTATAGGAATATTTGTTGAGAGCAATTTTCTAACATCAAGACCCAGAGGGAGCACCGTGTAATAATTATATTCATTTGAATAACTTGCCTTGAAGAAATACTGTTGCACTCCTAGTAACCAGACCTTTTCTCTGCATTTACATAAATACACGCACACATTTTTACATAAGAGGTACTTTACTGTAGGTTTTCTCATGCAATTTCCTTTTTCCCTCATCATATAATATATATTGAAAAGCTTCCACATCAGTACATAAAATTAAGCTTAATTTTTTCCACCTCTACATAACATTCTACCATATGGATACTTCATAAATTAAACATAGCCCCCTTGATGTAAACATAGGTTCCTTCCATTCTTTGGTCTTCATTAACAATGACCGTGGACATATATCATTTTTTTCTCCTGTGCAGGTATATCTATAGAATAATTTTTTTAGAAGCAAATTTACTGGGTCAAAGATTATGAGCTTTTGTAATTTTGATTGGTATTGATAAACTTCTCTTCGTAGAGATTATACTGATTTATTCTTTCATGAATAATCAATGAAAGACTCTTTTTCCCCTTATACAAGATATGATCAAACTTCATAATTCTGGCCACTCTGACAGGTGAAAATTGCATCGTGTAGTTTTAAGTGGCATTTTTCTGGGGAGAAAGCTAGCATCTTTTCTTATGTGTAAGAGTCCTTTGCATTTCTTTTTCTCAGAAATGTCTCCTTATAGACTTTGGAAGGAGATGAACTTACATTTTTAAAAAATATGTTTTTATTGATTTCAGAGAGAGGAAGGGAGAGGGAGAGAGACAGAAACATCAGTGATGAGAGTCATTGATCAGCTGCCTCCTCACACCCCCTACTGGAGATTAAGCCTGCAACCCAGACATGACCAGGAATTGAACCATGACCTTTTGGTTCATGGGTTGATGCTCAATCACTGAACCACGCTGGCTGGGTTGATGAACTTACATTTTTAACAAGTATTGTTAGATTTGTCTGATGGACCCACTAAATGACATCATTCTGGTCTCCCCTTTATACCAGTTTCTTTGCAGTACATTTTGTTATCATTATGGCTTTTGTCATTAAAAAAAAAGCAACTTGTGGTTTTTCTAGAAAACATCAAACGTTGGCCTGTTTCTTCATTTATTGGCATCAGCTCTTTATACTGATGGTGATGAAAACTCTTCTTTTTAGGATTTCTTTCATCCTTGCTTTTCAAGGTTTAACTACAGAATGGGAGGCAGGCTAGGTGTGGCCACACCCACCAACACCATTAATCAAAACTCTTGGGTTTTGAAGTTCATGGCCCTTGCCGGGCCAGGGTCAAAGATGCTGCTCTACTTAGATCGTCACGTGGCCTCAGTTTCTGGTACCAACTCATTAAAATCCTAGATAGAGGAACATTTGGACTATTGGACTATTGGCCAGATTCCAACATTTGTGATGCACCAGGTTCCTCCAGTGTTATGGACACAAAAATGAATTCATAAGCTGAAGCCCTTATAACAGAATTCTCTCTGGTGTGCCGAGGCAAATTCACATCGACCAGCTCTCTGGCTATATCTGCACCCCTCTCTCTATCCAACAAGTGTCTGTAAAGATGAGATTTGCACAGTCCTCACAAATCCTGGACCCATCATGTTTGGAGCTTGAAGAGGAGTTAAAGTCGGAGGAATGCCGTCCAGCAGCAGATATGATGTCCAAGTGGCTGGAACCCTTTGCTGTGGAGTTGAGTCACCCATGCACTTGGATTTAATGCACAGGTCTTCATGCTGAGCAGAGAATATGCAAAAGTGAGAGACGGGGCGCAGTGTAGATGGCACAGACAATCCCGTCCTCCACAAGCCGGCTCAAGAGAGCATGAGATGGGAAGACCGACTTCCATGTCCTCCCGTCAGGCTCAGTTTTCCACGTGACTCTCATACTGCGAGCACCTCTCAGAGCCAAGTGGGCCTCTGGTATTTAAAAATAGTGTGGAGAAGGCTTGGGGAGGGGGGCCAACAGGGGAAAAAGGGGACATCTGCAATCCTTTCAACAATAAGGATGAAACCTATTAAAAAAATAAAGATACGTGTTTTTCATACAACCTGGGCTGGTGGGGTTGGCCGTACACAAACCCAGCCTATGTTGTATTGAATGGTCTCCTTAAGAGATTCCGAGTTATTTTCATTATGCCCCCGTATTTGCCTTGCTGAGTTTCAAACGTAACACCTGAATAGGAAGCAAGATGGCTTTGTTCACGTTTCTCAAAAACAGTGCAGGAGACACAAAACCCCAGCTCACAGCGACCGCTTTCACCGCTGGTGCCTGACTCCACGCACCCTCTCCCGACACTGCCCTGCCCAGGGTCTCCGCCCCTTCCTCTCCTACCCTACTCTCTATTCTTTCACTCGACAGGGCGATGTGAACCTCCCTCTAGCAAAAGAGGTCTCATTCCTCTTTCCGAGGGCCTCTGAGATGGACGGGCAGGAACTGAATTTGTAATCATAGATACTCTCTGTGTTAGGGGATGAATTGTATTCCCCTGCCGAATCATAGGTTAGAGCCCTAAGCTCTTGTACTTCAGAATGTGACTGTATGTGGAGAGAGGGTCTTTACAGAGGTGATCAATTTAAATTAGGTCATTACAGTGGGCCCTCTTACAATATCACTGGTATCCTCAAGAAATGAGGACATTTGGACACAGACACGCACAGAAGGAAGATGATTTGAAAGAGAGAGAGAGAAGACAGCCATCTATAAACCTCAGAAGAAACCAGTCCTTCCAACACTTTGATCTCAGACTTTGAGTTTCTAAAACTTTGAAAAATTAATTTGTGTTGTTTTAGCCACCCAGTTTGTGGTACTTTGTATGGCAGCCCTAAGACACTGATACGCTTCGGAAGGGGTAGGCTGTGAAAGCCACACTAACTATGCCTGTCCCGGCCTCTCCAACCCATTCACATTTATTCAGGAAAAGTCAAACCATTCACAGACGTTGGTATGTTAGCTGCTTTTGGTCAAAATTACTTGTGATGCTATCCACAGCTATTGGAGGAGTGTGGAAACATGGCTGTGGCTGATCTGGGAGGGCTGAAAGCAAAGGAGAATGTGTTGGATCTGAATTTTGGGTGGATCATGGCAGCATCCATATGGAAGACAGATTGGAAGAGTGAAAACCTGGAAAGGGAGAGCCATTAAAAAGCTTCTCCTTGCAGCAGCAGCAGGGATGGAGAGTTGGGACGGGTTTGATAAATATCCAGGTGTGAGAATAGCAATATTGGTTAATGGGATGGGGGTCAAAAGAGGCGGGAGAGATGGATGGTGGTGATCTTTCTGGCTTGGGTATCTGAGTGTATATATGGTGGCCCCACTAATGGAAAGGGGCTACGGGAGAATTATTTGTTTGTTGGCATGTCACCTCATTCCAGAAAGAACTCAAGTTGTCTTGCACAAACACTGAGTCTGCCATAATAAAGATGAGCAGGTGAGGGGAGTGAGGCAAGGAGCAGCTGAAAGCAGAAAGAAGGGAGGAAGCCGAGAGCCAGGCTAGCACACAGACCCTCCCCCGGAGGTTCTAAAGCTGCCCGAGGTGGGCTGTCCGCTTTGCTTTAGGCCAACGAGTGACACCATTCACACTTGTCAGTTTAATCAGTGTTGTCCACTTCTTCCAAGAATCTGCAGTCTGAGAATTCAGACTGGTGGAAATCTGGCTTTTGGGTTCTGAGTGTCAGAGGCACCAGGGGCCTGGGAAGAAGGAGATTGAATATTTGGTGGGTCCCTACAGAGAAAGATGTGTGGGGGATTCAAAAATGCAAGGGATCCCCTGATTCATCCCAGGGCAGAGTGGCCTCTGGGCAGAGTTCAGAGACTGTCTGAGGAGATGGAGGGCCTGTGCCTTGATGCGACTGTGTGAAATCTGTTTATTTGGGAAAATGACATAGGCATGTCATATGCCCTCCAAGATGCCACTTGACTGATTTACATAGCATCTCCGTTTCTGCTACATGAGCACACAGGTAATAGAAGCAATCTGGCAGCTTAAGTCTTGTTACTGTCATTTCCAAGGTGGCAGATGGTTTGGAACAAGGATACCTTTTCTGCCACAAAATCAAGCGTGAACGCGTCCCCGTTCAGGCACACTTCCCTTATCCTGTCACGATCACACCCTGCAATATGCCCAAAGCACCAGCCTGATAGCTCTTGGGTTGGGAACAAGAATGGCTGTCCTCACTCTCTCTTTCCTGGAGCGCCTGCCTTTTGCCAAAAAGTGAGCAGGGTGTTCAACAGGTTAGTGTTCCTTCTGCCTGTGGGGTACTTTTCTCTATTGAGGAAGCGCCAGGAGAGGAATTTTGAAAGTGAGTTCTATAAAGTGACTCTTGGCCACTCTGGGTCCAGAATGGGCCTGATTTGCTGATTGTTACAGCTCATGAGTGTGTGTGTGTGTGTGCGCGCGCACATGTGCACGTGAACTTTTGCTTTGTTTCAGTGAATATCTATGGCTGCTGCCTGCCCACATCCGTTCCCTTTACTCCAGTAAAATCACCCTGATTCCCCTTGAAGAGTCACGTTCTCTTACTTTCAGCCCAGAGGTGGTGACCTGTCCTAGATCACCGTCTTCCATTCTTTCCTTCCACGACTGGTTCAGGGATGGGCACATGACTTCATCCAGGCCAAAGAGAACAGTCTTGGCACTTTTGATGCAACGATTGGAGAAAAGATGTTTTCATTTCTCCTGGGGCTACTGGTCTAGTGCAGTATAAGCCTGAAGCTCCTGGCCACCACCCTGTCACCACATGAAAATGGCACAGCTAAGTTTGGAACCAACATAGTGGCAAGAGGCTTGAGCTTTGGGGAAAGAGCCTAGATTCAGCTATAAGTGAAGCCAGATGATATGTGGACTCTTTAGAGTGTACACCAACAGATTTGTTACTGTCATTGTCATTTTGCATATGCCAGTTTTATTTCTGTCACGTGCAGCCGCAGGCCTTGTACACTCTGTGCTTGCCGGCCTCTAGGCAGGATCTCGACTAGCTATTGGCAATGGCAGGGAGTTGGTAGCTTTTCCCTCTGCAAGTTTATTCTTCCTGTACCTCCACTGGGCACCAGGTCAGTGGCATTGACTTTGGGATCAGAGAACTCGGGCTGTGAATCGTGGTCCCGTCAAACCAATTGGTTTTGAGTAAGTGATTTAGCCTCTTAGAACCTCAGTTTCTTTATCTGTAATGCATGGGAAATAGCACCAACCTCAAAAGATCTCTGAAACCGTGACAGGAATGTAAGTGAGCAGCCATGAATTCGCTCCACAGCATTCAAAGGCAGCAAATGCCAAAAATACTTTCTTTGTTTTAAATCAAATAGAATTTGACTCTAGGTCCCCATGAGCTAGAGTGTTGAGACATTTAAGGACAGGCATGTTTAGGAACATTTCCTGCTGATCCCAAAGATATGCGAAATCTAGGGAACCTATGACTTAAAAATGAGGGGGTTCTGGACCTCAGTCCCGGAGGGCCACCAGCATCGGTGACACCCCTCTGCTCCATGATGCCACTGCACGTGTCCTGCTTTGCCTCCTAGTCTTTGTCTTGTCCAAGGACCCAGGTGTGCTTCTCTCTGCTACTGTTTCCTTTTAGCCAGGATCGTGACCACAGGGCTTTCTGCCAGGGCTGTCGGTCTCCATGCCTTGTCCAATCTCCCTGGTATCTCACAGGAGTCTGTGTTCAAACAGGATACTAGTTCTGTGATGTGTCAAAATCTCAAACCTCCACAACCCTCTCATTATGGAGAAGCCAAATGCTTAATCTATCTCTTCACCACGAATGTCCCCGCCAGCCCGTTTCCCGCCCCAGCAATGAGTTTCCACCTCCTAAACAAAACCTGGGTGAGGGCTGCCTTAATTTGTGATTTTGGCCCTTTGGCTGAGATGCCAGTTGTCTCCACTATCAAATTTCTGCTTCTTTAATGCCAATGGGATGTTTAGCTGCTCAAGTAGATGCTCAGCATAGGCTGACTTTCACCAGCCTGCCCTGCCGCCGAGGGGGGAGCTGGGGAGCTAAGTTCTGGCCAAAGGCAACAAGGTGGAAAGGGCGATGAAAGCTTCTGGGAACCTTCTTTTTTAGAAAAAAATCCTCACCCAAGACAGAGAGAAATATTAATGTGAGAGAGAAACATTGATCAGTTGCCTGCCATATGCTCCCCCTGCCAGGGATCGAACCCGAAACCTTTTAGGGTACAGGACAATGCTCCAACCAAGTGAGCCACTGGGCCAGGGCTGGGAACCTTCTTTCAGACAGTGCACCTCTGCCTCCCCCTTCTCCTTCCTCTGTTTCTTCCTCCCCCTTCTTCCTCCCTCCTTCCCTTTTTCCATCCCGCTGCCTGGAGCGAAGGGGGTGCCATCAAGGGACAAGCTCAAAGATCGAGGAGACCGCTGAGTATGACAGCTGAAGGAAGGAGAGACCTAGGTCCCCAGTGACGTTGCTCACCCTAGAGCTCCCCCCCCCAGACTTCTAGTTTTGTGAGATGAGACCTTTGGCCCATTGCTCAAGCCACTTTTGCTTGGGTATTTTATTACACAAAGGCACCCTAACTGATGGCACACGAAGGAGCACAGTCCCAGACCACCAAGGCTTGTTCCTCGTTTGCAAGGGAAGGCGAGGAAAACCCCTCTTGATCTGTTGAGCATCTTTCAGCGGTGAGAGCAATACACAAACAGACATCACACTAAATTATTCCCCCTTTTGTAGAAAGCACAGCATGGAACCTGACACATTTAAGCAGGCGGTAAAAGGTAGCTATTTTTCTTTTTCTCATTAGCATAATGCCTCAATAAATGTTAGTTTCCGATCCTATCTCCTTGAGTGTCTCTCCCTCTGCTGCTAAGTCCCCCAGTACCTTTCCATTTATCTCCCTTCTCCCTATTAAACTTGGCTCTTGAAAAGACTGTCAATTCGCTCTCATTGAGGTGTCAGTGACAGATAAGGCTTAATGTATGACCTCATTCCCCAAACACTATCGGCTTGCCAGTGAGATTTACATTTAATAGGGGATTAAAGCCTTAAGCCAAAGGAATGAATCTTTAATGGTGAAATTGGAGGCACCAGAAAGCTTATGAAAAACTTGGATTCAAGGGGAAGGGTCTCCCCGATGATCCCAATTTTCTCAGGGGTCCTCATAATGTTCTTCAAAGTCTCCCAGATCTAAAAATATCATGCCACACAGGAACTCGCAATCAGTGATGGGCAAACAGCAGATTCGTGATGAAACTGAACCAGAGTGGGAGGGGAAGTTGTGAAATCAAAGTCATGAGAAGAGGGAGCCTCAGCTCCGAAGAGGCTTGTGTGTCGTGGGTGAGTCCGGCTGCCTGACTGTGTGGTTGGAACTTCCCCGGGACTGGTGCCGCGTTGAGCCACATTTGCTTTAAAAAAAAAATTAGTGAATTTATCAGGGTGACATTGCTGTGGTACATTTACACAATGGAATATTACTCAGCTATAAAAAAGAAAGAAAGAAGGAAATCTTGCCCTTTTCGACAGCATGGGTGGACCTGGAGAGCATTATGCTAAGTGAAGCAAGCCAGTCAGAGAAAGACAAATACTATATGATTTCATTTCTATGTGGAATCTAATGAATAATATAAATGAACAAATAAAATAGAAACAGGCTCATAGATACAGGGAACGAACTGACAGATGTCAGAGGGAGGGGAGTTGGGAGGCTGGAAGAAAAAGGTTGAAAGGATTGAGAAAACCCCTCATAGATAAGACAACAGGATGGTGGTTACCAGAGGGAAAGGGGGTGGGGGGAGGTAGGAGAGGGCAGAGGGGGGATACATGGTGACAGAAGGAGACTTGACTTGGGCTGGTGAACACCTGACACAATATACAGACGGTGCATTATAGAATCGTGCACCTGAAACCTATACAATTTTATTAGCCACATTTGCACTTTGAGGCTGCAGTTCCCTGACACCAGGGACTATGTCAAGTTATCTTTCTCACTCACCCTCCCCCCTGTCCCCATCCTGCCCCCTTTCTGCACTTGTCTTTTCTCTCCCAGCCTCATCCTCACCTCGATTCTTCTCGCTGCTTGTCCTGACCGCCCAGCTGCCTTTTTGGCCAGGCCTCTAGAGTTCTGTGAGCACAGCTTGGGGTCCCTCCTCCTCTTGGGTCCAGATCCACCACTGGACTCTGGGCAGCTCAGCTGGGCCCCATCTGTGCAGAGTGACAGGCTGCAGTCCTGCCAAGGTAGGGATTCCCGCTCTGAGCTCCAGCCCGCACTCAGTTTCCTCTTGACATCTCCCCGTGGGCGTCTCGCTGATACTTTAAACTCGACGCACATGTGCCGATGTCTTCATCTGTCCCCCGAGATCCCTCTTCACTGTCTCCATCGTGCTTACTCTTGGAGGTCGAGCCATTTGAATCTCATCAACTCTGGCTGGGTTAGGCTGGGAGGAGGGAGGAGGGGGCTGCAGTGTTTTCTCAGACCCCCTTCCCGAAGGACAGCATCGACCTCCACCAAAGCCTGCGCCTTTCAAGGTGGGCTTCTCTACCCGGCTCCCTCTCCCCCTTCCTGTCCCTGCAGTTCTGGGACAGCAGCTGCTCCTCCACCGCTGCCCCGAGGTCACTGCTCTCACCCTCGTGATGGTTTCCCTGCATTAGCTGTGTCAGCATCACCTGGGAACTTACTAGAAAAGCAAAAATTGGGGCCACACCCTAGTTCTGATGAACTGGAAACGAGGGGGGGGGGGCCCAGGAGTCTGCATTCTAACCTGCCCCCTGGGCGATTCTGAGACACGCCGAAGCTTGAGACTCACTGCTTTTCGCCTCTCACACTTGGAATTAGTAACACACTCTTCAAATTAGGCTCAACTGAGTGCATCCTCTGCTTCCTGCTGAGCTTCTAACCGAGTAATAAAAAGTGACCCTCTTCTTTATGCTCAGCACTTACCAACCTCTCTAGTACATCGTAGGTGTTCAATAAAGTCTCCTTTCAATACAATTTTTTCTTTTTCTTAGTTTTGTACTTTTCCCAACATGCCATCCCTCTAGTCATCCACTTTCGCACCAGGAACCACCACACAGGTACTGGGGATATAAAGCCAAACACACTACAGTGTTTGGCGTCACGAGTTAGAGGTAGTGCCAGCTCTCTGAGCTTCGGCAATGTCATCTGTTTAATGAGGATCATGGCATCTACCCCACGGAGTTGTCATGAAGACTATATGGGGTCACTCAGAGAGAGTTCTTGGCGCAGGGCCGGACATCGTCACAGTTCAATCCGTTATAGTGTTATTTACTGTGATCACAAGAGATAAGTGATGCTCTAACTTAGGCAGGGCCCAGAGGTAAGAATAGAACTGTCTAGAACCATGGAGCTGGGTGAGTATGCTGTGAATTAAAGGATCATCAGAGGACTTGGTCAGCTGCTTGCAGTCACAAGTATGAAGCGTTTGCTTACTGGTCGGGCTGTTATTCTCGCCCTCGTATGACTTCTTTCACTCTTCAAGGCTACTCTTCAGTTTTATTTTGGCCTAGTTTTATTCCTGTTAAAAGGCCGGTGAGTGCAAAGTAGTAACCTAATAATTTATTCTGGGTCAAGAGACCTTCCATCTCTGCATTTCTTTTTTTTCCTCCAAAGTGGATATCATTTTATTGTTTTCAATGGTTAAAAAATATTTATGTTCGTTGTTTTTTAAAAAAAATCAAAATATAGAAGTGCATAGAACAAAACACATGCCAGTTGAAACAAACCACTTAGAGATACTACTTTTAACGTTTTGGTGAGCCTTCTTTTGGGCATATCATTATACATTTGTCTGTGCCTTTACCTGGCTTTTCAGTTTTATATAAATGGGGTCATTTCATACAGGCAAAACCACTTTCCCAAAGATCGTCCTCAGAAGCTCTGGGAAAATTTCAGGGAGAGAAAATGTCACTGAGAGATGCTCTCTGGCTGTCCCTACTATGACCACCAGATGGCGCCGGTTCTGAATTTATCAGAATTTCCCGTCCCTGGTACCAGCTGTGGGCCTAAAGGGTCACTGGCCCAGGTCCCGGCTCCTGATCCGTCCCATCCCTGCAGGAGGAGGCTGAGTCCCCTGGCCCAGAGCTTTGTGCAAGTAAGGCATTCAGTCCCTGATGAGTTTAAGTTCCAATGAAGAAGAAGGTGGTTTGGAAAACTGAGGTTAGAAAGAGAAAGGAAGCATGAGGTTTCTGTTGTTGTTGCTGTTAATCTTCTCCAGAGGATACTTTTTCCATTGCTCTTCAGAGAGAGTGGGAGGGGGGAGCTGGCGGGGAGAGAGAGAGACATCGATACAAGAAAGACACGTTGATGGGTTGCCCCCCCGCATGCGCCCCGACCAGGGAGTGGGGAGCAAAGCCGAAACCCAGGGCGTGCCCTCGACTGGGAATCGAACCCGAGACCCTTCAGTGCTTGAGCTGACGCTCTAACCACTGAGCAACACCGGCCGAGGTGACAGTATGGGCTTTAAAGCAAATGAAAGTACAAAGAGAATACTGGACAGAGAGAAAAATCTGACTTCTAGGCTTGGATTTGGCATTAATTGGCCGGCTGACCTTGGACAGGCCAGTGGATCTCTCTGGGGTCAAGTCGACACGAGTATGAGGAGGAGATTGGACAGAATGATCCCTCAGTCCCCTTCAGCCCGGACATGTTTGAATAGAGAAGCCTCTCTAGTTTCATTTATTTTTTTTCTTGGGTCAGTCTGCACCTGGGAGTTACTCTGGGTACTCTGGGTGCTCCGGTGAAGCTGGAGAGTCAGGTCCAGCGGTGTTTAGAGCAGGGCACAGCCTGAGCCCCACTCAGCAACCCACCCTCCTTGCGGGGCCACCAGTGCCAGATGCACCGGCACAGCCCATACATCTTTATTAGATTCCCTTTATCGTGCTAATTGACACAGGGTGAAAGACACCCAGCGAAGGAAACAGCGACAGCTTCTGCATCCCGCCGGAATGGCCTGCGAGTGGGAGAAACTGCTGTAAAAGTTAACTGAGACTGAAAACTGGCCTGTTTGTGCCTTGTAGGGTGAATGCTTCCTGTCACAGAGAACAGGGTCCGATAAGCAGTGTGGGTGGGGGGCCAGAGCAGGAAGGCGGCCCAGCAGTTCCACACCAGAACCCTTTCAGGCACCTGGGGTCTCGATCCGTGGAGAACCAAGGAGAGTGAATAAAGATCGAGAGGAAAGAGAAGGGGGCTGCTTTTGTCACCCCCAAACTAGAGTGACAACCATAGCCCCTTCTCAGTTTGAAGTCTGTTGAGAATTATTTTCTCATTAGACTCTAGTACTGGGCAGAGGGGAGCGTGGAAGTCCTGGTCTTGGCTTTAACAGAGTGCTTCTCAACTGGGGGAACAGGGATACCCCCAGGGACATTGGGCAACATTTAGAGATGTTTTTTGCTTGTCATAACTGGAGTGGGAGGAGGGGTGAGACTAGCATCTGTTGAGTAGAGGCCAGGGATGCTGCTAAGCATCTTATTAGACACAGGACAGCCCTCGACAAAAAAAACTATCCTGTCTAAAATGTCAACAGTGCTGAGCATGAGAAAGCTGTTTTAAAACAATTTGTGACTTTGGACGAGTAACCGAATCTCTCCTGGCCAGATATTTTGTTAAGCTATATTGCTAATTTTACATGGTGTGGTAGATGGCTGGCAAAAGTGGCCTCAATTCTCCAACTGCAATATGACTTTGCATCTCCTACTGCGGACACGTGGAGCCTACTTCCCAAGCCCTCGAGTAAGGGTTGGCCTTGGGACTTGCTTTGTCTAACAGAATACTGCAGAAGTGATAGCTCGGAGGCCTTGCACAGCTCTGCTCTGTGTAAATATATATTTGGAGCCTGGCTCTGCCTGAGCTGCTCTGCTGGAGGAAAGACCTCATAGAGAACAGCCGAGGTGCCCTATTTCATGGCCAGCCAACTCCCCAGATGTGAGAGACAGCACAGCCTACAGCAAAGCCATCGACCTGACCCTCAGCTGACCAGGCCGTGGACCGCAGCTGAGATAAGAAAAGCCACCCACTGACCCACCGTCTCATGGGCAGCAGCCCATTCTTACCTTTTTAACCCACTGAGTTTCAGGGTGTTTATTGTGCAGCGATAGATGACTGATACACATGGACTTCAATTCAGGTTCAATTCACGGCGAACTCTGAGGGCCACGGGGAACTTCTCAAAGAAGTCGCCTTCTTTCCTAAAAGATGACATTTTCTTAAGTCAGGTAGGTTTTCACTGCTCAAGAAGAGCATAACCGCATCTTTGCTGTCCAGTTAATGGAGACGAGCAAGCTCTATCTGGAGACAGTTTGCTTCAGGTCGGTTTTATTCACCTGGGTCTTGGAAGCCAGAGACACCAACCCTGACACAAGCAACAGCCTAAGGGCACTTATGAGAAGGACACTGGGAAGCTGATGAGTACAGATTGCGCAGGGACATCAGGAGACAGGGCCCCTCCAGCCATCTCAGCAGCCCGAGTATTTAGATTCTCCTGGAATGTTGCCAAGGGTGGCCGTGGGGTCCTAACCCCTCCAGCCCCCCGTGTTAGTGCTCACGATGTGGATGCCAAGACAGGAGAACCTGACTGACTTCCTGTGTCACCTGCCCTGTTGGTAGAGGTGGTATCAGTTGATGGCAGCTGGGCCAACCCCACACAGAGTGGCAAAGGGGCATCACAGAGAAACAAAAGATGCCCTCTACCTTGGTCCCCCCCGCCCCCGCTCCTGCCCATGATGTTACAGACTGGGACCGGGGAAGGAAGCATGTTTCGGACTTTCGGAGCATGGTCTGAACATTCAGGATGTCTCATCATGGCTGTATTTTATCAGGATCCATTTCCTGTCTAATTGGAAAATAAAAATGTTTAATCAGAACGTTAAAAATCAAACTTAGTGTGCTGTTGACTCCCAAATAACCTTCCCCAGTGGCTCTCACCTTGTCATATGGGTGTTAGAATTTGGGGCAATGTGTTGGGAATGGATAAGGGAGTGAGAAGGGAGATGATTCACTTTGACACACCCTGTAAAGACCTCATTTGAGTGTGATTTGGGCCAGAACATTTTCTGCCACTTACGCATAGCAGATGCCACGTATCAGTAGGACTGCCCGAGATTCTCTGCTGTCTGTTGACAGCAACATCCCCAAAGTGGCCCAGCTATAGAGACAACGAGTTCCCAATTTCCGCTCTGTAAATTAGGAAAGCTGAATAAAAGCAGCGGTTTCCAACTTTTCTTTTAATCTTCTTGAACCCTTGTATAGAAGCTCAGTGTGAGCCTTTCTCCCAGAAGCAGTTGTGTGTGTGTTGGGGGGTGGTAGGAGGAGGAGGGGAGCAGGCTGGAGCCCTGCCCACACATGGCTTCCCCTCTGCTCCATTGTGGCCTCAGGGGACATCTCCACAGACCCTCCTCAGTCCAGGGATGGGACCCCTTTGTGCAACTGTGGGACCAGCGAGCACCGAGGCCTCTCCAAGCTTTGAGTACAATTCTCTGGGGGCAGATTGGAGAGACAGAAGATCCACGTGACAGGGAGGCTGTGGAGATGCAGACCGTAGACCAAGTTCCTGAAACAGTGGAACTGGAGGTGATTTAGCACTTTCGCCAAAGATGAGAGTGTGTTGCAGGGAGAGCTTCCGAGTCTGGGATGGGAGAGAGGAGCAGTCTCAGGTTCGAGTCCTCTCAGTTCTGTCAGAAGGTAGCTGGCAAGTCGCTTCACGGCTCTGGGCATCAATCTCCTCATCAGCAAAGCTGGGAAACAACAGTGCTTGCATCCTGGAGTAATCACCAGGCACTTGGCAGATGCTCAGTAAGCGTGAGCTCTTAGAACTATTAATGTTATTGTTATCAGCTGGGAGATTGGTGGCCGGGACCAGAGCTCTGACGCCTGTGCTCTTTCCTGCCACCACACTGCCTCCTGCAAAAAGGAGATGAAAAGGGCATGCCTCCTGCTCACACTTGGGGCTGCCCTCAGCCTCTCTCCACCAAAGCTGGGGGCCGCATCCCGTTCCTCCCCCTTGCAGAGGGCTGTTTGCTTTCCCTTCGGTCCCCTGGCAAGAACACCAGGAGAGAAATTAAAGCAAAAAGGGCTAAACTGGCTGCCACAGGAGAACAGAGCATGCGATAATGATACATAAAGCTAAAAGCACTAAGTGGGCAAAACTGGCACTCCAGAAGTGAGTAAAACCAAGACAAATCTGTCCCTCGAGAGCTATAACACGTAACTCAAATAACGGGAGCAGCAGGGGTCCGCTATCCCCTGGAAGAGCAGTTTGCACTCCTGTGGAGCAGAGCCTCTGCCCGCATCGGTAATTTCCCTGGGCTGGGGGCCGGCCACCACTGCCAGCCTCTGGGTGCCACAGGCCGGATCAGGGCTCCCGCCGGAACCGGGCACATGCTGCACTCCCTGTTGGCAGCAGAGATCCGAGGCCCAACCCCACCTGCACTGTGGAATGGAGGGAGAAGTGGATGGACACCCAGAAGACCTGGATTTTAGTTCTGCCTCCATCCTTTTATGCTGTGTGACCTTGATCAAGTTACTTTGCCTCTCTGAACTCCAATTTTCTCTGTGTCTGCTGTTGTGGGAAGCGCGGAAAAGCCCATTCAGCAGGCTGGCCCCACAGGTGTGTGTTTGAACATCTGGTTAAAGGGCTGGTTCTCAAAGTGGGGTTCCTAGAAAGAACAGTGGCATCATTCTTGGGAACTTGTTAGATATGCAACTTCTTGTCCACACCCCAGGCCTACCGAGTCAGAAGCTCTGGGGGTGGCACCTGGCAACCTGTGTTTTAACAAGTCTTCCGAAGCATGCTAAAGTCTGAGAGCCACCCCTTTTGTAAAGAAGTGGGCCCCACTTGTACCCCTGCTCCCTCATATCCTCATTTGCTAACCTAACTTATTAGTAAGGACAGCAGACACTCAATGCCTGGGGACCAGCTGGGCTCCAGACAGTTCCTGGGATTGGTAACCAGAGTCCTTATTCCAGGAGACATTTGAGGGGTGCTGGGCCTCTCTGCCCCTCTCAGGGGGTTCTCTGCAGGTGTGTGTAGCTCCTTCACCCCAGACGCAACAGACTTCCTCCCGTTCATCACCCGCTGCTCCTTCCCCCTTTCCTTCTCCCCAGACTCAAGAAATGTCAAGAGGTGGGAACTTCTCTGTCCTGAGTAATAATTTTTCTGTGCCCTGATATCAGTTAGAGGTGGCCTTTTGAAGCGCAAAAGCCCAAGTTTTGCAACTCACAATATGAGACATTTGGAGTTTAAAGCCTTCTGTGTGCTTTTCTGCATCCCTTCCTTAAACAAATCAAGGTCATCAAACCTGGCTGCTGCTAGAGTGGGCGAAGAGAGAGGCGTAACAGGAACTCCGTGGGGGGGAGAACGCAGGCTGATTTTAAAAGTGATGTCTTGCCGCACATACTTGTAAGATAGAGGGGCAGGCCCCAACGAGCATCGTCCGGCCAACTTGCCCTTTATTTAGAAAACTCTACATTTGTTGGGAGGACAGGGATCCACTTTAAGAATTTCCATCCTTCCTCCCATTTCCATTGTGGCAACTTCCCATCCTGGAAATACCTGGGCCCCTCTTACTCCTGCCTCTACAGAGCTTAGCTACCTGGAGTGATCCCTTTCCATCTTTCACGATACCCCTCTGAGTGCTCCTTGAGGGGAAACTGCCTTGTGCCTATTTTAGATCCTTATTATGCTTTCAATGTGGATCTTAGTAGCTACATTCTGAGACGCGTGGATGTTGTGGCTCCTCTCTAAGTGTGATCGCACTGTTATGCGTCTAGCCGGGCAGGGATTTAAAGGCCTCCCAAGTAGCCCAGCTTCCATCTGGTTAGAGATGCAGAGGAGATTGGAGGAGGCCATTCTTGCAAGTGAAAAACTCCACGTTCAGCAGGGCTGAGAGAGGGGTCAGGTGGACATTTCGATTTTACATTTGCATCATGCATTAGCATTTATAAAATGCATCAATATATATTAAACATTAAGATGTAGTTTCAACAGGTAGTTTTAACAGGTAACTAATAAGAGGGACTGATAAGATTTAAGGACCATTCGGAAAGTTACCAAATATTAGTAGAGTGTATTTCTTGGAATGATGCCTTCAATTGCATATGATCTGTAGTTAAGAAATCTTGTTGAGGCCCGGCCAGGCATGGTTCAGTGGTTGAGCATCGACCTAGGATCCAGGAGGTTGCGCTTCAATTCCCGGTCAGGGCACATGCCCGGGTTGCCAGCTCGATCCCCAGTCGGGGGTGTGCAGGAGGCAGTGGATCAATGGCAACTCTCTCATCATTGATGTTTCTGTCTCTCTCTCTCCCTCTCCCTTCCTCTCTGAAATCAATAAAGATATTTTTTAAAAAAGAAATCTTGTTGAGGATTATATTTAACAAAATGTTCTGTTTTATTTTATATAGAAAAGCTGTATTAGAGCGGAGTAATGGTAAGCTGTGGTTTAAGACCTAACTAATACCACTTTCTGACTACTCTATAGGAAAAGTGTTCTAGAGGGTTGCCTTGTAAAGATTCAGCAATGCCATGAGGCTAGAGCCAGAGTTACTGAATGGGGTATGAAGAGGTCATCAAGCTGGTTCTTAAGATAACTTTGGTTTCAGCTTTCCCATGGCTCTCTGTGTAATCTTGACCAATGAGTAGGCAGAATAATTCTAGTTCTAGGTCTAGATCTATGTCTAGGTCTAGGTCTCGATCTAGGCCTAGGTCTAGGTTCTGGGCCTAGGATTGGGGCTAGGTCCAGGTGTAGGAATAGGTCTAGGTATAGGTCTAGTTCTAGGTCTAGATCTAGCTCTAAGTTTAGATTTAGGTTTAAATCTGGATCTAGGATTGGGTTTAGGCCTAGGTCTGGGTCTAGTAGGTCTAGGTGTGGGACTAGGACTAGGACTAGGTCTAGGCCTAGTTCTATTCACTCAATTGACTTGCCCTTCTTGCTTGGCAGAGAAATAGTGCTTACTCCTTTACTGGGAGGTTGTGCTTGTTTTGTGGGAGAATTTTAGAGTTTGGCTTGGCTGTCACTTCTGAGAGTGATGAAAGGTTTGCCCCTCATCTTCCAAGCCCTGCCCAAGTGACTGCTTGGCAGTTTGCAGCTGAACTCAGACATCAAATAGTCACTTACATCCCTCTTGTCAGATAGCGAACAGTTTGGATGCCACTGTGGAGGGTGATTGGGATTCAGCTACCACACGAACTCCACCTTAATTGCTGCATGGGCTGACAGCAAAGAGGCCCAAATAAAGGGGTGTGTGTCTGAATCCAGTCTTTCCTGGCGTTGTGCAGGGTTCTGCAGCCCCTCTCTCAGGACTTGCTAGGAAACCCAGACCAATAGAGATGGAAGAAGATAAGAGGATTATTGACTAGAAGAAGTGCCTTAATGATGGTGACAATGAGGAGAGATTCACAATGGTACTGCTCTGAAACTTTCCCCATGAAGCATGCTTTCCCACCTTGGACCTGCAGAGATGGCTTTTTAGTGGGGAGAGGGAGAAAAAGCATTGGAGTCAAGTCTGAGCTGTGCCATTGACATCCACCTGATTCCTGAACCCCAATCCCAACCCTGAAATAACTGGGTTCTGGCAAAACACCATTCATCACTGTGGGGCCTATGTTGCCAGCGCGTGTTCAGGCTGCCCCTCTGATTCCTGGTTAATATCTTCTTTGCTGTCCTGACGCATGGATATCAGAACTCGTTGGAGCAAGAAATAGAAAACCTAGCTCAAAACGGCTCAAGCAAAAAAGGATATTGGTTGGCTTATATAACCGATCTTGTTTTAGGTGCTGCTGGTTCTGAGGACTCCAATTATGTCATCAGTACTCAGTTTCTTGCCATCTCTCAGCCCCGCTTTCCTATGTTGATCCCATTTTCACCAGTCTCCCTCCTCCTTGTGGCAAAGTGGCTGCCAGAGATGCTCAGCTTATATCCTCAAAGCTCCTGGTTCAGCGAAATAGAGAGCCCGCCTCTGTCCCAGCCTTCTCTGCACTTCACTGGCTCTGGAGGGCCATAGGATGCTCCTGATTTGGGACTAGGTCAAAGGTCCCCCACCTCTGCAGGAGGTGAAGCTTCTCTTAAGCTATTTAAACTAAAGGTGGGGGGAGGGTTGATCCCCAATGAAAAGTGGGGGTGTTTCAAGAAGAGAAAATGAATGGATGTAATGGTACCTATACTACCTCACCTCCCAAAACCTGGCCTGAAGGTTGACAAAGACTCTCCTTGGCCAAACTTTAGTCAGTCTCCTTTGAGACACCTTCTCAACTAGGCCCTGACCTTTGGGCTTCTGTGTTTGTCTTTGCTTTGCTCTGTTTTAGCAAGAACCTGCTAAGTCGGTTTAGACTGAACTCCCACCCTCAATATCTGATCAAATTTCTCATCCCCCAAGTCCCCCAGGTGATCTCTGACCACCCTGGCCTGCCTTCGGCAAGAATCCTGTCAGGTGGGTTTAGTGGGAAATCCACCTTTACCTCTGATGTTTCCTCTTAGTAATTTTCCTGCCAGTGGCCTCCCACCCTGCTCTTTGGCTATGAATCCCCAGTGAAGCGCAGGGAGACCGAGAAGGCTGGGACAGAGGCGGGCTCTCTATTTCGCTGAACCAGAAGCTTTGAGGATATAAGCTGAGCATCTCTGGCAGCCACTTGTTTATGGTGCTCGCAGAACTGAGACGGTTCTACACGGGGGCCTCTTTTCTCCTATTGCCATAGCCCTGAATGTAATCTGTTTTGACCACCTTCATGACTGTCCAGCTCTGCTTTTTCTTTGACAAGGCTCTTCAATAGCAGCTGGTTTCGAAGAAACAGGTGAGGGTTCTGGTAAGTAGCCTATGAGAGTTCTTAAAATCAGCTGGCATTTGTAAGAGGTTTTTATTTTTTAAAATAAGGGTTTGGGCTCAGAGGTATCCTCAGAGTGCCCTTCAGTGATGGGTATATGGGCATTCATTCTATTATCATTTCTTTTTTTGTACAAATGTGAAGTTTTTTTTTTAAAAAAAAGTTTTTATTGATTTCAGAGAGAGGAAGGGAGAGGGAGAGAGAGAGAGAAACATCAATGATGAGAGAGAATCATCGATGGGCTGCCTCCTGCACGACCCCCACTGGGGATCGAGCCCGCAACCTGGGCATGTGTCCTGACTGGGAATCGAACCGTGACCTCCAGGTTCATGGGTCGACACTCAACCACTGAGCCACACTGGCCAGGCATAAAAATGTGAAGCTTTTGATAACAAAAATGCATCCCCAAAATCATGTGAATTTTCACTCACTTGTTTTCCAAAACACTTCTTCTGGATGGGTGCGGGGAGGGGAGGTCAGGGAAGAAGCCCTGGGCCCGCCTGGTAGACCAGCAAAGGCTTCCTGGCCAAACGGTAGCTACATTGAGCCTTGAAGGATGGAGGAAGAGGGGACAGCGGTGAGTGTGCATTTCGGATACAGCACGGGAAGGGCTTTGCTAACTGCCCAGTGCCGTAAACATACTGTATTGTGTGGCAGGAGAATATCTTCGAAATATTAACACGTTTCTCCTCTGCTCACTCCCACTCCCGTTGCCTTTGTTTCGTACCTCGCTCAGCCACGCCATCCTCGGCTCCCTGTGCCAGGAGAGCATGGCAGGCCAAAGAAGAGCGAAGGGAGCCTCCTCTTGGCTTTTGGATGCCAAAGCAGAGGACTGAGGAGAATAAAGAAACAGAGTTCCCCAGGCTTCCCCACCTCCAGCCCAGCCCGGGGAGCTGTCTGCCTGCTGCTTCCTAGCGGTGAAGAGTTGGGGGAAGGGCAACACTGGAGGGTGCCCCCTACCGTGGCCCATAGCAGCCATGAGCGTGAATGCATTAAATCCATGCCAGTTCATTTGGAGGGGGTTCCACGGGTGTTTTGTGGTTCATGACACAAGCAAGGTGAAGAAAATATATGTCAGAAGACCCCTTTTCATAAAACAAAGGGTGAGCACTCCCTCCACCCTATTATTAACGTATATATTTATATGTTTGCCTATATTTACGTGAACATGGACAAAGGTGGGAAGGGTACACGTTGCTTCTTAACATTGTTTACCTGGGGAGAGAAAAAAGGAGGGAAGGGGAGGGAAATTAAAAAAAAAGAAAAGGTGTTCATTCTAACCTGAAGTCGTTCATATCTGGTTGGCTCATCTGCCCCAGTGGCGAAGGCAAAGTCGAGCCCAAAGCCAGGAGCTCTTACTGAACTGGCGTTCGTTGCTTAGAGGGGTAGGTAGGGTTGGGGAGAACTTTCAGGCCCTACTTACACATTTCTACATTGCTTAATGTTTTACAACATTGTGGCATGCGTGTGTCTCTGATTATAAAAAATAATATACATTATACATAGAGAGAGGTGGGTGTATTACAGATTTATATGTTAAAAGGTGTGCACATAGGAAGAGCACTTGTGATCATTCTACTTACATGAATTTATATATATGTAACATATATGTAACATATATGTATGTACACATATAATTGAGAAAGGGAAATAGATTGATTTGCACGTATTATCACCAACTCAAAAAGAACAGGTGCGTATAAGGAAACTCGAGATGAACAGCAGTAACATTTTTGGTTATTGAGTTTCCTTATACTTATTTAAATTATTCAAATTGTTTTGACAAGGCTCATGGTGTCCCCACTTTTAAGCAGGCAATAAAAGCACCCATCTTAAAGAAATCACATGTAAATTTACAGACACACAGTAGGAGCCTGCTAAATGGTTTAAAGGGAAGGAGCATAATTCTTGAAATCCGGTCAACCTGTTGCCAGTGTGTAGGAAAAAGACTTTGCTTGGAGCAGCCAAGGGTGGCTGGGAAGCAGCTCACACCATGCTGTCCTCAGAAAGAAAAGCAAATGCAGGTTCAGTTCAGGAGGTGAAAAGATGATGGAGGGAAGAGAGGCTTTTCAACCTGCCGCTTTCCACCCAAAACTTTGCAGCCAAGGCCGTGGGCGTGGTGGGATGGATATGCTGAGGGTTCGCCTTCTGGCCATGAGCTAAGTCAGAGACACCAGTTGGGCCCTCAGTGTCCTGCTGCTGCTTGGAGTTTGCAGGGCTTGGAGTCCGCAGAGGTTAATAGCTCACGGTGCTGCCGACCCGAAGCCTTGGGAGCCACTCCTCTGTCGTGCAGAGTCGGGGCCCTGTGCGCCATTTCACCCCCCGGGCCCAGGGAGCATCTGGCAGGGCAGCTGCTCTGGAACTGCCAGGCGAATGCATCGGTGGGCGAAGGGGTGAGCGAGTGGGGGGCGAATAAATGGGTGGGTGGACAGGCAAGACAATGGATGCATGAACACATTTATACCTGGGAAGGAGCCCTGACACCGCTCTGAATTATACTCCCAGGCCACGGTGGCTCTTGGAAAAGCCGTCCGTCACCCTTGCCCCGTCCCTCCCAGCTCAGGATGATGACCTCTAGCTGTCCGCTCGCCGACGGCGGCCGGGCGAGGGAGCGACATGAGGCGGCCTCCACCAGCCCCCCTCCAACACCGCCGCCTCCGTCACGCGCAGGGCGCAGCCGAGGGCCATTAAGTGGGAGATGGATGGATTCTTGAAACTCCTGACTCTCAAGGAATTTGCAGACTTACGGGGTAGCCATTAGACGGAGACATAAAAATCTCCCTCCTAAGATACCGGATGACACCCGATAGATGCTGCAGGTCATCACCCCTGCACAAACTCCAGGGAAAGTGTGGCCGGAGGAGTGACAGCCGAGGCCAGGAAGGGCCCCCCCAAGCAAAGAGAAGGGTCCAGCACAGTGGGAAAGAGCGTGGGCTCTGAAGCCAGATCGCTTGCCTCGGGTCTCAGTTCTCACTGTTGTCTGACCTTGGACAAGCCATTGAAGTCTCCCCACCTGTAAAATGGGGGTAACGATCGTAAAGATCGCCCGATATTGCTGAGAGGCTGAAGCAGGCCAGTGCATGGGAAAAGCTGAGAACAGTGCCTGGACCTTCAGACGTGTGACACATGTGAGCTACTGTCTTTATCTCCATTCCACCCTGAAGAGGGGAGCTGGTTGGATAACACGGAGGACCCTTGGAGAGGAGACCGTGGGAACAGCGGGGCGGTGTAGACGGGTGGGCAGCGTCTGGCTGGGAAGTTAAGCTAACCTGGTTCAAAGACTGGTTCCACCGTTTCCCACCCAGGTGGCTTTGACTTGGGCTCTCTAAAGCTCAGATTCCTCACTTATAAAATGGTGATAACAACCCCACTTTCATGGAAGACATATGTTAACCATGCCATGATGAATGGTAGTTATTATTAAGGAGAGGCGCAGTAAAGAGGATCCCAGAGGGAGGCGAATAAATTAAGCATGATGACACATCTTGCTTCTACCCCATCTTTCCGCCTTCCCCCAGATTGTTCGAGGCCTCATGGTTACAGGTTTGCGTTTCTATTTTAATCGTGTTATAGGTTTACAGTATTTCCCCCCCTGCATCTTTATATGCTATAATTTGCATACTATTTTTACACAATGAGGCCATTTTTAACCGAGAACAGATTCAATTGTCTTTCAGCATATATCATTGTTTATCTTAATTAATGCTAAAATATTCTTAGGGGGAAAAATACATCCCACGGAGTATTATGCAAAGAAACTTAGCATTCATTTTTGCCTCCCTCTTGTCTGGCATATCAATTTATAAAGGTTTCAGCATCCTGTTATTTCAGCGACAATAATGCATGCTCTTATGCGCAGACACCCATCTGTGGGAATTAAGTCAGAAGGTGTTAAGAGCAGGTTGGGGATTAGCATCAGCAGGGTGTGGTTTGGGAGGGAGAGGACTGACAGCTGGAAGAAGGGGACTCTGCTGGTGAGGTGAATAATGCCAAGGAAAGTCTGCAGTCATAGGCTTGTCTCTGATTGACCCACGGGAGCGGTCCTTAAGTAGAGCTGAACCAATCTAGACTCTGGGCTTGGAGTGTCCTAGTGAGATTATTATAACTCCCAGCCAGTGATGGGCATGTCTGATTTTGCTCAGCATTCTCAGCATCCATTGTCTTTCCTTTTGATCAGATGCCCCACTTGTCTCTTAAGGAATCATCCTTTCCATGCTCAGCCCAGTGTTTTGAGAGAAGCTCACCCTCCCCCCCCATCCCCCAGTTCCAGAGGTAGATGGGATGCAGATCTGATCAACCAATACATACTATCTCCCTGGCCATGTGATTGGGCAAAGGATAGGCTTGTGACCAAATCAGAGCCAATGAGATTTCATTTTGGAACTTAAGGTTCTCTTTCCAATGGGATCCTAAACTGGTAGGAGCATTACCTGGAGCTGCTGCCTTCACTATGAAAAGGAGAGAGATTGCCTGAGAATGAAGCCGACGTGGAAGAAAGCAATTGAGAGATGGAGGCAGATTCTGGATGCCATCTCCTGGACTCTAGATCAAGTCTTGCTTAAAGTCAGACTACCCTTTAGACCATTAATGTAAGCCAATAAATCCCTCTCCCCCTTTTTGGCTTAAGGTAGATTGAATTGGGTTTCTGTCACTTGCAACTCAAAGAATTCTATAGAATGAAGAGTCTCATTAGGGGAACTGTGAGAAGCCATGTACTCTGCTGATTAAATGTGCTGTTGACCATGTCTGGGGGACCATGCATTTGAGGGCATCTCTCACCCAAGACCTGCTGTCTTTCTAATATTGGGCAATGGTTTGGTATCTGGAACATTCCAAGCAGTCTTTAAATCATACAGTCAACCTGGGGGAACTCCCAAAGAGCTGGGTGATACTGTGATGTAAAATATGAAATTTCCCTAGGTTATGCGAGAAACTCTGACAGGGGTTGAAAGAGAGTATGTCAGGAGTGCGAAGGACTCGGGCTGGGGGAACTAACCCGGTTTGAAAGGGATATGGTGAACATGGGCTCTATTCTGCCGGAGATAATGTTTGAGGGACCTGATCTGAGTGGGAGAGTGAGTTATGACAAGTGTCCACAGGAAGTCACTTTTATTGATAATTTACAATGAGCCAGATACTGTTCTAAATGCTTTGCACACACTTGTATTTAATTCTCTTAACAACCCTGGAAATGATGGAGTTTATAATCTTCATTTTACAGGTAAGGAAACTGAGGATTAGTTGGTGATGTGACTTAGTCAGCCACAGCTGGATTTAAACTCATGTCTGTCTGACTTAAAGCATCTAGTGAATGGTGCTGTTGGGTTCTGGACTTGATACAGGACTTTAACTAATGGCTGGGGACAAAGATGAAGGGGCAGTGTCTAACCTACCATGGTTAGAAGACTTCCAAGACTAAGCTTTCAATCAGAGACTCCACTCTACAGGGACGGACCCTGATCCCAATGGGAGAATGGAGTGCGTTGGGGAAACTGAGGCAGGATCCTGGGACTGGAGCCAACACAGTAGGGGGAAGTTGTGAGGGCTGCCTTGGAGGGCCAACAGGCATCTGGGGGCTGTGGCAAAGGACAGACGCAGGGCTCCAAAATGAATTCAGCCCCACTCACAGAGCTTGTTCAGGGTTGGCTCAGGGCTGGGTGAGTCTGAGGATGACAGGGACTGACAGAGAAAGGGAAGGGGAGTCTTGCCGAGTCTTGAGATTTTAAAAAAGTACAAGATGACCTTTATTCATTAAACAACTGTTACAAATTACCTAACAAGTGGCCTCCATGGACTGAGCTCTTTCTCACACACTGTGACCTGAGACTCAGAGAGGTCAACTGGGTAGTCCAGGGTCACACAGGAGCTGAGCTGGTGTTAGTAGCTAGATCTGCTAAAACACAAAGATCTTTCCATAGCACTAGGTGATCTCACTATACCACCATCATCACCACCACCATCCCCATCCCCACTATCATCATCATCACCACCACCACTATCATCACCACCACCACCACCATCATCATCATCATTGCCACCACCATCATCATCACCATCACCATCATCATCACCATCACCACCACTACCACCATCACCACCACCACCACCATCATCATCACCTTTATTTTACTGATGAGGAAACAAACCCAGAAAGGTAACTTGCTCTCTACTTGGTCAAGATCACAAAGCCAGCAAATGCAGAATCAGAATCTAAACCCAGGCAACCTGCACTTTTAGACATGCCCCACCTTTTAACCATGACAACTCTACATACAATGGTGCCTCAGTTTCTCCGCCTGTAAATTGAGAATAGCCACCTTCTAAGGTTATTGGGAAAACAAAATGAACTAATACATACAATGGGCTTACAAGAGTGCCTGACACGTAAAGCTCAATCAGTGTTGGCTTCACCATGGTTATTTTCATGTTTGCATCACATTCTCTAAAAAGGTACTTCTCTCTTTCCCACGGCTCCTCCTCAAAGCTCAAGTATAGTAGGAAAAAGGCAAGGTAGCTTGAGTGCACAGGGAACCTCTTAGGGAAATTCTGAGGCGAGAGATAAAAGAAGCTCCTTGACATAACTTCATAAACCCATTTTAATCCAGGCATTGATTTCCTTTTGAAATAATTCCCTTCCAGTTCACATGTGTGGTCCCTCCACGCCTCTAATACAGACACGGGCACGATAACATTATTGAGATAAAACACTCACTTTTTTCTGATTCTCTTTAGTCATCAGTCACCTGGGGCTTGTCTCTGTCTTTTTCCTCCTGGGCTACCCAGAGCCATTCACTGGAGTCCCTTCCTCTTCCCTCACCGGCCATCATTCAAGGTGAAGTTTTCAAATAATGACAAGTAGTAAAATATGAGAGATTTAAGCAAATTCAGCTGGAAATCATGTGAAAAAATATTATTTGCCCCCAACACATACCTCTCTCTTGAACAAGGAATGTTCAGGGTACATTTTTTAAAAATGCTCCTGGGTTAGCAAGAAGCAAGCAGACACTAAAAGGACAGGACGTCTTTGCTGGGAAATAATTAGTCTGATCGAATTGTTTGCTTTCCAATGGACAAAGGAGTCTTTAAAGAAAATCACTTGTGTTTTCTGAGCCCCGTTTGGCAGCACAGCTTTTTCAGATTTGGGCTTTTAGATGAGAGTTTGGAGAATGGAAAATTTTCCTGAATAAGAAATCAGAAAGCTTGACCTGCACAGTTACCTTTCTCTTAACATGACAACAATTCGCAATTACTTTTTGATCCAAAGCTTGAGGGTGAATGCGGAGAGGTAGGTTGAGTCGTCCTCCTTGTAAAACTCACTCTCTCTTTAGCCCAGCACCTGAAGCTGAATTTCTTTTTTTCAGTCCCAGAGATTCAGTATAATCCGTAGCTGGAACTACCTGTATTAGCTGCAGCTGGGAGGAAACACAGTTGGCAAATGCATGAGTCAGGGTTTCTTTTCTTCTCCTGCGAAGGTATCTGTTCTGATAGCTGGCGGATGCTCTGGAATCCTCCTGTGAGCACACTGCATGATTCCCACCGGCCTGTCTGTGATGAAGTGTGGCCACCCACACGGGGTCCCGGAGTCCCAGAGGCACCAATGGCTCAAATGCAGGCGGAACGTTGTTTGATGCATAAGCATGATTGTTTATAGGTCTGTGGTGAAGAGAGGCTCTGAAATCCATCACACTTGAATTCAGACCCTGCCTGCTCTGGGATTTGGAGCTGATTGCTGAGTTCCTCTGCCATTGTGTCCTTACCTATAAAACAGGAACAATAAGAGTAGCTATCTCACAGGGCAGGGTTTCTCAACTTTGGCACTATTGACCTTTTGGGCCGAATAATTCTTTGCTCTGGGGGGCTGGCCTGTGCATTGTAGGATATTGAGCACCCTCCCTGGCCTCTACCCATTAGGTGCCAGTAACACATCTCTCCACCCCCAAACCCAGTTCTGATGACCACAAATGTCGCTAGTCATTGCCAGTAGTCTCCTAGGAGATACAGCCCCTCCTCTCCCCCCAAACTGAGATTCACTCCCATGCAGCTACTAGAAGAATTCAATGAAATGACCCAGGCAAAACTCTCAGACACTGCTTAGGAGATACGACATAGCAGGTGCTCAACGATATTAGTTGTTACGGAAATAATAAAAGTATAAATAGAAACCTAACACAATCTCTTTCTTTTTTCTCTTGAGGATTCTCAGGGAATCCCTCGATCTCTGGGATCTCCAAATTCCCTGGTATCGGATAAGGTCTCCAGTTGCCCCGCTCATCACTAATAAAGTGCGTTGCTCCCTAGAAAAGCCACGAGCAGCTGGGAGAGGAGAAAGCGATTTTCAGGTAGTTCTGTGAGAGTGCTGTCATCTCCCCTTGGCCCAAGGGCAGTAGAGAAGAGCTTCAGGGAAGAGCCATGAAAGGAGAAAACAGATTCCACGTCAGCAGTGTCAGCAGCACTGAAGATCTGAGTTACCAGGAGCCCAAGCCCTGGCGAGCGAGCCGATGAGGCGCCCACAGCTGCTCCCCAGCAGCTGGCAGGGAAATGGGGGGCAGCAGTCGGAACTGCGGGCAAGGAGAAACAGGGAATGGGATTTCTACTTTTGTATTTTAGTTCCAGCTACCTCCCTCAGTTCATGCCCTGCTCAAAATGGTTAACGTGGTTCAAAAGCAGTGATGGACAGAACGGTCCCATTAAAATCCCAGTGTGGCTGTATTCGGAGAAAAGGTCTTGGGGGGGGAAGGGGATGTAATTAAGTTTAAATGAAGCCCTAAGGATAGGGCTGTAGTCCCAAAGGGCTTGTGTCCGTTAAGACGAAGAGACACCAGAGCTCGCTCCCTGCCCGAGCACACAGATGAAGGGCATGTGAGCACACAGAGCAAGCACCTGTCTGCAAGCCAGAGGGACTTCACCAGACACTGAAGCTGCCAGCCCCTTACTTGTGGGCTCCCAGCCTCTAAAACTGTGAGGAAGAAGTGTCCCTGTTTAAGCCTCCCAGTCTGTGGTATTTTGTTATAGCGGCCCAAGTAGACCAATTAAACACCGCATGACTGGCACATCGCTCCTTTCATTCTCACAACAAACCCTTTGAGGTAGATACTATCATCTCCCCCCTTCCACCACCAGACCCCTCACCTTTTACAGAAGGGAAAACAAACTCAGAGAAGTTAAAAACATGCCCAGCGTCAAACAGCTGGGAAATGGACTGCTGGGATTTGAACCCAGGCCTGCAGAGAACCCGTCTACAGAGCCAGGTTCTTAACCACCAAGCCACCTGAATATGGGCTGTGCCAACCCCACACTGCCACTTACAGAATGCTTACATCATGCCAGCCTCTCAGTAAAGGCTTTAAAATGCATCCACTATCATTACTGTCCCCATTTTACAGATGAGCAAACTGAGGGAGGCTTCCCTCAGTTCCCTTGAAGAGCCACAGCTTAACTGTCTCGCTATGAGTCTGCTTGCAGCTGCTGTAGGGAACTTTAACCAGCTCAGACTCCTGCTTTGGGATCTTTGGGAAGGGAACCAATATTGGGAGAAAAGAGCTTATATTTGGTCTTTTAGAGGTCACAGAAACAATTGTTGAATTTTACTGTCTCTACAACTTTAATCCTACCATGGACTCTGGGAATGAATGAGAGAGAAAAGGTTCAGGGGTGAAGGACCCAGGAAGAAGTGAGTTGTGGTGAGTTCACCTCAGGGCAAGAGTCAGCAAATGCTATTAGTGGCTGCAGGATGCTTCTTTGGAATCTGCATTTATGCAAATTAAAGTGAGGAAGAGCAGTGGACTGCCCCCCACCCCCACCCCCACCCCCACCCCCACCCCCACCCCCACCCCCACCCCCAATTCCGTTCCAAGTTCCATCTTCCTCCAGCTGGGGGCTTCGAGACTAATCGCTTCTGCTTCCTTCATTTCTCTCCAAGGACAATGAATACTAATGATTCAGAGCTGAGCAAACTTTGCATGGTGCAAACCTCCAGTGTGTTCTGAAGTGGCCTGATTTTACCTTCAAATGACCATGGGAGGCAAGGGTTTCTGACAGATGAAGGCAAGACCTCGAACCCACTGCATTTTCCGTAGGTACTACCATTTGGCTGGTGGCGGTAGTGCTGTGGCAACTTGGCATCCCATCACGGTTAAAGGCAGGGGCTTTGAGGACAGGATGACCTGGGCTTGAACACAAACCCTAACCACCTGTCTGACTCGGGGCACATTACCTGGCCCCTTTGAAGGTGCTTTAGGTAAAATGAAGATGGAGATCACAATGATCTCCCCGGGTGAGCCATGTAGTTTGAGGTTATCGAAGGAAAGCATAGTGTTTGGCACATGAGAGATGCTTAGTAGTTGTTTTCATTGTTTTCAATGGATAAGGACTTTCTAGAATGTGGAAAATCAGTATATTTTTAGTACTCATGATCCTTGGGCATTTCCAGGTTGGAGGTCCTCTGAGGGACCTTGAGGTCATTTTTATTTTGTCTAGGGCTGCCCTTGGGAAGGGAAGATGACATAGTTCTGAACCAGACAGTATTTAATGAGTGGTCATTCAGCTCTTGGCCAATAGCTCTGATGACTGAGAATCAATATAGCATATTGTTTGTGAACCCCAAGCTTGAAGTCAGACTCAAGTCCCAGCTCAACATTTACCAATTGTGCAGCTATGGATATATATGCAATTGGGTTGTTAGAATTTAATGGAATGAGGGATACTATGTGCTTAGCTCACATGGCACACAGTAAACTGGTGGGGTTGACTCAGTCTGCCCACAGCCCCTCTCTCCCAGTTTCCTCCCTGTGAAGGTGGATGTAGGGAGCCCCACAAGTAGGCCAAGTTTCCTTTCTTCTCCCTGCTGGGGGATGACTAAGGTTAGCATCAGTTAGTTTTCCTGAGATGATCCATAATGGTTCCTGTGCTCACCCTGGTTGTGTCAACATTCATCTTTCATTCTTGGAAAGGAAATTTCCATCAAGAAGTAAAGATTCCCTCCTCTACAGCCAAGGCTCTGATGCAAAGGAGCAAATTTAGGAAATTTTTTTTTTGGCTTTCAAACCACTTCGTGATGAGTAAGCACTTAGACCTCCTTCAGGTTTGGCTATGTTCATAATAAAAGCATGGGATCTGGTGTCAAGAAACCTGGGGTTTGGGACTAAATTTGCTTCTTACTATGTATAAATTGGAGAGGGTGTCTTTCCCCACCCTGGGCCTCAACTTCATCATTCTAATGGACCTGAAGACAAGGTAATGTCTCAGATCCATCCTCACCTGGGTGTTACCTTCAGAACCAGGGATACAGTTGATAATTCCCAAGACCTAAGATGACAAAAGCACTCACATCACATCTTCTGTGCATCTTCTTCCCTGTCTCATTAGCTTAAGTCTTGCTTTTGATCAGGAGGATTTATGACAAGTGATGGTATGTTCTTCCCAAAGCTCGCTTTACCCTCATCTGACCACGTCTCTCACAGTGGGTGATGGTGGCTAAGAGTGGGGGGTTTGGAGTTCAAATCTTATTCCTTCCACTTACTACCTGTGAAACAGCCTGCTACTTCTTCAATATTCATTCATTCATTCATTCATTCATTCATTCATTCGTTCCCTAAACAAATATTGAGAGATGTCTTTGGTGCAGAAACTATCCCTGCCTTTAAAGGGTACAATCCAGCCAGCCCGGCGTGGCTCAGCTGTTGAGCATCAACCTAGGATCCAGGAGATCGTGGTTCAATTCCCAGTCAGGGCACATGCCCAGGCTGAGGGCTCGATCCCCAGTCAGGGGCGTGCAGGAGGAAGTAGATCAATGACTCTCTCATCAGTGATGTTTCTATCTCTCTCTCCCTTTCCCTTCCTCTCTCTGAAATCGATAAAGATATTTAAAATAAATAAATAAATAAACAAATAAATAAATAAAAAATTAAAATAAAATAAAGGGTGCAATCCAGTGACAAAGACAGCACTAACAAAGCGTGACCCATATGGGAAGATATGGGGAGACCTGCTGCTATGAGGTCGCACAGCAGAGGCCCCTAATGTAGCCTGGGCAGGGTAGGAGGTCAGGGTAGACTTCCCAGTGGAAGTGATGGGTAGGCTGGAAGTTAAGGATAGATGGGACATAGAGGAGGGGAGCCTTGGGCGCAAGCAAAGAAATACCCATGTATAGAAGCCAGGGGCCTAGAGGAGGGTGCTTTAGACTAAGATAAACTAATGAAAGTTCATATGGAAGAAAGTGGAATATGGATTATGTGCTGGGGAGGGGAATGGGGAGAGCTGGGACTGGAGATACAGTGAGGGCCAAGTCACAAAAGGAGTGATTTGTAAACCATAGTAAGGAGTATTGCCCTTAATCCTCAAAGCAATAAGAATCCCTCAGACAGTTGTAGGAAGGAAATGACATGATCAAATTTTTATCTCGGCGAAGTCAGCTGCACTGCGGAGAATGGTTTGTGTGAGAGAAGAGAATGGTTTGTACAAGCTGGGGGATGTAGCAGTAACCTAGGCAAGATGCTGCTAGAAAGAAGGCTCATCGAGGGCCTGGATCTTTGTCAGTTTGTTTCTCCTCATGTCCCAGGTGCTTGGAACAACTGCTTGCTGAGCGACAGTGGCCTAGACCAGGGCAATGGCCATGGGGATAGAGAGAAGCATGTGAATTTGAGACCTAACTTGTAGACCAAAGGAGAAGAATTAGGAATTGATTATATCGCAATCTAGAATGATTCCCAGTCTTCTGGTTTGGGCAAGAGGTGGGGGTGGGGGAGACATTCTCTGAGATGGAAAATCCTTAGTCTCTTTGAGCCTCAGTTTCCTCATCTGTAAAATGGCACCAATATCCCACCTATGACAAGGGTGTAAAGGGAGCAGCCCGGTGCCTGGAGCATAAGAGGTAATCAGTGTGTCAGTCGTGTGTCCTGCACACTCAGTTCTCATCTCCCAGAATGCAATTCCCCTCTGTGGGTTCAGAACAAGGGACCCACACATTTCTCCAGGGTCTTCAGGTTTGAAGTCCCCGCAGAGTTGGTGGCGGTGGCTGAGGCAGCAGCAGTACAAATGAATAATGAACAGCCAGGAAATGAAACAAGCAACTGAGATTGCTAATTGGAGTTTATTTTCTAAAAATAAACTGCAATTCTTAGTAGAGCTCAGTCACCTGCAAACCTGGTCCTTGATGAGCTATTCTGCTCTTTGTCAACAGGAAGGCTTCCATTGGATGGGGGAATGGATCGGGGGGAGGCTTTCTGTGCCGAGGCCCAGGGGCGAGCAGCGGAAAGGAAGGGAGTGTGTTTCCAGACAGATCTTCCCTGGGACACAATGACTTAGGTCGCTTCTCCAGGCCATTTTCTAGGGAGGAGGAACCCCACCTGGCTGGGGAAAAAGTGGTGCTGTTGGGTTGGCTTCGCATGGAAAAGATGCAGCCACTGATGTTAGAGAGCCTCAGGGGTCCCACAGAGCCACCGCCACCCCTTCCCCTCCGGTCCCCTCCGTGAATGGAGACTAAGCAACAACTCTCTGCCACGCACCACCGGTCCCACTAGGGGGTAGCGAGACGAATGAGACACAGCCCCTGTCCTTTGCAGGGGAAATACACCAATAAACAGGCAATTCCAATTCTATATGACGAGTGCTTGTATTAACCTACTGGGGCTGCCATACGAAATCACCACAAACTTGGTTTAAAACAACATAAATTTATTCCCACAGTTCTGGAGGCTAGAAGCCCAAAGCCAAGGTGCCATCAGGACTGTCCTCTCTCTGAAGGCTCTAGAGACGGGTCCTCTCTTGCCTCTTCCGACTTGTGGCATTGCTGGCATCCTTGGCCTTTCTGTTTGTAGACGCATGGCTCTGCTCTCCGCCTCTGTCATCACATGGCCTTTTCCCTGAGTGGGTCTGTGTCTCCTCTCTTTTTCTTATTGGGACATGAGTCGTATTGGATTTAGAGTCCACTCTGCTCCAGGATGACCTTGCTTAACCTGATTACATCTAAGTAAGGTCATAGTCACAGGTACCAGGGGTGAAGACTTGAACATATCTTTTTGGGGGAGGGCACAAGTCAACCCCCCGCAGTGTAAGGAAAGGAGTGCTTGATGTTCAAGTTCATCAGATTCCACCTGGTTACAAGTGTTATGGGAGGAACCCCAATGATGCCATCTGCTTGTCCTTCCTTCCTTCCTTCCTTCCTTCCTTCCTTCCTTCCTTCCTTCCTTCCTTCCTTCCTTCCTTCCTTCCTTCCTTCCTTCCTTCCTCCCTCCCTCCCTCCCTCCCTCCCTCCCTCCCTCCTCCCTCCCTCCCTCCCTTTCTCCCTTCTTCCTCCCTTCCTCCCTTCTTCCTCCCTTCCTCCCTTCTTCCTTCCCTTCCATTACAATTTTTCTTCTTTCCCCCTTCAGTGGTTCAGTCATCACATATTTGCTGGTTATCTCTGTGTGTCAGGCAGTGTGCTAGGCACTGAGGAGGGAGTGGGGAGCCAGAACAGACCAGTCCTTGCCCTCTGAAGCTTACAGTGCTGGGAGGGAAAGACATAACCAAACAGCCACACAAATCCATGTAGAGCGACAGCTGGAATGATTAGAAAGGAATCCCTTCTGAACACTCAAGCTTACATCTTGATGCAATGCCCTAGTCCTAGGGGGTTACTTGTAAGGTCATAGACTATTACTTCCAGCCATAGGCTATGTAATATTGTTGCTCCATAAGCTTCAACGAACATCTTCTTATTGCTAAGGTACAGAAAAAGAGGAGATAAAAGGTCACTTATCTAGTAGGGACCATCTACATGGAGCCTTCTGGCTGGAGAATGGGTATGAGAAAGGAATCTTCCATTCAGCTGACTAAACTCAGCCACTGTCCAAATCCCAAGGGCTAGGACTGAATGTGAATCCTTCTGCAAGAGCCACTAGAACATAATGATAAATTGACCATCTGATTAAAACCAGGAGCCAGGACCTTATAAATGGTATAGCAGCATCCTGGGTAGTGGAAACACCTGCACACTTTGGATTTTTCCAGGGGACCACTGGGTAGCTTTGAGAAAACCATTGTTAGTGGCAAGGGCTACAGTAGTGGGGTACATGGTGTATGGGAGCAAATGACAGGCTTGGCCTGGTCACGGGAAGCAGGGGGCTTCTTAGGAAGTGCTGCTTGTCCTCTGTGTCTCAGGCCTATGGAAACGAAGCTGGTAATGAAAAGGAAGGCATTACCCATGCACGCCAAAACACGATCACACTCCAGGTATTACATGCAAAGGAGTTCATGTTGGAGGATTCCAGTATATGAAACTCTAGAAAAGACAAATATAATCTACAGTGATAGAAAATATTGAAGAGGGCTTGTCCAGAAAGCAGCACAGAGAACTTTTTGGGGAGGGAGAAATGTTCCATATCTTGATGATTGTGGTGGGGACAAAGGTTGTAATGGTCAAAACTCACCAAAATGTACACTTAAAATGGGTACATTTGATCATATGTAAATTTGACCTCAATCAAGTGGGTATTGAAAAATGCTGGCATGTTCTTTTTGTTTGTTTGTTTTAATTTTGGGGGTCAAAACCATGGTGGAAGCCTTTCCAATCTTTCCCAAAAGTCAACTGACTTTGTATGAAATAATGTCAGGGCTGGGAGAGAATCCCTAGACAATCAGAATTAAACCCATCATTTTATACGTGAAGAGAATAAGTTTTAGGAGAAGTGATGAAGCCAAAGTCACGGAAGTCAGAAGGATGTAGATTGGAAAAATCCAGATGGTGGGAAAGGGGCAGAATGACATGTTTTTAGGTGACCTAGCCCACCCCTGAGATTAGAGAAGTTACATTTGAGGTCATCCAGCTAATCAGATTTGAAACTCTATCCTAAATCTGACCATTCCTCAAACTGAAGCCTTAAATTTCCACGCACTTCTTTCTGTTCTTACCATTCCCTGTGAAGTCTTTCATTGGCCATTGAGACTCAGTCACCCTCAAACCTCATCTTTTACAGTCATGCACACAGTTTGCATTTTCATATCTCTTTGCAAAGATTCTTCCACATTGGTATATGCCTTGATGTGGTTCCATGACCTCAACAGTCTGGGTAACTAGGATCAGCTCAGGCACAGGAATCAGTTGGGGGCCAATGTCATGCAATGCAAGAAATTACAAGCCAAGAATTATAGTCTGGAGCAGAGGTCCTCAAACCTCGGTGCATATGAGAATTAAAGTCCAGATTCCTGGGGTTCATGTCCCTAGATTTTGATTTGCCAGGGCCTGGGTGGTGCCAGGAATCTGCATTTATAACCCTCACTCCAGGTGATTCTGGTGGAGGTGGTTGGAAGACAAGGTTTGAGAGTCATTGTCCTCCAGGTAACCTCTAGATTAAACAGGACAAAGAAAAAAATTAGACCTAGGCTGTTGACTGACCAATCCACCCTCAAGTTAACTCAAGTTCAAAAGTAGATTTTTCTTATATTCCAGGTGAGATTATAAGACAGCAACAATGACGACAAAAGCTGATCCTGAACACACATATTCCTGGCAGTTTCCCAGAAGTGTATCATCTCTAATGAAGGAGAAAAAGAGCTGTGTGGAGACATAACTCACATACCGTACAATCCATTTGTTTAAAGTGTGCAACTCAATGGTTTTTAGAATATTCACAAATTTCTGCAACCATCACCACAATCAACTTTAAAACATATTCTTCCCCTTTACCCCCCCAAACCTGTAATCATCAGTAGTCACTCCCCATTTCCTCCCAACCACCCCTATCCCTGGGCAACCACTGATCTGCTTCCTGTTCTATAGATCTGCCTATTCTTGGCATTCTATATAAATGGAATAAAAAAATATAGTGTCGTTCTGACTGTTTTCTTTTGCCTAGCATAATGTTGTTGCATGGGTTAGTACTTTGTTTCTTTTTATTGCCCAGCAATATTCCTAATGACAGATTTTTAAATGTTGGCATCTCTCTTTTTCATGAACATTTCCACAACTTGAACAATGTAATTCAATGCCCGAGTGACTCTTCCATCCTCTTCTATGATGTTCTAACCACACTGCTGGGTCCCTCCTACTGGCCTCAGCCTAGGGTGACGAGCCCCCTTGTCTGTATAGTCAATGAATCCTCTGATTCTGCATCTCTCTCCCTGGGCCTCCTCTTGGATTTTGACCTTCATCTTGATACATATTTTACCTCTTTCCAGGTTGTGTCGTAATAGGTGATGGGTTTCCTATCTCTGCTAGTGACTTCTCCAAGAGAGAGCCTAAATCTTATTAATTTTTCAAGTGCCTAGCTGGCTCTTGCCAGGTATGGGGTGCTTGGTTGATATTTGTTGAATGAGTAGACGAATGAATGGCGAAATGAACGAAAGAGAGAAACCCACTGAAGCCCACATTTATAGCATGGAAACCACATTTCCCTGCAGGTTTCAACACAGCAGTTTTACCTCCTCCTGTTTGAAGTGACTTGTTTGAAAGAGAGTGGGAATGACAACTGAAAGAATATTAAAGGGCATAAGCATGAAAACAGCCTGCTAGCAGAGGTTATCTCTGGGGGAGGGACTGGCAAGGCTGGGGGTGGCTTTCAGCTCTTCTTCCATTATAGATTTTAAAAGAAGAAAGTGGCATGATACGGGTGATTTTTACTTTAGGTTTGGGGAGATTTTTCACATAATAAATATAAAAGTGAGCAAATGAATAAGTAAGTACTGCCTTTGAGCTGGATGTAAATACTAAGCCTGCTCTGGGTGACTTGGAGCAAATCGCTTCTCCCATCTGAGCGGTTTCCTCACCTGTGAGAGGGGATGAGGAAACTTGCCTCGTGGGTCTGTTGTGAGGGCTGAAAAGTGCAGTGTCTGGCACAGAGGAGGCATTTGACGAATGACAGCTATTGCTACTGTTATTGGCAATAATGATAACAGCAACAGGCAGAAAAATGATAAACCAGGGTATATGGAGGGCCCTTCCGTCTGAGATAGTCTTTGAATCTAATTTTATTTACAGCCTGTCTGCTGATGCTGGTGGCTTAACATATTGATCGCCCTGGAATGGAGGCCCTTTTAATGAACTCCACTTATTGGACGATTATGCAGAAGACAGCGGCCATCACCTGTGACCAGAGAAACATTGTAATAATAGTAGCTGCCATCCACTGAGCCCTTACCATGACCCACTTAGTTCTTAACACAATCCCATGAGATTTTATACTCCCCATTTTACAGATGGGAAAATGAGGCACAGACAGGTTAAATGTTTTAAGACCATACAGCTGGTAAGTGGTTTATCCAAGATTCAAATCCAGGTCTTCCGGATCAAAGTTAGCTGTCTTTTCATTAGATTGGATGCCTCTCAAGGTGCAAATAAGGTGGTATAAAAGAAAGGAGAGAGAAGAGATGCCATAAAGGAGCGGCGGGGCTTTGACGAAAGGTTTACAGTGTCCCACTCTTCCCACCTGATGGCTCGTGTCGTGTCCCAGTGGGCCCTGAAAGTCTGGGAATGAAGCACCAGTTACTTCTTGCTGATGTCACTCATACCAGGGAGTTCAGGCTGGGTCGGTGGGAGGGGTTGCCATGGCTACCAGAGGATGCTGAGCGAAGGCCTGCCAGTTGTCCCTCCATATCCAGTCTTTCTTTCTTTCAGAGTAAAATGACTTTTGTGGAGCATAAATTTGCCTAGAATAAAGACTACATTTCCAGCATCCCTTGCAGCAATGTGCCTCAGTTTTGGTCAATGGGCTATGAAGGGAAAGAGGTAGGTGCAACTTCTGGAAACTTTCATGGGAAGCTGTGGGCATGCACTTTGTTTTTGCCCTTCTGCCGGCTGGAGGAGCTATCTTGGCAGCGAGGTAAACATGGAATGGAGGCCATTTACAGTAGAAGAAACAAATAGAAGGAGCTCGGGTCCATGCCAGCCCTGGACTACCTTCCTGGACTTTTCAGGAGAAAGAGAAAAAATAGCTTCCATTCTTTTTAAGCCACCCCTCGTTTGGGCTCTATTATTCACAGTTGAAGGTAATTCTAACACAGACGCTACATCCAGCACCTATCACTTCCCCACCCTCCTTTCCAGTAACCCCCAATTTCTAGTAGGGGCTTCATGTTCTGGGAAATCTCCAGAGGTGAGCATGTGACCTAAGCTCAACCAATCATAGCATTTTATCCCCCCAGCTATCAGGAGGGGTTCTGGGGTGGCCTGTGACCTAAGCTGGCCCAATCAGAAAGAATCTCATGATTCTTGCAGCAGCAGCTAAGTCTAAAACATAATGTTTTGCTCCGGAAAGTGTAGTGTGTCCATGTGAAACCTGGAACTGTGACTACCATTGGAAATCTGGCTGAGAATGATGCTGACGTAAGGTAGAAGAAAAGCTCTATTGACAGACAAACAGAGTCAAAGCCAGAGTCTTCATCAGGCTATGCCTGACGTCTGTTACTTCTGTACTTTTCAGACCCTTGAACAGTATGCTGCATACGCTGTCTGCCAACATTTTTCTGTGCCTATATTTTAAGTGCAGTTTGAGTTGGGTTTTAGTATTTACAACCAATTGCACTGGATAGAGATGTCCCCTCTACCTTCCACCAAACATACAACAAACAATAACAAAAACAAGAGCAAAGCACTTGGATAGCTCTCCTGAAGAGAGATGGAGCCAGGATGGGAGCAGAGATGTCATTTTCTCCGAGAACCTTCCCTGTTGCTCCCGGCTCTGAGCAAGGAGCCTCTTTGGCACTTACCCCACAGCACCCTCCCGCCCTCATCTCTTACAGGGAAGAAGGTTCTTGGTATAATAAATCATTTATGCCATGAGAGCTGATCAATAACCAGCAAGAGGTTTGTTTATCTTGTACAGGGTTCATTCTGAAGAAGTGGAAAGGATGACCATGGTGGAAAGTATCTTCCGTTTCCCTTTCAGGATGAAGCCAGAAGTAATAAAACCATGGCTCTGACCACGTGGAGAGCTGGGGGGATGGATCAGGGGCCCTGGGGAGACCACAGAGAGGCAGTAGAGGGAAGAAGGCGGGTGGCCAGAATCAGGCACACTCCTAGGGACCCATTTGAGGGAGTCCAGTGGGGGAAAACCGAGGAAGGATATAAAGAAATCGGGCTTTTTATGTATGGTGATCAGGTTATGCTCTTTCTGATGATGCTCTTCCAACTGCAGAACAAAATGACCAGCTGACGTTAGTTCGCTGTCCATCTCCCTTATGAGCTCAGCTCCGTGAGGATGTGGATCATCGTGACTTGGCCACCATCATCTCCCCAGAACCAGCACAGTGTCTAGAGCATGGGACACACTCAAAATATTTCTGGGATGGCTAGAGGGTTGGTTGGTAACACTCATTTGGTAGCACTTAGAAGAGCATACGGTTTTCGCGAACAATTTCCCAGAAGTAACTCAGTCAAAGTTGAGCCTTTTTAAAAAAAATCCAAACAACTGTCTTCTCTGTCCTTCACTGAATTTCACTGACAGACGATGAAAACTCAGAGCAGAAAGGGATTATCAGGCAGGTCTTACCTCCTAGCTAGAGGGAATTCCCAGGAAAGGGAAATAATCACTCCACCAGAGCCAAGAGTTCTAGTCCCTCTGCCTGATAGTTGATTTCAGGTCAACCTCTACTTAACTTAAGGTCAAGGGATATGTTTGTTAAACATTTCTCTTTCTGAGCCATAACTGTGAAAATGCCCAAACATAAGAGAAAGATGGTTCCTTGTTCTCCTGACCCAGGTGTCCATTATCTGACTTCAGTTCAACATTCATTTAAATCAATATTCAATGAGCATCTACTATGTGCCATGCACTGTACTCTGAGAAAATAAGACAGAGACCTTATCCTTACTAAGCTTTTACCCTAGTTGGGAGAATGACAAGTCGGTGGTTACAATACAGTTTGAGAGGCAGGAAAGCAGGGGTTGAAGAGGAGGTTCACAGAGTGACATTGGAACCAACTGTGAGATTTATTGGGGAGGGGGCCGGGACTTCCTGAAAGAAGTTTGCCTAATCTGAGGCTGATACATGGGAGGGAGCTGGCCAGGGGAAACACGGAGAAAGGCACAGAATGTCTCAGGAGGAAAGGCCAGGGGATAGAGAGAAGCTTAACTCTGCTGGAGCGGGAGTGGGAGGGGTGCTGAGAATGGGCGAGTGGAGGTATGGGGTCAGATATTTCATGGTCTTCTAAATCATGCTCAGTATTTCAGACTTACACTAAGAGCAATGGGGAGTCATTGGAAAGTTTTAATATGAGAGTTATAAGATCGGACATAATCTATAGAAACCTCCTCTGGATACAGCGTGGAAGGGAGATTGGAGGGGGCCAAGACTGGAAACACACACACACACACACACACACACACACACACACACACACACCCCCCTTTACACCAAAGATTTATGCAACCACCAAAGTTGGGGGATGGAAAACAATACCTTAAGCTATTCCATTGTTCAGTGCCTTAGCCTTCTCGTCTGTCGAATGGGAACAATCACAGCTCTCCCAGGACTTTGAAGGGCAGTGTCACGTGGTTAAAGCCTTCACAGCTCATTGTGGATGAGTCTCAAGGGTTGCTTCTGCCTGGTCTTTTTTCATTACCTCCAGTCCTTAATCTCAGCACCTGAGACATCTCTGGGGGTTGCATGTGAAAAAGATATTCAGGATGAACAAGCAGATCTCAACAAAAGACAAGTTTTCATTAGGTTTCCATTCAGCCTCAAAATTGAAACTAGGGTGAGGGAAAAGGGGCTTTACCCGTAACACTAAAATTTAGAAATTACAAAATGGGCCAGAGACTTCCAGGCAATAGTGGTAATCCACCCGGCTTGGGACTCCTTTGAATAGACCGTTCCATGATTGGAGGGTGTGTTCATGGTCTTTGATGTGGGGAGCCTCTATGAATTTTCTGCAACTTCCATAACAAAATCCTACAGACTGGCTTAAACAATGGAAATTTATTTTTTCAGAATTCTGGAGGATAGAAGCCCAAACTCAATGTGTCACAGGGTAGGTTTCTCCTGAGGCCTCTCTCCTTGCTTGGAGATGGCCCTCTTCTTCCTGTATCCTCACATGCTCGTCCTTCTGTGTATTTCTCTGTCCTAATCTCTTCTTTTAAAGACACCGGTCATATTGGATTAGGGCCAACCCCAATGATGTCATGTTGCCTTAATCATCCCCTTTAAACACCCCATTTCTTTCTCTTTTTCTTTAAAGAAAATCTCCTTGGTATTTTTAAAAAAGATTTTGTATTGATTTTTAGAGAGAGAGGAAGGGAGAGGGAGAGAGAGAAACATCAATGTGAGAGAGAAACGCCAGCTGCCTCCTGCACCCCCCTCCTGGGGATCGAGCCCGCAGCTCGGGCATGTGGCCTGACTGGGGATCAAACTGGCAACTTTCAGTGCCCGGGAGGACACCCAACCAACTGAACCACACTGGCCAGAGCTAAAGACCCCATTTCCAAATATAGCCACATTCTGAGGTGCTGTGGACTAGGACATCAACATATAAATTTGGGGGTGGGACAAAATTCAGCTCATAACAGAGCCCAAATGGCTTATTTATATAGAGAGTATAAACAACTGCCGGGAAACCCAAAGACTATGAAAATTCCTGCTGCAGTTTATCCCCAAACTAAAACTCCCCGACGGAAACAGATTTGCTGCCTCCCTGGTTGTGGCACCATCCACAATTTCCTGCTCTTTATGCCGGCTCCCACGGGCTGCTACAGAGAAGAGCGGATCGACACCCAGCTCTTCCTGGGCCTCTTTGCTGAACAAGCTTTGCTATGGCAACCGCTGGCTGGGAGCGATGGCCGGGGAGACGCGGGTCAGCCTGTGCTCTTTTCTCCCCGGGGCTTGGACGGCCCCCGCTGTGCATTAGCTGCCACGTGGGTCTCCAGAGCGGAGTTCATTGCTGAGAGTTTTGAGCATGTGTATGTGCATGTGTGTGTGAGTGTGTGTGTGTGTGTGTGCACACGTGCATGAATGTCTCTGTGTGTCTGGGCCAAGCAGCACCTTTAAGAAAGCAGTCAAATGGAAAGTGGGATCCCCTGAAGAGGGAAGGCACCCATTCATTCCTGACGGGCCCCATTTGGATTTTCTGTCCCAGGCCGACCTGCACTTTGGTCATCTTGCCGCATTGACTTCAGGGACACTTTCTGGAAGTTTTCAACAGGGCTCCCCTGCCTTCCTGGGGTTGGAAATAATGACCTGCAGACTTCAATCCCTCTTCTGGTCTTTTGAAGGCGGCTTTCATCCACTGTGTTTTGGGGGGTTTGGAGTCTTGGTCATGTGCAGCCACCCCTTTTGTGGGTCAGGAATAGCGGTTAAGTAGTGGAAGGACGAAGCAGCGGTGCAAATGGATTTGCTATTTGAAGGGGTGCATGACTCAATGGTCACCTGCCTAAGGGCCAACCTCACTGTCCCCCGGGCCCTGGAGACTTTGGGAAGCAGTGCCTGTGTGGGGGAGGGGGCATGCAGAGCAGAGGGACTTGCTATTTTGTTAAAGGCTTAAGCTGATCCGTGTTGCATGGCCCCAGCATTCTGAAGCCTCTGGAATCTGCCTTGAGTGCCAGGGTCTCCTTTGAGGATCTTCCATTGGCTCAATGATATCTAGGCTACCAGCTTTGTGTGATGTTTACCTTCCCAGCCCAGTTCCTCTGCCACAGTTTAGGAAACTTGTTAGTTGACAAGCGTGGCCTTAAGCAGTCCCTGCAGCTTCCCAGGGTGCCTGTTAAAAGTGAACTGTATGCACAGAAGCCAAAGAAGGTCTCGCTCTTTCTCCCTCGTATCCACAGGAAACAGCCCCGAGGAGGACTGTTCAGTTCCCTGGCTGCTTCTGTACCTCCCTGCTGGCCCCATTTGGATATTTCTAGCATCCTTTTTTAATTTTTCATTCATTCTTTCCACAAGTATTTATTGAGCACCAATGATGTGCTAAGTACAGCTTAGGCTTACTGTGGTGTGAAGATCAGTTTTATATATCAATTTACTGGGTCCCAGGTGCCCAGACATTTACCCAAACCTTATGCTGGGTGTATCTGTGCAGGTGTTTCTAAATGAAATCAACATTTGAATTCATAGATGGAGTAAAGCAGATTACCCTTCCTAATGTAGGTGGGCCCCATCCAATCAGTTGAAGGCTGGAATAGAACAAAAAGGCTTGACCCTTCTGTGAGTAAGAAGAAACTCCTCCTGCCTGACTGCCAGCCTGGGACACCAGCCTTCTCCTAAACTTGGTCTCAGACTCAGGCTCTGCTGGATGTCCAGCTTGTCAGCCGCAGATCTTGGGACTGCTCAGTTTTCATAACCTCATGAGCCAACTACTTGTAATAAATCCCAACCTCTTTCTCTCTCACCCTTTTTCTCTTAATCTCCATCTCTAAATATATATACATACACTATTTGTTTCCTTTCTCTGGAGCACCTAGCTGAATGCATCTGAGAACACAGACGTGAAATAAACAAAGCCTCTGCCTTTGGGTGTTTACATTTTGATGTGTGAAGAGGGGGTGGGGGGTGTCTTTGCTCTTGGTTTGTCTTGTATCATGACAAATTTTCACAGCACTTTTTGTCACACAATACTTTCCAACTGGAAAAAACAATTTCTTGAACATGCACCTCCCTGTCTCCACCCCCACCTTATAGCTCTGTCTTGGGTGGGAGAGAGAACATGAGGGTAGGGATATGTCTTTATGCTGTTTGTCATCTGCTTAAAACAGGGGTTCTTAACTCGTTTTGTGCCAGCAAACCCCTTGGCAATCCTATGAACCCCTTCTCAGGATGTTTTAAAATATTAACATAAAATACATAGGGTTATGAAGAAAAGCAACTATTTTGAAAATGCAGTTCTCAAAGTATTTATAACATTATGATCTAATAATATGCGTTCCTCTATTAATGTGTTAAATAACATGATTTGGCAGTGGGCTTAATAACAACTGTGATTTCAAAGTACTGATGAGCATAAATGATATTTTGAAATAACTGTAACACTTGGGACATGATATGAAAATATCCATGATTTATTGGTGACAAAGTTCCAGATACTACTAATAGTACAGCAGTTTGCTGCCCATTGTATTATTTTGCTAGGGCTGCCATACACGATCTGGGAGGCCTGGACAACAGAAATGTATTGTCTCTCCCTTTTGGAGGCTGGGAGGCTGAGACCAAGGTGTCAGCAGGGCTGCACTTCCATTGAAGGCACTGGAAAGTGGCCAAGATGGTACAATAATCTACACATACACCCCACATGCAGGAAAGGGAGGTGGGTATTGTGTGTGTAAGAAAAAAATTTCAGATAAGAAATGACATCTTCAACTAGTCCATATTCTGTTACTAGGGTCTTACTTTTCCTCGCTAGCCTACTAAGCATCTTCCTCACTCCCAGCTCTCCAACAAGCAATAAGCGACTTAAGTGACACAATTTTCTAGCCCTGAAACCTCCATACTTAGGAATATATGGTGACGGGGGATAAAATCTATTTTTAAAAAATGTATCTTTACTGCTTTCTGAGAGGAAGGGAGAGGGAGAGAGAGAGGTAGAAACATCAATGATAAGAGAGTATTTATTGGCTGCCTCCTACACACCTCCTACTGAGGATCAAGCCCACAACCTGGGCATGTGCCCTGACCGGGAATCGAACCTCAATCTCCTGGATCATAGGTCAATGCTCAGCCGCTGAGCCATGCTGGCCGGGCAACAAAGTCTATTTTTAATCTAGAAGTCAAATGTCATCATGTCACTCCTTGGCAGTACCCCCTTCATGGCCTTCTTTTTGCTTTCAAAATCCTTAAAGTGGTATTCAAGTCCCCACCTAACTGGCCCCTACCCACCTCCCCAGCCTCATCTCACTCCCCCACCACCTCTGTGACCCTCCAACCACCTACTTTCTCTCAGGTCATTGAATACACCCACCTCCTCTCTGCCTCCAGCTTTAGCTCATGTCATTTAATCTGCTGTGATGCAGAAACAACAAGGAGTTTCTGCATGATGAAGGGGAATGTGCTTTTCTTGTCTCTGCGAATTCACAAGGGAGAGATGGTGTGAAAACCCAGGAGTTTAGAGACCGGCAGAAGGCACTTTGTGTACAAGTGAGAGTCTAGCTAAACTAAAGCATTGCTCTTTTAAAATGAAGCTACTAGTTTCCTTTCTTTCAGTTTTCAAGTGGCTTTAAAACTTATGGTGTGGGGTATGTGTGTGTGTGTGTGTGTATGTGTGTGTGAGAGAGAAACACTTAAGTCTAAAGAAGTGTTTCCTGAATTTTATTAATTTGTTTACTGTCTTCTAGATCTCTGCTGTAATCAACTACCATCTGTACTTAGTTTCTTATAAGGATTTCCTATATTTTTACAATATTTTTTCCTTTAAATTGACCTACTATTTGTAAACTTAGCTTCAATTAAAAAAGAGTATCTAACAAGTCACAGACTGGGAGAAAATAATTGCAAACACATATTTGATAAAGGTCTGGCATTCAAAATATACAAAGAAGTCTTAAAATTCAACAATAAGAAAGCAAACAACCCAATTTACAAATGGGAAAAATATCTGAACTGACACCTCACTAAAGAAGATATGTAGATTAAAAATAAGCATATTAAAAGATGCTCAACATCACCTCTCATGAGGGAAATACAAATTAAAGTAACAACGAGACATCACCACACACCTTCCTAGAGACTGAATGTTTGTGTCCCTCAAAATTCAAAGTAAGAACCCTACAATTTTGTGAGATTTACCTCTAGAAGCTTGACCACTTTCTCACAGTAAATATTAGAGAAAAATCTCTGTGCTTCTGACAGGGGGAAGGGGGAGTAAGAACTACTCTGAGATATGCTAAATCACTCTACTTTTCTTAAACAAGCTTGACTTCAGGAGAAACTAGTTAACCAGTATCTAACCTTCTAGAGTTTTATCAGAGGCCAATTGAGGAAAGAGGTATACCCAACACCAGTCAGTTCTAGCCTTTCATGTGGGAGAATGAAAATACCCCCCTGCTCCTGCCCCCCCCCCCCCCTTGAGGTGGGATAGAATGTCTTGATTACTGTAGCTTTATTGGTTACTGAAAGTCTTCCAACTTTGTTCTTCTCCTTCAATATTGTGTTGGCCACTCTGGGTCTTTTTACCTCTCCCTATAAACTTTAGGATGATTTTGTGAATATCCACATAATATCTTGCCAGGACTTTGATTGAGATTGCATTGAATCTATAGATCAAGTTGAGAAGAATTGACATCTTGACAATATTGAGTCTATTTATCCATGAACATGGAATACCTCTCCATTTACTTAGTGCTTCAGTTTCTTTCATCAGAGTTTTGTTGTTTTCCTCATATAGATCTTGTATATATTTTGTTAGATTTATATCTAAGTATTTCATTTGGAGAGTGTTAATTGTATACGATGCTGTGTTTTTAATTTCAAATACAAGTAGTTTCAGGAGGTTTCACTTATTTATTTTTGTAGATTATTTTGGATCTTCTACATAGACATTATACCATCTGTGATCAAAGACAGTTTTATGTCTTTATTCTCAATTTGTATGCCTTTTATTTCCTTTTCTTTTCTTATTGCATTAGCTAGAACTTCCAGTACAATGTTGAAAAGCAGTGGTGCATGGGGACGTCCTTGCCTTATTCCTGATCTTAGTGGAAAAACGTCAAGATTCTCACAATTAAGTATGATGTTAGCAGTAGGATTTTTTGTAGATAGTCTTTTTCAAGTTAAAAAAAATTCCCTCTACTTTTAGTTTACTGAGAGTTTTTATCATGAATGGGTGTTGGATTTTGCCAAATGCTTTTACTATATCTATCATTATGATCATGTGATTTTTTTTTAACCTGTTGGTGTGATGAATTACATTAATTTAATTACATTACATAATTGATTTTCAAATGTTGACTCAGACTTGCAAAACTGGGGTAAATCCCACTTGGTCATGATGTATAATTCTTTTTATGCATTGTTGGATTGATTTTCTAATATTTTGTTGAGGATTTTGCATAAAAGGTACTGCTTTATGTTCATGACAGATATTGATCTGTAGTTTTCTTATAATGTCTTTATCAGGTTTTGGTATTAGGGTAATTCTGGCCTCATAGAATGAGTTAAGATGTATTCCTTTTGCTTCTATCATCTGAAAGAGATTGTAGAGGATTGTTATCATTTTTCCTTAAATGTCTGGTAAAATTTATCAGTGATCTCATCTGGGCCTGGAGCCTTCTATTTTAGAAGTTAATTAATTATTTTTTCAATTTTAAAAATAGATTTAGGCATCCTCTCCCCTCCCTTTTAAGCTGTGGACCCTTCTTTTGCCCCCAAATAAAGTATTTCTCAGTATGCATATAAGCTAGAGTATAACTGCTTAGGCTAAGATGGAGAGGGAAGGCCTAGAATTCTTCTGGTCATCTTTCTGTTCCACCTTTTCCACAGCCCCTCCACTTAACTTTGATGACAACATAGGAACCAGGTGCTCTAAGGAACACAGGTGAGATACCACTGATAGGGATGCAGGGTGCTCTGATTTCCACTCAAATATCTTGGCGACTGTGGGCAAGACTTTAGGATCCCCTGTACCTTAGTTCTCTCCTTTAGCTGGCTCCCCCCAGCTCTAGCTCAAAAAGATATGATGAAGACCAAGACTAAGATGGATGTAGAGATTCATGCATTCTTGGAAGAGTCTTGGGACACAGTTAATCCAGGCTGAAAGGACCCAGGTTTAACCCTTAAATACACACTGCTGGTGGGAGTGGAAATTGGTGCAACCCCTGTGGAGAGCAATTTGGAAGTATGGGGTCAAGCTGAAGATGCAACTAACCACTGACCTGGTGATGACACTTCCAAGTACATGTCCTGGTGCAAGTTTAGAAACTCTTGTATACATTCATGAGGAACAAGTTCAAAGGCATTCAGGCAGCAGTGTTTTTGATCATGAAAAACTGGGAACAACCTGAATGTCCATTAGGAGGGGAATGATAAATAAATTACTGTATATTCACACAATGGAGTACTAGACAGATGTTAAAATGAATGAACGACATGTGTTTCAACATGCATGGATATTGAAATGTAGTGTTTGGGGGGGGAGCAAATTCCAAAATGATATGCATGATATGACCCTATTTTTATAAGTAAATACTACACATACTAAACGCAGTTTATAGGACATGTAGGTAATAAATCATAAAAACACTAACATATACAAACATACCAAATTTATGGTAACCAGCAGAGGAAGGGTCCTGGGTCAGAGAACACAGGAGATGGGGTTACTTTACACACACACACACACACACACACACACACACACCCCTGACAAAATTTACTCAACTTTGGTGAATGCATGGTTATTTATATATAGTTCTTTGTGCTTTCTACATGTAAACTTTTTAAGTAAAAGATATTTTTTCCTTTTTGCAACAATCTATTCATCAAATAGTTCTATAGCTCTTGCTATGTATCAGACTTTGCAAATATGAATAATTCGAGCCCCACACCAACATTGTAAGGTACTATTTTAGAAGTGAGGAAATGGATGCACAGAGAGGCTAAGCCACTCACCCAAGGTTAAACAGCAGGGAAGGGACAGAGCTAGGCTTCAGACCCAGGTAACCTGGCGCCATCGTCCATGCTTCCGCGCACCCACCACATGTTACTCCCAGCTTGTCAGCCCTCAGTGGGTCCCCTCAGTGTGCCCTTCTCACACTGTCTCTCTACCTGCCTTTCATTATTTTGTTTTAGACCATGTAGGAGATGGATTCACCCCCCCTCATCACTCCAGCTCTAGGATGTCTCCTGGCTCAGCATAAACAAACAGCAAATGTTGTTGAACAAATGAATGGCTGAATGAGTGACCTGAGGTTCTTGGAAGCCACTCTGTGCAAATGTCATATTCAGGGTCATTGCCTTGGAGTCCTCTATCACATTCAGTGTCATCCAGGGTGGCACTGGGTATAGGGGAAATCAGTCCAATTAATACAAAGGTTGAAAAAACAATCAAATAATGTAGGATGTTTATTTCCTAGGGGCATCCTTACTCCCTCTACACATGGATGGGTTGTTCAGAGAAAATTGTAACGTTTCAAGGAAACATCCAGGTCTCCTCACGAATCTATGTTTTTTTGCCATTTAATTCCCATTCCACTTCTGGTTTCAATTTAAATGTCCCTTCTTCTGAGATGGCTTCTCTGGCCACCCTGCCCCTTTCCTGCAGCTAATCTGTCTCCCATGACCCCTTTTCTCTATCGAACAAGTCATAACTTATAATTGCGTATTTATTTGTGAGTTCATTCTCTCTAATATCTCTCTACCCAAGAGATCATCTATTTCAAGAAGTCGAGCAAGGGTCATGGTGGTGCCTTATCTCCAGTACCTGGCACGGTGCCTGCTACGTAGTAAGTGCTCATTTATCATCATTGGATGAATCTTGCTGCGGACTGCAGTGGCTTAGCTGAAAGGCGTGCTACAGGGATTTCCCCAAAAATCCTTTTTTAACAGCACTGCTCCTTTTACTAAATGCAATTGTTCAGACTTCCTTATATAAACCAGTTGTTTCTCTGGGTAAATTGGGGGGGGTGACTGGGGAGAATCTGCTCACACTGCCCTCTCCTCCTCTTTGCTCCAGACAGGACCCCTGAGGCACCTCCCAGGCTCCCCTGGGCAAGGGTTTCCCAGGCCTCCGTTGAAAGTGCCAGAAGGTCTCTCCACCGAGGGGGCCCCCGCTGTAGGCTGAGAGACAGACGGTGCATTCTCTCCCAGCTCCGTGTCAGCCTCGTGGGGCACTCTGCTAATAGAGCCATAAATTTCCCCTCTAAATGAGCATCCGGACTTGATTTGCTCTTTGGCTGCCCTCTTCCTGCGGAAAGCACTGTGCTCTCCCTGAGTCGTGGCAAAGACTCCGGTGGGTGGCCTGCTGTGGCCTGTCTCTGCGTCTGATGGTCTAATTCCTCTCCAATTTACAAGCTCGTTAGCTCCCCAGCCAGCTCCCAGCTCCGTGCGGCTGACCCAGTGGCGATATTTGCCTGTGTCATCCACTCAGACAAACACAGGGGTCCCCGCTGAGGACGCAGCCATCCCAGCCCCTCATCTCACTGACCGGCCCGGGTGACTCCATCTACCTGGGGGCAGGGAGGACAGAGCGTCACGACCCAGCACTGGGGCAGCTCCGGGCAGGGAAGGGGGCCGGTTGGCTCCCCTGCTGAGGCTGCTCCGGGTGGCTCCTGCCTTTCGGGGCGCTGGGGCTGCCGCCTGCCCTTGCTCCTTCCTGCTGGGGTGTCGGCGCCCTTAGTTCTCCTGCCGGTGGCTGGTCAACTGCAACCCTCTTGCTTTGCTCCTGACTCCGGCAGTGGCAAGAAATGGGCATAGTTCCTATGGGCCTCCATTCCCTGCCTCTCAAATAGGCACGGCAATAAATCTCACAGGGCTCTGGGGGGTTTCAATGAGATGCTTGTGCTGAAGGACTCAGGAATGAAGTGCCATCAGGGCTGCCAGCACTGTGGGGTGACTCAGTCTCCAGCTATGTCAATACCTATATCTTTATTTAAATCTGCATTTACTTTCCTCGGGCTGCTGCAGCATCTTATCACACACGGGGAGGCTGAAAACAGCAGAAGTTTATTCTCTTACGGTCCTGGAGGCCAGAAGTGTTAAATCAGGCTGTCGGCAGGGCCATACCCCCCTGGAGGCGCCAGGGGCTCTGAAGCCTCCGCTTCTGGCGTTCCCTCCTTTCCTTGGCTTGTGGTCACATCACCCTAACCTCTGCCTCTGTGTTTACAGTTCCTCCTCTCTTCTGTGGTCTCTTATAAGACAGTTGTCATTGGATTTAGAGCCCACCTGGATAATTCAGGACGAACTCCTCAAGATCCTTAATTAAATCTGCAAAGAGCTCTTTTCTAAATAAGGTAACATTCACAGGTTCCAGGGATTTCATGTAGGTAGATCATTTTGGGGGCCACAGCAAGGTTTATGTCTATATCTCTATCTCTATCTCTATCTCTATCTCTATCTCTATCTCTATCTCTATCTCTATCTCTATCTCTATCTCTATCTCTATCTCTATCTCTATCTCTATCTCTATCTCTATCTCTATCTCTCTCTCTCTCTCTCTCTCTCTCTCTCTCTCTCTCTCTCTATCTATCTCTATCTCTATCTCTATCTCTATCTCTATCTCTATCTCTATCTCTATCTCTATCTCTATCTCTATCTCTATCTCTATCTCTATCTATCTATCTCTATCTCTCTCTATCTCTCTCTTTCTATCTCTATCTCTCTCATCTCTGTCTTTATCATCTATATCTATAGATTGATGGAAAAGCAAAGATATCAAAATGCGAAGTTTCTGAATCTAAGGTGCACTCATTTTACAGGTAGACAGTCCCTTATCCCCAAATCCTGTGATTCTGAATTCAGATATTTACAGAGTTTAGAAAAGCATTCAGGTGAACACACTGAGGGTGTACATCACACCCTCACCAGGGGTCTGGACAGCACTCATAATCAAATGCAGCAGGTCCTCCAAGAACATCATTTTGTTCAACATTGTTTCATTATAGTGTTGGTGAGAAAACAAATCGACTCCTTGCCAGGGTCACTGTCTGTGTGGAGCTGGCATGTTCTCCCCTCATCTGTGTGGGTTTTCTCGGGGACTCCGGTTTCCTCCCACACCCCAGAGATGTGCATTTGGTGTGAACTGGTGTGTCCACACCATCCCAGTGTGAGCGGCCCTGTTGTAGGAGGGCGTCCTGTCCAGGGTGGGTCCTCGCCTTGCATCCTGAGCTGCTGGGAGAGGCTTCAGCCACCTGTGACCCTGAACAGAAATAAGCGGGTTGGAAAATAATGATCTGACTTGTTTTTATCAATCTTTCTTAAATATATGTATAGCTCACATTTATTTCAATTTTTAATATTGAATGTGTTTTGGGTGTTAGAAATTTGATGTTTTTGTGACCAGAAATATGCCTTAGGAACTTAACTCTTGTTGCTATCAATTAGCCTAGGGTAAAACTGGTTTTGTTATGCCATTTTGCTTAAAGTCACAGTTTACGAGAACCTACAACAACGTTAAGTGAGGACTTACTGTATGTTAATAGGTCTGCAATGTTACTTTTGAATATTCACAGTAAGTGGATTAAATAAGAACAGAGAATTTCATACTACTCGGGTCAGGTTTTGCAACCAAATGAGTGTTAGCACCAAATGTATGATAAATTTCTGGATTTCAGGGCTTTTTTGACTTTAGAATTGTGGAGACGAGGGGGCAGGTATACGCTATTCTTTCTCCTTTTTTGGTATGTCTGAAAATCTCCATAATAAAACGTTTTGGAAAACGAGACGATGGTACATGTAACAGGCTTAGCACAGTGCCTGGTGCATAGTACAAACTTGAAAAATCTATAACCATTGAAATTAATTTCATAACGATTATTCTTTTAGACACTGTTAGAAGTCAGGCAGTTAGGAGCTAGCGGAGGTGTTTAGGCAGGGGAATGACATGGAAAAGAGACTGTAGAAGGATCTAGAAGCAGTGGCACAGGAAACGGGTCGGGTAAGACTAGGATGGAAGGGAAGCCGGTTAGGAGGCGGCTGTTCCCGTCCAGGCAAGAGATGATTTGGTCCTGACGCAGAAGAGAGGAGAACGTGAAATGAAGCTGGCAGAACGTGGGGAGCCTTCTGGGGGAGCCGGGTGACAGCAGAAGAGAGGCACACAGGTGCCCTGCGCAGCGAGGAGGGAAACACACCTGTCACCCCGGGGACGAGTCAAGTGAGGATTTCGTGGCTGACCCAGCCCCCCAGGCTGGACAGCAGCTGTGGTCGGAGCAGCGTTCCCGCTCGCAGGGCTAAGCTGAGGCGGTGGGTCTGGTAGCCAGGGCCACCTGGGCACACAGCCTAGGCCGGGGGCCTCTGCAGGAGCCATCCCACCCAGCCGCGCTGACGCCGTGGGATTAGGGGGCTGAGCCGGGGCTTCTCGGAGCTGCTGTGCATCGGGGTCACCTGAGGAAGGGTTTCCCTGCTCTCCACTGCAGACCAAACACCTCAGGATCCCTGGGAGCGGGCCCTGGGGTCATATGTCTAAGACGTGCTTCCAGGTGATTCGAAGACGCAGCCTGGAGCCAGCCAGGTTTAGGGCTTAGAGGGAGGAGGGAGCCCAGCTCAGAAAACGCTGCCACCCTAAGCTCTCTTGGTCCGTGTGCAAAGGGTGACAGGCTGGGAGGTGATTTGAAAAGTGACTGGGAGGGCCCAGCCAGGCGTGGCTCAGCTGTTAAGCGTCGACCTAGGATCCAGGCGATCAGGGTTCAATTCCCGGTCAGGGCACACGCCCCTGTTGCGGGCTGCAGCCCATCAATGGCTCTCTCATCGTTGATGTTTCTATCTCTCTCTCCCTCTCCTTTCCTCTCTCTGAAATCAATAAAGATATGTAATATTTAAAAAAAAGAAAAAAAAAAAGTGACTGGGAGGGAGGATGGGATAGAAGAGGAACACAAATTAGGTGATTAAAAAAACCAAGCCAGAAAGCCACACTGCGAAAGGTTGACACGGTGAACACGATGAGCTGTCCCAAAGCCGTAACCTTAGGGGAGCTGGAGGACAGTGGAGCAGAAAAGGCCAGAGCAAGAGTGACGGCCTGCAGGGGAACCGCAGCACTCCTCCACTGGGCCCGAGTGTGTTCTAGGTGCGGGATTGAGACGTCAGGGATATGACAAGGGGAGGAAAATGTGCTGCTGTAACAGAATGACTATTTCTGGGGAATCTGCAGCCTTTTAAAATGTCTCTTGAGCATCCCCCAGGGCTACTGGGGTGGAAAGTTGTGAAAGAACAAGGCCTGTATATTCACACTTCACACGAGGCGCTGGCAGCTTTGTATTATTTTCTTTAAAAGTGTTTGGTTACTTAAGAAAGCCATACTTATTGTAGAAGAACTTGAGAAATACAGACAAGCAAAAGCAGAGCAAGACCAAAGCTACGATCCGCGCTCGCTCATAAAAGCACCCCGTGCGTGAATTTCTTTCCCGCTATCTTTCTTCTGCTCCTAGTGTGCACTTTTTCTTTTTGCACAAAAAGAGGATCATACTACATCTAGTTTTTTTTCTTCTTTTTTTTCTTTTTTTAAAATTTAATAATAGATTGGAAACATTTTTCCTATGTTAAAAAACACACACCCACAATCCTTTTTAACGACCACCTAGTGTTTCATTGTACATGTTTCAACACAGCTCAATTCCCTTTTAATAAGCATACAGGTGATTTCTGGTTTTTCATTTATAAGCATCATTGCAGAAACATCCTTGTCTATGCACCTTTCTGCAGTTAGCTGATTTTTGCTTTAGGATAGGTTGCTATATATACTCCAAACCACCCTGTGGTTAGTCCTTCGCTGAACCAACCAGTCCAAACTACTTTAAGCATTTTAAATTCTTCCTGCTCTTGGGCACCTAGTTCAAGCAGCAGATTCACGAAGGGGTTGGTTACATCAACTCAAAGAAAAATGAAACTCTGTCTGTGTGAGTGAGTCTTCCACTCTGCCAATGAGCAGCTTGAATCATTCCTTCCAGACAATTTGCTTTATAAATGCAAGGCCTGCCAAAGGGAACTTCCTAGAAATTAATCAGCTAAGGAAGGACCTCGACAGTTTGGCTTGGTTTAAATGGTTGTTCTGGCTGGGGACAGACTAGATCTTTTTAAAGGTAAAATTTCCAGAGCATTCCCAAGCCCCTCACTCCACTGAATTTCATGCCCTTTGGTCCTTGGTTTTCACCTGCCAAGGTCCAGCCCAGGCTCCTGATCTTCCTCACAGACCATCCCTCTCGTGCTCGGTAACCCTTTGCTCACAGGTGCTTTCTCCACCTGGAATTCCCTCCAGGTGTTACAAAATTTAGCCACTAAAATTGCAGGACCCCCAGTTCAATTTGAGCTTCAGATAAACAGTAAATGTTTTTAGGAGTTCTGCCAGTTGCTGAGTATATCTATTCCAATATATATTCCAGAAATAACCATGGAGTGGGTTCAGGGACCCACTGGACCACTGGGAAATGGACCTGAGCTAAAACTCCTGGTAGGTTGCCTGGCCTCCATAAGACTGGCTGGTGGACCACAGTGAGGTCTCAGGTCCCTGGGTCCCCTGGAGTTATGTCAATTCAGCGCCAGTGTCTAGTAGTCCCTGAAAGGAGGACTATTTCCTTTTTTCTGTTGCATAGTCACCCTGGTAAAAGGCTCCAGGTCCCTTTGGGGAAAGGCTGGGAGAAAGATGAACAATATATTTTTTTGGCAGCGCAGTGTGGTCCTTCCTCAAGGGAACCCAGCCTCCCTTTCATTTGAGGGGTTCTGGGCCTGTTAACTGGCTCAAGTCTGGAATTAATTGAGGGGCCATGACTCTCTGTTTTGGTGATTCAAGTCAGACTTATGTTCACTCAACCTAAAACTCTTCTGTTTATGTGGATCAAGTAAGAATTTAGTATTCTGCCCATCTATTTGTTTTCTAGTTACACTGTGATCAGCCAGCCAATGTCACCCGTCTCTGTGAGTCAGTCTATTCTGATTGCCATCCATTACTGTAACCACACCCACCCTGCCTTTGGTGAGTAAGTACTGCCACTTGGCCCCTAACACCCCAGGATCCAAATATTCCCATTGAGTTCAGGGATCCGAGCTTAGCAGCACAGTTCCCACTGTAATTGCTGACATACAGAGAGGAGCCACCACAGAATTTTTCCAGGAATCTATGCCTCTCCTCACAGATTTATTTTCATCTTCCAGGGAGATGAGCTAGTCTGATCTGCTAAATCCACTCTGATGTTTCAGTCTCCCTGAGCTTTTGACTACCTTCCCCTATAGTACACCAAAGCAGCTCTGGCCCTGAAATTCATCTGGCGTAGGCAACTCTTGCCCCATGTTTCAGCCAACCTACCAACCAAGCTGTTAAAGCCATATATATATATATATGTTTTTATTGATTTTAGAGAGAGAGAGCGAGGGAGAGAGAGACAGAAACATTGATGAGAGAAACGTCCATCGGCTGCCTCCTGCACGCCTGCTACTGGGATTGAGCCCACAACCAGGGCCTGTGCTCTGACCAGGAGTCAAACAAGTGACCTCTAGGTGCATGGGATGATGCTTAATTCACTCTTTAACCCCCCAAGAGGCAACATGAAATCCAGAATCTCTACTGAGTCGCCCCATGTCGATAAATTCAGCCTGACCCAGCTTTACATTGTTTCCACCATGATGCTATGCCCTTAATATCTGTTCCCACGCATATTCCCCAGATTTCTGTCTATAAATGAGAGAAAGCCACGTGGTTCTTTTGGCGTGTGGTGTCCCTTCTCGTGGGTCACACTCTGAACCTCACCCTTCGGGATCTTCTGGGACTTGAGTCTAGTATTAGGTTTAAAAGCAAAGCAGGGTGGTCGGGTGGGTCTTGGGGAGAATCAGCAGCGTGTTGCCAGGAAGCCGCCTCAGGGGAGATGGTTACGGCTTCTCGGAGCAAAGCAGGATTAAGCTCCCCAGACCTGTGGTGGGGTGTGGTGGGTGGGACGGGTGGAAGGGCTGTTTCTACTAGCAAAGGAAACTCGGCTAAATTTAGGGGTCTCGTGCCCCAGATTCATTGGGAGCTGCTCAAATACCCCCATTTCAATTTTCAGGGTTTCATTCCTTCCAATCAGTGCCCTCACTTAAACAGCAGCCGCTCTGGGATGCGTCTTAAGCTTGATTTGCACTGTGACTCATCTCTCCAGATGAACCCCGGGTGTGTTTTCTGCCATCCTGGCCCGGCGGGAGGCACAGGAGAGGAGCCTCCAGAAGCCTCCAGGTGGTTCCTGCAGAGCCTGAGCTGAGCCTAAGTCCGGCTCATCTTTGTCTTTCCTCACTTTCTCCAGCTCGCTTAGGAGTAGCTGGCAATCGCATGGCACTCTTCAGTGTGACTAAAGTCTTCTAGGGTCTCAATACACGGTCTCCCAGAACCTTGCCTTTTTTAAGTATTTGATTAGGGGAATCCAATATTTGGGACATAGTTACACTAAGGAATTATTCATTGTTTATTTGAAATTGAAATTGAACTAGGTGTGCTGTATGTGATCTGGCCGCTCGCCCTACCTGAGGAAATCTCTGTGTCTTCTGAAATCTTAGCTCTAAGTGCTACATTCTTGAAAGATTGCCCAGGTGGAAGTTTTACATTTATTTATTTACTGAGCTGTTTATTTATACCGTTTATTGACCACTAGTGATGTGCCAGACACCGCTCTAAGTGCTTTCTGTGGATGACTCACTTAAGCCTAATTATAGCTCAGAGGTGGACACTATTACTACTCTCATTTTATAGACGGACAACCTGAGCCTCAGATAGGAAAATAATTTGCCCAGAGGAGTTGGGATTTTACTCTAGACAGTCAGGAACCTGGGCTCACATGGATAATGCCGTGCAACTCTGTGGCCTCTTCCACCAGAAGCTTCCCTAGTGCTGTGTGTGGGCATCTAATGCATTGTTGTCTGTCTGTATTGCCAGCTGTGAGATTGCTGGTTGTCAGTAGCAATTATGTCTCACTTATCACCGCACCCCAGTGTCAGGAAACTGTTATTTAAAAGAGTGTTTTTATTATTCAGCCTTAAAAAAGAATGAAATTCTGACATGTGCTACGGCATGGCTGAACCTTGAAGATGCTATGCCAAGAAAACTAAGGCAGTCACGGAAGGACAAATACCGTATGATTCCACTAATATGAGATTCCGAGTGTAGTCAACTCCATAGAGATGGAAGGTAGAATGGGGGGGGCCAGGGCTGGGGGTAGGCGAGAGGTGGGGAGTTAGTGTTTAATGGACACAGTCTCAGCTTGGGGTGAGGAAAGTGCTGGCGACGGATGGCTGAGAGGGTTGCACAGCCATGTGAATGTCGCAGAACTGTACACTTAGAAATAGCTAAAACTGAAAATTTTATGCTATGTATATTTTACCATAAAAGTAGTAACAGACGTTGTAGAAGACAGCATGGAATATCCTCAAAAAACTAAAGAAAGCACTACCATATGATCATATATATATATGATCATATATATATATATCCAAAGGAAATGGTATATGTATATATACCTTGTAAATATATATCCAAAGGAAATAAAATCAGGATCTTCAAGAGATACCTGCACCCCCATGTTCCCTGCAGCACTATTCAGGGTAACCAGGGCATGGAAACAACTCAAGTGTCTGTTGAGGGACGGATGGATACAGAAACTTTCGTATGTACATACAAGGAATAGTATTCAACCTTAAAAAAGAAGAAAACCCTGCCATTTGCAACATGGATAAACCTGGAAGACATTATGCTAAGTGAAATAAGCCAGCCACAGACAGACAAATACTGTATGATCACTTATATGTAGAATCTAAAAAAAATTAACTGATAGAAGCAGAGGGTAAAGCGGTGGTGCCAGGGTTTGGGAAATGGGAAAATGCTGGTGAAAGGGTACAAAGTGTCAGTTATACAGGATTAATAAGCTCTGGGGGTCTAATGTACAGCCTGGTGATGAGTTGCACATGTGAAATAAGCTAAGACAGTAGATCTTAATTGTTCTCATAAAAATGGCAACTGTGTGAGGCAATGGGTGTGTTCATTTGCTTGGTTATGATAGTGACTTCACAATGTATGTGTGTATCAGAATATCACCTTGTATAACCTTAAATGGATACCAATTTAATGTGTTAATTATACTTCAGTAAAGTTGGAAAAAACATTATATTTCTAGCACAGGAGGTAAAGAATCCAGGCGCAGAGTTGGATAGTGTCTCATTTAGCAGCGGTGGGACTTCGGGCTTGTCATTTCTCTTCAGTTTCAGTGAGGTGATGGCTGACAATGCACATGTCTTCAATGAGTTGGGAGGAATGAATGGCATAAAGTCTGCAGAGCCCTTTGCCCAGTCTTGCCTTTGATTGCACAGTAAAATCACTGGGGGTGGGCGTAGGGGTCATTTTTAAGGCCACCGATGCCCACATTCTCACAGACCATTAAATCAGATATCTGACATTGTGTCTTTAAAACTTTCTATTATGAAAAGTTTCAAATGTACACAATAATAATATATTTCCCACACACCCATGATCCACATTTGAGGTCTATCAAGTGGAATCAATCATCGGCAGAGACACAGAAGGACAAATACTGTATGAAAAGCATCAGAATATATATATCTTTTAAAATTAAAAATTATCAGGATAGCATGATACCTGGTACATAGTACTTGCTCAACAAATCCAGCTGTTATTATGACTTTTATTCCCCTTCTCATTATGAATTTGGTTGCTTAGGAGCCTTGCCTTGGAGAGAGACGCTCTGAATAGGAGAGGAGCCTATTGATTCTGCTAGTAATGGATGGCCCCTACTTAAATGCTACTGAGAAGGTTTGCTTCTTCTGTGAACCATCCTTGAAGCATCTTTCTTTGCAAATGGAAAGAAATCCATTCGAACGGGTAATAACTTTAGTTTTTTAACTACCACACTGCAGTGGAATCAGACAGAAAGGTAAGATAAAGAGAAATAAGTAGCATGGGGAATATCGAGAGGAGACAGAATTTGCTAGGCCTCCTGAAAAGTGCTTTTAATCTAGCGATGATCAGCTCCGGCCTTCTCCACCTACGCAGCCCGGGCAGACATCACCAATCAATCAACGCTCCCTTTCCCACTGAACGCTGTGGCTGCACGGAATCCTCCTTAAGACGATGCTCCAGGTGCCCACCCACAATCAATGTGGGCCAGCATAAGAGAAGAGACCTATTTTTTATTCCTTTTGTGCTCTTTTTTTTTCGGTGTCCTAGGTAAGCAATTCTACATACCAAGAAAGAAGAACTTGCTGAGAGACAGAAACAACTGCCTTAACCTTCCTCAAAATCCACCACAAAAGAGAATTAATCCCCGTGGTGTTATCACAGGGCCACGGGCCATTCGAAGATGTGGAGCCATAGCATCCACCCAAAAGGAGCAAAAGGAAATCTGTAAAACCCCAGGCTGGGCCTGGCTTGCTGCTCGGCGTTGGCAACTGGTTTGAAATAAGTGTCCCAATGCTCTTTTGGTTACAAAAAATTAGCTTTGCCTCATGCTGCCAAGTAGCTCTGGGTCTAAATGTGTATTTTTCCACTTTTAAGTTGAAGCAGAAAAAAAAAAAAAAAAAAGGAAAGAGAGTTCAAGAAGAGATTAGGGGGATTAGGGGGGTCAGGGGGTCCATGGAACTAACCAGACCAGGGGCTGAAGATGGCAGTAACAGCAACAATGAAAATGTCCCCCATCTTCTCTCTTTGCCAGACCCTGGGCTAAGGTGAACTAAGTGGATTTCTCATTTCCTCTCACAAACAATCCTTCGAGATAGGTCCTGTATTTCTGCCTTTTACAGATGAAAGTCCTGGAAGCTCAGGGAGGTTAAGCAACCTGCTTCAGGTCACACAGTTTGCAAGTCATAGAGCTGTGGGGTTGGAACCCAGATACCTCTGATTAAGAAGCCGTGCTCTTGAAACTATGCAGTTCAGCCCAGCAGAGTCTTTTGTTCAGCATGAAAAGATGACTTCGAGGATTAAGCATCTCTCTTATCACCTCACTGAGGACAAAGACGAATTCTCCTTTGTATTTCCTATTGCGTAGCACAATGCCCGGCACAGAGACCATGCACATTTGGTTGAATTAGCATTTGGTCCAATTCGAGGCTTTCCAATTCAGCAGTGGGCTCTGCTTGCAGTGCTAGCAACTGGGGGTTTTCCTAAACCTTCTGTTGCTTTGTTTCGTTTTTAGATTCCACATGTAAGTGAAACCATACGATATTTGTCTTTCTCTTCCTGAGTTATTTCACTTCATAGAATACCCTCCAGATCATCCGTGCTGTTTCAAAGGGCAAGGTTTTATTCATTTTTATGGCTGTGCATATATACCACACCTTACTCGCCCATTCACCTATCGACGGGCACCAGGGAAGCTTCCCTATCTTGGCTGCTGTGGGTAATGCTGCAGTGAACATGGGAGCACATATCTTTTCGAATTAGGATCCTTGTCTTCTCTTGCTAAGTACCCAGAAGTGGAGTTGCTGGGTCATAGAATATATCTATTTTCAGTGTTTTGAGGAAACCCCACACTGTTTTCCACAGTGGCTGCACCAGTTTGCAGTCCCACCAACAGGGCAGAGCCACCAACAGGACAGAGGGTTCCCTTTTCTCTAAGTTCCCGCCAACACATGTCCTTTGTTGACCTTCTGAGAATAGCCACTTTGACTGGTGTGAGGTGGTATCTCATTGGACTTTTGATCTGCATTTCCCTGGCGACTGGTGATGCTGAGCATCTTCTCATATGTCTGTTGGCCATCTGTATGTCTCTTTGGAGAGATGTCTTTTTATGTTCTCAGCCCATTTTTCAATTGGATTGTTTATTTTTAATTTTTAATCATCATCTGAGGAAGTTTTTTCTTATTGATTTTTTTTTTTAGAGAGAGAAAGTGAAGGAGAGAAAGAAACATCGATGTGAGAGAGAAACAGCGATCGGTTGCCTCCCCTACACTCCCCACCAGGGTATCGAACCCACAACCTTTTGGTGTATGGGACGATGCTCTAACCCACTGAGCCACCCAGCCAGGGCTGGTAGTTCTGTTTTTTTGTTACTGAGTTGTATGAGTTTCTTATATATTTTGGATATCGATCCCTTATTGGAGATCTCATTTGTGAATATGTTCTCCTAGTCAGTAGGCTGCCTTTTGTTTTGTCGGTGATGGTTTCTTTTGCTGTGCAGCTTTTTAGTTTTCTGTAGTTCCATTTGTTTACTTTTTTCTTTTGCTTCCCTTCCTTGAGGGGACCTGTCCACAAAACAAAGCAAACAAACAGAACAAAAAACAGACTCACAGAAACAGAGCACAAAGGGATGATTACCAGAAGGGAGGCAGTGGGGGGCTGGGTGAAAAGGGGAAGGGGAATTTAGTCAATAATATCTTGGTAAGTTTACACGGTGACAGATAATTACTAGAATTAGCGGGGTGACCACACTGTAAGGTATAAAATATGTAGGCTCACTATATTGTACACCTGAAAGTAATATAACCAATTTTGATTGTATACCAACTTACTTAAATAAAAATATAAATTAAAAAAAGAAAGAAGTCAGAGAGGGGGAAAAAATCTTCTATTGTTTATCCTAGAACTAGAATGTGTATTGTCCCAGTGACTGTGTCACTTGCACTATTGGCTCATGCATTCAGTACATTTATTGAGCACCTGCTATGTGCGAGGCAGGATGGTAGTAGGTCAGCCACGAACAAGACAGACCCAACCCTTGCCTTTAGGCTTGCAGGCCACGGTAATGGTAACACGGGCGAGAGTGAAGGCTACAGAAGTGCCTGGGAGGGGTTTCTAACCCAGACCTGGGGGTCACGGAGAACACCGGGGAAGGCGGCGCAATGATATCTGCCCATACAATGCCAGCCGTGCAGCAGGCACTGATCTCAGAGGGTTACAGAGATCCCCTGCTCCATCCCCCTGCCCATCATGAGTGCATGAAGGGGACCTCGCACTACCAATGTTCGGGTGAAGAAATTCAAGCCCAGAAACATTAGGTGACTTCCTCCAGGTCAGGCCAGTGAGTGGCAGAGCTGGCTTCAAAGCCAGGATGTGACTATAATTTGACTCCTCTCCCCATGGACTGCCCTGATCTTTTGTCCCAGTGAGACCTGAAAAGTGAGGTGTCGTTAGCTTGGAAAAACAGGCTGTTTAAGCAAGAGGTGGCGGCAGCTGTGAAACCCAGATTGGGCAGCTCATCGGGGTCCAGAACTGTGGGAGGCAGAGAGGCAGGAGGGAGGGGTGGGGCTGGGCAGGAATCGGAGCTGAAGGCCTCTATAAGGCCCCAGCAGGGAGTCTGGCCTTTATCCTGAAGGCACCAATGAGCCATCAGAAGGTTTTGTCACCGGAGTGGCATGATCTGAGTCCTCCTCCCCAATGATCCCTCTGGCTACCGAGGGAGCTAATGAAGCAGAGAAAGTGCTCCATACCGAGGAAGGAACTATGTAGCAGGGCTGGGACCAGAGGGAGGCAAGTGGGGTGCCCAAGGCACTTGCACAGTGTCTCCTTAAATTTTGTGCCTTTTTTCTCACCTTGGGTGGCTGCTGTGAGAATCTAGGCCAAGATAGCATCAGCCAGACTCACAAAGGACATCAGAGACGCTGGAAGCTCACAAAAATGGAAACTCCCCTTCACCTCATGGGTATTTACGTTCATTTTTGACTGTTAACTAGTATCATTACCCAGTCTGTTTTAGCTTTGACATCAGAAGGGATGGGAACTTTTATGTGAAGGAATCTCTTTGAGGTTCAATAGCTCTTTTTTTTTAATTGATAGTGGAGTTGGGGGAGGCGGGAGAGGGAGGTGGGGAGGGCAGAGAGCACTGGAGAGGGAGGGAGAAAGTATAGGATTAGATTAAAAAAGAGAAAAACTTCTTTGTAAGAGTGGAGCCAAAGGATAAATAACAGAAGCAAATTCCAGCAGAGTGGAAAGAAAGCAAAATGCTACCTTGAAATGGAAGCTCCGTCTTAAATGTGTCCACTGGGCATTGCCAGCGTCACTGCAGTATGTGAGGACCTTCTGTGAGGACGTTGTTCACAGACACGTCCATCCTCAGCCACCTGTTGTCCAAAGGCCTTAGGAACCTGTAGGATTTGCTGAGACTTGTCCAACTTAGGCGCCCTTTCATCAGAAAAGATGACTGACGTTGCTCCATTTTTAAGAAGTTCCTAAAAATCATAAAGGTTAAAGTGTTTTTGGAGCTGATTTTAAACGTGCCCACCATGAGATGAAGGAGCCGAGTACAATATAATTTAAATCAACTACTCTTTGGAGATATTGACACCAAAGCGTGTGTGTCTGTAATCTGGGATTTTGAGCTGTGGAAGCTTCCAGGAGTTTCTTAGAAAAAATGGGGCCTGGTTTTACCTCTTCTTATTTATTTTTGTTCCTCTGGGCTGGACCCTGTGGTTGACCACACACCTGATTGGCTCAAACCTCAGTCTGCTTGTCTCCTGGCTGCACAACACACACAGCTGGATTTTTAAAGTCAATAATTTGCAGGCTGTAAGGTCACACCAGTCAGGGGTTGAATCCAGCTGGTCCATCACACAGCATCTCTGTGAACTTGAACAATTAGTTTCTCACCCTCCCCAAGTGTGAAATGGAGGATAATTATGGGACTGGGTTCCTAGGCTGGTGTAAGAATTAATTCAGTCACGAACTAGTGCATGTCAAATGCTCAGACCCATTCCTGGCACATGCAAAGGGCTTAAGAAACTGTAGTTCTTCGTGTCATTAACTATAAGCTTTGATAAAATTAAAAATAAAAACCCTGAAGCTTCACTTTTGTAAATTAAATGATTAAATATTATGAGGTGCAAGATATAAAATTTTATTAATACAGCACAAATGATTAAATATTAATAGATTAATATTATCAATATATATTAATTATATTATAAATATATATCTGATGATTAAGAATTAGACACTAAATGATTAAATGGGTTAAAATGAAATTAAATGAGTTAACACACACAAAGCCTTTAGAAGAGCACTCCATACACAGTAAGTACTTGAAATCCTAGTTATTATTCTAGAAACATGATTATTCCTGACCCATCTGGGTGACTCCTTCAAAGTCACATCATTTGGGGAGAGGAGATTATCAATCAAAGAAACAAGTTTGCGTTTCTTCACCTTAACAATTATACTTCAACCCACATTCTCTGTACCCTCGTCTGGTTTTCTGTTTTGTTCCTCGGCTGCTGTTAGTCCCAGGGAGGCAGAAAGGGCCTAGCAAACCCGAGGCTTCACCCAATGGTAGAAGCGCTTATTGCACCTAAGTTTTTGGATAATTTTTTATTTTGCTATAATTCAAATGCAGAGAACATACGTGTGTGTTAGTATTTGTGTGTGTTTCTGAAGCATTTGAGATGCCTTTTCACTCCTAAATACTGCAGTGTGTACTTCCTAAGAACAAGGTCATTCTTCTACATAACCACCTAGTTATCAAGGTCAAGAACATTGACGCACTGCTATTATCTATTCCACAGTTTACATTCAAATTTCATCAGAAATATTGGGTTCTTGCCCCTCCCATTCCAGGATCCAATCTGGGGTCACACATTCTATTTATGTGTTTGGCCTCTTTAATCTCCATTAATCTGGAACAGTTTCTGGTTCTCTCTTTGTGTTTCTTGACCTTGACATTTTGCACAGCACAGCCACTGATTTTGTAGAATAATTCTCAACTTGGGTTTGTCTGATGTTTCTTCGTATACAGGTTATACATTTTTGGCAGGAAGATCCCTGAAGCATCGTCTATTGTTTGTCTCAAGCATCTTGGAGCTTAAATCAGGAGGGGTTGCATCTGGCTGCAAATAACAAAAGACTCAACTAACAGTGGCCTCAGAGTGAGGGGCGTGGGGCACCTGATCCAGGTCGCATCCTGGGACCTTTCCTTTTTCTACTCTGCCACCCTGGGTGTATTGTTGTATGTGTCCACATGCTAACTGAACATGACAAGAGGCTTCAAGAAGATTGAGGGGGAGGTAAAAATCGTTCCCTACGTTCATCTTAACAAGGCTAACTTGTTTATTAGGATGAGAACAAAGCTGTAATTAATACGTCGATATATTTTACAGCCACACATGACTGAGTGGATGGATTTTGAGCTTGCTTTCCCAGAAGCAGAACCTAAGACGAGGATTTGGGGCGGGGGGGAGTGGAGGAAGCATCAGTCAGGGCGAGGGAGACAGAGCAAGGAACGCACAGGAGCCAATATTGGGGTATTGCTGTGCCTCTGTGGGCACCTAGGGCTTGGGCCCGCTGGGAAGCTTAGGGACATGCCTGGGAGTCACACCGCCAGACAAACGAAGAAGCTGGGGCCCTGATGCTCCCGCCCCGGCCACCCGCTGGAGGAGGGCTGGTCCGGGGCACATGCACAGGGCACATGCACACGCAGAATGTCCTCTGGCGGAGTCTCGGCCCTGCCGGTCGGCAGCCAGCCGCCTGCACGGAAACAGGAGGCGATGAGGGGCCACGGTGGAGCCAGGGCAGTGCCCCCTCTTCCTCCAGCCCAAATGGATGCAGCTTTACATGAGCACAGGGCTCCCTCTGCCCCTTGTCCCAGCCCAGCCTCCGCTGGGGGGCATTTGTCACTGTGCACATTGAGTCTTTGTCTTTCCTCTCCTGATTTCAACACCTAAGGCATGAGGCCATGGCCTCTCCTTTAACGTATGTTTTTTCGCCACCTGCCCTTGCCTTTTCTGTTTCTCCCACGGAGGCAGCGCTGCTGCGTGGCCACGTGCGGGCTTGGAGGAGGCAGACGGGGCAGGGGAGCCTCACCTTCCGCGGCCTCAGCTCCCTCATGCGCATGTTCACAAGTGACCGTGAAAACGCCACGAGTATTTATTTGGGGGTTATAAGTTTATTTTAGCGAGTAGGCAAATTCACAGATACAGAATCGCAAATAATGAGGATTGACTTCAAATCAGTAAATCAAATATTTATGGAGCATTTGCTGTGATACATGAAAATATAAGGCCCACCTCTTGTGCCTTTGCATAAAATATTACTGTTTGGTTTACTTTTATCTTAGTTTTTCCAGTTTGTAATTTTCAGCGTGATGATTCGAGTGATTTCATGAACTCATGGTCAAGGCAAAGACATTAAAATGACACCCAGCTATAAAGAGTGAAAGGTAACGTTATTCTTCACATTCTCGTTGCCCGAGATTCCAGTTAAGAGCTAATGGTTGGTGAGATAGAGATTTAAACACACCTGTGTGCCTACAAAAACACACTATTTTAAAAAGAAAACAGGTCACACAAAAACCTGAAATGGATGTTTTCAGTAAATTGCCAAACCCTCAGTAGACAAATGGATGAATGCACTGTGGTCCGTCCAGACACCGGAATATTACTGGGTGTTAAAGAGAAACGAGCTGCGGAGCCGGGGAGAGACTCTGAGGAAACGTAAATGCGTATGACTGAGTGAGAGACGCCAGTGACATGGCTCCATGCTGTGTGATGCCGGTTATGACATTCTGAAAATGGCAAAAATGGAGACAGTAAAACGATCCGTGGCTGCCAGGGGTTGGAGGGAAGGGAGGAATAAATAGGCAGAGCACAGAGGATTTTTAGGGCAGTGACACTATATGACACCGTAATGGTGGATACATGATACATTTGTCCAAACCCATAGAATGTACTAAATAAAGAGTGAATCCTAAAGCAAACTGTGGACTTTGCGTGATAACGGTGTATCAGTGTAGTTTTGTCTGTTGTGACAAATGTACCATTCTGGTGGGGGATGTTGGTAACGGGGGAGGCTACGCATATATGGAGGTGGGGGACACATGGCAAATCTCTGTAAGTTCTGTTCAATTTTGTTGTGACCCTAAATCTGCTCTAAAAAAGTCTTCTTTTAAAAAAGTAAATGGGATGACACTATACATTAAGCTTGCCCTTCTCTTTTAACGTTATATCTTGAATATCGTTTCATACGAGAACATAAAGACTCATATTGGTCTTTACCTCAGCTGCAAAGCATTTCCCAGCGTGGCCGCACCTGCCCTCCCACTGATGGACGGCTTTGCAGGCGGCTCCTTGTGTGATAGCACCCAAAGGTGTTTAGTGATGGACAATGAAACATCTTTGCGGCACTTTGGTGGGAGGTGGAACTCTGGGCCGGGGCTGAGAGCTGCCTCCCTGCCATCCCACAATCTGGGGTTCAGTTCCAGTTTAGCTGCTTGCTGTGTTATCTTGCACCCGTGAATTATCCCCTTTATGCCTCTTCTTCCTCATCTGCAAAATGGGAACATTGATAATCCTTACCGAGTCATAAGCGTTTGTGAGAAAATCCACCCCTTAGCACAGTGCTTAACAAACAGTGCTCAGTATTGGATAATATGCATATCTCTCTGGACTCTGGGTAGAGCCCAAGAGAGGATAGTGTTGTGAGGAGAGCATAGACTAAGAAGGAGCTAATATGTATAAAGTGCTTAAAACGGTGTCTTGCCATCTCCTAATTACTATATAAGAATTGTTGATTATTAGAGTATCTTAGAGGTAGAATTGCACAGCCCAAGCGCCCATCAGTAGATGAGTGGATGAAAAAGCTGTGGGACCTTTACACCATGGAATACTATGCAGCTGTAAAGAAGAAGGGTCTCATACCCTTTGGGACAGTGTGGATGGACCTGAGAATATTATGCTAAGTGAAATAAGCCAGGCAGAGAGAGACAAACATCACACGATCTCGCTTATATGTGGAACCTAAAGAAGTTAAACTGATGAACAGAATAGATTCTGACATGGAAGCATAGATGAGACTGACGAATGTCAGAGGGAGGGAGGAGGGCGGGTGGGTGGAGGGGGAGAGAGTAACCAAAGAATTTACATGCATATATGCACAACCCAAGGACACGGACAATGGTGGGGAGAGGGACTGGGGAGGGGGGTGGGACGGGGTGGAATGGGTCATTGGGGAGATAAAGTGATATCTGTAATATTTTAAACAACAACAAAAAGATATGACCTACTGCCAAGTCACTCACCCTCACCCCACCCTCTAAAGCCCTCCAGAAAAAGGGTTCTACTAATTTCATTTAAAATTTTTTTTAAAATATATTTTTATTGATTTCAGAGAGAGGAAGGGAGAGGGAGAGAGAGATAGAAACATCAATGATGAATGAATCATTGATCGGCTGCCTCCTGCACGCCCTGTACTGGGGATCGAGCCCGAAACCCAGGCCCGTGCCCTGACAGGGAATCGAACCGTGACCTCCTGGTTCAACCACTGAGCCACGCCGGCTGGGGGTTCTACCAATTTCCATTCCCACTGATGCACCGAGATTGTCTTTTCCCCTACACCCTTGCCAGTACTGGGTGCTGCCAATCAGTTTAATTTTTGCTAACCTGACGGGCTCATTTTCCTTTACCAAAACTCTTAGAACTGGTCCTGTCCTAAAATCAGCAAGGATGGGCCTTTGAGAAGGCTGTAGGTGAACGAAAGCAGGATCCATTGCTCCTTCCGTCTCATTTGCCACACGCTCATTTAGGCTCTTTGGAAGATGAACAAATGGTTATCAGGGTGATTCTGAAAAGAAGAGGGAGCTGAGATCCTCAAACAGAACCCAGTGGTTTCCAGGGGAAGCGCTGATTTGATTGGCAACAAGACTCCTTCTGCCAGATGTCAGCAAATCATAGACATTCATTCAATTGAAAGCCAGCCCATTCAGCCTTTCTGGGCAACATATTCAGACAGAACCTGGCGCGCTTGGCTCAGGGTGGTGAACTAAATAGGACTTAATTTATATTGTAAAGTTGTTTATCTCTCTTTAAGCCCCTGGCTTTACTGCCATTAAATTTGATTGAGACGAGAGAGAGGAGAATGCAGCTTTAATAATGCATAGCCTGTCATCTTGGCCCTTTCTCTCTTCTCTCTAACTTTTAGTTGGAGGCTTGCCTTGTCTCTGTGTCTCTGTGTCTCTCCCACATGACTCTTGAGCCATAGCCTTGTCTCTCTTTTAAGCAATATTGCCTGAGCAGCGTTCGGATGGTTTCAGGTGGGACTGGCGGGTTTGATATCCACTTTCCCCAATGAGAGACTTTGGGGGCACCCTGGGGTCCTTACCCTTCTCTCCGGGAGCCACTATCAGCCAGTCAGCTGCCATATTGATAAGATTAGCTGGTAATTAACAGCCCAGCCAAACAGAGGAGATGACTCAATTAGCAGAATGTCACTGCATCTAATTTACTTTGCTTATCAGGGATTTATTCTCTAATGATGACAGGAAGAAGAGCAGGGCTATCTTCAGTGGAGGGGTCTGAAGGGTTTCAGAGCTTAAGTGTGGTCTAACCTCTCTCTGCCTGCTGGTTTGTCTGGCAGCAAGGAGGCTGCTAATGCCAATTTGGGGAAGTGACTGCCCTGATGCATGTGCCCAAGCTTGAGATAAAAGAGGTTGAATGACTCTCAGCGTCGAAGTAGTTGCTTAGATTACAAAGTCTTTGTTCCTTGTTTGTTATTTAAATCCCTCCCCTTTTTGAAAGCGAAACTGTTTATTATATTTATTTGATAAGAAAACTCCTTCCCTGGCTAGTTAGCTTCAGTCGTTGTAGCAGCAGCAGCAGCAGCAGCAAAGAACCACCTGCAATAATAATGTGATTTATTGAATCCTTTGGACACACCAGGCATTGTATTCAACCTTTTACACTGATGGATTACACCTAATCCCCTGAACCGGGGGTGGGCAAACATTTTCTTAAAGGACCAGAGAATAACTAGTTTAGCTTTGCAGACCAGATGTTTTCTGCTGCAACGACTCAGCTTTGCCACTGTATTAAGAAAGCAGTCATCGAATATCCGTAGATGAATGAGTGTAGCTGTGTTTCAATAAAGCCGCATTTACCGAAAGGGGTATTGGGGCCAGTTTGCACCAGAGTTTGCCAACACCTACTCTAAACCAGTGTTTCTCAAACTTCAGGTTGTGATCCATCGAGCCATAGAATCAATTTATATGTTGCAAAAATAATTTTTTTAAACATGAAATAAACCAAAGTAGAATAAAAACTTTGTGAGTGCATCACTGCTAATACGAATAACTCCTATTTTGTGAAATTTTAATTTCAGATATGTACATATATATGCACCCATGTAGGCTTGTGTGTGTGTATATTTGTGTGCATGTATGTTCTGGGTTTTGATTAAAATATATACCTTATTATGTAAAATAACCACAAAAGTTTGAAAAATACTGTTCCTACAGTTGAAGAAACAGAGGCAAAGAAAGACATTAAGGGCCTTGGCCAAAGTCACACAGGCCAAGGGGCTGGGATTCAGATGATATGAGAACCCACCACCCCTCACAGTAACAGGTTCCTGGTGGCGGGGGGCAGAGCCTGAGGGAGGGAGCTAAAGGCACAGCTCGTCTAGCAGGTGCTTTATTCTAGGGCAGCAAGCATTTGAGATGTGCTTCTCCTCGCCCACTTTGGAAATATTAATGACACTCAAATGATGACAAGTCCTTCCAGCCGGAGGAAAACAAAGGAAAGCAAGGGACAGGCAAATTCCACAAATCGAATGGATTCCTGCTAAAGCAAACTGAATGTCTTTTCCCCCTTCTTGTCTTTCCATCGCAATTTCTATTTATCACAGTGTATTTTCCCCCCAACATATTTTAGAAAGTCAGTTGGAATTGATTTGAGACTCTAAACAGCCTCTTGAATGAAAAAGCAAAGTGTAACCTATTCCAACAGGCCCTCTTCCTTAATCTAGTAACCAGTGAGATGCAATTTAAATGATAATGTTAACAAAAATGGGAGAAAGGCAATGCTACTCCGTCAGAGTGTGTGTGTGTGTGTGTGTGTGTGTTTTACCCCCACTGAAAAGACAAATGGCTGAGACATTTATATCCGCAGCACCTATTAGGGAGAAAATGCTCAACCCATTAATTTCGTCGCCGTGGTGCTGAATATGAAGTGGGAAGGAAGTTCCTGATGCAGCCACAGGACTCCCGCAGTTCACACAAGAGGAAGGCCAGCCGAGAGGAGCCTACAGCGAAATCCAAGGTTTTCCAAGACGATTGCTCCCCTAACTTTCACCGGGGGGTTGCAGAACAAGTGTTCCTCTAAGTGAGACTCCTTGGAACATTTCCTCTTAGAGTGAGACTTGAGAGTTGCTTTGTAAGTTTGTTTTTAAGGCCAACCCTCCTTATGTTGTTTGCTGATCGATCTGAAGACAGGTCTCCCTGGCAACTGTGTTTTACACAGGGGATGGACGATGCATACAGAACACAGAACTTAGAGTTAGCAGACATAATGTAGGTAAATGTTAGTTTCGGTAAGGAAAAAAAAACAATAAATGAAAGGAAGCATATTAGGATTTAAAAATAAAGTATAAATGACCTAACAAGACTGCAATTACTTTATAATGGTATTTTTTCCAGCCTTTTGTGTGTGTTTGTGTGTACGTATGTGTGCTTTGGACAGGAAACTTTACAACCCTCCATAATTAACATCTTAGTAAGGAAAGCTAAAATGTAAGACAGAAAGTGTACCTATCAGTACTTCATTTACCTTGTGCTGTCGTGCCCCAGAATCTGGGATTAGGTTCAACAACCAGGCATGCTTAGAAGAGGGGCCCAGACGGCCTCCATGCCAAGGCCTCCCCCAGAGCACCTGGGGTAGCGACACCATGCCGTGAGCCTCTTATACATGCCTCGCAGGTTTCTGCATACCAAGGCTCTGATGGCAAGAAATCCAGAATAGAGACCCCCACTCAGCCTATAACTTCTAGGGCTGTGCCTTCAAGTCCAGAGCTTTGCTAGAAACACATTCTCGTTAGCCAACAAACTCAGATTCTCCCATGACCCCCAGGTCACGTGTGGCTCAGGGAACTTGGAAAACTGCCTGTATTATGTATGCCTGTTAATTGATTTTATTTATACATATACGAATTATATACATGCACATACATCTGTACACAGATATTATTTTGTATAAGTACATGTATAATATATATGAACATATATATATGGTCAAAGCTATATATGCATATACTTTAGAGCCAAGGGTTCTGCAAAGCTTGCTATGAAAACAGAGCAGAAACCTGCTTCCCCTCCTTTCTTCCCATTTCCCTTCCTCCAGAGCAACCATTGCGGACTCTTTTTGATGATTCTTTTGGTACCTCCAGATATCTAAGTAACATGCTCATAATCTTACATATTGATCTGCCATGTTTAGGCACTAGCTATTGTCTTTCTCTCAAGAAAAATGAGAAGCTAGCTCTCTGGCCACCCACTCCCTGCTGTCACCATCCACACACACACACACACACACACACACACACACACACACACACACACAATACACACTTCCTGTCTCTGAATCTTCTCAATGAGTTTTAATAGTTCAATATTCATTTTTTTTCATGTCATGACCAAATGGCTTCCAGAGTGGAACCATGTAATATATATTCAAAGATTTTAAAAAAGATTTAAAAATTTTAAATTATAGTTGATGTACAATATTAGATTAGTTTCAGTGATTAGACATTTACATAACTTACGAAGTTATCACCCCAATAAATCTATATACCCATCTGACACTATATATAGTTATTACAATATTATTGACTATATTCCCTGTGCTGTACTTTACATCCCTGTTACTACTCTGTAACTGCCAATCTGTACTTCTAAATCCCTTCACCTTTTTAACCAACCCTCCCTACCCACCTCCCATCTGGAAACCATCAAAATGTCCTCTGTATCTATGAGTCTGTTTCTGTTCTTCTTCTTCATTTATTTTGGTTTTTAGATCTCGCATGTAAGTGAAATCATATGGCATTTGTCTTTCTCTGTCTGACTTATTTCACTCAGCATAGTACACTCTACGTCCATCCATGTCGTTGCAGATGGCAAGGCCTCATTCTCTCTTATGGCTGAGTCGTATTCCATTATATAGATGCACCACTTCTTTATCCAGTCATCTATTTATAGACAGTTAGGCTGCTTTCATATCTTGACTGTTGTAAACATGCTGCAATGAACATAGGGATGCATATGTCTTTTTGAGTTAGTGGTTTTGGTTTCTTCAGATAAATACTCAGAAGTGGAATTGCTGGGCATTTCTTTGTCTCTTGTTATAGCCTTTCTTTCAAAGTCTGTTTTGTCTGGTATAAATATTGCTACTCCATATATATATATATTTTTTTTCATTCTCATTTTTATGAAATATCTTTCCATTCCTTTACTTTTAGTCTGTGTGTCTTTCCTTTTTTTCTTTTTAATTTATTATTATTTTTTAAAATTATCTTTATTGTTGAAAGAATTACAGATGTCTCCCCTCCACCCCCAGGCCTTTCTCCATACTGATGTCTGTGACCATAGGTTATGCATTTATGCACATAAATTCTTTGATTAATCTCTCTCCACCTACTCCCCCCCCCCCCCAGTCTCCCCTCTGAGATTCTCAATCTGTTCCATGTTTCTATGCCCCTGGATCTATTTTGTTCATCAGTTTATTTTGTTCATTATATTCCACATATGAGTGAGGTCATGTGGTACTTGTCTTTCTGTGACTCCCTTATTTTGCTTAGCATAATCCTCTCCAGTTCCACCCAAGATGTCCCAAAGGGTAAGAGATCCTTCTTTTTTACAGCTGCGTAGTATTCCATGGTATAAATGTCCCACAGCTTTTTTATCTACTCATCTAACTGATGGGCACTTGGGCTGTTCCCAGATCTTAGCTATTGTAAATTGAGTATCCTTATAATCAGAGTTTTGAACTCTACATCTGGTAGATTGTTTGTCTTCATTTTGTTTAGTTATTTTTCTGAAGTTTTGTTCTGTTCTTTTTTTTTTTAAATTTTATTTTTGTTTAAAATATTTGTTCTGTTCTTTTATTTGGGACATGTTCCTTTGTCTCCTCATTTTGTCTGCCTCCCTGGGTTTGTTTCTATGTATTAGGTAGAGCTGCTACATTTCCTGGTCTTGATAGAGTGGCCTTATGCAGAAGGTGTCCCCTGCGGCTCAGTGGCACAGCCTCCCCAGTCATCTGAGTTGAGCACTCCACGTGTGCCCCCGTGTGAGCTGTGTGCACCTTCCTGTTGTAGCTGAGCCTTGACTGCTGTTGGCACGTTAATGGGATGGATTGACTCCCAGCCTGATTGGCTGCCGTGATGGGTTGTGACTGCCGTGGAGGATCTGCTCTGCAGGGGCCAGCCCCACAGAGCAGTTTTCCCTTCAGCTGCGCTCAGGTACACACTGAGCACACCCCTTGGGTACACGTGTTGCTAGTGGAGGTGGTTGGGTGGTGCTTTGGCACCTGCTCTGGCCTCCTGGGAGGTGCAGACCAAGGTCAGCCACCATCTGCGTTCTGCCAGGGGCCACCCAGAATGAGCTAAAAAGCTATCTGCCCATGGCTACTACCTGTGATGGGCTTGGAGGTGGCTGGGTGAGGCCAGGCCGCAAACCAAGGACGAATGCTGCTAGTGTTGGACCAGAGTCACTGAGCAAGAGGTACTGAGTACACAGAAACCAGATGCTGCTTGTTTGAGAGGTTTTAGGAAAGTTGGCAGCATGAGCCAACAGGCTGTTTGTATGGAAAAGCCACTGGAAACAGCGTGGGCGAGCTCACAGTCGGGTGGGGCAGGGTCTCATAGAATCACATGGATGGAGCCAACGGCATTAGCCAGGGTGATGGAGACTCAGATATAGCACCAACCTACTGGCTCCGTGGGGGCGTGCCTAGAAAAGGAACAGTGGCCTCTGCCAGCTATTCTCTCTGGGAGAAAATTGCCCCTCCAGCCCTCATCCTGAAGCCAGATAATTCAGTTCCCCTCTTGCATGTCCCTGGCATCTTTCCAGCTGCAGCCTCAGCATTTGAGCTCGGAGGGAGTGAGTCTAAGTAAGTCCATGCGTCTGTCCTTTAAGGTGAACACCGGGGACTCCAGCTCCGTCTCACTCGGCCACAATCCCCACTGTTTTTCACAGCCAGTAGTTATGGGGTGTTCTCTTTCCAGCACCGGAGCCCTGAGCTAAAGGGCCTAGTGTAGGGCTGGGACCCCTGGCTTCTTGGGGGTTCCTCTGTAACTGAGATATGCCTCCCAATTTTTTTTTATGTCTTTATTGATTTCAGAGAGAGGAAGGGAGAGGGAGAGAGAGAGATAGAAACATCAATGATGAGAGAGTCATTGATTGGCCTCCTGCATGCATCTCCTGGGGATCGAGCCCGCAACCCGGGGATGTGCCCTGACTGGGAATTGAACACAGTCTCTCCTAGATCATAGGTCGATGCTCAACCGCTGAGCCATGCCGGCCAGGCTGCCTCCCAATTTTTAGCTGCCACACTTGGGTGTGAGACCAGCCTGTTCTGCATCTGCACCCCTCCTACTAGACTCCACGTGGCTTCTTCTGTATATCCTTGGTTCAAGGACTTCTGTTCAGCTAGATCTCAGGTGGTTTTGAATGGTGACTGTTTTGTAGTTTAGTTGCAATTTTGATGCGGTTGTGGGAGGTTGTGAGTACCGTGTTTACCTATGCCACCATCTTATCTTATTGTCAATTTATTTTTTATTTTTTTTAACTGCACAACCTTTTGTTTTCCATTAAATTTATATTTGCCTTTTTAAAATGTGGTCAGCTTTCCATGTTCTCATCATGAATTTAGTCTCCCATTTGGAGCTAGTCATGACATCCACCCTCATCAAGTAAACGATCAATTTACGTCCCAGGAGTCTGAAGTTCCTGGGGGCTTCAAACCTGCCCCACTGTTTCTGATGCCAGAAAAATCAGCTCTTGCACTGGATCTTCCTTCCTACCCTCCTGGGCAATCTCCTTAGCCCCCTGCAGTGGATAACCTATTTCTCAGAGCTCATGTGTTCACTGTTCTTCATCTGTTCTCTCAATTTAGTTGAGCACTCCTTTCCCTAGGTTTTTGAGAAAGAAGTTCATATTCTTATTTTCGGCGATGTTGTATATAGATGGTGGATATAGAATCAGAGGTTAGAAACCACTTTTCTTAAAATTTTAAAGACATTACTCTGTCATCTTGGAGCTTTTAGAATTGCTACTGAGAAGTCTGAAACCACTCTGTCCTGATTTTTGGCAGAGGATCTGCTTTTTCTCTTAGGAACCTTGTAGCAGATTTCTGAAATTCCATGTGCCTTGGTCATTGTGCTGACTTTGGAAGCTATCAACACCTGCTCTTCTGTTCTGGAAAATTTTCTTGAATTATCAAAAAGTGATTTTTACTTTTCACATCTTTAACTTCAGAGGGCTCTTCCAAATTCTCGTAATAGCAGGTAGAACAGTCAGTGCAATGTCCTAAAAAAGTTAGAGTAACAGCAAGGAGGAGGGTGTACCTGGAACGAAGTGAACAAGGGCAATCGTGGAACCAGAAAGGTCAGAAAAGTAACGGGAGGGAGGGACCCACAGCATGTAGGGTCTGATGAAGCCCTGACTTGAAGTCACGAAGGCTGGCATCTAAGCCTAGCTTCATCCCTTATTTGGAATGCTCGCTCAACCTCTCTGAACCTCAGTTTCCCCATCTGTAACATGTCCTGTTTGAATCTTGAGGAACATTGCAGCTCTGATATTCTCACGGGTATTTATTTAACTGTATCAATCTTCTTTCCCCAAAGGGAGAAAAGTCACAATACTTCGATTTGCATGGAGGGACTTCATGCTTTTCTAAATGCCCGTGGGTGTCTGACCTCCACTTCACCCAACAGAACAGAACTTGGGCCCCTGGAGAAACCATAGATTTATAGTTAAGTGACTTGCCCAAAGTCACACGAGGAGGAGTTAGTGGCAGTGTCCAAGGAGGGCCTTTGGTCTTCCAAACTGAACTTTGATGCAGAAGCCATGAGCAAGTCAACCCTTTCAGCCGTGGCCAAGAGGAAGCTAATTCGTGAGAAGGAAAATGCTGAGCCCACCTGCAGAGTCTTTTGAACAAACCTGCTGCAGGAAAGGCCTGGGCTGGGAGTTAGTAAACCAGCAAAACATCATCACTCAGCAGGGGCTGATATTTGCATTTTGCAGCCCTTGGGCAGCTACCGGAATGGATCCACGAAGAAGAAGCCCCCAGCCAGGGTGGGTTTACAGCCACCTGGAGGGCTGACCATTTGGGCCTAGCCGTCCAGCTTTCTCTGCTGTTTGAGTGGATTTGTCATAGCAGGGACTAGCCTTCACTGAGTCCTCTCTGCTTTAATGGACAGTCCTCTCTAAATTTATTTAATTGATAATGAGAGGGAAGAGGCCACATTGATGGCACCCAAGTTCATTAGAGAGAGATCAGAGTGTGCCAGGAACCCAACATTTGCATAACTAGAAAGTATTGTTTTAAGGGAACAAGGACAAGGTTTTTCCATTTCAGAGTTGAAATACCCCACGATTAATTTCCTCCAGCCAGTACCTTAATGATATGAAAAGTAATCCAAATAAGTAATCAAGAAAATCAAAGTTTCCTAAGTATTTTAATATAATAATGAAAATGACACCCAATAATAGCAATAACCAGTTATTTTTTTTTTTGCAATTTTAAAATTTATTTTTATTGTTGAAAGTAGTATACAGATGTTACTTTTATCCCCATTGATTCTCCCCCTCTCCCCCCGCTCCCCAGGCCTTCCCTGAAATATTGTCTTCCATGGGCTATGCATGTATGCACATAAGTTCATTGGTTAATCTCTCCCCCTCCTGCCCTCTGAATTTTCTTATTTTTGCATTTTAAACTACGTGCCAGGCAGTGTGCTGAGCCTGTCAAAGCCTTATCTCATTTCGTAGCCAGAAAGCATCAGGCAGTATTCTCTCCACTTTACACTTGACTTAGGTGAGTTGCTGAAAGCTTAGCTCCACACCCGGAGTCACACAGCCAGTAAGGGGCAGAGCTGGACTTTGAACCCAGCTGTCAAAATGCAAATTCCAACCCTCTGAACTGTTCTACCACAGTACAGAAAGCCTTCTTTACTATTGTCAACTCTGAATGCCTTGTTGAGTGCAAGAGAAGAAGTTTATCTTTTCTTTCCTAGTCAGTAGAGGAGGGAGTCATTCATTTGGCAATTATTTTTAATGTGGTAAAATATACCTAACATAAAATGTACCAGCTTAACTGTTTTTAAGGGTGCGTTTCAGTGACATTAAGTACATTCATAAAGTGCAATCATCACCATTCTCCATTTCCAGAACTTTTTCAATATCCCCCAAAGAAACTCTGTACCCATTAAACACCATCGCCCCACTCCGTGAATTTGCCCTTTCTTGTTACCTCATATAAGTGGAATCATACAATAGTTGCCTTTTGTGTTGGGCATTTCATTTAGCATAATGTTTTCAAGGCTCACCCATGGTATAACGTGTCAGAATTCCCTTCCTTTTTACGCTGAATTATAATCCATTGCATGGATATGCCACGTTTTGTTTATCCAGGCATCTGCTGCTGAGTATTTGGGCAGTTTCTACCTTTTCGCTATCGCAGTTAATGCTGCTGTGAAGGCTGGTGGGCCAGTATGTGTTTGAGCCCCCGCCTTTAGTTCTTTTGGTAGCTCTGTGTTCAGCCGTGAGGACCTGCCAAACTGTTCCCCACAGTGGCTGCACCATTTTACTGTCCCACCAGCAGTGCACCAGGGTTCCAGTTCCCCTCCATCCTTCTAACTCTTGTTTTATTTGACAGTAGTCATCCTAATCGAGCGTGAAGTGATAGCTCACTGCGGTTTGATTTGTGTTTCCCTAACGATGAATGATGTTGAGCATCTTTGTGTGTTTACCAGTTGTTCATGCATCTTCTTTGGAGGAATGTCTGTTCGGGTTCTTTGCCCATTTTTGAATTGGGTCGTTCACTTTTGTGGTTGAGTGACAGGAATTCTTTACATATTCTGGATTCAGATATATGGTTTACAAATATTTTCTCTTTGTGGGTTGTTTTTTTCACTCTGTTTGTGGGTTGTTTTTCCATCCTCTTGATAATGTCTTTTGATGCCTAAAAGTTTTTAATTTGATGAAGTCCAATTCATGTGTCCCCCCCCCCCCCCGCTTTTGTTGCCTGTGGTTTCGGTGCCATATCCAAGAAATCATTGTCAAGTCCAATGTCATAAAGACTTTCCCTTATGTTTTCTTCTAAGAGTTTCTATAGTTTTAGCTCTTATATTTAGGTTTTTGATACATTTTGAGTTAATTTTTATATGTGGCATAAAGTAAGAGTCCAACTTCATTAATTTGAATTTGAATATCTAATTTGCCCAGAACCATTTGTTGAAAAGACTGGCCTTTCCCCAATGATTGGCTCCCTTATCATTTGACCATATATGCAAAGATTTATTTCTGGGCTTTATATTCTATTTCACCTATGTATATCTGTCCTTATGCCAATATCACACAATGTTGATAACTGTAGCTCTGTAATAAGTTCAAAAATCAGGAAGTGTGAGTCTTTCAGGAAAAGTTATAAAATTAAAATTAAAATATGGATTAGTCTCAGCTCAGTTAATGCAGAGGAGATGGCAATCAGGCCAGTCTGAAGACGAGAGTTCCTGTTAGCATTATCCAGGCTGCAGAATTCCTCAGAGGCTTGTGCCTACCACACTTTAGTCTTTTAGATGGAGGAAGGGAACAGCGATGGAGACCAAGGACAGTACTGGCAGAGGTGTGAATTGGTCCAATCTTTCTGTGGGGCATTTGAAAATAAGAATCATCACCCTTATCAATGGGCTACCATTTGACCCAGGAATGGTATGTACAGACAGAGTAATAACAAGTGGGCCTTAACCAAAATTTGCCTCCAAAAATGTTCAACCCAACATTGTTATATAGTGATAACAGCAAATTATGGTATAATCATACAGTGGGATACCAGGTGGCTGTTAGAAACATGCTGTTGAAACATATCTGTAGGCATGAAAATACGGTAATGATAACTATTTAAATTAAAAATAAATTATATGAACTATGCAATTTCACAATCATCAGATTTGGAAATCATGAAATATCCATGTACACACACGCATATTGGAGATTAGACACCATTCTTAATAGTGGTTGTATTAGGTCTGGCTCTCCAGAGGCAGTCCTGAGATAAGGATTTGTGTGCAACCAATTTATGAGGGATGTGCTTCCAGAAGCAACTGGTGAGAGATGGAGGAAACAGGATAGAAAGGGGGAGACTGCAAAGGAAGGATGCAATTTCAGGTCAACTCCCACGGGGGCAACTCTAGTCTGATCTCACGGCTTGTCCTGACCCAAGGCAAGGAAGCTGGGCTTTCAAACTCCCTCACCCAGGAGCCACTGGCCAACGACCACAGCAGGGGTGGCGGTGGGGGAGGGGCCAACAGCGGGGGTGGGGGGTGGGGTGGGGTGTGTGGGGGGGGTGTGAACTCCCAGGATTCTGGATAAAGCTGCTCTGGTAGCCTGAGGGCAGTCCCCCCCCTTCTGCCCCCCCCCATAGGTGCAGGCCATTAGGCTGAAACAATTACCAAAGTTGAGGAGGAAATGTGCAGAAATGATAGAAGGGGTTCTAGGGATCAGGTGGAACGCCCTATTTAGCATTCTCTAAATCTTTGTAGACAAGGGAAAGGCAACATTTTTGTTATAACAACATGTTATTTAAAAAAAATTATACATGGAAACAAATAGCTTTCAAAATCCTCTGCAATCTCACATCTATTTCATAGAAAGATGCTTAGTATTCTGTGACAAAAGGCTCTTTCTTGTGGCTGTACTGGCTGTTCCACCAATAATCTAATAAAGCTATGAGGCTTTGAAACCCTCATTCCAGGGACATAGTATTTGCAAACCATATATCTGATAAGGGATTAATACCCAAAATACATACAGAACTAGTACAGCTCAATAACAAAAAATGAAATAATCCAATTAAAATGGGCAAAGGATCTGAACAGACATCCAACCAGAGAAGACAAACAAATAAAAGGCCAGCAAGTACATTAATTGCCAGGAAAAGGCAAATCAAAACCACAATGAGATATTACCTCCCGCTTGTTAGAGTGGCTATAACAAAAAAGGCAAGAGATAAGAAATGCTGGCTGGGAGAAGGAGAAAAGGGAACCCTGGTGCACTGTGGGTGGGAATGTCAAGTGGTACAGCCAACAGTGTGGAGGTTCCGCAAAAAATTAAAACCAGAACTACCATTTGACCCAGAAATTCCACTTCTGGGTATATATACAAAGGAAATGAAATCTATCTCGAAGAGATATATGCACACTCCCCAATGTTCACTGAAGCATTACAATAGCCGAGATGTAGAAACGACTTAAGTATCCATCGACTGGTGAATAAAGAAAGAAAATGTGGTGTGTGCATACAATGGAATATTATTCAGCCTTAAAAAAGATGGAAATCCTGACATTTGCAGCAAGATGGTTGGACCTTAAGGACATCATACTAAGTGAAATAAGCCAGTCAGAAAAAGACAAATATTGTATGATCTCACTTTTATGCAGAATCTAAAAAAAACAAAACTCATAGAAACTGAGAGTAGATAAGTGGTTGCCAGGGGCTAGGAAGGTGGGAAAAATGGAGAGATGGAGAGATATTGGTTAAAGGATACAAACTTCCAGTTATAAGATGAATAAATTCTGGGGACCTAAAGTATAGCATAGTGACCACAATGAACAATACCGTACTGTATACTTGAAAGTTGCTATGAGAGTAGGGCTTAAATGTTCTCACCATAATAACAAATAGTAATTATGTGAGGTGAAGGATGTGTTAACTAACCTCATTATGGTAAATATTTTAAACGTATGCATGTATCAAATCATTGTGTATGCAATGCTATATGTCAAATATACTTTAATAAAACTAGAAAAAATCCTCATTCCAGGGACTAATGCATATCTTTAATAGTAATAAATACAATGAGTACAACAGTGATGACTTTTGGAATCATTAATGTTTGTAATAATAGTAACACATATTGGAACCCTCTATGGGCTGAGTTTTGGGTGAAGCACTTTACATACTTCAATAATCCAATCCTCATAACAATCCTTTGAGTTAGGTGCAATTATTATACCCATTTCCCTGATGAGAAAACTAAGGCCAAGAGAGGTTCAGTAATTTGCTTACAAGGCAGAGCTTGGACTCAAGCCAGGTTTGCCTGGTGCCAAAACTCATGTTCAGAAACATTGTGACGTGCAAGGTTCCAACCCATGTGCCTCTCCACTGACATTTTAAGAAATGTAAATCTTGAATTCTGATCTTGGCCCATTTCTTCTGTTGTGCTCCTTTTTATATGTAATTCTGAGAATAATTCACTGTTGGTTTTCCCAGCCTCCTTGGACAAGCCATTTTAGCTTCTTTCTGTTCATAATCTCTTGGGAGAAAGGTTGAGGTATTTGTAAAATTATGAGCAAAACCCATCATTGTCTATAAGGAATACCTGCCCCAGCATACTGGGTTGAGCATTTTATAATATATTCACACTTCAATCATTGCATTCCTTAAATGATAGCTTTCTCTGATCTAAGGGGAAACCTTACATTTTTGTCTGCTGCAAATATACATGGTAAAAATGGCCAGAGGCCAAGAGGCATATTTTAATGTGAGAAAAGCATTTTCTAGGACAGTAGAATAGGGTGATGATTTTAGAAATTGCCAAATAGGATAAATGGGTGGCTCCCTCCTCTTCTTTAAGCATTCTTCTATCATGGTCAGCCTGTGTCTAAATTCCTGGCACAGAGCTCTCTATGACACGGGTGAAAAGAAGCAGGTGGAAAGATAGAAACAAACAGCTCAGAAGACACAGAGAGGATTACTTCCACAGGTTAAACTTCTATCCAAAGATCAATTTGCTCATGCAACACATAACTTGCCAGATTTCTGTTTGCTTATGTTTGAGGGAAAAAACAAGTTCAGCTGGGCTGAATGTAGCGATTAGTTAAATGACTCAGACATGTATTATAGAAAACCCCCCGATTCCAGGTGGAGTTGGGAGGTTGGGGTTTGCTCAGTGCCGCCTGATAACAACTTTCTGCTCGACTGATGGCTACTAATTCTGACAGCCGCGCGTGAATGCCAGTCACAAATGGAAACAGGCCTGCCAGCTCTAGGACCCAGTAAGCTGGTTGCCAGGATCATATTGTCAAATATGTGTGTTGATCCCAAATCTAGGCTAAAGAGATTTAATTGCATTCTGGACGGGAAGCACTGGTGCTTGGAGTTGGTCCTGTTTGGGGTTTGCAAGAGAGACAAGAGGAGGGGAAGCGAAGCACGGGGACCTCGGGGGATTGAGAGCATCGCAGCCCCGACAGGTGCGGGGAACAGCCCTCGTCTCTGTGAAGAGGGAGGGGGGTATCTAAGCCCTCGCCTCTGTGAAGAGGGAGGGGGGTATCTAAGCCCTCGCCTCTGTGAAGAGGGAGGGGGGTATTTAAGACCAAGGCGGGAGGAAATGAGAGCACCAAGAGATGCTTAAGCTGCCCCAAGAAACGGGCCAGGGAGTAGATTGTGCTTGTCTCCATCGGGAGATGGCTGCACCCCAACAGAAAGATGGAGCCCCCAGACTTCCTTCCCTCCCTCCTTTTTCATCCCATCGGCCTTGGTTTGGTCTTCAGACGAGGTGGGAGGCCCCACAGAGCCCACCCGCGCTGTGAAGCGTGCACACGAGCGCTCACAACGTAAACGCTTCCCCCCTGCACCTGTTCAAGGCCGGTGGCTGGGAAGCGTCTCACTCCCTGTTCTCGTGGGGCGCTTGCTCTGTGGGTACCTCTGGGGCCAACGAGGCTAGGGTTTTGCTTTGTCGGTTTGTATGTTTTTTATTTTGTATTTCAGATATGCAAACAAGGCTTGCAGAGGACAAAGGATCTGGGTGGCAGTCTAGCGTTCTGCTTCAACTCATGGGCTCAAATTCTAGGTCTGCCGCTTGGCAGGTCAGCGGGTGATTTGGGCGCGTTTCAAGCTCACTAAACCTCTGCTGGGTTTCCTGTACCGTGGGCGTGAGGACAAGCTCACTGATGCCGTAGCATTTACTATTAGGGTTACGTAGGATGACCCATGCAAAATGCACTATATTTAATGTAGATTTATTAAGCACCTTCCATAGCCAGGTAATGTCCTAGGTACTACATAGCCTTGTTTTTTTTGCCCCTGGGTGACAAACACAGCTAAGCTTGGCAGTGACTGACCTTTGTTGACTGTCTACTGCGTGCCAAGCCCTGGGCTTATCTTTTACACACACATCTCGGTCTGTCAGACAGCACCCCGAAGAGGGTACTATTTTTATCTCCATCACGCAGATAAGGAAACTGAGGCTTAAAGAGAGAAATTGAATAACTTGCCCAAGGTCACACATTCAGGGGGTGGCTGAGCTGTGATTCGTTCCACCGTTTCTATCAACAAATTTTGAGCACCTGCTATTGTGTGAAAGGTGGGGAGTGCAGGATGGACAAACAGGATAGTCTCTGGCTCCCAACTGCTTGCGTCCCAGCCGGGAGGCAGGCACCGTGAACTGGGCAACAGCAACTTAGTGCCGACGGCGACAGCTTCTAGGAGGGCGCCGTGTGAGGCGAAGGGCGGGATCCGACCTGGTTTCAGGGAGCGACACTTAATCTGAGGTCTGAAGGACAGTGGGAATCTGAGCCAAAGGGCGGGTGTGAAGAATGTTCTAGGCTGGGGGCTGTTTTCACGGTGTACTTGCTCCCCGAGACTGTCCTTGCCGTCTGTTAGGAAGCAGCGCTGGCTCCCCCCGGCTGTGGCGCCTCCAGTTCCACACTCTGCCAGCCCCGAGCCCTGCCAGATGCCTTTTCTCAGTTAAGAGGGGCTGTGACATCCTTTCCCAGGATGAATCTTTTTCCCGGACGGTAGGCTTGTGATTGGCCCTTGGCAAATTTCAATACTGAAGGCAGTGTGTGTGTGTGTGTGTGTGTGTGAGATGTGCGGTGTGCTGTGGCTGTAAAAATGCCATTTCCAACCATATCTCTTAACCTTCCCAATTCTCAGCCCTTTTGCAGTGAGCAGGGAGTAGGGATGGTGTGAGTGACAGAAAGAAAACTGGTGAGCTCCTGGCAGTGGGACCTGAGCAACACACCTCCCTTCTCAGCCACAAACAGAGAAACGCTCTCAGCATCAGGGCCGAGGAACACCGAGCTGTCAGACAGGCCAAGCGGAATACCACGGCTGTTTTCATGGTTTTCCTTTGGGGACCAGGATGGACAGCATTCTCAGGCCTGGGGAGCTTTGAGTTGAAAATGGTGTGCGTGTGTGAGAATTCTTTTCTCATTTTTCCCATTCAATTCTATTAAACATCTTGTGACCCTTGGCTAGGAACTAGGATCTCAGATATTAAAAAGACTCCTCCTTCCCCTCCCCCAGCCCTCCAGGACTCCTAATCTAATGCAGAAAACTGATGAGTGGAAATAAGCAACTTTAACAGGAAATAAGCAACTTTAAATTGTGCTCAGTGTCCACCACAGAGCCTGCCCCGTAACAGACACTTAATAAAGCTTTGTTGAACAATTGAGGGCCTGCCTGAATGAATGAATGAATGAAGTTCTGTGAGGAAGAACTAGGCAGACTCCAGTGTGCAATTTGGGAATTATATTGTTAAATTTGCACTGAAAATTGGGGGTTGATGTATATAGGACTTGACTGGATAAAAAAGAAAAAAGAGACATATGAAGTCATGGGGAAATCTTGAGATTCAGGTTCAGGGGGCTGATTTTAAAACCTGGACCGTGTCTCTGCCTGCCTTAGAATGCTGTGGCGGGGGCTATAGCCTTCTACAGTGGTGCTCAAAATTGAGTGTCTTTTGGAATTGCTTGGGAAGGTTGTTAAAACCCTACCCACAGTTTCTGACTCAGTAGGTCTGTGTGAAACCTGAGAACCTGCATTTCTAGCCATTTCCCATGTGATGGTGATAATGTTGGTTCTTTGAGAGCCTCTGAGAGAGTGTCTAGAGAAAGAGCTCTGTACTCAACCACTTGAGTTTAGGGTTGCCAGATAAAAAACAGGGCACTTAGTAAATCTGAATTTCCTACAAACATTTTAAAAAATATAATTATGTCCCATGCAAGAGGCTACATCTGGCAACCCTACTGGGCTTAATTCTCAGCATCGCCATGGGGAAACCATGTTACTTAAGGCAAGTCATTCCAACTTTTTGAGTTTCAGTATACACATCTACAAAAAGGGGATGGTAATAATGCCACCTGTCTCCTAAAGTGCTTCCCACGATGACACAATCACATAAAGGACTTAACACGAGCCTGGCCTAGAGCAGCACTCAGTAAATGTCAGTGGTTATGATTCACCGTTAACCTCAAGTGAGTAACTTTTTGGAGAAAAACACACTATGCAGGGAGTGCTTTGTAAAAAGATGCTGTGATTCAGTCTTTTTATTTTCCAGGAAGAAATATTTCTCTTCTTAGAAAAAGTCCTTTATAATAGATTATAAAACATAAGTTGGCTGATGGCATCTAAAAGCTTTCCTTCCAACAACATCCACCCTGGCCCAGGGCAGGATTTGGTGGTCCTCTCTGTGTTGTGCCAGGGGCTAAATTTCTGAGACCTGCTGGCCAAGACAGGCCTCCAAGGGTAGGGCTAATACCTGCCTCTGAGAAATAGTCCCTCTCAATATGCTGTTTTCTATAAAAAAAGAGGGAAAGAGGGAAGGAAGGGAGGGAGGAGGGGAGGGAGGGAAGGGGAGAGAATGCTTTTAATGTGAATTCAATTTAAGTGTGACTTGATCTCTTGCAATTAAACTTTTCCCCTCAATTATTCCAAATTTATATCTAGCTGGTTAAACTACTATCTTAGCATCACCAAACGCAAAGTTGGAAGGGGTCTTAGATATGACCTACTTGCCCAACTTCCATGTAAATGTGTGTGTATTTATGTTATGCTTATACATATGAATCCAAAGCCAGGAGAAGGTTGGGGTGCTAATTTCCCCTGTACTGCATGGAATCGTGGCCCCTTTTGGAAGTCAGGGAGTTGATGAGGGTCAGCCTGCAACGCTCCTTGGTAGGTAGGCTGAGTGACGTGGTGGGCTTGGCATGGGACTGGAATGTCTGGACGTTTCGTTGGCCCTTGGTGAAATATAGTTGACTAGATCAATACTTTTCAACCTGTAGATTGTGACCTATAAGTGGGTCATGAAATCAATTTAAAGAGTCATGACCAGGTTTTTGGTTTTTTAATAAAAAAAATAGAAAATTACAAGATGAAAATAGAGTGTATTACACTGTATACAGTAAGGGTATATATTGTATTGTGAAACCTATGATATATATATATATACATACATACATACATAGATATATTATAAATATGAACACACACAGTCATGGGACATGGTCAAAAGAATCTGGAAGTGACCAGAGTAGGTAATACCTGAGACCCCTTCCAACTTTGCAGTTTGGTGATGGTAGGACAGTGGTTTTTAACCAGGGGCAATTTTGTTCTCCAAGGGAGATTTGGCAATGTCGAGGCTTTTTTTAAAATCCTCACCTGAGGATATTTTTTTCCATTGCTTTTCAGAGAGAGTGGAAGAGAGAGAGAAAGAGAGAGAAAGAAACATTGGTGTGAGAGAGACACATCGATTGGTTGCATCCCGCACAAGCCCCGATCGGGCTGGGGATCAGGCCTGCAACCCAGGTACGTGCCCTTGACCGTAACTGAACCCAATCCCTGCAGTTCGAGGGCTGACACTCTGCCCACTGAGCAAAACCAGCTAGGGGGTTAGGGCAATGCCGAGACATTTTAAATTGTCATAAATTTTGGGGGGGAAGGAGAGGGTGTACTATTGACATCTAGTGGGGAGAGGCCGGGGTGCTGCTCAAAATCTGACAATGCAGACAGCCCCACAGCAGAATTCGCTACCCCTAATGCCGCCAGTGAGGAGGCTGAGAGACTGTGCTGAGAGTGCGTATGGACAGAATCACTCATCAATAGTAGCTTCATAACTACTCGCCCACGTTTATTGAGCACTTAATATATGCGGGCGCCCTTCTACGTGCTTCCATGACTGAGCTCTCCGACCAGCTGCAGCGTGTGGGAGTGAAAACCATGTTCCCATCCCCGTTTTCAGAAGGGGAAGCGGAACAGAATGATTCAGGGCCGCCCGGGTTTCATAGGTTCCCGAATTGGGATTCAAGTCCAGGAACTCTGGTTCCAGATTCCTTGAATCAGCACCTTATATTTCTGTTTCCAAAGCCTTTTATGAGTGGTAAAATATATGTAACATAAAATTTGCCATAATTCAGTGGCATTAGGACATTCGTGATGCTGTGCAACCATAGCCACTATCAATTCCTATGCTTTTTAATGACCCCAAACAGAAACTCTGTACCCATTAAGGGGTCACTGCACATTCCCTCCTCTCCTCAGCCCCTGGGAACCTCTAAACCTCTTTCCTGCCTCTATGATGTTGCCTTTCTAGATATTTCATATAAATGAAATTGTATAAGATGTGGTCTTTTGTGTCTGGCTTCTTTCACTCAGCCCACTTTCAAAGTTCATCTCCGATGTGGCATGTACCAGAACTTCATTCATTTTTATGGCTGATTAATATTCCATTGACTCTATATAGCACATTTTATTTATCTGTTGATGGACACTGGGGTTGTTTCCACCTTTTGGCTATTGTGGCTAAGAATGCCATAAACTTTTACACAGATTGTGGAAACTGGTTATGTCATTGAGAACAGAGAGAGACTGAAATTGTTTTGGTCTCAGGTACTGGGCCCAAAGATCAAATGAGAGTACATTGTCTCACCCTTATTCTCATTTGATCTTTACAAAAACCCCATTATGCTCCCCCATTTTTGCACACAAGAAGAACAGAGAGGGTGGGTCACCTGCACAGACAGGGTCACATAGTCTGTCACAGCACATCATTCTTTGTCACAAAGAAGAAAAGTGTGTGCATGTGACTCAGTGGAACTGAACGGTGGCTGCCTTCTGGAGTGGGAGCTGAACTTAATTCTGATTTGCACGGAAATCGTGGGGGCAAAGTTCCTTCAATACTCATATCATACGACATCCATAGGTGCTACATTTATAGGTGTGTGAAGAAGCTCACAGATAGGAATACAGAGCGTTCGCATTGTGCAAGAAGAAATCAATATTCAGTGCTCTGGTTTTCACTCCTTCAGCACTGAGGAGGGCCTACTATGAGCCAGGCATGGAATATGGCAGGCGGAGGCCTGGACCAGTGAACACACAGTGAGCCAACATATAAGCATCCGGACATTGACAAGGGCGGAGAGGCACATGTTACTCTGTAAACCTGCTCATTGACTGTACTGATGTCCTCGAGAAGAAGATGCTGGGCCCTGAGCCTAGGGACCTAACTTGACCCCTGAAACTTCCAGACTCACTGTGTTCCCCAAAATGACAATGAACTTATTGCTCAGAATTGAGCATAATGTCTTCCTGTGATCGTTGGGGTCCCTTTCGTTGGGAGGGACAGAGCCTAAAGCTGGATGCGTTCATGTCCTGCTTTGTCCCACTCACACTTCCTCTCTGCAGTGCTGTCAGTTAAGGAAAATACGTTCAGGGTTCAAGGTTATCTTCACTATCAAGAATTAGCAGACTTTTTCTATAAAGGGCCAGATAGTGAGTGGTTTCGACTCTGCCGGTCACACAGTCCCTGATGGAATTACTTAGCGCTGCTATTACGACATGAAAGCAGCCAGAGGCCACACACAAATGAATGGATGTGGCTACGTTCCAATGAAACTTTACTTATGGACCCTGAAATTAAATTTCATTTCATTTTCACATCAGCAAATATTACTTTAAAACTTTTAGAAATCATAAAAATGGTTCTTACCATGCTTTCCTCATGGGTGGAAGGCAGATTTGGCCCACGGGCCATAGATCATCAACCTCTGCTCTGTATCATTCCTCGGAAAGGGCCCCCTGCCTCTGAGCGCCTCCCGTTTTACTCCAGGCAACTCACTGGATCCTAAGGGAGCTCATTCCATTTTCAGAAAGGCATGGTTTTCAGAAAATATCCATCTTGTATTAAGTCATAATATATCTTCCTATGTTCAACACTCATTCAACAAACATTTTTAAAAATTTACATATTTTAACTGTACATGAAATAAGTTTTGGAATACACCTAAAGGTAGAGAGAAAAGTGTGACAAACCCCGATGTGCTCATCACCCAGCTCTGCAATTATCAACATGTGGCCAGTCCTGTTTCATATCCACCCTCCACTCACCCTTCCCACCATGCATGGATTCTTTAAAAAAAATTTTACAGTTGACATACAGTATTATATTAGTTTCAAGTGTACAACACAGTGATTAGGCTTTCACATAACTTATGAAGTGATCCCCCAGTAAGTCTAGTACCCATCTGACATTGTATATAGTTATTATAACATTATTGACTATAGTACCTACGTGCTGAATTCATTTAAAGAAAATCCCAGAAATCATATCATTCCATCAGCTAATGATTTCAGTACACATCTCTGAGAGATAAGAACTGAAAAATTTTACCAAGTTGCCATGATCACACCCCCAAAAATCAACACTAATTTCTTAATATCCTTTCTACCCAGTGCCCAAGTTTCCTTGACTCAGTTTCTTTTACAGTTGATTTGTTTAAATCCAGATTAAAATAAGAACCACACGTTGCATTTAGTTAGTAAATCTTTTAAGTCTCCTTTTAAAATAACAGGCTTATTGAAGTACAATTGGCATATAATAAACTGCACATAGTCCACGTGTGTGCTCTGATAGGCTTGGGCACATCATATAACCATGAGCCTATCACCACGGTCAAGACAGTGAAAGTTTCTCTCACCCCAAAAGTTTCTTTGTAATCTCCTTTCTGTACCTCCCACCTCACCTCAGCACCCCCCACCTCCTGCCACCACTGATTTGCTTTCTGTCATTGTAGATGAGTTTGCATTTTCTAGAGTTTTATATACACGAAATCATACAGCATGTGCTGTTTATTGTCTAGCTTCCTTGCACTTGTGATTGGATCAAGAGTAATCCATCTTGCTGGGAGCATCAATAGTTTATTCCCTTTTATTACAGAGCAGCCTTCTATAGGATGGATATACCACACTTTATTCATCTGGTCACGTATTGAACATTTGGATTGTTTCTAGCTTTTGGCTATTATAAGTAAGTCTGCTTAAAGAATGAAAAGATAAGCCACAGACTGGGAGAAAATATGTAAAAAGCATACATCCAGCACAGCACGTGTATTCAGAGTACAGAAAGAACACTTAAAATTTAATAAGAAAACAAACAACCCAATTAGAAATGAGCAATAGATTTAAACAGCCCCATCACCAAAGAAGATATACACATGGCAAAAGTTAGATATGCACTGTGATAGACAGCTTAAGGCCCCCCCCCCCCCCAAAGATGTCCACGAGCGAATCCTTGGAATCTGTGTACCTGTCACCTTACATAGGGAAAGGGACTTTGCAGATAAGAGTAAATGAAGGATTTTGAAATGAGGGAAATTATCCTGGAGATTCTGGGTAGCCCAGTGTAGGTTCTTACGAGAGGGGAGGCAGGAGGGGCAGAGAGAAAGAAGCTTCAGTGCTGGGTTTGGAGAGGAAGAAGGGGCCACAGATCGAGGAATGCAGGCGGCTTCTAGAAGCCAGAAAAGGCAAGAGGATGGATTCTTCCCAGGAACTTCAGAAACAACGCAGGCCTCTGGCACTTTGATTTAGCCCAGTAAAGCACTTTTTGGACTCCTGACCTCCAGAACTGTAATATAGTAGTAACTTTAAATTGTTTCAAGCCACGAAGTTCGTGGTAATTAGTTACAGCAGCCAGAACAAATGAGTTCATACACCTACATATGATCCAGCCATTCCATTCCTTCTAGAGAAGAAAACATGCACATTCGTACACAAATGTTCTTAACTCTTTTGAAACCTGTAAGAGTTGCCTTCCCCTCTTTGATTTCTGCCATTTATAACAAATACCTATTGAGTGCCTATCACATTCCTGACCCTACTCTTTAGAGATGTAGAGTAAATACATAATACCTCTTATCTTTCTTTATGACATATTTGATGCCTGCTCACAGGCCCTGGAGTTTCTTCCCTGGCTTCTAGGCTAAACAAGCTCTGTTCTTCCAAGTGATCTTCATTTGTGTGCAAGTCCCTCAATAGGAACTGTGATCCCCAGAATTGGACTCAGAAACCAGGTGTGGTTTGCTCAGGGTAACTCAGGATATTGTGTGTAGTGAACATGCATTCTTTTTTTTTTTAATCTTTATTGATTTCAGAGAGAGGAAAGGAGAGGGAGAGAGAGAGAGAGATAGAAACATCAATGATGAGAGTCATTGATCGAGCCCACAACCCGGGCATGTGCCCTGACTGGGCATCGAGCCCCTGATCGCCTGGATCCTAGGTCGACGCTCAACCGCTGAGCCACACCTGGCCGGGCGTGAACATGCATTCTTCAAGTTCCCAAGATTCTTCTACTTCTCTGGGCAATGACACCTCAGTTTTCACTTGGGGCACCATCACCTCACTTTCTAGATCAGATGACTTTGTTGCTGCTGTTACTGACCTCACTCCGGAGCAACAGGGCAGCCAAGTGTCTGGACTTGGCTGATTAGGGAACTCCATCATCTTGGTGAGGGACACTGGTCCAGGCATGGGCCTAAGCTGGGTCGCTGTGGAAATGCTTGGGCTGTCAAATCACTCATCGACAGGTTTCTGGGTGAACACAAAATCAGAGTAAAGGCATTTAGGTTATCTCCGATGATGTTAACTCAGGCTAGGGGAATCATTCTCACTTGGGGACATATTTGGAGACACCTGGGAAAAGTCTGGCAGTGTCAATGACTCCATTCATTGGTTTGATCAGTGCATAGGGACACATCGGCCTGGTGTCAGTTGGCTGGGCCATTGGCAACGAACTGAGACTGGCTTTGAGCTCTCTGCATGTCCCCTGCTTAGGTTTCCAAGCTCTCTGAATCTGACCCACTTTACCTACGCAGCTACTTCTTCCACCCCTGTACTCCTGCAGTCAGAGATCTGTCTGCCTTACCAAATCCAGACCAGTGTCTACGCCCTGCTCAGCTTTTCTGTGTCCGCTGAGATTCCTCTGACTCTCCCATCTCCAGTGGCCTCTTCACTCTTCTAACTGTGCTGCTATTAAAGACAAAATCATGGTGAACACAAGCTTCTCCCTGCTACCCTGGTTTTTCTGACCACATTTCAGGAACGTTGAGGTCAGATGAACCTCCTGTTTATAGTCCTTTGATCAATATTTACTGTGTACTAAAGGTTCGAGATAAACAAGGTCCCTGTCTTCATGGAAGTTGCAATATAGTGACTGGGAAAAGGTAACAACCAAGCAAACAAGGTAATGGGGGAACGAGCAATGGGAGGAAGGGCCGAGTTGATAGGATGGCAAAGAAGGCTTCTCTGAGATGGTGGCATTTGACCGGACGCATGACTAATAGATCGATCGGCTTCTTTTCCTCTTTGTGGTGTTAGCTTGGTGCTTTATGGCAGAGACAATGACCAGCAGAATTTTAAACTTCCTTTCTACTTGTGCTTTTGCCAAATTCCTTCCAAATTGCCTTAAGGGACCCAGTAGAATATGGCAGACAGCCTGTGAGGGGGCCCCCAATGCTCCACACATCCTGGTATTTATGCCCTTGAGTGTTGGCTGGACGCCCTGACTTTCTTTTAACAAACAGAATATTGCAGAAGTGATGGAATGTCACTTTCAAGTTCAGTTTAGAGCATGCCTATGGCTTTTATCCTAGCCTCTCTCTCTCTCTCTCTTCTCTCTCTCTCATCACTCACTCCATGTGAAGCCAGCTCCCATGTCATGAGGCAGCTCTAGGTAGACATCCACATGGCCAGGCCCGAGGGCTCTGGACTGCCAAAATCCACTGAGTGACCTTGGACATGGATCCGCCCCCCCGCCCCCAGGTTGAGTGTTCAGCTGAAATTGCAACCCTGGCTGAGAACTTAACCACAACCCCATGAGCAACCTTGAGCCAGAGGCCCTCAGCCAAGCTACATCCTGGTTCATGATCAAACAGAAACTGTGAAGTAATAGATATTTGCTGCTTTAAGCCACTAAGGTTTGGGTGATTTGTTACACAACAATAGATAACTTTAGAGCCAAACAGGTGTGACCATCTGTAGGTATGAGTTTGTCTCTCTACTGATGAGTGAGGCAGATAGCATTGTATCCAGGCAAATATTCTTCATTAGGTTCCCTTCAAGGAGCCCCAATTATGGCCTTTTAAGCCATTTTACACTGAACTGTAATTGTCTATGTGGTGAGTTATTGACATTACTAGAATGTAAGCTTCCCAGGGAAACCTGAATGTTTTCTTTCTTTTCTTACTCCCAGTACTTCATTATCACAATTAACACGCTGAGAATTGAGAACTCACTAATTTCCTTTACCTTTATAACAACTCTGCGAGAAAATATTATTATATCATCATTTTATAGATGCAAAACTGAGAAAAAAAGAGTTAGCTTGCCTAAAGTGATGTCACATGTAAGTGACTGAGCCAGGATTTGAACCCAGGCAGTCTGGCTTCAGAGTTCGTAATACACACATGTGTTTAAGTACGTAAGGCAGTGAAACTCATGCGTGACTTCTGAATACTATCCCTGGGAGCTGGACACCTCTCTGTTACTCTGTTTACTCATTGGCGGTTTTAAAACCTTCGAGTGGTATTTGTTGTCAACAACTTACAGTCTAATTTGGTTGCATATATATTTGTACATATTCCAAAGCATCCGGTTGCCTTTGCCATCTCCTATTCACTCTGCAAAACCCTTCACAGAAGGCTCGGCTTTCCTCTATCTTTTGGAGTCATTTATATTTTACGGCACTCTCTTTACCAGGCATGTCAATGTGTGAGTTACAAGCAAAGCCTCTCAGAGGCAAAATTTGGAACAACGATCAGTTTAGGGAATCATGTAACAGTAAACTTCTCTTTCAACAAATCAGGAAGTCCCAGAGCAACAACCTTGAAGCTCCTCATTTTGTCTGAGAAGCTCCAGGGGCCCCTCTGGCTCCGGGCGGCCACACAGAGGCGCGTCAAACACAGACACCCATCCCTTAGCCTGGCTGCTGAGGCCCAGACCTCTTCAGAACAGACAATGAGGCTTCATTCTAGTTGTGCGGGAATGTGCCTGGACAATGATGACATTTCCTTTAAAAAGTGTTGGTTTTTTTTCCCCTCTTTCTTTTCTAGTGGCTTAATGCAGGTTATGATATAAAAGAGAAGCGTGGAATAAAACTTTCAAAAAAAATCTGACTCCCTCTTCATAAAGTCATACAGGCTTGGCTTGGCCTTGATGAATTCAGCACTTTAAAGGGTATGTCAACACAATAAATTTTATGCCCTCGATAAAGCTTGTGAGTGAGCTCAGTGAGAAATTCCAAGGTCTGGGAAAGCAATTAACGTTTGAAATATATATTGAGTTGTTTACTGCGACAGTTTGTGTGGCCACAGAGAGGGATGTCACAAGGGGAAAATTTCCCCTGGAAATGCTAGGTTTGCTTTTCAAATAACATTGACATGCCAGATTGCTCCCTGAACACAGGGATGTGAGAAACGGCTACCAGTGAAATCCAGGCCTCCAGTCGCATCACGCCACTCTTGCTTTCCACTCCGACTGGCAATCACCTCCTGGAGGGCATGTGTTGTCAATGTTTTAGCAACTTAATTTCCTTGGACCATTTGAATCACTGTTTGTTGAAGTTCTGTATGTTTTTTGAATTGGTTTGATTTGAGTCCAAACCCCAGACCTACCTCTTAGTAAATGCGTGACTTCATACGAGCCATATCGCTTTTCTGGACTTCATTTTCTGCTGTGAGAATTGAACGAGGCAACGTGTTATAAAATACTCTGTTAATTACGATGTGGTTTATAATTTGGGAAATCGCCATTACTTCTTTGTGTAGCATTAACAATCTTTTTCTGAGGATGGCACTAATACACAGAATGTGGGAAAATAAAAAAAATGTGAGCTCTGTGTATTAGTATTGTTGGGTGAATGCTGCTTGACAAACAACCTCAGAAACTCATTGGTTTATAGAATATTGATTAATTACATATTGTGTTTACCTTTTTTTTTCTTTTTTTTTTGAGTCTGTGGCTTGGCTGGATAGAATTTAGGATGCAAATAGAGTTTAGTTTTATTGTATGTGTATTGCCTGGGCCATGCCCTTTCATGGCCAATGATAGCAGTGCAAGAAAGGTGATCAGAAACACAGGGTGTCTTTTAAGTCCCAGGCTCTAAGCTCATACACTGTCACATTTGCTCTCATGTCCGTGGCCAAAGCCAGTCACATACCAACCCAACATCAATGGGGCTGGGAAGTATACTCCAATGACAGTGATCCATGGCAAGACAGAAGGGAGACTTAGGGTAAAATAATTCTACCATACAATATTTATATAAGTAGAAAGAAAAAATCTGAGGTCACTATGTAAACAAAAGCACCTAAGAAACATACAGTTTTCTTTTTTTTATATTTCAACTTCAAACAATTTAAATCAACTCCCTACAACCCAAATGAGGACCGAAGGTGGTTGTTTTTCCTGTGTTTGACAAAATCATAGATTCTAGGCCCATCAGTGACTCATTTATCCTTTCAGGAAGTCATGTACTTATTATTCAAGGTCTCCGAAAACTCTCTGGTGGACTGTGAAACCTCTGTTTTATTGGTTCATCTTCAAATGTCGATGACCAGTCAAGATAATAAAAGAGTTAAATGTTTACTCATCTACTGAGATCAAGGGATGCTGGGGTGCACGGGAGACCAGGAGTCGGGAAGATACCAGGTCTCGTGCTAGCCCTGGTACTAAATTGGGACACATCGATGACATGCTCGGGATAATGTATGAGAAAAGCAGCTGGGGAGTCTCCGGGGCAAGTCAGTGAATGATTGCTGACCATTCTCAGTCATCGCCCAGTGCAGGAGTCAGTGTCTAAGTAAGCATTCTTTCCGACTGCAGTCTAGCTATTTTGCCTAAAAGCTGGCAGATGTGACTTGCCCCAGGGTGTGAGCAATTTCAGGAAGATGTTTTAAGTGTAGTGTTTAAAAAATCCATAACAATCATGCAAGGGTTTTTAAAGTTCATGTAACAATTTCATTGCTTGTGTCTCATTAAATATTTCTATTTTTTCTCATTGTTGATGCAGTAATTTCATTTCCAAGGAAATAATCAGAGATGAGGAAAGAGGTTTATATACAGAAATGTACAAAATTTGTGGACCTTTTAAAAAATTAAAGTGAAAAATTGGGCAGACCCTAAATGTTTAAGAATAAGGGATTGATTGGGTAAATTGTTGTAAACCTGCTTAATGGACTATAATACAGATGTTAAAATAATGGTTTAAACAATTTTAATGACTCTTAAACAATTTTAAGGACATTCCCACAATGTGATACTAGATGAAACATGTAAAATAAGGAAACCATATATTGCATAACCATCAATTATTTAAAAGCACACATAATAATATTTTAAGGAAATTCAGAAAGATGTGAATAGTGGTGATCTCAGGATTGTGAGGTTGTTGGTGCTTTGCATTCCCTTCTTATATTTTTCTTTATTTTCTGGTTTTGACAACATATCTTTTAATCTTTCATATATATTAAAGTGATACATAGACATAGTAAAAAATAAAAATAAAAAATATTAAAAAGCCTATAGTGAAGTAGACCAAGTCTAGCTCCCCATAAATAACTGTTTATGCTTTTTCAGCTATTTTTTTGTGTTTTCTTCCATTTGTCTATATAATATGCTTATACCTCTATTGCTGGAATCATGAGTTTCAGGAATTCCTTATTGGCTTCTGATTATGATGGTTGAGGGGTTAGCTTAATTCTTTAATTTTTAATTTTTTTTTAATCTTCATTTGAGGATACTTTTTTTGTTGCTTTTCAGAGAGTGGAAGAGAGAGACAGGGAGTGAGAAACATCGATGTGAGAGAGACACATTGCTTCATTGCTTCCTGCACCCACCCGGACCAGGGCAGGGATTGAGCCTGCAACTGAGATGTGCCCTTGGCCAGAATTGAACCTGGATTCTTCAGTCCGAAGGTAGATGCTCTAACCACTGAGCCAAACCGGCTAGGGCAAGGAGGGTTAGCTCTCTTTCATCAGCTTCCCCAATTTCTTTTCCCATCCTTCATGATCTCAATTTACTATGTCTCAATTTAATTATATCAAAATACTTGGTTAAATGAGTAATGTTTACATATTTATGACTGTGTAAATATTGTTCATGGCTGAACTATGTTTAGTTTCCTCTAAATGTATACCTTTTTTTTTCTTTTTCTGAATTCCCTAACTACTCTGCTAAATCCTGATCAACAATTTTCCAAATGTACAAACACAGTCCCAGACATTCTGTATGTTCTATTCTTTTCCTCTGATGACATCTCCTTGACCACTCTTATCAGATTGTTTGCTCTTTAAGTCTGTAGTTCATATTGATTGGGACTTACCATCACTGGTCTGCCTTGTTGGATTCTTCAGATCTTGTTTCTCCCTCGTTCTTTCTTTACTCCTTCCTGGTGGGGCACATCCATTCAGATGCTTCCCAAGAAAGAGTGAATGGGAGATAAATATTTGGGGTCCTTTCATATCTAAAATGTTTTTATTGTAGACTCCCATTTAATTGATAGTTTAGCTGGATATAGAATTTTCCCTCAGACGTTTCAAAAACTTTCCATCTCCTAGCAGCACTCACTGTTGCTGTTCAAAGTGATGAGCTATGGGTCCTGAGCCATCAGGATGCAGGGTGAATGGAACAGAGGTGAACAGAAGGAGCCTGGACCAATAATCTAGCTAGAAGGAATTATGAGTAGATACAGAAAAAAAACCCATAAAAAGTGACAGAGGTCAAACACCAATTGATTGTTAAGGATGAAAGAATCAGCCAGGGACTGCTGTGAAGTAGGCAAGAAATGTAGCTCAGAGATGTCAGCTTGGGCCTGCCTCATAGTTCTTGCTTGCTGGGTTCAGAGTTTAGGGTGTCAGAGGTGCCAAAAGTTCCAGGGAGCAAGACTGAGTTGAACTCTGTTCCAAGGAGGCACTTCAGGCTCAAGTATATGCTCTTTGTTGGGCACAGGTTTATCCTGTACTGACAGCTCCCAGAAGGAAGTCAGAAGCCTGAAACTACTTCTGATTAAGACAGACATGCAGAGTTCTTGGGACCCAAGCAGAGGCCCAGAACTTGTGGGTGTTTTTTTAAATCCTCACCCAAGGACATTTTTTTTCATTGTTTTTTAAGAGAGAGCGGGAGAGAGAGAGAGAGAAACATTGATGTGAGAAAGACACCTGGACTGGTTTCTTCCCACATGCTCTCTAACAAGGTACGCACCCTTGGCTGGGATCGAACCTGGGACACTTCAGTCCACAGGCCAACTCTCTAACCACTGAGCCAAACTGGTGAGGGCCCAGAACTTGGTTTTGATTAAGGCATTATAAAAGCACTCTATATCCCTCACTCTTTCCAACAACTTCTCCTTGAATCCCAGGTGGAGAAAAAACACTGGTTTTAGATACAAGGCTTCCTGTTGCCTCCAGATCAGCTCACACCCTGCAGCCAGTGTCTGTAAAAGAATGAAGTCAGCTCGGCAGGGCTGCCAGTGGCAAAGGTTATACACACCCAGAAATCACCATTGTGATTTCCATTTAAGCAGTGGTGGCCCCAGAGCTTGTCTGTCTGGCCTTATTCTCACAGTGACACATGGGAGAGACACAGCTGTAAATAGGTTCGGGTCTGAGGTCACACTTAGTTTTCATACTGAAAGTGATTTTGGTGGAAAGGAAACAGCTTAAAACCTCCTGGCGCTCTTACTGTCTTCCAACAGCCTCAACCAGACCTGCAGGAAATCCAGTCCCCCTTTTAAAACACTGACCTTCTTTCACATTAGTTTTCCCAGAAGTTCAAACAAGGAATCAATGGGGAAAGCAAATGATTTGAGATCACAGTTGAACAGTGGGCAGGTTTTCAAAGTGTTTTATCTTCTTGCAACAGTGGATGTGCTTGACAAGAGTTAGCAGTTGTCTGCCAGGGAGGATTTCAAGCTCAAGAACTCAGCACTTCTGTCTTTCTAGGGTTTGATTTACTCTAACACATAGATTTTTTTTTTTGCCAAGGTCATTGCCACTCTTTAGAAGACGATGAGATGATACAGGGCTTACGGCAAGCTTGCAAATAAGTTACCGGCCCGCAGGACAATTTTTTTCTATAACCAATCCCATTTAAAAAAGACAACAAGTCCAATGAAGCAGCATTTCTTTGTTCCCTTAATGTGATGCTCAGTTGTCATGAGGGACTTTAGGATCACACATTTTAATTCTATTAAGTCCCTGTTATAGGCTAAGTTACTGAGAGGGTAATCAAGAGTTCCTAAGACCGCCTCCGACGCTAAAAATTTATGGGTGAGAGAATAAAGCTAGAAGAACAGAATAGAAAATATGACTTAGTGTGTCTACTACTACTACTGTTGTTACTGTTATTGCTGCCACTACTGCTACTGCTGCTGCTGCTTTACTGCCAGGAGCCCTAGGACTGCCACTCCCACTGTTACGACTGTTACTACTGCTACGACTCTATTACCACCACTACTATTACTACTACTACTGTCTCTATTGCCACCACTACTATTGTTACTCTCATGATTGCTGATATTAGTACAATTATTTTACTATAATCGTACTATGACGATCACGACCACTGTTCTTACTGATATTACTATTATACGACTCTTAATCTGTCTACTCTTGCTGCTGGTGCTGCTATTACTACTTCCACCACCACTATTGCTCCTGCCACTACGATTGCTACTACGATTGTTACTACTACTGCTTTTGCTACCGTTTTCCTATTATAAGTCCTATGACTATTGTCACCGCTATTACTACTATTATTACTCCTTTACGACTTCGGCTGCTGTGGTTACTATCGCCGTTACTATGACTATCGCTCCTCTCCCGCGGCTATTGCCATTATTACGACTGTAACAGCTGCTCCTCTTGCGACTGCTGTGACTACTGCTGATGCTATTATGGCCAGCAGCTCTGTTTTTGTTTTCAGCACCTTCTACGTGCCTACCAATTTATACATATGATGTTGCTTCCTACTCCCCAAACCTACCGATGTAGGAAATACTGACCCCATCTTACCGATGAAGATCTTGAGACGCAAAGAGATTGAGGTCAATTGTCCAAGATCACCCAGAGCGAGCGGCAGCACTGGGGTTGAAGCCAGATCTCTTTGACTTCATTTATTTATTTATTTATTTTTAAATATATCTTTATTGATGTCAGAGAGAAGAAAGGAGAGGGAGAGAGAGACAGAAATATCAGTGATGAGAGAGTCATTGATCGGCTGCCTCCTGCATGCCCCAGACTGGGGATGGAGCCCGCAACCCGGGCATGTGCCCTGACCGGGAATCGAACCCCCATTGCCTAGATCCTAGGTCGATGCTCAACCGCTGAGCCACGCCCGGCCGGGTGACTTTATTTCTTAACCAGAATACTCCACTAAACAGGACAAACCAAAAAAAGGCAGTAACAGAAGTTTCACCTGGCTGATGGTTGTAACTCCCACGTGAGAGGACATGAGGTCCCGCAGGAGACTCCTGCTATAAAGGCGTGGGCCCAGGGAAAGCCTTCCCTTCCAAGGCCCCCCTGGCTTTCTCGCTCCGTCTCCCTTCCTCTCTCGCACACACGCGCGCTCAGAAATACACGCAGGGCATCCTGGATTGAGCACACCGTTTCACTTCGCTGACCTATTTTCGTTTAAAAGGGAAATGAGCTGATGCCCTAGATTTGGGAGAAGACTGACACGTCTCCGTTTATCTTTCTGCTCACTGTTCTTATTCCAAACCCCGAACTCAAGTTGACAGTTTTTCTTAGTAATGGGCTTGGGTAAAGGCAACCTGAGGGCTTGCATCTGCCTTTCCCTTCCTCTCTCCCTATCCTCATTTCAACATTTACACACAACCCATTTGCTGACAAACAGAGCCCATAAAGGGGAGCTTTGTTAATTATTTCATTTGATAAACAGGACTGAGCACCAAATAATAGTGGCTAATACTTACTGCGCTCTTACCACGCGTGCCTTACATGGCTAATGTCATCTCGTCCTCACGAAAGCCCTAGGAGATGGTATCATGATCACCCCTCCAGAGAGGACAGAGAATAAAAAGCTCAGCTTCAGGAACTCGCCCAAGGTCACTGGGCTTTACTGAGCATAACTAGGACTTCAGTATGTTGTGAAAATAATTTGGTGGGGAGTTCCGTGTGTGTATGGGAGAGAATACACAATAAAATTTAACTTTTCACTTCAAAGTTGCTTGAAACCCAATTATGATGAAAGATGGGGACACATGTAGACAAAAGCTTGACCTGAGGACAAGGGTGTGGGCTAGGAGCTGGGGTGGGAGGCAGAAAACGGGCTGAGACTTGGCTGCATATGAAACGAACTGGCTTTGAGCTCCCAGCTTGTATTGTGGGTCCCAGTGTCGGGAGGCTGCTGACTCGTCCGGGGGCCGAAACAGGCGGACCAGAGGGTTAGCTGAGGACTGTGTGCAGGCTGCTGCTCAGACAGGGCTTTAAGGAGGCCATCTCCATGCCTCTCCTTAGGAGCTCTTTCTCTTCTTTATGATAGAAGTGTTCCTGTGCACTGTCACCAAAGGAGAAGTCACAGGCATCAGTGTGTTGTCCTAACCCGGAGGCCTTGGGGCCCCAGCCCTGGGAAGAGCCAGTCTTCAGGAAGGAGGCACTCAGAGAGACCATTGAGCTACGTCAAATCACACCTGCCCTGTGCTTACTTTGAGTTTTTACACCGCTTTGTTTAGGTCTGATAGAGCCGGAGATTTACTGTACAGCAGAGGGTCTATGCTTAACTCTATTGTATTCTATACGGTGGCTCCCTTTATCTGTGGATTCACTTTCCACGGTTTCAGTTACCTGTGGTCTACCGTATGAAAATATCAAATGGAAAATTACAGAAAAAAACAATTCATACGTTCTAAATTGCACACCATTCAGCTATGTCAAACAGAAGCTGTAAAGTGCTCCCTTTAACTGAAAAGGTGAAAGCAGTCCAGTAAGATATTTTGCAAGAGATACCACATTTATAGAAGTTTTATTAGTGTATTGTTACAGTTGCTCTAGTTCATTAGCAGTGTTTGTTGTTAATCTTTTACTGTGCTTCGCTTACAAATTCAACTTTATCATAGGTTTGTATGTATAGGAAAAACAGTATATATAGGGTTTGATACCGTCCGTGGTCTCAGGCATCCTCTGAGGGTCTTGGAACGTGTCCTCCGAGGATAAGGTGAGATACTGTACTTAAGATCTACTACTAAGGTAGCAGATCTACTAAGGTAGCAGATCTTCTGTAGAGTGGTCTAATCACAAAAGAGGCAGGCAGAAACTTCTGGAGGTGATAAGTCTGTGGCATTAAGCCTAGAGGGAACATTGTATTTCTCCCTCCCAGTCCCCAAACCAGAAAGAGCATCTGTCCCCCACCATTTCCCCGAAGTAGGGAATCTCCCTCTTCCTCTCTCTGCCCAGCTCCTCTCCCCCTGCACCCGCCTGCCCTGCGCCATCCTGTCCGCCTGTCCCCTGCCTCGGTGCTCTTTGCGGGGCTGGAATGCTCACTGAACCCATCAGAGCAGGAGATGCTGTTTACTCATGGGCGGGGACATGGCCATAAAAGCTCAGATGAAACTAAGTGAGCCCAGGCTCCTTGTTCCAGCCTGGCCGCAGGAGGCCTGAGCGAAGGCCTGAGTGTGAGGACATCGAGCAGGAAGGGGGTGGGGGGGGAGCTGAAAACTGCGCCCCGGATCCAGGTGCAGATGGGGAGATGGGGGCTCCCAGCCCATGGGGGGCCCAGCCCCACTTTATCAGAGCTCTGCACTGGAGTCACCAGGCTTGGCTGTTGATGAAACGGTCCTTGGTGCTTCTCTGCAAACCGTCCATATCCAGTCCCTCTGGGAACACCCTGGGGTGGTGAAGCTCGATGCCGGGCTGCCCGAGACTACTGTCCATAGCACAGTAAACTAAATCAGCACCTTGATTTATTAACCCTCTGCTGTTCTCACCCCTGCACCTTTTCTTATAGTCTCCCCTCCTTCTGGTTGTCATTTTCTCTTCCCTGTTGGTCCAAATCCAGTTACCCTTCAAAGTTCAGCTCATCGGTCATTTTTCTCTTTTTTCTCCCTGATTCCTTGTAGGAAAAAATTCCCCTCTTCTTACGTGTACGTCTTAATGGCACTCTTTTGTGGCTTTGTAGGCTCCTGTCATCCCCTTTACTGGCCTATGGGTTTCTTGAGAATACATTGTGTGTATCTAATTCATCTACATGTCTCCAGTGCACTGCCAGGTAGTGATGAATCAGTAAAACAAACAAGAATTTCGGGGTGTTTCTTTGTGTGTCAGATGTGTGCTAGATTCTGGGAATGTATTAACAAAATCCCTAAGAAATGTACAGTCTAGTGAGGGAGACAAACATAAGTGAAAGAACCACACAAATAAATCTAAATAAACGCTGGAGGTACACAGGCCTTTGAGAGCTTGGACAAGGGGGAGCTGACCTAGTGGGAAGGTCAGTGAAGGTCAGGAGGAGGTGATGTTAGAGCTGAGGTCTGCAAGGACGGTGGTCCTAGCCAGGTGAACACTGCAGGCAGAGGAAAAGGCTCGGGGCAGGGGGGAGTTTAGTACAACATGTTGGAGGGAAAGAAAAAATAAAGACCAGTGTGGCCAGAGTAGACTGTGTTAGGGCCAAAGTGAGAGAGAGGAGGCTAAATGAGGTAGAGACTTGAATGTGTGGCCCTGGTAAAGAGGTTGGTCTTCATCCCATGATCATGAGCTGAGCACACATAAGGGGCTCCTTACATAGCCACAGATTCCCAAATGATGGAGTCTGGTCGTCCGCAGGCATCCTGGCCCTTGTTGCCCTTTCAGGGTGCACTGATGAAGTGGGTGTGGATTAGCTTTTCCACAAGTCAGTGATCTCTCTGTGGAGCTGAGGAGGACCTGATAAACAGAGAAAACCAAGGACGATCTGTTTTCTCTATAGCCTGCCTTGGGGGAGATGAAGGAAATAGAGACTAGAACTGGAATGCCTTTTAATTTCCATAAGCAAATGGAAAGAAACTCAATTGGGTCAGGGCATGTTCATTGCTGTGCCTATTTTTATGATGACACAGACTCTCTTGGCTGACCGGGTCTCTGCCCAGGAGCACAGGGTGTTCTGCCTGGCAGAGAAGGGAACTCACGTGTGGGGCCCTCTCTTGGACCAAGCTCTCGGGAGCAAACTCCCCACACTTCCCACTAGGTAGCTCATGAACAACCCTTGATCACACTTTCAATCTAGTCTCCCTGGGGAAGAAGAAGCTGAGAGAGAGGGCAGAATCAAGAGTGCTGGGTGATTAGGTGGATGCTAATGTCACAAAGGAAAGGAGATTTTGGGGGGCAAATTAATGAATTCCGTTTTTGTCTTGTTCAGTTTGAGAGTCTGAAGGGCGTTTGTTGGGCATCAGAAGGTGGTTGGAAATATGGCCCTGAGCCTAAAAAAGTTGAGTAATTGAAAACTCAGAAATGTCAAAGCAACGCTTTCTAGGAAGGTGTTTCTTCAACACCTCCAAACTCTCCAGCTCCACCAATCAGATGGCTCCAAGTGACATTTCTAGGCTTTGCTTCCCACCGTCCTAAAGAAAAGTCAAGCAGACTAGAAAAAGTTAACCCTAGTTGCACCCATACAGCTCTTCTCCACCTTTCCCGACTGTGTCACCAAGCGAAGCAATGAGTGGTTTTACCCTGTCATCAATAATTTCTATTTTTATAACTTTTTAGACTGTTCATGAGACTTCCAACTCTTCTTTCCTTCCTTCCTTCCTTCCTTCCTTCCTTCCTTCCTTCCTTCCTTCCTTCCTTCCTTCCTTCCTTCCTTCCTTCCTTCCTTCCTTCCTTCCTTCCATCTTCCTTTCCCATTCATTCATTCATTCATTCATTCATTCATTCATTCATTCAATACTGTGTGCCAGTCACTAATAAACAAGACACACAAAATCTCAAATGTCTTAGAGCTTAGAGTTGATGGGATAAGAATTGTAAGAAAGAAATACAGAGCATTGAGGGGATGTCTGGTCTCAGTGCCTGGGTGGAGTGTGATACCATTTCCTGAGATGGAAAATCCAGGAGGGAGACCAGGTTTGGTTGTGGCTTTCAGGGGTACATAAGATTTAAACGCACATGGAGCTCACCATTCTAAGCAGGTTACAATCATCTACTCGCATAATCCTCCCAGCAACTTTTTGAAGGGGAGACCATCATGATCCCCATTTTACAGATGGAAGCCCAAGGCCCAGAGGGTTAAGTGACTTTCCCAAGGTCACATAACTAGTAAGTGGCAGAGCCAGGATTTCACACCCAGGTTGGCCAGCCCAGAATCCACTCTACTTCTCCAGCAGTGATTTTCAACTGTTTTCATTTCATGGCACATATAATTCTCCAGTACACCAAAAAATATATTTTTTGCTGATCTTACCAAAAAAATAGGTATAATTTTGATTCATTCACACTGGGCGGCTATTGTTGTGTTGACTGTTGTCATTTTTTAATCTGACAATTTAAGGGAAAAGAAGTCAGTGCCCCTGACTAAATAGTCAGGTATTGCATGTTTAAAAAAATTCTAGCGGCACGCCAGTGTGCCTCCTGTGGTGCGCAGGTTGAAGATTGCTGCTCTATAGGATGCAGACTCTCTCATGGGGCCTTAATTAGACACGTCCAGTTGAAGATTCTAGTGAGATATCTAAGTGACAATTTGATACCCAGTTACCTTATCATTTAAACCAGTCTGAGTTGGAATTTCTGTTATTACTGGTGAAGGTACCTAAGAGATGCAGATGTAAATGGACGCCTGAAATTGTAAAATTCAGAGGAGAAGGCTGGCTGGACATTCAGTCTGGGTGACATGTTAATGCTCTTCTTCCAAGAGAGCATCTGGCCTGTCCTCTCCTCTCTACCCTTATAGGATTTGCATGGACTGTATCATCTTCTAGGAGACAAAGACACATAAGGGATAATTAAAAAAAAAATTAAATCCAAAGAGAGTGTGAGCCTGCCATTGGGTGATGTTACCCACTCACGGATTCTGCTTTCCTGTCCTTGCCTCTACACATGCACATACACCTTGAGACACCTTGAGACCCTCTGAAATGACTGTTGTGTGTAAGCTAAGTTGGACATGGCGATGGATGTAAACACTGACAAGTAAGAACTGCAGAAAAAGCACATGGCATGGAAACAGCTCTCAGAGCAACAGGTGCAGGATGCTCAGGATGCCTGCCCCGGGCATCTCACATCTCACTTGTCTCCTTGCAAATAGTGTATTTCTAACTTGTTTGAGATTGACTAAGACTCATGAAAACCCTTTAAATGGCTCTTGTTGACATGATTTGTTATAGAACATTTTAATGACTAAACAAGATTATGGTGCAATTTCTCTTGATTAAGGACAACACTAAAACCTGTGTAATTTTCAGCGTGTGTGGGAAGACAGCGACTTAACGCCACCTTTAAAGACTTCGGAACCTTGGTCCTGCTGGAGAGGCATGCCGATGGCTGTGGTGGCATTGCTCCTGGATTTCCTTCCCCGGGCCTCCTGCATGGATTTTGCTTCCTTTGCCTCCCCACTGGCCTGGTCTGTTCTTTCCCAGTTGTCCAGATAGCTTGAAGATCATCACCAAGAAAAACTAGATGCTATTTGTAAATAGTGTCCTGTTTCTAGATGTTCTCTGAGCTTCCCTCTGTGCCAGACTTGTTACACATGTTCGCCACTTCCCTGTGCGGAGTCCCTCCGTGTCCCCAGTCTGAGACCCTGCTCCCCTACCCAATATAAGCAACACAACCTGTTGAGAAGACCAAGCTGAGTTTACCGTGCAGGGTGCTAAAGGAGGGACAGCACCTTGCAAAGCAGTGGCGGGGCCCCAAATGGGGAAAGGCTGGGTCAGAACTGAAGGGGACTTGGAGGTTTAAGATGGGGTCTTTTCTAAGTGGGGCTTGGTTAGGGTTGTGTACAGATCGTGGATGTGGCAGTTTAGAGCTGGTGGGCACACCAAGGGGTGGGTTTTGAGATAAAGGGCTAAACATATTTAGAGTGGAAACTGGCAGTGTTTTTCACGAGAGAGTTTGCTGGGCCTCTCTCAAGTTTTTAGAATGAATATCGTCTCGCTTGCCCGGGCAGGAGACTCCTGGAAAGAGAAGGCTGTGCTAATGAAGTCAGAGGAACGGCTCACATGATGCTCAAGTGGACAGGAAAGGTGCTTTGGTTCTCAGTGTCCAGGATGAGGGTGGGTGGTTTCCCTTCTCACGTCCTGTGGATAAAGTTCAGGTTAACGCGTTCACGGGTCCTGGGTGGCCTACCTGTTGCCTACCTGTCCATCTCCATCACATCTCCTTCTCAGCTTGCACTCTGCAGTTCAGCTCCATTAGTCCATGAGAAGCTTCTCAGCCCTTCCCACCTCAGGGACTTTGCACATACGGCATCCTCTGCTTGAAATGCCCTCTCTCCCTTCTGTCGTTTGTTCAGTCAGCTCGTTTTTATAGGCTCAAATGTCACTTCTGCAGGGAAGCTCCATGGATTCCCAGTCTAACTTGGGTTCCCCCATTTCCAACTCTTGACTCTCCTTATATCTTCTTCAATAACAATTAAATAGCAATTTTAGAAATAACTATTTTATGCGGCCCCTGTCTTACTGCTGCTGTATTTTTAGGGCTTAGAGGAGTGACTGCAGTTAATGGCTACTCAGTACATATTTGTGGAATAAATGACTAAAAATATGGAGTGTGTCTCTTTTGATTTATGAGGGGAAGTCTTGGATCCATGAAACTAGAGTATGCACGTTTCTCATGGAAGACTTCTGTACCATCTACATGCACGATGCACATTGAATTGTGTCCCTCCCACCTCCAAATCCATATCTTAAGTCTTAACCCCCAGGGCCTCAGAATGTAATTGTATTTGGAAATAGGGCCTTTACAGAAATAATTAAATTATAATGAGCTTCCTAGGGTAGAACTTCATCCAGTATGATCAGCATCCTTATGAGAGAGGAGATTAGGACACGGGGAGAGAGACCCCAGGCACATGCACACAGAGAGATGACCATGTGAACCCACGGCAGGAAAGCAGCCATCTGCAAGGCAGGGAGGGAGGCCTCAGAAGAAATCAAACCTGGGGCACCTTGATCTTGGAGTTCCAGCCTCCAGAGCTCTGAGAAAATAAATTTCTGTTACTTAAACCACCCAGTCTATGGTATTTTGTTAATAGCAGCCTAGCAAACTAATATGCCCACCTTAGAGGAGGTGAGGAGCCCCTCCCTGGGCAGCTCTTTCACTTTCCTCTATCACAGCACTTATTTCTGTGCTGCCATTGGCCCTCCTCCAGCACCAAGCTCCAGGACAGGCGGGCTCACTCACCTCTCCCTTCTGGGGACCTAGCTCAGCGCTTGGCATATAACAGGCGTCCTGCATGTGTTTGTAAAATGGATAAGTGAATGAACCTAAGGATAAAACCAAGGTGCTGAGTCTCTGCTCTAGTTAAGCATTGCCTGGCAGGAATTCATTTATTTATTTGTTAATTATGTATCACACAAATACTATACCAGGCATGAATCTAATGCACCAAACAAAGTAGATGAAAAAAAAATCTTCGATTTCCTGGAGCTTACATTGTGCTAGAGGCAGACAAAGGATAGGCAAGGGAAATAAGCAAACAAAGATAATGGTGCCAGGATTAGGGAGAGACAAATGAGGCACTGACTTTGGCTGCAAAATTTAGGGGAGGGTGCCAAAAAACCTCAGTTATTAGGATAAATAATATTTTAATGAGCTATTTTTAAAAACAAAACAAAATTAACGCCAAAATACACAATGAACGAAATTTCAAAAATTTAAGTAAAGACAGAATGCTTACGTAGCCTGTTAGATCACTGCTCGAGAGAAAAAAAATAAAATTGGGAATGGAAGTAGAAAATTTTGGGGGGAGAGGTATTGAAATTTTAGGTAGAGTGGCCAAAAAACACACACACACAAAAAAACCTCTATCAAGAAGGTAATGCTTGGGTGGAGATCTGAAGGCGGTGAGGGGTGAGGAGTAGTCCATTCTAATATCTGGAGGAGAACCTTCTAGAGAGAAGAAACAGAGGTGCAAAGTCCCTGAGGCAGGAACTAGAGTGACTGGAGGGGATTGAGTACAGAGGTTGAACTGGTGGACAAGAGTACAGATGATGGGCTTCGAGGGGTAACAGGGGCCAAGACATAGAAGGAAGGGGCTGAGCTTGGGTTGCCAGCTCATCTGGTCTTTTAGTAGAGAGACCAGAAATCAGGATTTAAAGTGATATTCCTTAATTTTTAAAGATAGTTCACTAATTTGAAAAAATAATTAAACACTGCACAGGCTAAAACAAGTGGTTCACTACTGGAAGTGGTTTTGCCTCTGAACACATTGGCAATATCTAGAGATATCTTTGGCTTATATCTGGGGAGAGGGGTTCTCCTGCAGGTAGCACACAGGTTGAGGCAGGTCGAGGATGCTGCTTAAAATCTGCAATGCCCCAGGCAGCCCCCAACAGCAAAGCATGACCTCACCCCAAATGTCAAGAAGGCTGATGGTGGGAAATGCTGCGCTGCATAGAACATACCTGTGGACGGAACCTGCTGACAGGTGAGGTCAGCGAACTTCTAGAAAGGAGCAGATGGGCCAGAAGCTCAGGGTCAGCTCTCCCCCAGGCCTCTCCGAATGCCTGCCCAGTTCCCTTATGCCTCAGTGAAGTGATTTTCCACCCAGGGCCAGAAGCTCCTCCTCGTTAAGCAACTGCCACCCTTAGCCCCTGATTTCCATGACTTTGAGTAACCGCCCCAGGTACAAAAGCTGCCTCTTTCAAAGAGGCAGATGGAGATCAGCCAATTACAAGGCTCTCAGAGTAAACTGCGGGTGCCTTCCTTACCTCATTTCTTTTTTAAAAAAAATATCTCTCTATTGATTTCAGAGAGAGGAAAGGAGAGGGAGAGAGAGAGATAGAAACATCCATGATGAGAGAGTCATGGGTCGGCTGCAGCCCCCAACCCGGGCATGTGCCCTGACCGGGAATCGAACCCTGATCGCCTGGATCCTAGGTCGACGCTCAACCGCTGAGCCCCACCTGGCTGGGCTCTTATCTCATTTCTGACTGCCCAGCCTGCTTCTCCAATTCTTGCTGGTGGGGTCCAATTTCTCATTCTAAATCATTTGGATAAACCTTTGTTGTGATGCAAGAGGATGTCTGGAGCAACCGTTTGGGTCAGCAGAACTAACTGCTGCAAACTCAGAAATGCTTACAGAGGCCAGGCTGGTAATGGGCAGGACCGAAGCGGGTCATTGAAATGGGAGCAGCAAACTGGAGTGGGCTTGGCAGGCCTGACAGGCATTTGTCTCTCATGACCAGACGGTGCTGCAGAATGGCAGTTAGGCCCCGTGTGGCAAGCTCCTTTGCCATTTCAATAGAAATCTGAAATTTTAAATATGTTTATCAGGTTTAATATACCCTGCAGGATTTCTCTAAAACCCTCTATGCTGCCTAGATGTGGTTGTGAGTCACCAGATGCTGATCTCTAGATTCTGGGAAGCCATCTGCTTTCTGCACAGGAGAGTGAATCATTCCAGAAAGTTAGAAATGGGCCAGGTTAAGAAGGAAGGTGGATTCAAGGCATGCCCAGTTCAGAAGAAATGGGTTTCCTGTCCCCCAAAGCAAAGCCTCAACCTCATCAGCGTCATCACAGCCATCTGTGTGCTAGATGCCCAAGGGGCTTATCGGGGTTGCTTCATTTATTTTGTACATGGCCTGGGAAATATTGCCTCCGGAGGACGAGTGATTCTGAACTTCAGAAAGACAATTTGTAGTTTCTGATCATATCCATGTAGGAGGAATGGAACAGTCTATTGGGTGGTCAAATGAGAATTCTAGACTTCTGAAACGCAGAGGACAGCAGGGGAAAAGATGGCCAGTCCATCATCTCCCTGAGCCCCTCAGCCCCATTTCCTCACCATTCTCAGGGGCCCTTTCTCCACCATCCTCCGGGGCTCCCCAGCAGGACTGGACCTCAGTTGTCCCCTGCAGTGACTCGCTTGATACCACTGTCCCTACTTCACCTCTCAAGTCAACTATGCACAGATGAATCCTTGTCTGGGGGTCAGCTTCTAGGGGACCCCAAACTAAGACCCAAGGGTACCTCAAGTTCTTTGGTTTTTGCAGAACTTGGCTTATATTTGCTGCTGTTGAAGGTAGTCATGTCACCAAGCTTTGGTCATCTGCATTTATTGTAGAGTCTTATGTCGCCATAGGGCGGATTATAACAGAACTAAGCACTTAGTTCTGACTCAAGCTCACTAGTAGAACAATTTAAAAATATGAGGGAAGGGAAGATATAAATTTGATCACAGAGAAGACACTTGGTTGCTGAGATCTCTGCCACGTTTCCACTGGTGGAACTATGACCGATTGTCTGTGGTGCAGCATTGCCAGTGATAGGAGTCTCTTTTCTTTCATCTTGCTGTTTAATTTTCTTTCTAATGACTTTAAAGGAAGAACTCTTTGGCACTGAAAATTACTTTGAATCGTAACAAGAGAGATCCAGAACCCTTTTTCTATTTCTTTTAATAGTCATTCAGGGACACAGTTTAATTGAATTAAGACTCTTCCAAGAGGTGAATTATAGGGTAATAACTCAGGCCTTTCTGTTTAATGGGCTCTGGCCTGTGGCCTTGGGTCCACTAGATCTGAGAGGTGAATTACTGCTCCATAACTCACAGGGTCCCATTTAAAGAGACTCTGGTTAAAGATAATTAACATCAACAACCAAGTCAGGCACAGGCAACCCAAGATCTAAGAGGAACAGACAAAGGGGAGTACAGAGATGAATTTGGAAACTTTGCTCCTCACTTCAAAGAAGTTAGACATCAGAGAACGTCAGGCCCTCAGAGAAAATGAGTGGCCTCTCAGGCCTGCAGGGCTCTGGGTATTTATCACCAAAGCCCTGACTCTCACGTGTGGAAGGCTTGAGCTTTCCGTCCTTTCAGATCTGATAAAATAACTAATTGGGCATTAAAGCTAGCTAGGGCACTGGCCACTTGTTCAGCAGGTACCTGCATCCTGGAGGCAGAATGGGCAGTGACTTCTTAGGGCACCCTGGTGGCCCTCTTCTTGTCCTTCTCGAAAGCGGTTTTCTCACTGATGCCTGAAATTTCACTATTTGAAATCCATTTGTTTGGGTTAAACATTTACAGTCTTCTATTTCCTCTTTTTGAAAAGGAGTTGACTTTGTATGTAAGTAAATGTATGGCGCTTCACTCAGAGACAGACATGAGTTCAGATCTAAACGTCACAGCTTACGAACAGTCAGATCTTGGGGAACTTGCTTACCAGCTCTGTGTTTCAAGTGTCTCACCTTTAAAACCAACTTCTTAGGACTTTCATGAAGATTAGATAAAAGAATGGATATAATAAGTAGCAAAATGTCTAACATAGACTTTGATAAAGTATAAACACGACTATTGAAACTATTTCCTCCAAGAGCAATATGCATTCCAAGAATCACATAACTGACTGCATTCTCCCTGGTAACTTCTAGAATGTGAATGGTGTTCCGTGGGGAAAAAAAAGGGCGGTGATGAATTCAATATAGTTCATAGAGACATTTTTAAAGATGTTTTATTGATTTTTAGAGAGAGAGAGGAAGAGGGAAAGAGAGAGAAACATTGATGTGAGAGGGAAACATTGATCGGCTCCCCCTGCTGGGACTGGCAACCTTTGGGTGCAAGGGATGACTCCCAACCAACTGAGCCACACCGGCCAGGGCCAGAGAGACATTTTTATTTACTGATTGATTGGTTGATTCTTGTATGTGCCCTGACCTGGGATCAAGCCCACAACCTCAGTGTTCTCACCAGCTGAGCTGCCAGGCCAGGGCAGAGACACTCATACGGTGCTAGTGAATAGTTGGCCTCCTCTCAGGTAAATCTGACTTGGAAATTTATAGGAGCCTAGGGAGAGTCACCTTAACTCCCAAGGTTTTCACCCAGCTTAGGAAATCAATGCCTGCTGGTAGGACCCTTCTCATTTTCACTCCCTCTCAGACCTCTTTGCCTGCCATCTGCCAACCTTCTACTGTCTGTCCTAGAGCTTATAATTCATTACAATTCATTAAAATAAAAATAAAATTTATTTTGCATCAAGATGAAAAAAATATGACTCATTTATTATTAGCATATAAATGGCGTTTTTTTATGTCACTCTTGCCTCAAAATTACTTACATTTTCAATGATCACAGCATATAAAATTAATTTTTGATAGCCTTTTGTGATTTGGCTGAAAATTCTTTTTTCTTTTTTGTGCTTTAAACAGCAAACTGTATCCACTGCTATTCATAGCAAATTTTAGATAATGAAGCAATTAAAAATACATGGATTTAAGATCTTATCTCATTTTTCCTTTCGCCTATTTCTGCTTCATTATTCATGAAGGGATATGTTTAATTCAGAGTTAGTAATTGCAGATATATCTAGTATAAATTGTGCCTCACATTCTTTACCCATTTCAATTTATTTTAGCAAATAGATTCTCTACTTGAGGAAAGTAGTTGAGAGAGGAGAGAGTGATAAAAAATGCAGAATTCTCTTGTGCGTGTTCGTGTGCATGTGTGTGTGCGCACGTGTGGGCATGAGTGCTGATTGGCATATCCAAGTAAGATTTCAAAAATGTTATAATTACATTTCCTGAGGATCTACCAAGAGCCCGGCACTGTGCTGATCAATCACATAGAGCATTTCATTCAATCCTGAGAGTACTTTTATAAGGGAGGTAGTGTTCCCATTTCTCAGATATGGAGACTGAGGCTCAGAGAGGTTACAAAACTGGCCAGAGATCACACAGAAATGACAGAGAACCAGGATCAAAATGTGCCTTGCCTGTCTCCGAGCCTGTGTGTCCAACCGTACATCACACTGTCTCCTGTGTCCTGGGACTAAGTGTGTCTGACCCTCGAAGCGATTGGTCAGAGACTTTGGAATTACTCTGCTACTCCACCTGAGAGCATCCCCAGTTCATTAAAGCAGCTAGTCCAAGGATCGTGTCACTTACTCTGTTTCCATGAACCCTAGGTATATTTTGGAATTTACTGTTTTTTTATAATGCAACTTGTCACGGGACATTATATATCAATAAAAAAGAGAAAGAAAAAAAAAGAAAGCAGAGAGAGAACAAGAGAGAGAGAGAACAAAAAAGAAATTGCCTAAAAGCTTAATTATAGGTGAAATAAATTTTGATGTATTTATTCAGCATTATACTCTATAGTCATTAAAAATGGTGGTGAGAATCTTAGCTTACTAACACACAAAAATGTTCCTGGTAAATCATGATATAAAAATAGCAGGTTTACAAAACAACATGTGTAATGTACTCTGCTCCTATTTTAATAAAATATATAAATGTATACTTATGCGTATGTGAGAGGAGAGAGGATCTAGAACAGTGCTGTCCAATAGAAGTGTAATGCAACTTGCATATGTAATTAGAATTTGTCTAATAGCCACATTAAAAAGTAAAGCAAAAAGCTGAAATGAATTATAACATATTTTATTTATCCCGAAATATCCAAAATATACAATCATTTCAACCCGTAACCAATCTAAAATTATCTATAAGATATTTAATTTGTTTTATGTCTTTGCAATTCAGTATGTCTCGTACACTTACAGCATATCTTCCTTCAGATTAGCCACCTCTCCACCGTAGTGACCACCGTGTAGCACAGGGCAGGTCTAGAAGGAGATACACGAGCTGTTATACACACGTGGTTGATTTGAGTGGTGTGATTATGAGATATTTTTCTTTTGTTCAGCATACTTGTCTGAATTTTCTGATTTTTTAAAAACAAAGCAGATCATCAACAAAGCAATAAAGGTCTTTCCAATTTAGGAGAGACGTGTCTTTCCGGATAAGATAAATAACTTGTCCAAGGTCGTACAGCTAATATTGGGTGGAAGGAGAATTTCAATCAGCAGTCCAGTTCTACAGACCAAGGCCTTTGCCACCACCCAGAGGAGCACGTGACTCAGGGAATGTTACTGCCATGGTCCCTCTCCTAGGGCCAGGACACTCAGGCCCTCCCACTGCGCCTGCAGCTCTAACTGCCCAGGCTGGGCATCCCGGGTCTCCCTCTGCAGCGCCCCCCTCAATCCTTCTGGCCTAGATCATGTGTGCTCCTCCAGGGCAATGCTGCTCCGGTTTGCTTTCTCTGTGGTGGCAAAATAGCACCCTAATTACTTAATTGTACTCCAAGGTAGTCCTGTTGACACTGCTCCTGGAAAGAAAAACTTTAATAAAATGGAAAGTGTATTTACTGATTCTTTTACTCTGTCAATACATTGCATTGACCCTCCCCAGACTATGCACTCCCCTCTAGATGCTGGGGAGACAGGGGAGAACAAAGCAGGCAAAATCGCCATCCATATGGATCATGAGTCTGGCAGGGGAGACAAAAAAATGGAAGCAAATAAACATGCAGTACGGAGGTGTTGATGAAAGCTATGGAGACAAGTAAGGAGGCACAGGGAAGTGGGGGTGTTCTCATGCAGGATGATCGGGAAGATGTGCCGATAAGCTGACTGCAGAGACCTACGGGAAGTGACAGAGCAGTCTTGAGGCTATTTGAGGGACAATCATCTAGCAAGTGCAAAGGCCCTGGGGCAGTCACTTGGTGTGACTGAGGAACCATGAGGGGCCACAGTGGCTGGAGCAGAGCTTATTCTGCCAGTCCTGGAAGTATGAAGAGATTGAGAGTTAGGGGTCAAGTAGACTTAAGACGTCTAATATGCAATTTTAAGGTATTGACATTGCTGTGATAGGAACCCCTCTTGGTCACCCCAAAGGGTTGACGGTGACAATACATAGAGGAACATCAGAAAAAGAGGCTGTTACTCTCTGGGTTCATGCCGCCTTGAGAGCTAAAATGTGAGGGAAGAATTAACAGGGGCAGGAAATTGCAGACAGCAGGAAACAACCCCGAGGACGTCACATAAGTCTTGGGAGGATGGTAGACTCATAGGACTTGGAATGGGGCTCAGGCTCAATTTATTTAAAAGTCAGAGGAAAGGATGACTCCAGGTTACATCTGGGTCAAACCTATTTAAGACACCAAATATTTGGGGAATCATATTATCTTAATTTGGTTTGTTCTTAGTGGATGTGCCCTGTGGTTTAAATCTGACTTTCACAATACTTTTTAAAACCTCCACTTAATAACAGATAGATTGGGGGGTGAAAAGCAAAAGAACGCCTCATGCATGGGCTCTTTCAAATAGTGCGTTTCCTTGGCATATGTAAAATGTGCTTTGGGATAGAAGAAAGCCTGATTTATGGAGATCCTACCTATGTGGCGGAGACGCAGAACCAAGGGATGCTGGTGCCCTGGCATGCAAAGGACCGTTTCTAGAAATTCTTTGGAGTGCACGTTTCTCGGCTGCAGAGAGGGGACCGTATCCAAAAATAGGTGGGATGCACGTGGCATGCCAAGGGTTCCCAGTGCCAGGGAGCCATGCCATCTGGATGTCACCTGACATGCTCCCTCCTTCACCCAGAGTGAGTCTCTGTCATTAGGCCTGGGCAGGATAACATCTCCTCTGGGCTCCGGTCTCAGCTGGTCACCGACTAGCTTGGGAAGGTCACCGTAAATCCCCCGAGTCTCAGTTTCCCCTATTGGGCAGGGAGAATCGTTATTAAAACGAGAATGAATATGACTGTCCTGGGGATGGGGGGGAGCACGCTTGGCAGAAAATGCAACCAGTGGCAAACTCTTCACAAAGGTTAATTTTAAATAAGCGAGAACAGCTAGGCCATCAGCAGAGAGCTACCTGTATTTCGCTTTATTTCTTTCCCTTTATTTTTTTTTTACCCCCTGGAGCAAAATGGCAGGGACTCGCTTTTGGAGGAATGACGCGTGTTGGGGGCTTCCAGGGCAGGCAGTGTTCCGCGTCCCGCCGCCGGCAGGTACCAGGCGGGCCCGTGTCAGACACCGCGCCGTGTCTAATCTCCCTTTATTCGCCGCGTCACCTGTCAGCGACCTTCACTGTCGCGGCTGCCTTGTGTTCTGCAGGCTGCTGATAAGTGTGTTTACAGCTTTCGAAGCCGTGTCTGCCGAACCCCAAGCCCGGTCCGCCTCCAAGGCCCACGGGGAAATACAAAGGCTGATTCCCCGGAGGGTTCCAGGCCCAGCGAGCTGGGCAGAGGCAGGTCCCCATGGCCAGGCCCCCGGGCAGTGGGGGAGCCCGGCTGTGTGACATGAAGCCCTGCTGAGCTGACGGGAGCCAGGGCCCCAGACACGGGGATGGAGAGGGGGCTCTTGGCCCAGGGAGCGCCGGATGCTGAGATGCTCAGCAATGTCCCCCCCTCTCCACTTGGCCCCCCAGGGACCACTGTGCAGAGCTGGGCTGAGCTTCTCCAGGGGCCTGTCCCACCCTAGGTGTCTTACTTAGACGACTGATGTTGGGGGAAGTCTGATGCTGCGGGGGTGGTGGCAGAGGCATTGTGTATTTTATCAGGGTGTTCATGACGGCATCTTTATTTAAAAGTCAAATAGAAATATCAGCTACCATTTATTGAACACCTGCTAGATGCTAGGTGCTAGTCGTAGGCAGGACACAGTTCTGCAAGGTCACTGGAGGTGCTCCCATATCCATTTTTCAGATGTGGGAATTAAAACTCGGAGGTGGAGCAACTTGCCCGAAGATGGTCAGGCCTTAGACCTTGCATCGGCCCCCAGGCCTGACCGCTTTCGAATGTCCGTCATGCCGAGCGTGTGCCTCGGGCCTCAGTGCTGTGTCCTGGGCTGCACGCGGCCTCCGCGGGGCTCCAGCGTGCCATTTCCAAAGCCATCACCTCAGGCCCGGCGGCAGGGCCAGGCCTGGAGCTGCGTCTGGCTAATTCCTGCTCTAATAATTTAACCACTGCAGTCTCCCCGCCCCCCCCCAAGAGTGTCAGGTATAAATAATGGGGACTTTCCAGGGAACCTGGGCTCCTGGCAAGGAGAGAGATTCTGTTGTGGAGGTCGCTTTGTTTTGTAAATATTTTATTAACATATAGCACACACACAGCAGCCTGCATAAATCTCAAGCAAACAGCTCATTGAATTTTTACAAAGTCTCCCGGGAGACCGCCACCTGACCAAAGTATAGAACATGACTGACCCCCCCCAGCCTCCCTCCAACTTTGTTCTTGTCAAGTTCATCTATACTCTACCGACCCTTTGTGTTTCCATATACATTTTAGTATCACCCAGTCCTTTTACAGAAGAAGAAAATCGTGCTCGGACTTTAAAATGAGATTGCATTGAATAGATATATTAATTTGAGAATTTTGTTAGATTGGGATTATTTCTTTCCTAAATGCTAGAGAGAATTCACTGGTAAAACCATGTGAGCCTGGAGTTGGGGTGTGTGTGTGTGTGTGTGTGTGTGTGTGTGTGTGTGAGGAATAGATTATAATTGCAGATTCAATGTCATTATTGACTATAGGGACATTTATATTTTTTGATGTTCCTTGTGTCAGTTTTGCTAAGTTATTTTTAAAAAAAAATTTCCATTTCATCTAAATTTTCAAATCAGACTGTTCTACAAAGCATGAAGGAATTATTTATCTGATAGGAATGTTCTACGTTTTGATTGTGGTAGTGTTTACGTGGGGACATATATTTTGTCAAAACTTATTTAACTGTATGCTTAAATGGGTACATTTTACTTATTTCATCTAAAATAATTTTTTTAATCGTCACCCAAAGAAAAGGAGAGGGAGAGAGAGAAAGAGAGAAAAACATTGTTGTGAGAGAGAAACATCAGTTGCCTCCCAAACGTGTGCTAAACAGGGGTGAACACACAACCTAAGTACGTGCCCTGACTGGGAATTGAACCCTCAACCTTTCATGATGCTCCAACTGAGCCACACCAGCCAAGGCTATTTCACCTGTAATTTAAAAGTCTAGTAATATCAAGTTGTTGGCAGTAAAATGGGATATACTGCAGGAGAGGGTTAGGACTTCAACATATCTTTTGGCAGGCACAATTCAACCCGCAACGCCTTCCTCTTCCCCTCACATTTCTTCTTGACCCGTTCTGTCCTTCCTATTGGTTGGAATGTGGATGTGATGGTAGGAGCTAGGATAGCCACCTTGAACCAAGAAGTCAATTTTAGAATAGAATCCATGGATGGAGGAGCTACAAGATACAAGGAAGCTGGGCTCTTGAGATCAGAAAGAAGCCACATCAGGCCTAAACTATCTGCCAAGACTTTTATATGAGAGAGAAATAAATATTTATCTTTTAAAAATCTTTCTTCCCTTTATTATTATTTTTTATTCTTATTTTTTTATTGTGGCCAAGCCTATCTTCACACACACACACACACACACACACACACACACACACACAGACACACAGTAGTTTATTGGAACATAAGCGGGACCATTCCAAACACATGAACACGGGGAAAGTGGAATGAGAAATGACGATTAAAGGGAACCTTCATTTTTCTGTAATGTTTTCTTTCTTTTATTAAAGCAAGATAAAGCAAATATAGCAAATATTTAATGGTTATGAATTCTAGAAGGTGGGGACCATCATCCTAAGTAATGAAACTGTTGATCTTTAATTCTGAATTTTTAAAATGCATCCCCCCCAGATTTCCCTCAAAAATGGAGAGGACTCTATCTGCACCTTTTACACCAGTCGCCTGGACTGACCTGGACTTTCTCAAACACACTAGCTGTTTCCTCACCTTCTTGCACTTCCTGCCTCCCCCTGGATGCCCTCCCTTCCCACCTGGCTCACTCTTTCCCGTCTCCAAATCTCAGCTTAGAGTGACATGGGACACAGGGCATCCGGGGAGCCATTTAGAAAACCCACCAAAGTTGCATCCCTACCTTATCATATTCCAAAACAAAAGCCCTTCAACATGATACATTTTCCATGATTGTTTAAATTATAAAAGTTTAAGTTGCAAAAATCATAAAGCAATTATAAATTGCTTGTTGCAAAAAAATCCTAAGACCAGTATTACAAGAGTATAAAAAGTAAAGATCGAAACCTGATATTTATCATCTCCACTATATTCCAGAAACAACTTATTTGAATAGACTTCTATATTTTTAAACCAAACCATAAAGTATTAGGATAAACAATACAAGGCTATTATAAAAATCTGAGGAAGGGCTTTCTTATGGGAAACCATGGGCAGAAACTTTAAATAACCAGGCTGATTTTTCTGTGAGAAAAACAGTTTCTAAAATTATACAAAAAGGAAAGATACTCATTTAAACGGGAAAATATTTGTAACCTACACGATGGGCCAGAATGACAGTGTCCTGAATATATAAAGAGATCTTTCAAATTGCTATAAAAGGAAAAGGCACAAACAGGCAATTTTGAAGAGCCAAAAATAAGTGTAACTGATACATAAAATAAAGAGTAATACCCGCTGATAGGGAGACTGTGGGAGTAATTGGAAAATTCGTGTAGTGCTGGTGGAATTGAAAATTAGCAGAAACTTCTGGGAGAAAAATCTAGCCTTAAAAAGATACGTGGTTTTGACTCAACAAGTTCACTGCTAGGAATTCACTGTGGAAAAATAAAGGAAGGTATGTGTAATAAATTAGCTACAAACATTCATCACAAAGTTGTTGATAGTGGCAAGGAAAAATGTAAGCAAACGAAGTGTCCAAATTTAGAGTCTTCATTTAAAAAAAGTATAGTATGTTCATTTAGTGGAATAGTAAAATTTCACTTCTTAGGAAGATGTTCATGATAGAGTCAGTGAAAAGTGAGCCGATTAAAAACTGGTGTATAGTACAAGATCCAGCTTTTTAAAAAGGGTTCCATATATGTATATCATACAGGCCGGAAGGATGTACGCATGTGTGTGTGTGTGTGTGTGTGTGTGTGTGTGTGACTGGTATGTATTCTGTTGGTCCTCACTGGGCTGTAACTTCCTTGCAGAAAGGATCCATGTCTTGTTTCATTGTTGTAATCTGGATTTACAGCTCGAACAAGGCTTGTTGAAAGATGAAGTAAAAATATCCTACGATTTAGTCTTTCGGGTAATTGTTTCACTTTCCAGGTTCCTACTGCTACATTAACAATTTCTAAAATAGAAAATCACAAATTGTCTGAGCTGGAATGATTAATTTTTTCAAACTCTGATTCTACAGGTAGAGAAACTAAGGTAGGGAGAGATGAAGTGATTTAAGCGATGTCCCACCGCAGGGTCGGGGCACGCTAGGACCAGGCCCAGGCTCCTGACTTTCTTTCTAGGGCTCCCTACCACTCCAGTTGGCTAATGGCCCTCCTGATTTCCTTCTGTTATCTGAAGAAATCTCACACACAGGGGGTTTTGAAAGGGGATGGCCACCCTGGGTAGGGCCACCGAGGGGCAGTGAGAAAGGAAAAAACCTGGGGGTCTCTGTGAAACAAGGTTCAAAGCTAAATTTTATGATGTCACATCCTTTCTCCAAGTCTGCAAATCCAGTGTGTGTGTGTGTGTGTGTGTGTGTGTGTGTGTGTGTGTGTGTGTGCACCTGTGTGTACCTTGTGAGAAGGACATGCTGGGAAACTTCACTTTAGGCAGCACGGTGGATTTGGCCTCTAAGGCCACCGCCCTCGGAATTCAGCCCTGGCCCCATTGCTTTCTTTTCTGAAGAGTCCTGATGCTGTCCTTCCCGGCTCCAGGGGTTGCTGGGTCACTGTCCCTCGATTTCCCCCTCACTCCATCCGAGTAGCCCCGGTGTCAGTGAGTGAACGAATGCAGGCTCCCAGCTGGGGGCCCCGAGTCTGCTTCTGAGAATGGGCCTGTCTGTCCACTCGGCTCGGATTCTGCGCCCTCAACTCTGACGGAGCAGCTGGAAAGCCAGCTGAGTTAACCACGAGGGCGGCCTGTACGAAGTTTTCCAGTTACACGTGTTTTCTCATTTAATCCTCAAACATCTCTGTGAGCTACTGTCCCCATTTTACAAGTGAGAAAGCTGAGTCTCAGAGAGGGGAAGTGACTTGCCCAGGGTCACACAGCAGCAAGTCGCTGACACTGGCTGGGAAGCCCAGCGTTTTGGTTATAAGCAAGTTAAACTTGCTTTTCCCTTCCTGGCAGGAAGTTCATTTGCTTTCCTTTTTTCCTGGCAGCCACTGTTCGGGGTGGCTGACTCTGTAAAAAGTGACTTTAGCGTTTCCATAACACTTAGGAATATGCAACTAAAACTGACTCTGGCTCCCAGCCTGGCCCAAAAGATTTGATGAGAAATTCAATATCAGTCTCTCTTAGGAGACCCTTGCCCCCTCTTGGGGTTTGACAGGTCCCTTAGGACTGGTGGGGCATTGAGGAAAGTGAAGAAAAGCTTGGCTCTGCGTTCCTGGGGATGTCGTTGTTAATGGTGCTATCTGCGCTGCGCCAGGATCCTGCGGACGCTGGCCCTGTGCCATTTGTTCTGATGACTCAGGGGTGCCCCTCGGAGCATCACTTCTGCAGAGCACAGGCTCGGACACAGCCAGCCAGCCCCGTGCCTGGGAGTCATTTGTTACAATCACTGGTGTCATCACCGGGGCTTCTGCTCCTCGCAGACTCCCCTTCCTTAGTCTTTTGGTCACGCCATCCCGAAGAGGGGGGCGGGGTGGGGGCTTCACCTCCTCTGCGGCCTAACTCAGAACCGTCCCCCTCTGCTGCCGAGTGGGGGCGCCCAAAGCCCCAGGACCCCACTGTTATTTTTGTATGTTTGGGGACACAGCTCACATACAGTAAAATGCACAGATCTTAAGTATGCAGCTCGGTGGATTCATGGAGAGGCGTTTGCCTCACGTAACCAGCACCCGGGTCCAGCGACAGAGCATTTTCACCGTGACCTTTCCCGGTCAGCGCCCCGCCCCGCCCGCTCGGAAGTGACCGCCGTCCCGTCTGACCTCAGTCACCATCGATGAGGCCTGTCTGTGGCAGCTGTTCACATAAATGCGATCATACAGTACGCGCTCTTTTGCGTCTAGTTTCTTTTGCTCAACACACCGTTTTTGAAAACCATCCACATGGTTTTTCCATATTTCACTCTGTTCTGTTGCGTGGACATATCTCAATGATCTATTTTCCTGTTCACGGCTCCTTGAATTATTTCCAGTTTAGGACTGTTATGGATTAGGCCTCTATGAACATTCTCGTAAAAACCTTTTTGTGGACATTCGTGCTCGTGTCTCTTGAGGCCCATTCTAGAACTGAAACCGCAGGGTCACGGGCTAGGAGTATGTCTCTACCCCTGTGTTTATGAGACACGGCGGAGTTGCTTTCCAGAGTGATCGAAGAGTTTTACACTCTCGCCTGCCGTGTGGGGAGCGCCAGCTGCTTCCTACCCTGGCCAATGCTTCTACCATTTTTTTCTCTTCTGCCCCAGCCCACAGAAAAACACGGCCTGCTTGTTTCACCGTCAGCAGTTTCTGCCACATGACACTGACCGCTCCTACTGGTGACATCATATACCCCAAATTTACAGCAACGATTTTCCATTTCTACTCCGATTTCTCCCAGCTGCCACCTGTCTTTCCTTGTACCTCATGCCAAGCCGTCCTCACTTCAGGACTGTTCAGAGAAGGGAACAGGAGTGTAAATCAAGTAGTGATCGCCTATGAAATTCAAAGTAAAAATGCGTAGTTGAGAAGTAGAAATAGGCACACGAAGGGTTTAATCTGGGGGAAGTCCGATGTAACAGAAAATTCCAGGATTCTGGACTCAGATGGTCTTGTCCTTTACTGACCGTGTGGCCTTAGACAGATCACTTAATATCACGGAGTTTCAGATTCATTGGTTATAAAAAATACAGATAGTGAAAATTAAATTCATAAAAGATGTAAAAGGGCATGTCAGAGACTAGGTACTCCCTCCTAAATACAGTCCACATTTTAGTTTGTATCAGTGGGGATGGGCTGGGTTGTGCTGTGGTAATGTTACCGGGAAACCCCGTGGGGTTCGGGGGCCTGTCGCTGTGTCCAGTTCAGTGGAGGCAGGGTCAAGTCATATAAGGCGTTTATTGAGAAGGCCGGCCAGCCAAGAAGACAGGGAGCATATGAGCATCCAAAACCTGTCTTAAGGAGGGCCTGAGGGATAGGGGTATATAGGGAAATGGGGTAAACTGAGGCTGGGAAAAGAGTGCAGCTACGTGCAGCCTTGGAGGTCCGCAGGCGTCAGCTATTGTTCTTGGTCATCTGGCGATGTCTCGATAGGATGATACCTTGACTCCTGGCTGGGCCCGCCTGACCATGTTCACCGACACATTGTCCCCCGCTGCGCCCTCTCCTCAATTGCTTCCTCCGGGATCAAGGGGAGTGAATGGGCGCAAAGGCTTAGGAAAGAGAAACTTAAGGGAAAAGAAACTTAAACCCCCGTTCACATGAGTATACGTGTTCTATAATTTATAAGTAATATAATTATATTTCAGATTAATTCAGCTGCTCAATCTTTGGAAATTATAAGTGCCCCTTATCAGTAACAAGTAACCTTGACATCTCCTTGTCTTGGCACAACAGAAACTTATGTCTTACTCATGCTATATGTCTAACACCGGTTGCTGGGGTTCTCTCATTAGTCACCCGGGAACCCCAGCGGAGGTGCCACCTGGACACCAGTTTCTACAAATGACGGCACTGAGCGTGCTTGTTGGGAAACATTCAGGTTTTGACTCATTTAGTCAACAAATGTGCATTGAAGAAACCATTGTGTGATAAACATTTGAGATATAGAAACAAAAGATACTGTACCAGCTTCCAGGGCTCATAGTGTAATAACAACGACAACCACAACAACAGTAACTTTCATAGTAACAGTAGCTGCAGCCAAGAGTTCTCAAGCCGGCTACTGTATCAGGAGCTTATTTGATGCAGCAGGTATGTTCTAAGGCACAAAACTCAGATGAGTGAACGGGAACTTTGTTTTCCTATATAACTGAATTTAATTTCGTTCTCAAGCATCTACCTCTTACCCACTGGAAAACTGAAGGGAGGAGATGAAGTCGCCTCTGGCTTCAGAGTCGGTCTCTTTTGGATGCTACTCAGTCGCCCCAAGTTTCTCTCTCTCTCTTGCATTGCGGCCGTGCCTTCCCTCCAGCCAAGCTTGAAGCTCCTGGTATGAAGTGAAGGCTTCGTGTGGGGGATTCCAGGTCGTGGGGAGAAGTATCACCTTTGCTATCCTCACCTATGTGTAGTTACCTGTCCCCTGTGCTTCTGCTGCTGACCATAGTTCTACAGTAGCCTGTGGATTTCAGGCCAATGCAGCCACATTTCCATCCCCATCCATGAGGATATTGTTGATTGAGGATCACTGAGGATATTGTTCTCACAGCCACTTCCATACCCCTCTTGGGATATTGAGAGCTCCCAACTGCTTTTCCCACCCCACACTGGTACACCCAGGATCTACAAGGCTGCCTTCCCTCCTCTCCCCCCAGACAGTCCCCTTAGCCCCTCCTGCTCTGTGGCTTAGGCACCGTATTGGACAAGAAGCTTCTGTAGATCTGGGAAATGTCACTCTTCTGCTCTGGAGTTTCCCCAAACCCATCCATGGTTTCCTTCCTCATCCGAGACTGTAGTTATTCCTGTTATCTGGGGTAGGCATGTACAATCCTGATGGTTTCAAATGACCTTTAAAAAAAAAAAAATCTCACCTCCAAAGGTAGGCCAGTCGGTGCTCCAGCTGAAGATGGGAACAATCAATGACGCTTTGTTATATGGAAAATAACTGTGCACGTTCAGGACTGAAATAGCAGCCGCGGCCCAAAGCTGGAATCAATATGAATTAAGATTCTGCGTCCATTCATCATTAAGGCTAATCAGTTGTTGGTTTTGAACAGAAGACTCATACCTTGATTAGAGCCTCCAGTGGCGAGCAGTAAATTAAAACATGTTTGTGCTCCACTAGTGTGTTTGAATTTCAAATAATCCGAAATCCTGGTGTGGCCCAAACTGGAAGTTTCCTCATGGGCAAAAGGAGGGAGTTGGAACAGAGAGTGGGTCTCCAAGTTCCCTCCAGCTGTGAAGTCCTCTCTTTGATAATGGGAAGGTAAACAGAATCTTAATCATTCCTTTATGACTTCATTTTCCTGCATCAGGGAGAAAGAGCAGCCAGTATTTGATATTTAAGGAAAACATGCATTTATAATTCATCTGTATGCAGTCATATACATTATAAATGTGAGTCTAGAAGATACCTCCCTTAATAAGCAAGCGAGAATTTATGGCCTTGCTCTCACCCAGCTCACAACCATTATTTATCATATATTAATGGCCTCTCTACCCAGTAGACTGCTCTAAGTCTATTAACTTTTTTTTTAATGGCATATTTTGGATTTCGGGCAAGCCATTGGGCTCCGAGCTCATTTGCAATTTCTCCATTGCTTATGAATGCCCTGATTTATGTCAAGGGGATGTGGTGGTTCATTTTGAGTCTAGTTTTGGCTCCCACTTGGATCCAAGGCATCTGGGTATGTCTTATGGGCCCATCAAGTATTTATTTGAATGAGGTGATCTTCATGGTGGGGATAGAGTTGTAAGGGGCAATTGAGAAGATTCCTTGGGAGAGCAACATAGTTATAGGAAGACGGCTGTTTGGGGGGACAGACATTCTTGGTCGCACTTCTTGTCTCTATAACGTTAGGCCAGTTACATACATTTTGGCACTCCTTTCGCACACCTACAGAATGAGGACAGCTACTACCAACCTCCCATAGTCGTTGTGAGGGCTCCGAGTGGCAGTGCATACAAGGGGGCTTAGCATCCTGCCCTGCACAGAGGAAGCGCTCGGTAAACCTTGGCTTCCAGTGAACATCTGCCTCGTCGCTGGCCCCACTGACTGGTTCCTGAGCCTTCCTTCATGGAGGGCTGCAAGGACAATCCGAAAGAACTGTTTTCCCAAGGGACCATGTGCAATGTGAAGGTGGGCCCCGAGGCCCTGGATTTTACACTTGAAATCTAGAGCCAGGGAAGAATTATTACTATTCATGACCTCATCTTTCCCTCAGGTGGAGACTTAGAGGCGCTCAGGGTACACTTAGATCTGCTCTCCCATATCTTCCCCTTTCCTTTTGTCCTGCTGTTTTCCGTATTGACGGAGCCGCAGACTTGCTGGAAGGCACCCTCAAGGAAAACTGTTTATCTGCTCACAGAACCCTTCTGACATCAAGTGCGTGTGGCTTTCCCCCACTCCGGACACCAACTGGGGTGTCCCACAGTTCATTTCTGACACTGACTGCCCCTAGTGAGAGCAGATTCCACAGGTGAAAGGCTCAGTCCCACAAAACTGCCTGCCTCCACCCCCCACCCCCCACTTTAAATGCCAGCTGCAAGCCCCAGGTCCTCATCTGTACTTCCGACCAACTGGCTGTGTATTAGAGGTTTCTACAACCCCTTTCTGTACAGAATGGCTCATAGGCCTAGGAGAAACACTTCACTTACGGTTACTGGTTTATTATAAAGGAATTACAAAGGATACAGATGAAGAGCCTGGCAAAGAGGGAGAAACTGGAAGGTGATGAGCACAGGAGCCTCTGTCCCAGGGGAGCTGGGCTGTGACACCCTCCCAACACATGGGCGTGCTCAGCGTCCTGGGAGTCCTTCACTCACCACTGTTCAGGGACTTTTGTGGAGTCCTCGCCACGTAGGCACGATTGGCATTAACTCGGTCTCCCTGGACAATGGGGGATGGGGCTGAGAGCTTGGCCTTCCTGGTGACCAGGCCCTATCCTGAAGGAACCCAGGATCCCACAGGGGTCACCTCATTAGAACAAAGGGTGTTTCCGTCACCCAGACAATTCCGAGGGATTCAGGAACTCCGTGTGAGGAACCGAGGGCAGAGACCGAGTGTATACATGAGAACACCGTGGTATTCTCACTGTGTCACGTGCTCTTCCGGGAAAATGACAGCTAACACTTGTGAGCAGGTACTAGGTCGGGCACAGAGCCATGCGCGATGACATGAATACCTCACTGAATCCTCACAATAATCCTTTGAGAGAGATTATCATTTTTTAGAGGAAGAAATGGAGGTTCAGGGGATAAACTCATTTACCTAAGGTCGCACAGCCAATAAATGACGGTGTGGGGATTCAAACCTTGCCTGCCTAGGGCACCCACGCTCAACTACCCCGCTGTCAGCAGAGTCCCACGGTCTCAAACCCTCAACTTTTCACCAGCTAGCTCTGTTCAACGAGTTGAATCCCTACATGGCTGATGCTATTATTTCAACCCTCAGACGTTGGCTTTTACACAGACGGAGGCTGCTTAGCTCATTCACATGCACACATCCAGGGAAAATGCCAGAGAAACTCTGCCTCGTGGATCCAAGTCCCTTCACTTCTCTCGGCACCAAGGCTTCCCGTGAGAGAGGGTTTGCAAGTGATGCTCACACGCACCTGCTGACACTCCTCATTTCTTTTCTTTTTTCTTTTTTTTTAATATATCTTTATTGATTTCAGAAGGAGGAAAGGAGAGGGAGAGAGAGAGATAGAAACATCAATGATGAGAGAGTCATTGATCGAGCCCACAACCCGGGCATGTGCCCTGACCGGGAATCGAACCCCGATCGCCTGGATCCTAGGTCGATGCTCAACCGCTGAGCCACGCCCGGCCGGGCATCACACTCCTCATTTCTAATCAAGGCGCCCCCCTTTGCTACCCAGCCCTGACACCCTGATTACGCAGCCGGCTCCGGGATCCAGACAACTGCTGTGTTCTCTGTTAGCCAATTATCCTTCGCCAAAGCCTCCAGAATCCTGACGCCCGCAGAAAAAGTTCCTGGGGAAGGATGTGCTTTTCCCAGAGGCCGGACGGTGATGGATTGCCACGGTGACGCTGTGTGTTCAGCCACATTGGGTGGATTTCCCTCTCCTGCTGGGAGAGGGGATCGCATTCTGCAAATGCACTAATGATGTGTAATTATCATCGCTACAAGCCTGCTACACATCTGGGCCGATGGCTGCAGCTTCCATGATGACTCTCATATTTTACCCAATTCTGTACTTCAATGGTTCTGAGCTGCCCCTGGTAGTGGGAACAGTAGGCCTCTAGGTAAATTTAAATCTCCTGGCTTGATACACCTGGCTTATAACATGTGATGCTAACAGCAATCACCCACAAGCTTCAATCATATCTTTACTCACAGGAGGGAGAGACTCTGGGTTGAATATTTAATCCGGTTTTGTTAAGACTCGAGTCATCTTAAAACAGCCTTGCCTGACAGAAATACTAACATCAGGAATTCATGAGCAGTCGGACCCCAAGGTCAAGGAAAGGGAATGTGTAGTCAGATCCAACCTCACTTGTCACAGCAGAGCAGCGCTCTGGGAATTATTAAGCAGGCACTGGGAAAAGCAAAGGCAATAATATTCTTCCTATCCAAGTGATTTTTCTCAATGCAAATGGTCTTTGGAGTTCATAGGGGGTGGTTTCCACCAATTTTTCTATGCAGGAGATAGGCATCTGAATCCTCAGACCCAGGTGTGAAAGAAATATCACTCTTTAGTTTTCTTATTTCGACTCAACTCACCCCAAACCCTCAAACTGTGAGGTTGGTAAAAAAAAGAAAAAAAAAAAAATTCAGTCACTATTGAGCTCTCTCACCCCTAGAGTCCTTTTAGTATCTGTTGAGTTGAGTGCTTGTAGGAGACCCACTGCTGAGACCATGTGGCCTGTAGACCTGCGTCTTTCCCAAGCTTGGAGCCCAGGGCCCTTTGGTAGGGCTGAGGGGCCCTGAGCCTGGAGTCCAGCTTCCAGAGGGGATCATTCCAGCCTATCCTTCTGAGTTCTGCTTGGCAAAAATGCCTGCGATCTCTTTGGAATGGAAGACCAAACATACAGCCAAGAAAACACTGATTAATAATTCAGAAAGTGACCTGCCACAGGTAGAAGAAAATGAAACTGAGCCATCAGTTTTCCTGGCACTTTCTCTTGCAGCAGCGAGGATGCTACAGGGCTCAGAGAGGATGGTAATTGGACCCAGGATCACAGAGCTGCCTTCCGTCTCTTAATTGGATCATTAGCAGTTCTTTTACCATCTTATCTCATGGGTATCCCACCCTGCCTTTTATGGTTGGGGTGGGTTTTTTTCCTCCCCCTCTTAGATCTTAATTTTTCAAATGAGGATTGAGAAGTGGCATTAAGATCTGCCTCATTATCACGTTTCATTTTGGCACCCGGTTCCTCTCTCCATCGGTATTAGCGGGGTCTCTGATTCTTTCAGCTCATTTGCATAATTCCTAACAGCCTGGGTGTATTGAGGAGGCCCTTTGATGAAGCCATGAAGAAGATCCTGTCTACATCAAAGGCTCTTCATTAAGACTCAGTGGAACACAGCACCTGGGGACGCAGACGCCGGAGGCAGCTGGATTGCCTGGATTTCAGGAAGGAGTCATCACTCCTTCCTTCCTGGCTGTGTGACACTTGGAAACTTGCTTAACCACTCTGGGCCTCGGTTTCTCCATTCGTGAAAATGAGCAGCGTGTGGCAATAGCAACCACCCGATGGCATATATTTCAGCACTTGCCAATCCGAGTTAATCCCCGGAAAGCCCTTAGAACAGTGCTTTAGGCATTATTACAAGCATCCTTTTCTCCTTATTAATGTAAAATGCATACAGAAAAGAGCCTGGGTCATTAAGGTAAAGCTTCCAAAATGTGGCACATCCAACTAAGCACACCCAGATCAACAAACAAAGCATTTGCCAAACTCCAGAAACACTGTCACGTTCACTTCTTGCCACTAACCCCTTTCCCACAAGGGGTAACCACTCTCCTGGCTTCTAACAACTGCAGGTTCATTTTTGCCTGTTTTTGAACTTTATGAAATAGAGTCACACAGGATGCACTACTTTTGTTTAATTTACTTTGCTTAATACTTGTGTAAGTCATTCTCTCTATTAATGCACAGAAATAAATAAATTTTAGGGCATATACTCCGAGGCTATGCAAGTATCCTATACTTCAAACTTTCACCCACTCCTTTTAGCATCTATTGATGAGTCGTGCCAGGATCCGTTATCACTATGATGGTTGCAAATGGTAACTTTCTAATTCCATATTTCTTCTTCAGTAATTAGCTTGCATTCTACAATAAGTGCTTTCCCTTCCTTCCACTAATTAATTAATCATCACAATGGAGAAATAAGGTCATTAGACTAACAAAGGTAACACTGACATATGCTGGAACTGTGGGCATGGCAAAAAAAGGTCACTCAAAAGAGGCAAATTTGAGACCTTAAAGGTGGCTCACAGAGGACCAGAAAGAATGAGGACCATGCCTGAGAGAAGTGCAGCAGGGTTGGAGGGTAGCCGGTGCAGGGGAGTGGGCCAAGAGGCTGGAAGATAAGCCCAGGGCAATTATTAAGATTGATTCATTCAGGACACTGGGTTTCTCCATTTGGATGACCTTCCTCACCATGCCTGCCTGTATGTGTCAGGCCTACCTGTATTCATATTTCCACCTGTTTCTTTTATCTATTGCTTTTCAACAAATAATCCCCAATCTTAATGGTTTAAAACAGTGATTTATTATTTTTCATACCTCTGTGGATTTGAAGTTGGGGCAGGGTTCGGCAGGGTTGTTCTTCTGCTCCATGTGGCACTGGCTGGTGTCTGTCATTCAGCTGCCTTTTTGGCCACCTGGGCTGAGCTCAAAGGTTCAAGAAGCTTCCCTCACATTTCTGGGGACTCAGCTCCTTCACAGGACCTCTTTCTTTTCATGTGACATCTGATCATTCAGCAGTCTAGTCCAAGTGCCTTTATATTTTGGTGGCTGCTTCTAAGAGCAAAAGTGGAAGCTGCCAGGCCTCAAAGGGAGTAGTTCCAAAGCTGGCACAGAATCACTTCCACTGTCATTCTATTGATGAGTCACCATGGCAGCCTAGATTTCACTGGGAGGAGACCTGAATTTCATCTCTTGATGGGCGGAGCACCATGTACATACAAGGAGAGAAGGAACTGGTGTGGCCATATTTGGAGACTATCTTGCCACCTCTTCAAGGAAGTCTTCCCTGACTTCTCCAGGTCCATTTCCTACCAATATAGAACAACTATTGTTATGGGCCTTTGTTAGGCCCATTTTGTACAATGCTCTGTGCTATTTTAAAATTGTTCCAAGAGTCAATATTTTAGCTTCCCTAATCTCCAAAGCAGGCCCTAATTTACTGGAGTAAAGTAATTAACTAATAAATCTGGGTAATAATAGTATGCCATTTCCATTTATTGAATGCTAACCATGTGCCAGGCCTATGCTAGAAACTTTATATTACTTATCTAATTATATCCATTGAGGAAGATATAACTCTCTACATGTTAAGAGAAAGAAAACCAAAGTCCAGAAAGGAAATGTAAATTGCCTAAGATTGCCCAGCAAATTCAGGACAGAGTCAGGGTTGACTCCCAGATCTGTGTGATTGCAGAATTGTGTTGCTATCTCTCTATATCTAAAAGAGTCATTGATTTAAAAAAATAAAAATAAAATAAGCACTTATTGAGTACATATTATGTGCTCAGCCTTTTTGCTTAGTGCTGGGGATCCAGAAAGCGTTAAGTCCCTGCCCTCGGTCTAATGGAGAAGGAGGATTTGTAAACAAATGATGACGACACACTGTCTAAAGGCACATGTTAAACACTAAAGTAGAGGCCTGAGACCCCAGACCTGGGGTCATCAACTCTGCCAAACGAAGGTGGGGAGACTTGACAGTGTCAGAGACATTTGAACTCCAGCTTGAGCAATAAACAGGGATTCACTTGGTAGAGAACGGGTGGGAAAAGTGACAGGAGATGCGGGTGGAGAAGTATGTTAGGTTCGGATTTTGAAGAGAGGGCAGGAAAGGAAATCAACGCCATTGAGCGCCTGTTACAACCCATTACATGCCTTGTCCCACTGAATCCTAAAAACACCTCTGAATGCTTATTTCCATATTCCCTTTCTTACAGGTGGGGAACTGAAGTTCAGAGAGATCAAATCACATACCCAAGGTCGCATAAAACAGTTTGGACTTCATCTTGTAGGTAGCAGGAAGCCAAAAGACATTTTCAAAAGCAGAGCATGACCCGAGCTGACAGGGCAGTGAACGCTGGTGCCACCCAGAAGTGTAAAGAGAGGGCAGAGGCTGGCGGTGCAGGGGCCACATCTAGGAGGCTATTCCTGGTCCCAAGCATGACTGGGTGAGGCCTCCGTGAACTTAACGGTGACAGGATGGACATGAGGGCTGAATCTAGGTGGCATTTACGAGGTCCAATGAACGAGACCGAAGGACTGATAGAACACAGAAAGGAAGGCAGGAGAGTCAAGACCAATTCAAAGCTTCCAGTTGGGGAGATCGTGTGGTTGATATTTTTATCAGGGGCCATAAGATGAGGATGGCAATGCAGCCCAGCAGTTAAAGGAACTCAGGGGTTCGAATCTTGGCTCTGTCCCTCACTTTCTGCCTGACTGGGTCTCTCTGAATCTCTTTTCCATACCTGAAAATGGGGACAATGGCATGACCTACCTCATTTGCTGCATTAGATGAGCTAAGACGTGAATGGTGCTCAGCGCATTGCTTGGCACATGGTAAGCATTTAGTGACTATCGACCCTTATTTATTCCTTCAGGGATTATCTAGTCAGCATCCTCCCAGGCACTCTTCTAAGTTCTGGGGATTCAGACTATGACTAAGAGAGTCAAAGTTCTTGCACTTATGGAGATTCCATTCTTGAGGGCGTCGTGACAACACATATTACGAACAAATTAATTGTGGTGAGTGCTAAGTATATGCAAAAAGCCAAAAGGACAAAGAGATGTCAGGGGAAACTTTAGATGGGAAATCCTTAACTGTAGGAGACCTGTTCCATCGCCTCCCCAGGGGGCACTTGGCAATGTCTTGAGACGTTTTTGATGTTCACAACACAGAGGAAAGTGCCAAGGGCATCTGGTGGGTAGGAGTCAGGGATGCTGCGAAACACCCCACAGTGCACAGGGCAGCCCCCACAACAGGAATGAATCCGCCTCAGATGCCAGTAGTGCTGAGGCTGAGAGACTGAGACCGAGTCATGAGAGAGAGCGTTGAGGCGGGCATGTTTGAGACGGGAGTCCAAGGGTGAGGGGGAACTGTCCTTGAGAATAGCTGGCCCAAGAGCATTTTAGGCCGAGGGAACAGCATCTGCAAAACCCAGAGGAGGGAAAGGGGGGTTTTGTGTATTCAAGTATCAGAAAAGAGGCCAGGGGGCTGGAAAGCTGTGAGAAGATCACGCAAGATCTTCTTACAAGCCACGTCAAGAGTTTGTCTTTTGTCCTAAGAGTACTGGGAAGCCATCGAGACAAGCGGAACCGCAGTCCGGGTTTACATCTCACATTGTAAAAAGCTCCTGCTGGCTGGCTGTGGAATGGACAGGGGCGAGGGAAGGAGGCTGTCGCAGCGGCTCAGGCACAGCTGGTGGCACCTAGAGGCTTATCAGTGGGGGTGGAGAGAAATCAAGGACAGCTGCTAAGTTTTTTGCTTGAGGCACCGAGTGGGTGGCAGCAATGTTAACTGAGCTGGAAGAGAACAGAAGGAACAGGTTGGGTGGTGGGTTGCTTTGGACTTGTAGGTTGGAAATACTGATTTTCTATCCAGGTGTAAATGCAAGGACACGGCCTGGTCTATGGGCCTGGAGCTACAGAAGGTGGTCGGGGCTGGAAAGTTCTACTACTGTTGTAGGTGATAAGGTCTTTGATGGTACAATTCCTTCCTGCCGAAGCCTCCGTGCGGATCATCCTGCGTGCAGACGTCTGAAGTCTCGGGAGGCATTTTCTCAGAATCACCGCCAAGCCCAACACTGTGATATTTTAAAAGTGTCACATCCTCCATGCCCCTCTCTGAATCGAGTCACACTTTTAATGAAGTTTCCACTTACGACCTCAAGTAAAGGGGAAAAAAACACCCCAAGGAACTGATCCCTGCCTACAGAACTCTGGAATTTCCAGTGACTACGCTCTCGGCTTCTCTCACGTTCTTTTTTGGGGCTCAGGTCTGCCAGGAACATTTTCATTCTCGAGTCTTGATTGGCTTTGGAAATGGAGGGACTGGTGGCGGAGAACGTTGAGAAGCACTGTTCTCGGGAAGTGGAGTCTCAAGACAATAGATTCTTCTGGCTGAGGGGCAGAAGGATCACTGGAGCAGGGAAAACGCCCCAGAGAATTGACTCAGGAGCCGCACGGCCTCAGCTGGGCCTGACCCGTGTCAGCGCTGTGACCCTGGACAGGCGCTCAGCTTCCTATTCTTTGTTTGTAAAAGTAAGAGACAGTAATTCCCACCTCATTTGATTCTCCATGGAAATTGAACAAGGTAATATGTCTGAGGTCTGGAAAGTATTCTGCACATTTTCCAAAATACATCATCGCTCACCACCTCCACGGATCCCACCCCAGCTCAGCCCCTGTCATGTGTCACCCCTGTTCCACGATGGCCTGCCGACTGCTCTCTCCAGTCCTGCCCCTGGCCCCTTGCAGTCTATTCTTAACAAAAAAGCCAGAGTGATGTGATAAAAATATGTCACATCATATTATTTCTCTACTCAAAGCTCTCTTACAGCTTCATCTCCTACTCCTAGTTGAAGTCAGAGTCCCCAGGGTGCCGCTCCCCACCTTTCATGTGGAATATCATCCCCAACTCACACCTCCCACTCAGTCTGCAGAGCCACACAGCCTTCCGGATATTCCTGGAACACACTGGGCAGAATCCCGCCCCTGGGCCTTTGCACTTGCTGCTTCCGCAGGCTGGAAAGCCCTTCTCTTGGGTAGCCACATGCTTCCTCCTTCATTCCTGTCAGATCTTTATCCAAATGCTCCCTTTCAGGAAGGCTTTGCTTAGTCACCCTAACACCGACTGCACCCTCACCCCTGCCCCCCCACCCCTATCTCCCTTCCATGCTTTAAGTCATAGTCTGTTACATACCAAACGGTTTCCTATTTTTTTTCTGTGTATTGTCTATCTTCATGCTGTAGAAAGTACGGTCAGTGAGGATGGAGGTTGTTTGGGAGGAGCCAAAAGCTTTCTGCAGAAGGGAGTTCAGGAGTTGAACTCAGACAGAACTGGTTGGAATCCCGGTTCTGCCATTTGCCCCTATGACCCTGGGCATGGTTCTTAACTTCCTCACCCCTCCCTGCAAATGGGGCTACTACTGTGCCCCCTGCCTGCCTGCTGGGGGAGGAAGGGATGCTTGCCACTGCCGGTCCTAGTGTCTGGCATATCATAGGCAATTAAAGAGGAAAGCTAATATTACGACATGACTGAGCATATTCTATTACCCATGTCTGTCATTCAAGGCACGAGGTGAGGACAAGGGAAGAACAGGGAAGAGATATGTCCTGAGAGGAAGATGAGGGCCCCTAGGCTCCTCATGTCCATAAAGCACCATCGTAGAAGGGAGTCCCCTGTTTCCTTCCTGGAGACTGCCATTCTCATCAATCCTTCAGTATCTACACGTCTGACATAGTCCATCAACCTGGCGTATCAATCAATACGGCTCATATTTCTAACTAATATTCACATGGGGTTTTCAATGTGGCAGGAACTGGTGTAAGTTCTTTACACTGTCAGAAGTTCTTTATCCCTGTTTCACAGATGACGGACATGAAGCCCAGAGAGGTTGGCCAAGCCTTCTGTGGTCACACAGCTAGGAAAGAGCAAAGCTGGATTTGAACCAAGCTGCTCTTTGTACAAGATCAGCAGGGCCGAAGAAGCAATTGGCTGTCATCCCAGAAGACTATGGGAAAAGAGACTCATAGTTTTCTTATTTGGCAACCTAATAAATGATGCACTTAGCATAAAGCAGTGAGAAGCTCCAGAGTCCTCAGTCTTCTCTCTGCAAATTCTTACACAGTCTTGCCTTCCCCAACCAAGATTTCTGCCTCTGTTCAAATACTGTGACCTCTAGTTTCTTCCCCCAGCCACCTGAATTGCTCTGTTAAGAACAAGACTATGATATTCCTGTTGAGGAGAAGACTGTAGTTTTATAGAAGCTGGATGACATGGAACCACAGAGCTTAAATTATCAGGCTGTGCGCGTTCCTACTGCCAGGCAGGTGGAGAGAGAACTCCGGATGGAAGAGGCCCACTTACAATACGTTCATGACAAATAAATAAATGGTTAACAACAGCAATGACAAGAAACACATCAAAAATAAGCTTGAACAGGAGGCCATGGGATTTACTAATTTTCTCTTACTGAAGATTTCTACCCACTATAAGATCTCTATCCACTACCCACTAGAAGATTTCTATCTAGCCTACTTGTTCAGAACATTGATCTGGACTTCAGACAAACAAGACTATAAATTTTCATTCTATTTACTAACCTTGGACAGCCATGTAATCTATCTGAAACTTAGTTTTTTCATCTGTAAATTAGGGGCCCAAGAAGTACCAAACTTGGGAGATTGTTTGAGGATTAGTTGAGATAATGTATGGAAAACACTTCTTGCAACAATCAATTATTATCAGTAATGATCATGAACATGGATAGGTGTGTGTGTTCATAAATGTTTATGGAATGTAAAAACATTGTTTTTACCCAACAGAATCAACTTACTAGTTCTTCTGAATGTCCTGCTGATGAAATCCCTAAGCTGACCTCAGTTGGTTGGCAGAGTCTGTCTGGGTTACAGTGGTATTAGGAGAGATTCTGAGGTCACATTCAGGCTCTGTGGAAAAGGGTGTCCTTGGTGTGTTAGTGATTTCTGTCACTGGCACAGAAATGAAGAGTGGCAATGCTTTTATTTTAGTTATATAGGTTCTCATGGAATCTAGATTGTGGCTCTACTCATTTGCACTAAGAAAAATTGCACTAACTTTGAGCCTGTGATACTATTTTCTTTCATTATATCTCAGAAAGAATAACTACTTTACCAATACATACTGAGTGCCGGCTCCGTGACAAAGCACATACTAGGTGGCGGAGTTATAGAACTGAAGGAGACATCACCCCTGTCTTCATGGAGCTCACTGGCTGCGAGAGGAGACGTACGAGTCTGAGACACATGCGTCACCAAGAACCTATGCTGGGGACGCATAGGAACCTACGGAGGGGCTGGTCACAGGGATTGTTATTCTGCCTGAGAATGCTGTCAACCGAGACACAGACGGGTACTGGAATCGAGGCTTGACGGAAGCAGAGGAGTTGCCCCGGGGTGAGGCAGGAAGGGCATGCTAGGCTGCGGCCCCGCGCGCAGAAGGCGCGGAGGGTGAGAGAGCAAGGAGGCCTGCTGGGCTGAGGTGGTGACCGCGGCTGGAAATGAAGTGACGTCCCCTTAAAAGTGAGTTAAGGCCACTGACAAAGAGCTCTGGGTCCTGGAGCAGGGCAGCTTCTCCCCGGATCATGCTGGATTGGCTCCAGGTGGCACCAGTGAAAAGAGAGGGCCCAATAAGTTGTCCCCATGGTTTTCTTCCCTCTTTCTCCCGTCTTTTCCATTCTGACTCTAACCCTGCCGGCCCCCTCTCTCTGACTTGGGTCTGTGGGATTCGGATTGCCTTCTTCCTCCTCCGACAGTCCTTCTTTGGCTGGATGTTGTTTCATTTCCCTTAGCAGGTGGGACTCGCTGGCATTTCTAAATCTATTTTAAATACTCTGTAAGGCTTGATTTAAAGGAAAATCCGATTTCCACAGTTTGCGCATTGGTGCCTCAGGGGACTCTTAGTTTGATTATGCCCTGGAAAAATTGTGACACAGCTCAAGCTCTGGGAGACCTGAGAGGGGTGGGCCGGAGGGCTTTCAGCTGGATCTTCAAGGGCTTTTAGAGGCCCGAGACTCTCCAGGCTCTGAATCCTAGAGTACCAGCCTTGTCCTTTCCCCCAAATTGAACGGGCATGTAACTCTCCTGAGGAGGTTGTTAAAAAGCAGATTCTGGCTCAGAGGGTCTGGGGTGGTGCCTGAGATTCTATATTGTTAATACTGCCAGGCGATGCCAGTGCTGCGGTCCCTGGACCACCCTTTGAGTAACCAGAATGCAGCGTCTGTGTCATTTAGAACGTGCCTTCCGCCACCAAGCGCTGCAATTTCTACTTGGCAGATGTGTAGCTCCTCGTGTGAGCTCCCCCAGGACTCACAGCGCCTCCTACAGTATTTCTAATGGACCTCTTTCCATTTTAGAGTCTAATAATCTGTCCTGTTGCTCTTCCATTAGCCTGAGCTCCCCTTCACGGCTTGCCATGGAAGAAGGAAAAACAAAGTAGAACATTCCAGGTCAGTAAGTATGGTCAGGCCTTTGCCTGCCAGGCACCGTAACTCTCCCCTTCCTCAGGTCAGCATCACATGCTGCGGTCAAAGGCAGTGGCTTCTCATCAACAGGCCCCACTTCTGGCCTCCGCTGTGGGAGCCTTTGAAACCCTGGGCCTGTCCCACAAGCAGGAGATGTGCGATTTCCCCACCAGCCTCCAGACCAGCAAGGGATCTATGTAACTTCCTCTGCTTTTTTATAAGCGATCGCACTGTGCTCGAAGTCCCCTCCCCTGGGATGCCTGGGATAGCAGTGCGAGACATGCTGGTTTTACATCTTTTTTTTCCTAGTGAACTCGGTCGTGGCAAAGTATGAGTGTACAGTCAAAGCTCACTCAGGGTGCTTCATCTCCTCCCTCCAAGGCTCTTCCTCCGTCGTCTCTTGAAGGTGGTATCTGAGTGCATGAAAAAGTTCAGGTGTTTCAAAGCCAAGGAGATGTGCCATCTGCTGTCCTTTCTCCTTCCACCATGGAATCCTCGGTCTCGGCCTGATCCTGCCCTGGCATCCCCTCCAGAGCAACCACTCAGATGGTTAATGTTATGTGTCCACTTGTCTGGGTGTGTCTGTGAAGGAGTTTCTGGAAGAGATTAACATCTGAATCAGCGGACTGAGTAGAACATCACCCTCCTTGATGAGGGTGGGCATCATTGAACCCACTGAATAGAGGAAACAGACAGTGGAAAAGGGGATTTGCTTCCTCTGCTGGAGCTGGGACATCCATTTGCTTCTAGCTTTGGGCATTGATGTCTTGGGTCTTCCAACTTGGCCCAAAACACCATCAGCTCCCCTGGTTCTCAGGCCTTTGGACTCAGACTGAACTGCACTAACCAGCATCTCTGGTTCTCCAGCTTGCAGACGGCAGATGGTGGGACTTGCTTAGTCTCCATAATTGCATGAGCCAATTCCTACAATAAAAGTCTATATCTATATCTGTATCTATATCTACATCTACATCTATCTACATCTACATCTATCAATCCAGATAAACAAAACCAATAGGATATATATTGTCTCATGCTGGGCATGGAGGGCCTGTTTTGGGAGTCAGAAGCTGGGCATTGTTCCTTTGTTTTTCTGCCATAACCATCCCATTCCTTCCCAAGGCAGTGGATGCTCTGGCTGAGGAGAGAGGACATTTACATATTTCAAAAACAATTATAATTATATCTGGGACAATGCCTAGGACACAGTAACTGACCCATCAACATGATCTCCTTCGATCCCTGCAGGGGATACAAGAGAGAGCTTCAGCATCTAGAAACTTTGATCGAATATGAAACCATCCAGGTGGAATGGGACGCTCTGAAGAACCATCCACTGTGGCAAGAAACGAGTTCTGCGTCAGGGACGGAAGCCTAGAACCTGAGAAAAGGACCTCAAGCCAGGACATGGTGCAGACGTGGCCAAGCCGCTAGGCGACTCCCGGGCAGTTGGGAGCACAGCGCGCAGTTCAGTCCCGTGTTTGACATTCTACCGCTCATCGGGAAGAGCCCCCCTCGCTCCCCACACCCGCAGCCGAGCACAGAATTTGTCACTCTTTGAAGTTAATTGCTCTTTAGACCCCTGTTTCGAATTCCTGCTTCCCGGAGGCCAAGCCAGCAAGAGGCAGCGTTGCCGGGCCGCTGGGACCCCGCTGTCACTGGGCACTGGCCATCGGCTCGCAGCAGGTGTTGGGAGGCACTGGACAAGCTGGGGTGGGCTCTGGAAGCTCAGACTCACAACACTGAGGGGAACCCCGAGGTTCCTCCTGGAAACAGGCTGTGCAAACCTCTCTCCGCCCTCTCTGGGCTCATGCATATTCATGAGCAGAACACGGGCTGAAGATAACGATTCACGCAGGAAGCGCCATTCCGAACATTATTACCTGGGAGTGACAAATGAGTTTCTAATTTAACATGCGTTTGCACAAATAGAGCACAAGAACTTTGAAGTCAGAGGCACCCGTCGGAGTCATGCAACTCCTGTTGTGATACAGAGGAAAGCTAGCGATGGAGACAGAAACTCCGCCCCCCCCCACCCCCCGTGGGCTGTGCGGCCCTGCTCCCGTCAAAGCGGAGGGGGAATGAAAGGGGGTGAGACTTCAAACCCTGCTGAGTCTGCAAGGACGCCTATAACAATGGCCACGAATCAAGACACAACAGCGACAACCAAGCGCCAGGCACTGGCACCAGCAACGCTACTTTTTGGAATTATTGCTTCAGATGGGATGAGTGGAGGCCAGTTGGGTTCACTGGTTGCTCAAGAAGGATCAGAGGGCAGCGGCTGCAAGGCAAGGCTGAGGAGGGGCGGTGGGTTGGTTTGAGCTGGTTTTCCATGCCAGCTTCAGGTTGAAATGTTAATCCAAAGCACGGTAACGGGATAGCCACGCTATCTGCTCTTCTGCAAAGCTTGGCCACCTCCAGCTTGTCAAAGCTGACCGTCGAGCATGAAATGGCTACTGTCGGGCAGTGGCAGCTCTCTGAAGACTAAGTCTTAAGCCATTAAAGTCCTATATTCTTGTCATCTCTGTCCACCCCCCATCCTTTTTCTTCCTAGATGCTAGAATAAACCAACTCCCCATTCCCCTATCCACTGTAGCAATCATCCAACTCCCATGGAAAACTCATGGTCTTCTAGAGCCTGGAATCCACTCTTGGTTCTTTTCTGAGCTGTTAATGACATTTTAGAATGTTCTCTAAGTATCAGATACTGTGATAAAGCATATTGCCTTATGACCTCCTTAAAAATTCTCATAACCATCACTGACAAAAGTCCTCACATCCCCGATTTACAGATGAGAAAACTGAGGCTGTGGGAGGCTAAGTGACTCGCCAAGCTCATGCAGCCTGTGACTGGCAGAGGCAGAAATGAAGACCAGATTTAGTTGACTTCAGAGTCCGCCTTCTTCACTGCTAAACTAGATAGATCTCATGTTGGGGAGGGGTGTCTTTTTCCTGATGAGAGTGCAAACCTTGATCAAGTGGGCCCATAGTGAAGGACTTCCCTTAAACTTGAACAATTAGGTCCCCTGGCCTCCTGCAGCTGCTCCCCACCCCATGGGAGGGATGTGCCTGTTCCCTCTCCACCATGATCTGAGAGAACCATGCTTACAACCTCAGAGATCAGACTCAACAGAAAAGTTTTGGCTTTTCTCTCAATAGTCTCAGCTCTGATTGCTCACCTGCCCAAAATTAAACCAATCCCTGAGGCCAAGGATGGGGTTCTCTGATTGACCAGGCTGTGTCACAGGCTTCCTATTGGAGCTGTGGATGAAGCCATCACCCCTGAAGGATATGGTCTGAGGACAGGAGGAAGGTGGTGGCCCTCCTCGGGGCAATTAGGCTATGACCTGAAGGAGAAAGTGATGCTGACCAGATGGGTTCTGAGAGTTACAAGAAAGGAAAGATAAGAGGGAAAGATAGAAGGATCTTTTTAGAAGGGTTTTCTCAAAGACGGAAATATAGAATTAGAGAAGAAGCAGAAAGGTTTCCCTTCAACTCCTCAAGAGAAAAGCAGAACACAGGAAGAAATGCTTCAACTGTCCATCCCTGTCTGACCCTCACATCCCATACCACAGCGGCCAGTGGTCTTCAGATTTTGTCCTGCAGCTACCTAGAGCTCTGGGACGATTCCTCAGGATCCTTTAGAAGGAATTGGGGAATGGGATTCAGAAGGAAGCTAAGTGGTTGGAACTTAGATCCTTTGCTGGCTTCAGTCAAAGCATCCCCACCTTCCTGTCTCTTTTTAATGCATTTTTGCATGCGGCCTTATTTGGAAAAAAAGAGTTCCTTTTCTAAATACTGCTCTACACCCAGATATTCTCAAGAATAAAGTCGTTGCCTTGGCTGGTGTGGCTCAGTTGGTTGAGTGTCATCCCGTGCACCAAAGGGTTGTCAGTTCAATTCCCTGTCGGGGCACATGCCCAGGTGGGGGCCGTGTAAGAGGCAGCCAATCCATGTTCGCTCTCATATCCATGTTTCTCACCCTTCCTATATTTCTAAAAATCAATAAACAATTAAAAAAAGTAAAGTCTTTTTGTTTACCTCTATCTCCCAGTTGGTTAGTGTAGTGCCTGGCACACAGTAGGCACTCAATAACTGTTGAACAGTCATATGGAACTGAAAGTGAGAATTGACAACCAGGGACAGGCAATAGAATAAAATTATGACTAGAAAATCCCAAATCATGGAAAGGAAACTGAGGGCCTTTGGGGCACATGGAGAACTGGTGGTGCCCTTTATGATGGTAAAACCAGACAAAAGCTTGTGTGTAAGACGGCTGACCATTTACTGCTCCCTTTTGGGCTTAGACACAGCTCTAACTAAACAGGTAAACTGTTTGTGATTGGCCACTGGTTAATAACACCACTCTTCCAACATTCATCAAGAGTCAGATATTTGTGCATTGCCTCATTTAACTCTCATAATGGTCCCAGGAGGTGGATGCTGTAATTATTTTCCTCATTTCACAGGTTGGAGAGATTAAGTCATTTGGACAAGGTCATACCTCTCACAGGGCAAGGCCAAGTTATAAATCCACCTGCCTGAGTCCAAGATCCCAGTACTCAAGCACTCTGTTGTTTGCTCACCACTTGAGGGTGCATGTATGCTGATCCTGCCAAAATACCTTATGGTTTAGCATTTAGGCAACACAGAGAGAGGAGCATTGATAAAATGAAGCATCTTAGCTGGCCGAGGTGGACCTGATGAAGGGATGAATGGAGAACCTTTGTAGGAAATGAGTCTCTTTATCAAAGACAATGAAAAGACCCTTGGGGAATGAGGAGGTCTTCAGATCTCTTGAGAGCCATTGGGAGAAAGAGGGAGTAGATCTGTTTGGGGTAGTTTTAGGGTGACACTAGAAACATCACGTCTTCAAGTTGACAGATTTCTGTGACATATGAAAAACAAGCTTTCTAGAACAGCGCTTCTTAAATGAGACTATGCATGAGAATCACTTAGAAAGCTTGTTAATACACAAATTCATGGGCCCCACACCCAGTAGGTCTGGTGGGTCCCAGCCATTTGTATTACTAATCATGCTGCTGTTGCCAGACTGAGCTTTGAGTAGCAATGTCCTAGACCAAGGGTCAGCAAACTTGTTCTGGAAAGGGCCAGAGAGTGTATATTTTAGGCTTTGTGGGCCAAACAGTCTTAACTACTTAATTCTGCCATTGCAGGACAAAAGCAGTTATAGACAAAATGTAAATGAACGAGCACGTGTTCCAATAAAACTTTATTTACAAACACTGGCAGCCGAGCTGTTCTGCATCAGTTAGGCTTCTTAACTGATGGCAACAGAAATCGCTGGTTAGTTTAATGAGTCAAGGACTTGATTCCCTCTTCCCATTGGCAGACCACCACTGAGCCTGTTCCACTATGGCCATTGCCTCATGCAATGTTACTGATGCTTTAAAAACACTCAAAGTCTCCTTTCTGCCACATCACCTCTGATGCCCAATCTGTGTCTTTTGATCTCAGTTGGAAGAACCCAAAAAGGGATGTGTCCCATCTCTGCCCACATGGTGTCTGATGCACATGAGTGGCCCTCCTCTGGAGCTGGAAGATGTCTGCACACGTGTAACTCAGACGTGACGAAGACTGCTGGCGAGGCAAGCTCATCTGAGTGAGCACCAGGCTTCTGCGTCACTCACATCAACAGATCTGCCCTGTGCTAGAACTGACAGATGCAGGCAGGCATGCAAAGTGCCTGGGAAAAGCTCGTGCCCGGTCAGCCACGTCATCAGGTCTAGAACAAGAGCATATGATAGAGCCCAACTCAGGGCCGAATTCAAGTTTCCTGGATGCCAGAAAATCTTTATCCCCCATGAGTGAGGCTTTACCAAATTTGCTCTAACCATTAGTTTGAGATCATGGTAGCTGAGTAGCACTCCATTAGTTATGGTGTCAAAAAGAACATATGGGCCCAAACGGGGTCTTTGGATAAGAACTGAGACTTGTTTTATAAGGAAACGGACATATATTTTCTCTCCAGAAACCTCCTTGGGCCAGCCTCATTCTACTTCCAGCCCCCAATAAGCTATATCGAGCACACACATATATGTGCATGTGCATGTGCATGTGCACATACATGCACATATGTACATGCAGAGATTGCATGAAAGGCTATTTCGTGTACACTTGCAGAATCTCCAGAGAACCTGGCTTAGAGGCCGTGCATTCAGAAGTATCGCTGAAATGACTCTGTAGCTTTGTTTAATGGCCCGCCCACCGTGGCCACCCGGGCCAGGCACCCTAGGCCCGCTGCTGGCACTGAGCGTGGGATGCTGTTGTCTGCCTTCCCTCTGGAAGCTGAGCATCCCCGCTGCCCCTCTCCCCAGAGTGGATTCCTCGTGGCAACCGGCTTCCATTTCAGTCACGCACAGGTTTGACGAATTGGCGGCGCCTGTGCCATGTGCCTGTGCCCTCGATGCAAAAGCTGCTGGGAAAAGAAGTTTAAAGCTTCTGCTATAAAGTGGAGGAATCTCTCAACAAAGAAAGGATATGCAAAGGAGCAGAGTGGTCAAAATCTGTGAAGACAGATTTTGGGAACCAGGGCCTCAGTTCAGTGTTCCTTTTACTTTTTCTCTCTTCCCAGATTAACTTTTAAGTTCCCACCATATCCTCTATGTTAGTTAGCCAGCAACACACGTGCCGTATCAATTGGCCCCTGGGGAAGAGCTAAGGACAGAACCCACAGTGTTAGTAGAGCAAAACTTGCTTTCCTCTTTCCTGGAACAAAGAGAGTCTTCAGTTTTAAAAAAACACGTGGCAGGAAGCAAAAAAAAAAAGAAAAAAAAAACTGAGAGAGAGAATATGAGCTGAGCAATTCATATTATAACACCAGTTAACTTCAGCTCATCTAAGAATCAAAATTGAAAACAAATTGGCTTAAATTGCAGTAAGACAGTTTTCTGGCTCTCAGGCTTGTGGCAACATGGAATTCCTTTCCTGGCGGTCTCCAGGGAATGAGCTGGACCCACCCAGTTGGCCGGCATAATTATAACATAGCTGGGGGTGGAGATGGAGCAATACATCAAAGGGCCTGCACGTGTCCCTGCTAGCTTGCTCTCGCCCGTCAGTGTGCACACCAGAGGGGATGGGATGCTGGTGCAAGCATTCCAGCAAGTGCAGGCGCACAAGCATCTGCCTGCCTGGTGGGGGAGGCGAAGTCCGCTGGAACCAGGAACAAAAGGCTGATTCTTGGTGTGGGTTAACTACCGCCCCCTCCAACCCAAATAAATTTTGTGATCGCTGGAGAAACTGAAATTGCCAACCAGAGAAGTAGGGGTGGTGATGGTTTGGGCTGATATTTTCTTTGACTCTTACTTAAACATTGGCAACTTTCCGGAGACTCTAAATGTGATTGGGACCAGCCAGCCATCTCTCCCTTTGTAGTCTATGAAAATTAACTCAGTCTGCAGGGGCTGCAATCATTGCCCAAAACCCCAAGTGTAGGCTCTTCCTCCACACTGACAAAAATAACAGTTAATTAGGCTGCAACACCCAAAGGAAAGTGAACTTACACCACCAATCGCAGGACGGCATGCAGGATGTTGCCATGACAACTGGCATTTACAGCTCTTCAATTTTAATATATCAAAGGCTAGGGATAATTTCCCAGTGAGCATACACGGGGGTGGATTTTTTGCCCCCTCCCTCATTCTTTCTGCCAGTCTTTTGCAGGTATGGGAGCTCTAGTCTTGTGGCAACAGGTTCAAAAGGAAGAGAGGCTTTGTGGAAGCATCAAACACTGGCATGGGACTCCTGGGAAAGCTGTGTGCTTCGGGAGGCCCAGGGAGGGCAGCATAGCATTCTTCTCTGAGTTTAAGCTGGGCAGGTAAAGTGTGACTGTGAACCTTCGACCTCAGTTCCAGGTGAACTTCCTGTTTTCATGAACCAACCTTCCTCCCTTCTCTTCCCTTCCCTTCCCTTCCCTTCCCTTCCCTTCCCTTCCCTTCCCTTCCCTTCCCTTCCCTTCCCTTCCCTTCCCTTCCCTTCCCTTCCCTTCCCTTCCCTTCCCTTCCCTTCCCTTCCCTTCCCTTCCCTTCCCTTCCCTTCCCTTCCCTTCCCTTCCCTTCCCTTCCCTTCCCTTCCCTTCCCTTCCCTTCCCTTCCCATTGTTTTGTTGAACCCTTACTCTGTATCAGACATCTAATAGGTTTTTCTCTTTTATCTTTTATGACTACACTGTAAGATAAATATTCTTGTTTTACAGTTGAGGACCCTGAGATTAAGAGAGCTTGAATGCCTTCATCACACAGTAATTGCAGAGCCTGGATTTGCACCAAGTAAGACCTCACAACCCAGAGCCCTTACATTTTCTGTCTGCTCAGTATTATTAAAACTAACTCCCTATAAATAAAGGTGAGTATATTTATTATTATCATCATTACCCTCAGCACCATGTATTAGTCAGCTCTTGCTGCTTAACAAAATCTCAATTACGTACAATACTAAACATCTGTTTCACTTTAGAATAGGATGACTCTGAGCCTCATGTGTTTATTCTGGGGCCCAGAGGAAAGGGAAGCAGAGTCATGGAAGGTCTGCCCAAACATACAAGGACATTCAAATCCCTCTTGTGTCATATCTGTTAATGTCCCATTGGCCAAAGCAAGTCATATGATTGTGCCTAAAGTTAAGGAAAATACACCCTACCTTTTGTGGAAGGAATTGCAAAGTTTGATGGCAAGGGTGTAGATACAAAGAGGGATGAAGAACTGCAGCCCAAAAGGTCATTCAATACAGTTATTGTCATCATCATCAACAGCATCATCATCAACCACATCATCATCATCAACCTCGTCACCTCCATGGACCAGTCCTCTTTTTACGTTGATCTATGTTTAAGTAATAAACCATTTCTTTACAAGATTCTTCAAGAGTGTTCATCTTTACTGGATGAAATTTTCCATAACATTTTTTTTAAAAGACCCTTACATATTGGTTTATCTTAATTTTAAAAAGTATTGTGGTGATTGTAGTTCAATATAAGTTTCTTTTGAATTACTATGTATTTTACTCTGTGCATCTGAGAACCTAGTTTTTCTAAGATGGGGTTCCCAGGCTTCCCCAGACAACTGAAGATTTCCTTTGCATTAAAGTATCTAAGATCCCTTGGCATGAGATATCAACTTGATCTGTAATCACAGCTCTGCACATTTGTAGAGTTTTACAATTTACAAAGTCTCTTTCCCCCATCATTACATTTTATTTGCACAGCCATAGGGCCCTGTCAGTGGCATATGCAGGACTGAAGGCCAGGTTTCTAACAGCCATCCTGTTGGTAAATGAGGCATTTATCGGAAATTGTGATAATTTCAGTATCTGAACCTAATAAGTAAGGAGTGGTCAATTTTACTTTGAGAATAGTCTAAAAATATAAGGAAATAGACACATTTTAAAAGAAATAAAAAGTATTTAAATTTTGTAGGTATACCTAAATATCTATATTTGTAAACCTCAAGATGCTAAAATGCACCTTACTTGTTCAGAAACAAATTAGGAGCAAGGAAAATCTTGAACTGTGAAATATATTGAAAATCCAGGACTGTTTCTTTTATGGTCAACCAGGTGCACTAGCTAAGCTAACAGAAGGTTGCCTGCTAGAGAGTCTCAAAACCTACAAACAAGCAGATCGAATTGAAAAGCATTGAAACTGGCGTATTATTTTTGTTGACAATTGAACAACTACAAAGTGCTCTGAAAAGTTTGCTTAAACATTCTCTTGAAATTTGCTTATATGTTACTGTAATCTGAGGAAAACATTCATATGCCTTTCTTTCACAGTCTTCTCTAGCATTTAGCACAACACCTGGTACAGGTATATGCTCCACAAGTACTCGATGAATGAATGAACGAATGAATGAATGAATGAATGAACAAATGAATGAACTGGAATCTTTAGAAGGACAAATCTCAGCTCTAGAATAGCTCCCGTGGTTCACAGAGTCCGCTTTGCGAGCTCCCCTGTTTGTAGGTGGCCCTGCAGAGGGAGGCTGGGCAGGCCTGGAGGACAGGAAACAGCGGCTGGAAAGGCCATCCTTGCTGCCGTGAGGCATCGGCATCGAGCGATTGTTTTCTCTAATACAATGTGAAAAGTGCTAATGAGATTAGCCTTTTGTGATGAATACTAATATGATATGAAAACAAATGCTAATACGCAATGTGAAATTGCTAACAAAGGAGAAAATTGCTAATAAAATTCAATGGACCTCAGGGATACATGCTTCGTCCAGCCCTCTGGCCCGGCCAGGGCTGTCGCGGTGCAGGATGACAGCAGGCCGCGGAGAAGCCATAGCGTCTCAGGTGCCCGGTGATGGGTGGGTTTCATTTGCTTCACCCAAAATGACCTCTGTGTGGGTGGAGAAGTGAGAGGAGGCACCTGTCAGACACACGCTGATGCACGCATGAGCTCGCGGTGCTGGAAGAAGGGAGCCAGAATGCGTCCCTTTCGGCTGTGTGAGGGCCTTTGAGCGTTTCCAGGGTTCTCTCCTCGCTACTGCGCTGCTCGGCCCTGCCCAGACCTTGTGCAATCAACGGATCGGGCAGACATGCAAATGGAAGGTAGGCACAGACTGACTTGCTGACGGTCACAGACATAGCGCAGCGGGACTAGGTTCTACCTCTGGGTCTCCCCCTTCCTCCTCTGTCTCCCCACTCTCCTTTCTTCCCCCTCTAGTTTCTCTCCCTCACCCTCTAAGCTGGCAAGTTTCCTCCTCCCCCTCCTCGCGACTACATCTCCTCTCTCCCCATCTCCTTCCCTTCCTACCCCCTTACTCCCCTCCTCCCTCTCCATCCATTCCCTTCCCTTTCTCTCTCTCCTTCCCTTCTGTCTTTACCCGCCCTCCAATATCCATCACCCCCCCCACCTTCTCCTCCTCCATTTTCTACCCCTCCATATCTCTCTTCTCCACCCCTCCTCCAAACCCTTGGTCTCCGTTATTCTTACCCAAGGATCATTTGCACCAACAGAAGCTCACAGTTATGATGAAAGCAGACTTTGCTTGGGGAGTAGCCCGTTTTAGAATGAAAAGTTAGAGTGAAAACTTGGCTCAGCTCCATGTAAGTCCTGTGAAGGTGCCCACGTCTCTAAGCCTCAGTTTCCAAATCCATAAAATGGGTTTCCTGAAAGAGTAGTCATGAGTAGCCACCCTCTAATTGCAACTATAACTGTATAGTTAGGTGGGCTATAACTGCAACCATTCAAAAGCGAGCATGTGTGGGGAACAGGACCGGGAAGGAATATTGACAACTTGAAGATGACTTGGGTGATTTTCTGCTCCTTCAACATTTTCCTTAATAATATTTGTTCATTGTGTCCCTATGGCCCTCATCCCTGTCAAACCCAGTGCCCTCTTTTTATAATTAATAGCTCGTGACATCCCCTTTACTATGCTAAAGGGAGCTTCATAGGTTACATAACTCACACACACAATTTCATAAAAATTAATTGAATGCCCTAACTGTATTGTAAAGGAGAAGACAAGGAAGGTAATTTATATGAAATACTATGTATCTATATGTAACTGCGTGGCCATGAATACAGAATACATCATGAAGTAGACAGATCCAGGCACCTCTGTCTAGACTCCCCATGAATGGGATGCCTGCAGAAGCCAAGCCATGCAGGCCTGTTTTATTGAGGACTCAATACTTTGAGTGGCATTTTCACCAGGGATGGGGGTCTCTGAAATGGGGAACAACTGCTGGTCAAATTCAGAACAAAACAAAGTGAGACTGACAATTTAGTTGTAAGTCTCCATGTAAATTAGGACTGTGAAAAATAACTATGTGTTTATAGAGAAAACAGAGTTTATAAATAAGTTTTTCATCGGCTTTAGTGTCCAGAGGGACATGAAAAAGTCAGCTAGGGTGTGGGGCAGTTTTGCATGGCCTGAAGTTGTCCCCTCTATGGCATGGACCCAACCCTCTAAATAACCACAGTGTCCCACTCCCACCTCCCACCGTGTGACAACCCAAAACAATCGCACTCATTTCCCAAATGACTCCTGGGAGGTGGACTCACCCACGCTGAGACCACAGCTATATTTTAATTTAAAAATACGGAGCAAACACCGCTGCTCTGGAAGGCTTTGGCAACATCTGGGCTGGCATCCCTCTCTCGCTGAGGCTAAAAGCAAGCGGGAATCATGGCACTCATCCCACATCTAGAAAATTGAAAGTGAACCAATTTTTTATCATCTAACCTGACAGGCTCAGCATGTCTCTCTTGTCACATTCCTGTCTGTCCTCAGCACCGTTGAACTGAATCTTTCCACAGATCCATGTTATTGCTAATCGGATTTGTCTCAGACTAAGCTCTCAGCCTCCTCTTGTTTCCTGAGACCATAGTGGATACTCTCCTCTCCTCCCTGAGCCCAAGCTTCGTTGGATTTCAGCTCATAAAGGAATTCCTTGACATGCGGCCCCTAGGAGAAATGATGGTGCTGTCAGCAAAGGCTGGACTGGCCACTGATAGCTTGGATTAAAGCTGGACATTTCTCAGATGAGCAGGCCCATCTGGGCCAAGCAGACATTCCCGCGGGCTGGAACTCTTCAGTGGCAGACAAGCTTTAGTTCCTGCTCTGGCACGTGGAAGTTTTTTCTGACAGCAGTGTTCTGTCTGCTTCAGAACTGGGGGACACTTAGCAGAGCTTGGGATTGCAGAAGGAAAAAGGTTGGCTCACGTTGAAAATTGAAGTTTCCTGAAAAAAGCTCTCTGTTCAGCCCTGTGATTTCTTCACTCTAAGCCTTTCTCCTGGGTTACATTATCTTTGGAATTTCTTCCAATTGCCGATTCAAGACTTTAGATTAAGTTTCCTGTTCTTTAGAGTCTGCGAGGTAGGTACAGTCCTGGATATTCCCTTCTTAACCCCCTCTGAACTATTGTCTGGCCCTGTTTCCCTGTAAGTAGTTCCAGCCAACCACTTAAGTGTTTACCGAATGAAGATAATCCATCATTTCAAAGCAAAAGTTCTAGATGTGGGCCACTTGGGGTTGGCACGAGTGTGTGTGTGTGTGTGTGTGTGTGTGTGTGTGTGTGAGAGAGAGAGAGAGAGAGAGAGAGAGAGAGAGAGAGAGAGAGATTCTGTCATATTTCCTATAGGATTTGATGTTATATGAATCCATCCTAGTGCATGTCCTTGAATTGCAGCCTAATCTCTTGTGCAAATCAGGTGTCATCTCCTCTTGTGAAATAGGCACAATAATAGTGTCTAATCTCATAGGGTGGTTGTGAGGATTAAATGAGATTCAGGAGCGGAGGGCCTGGCTCATAGTAATATTTCAATAAATCGTCACTCTAGTCTTACACTCAGTCTATGCATGGAGTCTCGTCTTCACTCAGCTCTGGGGCTTCGTACATCCCAGTCCACAAGTTGCTCCAGCCCAAAGTTAGGGTTCTTCCCCTCTCTTACACTCTGTGCATCTAACCCTGTGGTAAGTTTGATGATCCCTACCTTAAAAAATACTTCAGCCCATTGCTGTTTCTCCATCTCTTCTCCTGCCACCTTCTTTCAAGCCTCCACCTTCCGTCATCGTGGCTGTGGCAGTGTCATCCTAACTGGTCCTTGTTTGGCTCATGGACCTTGAGAATCTGTCTTCATGGCAGAGTCATCTTTTAAAATTTTGACCCATGTCACCCCTTTGCTCAAAACTGCTCAAAAATGACCCCCATGCGACTTGGAATTAAATTTAAGCTCCATACCCAGGTTTTCCTGATTCCATGTGACCAGACCCACGACATCTCCACTGTCTCATCTTGTATTTTCCTTCTGTTCATCATGGCCCTGCTATGCTGATCTTCCCTCTTCCTCATTAGTCCCTCCAGACTTTGGACATGTGGTTTTCTGCATCCCAGGGTGCCCTTTCATTATTCAGTCCTTAGCAGAATTGCCAACTCCTGAGAGAGGCCTTCTCCGACCACCTTGTCTAATGTAGCCCATCATTATATGATCACTTATAAGGTGACATATAATTTATTGTCCAAGCTAGAGCACTTATAGGAGTGAAGGGAGGCTCTATAACAATTAAGCCAGGACAATAGGTTTAAAGCAGGATAGTCCTGGGTAAATGATAATATGTGACCCCCCTCTTTCCCATTACTCATGCCCCGTCTATCATATCACTGTGCTTCATTGTCTTCATAACCCTTGTCATTGACAGATATTGTTTGTTTACATACTTATTACCTGTCTACTCTATTACAACATTATTAAACTCTAGGAGGATGGGCATGCTGCCTCTCTGGGTCACTGTTGAGTTGTCATTCATAAGAACACTGGTAAAAGACAAAACTCAACTGAGTAAATTTTACAAATCTGTTGGCTTTGTTCAGTAATTCATGATTCAGGCAACATCCAAGCTAGCAGATAGAAAGGAGCTCCAAGGAGCTGCACACAGTGAAAGACTTTCATAGCCAGAAGGGAGCAGAGAGGAGGCCAAAAATGGTTGGCTACTGCAGGTCACTTTCCTTCAGGCGATGTCAAGGGTCTATCAGACAGATAACCTAACCAGTGCTCATCGGGTGGTTCCTGACGGACGGGTTCAAGATTTCATTTCTGGGAGCAACAAAACTATAATTAAGTCTCAGTTTGGTGGTGTGGGGCTTAGCATAAGCAACTCCATTTTGACCCTGTTGTCTTGTTTTTAACTATACTGCTTAGCACATAGTAGGTGCTCTACAAATATGTGTGGAATAAAATATGTTGAATGTAAGGCACTTTGATTCTTGCTGGTTAGATAACTATGGGCTAGTTATCCTGGCTACACTTCTCATCATTTTGACAGTGAATCATAAAACTTGCCTTCCTGTGTTGGCCAGGAATCATGTTCTTGACCAAATTAGGAGATTCCAACCAAAGCTGGCTTGGGGTACACAGGGTCACCTGGAGGTCACTTAGTCACTCTTAGTGTCTCCTGTGTTTGAATTAGGTTTGACAAGCACAAATCAGAAAATAGTTCCAGGAGCGAGAGGTACTTATTCAACCTGATTTGAAATGTCATGGTTTTGCAACACTTAGGGCCAAAAAATAAATGCGCTCCCTGCTTATTGATTGTAAATGCCAAAAAAGCAATGCCGCAAATAACACAATGGGATCATTGAATTCATTAGCGTGGATACAGACTGTGTAAAATCCGGTTATTGTGGAGTGGGGATTGGATTGCATGTTAATTAATATTTAAGTCCTTTGGAAGTGGCACTGAAGGAAGAACCCTCCCTTGACCCTTTGGTTCCTTCACAGCCCATTCCCCAAGAGATAGGATTTCCTGGGGGCCCAGACAGAAATCCCCTTATCACACAGCAGCACAGATCGCAGGCTGAGAGGGCACTGGACTATTTGCATTTCTACAAAGGAAGGGCCTGGTATTATGTAACTGCCTGTGGGTTCCGAGGGCTTCTAATGGGCCTCCCATTGTATAGTCTCTTAGCAACCAATTGAAGTTTGTAAGCGGAAACAAAGAGACTCAAGTCCATCACTCCTTTAGCGCATTCCTCTGAGTCTGGCTTGGCTCTAAAGAGCTAGCCTGGGAGATGCTCTTAGCAATCCTGTTCAACCATCGGTTCACCTGGGAAGGAAAGGAACCGGGAGGCGGGAGGCAAGTTAGAGGCCAGCTGTGTTCTGTCTCTAGAACTTGAACTGAAGCCAAGGAAAGCCTTCAAAAGGACTTGACTTGCTTCCATTCATTCTAAAGAAGATGAAGGGATATATATATATATATATATATATATATATATATATATATATATATATGGTGTCCCCCCAAAAGTATACACTGTGAATGATTATAAAGTCAGTGTTTATTAATGTACAGTTCATTTTTTTTCAAAATTTAAAAGAATCTACAGAAATGAGTGTGTGTACATTTTTTGAACTCTCTGTATATTTATATATCTCATAGTCACAGACAACAGCGTAGTGATAGCCAGTGGTGGGCAAAGAGGGGATGAAGGGGGATGGAGAGAGACTTTGCTTTGGGTGATGGGTGGTGCATGATGCAGTGTTCAGATGATGTTTTGTTGAGTTGTGCACTTGAGACATGTATGGTTTTGTGAACCAATGTCACCCCAATAAATTCAATTAAAAAATGCGGTAACATTGCTTGATAGTCAAGAGTGTTCTTTAGGGTCAGTAGGAATCTGGCTCTGTTGTTTACTAGCTGTGTGGCCTTGGGAAAATTGCATCTCCGGCCTTCAGTTTCTTCATTTGTCACATAAGAATAAAAACGGTACCTTCCTCATTGGTTTGCTGAGAGCATGAAGGTGCGTAATGAGATTAACAAGTGTTTATCCAGGTTTAGGGTTCCCTATGTGTCAGGCACTGTCCTTGGTGGTCAATAAAACAGACATCCCTGCCCTCAGGGAGATTACATTCTAGCAGGAAGAGATGGATAATAAAAAACCCCAAAATACTATGGAGGGAGATAGAGAAGCTGATGATATTAATGAGAGCATCATGGAAAATCTCACTGAGCAAGCCCTGAAACACAGTCCACGGAAAGGCCTTTACACAGCACACAGAAGAATTGCCGTTAACCCAGAACGCAGACCTGGCTTAGTGCCTGTGGCATCTTGCTCTGGATACACCGATGACTCCCCAAATACGAGTTCATCCCAAGATTCCTCCATGGGATGAGAGCAGAGTGAGGCCTTCTCTCTAAGGATTTCTACTGAGATCAGCCGTGTCCCTTGTTCCCCCAGCTTGGTCAAAAGGCACACGTCTCATAGGGTATCAGGTCAAGGCCGGGCCAGCCATCTTGGCCCAAGGGCACCTTCCAAGGTCACCGCCTCCCAAGGTGAGCTCCTGAGTACTAGCAACATAACCCGCCTCGCCTCACCTCTCACTGCCCTGCATGTGTCCATTCCCAGAGACGCCCGAGTCACAGAAAGGCTGTCCAGGAATCCGGGGTGTCTTCCATAGCTCTTGGATCTTCCCACTTCTCTCCGTTTCCACTGCATCTTCTCCTCTCACCCCCATCCTGTTCACGCCAACATCACACCCTATCGGGACGATCACAGTAGTTTAATAACTGTTCCCCCCACTCCTACTCTTGCTAGCTTTCATCTATCCTTTGTGGACCAGAGACCAAAGTCTCCCTGTTGAACTTAGACTAAAATTCAGACCCCCGGCCCTGGGCTATTAGAGTTGTACGTGATCTACCCTCCTCTCCAATTTCATCACTGACTGCTCCCCTGTGCTCAACCCACTCTTGCTCCACCCGCCTTCTTGGCTTATTTACACCTTAAAACACAAATGTGATCATGTCTCTCCCATTCAGGCAGCACCCCCGGGCCTTACAAACATTCTCTGGGACTCGCTGCTCTGAGGATAGGAAGCCCAGCCTCGGAGTCTGCCTCAGTCTGCTCTCTACCCACCAGCCTGACGCCGCCTGGGTGAGCTGCTGTGTCTGTGGTCCAGCTGGGCATCCTTCCTGCCTCTTGTGCATGCAGGGCTCTCCCCACCACAGGGCCTGTGCTCAGGTTGCTCCAATACATCTTCATGCCTGTTAAATCGCCATCATATATCAAATCTGAGCTGCAGGGTTGTTTCCTCACGAGGACTTCTCTCACCTCCGACCAGCTCCTGTCCTCCCATTACACACCCTTATCACGTTGTAAACTCTCATTCCCTGCTTCCTAGTTGCAACTTTACATCTAGTTACACATTTATTATGTTAACTGCTGTCTTCCATACCAGACTCTAAGCTCTGGGAGGAATGGGACTGTGTCTGTTTTGTTACCATTTTGAACCCAGTGTTCAGTTCAGATTCGTGGTAGGTGTTAAATAAATGGTAGTTGGGGGATGAAGAAATAGTATCTCAGCCACTCTTCAAGTACCAAGCCCTGTGTTGGGAGAGTGAAGCCAACGTGAGGTTTCCTGGAGCCATGGGGACAGGTTGAGGGTGAGGCAGACTATGGAATTTGCAGTCCATGAGGTGCCAGGGCAGGCCGGAGCACCGGGAAATCGTATTGCTTGACATTCTTTTACCCTTTTTTGTTTGCGCCTTCATCCTATATTACAAATCCCTTGAGGGTAGGCATAAAACCTTTCATTTTTGTATCGCTCCCATCTAGCTCAGGACCTGGCATACACTAGGTGCTCAACGGAGCTGCACTAAACGAATAGATGCATGCATTATGGATTTAGCATCAGAGCTGGGGGTCATTCTGGAGAAATGGCCTTGAAGGGAAGGCTTGGGATGGCTCTTTAATTATAAGTATTGGAGCTCTTCATAAAACATGATAGAAAGAGCCCACATGGTTTCTTTTTAAACTAACATTTATTGAAAACATACTTTTTGCCAGATCCTGTGATAAGTGCTTTATATGCATTATCTTGTTGAACACCAAGAAGTTAATTTATAGTTGCTGCTTCATTGGTAGATGGGAAAGCTGGAACTTGGAGACAACTAAACGGCCTAAGGTCAGAGAGTAACTGGAAAGTTAGCATTCAAACTTGGGTCTAATTTCTAAATCCACAGGCTTAACCAGTTTACTAAGAGGACTCTGTCACTAACTATGGGTTCAGAAGCGAGTGAGCCAACACCTTTGCCCTCGTGGTCTCACTCATCAGATGGAAGATTCCATTCCTGCTCGAATCTCAAGGTTAAGTAAAAGGATGTATGCATGTAGACATTAGGAATTGTCTGGCTAGAAAGGGTGTCACGCATGATTCATTCATTGAGATCCAGCTCCACACGAGCCTGAGGGAGCTGCTATTACATGACCTCCGATTTCTCAAGCCTCTGATGATGGTAAGACTGCAGCCTGCATGCGACGTGACCTTGAACTACTACCTGCTTTCCAATTCCCACTGGTAGGGCCCCTCACACCTTAGGAGGCTAAGAAGCCAAGAGAGGTATTTCACCCTGGTTTCTAGTCATTTGTTCTGCTCTGTGAACTTCTGTGTTTGCTTGTCCAATTTCATGAAAATTGGATTAATGAGTGTTAATTGGTGCTGATTCAGCTGGTTTAGAAAAGAGGGTGTCGAATGGATGAGGAGCTCACTGGTGTGAGGGTTGGATCCTGGGGTTGCTGGGAATTAGGTTTTTGCATGGATGATACTATCGCAGGTAAAAGCTACTGTTCATGAAAGCCAACATCTCTCCTATAGACACCTCTGGAAGGAGGAAGGATGCTTCTTCCATTAGAACACTTGCTTCCAATGTTGGTAAGCTTGAGGATTTGGTTAAGATGCTCGTTCATTGATTCATTGATTCATTGATTCATTCATCAAACCTTTCTCAAGCACCTGCTAAGTGTCAGGCTTTGTTTTTGTCTCTGGAGAACCAGTGATGAGTAAAACAGAGTAAGTTTCAGTCTTCATGAAGAGTATGTTCTATCTGAGGTCAAATAAATATTAGAGATAGTGTTGACCATCATTTTCATCCAACGCTTTTATAACCACCATTAAGTACGAGAGAAGACCTTTTTAAAAACACATTTATTGAGATACAACGCATATACTATAGAATTCACCCATGTAGAGTGCACAGTACAGTTCAATGGTTTTTAGTATAGTCAAAGCTCTGGGCAGTTGTCACCACAGTCAATTTTAGAACATTTTCACCACCTCAGAGAAAAAACTCCATAGTCTTTAATTATCAGCATCTCATACTCCAACCCCAGCTCCAGCCCTAGGCGACCACTAATCTATCTCCTGTCTCTATATATTTACCTATTCTGGATAGAGAAAAGGTTATATTTTGAGAGTGGGGAGCATGGAAGGAAAGTTTACTGCTCTCACCTCCCAAATAAGGCCTCTTGGACTATTTCCCTTGGAGCTTCCTCCAAGATCCAAATTTCCGCTGCTTCACAGGCTTGGTGGTAGGGGGCACTGGACAGTGTCCTGACACATCATCACTCTTTTATGATCTCATGTTCCACCCCTAAACCTACCTGAGGTTACATGCTCCCAGCCAGTCCCAAATGCTGAGTATAAATATGCATATGCGGGCATAAAAGAGACTCCAGTCACCTGTGCAGTCACATATTCAAGCAGCAATGAGCATGTTGTGTTTATAGAAGTCCCATCTTAGTCCAAGTTCCTGTAATTTGCCCTCTGGACTGCTGCAGTAGCCTGTTCTCTGGCCTCCTTATTTCTCACCTTGCCTCCTTCCAATCTGTTCTTCCCAAGGTACCAGGATAAATGTTATAAAGCATGAATGTGACCACATCTCTCCTGTGCTGATGGAAATCCACATGGTCCTCAGAATAGTTTCTTTTCATGATCAATGAGGCCCTGCAGAGCCTGGCCCCTGTCAACCTCTCCAGTGTCACCATTCATGGTTCTGAGTCACTATCTGATCACTTGTAGTTCCTGCAAACTACTATACACACCCTAGCAGGCCTTACACATGCTCTGGCCTTCTCTGGAACACTCTCTCTTGCCTATATTTCCTAGACAACCCCCTCTTATCCTTTTGGTCTTACCTTAGCTATTACTTCCTTTGGGAGGTCTCTCTATTTCTTCAGGATGTGGTTAGGTGGTTCTATTAGTTCTCTATTGCTACTTAACAAATTACCCCCAAAGTTAGCACTTTAAAACAACACACACTTATTATCTCATGTTTTCTGTGGGTGAGGAGTTCAGGAGTGGCTCAGCTGGGTGGTTCTGGATCAGGGTCTCTTATGAGTTGAAGTCATGACATTGGCTGGGGCTGCCATCATCTGAAGGCTTGACTGTGGCTGGAGGATCCACTTTCTAGGTAGTTCACTCTAATGGCTGTTGGCAAGAAGCCTCAGTCCCTTACCCTGTGGGCTGCTTCAGAGACTTTGACAGTCCTGACAACTTGGCAGTTGGCTTCTCCCAGCATGAGTGGTCCAAGAGAAAGCAGGGAGGAAGCTATAAATACTTTTTATGCCTGTAATGGATGGAATGTTCGTGTATCCTCCAAATTTATATGGTGAAATCCTAACTCCCAATGTGATGGTATTAGGAGGTGGGACCTTTGGGAGGTGATTAGGTCATGAGGGTGGAACCCTCTTGAATGGGATTAATACCTTTATAAAAGGGACCCCAGAAAGCTCTCCCTCCCTCTTTCTGCCATGGGAGGTCACAATGGGAGGATGATAGTTGGCAACTTGGAAGAGGGTCCTCGCCAGAACCTGACTACGTTGGCACCTTGATTTCAGACTTTCAGTCCCCAGAACTGTGAGAAATCAATATTTGTTGCTTGTAAGATACCCACCTGTATTCTGTTACAGCAGCCTGAACAAGCTAAGGCGATGTTCCAGGCTCTGAAGTCACATATTGTAGTTCTATCATAGTCTATCTGCTAGAAGTAATTCATTTCTAACTCACACTTCAGGAGAAGAGTATTAAGCGCTACCTCCACGCTTCCACACATCCTGCACTTCCTCCTAAATGAACACTTAGTGGTCACAGTCTGTCCCCCCTCTATTCCCCCATGAGTTCCTGGAGAATGAGGACTGGTTTCCATTCACAATTATATTCCTAGAGTCTATTATAGTTCCTTGCACAGTGCTTGGTAACCTTGTATTTGTTTGAATAAATCAATAACCTGCTCTGGACACATAGAAGGTATAGAACTGTGCTTCTCAAACTTTAATGTGCATGCAAATCACCTGGGGGGGTTGTTAAAATGAGGATTCTGATTCAGAAGGTCTGGGGTGGAGCCTGAGATGCTGTTTTCCTTACAAGCTCCCAGGGAATGTCGATGCTGAGCTCCATCAGTGGAGCACACTTTGCGTAGGGAAGGTCCAGAAGACATCATCTTAGTCCCAAATAAGCTTAATAACCTAGCTAAGGAGACACTTCATCCAGCTGAATATCCCGAGGCCAGCCACACAGCCGTGTCAGCCTAGCTGTGGGCATACCTACCGGGTGCGGGGCTCCCTCTCCGTTCGTGGGCCCAGTATGACTGGGGAGATGTCAGAAGGCAGTCAAGGAAGGGGCTGTGGAATACAGGAAACCTTCCAACCTTATGTATGTTCTAGAATGTAGAGCTGGGAAGGTCACTCATGTTTGGGCAAAAGGGTTGAGACATGAGCAAGAGCCAGAGGGAAGCTGGTTACCTGCCTGGGAGGATCCAAAAGAAAGGTGGGGTTGGGTGGTAGCAGGAGATGGAGTCCTCCCTCCCACCCCAAGGAACTCATGAAGCCTGGTCTCTCTCATAAGGCTGAAGCATGGCTTTGGCTGGAGGCAGGGGGATAGACTAGATGATATATTTGTACCATTCCTCCCACTTCTTGGGATATGCAATTCTAAGGGTCGCATTTTTTTCCCCAGGAAAATTGAATTGGTTCAGACCATAGAGATGTTTTCTCTAAATGCCTTGGATCTCACTCTTATCCCTGTGGTGTTAGTTTTAACAATGTGGGGTACTGTGGTCTCAAGCCAGGTAAGATCTTACGGCATGAAGGGCTGGTGTAAGCGCAGGGCAGTAATGATAATCTCCAACATTTGGGGAAAGGTTTCAGGTCCATTTAATCCAGTGCTTCTCAGCCTTGCCTGCAATTGGATTCATCATCTAGGAGCTTTAAAAATTACAATGCTTGGGTCCCACCTCCAGAGGTGCCGATTTAATTGGTCTGGGGTGTGGCTTGTGTATCAGCATTTAAACAACCTCTCCAGGTGATTCCGTTGTGCAGTCTTGGTTGAGAGCCATTGATCCCTCTTTCCAGGAGCCCTTCACTAGCAGGTAAGGTGGATAAGATTATCTCCAGCTTTCTTTTTTTCTTTTCAAATGCATGGGAAAAACTGTATCATAAAGTTGAATGACTGGCTCAAAGTCACACACCACTAGTGGGAGGGTCAGAACCCAAACCCCTGGTAGCTGGTTAGAGTGCTTTCACCTTGTTTCACTTGTATTGCCCCCAGGTGGCATTATGCCCATTACAAAGGAAGAGAGACAGTGTGATCATTAATTTTACTTGTTAACTACACTGGGTCCCAGGGTGCCCAGATATTGATTAAACATTATTCTGGGTGTGTCTGTGAGGGTGTTTGGGGGTAAGATGAGCATTTGAATGAGTAGACTGAAGCAGACTGCCCTTCCTAATGCAGGCAGGCCTCATCTAATCGACCAGTTGAAGTCCTGATTGGAACAAAAGGCCAACCTTTCTGCTAATGATGGGGACTCCGCCTGCTGGGAAATCAGTCTTTATTTTTTGGACTTGAACTGAAACCTTGGCTCTTCTTGGGTCTCGAGTGGCTGGTTTTGGATTTGAACTACACCATCTGTTCCCCTCATTCTTAGGCCTTTGGACTTGGACTAGAACTTATGTTGTCAGCTTTCCCAGGTCTCCAGCTGGCTGACTGCAGATCTTAGGACTGTCAGCATCCATAACCGTGGGAGCCAATTTCTTATAATGTCTCTCTTTTTCTTTTTCTCTCCACCCACATATATACACATACGCATATACATCCTATTGGTTCTACTTCTCCAGAAAATCCTCACTTACATACTGACAAATGGAGCAAACAGGTTTCTGGGTACAGGTCAGACTTTGAGTTAGGGTGCAGTTAGAGCGGGTTCTATATCCCTTATTCCCTAGATGTTAATTCCTCTCCTGTTTCCAGGCTTTGAAGCTAAATTTAGGCCAATACCATATTAGATGAACAAATCCTTGATGACAAGGTCAGCAGCAGTGTCTGCTGATGCAGGCCATGAATAGTCAAGGTTGGAAAAATAAAAGTTGGCAGAAAGGACTGTAATTCATTGAACCCAGCCCTAGAATGTCAGTATTCTTAGTCCTGAGCAATTCTGTCCTGGACTTCATCCAAGTTCATCTTTGGACACTCGAAACCTATCTGCCCACCATTCACCCCCAATCAAATCAGCATTCGTTCATAGAATGAGACCGAGGTTGGAGGTGCTGGAATAATTCCCACTGTGGTGACGGAGACCCCAAGGTTTTCCAAAATAATAAAAAGATGATCTAAGGAACAAAGGCAAAGAACTCAGACCCCACTTATCAGCCAGGGATTGTGTTAAATCAGAATAATCAGAGAGAGGAAGTATTTTGTAGCAATTGTTATCATAGCCGGTTCCAGAGCTCTCTTTGGTGAGAATTAAGTTTAGAAATTGGGAGAGAACTCACCTTTTACAGTTTGCTTTAGGTGTGGAATGTGTGGCCCAAAGGACTGGTCAACAGAGACGCAGCAGGTGACAAGAGATAACAGGGCATTTGGGGGGGAGGGAGGAGAGCAGAAAGAAGAGAGAAGATGAGGGTATGAAAACAGGGAGAGGGAAACATGCCTGGAAGCTGGAGACCGTGTAGGCAGGTGGCTAATGGGAGATTCTGGGGCTTTAGAGAACAGATGTATCTAATATTAAATTCTAAATCATTTGAAATGTTCTCATACAATCCCTTCCCTGAAAGCTTTGGTAAAATCTTCTGTCCACATAGCTTGGTGGTAGGAATCTGGGGAGTGATGGGTTGGGGTGCTTATTGGGAGATGATATGGTACACAAAGGAGATAACAGAAAACCCCTGCAGAATAGAGGAATGATCTGTAAAATGAACCAATTCAGTGGAAGTGCTGTTTCCCTCTATTCAGGGCATGTGGGAAAAATCTCACTTGGATCTCTGAGGTCAAGGCGATGCCCCCTTGACATGAACCGAGGCTTAAGGAAGACATCAAGTCTCAAATCCAGAATTATTGTGGAGATCAGACTAAATGGAACACCCCTGAAGAAATTATGGAAGTAGCAGCAGTCCAGTTCATTCATTCACTCATTCATTCATCAAACACTGGCACACCATTTTCTGTGTCAAATCCTTTAATGTTTGCTAAAAATATAGACATTATCCCTGCCCTCAAGGAGCTTCCACCTTTGAGGTGTGAAGGGAAAGCTGACATTTATTGAGCTCTTCCTATGTGAACACAGTGGGCTGTGCATTTCACAGGCATTGTCTTTCTAAAATTCTCCCAAAAGATTTATAAGTCAGTAACTATCATCCCCAACATACAGACAGGTAAGCTGAGGCCCAGATAGATTAGGGAATGAGACTCAAACCTGACTCAGCTGATCCATACTTAACCACCGTTTAGACATAGGATTATCTCATCCCAGAGTTGGAAGGAGGGCCCTTATTTTGGTCAGAGGCACTGAAAAACTGGTAGTTCAGCCTTAACAGTATGGTTGGAAAAGCACTCCCCATATTTCTTGAAGGTGAAGAAGCAGAGACTTGTGAGCCCTGGAAGAAATATGCTGTGAAGCCTATCAGCCAATCTGCTACCAGTGTTTTCTATCGCTGGGTTATTATTTTCCTCGTCAAATCCAGTTTTGGAAGCTTAGTACACCAACTCAGCAAGGTACGGCTACCTCATCATGGACGAGTTTGCCAGCTGAGGGTCCCGGCGCCTGCCAAGGGGACAGAGCAGCGAAGGGCTCTGGGGAGACTGGGGTCCCAGGATGATGCTACAGAAACGTGGAGAGAGGTGCCATTCTTCTTTGCAGGTACACAGGCTCTGCTTTCTGCTGCATGTTAGAATCATCCACAATTAGCGAAGGGCAGTTACATGGGCCTTTTTAATGAGTCCTGTGCCCAGGCTACAAGGAGCAAAGGAGAAATCCATCATGCTGTCCCATAAGCATAAATATTGTACAACTGATTAAGTGAGGGTGAAATCCTCTGCACCATCCATATGATAGTTATTTAAAATGATTTGCTCAAGACAGGCCCAGAACCCTTCTCCTTAGGGAGACAACTAGGAGCTGGGAGGGCATGATCTGGGCACTTGAGGAGCAAAAACGAATTGGTCTGGCATCTGAAAAGCCACCTGAGCTTGGAGTTGGCTGTGGCAAGTGGATAGACATCTGTTGTTTTTGTCTGTTCAGCACCATCCTCTCCCTTTGGGGAGATGTTCCGCTTCTACCCTGGTCATGTGATTGGGATGGGGCTGCCAGTCACAGTTTCTTACCCAGTTTCCTGGCCGCAGGGGTGGACATATGATCCAGACTTAGCCAATTCTAGCGCCTTATTTGCCGGGTCCCAATGATTGGTCCAAGCATGTGACCCAGGCTTGCTTGTTAGAACCAGCTCCTTTGGCAAAGAGGGCAGAGGAGATGGGTGTTTGTGTTACGGTGTCTGCAGGACAGGAAGCAGAGACTTGTGGGGCTTCTTTCTCTATCGCGTGCCGTCCACTGTCTGGGGGGAGACTGGAATCAGACTGGGACCAGCAGAAAGGGACAAAAAAGGAACATGCGTATCAAGACTCCAGTCCCCGTTCTTGAGTCCCCCGGGGCTGCCCTGGTTCTGCTGTCTCTGAAGTTTCATGACCCAAAAGATTCCTCTTTGGGTTAAACTTCTTTGAGTTGGGTTACTATTATTTGCAAGTCAAAGAGCCCTCATTAACAGATATGAACATCAAAAATCACATTTTGAGAATATTTTCTTCTAAAGAGCCAGTGCCTTACATGATCTGTATCAGGTGCTGGGCTGGAACTTGGACTATGCACCTACATGTGTGAACTTGAAGGGACCGCAGTGGTCACCCCAATGGGGACCCCTTTTCCCCATTTGGTGGTTGAGGAATCTGAGCTCCATCATAGGAAAAAGACTTGCTGTGATCACATAGCCAATCAGGGGGAGAACCAGGGCTGAAGAGGGTCTTGGTCTCTTGATTCTTAGGCTAATACTTCCCATCAGGGTTGGAGCAACATGCAGTTTCCTGGCAGGACAAACAGACCAACTAAATATGATCAAGAGAATCCCAAACTTGACCTCAGGCCAGCCGTTCCTTCTTTCTACCCCAACTCTGAGTTTCCACTCTTCTGACTTTCTAAGACTAGGTAAGAAGTGAGTCTCACTCTTAGAGACCTGGCCTAGAACTCAACTTTCAGCATCTTGACAGCAAGGCCTAAAGTCAACCCTACCAAAGGCCCAGCTGCTTCCACCAGAGGTATGGGTTTCAAAGCATGGTCATCTATACACCCCCTGGCCACCAAGGGGTTGACTGGGGGTGGGAAATGGGGTGGAAGGGGAGACACTGCTAAGAGAGAATTTCCACTCCCACTTCAACTAGAGCATTCCTGCCAGCCCCCAATTTCAAAGTCTCTTTTATATACTGGAGTTTAATGTATTTTCGATTTTGTTTGAAAATAGGTTCCTCTTGAAAGAAAAAACACACACCCTAAAACCATTAATCTGATAAACTTAAGCCAACCACTACTATTCTCTGAACAAAAGGTGGCATGTGACAGGTCACATACGTCAGCAGGAAAGGAATTTCAACCAACTCTTTCATAAAAACACTAAGAAACGTCATTATTGAAGGGGAAAATCACTGTTTACAATAACCCATGTTTTGCCAAATATTTCTGATCAACGATTGGCTGGAAAGACAGCATCTTGGACAAATGACCTCATGCCCATATGTTAATTAAGAAATATGCCCTTGCCTGGCTGGCTTGGCTCAGTGGTTTAACTTCGACCTATTAACCAGGGGGTCATGGTTTGATTCCCGGTCAGGGCACATGCCTGGGTTGCAGGCTTGATCCCCCATAGGGGGCGTGTAGGAGGCAGCCGATCAATAACTCTCTCATCATCGATGTTCTTCCTTCTCTCCCTCTCCCTTCCTTTCTCTGAAATCAATAAAAACTTATTTCAAAAGAAGAAAAAAAATATGCCTTCATTCACTTGTTTGTTCACTAAATACTCATTGGGTGCCCCCCTCCTGGGCTCACTGTGTTAAGTGCTGAGAATACCATGCTGAACAAGATATATGATCTTTTCTTCCACAGAAATTTTGGAAATTAATCCTTCCCTTCAAGCAAAACCTTTTTTTTTGATGACTCATCTTTGAGCAGAGAGGAGGGTGGGGTGGAGGTGTGTGGCTGTAAGGTCAGACTGGAAAAAAGGTTTTGGTAAATGAATATGGGGTTCCCCCTTCTTTCCAAATATAGTCACTTACCTTCTTTACTCTATTTTGTTCTAGCTGTAAATTCTCATCTGGGTACTAGTTCTACTCTTTGTCTTTAAGGACTGGAAGGTAATTAAAGGTATCTCTGCAACCCAGCCACCTGGGCACTCTCCACCCTTGGCCACAGCCTTCAGGAACCACATATAAGCACTGTTATATACAGAACCAGACCTCCTAATGATTTGGAAGGTCTCTTTGGGGGATAGGAAACCTTAGTTCTAGTTCTGTGATGCTAATAGTTTGGTATAGGCAAATCACCTCACCCATTTGAGTTTCTGAATCTTTACCCATGGAACGAAGGGGCTGAAATTTAGACTTTCCCATAGGAACATCTGAGTTTCCATTTCTGGATGAATTATTTAATATAAGGCTAGCTGCTGTAACAGATTCTCAGTTGCATACAAAGTACATGCTTATTTCTTTTCATGTCATAGTCAATGGGGTGACTGGCCAGATGGCCTTCCATGTTGCTGTCCAGGGGCCAGCTCTTCCTATGTTGTGGCTCTCCCTCCTTTAAGTTGGGGTGCCAAGAAGAGCAGTAGAATAGATCAACTAATGAATGCCCCAAATCAAGATGATTCAAGACATTTGCACTGATAAATAGGGCAAGAGAGAGAGGAGGCTCTCATGGGAAAGGTTTGGGTTTTTTTGGTGTACCATTCCCAGAGGTACTGCTATACCAGGTCCATGTCCAGAGTGGATGGAGCAAGCTCCTATTCCATCTCCCAGCTTTGAAAATCCATTTACTATATTGTCCTCAGATAGAGGATGTATCAGATAAGAACAGATACTACACTTGATCTTCGCAAGAAGCGATTCTCCTGGAAAGTTTTACAGGTCAGGTCTAGAAGTGCATTTATCTATTCCACTCACATTCCATTGGCCAAAGTTGGTCACATGACCACACCTAAGCACAAAGGTATCTGGGAAATGTAGTCCAGCTGTGTGGTGAAGAGGGAAGGAAAACAGATTTGCTACATAATCAGCCAGTTGGGTATAGAAAACTGTTTGCCACTTTAGATGGCAGAACTTCCTCGCTAACTTCTACTTAACAAAGGATTTAAAACCGTATAGTTCTGCCTCAACCAGGGGAATCATTTACAGAAGCTGAGATGACAGCAGGCTTGATTAGGAAGTGTGTGCAAACATCCAGGTTTTCCCAAGAGAGGCCCAGGTTATGCCTGTGGTCTCAGCATTCTTTCCAGTCACTCTCAAAGGTCTCCCAGTTTGGATGACAGGTTATATAGTTACCCTAATCCTAGGGGGTGGACAGCGCGGAGGAATGAAGAAAATATAAGAGTGTGCAAAGACACATGAAATTGCTAAAAAGAAGCCACACAGCCACTGTTCCATAAAGACAGTATTTTTTTTTTTTTTTAATTTTAAAATTCTGCATCTGAAAACACAGTATGACAGAAAGCATCTATATACACCTGCGGTGTTTTTGGTATGGTACAGTATTTATTACATCCACTGTTTTCTGCAAAAAAATTTGCTTTGTCAGACAGAAACAAATTCCCCTAGACAAAAAAATACAGCTAAGGCACAATTTCGTTGTTATTTTTTTCTGCTAACTGAAAAGACAGAAAAGGTGCAAAAATGGGCGGGTAGTGCAATCGTTTCCGAGAATCACATTCTACCTCGAGGAAAAAGCATTCGGGTGGTTGGAACTTTGATTACCGGTCAATTTCAGATAGCTCAATATCTCTTAAAATACTCCTTTAAATAAATAGCAAAATATCTACATCTTTCAGTGTGTGCCGTTTGAATTCTCTCTTTTTTAAAACTTTATTTACAGATTCTCTCTTTTTAAAAAAATCAATACATTACAAAATATTTCTGTACAGTTTTATGCATATTATGATCTATAACAAAATAGTTATTTTTAAAAACTATATCACCACATGTCTTCGAACAAAAATGAAGGGGACGGTAATAACTTATTGTGAGGCCTCTAAAAAAAACACACCCAAACGCTACTGAGAACATAATAATATTAAGAATAATGAAAAAAAAAAAAAAAAAAGACAAAAGGACTACAAAGACGATTGCGCTCAATTCCAGTGAATTTCCTATGAAAACCCTGGGTTGTCTTTGGCCTCCAGCAGCCCTGGAGCGATGGCAGGGAAAAGGAGAGGCTCTGAAAGTAGGGAGAGTGTGGTCCCTTGGAGAACATGACCCATCCACTGGGAATATTTAATGCTATCACTTTCCAGGCAGGAAGGAGGAAGAGATAAATGGAGAGACTCTCCTGATGTACCCTTGGCTGAAGTACGTGGGTCACCGAGTGTTTGGGAAGGCGAGGGTTGGAAGCCGGAGCTAGCGCCCGGCTGGCGATGGAGCCACCAGCCCATTCATTGCGGCGACAATACACACGGAGAGAGCGCTTCAGGGGCTGGCTGAGGTCTAGATGAGCACCCAGGCCTTCACTGTACCCACGGGAAACATTTCAGAATTATTTTTCCTAAAGGCGACATTTATGAGCAATTCCTAAGCATCTGCAAACTACAGATTGGCCACCCCTCGCTTAGGAGGTTTCCACGAAAGCTGCAAGGGGCTCTTTCTTCTCAGATGTTGGTGGAAATGGGAGGGAGAGGGCGGTGGGCTTTCCAAAAATAATTTTAAGGCCACATTTCAAAAAGGAGAACCTAAGGCTTTTTTGGGGGGATGGGATGGGGAGATAGTAAGCAAGTCAGAGGAAAGTGAGGCGTGGAGAAGATGGGTTAGGGGTGGAGGTGGCAAGGGGCAGAACCTGCTTTCCTGTGGGGCCTGGGGACAGAGGCAGCCGAGCTCCCAGCCACGCGGACGGGGGAGGGAGGGACAGAACCAATGACACCGTGAAGGGTGGACACAGGTGGCGCAAGAAAGCCTTCCTCAGTCTTAAGAGGGGGTCTATATAGTATCTTGTTTGCAAGGTAAAAAATAATAGTACTTCAGAGAGAGGAGAGAGAGAGAGAGAGAGAAACAGAGACACAGAATTTGCATAGATCGTACATTCTGCTCAAGCAGACTTGGCCACCTTCATGCCCCCCAAGGTAAACTTCTCAGCAGACACGGTGAGGTAGCGCCTGTGGTAGACCCATGGGCAAAGTAAGGTAACTGAGGCAGAAGCTGAGAGGATGCCCTGTAAGCACAGCCCCAGCACGGTTCCCAAGCTTTCAGACGGCCGGCTAGCTGGCTGCTAACACTTGTTTCATACGCCACCCCCTTCCTGGACCCCATCCTTGACCTCTCCACCCGGGTGTGATGGAATTCCAGAAGGTGAAGACCTGGGCAGCGTGGACCCCCTGAGGTTTATGGGGCAACAGCTGCGGCCCCCAATTCTGTTCCTCCTTCCCTTCACCACAAACTGCGTGGGGACCAGGAGATCTGAACAAGCCAGTTCTCCAGGGACACCTCCTCTGTGGGGCTGTCTCTTTGGGATGGGAATGAGTAGGAAGAGATTCCTGTCCCTTTCAGAGTTCAACGTGAGCTATTATTTTTGCCCTTTCTTAATGCTGGCTTTCCCCTCCTCACAGGGGCAACGTCCATCCTCCTTTAAAATCTCCTTTTAAACCACATCTCCAGAGTGAGGTAAACAGGCTGAATTGTGGGATTTATCTGTGCCCATCCTCTGTTAAAAAAAAAAAAAAAGCCAACATTTAAAATCAGATTTCCTATTAAAATCTGGATTTCTCGCTTCCCGTACCAAATTGGAAGGTTCTGCGACACGGTGCCTGCATTCTCATAGGCACTGACAGGCTGGAGCTGAGTAGTCGCTGCTCTTTTTGGATGGGTCAAGTGGTGCCAGCAGACCACAGTCCCCAACACTCCCTACTGTGTTACACCAACTGCTTCACTCATCTCTGTTAGTGTTCTGGACCCCATAGGCATTTGTGACCTCAACCACAGGGTGCCACTTTGATCTGGCAGGCTTTTGCCAACAGCTCTATTTAGTGTATCCCCCCTGGATGCTGCTGAGGAGCTTGTGTCCTGAGTTTCCTAGTGAACTTGGCTGTGAAAGGGGTCTTTGCTCACACCCCAAACCCAGAGAGCTACTGCTCTCCTCTGTTTTGCACCTTCTCAGCAAAGAGATCAAGGCTCCAGCCAGTGACCTCCTTGCACTTGGAAACTAGAGAACCAGAAGGAAGCACGGACCACACAGCACAGGCATGGGCCCAGAGTAGCTGCAATCCGCACCTTCGGTGGGCGTGCGTGGCCTTGCTCTGCCTCTCTAAATGCCACTTGCGTTTTAAGAAGTTGAGCTAACAATGGGAAATAAAGTCAGAATGACTCCCAATCGGATAAGAAAGCCTTTCTCCAAAGGGAGGAATGGGTGCACTTGTTAAAACATGGGGCCTTGGGAATTGCTCGTGCCCCCCTTTGAGCCTTAGTGCTTTGTGCATGGCCTGGGCAGTGTGCATGGCCTGGGCAGTGTGCAGTGGGCAGTGGGCAGTGCCAGGCCTCCCGAGCTCTGTCTCCGCCTGCATATCCCTGGGATGCTGGGAAATCATGCCGAGTGCCGCAGCTACTGAGTGCTTCCTTCTGTCTCAAAGCCGACCCTGTCCCACCTTTCAGTTTCCCTGCAGTCCTGGGGCCTGGCCAGTGACTCTGCCCACAGCCACTATGCTGCAGACTGGAACGGGGCTTCTGGAGACCTCGGTCTCATGCTTGTAACACCCTCAGGCAACCACTGCTGAAGGCAGCCTGATCACTGGCTTCTAACCAATAAATCACTCTTAGGCAGATTTAAAAAAAAGTGAAACTATTTTCCCTGGAAAAGATCACTTTTTCTCAAATCGTCCTGGGCTTTGTTTGGAATTCCCTCTCTCCCTCTCTTTTTAAACAAATGTAGCATCTGCAAAGTTATTCTCTATCTGGAAACAAAGGGCATTAAGGAACACCTGGGTGACCGTGCAGTGTCCCAGAATTCACTGCAGGGAGAGGTGAGTGAAGCCCAGGACAGAGATGGGGTGGGGATGTCCCCAGAGTAAGCCAGTTCTGCCACTTTCTCCGCTTGTTCCAAGATGGGAAAAAAAGGCAGCAATGTCAGTGGGTGCAGGAGCCAGCAGGCACACGCTCCACACGGATGTGTCAGGGCTGAGCCCTCAAGGCCACTGCAAATGACATTGGGAAACACCAAGTCCTAGTGGTCTGGTGAGGAGGGAGATAAGAGTCTCCCTGGGCGGCTCTGACAGACAAAGGGACACTCTGGCCAGAGACAAAAGGTGGGAACAGAAAGAGGGCATGGCAGGGGCCTCTCACAGCTTGGAATTCCATTTAGAAATTATAGGGCATTTCTGAGAAAGCCACTCTGAGGTCCCTGGAACCATGGTTGACAGTGGCCATCTCTTGGGTTCTTCTGGCCTGGTCTGACCACCTACCCTCTTCCTAAAATAGATTTCTTTTCCTCCCTGGCTTGGGAGCAGCCTGTTCCCCTCTGTCACTCTGTCATGTTACATGGAGGCTCATGGTCACACTGGCCGAAGGAGGTCACCCAAGGAGGAGGCTGGGGTTGCCGGAGCTCTGTGGTCTGCACACTGTCCCTCTACAGGCCGGCCTGTCCCATCCCTGTGCCTGGGGCGGGGAGTAGGGATGGCTCAGGAATTCCAGCACCCCCAGACCTGAAGGGCTGGATGGGGCTAACACCCTGTATGAGGAAAAAAACGAGGCTCCGATGTTCCAAGGTTACCCCACTTTCAGCCAGGGGATGACGCTAGTTGGAGCATCCTCCCCATGGTATCCAACATCCCTGCTGTCCTCTGAGGACACAGAGAATGTAGGGCAGACACAGAGAGAGAGAGACTGAGAGAGACAGAGAGAGACAGACAGAGACACTAAGAGGTGGGGAGGAGAGAGTGGGGGAGGGAAAGGGCTGGGCGGGCCTTTCGTGAATAAAGGCAGTTTCCGTTAGTAAGATAACAATGGTCAAGCTGCAAAAACAGCACCTACTAATTAGTCATTGACTAAAACATATAAATAATAAATATCTAAAGTGTCCTTTTTCTATACTCTCCATTGCCCATCGGACCTCCTGCCTTGCTGGGTGGGGGAGGGGGTGGTTCTGGGGGAGTAGCTGAAAGGTCATAGGAAGGAACTGCAGTACCTTCTAACTCACGCTGGAGAGATGCACATCGAGGGCTGGCTTTCTTGGGAAGGACAGTTTGCAACCAGGGGTGGGACTGGGACTTGTCCAAGGGAACCCTGTCCTTCGGGGGAGGGCGGGATCAGGGGAGGAAGGGGGCCTCCCGGAAGGGGCTCTCAGAGGCGCAGGGGGGCCCTCCACAGGGCACATGGCGAGGAAACCCTCCAGGTTTCTGGCAGCTCAGGCCATTTGAATAATACTATTGTTTAGGTTTTAAACAACCAGACACTCAAGCTTCCCGCTTCTACACTGCATGTCAGATGGGCCTGCTGGCACCTCGGATAAGGAAGGGCATGAATTTAAAAACCAAATCGGAAATGCTTTTTCCTTGATGTAAAAAGTCTGGTCCATGCGGTTTGGTCACTCCCAACAGCACCAAGTGCGCCATTCACAGAGGTTTGGGGGGGCCTGACCTCAGGACCAAAAGGCTCAAGCAGGGGACGGATATTGCTGTGCTGTCTTGCTCAGCGGTTTTGCTCCAAACAATCTATGAGTTTCATGGTCATGGACCCCAACGTTCCCACTGTCAAGGATCAGCAAGGTCATGGTCTTGGTCTCCTGGTCCATAAATAATTGGAGACTCGATGTTCACCATCGTCCCATTTTTCCTCAAGGGAGTGTGGCACTTGGCAGTCACACTCTGGTGGACCTTGGCCATGTCATACCAAAAGGCTTCCCTGCTCATCTACTTACTAAGTGGGAAGCTCAGAGCCATCCTGAGCCTACTGCCTCCCTGGGGAGGGCCCATGAGCATGACTTTCAGGGGCCTGTCACTTCAGGGCTGGCACAAGGGTTTCCTGGAGCAGAGGAGCGGGAAGATGAGCCGAAGGGCGGGGGCTGGAGGTCAAACCCACCGTCTGGGCAGTGCTTTTCAAACTGGGTTTTGCAGAGCCCTTGGGTTCTGAAGAGGTACCTTAGGAGGTGCCCTTGGCACAGGGACCGCCCGGTGGGCTGAGCTTTGAGAAGGAGCCTCCATCTCCCCACCTTCACCCTGAGCAGCCTGGGTTTCACCTGCACCTTGAACTCCCACCCAGGACTGCGCTTGGTAAACAAAGTTTTGCTGCTCAAAGTAAAGTTTGAGAATCACTTGTCTGGGGGTTTGGGTCATTGGAGGGGGAAGACTAGGACCCTGTAGGATTTGAGGATCAGCCAGAAGAGGTAAGACCATGCCCCCAAGAGCCAGCTTGCCAAATGCAGGTCATCGGCAGACCGGGCTTTGACCTCAGAACCTTCCTTCTCCATCATTCTGTGGCCAGGAGAGCCCCTCCCACAAAAGGCACCCCCTGGGTGGGAGGCCAGGGTCCTGGCCCCATCTGCCCTCTGGCTGTGTTCCCTTTGACATCCGTTGTGGCCCACGCACGCCCAGTGCTACCTGAGCCGGCCGTCGGGTTTGACCGCCCCCAGCTCTGACTTGGGGTCCGGGCTGAAGGAGCTCCAGGCCGTCTGGCTGCAGGTCTGCATGACCGGGCAGGCGGTGGGGCCGGTGGCACAGATGTCCATGGCGGTCCACACGCCGCCCACCAGCGAGTCCAGCCAGCGCTCCAGCGCGGCGCCCGTGGAGGCAGCGTTCCTGCGCGCCTGCTCCACCTGCGCGGGGCTCACGGGCAGGCTGAGCACGGGGTTCAGGCTCTGGAAGCTCTGCTCCATGTAGGCGTTGCGGTGGGGTCCGTTGTGCAGCTTTAGTGCCTCCTCTGAAAGCAAAAGGAACCATTACATCATTAGAAGAGCCAGGAAGCTGGCACCTGCTGTGTGCCTGGTACCACACTGGGCACTGGTGAGGCTCCACTCAATTCACGGGACAACCTCACGAGGAACTAATATTCACAGTCCCATTGCACAGATGAAGAAACAGAGCCCACATCAGTTATGGCCCCACTTTAGAGCAGAACAAAGTTCATTCATTCAGCACATATTTACATAGCACCTTCTATAGCCCAGACATTCATTCATTCAATGCACATTTACTAAATAAGGCATGCATTCATTCATTCATTCATTCATTCATTCAATAAAGATTTATTAAGTGCCAGGCTCTATTCTATGGGGTCAGAGAACCAGACAGTCAAGGCGATTGCAATCCAGTGGGGTAGACTGATGACAATAAAGGAATAAATGAGTAAATAAATAAGGTTGTTTCAATCAGTGATAAATGTCACGAAGGGAATACATGGGGTATTGAGTCATAGCAGGGGACTGGCACACTGTGGCCCTTGGGCCATGTCTGGCCCCTACCTGTTGTTGTAAGTAAAGTTTTATTGGAACATGGCTATGCACATTTGGGTAGATACTGTCTGTGGTTGTTTCGGTGCTACAACAGCAAAACTGAGTAGTTGAGACACAGACCATCAGTGGCCTGCAAACCCGAATATATTTACTATCTAACCCTTTACAGCAAAAGCCTTCCGATCCCTGGGTTAGAGAGTGATGAGGTTTATTTTAGATGGGGTGAGCAAAGGAGGCCTTTATTTTGAAGAAATTCCCACTCACTGCTTATTTTATTGTCAAACACAAGACTATACATATTTAAAAATATTGGCTAATGATTCTGGTGAGAATTAGAATAAAGGATTACAAGAAACCTCCTTGTAAGACAAAGCAGCGTTCAGAAGACAACGCGTCTTATTTCCTTGACAGAGCCGGTCACCCTCGGTGGCAACCAGGATAGCCTGGATAGTCAGAGGGTTATTTTCTCACATGTGTGGTCTTGAGTGGGTCCCTCTAAACGCAAGGGGAAACCCAGCTGAATTAAAAATATGCCTTGACTAACAGACAAGAAAGTCATTCCTCCCGTTCCCAATGCTTCAGGAAGCTGAGGGGCTGGGCTCTACGGTCTGGAGGGTCCAGTGGAAGAACGAAGACTAGCAGGCATGGGCATATATCCTGTCCTGCTATGATTTAGCAGCGCTTCTCCCGTTCAAGTTAGGGAGGTCCGTGTTTATCAAGCTGGCCCCAGCCCACTGCTCCCTGATGCTGGCAGACAGGGCGGGAAACTCCTGCATCACTTGCCAGGAGAAGAGAGGCTGTTCTCTTTTCTGCAGGTCTAATTTCTGTACTAGAGCCACCCCATGGCTCTATCCTGCAGATGGGGAGCGGGGAGACACCCAACCCGACAAAACGCTGGCATGCAAAGCGAAGAGAGCAGCTAGCAAACATCTGAACATCAAATATTGCTGTTGATACAGAAAACTCTTATGAAAGGTGAGGTTAACGTGGGACGTACTCTTACAACATCAGCCTGCAGTGCTCGCCTCTATAATTAAATTTTCTTCAATTCCATCTCATCAAATTTCTTGAGATTACTAGGGACGCATCAATAGCAAATTACTCTTGATGAATCATTTTACAAATTGCATGGCTCCCACCTTCGTGCTCCCTGTCACTGGAACATCGTTAACAGATAGTTACGGATGACGATGTGGGAAGAGGGGGTGCTCCCAGTGTGGTAGAATGACCCCCAGCTCATGCTGGTCATGGGTGGGAAAGCCTTGCCAGCCTCAGAAACCAGGAGAAAAAACTGGGAAACTCAGGATGCAGTGAAGGGCCCAGGCTACTTTACTGGGGTGGGGGGTGGGGGGATTCAGGACCACTCTTTTGTTCTGTCCACCAGGTGCGTCCGACATGAGGAGCAGGCCGCCCTTTCCATCGCTCCCTCCACATCTGGCTGTGGAGATCCCGAGGAAGGCCAAGGACGTGAACCTGATCAAGGGACGCTTGAGGGGCCCCGAGTGGCCGTGTGCTGGTCCAGGCAGTTCTGGGGAGGCTGCCTTTTGTCCGTTTCAGGGGGGAGTGGAGAAGCAGACTCCCATCTCGAGAAAACACGAGGTCTCTTATCTTTCTGCTTGCTCAGCACAGAAACTTAGCATAAATCGACAGAATCCATTTCGACACTCCCTTTCCTTAAGACTCCGGGTGTCCCCTCCCCATATCTATGTCCCCCCTCCTTGTGCCATGGACTAATGGCAGCCAGCTCAGAACTCTTAGCTAACAGAGGCTGCAATCCTTCTGCCTTCTGGGTTTGTGATCTGTTAGATGGAGATGAACAATTTCAAATCCTGAGAGAGACCCTGGAATCCTGTTTTTAAGAATTTATTTTATGGATGTATCTGCATGGATGCATATAGTTTTAGGTTCAAGAATCTTCTTTGCAGTGTTATCTATGAAAACAATGACAGAAGCTATGTGTCCACCAATGGGGACAGATAGATTGGGGGTCCTTAAAATATATGCAGACTTGGAAAGTGACCAAAGCAAGTTTCACTACGAAATGCATCACTCTGCTTTTACAAAATGACAATATGTTTGTGATTTATTTTGTGTGTTTATGCTTATGCTTTAAAAGCACTAAGAAACCTCTAGAAGGATGCACACCAAACTCTTGGTAGTGGTTCCTCCTGGTGGTGGGATTGAATGGAAAGGAAGATGTTCGCAGTGATAAAAGGAAAGGAGAAAATAGAAAAATAAAATTAACCCTTTTGGATGAAAAAAAAGAACAAAAAGGCAGGTACATCAGGGATCTGACATCCCTCTGTCTGCCCTCCATGCTCAGTGGAAACCACCATCCTGAAGTTTGTTTATAATTCCCTTAATTTCCTCTCAGCTTTCTACCGACAAAGGAATCCTGAATTAATCTATTGTTGGCTTGGCCTGGCTTTAAACTTTAAATACATGCGCCCTCATTATGATTCCTTCTGTGATGTTTCCCCCCCAACATTATGTTTTAGAGACTCATTCAAATGCTCCATCGTCGACGTTCCAATTTAGTGCTATTACGAACAGCTCTGCAATATTTCTGCCCAAGTCTCTAGAGCATATACCTAGGGGTGGAATTTCTGTGCAGTCGGGTAAGTGCATGTTCAACTTTACCAGAAAATGCTAAGCCATTTTCCAAGCTCATTTCATCGCTTAACCCTCCCAGCAGCACTAAACGACGTTCATGACTCTCTGACCTTCCCGCTGTGAACACTCTCGAACCCTCCAATGTTCCCCAACATGACGGGAGTGAAGCAGGGTCTCTTTTTTTCTTTTCATTTACATTTCTCTCATTATCTGTGAAGCTGAGCATCTCTCTATCTGCATGTGGGCCATTTATGTTGTTTTTCCTTTTACAACAGAGGTTAATAATCATTTTTCTATAAAGGGCCAGGTAGCAAATATTTTTGGCTTTGTGGGCCAGGCAGTTTCTGTCACAATTATTCCACTCTGCCACTGAGGCCCCAGAGCACACATAGTCGATGTGAAACTGAATGGGCATGACTGTGTTTCAATAAAACTTTATTTACAAAAACAGGAAGTGGGCAAGACTTGGCCTGTGGCTATGGCTTGTTCTGATTTATGGAATTTCTTTACATATTCTGAATATGAGCACTTTTTTTGTAAGTGTCACAAATACTTTCCACTAGTTTGTTGTGTGTCTTTTTACCCCGTGTAGTGACTTTCAACCATTTTCATCTCCCGGCAGACATAAACTAATTACTAACACTCTGCAGCACACCAAAAAAATATATATTTTTTGCCAATCTGACCAAAAAATAGGTATAATTTCGATTCATTCACACTGGACGGTATTGTGTTGGCTGTTGTCATTTTGTTTTGTTTTGTTCTGTCAATCCTCACCTAAGGATATTTTTTCCTTTGCTTTTCAGAGAGAGTGGAAGGGAGGGAGGGAGGGAGGGGGAGACACACACTGATGTGAGAGAGACACAGCAATTGGTTGCCTCCTGAACGTGCCCCAACTTGGGGGGCCTGGGGAGGGAACCTGCAACCCAAGTACATGCGCTTGACTAGGAATTGAACTCGAGAGAGACCCTTCGGTGGGCAGGCTGACACTCTACCCACTGAGCCACACCGGCCAGGGCAGCTGTTGTCATTTTTTATTTGACAATCTAAGGGAAAAGAGGTCAGTGCCCAGACTAAATAGTCAGGTATTGCAGGTTTTAAAAATTCTTGCGGCACATCAGTTGAAAATCGCTGACCTGGTATATCATATTTTTGACGAACAGAATTTCCTGTTTTAATTAATATTTTTTGCACAGTGAACAAGATTTGCTAAAACTCAATATCTTCCTGCGTTTATTTTCCATCTTGTCTTAAATATGATCAGGCCCTTCTGGGAGTCCAATGGGAGAGCATCTAATAAAAAGTTATCTAATTCATAGACAGATGATGTCACCACAGTGTGCAGGTAGAAAAGCAAATCTTGAGAACACAGAGCATTGCTCTAGAAAGTGGTCCCCTTCCCCACATCTGGGCAGCAATGCCTGCTCAGGCGAAGGACCCATGAGGCCCTCAGGATGGACTATTTGCCCTTGGGGACAGTGGTAGTACTCACCCGGTTTGATGGGCTGCCTGCTGGAGAAGGTCAGAGGTGCAACGAGGAATTTGGTCTCTGCAACTGGCACCCAGTGGTGGAGAATTTTCACTGTCCAGACCCCAGGCCTCAGGGGCAAGTTCAAAGGGGGCTTGTAGTGGGTAAATTCGGCAGTGGATTCAATCAGGATGTCGTAAGTGGCTGCAATGACGTTGACGGGATCCACCCAGATGACAGTCACCGTCACGTTGGGGCCCTTCCCCCATTTCTGCATGCCTACTGGCTCGTCCATGGGCCCCAGGAGACCCCCAAAGTTGCGGAAGAGCCTCTCCTTGGCATCCCAGTCAGTGCCGACCTGAAACGAGAGTGAGTCCTGAGATCACTGAGCCTGAGCTAAGGTGCTGGGTCCAGGAAAGGGCTAGGATCTTGCTTACTAGGCTTCACCTACTCATTTTACAGATGAGGAAATGGGGAAACTGAGGCTCTAATTAAGTTACTTGCTCAAGGTCAGACAGGCAGTAAGCAGAAGATCTGGGATTTGGACCCAGGTTGGGGAATTACAAGGTCTGTGGTCTATTCACTAAACCTTTGGGCCTCCTGTGCCTGGCACCCGGTGTGTGCTTTAGAAAAAAATGTGCACTGAATGAATGAATGAATGAATCCCTGCTTTCAGTCCATTTTAAGGAAACATACACCCCGCCATTCAACAGGTACAGCTGGTTTCCACTTTGCTCCTTGGTTTTCCAGATCACATGCCTCCATTTAGTGTGATTGTTCTGAGCAAGACAGGGGCTCTGGTTTTGGAGCCACCCTGTCATAAACTAGAAAAAAAGAGGGCCCCTCAGCATCGCCTGTCATCTGCAGGAGTTCACAAGGCTTTCCCAGGAAGAGACAGCTCTGGCCTCCCTAACCCATCCTGAGCTGGACCCTAGGGATGGAGACGGTTGTACAATCCACCCTTCCTGCCAGCCAGCGGATTCGCGGCTTTGACCCTCTGTGAATCCACACGTGCCTTCCCGCCTTCCACTTCTGTCGCCTGCAATCTACTCTCCACCCAGTAGCCAGAAAGACATTGTGAACTGTCCTCCGACCGCTCAAATCCCTGCGCCTGGGCCCGCTGCTCTCTCGTGGTGCCCAGCACTGTGCTTGGCACACACTAGGTGCTCAATCATCCGTCGAGTGAATGACCTGACAAAAAATGAATGAGCTGCAGAGATCCCTGATACTGAGCTCTGCTGCTGTTTCAAATCAAATTAAATTGGGGTCTTCTGCTCGCAGGAGGTTTAGTGGCAGTGCTTCTGAGGACAGCATGGGGCATGCTGGAGGCAGATGCCGAGCCACCATCAGGCTCGCACTGCTCCTCTGGCCTCTGCACGGCCAGCATCTGCAGTGCGTGTGCCTGCGGGTGAGGGTGCAGGGGGCGACAGGCACACCTGCACCCTGAGAACGTTCCGCACGCGGGGCGCAGGCAGGAGCTGCTGTGCTTTCTCCTAGCTCCCACCACGAGTCACCGTGTCCGTTCCGGCCACAGAACACAGAGCTGCACGGCCAACGGGGCCGAGAGCGTGTGCCACGCGTCACGCCGAATGCCTGGCCGCACCGACTCGTTTAACCGCACTCCCAGCTCCACAAAGGGGAGGCTCTTGTCGTTACCCCCATTTTAAAGATGAGCAAACAGGCTCAGAGCAGTTCGATAACTTGCTACGGTCGGTGAGGAGCGGAGTCAGCGGGGGGCCCCGGGAAGTCTGACCCCAAAGGCGATGTTATCTACTCTTCGATGTATTGTCACTCAGTCACTCACTCACTCAGTCACCAACACGCGTGCCGAATGCCACCACCTACCAGGGGGCCTATGATCCACGCACATTCATAGGCTCACAGCTTGCTTCAGGTTTCTGTCTTTAGACCGCGGCCTAAAGAGTGGCCCTAAGGGTAGGAGAGGTAGGGGTTGCTGTGACATTTCTGTCCCTCTCAGACTTGTGAAATCTCGGCATTTTTCTGCCACCCTGTGGGTCAGCAGGGGCTGGGTGCTCCTGAGGACCCCTGGGGTCTCTCGCACAGGCTGGAACACAGTAGGAATTAAAATGATACTATTGATTGAAGTAAGAGCAGGATTCAAGCTCCGCCTCAAAGTCTTAAAGATTTTTCTAAAGAAACCCGATCCTAAGTGCAATCCCCTTCAGTATCTTGTTGTTTTTAAGTCTGGTCTCTCACTGAGAGGTCTGGTCTTTTTGGGTCTGCTCCTTTCTGACCCTCTCTCCCCGCTCCACTCACCCCCTGCTCCAGGCCCCCCTGGGACACTCTCTCTTGCCTCTGATCCTGTGTCCACCCCCAGCTCTCTCTGCCAGTCTGCCTTCTTTCCCTACTCTCTTCCTGACCAGCTCTTATTTATCATCTAGATCTCATCCAGGGTGTCACCTCTACCTGGAAGCCTTCCCTGCTTAGAGGCACCACGGAGGTGCTTCTCTAAGCATGTGCCCATCGTAGCTTTTTTTGGGGGGGAGGGAGGGACAGCATTGCAACTTTTAATTTAGTCTTTCTCCCTAGCCCAAGACTGTCAACTCCATGAAGGTAGAGATGACATCCAGCTTGTTCATCAATGTATCTCTAGTGCCCAAAACAGTGCTGAGCACATAGTAGGTGCTCAGTATATCTCTATACCTCTCCATCCATCACCTATCCATGTCATGAATGATCAGGAGCTGAGCACACAGACATGTAAAGCGGCCGACAGTGGAAAACCTAGATCTTGTTTCTAAACTCTGAGAGGAGAAAGTCAGCTGCTGTCCCCAAGCACGAGGGAGGAGGGGCTTCCCGAGACGGAGCCCTGCTGCTGTCACAGCCTCTGTGGCCTTCACGATCATCTCACCAATGCTCTGGAAGTCCACACCATTCACTACAAAATGATCAACTGCTCATACTTAAGGGCATGTTCAAGTTCAAGCGTAACATACTGCTCCCCCAGGGTCAAACCCACCAAAGGCTTCCTATGGCATTTAAAATACAATCCAAAGTTCTTTCCAGGGCCTGCAAGATCCCTCCTGATCTGTCCCGTCCCTCAGAGAGCTCCGTCCTATCACCCTCCCTCTCGATCACTGTGCTCTGGTGGCACTGGCTTTGCTGCTCCTTGAGTATGCCAAGCTCCTGCCTGGAGCCTCGGGGCCGTTGCACATGCTCTTCTCTTAGAAGATCTAAAAATGTTCCAGTTCTTTTACAGTTTTCACCCCTAAAATTATTCTCAGAAAAGCCTTCCTGAATGAATCATCCCATTGAAAGTAGTTCTCATTAGCCTCTCGAGGCCCCAACAATCACATGAATGGAATTTTATTTTCTTTGTATAATACTTGCCATTAGTTGAAATGTTTTTTGTTCATTTATTTGCTCACTCATTGGCTGCCCCACTAGAGAGCAGTTCTATGACACCAAGGGTCTGGTCTGTCTGGTTCACCACTGTTCCTTCTGGCCTCACATATCACAGGCACTAGGTGACTCTCCAAGATGCCAGCATGGGACTCCCACGGGATGGAGAAATCTATCTGAGCTGCCCATCTGCCATGAGCCAGGCCCTACGCACAATCCTGGGACTGTGCCAACACGAGGGAATTTCTCAACAGCCCATGAAGTGTCCGTGCAGGTCTCTCCCTCCTTCTTGTCCAACTTTACATTTGCCTTAAAATAAAGGCTTTAGAAAAAATTCAAAATACAAGATTCAGGGCTCACATGTTGGTTCTCTGCCAGAGATCTTGGTGGCTCTCACACCAAGGGACCGGAGCTAGAGCAGGAACCTTCACAAATCACCAGCCACGAGTGGCTAGCGTCATTTGTCACTGCCAGAAGTGCCCGGTTTCCCAACGGCAGGCTGATAAACAGGGAGAGCCTGGCCACTAGGCATCCATCTCGTTAATGGGACATTAATGTCTTCAATTGGCCGCCTGGGCCCCCAGCACAGACTCCAACTGGGGCAGTGTCTAATTGCCCCCTGGTGCCAATAATTTATGGAGAGGGCTCCCATGGCAGCTCAAATCCAGCCAATCCATTTGGAGTCTTAATTGAAAACGATGGCTTCACAAGAAACTCCTACCCATGCTTGTTCAGTGCCCACTCAGCAGGGCACAGGCCCGCCAGGTGGGGTTATAGGTGGCTAGAAAAAGACCGGCAAGGAAAATATAAGTGGGTAAGAATACTTACCCCCAGCCCACTCCCATCCCTCAAGATTCTCCACATTCTGAAATAGGCCCCCAAGCCAGCAGCCAAACTCATTGCTGGCGCTTAACACCAGGGATAAATCACTGCTTTAGCCACTGGGCGACAGGGAAGGCAGAAAGCCCCTAAGTAGTTTTGTTTGGGCAACCCTCACCAAGCCTGATCCTGCTTTCCCTTCCTCCCATGGTCTCCAGCCAACTGCAGGCACTCATTCATTCAGAAACCTTTGCTGTTTTTGACACTATTACAGATGTCCCTCACTTCCCCCTTTGCCCACCTCCACCCATCCCCCACTCCCTCCCTTGGCCTTCACCACACTGTTGTCTGCGTCCATGGACTATGCATATATGTTCTCTGGCTAATCCCTTCACCTTAGTTAGCATCTACAAATGCTACATGCCCTTCTATGTGCTGGGGATACAACAGTGAGTGAGAGGGATATCGCCTCAGCTCTCTTGTGTACAGTCACCAAGTGATCAGAGAAACCAAAAAGGTCACATTAGATGGTAAATGCTAAGAAAAAAATAAAATAAGGATGTGAAGAATGTAGCTACTGTGGCATAAGTGGGTGGGCAGAGAAAGCTTCTTGAAAAATGTAACATTTGGATTTAGATCAGAATGACCAAAAAAAGGCGAAAACCTGCAGGAAAGCATTCTAGGCAGGAGGATCAGCACATGCCAAGCCCGAGGCAGGAACAAACTTGGCATGTTTGACAAATATGCAAGTGTGAGTGGGGAGGAGAGTGGTACTGGATGAAGCTGGAAATGCAGACAAAGGGCAGATCAGGTCTGGAGGTAGGGCTGATGTTACAAGGGTGGTGCTGGATAGATTCATCTTCCCAGGCAGAAAAATAACTAAAAGTTGATGCTGTACTGGAGAGGTAGAAACTACATTCCATAGTTCCATACATCCATGCATCAGTCCATCTGTCCAATCACTGACATACCTGTCCATCCATCCATGCATCCATGCATCCATCCACTCATCCATGCATCCATGCATCCATCCATCCACCCATCCACTTATTCATCCATCCACTCACCCATGCATCTATTATCCATCCATCCATTCACCCACCCACCCACCCATTTATCCATCCATCCATCCATCCATCCATCCATCCATCCATCCATCCATCCACTCATCCATTCGATGATTGATCTGATACTTATTTTAAGCTAAACCCTGTGCTAAAAACTAAGGAGACAAAAGCACAACTAAGCACAGGATTTGCAGCCTAAGAGACCTGGGTTTAATTTTGAGCTCTCCCACTTCCTAGCTATGATCTAGAAAATCACTGAATCTCTATACGCTTCAGTTTTCTAATATGTAAAACAGAACTAATGCCACTACTTCATTAGGAAACTGGCTTGTTATTGTTCTATTATGAACACAAGTTTAGGAGGTGTCACTAGCTAGAATAAAAAATTAAAAAAAAAATAGTTCTACTATAAAAAATAGACCAAGGCTCCAGGTTGGTTTGGTCTACTGTCCCTCTCCTCCTGCCCTGTTAAGATGCCAGTTCCAGTGTTTGGGACTGGAGAACCTTCTTCAGGCACAGGGTGAGCTCATCTTTGGGGTTTTCCAAGTCCCCTTCTCCTCCATCTCCAGCTACAGGTGTCAAATCATGAAACAAGACCCAGCAAGAAGGGGGATGTAAAAGACAGTGAATTATAACAATGTCTGGCCTCTTACCTCAGAAAACTGAAGCCTCCCAAAGTCGCTGGGTGGACTTGCAATCTTGAAGACTTTCTTTGGCATCACCCATGTCTCCAGCGTCTCGAGTTTGCTCACGGCCAGATTGGTAGCATGATGCTTGATCAGAAAGCCCTGGAAGCGGTCAGCAAGGAAGTAGAGGTGGACAGATGCTGGGTGGCCCATTGGATAGTACCTGGAAAACATGCACAGTCTCATACGAGCTGCTCATGGGTCAGGGTTGGAGATGTGGAGGCTCACAATGGGGTGCCCGCCCAGCATGCCGGTGTTGTTCCTAAAATAACCCCCATTTTATACAATGCTTAACATATTCCTGAAAGCTGACTCTGTGTATCTATGATCTCAATAACTACTAACAATAGCTTTTTGGTTGATTATAAATGTAAAGTACGTTGACTCTATGAAAGCACAATAAAGAATATACGAACTGCTACTTTTGATGCTTCTTTACATAGACGATGTCAATTTACAGATATTTATTGACCCTCTGGTGCTAGGTCCTGGGAAGCAATGATGGTGTGCAAACAATGTCATATTGACCTACTTCCCTTCAGCCTTATTTTCTATGCATATATTTGCATAAATCTCATGTAGCTGAGGTCATAATATACATACTGGTTATATCCTGCTTTTGCTTCATAGTATTTCCCAAGCATTATCACACGTTTTTGAAAAGTCTCTGAAAACATGATACACACATACATTACTCCACTACATGCAATGCTGTAGATTACAGAGCAAGTTCCCATCATTGGCTATGTAACTGGTTTCTACTTTTTTGGCCATTCTGAACAATACTGCATTAAATATCCTTGAGCAAACACAGTTTTTGGAACCTCTTTCTTTCCCCCTCTCTCTAATCTCCAAGGGGCTCTCTATGTCTGTTGTCCAACTTTATCAAAAAGGTTGTGCTGATTGGCGCTCTCACTGTCCTTCTCAGCCACGACATTGGATGTTTATCCCTCAAAATTAATCCATGAAGAGGTAGCTGTTGTTTTAAGATGCATGTTTTTGATCCACAAAGGCTCCCTGGGAGAAAGGGGCAGGGAAATTAAGCAGAGATGCCCCAGGAGGGAGCAAGGGAGGGAGGAACTTTGGAGAGCCCAGCTCTGTCTTTTCTCCTGGTGGAATAAAAGGCTGCTGGCTTCTGCAATGTGTAAATTGCACAGCACTTAGAGGTGCTTGTGGCTCCTTAATAACAGCGTTCCACAAATCACTGTTTCTGCTCAGCCTCTTTCCCTCTGGTCTTGATCTGGCGCTTAAGTCTTTATGTCCAATTACAATGGTTAGGGAAGCCGCCTTCCTGTGTTTCCGCATCTCCAGAAATCACTGCCTAGTTACTGGGATGCCTCCAGGGCTCTGAGAAAAAAGCCTGCACCCTCTTCAGACTGTTTGGTGGGTGTCATGGCTCACACAAGTCTGCTTTGGGTCGGACTTCGGGAGCCAAAACCCCTCACCCTGGACTGTGCTGCAGACCTCTGTGCTGAGATGGAGACGTTTTACAGCTGTGCTCTCCAACACAGCAGCCCCTAGCCACTTGTGACTAGTGGGCACTTGAAATGTGGCTGCTGTGAGTGAGGGACTGAATTTTTTATTTCACTTCATTTTAAATAATTTTAACTTAAATACCGACTGGTGGCTAGTGGCGACTGTACTGGACGGCACAGATAGCCCTGATAGGATCTTGTGGTCGCTTGCATCAATGCCTCCAATTCTTCCCCTCTTCTGTCTCCATGCTCTTTTCCACATGGCTTCGCAGGCTTCCTTGCCCTGGTGAGGCAGAGCCTATTTCCTCACTCCTGACTCTGCTTTGGCCAGCAGAATGTGGCAGAAGGTAAGGCATGCCAGTTCCCATGCAGGGCCCCAGGAAGCCTTGCACATTTCCTCTCCTGTATTTTGTGATGAGAGCATGCCTTTGCTGACCAGGTAAGGATTCCATCGTAAGCATTAATCAGAGCCACTTATGGTACTCAAGCAGGGGATGGTGTATATGGCTATCATGAGGTTGTGGACACAAGCAGGAGGGAAACAAATAAGGAAACTCCTGCAAAGCTCCAGGGAAGGCATGGTGGCGGCCTGGAGCAGGAGGCTGGCAGTGCAGAGAGGGGGAGAGGCTGGATTCAGGAGGAGACAGCAGGACTTCTTGATAGAAGAGGAAGGAAAGCTGGTGATCAAAGATTAACTCCTTGGTTAACTGGGAGCCTGCCGGGCTAGCCTGCTGGAGGATGAGACATTTGGGACATAGCAGAGCCACCCCAGTTGTCCCAGCCAACAACTCCCAGCCAAGAATAACAGAGCCCTGCTCCCCACCTGCAGCGGCTGCAGATTTGGGAGAGACGACAGCTGAGACCAGGAACACTCCCCAACTGACCCGCAAACTTGAGCTCTACGTCAATGTCAATGATTATTATTTCTTTTTTTCCTTTTTAAAAAATATATCTTTATTGATTTCAGAGAGAGGAAAGGAGAAGGAGAGAGAGAGACAGAAACATCAATGATGAGAGAGTCATTGATCGAGCCCACAACCCGGGCATGTGCCCCGACCGGGAATCGAACCCCGATCGCCTGGATCCTAGGTCGACACTCAACCGCTGAGCAACACCCGGCTGGGCAATGATTATCATTTCAAAACACTGATTTGGGGCTTGTTAGGCGGTATTATTGCAGTAGCTAAATAATACACTGTCAATGTCTGTTCTGTAAGGTGGGTGGGGTCAGTGACGGTGGAAGAACAGGAGAGCTTGTTGGCATGGGAGTCAAAAGAAAGAGTTTCCAGAAGGGAGCAGTCCACAAGAGGTCCTGCTAAGGAGTCAAGTAAATGAGCAATGGTCAAGCACTCTGGTCACCGAGGAGTTAGTCTTTGATCGCCTGCTTTCTCTTCCCTTCTATCAAGAAATTCTGCTGCCTCCACCTGAATCCACTCTCTCCTCCCCTATGCACTGCCAGCCTCCTGCTCCAGGCCACCACCATGCCTTCCCTGGACCTTTGCAGGAGTTTCCTTACTTGTCTCCTGCCTGCTTTCCATCCACTACAACCTCATAATAGCCATATCCACCGTCCCCCGCTTAAATGCCGCATGTGGCTCCGCTTAATGCTTATGATGAAATCCAAACTCCTCGCCCAATCTACAAAGCCCTGCCTCCTTCTTAGCCTCATTTAGTTTCTCTCTGCCCCAAACCACTACCTTCTAGTCACACAGACCTTATTTTGGATTCTACATAGACATTATTTTGGATTCCTGAACACACTAAGCTCATTTCCACCTCAGGGCCTTTGCACAGGATAGTCTCTGTGCTGGGAATGCTTGTCTCCTCTTAGATTGCATGGCTGGCTCTGATTTACCATTTTGCTTAAATGTTACCACCTCAGAGAGATCTTCTTTGACTGCTGAATCTTAAGTCACAAACTCATTGCTATCACGTGACTTTACCTTCACGCCCAGCAGAGCATTGATCCCAACTGATCATTTGTTCTTGTGTACCAGTGCTTAGGCATGGCCTGTCTTCACACCAGAATGAGAGGGCTTTGAACCCAGGGGCCTGGTCTGCCTGGGTCATGGCTAAATGCCCAGCACCTAACATAGAGCCTGACACATGGTGGATGCTCAATCAATACTTGTTGACTGAGATAAAATTCTAGAAAGATTTTCTCTTAAACCCTTTGCTTCTAAGATACATCTAGAATACATGTAACCCAGGACTGAACACAAAGCCTTCCGGTACTTGTCTTGACTGTGTACGATACCTAATTAAGACTAAGAAGGGAGCTCATTTTAACTATATATACAACACAACAGAATGCCAGAGATGCATTAATTTAACCCAAAGGTATTTTTTTTTTCTTATTAAATAAGTAGGCTTTGAAAAAATTAAGACACAAAAATTGCAATTTCTCATTTATCTTGAAAAATAGCTGGCAGCTCAGTGTCTGCATTCCCATAGGTCAAGAACGTGCTGGAGCTCAGCACCGGGACCACGGGCGCTCCAGGCTGGCACCGGCAGCTCACGCTGTAGGGGCCAGCACCGGCTGACACACGCTACTTGCCTGGCCCAGGAGGGCATTTGAATTTGAGGACTTGTAATAAAATACTGACATCTTTATCTCTGGAGGGTGGCTCACAAGCAAAGTTTATTTTCTTGTTCTCTCAAGCTGCCTTTTCGAAAATTTCTGCAACAAGCATGAGTTATTTTATAATGAGAAAAAAATCAATAAACATTATTTTTATGAAAGTTTATCCCACAGATTGGAAAGACACAATTTGCATGAAGTGCCCAAGGAAAATGAGACTCTTGAAATAAAGTTTTCACTTGCTGTTTCCCCAGATATCCTAGGGGCAGGGATTTACTCTCCTTTGCCTTCTGGGATAAGGGTCCTTCGTCCTGATTTATTTTCAGGCTCACATTCATAAATATATCGGCTTTGCCCACAGCAAGGCACAGTAGTTCTATTATAATAAAAAATGAGGGAGAAGTCAAAGGATTCCAGGCCGGAGGCACCTTGATGGCCACTTAATCCCAAAACAAGTACTGGGAGAAAATTTCAACAACCTAAATAAATTGGGGGTGTCTTGGAATTTCTTATAGGATCATTTACCTTATAAATTCTAAGAAGTGTGTGATTAAGACTATTCTTGAATGACATTCAGCTCCCAAGCGTGGCACTGGGCTCTGTACTGGGGATTCGTACTGTGCCCAGGCTAGCAGGGGGAGAAGACCTTCACCACTGACCTTGTCCCAAGGTACTGCTGCTACACCCAATGGGAGGGTTGGAGGTAAGTCTGAACTATTTTCAGCTTGGGAGAGGGAGGGGGTGGGCTATCCGGGGGAGCTCTCAGCAGGTTTCACAGCGGATGTGGCACTTGAGATGGCCCTTGGAGACTGGAAGAGGGTAGACTTTTAGGGGACAGTGGGGCTCTAAGCAAAGGAAAGCACAGAGGAAGCAATGAGCAGTTCATGTAACCAGCTATGGAGGGTGTAGCTCACATACTAGGCTCCCTGTTGACTTTGGCAGCTTAATAATAATGGCATGAACATTTACTAAGCAGTTTGTATCTAAAATGCTGTTCAAATGGGGGTAATAATAATACATAAGTCACAACGTCATTTCTTAGGATTATTTCCTTTAAACCTCATGACACCTTATGCTGTAAGGCTTTTTATTATTCCCATTTTACAGATGAGGAAACTGAGGCTCAGAGAGGTTAATCACTTGTCCAAGGTCAACAGGTAGTAAATAAGAGTTGAGTTCAATCAGTAGGTCCCAGGCTCCTAATTCCCACTGGGCTTCCTCCCTCCCTGCCTCCCTCCCTCTTTACTCTTTTTTAAGATTTTTAAAAGTTGATTTTGAGAGAGAGAGGAAGGGAGAAGGAGAGAGAGAAACATCGATGTCAGAGCCAAACATCACTCAGCTGCCTCCTGCAGGCCTCCTACCAGGGATGGAGCCGCCACCTGCACATGTGCCCTGACCAGGAATCGAACCAGCAACCTCTCAGTGCACAGGACAGCACCCAACCAACTGAGCCACAGCAGCCAGGGCTACACTGGGCTTTCTTTAAGCCAAGACCTGCAGGGAGAGGGCAGAGGGCCGAGGCCATGAGGAGAAAACAATAAACCGTGGCAGCCCTGCAGAAACCCAGCTGGCCCCGTAGGAGGCCCCAGCCAGGAAACTTCCCCGTGTTCCCGGGATATTCACAACAGTTCCTGAGAAGAGGGAAGAGCTGGCCAAGGAGGGGCGCACGGCCGTGGAGAGAGAATGATGCTATTTTTTTTTTCTTTTTGCTTTAAAAGAGGGAGGTGGGAGGAGGGGAAGAGAGGACGGCAAAGAGAAAGAGAGTGATTAGAGGCACTTCTGAAAATCCGGCCTAAAAAAAATAATCTGAAAAAAAAAGGAGAGTATAAGAGGCTTTTCTGCAAAAAGATATTCATCAGGACATTATTTACAATGGCCCATTACTGACAATAGCAACAGGAAAGGGCTGGATGAAGCAAACTCGCGAGTTTCTGCTCCGTGGAACAGCAGCGGCGGTAAAAAGGATCATTAGCGTCACGGAAAGCGCAGGGCGGCGGGGAGGGGGCTAATATTATAACTCCGATCAGGGACGAACAGGACGCCAACTTCTCGTTGCAAATATGTACACATCTGCCATGCACATCGCCAGGGAACGGAAGAAAAGCCAAGGAAATGAGAAGGGCTGCTTGGCTTAGGGAAAGACAGCGGAGGGCAGGGGATATGTTGGCTCATTTCCCTACCTTCCTTTCTTCTTTCCAAACTTCCTAGAACACTCTCTCCTCAAGTGTCAGCTGGTACCTGCTAGTGGCAGGTGAGATGACCCTGAGTGACACCTGAAGGGGCACCTGAATGCTTTAAATAATAGTTCTGCAGTTTGCCAATGTCTTTGGTCCTATTTTTGGGTGTGGTAATGGTAAGATGGTTATGTATGAAAATGGAGTCTTTCTTTTTCAGAGAGATATATTAAAATATTTACGGCTGAGGTTATGTGATGTCTGGGTTGTGACTCCATCAGACTGATCTGGGAGGAGGGGGCGGTGAAGCAGGATTGGCCCCGGGCTGGTCATTGCGAGAGCTGGGTGACGGGAGCATGGGGTTACACTCTCCTCTCTATTTGGAATATATTTGACATTTTCCATAATAAAAAGTAAAAAAAAAAAAAGTTCCGTATTTCCATGGTTACCTTCCATTTAAGACAAACACAGCTATATAATAGGGTGGCATAGAGCTTCCTTCGAAAATATATATGCTTAGCATAAAAAATGAGCCCACTGAGAGGAAATAATTGGGTAAATATTAGATCTGGTGTTCTGAAAAGGTGAAATTCTGGTGGTGGCTTAGCAGGACATGCTCTGAACGCTGGGATGGTAGCAGAGATGCTTTTTCCACAAAGGAAGGGAGGGGGAAGCAGGCAGTGGAGTTGCAGCCCCTAAGGCAGAGGGAGTTCTGCTCCCTCCTTCCTGGTCCTGGTCCTGTCCCTCTCCCAGCCTGTGTCGCCCTCCCCAGGCTCACCTGCAGCTGTTTTCCCCTTCTGTGTGCAGGGAGGTCTCAGCCCGGCGCAGGCCCAGGCGGGCGAAGGAGTGGTACAGGGTGAGCGCCACGTCGCTCAGGCTCTGGATGCCATCGGGCTCATCGTAGACGTTCTCCCAGTAGGAGCGGAGCCCAGGGGTGCCCGCAGGGTAGTTCCCATACAGGTAATAGTCCAGCTGCCCGATGATCTCCTGGTTCACCACGGCTTCGAACTTGCGGGCAAAGAAGGTGGGCCGGGCTGTCTGCTGTGCTCAAGGGATGAAAAGATCAGTGTCAGCAAGTAGGGCGGGGGTGGGAGTGGGGGCAGGGCTCTGCAGCCAGCCTGCCTGCTTCCGAATCCCAGCTCAGACACTTACTAACCTCTCTGCTCTCAGTTTCCTCCGTTATCAAATGAAGACAACAGTAAAGGTGTTAGGATGGAATGAGTTAATATTTGTAAACCATTTGGAGCAACGACGGGTACCTGGGAAGCATCATTTAAATGTTTGTTAAATAAATCACACCCCAGTGTTTATAGATGGGTTGGATCTCCGAAATCATTTAACTGGAGGTCTAGGGCAAATACAGCCTACGGATATATTTTAATTGTCCAGCAGAGTGTTTTAAAATTGAATTAGCTGGCAATATTTAAAAAGTAGAAGACTTCACAGAAACAGTTCTTGGCTTCTCTTTAAACAGAAATAGATCCAGCAACCCCAGGCCCATGTTCCTACATGGTAACAACTGCTTAAAGCTGAAAAACAGCTGTTCTTTTAGACAAGCATGGTTTCTTCAGCTCATCACAGTCCCTGCCACTCCCTATTGCCTCCTAGGCATTGCAGCAGGGTCAGCATCTCCAGAGAGGAAGTTTAGCAATCTGTATCCAAAAACGCTTCCTTGGTGATTATGATGCAGTCTGAAGACCAATAATGTAAGCCAAGTTTTACTGAGGCCCACAGTTTCGGAAAGGGACTTATCTAAGGTCACGCAGCAAAGTAATGACAGAGCCAGGATTAAGACCCAGGGTCCAGGATTAAAGAAATAAATTACAGAGCATCTGTTATTTACCAGGTCTTATACTATGGTCTGGGTGGGGATCAGCGAACTTTTTTAGTGAAAGGCCAGGTAATAAATATTTCCAGCTTTGCAACTATTTGGCTCTGCTGTTGTACTGTGAAAGTAGCTGTGGACAAAACAGTAGATGAATGGGTGTGGCTGTGTTACAGAAGAACATACAAAAGTAGGCAGTGGGCTGAATTTGGCCCAGATTAGTTTGCTGACCCCTGTCTGGGGCTTCGGACACAATTCAAACACAGCCCCCTTCCTTGAGGAGCTTATGGTCTAGTGTAATTATTGACCTAAGTTTGGGTCTAGTACTGCTTTTGCTGCTGTGGATAAAGAGCCACAATAATGACAATAACTACTTAGTCCTCGCTAGATGCAGGGCATCGCGGTTATGTCGTCACCTCTAATCCTCCTGACAGCTCTGCAAAGCGGGTATCCTGATTACCATTTTACAGATGGGGAAACTGAGCTCAGAGAGGGGAGGTGATATGTACAAACTCACACAGCCATAAGATTGGAACCTCAATCTGATGCCCTTCGAACCCAAGCTCTTTCTACTGCATCATCCTAGGATCCAGTTGCTAACTGAGTAAACTGGGAGCTCCTGGATAACAAATACCTTTCGTATGATCCTGAACATCCCATCTCTTTTCTGCTTCAGGAACCCTTGACACCCCCAGCCTCTGTGGTCAGCTCAGTACCTTTTTAGTAGCACTGAAAAGACAGACCACCTGGGTTCTACTTTCTAGCTGTATATGTCTTTGGGCAAGTCACCCAGGACCTCAGCTTCCGCATCCTTAAAGTGGGTATAATATGGGTATTGAGCAGAGAGTCTGGCACACAGTGTCAGCTGCTATTATTACGTGACTATTATCACTTTCCCCTTGAGCCTGCTACCAGGGGCTTCTAACTCTTGGTTTTCTGGAGGCAGGGACTCAGCCTCAGTGGCAGAGCACTGTTCTTTCCTTGTCCATGATTCTTTGGTCACAGCTGGATCTTGTAAAAGGGCACGTTTCTATATTTATCATTTTCTTCCTCAGATTTCTTTGAACAAGAACTCTCAGTTCCTTCCAGGCAGCAGTTTTTGATTCTGGATGTTGGGGGATATTCTTGCTGTTTGTTTACTGTGAAGGAAAGAGCTGTGAGCACATGACGCTGTCTCCGGTTAGCCAGTCTTTGTCAGAGACCGAGGGACGCTGGGGCTGGAGTGCAAACGCTGCTGCCTGCAGGAGAGCAGCCTGGGATGGTGAGCTCCCTAGAACCGCCACAGCCACTTGCTCTAAATGATGATGTCCTTTGTATGAGGGCAACGACCGGTCCTCTGCAAAGGTGGGAATCCTTTTCTTTCCCTTTTGAATAGGTCGAATATTCCCCTGCGGCCTCCTTGCTGCTCAGCAGATCTTTTCTGCATGGACGGTGGGGCGAAAATGTCACCCAAGTTTATGCCTAAATTAAAATGAGCTCGAGGAGGTCCCTGGGTGGCTCTCAATCTGCCACCAAAAAACAAAAGGCCTAAAAAAATACTACTGCAGCAGCAACTGCTTACAGAGGCGAAAGACCTTAGGTGGGAACCTTGAGGGAATATGGGCCTTGAGGGGTGAAAGCTGCTGTGTATTCTGCACCTGTGCAGACGCAAAACCAGGGAGGCAGCGGGGGCTGGTGCAAAAAGCCCAGGGCTGGACCTGGAAACACGTGGGTGGGCTCTTCAGCCTTGCACTCCATTATGTGTGTGTCTGTGGACCAATGAGTCCCCCTTTGGTGCCTCAGTCTCCCCACCTGCAAGGTGATGATGTCTACTCCCGCGAAGCCAATACCCACATTGGGGTTGGCAAGCAGCCTGGGAGAGAGCAGATTCCGACCCCCGTGCTTAATCATACAGGGCCTCACTGTCACCTGGGGATCGGTTCACACGCAGATCCTGGCTCAGCAGGTCTGAAGCTGCAGAGACTCTGGATTTCTCACACAGTCCCTGGAGATCGCTGATGCTGCTGGTCTGGGACCACACTCTGAGGAGCCAGGCCGAGAGACTGGAAGCTCCACGCGGGCAGGTGGCTCAGTTACGTGGCAGGGTGAGTTAGCAGGGGCACCTCAGGTGACCAGCCTGGCCCTGTTGTCCCCACTCTCCCTCTGGGTTAGTGGTTTGGGCAGCAACATACCATCTCCATGTAGTGGCTCTAGTGACCTCAGAGTGATGTGTTTAACCATTTCTCAGCCTTCAGTCTGTGCTTTCTGCAGCTGGGGTGGGGGCGTGGTGAGGGGTAGAGGGAGGAAGGAGCTTAGGGTGCTGGCCTGGAGGGAGCTGGAGGGGTGCTCACACAGGGTAAAAGCAGGATGCCATTCTGGAAAGGTTTAGGGGCTCCTGGGAAGCAGATGGAGCATTTACTGCCATCCCGCCTCTGCTTTCCCCAGAACTGTAAATCACTAAGCTGTGCAGAGATGCCTTTGAGGACAATAACATTTCTACCTCTTGTTATTCCTTTCAGCTCACAGAATGTGGTGGTTTCCAAGCCTGGCTTTCCAAACTCAAGTTGTAACATATTTTTTTAAAAATCCCTGGACTTCACTGGAGATCAGTGGTTTGCACACAGTGGACATGTGGTGATGCCTGAAGGCATTTCTGGTTGTCAAAACTGCAGTGCTACCAGCAGCCAGTGGGTAGAGGCCAGGTTGCTGCTAAATGGCCTACAGTGCACAGGACAGCCCCCAAAGCATGGACTTATCCAGCCATGTTAACAGTGCTGAGGTTGAGAACCTGCTCCAAATATATTCAAGTGTGTACCCAGAAATATGTTTTTAACAAATATTTCAGGGAATTCTGATTAAAAGGCAATATAAAGAAATGGATACAGCCTGACCGGGCGTGCCTCAGCGGTTGAGCATTGACCCAGGATCCAGAAGATCGGGGTTCGATTCCCGGTCAGGGCACATGCCTGGGTTGCGGGCTCGATTCCCAGCAGGGGGCCTGCAGGAGGCAGCCGATCAATGACTCGCTTATCATTGATGTTTCTATCTTTCTCTCCCTCTCCTTTCCTCTCTATGAAATAATTAAAGGTATATTAAAAAAAGAAAGAAATGGACACAAGTATGGCCTTCCGAAACAGATACATTGGGTTATGTGACCTTTGATAAGGTTTTTTAATCTTCCTATGCCTCAGTTTCCCCATTTTTAAAATGAAATAATAGTTTCAATGATCTAATAAGGTTGTTATGGGGTTAATGAGTCAAGACAGGCAAGGTGGTTAGAATTGTCCTGGCATGGAGTCACCAAAAAGACTTGGCTACTGTTGATGTTATCATTATTATTATCAACAGCCAGGGTTGAAAAATGGGGGATGAGACGGTCACCAGGCCTGGCCTTAGACGCTGCGGAGGCTGGCTGGGGGGTGTGGGCTGGGGCTGCAGGTACGGCAGGCTCACCTGGAAACGGTGGAAGTCCTGGGGCTTGAAGTCATTGGGGGAACAGCCGCACCAGTCCACGATGTGCTTGTACTGGCACTTGCAGCCCAGCTTGCGGTTCCAGTTGGTGATGCGCAGGTTGTTGTCCACCATGGTGTCGCAGTGGGGGCTGTTCTCCAGGACCGTGTGGAAGAAGGACTGCAGGGAGAGAGGGGTCAGCCTGAGACCTCTTCCAGCCTCCCTGGAATGGGCTGGGCAGGGGTTCTTCCCTGGGACCCCCCTGACTGTGAAGAGACTCTCTTGGAGACTCATCTGTTCTTTCTGTAAATGGGGCCTGTGCCAGTCTGGTCTGACTCAGGGAACACTGGATGTTTTGTCCAGAGTGGCTTAATTCTGTTCAGAAGTCTAATGTCTTGAGTCTTTCTCTAATTATCTTTCCCCAGCAGCCTAAAATCTGATTTCAAGATATCCAGGACACCTTCTGTCTGCTCAGGAGAGAGGAAAAGTCCCTCGGGGTATGTCAACATATGGGGACCAGAGGAAAATGTGGGGATAATTTTTCATAAAACCGTGGGCCCTTTGGCTCTTGCTTTGCAAATAGCCAGGTCTGAAACCAATGGGTTTCAGCTCTGAGATATCTTGAGAAGAAAGACGAATGCTCTGGAATTCCAGCCCTGGCCAAAGGAGGTCAGATTCATGAGTGCATCAGGCCTCAGGGCTGGAAGGCATCCCAGGTGCCTCCTGACATTGGAAGTAGTGTGACTACAACCCAGGGAGGTGAAGGGCGGGGGGGCTTTTGCTGTCCACGGTGCTGAACCAGACACAATAGTTCCTCCCAATCCTAAAACTCTTGGCCCACCTCTCCTAGGAACCTGAGAAAGAGGCAATGTTGAGAGTGAAAAGAGAGACCAGAGAAGAGAGACATGGTTAGAGATGTGGAGAGACAGAGAGAGAGAAAGAAAAAGAGAAAGAGAGAGAGGCTTTTCTTTGGACACTGCTTTAACACAACCCAGATACCAGGCAGGTATATTCTCCCCTGCTCTCCACTCCCTGGGGAAAGCTGTTTGGGGATGTGTCTGCCTGTTGTAAATGTATGGCACAGCCCTCAGATTTCTTCTGAACTGGTTCCCTGGAAGTGGTCTGGGAGAAGGGGGGTGGAGATGCTGGAATGGAGGAGGTGGGCCTAACAGGGACCTGGAGTGAGATGTGCCTGTGTGCGCTGGGGCAGGGGAGGGACAGAGAGCCAGCACCAAGATGAGCATCTTGATTAAAATGACCAAAGCCCCAAACCGTCTCTTCTCAATGGGTGGGTGGGCACAGCGAGGCTCCCCCCTGCTCCCCCCCCCAGCTGACCATCCTGTGATGCTAAATGACATGTCCATGAACCTCGGTTTTAAGCTTGAGTTGTCTACAAGCCCAAAGAGGCACATATTCTCCATTAAGTGGTGGGGAAAAGTACCCAATTACCAGCTGCCCTGTGTCCTTTCATAACGATACAGGAATTCTCTTCAAGATAATGGATGAAGAGGTTATCAGAATTGAGAGAAAAGGTGATTTTTGCTGAAATAGGATTAAAAGCTGATTACTTAACATGTGTGCAGAATAGCAAAGCCTGGCCTGGTGACAACAAGCCCATCATCCCTCTGGAGTGACATGGGCAGTCAGCCTTACCCAGAGCTTGCCACTGCCCCAGATGTTGGTGAGAAACATGGAAACCATCAAATGAGATGCACGGTCTTGTCTGGCCTAGAAACACATAACCTGAGTGGTCCAGGGGTGGGGGTGGGGCGTAGCCAGGAAGGAATGATGGGCCATTTGCAGGAGATGTCACAGGCTCAGTAGAAACAGAACCAGCCCTGGAGTTTTCTGAAGTAGGAAATTAAGAGCTAGAGGTCAGGGAGCTTAACCTAGAATCTCTCAGCGCAGGTCTGATAAAGAGGCTGCTGGCATGTCTGTGGCAACACTCCAGATGGGGCCAGGACTATTTCATAGTAGTTTGCTGTCTTATACAATAGGGTCTTTGAAATGGACTGTTTGTGTCCCCCCAAAATTCAAAAGTTGAAATCATAACCTCCAGTGTGATAATGTTAGGAGGTGGGGCCTCTGGAAGCTGATTAGTAGATGAGGGTGGAGCCCGCATAAGTGGGGATCAGTGCCCTTATAAGACGGAGCCCAGAAAGATCCCTAACCCCTTTGGTCATGTTAGAATACAGCAAGAACTGTTGGTAGGCAGTCTGCAACCCAGAAGAGGGCCCTCACCCATCCAGCCTCCAGAACTGTGAGAGTACTTCTCTGTTGTTTATAAGCCACCTACCCTATCGTATTTTGCAGCCCGAACTAGGACAGCTTCCCACCCTGAGGTCTGAAAAGTGGTGACAGACTCCCCGGAGCTTTTCAAATACTTCCAAAAGCCAGCGGGAAATGCTGAGTCTCAAGCATTAGGCCATGGGGGCTGCCAGTGCAGAGGCCAGTGCACACCCAGTAGAGGCCCTGCTGGCTGTCTTGGGAGCAATGGAATTTCTGGTGTGACTGATGAGGTCAACACTAGTGTCTGTCTGTCAGGATATGATAGGGCTCTTCAAAATTAGAAGAGGGATTCTTGGTGTTGAAAAAATTGTTACAGGATTGGTGACCGTGGAGCTGATGGGGATGTGTCCTGAAAGGGCCGGCATTTATAGTTGTGCAGATTAAACACCACACCACTTTGGTGTGTGGGGCTGCCATCAACACTGCAGATATCAGAGGTTTGCATTTTTTAAATAACGGTTTTTTAGAAAATGGCAGTAAGTGTCTTGTTCTAACAAAATCAGCATATTATAATGATTTTAGGACCTATGGGAGCCAAGTGTCTTAAGAAGGAGCTGCCTTCCACCCACCCGGTGTGGCTCAGTTGGCTGAGCATCCTCCCATGCACACGGAGGTCACTGCTTCAATTCCTGACACATGCCTGGGTTGCAGGCTTAATCCCCAGTAGTGGGCATGCTGGAAGCAGCCGATCAATGTTTCTCTCTCATCAATGTTTCTCTCTCTCCCTCTCCTTCCTTCTCTCCGAAACCATTAAAAACGTTTTTGGTTTTTGTTTTTTTGAAGAAAAGTCTGCCTTTTCTACTTTGTATGAAAATGCTGTGGATTGTAGGTGGCAGCACTGGGCATCTACTCCATACGGCCTCCGTAGCCTGGAGGGCACCGGGGGCCCTGCTATAACAGCAAGGTCCCTGGTAGTCAAATGCTATTCTACATTTTCATCTGGATGTTTGGAGGGCTATGTATTGGACTCAACATCACTTTGCCAAAAATTCAGCAAAAATTCAGCATCTGCTTTGCTCCAAAGGCTAGAGAGGGAGCCCCCACCATCCTCATGGATTTTTTTCCTGGATGCTCACCTCAGCAGGAAGCAGGGTATAGGAGTAGAACTGCTTCATTTTAGTCACCAGATCGTCTGTGGAGAACGTCACATACTCCACAAACTTGCGGTTCAGCAGGAACCAATCGGAGCCGCCATCCACTGCAATGCCCTCTGGGATCCGCCGGTCCCCCAGGCGCCACATGTGGGCGTCACACTCCAGGAAGAGCCGGTCCAGGCCCTGTTTCCGGATGAACCTGAAAGAGACAAAGAAGCTATTAGACCAAAGGTGCCTCCACCAGGAGTCCAAATGAGGTGGCACAATCCTGGTGATCAAAGCATTTATTGGGCACTGACTGTGTGCCAGGTACTGAGCCAGGGTTCTGTGTATAGACTGTCATCTGGTCTTTACGGTGAGGCAGGTACTATTATTACACCCATTTTACAAAATAAGTTTTTAAAAACAGCAAAGTTATGATACGGTAACTCATGTGCTCTTTGATTCACACATTAAATATAGGATTACAAAATATTTCTTAAAACACCAAATTTATGATAATTACATGTTTCTTTCCTAACACCTGAAATAACAAGATCTTGTGGCAGGTCTGCTAACCACTGCAGTTGCTAAGAAGCGGTGAGCAGAAATGACGGTTAGAGGTAGATGCATCAACTATAATGTGATATGAAAATATGTGTTTCCTAACAGTTACTGCTCATACTACCGTGGTTTGTTCTCTGTGTTTAGCTAGGTTCCAGTTAGAGTTCAGGGAAAATCAAGAACATTTTCTTCCCATTCAAAGTCACAGGCCCTCTGAATTCCATCTAGGAACTTCAGATGGAGAACTGCTCTAGAGTATATACGTATAAATATTTGGGATTTTGCAAGGCAGGCCGGGCAGCACTGGCACTTCCTATTTTGTAAATGCAGAAGTCTATGGTCAAAGAGCTGAGGGAAGGGATCAATGGGGAAAATATCTGTAATATTTTCAACAATAAAGACAATTTTTTTTAAAAAGCTGATAAAACAGGTATGTGGGGAGACTGGACAGAGCAAGAACCTAACTTTCTGGCCCAAACCCTGTGCATTTACAGAGAGCATTAATTGCAGACCTACTATGTGCCAGGTATTGTGCTGGCCCTGGTGCAAGGCAGGGACTAAGGATGATCCCTGCTCCTCAGGAGCTAGCAACCTAGTTGGGAGCTCAGTCAAGAGGTCTCCCGGCTAGTCAGGGATCCTGCTGCTCCTCCAGCTCTACAACACAACGCCAAGCATTTTAAAGTGCACGATTCAATGACATGGAGTTCATTCACAACGTGTGCAAACATCACCTCTATCTAGTTTCAAAATATTTCATCACCCCATATGCAGTCTCTGGCCAAACCCTCCCAGCCCCTGGCAACCACCAAACTGCTTTCCATCTCTGAGGATTTACCAATTCTGGGTATTTCATATAGATGGAATCCTACAATATGTTGGTCTTTTTGTTTGGCTTCTTCCACCAACCATGTTTTCAAGGTTCATCTACATTGTAGCACATACCGGTGTTTCATTCCTTGTTTCTGTCTATCCAGCATTTATGCCTCATTTTTCTGGGAAACATCTCAATTTTACTTTGAACGGTCACTAATCTTCAACTCTCTGTTCACTTGGGTTTGCACCTATCCCTAAAATCAGGGGCAGGAATATGAGCCAGGCTGGTCAATTCCATCTGCTTCACCATAATATTGGTTCAGGGATGGGTGAGAAACTCAAGCTGAGTTTGAGATTGGGTTCTGGATTTTTGCTGAATTTACCAGGAAGGAAGACTCTTCGATGGGATTTTTGGCTGAGAGAATGCAAGCCTAGAGCATCTTATCACCATGAGTACAGAGGTTGTCTGACAGGGGAGGTAAGACAGAAAGAAGGGGGTGGGCAGGCATTACATGGGAGCCCAGGGAAAGTCGCCAGCTTTTCTGAGGATCCAGAGGACACAGGCAAGGACAGAAGCCAATCAGAAGATCCAGGTATCCAACATCCCTGGTCTTGTTCTTTTTCTAACATCATTCCACCTGCTAAATCCAAGCTTGATGGGCAAAGGGTTAGGGACCTCTTTGTGGGGAGTGACCTGGTGAAGGTTTTTCATTATAGTCACCCTATCACACCACAGACACAAAGTCTGGCTTTAACCAGTTCATTAAAAGGAGCCCCGAGTTTAGGAAAATAAAATCCTACCTCCACTCTGGCTGGTGCTAGTTTGTACAATAATATCCAGTTGATGAATTTAACCATGCTTAACACATTACATTTTAGATAATTTATATCAAATCTCACATGGTAACCAAGACTAACCCAGAGAGAGAAATAAAAGACATACAGGTGCGAGGACTTGCAAAATTTTTCTTCCCATGGACCAGCGTTATAATTTTATGTTCCATTATATGGGATAACAGCATCATCTTGCAATTTTAATGTGATGTCCCAGACCATAATATCCAAATACAATATTTATGTAGCAATCTCCAAAATGAAATATTCATGGAGTTGGGAGATTGGTTGCTGTATTTACTGCATTCCCAAACTGATAAGCTGCAAGCACATGCTTTGGTTAATCATGAGTAAAAATAGAGACAACCAAGTCCCAAGGTCTCAGAAAAGTTCCTGGGCTGAGAGGGGCTACCAGGACTGGGTCTGGACTGGAAGAAAGTGGCAGAGACCCAGGGTCTGGGTATCTAGCAGGTGAAAGGAATCAGCTGCTCAGGGAGTGATTTGCTGTTTTTCCTGCCCCGTGCATTAACCATAACTTGAAAAGGTAAAGGCTGGAAATCAAGGTAAGTCAGTAGACACCTGGGCGTGTCTTTTCAAAGATGCGGGCTCGCCAGTAAAGGGTGCCTGGCTCTCTTACGTGGGGGTTGGAGGGCAGACTGATCTGCAGCAGTAAGTCCAAGACACAAGAGGTGACTAATGATGCTCTCCTCCCTTCAGTTTCATTTCCCACTGACTTGGTTACCTGGGGCTACCGGGTCAATGGGTGGAACTACCGAAGGACAGACACCGAAAGGATCTGGGTACCAATCCTGCCTCTGCTTTCACAGACTGAGATGGGGGGCTGGCTCAACCTCTCTGAACCCAGTTTCCTCACCTGTCGGGTGAGCCCTGTACCCCTGTCCTGATACCTCTAGAATCAGCTGTGAAAGTGCGATGGGTGATGTTCACGAAGGTTCTTGCGCAGCGTTTGGTAATCACAGGGTTTGGTAAGCACAGTTCACCCGAGCAATGGACTGACCCAGCCATCAGTTCCTCCTTATAGAGCGATAACACCCCCTCCCCCAACCCTCACACCCCTGATCACCCTTCCATGTTTTATTTTTCCCCCTAGCACTTTAAACTTTCAGTATCACATACAAGATATTTATTTAGCTTATTGTCTGTTTCTCATTACTAGACATAAGCCCCAAGGGGTTAGAGATTTTTGTCTAATTTTGTTCACTGCTGCATCCTGAATGTCTAGAAAGGTGCCTAGCATACAGCTGGTGCTCAATACATATTTACTGAGTAAATAAATAAAGGCAAGAGTAACAGCAGGCCTGTCAGGCAATCGGGGAGCTGCAGTGGTTAGCGAATCAGATCAGGTGTCCGATTCTTCTAACATGCATTTGATAGATGAAGAAACTGAGTCACAGGAAGGTTAAGTCAATACCCCAAAGCCACACAGATAGCAGTCCTGGACTTGAATCCAGCCTGGAATCCAGTGCAAGCTTTGTAGCCTTTGGAAATGACCTGAGAAAAGGCAGGCAATGAAGAAGGCCTTCGATTCAGTTAATTCCCTTGCTACAATCTCACCACAGCCACTGAGTATGAAATTATTCCAGAGCTGTCTTGTCCTGTAATGAGTTCTAAAAGGAAGAACTCTGCCCCTCAGATTTTACAGCATGTTTGAGCACGAAGGAATCTTAGCGATCAGCTAATAATAACTAATTCTACAGATTAAACACACACAGGCGCACTGAGACCTGGAGGGATGGATGATCCAAAGTCATCCAAAGTCACAGAGCCTAGGAAAAAAAAAAAATCTTCCTTTCTTCTCTTTCCTGCCCAGTGATCTGTCACTGAACCCAGATTACTCCTTTAGCATAAGTACAACCTAAGCATTTTTGTTAAAAAATAAAGTCCCGGAACAAAGCATGAAAACCACAGTGTATGAAGTCAGCCAGCTATGTGAATGGACTCACGATGACAGCCATATGATGATGCTCAGGCCGAGCTTCGGGCTCTGGAGTCAGACTGCTTGATTCAAGTCCTGGGTCTGCACTCACCGGGGGCTCAGTTTCTCATGTGGAAAATGGTGATCATAATAATAGCTGCCTCGCAGAGTTGGTGTGAAGGTTTAAATGAGATGATATACGGAGAAGACTTAGCAAAGTGCTCAGCACATAGTAAGTGCTCTGTAAATGTTCACCAAGACGCTTAATGTTTTCCTTTTGTCAAGCTAGAAAATTTAAATTTCTATCTCTCCTGCCATTTGGTATAGGCGTGTACAGGGCACGGGAAGAGCTAAGGAGAAACCGTCTATGGGCTGAAAAGCAAGGATATTTCAGCACCAAGGACAGAAGCCAAAACGGCCCCACAGAGAACACTCTCTCTTGCTATTATTTTTGTTTAGCAGTGCCCATGGTTGCGGTGGTAGAGGTGACAAGTGTCATGGGTAACTTAATTCTGTCTGAGCACCATGAATACAAAACTCTCCCCCGTTCCATGCCATGAGTCAGCGAGGACTCTGCTCACTGGGTTCCTAGTTTGGCAGCTCCTTAGGGGCCCCTCTGGCCATTTGTCTCAGGCTGGGGGTGGTTGTGCCCCTTCCTGACCTCGGCTGCCTGGAAGAGCAAAGGATCTTGGGGCATTGCCTCTTTCAGCAGCAGCTCTGCAGAGCACCTCCGGTACTCCAGATCTGTGTGCTGAGACCATGCTTGTGAATAAGATGGGTATCACCCCTGCCTTCTCTCTCTTCTAGGGGGAGAGAGAAAAAAGTGAAATAGTAACACCCGTCATTTACTGAGCACTTGCTACTTTCTAGGCCCTTTCTAGACCCTAACATGTATTCTCCCACTTAGTCTTCACCACAGTCCTAGGAGGGTTCATTTTACCCTCCTAGAGGAATAGAGACACAGAGAGGTTAAGTAATTTTCCCAAGGCCACACAGTTGGTTAGTGCGATTTAAACCTTAGCAGTCAGGCTCTGGATTCCACACTCTTAGCCACAAGGCTATAAAACTGCTCTAATAAATAAGTAAGTAGACATAAAAAGCCACAGAGCACATTAATATATAATTAGATATTTGTGATAAGTGCTATACAGAGAAACTCGGCGCAATGAGAGAAAATAAAGAGACAGGGACTTAATTAGTGAAGATTGTTGGGGAAGGCTTCACTGAGGAGGTTGCATTTAAGTTGGATTGAGAAGGATGAGAAGGACTCAGTCATCTGAAGTGTGTGGGGGCTAGTTTTATAAGCTTTATAAGAAGTAGTATATGCAAGAACCCAAATGACTGAAAAGAGGCTAAGGTGGCTGGAGTCAGAGCTATGGGGAAATACTTAGTTCCATCACCTCACTGAGGAGCAGACCAGCCACAGGGCAGGCAGCCTCCGACCAGGTTGGTGGAAGGAACGTGTCATCCGTAAGTACATGCGGCCTGAACAAGGCAGGAAACTCTACAAGGAACATACTTAGGGAATCAGTGTAGCGCAGTGGCCAGGGGTGCAGACTCTGGAGCCACACCGCCTGGGTTCCAGTCTGTTTCCCACTCATGAGCTGTGTGTCATGTAATCTTTCTAGCCTCAGTGTCCCCATCTGGAAAATGGGCACAATAACGACTTACACCGTGGGGTTGTTGTGGAAACTGAAATAATATCTATAAGGCATTTAGGACAGTTTCTGGCACGCAGTACACTCTCCATGTGTTACTATTATTACATCCCCTGTGCTGAGAAAGCTGACTTAGGTTTGACATTCAAGGATGAAAGAAAAACAGAGTCAGGGACCCAAATTCTGGAACCTAAAGTCTCCAGGCTCAGTGGCCCATGCTCTTCACAGCACAGAGCCCAAAGAAACTTATACCTCCTGGAGTCTAAAGGTCCACTGAATGCTAATTAGTTTTCCACATTTCACACATTTTTAAGAACAATGTCTGCTGCCTTTTATTCTGATTGTAAAAGTAATGCATATGCTTCATGGAAGGCTTGGGACATAAAAAGAAACAAAAGAAAATAAAAACAATACTCTGCCTCTCAGAGATGACGCTGTGAAATATTTTCCTCCTAGGCTTTTGTCTAGCTCGACATGTATTGTTTGGAAAAAAGAAAAGCTCCAAAGTTGACCTCAAAACCCAAGCGAAGGCCAGGAGAGGGATGCGTACACAGCTCTGTGTGGAGGCCAGCGCGATGCTAAGCGTTACCTTGACATGACTGCCGTAATTGAATTAAATAAAACAAACATGTGAACAGTGATAAACCCACTGGTGGTTTAGGAAAAGCTAGAGGGAAAGGTAATCTGTTTTCCCCACTGGCGAGAAGAGGCACTTCTCACATCAGTCCTGGTGCTACAAGATAGCTGGGAGGGAGCCCTTCTCTTGATAAGCAAGTTGGCATCAACGGGCCTCCTGAAAGCAGGTGTGCTTGGAGGAGGTTCCTGGCCAGGCCCTCGATGGATTTGCCAACTTTTGGCTAAATAGTTGCCTGTTTATACAACAAGGGAGGTTTGGGTTTGAAGATTAGTTCAGTGTCAGAGAAAAGGAGCTGCCAATCAATCCTGGGGGCTGGGACCTGTCCTAGCTCCTTTCCCCTGTGGCCTTCTTACATTTGAAATGCTAGTTGTTTCCCTATGAGTTGCAGAAAATGTTTCTAAAATGTTAGTAACTTGTATACCATCTTCAAGATTTTTCTCCAGCATCGTCATCATCACCACTACCACCATCATCATCACCACCATCACGTCAACTTAATACGCACAACTACCTGTTCCAAGAGCTTATTCATATATTCACTCATTTAATTCTTTCAACAACTCTATGCACTTGGTTTTATTATCATCATTTCCATTTAACAGGTGAGACGCCTGACACACAGAGGGTTGATGTAACTTACCCAAGGTCACACACCTAGCAAGTTGTTAGCATGTGAGTCCTGCAGATGGGTTCCAGAGCCTGGGTTAACTGCCCTGCTATGTGCTTATTGTAGTAACCGTACGAGAAGTCCCTTAATATTTTTCTCGATAGCTTCAATTTTTTTTAAAACTTAGTTTTATTCTAAGCATAATATCCATGAAGTCATGGGCTAGATGGGCTAATTACATAAACTTTTGTTGATGCACACGGGATCAGTACCCAACTTTCCCAGTATGCCCACTAACCACCCAGAATAATATTACACATCACTGGTGGATCATGAACACACTTTGGGATAGGCTGACTCTACAAAGTAGTGGAAGGAGGACCTGATTTCCTTCCCCCACTCATTTTAAAACTGATTCTGCTTAAAGTCATCAGAATTTTGCTCTTTCACTTGTACACCCCAAGAACTTAAAACTATGGGTCCTCTCAGATCCTGTGGTGATAAAAGAACACAGGCCTTAAAAGTGAGACTGAACTGGTTCCAGTCTCAGCTGTGCCATTCACTAGCTGTGGGGCCTTGAGCACGTTAAACCAACTCTGCAAACCTCAGTTGCACTCATCTCTAGAATGGGGTAACACTTGCCAAGGGAGGCTGGAATGGCCTTCCTGTGGTCATTGTGGAAACTTGGTTCTCCACAATTCCGACATCACTGTCCAGATTTTATAAAGATGAGGAAATGAAGGTCTGGGGAGTCAAAGTCATTTGTTGAAGTCCCAGGGTTGTCACACGGCAGAGCTGGCTGTACCCCGGTGCTCATGCTCTTAGCACCACACCACACTGCATCCCAGAACTGAGCACTGGGGCCTTGGTGACCTTAACTTAGGCAGAGAACTGAGATCAACCCAGATAGGAAAAGTCCCAGAGGGAAATTATTTTTCCTCTCCATCTCCCTGTAAGGGGCCTGTCCCTGCACACTAGGACTTGATCAGGATGCCGAGATTTGGGAAACTTCTCTGATGCACCCTAAGCAGAAGCCGGGAGCTCCAGGGGATGTCTGCAAAAACCAGCTTATTCAGGCTGCAAGTAGACTTTAGGGCACCTGCTCATGCCGGCTCTGCTGAGGCTGTCTGGGAAACTGGTCACTGTGCCACGTGTCTTTCAGTATATCTAGTTACTTTATTTTTGGAGGAAAGCAAGGGGAAATGGAGAACACAACACTCCCCTTCATTTAATTACAGGAACAGTCAGGACCAATTTGGCAGCTATTAAAACACTAGTTTGTCTTTATGCCATCTCTTCACAGCGGGCGCTGGAAGTCCAAATTGGCTGCTAAAGGCTGGAGACAGAGACAGAAGGTCAACGCTGCTATTAGGAACCACGTGGAGTTAAAAGCTGAGGCATCATGTGGCCTGTGCTGTTTGCTTTTGTCCACCCCCCCATCTCTTGGTCTTTTAAGCCCTCTGGTTCTGTCGCAATGTCTTTTACAAGAACTGGTCCAGAAGCATCAAAGCAGGAAGGGCCTTTGGGGACCATCTTGTTCATTCCCCTTGTTTTTGAAAGGGAGACAATGAAGCCCAGAGAAGCAAAGTGGCTGCCTCAGAGCCAGCCAGCATACTGGAGGTGAGCAGGCTTAGAACACAGACAGGCATCACCACGCAGGGACGCCAAGCTTTGGGGACACAGTCGCCTGAGTCTGAGTCCTGGCCCTGCCCTCGCCATGTGAGATTAAGCAGCTTTCTTCACCTCTCTGAGTTTCAGGTTCCTTATCTGTGAAATGAGGCTAATAAGTCGGAAAGGGTCACCACCTGGAGTCACAACACTGAAACCAACACAAAGGATAACAGAACTAATGGAAGTTAAGTTAATGGCAAAAGGGAGTCACAAGGTATAAACTTCCAGTTGTAAAATAAATAAGTCCTGGGGCTGTTACGTACAGTATGGTGACTATAGTCAATAATGCTGTATTGTGTATTTGAAAGTTGTTAAAAGGAGATCTTAAAAGTTTTCCTGGCAAGAAAAAAATCTGTAACTATGTGAGGTGATGAATGTTAACTAGACTTTGCAATGCATACACACGTCGAATCATTACGCTGCACACCTGAAACTAATATGATGGTATATCTCAATTAAAAAAAAGATTCCTGCCAGTGAACTACTTGGTTATTTGATGGGATATGTTTATTTTACTGTAGCATTTTCCAGGAATAATAAAAAATAGTTAAACCACCAAAAAATCAAAGCACTAACAGAGTCAGGGCTTGATATCATTTGAACTGCTTGAGTAGCATATCTGAAGTCAGATACTGATATTTTAGTCGCATTATCCAATAACTTCCTTTACTCCTTAAGCTACTTGAGCTGGGTTTCTGTCATTTCCCACCAAAGGGGTCCTTCCTGACACACGAGCAGCACAGGAGCTGAAGCTGAGCCCTGCACACGCGCAACAGACCACAGAAGACAGGCGTGGCTGGGCACGTTCATAGAGCAGGCGAGGCCTCAGCTAACAAAGAGGAGAGAGCGGCAAATGAAGATCTGTTGGTTCCCGCTACTATTAAATGAACACTAAACTACCTGCCTTACTTCATTGAGTGAGAGAATCCCAGCTGAAGGCTCCTGGGTGGGTGTTGGAGCTCATGAACTATTCCGTTCTTGGGTTTCAGGGTTTTAGAAGGAGCTCCAGGCAACACTCCTTAGCCTGAGCCTTTATCCTGTCCCATGCTGGGTGGGTACCATGTGTCAACTACTGATATACTCACACACCCAGAGGAAGAACTCCGGCTCATACACTATCTGTTTCTTTTTCCCAACAGCAATATTTTAGTCTTATATTTATCATGGCAATGCCAGCATGATCACCACCATCACCACCATCATAGGGCATTTACTATATGGCAAATGTTTCTCATGCAGCATCTCCTTTAATCTTCCCAACAATTCCATAAGTGTAGGCCTATTAATATTTTCATTGGACGGGTAAGGGAAAAGTCTCAGAGAAGTTAAGTCACCTGTCCAATGCAACACAGCTAGGACATGGTAGAGCAGAACTCCAACTCAAGAGGTATAACCTCAAAACCCATGATTTTAGCCTTTGTTCTATACCCAGTTCCTAGCACAGTGCCTGGAAAGAGTAGTCAGAGAATAAATACTGACTGGCCCAAAACAGGAATAGTAGGGAGGGTGTCATTCAGACATGTCGATCAACTGATGGGCTCCATTCTCATGATGCAACTTTATTTGTGCAAAATGTATGTGATAAGGTTACCTGGAGAGAATAAAGTCTTCATTTTCTACCTAAGGACACGAAAACGTGGGCTAGTTTTAATAACTAACCATCTCCATGGGCTCTTGTTCAGCTCTACCTCACTCACATGGGCTTTGGGGCCAGAGACCTGGGTTCAAATTCTGGCACTTTCCAGCAGTGTGACCTTGGGAAAGATCATTTAGGTTCTCAAAGACCCCCTTTTTTTCTGAGAAATGGGGATACTAATTCTCATTTTTGCATTGAGTGGCTGTAAGAATGAAATTGGATCCTGCATGAAAAGGGTCCAGCAGAGCAATGGGCACTTAGTTGGAGGAACACAACACACAGTGGCTATAATTCTTCATTATCCACCCAAGCCTCTCCCACCTTTAGTGGCCAAACATGCTATACTACTCTGTGCTGATTTACAGAGTGTCTTCAAAACTGGGGCCCTTTTTAAATGCAAAGAATGCAGGCTGTCAATAGGACAGGAACAGTCTCTAAGTAGACAGCTGGATAAAATTAAAGTTAGGATGCACGAAAATGATCCCACACAAGGACTCTGGGTTTACTTCTCCAAAGCTCAGGAAATGGATCCTACTACTTCTTTTGTCGCTCCCTGCTGTGGACAACTGGGTAAAAACACGGGCATTGCCCTGGCTGGTGTGGTTCAGTGGTTAGAGCATTAGCCTGAGCACCAAAGGGTTGTGGGTTTGATTCCCAGTCAAGGGCACCTACCTGGGTTGCAGGTTTAGTCCTTGGCCCCAGTTGGGGCCCAGGAGGCAATCAATCCATGTGTCTCTCTCACATGGATGTTTCTCTCTCTCTTTCTCTCTCTCCCCCCCCAACCCTTCTTTACCTCCCTTCCACTCTCTCTAAAACAATCAATGGAAAAAATATCCTTGGGTGATTATTAATAGAAAAAACAAACAAACAAAAAAAATAGGCATTATCTAAGATCCAGGTAATGACTGCGATCAGGCATCTTTTAAGATGAACTGAAAATCCGGATTTTCATGGGAAATAGTGCTATTTTTAAATGGGGCTACTTATTTTCAAATAATGCACCTGAATTAAACACAACACAACAGAACAAAACCAACATGAGGACCAAACAAAACAGGTTAATAAGCTAGCATTACTCTATGAACTGCCAGGTTGTGCCCTGAGGTAAACTCTAGAAAAAAGCTCTAAGATGTTAGACTGCTCCTGGGCCGGATTTTAATAGTATTATTTTATAACTGGATGGTAGAGCTGATCATGTGATCCCTCCTACAGGGGGCACTCAAGACTGTATCCCTTCCAGCTGATCTCTGGCCATGGAGATTTGGACTCAACTCAAAGCTGGATGGTAGTGATGCTATTTGGCATTGCTCATTTTAACGAGGGAGGTGCAATGAGTCCAATTGGGCTTTGGGTGCCTCGAATCCTTGCCAATGTCTTGGGCAGCAAAGTGAGGCAACAGCGAGGGCACAGGGCTGGAGTCAGGATACTTGAATTCAACTCCATGCTGGCATGAGACTCTTTTCCATTAGAAAGGAAAATTCCATGAGAGCGAGGACTTTGTCTTGTTCACTGTTAGAAGGGTGCCTGGCACATGCCTGGCATTCAGAGAATATTTGTTGAATGACTGGCTGACCAAATGGTTGATCGAGGGAAATCATAAACTATGGGCCTCAGCCTTCCCTTCAATAAAATGGGAATTAGCAAGGCTGCCTTACTTATCTCAAAAGTTGCCACAATGAGATAATGGACTCACAAAAGTGCTTGGACAAAAGGTGCCAAGGGCAATGACTTGATCAGACACATTTACGATGATCTCTGTCCTTGGCTGACAAGAAGGCCACTTCAGATCCTCTCTTGAAGGGCTGAGGTCCACGGTGACTGCCCTTCTCCCACCCTCAACGTTTTTCTGGCCTAACCAAACCAGCCTAGAAAGAAGCCCCAAAGTGATCACTCAGATTTTCATTCCATTTGGCACAAAGACAGGAAGATGTACTACCTTGCATTGTCCCGGCCATGTGACTTCAAGAAATTCATGTCTCGGTATCGGGAGAGAAAAGCCACCAGCTGGTCATTTGTCCTGCGGAAACAAACAAAGAGGAAAGTTAGAATCCTCCAGAGACAATGGAGAATTGGGTCTTGGCTCCATTCTTTGTCATAGAAAAACAGGATCCCTCCTTTCACACCACTCCGGCAGGTAAGGCTGTGTTCGTTCATGAGTCACCCTACATTAAAATGCACCGTTTGCGAGTCTCCTACAGGCTCCCTATACTGTGAACTCCTTGAGGATAAGCACAGTATATTCTTTAGTTTAAGATCTTCGATGCTCAGACCTGGGCTTGGCAAATAGTAAGTCATCAGCATGGAGCTCAATGCCAAATACATAGCGACTCCAGGGCCTTTGCGCTTGCTGTGCATGGCAAATCCTGTCTGGTATCTTCCCATAGCTAGCTTGCTATTGTTATCCAGGGCCCCTTTCAAATTTCATCTCATCAGAGGAGCCTTTTATGGCCACCCCACCTAAAGTAGCACCTGCAACCCCCTCTCTGCCTTTATCATATAACTTTATTTACTTCACTCTCTTATCACCATCTGAGGATGTTGAACTTCCTTACACTAGGATGTAAGTTCCATGAAGACAGGACCTATTCACACTTGCTCATCATGACACGTAGCAGGAGCTACAATAATGTTTGTGAATGAACAAATGACACAAAGGGAGATGAGTCTGAACTGACTCTTGCTGTGTATTTTGAGAAATGAATGAATGAATGAACAGCAAGTTCTCGATAACCCCTGGGGCAACTGATTGAGAGATCTTTAAAAAAGATAAAGTGCCATACAAACGAATGACATCATTCCCAGCATTGTTATCCCAAATTTATCACCATCAACCTCCGCACTAGCAGTGTAGTCACAGCTAATCAGCTTGTGCATACAGCTGTGACAGTGTTTCAAAAGGCAGTCACAGGGGCCTCCATCTGCCAGAAATGTAGTTGCCTCTCCCGCTGAAAAAATCCAAACAGGTAGCCGGTGCCGAAGTGACAGCTCTTTCATCATCAGGCTTCTCCGTTCAGGGATTTTTATTTAGGAGGAAAGGGTTAAGCATTGTTTAAAGGGGAAATGTGCGAAGGCAAAGGAAAGTAAGGACATTTTTGGGAACAGAATGGAGGCTAGACCTTTGGGAGGCAGGTGGGCACCTCAGAAGGTGATGCCAGGGCTCAAGAAGCGGGAGAATCTGGAGAGAGATCCCAGATGCTCTCCTGACCAGGCCCTGTGTGTCCAGTCATTTACCGTCTCTGAACTCCCCTGGCTGCCCATCACACAGTAGGATCTCCATCCATATATTCTGAATGGACAACTGGGTGGGTTTAAAGGGCACATAGTAGGTGTACAATAAGTACAAGCTGCTCTACTCTCTCTGCCTCCCACCCTCCCCGCTCCTTCATTTCCCTGCAGCTCCCTGCAGGGGCGCCCCTCCAAGTCCCTGTTCTGTAATCGGATGACTCATGTTGACCAACTCATAATTCCAGGGGAAGGGGCACAGAGCATTAGGAAATGCCGCAGGGAAAATGAGCACCGCCGATGTCCCATCCTACTGCTGAAATCAACACCAATTCGAAACCGCCCCTTCTAGCAAGCGGACTCCAGAGAAACCCCATGGGTCCGCACTGAGCTAAATCTGGCACACGCAGCGCGCTAAGCCTTGCGGTGCGCACAGAGTGAACCCGGGGACGCAGACAAAGGCTCGTCCCACGTGTCCCTGCAACGATGATGCATCTCCTGCGTGGACGAACCCCGCCCGCTCGCTGCCAGGTGAAGCCCACGCGTGCCCCTTGCCAAGTTACAGCAGCTTGTGGGCAGAGGACCTCTTGACGCTGCTGGGAGAGGTGTTAACTAAAGCAGCCTATGAAAAATGAAAGCGAGCTCCCTCTGCACCATCTACATGTCTTAGCAGTTCCTATTCACCGAGCGCCTCGCTACTCTCTGCGACAGTTCATTATTGTAGTCCTGATGAATACGGGGACAAGTTAACCTCTGAATGGGTCCCCTGCAGCAGGAATAATAAACAGGGGCCTCTCAGTAGCGTCAGTGGGAGGATTGAAGGGGCCGGGCCGGGGCTCCTGGGGGCCCCCTCTCAAAGCCTCAGGCCTCCCAGGGTCAGCGGCTGCAGCTCCATTTGGCAACCCCAGAAAGCCCTTTCAGGGCCCCGAGCTGGGCCATTTTCACATTTACCGCTTCACCAAGTCCCCATCTGACGGGGATGAATGGGCATTTAGCGAATTTACTTAGCAATGCTTCCACATGAAATCCTCTCAAAAGATGACATCTTGGGGGAGGGAGGGTGGATGAGGAGGGGGCCGTGGATTCCAGGCCTAGAGCTTGCGGGTAAAGCCACTTTTCAAAGCAGAGAGTTGTGTCCCCTGCCTGTCCCCTCCCTCTGGGGCCCCGGGCCCCTTGCTCTCCCTCTGCATTAAAGCCTGCTGGGAATGCTAAAGCCTGTCTCCCAGCCCTTCTCCCAGGGGAGAGGGAACTGGGCTGGGGACCAACTTTCCCCATTGTTGCTTTCCGACGCCTGTCGATAATTGCCTACATAATATTTAGTTCTTTCCAGATAATGAACAGCTTGCGATCTGTTGACACTTTACCCAGTCCTAGTCTCTCTCTCCCCTCCCCTCACAAACATTTCTCACTCACTCTTTCTGGTGGAGTCATTCGCCAAGTGGCTCCCACAGCTCATCACTTAGCCTGTCTCCCCACCAATTTCTTTGCACCTCTTGCACAAATTATTAGAAGATACACGCCAGTTCCTATGATTCATGATGGTGACTCTGGGATCTATCACAGGACCCTTTGGAGCCACTGGGACATCTCTGTTTCAATAAACACGTTGTTTATAATAAACACATAAGTGTACTGGAACCATATGGGAATCTCGGTTGAAATGAATAAATAAATGAGCTATGAAAAAGGCTCCATGACCACTAATGGAATGTCCACCACGGCCCAGGCCCTGGGGCTGACCTTTGCTCCATTTTATTGCACTCAGTTTTCACAAAGATGCTATAAAATGTGAGTTTCATTCCTCTTTTACGGATGGGCAGCTGAGACTCAGAGAAGTCACCGATCTAGTGAAATGAAGAATCAGGACTGGAACTACCAATGAATGTGCGACTAAACGAGTGGGTGAGTGAATAACTTCCATTCCAGGCGCGTGAGAAAAGATGCCTGGTCTATTCAGCCTGGTCTTCATACAAAGAGCGCCAGCCCTCTCCTGTTAGACGCCTACCTCAGGCTCCACCCAACACCTACTGAGTTAAAACCTGCTCTTTAACAAGGTTCCCAGGTGAGGCGTCTGCCCTTTAAAGCTTAGGAAGGGCTGCTTTAAGTCAAGCACGGATATCGGTAGTTAATTCTCTCGCACTTTCCTTCTTCATCTTCTCCCCACGGTCTCTTCCCGAAAGCCCTGACCTCGAGCACGCTGCCTTCATCTCCATAAGCCTCGCGTGCTGCGAGCATTAAACGAAATAACGCGTGTAAGGCCTGTGCCGCAGCACCCGGCAGATCCTAAGCCTTTGATAAAGGTTGCCCATCACTTAGTGATACAGGGTGAAGCAAAAGTGGGTTTGCAGTCGTGAGTGAGTGAAACACAGAGCTTATTCTTGTATTGTTATTTATTAATTATTGTATTAGTTTCCACATGAACCACTGTAAACCTACCTTTGCTTTCTGTGCATCACATCTACAGGATGTTATGCAGAGTACGGCTTGGAAACACCCTCAGAAGGGACCTGTCCACAGTCTCCCCACTGGTGTGAGTTGGGAGCTGTCTCCCAGAGGGCCACTGCACCATCACCTGTGTCTCAATGGCTCTGGGCGAAGACACATAGGAAGGGGCGTGGTTCAATCCCTGGTGTCCCTCACACCCCCCCTCACCCCCAGTGCCCAGGAGCCCAGCCACAGCCGTGCGTGCCTGCTGACAGCGTGTGACAGGCGAGGGGGCGATGGAGCCTGCTTAGCCTCCACTAGGAAGAAGCCCATTAGAGCCAACTTCTCTCCTCTGGGTCCCTCCTACCCACCACACTCAGGCCGCAGATCTTCTCCGATGCAGAATGCTGTTAGGGGTGCTCACGGCTAACGGTGAGGCTGGCAGTGCTCAGGCAAAAGCGAAGCACAGAGTTTCTGTGAATATCAGGATTCGGGATTTTAAACCCCTGATGCTGTCAGTCTGCACAGACCCGAGGGGTGGGATTGAGCCCTCCTGGGTGCCTGGGTGGGCCACCTGGGGAGCAGAAACATGCACGAGGGGTGGTGAATGAGGGACTGTGGACTGGGCAGGCCGAGGGTGGTGAGGCTCCAGGAGGCTCCTTCAGTCTGAGTTCAGAATATACGATGTCAACATTTCCCCAGTTTCTGCTACTGGTGTATCGTCTCATATGTGTGTGCAATTTAAATACCACTTTAGCTTCACCCTAAGCAACAATAATTGTGATAGCTGGTATACCTTTTCTCCCTCAAATTTTAAATTGTGGTAAAATACAAACAATTTAGAATTTGCCACCTTATCCATCTTTAAGTGTGCTGTTCAGTCATGTTAAGTACGTTCAGATTGTTGAGCAACCATCTCCACCACCCATCTCTAAACCTTGTTTCCTCTTGCAAAACTGAAACTCTGAACTCATTACATAACGACTCCCTATTTCCTTCCTGCCCCAAGCCTCTGGCAACCACCATTCTTCTTTCTGTCTCTGAATAGTCAAATTCATACAGTAGTCAAATGCTAGGTACCTCATCTAAGTGGAATCGTACAGCATGTGTCTTTTCGTGACGGGCTTCTTTCACTCGCATCCTGTCCCCAGGCTCATCCACATGGTAGCGTGTGCCATAATTTTCTTCCTTTTTAAGGCTGAATGATATTCTATTTGGGTGTATCATTTTTATGTGTCTCCCTGTCATGTGTGAGAAACAATAACGACTACTTATCTGTGTAGCTCCTAAAGCAACCTGGCTGCCAGGGGCATATGCAGAGTGGCCAGCTGACCTGGTGTGCCCAGGACTGAGGGGATGCCCTGGGCACAGAGTTTTGAGTTTTAAAGTCAGACAGTCCTGGGCAAACAGAGATGAGTTGGTAACTCCAGGCAGATCGATCTGCCGAGGGAAGGAATGTGTGGCTATAGGAGAAATGTCACACTCTGTCCTTTCATGATGAGCCGAAGAGTACAGAAAACATGATGACTGGATGGCCAACTGTAACCCTTTCCTATGCTTTTATCATGATGATTGTGGAAACTCAGATTACAGCGAGATAGAGTTAAATGACAGCAACAACATCTGACACCTGAGTGCCTGCTACAAGGGCCAGGCACTATTTTAAGCATTTATTAACCCACTTAGTCCTCATGGCAACTCTGTGAAGGAGATGCTCTTATATATTCATATCCACTTTTTATTACCTGTCTGTACCTGACTTTTTATGTAGTGATACATCCTGCTGTTCTGCCTAATAAGCCTCAAGTGATGGACATATACATGATTCCCTCCCCAGACCCCTCCCGTAGATATTGTTCCTATGAACATCTGTGCATAGTTATCTTTCCAGATGTAGATATGATAGCTTCTGTAGGATTAAATTTCTAGATGTGGAATTGTTCATGCAAAGGCTCCTTCTCTTTGCTTTCAGAAAGACATGCTAAATGGAATGAGGCTGCCCCAAGTTGAGGGCATGGCTGGGGCTCTCACCATTGCACAGGAAGCAAGCCAGCTGGCTACCAGGCGGGTGGGGAGGGAGAAGGAAATTGCAGGATGATAGAGTGGGGGATGCCTTGGAGAGGCTGGTGGGCTCCTCTGGCAGGCTGGTGAGGCCTAGGCAGGGGTCATCTAGCTTCCCCATGGTACTGACAACCAGTGGGACCCAAATGAACCTTCTGTCAAGGAGCAAGGGATGTGTGTGTTTTCTGGGGGGGATGAACAGAGCTATCCTCTCCAGTGCCTGGGGCAGCTGCTGCAGCTGGTGCCCATCTGTCTGCTAACAGCACTGGGATTTTTTCTCTGGGCACCTTGGACAACACTTTTTGGGAGCTTGGCTATAGTCATGAGATGAGCAGGCATTAGGTCTAATTCTGTTCTGTTCCTCCAGGGCCTGACACATAGTAGGTAGTCAATAAATATTCACTGACCTGCTTAACAAATGTCCCAGTGGAGGGCTGGGGTGCAGGGCTCCTGGGTGCGGCTCCCGGGCCCAGCACAGCACCTGCCCCTCAACAGGGAGTCTCAGCCCAGGAAGGCAGAGAACTCTGTCACTTGCTTCTGTATCCGAGCCTCTGCCCAGCACATTCCCTCGACCAGGAATGCTGTTCCCCATGTCCTCGCCCAGAGAACAGGGAGAGATGTGGGACAGCAAACCCCAAGGCATGGGAGCACGCTGAGTAATACCACTGCAGAAAACTCTGTGTTGCCTGCAAAGTCCTAAGTGCTTCTCCTCCCTCCTTTAATCTCACAGTAACCCCAGCAAGCCAGCACTAGTTTATATGTGAATAAAGTAGGGCTCAAAGAGCTTTAACGGCTTGGCTGAAGTCTTAGGAGAGGTGAGACGAGGTCCAGACCTCGGCACTCAGGCCCGGAGTCTGGGATCTCTTCAGTCCTGCCTTCCTTGTGATGGACGAGCTTCAGGCCTGTGCTCCATTTCTTTAGAAAGAGAGCCGGGAAACAAACATAGGAATCACAGCTGCCTCTGAAGCTTTCTACTTCCTTTCAAGGGAACCACTGTCCACACAGGTTGGGCACCAGGAGCTGACAGAGATAAAGCCTCTGTCCCGGGTGACATCTGAGCTCCAGTCACCTAACTTCCTCTCACTGCATCCCATCTCATGAGTGGTTTCGGACCCATTTCCCATGTGGCTTATTTCTTCTTGGGTGAGGATAGTGACTGCCATTACTTCTTCCCCAACTCTCTGGACAAGTTATGCTTGGACCTTGCTGCAGTTTTCTTGTCTATCAGGAAGGCCAAAACTTCAGAATAGAAGAAAAGTGGAGAGCAAAGGCACTGGAGATAAGAGAAGGGAAATCCCTGATTTGAATGCAGTCAAAGCTTACAGAGACACCCATGTTTGCAAGATATGGGAGGGAGGGATGTTTGGGAAAAACTAGGTACTGTATTTCTTCCAGGACCCCACGGGCATAATTACAGCCACAGTTGGGCACCCAAGGAAAAGTAAACTGGATAAAATGCCGCCTCCACTTTCAGACTCCACTCTCAACCATCCTCTGGAAAGCAGTCATAGGGTCTTTCTGGAGCATAAGTCCAATCATGCTCCCTCTTCTACTTAATATCCTCAATGGCTCTCCATCCCCTGCAGGCAGTGCCCTAACTCTTTAACAAGTGTGCAAGGTGTTTGCGAGCTTGCCTTGCCTGCTCAACCTTTGCAATTACTTGAAGTTTTCTAAACATTCTGTGTGCTTCATAACTCTAAGACTTCACAAGCTCTGTTTGTTTTCCTGGGAAACATCTCCTATTTCTTGGATGGGTCAGGTGCCAGACACCTGGAACAGCAGCAGATAAGGTAGTGACAGTCCCCATTCTCAAGCAGCACACAAGCCAGTGGGGAAGGGAGACACACAGGTAGAGTCTAAGGATAGAGGGTGAAACACCAGGTGAACCGAAGCACAATTCATGCTGGAGAAGCCAGGGGACAGTGGCTCCTTCTACACAGGCAGACGGCACATCAGAGAACCACCTGGATAGTAAAACCCACTCACTTCTAATTGGATTTATTATCTTTTTTGTTACTGATGAAAAGAACGCAGAATTAAGACATGCTTATTGCAGTTGCAGGAACTGGCAGACCATTTCTCAAAACCTCCACGCTTTCACAGAACATTTGTAAGACACACACTTTTCATTTCAGACACACACAAGCCTTTCTCAGAGGCGGTTTATCTGAAGTTCCATCAGTGGGAACTTTTCACACGTCAGCCCTTCCTCCAGATGGCTGTAAGGGAAAGGTAGCTGACAAGAATCAGCACCCAGAGGCCACGCCTGATCCTAGAACACCAACCTGAACCATGATATTATGCTAAGCGAAATAAGCCAGGCAGGGAAAGACAAATATCACGTGATCTCACTTATATGTGGAATCTAAAGAACACAATGAACTGATGAACAAAATAGATTCAGTGACATGGAAGCATGGAATAGACTGATGAACCTCAGAGGGAAGGTGGGGGTGGGGGGGTGGGGGGGGTGGGGGGCTGGGGAGAGATTGACCAAAGAATCTATATGCATAAATGCATAACCCATGGACACACACAACAGTGTGGCGACGAACTGGGTAGGGGGTGGGTGCAGGGTGGAAGGGGTCAATGGGGAGAAAAGGAGACATTTGTAATATTTTGAACAATAAAAAATAAAATACTAAAAAAAAAAAAAAAAGAACGAATTGTCATTCAGCTGGTGTGTGTGTATGTGGTCCATTTGATTGTACTTTAATTATCTGAAATCTGGTTGTACTCATACACCACGAGACATCTCAAATGAGCAGAACATTTGGTTAACCAAATTATGCGTCCCCTTACAACAACTGATTACAGCCAGTTATTTGATTTGGTTTTGGGGGAGGGCGAAGACAAAATGAGGTCTGCTTTGGAGGACAGCAAAAGATTGAATCTTAAAAGTAAACGTGATTTAGTGAAATGTGAAAACACAGCCACAATAAGAGCTATTTTCAGAGAAGCGTTTGTAGGAATTTCTCTCTGATCTTTGCCACTCTGTTGCTGTTGGCTTTGAGGAAGTTTCTCAAGTCCGCTGAGCCTTAGGCTTTCTAATCTACAAAAAGGGGATGACAGTCAATGTTCTCTAAGTTGCCTGTGTTGTGGGCATGGCACACAGTGCTTGGCCCATAGTAGGTGCTCAGTAAATGGAAGCCTTCAGAAGGAAGTTCCTATATCTTTTACTTGGAAATGCCAGAGGAAAGACATGCCTGCTGCTTCCCAGTCCTCCACCAACCTGTGACAGTTTTTATCTCACACTCCTGTGTTCCTAGCACTAGTGTAAGTTATGTATGTTCAAGTCCCTTGACTGTAAGAGACTTGAGGACAGAAATCTTGTCTGATTCATCTATATTTCCCCAGTGTTCAGAACAGGCCTTATGTCTTTAGCAGGTTCTAGCAGTCTTATGCCTCTTTCTCTTTGGGTCCCCGTGCCCATTTCAGAGTGTCCCGCAGAAATTGTCAGGCTATGTGTGTTGCATTCCAGAATAAGGGCTTTTGTCCATACTGTTCCCTGTGCTGCGAACACCCTTCCCACATTTTTGCCTGATCAGCTCCTGCCTGTCTCTGCAAAAACTGGCTCAGTGTCAGTTCAACTGGGAAGGGCTGGAGTATAAATGAGAATTAATCTAAACTGAACTGAACTGATAAGCTCAACTTTCTCTCTGTGTGTATGGCAAAGATTTCCCCCTACCATTTTATAATCCTCTGGGTTTATAAAAATGATGGCAAGGACCTATAGTAATAATTTATCACCGGACAGGCGTCCTTAATGCACCAACACCAACATATCGGAATTTGAAGCAATTAAAATAATGCAGACCTGAGACCAGAGAGACATAGGTTCAAGTCCTGGTTCCACCATGTATTAGCTGTGTAGCCTTGGGCAGGTCATTTTAGCTATTTGAAGTTCAATTTCCACACCTTTAAAACCAAGGGTGATAACAATATTTACTTTATAGGCTGTAATAACAATTAAATGAGATAACAGGGCATTAACTGTTGTTTGAAATGGAAAAATCCTGGCTGACACAGAAGCTGATACCAGAGGTAGAGTAATGAATGGCAGGTAGAGGGAAGCACTGAGGTCTGCTCTAAGCTGCGTAGCCTGGCCCATCCAACGCCAGAATGCTAGCTATTATTGTCATTATTATTATTTCTTCTCCAGGGCTGCAGCCTATATTCTGCTGGGGGTAGGATACAAGGATTTCCATCTCTCAGAATGTCAGGGTCAGGTGAGTTCAGATTTCAGCCTGGGGTGGGATTGAGCCCTAAGGACAGCTGACTGTCACTGATCACCTTGGGCAGCCTGCCAGGTCCACTAGCCTGTTTGTACTGGCACAAGGTCAAAATGCACTGCCACACAGCAGAGAAGCCACACACTCCTCCACAGGAAAACAAACCCGTGGCCGCCCCTGCAGCCCGCAGGCAGACACAGATTCTTGGCTTGAGAGAGGGACTCTGGAGGATCGGGACACTCTGCACCCGGTCTCTTCTGTCCCCATGGTGTGCCAAGGCTGCTTGTTTATTTCAGGGCACTGGAGAGACGTTACAGAACCAGCAGACGACACAGGCTCTGAGGATCTAATCTGCAGCTCTTGGGGACAGAAAACTCCTAAAACGTTTTAAAAGAAATTTTATTATAAAGCTCAGTGGTCCTCATGCTGTGTCTTGGGTAGTCCTAGCTCCTGCAGGGATGGAAGGGGAGGGGACAGCCTCGGGCTGGCTTACTTGAGGTTTCTGCAGAAAGGAGCCAAATGTCACCTATTCACCGCATTGGGGTTTCCGGTGAAGTTTCATGTGAGAAAAAAGATTTAGAAGCTTAAAAATAAAAGTTCCAAAGTCATTAAAGAAGATGGCCAATTCGGATTCCAATTCTTTGCTTTGGGAGGAGGGCAGAGTGCAGCCTCTGACTCCACCTCTGCGGCAGGGCCAGCGGAGCTCTGCCCTCACTAAGCGTCTCCCCGGGCAGGTGCAGTTCCTCTGAGCAGCATCTTGCCTTCTAAACAATGGGATTCATAATAGGAGACGTTCATAGAGGTGTTCCAAGGATAAAAGGTTAATTTCTTAGCATGGGTGCTTGGTATATAATAAACACTTAAGTATTAGCTGGATTACTATTAGGGATGTGAATTAGATTTCCCCCCTCCCTCCCTCCTTCCCTCCCTCCCTCTTCCATTCTTTCCTTCTATTCTGTCTTTCTCTCTCCCCTCTTCCTTTCCACATATTTCTAAATGTTTCTGAAGTGCCAAAAACTGTGTTGGATTCTGACTTGAGAAAGGAATTTACCTTTTTCAACCACCAGTATCACTTTGAGTTGTATGGACTCATTTTGACTCACGGCCTGGTTTTATTTGACTCTATGTGAGCTCACGCATCCTGCTCCCTGGGTAAAGGTTATTAATTTACAGCTGTTCCTGAGATATTTGCTCAGAGGCAATACTTAAGTTCCACTCCCCCCATGTTCCTGTCTGACCGATGCAGTGTTTCTTAAGGAAAAAACTAACAAATTTCCTCTCCAACTCTTCCGAAAACCTGCTCACATCTAACTATGCTGACAAGATTCTGGTGCAAGTTCGCTGATCACTGATGAAATATTTTCTGTGCCAGGTCTCTGAATATTTAAACGATCTGGATTGTAAAAGAGGATTGTATTGTAAATTGTGAAACAGGACGTGGCTAAATGAGGGCAGGGTTCACACTTATTCGTTCACATCACCGTAACCCCACTCATTAATTCAGCAAATATTTATGTGGCACCCGCTATGTGCCAGGTCCTGTTTCTAGCTGTTGGAGAAACAATGATAAGGGAGACCAGGTCTCTATGAGAATTGGGCCCTGGTGTCCTGAAGCCTCTGCTGCATGTCCTGAATTAACCTCTCTCCTATGAATCAAAAATGGTACTAGTTATGTGCCATTCTTGCAAGAATCAGGAGATCAGTCATTCGGACCACCTTCTGTGTTATGGGGTTTAGATGAGAAATCCCAGTTGAGAAAGGCTTGGCTAGCACAACATCTAGCACATAATAGTTGCTCAACACACACAGGGACGAATATTGAAGTCCTCCAGGTCCCTCAAATGGAATTTCCCAGCTCACGTGGGATCCCTTTCACTCCAAGGCGTATACAAGGGCACGTGCAGCGGAGATGGGCCCCTGAGTGGCAGCCAGCTATGCCACTGTCTTGCAGGGACACTGCTCTGCATCAGTGACCGGGTTGGCAGCTTGCCTCTATTGCTTCTTTGCTATGTGACCTCATAAGTTACTTCATCTCTCTGATCCTGCTCCCTTGTCTGAGTCCACAAAGATCTGATGAGCTCATGTGCATAAGAGTCTTAGCCCAGTGCCTGGGACACACGAAAGCGCTTGATTACCTCATTGCTCTAGTTTCATCTTCCCTCTTCCCTCTGAGGAGGGACAGACGGCTGGTTTCCCCAGGCACGCCATGCTGCAACATACAGACATTGGGGGCCCCCCCCAGGGGAAGTTGTGGCCCTCAGGACTCCAACAGGGCCCACGAGCTCGAGGACAGAGCCAAGGCCAGCCTCTGTCTGGTCAGTTCCCTCGTTAGCCCCAGAGGGCCGAGGTTGGCCGAAAAGAGGAAAGCCACATACAGAGGATGGAATCCCCTTTGCTTCCTATTTTATCTTCTTACTATTTCTTCCCTTTCTCTCTTAAATAGTTGAACCACGTACATTAAAAAGTCACCATAATACTCAGAAGAGCTGAAAACAGTTGTTCAAACAATAACTTGTACATGAACGAACATCCTTGGCTGCCCCAAGGAGGAAATAACCCAAATAGCCATTAGTGGGTGAATGGGTAAAGCAAATGTAGTCTGTCCGGACAACGGCCTATTAGCCCCAAAATGGAATGAAATACTGATGCAGGCTACGTCACGGGTGGGCCTTGAAAACATGATGCTCAGTGAAAGCAGCAGCCACAAAAGACCACATATCGCACGACTCCCTTTGTATGAAATATCCAGAACAAGTTAAATCCATAGAGACAGAGGCACACTGGGGATTACCAGGGACTGGGGGGACAGTGAAAAGGAGAGCAACTGTATGGTGGGGACGGGGTTTCCATCTGGGGTGACGAAGATGGCAATGATGGTTGCACAGCACTGTGAACATATTAAATGTTACTGATGATAAATTTTATGTTACGTGTATTTTGCCAAAATAAAAGAGTACCAGTTGAACCCTCAAATTTTAATCTGATTAAAAAAACATCATAACATAGTTAACAATAATAACTATGCTTGGTGTATCACAAGTATTTTATATATACGATCCACTTAATCCTCAGAACTAGCCTAGAAGGTAGGCAGATTAGGCCCATTTCACAACAGAGCAAGCTGAGCTCAAAACTTGGCTAACTTGTTTAATAACAGTGATGATGATGATGAAGATGATGGGATAGCCATAACTATTGAGGGTACAAGTCCTATGTTCTAGGCACTTGATATATAATGACTAATTCTGCTTTCCCAACAACCTTATGAAGTGGGTGCTGTTACTCTTACCCATTTGCAGATGAGCGGGTAGAGAGAGGTTAAATTACCTGTGCTGGGCTACATGGTCCACACGTAACAGGAGCAGGGATTTGCACCCGGGCCACCCGACCTCAGAGTCCAAGGCCTTCACTAGAGGTCCAGAGGGCACGGGGCTTGACCATGGAAACTGGAAAGGATGTGGGTAGCTGAGGTCTGCCTCCCAGCTTCCTCTTAAGGAGGGTGGGGATAGATGGGACACCTGTCACATGACATCAAGGGGTCGTTTGGGACTCAAGGCCCTCTCCCAGACTGTGTGAAAGCCAGTATGTGGCCAGACAGGTGTGACATGTCAACATCCCACAGCGGCCGGGCCCCCAGCTGGGGCCCCTCTCTATCTGAGCTGGCACCTCCAGCTAAGCGGAGAAGCTGAGCCAGCTGCAGGGTTGATGAGAAGCCACCATGGCCCACTGTCCTTCTGAAATGGGCTCCTGCTCTTTGGAATGCTTTCCCTTTTCATCATGGAAATATTGGAAAATGCCTCCAGCTGAAAGAAACAAGTGAAGACAAAACTTCTCTGCTGATCCTCAATCCAGGAATAAGCCCAGAGATGCTTTTCATGATTGTGGAAGTGAAAATCATGCAGTGAAGTATGAACGAGGCTTCTGCCACTTAGGAATAAATGACAAGAGGCCTTGCTGTTGTCACAGTGTGACTGTGGGATGGACACTGGCCATTCATTCGCTCATTTACTCCTTACTTCAGTAAGGACTTACTGTGCCCCTACTATGTGCCAGGCACTGTACCAGGCACTAGAGAAACAGTGCTAAGCAGGACACACGTCAACTCTGTTTTCCTGGAACTGTAAATCTAGTGGATTTGTCACTCTGGGCCACCCTTATTGTCATCATTTACTGAGCACTTTCTCTACGCCAAGCAAGGCACCTCACATTTCATAGATTCATCCTCACAGCAAAAGCTAAGGTAGGTCACTATGATGGTTTCCACTTTACAGATGAGAAAACCAAGGTGCAGAGAGGATGAGCAATTTGCTCAAGGTTTCGTGGCCAGTAAATGAGACAGCTGTACAGGGGCTCTGCTGACTCCTCAAATGTACACTTCTGATTGTTTTGCTACACATCCCAGTGGCCTGAGCACTGGAAATTTTCTGCCAGAGGACAGCTCCAGGAAGCCCAGAGCATGGAGACTAAGAATATCATGTGCTGCACAAAGGCCCAGCAGAGAGGAAATAACAGCAATGAAACAGGGGGACGTAGCCTGGTGGTAAGTAATTGCCTGAGCTATGTACATATCCACTAGCAGAAAATATTAGCTATCGCATTTCCCCTCCTCCAGCACAGCCTGGTAAAGTTCTCTACTTCTCCCCCTTCCTTTTTTTTTTTTTTTTTACTGCCAAACAGTTGATTAGGAACTGAAGCTATCTCATCATGACACTCTCCGATAAAATACTTTTCAAAGGTAGCCTGTTGCTTTTGGAATAAACTTGGGCTCCTTAACATGGCTCTCAGGCTTCCACAGCATCTGGGCTGGCCAATTTCTCCAGCCATATTCAATTAGTTCATCCCCTTGCCACACCCTGTCCACATAAGCCTCTCTTGATTTGCTGCATGGGCCATGTTCCCTCATGCCTCAGGGCCTTTACACATGCAGCTCACTCTGGCTAGAACATTCGTTCCCCCATTTTTTCAGTTAATTCCTCTTCTTCTTTCAATTTTTAGCTCAAAAGCACTTCTCTAGGAAAGCTTTCTCTGACTCCTTAGAAGAGAAGAGGTTATATGCATGTCTGTTTCCTATATCACACGCATGTAGACTTCGTTCCTAACAATGTCATAAAGATGTAATAATTTAATGGCCCAATCTGTGAGGTCAGAGATGTTAACTATCCTGTTGGTGGCTATAACTCCAGATTCTAGCAAATGTCTGGCACATAGTAGTAGGTTTCCAACAAGCATGAGTTGATTGGCTGAATGAATTAATCAAGAGTGAGGTCCTAAAGCTATTTCATTAGAGGCAGCGTCATCACTTTGGCTAAAAATTTCTCTGTCCAACCTGTGGCACACTCATGAGACAAATTACAGGAGGGGAGCCCAGACACATCTAGGCAGAAAGATGGTGGGGAACCAGACACACAAGATCAACCAGACTTACAGAAAGCACCACAGGAACACATGTCCAGTCACTCTGGGAAATCTTTGAGAAACAGTTGGCATAAAGGCATTAGTCAGAAACTTGCCTGGTCAGCCAAGGAAAGATAAACGAGTCTTGTGCTCTCAGGGGGAGCGGGAGGCTGGGGTAAGTGCTGAAATCAATGAGTCTCGGGATTCAGCATCATTAACCTTTCTAATTCAGATCGAGGAAGGTGGCGCGGGATGAATTACAGAGCTAATGAAAACTAGGTATTTCTGACGGGTTTATGTAGAGAAGGCTGGGTGGTAAGAACATATAGTCTGCTCTGGCTGACACATACTATGCGGGGCTGGCCAGGGCTACAGTCATGGAGGACACTGTGAATGAACTGCCTGCCTCCTCTTGGCTGGACCTGGTCAGGCAACACTGATTGGTGAGTCATATTTTATGTGCTGCATTCCAGCTCAAGTTCAGGACTGGTAAGCCATGCAGGTGGTGGGAAAATAAGGGAAAAGGAGACTGTTGTTTTATGTTGAGATACCCTGGGCTCAGCGGGAATCCAAGCCAAGGTCCAGGGGAGGTGGACCAGAAGGCCTTGGGAATCCACCACGCTCTCCCTCCAAGGTCCTGAAATCTGAAGCATTGGAACATCACAAGCTGGCACCTGGGCTGACAGAATCGTGAGCGAGAGATACTGCAGGCAAGGCCAAGGAAGATGGGTGGGTGGATTGGGAACTGAGTCTGCAAGGGATGAGACCTGTGTGTTATGGGCAAGGCCACTATCTGGAATGTGGGAGATTGGCAGGATGGTCTAGTGCAGGGGCCTGTGAGCTACAACCCACCACCTGTATTTTTGTGTGTGTGTGTGTGTGTGTGTGTTTTAATTCTCACCCGAGGATATTTCTTCCATTGCTTTTCAGAGAGAGTGGAAGGGGGAGAGAGAGAGGTAGAGAGAGAGAAACATTGATGTGACAGAGACAAATTGATTGGCTGCCTCCCACACACACCCCAGCTGGTACCAAGGATCAAGCCTGCAACTGAGGTACACACCCTTGACCAGAATCAAACCCAAGACCCTTCAGTCCACAGGCCAATGCTCTAACCACTGTGCAAAACAGCTAGGGCCACCACTTGTTTTTGTAAGTACAGTTGTGTTGGAACACAGTCATGCTCACTCGTACGTACTGTCTGTGGCTGCCTCTTTCTACAGTGGTAGACTCGTGCCATTGTGACAGAGAACCTAAGGCCCACAAAACCTAAAATATTTACCATCTGGCCCTTTATGAAAAAGCTTTCTGACCCCTGCCACTGTGATGTTTCTCTCTTTTTGGTTATTCGTACACCTTCCTCGCAACTTTTCCCAAACCATCTCCCTGGCCCACCCTCCTCCCATGCCAATTTTCCCTAGGACATATTTCCACCTGATATACTTTCCCTTCACCATCTAATGTCCCTTTCCCTCGACAGTAAGATGCTTTCTTTACTGCTGTATCCCAGCATCCAGAGAGGTGCCTGGTACATAGCAGGCACTCAATGAATACTTGTTGAATGACTAAAGAGCCACAAGACACTTGTATTATTGCTTTGTTAACATTCAGATCAACTATTCTTTAAAGAAAACTTCAGTTTCAGAAACGTGGGGTATGCCTGGCCAAGGTGGCTCAGTGGTTGAACATCAACCTAGGATCCAGGAGATCATGGTTTGATTCCTGGTCAGGGCACATGCCTGGGATGCAGGCTCGATCCCCAGTGGGGGGCATGCCAGAAGCAGCCGATCAATGACTCTATTCTCATTGATGTTTATATATCTCTCTCTCCCTCTCCTTTCCTCTCTCTGATATCATTAAAAACATATTTTTAAAAAATTGTTTTAAAAAAAAAGAAACCTGGGGTATGTAAGTTTTTCCTCCTATACTAATATAAATACTGACATTTTCAAAAACTTGTCAGGGTATCACTTTAAATTGCTGCACATGGCAAGTGGTCCATAGATCAGATTTGGGAAGCCTGGCTTGCAGTTAAGGACCTCGGTGGGGTTAAGTCTGAGCTCCACCTCTCAGTAGGTGAGCAACTTTGGGCAAGTTCCTCACATCCCTTGTCTCAAGATTGGGATGCTGAAGGTCCCTTTCACCAGGTGGCTGAGAAATTAAATGAGACTGAAAGCACTTAGCATAGCACCCTGCACACACTCAGGGCTGGGTGGGTAGAGCTGGGTCACTCGGGGTGGGAGGGCATGTCCTGGTGGATCAATTCATGATGAAGCACCTCCCTGGGTACTGTGGCCATTGCTCTCAGTGGAGCCCTTTCTGGACACTGCCCTAGTTGTTTAACAGTTCCACTGCATCCTGGCAAAGCAATTTGGATTAATGGGGCTATTTAGCTGTATGTGTCCAGAGATAGCATTGTTTAAAGTAACCTGTTAGAAACTTCCCCAGGGCAGCAAACTTTTAAACAAAGATTGACTCTGTAATCAAAAACTGCCTGGCCCTGAACCACATTCCAGCATTCCAAAGAGTGTAATTACGCTGAGAAAGGGGTGGCGATGTTTGTGCCCCTGGGTGTGTTGCCAACGAATGTTGACTGATGACCACAATTAAACTGCACTAAGGAGAATCCTCCTCTGAAGGAGGAAGGGACCCAGGAGGCAGGTGGCATCTCTGCAGCTCTAGGGGCACCACTTCCATCTTCCCTCCACATGACAGGTGTTCACAATGTGGGATCCATGTCACCTCCCACCCTGGGAGAACTGGCTGGCACCAACCAACGGCTTCCTCTTCGCCATTCTCCACTTTCCGATTCGGGTCACTGCTGACCCGTCCAGGTGTCCGAGCCACGTTCTGAAACTGCCGGAGGGCCTGAAGGGCCACAGGCTGGGCGGAGGCCCACTCCTCGAGCCTGGGGAGGGGGTTACGGGTGCTGAGGTTGATGAACAGGTCTACAGGTAGAACTCGGGAGGAAGCTTCCAAGTTGAAACCTCAGGGAGGTTGTGGCCACACTGATTCAAGAGTAAGTGGACCCGAGAACAGTGTTACTTCAGCCTGCTGTGGTCAAGCAGGCAGGTCAACACCAACGCTCTCTTCCAACAGTCTCGCAACAGGGAGGGGAGGGGGGTTGGGCAGCTCAACTACACACGGATCCAAACTTGGCCCACCTGAAGCTGACTGCTTTCTTTACTCCCATAAGACTGAATTCCTCAAAGTCATTATCTATCTATCATCTATCTATCTATCTATCTATCTATCTATCTATCTATCTATCTATCATCTATCTATCTATCTATCTATCTATCTATCATCTATCTATCTATCTATCTATCTATCTATCTATCTATCTATCTATCTATCTATCTATCATCTATCTATCTATCAATTATCTATCATCTATCTATCTATCTATCTATCTATCTATCTATCATCTATCTATCTATCTATCTATCTATCTATCTATCTATCTATCTATCTATCTATCTATCATCTATCAATTATCTATCATCTATCTATCTATCTATCTATCTATCTATCTATCTATCTATCTATCTATCTATCTATCATCTATCTATCTATCTATCAATTATCTATCATCTATCTATCTATCTATCTATCTATCTATCTATCTATCTATCTATCATCTATCTATCTATCTATCATCTATCTATCTATCTATCTATCATCTATCTATCTATCTATCTATCATCTATCTATCTATCTATCTATCATCTATCTATCTATCTATCATCTATCTATCTATCTATCTATCTATCTATCTATCTATCTATCTATCTATCATCTATCTATCTATCTATCAATTATCTATCATCTATCTATCTATCTATCTATCTATCTATCATCTATCTATCTATCTATCATCTATCTATCTATCTATCTATCATCTATCTATCTATCTATCTATCATCTATCTATCTATCTATCATCTATCTATCTATCTATCATCTATCTATCTATCTATCTATCATCTATCTATCATCTATCTATCTATCTAATCTATCTATCTATCTATCTATCTATCATCTATCTATCTATCTATCAATTATCTATCTATCAATTATCTATCTATCTATCATCTATCTATCTATCTATCTATCTATCTATCTATCTATCTATCTATCATCTATCTATCTATCTATCTATCATCTATCTATCTATCAATTATCTATCTATCAATTATCTATCTATCTATCATCTATCTATCTATCTATCATCTATCTATCTATCTATCATCTATCTATCTATCTAATCTATCTATCTATCTATCTATCTATCTATCATCTATCTATCTATCTATCTATCTATCTATCTATCTATCTATCTATCAATTATCTATCTATCTATCATCTATCTATCTATCTATCATCTATCATCTATCTATCTATCTAATCTATCTATCTATCTATCTATCATCTATCTATCTATCTATCAATTATCTATCTATCAATTATCTATCTATCTATCATCTATCTATCTATCTATCTATCTATCTATCTATCTATCATCTATCTATCTATCTATCTATCTATCTATCTATCTATCATCTATTTGCACTTGCAAATGAGTACAAGGGTACAGAGATATAAAATATAGGAGGGAAGGAATAAAGTGGCCACAGAGAAGGTGGACCATGTTTTTGTCTATAATTAATAATGCAGAATTCTTAGTGATCATAACAACCAGAGAACCATTTCATGGGTATTTATAATAAATGCCCAGCTCTGGATTAGGCCCTGAGTTTCAGCAGCTCTCAGCTCTATAGTCACCAGACGAGGGTGGCACTGTGGGGAGGAGGCTCCGGCCTGGCTTCCTTCCCATGTCAGGCTCCCCTCTGCCTGTCTCCTTCCTAGGTTTACAAGGGGAGGAGGAACCCACGTGTGATGACTCGGTGCCGAGAGTTTGCTTGGGGTTATTAGTGGGCTGGGCTACTGTCTGGTAAAGGACCCACCTCGATTCTTTTTCTGTTTCTTGCCTCACACCTGAGCTGCACCTGACCCCTGGGAACCAGGACCAGCCACACTTTTCTCTTCTGCCTTTTGGTTCAGGCCCCTGGGCGATGCAGTAGCTAAGGTCTTCCTGGCCATCTCTCTCCTCTCTATCAGCAGAGCTCAGCATCCTGATGCCCACGTCTAGGTGGCGGGAGGGGTGAACTTGAGGCAGCACATAGGTGCCAGACCTGAGCCACTGTGCTCTGACCCGGCTGTTCGTCAGACGGCTCACGGAGCTGGGCATAAGGCAGAGCTTGGGTTCCCACCCGGCTACTGTTCTTTGCGAGGCTCCCTGACAGGTAACAGTATCATCTCTCTCTTACAGGTGAGAAAACCAACACTGAGAAAGCCTGAAATCACCTGTCTTGAGACCATACATCTAGCAGGGGATGGAGACAGGATTAAAATCCAGGTCAGCTGACACCACATGGCCTTTCACAAGCGCTCGTGGAGTGAGTGATGGTGTAGAAAATGCCAGCATCGTTCAGGTTCAGCTGTGGAACAACTGTGCACATTGGAGGGGACGGCAGCCATTGCTCCCTAATTACGCTTGCTTGAGGCTAACATTTAAGTGAGTGAGAATCCCATCGGGTACCACACTTAGGCAGCTGGGGAGAGGTCTGGAGAGTCTTGGATCAAGAGAGGACATGATCACAAAGGAATCGGAAACCCAGGGCTGTTCCATCTAATGCAGACAGCTGGCTCCCCCATCCAGAGCAAACACAATTCCTAAAGCTCCGACCTCTCACCAGCCAGAGAGAGCCCATTTGGTGATGGAACCACACAGGCTGTGGTGGCCACGTACTGGGGTTTGTGCTCTTATGTGACTGGGTTTTTCCCCTCTGGGGTCAATTGCTTATGCAACACGCTGGCCAACCTCTCCTGTGAGGCACCTGGGTGGAGCAGAAGTCAGGCTGCACTTGGGAGTCAGTTGAGCCTGTGTTCAAACCCTGCCTGGCTTGGCCCTACTGAGCTCTGTGACCTTGGATGAGTCATTTAAAAACCAGTGAATCTGTGCCCATTTCTACACCACCTCTGGGGACACTGTGAGGACTGAAGCAGAAAGTGACGGCAGCTCAGCAGCTGGCTGGGTGTTGGTGACCCTGGATTCAAGTTCTGATGTGCACTCCTGGTTACGGTCATTCTTCCTCATGGATGTTCATCCAGATGGAGAGAGTGAGGATTCGGAAGGAAAAGAATGAGCAGGAGAGCCTTGGTCCAGAACTGCCCAGTGGGTACAATGTGACCTGTGGGTGAAGAACTCAGGTCTTTTGTTTTTCCCAGTGATGAAAAAAACCATGGATTTGAATCCTGGCTCTGACTCCCACCAGCTGTGAGACACTGGGCAAATTCCTGAACTTCTCTTGGCTCAGTTTCTTCATTTATAAAATGGTATATGGTGATAGTATCTGCCTTCTGGGGTTGTCATGACATTTGATGACACATGAAACTCACTTGGCCTAGGATTCCACACATGCTAGCTGATATTATTAGCTCCTGGAGCATGGCAGACCTTGTAGGACTTCTCCAGGCTTCTACTTTGAGAGTCCCCTACTGACCACTTTCCATGCTGGGCAACAACTCAGGATGATGACAAGGGGGAGGAAGGAAATGAATAATAATTTAAAATCCATAGTTTCTATCTATCTGTCCCATGATTGGACCTTAACCCTGTCCCTGGGGCCCTGTGCTTACCCAGGTTTCTGCTATCATCAATGAAAAGGGGTAGAAACATCCCTCCCTTATCCCATTTGACCTTTAAAAACACGGGGTCCTTCTAGGTTGCCTTTGAGAACAATCTTCACCTGCAGTGAGATGTGAGGGGGAGGCAGGGGAAGAATGACAGACTCTACAGTTCCATCACCCACGCTGTGGACCACCCCGAGCTCACCTCCAAATTCCCTGGATGCACTCAGAGCACCCAGGAGACACACCGTTGTGCTCTTGGCCACTGGGGACAAGCCACACAAATGAAGGCTTTGCTTTCCCAAGGAGCAAACATGCTCAATGCACTGGGTAGGAAGATGCCCAGGGCTGGAAACGTTCCATCCGCAGACGCACAGCCAGCAGCTGCAGAGACGAAGGAGAGCTGGGCAGGAAGACGTTAGGAAGAAAACACCTGCAGAATTCAAGGCGTGGGCAGCCTGGGGTCTGGGGAGGCCACCCAACTCACAGAGGATGGAGACCACACTTGTTTCTGAACCGGCATATCCACCCTCTCTCTCATTATTTAATAGCCGTATGATCCTCTCCAGTGGAAGTATTTCTGCCCCACAACACAAACGGAAGGCCCATGAGGACAGCAGTTTTCAATCGGTTCTGTTCACTACTCCATCCTGAGTGTCAAGAACTGTGCTGCTCCATATGGTATTTGTTTATGTTTAAATTAAAATAAAACTGAATTTAAAATGTGGTTCCTTGTCCCACAAAGCACATTTCAAGCTCTCGATAGGCACGTGGTGCTAGCGGCTCCTGCACTGAAGGACGGTTTTAAAACACTCCTGTTGCCTGGACAGCCTGGTGGCTCAGGGGCTGAGCGTCAGCCTGTGACCCAGGGGATGGAGGTTTGACTCCCGGTCAGGGCACAGGCCCGGGCTGCCGGCTTGGTCCCCAGGGAGGGGCGTGCAGGAGGCAGCCGATCAATGACTCTGTCATCACTGATGTTTTTCTCTCTTTCTTCCTCTCTCTGAAATCAATAAAAACTTATTAAAAAAAAATCCTGTTGCCTCAATAAGTTCTGTTGGACAGCTCTGGTCTAGAGAACCACCCGGCATCTAGTCGGCTCTCCATGTGTTGAATGAATGAATGAATGACCAACATGCTCTATTCTCCGCTGCCCAAAGGATGGACATATGACTCAAGATAAAAGCATCCAGTTCTTTTCCCCAGAATTTGAAATTTTTTTTCAGTAATGAAAGAATGAGAATGACAAGCAGACAACATGGCTGTGATGTATCTAAGCCAAATGGTGGCATCTCCTGGGTGAAAGTCACGTCATTCCTGGCTTTTGTTCTGCCACCTTTTTCACTGATTATGGGAACTCCCCCATCCTTCCAGAAGCGTCCTTCCTTATCTCCATTAGCCAAGACAGTGTTCTAAACCGACAGGACCACTCTTGGCTGCCTGAGGAATCGTGGTGCTTTTCAACCCAGTCCTGTGAGAATTCCACGAACGCCAGCCCCATTCTGTTTGTCCAGGGGACACTCTGGGTCAGGCGTCACCTCCAGGCAGCCTGGAGAGCTGCCCAACCTCAGAAAGCTCAGGAGACCCGGAGCAGCCAGCAGGAGGGGAGCCAAATGCATTTCTGCAAAGGCGGGAGTGTGCACCGTCAGGCTGAAAAGTAGCAGGGCTGAGGAAATGATTATTTTGCTTACGAGATGCAAACAAAACTGTTAACGGCATAATTACTGGTGTTTTCCCCCCAGTTCCTCATGAACAACAGCCTGAGCAGATACACCCTTTCTGACTCCTACCTTTTCTGGGACTGTGTCCCACTAGGGTTTTGGGGTCTCGGGAAAGAATAAAAGTGGTTGGATGCTGAGAATCTGGCCATCAAGGGAGAGGGCCACACCCAAAGATATGGGTGTTGGGGCCCCGGCTGTGACTTCCAGTGAAGTACTGAGGCTCATAACATTTTTCATCACAGCATTTACCTTGAGATTTATTGTTGTAACTAAAGTGACGAATGTCTATGTCTCCTCCAGGCCAGTGGTTTTAACCCCGACTGTATTCCAATCACCTGGAGAGCTTTAAAATATATAGAGATTCTTGCCTCCCACAAAGAATTTATATTCATCTGGTCTGTGGAAGAATTCTGACATTTTAAAGGTATTTTAAAGAAAGCTTCCAAGACTTGAGGGGAGCCCTGATATTATCCAGCTGAGAACCGTGCCACAGGATGCCTGCTCCCCGGGCAGGGATCCTGTCTGCCAGGCAGCCTGCTCTGCCCTGGAGATGGGTGATCATAGGTGCTCAGGAAGTGACTGTTGAATGAAGCACGGGAGAACGCCAGCTCCATCCCCACACGAGGTGGGAGAATGGGGTCTGTGGGAGAAGGGCCTTCAGAGTGGGCTCCCAGCACTGCCCACTCCAGATGCAGCTGGAGACCTAGGACAGCACCGTGCCTCCCATGGGCAGCTGCCCCTTGCACTCGGCCCAGCAAGGGTGACGGAGGCTGTACTGGGTTGAACGGTGTCCCCCCTCCCAACATTCACACCCACCTGGAACCTCAGAAGGGAACTTACTTGGAAATGGGATCTTTATAGATGCAATTAGTTAAGCTGGGGTCCTGAGAAATCCAATGACTGGTGTTCTTATGAGAAGGTAAGGTGAAGAGAGGCAGACATTTAAGAAAAAGGGCCCGAAGGAAAATGAAGACAGAGATCGGAGTGATGCATCTGTGAGTCACAGAACGCCAAGGACTGAGGGCAACCACCAGAAACTAGGGAGAGGCGGGGAAGGATCCGGCCCCAGAGCCTACGGAGGGAGCAGGGCCCTGCCAACACCTTGATTTCAGACTTCAGCTTCAGAACCGTAATACGTTTCTGTGGTTTTAAGTCAGTGGCAATTTTTTCCTGCAGCCACAGGAAACTAAAACAGAGGCTAAGGGCACTGAGAGAAGGGTCCGGTGGGCAGAGGACAAGTCGCAGGGCTGGTAAGTGCCTTAATGTCCTCCAAATTGTCTTCCCCAGTCCTCACCTCCATTGCTCGGATCTGCCTTCCCTCTGTTCTATTTAGTTGCTGGAATGTGCTGGGCTCTTCCCTGCCTCAGAGACCTCGCATATGCTGATCCCCTTTGCCTGGTACCTACATCCCTCTTTTTTTTTTTTCATACTGGGCCCCATTTATTTAAAAGCATCTTATCTTCCCTGACCATACTCCTTAAAGTAGGACCCCTTCTTGTTCCCCATGGTGGCACCCTGACATGATTTTACTAACATGACCTTAATTTCTCCCACAGACTGTGAGCTCCCTCAGTGAGGGAGCAGGTCCGGTCCCCTGTTGCATCTCCCAGTGCCTAGCCCAGTGCCTGGCACCCGGCTTGTGCTCCACAAATACTCGATGAGTGGACACGAGTGAACGGCACACCTGCTTGAGTAAATAAATGAGTATGTGCTGCAAGCTGCTCCCAGAGGGGCGGGGGCCAATGCTTTTCCAAATGGCCGTGGAGAAGCTTTAGCCCGGTTTCAGGGCTGGCTCAGCTTATGGCCTCCTGGGGGACTCTGAAGGCCCCAGTGGGAAGCAATGGGCGTCTGACTTGGGTCATGGAGGGGGGTGTGCGTGAGAAAGAAGGCGGGGTTACTGTTAGAATATGCAGGCCCTGCCGGGTGGCAAGCTGGAGGGCACACAGGTTTCCAGCTGCCGCGAGCAGGCGACAGTGGACCTAGCCAGCGAAGGGAAAGGAGAAGGGGTTGCTGCGGGCGGGGAAGACGTTTTAGAGGAATCATCTGAGAGCCTGACCCTGTGGCGAGACAATTCCCTGCTGAGAGAAACATCCGTTGTTTCAGGAGTTTGTGCTCCTTAAAAAAAAGAGAAGCACCTCACACCCATTAGGGTGGCTACTGTCAAAAACGTGACAATAACAAGGCTGGGAAGATATGTGGAAGTCGGAACCTTGGCACTGGGGCAGGAATGTCAAGTGGCGCAGCTGCTGTGGAAAAGTCTGGAGATTCTACCAAAAATAAAAAAATTAAAAAATAGGATTACCGTATGATCTAGCAATTCGACTTCTGGGTATATACCCCAAAGAGCTGAGAGCAGAGGCGAGATCTGCACACATGCGCTCCCAGCAGCATTATCCACGGCAGCCAAGAGGTGGAACCCAAGTGTCCACTGATGACGGGTGAACAGGTAAGCAAATGTGGTCTATTTGTACAATGGAATTTGTTCAGGCTTAAAAAGAAAGGAAATTCTGACATTCTACAACACGGAGGACATCATGCTAAGTGAAATGAGCCAGTCACAAAAAGACAAATACTATATGGTTCCACTTACTCAGTTACTTAGAACAGTCAAATTCACAGAGACAGAAAGCGAACAGGGGCTGCCAAGGGGAGGCGCTTAATGGGTAGAATTTGACTTTCGCAAGATGAAAAGTGTCCTGGAGATCGGTTACGCAACAGTGTGAGTGTACTTAGCATTACTGAATTGTACACTTAACATAGTTAAGATGGTAAATGTTGTGTTATGGATCTTTTACCACAACCCCCTCCCACTTTTCTGCTCAGCTCTCCTGACCTGCTCCCTAAACTCTCGCCTCAGGCCCCGGAGCCTTCTTGGTTGTCAGGATTCTGTGCATCGGTCCTGCTCTGTGAGTCTCTTGGACGAGACTCCTTTCCTGCAGGTGTGGGGTCCTGATCCCCAGACAGAAGGTGGCTGCCTGGCTCTGTGTGACTAAAAGGCTAACCAACCCGTCTTGCTTGGACTCAGGGAGCTCAGGGTGGCTCCGGGGCCACCTGCTTCTGCCAGGAGGCTGGAGAGGCGCAGGGACTCTCTGGGTGTAGTTCTGGGGCCAGGAGAAGTGGTCACCTCTTTCTTCATTGGCCCCCCATCACTTGAGACCCCTTCCAGCTGTTCTTCCAGGGTAGCCAATGTGATCCCTCCACACTGGAAATATGAGGACTCCCCGTTAAAATTACACTGCTCACAGGCTACAGGTTCAACCACCAACAGTAAGCTGAAGTCCCTGAGGGAACTGGCCTTGACCTACCTCGCAGGTAGTCAGGGCCCTTGCCCATGCTATACCCTTTCCAGGAACACTCTCCCACCCCTCACACTACCACTGGTGAACCCCTACCCATCAAACACATCTCAGTTCATGTGCCACCTCCTGAGAGAAGCCGTCCCAGGCCCCCCAGTCCAACTGAGCTCACCTCCATTTGCAAAGTGCGCTTAGATCCTTCCTTTCCTTTAGGCCTCTGGCCTCACTCTGTAATGATATGTTCACTCCTGTGACCATTCTGGTTAACGTCAGTCTTCCCCCATTAATAATAACAGCTGTCACATAGACAGTACTTACTGAGTGCTGAGCATGTCACATACATTAACCCATTTAACCCTCTAAGCAAACACAAGTGGTGCTATGTTATTCCCATTTTACAGATGAGGGAAGTGAGGCACCGAGACATTAACTGATTTTTCTCAAGTCCAAGTTTACACAGCTAATACACAGAAGAGCTGGGATTGAACCCAGGCAATCTGGCCTGAGCCTGCGCCCTTCACCATTGTGAGGAGGGCAAGGACTGACTGTGCTTTCCCTTACTGTTGAATATCCTGTGCCTAGAACAGTGCTTGGCACATAGTAGGTGCTCAATCAATATTTGTTGAGAGAAGTAATGAAGTCAGAAGGAGCCCCCATCCCCTGAACTCATCTGTGGAAGTAGATAATGGTCTTCAGCTGCCCTTCCCCAGGGGCCTGAGCTCTTTCCTTCCCAAAGCACCCCCAGGCTGCCTTCAGAAGGGGCTTGGACGGTGAAAGAAGGAAAGGGGAAAAGGGAGAGGCCTGTACCTCAACCTTATGCTCCATCTTTCCATCTTCAACCCCAAATCTGTCTCAGCCAACTGGAATCATGGCTAGAGCTGGGCAGAGGAGGACCAGGCTGAGTGAGAAAGGTCACAAGGCCTCTTCTGAGTATGTCACCCCCACCCTGGCCCTGGCATCATCGCTGGCCCAAGCACCAGTGCTGTGCAGAATCCCATGTGATGGAGCTGCATCTTCTTAAACCAGATGAGGTCCTCGACTCAGGGCATATGGCACCATCCAAGCTAGCCAAGACACAGGGCTTTTGGGGAACTCTTAAGAACCCCAGTTCTGTCAGCTCATGAAAGGCTAAACAGATTGTGGTATATCTACATAATGGAATAGTATTCAGCCATAAAAAGGAATGAAGTACTGATACATGCTACACCATGAATACACCATGAAAACAGTGTGCCGAGTGAAAGAAGCTTGTCACAAAATATCACAAACTGCATGATTCCATTCATATGAAATATCCAAAATAGGCAAGCCCACAGAGACAGAGCAGTGGTTGACAGGGGCTGGTGGGAGAGGTGAAAGGTGACTGTTTCATAGGTTCAGGGTTTCCTAGTGGGGTGATGAAAGTGATGTGGAACCAGACAGAGGTGACAGTAGCACACCACCATGCATGTACGAAAGGCCACTAGACTGAACAATTTAAAATGGTTAATTTGATGTTGAGTGAATTTTGCCTCATTTAAAAAAAAATCCTGGTTCTATTGCTCACTGGCTACGTCCTTGTGGTCAGGTTTCTTAATATCTTTGTGCCTTAGTTTCATCTGAAAAATGGGGATACCAAAAGTATCCTTCATGGAGTTCCTTTGGGGACTATGTAAAGTACTTAGAAAAATGCCAGGAGGTACTAAGTGCTGCTACGGTTTGATATTAACGAAGGGATTCCGTGACCCACTCAAGAATCCCTGGGCCAACTAAAGGAATGCAAAGTAAAGGTGAGACTGATGTCTGAGCATCCATACCAGGTAATTTAATTTCAGACCCTGGGGTGGCTAGGATCTGTGATAAACATTATCAAGGATTTGACTCTCTTGCAAAGTTTACTAGAAACTCTGTTTCAACACTACAATTTCAGATCCTGGGGTGACTAGGATCTGTGATAAACATTATCAAGGATTTGACTTTCTTGCAAAGTTTACTAGATGCTCTGTTTCAACATTACCCTCCTTAAGCTTTCTTATACAGCAGAAGTTTTTGTTTTGGGAAATGAAATTTAAGACAAAAATTTGTGTTAAAGGCCCCTGTGGAGGGTCTGACACATAGTAGATACAAAGCAAATGTTTGCTGGATGTGTGTGAGCCTCGCTTGATCAGTCCCACGTAAACACTGGTCCCTGGAGCATTGCAGAAGAGCCGACCACCTGCTTCCTGTCTTTATGAGCTGGCGTTTCCTACTGAGGCGCCACAGAGGGGCTCTGTGTTCACAGCCGGGGTCCTGGTGGCATCCCAGGGCAGCGGTTTAGGTCAACAGCCAAGTGTAACCTAAATGTCCACATGGGAGGCCCTGCTGGGTTAGACCCGGTTGCTATGGATCCCCAAGAGGCAGAATGAGTAGGCCCTGTGTTAGCTGAAAAACTTCAATATTATTTCCCCTGCCACATGCACACACATGCATGTGCCCATGCCCATGCACACCACAGACAGCACGCGAGCCCTGGAGAGGCCACAGACACACAGAGCCCTCCTCCCTTTGCACTGGATTTGCCCCCAGATGCAGGGCCTGGGGAAGGATGGACAGTGTGGGGTCTGTTACCACCGGCCCCAACGAAGCAACAGTGCAGGCTGCTTTGGGTTTCCTCCCTTCCAGTGGCCCATCTAACTAATGCATGCCCGTGCGATTTCCTGCCTGAGTAGAATATAGTTAATAAAACCAGCACATCCTCTGATGATTCAAGACCTCACGAGGTCTCCATGTTTGATAACATCCCTTTTCATCCATGCACTGGACACATGACCAGCTCCAACCAGGACCTGTGTGGGCCAGTCAGTCAGGCCTACGCCAGGGTGAGAGGGCCTGAAGTCCTGACACATTCAGCTTGCACGTTCCAAAGGCAGGGATAGTCGGCACGTTCACAAGCGAGTTGGCTCTGTCCAGTTTTTCTCTGAAACATTAGCCTTTACAGTCTAATTTTACTTTTTCCACTTTGTAAAGAAATGTGAGTGCAAGAACTATTTCACCAGTCTTTTCACGAGTAACGGGAACCAGGAGAATTCAGTTGCTGATGAAGCCTAGCCCAAGCTGCCCACACTGTTCCACCGCTGCACTAATAACAGCCTGTTATTGGTGCCTGTTTTTCAGGTAGACAAACAGATGCAGAAAGCTAAAGCAGCCTGTGCCGAGTCAGTGGTGGCACAGAATCTGCAGCCAGGATGTGTCCAGGGCCTACAGAAGGCTGGTGGTCAGTGCAGAACAACAAGTTTTTACCACTTGAAAGAGGAAGAGTCTGGTCCCCCAGGCAGAGCTGGGCAGCAGATATGGGGAGGTCATATCAAATCACAAACAGCTCAAAGTAGCCACACTGGGTGGGCCCTGCCCTTGGCTATCCCTCAAGCTTTCAGAGCCTCCCAGAAGCTTCTTCTTGGGCACCCCCGCTGTTTTGAGAAGGCTCCTAAGTTTGCTTACCCTTCCTGGGATGGAAGAAATTGTGGTTTGGGAAGCCACAGATGGAGCGGCAGATGGGAAGTGAAAGCCTATCAGAGCTGCCCAGGATAAAACCATTCATCTGCAAAATTCATATGTTTTTGTGTGGGGCGACTTCGTGAAAACAACAGCAAGAGGAACCAGCAGTGCTTGATGCATGAAGTGCCTCTGGCCATCAGGCTGGCAATGCACAGCGGGCAGAAGATTGGGGCAGGGGCACGGAAATGAGAGCCGAGAAAGGCCGACAGGAGCATAAAGCTAAAAAAGCTAGAAATACGATGACTCTCTTCTCTGAGCCCCCAAATAGGTGGGCACACTGTCTGAGGAAGGATTTCTGGAGGCTCAGCCTTACACACAATGGAATTAACAATTGACATTTCTTGAGCACTTTCTAAGTGCTCAACACTCTGCTAGGCTGCATTGCTACAGACATCAAATTTACTGATGGCGGCTCTGGTTCTGCGAGTGAAGTGGCAGAACTCAGACGCAAACCTTGGCCACCTGCTGAGAGCTGGAGCACCCATCCTCTTGGATGCTGAAATGCTAGAAATTCGGATATCCTGGCAGGGCCGAATTGGTTAACTGGCTTGGGTTATGGTTTCAACTTGCAAATCAACACAAGGCCTCTAGGGGGCAGCCTCAGGACCTGAGGAGAGTCTCCTGGGGACGGCCACAGGCCTGGGCACACCTACCTGACCTCAAGAGGGTCTCTGGCAGAGTTCCAAGACCTGACCTAGGCTGAAATGACCTCAGGGGCCTCCACTGGAGGCCTGGAGAAAAGAGTGTGGGAATCTTGATCCTAGCTAGTCAGGCTCCGGACAATAGATGACGTTTTCTCATGAGACTTCCCTGCTGACAGGTGGTACAATCACTACTCTACCGAGGCAGGACTCTGAGGAGGGCTGTGTCTCTAGGTGGCCTAGGGCCATCCCAGCACTCTGAGCCAGCTGACTTCCCCAGGGGTCAAGGCCAACATCACATCAAGCAGAAAGAATACCAACCTTAGAACCAGACAGAACTGGTTCTAATCCCCACCGTACCAAGTATTCTTTATATGACCTTGGGCCTCAGTCTGCCTTTCAATTAAACAGGTTTGCTTTGGGGGCTGAAGGAAGCACCTCCCACATCAGCTGCTGCACTTGGCATGTTAGAGTATTTCTGAACTCCGTCCTTCCCTGGGAGATGGAGAATGTTCTACCTCACCCCTGCCCTGTCCCTCTCTAACTCACCTCTCCTCATTTTTTTATTGCACTCTATCCATGTTTAAACCTCTAAAATGCGACTAGTTCATCTCTGACCCAAGTCTTGCCCGAGCTGTTCTTTCAGGAATTGGAATTATCAGCTGGAGGTGATTTTGCCCCTGGGGAAAACAACAACTAGAGATATTTGTGGTCGTCACGGTGACTGGGGTGGGGTGCTACCGGCATCTAGGGGTGGAGGCCAGGGATGCTGCCAAACACTCAACAGTGCAGGGGACAGCCCTTACGGCACGGAATGATCCAGACCACTGTGTCAACAGAGTCCAGCTTGGGAAATCCTAGTCTAGAATGATCTTTCTCATTTGCTTGCCAATTCATTTTTTTAAAAAAATCCTTACTCAAGGATATATTTGTTGATTTTAGAGAAAGAGGAAAGGAGAGAAAGAGAGAGAGAGAAACATCACTGTGAGAGAGGAACATCAATCTGTTGCTTCCCACACACCCTGGCCAGGGATTGTACACCTGCACCCCGGGCAAGTGCCCTGACCGGGAATTGAATCTGCAACCCTTTGGTGTATGAGACGATGCTCCAACCGACCGAGCCACCCGGTCGGGGATGCCAGTCCCTTCTGATCCTCAGATCTCAACTCAAAACTGCGCATTCAGAGGCCTTTCTGATGTCCTGATTATGCCCCACTTGCACTCAAACTACCTGCCTTTCTTTATGGCCCTTTCACACCTTGCATGATGCCTCTTCCACAAGATTATTTAAGTCCATCTTCCCAACTAGGGTACCACCAGGTAGGGGCTGGGTGGCTTTTGCTCACTAAATGCCCCAATAGTGCCTAGCACAGTAGCTGCTTAATAAATCTTTGTGGAATGAATGACTGAATAAGTAAATAAGTAAAAATCTGCCAGTGATGTTTCAAAATCACCCTTTTAAAAAATCCTACAAACAAAAGAAAACAAGTATCTTTCTAACCCCCATCACTTTTCTCAGGTTCCTAAGGGTGCCAGGTGTATTTTGCCTAAACTGAACAAAGATTGTACCTTCCCCAGAGCACTTCTGGAGTCCAGGGTCACCAAGCCCGGGAATGAAGGAGAGGACCACAAACCATGTGAAGGAGACAGAAGCTGTTTCTAGCTTTAAATAGAGGCCTTCCCTCCATGCTTGTATCTCATTTAGATCCCGACTCAAAACCCAAACTCCTGGGAATATGTGGCTTCAATATTTGATGGCATTAGGAATGACTATTAATATTTGAGATGTGATAATCACATTGATGCTGTGTTCAAAGAGAGATGTATACTGAAATATTTACAAATACAATTTGATGATGTCTTGGAAATGCTTCACCGAGGCTGGAAGGAGAGGGCATGCGCACAGGTATTACCAGGCTGTCACAAACTGATTATAGTTGAAACAGGGTTGATGAACTCTTGTGCATGTTTGAAAATTGCGCTGATAAAAGTGCGTGTATTTTTAAAGATTCCTTCTTTTCGTTTTTCTGGGAATGTGGTTCCCAGGGCCCTCATGCCATCAGAGGAAGGAAGGCCTCTCCTTCACACACGTCGTCCCCACTCCCTGTCCACTCACGTCTGCTTCTCAATAAATCAGGATGGAAGACACAATCGAGCAAAGAGCTGGTGTCGTGACAGGAAATACAGTTCATTTTCTTGCCTTTCTTCATTGACAAGGCCTCTGGAGGGTTTTTCTTTGCTTATGGTCTGTTTTGCAGAGCAGATCAATGTTTGCTCACAGGGACCTTCCTTGTGGCGTCTCCACCACCTCGGGTGGCAGGCCGCTCTATCTGCCCCACGCAACGGTGGCCAAGCAGGCTGCAGCCGAGTGGGCAGACCTTCCAGGGAAGCTCAAAATCTGTAGTTTCATGTGAAATCTCCCAATTTAAAAATGTAGGCAATCAATTCATTTGTGAAAATTTGATAGGACCCAAAACAAACAGGCAAACAAATCTACAAACCAAAACACTCATGGTCCTCTAATAGCCCAAAGACACCGACCAGTCCGGGATCGGGCCTGAACTGTCACACCCGACCTCCCTTACTCCACTCTGCCCCTTCGGGTTTAACTCCCAAGTCACACCCTGTCCTCCTCTGCTCAAAACAGGCCAGTGGTTCCCATCTTGCTGAGTGATACCCAAATTCTAGAATCTCTACTATCTCGCCCCACTTTTCTCTCTGATCTTCTGTCTCATACTATACCCCATGCCTCACTTAATCTGTTCCAGCCACACTGAGCCTTGCTGTTCCTGCAATACACCTCAGGGCCTCGCACCTGCTGTTCCCCCTTCCTGGGCCACTTTCCCTGCCTGCGTGACTCATTGATCCTTCCTCTTCCACTCCTCTCAGTGAGGACAGTCCTAGTTGTGCTGGCTAAAATTACTACTCTCCCCTTAGTCTTCTCTCTGCTTTGTTTTCCCCACACACCATTTGACTTATTTTGTTATTTGTCTCCCCGACTTAGACGGAAGATCTGTGAGGGAAGGGTGATGGTCCCTTTAGTGTTTCCTTAAACAGAGCAAGAAAAACTGTGTACTCCATAAATATCTGTTGAATGAGTGAGTGAATGAATGAATGAATGCACAAATGATGCTCAGCTCCAGCATGGGTCCTATGCTGAGGGATCTATGAAGACGGTGAGTAAGCTCGCGGAGGCCCCTTGCTGACGCACAAAGCTGCTTTGCACAGGAGGCAAACGGCCTGTGCCTCTGGTTTCCCGATAAGACCAGGGGGGGAGAGAGGGAGCGGGACCTTGGTGCAGACTGGCTGGGCCGCAGCCACCTTACCTGATGGGGTAGTCGGCTGCGCTGAGGTTGATGAAGAAGTCCCAGGGCCAGTCGGTCATCTCCAGGAGGTCCCGCATGCTCTGCAGGTATGTGGACAGGAGGCTGGCTCCCCCCCAGATGGTGGCCATCCTCCAGGGGGTGACACGCACATTGTGGTACTGCCTGGAGAACTGGAGCACTTGGCGATGCAGGTAATTGGAGCGCTTTTTCCCAGGAGAGAAAGGGGTGACATTCAGCAACTCAGAAAACACCCAGACATGCCCTTGTCCTTCTTTTCCCCTTCCCTTCTAGTTGGCAGGGTTTCTGAACTTGGCCAGGTAACTAGTTCAGGCTGGGGCATCTTTCTGCATTACTATTGGAAGCTTTTTTATTTTTTAAATTTTACTTTAGCTGTTTAAAATGCAGATTCCCTGCCGCCCCCCCCCCCCGACCTAACGGTTCACTAGGAGCCTGGGGCTCTGCATTTTTATACAAGACTGATGCAGGTGATCTGAGGATAGCAACTGTGGAGTACGGCTGTACCGAAACCTGAGGAGTATTTTGAGGGGTGGAGTGTCTCCATTACCTTCTCACAGGCCTGCTAGATAGAAGCAGACCTTTCGGATCAAGCACCCCTTTGCCTCTCGAGTGAGGACATAATCATGTCATGTCAGCAGGCTAACAGAAACCCCTGGGACAAGACAGCTCGGGGGTCAGCAAGCCTGCTGCAGGTTTTCGTAAATAAAGTTTTATTGGGACATGGCCACACACATTCATTCATGTATTGTTTATGGCTGCTTTCACGCTGCAATGGCAGAGCTAAGTAGCTGCGACAGAGAAGGTATGACCTTCAAGCCTAGAAGATTTACTATCTGGCCCCGTAAAGAAAAAAGTGCGCTCACTCCTGAGATAGCTATCTTCACAAAGTGGCAGGCACTGCATTGGGCAGGGGGACAGTAAGGAAAAGAGGGAAGAAAACCAGTGTTTATGGATCATGTGCGCGCACACACCCTCTCCCTAGGAGAAGTAGCTGTGCAGCCTCCTAGCCTTCCCTGAAGGGGAGATTAGCTTGGAGAGAGGCTGACGGACCTACACAGAAAGGCCAGCGGGGGCCACGGGGCCTCACCTTGTCCACGTGGATGTAGTAGAAGTGGTCCTTGTGGTAGATGGCCTTGAACATGCGCTGCAGCTGCCGAGAGGCGCGGCCGTGCACCACCAGGACGAAGGCGATCCGGACCGGGTTGGCCAGCATGTACTCCACCGAATCTTCGTCCCACTGGATGTTCCTGTTGGCTTTGCCTGGGGAAAACCCGAAAGATCACAGAGGGGGTGAGGATCAGCAGCTCCTGTTCAGGGCAAGTTCTCTGGTGCTTTGTCTTGGGGACTGTTGGAGGAGCATGACAGTCATATGGGCCCTGAAACCTGATTCAACTTAAGCAAGCACGTCCTGGACCCTTCCGCTGTCCTGGTGCCACAGCAGGGGTACCTTGAGGTGCTTACGTCGTGGTTTCCATCCCCGCGGAGCTTTGAAAAGCCGATGGAGACCTAGGTACACATGTTAAACTATCGAACAAGAGGAGATGAGAGGTACAGGAGATGTATCTCTGAACCACAGAGAAGGAGCAGTTAATTCTGAGCGGGAAAGTGTAAGATAGCTGTGTGCTTTTGCCTGTCCAGGTTTGTTCTCGTTTTCTCCTAGCAGCATTCATTTTTTAAAAAAATTGTGGTAAGAACAGATAACATGAGCTCTATCCTTTGAATAGAATTTCAAGAGAGTACCGTTTAGTATTGTTGATTATAAGCCCAAAGTTGAAAAGTGATCTTTAGAACTTATTTCTCTTGCCTAACAAAAAATTTATCATCTCAGTCTAAACGGATGGGGAGGACCTCCCTCCATTATCAAGTTCAGGGGTGTTCACGGAGCTTTGGCCTGGCCAGTTAGGACATTGTAGCTCCCTGGCCACAGTGCGTGTGATTCAGAGGTGAACATGCAACCCAATAAGCTAATTAGCCAAGAGCACAGAATTCTAGACTTTTGTTGAGACAACTAGATAAGAGATGTTCTTTTTCTGATATACACCAAACTGGGGGATTCTAAGAGCCCTTTTGTCCCCACATGGAGAGAGGCTGCTTGAGAGGGAAGCCAACATGAGGAAGCATTGCCAAGTGATAGAGACAGTCTAGACCCTAATGACCCTGCTTGAGTTCCTAGACCACCCTGGCTGGAGATCGGCCACTGTCAGTTATATTCTAGCTTCCTTTGAAAGCCCAGATCCTATACCAGATCCACCTGGATAAATGGTTCCAGATGTCTTTTATCCAGGAAGAAGCTCAAAGAGGCTGCTTTCCCCCTCCTTTCCCTTGCAAATGCACCAGGGGCAAGGTTTCAAGGAGAAACACAGTCGTTGGTTTAGTTCATTACAACTCCAACTGGAGATCTTCTGGTTTTCTTCAGCCTGATTTTCTTTGAGTCTAACTTGATTTCTTTTGGGCTCTAGGTTTATGGGCCCAGAATACATCAGGGTATTAGCTAGAAATTCAACTGGGAAAACTGAGAATCGGGAGTGTTTAGCCTGGAGGTCAAGAGACTGGGAGCCTATCAGCTGTCATTGGAAAGCTGGATGGTTGCCAAATGAACAAGGCACCTTCTACCTTGTTTCAGGGGACAGCATGAGATTAACATTGCTAATATTCAAATTGCATGACCCAGCCTCCACAGCTTACGTGATCTGCCTGCTGCAGACCTCTGTGCCCTGATGGCCCTACTACTTACCTCACCCCCTGGCCTTCTTCTTTCTTTACCTTGAGCGAGCTCATTTCTGCCTCAGGACCTTTTCACTGGCCATTCTTGCCACCTGGAACACCCTTTCCCTAGATCTTTGCATGGCTGCATCTTCCTGTCATCAGCTCGCAGCTCAATAAAAGGCCACATTCCTCCCACCAGCCATATCACTCCCTTTCACCTCACCCTATTTCAATTTTCTGCACAGCATTTAACACAGTCTGACACTGTTTATTCATTTACTTGTTTTTTGCTTAAATATCCCACTAGAACATAAACTCCAAGGGATGAGGGACTTTTTAGTCTTGCTTGTCATTAAATATACAACACTATAACAATAGCTGGCATATGTGGTTCTCAGTGGAAAAAAGTTACAGGAGGGTACATCTATAATAAGAGCAACAGAGTATACTGAGCACTGATCAGCCCTTGCCATTCATTATTTCATGTAATCCTCAGAACAACCCTGCAAGATAATGCTCTTATTCCCATTTTGCAAACGAGGAAACCACAGCTTAGAGGCCAAGGGATTTATTTGTTCAAGGTCACACTGCTTTAATTAGTTCAGCTGATATTCAAACCCAGGTCTATTTCTAAAGCCTATGCCCTTACCCACTAATATACACTACATTGCCATACCCAGAATTTGAACAAGTTTACAACAATTCTGCTGGTTAATGAAATGCCTTCAAGTGAGTTACTGCAGGTAAATAGGCATGCATTTGAGGACTCTCAGAGGCATTGCAGGGAGGGTTCCTGTATCATGTAGGATGCTGACTTTAGTTGTCAATAAGGACACATCTTTCCATCCATCCATCCATGCATTCATCCAGTCATCTACCTGCCCATACAAATCCAACCACCCATCCATCCAAATCCAACCAGTCATCCAGCAAACCATTCAACTACCCATCAAGCAAAGCATTCAACAGCTATTATCCAAAAAAACCAACCATCTATTCATCCATCCCTCCAACCACCCATCACCTTTAAAACCAACCATCCATCCAGCCAGCCATCCACTCACCCGTCATCCTCAAAGCAAATCATCCGTGACTCCACTCTTCAACCATCTAACTTTCAACTCATTGATCCATGTAATATTAACTTTAGCTTATACCACATGCCAAGTTCTGTGCTAGGTACTAGAAAAATAAAATTTTGGGGGGAAAAATCCTTGCCTTTGAGGAGCTCTCAGCAAACTGGGGCAACAGGAGACAATGCTCAATTGTTTTATGATAGAAGTGTGCTCAGGTTGCTCTTGGAGGGTGGGAAAGAAGTGAACAGTCTGTCTGCAGGGACAGAGGAGACCTCAGAGAGTTTAACCCAAAGCTTCTGAGCCCATTTCTTCAAGTTCTCCTGATGAGTCCTGAGATGTTTGGCTCCTTGGCTGTTCAATCAGTAGCTGTGATCCTGGGGACAATTATCCTCTTGACTCTGGTTGCAGACAGGCTGGGCAGCAGCCAGAGGGTTGTCCTAACCACCCTGTAGTCTCTCCAAGCCAATCACAATACACGGGGCTTTCTTGGTGATCATACAAGGGTGGAGGGAGAGGTATACCTGGAGGGATCATGTCCCTTTAAACACTCATACAACAATCCATCTGTCCATCCATCCATCCATCCATCCATCCACCCCCCCAGCCCCCCAGCCCTCCATCCAACCAACCACAAATTATCCGTAAAACCTCCCACTTGCCAGACTTGGACAAAGCCTGGGGGACAAAGACATGCAGGACTTGAGCGTGTTTTCACAAACATATTATGAGTGGATTAAGGAAAGTAAGAATCCAAAGTAAAAAGATAATGTATGAGAAAAGCTTATGTTCTCTTGTCACGCCCGCAGCTCAAAGGCAGTGTACTGGCCTTCACCACGCTGGATGTGACCTCTCCTTGCCTCCCTTGGAGACTCTTTATCAAAGGGAGGGACGCTTAAAAGCAATGCTTACTTGAGCCACTTTTTTCCACCTGAATTTCACTGGTTTTTCAAAGGTCTAACCGTGGTCCACACCACTATATTTCATAGAAAGTCTGCTCTTTAGGGGTTCCTGCTGCACTCAGATAATACTGCTCATCCTTGCCCCAAGGTCTCTTGGCAACAACGATCTGGAGTCTTTAGCAACTGAGGCTCATAGGACCTTTGGGATCAGCCTGTGCTCTCTCTAGCCTCGATGTCTCTTGCCATGCCTGTTGAATGAGTGAATGAATGAGTGACCGGATGAATGCATTTAGGAGACAAGTGGCTGCTCTGGTCTAGAGGAGCTGACCTCTCCAGAGCACCTGCTGTCCTCAGCTCTGTGCCAGACTCTGCGTCAGTCACTACTTGGCTCTGGGAGGAGGCACTGTCATCCTCTGAGGCTCAGAGAGGTCGGAGCATTTTCCCCGATCACACAGGGAGTGAGGACAGAGGTGGGAGTGACAGCTGGGGGTGGCTGAGCCCATCACTGGCCTTATGACTCCAGTCCACCCTCTGCTGAAGTGAAGGGCAGGGAGACGGGAGGACTGGAGTGGAGAATCTGTGCTGATCTTTAAAGGAACTTGCACATTGATGCTGAGAAAAGCCTTTTATAGTGTCTCTTTAGGGTTTCAGAATGCGGGGGAGATTCACAGATGGACATACACAGACAAGGACGCTGCCCTTCTGGAGAAGGGGAGGGAGTACTGAGAAATCAAACACTCCCACTCCAGCACTCCTCCACTTTAACACATAGTCACCCGTGGACCAGACGGCTGGTCTGGGGGCAGCAAAGAGAAGAGGGAATAAAAACCCTGAGTTCTTCTGGAAGACAGCTATTCTGGGGGTTGGGGTAGGTGGGAAGGACCAAAAATATCCAAACAGAGACATACACAGAAGGACAGATGAAGATGGGGGTGAGAGGCAGAGAGACAGAGATGAAGGGAGAGACAGAGACGCAGACAGAAAAGGAGAGAGACAAACAGATGGAGAGACAGACAAAAAGAAAGATCAATAGACAGAGAAAAAGATAGATGACGGATGGATGGACAGACGGATGGATGGACAGATAGACAGACATATAATAGAAAAATGAGCAGAGGCACAGAAAGGCCACAGAGATAGATAGGTAGGTAGGTAGGTAGACAGATAGACAGGCATATAATAGAAAGTGAGCAGGGACACAAAAAAGCCACACACATCTTGAGAGCAAAACAGAGACTTGCAGACAGAAAGCCCCCCTCTCCCTTCCTCCCACATATGGAGAGAAACATATAGAGAGACTTAAACAGAAACACAGAGAAAGAGACACACATGGGTATAAACAGAGACAAACACATAATCAGACACACACAGAGATAGGAAGAGGCAGAGAGCTGGAAGGGAGCCCCACTGGCAAGGCTGGATCCATTCAACCTCAAAACACTGCAGCTACCCTTAAAGCAAAGGCACACCAGAGCTCCAGAACCTCAGAACTAAAACGATGCCTCCAGGCCTAAGACTGTGCCTCACCTGCCTCCTCTGCCCCTGTCCTTTCCACACCTGACCCTCCTCTCTCACCTGGCCAACTCCTGCCCTCTCAAGAGCCCAGGGATGCAGGGAGAAGCCTGGGCTCAGAGAGGACAAGCAACTCTCCCAGGGCCCCACCAAAAGTGGTGGGACATTCTCAGACTGGCTCCAGAACTCCAACTGCAACCACTCCCCATACTAGCACATAGTAGGACATCAACGCGGTTTATTGAATAAAACGGGGAAGTGAATGAGTGAGTTTTCTGCCCCACCTTGCAGCAGGGTGTGGGCGAGGTGCCATTTCAGGGGCTGAGGCTCACACATGGTTCCCCTCACCGGCTTCCTATTTTTGCCCCACATGCCTGGCTCCTGTAATGACCTTTCCGGCAAGCTGCTCTGACACGGGGGAGCTGGGGATGACAATAAGCCACATCGCAGGCGTGGCCTCCTCCACACCCTGGCCCCCATTTCCGGGACTGCGGCCCCGAAAAGCACGCGGCCTCCTCCACCGGGAGTGGGACGGTCAGTGGGCTGTGGCAGGATTCCAGCGGGGCAGGAACTGGGGAAACGGGCTCTCGTCCTGCTGGAGGGAGCGGGAGCTGGCACAGCTTTGTCAGAGGCGATGTGGCAACAAGGACCGCAGTTTTAAATATGCATTCCCCTTGACCCAGTAGCTCCACTCCTAAGAATCTATGCTAAGGGAGGGAGGCAGGCAAATATGTAAGTTTCTACGTATAAGATATTCTGTTGTTCATTCATTCATTCAGTGTCTCCCACGTCACCAGCAGACTTAACAGGGTCCTTTCTTGAAAGCTGCTTTAGTCTAGTGGAGTAGAAAGCCAATAAAAATGTAAGCAAACAGGGAATACTACTGCAGTTAGTGATAAAGGCCATGGAGAAAAATGAATAAATTAGCATGTTAAGGGATGGCTTTGTTTGGCCATGGTGGCCAGTGAAGGCTGATGTGAAGTGGAGACACCTGAGCAAGCTCTGAATGAAATGAGGGAATGAGCTGCGTCATTATTAGGGATGGAGGATGATTCTGGGTACCTGGCATAGCAAATGCAAAGGTCCTGGGGCCTCGACTTTAACAGTCTTTATAATGGTCCCAAATAGGAATCAACCCAAAGGTCTTATTAATACTTACTGATATGGAACTTGTCTATAACATAGCAAGCAAAAGAGAAATCCTAAAACATTTTAACTGGTAACAATTTAAAATACATACACCCAAATATTAGCAGAAGTTCATATAGCGGCACGACAGTTTTCATTTCTTCTTCATACTTTTCTGCATTAGCTGCATTTTGTAAATGTATTACTCTGATAATGAAACATAACCATAGAGGTGACGTTACTGAGAATTCTAATACCGGTTGTTAATTGTGTGTTAAGTAATTTCTGCGCATGATTTTTCTTTCTTCTGTCCAAACTTTTACAAGAAAAGAATTATTACCATCCTATTATATTTGGAGGATCTGAAGCTCAGAGAAATCCTAGTGGGGAGGTGGCTGAACTGGGAATGGAGCGAGCCTGTGACGCTGGAGCCCTATCGATGCCACTAGGCTGGATCAAACTGTCCCCATTTCAAAAAAAGAAAACTCTGTTCCTAGGAGAAGCGTGTCAGTTGACTTTCAGCTGCAGGACAAAAAGCAATGACGTGCGGTCAGAGCTATGTGGGCTGTAACAGACTGAAACCCAAACGCTGCCCAGTCCGAAAAAAACCTGCAAATTTAAAAATGTAATCAGATTCCTGTGGCACAGAACAGAAAACAAGTGGAAGAATCAGAGTGATTAGAGGCAGGAGGAGAAGCTGACTTCAGACAAATGTTAACAAGCCATGTTTTGAGGGAGAATATCAAGTTTATTTCTGCAATGCAGGTGCGAAGGCCAAGGACAGGGAATCACAGAGAGGTGCGCCAGTAACTAGTTGTGCCACGTTAGGCCTGTTACCCAAACTCTGTATTTCTCAGTATAGTCACGGGTCCAATACAACTATGTGATCCTTGAGCTCTGAAGACAGGTGAAGGTGAGGGTGCTTTCCAAGGGTCAACATGCTGTACAAATATGAAGTTGACAACGACCGTGCCTGCCACCCTTTGTAGGAACATGATCCAGGAGGAGAAAGCAGGGATTAAGATCATGGCCTCTGGCCAGGCAGATATGTGTGACCTTGAGCCGGTTATGTAAGCTCTCCAAGCCTCAGTTTTCTTATCTGTAAAATGGGTATTATATAATCACAGAATCTGCCTTACATGGACATTCATGCCCAGTACTGAGCACAACACCTGACATGTAGTAAATGCTCAATAAACAGGAGCTAGCATCATCAGGGTTAGTGTCATCATTTCTATTTGGCTGTTCATGCTCATGATCAGATCAAGTTTGGTTTAACCAATGGGTCCAGCTATGAGGTTCTACCCCAAGGCCCCACAGGCTCCCAGGGCTGTGTATGGGCTGGAGCCTGCTGCTTCCAAATAAACACCCACACTGGGAATTTTCCTCAGACAACAATTAATAGCAAATGGGAAGCGAAGGAGCTGCTTGACTGGAATAGCTATTCCACCAACAAAGCCCTCTATTCTATTTATACTCTGAAAGGGCCTCTTCCGACTCCGGTGAGGGAGCTTTCTGACTTGGCTCTAGATTAGACGGCTGGGTGCGTCTTGGGAAGGGAAAGAAGTGGAAAGAATGTCGTGTGCAAATGGGGCTTGAGTCAGGAGCCCGAGCTGGTGTCACCAGCTCACTGTCCTTGGGGAAGGCACGGTTAAGGAGCCTCCATACCGATCCCATAGTGGCTGCACCATATTTATTTCCATCAGGATGAACACTGAGGACATGATGCTGAGTGAAATAAACCAGGCACCAGACAAATACTGCATGATTCCACTCATCTGAGATATCTTAAATGCCTGAATTCATAGAATCGGAGAGTGGGATGGTGGTTGCTAGAGGAAGTGAGGAATTATGATCACGGGGCATACAGTGTCGGGCAAGCAGATGCCTAAGACGGCGAGGTCCTGCTGGTCAGCGTCAGCTGGAGCCAACAGCACTGCACTCAGGACTGTGTTAGAGGGCAGATCTCATGCTAAGTGTTCTAACCAAAATACAATGACATTTACAGGGGATAAAGAGGGTCGAACAATTCATCCCTGACCCCGCTGGGTTGGTGGTGATTCACTAGTGTGGAGGGGACAGTTTCACACCAGCGGCAGGCACGGTGCAGGGGTGTGGGAGTCACGTCATCCAGAGGAGAAGCCTTGGCAGGTCCCAGGTTCTCAGTCAGGCATGGGTGGAGGTGCCTTTGTCCCACTGGGAAATTTCGATGTTAGAGTTTTGGTGATTAGAACTTGGGAGATGCCCAGTGCCCAGGAAGAAGCCACTACTCTGCATGGGTTTGGAAGAGGTGGCATAGTGTGGCGGGGACAGCACAGAAGGCCGCAAGTCTGGGTTCAAACCCTGCCTCTGCCGTGAGCCAGCCATGGGACCATGGGCGAGTCATTTCCTTCCTTGGTCCTGCACACTCATACGATGGTGTCTAAGGCAAACCGAGCGCTCATTAGGCCCTAAGCACTATGGCTGCAGGGTTTCATTATTTCATTTTCCCGAGGTCTAAGGTGGCAGGTGCCATGTTGATAAACCCCATCTTACCGTGCAGGACTATGGGGCTGAGAGGGACTTAGTAACTGGTGAAAAGGTGCTCCCTCCTGCCCGGCCAGGCGTGGCTCAGCGGTTGAGCATCGACCTAGGATCCAGGCGATCGGGGTTCGATTCCCGGTCAGGGCACATGCCCGGGTTGTGGGCTCGATCAATGACTCTCTCATCATTGATGTTTCTGTCTCTCTCTCTCCCTCTCCTTTCCTCTCTGAAATCAATAAAGATATATTTAAAAAAAAAAAAAAAGTTGCTCCCTCCATGGAGTGCCCCAACAGAGAGAAACACTCGGGTCTGCTGGACTCCGAGGCCCATGTTTTGTCTACAAGATAGAGTTGAAACTTCCAGTCTGCGAGTCTAACGTGATTGTGCAGTTAGCACCACTGCTCAGGAAACTGTCCTCCCTGGAGGGAGGGTTGCTTTTCTTCCCTCCCTCCTTCCCTTTCTTCCTTTCTTTTTTTTCAGCTTTACTGAGGTATGACTGACATAAAATTGGAAGATATTCAACACGATCATCTGACAGTCATTTAAGTTGTAAAAGGAATTCCCCATCCATCTAGTTAATTAGCAAATCCATCCCCTCATTTATTTGCCTTATTTTGATTCTGTGAGAACATCTATGTTCTACTCTCTTATTTCAATGACACAATACCATATTATCAACTATAGTCACCGGGTTTTACATTAGATCCTCAGACCTTATGCGTCTTGTAACTGAAAGTTTATACCCTTTACCGACCTCTCCATACTCCCCCACCCCCAGACCCTGGCAACCACTTTCCTACCCTGTTTCTATGAGTTTGACTTTTTTTTTTTTTTAGATCCCACGTATAAGTGATAACAATACAGTATTTGTCTTTCCCTGACTTATCTCACGTAGCATAATGCCCTCGAGGCCCATTCATGTTGTCACAAGTGGCAGGATGTCCTTCTTTCTCAAGGCTGTTTTTCTTGACGTCCGTCAGTTTCTCAGGAGCCCAGGCCAAGGTTTTATCTCTCCTAGGCTGCTGTTCTGGGCCCTAGCCTGGCACAGAGCTGAGCTCAGAGGAGAGGCCTCGGTGAATGAGTGATTTCTGACCGATGGATTAAATCCGACAGCTTAGTCCATGTTTGGGCCTGGAGGCCAAGTGGAAGATTCGGGCCTGACCTGTTTAATTTGATGGCCTCCACTCATCCAACAAACCAGATGGGGGCTGGGTCCCACTTTCCCTTGAGGCTTTGGGGGCAGCTTGAGGACCCCGCTCAGGAGCACCAATCCTCCCTGGGAGAAGCCAAAAAAGTGCCTGGCTATCCTCCAGCATCAGGGCTGCTGCCAACTCAGGGCCTTCACGTCACCTCATATCACCTCCAATCCAACTTAATGGGAAGTGAGAAGATGATCATGCAAGGATCGTGGAGCTGGGAGAGGAGGAGGTGAGAGAGCGTAATTCCAAGGAAAGAGCTGGCCAGGCCAGCGCCCTTTGGGTCTCAGGAGAAATGACCCTTTCTATTTCTGGTGAAGCCATCCCTGACCCCCTTCCCCATTCCTTCTTGTGGTCCTGTCCCCCACATCCCCCATGGGCCTTCCAAACATCCTGCACTTCTTTTTGTAAAAAACTGTGGTGAAATACACATAACAAAATTTACCATCTTATCTATTTTTAAGTGTACAGTTCAAACAATGTTAATTAAATTCACTGTTCTTCAGCCATCCCCACCATCCATTTCCAGAATGTTTTCATCTTGCGAAACTGAAACTCTACCCGTTAAACAACTTCTTATTCTCCCTTCTCCCAACCATTGGCAACTACCATTGTACTTTTTATCTCTATGAATTTGGCCACTCTAGTAGACCTCAAATAAGTGGAATCATATAATATCTGTTCTTTTGTGACTGGTTTCTTTCACTTAGCACGTTTTCATGGTTCATGTTGTGGCAGGTGGCAGGAGTTCCTTTCTTTTTAAGGCTGAATAATACTCTGCTTATATATGTATGTAACACATTTTCTTTATTCATTCATCTGTTGCTCGGTAGTTGGGCTGCTTCCACTTTGAGCTGCTGCTGTGAATACTGCTGCTATGAACATGCGTACAAGTATTATCACTTTGAGACTCTGCTTTTAATTCGTTGGGGTGTATACCCAGAAGTGGAACTGCTGGATCATATGGTAACTCTAATTTTTATTTAATTATTTATCTCAGAAACCCATCCTACACTTAACTCAGCCATTCCATGTTGGGGCTCGGCTCGGGTCTGCATCCTGAACCCACCATTTGCTCACAGGTCACTTGGCTAATCTGTACCTCAGTTTCCTCATCTGCCAACGAGAGTGTTCACCTCTGAGGGGTGCTGTAAGGACTCACAGCTATAACTTAGTTAAAATAAGGTCATACTGGTCAACAGTGGAGGAGTTTGTTGTTGAGCCGCTGTGGGGTGATTCTGGAGCCCTCACCCCCTGCACCAAAACTTAACTGTTCACACGGCTGAGCAGGGGTGGGCCGGGACCTGGCCCTGAGGATTCCAGAGCAGGTGTTCACAAACATGGTATCAGAGCTCCCCAATGGAAGGTTTCCGTGGCCCACAGACAGCAAAAGGCACCGAGTCAGAGTGGGACAGTGATTTTCTTTTCATTTCTCAGCCAGTCCTTCTGATCAGCCCACCCAGGAAGTCTCCGGCCAATGCAAACTTGTCCTCAATAGCGCTCGCTCAGTGGAATTCCTTTTCCAACAGAGATCTGCCCACAAAACCGGCACGGTTGGCAGGCATCGAGAGAACCCGCCGGCTCTGAATACCACTGCTTTGATTTCACTGATTCATTCGCATAGTTGCTGTCTCTTTATGGCAAGTGACAGCACGATTTCCACTCATGGCAGTGATGCAAAATTCCTTCAAAAATGAAACTGACTTAAGTGAAAATGCCAGTGAGTAGATGACAATGAAAACATGAGAATAATAGGGCAGGTGGAATGCGGATATTGCAAAATCGTGAAGATGAGGGAAGTGCAAGGGAAGCCTGGAGAATATTCATTAGACACCACAGTTTGATTCCCAAATGGGATGTGCTGAGTCTGCAGAACAAAGGAGGGCAGTGAAGGCCAGGTTCAGCGTGATGCCTAAGCAGCCCCACACGTCTCGGGAGGACTCATAGGTCCCTTCCTACAATATTCGCTTTCCTGATTTCAGGGGTCCTTGCTTCAGGAGCCCAGGAGGGTTTTGTTGGGAGTTTTCTGGGGTAGGCTTTGGGGGGCTATCTTCCTGCTAGAGATTGAGCAGGAGCCAGGGTTCTGCTGAGAAACACTGTCCTTTGGATTTTTCACTCCAGTTTTTTGATCACAATATCTATGAAGTTCTTTCATAGTCTCTTTACCTCTCATACCAACGCTCTGCGTAGAAGTTACCTCCATGTATGAACAGATGTCCCAGGTTCAGAGAGGGTGAGGAACTTACCCGACGTCATAGAACCAGGAGGAGCAGAAGAAATTAAGGTACAAATGTACCTGATTTAAATAGCATGCTCCATGGCTAGACTCTGCCTAGCAAGAATCTGGGCCTCCCCGTCTCCACTCAGGCTCCCCTGCCATGCTCACTTGTAACCAAAGCATCACATTCTCTAAGTAGCTTCTCAACCACTGTCTACTCTAGATTGGGGGTTTTCAATCTCTGCACAATTGCTGTTTGGGGCCAGATAATTCTTTGTTGTGGGAAGTGAGGGCTGTCTTGGACACTGTAGGAGGTTCAGGCACGTCCCTGGCCCCTACCCACAGTGCCCTCCCTGAAATATCTGCATTCATTGACAAACAACCCCTGGGAGGAGGGGCGGGATCACTCTCAGTTGAGAAGCACTGCTCTAGAATGGAAGTTCTCAAAATGTGGTCTCTGACCCGCAACATCAGTAAGACCCGGTAACTTGTCGGAAACGCAAATTTCAGTTCCCTGCCAGACCTTCTCCATCAGAAATTTGGGGGCTGGGGGGGGGGCAGCAATCTGTGGTTTAACAAGCCCTCCAGGTGATTCTGATGCAAGCTAATGTTTGAAAGTGCTGGCCTAGGCCAAAGGTTCTTAACCCTGGCTGCACATGAGAGTCAGCTGGGCATCCTTAAAATAACAAAACAAGCCCTGGCCGGCATGGCTCAGTGACTAGAGCCTCAGCCTGCACACCGAATGGTTGTAGGTTCAATTCTTGGTCTAAGGGCAGGTACCTGGGTTGCAGGTTTCACTCCCAGCCCAGTTGGGGGCGAGTCTGGCAGGCAACCAATCATCAGTGTATCTCTCTCACATCAACATGTTGTTTTTGTCTCTCTCTCCCTCGCTCTCCCCTCCCTTCCACTCTCTCTAAAAATCAATGGAAAAAATATCCTTGGACTAGGATTAACAACAACAAAAAACAAACCAAAAAACAAAACAAAACCATGCCTCAGCTCCACCCCAGGAAACTCTAATTTAATTACTTGGGTGGATGCCAGTATTGGCAATTTTTTAAAGTTCCCCAAGTGATCCAATGTGCAGTCAGGGTTGAGAACCACATTTTGGATGCCTTCTTTTCTTTTCAACCGCCGCTTAAAATAATGCATGTCTCAAGGTGGAGTTTTACCCAAATCCATCTCTGGGTGCCATGTTAAATCCTCACAGCCTCCTGCTCCACTGGAGACCGAAGGCTGGCTCACTGGCGATTTCCCTCCCACTCTGAGAAAATGTCTCCCTCCACCCCCGACCAAACACTCAGGAAATTTTCCTGCTCACTGATTTTTCTCCCCTCATTCAAGTCTGGAGTTATTAAGCCACAGCCCATGGCTGAAGCGTCTTATTGATTTTATTGTCGAAAGCCCTGGGATATTCTAATGATGTACTGCTCAATAAATGGAAACTGGTGGGATAGATATTGATGGCATACGGTACATTTCGCCGCAATTCACTGGGTCCCAGTCACTTTGCCTGTTACACATCATCTGTGAAAATGCTGTGCTTGGGCCTGCAAGCCCTTGTCCGCCCTGCTGCTGCTACCTTTCCCATGCATCAAGGGTGAAAGAGCTACTTCTGGGTGCCAGGCCCTGGGCTGAGTGTTTTTTTTAATCTTCATCAGAGGATTTTTTTCCCACTGACTTTTAGAGAATGGAAGGGAAGAAGGGAGAAGGAAGGAGGGAGAGAAAGAGAGAGAGAAAGAGAGAGAGAGAGAGAGAGAGAGAGAAACATCAATGTGAGAGAGACACATAGGTTGGTTGCCTCCACATGTGCCCTGACCAAGCAGGGGAACGAACCTGCAACCCAGGTATATGCCCTTGACCGGGAATCAAACCCTGGCCCCTTTGGTGCACAGGTCAATTCTCTAACCACTGAGCACACCGGCCAGCGCAGAGCTGAGGGTTTTTAAACAGACTTTATGTGATTTACTTCTTACAGCCGGCCTTTGAGGGAGCTCTTCTGATTATTCTCATTTTACAGGCAAGGAGGTTATGATACCGACCTGACCAGATAATACACGGGGGAATTGGGATTCAAATCTTCCTTTGTCATAAAATGAGGGTTTTTAGCTCCTGCTGTGGTATGCATGTTTGTCTCTCCTGCCACTCCCCACATTCATATGTTGAAAACCTATTCCCAAGCTAATGCAATGATATTAGGGTGCTTAGGTCCTAAGGATGGAGTCCTCATGAATGGAATTAGTGTCCTGATAAAAGAGGCCTCAGAGAGCTCCCTCCCCCTTCCATCAAGCAGGACACAGGGAGAAGGTACCAGCAGATCCAGTGTCCGGTGAAGGCCTGCTTCCTCGTTCCGATGAGGGTTAGCAAACACTGGATCTGCTGGACCCTTGATCTTGAACTTCCAGCCTCCAGAACTGTGAGAAATAAATTTCTGTTGTTTATAAGCCACCCAGTCTAAGGCATTTTGTTTTAACAGCCTGGACAAACTAAGACAACCCCTAAGCTAACCCATGCAAAGACGCAACAGCTCTTATTTGTATCTGAGCAACCTTTCCAATGTTTTCAGTATAGATTAATATTTCACACATTTTCTCCCCTTCTCAAGTAATGTTTCTGTTCTACAGGGAATATTGGAGTTTGGGGAGAGGCAATTCTTCATTGGGTAGAGCTGTCCCATGCATTCAGGACATTTAATATCTCTAGTTCCCCAAACAGCCTCTTCCCCTTTACATTTTCCAATGACCCCTCGGGGATCAATATGGTTGTTGCTTGAGAGGAACTCATCTCACCGGGAGGCAGGAGGTTTCCTGCCAAGATGGCCTACTTCATTTTTTTTGCAACATGGGCAGTCACTCTGGAAAGGCAGTATGACAAGTGGAAAGAAGACTGGCTTTGAAATAAGAGAGATCTGGGTTTCAACCACAGCTCCTCCGCCACACTCACTAACTCTGTGAGTTTGGACAAGCCATGTCACCTCTCTAAGATTCTAGTTCCTCATCAGTGAAGTGAGGGCAAATATTGGCCCCTAACTCATAGGGAAGAATCCATGGAATCAGGTGCTCAGAAAAGTACCTAGTCCAGAGCAGTGGCTCTGAACCTGGGGCAACTGTGTCCCTCTGCACCCATCTATGGTAGAGATGTGCTTTTTCTAAGTTCCCGATCCACACATCCATGAGCATAAAGAAATGCAATGTTCTATGCCACTAAGTTTGGAAGGTGGTCTGTAACTGGAATGGGCACATATGCCAGGAGGGGCATACATCAGGGAGTGGGTAGCGGATTAATGCACATGCCACAAGGAGCCCTGGCTTACGAGGCACAGACTCTCTGGAAGGGGAAGACAAGCAATAAACACATAAACCTTTCTAAGACCATTTCCATGATATGAAGAAAATTAAATGGTGGCCGTCATTACTAGCACCTTAAGTAATAGCATGTAAGTGACTGCATTTTACATCTCTTCTCCCCTTCCTAGCCTTATTTCCCACTGCAGAAACCTAGTTACCCTTTCCATGAAGCTGCGATGTAGTTTTATGTGATCAAACCCCTGCTTCTGTTCCTGACTATGCTGGGGCACCCTTTCCTTTTTCAAAGATACTAATTGCTACGAACTGGATGTGTCCTCCACCCAAATACCTATGTTGAATCCCTAACCTCATGAGACTGTATTGGAGATGGACCTTTAAGGAGGTGATTAAGGTTAAAAGAGGTCATAAGGGTAGAGCCCTAGTCTGATGGGATTAGCTCCCTTATAAGAAGAGACACCAGAGAGATTTCTTTCTCTGTCATTCGAGGACACAGTGAGAAGGCCATCTGCAAGCCAGGAAGAGAGTTCTTATCATAATCCAACCAGATGGCACCCTGATCTTAAGACTTCCAGCCTCCAAAATTGTGAAAACATAAATTCTTGTTGTTGAAGACACCCAATCTGTAGTATTTTATTATGACAGCTTGAGCTGACTAATACACTAAAAATTACTGAAGTTGGTCAAGAGATACATTCCTTGGGCTAAGATCTACAGGTTGAGTGAGGAGTTAACCAGGTAAAAAGAGAAGGAAAAGTGTCCCCAGGCAGAAGGAATAGCATATGCAAAGGCCCTGTGATGAAAGAGGGTGCAAAAAATGAGAGGAGGTAAAGGAGGGCCAGCGTGGCTGAAGCACAGAGACCAAGAGGAAGCATCGGGCGAGGTGGGGATAGAAATACAGCAACAGGAGCCCATGGAGGGTCCTGGGCACTGTTTAAAGGATTGCAATGGAAGAGAATGACAAGCCATCGCAACAGGATTATTATTGATGACTGAGGAGTTGATTACAGGTAGGATACATTTTGAAAGGGGCAGGTGCAATGGCATGAGAGGCATTGGCTTCATAGTGCAGAGTGGAGGTGGGATAGGAGGCAAGGAGCCCCCTTCCCCCCTCCAACCTGTGGCTTAGGTGTCAACACCTGCTCCACCCAAGCTCCCCCTTTTGACCCTGAGGTTGCCTTCTGCAAGTCCTCCTGGGAGCCTTCCTGTCACTTGACATTTTCATCTCTCCCTCTTTTCTCCTCACAGGCTCAATAAATACGGCCACTGAAAAATGCAGACTCATCTGTTTCCATTACAAATGGAGCTGCCTGAGGAGCAAACAACTCTTATTTACTTCTCAGGGTAAGGATTTTGACAACAGGTTTATTTTCTCCAACTCTCCAAGGACTAGAAGAATAACACTCTAAAGTTAACAGTACATTAATTAACGCCGAATTGGTTGGAATTTTCCTAATAAAAGTCTTCATCGTAATCACATTATGGGCCATTAACGCTGTCTCCTGACCATAAACCATAAATATGTTCTGCAGGTGCCTTCTTTTTAAAAACGGACATTTCTGCAAATTGTTACCCATTTGTCACGTTAATGCTGTCGCGTCACATAATGTAGACAGGAGTAATTACACAGGCTCGAGTTTGTGCCAGTTTACTCAGCACTGGTCACTGGGCCAAGCCCAGTCCATGCATCATCTCATTTAGTTTTTGCAGCAAATTTATGAGGTGAGTGCTGCCATCACTCCCATTTTACAGATGGGGAAACTGAGCCACAGAGGGAGGAGTGATTTTCCCAGTGCCAAGCTCCTAGGAAGTAAAGGAGCTGGCATGTGAATCCAGGCTACCCAATTCCAGAAACTGCCATCCTGCCTCCTGAGAAATAAGCACCAGGTGGATCTCTAAGCACAGCAGTCCTCTTGGCCAACCCACCGCTAACGGGTTGTCCAGTTTATGCCAACAGCATCGACGGCCATTGTCAATCCAGTACTGGGTTTGCTCCCAGAGGGCAGGGGTTCTGTTCTCTTTACTTCTCCCTCCCCAGGGCCTATCCAAATGCCCAGTGACAATGCCAGGAGCACTGGGACACACTGAATAAATTACTGTTGAAAGAAGAAACAGATATGGAAATACCCGTACAAGAGGGCCCATGGCCATGGGTAACAGGGAGCATCTCAAGTGCACTTGGAATTGTGCTGGATCCATTTCCCTACAACGGTGAGACCTGGACAAGGGGCTGTGATGCCATACAGGAGATCACAGCTCAGGGGCTGCAGTTTCTAGGATTAAACCAAGAAGAAGCTCGTTTTAAATCCCGTTTAGCTTCACTACTGTGTGTGCTCTGGGGGAGGGGGGAGCTCTTTGATTTCTTTGTCTACGCAGATATAATACGTACTCATTGTAGAAAATTCAACATACAGAACAATAAGAAAAATGGACCATTGGAGTATTAGAGTATCTAGATCTGGCCATTGTTAACGTTTCTGGTGAACATTTTCCGAGTATCTTCATGGGCACACATTATCTATGATCACATACGTTCTGCTCTGTGATATTCACTCTGTTTTCAGCAGTATACCCCGGACGGCTCTTCCAGGTCAATGAACAGCGGCATTCTTTCTTTCCTTCTCGTCTGTCCCTCACGGGCAGTCGCTGAGCACCCACCATGAGCAGCTACCTTGCTAGGCTCTGGGAGCACACAGAATGCCACAGATGCTGGTTTGTCTTGGGGGAGCCTGGAGTCCGGTGGGGGGAGGGGGAACAGACCAGCATACTTTATGAAAGGCGTTTAATGCAACGAAGGGAACGAACAGGGTACCAGGGGCAGGGAGATGGGCCTGGGGTGTCCGACGTAGGCCAGGCCTTTAGGCTTCTCTGAAGAGGCAACAGCGAAGTCAAGCCTTAGCCATGAGGAAGAGGGAGCCAGGTAAGAGGCTGTCATTTCAGGCAAAAGGCAGGCCACGTGTCAAGGCCTCGACAGGTAAAAATCTTGAAGCATTAAAAAAAAGGGGAGGAGGGGAAGGGCCTCTGTTTGGTTTTACACTTTCTTTTTTCTACATTTTTGAAATGTCTATCACATAATGATACGAACATATAAAGGGCCATTCAGTTATTTCTTGAATGCCTCCGAAGATGGGAACCTCAGTGCCTCACGCAGTGACCAACTGCACCTGTGGACAGTGCTGACTGTGAGCTATGTTTTCCCCACAATATGCCTGCCAGAAGGTGTTAGTGCGGGCAGGTAGATGTTAATAAGGGAGGAAGCCAAGGGAATCCGACATTGTTGAGCTTAATGGGCTGCAGAGTATGAGCTTATTTGCTTCACCAGGAGGCTACAGCTTCACACTCCAGGGGATCCCGGCATCGCCAGGGATTAACAGCCCCTCCTTCCCTGCTCTGGTACTGGACTGTCCGCTACTGGATTGTCGAGGAAGCTGGGGGAGGTAAGCACACACTCAGCAGAAGTCAAAATGCTGCAAGGGGAGGTGCTCGACCATAGAGCCCACCAGTCTAACTTGGAAAAGGGATCAATTGGCTAGGGGGTGGACCCAGGGCAAAGCTTGGGAAGTTGATTGGTTATTTTGAAAAAGCTCCTGGTTCTTCCCTAGCCTGAGATAATATAATCCCAAAGGAACAAAGAAGAGCTCTCTCTCTCGCTCAGGGACCTGAGCTCGCCCTGTTCGTTCTCGCGTTCTCTCTCCATAGCCATGTGGCCCTGGCAGCTGCGTGGCCCATGGCCACTCGGACTGCAAACTCAGGCTCCAAGTGGGAACCTGGATACCACAGTACAGCAATAGGTTTCGGCCTGGAACACAAGCTAAGCTAGCTGGGTGGTGAGAAAGGCTAGACTGGACTAAGCTTGAATATGACACAGAATCTCTGGGCACTGGCCCTGTTTCTGGCCCTGATTTTCCATGACGGGACAGAGAGAGATGGAACTTTGGGAACCCAGGGGCCGCCCTCTATTTTCACCCAAATGAATCTTACCACCAGACCTCACCTTCCCTGTGTGTCTCCAAAAATGCTTTTTCTCATGACACTGCAAGAACGCCATTTCTACCTGCACAAAGCTTTCATCCATAGGTCCGAATTCTGCCTTCAAAGATAGCCCCACTGCTTCTGCTGCCAGCCAACCTCTCAAATATGTAGAAACTGTTATTATGCAATTACTCTGCCCTCACAGCCCTCTAAGTCCAGGCCAAGTGTGCACCCCCAGCTCTTTTCAGTTTGCTCCTACTACATCTAGGGTTCCTGTTCCCTTTGTCATGGTCTTTCCTGAGAGTGACAACAGGTCAACAGCCTACAGCTGACACCTCTCTTGATTAAGACCCTGCACCAGCACAGCCTGAGATCATTTATAAAAAAAAATTTAAGCCTTGTGAGCATGTGATGGCACAAATTCATTCATTCATTTGAAGAATATTATGAATGCCTGCAAGAGTGCTATACCCTGGAGTGGGGGATACAGTGCTCAAGAGGGTGGATATATCATTTATTTGAGAAATCATTATCAAATACTCCTGGGTGACACACTGAGGGGCCCGGCACTCGACCTGATGGACACAGTCCCCCTCCCAGAAAGTCTCTAAGTGAATGTGGAACGAATGAATGCTATGCCTTGTCTTTCACCCTTAGAGCTTCATGATGGGACAGCCATCATTTGCTGTGGTGTTCAATTAATCAAGTCCCCTCACCTGTTAGTTTAAAAGTTTTTGTCTCAGTTCACCTTCTACCACTCCTTGATTAGCTTGGAAAAGTAGAGAGACCATGATTTCTCTACCATGGCTTGGAAGCCTCATTTAAGCCAGGGGGCTTCCGAGGACACCCCTTCCTAAGTAAGAACCCCTATAAACGAACTAGCAGATGAAGCTCATCTTAAACATGGACTAGAAGTTAGGCTAGAGAGCTCCAGGGGCAAGAGGAGTCGGAGCTTTTCAGACAGGATGGGGTTAAGATGAGTCTTTGAAGAGAAGGCCCCGCACCACTGCAGCTACGGAAGGCCACTGACAGCGACAACAATTTAAATTAAATTAAATGCAGTCGGCTCCAAAAGGAGACACGTGTAATGTTAATTTCATGGGTGTACCAATGTGTAAACCTAACAGATGATACTTAAATGAGAAAGGCAGAGAGATGACATTTGGTTAAATAATGCATCAGTGGGTAGAATTTGTTGAAGCTGCCATTTAAAAAAAAATACAAGCACAACTGAAAGTTGAGCAAGCTGTCACCCAGGCCATGCCACGCGAGCGTTCTCAATGCCACGTGCTTGGCAGCAGCAGTGGCAGCATGGGGCGGGGGCGGTCTGGGTGAACCTTGGGGACTCCGGCCACTGTCCCTGCTGACGTGATGCCCTCCTGTTTGCCTGGGCAGACAAAGTCATCTGCTTATTTTTCCATCTACGACTGAAATCTCACCCAGGGCAGGAAAAGCGTCTGTTCTTGTGTAGTTCCTTTTGTTTCGTAAAAGCAACAGACGACGTAAAGATGTAAGGCACGTGAAAAGACAGGCTTTTCTTCGGATCTCTGTCTCCTGGCACATAGTAGGCAGTCAGGCAACACACGTGAAATACACGAAGAATGCTAACACGCCTCTGCCTTGTCTTCCGCTGCTAGAGTGTCGCGGTGGGCGCTGTCATTACTTACCACAGTTTTAGCCATAATCACCTCCAATCCGCACTATTCCCCTAACACACTGGTTCGGGGGTCCCTGTCCTGGTCGACTTGCCATCACTTCTTTTCAATGTTAAAAGAAACGAGTCCTTTGGTCAATAAAGCTATGGGAAGCTGATTGATTGGAAAGAAACGGGACTCTGCTAAAGATGCTGACCCAAGAAACAGTGTGTACAATGAGCCTGCCAGGAATATAAACTTGATAAAAACTGCCATTTTGTAGAGCACGTACAATATGCTGGGCGTAGTGTTAAGTGCGTTTTCGTTTGTACTGTTGCTTTGTTGCACTGTTTTCACTTAACCCTCACAAAGCACTATGAAGCAGGTATCCACACTATCCAGAGGAGGAAAGACTGAGACTGAGAGAGGCCAAGGAACACGATCAAGGTCACACAGCTAGTGGCAGAGCTGGGATCTGAAGCAGAGCTAATCTGATTTCGCAGCTGCTGCCCTGTTCTGCCTTCAGATGTACTACGAACCTGTTTCAGATGGCAGATAAGGACAGCAAGGTGACTGTTTCTCACTGGAAAGCCTCAAAGCAGCAGGACCTGTACTAGTCAGGGGCATGCGAGGCTCTGCCGCAGTAACAGACCCCTTCAAACATAGGGAGTAATGCTCTAAACCCATGGTTCTAGACCAGGGGCAACTCTGCCGCCCCAGGGGACATCTGGCAGTGTCTGGAGATATTTTCAGTTATCACAATTGGGGGAGAAGGTGCTACTGGCACTGAGTGGGCAGAGGCCAGGCATGCTACTAAACATCTACTATGCACTGGACATCCCTCAGAGCAAGGGATTTATCCAACTCAAAATATCAAGTGCTAAGGTTGAGAAACTGTTCAAAACCAGTGACTCTCAAAAAGCTTCACTGGGGAGCTTATTAAAATGCAGATTCCTGGGCTCCTCCCCTCAAAGTCATCCTTCTAGCAACAGTTTTTCCTGGGCCCCCTGGTGATTGTGACGCTTGCTACTGGTGGACCACACCCAGGGACACTTCACTGGGGAGGTGAAATGAGAACACCAAGGGTACTTGGGAGGAAACGCTGATGGAATGGTGCGGAGACACTCCCCAAAGTGGTAGGGTCAGCATCAGGCAGTGTGTCAGGAGGGAAAAAAAGCTGACACTTGTTAAGTGCCTCTCTCTGTCTCTCTCTCTCTCAAGACTTGAATTGCCAGGAACATTCTAAGACTAACCTGTCAGCCAATGACAACTAAATTACTAACCTTGCCTTCCTCCGTGCCTTGGATCCCTGTCAGATTCGCAGCCACAGTAAGAGAAGAATGCTTCCTGGAGATGTGTTCCCAGCATCAGGGAAGGTGACCCTTTTGCCGGAAAATAGCCTGGTGTCACGCGCATTTCAGAGGGGCCAGGGGACTTTGGGCTTGACTAGAAATAACCCACAGAGGAGGGAGTCAAGACCACAGCGCTAGGGCAAGCAAAGTGGTGGAACCTATTTCTGCTTTTTCCTGGACACCTATTGGGACCATCTTCCCAGCATCCTTTCCAGTTACATCTGGCCAAATGGCTATGCTTGAGCCACTAAAAGTGTAAGTGTAAGTGATGAGCACAAATTCTAGGCTTAACCTATGGATACCTCCTGCTTATGGTTTTTCTCCCTCCACTATCTGGGTGCAGAAGACCATGGTGACTTTGAGTGCCACGTGCTGGAGATGGTGTAGCACATGATGCAAGGGACCTGGGTCCCTGAATCACTACTTGGAGGAGAGCCAACCAGGAACATCCACTTTGGATGGTACAGGATGAAGAAATAAGCCTCCTTTATGTTGGAAGCCTTATATATTACTGGGTCTGTTTGTTATAGCAGCTAATGTCACCCTAACTAATATAATGATTGCACATTGGGCTCTGAAGGCAGAAAGGTAGCTATGTGATCTGGAGAAGTTACAAGAACCTTTCTGAGCCTACTTTCCTCAAATGGTAAACGAAAATAAAATACTTGGGAGGATTAACCCATATATTATAATTAATGGGTGTGGCATACAGTAACCATCTAGTAACGGTTAGCAATTATACATACTCTCATTGTTGGCCACATCCTGTCAGCAGCCAGAGAGAGCACGAGGGAAAAGCAAGGCAGAAGTGCAGTTGTTTAGTTATTAGCCTAAACTTCCTATATATTTCTTAAATGAACACACAGATAAACTAACAAACAGCTTGAGCAGCATTGCCTTCTATGAGGATCATGTATGCGCAAGTCTAACTCCCCTCCTCCCATTTGTGACTCAGCTGTTTTCTTCCCCAGTCTTAGTGTGTCCTGTGCAAAAGATTACTCAGTAGACGTCTGCTTGTTGCCTGATGCAGGGAAGTGACCAAGATTTAGAAAACATGTAGTTTATTTGAATCAATGAATAGATTTTAAATACCTGGAAAATTTGTTCAATATTACATTCCAAGTACCTAGCCCAGAGTGTATACTGACTATTTACAGAATAAATTTATAATATCTTTCTTTTTTTTTGACACAAGCAGGCTTCATTTATTATTCTACTTCACTCAAAACTCTGGTGTCAGTTCCTGGAATAAGACTGACAAAGGGGAGAAGGCACATATTTATTCACTGAAGAGAGGAAAAAGATGTCGGGAAACGGGGAAGTGACAAATACAAGTCAGCTCTAAAAAATGCACTTTATACTTTCATCAAGCCAGGTAGGCCTCCCTCTGTGGGCTGGCTCTGTCACTTACTTGCTCTGTGGATTTGAGCTCATGGCTTAATCTCTTAAAGTCTCAACTTCCAAGTCTGTACAATGGGTTGGCACAGACAGATTATCCATCAAAATCCCTTCTCCCTTCTCTCCTATACTATTATACAAGAGAAAGCAGCTGCCCAGCTAGGATTGCACTTCTCTTGTCCCCTCTTGCAGCCACGTGGATGAGGCCCCCCATAATTTAAGACGGGGTCAGCAAACTTATTCTCTAAGGGGCCATAGAGTAAACATTTTGGTCTTTGTGGGCCCTATGGTTGTCTGTTGAAACTAATGAACTCTGCCATTTGTAGTGTAAGAGCAGCCACAGATACTACCTAGCCAAAGGCACGTGGCTGCGTTCCAAACCAACAGCTTACAAAACAGGAGTGGGCTGGACTGGCCCGTGTGCCAAAGTTGGCCAACCCCTGGTTTAAGAGAAGCTCAGTATCCCAAATATAGTCTTTAGCCTTCCAGAAAGAGCCATCCAATTAGACATTCTGCCCTGCATGACCTCACACGCCACCAATTCTTATGACACACACATATGTATATATATTTTTATAATTTGTAATTGTTCTGTGTCCTTAAAATTCTATTTCCTTTCACATCAACTCTTTCCTGACCTTTAACCACACCCCATGGGCTATGTCACTCCCTGTTCTTTGCCTCCATAATCTGCACTATCCAGTACACATGAAAAACTGGAGCCCCTTATCCAAAAATTATTAAGAGTTTCAAAGCATTAAATCAAACACAGCCTGGTAGACGCGGGCTCTGAGTGACTGCCCGGGCTGCACGTCCGCGCAGGAAGGCGGCCCTGCTCACTGGTGTTTTCATCAGCCAGCCCAGGAAGTTTTGATTAACCTCTGGACAAGTCCAGAAAGTTGCCACCTGCTTGCTGCCTGAAGGGTTGAAGGAATGGTTTTACACATCACAAGAAGGAGAAAAATGAAAAAAAAAAAAAAAAAAAAAAAAGAAACCTAATTTTCTTTTAGTATATTACTTGTCAGACAGCGAAATGGGATATAATTATGGTGTGACATTTCCAACAGCAAATACGTTCCAGTGTAAGCAATTAACACCGGTTCCTTTGGCAGCTTAAAAAGATTACTCAGAGACTGCGGTAAGTTACAATGCCCCATGAATAATAAATAATGTAGAATCACAGCTAAGTTGCATACTAGGACCAAAGTTCAAATTTCTGGATGAAAATGGATTGGGTGCTGTTAACCCTCTGCTGACTTCATGTGGCTTAAGCAGATTCGGATCATGGGCTCTTTGGATTTATCTAAATTACTTATTTACCTATCTGCTCGGTTCTAAGAGCATCTGCCTCCTCTCTGCCCCCTCCCCCCAACATCTGCAGGTGTTCATTTCAGCTGGGGAAATCTGCATGGGGCAGTGGATTTGGAGGTGACCCTCCGGGATGGACAGATTGGGGAGATGGCTTGCGCTGAGACCTATCATCTTTGGGGGTTATTGTGGTTAGAAGCATGTCCACCTCTGTGTGCGTCCCTGTCCTCTCATCCAGTGTTGATGTAATTAATCAGAGCTTCTTCTAACTGCTATTTTCAGCTCGTGAGCCTCAGCAACCAAAACAGATGACAACGCCAACAGTTAAAGGTACACACACTGTAGGGAGGCGTTCAAGGCCAGGATTACGTACAAAGGCTTAGAGGCAGGGTTCTCGCCCTTCTCACTGCCGATATTGTGGGCCGGGTAATTCTCTGTTGGGGGTGGGAGCTCTCCTGTGCACTGCAGGGTGTTCGGCTGCATCTCTGGACTGTACCCTCTAGAGATACCAGGGGTACCCTCAATTCAGTTGTGACAACTAAAAATGTCTCCTCACACTGTCAAATGTCACTTGGGAGAACAGTAGCTTAGACAGGCCTGGGTCCACCGCTGTGTAGCCTGGAGCATATGAATGACTTCATCTCTTTGAACCTCAGTTTCCTTACATGTAAAATGGAAAAAAATCACGCCTACCTTTTGTTCATATTGTAAGGACAGAGTATGCTGATGCACGTGAAGTGTTTACCTCAGCGTTTGGCATACACGAAATGTTCAATGTAAGTTAGATGTTATTCATTCAGTCACTCGTTTGATAAACAGCTGGGCACAGTAAAGCCGTGATAGGTGCTGGGGATGCAAAGATGCCTAAGCCACTGTCCCTGTCCCACTAAGGGAGCTAGAAAAACTAGAGGCAATCAGACATGCGAACCAACTTCAGAACAATGAAACACTTGCTAAAATTAAGGCATATGGAAATGGGGGTTGGGAGAAAAATGTCCACATCTTGGGGATTCTTAGAGATGACACTTGAGTGAAGTCAGTTTTCCAGACAGACACGTGTGAGGAAGGGCAATCCAGACAGAGGGAACTGCATGTGTAAAGGCATGTCCTTCCTATGATCTTTCTAACCCCATTAGGCTTAGGATTTTGGGGATGTGAGTTCCACAGTAGATGTGGGGACAGAAAGGGAGAAGCAAGGGACAAGCCAGGTAGGGAGGAGAAAGGTAATGCAGGACGATGAAATGCTAATGAAAGCAGAGCAAAACTCAAGCCCAAATTCAGTAGGAAACAGTGCAGTGATTGATTAGTAATGTCTGCTTGGGCCCTGGAAGGAAGAAGAGACCCAAGATTGCAAATGTACTTACTGGTTTTGTGAAAGATTTTCATCTGGGGCATGATATAAGAGGATAATATTTTAAAAATTCACTTTGGAAGCTGTTGTTTTTCTTTTTTTAAAAAAGACTGAAGAGTGGAAAAGCGACTGTAACGCTGTAAGAGAGACGGTAAAGGGAGAGCAGGGATGGTTGGGGAGAAGGTGATGGACACAAGAGATGCTCAGGAGTTAGAATTTGGGGTGACCTCATGGAATTAAGGGAGTAGAAGTAATATAGAGGCTCCTGGGGTTCTGGTGCTATTCACTAAAGAGGAAGTTGAGGATAACTTGGGGACAGAAAGACAGTGGCTCCTCTATGGGGTCCTCAGATGCCTGTGGACCCCAGATGTGACTGGCTGTTGGGAATTTGGATCAGGAATCCAGATGAGTGCTAAGAACCAGAGTCACTGGCTTACACATGGCAGCTGTCATCACCAGCCAATCAATTATCTACAACTACCCGGTACCCCATGCGCAGGGAGGGCCAACTGTAAATGAGAAAGACAGCTCCTTCCTCTGGAATTCTCTCCTAATCTAGAGCTCTTCCGGTTGACAGGATGAATGAAGGACAGAAGAAAGTCGTTACTGAATAATCCCCTGCACGCTTCTAGTCAACACGACCTTCATAAGATCTTTCTAATCCAATTAGGTGATGCGGGAAGCTATGTCTTAATTTCTGACTTCATTGTGACTTGCGGGTCACAGGCAAACCTTCTTTAATAAGGTGTCACCTAAACCCTGGGTGATGCATACAAATGAGAACAGAACGGGTTGGGGAGGGGATGAGGGGCTGGGTGGCTGCTGCTCAGACTTCCGGTTTCAGTGGGTGACTTAGAACCCTGATGTCTTCCTTATTGAGTTCTGACTGGAGAGACTTCATTTTCTCTCCTCTCTACCCACTTTGCTCTGCCCTGACCTGTGAATGTTTTGTGCAATCTGTGTGGTGACTGGTAATACTTTTGACAACTATTACAATTTTGCATTTACTGAGTGCCCAATTCATAGCTGGCACAGTCTGAGGCATTATTTCTCATTCTCACAAAATCCTTGGGCTGAGTAGATGGCATCCTCATTAGAAGGCCATACGGCTAGTTAAGGCTGGGGCTAGGATTCAAAGCCAAATCTGTTGGATTTCTAAAGCTGGTGTCCTTTACCTATGGCACCATGCCCTTCCCAGGTGAGATTCCAGAACTACCATTCAAATATGGGCAATAATACCTCCTGAACTCCAAATGGGGGAAACAGCAGCAGACCCAGCCCATCCTAGTGTAGGAGGGCCAACCTGGGGGGCCTGCTTGTGCTATCCAAGCTGTGTGCTTTGACCTGGACTGATTAAACATGACTGTGGTTGAACCCAGGATCAGAAAAACATCAGGGAAGGGATGGCATCTCTGATCTCCATCAGACCAACAGAAGCTTAGAGAATGTGGGCTTTGTTCCCAGGGCGGAGCTAGGACTCAGAAAGGGCGTATGCCAGGCATCTCCATCTCCAGCCCACAGGGGGGCCACCTGTGTAAGGTCAGTGAGAAAGGAAGGCTGGGTGGGAGCTGTGGCAAATTAGAAGGAGCCAGTTATCCTGTCTAACAGGGATGATCACTTCTCAGTGCCATGTTGCTGAATCTTCTGGTTTTCCAGCAGGCTCCAGAAATAATGATTCTTATGTTCAATATCCCATTTTTGTAAATGCTTACTAAGTCAAATTTACAAAAAAAAAGCAAAAAAAAACCTGTATGTGAGTGTACTGGTTTGAATAGTGTCTCCCCAAAATTCATGTCCACCTGGAGGCTATGACCCTATTTGGAAAAAGGGTCTTTGCAGCTATAATTAGTTAAATACGATGAGGTCATATTAAATTACGGTGGACCCTAAAACCAATGAATGGTTTCCTCATAAGAAGGCCGTGTGAAGACACATAAGGAAGAAGGCCATGTGACAATGGAGGCAGAGATTGGACTGTTGCATCTACAAGCCAAGGAATACCAAAGATTGCCAGTGACCTCCAGACACCCAGAAAGAGGCGTGGACTCTCCTTCACATCCCCCTGAAAGAACCAGCCCTGCAGACAACCTGATTTCCAACTTTTGTTCTACAGAACTCTCTCTCTCCAGAAAGAAAATAAATTCATGTTGTTTTAAGCCCCAGTGAGCCAAACCAAGTACATCTGTGAGAGGAAAGTGCCCACTGCCCTTCACGGGGTTGGAGGACCATGTTCTCAATCCTTTCTCTGCCCACCTGCTCTTCTGGGTCTTGATCAACTCACTTCCTCCTTGACTTCCCCTCCACCACGCTTCCCTGCTTCCTTCCCTGGACCAGGTCGGATTTCCCCTTCTTAACACCATTTTCTGCAGTGGAAGAACATGCACTAGTCCATGAACAGTGGAAGTTCTGCCTTTTGGCCCCTGGCATCAGCTGCCTGTTACTCAGTTGGAGCTGCTCCCTCAAAGGAAGCCAGTGAGAAAATGGGACTCTCTTCTCCAGGTCTCTTGCTTCTCCATAGCTTTGAAACCACCGGGGGCCACCTCTTCCAGGAACCCACTGCTCCTTGGCAGCCCTGGTACCTCCTTTCCTTGATCATTAGAGCTCTTTTTACTACATCTCTTGGCTCGACAGTGGTCTTTTCTTCATGCTCCAGCCCCTTAAATGTAGGCATTTCCGCCCTGTTCTATTTTATATTTTAGCTTTAAATAAGCTAATCCAGTGGCCCTCAACTGGAAATGATTTTGTCTCTAAGGGGACATTTACCAATGCCTGGGACATTTTTGATTGTCAGAACTTGGGGAGAGTGTGGCATCACAGGCATCTAGCAGGTTGAGAACAAAGCGCATCCAAAGTGCACAGGACAGCCCCTGACAACGATCAGGTCAGCCCCAAATGCCAACAGTGCTACAGCTGAGAAAGTCTGAGCTAACTTAACCCCATTTTGATGTTCTAGACCATTTACCTCATGACCTGTGTTTCTCAAGGGACCCTAGTCTTGTATATGCTCAGGAGGAGAAGACTCCTGCATTGCTTCTGGGAGATTCCCAATGTGTATTCACACTTGAGAGGCTCTGACAAGTTATGCAGCAACATAAATCTACCATTTCCTAAAAGTATTTGCCTACAGAAACCCTCTGACTAGGCAAGAGCCACTAACATTCTTCTGAAGGAATCTGCAATAGCTAACATGTATTGAGTGCTTGCTATGTGCCAGCAGTGCCCTAAGCATGTCATGTGTACTCTCCGCTTCAGACGTGTGTGTGGCAGGCAGTGAGGTGCAGGGATTGAGTGCGGGCTCTGGAGTCAGGCAGTGGCTTTGCACCTGGGGCCATGGTAAATCCCTTCACTTCTCTAAGCCTCAATTTCCTCACCTTTATGTGAGATACATTTAGTACCCATGTCAAAGGGTTGCGAGGCTCAAATTAGATAAAACATGTAAAGGGCTTTCTGGTAAGTTATCAGCAACGTTGGCTATTGATTCATTGATGGTGATGAAGATGGTGGTAGTAGTGATGGGGAGGGTAACGGAGATGGAGGTGATGGTGGGGATGGAGGTGGTGATAAAGATTTTGGTGGTGATGGTGGAGGTAACAATAGTCTCTGGTGATGAAATGGTGACAGCAGTGTTGCTGATGCTGGTGGGAAAGGTGGTGCTGACAGAGCTGGTGATGGCAACGATGGAGGTGATGCAGTGATGGTGATAACGTGCTCCGTCTTGATCGTCCTTCCTCTTCTCTCTTAACCTGGTGAAATTACACTCACCCCTACTGATTCAGCTCAAAGACTCTAGCACTTTCACTGACTGCCTCCTGTGAGGAAACTCTCCCTCTTTTGTGTTCTGTACATTTTGTTAATGCCTCTCCCGTCCCACCATCTGCCATATGCCATCAGGGTTCCTGTACCTACCCATCTTCCCTGCTCCACAGGGGTGCCCCTCCCCTCACCAGGCACTAACAGAGAGTGGCTGCTTAATAAATACACACCTAACATCGAATGAGAGTGGATTTACTAGTGCACCAGAACTTTCCAACTTGTGTCTCCTAACCTCAAAAAATCAATGAGAACACAAGCAACCTGCAAGAATCTTGTCTCCCTACCTACTACAAGGACCCCTCAAGGCAAGCCCACCCCCAGCTTTCAATCACCCTGAGAATGGGGGCAGTGCCAGAAGACAGGCGGATTATAGCATAGGCCCCGATCACCCTTCTAGAAAACAGTGAGGGGCGGTGGAGCTGAACGAAGCAGAAAGCGGGCCTGGAAGAGAAGCAGCCTGGCTCCCTGCTGCCAGCCGTGCCAGAGCCTCCTCACTGCAGAGGCCAGCAGAGTCCCGCGAGCAGCAGGGTGAGTAGGAAGGTGCGGGCCGGAGGCCTCCGGCACCGCAAGCGGCCTGCAGAGATGCCTCGCTCCTGCGCCTGCCCAGCCTGCACACAGGTTTTGCTGGGTTCACTCTCTGTTTCACCTTAAAATAGTTGTCAGTTAAGTCAAGAGATTTCAGACAAAAATTCAGATTTCTTACTTCTGAAAACAAAAACAAAAAAATGAGAAGAGTGAGCCAGCCCGAGCCTGTAATCCACATGGGAAGACATTCTAGGGCTTTAGCGGGCACCTGTGTTTTTGGTCATTCCCTATCCCCACCCGCCTGCTCTGGGCGTTTACCTCCTGCCCGATGCCTCAGGGTACTTTGTGACTTTTGCATTAAATAAAACCTATATATGAAAATGCCAGCTTCCTACTGGTTAAGAGCAGGCACCTGGGAGTATAGCAGACTTGGTTTCAAATCCTGCTTCTGCCTCTGGCTGGGTGACCTTAGGCAAGGTACTTACTCTCTCTGAATGCTAGCCTCCTCCTAGGCCACGCAAGGATCCTGATGACAGTGGCTCCTTCATAAAGACTCGACACAGGAAATGCACCGTAGTGATTCCCAAGTAGGAACCTGTCTCCACATTGAGGTGAGTCCAGTTATCACCCCCATCTTGCAGAGGAGACTTGGGATTGGAGGAATGAAGTGACGTTCCCCAGAAGTGACTCCTAGGTCACGAGTGACAGAGTCTGGGTTCAAATGCAGACAGCCAATCTCCTGCTTCAAAGTTCATCACCACCACCCACTCTAAGTGCTGCACTACTGAGGTCAGTTCATCCAGGGACAAAATCATGCCTCTGTTTTTGCTATTACAAACCTCTGCATATCGCTCTACCCCACATATGGTGACCGTTCAGTTGTGCTCTTGCCTCTTCCACTAGGTTGAGAGCAACTCAAGGTCCTGTGAGACTGATCTTTGCATAGCCAGGGCTTGGCACACTGCCGTGCCCTGTCACCTGTTTGCCTAATGAATAATAAATAAATGCCTAATGAATAAATAAGCCTAATGAATAAATCAGCACATGAGAAATCAATCAAATCAGCTATCGGGTATGAAGTAGATAGAAACAACAACAAAAAATAAAATAAAATCAGCTCACTGACTACCTTCTTTTGACATTTTGAAAATCTCTCTTGGATCATTATAGATTTCACAGCAGTACTCAAAACGCTCTCCACCTGGGAATCCAGCAAGCCAAGCCATGGGACACATACAGAGACAATAAGCCATCTTCTCCCCTCCCTGGCTGGAAAGCTCAACTCCACGAGCGAAGTGAAGCCGGTGCTCTTTAGTGGGTCCGCTGTCCACGACGGCCTAGCCGCAGAGGGCGTGTGCCCGCAAGGCTGTGCTGGTGATTACCCTCTCGCAGTAAAATAGACGCTGCCGTGGTAATGAACACGGCCATCACCGTGTGCTGACAGCTTAATCAATGCATTCCTCAAATGCAAGTGAGCAAAAATAGGTAGCAGAGGATCGTTTGATCTACATTTTTATTAATTTGGTGCCATTTGTCTTCTGGTTATTTTAATGGTCTCTCATTATGAGAAAATGGGGAAACTCCCTGAAAAAAAAAGTAGAATCATCTTGCTCCATTTATTCATTGCTTTGTTTTAGTGTGGAAAAGAGCTTATTTCAGTTCAGAAACAAGTTCCTGAAACCTAATTAAATGTAGCTCTGGATTTCAGAGAGGAAAAAAACCTCTCTATCCCAGACACGAGACAGAGCTATTCAAGCCACACGTAAGATTAAGCACGTTGAGAGTGGCCTGGAGTTTGCAGAGGCAAATCCCCATCATCTTTATGCTTGATATTTTTGAGGACCTACTATGTGCTAAGCACAGTGCTGAGTGCTCCGAGGCCTTCTTCCCAGTCTCCTCACTGATCCTACAAAGGGAGGTACCAGTACCTTCACTTACAAATGGGGCTCAGAGAGGTCAGTGGCCTGCCCAAGGTCACACAGCTAGAAAGCGGCAGCAGCAGGCTCTGAACTCTGGGACGCCATCCCAGGGCCTCTCAATATTCCTCACACACATGCGAGGGATCATTTGTTCTTGGGTCCTCAAAGATGTGCTGCGTCATGGTAGAAGTTATGCATTCAGGATAGCGAGTGGAGGAATTAGAGCAAGTGCTTTCACGGCAGTCCCTCAAAGGACTGTGACTCTCTTGGTTGTAGGGCTTTCAGGTTGAAACCACATTCGCCTGGTACCTGCATGTGTTTGCAGAAAATCTGATGTGTTGGTAAATTTGCACCTTGGGCATCTTCCAAATAATAACTTCTATCCAAACCCAGTTCCTAGGTGCCACCAACCCTGTATTTTAACCACACACATCAGTCTCCATTATTTTATCAGAGACTGGACTGATGGGGGGAAGGAGCGAATAAAGTCATTAAGGGGTGGGAGATTCTGAGAGGAAACTGGGGGTGGCACATTAGTTGATGGAATGGTTTAATTTCTCTTCATCTTGGGAATTCTGGAAGCTTGTCTCCACTTCCACACTGTGCTATCGCCCTGTCAACTGCCATTGGGTGGAAACCCAAAGCCCACAGGGGCCAGGCAGTAACCTGATGAGGAAGGAGAGGCTGGACTGCGACCAGGCTGAGTGGTGAGGACTTCGAAGGACAGGATCCACCTCCCATCAAAAGGAGGGGACTTCTCTCAGCAACAGACAAATGTTGCTATGTGTGGCACCAGAGGCTTCAGGTGGCCAGATCTTCCCAGTAATTTCAAGGGAAGCTGGAAATCTGGGCATTTAAATGAGGATCTCCAATTTGTAATTATTAGCAACTGATTCTGAAAATTTACACATCTAGTAAAGGCCTGCCAGCTTGCCGGCTCTAGTCCAAGGCTAAAGAGTGAGTGTCAGAGGTCTAAACGCCTCTATTGCACTTACTAGTCTAAATGGCCGTCGGGAGGCAAAGAAGACACCTGACTGTTAAAGCGGCTGAGTGGTGTTACCAGTTGAAATGGAGAAGGCAAAAGGAAGCTGGATTCGGTTGAGGGATGGGGGGGTTGAAAAGCAGGTGTGGGTTAGAGAGGTTAGTGGGACATCTGGGTGGTGGTTCCACTCTATTAAATTTCCTGGGGCTGCTCTAACAAAGTACCACAAACGGATGGCTTAAGAACAGAATTGTTGTGTCTCATAGCTTTGGAGGCTGGAAGTTGAGAGCAAGGTGCAGCAGGGTGGGTTCCTTCTGAGGGCCGTGAGGGAGATTCTGTTCCGTGCCTCTCTCCTGGCTTCTAGTGCTTGACTGGCAATTTGGGGCATTCCTTGGCTTGTAGATGTATCACTACAATCTCCACTTTTATGTTCCATGCATCTCCCTGTGTGTGTCTGTCTCTGTATTCAAATTTCCCTTTTATAAGAACACCAGTCATATTAGATTAGGGGCCCACGCCAGTGACCTCATCTAACTCGATCATCTGCAAAGACCCTTCTTCCAGATAAGGTCACATTCACAGGGGCTGAGGGTTAGGGCCTCAACACCTGTGCACATGCAATTAAACAGCCAGGCTGGGTTTCAACATCTTTTGGGGGCAGCAATGCAAACAATAATAACCTAGCAATTAAGTGGAGGATTCTGGAACTCTGGGAAGAAGCCTGATTTGGGAATCACTATTCAATGCAGCAACGTAAGAGAAAGAACCACCTTCTGGTGAATCTCATTCGAGGATTTAAAAGATTACAGATCCAAGCATGTGCAATAATGGTGTCTGGTAACAGAGTTTAATAATTCTCAAGTGTTAATGTCCATAAGTATAAATAATAGTACTCAGTAAACAATACCTACTATTATTTTTATTATTTGGAGGGCCTCCAGAGTCAGATCTGTGCTTTTCAATATTTTCCCCCCATTCTCAGTCCGGAAAGAAACTCAAAGATATATTAGAAAAATTATTCACTCTTTTTTTCCAAATGGGATTTTCTTGCTCCACAAGTTGGGGAGCCTTAGAGCAGTTCCTGCCTCCCTTCCCCCCACCCGAGCACAGCAATGTGTCCTGGTTGAAGACACCAGTGATGCTCCAGGTTTAAGATCTATGTCCTTTGTCCTGACAGGCAGTGAATTAGTTTTTCAGGACCTTTCTCATGGCTTCAGGAAGTGCACATGTAATTAAACAGCTGGGCTGGGTTTCAGATTAGCTGTAAAGTGTGCCTGTGGCAAAAGGTCTCTTCCTTCCTGAGAGACGCAGTGGTGTAATTAGAATCCGGAGAAGGTAATCAGCAGCATTTCTTACCAGCATTTTAAAAATTATGACCCAATATTCATTTGGGGCCCAATGTCACTCCCTGTGAGACCACGGTAGTATCGATGCTGTGTACCTTCTGTTGGTAAAATTCAGGGACTCCTCTTGTGTCACTTGGGTGACACTGTGTTTAGCGAGTTCTGGACAAGTTAGCTGATAGCCCAGGTCAAAGGCAGCAGCAGGCTGGTAAGTCTTTGCCCTTAACTCCAAGTCAGTATTAAAGCACTCCAGGTGGGAGGCCCGCTCCAAACTCCTCTGAAGGTCACTGTTCATTCATTAGCCATTCAACAAACATTTGTTGCTCATTTGTTATGTGTCAGGCCTCCTGCCTTAATGTAGCATCTTTCCAGTAAGGGTAGGTGTATCTGGGACACAGGCTGAGGGTTTTTATGATGAGCTGCAATGAGAGCCTCTTTTCCTGTGACTTTTCCATTCATGCCCCCCATCTCTGAAAGTCAACTGAAACCCTGCAGAAGCCAGTTTTAGTCACTCCTTGTTAAGTGTGTGATTTGTTCCCATTAATCAGTTTTGAAGGCAGTGGCAACCCTGTAAAATGTTGGAACACACACTAGACAGAGCAAGCAGGAGCTTTGTCTTAGAACAGGAGTCGGCCAACTTTTTCTGTAAAGGCACAGACTGTAAATAGTTTAGGCTTTGGAGCCACACAGTCTCTGCTGCAACTGATCCACTCTGTTCTGGAGCTTGGAAAGCAGCCACAGACAATGCATAGACGAATGGGTGTGGTGTGGTTTTACCAAAGCAGGCTGCTCGCCCACTTGGACCGGGGACGCCTGTCTTAGAGAAATCAGGTGACTCCGTCCTTGAGAAATTTGGAGTGAGTTTTCATGACAAAAGACCCTACTAAAGAAATATTCCAAATTCCTTTTCATGGCTTACAGGCCCTTTCATGGCTTACAGGCCCTCTCTGTCGCCATGGCCCACTGCACCCCCACTGCTTACTAAGCCTCAGCCACCCATTCCTTCTTTCTGTGCTTAGTCATGCCAAGCGTTTGGCTACTTCAGGACTTTTGCACAACTGTTCTTCCTGTTTCCAAGGCTCCACCTGAACTGGATGTCAGTTCAGTTCAGAAGCTAGGAAAATTTTTATCACTTTCATTGGCTTTTGCAAAATAGCCAAGGGGTTTACATTATCTTATTTACTTTCACAACACAGTGAGCTGTCATCATTCCCATTTTCCAGATGGGGTAAATGATAAATTCTCCATTTCAGTTGGCTATATTAACACTAACAAGTCACTCTAATGAACAAGCCGGGTGTCTTCTTTCATTCCTCTCCATCCTTCACTTCTACAGCCAACCAACTGCCAAATTCTGCCAAATTTGCCTCCTGAGTTGTTCTCAAATCCAACCTTCCCTCTTTCTTAACTGAACCCATTGTCATCTCTTACCTGGACTATCCTCAAAGCATGCTTATTGGATTCTCTGCTTATATATTTCAACTCCTCTAATCCATCTATCTACCCATCTGTCTGTCCACCTGTCGATCTAATCCATTTATTTTTTCATCCATCCATCCATCCATCCATCCATCCATCCATCCATCCATCCATCCATCCATCCATTTATCCATATTTCCATCCATCCATCCACCCACTCATTTATCCATATATCCACCCATCCATCCATCATCCATCCATCCATCCATCCATCCATCCATCCATCCATCCATCCATCCATCCAGGCATCTACTTTATGCTGGGCGGTGGGGTAAGTAGTGAGTAAAAATATAGAACCTACTTTCCTGGATATTTTAGGGTAATCAGGAAAAGAGATGCTAAACAAACAACCACACAAACATATGTATGTTACAAACTAGAATAAACGCTATAAAAGCATTTTCTTAAGAAATCCCTTGAGAAGTCATAACTGGGTTTAAGCTCAGATCCAAAGAATTACATGAGTTTGCCAGGAGAGACATGACGACAGGGGTTTGGACAGGGAGACCAGATGTGGAAAAACCTTAGGCTGAACCTGGCTTTCTCTAGGTGCTGCAGCATGCTGGGGGCTCTGGCATAGTGAACCATGGGCACAGCAGGGGCAAGAAGGCCAAGAGATAAGGCTGGAGAGAGAGGTGGGCTGGACTACATGGGGCCCTGAAGGCACTGGAAGGAGGCAGATTCATCCTAGGTGCCATGGGTAGGTTTGGTGGGTTTTCACAGACCAGCAAGCAATGTTCCAAGTATATCTTAAGAAGAACACTGAATGCAGAATGCAGAGTCACTTGGCAGACAGGGTGGAGGGTATGGCAGAATAGATGTGAGAAGGCTAGTTAAGAATACATTGGCACAATCCACGTGAGAAGCGTTGCCCCCTGGCCAGGGAGGTTGCAAAGGAGACAGGGAGAGATGGACAGTGAGTGAGTGATATTCAGAAAGGTCTCAATGCTGGGTGAGATTTGAAAATGAGAACTGACTTGTTAAATCTCTTCAAAACCAAGCCTGAGCCAGCCCCAGTCACCGGAGCTTCTCAGAAGGGAATCCTAATCCTAATGATGATGATAGTAATAGGATAATTAATAATGAATGAGCACCTACTCTGTATGTGCCAGGTATTTTGTTAAGTGCTTTAAATGCATCATCTCATTTAATAGAACTACAAGGTAGATGCTATCATTAGTCCCATTTTACAGATGGGAAAAATGAGGCACAAAGAAGTTTAAACAGCACACCCTAAGTTCCATAGCCAGCCTTTGGTAGGGACAGGATCAACTCCAAAACCCCAAGGATTAGCACCCAGTGTCCTTGACCACCATCTAGCACCACCTCTGCAGTTCTCAGATTCTCAGGATCCTACGCAATGTACTATGAGACAGAAAACCCCACGCTGATACCCCCTAGAGAAGAACCTCATAGGATTCCAAATGCATAAATAAAGTCTGGAGGCTGAGCTCCACTGATCTGTTGGAGTCTTTATTACTCTACAAATGCATTATTAATCAGCCACTGGGGTCCTCCCCACAGAGCCTTTTAAATTACAGTTAAATTCCTTGATATCGTTCCATGCACCTTAATAGCGCATTTCCTGTGTTCACAGCAATAAACAAGGAGAGGGAGGGAGGCCTGGATAACCAGGTTAATTGCCCTTTGAGGTCTAGGCTGAGAAAGGGATGGTAAGAATTCCTCTAAATTCTCTGGGTTCCAGGCTGCAATACTGATAAAGTCTTGAAACAAACAACGCTGTCAAGCCCGGATCAGGAGCCAGGAGAGCGAAGCTACTTCATGTCTGGCTTGGCTGCTGGGCTTTGCTTGGCCTCCAGGTCACCTTGTCAGGGCTCCTTCCTGGGAGCTCTCGCTATGAGTAGGGGAGCAGAGGCTTCATCTAGGTTGGGGCCTATGGGCCACCCACGGGGGCTTGCTGCTTCCTTGGGCAGCTCTTACCAACTTCCAGGTGGGGGAAGAGGTGGGTAAGCGTCCTGCCTTCCCAACCTCCCACAGCTGAAAGGGCATAGCGGTCAGCTCATTCTGCCGCAGGGGTCAGTAAACTATGGCCCTTGAGCCAAATTCAGCCTGCCTGTCTTATAAATAATGTTTTATTAGAGCACAACCATGCCCATTCATCTACATATTGAATTGAATAGTTAAGACAGAGACCTTATTTATTTATTTTTTAAAACATTTTCTAAGTCTTCACTCAAGGATATGTTTTTATTGATTTTTAGAGAGAGGAAGGGAGAGAGAAAGAAAATCATCGATGCAAGAAATATCGATCAGTTGCTTCCTGTACATGCCCCACCTGGGGATCGAACCAGCAACCTAAGTATATGCCCTGACCAGGAATAGAACCCACTACCTTTTGGTGCACAGGATGACACTCCAAGCAACTGAGCCACCCTGCCAGGGAAAGACAGAGACCTTATTAATGCCCTGAAAAACCTAAGATATCTACTATGTGGCCTTTTATGGAAAATTTGCCAATCCCTGTTAGAAAGCATAAATCAGATCATGCCACTGTTCCTGCTTAAACCCACTGATAGCGCCCTGCTACTCTGAGGTAGAGGTGACATGTCCTAACCAGGCCTTAAGACCCTTCTAATCGGGACCCTGCCTAAGGTGGCCAGTCTAACCTGCACTGCCTTCGAACAAATCACCCAGCCTCACTTAGTCTTAGGATTCTCTTCTACGACAGAATGAAGTCTATCTCAGTGGTTAGGGGGAGGGCTTACGTGAGGCCATGCATATTTGCAAAAGAGCTAACTTTTTATTTTTAATTGTGGTAAAATACACATAACATAAGATTTGGCACCTTAACCACTTTTAAGTGTACTGTTAGGTACATTCACACTGTTGTACAACCAATCTCCATAACTCTTGTATCTTGCAGAACTGAAACTCTACCCACTAAATTTCTCCCCATTCCCTCTCCTCCTCACCCCCAGTCCCCAGCAACCACCACTCTACTTTCTGTTTCTATGAATCTGACTACTCCAGGTAACTCATGTAAGTGGCATCATACAACATTTGTCTTCTTATGACTGGCTTATTTCACTTAACATAATGTCCTCAAGGTTCATCCATGTTATAGCATATTTTAGAACTTCCTTCCTTTTTAAGGCTGAATAATATTCCATTGTATGAACAGACCACATCTTGCTGATCCATTCATCCATCAATGAACACTTGGGTTGCTTTCTCCTTGGGGCTCCTTTGAATAACGCTGCTATGAATTTGGCTGTACAAATATCTTTTTGAGACCTGCTTTAATTCTTTTGTGCATCAATCCAGACTAAAAGAGCTACCTTTTATCCAGCACTTTCTAGAGCCAACCTCAGCATTAATACTTCACACAGATCACCTCCTCCAGTCCTCACAAGAGTCCTACAAGTTCAGAACTATTATTGTCATGAGAGTGGCCATATAATTTATTACCCACACTGGGAAACTACTGGGGGGGAAAGGGGCACTACTAATAATTATACTGGGAATGTAGGCACAAATAGAGACTGACCTGGGAAAAGGGGGATGTCAAGCATCATCTTCATTTTTCAGATTAAAACAAGGCACAGAGAGGTGAAGTCACTTGCTCAAGGTCACCCAGCTAGGGTGGGGCACAGCTGGAATTCAAACCCAGGCTGACTGACTAAGCTCTGTTAACACAATTCTATGTACATAGCACATGGCCAGACAATAGTTAATGATCAATACTAGATGCCTAACTGTTATTGGCTCTTCAGGCTGGGAAGAGGGACCTTCAGGGGAAAAGGGGTAAGGGCTGAGAAAGATGGAGTGGTGAGGTGGAGGGATTCCATGCCCAGAAATGAGACTGGGGACCCCACACATCCTTGCTGAATGTGAACCAGCCAGAGGGAGGAGAGGAGACAGCCGCCTATGGAAGGAGGCAGACGCCCCGTCTCAGTCACACCGTCCTGGCTAGGACCACAGTGGGGTTTCTCGACTGAGGCATTATGACATTTTGGAATAAAAAATGATATTGGAATGGAAAGTTATTTTGAGGGTTGTTTTGTACATTGTAGGATGTTTGTTAGCATCTCTGGTCTCTACCTGCTAGATGCCAGTATCCGCCCCCTACCCCGGCCCTGGTGGTGACAACCAAAAATATTCCCTGATGTGGCCAAATGTTCTATGGGGAGGAGGGGCAAGATCACCTCATCCAGAACCAATGACCAGAAGAAAGGGCAGAATTGGAGGGGATACAACGCTCTCCCACATCAGAGCTTCTCATGGTGTGGTCTGGAGCAGTGGCAATATCTGTTACAAATGTAATTTCCTGGGCCCCATCCTGGACCTAGATCAGTTCCTCTGGGGGTAGGCCTCGTTGTCTGTAATTTAAAGAACTCAAGTGTGAGAATCACTCCCCTTGGTCATGGAAGAGACTTGCTGGGATTTTGGAAGATTTGGAACTAGAGCCGGTACTAGTCTGAAACTTGGCCGGCGCTCCTGGAAGAAAGCAGATCCCCTTAGGAGAATGAGCTGCAGGCTTCCAGCATCCTGTTTGTGACTAATACCAGACAGACTTGCTGCCATAACCGGTACAACATTTTTGCAGATAGCTTGATGGTATCTATCAAAATTTAAAACAGACAAGCCTTTTGAGCCACCAATTTCATTTCTTAGGATGTTCCTAGCAGCTAGACTCAACTCAGGGTCCCCAAGAGAATTAAGCTCTAAGGTCCTGAGGCATCGATTATAAGCAACAAATTAGCTTTTCTCCAATTCATCTACAGTGCTACTGGTTATGCACTATCTTTGGGGGAACTGAGAAAAGAGCCACTCACTATAGCAAAAACCTGGCAATAACCGCACTGTCCATAGATAGGGGAATGGCTAAACTACAGTGTCGCCAGACTGCAGAGTAAGTCAGCCATTGCAAAGAATTATATAGGCAATAAAAGACAAGGGGAAAAGAGACAATATATTTTAAAAAAGAAAAGAATTCCTTAGGTCTCTATTTCCTTATAGGGATATAGGTCTCAGACCTAGATACATGTCCAAATAAAAAAAAGGTCCAGAACAATATACATCAGTTTTGCATAATTTTTGAATTTTCTCATCTCCAAACCAGATTCTATATTTTTGCAAGTTCCAAATTGATAAGCAGTTTCTTATACTATAACCCCTCATCAAAACACATATCCCATTTTTGCATGAGTTGGATTTAAAGATCTAAACGAAAACAAAAATGTGCCCATAGGGCTTACCTCCCGGGGGAGTCAGGTCAAGGTAGATTGTCCCTTTATCTGCAGTGCTTTCCGGCTTTTTGAAATAATGAGAATGTATATTGTCCTATTTGAATAATTAAAGAAATTATAACAAGCACGCTTGTTATAATTATTTGAGCAAGGTTTATAAATTAAGAAAAAATTCTGCTTTCCTTCCCATTGCCCTGTCTTCTCACTGTCTTTTCCCTTTGGCCGCTGGAAACGTCACAAGGACAGGCTGCTGGCAGCATCCCAGTCACTCAGGTTTGTCAGTAGCGGTGCCGTGCTCCGAGGTGAGCTATTAATTTGCACTTTGTGGCTCACCCTCAATTCTGATTTAAGGCAACATAACTCCTCCTCAAAATCCTGAAGAAGAAATTCCTTTACTAATTTCCCCATTAAGAGTTTATCAAAGCGAGTGCTATTTCAACGGTCCCCTAATCAATCACCATTTCCCATGTTTATCTCCTGTTCAATTTCTACCACAGGGTTCCATACACATCAATTTGCCTGATGCACTTCCTACATATGTTTTAAATTACTTGATCATTGTATAAATTTCACAGCCATTAAAAGGCTCTAATACCAGCATGGCTGACATGGTGTTAAAAATTGGATTCAATTCCACGGGGTAATAAATTGTGACCTAAATCCAATCTCTCATGGGTGACTGAAGAATACAATGAAAAATTATTGCTTTGTCATTTTTACACTAACACAAATATACCATGGCAACTCGAAACCCGCAGAGAAATAGGAGGCACCCACTGCTGGCTATTTGTCACCCAAGACGGCTTTGCAGGAGAGGCCGGACGGTCTTGGATGGGATCAGCCCCCTCCAAAGCAGGTGAATTACTTGACTGCGTGGATCTCTACACGGATAGAGCTCGGGGAGCAAGCTGAGCTGTGCCAAAGGCAGCTGCTGCCACAGGCAGTGAAGCCAGTGGTTAAGCGCTTTGCCACTGGCACCAAAGTCTCTGAGCTTAGAGCCTGGCTGTGCCACTGAGGAAACGTGATTTTAGCAGGTTTCCTCCCTCTCTGAGTGTCAGCTTCCTGGAACACAGAGTTGTTATAAGAATAAATGACCTAATATGACTAAAATGCTCAGGATAGTCCCTGGCATTTAGTGATCCCTAGGTAAAGGTTAAACATCAGTATTTTAGAGCAGATCCTTGTGCAGAGGCCTCAGCTCCCTGTTCTATTTGGTTGCAGGGAAGAAGAGTAATGAACAGCTAGAGAAAGGTGTTAACACTTCCTCTGCATTTCCCTTTATCTTTGGAGAAACTCCATTAGTCATTCAATACATTCCAGCTGCACATTAACCAAAGGCGAAACATAGCAGAGAAGCTAAAACATGGGTTCTGAAGTTAGGCAGAACTGGGTTTGGGTCCAAGGTGTGACACCTGCAAATGTGACCCAGGGTAAACTACTTGACCTCGCCAATCCTCAGTTGCCCTGCCTGTAAAATGGGGTTAGGGAACATCCTTTTCTCTGGGGCTGTGGGGGAGGCTGGATGAGCTCATGCATGGAAAGTGCTTAGCTCTGCACCTGGCATTCAGGAAGTGCCTACGACACGTGAGCTCTCTGTCCCAGGCTCTGTGCCAGTGCTGGAGATACCACAGTGAACACACACAAACCCTCATGGCTAAGTGGCGGCTACAGATAACTGGTAATTCCAGTAAGATGTGAGGTGTGCTCCAGTAGGGGGTGGTAAGGTGATTTGGGGGTTCACAGTCTGGGCACCGCATGGAGACTTGGGGAGGTGGAATGTAGGGAGGGAATCATAGGTGGCTTCCAGGAGGAAGTGATGCTGAAAGGAAATCCTGCCCTTAACTGCCCAATAACTTGAGAGAGGAGAAAAAGCTGGTTTCACTGGTTTGTGCAAAAAGGAGGAACAGGTTAGTTCTTCCCTTTTGGACTTTCATCTACAGGCCGCTAACAGGGCGAGGCCTGGGCTGCATCTTTCTGCATGAGGTCTCTGTTTTGGGGACCCTGGGTGGCTGACACATAATGAGCTGCACCCAGAGGAAGGAGTGGCTCACAGGGCCAGACCACTGTCCTCTGAACTGCCACTCCCTGCCTCATCCTGGGTCAGTTTCTGGACAAGATACTAAGGGAAGCTGAGAAAAGCATCATAAACTTCCCTGCCATGGAAGTAGGGTCACCCTGCCCACCCTGGAGGCTTCCAAACTCATAATAATCTGCTGCCGATTTGTATCAGGTGCTCGGTAAATTTTGATGGCTGAATAGAAGGGATAATTTAAGTATTCTCAAATACAGTATTCTATTCTGCAACCTGATGAGGCAGGAGAGGCATCTAACAGTCCATTTTACAGGTAAGAAGAGAGGCTTGTCTGAGGGTTTTGCAGATGATGCAGTGATAGGGGGTGCCCTGATGGTCTTCCGAGGTACGTCTGGTTCAGAGCCTTCCCCTAACTCATGTTAGCTCAGCAAAAGTGAAAGGACGGATGCCTCTGCTCCATTCTCCTTGCTCAAGGCAAACACAGGTCATCTAAACCCAGTGATCTGGAGAATTAAAATCTGGCTGGGAAGATGACAGGCTGACCCTCCTGCTCATACACAGGGCTCCCCTGATTCTTTAAGCTCCTCACACCTTACCCTACCTCAGGGCCTTTGCACATGATACATCCTAGGCCAGAATGTTCCCCCTCCTGCCTTCCCCAGTTAGCTCCTCCCACACTTCATCTCTCAGCCCAACTAAAATCCGACCACGTGTGTCTGCAGAAGAGATGGTCACTGTTGCAATTCTGCATTTATTTTGGATTCATGTGCTTCCCCTCCCATGTTTAACAGGCTGCAAGCTCCACAAGGACAGGGATTCTGTCTGTTTTCCTCCCAAGTGAGTCCCCCAAACATGGTGCCTGGTATAGACAGCAGATGCTGGATGGATAACTGTTGAATGAGTGAATGCTGATGGGAACTGGGGACCAATATGTTCAGTCCCCAGGTGGTGGCTGTGCCATGCAGGGCGACTTCTAAATGCTCCATTCCCATCACTTCACCCAGCACGCACAGGCCTCTGCACAGCTCCTGGGGGTGGAGGGGGGTAGCCACTGAAGCTCAAAACAACTGTGCTGTCTTCTTACCCTGTGAGAGTAAGATGGATGTCCAAGCACTAGCTATTCAGAGATGAGTGAGCTAGAGCCCCTACCATCTGATTGCTGGGTCTGAGGCACAGACAGATAAACGATGGGGGGTGTTTTCTTCATGGCCCATGTGCAATCTGAGAGCAAATGCTGTTGGTGCCATCACTCCAGCCCTTGCCAGGGCCCCCTGCAGTATACCAGTGGACTCCTAACAGCTCTCCCTGCTGCTGCCCTCAGCCCTGACAATCTCCTGTCAACACAGCAGCCAGGGGGCCGATTCTCCACCCCCAAATCCCTCCAGTACCTCTCCCACTTCACCCAGGTAAAAACCAAATCTCTACTGGTCTGCAAGGGCCCTGCCTGCTGCTCCAGCCATGTGGCCTCCTCGTTGGCCCCCATCATACCCACTCCATCCTGCAACACCCTCCTTCCTGCTTTAGTTTTCTCCACCTGACATAAGATTTTTACTTTTCACATGTCAATGACCTGTCTTCTTCTTCCAGAACGTAAACTTCATGAAGACAGCTCTCTCTGTTTTATTCATTGCCGTTTTCCCGGTACCTAACATTGTGTCTGGCACATATAGCCTCTCATTAAATATTAGTTGAATGAATGAATGAATGAATGAACTAACCCTTTATGTGCAAAGACTAGGAACTATTCTATTTCAAGGCAGCTCAGATTCTTAGCATGTTCTCCCACAAGACCGATCTCTGAGTAGCTTGCACCCCCTGCTCTCTTTAGGTCATTGAGAAGTGGCGCCTCTGACTTCCCCTCTCTTGCCCTTCACGCGTATGGCAATTTGCCCATCCGCTGCCTTTCTCTGTTTGTTGTGTGTCTGCCCCTGCCCAGGACGGTGAGCTCCGGGAGGTGGGATCTTCTCTCTCTTGTTCATCATATCCCACTACTCTGCACATGCTTGGCACGGGGGTAGCTGCTGGAAACGTATTTGTTGACTTAATAAAACATTAAATGCATGTAAGCATGCTAAGGGGAAGAATGATGTTCATGTTCACTATGAGTTTCTGCGGGTGGGCATCCGCGGGGTTCTCCTAAATTCTCACTGAGGAGCAAAAAGAGGGAGAGGGGGTAACATCAGGGGTTCATTGCTCTTCAAGCAACAGAGGTACTGGCAGAGTGTCTAGCATGGTGCCAAGTGCTAAGACAACTGCGATTTTGCTCTGACTTACTAAACAAGGAACTTGCCAACTGTTGCACCTGAATTATTAGCAACCCCAAATTGCCTGCAACATTCCTGGCCATGAAGGGTGGCCTGCCAGTGTCTCCATATGCTGTGTGAGGAAGGGAGGAGGGGGCTGTGCTCAGAGGAGGGTCGTCAGGGGAGAAATGGGTGCAGGCATCTATGAATTCCAAGGCTGGGCCAACATCCAGGCTCTGCCCCGCCACCCAGAAACTCCGGAGAGTCACCCCTTTCCCCAAAGCCTCCTTCTAGCCTCGAACAAAAGGGAAGCCGATTAGTGAGGCTCTCCGCCAAGCTGCTCCATGCAGTGCGGTCCACAAATGCACAGTTATAAACACACTCCCAAGCCCTTAGTCTATCAATGTCATTGTGAGCAGACAGAAGGGAAAAAAAATCCATCTAACCATGATCCTCTTGTCTCAAACACACTTGGCCCGGGAAGTGCGTATTTGTGCCTGAAGTTTCGGAAAGAGTGTGCCCGGATGATGGCCGGGAAGGGCATTAATGATGCTCCTTCAGGGGCTGGTGTTTTCATCTCCTTCCCGCGCCGGAACCTTTCTGCTTTGCTTTCAGGCATGGCAGTTAGGGAACAAACACACCCTAATGACAAGTTCGAAAGTGAGTGGCAGGACTGCGCAGCTGGCAGAACATTCCTCGAGGAAGAAGAGGGGGTGGAGAAACAGGTAGGAGGGAGATGCAGGGGGCACTTATGATATTTCCTATAACTACATATTTAGCTTTCTAAAAAGCCCTGTGGGTGTCAGCTGCCTTTCTTTATGATTCCAAGACTGGGAGGGGGAAACACCACAGTGCTTTAGAAGGAAAAGGCTATGCGGAATTGGCGTGTTGGGACTCACTTCCCAATGGGAGGCCTACGTGGACTAGGCCAAGCTGCCTGGCATATAGTAGGAGCTCAATAAACGAAGTATCAGGCTTGAGTGGTCTTTGTGCCCCAAATAAACCCCGGAGCCCAGAACACCCACTGATGGTCACCCCATCCAATCCACCTGCCAATCCCAACAGCTTTTACCTACTACCATATCCTCTCACTGGGACCATTGCAAGAACCTCCCGTGATTTCCTTATTTCTACTCCTTTCTTACAGCTAAATCCAATCAGAAGTGGGATTGCTGAATCATATGGTATCTCTTATTAGGGCAGAAGCTCCATGAAGGTGGAGCCATCGCACGGCATGCCTCCCAGAGTCCCCACCCATCTTCCATTAATGCACAAGGTGGCGAGCTATGCAGGATAGAGGCCCTGTGGGGACAAGGCATTCTCTGCTTTTGTTCACTGCTGTGTCCCCAAGTCCCAGAATAAGGGTAAACAATTACAGCCATGGCTAACTGTTTTGGTGAAGTCTATGAGCTAAGCACGGGTTTTACATTTTTAAACGGTTGGAAAAAAATCAAAAGAATAATGTATCATGACACATGAACATTATGTGAAATTCAAATTTGAGTGGCCATAAATAAAGTTTTATTAGAACACAGCCTCACTGGTTATTTACTTATGTACTGTCTGTGTCTCCTTTCATGCAGAGTTGAGTAGCTGAGACAGAGACTATACGGCCTGCAGAGCCTCATATTTACTATCTGGCCCTTTACAGGGAGTCTGTGGAGTCCTGGCCTTGGACACTGAATGAGGTCTGCTAATTTCTTCTGGAGTCACCATAACCAGTCTCCTTCTCTTTCCTAAAAAGCCAAGAAACAGCTTTGGGACCAGTTTTGTCTAACCCCAATGGACCATTACTGAAAACCTCCTCTTTCTTGAGCTTTCTGCCTTCCCCAGCAGGAGACGAAAACAGTCTGATTGGGTCCCCTGCAGACCTGGCCTTCTGGAAAGCAAGTCAGCCCCGCCCTCTTGGCTGAGCCATAAGCAGATCCATTTGGCTTCAGTGCGCCACCCTATTAGTGTGGGGCCTTTTAGCTTTTCACAGCTGTTCCTTCATGTACACATCATGAGTGATACAGCAAAAGACCTGGGAGAAAGCTGTGTATCCGCTGGATAGATGGGGAAACCGAGGCACGTGCCCGGGGCACACGGAGCGGCCGAGCTGACATTCACATCTCCATATCCCTCCATGCCAGGCTGCCAGCCACGCTGCTCGTGCTGCGTAGTCATCCCGCTGCCCCCAGTGTGTGACCATGTACAGGAGACGGGCCTTCCGCAGCTGGCCATGCCATCTGCCACTCTGCAGCGGACAGCCAGCTTCCCCGCAGCCACCTCCGTCCAAGAGCCCATTTGTCCGGAGCCTCTGGCCTCATGCAAAGGCTGATGGGTAAGGGCACGGACAGTCGCCCCCCTTTCTGTCCACCCTCACTCTGACACCTGAGCGGGCTTTCCCAGCCACGTGCAAACCCCTGCAACCCCGCAGCCAGTCAGCCGCTTCTGAGCCCTTGCTCGTGACTCGCTGAGAGCTGCCGCCTGCTCGGCTGCTGGGGCCCGAGCTCCCGCTAAGGCGGCAGCTCACCCGCCTCCCAGCCAACTGCTTTCCCCACAGCTTCTCACATCCGTCATCCCTCATGCCTCACCTGGGCATCTGGGCTGCAGTCACAGTTTCCCCTCGCACAGTGAAGGCTGAAGAAGGGCGGGAGGGACCAGGATAACCGGTGGGGCCTTTCTTGGGACATTTTAACTCAAGATAGAGGAGGCTGATGACTCCTGAGGGCCGCTGGAGGGGGCTTCCTAATGTATTCCAAATGTAATGAGGCAGAAAACGCTGCATTACCTAGCTCCTGGCACCAGAATGCTTCTTACGGGTCGAACAGTCTTTATTAGGAAAGACACTTACTGGGGAAGCCACCTCTGCCCCTCACCCAGGTCAGTGTGTCCCCTGTGGCCAGGACTTCTGGGGGAGGTGTGGTCTGGGAAAGCTTCCCTGAGGAGGTAGCATTTAGGCTGCAATCTGGTGTAAAAAGAGGTGATAGCCAGACAAGGGGGGATGGAGTGAGGGGTACTGGGCACCACGCAGGGGGCATGAAGGAATGCCTGAGGCACCTGGGGCCACCCCTGAAGAACAGAGTGAGAGATGCAGCTGGGCAATGAGAAGTCACCATTGAGGCAGGCCTCTCAACTCTTCTCTTCTCAGTGTCCCCCTCATGTACACTGTTACCATGGTTATCTCTACTGCTGACAGCCAAACACATCTGCCTTACCTGACCACCCTCTACACTAAGCATGTTATATGTATGACCCCATTTTAGCCACAGTCCTATGAAGATAAGGTACGAGGATTTGTGTCCATTTTACAGATGAGAGAGCTGAGGTGCTGGGAGGGGAGAGTCGCATATCTAGTAAATGCAGGAGAATTAAAAATCCAGTGCTGAAGATCTATGGATGGGAAATGTCCTTTTCCAGCCCAGGCCACCGCTGGCCTTCCAGCTGACGTGGTTTCATTTCCATGAACCACTGGGCGGTCCAGCTGGTGTGATTAGAGGCCTTCAGGTGACTGTGGAGTCCAAAGAAGGGACAGGAAGCCCAGGCAATTGTGGAGGTTGGGGGGTGCAGAGCTGCCTGGGTGGGGAATCGAGGGTGGGCAGCTTGGCTACTACAGTGAGCACAGAGGCTCTAGGGCGGATGAGGGCCCTCAGTGGGATTAGAAATAAGCCCATCTACGGCCACTCTGCCCAACCTCACTACATCTCACTCTAGTGGTAAATGGATGGCCTGAAGGTCCCTCCCTCCCTTCCTTGTGAAAATGTGTCACCATTCCAGCTGCTCTTTTCAGAAGGTGGAGAGTGAAGTGGACAAGTCACAAATGCAAGGACTGTCTTCACAGGAGGCAAGCCATCTCCTGGGTTTCCAGATTCTTCCTTTTCCTTAAGTGGTGCGGGGCGAGGGGACTGGAGGCTTTGGGAGTGGGAGGAGCAGGAATCCTTTACAAAAGTCAACATTTAAAATCTATTTTCTTTCCTTGGAATTTTTCAGACCTCAGGCCAAGAGGAATTGTTTCCTTAATTACATTCAACTTCCGGCATCACATTGGCTGAAGTCTGGGTGACGCTGAGCTCAGCAAAATGACAATTAGAGTGCGTCCATCTGTGTATGTATGAGTGTGTGTGTGTATACTTATGTAGGTATTAAATGTCTGTCCCCTCCCACTTCCATTTCTTCATTTAGCAGGAAATAAAAAGACCACTAGGCTGGAGCTCAAATCCTTCCTAAGCACAGGGAAATCTGGGTGTCACAGTTTCCAGAAAGGGAACACAATCTCCGTATGGGGTGTAATTACATCTTAGCTTTCTGCAGAAGAATAGTTTATGGCTTAAATGCTATTAATTGTAAGCCGTTTTGTTCCACGGGAACTTGTTCATTGATAACTATCCAATTAGGGTTATTTTGCAATTAGTCTATTCACAGTAAATTTATTGCAAAAGGAGAGGCTGTGGTGCAGCAAATTAAAGCATTGCCGGGGCTGTGTGTGCAATGGCTCTTAAATGCCAATCTTATTAACAGTCCCGGGAGGCTGTGCCACCTTGGCTGATGCAGCAAAGGCCACAGGAAAACCCCCGGCAAATTCACACTGAAAAACCACACTAGAGGTGACTCAGTATGACCCGGAGAAGTGGGGGAACCCTTGGCCTCCACTGGCAACACCCCCCTCTTGTTCCCCATTAACACCCTCTCTTCTCCTTGCAACTACAGTAAGGACAGAGAGATACAGCCTACAGGCTGCAGGACGTCCCTGGAATTTGACAATCTGAGCTAAAGTGAAACCTTTAGCCTCAGGAAGAGGGAGAGGCTCTGGACAAGGACATGGGCTCTAAACCCTGAGTTCTAATCCCAGCTCTGCCATTTCCTAGCTGTGTTCCTCTAGCCAAGTATTAAACCTCTTTAAGCCTCAGTTTCCTCATCAACAAAACTGGTTGATAACAGACCTACCTCATAGGTATGAGTATCCATTGTAATACAAGCTGTGAAGTGTTGGATACACTAATGCAGCAGCCCCCCCCTTATCCAAGACACCCAGGAGATGCCTGAAACCGCGGAGAGTACAGAATCCTATATATACCATGCTCTTTTCTATATATACATACTTATGATAAAGTTTACTTTATGAATTAGGTACAGTAAGAGCTTAACAATAATAAAATAAAATAGTTTTAACAATGTACTGTCATAAAGGTTGTGTGAATGTGGTATTATTAAGTAAAATAATGCTGACCTGAACACAAGTACTGCGATACTGAGACAGTAGATCTGACAACCGAGATAGCTACTAAGTGACTGATAGGCAGGAGCACTTAGAGCACGGAGATGCTGGACAGAGGGACGATTTACGTCCCAGGCGGTGCGTATTGGGCCAGTGCGAGATTTCACCATGCTACTCAGAACTGTGCACAATTCAAAACTTATGAATTATTTCTGGAATTTTCCATTATCTCCAATATTTTCAGACTGTGGTTGGCTGTAGGTAACCGAAACCTCAGAAAGCAAAACCGCAGATAACGGGGAACACTACTGTATATAGGAGTGGTATCTGGCAGAGGTAAGCAGTCTGCACCCAGAGGGCCAAACCCAGGCCACTGTCTGTTTTATAAATTCAATTTTATTGGAACATAACCTAGTGCATTTGTGTGTGTACTGTCTAGTGCTGCTTTCGTGCTACAAGGGTAGAGTTAAGTAGTTGTGACAGAGACTGCATGGCCCGCAAAGCCTTAAATATTTACTCTCTGGCCTTTATAGAAAAAGTGTGTCGACTCTTGGTATATGGTGAGTGCCCAGTATTATTTTCTTGGAAGGGCACTCAACTCAGGCTTCCATCACCTTTTTGGCAAGTCAGGCACTGGTTAACAAAAGACCTGTGAAACATCTCCCTCCACTTACTTATTCCTACACCCTCTCTGCCAAGTCCCAGCAAGAATAAAGATGGGAACCACTTGGACAACTTAGATAAGGTGTTAAAATGCAAGGAAGAGCCCGGCTTGTGTGGCTCAGGCCGGCATCACCCCACGCACCAAGAGGTCACTCGTTCAATTCCCGGTCAGGGCACATGCCTGGGTTTCAGGCACTATCCCTGGTGGGGGGCATGCAGGAGGCGGCCAATCAATGTTTCCTCTCACTGATATTTCTATTTCTCTCCTTCTCCCTTCCTCCCTTTCTAAAATCAATAAAAAATATTTTAAAAATATTTTTTAAAATGCAAGGAAGAATTAACTTTTCAAAAATCTTCTATTTCAAAGAAAGTATTATATAGGTACACATTTGCTACTAAACAAAACTAAAAAAATACAGATGAACTTGAGTAAAACGTTGGAGTCTTCCTCACTGCACCCCACCTATAGGGGCCACATGGAGAGACTGCCGTGTATCCTTCTAGGCCTCTCTATGCCCCTAGCACCCACGGCTGCTCCCTGCCTGATCCAAATCCTTCATTATTCTGTGACCAGCAGTAAACAGAGAGGCTCCTGTCTGAAGTGAGGAGGCTTGAATTCTAGCTCAAGTTCAGCCTCTGATTAATGGGGTGACTTTGGATAAGTCTCCTTCCCTCTTTGGGCCTCGCATTCCCATCTGTCCGGTGAACAAACGGCATTAAGCTTTTTCTAGAGGTCCTTCTAGTCTGCTGTTCCTTGGGAGCCCTTCTCACCTCCCTTCCGCATCAAGAGAGATGCAGGGACACAGTAGCTGCTCAGAGGAGGGGGACCACTTGGCAAAGTCTTCCTTGCTTGGCTTCTAAATCCACCAATGTCATGGGGACCAAAAGCCCCTCTGCCTCCCCACCCTGCCACCTGGATCAGCTCTGCAATTGGCTTTCTTGATTCTCTGACCTTCTGTCTCAACACAGGAGGATGCAGCACCTCTGTGATAGCTCTGATCTCTCACAGCAAGAGATCTGAGTTATCACTGGTCACCAGCACACAGAAGAGTGTCCAGCTCAGGGCAGGGGAGAGGGAGAGGGAGAGGGAGGGAGGGAAAGAAGGAGGGAAGGACGGATGGAGGGAGGGAGAGGAAGAGAGGGAGGGAGGGAGGGAGGGAGGGAGGGAGGGAGGGAGGGAGGGAGGGAGGGAGGGAGGGAGGGAGGGAAGAATTGTAGATGGAGGAATTGGGAAGGTTGTTTTTCAGAGCCCCCAAAGTCAATGCAACCAACTAGTAACCTTTCAAATTATATTCAATTACAATAATATCCGTGTCAATTCTAATCCCAATATTCTGGTGAGAGAGGAAACAAACTATATCAGTACAGTCACCTCTCCTTCTGCAGCTTCCCCATGAGCCTGATTTCACTGTATTTCAGGTGCCATAAAGGCAACTGGTTAAAGCTACAGCAAAAGGCAGTTTGATTCTGAAATACTTTTTCATACAAGAATTCAGGATTCAGGGAGTACCGAACAAATCAGATCTTGTGTCCCGATTTGGGGTTTGAAAACCAGGGTGGCCATTCTCCGCAGGTCTGAGAATGTGAGCAGAAGGGGACAGGGAAGGAGGGAGAGTTGCAGAGGAGAGACCCCTCCCGGCCTCGGGGGCGGGAGCTTACCTTCCAGCGGGCAGAACCGAGTCACCTTCTCTGGCATCAGCAGCCCGAGCTTGTGGCGGCAGTAGGTCTCCCCGATCTCCTGGCGGCAGTGCTTGGATTTAGAGCGGGACAGGGCGGAGATGGCCTCCTTGCCAGAAATGTCGCACTTGGGGGGCTGGTCATACTTGATCTCAGGGGAGCTACCCCCGCTTTTCCTGGGGTGGGGCTGTCTGGGGGCATCCTTCCCACGGCTACTGTTCACTGTGGCTCTCTCGCCGGGAGGCAGCACCTCATTGGGGCCTTTGCCTGGGAACGAATGTCCCTTCGCCTTCTCCTGCTCCAGCTTCCTTTTCAGGAGCTCCTTCTGTCTGCTCAGGGGCTTCTTCGCCAACTCAGGCTGGTGCTTCTGCTTCTGAGTCCTGGGGGCGAAGTTGCTGTTGTCCACGTTCTCAAAATCTTTGGGGACCGAGTTCTCGTTGTTGCTGTCTGTCCGCACTTTCTCTTTGGGCCGGTGAGAGAAGTAGCCATCCTGGAGAAGATGGGAGAGAAACACAGAAGAGAAACTTTACTGGGTGATCACACTAAGCAGGTGGGCCCTTGGAGCACAGGGCACAGAGGTTTGGAAGTCTGCGCCCTGGTTTTAGGCCCCATCTTTGCTACGAGCTTAACTTCAAGAAGACTTTTCTCTCTGGACCTCAGTTTCTCCATCTGAAAACATGCGATGTTCTAACTAGAAAGTAAGGTTTTTGCAGGCACTAAAGTGCTATGACAGAGCCTCAGTGCTTGTTATGAACCATGCCTCCCTTTCAATAAGTTTCCTCGACTGTCTCTGCCACTGCATTATGGACATTTTGTTCCAGCTCCCTGTTTAAATTTCAGCAGAGAGTGTTCTGATGGTTTATGTAAGGGCCGGCAATGCCATCATAAAGTTATAAAGGGAGAAAGTATCAGTAGAATATTATATACATCCCAGTGCCTTTAAGATATGTTCATAGATCTGTGCCCATAAGAAAACTCAGATGGAGCCAGCCAGTTCCGAAGGAGAGACATCCCTGGGTGTTTGGAAGGGAATGCACCCCTTGCAGAATGATCTCTACAATGAATCCCAGGGGAGAGGCAAACTTGGAACACTCTTGTGTTTGGGTTTTCACTCTTGATGTCTGCACCCGGGGCAAAACTGATTAAGTCACCTGAGGGTCAAGAGAAAGTCCAGGAGTCATTCGGGAGACAATGCATGGCTTGGGTGTTTCCAGAAAGAGGGTGCCCCACCACTCAGCTCCTCCCTGTATCATCTCTAAAACATGTTGTTCTGCTGAGAGCCCACTACCAAGGCCTTTCCTGAAAGAGTATCCACTGTCCTGAAGCCAGCCCTCGAGGGGACCTCTGAAGCCACAGAGAACACTAATTGGTTCCATAAATCTACCCCATTGCTACAGATACGCACTGGTCCTGAGTAGCTCTGAGGGAAGACTTCTTGGTTAGTTGTCCTAAATGTGCCTCTGAAGGGCTCCCAAAGAAGGAAATGGTGGGGACAGAACAGTGGAAGCAGCGCTGGTGCCCAGGGAGGTGGACACTCCACGTGGCTCCTCCTGCACCAGGTCGGAAAACTAGCCTGTGGGCCAATTCCCACCTGTCGTTTGTTTTTATAAATAAACTTTTATTGAAACATGGCTATGCCTGTTCATTTATGTATTATCTAGGGCTGCTTTCATCTACTACAGCACAAGTGAGCAGTTGCAATAGAGACTGTATGACCTGCAAAGCCTAAAATATTTCTCTCTGGCCCTTTAAATAAACCTCTGTCACTTTCCATCACTGAGATTTGGGGATCTTTGTTACTGCAGCACAATATAGCTCATCCTGATTAATACAGAAGCCAACCTGATCTGCTTTCTTCCTTCCAGCTGTCTTCTGGTACAAAAGCCTCTTTTTTTTTTTTTTTTTTTTTAAATTTTGCTCTCTAACAATCAGAAAATCAGTTCAATGATGCCCACTGTCCAAGAACATGAATTTACATTCTGTCCTCGAGCCTGGTTTTTAGTAGTTAACGAGACGGCAGAGACTAAGCAGAAGAGCCCCTGTCCTTACAGCCATCTGCACCCTCTCTCATCAGACACATCCTGAGTATTATTCTTGGGCTGTTCTCCCTCCTCATTAACTGAGGATTGCAATTTGGCCCCCTGAGCAGAAAACCTCCATAAACCACTGATTTCAAAAGCTCACATGTACCAGCATGTTCTGGCAGAACCTCAGCAAAACCAGACACAGGAAACACTGCCATGGATGAAGCTCATCTGACCATCTGAGAACAGCCGATTCCTCTGGTTAATTTCTGATATCAGGACCAGGCGTTGCCATTGGTTCTAACACGACTTGATTTCTACACATCATCTACTCTGAGAGGCCCCCACAATGGGGTGATTGGCTCAGTGTGGCCCTGTGGCCTTCCACCCGGCCCCAGATGCCACTCGGCTGCTGCAGGAAATCAAAAGGTTCGAGTGTAAAGGAAGAGGAATATTTTATCTCTGGAATGAAGAGCTCACAGACATTAGACAGCTTCCAGAAAAGTCAGAGAGGCAGTCAGGGAGAATCAGGCTTCATCCAGAGGCCTAACACCTCCTGTCACCCTGAGTCAGTGCTGTTTTCTGTAGGAGCATATTTCTCCCTCCCCTTCCCCCTCTTCCTGTTTTAAATTCTATTTTATTGTGGGAGGAACACTTAACACATTTACCTTGAACACGTTTAAGTGCACAGCACAGTATTGCTACCTGTAGGCACAATCATACAGAAGACCTCCAGAACTTCTCACCTTGTATAATTAAGACATCATGACCAGCATCTCCCCATTTCCCTGCCCTGAGCCCCTGGAAACCACTGCTCTACTTTCTACTTCTATGAATTCGATTATTTCAGATTCCTCACCTAAGTGGGATCATACAGTATGTGTCCTTCTAGGACTGTATGTCACTCAGCATAATGTCCTCAGGGTTCCTCCATGTTGTCGTAAATAGCAGGATTTCCCTTTTTTAAAGGCTGAATAATATCCCATTGTATGATACACCAACCTTTTTCTTTATCCATCCACCCCTCTATGAACGTGAGATATCACCTCACCTTCCCCCTAACTCTCCACCTGCCTGCCAGAGGCAGACAGGTCTCAGCTTTCCTCTCCTTCCCCTGGACATCTGAGATCCAGCAATCCAAACCCAGGTTCCCTTCCCTACAAAAACCAACCTTGAGAGGCTTCTAGGCAAAATGTGCAGGATTATCATCGCATCCCCAGCATCCATGTACCTTCATACTTTGGCTCTTCACAAGCCTTGTGTCCCCAACCCTCTCCAAAAGGACTAAGCAGGAGGGGGAGAAAATGAAGGCACCAGGGGGCTTATACAAGGGGGCCAAGGCCACACTGCTAGAAATGAAGTGACTCAGGTCCTGGCCAAAGGGCTGCGGTTCAATTCCAGGTCAGGGCACATGCGTGGGTTCTGGGCTCGATCCCCAGTAGGGGGCATGCAGGAAGCAGCTGATAGATGTTTTGCTCTCAAATAGATGTTTCTCTCCCTCCCTCTCTCTTCCTCTCTCTCAAAATCAATTAAAAATCTTTTTTTAAAAAAGGAAAAGAAATGAAGTGACTCAAGCTCTCCATGCCTCAGTTTCTTCATGTGGAAAACAGAGATAATAGTCCTGACCTCACGGGTATTTGGGTGAGGGTGAATGTATGTAAAACCCCCAGATGTCCCCACCACCCAAGGAGAAAGAAGAAGGAACAGTGAACCCAGATCAGGTTCGCTACGAATTAACACTGGGCCTCAGCCGTCTCACCCCTGAGGGTCGCCGTCTGAAGGACAGGCTGGTTATTACTCCCTCATTATGATCAACTAGCTGTGTCTCCTTTATGCTTAACTGATCCCACACGCTCACCTTGGGTTGTTTATGCAAATGCAACCCTTTGACTTATTTTATTTTAATGTACTTATTACAATGATTGCACATTCAAATGTTTGCGTGAGAGGCGTCAGGACCCTAATTGCTCTGCTGTTGCCTTAGCACTGAGCTGCTGCTCGAATCCATTTTTATTCCCAAGAAATAATTAAATGCAATGATGTCCTCCATTCCCATTCAACCTTGGGCATGTTTAGATCCAATTTCAATCAGGTAGAAATATGCTAAACACAACATGGCTCTGAGAGGCAGGTTACGTGACCCAGGCTGCTGTTCGAGGGACACCTGGGTGTGTTTCTGTCTTTCTGTGGTTCTCTAACATTCAGGCTTCAGGATGGATCCCTACTCAATCAATTGAATCCGACCCCTTGGTCCTGTTTTGGAGGGTGGAGGCGAGTCACTGTGTTTTTAAACTATCTGTTCATTGACAAACCTTTATTCTGAGTCTTGTGTAGAAAGAACACTGGACAGGGAGGCAGAAGATCTGCGTACCTGAGTGTGTGTTACTAGACATTCTCTGAATTAGTCATGAATCAATATGATTGACCAACAAAGTTCTGCTATTTCAGCTCACTGGGAGATAGTTAGATGGACTTAAGAGACCAGGCACCGAGGAACAGATGGATACTCGAAGGGCATCAGGTCTCCTCCCTGCTTCATCCTTTGGTCGTTATCTTGAATCAGGGACAGATCGTTTCATCTCTCTGAGCCTCAATTTCTTCATCCATCACCCAGGAGGCTAGGACCTCCTCCCAAGGACTAGGAGAATCTATAAAGCACAGAACACAGTCCTTGACACACAGGAGGTGCTTACGAAATGCACATCTGTTAGAAAGCACACTTAGAGCACTTCAGTGTCCAAGCTCTGTTCCAAGCTCTCTGCATGTACTAATTCACTGAATCCTTATGATGACCCTGTGAAGGAGATGCTATATTACTCTCCCCAGTTTTCAGATGGGAGCACTAAGGTTCAGGACAGTTAAATGTCTAAATCCAGATCTAGAAAGTGGACGAGTCAGGATTTGAACCCAGGCTGCTGGGTCTCGAGGCCATGCCTGCCAACACTACGATGTCTCTTAGTTGCTATTAGGAATACGAATGGCACCAAAAGGAAACCCTGGATAGTTGAGCTGTTCAGATGTCGGGGCACCTGTCCCACTGCTCGCTCATCATGACCAATTTATGGCGTCCTTTTGTGCCATGGGGCACACAGCCAGCTGAGTGGCTGTTTGCTGTTGAACTCAGTGTCCAAGGCTTCATTCCAATCACCAAGGTGACCAAGGCCATTTGGGAAGGACACTGGGGGAGAAACCCGCACCTGTTTCCAAAAAAACCTGTGCCAGGGTTGACGAATGGTGGAGGCACAGTGTGCATGGCTGCACCCAATTAGGACATGCAATTACCCAGGCTGCCAATGCAAATAGGCCGAACGCAGGCCCCTCGCCCGGCTCATTCGCATGCACAAAACGTGGCTGGGCTGGCCAGCACTTAGAAACCCATGGGCCACACTGGGCACGAACAGGCCCCGCTTTAACCAAACTCTAAATAATAAGCCCGGTGCAATTTAGCAAATTTATTTATGTTAACACGAAGCACTGCATGGGGTGAGGAGGGAGGAAGCTGGATGGATTGAGCTGGCTGGGAAGCCAGCCTCTGCCCCTTAACCCTGAGATCCAGGGACAGAAGCTTACCTCCTAGAGACTCATTTACCAAAAAAGGGGGTAAGAAAACCTACTCTGCAAAGGTGAGGCAGATGAAATAACGCAGCACACTTGTATTTCATTCCATCTGACAAAAGAACATTTAGCGTGATGCTTGGTAAGACTCAGCACTCAACCGACGTTACCAGCTGGTGCCTGGTCACTGATGAGCAGACCTAATCTCTGGGAAAGGCAGGGTGGTGAGGTGCGGTGAGTTCAAATCCGACCTCTGCCACTTTGTCAATGGCGTGGTCCTGGGTACAGTACCCGAGAGTGAGCTTCCGTTTACGTCTCTGTAAGACAGGCATAATAAGTCGTAACCACATGACAGGGCTTCTACGAGAGTTGGAAGAGTTAATACAGGTAATGCACTTAGTGTAAGGCCTCACACCCTAACGTTAGCTGTAGCTCATTAAAACAGAATGCTTGCCATGATGATGCAATATGTGGTCAAAGTGTGGTCTAGGGACTCCGGGGGCGCCCCAAGACCCCTTCTGGAGACTTAAGGTCAAACTATTTTCATCATAATACGAAGCTGTTCTTTCCCTTTTTCCTTCATCCTCTGACAAGCCTACGGGAGAGTTTTCCAGAGACTACATGACGTGTGAAATCACAACACATTGAAGGAAGAAGCTGTCTTCATTTAAGGCAGATATTACAAAGATTTACAAAAATGGAGAACAATGCCTCTCTTTTAACTATATTTGTTTTTGTTATAAAAAACACTTGTATTTTTCATAAAATCTCTGCTTAGATAGACCTATGAGTTATTATTGTTATTTTAAGTCAATTAGTAAAAGTTTTAAGAATGCCTTGGTTTAAATTGCAATAAATAGAAATAATTGATAGATATAACCTAGATAAACAAAAGCTCCTTGGGGGTCCACGATAATGTCTGAAAGTGTAAGGGGGCCCTGAGACCAACAAGTTTGAGAACTGCTGACATAATATGTGCTTGTTATCCTAAATATCTAGTTACTAATGAAATAAATAATAAGTTGAGGACCTTTTCAGGTTGAGTGTTTCACTTCATTATATGCCAAGCCTGTGGATTTTTAAAAAAAATAAGTTTTTATTGATTTTAGAGAGAGAGAAGGGAGGCGGGGAGAGAGAGAAATATTGATGTGTAAGAGAAACATCTATCAGTTGCCTCCCGTACACACCCTGACCGGGGACCGAACCCACAGCTTGGGCCTGTGCCCTGGCTGGGAATGGAACCAGAGAGCTTTTGGGGCAAGGTACGACACTCAACCAACTGAGCCACACTGCCCAGGGCAAGCTTGTGGATTTCTGTTTTACTCACATATACAATAAATACACACGGGATAGAATGTAGGTCAAGTGGAAATGGGGTGCTGATAGATACTTTTATATAGAGAGAGAGGCCCCAGGAACCCAGAACCTTGAAGTCCTGAACCATCCTCAGGGACGGAGAGTGACCATCTGACAAAGATGTGCCCCTTGACCAAACTCTAGCCCCTCTGAGCCCCTTCTCAACCAGGCCTCAACCTTGGCCTCTACAGACCAGCAAACACTAGCATAGTTTCTGATGGCTCAATGTCACCTCTCTAGGGTCACTCCAGGCCCCCTTCACCTGCCTGAGAAAACTCAAGGCTGTCAAAAAAAGTTAGTTTGTTTGGGCCAAACCCTAGATAGGGCCCTGTGTCCCAGCCTCTGTGGGAGGGGAAGTGCCTAACCTACACAAGTGCCAGTTAGCAAACATAAATAGGTTTCACGGGCACCAACCCCATCTTCCTCTTTTTTTGTTATTTTCCCCTTCCTTGACTCTATGGGGTCCCCACTCAACCCCTCCCTAGTCACTCATGCTCCATTCAAAACACCTGGTCACCTCTGCACAAATCTCAATGGAGTTTGGTTCATGCTGGACTCTTTTCCCTATTGCAATAGTATTTCATTCATTAAAACCTGTCCTTATAGCTTTGTTTATCTCTGACATTGCCCAAGACCCCAAGGCCTGGATCTCAACCCCAAAAGCTGCGTCCTTGAGGCCTAAGTGCAGAAGTCCAGGGGAATGTGCTCAGAGCCCCACACAGGCCTTGACTGCGTGCTCCTTCCAGCCTCACTGGGTGGACGTGACAGCGACAGTCACAATGAACAGCCCAGTCTTACTTCAGTAATAAAGCCTTTCGGATACTTCTAAGGAGGTATCTCAATTACGACACTATTGACATTTTGACTGGCTAACATTTTATTGTGGGGCATTCCTGTGTATTGTGGGGTGTTTAGCAGCATCTGTGACCTCTACCTACTAGATGTAACAGCCCTATGACAACCCAAAATGTCTCTAGATGTTAACCAATGTTCCCTCGATGGCAAAAATCACCCCGGTTGAGAACCACGGTTCTAGGGGCAAGTGCTCCAGAGCCCAATGCTGCTAGGCACAGCTGTTCAAACCCTGTTCCCATTCAAAACAACAGGCCCTAGTGACCAGCCAAAGTGGTCAGAACAGGTGAGCTGGGCTGGGAAGAAAAGAGATGACCAGAGAAGGGCCAAGTTAACACAAGAAGGGTGCTCTGGAAGGGAGAGAGGCAGGGGGCTGGAGGCAACCTGGGAAAATGGAAGAAGGGTTAAGGGCTGACCCAAAGGAGGGGAGGAGCATTCATTCAGGCAGTGGGTGGCCCCTAAGTGGGTAGCACAGCCCTTAATTTAAACCAGAGGTGACACTGGGGACCCAATGGTCCCATCAAGTGCATAGATGTTTGGTTTCCTCTGTAGAGTGTTTTGGTTTTTAACCCCAGGCAAAATTTTAATACCTGGAGAATTCATCTAAAAAGTCAGGATTTCTGCCCTCTCCTGAAACATCAAGAGAGCTGACAACACTGGGCCAGGTTCTTATATGTGACAATCATCTGGGCTAAGCGGTGGCCCAGTGGTATCAAAAAGGGGCATCTCCTCTACAGAATATCACAGCTCCCTTCCAGTCTGGCCCATGTTCCCTTATCTGCTTACACTCTGGGAACCTGGGTGACCAACTGCTTGAAACCAAGGCCCTGGGATCTCCAGGTAACTGTCTTCTGAGCCTTGCTTCAAAGATCTCAGAACCCTTAACAAATCCTTTTATTCCAGAGGCTTTGATGGAAGTGAGGGCATGGGTTGTCCTGAAAACACATAATGGCATTTCTGGTTGGCACAATAACTGGGGGGTGCTCCTGACAGTTAGTGGATGGGAACACCAGATCCCTAGCAGTGCCGGGGAACATGCATTGCTGAGCACTGACAAACTGTTCAGCATCCTGTAGGACATCTGAGGGCCTGTGGGAGAACAGCTCATATTTAATTATTGGGGCCAGGAACTTAAATTTACATATAACAGAGTACTTGCAAATGATTTCAATGTAGCTGAATTTTCTAGGAAAGTCATTATCATTTACTGCAAGGGGAGATTTTACATCATTCAGAGTTTTACTCTGATTTCAAAAAAATGACATCATCAATGTCCACACAAGCTGTAGCTATAAGTTCACCAATACACCCACCTGTTATCCACCTGCAGCTGTAACTACTGAAATCCCTGTGCTTTAACATACCTGACCTCTTCATGGGTCTTCCAGCCCTCGCTACTCAAAGTGTGGTCCATCTGCAGCAGCATCAACATCCCCCAGAAGTTTGTTAGAAATGCGGGGTCTTGGGCCCCTCCCTGGACCAACTGAGACAGAATCTGTATTTTAACAAGACCCCCAGGCAATTCATTTGCACGTTAAAGTCTGAGAAGTGCTAATCCAGTGTTGTGCCTGATCATTTACAGAGCGCAATATGCATTATTTTTATTATAAATTACTTTCTTATATTCTTTATATTGTTATTAGGGCAGTATACTGGCCTGTTTCAGAGTTGTGAGTGGAAGTAGGTGATAAGTATGGATTTCCTTTCAGGATAGACAAAAGTGCCAGGCAGCAGAGGAAGATGATGGGAAGGTGACTTCAGACCAGCTTCCTGCTGCTGGTGGAGCCCAGACGCAGGAGAGGGGAGTGGGCTACATGCACATGATTCACTTCAATGCAGGGCCGGAAGCAGAAAGCGGGGTGTGTAGGGGTGTGTGTGCCATGGTTTCATCAAGAACTGGAGCTGGGCGGGGGTCTAGGGAGAGTGGAGGAGGCTTCCCCAGAGAAGGCAGTTTTCCTGCCCAATTGTGAGAAGAAAGAGTGTGTGTCATGAGGCAGACAAAGAAATGAAGGGTAGGAGAGACGAGCAAAACTCACACTTGGTAATAACAACTATGGTAGCTAATAATTATTGAAAATTTATTCTAGAACTTGCCAAAGACCTGACACAGATCATTTTTTAAAAATCCCAGAATAATGTGTTAATCAATGAGGGTAATCCTTTCACAATTTTTATGTATATTAAACCTTCATATTGTACACTTTAAATGTCTTGCAATTTTATTTGTCAATTATACCTCAATAAAGTTGGGGGGGAATCCTAAAACAACTCTATTGGGTAGGTAGTGTTAGTATCCACATTTTACAGGTGAAACTATGGAGGCACAGAGAGGTTAAGAAACATGTCCAACATCACACAGCATAGTTGTAAAACCTACACACTACTCTCATGGCTGTTAGTAACTAGCCTTTGCGCTATTATCAATAAATTAGCAAATAACAAGTGTTGGCGAGAATGTGGAGAAAAGGGAACCCTCATGCACTATTGGCTGGATTATAAGTTGGTGCAGCCACTATGGAAACTAGTATGGAGGTTCCTCAAAAAATTAAAACGAACTACCTTATGACCCAGCAATTCCACTTCTGGGTATTCTCCTGAAGAAATCCAAAATACTAATTCAAAAAGATATGTGCACCCCTATGTTCACTGCAGCATTATTTACAATAGCCAAGATATGGAAGCAACCTAAGTGCCCACTGATAGAAAGCTGAATAAACAAGATGTAGTGACATGTATACAATGGAATACTGCTCAGCCACGAAAAAGAATGAGATCTCACCATTTGCGAAAACGTGGATAGACCTAGAGTGTATTGTGCTCAGTGAAAAAAGTCAGACAGAGAAAGACAAATACCATACAACTTCACTTACATGTGGAATTTAAACAACAAGATAAACAAACAAACAAAACAGAAACACACTCACGGATACAGAGAACAAACTCATAGTCACCAGATGGGAGAGAGGTTGGGAGAATGGATGAAAAAGTTGCAAGTAATTAAGAAGTACAAATTGCTAGTTATAAAAATAGTCACAGGGACATAAAGTACAGCACAGGGAATACAGTCAATAATATTGTAATAACTATGTTTGGTGCCAGATGGGTACTAGACCTATCAGGGTGATCATTTCGTAAGGGATATAAATGTCTAATCACTATGTTGTGTACCTGAAATTAACATAATATTGTATGTCAACTATAATTGAAAAATAAATTTAAAAAACAACAACTAGCCTTTGCAGAATGCCCATGTGTTTCCAAAATGACCCCTAGGGAGTGGCACCACCTCCACACGAGACCTTGGAAGAAAAGTGATCACTGAGTGTGGCTGAAGTCTTTGGAGGAGCAGGTCAGGAGGCAGAAAGTTCCTTAAATAATAGGTCCTTGGTGTAAAGTCCTCTTGCCTCACTGTCTCTGTCACTCGAGACTAACCCCAGCTCTGTACCCCCCAACCCCAACATGCGCTTTGCTGTGGTTTTATTTTCCTATACACCTTCTTTGCTTGTCTTGCCTCAATTCCCTAGAAGCCCTCCTTGTTCTGGCTGTCACCTTCTTAACACACTCTTGTCCAGGTCCTCTGGGAAAGGGACACTTAAGCAGAAAAATGGGCCTCCTGTGGATGAACGACATCCAGCTTTCGAACTCATCCTTTGCATCTGCTTGGTGCCCCTCCGCCCAACACACACACCCTGCCACAAGTGGGTAATGAATGACACACTTGTAAGCTCATTACTGCAGAGTCTCTAAAGAAATGTAAATGCCCAGGGAGTCAGCGGCAATATAAATAAGGAAAGACACCGGTAAATAAATAAATATATATGCATATACACACACGCACAAGCTCAATTAATTTATATCAGCTGAAAGCCACAGCCACTTGGGGTGGGGAGAGAGAGAAAGGGAAAGGCAGCTAGTATTGCCTTCTATATGACTTCAGAACTGAGTCTCCCAGCAGCTGCCAATAAATTATTTTTACTATGCAGAGGTACAAATGAATATGCTGCTGGTGTCCCCTAAATCTCCTTTATGAGCATGTGTTTTCCTTGGCCCACCCTACCAGGGACAGGGGCTTCCAAGCAAGTTTTCCTTGGCCCGGTTCCCGAAGGAGGCTGCTGTTTTGCAGGCCTACTCGCTACAAACTGTAGGCACCCCATTGGCACTTTCCATTTACACGTGAGCTTGGCATGACTTGGAGATCAGCCATCTGTATCGGAGGGCCGTAGGGATTAAAGTGACAGCAACACCCATGCCCAAGGTGTTGAAAAATCAATTCTGCATCCTGGACTGGGGTTTGCTGTTGTTTGTGGGGTGGGATGGGATGCTGTCCTTGGCTGCACAGTTCACTAGACCCTGGACATGCAAAACCTCATCACAACCAACTTTTGCGTGTATTGTCCCAAAGGAAAGTTCTGGTCACCCTCTTCAGATAGAATGCATCGATGTCTATTTCTCAAACTGTGCTGAGCAAGGAGGAGCAGCAATCACAGCCCAGGGTGACACCCTGGACACTGTGCGATGAGGGGGTCACAAGTGCAAGCTCTGGAGTCACTCCTCTGGATTTGAAACCTGGCACTGCTACTTCCTAGCTGTGTGACCTTGCAAAGATTAGTTAACCTCTCTGAGCACTGGTTCCTTCCTATGTAAAATGGGTATAACAATATCTAAATGTCATAGAGTTGATAAGATATGTTGACTTAACCAGCGCAAAAAGCATAATTTACAACATAGAATGAAGCAGTCAACAGAAGGTAAAATCACACTGTTTCATCCAAACTTCCACAGTAACCTTCCATGAATTCAATTACATATTATTACTACTGAGTGCCAAGTACATGCTGGCCACTGTCTTAGCCGGCGGGAATATGTCTGTGAATAAGACAAATAGATGCCTGCTCTCAGACAGCTTACATTTGAGCAGAACGAGCTAATCAACCAGCCTACCAACAAAGCAATAATCAGATAAAAAGAGAGTATAGAATGTGTTATGGATAAAATGCCAAACATCAGCTTACTGTTTTTATCTACCCATTTTGAAGATAAGGAAACTGAGGTTCAAAGAGGTTATCTAAGCAGGTTGAGGAGCCAGGCCTGTCAGGCCCCTGAGGGTGGAAAAAGTGGGAAGAGGACCTGGAGAGAGGCTGGTGCCAAGGTGGCAGGTGAAAGAGTGGTTTCTGCTTCCTCTTGCCCCTCCTGTTCTGGAGAGTGACTCTCCTCTCCAAGGACCTGTGCCATCCAGGTTGGGCAGACGCATTGCACTTGGCCAAGTTCCTTACTGAGGGGCTGAGCATTGGAACCTCTCCTGGTGTGACCAGCTACACTCTGACTTCCTAAGTCTGGCTGGACTCAGACAAAGGAGCTCCCCTTTATCTTCAAACGACCCATGAAACAAACCCAGCAGAAGGTGGTTCTGGGAGACCTGATGGACCACAGTTGTTCAGGCCACTAGATGGCTCTTTCTGTGAACTTTACAGTGTGCAAGCTGCTAGCTGCACCAAGGTTCTGAAGACAGGCTATTTTCTCTCTGGATGGGACACATCTCTAAGAAGTTTTTCCGATTCCCTAGTTTCTGGGGCCCTCCAGGGTCAGCCCTGCCCAGACACCAGAGGAAAGAAAGGACCACCTGCAGCCAGCCTGCAATGCCCAGTGGAATAGTGGTGGGGGAGATGGAACAGGGGCAGGGACGGGAGCTGCAGCTTCTGATTCCACCCCTGGTGGTGACTCTGTGCGGCTCCTTGGCACTCTCTGGCCCCCCGTGACCATCTGCAAACTGGCCAGGTTGGGCTAGGGAAATACTTCTAACGCTTTTCTCATTTACTCAGTAATTGTAATTGGCTACTATTTAAACGTATATACTTCTACAGTGAATAAAAATGTTGACCGCCATGGTTCCTAAAATCTGAACACAAAAAATAGGAACAATGCTATTCCACCCCAGCTAGATCGAGCTGCCTGCCCGAGGCTATGAGCCGTGTGCAAGTGTCAGGTGTTAAAGACAGATTAGCACAAGCTGAGGCGAACTCCTTGGTGGGGTGAAAGAGATTAAAGGGGCATGAAAAGGCACTCACTTCCTCCTTGGATGATTCCAGGTTATTTAATATCCATGGGGCACCCCAAATCATCCTGAGTGCCACAGTGAGCCACATACCCTTCCTGGTAAAATATGGGACACGCTGGTCCCTCCGATTCCTTATCACACGGACACTTTAGGATTCTATAGGACTGTGGGCCATACCTGAGACTACAGAGCAAGAAAGGGGAGTGAAAGCCCCTCGCTCCTCCCAGGCTCCCTCAGTATAGGGATGGGTCAGAAGAGCCCAGGGCTGGCTATGCCCACTCCTCCTCGCTGTTCAGGCTGTCCTCACGCCCAGAGCCCTCCACGTGACCTCACCTTCTGCTTCCCAGGAATGCTGATGGGAATACTTACTGCATACCAGGGTCTAAGATCTTGCACGGACTAAATAATTTTAAACCTACGGCAGTCCTAGGAGGCAAACGCTCTCAGCGTTCTGGTTTTATAGATGAGGAAACTGAGGCACAGAGAGGTGAACTGACTTGCTTAAGACCTTCATGCCAACCTCCCAAAGCCCCAGCCAGTGAGTAACAATGAACTGCAGCCCCCTCTCTGATGCCCAGGGGCTGGCAGCCATCCTGTCCTAATCGCTCTCCAGATGTAGCTGCTTCTGGCAGCAAGGGGGGAGAAAGAGGGAAAACATTTTTTAGAAATTATTTCCGACAGGCAACCAGATACTAAAATAACAACATTTGGTTTGTCTTGCTAGCTGGAGGCAAAATCAGCTCAGGTGGGAGGAAGAGCCTGCAGGCTAAATGAAGACAAGGCTGGCTGGCCTGAGCTGGCCCCGCTCTGTGGGGGCACCAGCATGTCCATCCCACCGCCAAGGGACCCTCCGCTTGGCACTCTACAGGGAGCAGGGGGGGAAGGGGCTGGGTCTTTACGGGTGTGCAGGTGAGGGGGGCAGCTTCCAGGAGGCTGATGGCCACACCGTATGCGCATCCCATGAGCCATTTTAAAGACTTCACTGAAAACCTAATACATGCCATCGTTTCAAGGGATTTACCTGCAGTATATCATCTATTCTCACAATGCTCCTTAGATGTAGCTACCACTATTGCAAACCTCATTTAACGAACAAGGAAACTGAGGCACAGAAACGATAAGCCACCTGCCCAAGGCCACACAGCTGGTAAGTAGTGATCGGGATTTTCCCAGGTTTCCAAACACCCAAGGTGTGGCCAGTCCTGCATGAGTGCGTCAAAATGAACGGGCACATCCTGCCCCTGCTTGGAAGGAAGGAGGTGGTGGCCCTGGAAACTGACAGGCTGGCACGTCTGGAGGCGAAGCCGAGCCAACAGGAGCAGATGGAGCCCAGGCAGCAGATGTTAATGCAGTGTGCTTTTTCCATATGCTTTTCCGTTTAGCTGTAATAAGTGAATTGTTCTTTAATATCTGTCAGGAGTTTAAACTCTGAAGGCCGGTGGCAGTCACAGTCACTCAGAAAGACACCCAGGGAAGCTGCCTGACTGTCCCTTCACATCACAGAGGAAGGGCGCAGAGGAAGGGAGCAGAGAGATGCCAAGCACAGCATGGTCCCGCCTTGTGTGCGCACACACGCACACGCTTACACTCCGGGCTCCCCCTGACAGCCAGATTCTCACCTGACAGTCTACAGCCTTTGAAAGCCTGTGTCAGTGTCCTTGCTACTCAGCGGTAAGAATTAAATGGACTTTCAGATTCTGCCTTTAGAAAAGGAAAGAAATTTCCAATCTGAAAATAACTAAATGGTTCAAACTGCTTTGCTACTTAGTTCTTGCAAAGCAACAACAGCTCATTTTCCTAATGAAATGCACCAAGAACACTCTGGAACCCTGTCTTCTGGCCTGTCTCAGGATCCCCCATGTCTTGAGGCCCACACAGGGCCCCATCACCACCATCACATAGGGCTGGAGTTTGATGGTGGTGTCTGTGGACAATACTTTTCCATCAAAATTTCCATTTGACAACCACTGACTCTCAGATGGAGTCTCACCATCTTCCCAGTCCTTTTAAGGACTCAACTTTGATTCTGTTGACAGCACTAAGACCCCCATGTGCTCTGACACCAGAGAAGGAGCACAGAGGGAATTGCCCAAGGTCACACAGCTAGTGATAGGTAGAAAAGGGGATTTGAACCAGGCTCGGTTAAGCCCATCGATCAAGCCAGTTTAACAACCACACTTACTTATATGAATGGACAGAGAGTGGGTTCTAGGTGGGCTGTAGTGGGTGGGAGGGTAGGTAGGTAGGTACTGTCTAGATCATCAGGAAAGAAGACAGCAGATGGAAAGTTAGAGAAAACCAGTGTGTCAGAGAATCTCTGCAGGGTCTTGGTTGAATGGTGGAAATGCCCATCGGCTTGCCAATGCACAAGCTGCTCTACCTCGCCAGTTAAACCTACCCAGCCTCAAGTATCCACAGGTGCTTATTCACAGCAAGTTCTTTAGCCCAGACTGACGTGTCACCTGCATGGGTCCTTGGTCATCACAGCATTAAAACCAGCATATTAACTATATTTATGCACTCACTAAATAAGCACCTTACACATATTAACTCATTTAATCCTCACAATGACCTTGTGGGTAAGCATTATTATTACTATTCCAATTTAAAATATGAATAAATTAAGGCAGCGGGAGTTTGCTAACAAGTGGCAGAGCAGGATTTGAACCCATGTCATCTGCCCTCTTAACCACTAGACATCACCATCATTTACTGAGCCTTTACTTGCTCTAAGAATTTCATAAATACCTTATGTTATAAACACACTTATGATACTAGTCCTATTTTCATCTCTGTTTTATAGATGAAGAAACTGAGAGTCAGAGAGGTTGAGCGGTCCCAGTGCCACCCAGCCCAGGCCACTGCCTGCTCATACTGCAGCTTTGTGAGAATTACAAGAACCCTCCCCTTACTCTGGGCAACTGGAGCCCTGAGTCTGGTGCACCCCTTGATGATTCGAGTCAGGAGGAATTCCAGCTCCTGCGTACCCCCCTCGTGCTGTGGACATCCTGGACAGCTGTACGCAAAAGCACTTTATTCAGCAGCTACTAAATAGCAGAACTGAGATCCCAACCCATGTCTGACTTGGATCTTGGTTTTAATCGCTATCAGTGCTCCATCACCCACCTCAGACATCACTCCCCCCTTTTTTATCCCAGTTCTGAATTTAACCCCATCCAAGGTTGCTCAGAAAATGCCCAGCCTGGCATCCTTGAGTAGGCAAAAAGCTCAGTAAAGGTGTGCTGGGCAGGACAGAGCCTCCTAGAACAGACCCCTTCCATCCCTAGGGGTTGTTGATCACTTCTTCATAGTCTTGGAAAAACTCTGGGCTCGCAGAAGACAGCTCTGCACTGTAAGACAGTTGTAGAGTCCCTGCAGCGGGTAATACGTGTGGCTCTATCTTCCCACCCCAATCAGAAAGCCACTTTGCACAGTGACCTTCCTGATCTGCACTGTCAAGCTTCAATTTAGCCATTCTGAGGACTCTGCTTGAGGCTTCTCCAGCCAGAGCTTGCCGCCGGGAGCACTCCCAGGGCCCTAGACTTTGCTCAGATGTCGCTTTGCATTAAGGGCCTGTGTGCCAGCTCCCAGAAAGGGAGCACAAGGAAACTCTGCTAAATGTCCCCAAGAGAGAAGTCAAATGGGGAAGTAGGGGAAGAGGGGAGAGAGAGAGGAACTTGGAGAGGGATGGGAGGTGGAGAGAGACACAGAGACAGACACTGGACATCTGAAGAAGGAAAACAAACACTAACCCAAGTTGATCTGGAGTAGAGAGACTTGTTCTTCTGACTGGTAGTGGAAATAAAAATTTAAAAAGCTGACATTTATCAATCACTTAGTAACACAGACTAAAACTGAGTTTAATATGTGCCAGGAACTAGATTAAGCACACTTCAGCTGAGGACCTGTAACAGTTACCTGTCCCTTCCCCAATACAAGAATGGTACCCTGCCCAAAGCAAGAAGGCCACAAGATAAACCAATCACCAGCAAAATGTTTGGAGTGCAACCCTAGGCATGCAGACTCACTCATGCTAAGAGTAATAGCAGCTGGGATTTCTCATGAGCCCTCTACATGTCAGGTATTGTACATTTTCCTTTGGTTCCTACAGGGCTTTGTTCTATTATGAGTATAGTAGACTGAGTGCACTGATGGCTGCTGTATCCAAGCCCTCTTCCCATTAAGGGGTGGAGTCTATTTTCTCACACCTTGAATATGAGCTGCCTGGGACTTGCTTTGTCCAAAAGAGTGTGATCCACGTGGCTCCAGTTCTAAATTTGGCTTCGGAAAGCCTTGCACACTTTCACTCCCTCTCCGAATCCTGTCATTGCCATGTGGGCAGGACCAGGCTCATGTCCTTGGAGATGAGCAATCATGTGGAGGAAAATTCACATGTCCTAGTTGAGACAATCCTAGAGCAGCCGATCCTTACACTTGAGAGCCAGCCAAGATCACAGAGCCACCACTGAGAACAAAAAAACTATCTGGCTGAACCAAAGACCCATGAACAATAACAAATAACAAAAAATCCCCACTGTTTATCGCTACGGAGTTTTGGGGTGATTTATTAAACCACCCCAATGATACAGTGAACATTATATAGACAAAGAAACAACCTGAGATAGAGACAGGAAGTCACTATCTAAGGTCATCCAGCTAATAAGTGGTGGGGCAGGGATTCTGCCCCATTGTCAAGAGTTTTCATTCATGATGACCTAGACCAGAGGTTAACAAACTATTTCTATAAACAGCCAGCTAATGAGTATTTTAGGCATTGTAGGCCATAGAGTCTCCGTTGCAACTACTCAACTCTGTCATTGTAGAGTGAAGGCAGTCATAAACCATATATAAACAAGTGGGTGTGGCTCTGTGCCAATAAAACTTTATTTACAAAACCAAGTGGAGGGCCAAATTTGGCCCACAAGCTGCAGATTGCTACCTCCTGCTTTAGACTGCTTCCCGGCATCATCACCACTTGTGTCAGCCCTTTTCCCTTTCCCTTCGCTGTTATTTTACTTTTTCCTTTCTCTGCCATTTCCATGTAAAACCCCTTAATTATCTCCCACCATTTTTATATTCTACGATATGTGACAACTAACTCTAAACTGTGGCTTTGTTTCCCCAGCGTGTGTGTGACTCCACTCCCCAATTTCGCAAATCTCTGTCATTTTCAAAAATCAGTTTGACTGATATGTTTTCCCAATGTTAGGCTGATAGCTCTCTGGATTCCCCAGATATGGGAACTTAAAAAAGTCATGATTGTATTCTAAATCCAAGACCCAACATCATCACTGTGACAGTTGGGAATGTAAATTACTGCTATTCAGACATTTTAAAAAAGTTTCAGTTCTGCAGCTACAAAATTTCACCTGCTCCTCCTAAAAGAGTCACCCCCCCATCCCCACCCCCCATATCCAGAGTGATGGAGAAGTAACTCGTGAGAGCTGTTTCATCAACCCACACACCCCATCTCTGGGGCAACCTCTAAGCAGGGAAGATGTGTGATGAAGGTTTCCTGCAGAGAATAAAAATTGGGCTTGGAGCAAATAAAATCCCACTGATTTTCAGTTTCTGAGATGTATATCACCTCCAGAAAATAAAGTGTGAGAACAGACTTCAGTTTTTCCACCTCTTTTTGGCCCTTTCCACTTCTTAGTTGCCCTACTTAGAACACAGAACCTTGTTTGCAATTGAAGTAGACTCTGAAGTTGGCTATTTTCCCCCCACAATTGAAGGAAACAAAGTAGACTTGAAAGTTTTGCAAAGGAGCTCATCCAATTTAGAAGCTGAACCACGACTTGAAAGTTTCATCCAAGATAAGTCAGGGTTAGCGTCAAACTTTCCGTAATTTTTAACAACCTTCTAAGTAAAAATAAAGCTGTCCATCTAGGCTGACTTAAAGTTTTAAAGTCTAAAACTAGGAAAGCAAAGGGAGGCCCATCTCATTTTTCATTATGGTTAAATTTCATTTCCAAGAAGGGCTGGCCTTGGTCCCAGGACCTGGCATTGAGCGAGCCGTTTCTGGAGACTGCCATTATCAGGAGGGCCAAGAGCATAGTGGAAGGAGAGACCTTGAAAGACAGGGGCCTTCACTACATGGAGCTACCAGTACATTCCATGTCCAGAATCTCCTACTGTACTTGGTGCACCCCAAATAGTCTGATTCACCCAACCAAGAGCCCAAAGCCTGCCACAGAGCACACACTTAATAATGGGTCCCAATGACATGAGCTTGCTCTGTGCTGGAGGCAGCATTAGCCACTTGTCACATAATAATCTCCATTATTCAGATAAAGAAACTAAGATGAAGGCCCAGGGTCCCCAGCTAGTGAGAGGGAGAGTTGAGATGCACAGCCGGCTCATCTGATTTCACAGGCTTCTCTTAATCAAGACAAAATGACTGACTTAATGAACAATCACACTTGTGCGGGTGACAAGGGCCTGGTGTGGATCAACATCCCAGGATCTTCCAGTAAGTCCTGATCATCCTCAGGCCACCAGGCAATGTCTTGTTTTAAAAGGGCTTTCATTTGTGAATAGCATGTAAGATATGGGCTTTATGAAGTTAATTGTTTCCCATTACATAGATGTGAAAACTGAGGCCCGGGGAGGCGAAATAGCCTATTTTGTCACCAGCACAGACAAGAATAGGCCATAGGTACCTAGACTTCCAGATCAGAGATGACAGAGGGGTGTGGATTCAGCTGGAGTGAAGTGTGCCCACTGTATTTTGGGTGGCCTTTACACACTTCAAGGCCAGGAGTCCTGTGAGCCCTCTGAGTTATGTTTTCTAAAGCTCTGAAGGCCAAAACATGCTGCTGAGTGCTTCACATTTGAAATATGCTGAAAAGAGGTACCAGGATGAAAGATGCTTAAGTAAAAAACATATATAGAAACAGAGTTAAAAATTATATTATCTCAATAGCTTTTTATCCTTGCTCGTCCATGCTACAAAAACCCTTAAGCAAGACACACAATTCCGTTGAGCAAACATTAAACAGACAAAACATAGAAGGTAGGGGAAGTGAGGAAGGAAGTCAAAGGAAAAGAACCCAACAGGAAATTTAACTTGACACCAGAAGCATGGTACACATCCATAAAATTATCACAGATCCTGGGCACTTGGGAGCAGTACGAACTCTGTCTCTGAGCTAGCTAGTGGGCAATGCAAAGAGGGAAACACAATTAGTTATTCGGTTCTGTGTCATAGATGAGATGCCTCATTTTATAAAAAAGACTCTCTGTCACCCCTCATTTTTCATTGTCATCAGCTCCGATTGTGTTCCATTTGCCACGTATCAGTTCTATCTCCATCTGTTGAGCTGATCTAAAATGACCTGCAGCAAGGTTCTGCAGAAAAGCTTCTAAAATCAGACAGGCTGGCTGATCTGCACCCCTGCACCCATGTTATAATCAAGTGCTTATTTAGTGAGCATCACCTGAACAGACCGGCAACGGAGAAGTTGAAAACCACTTTGGCAGGAGGCTGTGCCACCAGAATAGCAATCAGAAATGAAATAGTAACAAAGTGCACGTCTGGGCTGACATTGTTCCACTGGGCCACACAGTTTCTCTGAGACCTTTTCCTGTATGAAGTGAGGCACATGGGAATTTTGAGGCATCCTGCCCCGCTTCTCTCTGCATGATACTCAGTCTCTCTGGTGAAGGATCAGAGGCTCCTCTAATTGACCTCAGCCCCAAGCACTGAGTGGGCCACATGACTAATGGGCAGGGCCACTGCATGTGAGAGGCAGGGACCACACTTTGGCACCTGCTGCACCGCTGGCTCCATGCAATGGGACTGTAAACTGAGTCAGGCTTCCTGTAGTAATAGGAACATGCTAGGGCCGAAATTCAGATCTGCAGCTGCCAGCAAAGCCAAGTAAAGGACGAACATCAGCTCTGTGTCCGGAGCAGCCTGTTAGGAGAACTGCACTGGGTCTTTGGGAAGTTGCTCCCTGTCTGCTGCATTAGTTGATGTCCAGATAACCTGGGAAACCAGGAGGCAGAGGGAGTGACTGGCAGGGCAGCTTCTCCAGAACCCGAGTTTAACACCATCAGCCAGCACCAGAAACCTCCGTTTAAGACCCACTAACTAGTATTTAATCTTTTATTCTGTTGACCTGCGAGCATCTCCCTAAGAGAAGCCACTGTAGTTCCCTTAGGACAGTTGTACCAATTAAATAATGTGACACTATGGAGGTGTAAAGCTATGTATTTACTCCCAAACCAGAAGCCTGAGGGTTCTTAAAGATTTTAAGGGGAAAAAGAATCTCCCTCTTAAGAGGCGACATTAGCGACCGCTGTTTGCTATTCAGAAAGGCTATCACAAGCAGCTACAAGAAGGGCCACGTCTGGAAAGGCACATCCGAAATGCTGTGAGGTGGGGAGGGCATGGGCTTGGAGGAATGGGTTCGGCTCTGGACTCTACCTCTTACTGCTCAAGCCCTGTGTGACCTTGAGCTAGTTCTTGATCTCTCTGTGCCTCATTGTCCTCATCTGTAAAATGGGGCAAAGCTAGCTACTATGTGGGGGAAAAAATTAAAAGAGATAAAGTGTTCAGACCAGGCTGCTCCCAGGCAGGGGCTCTCCTGCTCTGCGCAGCCTCAGAGTCTGCTCTGTCCCATTCTTTAGGGGTTTCCAACAAACATGGGGGATGGAAAAGAAGGTTTCTAGAAAACCTGGTTGCCAGGGCTGGGTACAGCTTTTCAGGTGTCACTGACAGCTGAAGACGGCTATCTGAGGATGGGGCACCTCGGAGGCTGTCTCCAGGCTGCTCCAGCACGTGAGGGAGAAATGATGGGCTTGCTGGCTAGCCTGACACATCAGAAGACGTGTTACTGCTCGAAAGCACAAAATAAGCAGAGTGCGGGTAACTAAACACTATTTTTATCGCGTTCTGACACTCTCAGGCCACAGGCGAAAGCTGCTGCGTAAGGGAGGATGGCAGGGAAATGTTTATTCAGAGCGTGGGGTGGCCTGAATACCAATGGGCCTGCTGGAGGCTGCGGGGCTGCAAGGGGCGGCCACGTGGGGATGCAGGGCAGGGCTGGCCTGCATCGCCTGGGGCTGGGGGTGGAGAAGGGCTTTTCTATCCACCGTGCCCTTCTCCCTAAGCTCAGTCCTGCCTCCTGCTGCCTGGAGGAGGGCCCTGGCTTACCTCTGTCCTGCCAGGAATCTCTAGTCTCCTTTTTCCCTTGGCACCAGGGACAGAACATCCTCCAGCTCTGGGCTAGTCGGATCTCAATTATGACCGTTCTGAGCTCCTTCAGGAGAGGTTCTGGTTATATTCCCAGTGTCCAGACAGTGCCTGGTGCATGTATACAGCAGGCATAGGATACTTATGCCACAAAAAAAGAGTTATCCAAGGGTTTGATGGGGGGAGGGCAACAGCGAACAATGCCGACTAAACTCTTGCCCTCATGGAACCTTATTCTAGCATGGGGAGACAGAAGGCAAATGACATTAATAATAACACTGTGCACAAATAATGTGTAGAGCAGAGTAGAAAAGAGCAGGAGAAAGGGGGTTAGGGTGTGGGGGAGGGGTGCAACTGTTAAAAGGATGGTCAGGCTAAGTTTTGAACTGAGAGGGTGGGATTTGAGCGGAGATTTGAACTGACGCAGGTGAGTGATCAGGCTGTGTAGATACCTAGGGGAAAATGTTTCAGGGAGAGGGAGCTGCAGTGCAAAGGCCCTGAGGTGAAAGCACACCAGGTTTGGCTTGCCTTGCCAGTGAGAACCAGCATGCCGGCCAGTGTGACTGGCATGGAGGAAATGGAAGAAGGAAAAGTAGGAGATTGGGTCAGAGAGGAAATAGGGGGCTAGATGGTATAAAGCCTTCGAGAGCTGTTTTCCTTAATGGGGGCAATATTATTCCTCATGGGGCACCTTGCATGTATGTCTGGAGACACTTGCATGTATGTCTGGGGGTGGCGGTACTGGCATCTAGTGGGTAGGATGCTGCTAAACATCCTACTGTGCACAAGACAGCCTTTAAGAGCAAGGAATTCTCCAGCCCCAAATGTCAACAAGTGCAAATCTGGACCACTGAAAAGACTTCGTTTTTGCTCTGAATGAGTTGAGAACATTTGTTGAGCGAATGAAGGACCCTATTCCTTCGCATGATAATACAAACCATAAATCAGGTGTTTCATCTTCTTTAGAACCCTTTCTCCTATCAAAAGAGTTAGGGAGAAGTAAAAGGGACCTTTCTTCCTGCTGAAACACATGTACAACTCCTGGTTTTGAAATGTCCTACTTTATGTGCAACCACAAAGGATGCCAACTGTCTTCTGGCCTGGTGACAACTGAAGTAAATTCTTAGAAAGCTGGCTCTGGTAACATGGAGGTGGCCAGGATAAGGCCAAAGGGAAAAAAAAAATCAACAACAAAAACCATGTTTATTATGACCTGGGATGTGAAAGGGGCCCCAGCTCAGCGTTTGTTTCTCGCCATGTGATGGCTGGGCCAGGATAGACTGGTTATTTCTTGGGTGTTTTCACCTGCCATCTCCAAATCCTGGCCCAGCTACTTCTAGAAAACTACAGCCTTGCCCAAGTTTCCTGTGGGTGATTAGAGCAAGGAGGCCCCGATTCCCTGCTCCCACCTCTGTGTTTGTGAATAATCAAAGGCTAATTAGCCACAGTCCCATGGGACCAGGAATTAGATGTGCAAGACATCTAAGAGGCTCTGAAAAGAAAAGTGTGCGGTGGATCTGACATGAACGCCAGCAGGGATGGCGGGGGATGAGCTCAACAGGCGCCTGGAGCCCAGAGCCGGGGGATAAGTGGGGGTGGCTTTCTCCAGGGCCAGACTGGCTTTCTGGCTGACACCAAAGATGGAGAAGGTGAGTCACTGAGGCTCTGGCCTTCCTCATGCAGATCGAAAATCAATTAAATCAAAGCACTAAGAATCCAGAGTGAGCTTTGCGAATGGGGAAGACAGAGGAAGGTTTTCCAGGCTGCAGTCAAACTATGAGGGTTCAAATCCTGGCTCCTCACTTCCTAAATAGTCTAACCTCTTTGAGTCTCAGTTTTCTTATCTGTAAAATGGAATCAAACAATTAGGAAATACCTTCAGAAATCATTTGGGTGGAAGAGGGAAGGAATGGAGAAGAGAGCCAATATATTTCTTGATTCTTGGTGCTAGACACTACAGTATACTAAATGTTTAGATTTTAGTATTATTAGCTTATTGAGTTCTCAGTGTGGTATTGGGCATCCCATTTTAATATGAGAATGCTGCAATGTACAGGGATTCAGCCACCTGCTCGAGCCAGGGAGTGGAATCCACGTTCCAGCATGGTGCCCACAACTGCATGTTCTACTAGTAATACCGCCATCCACAGAGCACCTTGAACTTCTCACGTGTATGGCCATGTGGGTCCTTATAACAGGCGTGAGAGCCAGCTATAAGCGCTATCACTGCTCCATTTTACCCATGAGAAAACAAAGCACGTCCCTCAAGGTCCCCCTGCCACAAGCCTCCACTTGGCAAACAGAACCCCAAAAGACAAATCAGAACAAATGTGGTTTGAGTCAGGTAATAAGCACGCAGGTAAGGGTGAGTGTCACGTCTGGGGGTGAGGGACTGGGCAGGCAGTGTATTGTGTCTAGTTCAGTACCAAGAAGTGTGAGGCCCGTAACTAACATCCACAGCACAGCTATTACGCACCATGCACTGAGCCCACATGCTCTCATTTAGTCCTCCCAGGGAGTCTGAAGGTTACTGCTTATGTTATTCCCATTTTACAGATGAGGAAGCTGAGGTTCAGGAAGGTGCAGTAATCTGGGCCACACAACCGGTGAATAGAGTTGAATCAGGTTGGCTAGCATGTTCTCAGCTGCTTTGAGGCCCCTCAAAGTCTCTGTGAAGTGTGAGGAGGTGAGTTGGGAGTCCTTGAAAAACTGTTCTACCAGCAGTTGTGTGACCTTGGGACACAGTCCGTTTCCCCCTTTCTTGCCTCAGTCTTCATCTGACAGGGAAGGGGCTCAACTAAATGTCCTTCAGTTCTGACCTCATGTAGTACTCTACGTGTGTTTCTCAAGGTAAATGCTATAACCTACCTATCTCAGGGCCTTTGCACTGGTTGTTCTCTATGCCTGGAAAAATCTCCCCCTAGATATATATATTCATGGTTCGCTCCTCAGGCAACTGCTCAGGAGACATCTCCCCAGAGAACCCCCTCATTCCAACAGGCATTCCTTACCCTCTATGTTTCTTCACACACTACTTACCACATCTGGGGTATTATATATTTGCTCATTGACTGCATCCTACAATTAGAATTCAAGCTATTTTGTTATGTCCCTAAGCCCTACCTAGTACATGACAGAAATTGGGTAAACATTTGTTGAACGAATGCCTGAATGCATTAAATCCATTTCTGTGTACCTACTGTGCTCCAGGCAGAGTGGGAAAGTACAGTTAACCCCACCACTACACTGGAGTCCAGCTACATGCAATGATCAACCTGGCCACCACGTTTAATCAGCAAATCTGAGTCGGAGAACACAGCTCACAGGATGGGACTGGAGATGGCAGCAGCCACAGCTAGACTTCACAACCAGACAAAGTAGGCAGGCACTGTCCACCTGCACTGAATACCACCCAGGCCTCTCCATCCCGTTACCCCTTTCTTCCTCCGGGAACGGGAACTTACAGAACCAACCACCTCCAGACACCCCTGGGTTTAATTACTGAGATGATTCTAATAGTGCAGCAGGCTTTTATCACAAGCAACGCTGCTGCAGAGAGGGGTTAAAGGCACTCTCCATAGCTCCCCAGCCCCTTTGCACCTCATGGCTTTCTAGCTGAGATCACAGCACACGGGCTGATTTAGCCTCAACTCAGCCATGGAGACTTACCAGTGAGGTCTAGGAGAAGCGATCTGAACTTGCACTCTGCAGATCCTGAACCGGGCCCACTCGTGCTGAATTTCACTGACTGATAAAAGCTACCCCAACCCTTATAAACGAAGGCCAAGGAGAGTCTGCAGAAGGAGAACCTGCTCTTCGAGACAGTTTCAAAAGGACGAGGGACAGGGGCAGGACTTTGCTTTCCGCCAAGCTGGTGGGTGTTGAGACCTGGGAGAAGCCGTGACGCCGCCTTCTTCCAGCCCTGTTTCAAAGCAGGCACCAAAGCAGCAGGAGCGAAAGCTGGCTGCCTAAGCTTACTTCTAATGAAATGAGAATTGAAGTTCAAAAATAAACTGTGCAAAGCCTCGTAGGGAAATACCAGGTGACCAGAGGGTAATTCGGTGGCTAAATGCATAAAAGGTAGCAGGGGCGGGGAGCCCACGTCTAAATCAACAACCAGGTCAGGCAGCATCTGGGGGTTAAAACAGCAGGTGAGTTGTTAAGAAAGTGGTGCAAATTGACCTTGGATGGCTCGGTAAGAATTTCAGCTCTGCGGAGACATTACCACACTCCCAACAAAATGCTATGTTTTAGCAAGCGTGCGGCAATTCCATTTCTAGGAATTTAACCTTCGGGGCTGCTTGCACGTAGGTAAAATGACACATGTGCAGGGAGGATTGTATCAGCAGAGTCTTTTTAATTGCAAAAGACTGGAAATAACCCACCTGGTTAAATAACGAGCGCTGTGCTGATGCAAATGGAAAACAATGCAGCTGTTTAAAAGAATGAGGCAATCCTGTATGCACTAAAACAGAACAATCAATGAGATATATAGGTGAGCGAAAAAAACAAGACACATAACAGGAGTTGCCACGAGTGGCTCAAAGCACAGGGTGCAGCCAGACTCTAACACTGAATTCCAACTCCCTCTCACTAGCTATGTGACTTTGGGTAAGTTACTTTGCCTCTTGGGCCTCAGTTTCTCCATCCATTAAATGGACTGTTAAGAAGAGCTAATATATCTGAAGCATGCAATCTCAACAAGAGTGATACGGTCCCCTCAAGGGGGAAAAGACTGGTTCAGGGGGAGTGGTGGTGAAAAAAATCTTAGGTATCACAATGGTTTGTAGCCCTCCAAAGCTCAACCCTACCCAGTAAAATCTTACCCCTTGGTATTTGATTTCTCTCACTAAGGAGAATTTAAATGAGAATTTCTTCCTAAGAGGGTGGTAATGAAAAGAAGGTTGAGAAACACTCATCTAAAGCATTGGGCAACATGAGGCAAATGGGGATGACATTTACCTTGCGATGTTTCAGTGAGGTTTAGATGAAATGATGGTGGCAAAGGCCACAATGCTATCTTTTTATCGGGCCCCACCGCAACGCCAGTGGTGAATGCTAATACCAATCCCTGTATCTCAGAGGAGGAGCCCTGAGGTCTAGAGAAGTGATGGGACTAAGCCAAAGGTTGGAAGCAGAGTCAGAATTTTTACCTGCGCTTCCTGACTGACAGCTTCCACTTTATGCTCTAACGGTGTTTGAAGACCACGTGGTCTAGTTGTTCATGTAGCTGCCCTGAAATCCGGGTGTGTCCTTGCCCACTTGAGGATAATTTTATGGGATATACCCATCAGTATAAGACAAGAGAGTACTAGCCCAGGGACTAGCAGAGAGCCAGGTGCTCCCACAATGTCCGCTGTGAGGAAGCCTCATGGCTGCTGGTTCTTGGCCCTCAAAGTGTTTTCTTGTGAGGCTCTCCGGAGAAATCTCCAGCTGCCCTGAGCACAGAGAAGAGACCTGTCTGCCATGAGCAATGGTCTGTGTCAGTTATTTGGACTAGGGTGGTGGAAGAGAGCATATCTGCTTTCCCAATGCCTGCTGGAGAGTTCTAAGTCAAAACTCTGGTCCCGCATAGCAAGGTCTTCGTGACCAGTGTTTTATTGTCAATCCTGACTCCAACTTACAGCACTACCATAATTTTTCCTTCCATGGGCTTCATTTTCATTTATTCAGTCTTGTTCTGTAGGCTGCCATACACCCTTCCAAGAACAGGGAGGGACGTAAGGAGACGAATCAATAAACACACACACGGAACCCCAAGAGGTTCCAGAAAAAGCCACCACTGGCGGAACAACTCATTGGGCTTCATCTCCCAATTCCCCAGGGGCATGTAAGCGAGGCTGGGAAGGTGGGAGCTGGCCCTTTGGCCTGCAATGGGTGAGGAGGGGAAGGAGAAGGGAGAAAAGGTCATAGGAAGGTAAAGGAAATAAGTCTGTGGGGAGAAAGATGGGAAAGCAGGAGCTTTAGTAATGGTGGTGTCAACGGGCAGATCACCACCAACTGATCCTAGTTCGTTCGTCCGTCCATCCATCCATCCATCCATCCATCCATCCATCCATCCATCCATCCATCCATCCATCCATCCATCCGTGACTTACCGTGTACAAAGCTCTGTGCTCCAAGCATGGGAGTTAATGATGAACAAACAAAAAAATGACACTGTCCTTGCCCTCATGAAGATTATATTTCATTGAGGGGTCAGCAGACTGGCCTCCAGCCTCTTTTTGTAGTCTTACTGGAACACAGCCACGCCTGTTCATTTACATATTTTCTACATCATTTACATATTTTCTACAACTGCTTTAGAGCTACATGGGCAGAACTGAGTCGTTGTGACAGAGAGCACATGGCCTCAATGATTTACTATCTAGCCCTTTACAGTAAGTTTGCCAGCCCTGAGTTTTATTTGTGAGTATACAGAAATTTTTCATATCAACCCCAAAATTCTGGCACCCTCTTGAGGCCCCGTTGTCTCATCTATTATATTGGCATGACACTCATGCCACTGTGAGGATTAAATGAGAGAATGCATGGGAAGTTCTCAGAAATAAGCCTAGGACATAGGCATCCACAATACTTTACTTGTGCAATTTTACTGATATTACAATGGCTCGGAGTCAGGAGAGGATAACTTTGTCCCAACATGTCTTTAGACATATTCATTCTTTTCATTCTGATTGTAGAAATAGGGAGACTAGCTGATCCAAATAATCCAGACATTTTACGGGCCATTTTACCATGTTCTCTTGACTTTAATATCATTTTTTTCACCATTTTAACATTTTTGAAATTGAGGCTTAGCTTATAATTTATAGGTTCTTTTACCATGTTCTCTTGACTTTAATATAAATATTTTTTCACCATTTTAACATTTCTAAAATTGAGGCTCATAATCAATGTGCACATGATTTGTTAATTCATATTTGTTGAGAACCACTTCTGTAGCAGGTTACTCAGGATGTATGAACAATGCAAATATGCAAACAATAAATATATGTATGTATGTGTATATATATTATACAGGGTGTCCCAAAAAATGTATATATATTTTTGGGGAATATATATATATATATATATATATATATATATATATATATATGCGTGTGTATATATATATATATATATATATGGATGGATTTCATAAGACATAATGTTATGTTTGCTTGGGATTTACATTGGAATGGGAAAGGCAAACGATAACTGTATACAGTCTGTCAGTTGATAATAACAGCTATAAAGAAAAACAAATCAGAGAGTGGTTACTGTTTGCAGTTTTAAAAGTGGTGATAGGGATGGCCTCTCCCAGAAGCTGACCTTTGAGCAAGGACCTGAGGCAGGTGAGGGAGTGAGATTGCTGGAATTTGGAAGCAACAGGGCTGTAAGCAAAAGAAAGGACAGGTGCAAGTTCAGGTGCAAAGATGCGTATCTTTGGCAGCATATCTTTTTTCCCCCTCTGCCTCCCCCCACCAAAGCTGTGACTAAGACAATGCTATCCTGGGATTACAGAAATGCTCCTGTATACAGTACAGGCGTGGTGTGAAGTAATGGTGTTGGGATTTGGCCCGGGAGAGGAGAGTGGTGAGGTGACTAACATGTTTTATTTCAGCTTACTCTTCAAACTCAGCTCCTTTGAAATAGCTGACATTTTCTTGGCTCTAAACCTGCTCTAAGCCTATGTCCAAAAGCATCACCTGTCAACAATGTAGTAAATCCACAGGTAAGATTTTTTTTCCCCCCAGAAAGTCCTGGGAACCGAATGAGTCATAATCAAAGCTGCAGGACCAGCTAAGCTAGTCTCAGCTCCTTCCATGCACTTGGCAGGTAAACTTGAATGAGAAGGTGTCTATTTTCACAGAATGCTCTCATAGATTCAAGATAAATAAATCTAGTTGTGTATATATCACCCAACTCTGCACAGACAGGAGAGGGTGGAAGAATGAGGTTGCGGCTGTGCCATTCCGCTGCCAGGACTCTCAGCAAACTTGCCAAGAGCAAAGCCACAAGCCCAGCCTCTGGGTGGCAAGGGATGCCTGACCCTAAAGCCCACAAGTACGTTCGCAGCTCCACTCACTGTCCTGCCCAAGTGCCCACTGCGGCCAGCAGCCACACTTCATTCCTAACGACTCGGTGACCCTGCTTGCTCTCCCTGTACAGAGAAGGGAACAGAGGCTGGGATGCGCCAACTTGAAGCTTATCCCAGGGTGTCCCTGGTCTTGACTGAGGAGGTGCGTCATTCTCAGACTTGGGTTCAAGTTCATGGGTCCAACATGAGTATAAAACAACAGTTACTAATCTACCTTCTTTAATATGCAAAAAAAGTCTTTCTGGATTCTGGTGGACAGCAGAGTAGAATTTGTATCTATGTATGAGCGAGAGGAGAGGGAGAAAGGCTGGGGGGGTGAGAGGAGGTCCATGAGGCTTTTAGAAGCAAATGCACTGAGAATGCGGCTGAGAGGAAGGGAGGAGGCAGAGTCGGTAGGGAGTAAAACAGGGAGGTATGCGGCCTCGCTGCATCTTCGTATCACCTCCAGGTACCCCCAAATCGCAGCACAAGGCAATCACCAGTGATAAAAATTACAATGCCATTGAGAACATTTGGCATTTTGTTCTCTGGACCCTGTTGTATAAGACACAGAAGATATGACACAGCTTCCAAGAAGACATGTTAACTAAATTGTGAGTGTGTGTGTGTGTGTGTGTGTGTGTGTGTGTGTGTGTGAGAGAGATACTGATAGGGGTATGCTTTAGTTTTGGGGAACATTTACTTACAATACAGAATACCTTCTTTCTTAACAGCGCTGAACAGAAGAAGTGTTCCTCTACTAAAGCATTCATAACTGTAAGACCCAGACACCCCCGGCTCTGGCTTCCGGAGAACTTTTATTTCCAGATGAAAAGAACCAGGTCTGGAGCCCACACATGTGGGAAACAAAACAGTCAGTCCTGTGTGCGGGCCCCCTTCCCCTAGACGCTCCGGCGGCCACAGGGAACCGGGAGGGTGTTTACCCATTTCTTCTTACCTGGCTGTGACTCACCCATCCCTAAAGGAGTTCAGGCTAAGAGTGGGGGTGGGGAGCCCTCCCGCGGCCTTATGTCCTTCCCCACGCACACAGAGGGAAACACACCTGACATGGGAACAGCTACTAGGTCAGCCCCGGAGGCCTGCGTACCAAAGGCCAGCTGGAAGGCTTTCCTCTCCCATGGCACACAGGGGTCAGTAGCTTACCAAGTGTCCTTTCCGATTATGAGATTAGGTGTGGTGATGCCATAGGACAAATGTTTGTGTCACCCTCAAATTCATGTTAAAATCCTCACCCCCAATGGGATGGTGTTAGGAGGAGGGGCCTGGGGGAGATGATTAGGTCATGAGAGTAGAAGCCTCAGGATGGGATTAGTCCCTGTACAAAAGGGACCCCACAGAGCTCTGGCCTTCTTTCTGCTATTCAAGGAGACGAGGGAAAGTCAGTCTTCTGCAGCTGGAAAGAGGGACCACACTGGCACCCTGATCTCAGATTTCTGGACTTCAGAACCATGAGAAATTTCTGTTGTTTCTAAGCCACCCGGTCCACAGGATTCTGTTGCAGCAGCTGGAGCTAAGACAGGTGGCTACACATCACATGTGTATCCCAAGAGTGAACTCAAATGTGGGTGGCTGGCGAGGGGCAAAGAGTGACAGGATATGCAACCGTGAGAAAACTAAAGAGAGAAAGAGAAGAGAGAATATGTAAAAGAGAACAAAGATTGAGACTACACAGGATTTTTTGCCCTAAGGGCTGACTTCCAAACCTAAACTCCAAGTAAAATGCAATTTGTCTGTACGTCTGTGTTTCACTTTATGCAGCAGATGAACTTCTGAAAAACTGGATACGAACAGGATTTTAGAAAAATCCCTTTTGTATACATCTTTAAAAGCTCACAACTTGAAGGTATCCATTTGTCTTAGTCTGCTCAGGCTGTCAAAACAAAAACCACAGACTGGGGGCCTTAAACAGCAGACATTGATTTCTCAAAGCTCTGGAGGCTGGGAGTCTGAGGTCAGGGTGCCAGCCTGGCCAGGTTCTGGTGAGAGCCCTCTTCCTGACCTGCAGACGGCTGCCTTCTGGCTGTGTCTTCACGTGGTGGAGAAAGGGAGAGCTCTGGTTTCTTTCCCTTTAGTGTTAAGGGCCCTAAACCCATTGTGGGGGCTCTGCCCTCATGACCTCATCTAACTCTAATTTCTCCCTACAGGTCCCACCTAATTCCATCATATTGGGGGTTGGGCTTCAACATATGAATTTGAGGGGACATAACCATTTAGTCCGTAACACCATCTCCAAACCCATTCATAAAGACAAGGATCTTTTGGTAAAAAGGAATGTTGGTTCCTAACCTCTAAAATGTATCCTTTGGTAAGTTTCAGTTTCCAAGTCTTGAATGGTCTTACATTCATTATATGAAAAAGGGTTTAAGGCCCAGAGAGGCAAAATGACTTTCCCAAGGTCATACAGCTGGAGTGAGTGAGGGCTGAGCCTCGAACCTGAGTGTCTGGTCTTTTTGGAGGTGCATGTTCTGGCGGTTACTCACTTGTACTGCCTAAAATAAGTGGGCCAGTGCCTGGGGCCTGGGAATCTGTTAGTTCTATGAGCCTATAGTGTTAATGCTCTATTCTCTGGAAGTCAAACCTACAGCACAAGGGTGTTTCTCTTTTTCATTACAGGAATCATCTCTATTTTATTTATATTCTGCAGCAAAATAATTTAAATCAAATGTGTTTGGGCACAGGGGAAATCTGACCTGAAAGAGAGTTTTTGTGGCAGAAAGAAGAGCCAGCAGATCCTTATTTCCTGCCTTTCAGAGGCCGGTAACATCCTGGTACAAGGGGATCCATCAATACATCTTTCATAAGGGCTTCTCTGCACAGCAAGGTGGAAAAGCTTCCAATGACTCCCGCCCATTTGTAACTTTGCCCTGAATAAAAGAAAGGATTGATCGGGACTTGGATCGCTTCCATGCCCACGGGCCTTCCTATGCCCTGGGAGGCAGAGTCTACAAATGGAATTCAATTGGGCTCCTGGAGGGGGAGCTCAGTAGGGCAAACTGGGCATTGAAGGGTGGGCAGTGAAGGGTTACATGTGCTCAGCTTCCTCTGCTGGGGTCTGCACTGGGAATGAAGCTTGAAGTTTCTGAAACAGAGAGGCTTCAAAGGCATCTGAGGGAAGGCTTGGTCCTGGGTGCTCAGGAACTGCAGGTCAGTTTCCTTTTTGGCGGCTGGTTTCCCATGCACCCTGGGTGCAATTTAGCCTCAGTGGGAGACCAGCAGGCCTGAGTTCAGTCTCAGACTGAGCTTGCTATCATCCCTTGGGCAAGGGACTGCTCCCTCTAGACCGTGCTTTCCTCTTCTGTAAAACTGGGGCCAGGCTGCTTATCTTAGGGCAGTGGCTCTCAGTTTTAGGTGGTGGGGAGATTTTGCCCCCTGCTCCCAGGGGACTTTTGGAAATGTCTGGAGACATTGTTGTTTTTCACAACTGGGGAGGTGGTGTGTAGAGGCCAGTATGCTGTTAACTATCCCACAATGTACAAGACAGCCCCCCACACACACACACCAAAGAAAGATGCAGATCAGAATGTCAACAGTGTGCTGAAGTTGACAAAATCTTCCTTAAAAGTTGCTCGAGACTGAAGTCTCAAGACCGAAATATGGGGCACAGCCCAGTGCCAGGCACAGGACAGTTCCAGAATGAAGGGAACTCCTTCCTTTTCCTCCTCAGGACTGTTCCTCTTGACCATTCCGCTCCTCACCCACCACCCTGTAAAGTAAGGGTGGGGTCACTGGCACAGTCACTTCTCACTGCAGAGAAGACTGAAGCTGTATCTGCATCCTCACAGGCTGCTTCAGCCCTGGACACCTCCCCACAGTCTTGCTCACCTGCCTAAAGATCACCCCAATCCTTACCTTCTTTCCCACTTTCTAGGCACATGACCTTGAACGAGATCCTTCTCTTAGCCAAGCATCCATTTCCAAGTTGGAAACATGGGATTACAGAACCTAATTTAAGCCAGAGTTGCCATGAGGGTTAGAAATCAGCATCCTTCCTGATTCTGGTACTTGGCATGTAGTAGATGCTCAGTAAATGGGATTCATTCTTTTCTGTGAGAAAAACAGTGTCTTTGGCCTCTAACTGCCATGAGGATTAGATGTAAAGCAAAGAGTGATCAGCACTGTGCCTAGTGCCATAGCTGATACTGAGTGAATCTTGATGGATGGAGGCAAAAGACCAACAGAGGAGCACGAATGACAAAAAAAACTGAAGACTCATGGCCAAGCAGATGTCTAGCATGGAGCCTAGCGTGCAAAGAGAGATCAAAAGATATCTGCCCAACAAAGAGGAGAAGAGAAAGGAGGCTCAGAGAAGTGCCAGGGTCTGCGACAGGGTGTTTCAACCTCAGCATGATTGACATTTGGGGCCAGGTGATTCTTTACTGTGGGGCTGTTCTGTGCATCGTAGGGTCTTTAGCAGCATCTACTGGGCTACTGGCATCTATTCACTAATGCCAGTAACATCCCTCTCCTTCCATCCCAGTTGTGACAACCAAAAAGATCTCTGGACATTGTCAAATGTCCTCTGGGGGCACAATCGTTCCTGGTTGGGAACCACTGATCTAAAGGTATCTGACACACAGTGAGCCCTCACTCAGCAAAAACTCGTTGGCCGGAGGCAGGGAGAGAGGACAAGGGAGCCACTGCTACAGCCCAGCTCTCACTTATATTGGACAAGCAGGTGAGACACTCTCCATCGGCAGAACTTTACCTTTGGGTGGACGCCAAGGGAGGCGGGGTAGGGGAAAGTAAAGCGCACAGGTCACAGGTGCACAGGTGGAGAGGCCCCTGGGAACTGGGGGGCAGGGGAGAGAGGTCATGTGAGCTCACAGGCAGCTGGGCTTGGGGGCTGGGCATAGGGGCACACTGTCCCTATAACAATGGAATCGGAAACTTCTAGGACCTGCCTTTAAGAATGAGCCACAACTGAACTGGATAACTGGACACTTCCTAACACCTTCCTCTCCCTCATGTCCAAGCTGCAGTCCTCCCCAAGGCCTAAGCCTGCCTAGGTCCATCCACTTCTCTCCAGCTGCACCATCGCCTGGCACCCAGACAAGGACAGCAGATCCCCGACTGACCCCTGCATTCGCCCTGCAGCCACCCATCCATCCCCGTCCCACCCAGCAGCCAGAGTGAGCCTTTGAGGAGGCAAATCGGATGCCACTCCTTTGCTTAAAATCCTTCCGTTTCTTCCTGTTTTTCTAAGGACAAAGATGGAATCTTTGCCGTAGCCTGTAGAGCCCTGCAGGCCCAAACCCTGCCCACCCTCCACTTCCCCCTCCCCACTTTCTCTCTTGCTTCTAGCATCTCCCCAGTTGTGACTAGGTTCCCACCAGGACCTTTGCATATGCTGTTTCCTCTTCCTAAAATAATCCTTCCTCAGCCTACACTTCATTTCAGCTTAAATATTACTTCCCCGTGGAAACTCTGCCGACCTTCTGGGCCAAGTGCCACAGCTTTACAGTCTCAAGAACCCTTAGACTTTCATCTCACTGCGGCTGTCACAGTCCTGCTCAACGACAGACATCTGTCCCCAAAGAGGATGACGCTGCCTGAGGGCAGGGTGCCCATCTGTTTGGTTCACTAATGTGTCTTTGTTCCTACTCAATTCAGTAAATATTTGAGGGATAAATGAAGGCATGAATGGGGGAAGGAAGAGAGAGGTTGGCTTCAAAGAGTGTCCCTTTCAGGGGTCATGTCCCATGGCTCCATTCCCAGGCACTATTAGAATTTAAAAGGGGATGGGAGGAACAGGTAAACTGCCTTCTTCTTCTCCAGCTTACCAGCTTCCTTGTCCCGCCCCAGCCAGATGACAGGTCCTCCCTTGCCTCCTCCATCCCCTCAATGAGAAGAACTGCTCTTCCTGCAGCATAATCAGCCCCTGTTTCAACCACAGCAGCAAATCGCCACACCCACTGCCCTGGCAAAGGAAAGGAGAAGTGGACAGGGGCTCTGCAGCATCACCTGAGGGCATGTTGGAAATGCAGAATCCCAGGCCCCACCCAGACCTGCTGAATCAGGATCTGCTCCTGAACAAGACCCCAGGCGACTTGTGTTAAAGTGTGAGGAGCGCTGGGCGAGAGCAGGCTCCTCAGAACCCCCGGGGGCGGGCAGGGGGTTGTTCCATTGCAGATGGCTAGGCTCCACCGTACCCCACCCCGGCTCTGATTCAGGAGTTCAGGGTGGGGCAGGGGAACGCGCGCTTCTCTCATTCACGCTCACGTTCCTGGTTCAGCATCATGCTTTGAGAAGCACTGTTTCCAGCCTATGGGGTCCAGGTGAGGCTCAGGGGGCCCAGGAAAGTATTCCACAAGTGGCGAGGTGTGAGCTGCAGGAGGAACAGAGCTGGCCGGATGGCAAGCGTTAGAGGGCAATCTAGCCAGAGGTGCTGCTGGAGCAGACCTAGCAGAGGAAGCAAGTCGTGCTCAGGGAGTGTCATCCATCAGCTGGGCCTGGAGCTGGTGAGGAGAGGTGGGGGGGAGATGAGGAGAGGAGATGGGAGGGGAGGGACCTGGAGGTCACAGAAGCCCTGCTTCCTCTTAATCCTCTTAATCTGCACACTGTTCTTGCGGCAGAGCACTGAAGCACGGAATGGGCACCCTCAGATCACCTCCATCACCATCGCCCGTGACGCTCAGGGAGCGCGCACCAGGCCTCAAGCCTTGTCCTAAGGCCTCACATACATCAACATAGTTTTCTTTCCTTCTTTTTCAGCTTGTTTAGAGAAATGACTAAAGATTCACAGGAAGTTGCCAAGACAGGACAGAGTTCCGTGTTCCTTCGCTCAGCTTCCCCCAACGGTGGCATCTTATGTAACTGCACTGCAATATGAGAGCAGGCTGTTCACATGGGTACAAGGCTGTCGCCTAGCCCACAAGCCCGATGTGGTTTTTACCTTTTCCAAGAGCTCGTGTGTGTGCGGGGTGTGCGTGTTACTATTTAGTTCTCACAACAGCCCTTTGATTATCCCAGTTTGCCGATGAGGAAACTAAAGCACAGAGAGAAGAAAGAAATTTGCACATGGCGGGGGAGGGGAGGACACTGAATTCGAGAAGTCTGGCTCAAAGCCGAGACTCAATCTAGTGGCTTAAAGCGGCTGCTCATTATTGCTATTCTGGCAAGTTCTGATATTTACGCAAACTCTCCTGGATCAGGAATGTTTCCGAGGTATCCATATCTGAAAAGGACTGTTGGGTGTCAATGGAGACTCCAGGCCCATCTGAAGGCCCAGGTCCTCTAGGAAGAAGCCCCACTAGTGGGGGCTGAGCAGAGAAGCTGGAGGAGAGGTCTGGGCCACCGATGCCTGCCCTGCCCTGTGGGCTCCTGGGCAGTCTCACTTCTAACTCAAACGTGCGCCTAACCACGTCCACCCCAACTACCTGGTCTAGTGATGTTCACAGGGCTGGCTTGGGAAGTCTGCCAACATCAAGACCAGACAAAAATCTGCTGTTCCACATCCCAGCCCCTGCCCTGGCGCCTGGCAAGCCCACAGTGGCCTGCTTGTGAGGGCAGGAAGCAAGAGGCTGGGCAGCTCAGCCTTCCTCTCTGCCAGCCCCTTGGTCCCTGGCTGCTGGGGCTGGAGAGGGGGAGGTGGGGAGAGAGAGGACACAGCGAGGCCTTACAGCACCAAACAAGGCCTTCCTCACGAACAGGGCCTCCAGCCCCCACCTAAGTGGCCAGCGACCTACCCGACAATCCCCCTTTTACTGCCAACTTTTATGGTGCGTTCTGTTCCTTGGAAGAGAACGTTCCTTGGGCTCACAAATACGTACAGATGATCTATGCTCGCGGACAGGGACTGCTTAGACGCACACACTGTTTGGTTTGTGGCCAGATCGGTGGGGCTGTGGGTGAAGTCTTTTCTCCTTCAACGTGGCCTTCCGTTAATGTTGCTATAATGCTGTTTGTGTAGTTGGGCAAAAAAAGCTTTCCTTTCATTAGGAAAAAAAAATTCAAACCATAGGAAAAAAGTTTTAAAAACTCTGCTATGGTACTGAGAATTTTGCCTTGACATGGAGCAACTACTGTCGGAGCCTGATACATATTGTCAACTCTTAATCTCTCCAAGCCTCGGTTCCCTCAAATGGAAAGTATGGGTTAGGCGAGAAGGGTCCATCCCAAACTGGGATTGGGGAGAAGAGATGAAGAGAGTCTTTTACTTATATTTCACCCTGAGATTCAAAACACAGCCTTGGACAAGATGCATCCATGGGTCATGGTCATTAATTATAAGTTAAAGCCAATTTGTGAGGGTTGTGAGCCCTGGACAGGGCTTGTCCAGCCAAAAAGAACATTAATACCTAATTGTTTCAAAACATACTGAAGGTCGAACCAAACTTGTTGCCTCCACTTCCAAAGTCAGCCCCTTCCCCAGACTCATTTAGGAGCTCTCTACAATCTTCGGGTCAGGAGATCCTGGAGAAAAGTCTGAGGCTACAGGCCCTCGGGTAGTGAGTCGTGCTTGGAGCGTTCATACAGCTCCCTGCTCTCTGGCCAGGAGACTCCCAAGCCCATCCATCACCCACACACTAGCTCCCTTGGGTGCCACAGAGGAGGAAAAATGCATAGTCAGCCCAACCCAGCTGCATGTGGCTGAGTCATTTTCAGAGCCCCCTAGAAACCACTAGAGTAGATACCAGAATATGCATTACAAGTTCCCCTCAGGGCACCACAAGTTCCCCTCTCTCCCCATCAACTGCTTCTCCTTGAGGGGCACTGACACATCTGCTCTCCAAAAGAACCCACAGTAGGAGCAGATATGGGCATGCAATTAGCTGAGAGCAGCATATAAAACCAAACTACAATTTATACTCACCCATTCCATAAAAGAAAGGTCTGCAATGAAAGACACAGAAGCCAGAAAACCACTACACTAGAGACAGAAAATAAACAACCACAACAAGGGATGGGAACCTTTACAAACTGACGCTAATAGAATGATTCCAAATGGTATTAGATGAGGCTCTGAGCTTCCTGGTGGCCAAAGCAAAAAGGGATGTATTGCATTATATAACTCATAATCCGATACCTGGAAGCTTAGCCACAGAAAAGAGAAAAGCTGGGTCCTGGTACAATGTGTCTGGCAGGTGTGAGTCAGGGAGGCAGTAGGAAATGAGGTCCAGAGGTGAGTGGTAGCTAGGACAAGGTTAGGCCTTTGACTTATACTCCAAGTGGTATGAGGACCCACCAGTCAACTTTGTACAGAAACATGACTTTGTTTGACTCATGATTTAAAAGCACAGCTCTGTGAGAACAGTCTGCTGGGGGGGGCAGAGAGAGAAGGTGGGAGGCAAATTTGGACGCTACAGCAAAATGCAGCCAAGAGATGGTGCAAGCCCTTAGAATAAAACAGAGTCTACTTCCCGGGACCTACAAGCCTTGGTTTACTCTGAACCCACCTCTCCGTTCAACCCCAACTCATGCCTTTCCCTCCCTCCAGCTACCTTGATTCCTGTCCACTTCTTGTCCTTTGCATTTTTTTAATCACTTTGGGCATCTGCACATCCTGTTCCTCCCCTCATCCTCTGCAGCTCCGCTTAAATGTTAGCCCCTGGAGAGCCCTTTCCCAAGCCCCTGGCACATGTAGTACCAGTTCCAGACCCTTCAGCTCCTTTCCTGGCAAGCAGTCACCGCAGATCACTACTGTAGTCTTGGTGTAGTTATTGGCTGGTTGATGTTGGCCCATCTCTCCAACATGATGTTTAGTATGCCATGGAGACAAAGCTGTATCTTCCATCGCCCAGGACCTTACACCTAACAGGTGCTTAATAAATCCTGGTGAATAAGTGGACCCTATGAGGTAGACACAGAATGATTCCCAGGTTAGGAAATGGAAGCTCAGAGGGGAAGGGAAGGGCAACCTGGTGGTGGCTGCCAGGTCTGACTCTAAGGCCAGGGCCCTTGACCCTTACATCCAATTAACTGCTCTTAACTCAAATCAGAAGACCTTGCCCTGGTCTCAGCTCTGCAAGATTCTCGCCACTGGATTACATCAAATTAAATCAAGATCTTTGTGCCTTGATACGGGGAAGGGGATGGGGAGCAACGAGAATGTGACGACCATCTGCAAAGCTCCCAGAAGATGCTAGAAGAGGGTCAGGAAGTTGCAGCCGTACCTGGGTCAGGCCCCAGCAGGGTGTGGGTGCAAAGCGGGACCAGGCAAGATCCCACCGGGCTAGCCTTACTGACGCCAAGTTCCAACACAAACTATGCTCCCCGAAGTACACAGCCTTTATCTGATCAATTTCCTAGGCTGTGGCAACCAAACAGTGGAATCCACAGGAAATTAAGTTTATTGACTCAGTCTTTGGATACCACATGGAGAAGAGATATTTACACATGTCATCTGGGCCTGGGGGACTGTCGGTTATTGGCAGTGGGTATTGACTGAGTTTCGAGTGACAGCTGGGGTGGGAGTGGGGGGAAATGGGACATGACTACCCTGCCTTCCCACTCCGTGTGATTTCTGAGTCAGAGTCCCTTCTCCCGAGGCTCTGTTTTAAGGCCCTGTTTCATCACTTGGCTGGTTTGGATAGTGGAAGGATCTGGGATACAGCTAATTTTCCGAAGACCCTGGTACCTGAAAGAACTGACTTGTAAACCCCAGGCAGACTTAATGGGGCCTCTCATTGTTGGCAGCGATGAACTGCAATGTGATCTGATTTCTAGGTGTTCACCTCCTGCCATCTCTCCATGGTTCTTTGAGCTGTAACTTCTCCACGGGTCATTTATGACTGGAGAGGGAATGCAACCTTTGAGACTCGTGACGGATACACCAGTGGCCTGGAGAATGAATGCTCAGATGAGAAGTAACTATAAATAAACAATGACATCAAGAGCTAATATTTAGGGGACCCAGCACATGTGCCAGGCACTGTACTGATATTTACATGCAGAATCTCATTAACCTCATGCGATCTTCTGTAGTTAGAACAAAATCCAAGCTCCTTATCAGGGCCGCTGGGGCTCTATGGGACCCAGGGACTGCCCACCTCCATGAGCTCCTCTCTCCTCCCCTCCTTCAGCACTACATCAACCACCAAAGGCCAAGCTCACTCTTGCCTCAGGACATCTGCACATGCCACTCCTGCCTGGAGTACTTTTCCCTGCATCCCTGAACATCTGCCTGGCTTATTCTCATGATCCACAGCTGGGCTCAGATAGCATCAACCCCACACAAGCCATTATTCATCTCATCGCTCTGTTTAATCTTTTTCCTAGCGCCTTTCCACTTCCTTGAAGTTTTATTTATGTGTTTGTTCAGGTGTTTATAGTCTGCTGCTTCTAGCCAAGCACCTTGAGTCAGGGACCTTGGATTCCTAGTAGGAGCTATGCTGGCATTTTAGTGGAGACTAAACAGCCAGGGAAGAAATGAAGGGGGAACTGGAAACTGAAACCTAAGTTTAGTTGATCTCACTCCAATCAGTTCCTAATCAGTGAGCTACATTGCCTCCGCATAGGACACCTTGAGTCAGCTGGAGTAAATTCCACCACACGGCTGGGATTTTCGTTTATTTTATAAACTACTTCCTGAGAACCACCTAGGCTCCTGTGCTGATGCTTCCCTAAGGTGCAGCGTAGGGAGTCCGGGCTTGGTCCTCTAGCTACAGGTCTGTTTCCTGAATGCTGCAATCAAGTTGGTCCCTCAGAGAAAGGCAATGCCATGCAATGTGGGCGTCAATTACGCAGATCCAAAGCACTATTGCAATTCAGAACCTAGCCCTATGAATTTGTTCATTGATTCTATAAATGTAGATAATAAACTTTCAGGTGCTTTGGACACTGGAGAGACAGCAGAAAGGCACAGTGGCGGAAAGTATGGCCTATGCTGTCAGGCAGCCTGAGGTTCCTTCTGAGCTCTGCTTACTTTCTCGCTGGGTGAGCTTGAAAGAGCTGCCCTCACTTGCTAGGACTCAGTTTTCCCATATGTACAATGGGGATAATGACTGTTCATTTATTGTGGAGGGCTGACTTTCAATGCTACATCAAGAAATACATGAAAACTATCTCTTACAGGGCCTTACTCGTTACAGGCAGCTTATAAGTGGTCACAAAATATGTATTAAATGCCTACTAAGTTCACGTTGCAGTGGGTGCCTTGCCTGAGTTTTCTCTGCCTCTTAGATCCTGCAAGCATGACAGGCTGGGTGCCGTCTCATTTCCCAAACCCCACATCAGAACACAGGTCGACCCAAGGGCAGATCGTGAAACTGGGGCCATCCTGGAAGATCTCGTGTCAAGGCCACATGGCTTGGATTTGAATGTCGGCTGACACGAGCTATGTGACCTTGAGGACATGATGCACCTCCACTCTGTTTCTGGGCCTCAACCATAAAAAGAGATAATGACTTGTGCCATCTGGTCCCTTTCCACTTCTCTAAATTCACGCCCCAGTCCCCGCCGTACTGAACTTCCTCAGGTCTTCTACCGCTCTAAGCAAGCGGAGCCTCGGGAAGCCCGCCTGTGCTATTCCCTCAGGCTGGGACGGTCTTCCTCCCCTCCTTCCTTCAGCAGCAGGCTCCCTCTCATTCTTCAGGCCTCGACCTTCCCCACTCGCCCTGTGTAACGTAGCCCCTCCAGTAGATTTGATAGCAGCTCCTGATTATTTTATTACCACCAAGTAACATGTGTAGTTACATGGTAACTGCTGTTTGCTGGCTTCCTGTCTGTTTCTTCCACAGACTATGAGACTGGAAGCCTTCTTGGGAAAGGCACTATGCCTGCTTGGTCGGTTGTGTGTTTCCAGAACGCAGCATGATGCCTGGAACGCCGCAGGTGCTCAATAAAGGTGTGATATGTGAATGAATAAAGGCCTCACACATCAAGGCCTTCATCCAACCCGCTCTGCAGAACCTCAGACACTTCCCAATGCCCATGTCCAGTTCTTTTCCCGTCACACCCCTGAAGGCCATGGAGTATGGGATCTTGGATGCCTGACTGGAGTTCCATTCCTAGTTCCACCACTTTTAACTATGAGATCTTGGAAAAGTTTCTTAACCACTCTGTGCCTTAGTTTCCTTACCATTACAACAGGATTAATAATAATAATTATAATAGTACACATCTCATAGAATTATTTTCAGCATTAAATGAGTTAACATATGCAAAGCATTTAGAAGTATGCCTTAAGCATCAACAAACGACATTGAATAGCAATAGTAATAGTATTCCTGTCCCCCCCATTCTGTGGCACATAGACCTGAGGTCTGCCTGAGTACCTTACCTTTCACACAGGTATGTCAGCTCCTCAACTAGACAGTGATTCTCAACCCTGGCAGCCCATTAGAACCACACAGGGAGCTTTAAATTACCCTGATGCCTGGATGGCATCTTGACCAATTATATCAGCCTCTCTGGTGGGAGCTTGAACATCAGTTTTTTAATGCTGATCCAGATGTGGAAATTGAGAACCATTGTTAACCCCTCATGCTCAGAGGACCTCAAAACTACCTGTTATACACCCTTCTTTCCAACAGACTTTTGCCATTTTTATTCTAATATCCTACACTAGTTCATTCCCAAATTACCAGCTGGTCGAATTTGTTCTGTTTTTCTCTAAAGCAGCGGTTCTCAAATGGGGGCAGTTCTGCCCCCCAGGAGATATTGGCAATGTCTGGAGACATTCTAGATATGACAACTCAGGGGAAAGGGTTCTATCGGCAACTAGTGGGTAGGGGATGCTGCTAATCACCCTACAACGAGAATGATCCAGCCCCAAATGGCAATAGTGCCAAGGTCGGAAAGCCTTGCTCTAGAGGTATCCTTTCTGTGGGCGTGAGGAGGACAGCAGAGGCCCGCTGACAATGGGAAAAGGAAGAGAAGGAGAAGGGAACTTATCATTCCTGAATATCAACAACCAGCCCTGTGCCAAGCAGATATTTCATGAATAATGACAATGGCTAATGCTCTCTGAGCACCCACAACAGGCTACAACAGGACTGACACAGCTTACACAAACCACGAGACAATTCTGGGTTAGTGGGTACTGTCTCCACTTCACGCATAAGAAAGCGGGGACAGCAAGGTTGGGTCACTAGGCCAAAGTCACAAAGCCTGCACAGCAGATCTTGATTTAGCCCATTCTGTTTGATTCCAAAGTCAAGGCTGCCCAGCTCACACTTCCTTGAGCCTCACCATATGCCAGGTAATGTTCTGAATGCATAACATGTATAAACGTCTCTTTAACACCTCTGTGAACTAGATATTACTATTTCCATCATCATCATCATCCCTGTTTTACAGTATGGGAACACTGAGGTAGAGTGGTGTGAAGCCACTTGAGTTTCACATAGCTAGTAAGTAGCGGGGATGACACTTGAACCCAGGGCACTTGTATCTGGAATTTGGCTCATTCCCACCTCACCTGACTATCTCTAAGAGAGTGAAAAGGAAAGACCAAACTCCTCCCTGCCTCAGGACCTTTGCACGAGCTGTTCCCTCTGCCTTAAACACCCTTCCCCTGGTTGCTTTGTCCAGGTAACTCTTGCACACACTGGATCTCAGCTTATACTTCACTTTTGGGGCTACATTCTCCCTGACCTTCAGGTGAGTTACCTTTGTTAAACTCTCTCTTAGTTTCCATTCACAACATTTCACAACTTAAAATGAACTCATCCCTTGCGCAAGTGTTTCACTAACATCAGTCTCCTCCTCTAGACTACAGACTCTGTGTGGACAGGGACTGTGCCTGCCTCGATCATCACTGTATCTCCAAACCCCTGGCATGATGCCTGGCACAAAAGAGGCGCTGAATAAAAGCTTATGGTTTAATGCATGAAGAAGCAGAGGAACTGAAGCCAAAACAACAGCTGGTACCAATGCAGTCCACTTCCCCACCCCCAGAGAGAGGCAGAGCCATCGAGTGGAGCCTGTCCAGCGCTCCTGCGACAGGTCAGGGCAACAGAGCTCTCCAGGCGAGTGGGAGTGGGGGCCATAAACCAACTCCCTGGAGCCATCTCTTCTTCATGGTGGCTGGTCTTTATCATTTTCCAATCAATGCTGGTTGAGTTCTAATTGATTTTCTATGATATCCCTCTCCAGAAGGGAGAATGGCTCTGTTTACTGGGGCAGCGGGTAGAGGACAGGCCTTTTCTTCCCGCTGTATTTAATGCTGCTGCTAATCACGGAGATTAGACTAAAACAATTACAACAGCTAATTAAAGAACAATGCAGTTTTTGGCATCTTCACGCAGACGGCACCAGTGGGAATTCCTAACTCGGGCAAAGCAGGGATAATTAAAACCCCGGCTCCACTCTCCCCACTCCAGCAGCTGGATCACGCTGATTAAACTGCAAATAAAACACATGAAACCAACACTTTGTAGTCTATCCAATTTCATTTAAAAGAGCTTTTAACTGATTCATAAACAGAGACGCCGTAAACAGCAAATTATTTAACTAAAGCCAGTTATTTCATCATTGCTGTTTGCTTTATTCCCAACACTGGACGTGTGCGTGTAGCCCAGGGGGCATTGGGCTCATGGACTTCGAGGAACCACTCCAGAGCCTATGCCACTTGCTCCTGTTCACTGGCAACAGGACATCGTTGATGCACAGGCGTTTTCTCTGGGCTCATGATCCTGCCGAGAAAAAGATCAGGTACTTGTACGTGTCTCCTGAACACGCCCAGGTTTACCTATGACCAGCTCTTGACTCTATGTCAAAGGTGGAGAAGGAGCCAAACTATAGCTAACATTTAAAAAATAATATCTAGCTGTAAAACATATCTGAGTTATTCAGAGCCAGCCAACTTCAGATCCAAACTGCAACCAGTCTCTATTAAGTAAGAAAAAGCCTCAATGTTGTGCTACTGGCAGACTTGTCACAACAGCTGGATACAAAAGCGTGGTTGCTTTAGAAAGACACGCTAGTTTGGATACTGCTGACACCCTTCCCAACACAACCTAACAAGTATGGTTATGTGGTTTGTTACCTTCCTCCCTCCCTGCTACCAGGAGACAAGGGGGGTAAGGATGACCAAAAAAGAGACGAAGGAGGGAAGAAAAAGAGGGCAGGAGAGGAAAAGAGAGAACAACAGAAGTGCTCTTTGAAAGCAGCAAAAAGGGACAGGAAAATTAAAATGCTACAGGAGAGCAGACAGAGAAATTTTATAAGCCCCGCACTGCACGTGGGAGTAAGTGCCGACCGCTCCCTGCACTGGGCCCAGATGCTGGGTGGGAAGTAGAGCGATGCTTCTCAATCCAGCTGTGGAGAAAGGTCTTCCCCCCTCTCTACCACAGACTGATAGTTTTGTAAAATTAAATTAAAAAATGAAGTATCAGAAAAACAGAGGTCGAGGTGCCTGGGTGCCATGCGATGTCCAATTACTATGAAAGTTTCTAAGAGCTTGCCCCCAATTTCCAAACTTGTCTCAGCACAGACAGTGACAAACACTTTGTGATGGGCACTGATCCATGCACCACACTTTCAGTGGATCTTTCCTCAAAGAACCCCCACAGTCACGGGGAATATATTGAATTGGATTCAGAATATTCTATTTAATGTTCTCCATATGTTTTTGGGTGACAAAAATGGTAGGCTTTCAAATGCATATAAATGGAGGAAACAGAGATCCAGAGAGAAATGCACCAAAGATTTTATCTCAGGATGATGATTTTACTTCTCTCTTTTCTTCTACTTTTTTCAAGCTTTTTAAAAAAATAAAATAATTACTTGAAAATAAAAAATAAAGTTCTTTTTAAAAGAATGTTTCATCCATGAGGGCAAAGTAATAAGATGTTTCATCAATAACTGACATTGATTTATATAAAAATATTTATGTATAATATAGTAAGAAGTACATTAATTATTATGTAAAATAGAATAATTGTCTGTCATGGTTCAATAAGTTACATATCTGCGTGCAGTCACATGATGGAATATTATACAACCAATAAACATGATGTTTACAAAGAATATACTATGATTTAAGCAGATACTGTTGCAATTTGTTGAACAACATCAAACTACCAATATTCAACCCTTTTTGACCTACAAAAACTGAAATTTCATATGGTTGACTCTGATATAATTTTAGATGGAACATAAAATTGAGATCAACTATGTAAAAAAATGAACATGTATGGAAAAGAGAACTGGAAAAAATATGGCACAAACTGTGGCAAGGTGATTTTTTTTCTTTCTTCTTGGTCACCTTCCAAATTGCCTACCATGAGATGTAGTACTTCTGTAAACAGGAATAAAGGTACCATTCAAATTTTTAATTCAGGGAAATTACTAGCATTTTTGTGACAGTTTGATCCCAATTTTTATATCATTAGTAAGAATTCCGTTATAGTAAACAGCCACTTTTGAATAGTGCACACAAAACTGGTTACTCACTCGGTGTGCATTTGTGTTGGGGGAAAAGAAGATAAATGGCAAATAAAAATTCGTAAGTATTACCTGCTCAGATTATTATTAAGTTTTCTCATCCCCTCCTAAACATGAACTGGACAGGAATCGGTGTCTCTATGTAGGACAAAGAGGTTGTTATCATGAGGAACCTGAAGATAAAGTGTCCCCCTTGTCTGAATCCGCCATACCTCGTCCTATCACCTTGGGCAAGTCACTTCCATTTTTGCTTTGGCCTCAGTTCCTTCATCTTTAAATTGAAGGGGTTTGAAAGATTGATTACTAAACTCCTTTCAACTCTGATAGTTCCTGATCTTATTCCATGATGCCCAAGATCAGCCAAATAAGTGGCAGAACCTAATGCAAAATGAAAACGCAGGGCCTCTTACTCAAAAATTATTAAGAATTTCAAGACCGCGATATCAAAGCATTTACCAGAATGCAGGGCCCCGCTGAGCATGGAGCCCCGTGTGACTGCCCAGGGCACATGCCCGTGAGGCTGGCTCTGCCGATGGCAGACGATAAAATACAAACCACCACCTACCAAAACAAAAGTGGGTTTAAAAGTGTCTGGCAAACCAAGCGTGCAGATTCCAATAACAATTACTCACAAGGTAGATAAAACACCTGTCAACAAAAATAGTTAACCAGGTTTGGGTCCAGTGATTAAAAATGAACGGCAATTGCCTTTCCATACTTGATTACAATCAGTTCTATTTTAAAAACACGTCTCTGAATATGAAATCGTGCTTGGATTTCACAGGCAAGTCTGTGCTTCACGAGTCTTAAATTCCACTGCAGTGAGCCAGACTCAGCGAACCCTTGCTCTGCTAACATCTGTGATCAAGATTAAGGTAAGGTGCAGTCAGCTCTGGCTACTGAAGCTTTAACTTGAGGATAAGATCTGGTATTTTTCAAAGTGTGAGGAGCCATCCACACTCACCATCTGCTTCCGGAGCTTGCTGTTACCTCAGCTATCATCAATCTGAATCCTGGGACCACAGGGGCATCATGGAGCAGGAAACTGGGCCCACTGCCTGCCTTTGGACTGCAGGAGGAGAGGGACCCCCCCACACACAGTGTGACTTCCCTTCCATGGGACTCAGCTACACAGAACAGCTAAGGATGGGAGAGGCCTGCTTCTCAATCACAGGCCTTCCACTCTGTGTACATTTCTAATGAATTTGATGATGTGTAGAGCTGAGAAGCAGAGCCAGCTGATGGCCACAATCAGTTACACTGAAAGCAGCCAAAATAACAGTGGGCAAGAAAGGCAAGAGCAGGAAAAACTATCAAAACACAGACAGGAAAATTAAAGAAGGATTCTGGGGCCAACGAGTGAAGAGCTACAGCATTCAAGATGCCGTTGGGGGTCATTGGCGCTTTTAGCAGCTTCCAAAACCTGGTGCTGGAAATGGTGGCGAGATTTTTTCCAAGGCAAGTTGAACACATGCCCAGCATACTCTGTTTCAGAGGGTAGGAAATGGGTGATATAATTCAGAAAGAGCCCTCATGGGGAAACCTAACTCTGGAGAAAATGAAGACGGTCTTATCGCCCAAAGGCTCCAGCGTGGCTCCAGTTTTGCTGGACACATGTGTGTACACAGTCTGTGTGCACGTTCACATTTGTAACATTTCTTTTTACCTTATCACAGGTCTTAGAGTCTAGAACAAAGCTTTGTTGTAAACATTTCCACTAAGGGGTCAGAGAGCAGGCTTCCAGCTTTGCGGGCCACACGGTCTCTGTCACCATGGCTCGGCCCTGTTGCTGTGGCTCGGAGCAGCCACAGCCAGCGTGTAACAAATGGGTGTGGCCGTGTTCCTAATAAAACTCCACTTACAAAAACAGACAGCTGGCCGAACTTGGCCCACGAGCCATCGGGTACCAACCCCTCGTCTAGAACAAAGTGCATGGGCTCTGGATAGGACTGGACCTGGATTCAAACCATGACTCCACCCTTTCTTTACTGAGATTCAGGTTCCTTCTTTTATAATATGGGGGTAGTGAGACCCACTTTGCTGGGTTATTATGAACATTGAATAGAAAACAGTAGAGAATTGATAATACTTAACTTTCTTCCCCCAACAGTTCTTCTTCTCATCTATATGGTTCTTTTCTTGGTTCTTCATCTACACGGTTCTTTTTAGTCAACAGTGGCCTTTCCTGAACATTACCTCATCGCTCCATACCCTCCCCCTGCTCATATTCCAACATCAACTGTTTTACTGATTAGGAAACAAAAATTTGTGGAAGTAGATATTACAGCCAGAGGGGTAAAGTACAGTCTCAAAACCAGCACCCCTGGCTTGGGGTCTCTACTTGTACAAACGTGGACACACATGAATTTGCAGATGCTCCCACTGAGAAATCCACCCATGGATTTAGATGAGGCAGTTGACCTTTGTGGTTAAGGACATCAGGTATGCGTTCCAGCTTGGCCACTTACTGGGTGTATAATCCCAGGTAAGGCACTTGACCACTCAGCTTTGATTTCTTCATTTGTGAAATGGGGTTAATAATAGGATAGGTTCTGGAAGGTTCTACCTGAAAATGTTGAGTACTTAGTATAGTGCCTAGCCAGGCCCAGTGCTTGTCATATAGGGAGCTCAGTACATGGCCACTGCTCTGTTACTGACAGGTTTACACACACACACACAGACATGCAAACACTCTCATGTACACACACACACACACACGGCTATGAGCTCCATGAGGGCAGATGCCATATCTGACACAAAGCATGTGATCATTTAAGAACTGCTTGTTGGTTTATGAAGATATAAAACACACATATAAACGAATACTTGCAAACTGCTGATAGCTGGGCCGGGCCACCTAAGGTACTTGTCGTTCTCCATGCACATCCATTTGTCCCCCGCAAGGAGCTGAGGAATGGGTGGATCCAGGGTTAGAATTATGAAATTTTGCTGCCTGTTTGCCGGATGCCAGAACACCACCACCCACATTGCTCAAAGAACCACACCAGTTCAGTTCCCTAAGCTGCTCAACACAGCTGCGACTCTAGGATCCCATGAGATGACCAGGCTGGGTTTTCCATAGAGAACCTCCTTCAAGGCGGGAGCTGAGCAAGGAGCAATAAAATCCCCAACACACAGTATCAGCTGGCATGGGAGCACCTGAGGAGATACAAGGACTGTCTCTTGAACTGCTGGGGTGAGGTTCTGTATTTGAACAAAGACAGTGTGTATATTTGGAAAGAAGGAGAAATTAGGTGCCCCACTGTGCTGCATGAAGGGGACACTTACGCTCAGCCAAGTTCCAGCCAGTCCCCTGAGCAGAGCAGGCAGCTCGCCCTCCTGAGATCCCCTCTGAGCCCCGACAGCACCTGAGCTCCATGCACGGGTGAAGGGCCTCGAAGACAAGAAAGCAACAGCTCACCTCTAGGGAAGGCAGGGGACTCCGGCTGCAGCACACAAGGCCCTCTGAGAGCTGCTGTGCCCCAGGTTGTGCCTGCTCCCAGGCGGCTGCCTTCACGGTGCCAAAGTAAAGCCCTTGGAACTTGAACACTGTCTGAACTAGGGTGGAGGCCCTGTCTTCTTAGCATTACACAAACTAACAGCCCTGGCTCCTTGGCCCTGGAATAGAATGAGCCAATGTCTGCCTCTGGCCGCGCAAAACCAAGTCCTTGGTGTGTCAGTGGAAATAGTACATGGAGGGCCAGATGTAGCCTTTGGCTTGGAGAAGTCTGCTTGCTCGCTGACACATCTGTTTTTCATTAAACTCTGTTTTTGATTTGGTTGTGGTTGTGATGTTGTGGCTGTTGTTTAAAGGGAAGGGGGCTAAAGCACACTCTAGAAAGGGGAAATATGTATGTGTATCTACATATGCAGAAAGATACAGACACACGTGGCAGATCTGCATTGCACCAAAGGGCACACTGACTATCCAAGAGGTAAACTGCTGATAACTGCCAAGATTCAAAGCCAGATAGGACGACTGCACCATCCACTTTTCCCCACTGCACTATAGTATTGGGCTAAAACTAGTAACATTTGGGGGAAACCAAGAGGGCCTCAAATGGCCTCACAGTAAGTTTCCTGCTCACTTTTTCCCCTTGGATGAGGTGCCCTAGCCAAACGGCCTCCTTATCACAGGAGCAAAGCACAGTTCCTGCTCACCCCTGAGGAGAGACAGGGCTTCAGTTCTGCCACCTTCAGAACTATTCAAACAAGACAAACAAGACAATCACATCCTCCTGATACTACAGAGTCTGCCTCCCACAGTTCCTGGGTGTTCAGTCTGCTTCTGGGTGCACCCCCCCCACCCTATGTGGTCCTGCGTGGTGTGTGGCATCTCCATACCTTAGGGCAGGAATCGCTCCCTCACACACCACACTGCTTTCTGGGGAAGGGGGGCCTATTATCACATCCACAGAATGTACTGCAGCAAAGTCCCCTCAACAGGTCATCTTTGAAGTGCCTCCCACAGGTGAAATGCTGGTCAGTGCCAGAAGAGATGGGACTGAGGATGGGGGCATTCAGATAACAGAACCTCAACTCATCCCCAGGCTGGCCACTGACAGCCACCCAGCAATCATTCCTCTTTCATTCCATTGTCACCCTGTCACGTGTCTGTTGTCAGGAGCTCCGAATTCTGTAGCCTCCACCTTTCTGCGTGGAGCCCTGCAGGAGCTCTGGAGAAAACCTGGGCAATCAGTAATAGGAGCAGAGTGCTTATGTACCTGGGGAGAGGTGACAGTGGGTGCAATTAGAAGCAAAGCCCCGAGTCACTGAGCTCAGCTAACCAGAACCATCATTTAAATGAAATCTCTTCTTGTTTCCTCTCAGCAGACCCTAAGCTCAAGAAGTGAGAAAAATTGCAATTTAAAAAGAAAAATTGTTTTCTGAGCTTTTCTCAGATTCAGCTTTGATCCGGGCCAATTTCCTTCATCGCCACGAAAGCCACATATGAAACTTCCAATTTTCTAGTAGCCACGTTAAAAAAAAGAAGAAAGAAATGGGAGGGAGCGATTTGAATAACCTATTTAACGTAACCCAATATATCCAAAATTATCTTGTTATCACGTAATTGATACAAAAAAGTATCAGTGTGATAGTTTTCCAAGTCTTTCTTACACCTGGAGCCCAGTTCAACCAAACTGAGCCATATTTCAAGCGCTCGGCAGCCCGGCATAGCTGCTGGTCACAACATCGGACAGCACAGGTCTGGGGCGAGGTGTGAATGAGTTGGCTGTTTAGACCGCTGGTTCTGGGCATTCATAACTAGCTGGTCAACAATCACTTGCTAAGTGTCTTCTCCCAATTGGCGCATCACAATTGACAAGCTGATCTTAGGCTCAACCGGCTCTATTAGGACCTGGAGCTGGGGCTACCAAGGCCTTTCTCTTCAGTCATGGCCTTGCCCAGCATGAAGGCGGCTGTGGGAGAAGCTGCCTGCCATGGCCTCCACCCCACTACCTGCCTCTTTATCGGACGTGCAATATGCAAGCATTCTCATCTTTCACTCACACTTTAGAGAGAGAGGGAAAAAAAGTAAATTCTTTTCTGAAAAGGCCTCTTACCTACTAACCACCTAGCAATATGGAGAGCTTATGGTGCCTGCCTTTCCCCCTAAGGAGCTTGCAGTCTAGCAGGGGTAGCGATACATCCCATATGAAAAATATCAATTAACTATGGATTAGCTAAAAACTGATGGCCAGTTGCCTGGAACAAGGACTGACCGACATATGAGGCAGATACCATGATGAGAAACACTGAGGTCAGAAAAATGAATGAATTACCCACTCTGCCCTTGGAATTTCAGAAGGAAGAAGGCGATAAGCAATCGAGTCTCTCCTCCCAAATTTTAATCATCCCTTCTGCCAACTTGCCCAGTTTCCCATCCACAGAATGTGCCTTTCCTTTTTTTAGCAATGCTCTTTAAATCAGCTCATCTATTTTTCTCTGAAATGCACTAATTGAAAAGGCAAACATTACCCATACATGGAGGAAAAGCTAGTATGATTTGCCATAAATAGGATGTAACTAGAAAAATAGACAGATAGCTATTAATTTCTTTAAAGTTTATTCGTGAGATGCTTGAAATTATCTTGCGGGCCACCAGTTCATGCTCGCCACGGTGGCAAAGCCTGGCCCGGAGAAGAGGGGACCTGGGCTTCGCCTGGCTGGCAGGAAAGGCTGTGTAGGAGGAGGGGGAGGAAAGGCACCTCAGGGGGCCCGCAGGACGGAGAGAGGTGCAGGGGTGGACTGGCTGGAGCATGGAGCATAAAACGCAGAGGAAACTGACACCTGTGTAATTAATTCACCCCAAACATTCAGTTACCTGCAACGGATTTAACATATTGGAAACATGGGCTGACACATTTTGGAAATGTTTTAAAAGCAAGGACCGAAACCATGGTGTTCTCTTAACTCCCAGTTAACCAGAAAACAATTAACCCAAGCCCCCCACTGTGGCTCCCCAGTGTTTCCCAATGCTGGTGTCTGACAGCACTTTTCCAGTGGGGAAAAAATCCTATTTCCTGAACAATGGTGAATTCCAAATGCAGATGTCCATAGTCAGGTGGAAGGGGGTGGGAAAGGCCAATCAGAGGGCATTGACAGTTGGAACCCCATTGCCCACATGTGCCTGTGCCCCTGAGTGTTTGTGTGTCTCTGTGTGTGTGTGTGTGTGTGCAAATTCTCCCAGGGTCACTACAGGCCATTAAAGAGACATACATACTTTGTAAAAGGTCAGCTTCTAAATTGGTCAGGCTAAGTCTAGCCAAGCTGAATTCCACAGGGAAGAGCCAGCCTGACCTCTGATCCAGCTGAGCTGACACCCCCAAACATGGGGGCTTTGGCATGTATGTCAGATCAGCCCCCCTCCCTGCTGGTGGCTGCCTCCTCAGGGAACCTTGACGAAGATGAGCAGTCCCAGAGAAGATGCTTGTCTGCGCTCTTGGATGAAGTGCAGTGTGGCTTTCCTGCCTGCACGAGCCAGAGACGATGCTTTAAAAAGCCCTTGGAAAAGAAAGTCATATATTCCGCAATACGATATTCGTGAGACGCTATCATGGCATTTTATAAGGTCATATATAATGTCAGCTGTAGCTGTAAAAAAATTTATTATTCAGCCCAGAAAGGCATATAAATCCCTGCAAAGTGCAGGGTTTTCTTTTAAAAGTGGTTTAATTCTTACTACCTTTTGCCTCTGTTCATTCCTGGGAGATAGTGGCCTGCACTGAACTTGCAGCACTGCAATTCCCCCCCAACTCCTGGGCACAAGATTCCACATTGCTAAGTCCAGGGAAGCCCTTGTGGCTTGGTCTTCTGGGGAAACAGGTGTGGGGGTTCCTTAGGATCTCTTCCACTCTACCTGCTCTTTGACAGCTTCACAAGATATAAACTCCTACATTCAAGGACGATTTCATCTTCCCTGCTAACTTGTCCTTTATTCACTCATTCCTTTCTCACTTTTTTTCTGCTCCCTTCCCCTATTTGCCAAAATCCTGCCCTGTCTACATACTAATGGACCTCAAGTCTGTTCCTCCTCTCCTTTCCTTATCACTGTCTCAGTTCAGGTCTTCATCATAGCTCCTGTGGATTGAATGTGGCCCTTGCCTGGTCCCCCTGCCTCCAGGCTCACCTTTTCAATCCATTCCCCAAGCAGCAGCCAGGGTAATATTCTCAAACTGACCTTGGACCATGTTACTCTCCTGCTCAAACACTTTCAGTGGCTCCCCACTGCCTACCCAATAAATCTCAAGCTCCCTGATGTGGTCTACATTATCTGGGCCTGTGCCTACCTCATCAGTCCCATCTCTTGCTATTCTCTGCTCCTCTCCCTATGCTCCATTAATACCATATCTCTTGTGATTTCTTGGTATTTTTTTCAATTCTGTTCTCTCTGTTGGGAATGGCCTGTGCGTTCTCTCATCCCTTCCTCTCTTGGCCTACTCTCATTCACCCTTTAGGACATGGTGTGGGCAACAGCTCCTCCAGGAAGCCTTCCAGAATATTCTGGGGTGTACGGGGTGTTCCTACATTAACATAGATCTGATAACACTCCACAAGGGAGAAATATCAAAGTCCATTTACTTTACAACATTTCAACTATAAATGGTCAGAGGGAAAAATTTTTTAAAAGGACTGAGACAGCGAGACTACTCACTTGAATAATGCAGTGACTCAGTTCACCGTTTCCCTCAGTAAGTACATACCACCTTGCAATGGCTTGTCTTTCCATTTAGTCCAGGGTCATTACCCAGGTATCCAGGGACTGGGGAGCCCATGGAGAGAATTCTGGTACAATTTAGTAGCTACAATTTATTTTCATAATTATCGTCACTAACTCTATAACTAAAATGTAGAATATCCTTCAGTTATGAATGCAAGCACCAGACTGCAGACATATTAGCAAGACCTGAGACTGTGACACCAATAGAAATTAAAGATATTTTCATATCACACTGTTTTGGTAGCAGAAGTCTCAAGAATATTATTTACACTTGCCATTACTTCAAAATTACAGTAGTTCAAAGACCCAACACCAAATCTAGTTACTTGGCATATTAATAAACACGCAAATTACATTATTACTTCACTAACAATGGTTATCTTTATATATTTTGATAGCTGTATTTCAATGTCGTTTCTATATATATTTTTACAGCTTTCCTTTGTAATCCTACGAATTTATTTTCTGCATTTAAAAATATTATCAGAGAAGAAGGCCATAGGTTTCACCAGATGCCAAAGGGGTGCAAGACACCGAAAAGGTTACAAATGCCCCGCCCTAGAGAGGAGCTTTCTAGGTGCAAGGCACTAGGTCCTTCATCTTCCAATCCCTGGTACCTGAAGCAGCGGTCAGTGTATAGTAGGGATTTTTTATATAAACTGAGATATTATATCCATCCACCCATTAATCTAGCTTTTCTTTCTGTTTCCTCCCTCCCTGCTTCCTTCCAACCTTCCTTCCATGCGTCTGTCCATCGTTTTCCATCCATCTCCCCCTCTAGCGGATCCAGTCTACAGTTATAACTATTGATGCCTCTGCAGGAAGCCCCCAGATCCAGTTCTGCAGAGTAGCAGAAGACTTGGTCAGGAGAAAATGTGGATTCACTGTGAAAAGAGGTGACGCTGTTCTCTTGTGTGGCCTTGGACATGTCCCTGAATGTGCCCGTGGCTCAGCTGTCTCTCAGGCATCTAGGACAGATCTCCCTCTCCAGCACTCACACCACAGGGTTCCCATGGCCACATTCCCTCATCCAGTCATTTCCTTCCCAACCAGGGAATGCTCTGGCTGTTTGTTTTCAAAATAACAGAGTGGTTGAGCCTTAAAAGGAGAGTCATGGCTCTTACCCATTCCACTGATCGGTATGGCAGGCTGGTTAAGAGTTCTGCCCAGGTCTAAACGACTAGCTCCCCACTGACTCTCCACATGACCATGGGTGACTTATTTAACTTGCTCTTCTCTGAGCTTCAGTTTCATTATCTGAAAGTGAGGATACTAACCATGCCTCCTTCACAGGGCTCGTGGGAAGACTAAGCGAGTTAACGCGAGTAAAGTACTCAGCACAATAGCTGGCACATGATAAGGGCTCGGCAAGTCTTAGTTACGGCTATCCAGGACATCCCCAAGGAGGCAGGGGACGAGAGAGAGCTGCCACCAGGCACCAGGACAACGGGGCTAAAGATTTAATCAACAGATACCACTTTTTAAAAATGCTTCAACCCACTCACATCTAAAATGCAAATCGAAACAGCAAGATACTGTTTTTACTCATGGGGTTGACACAAATGATGAAAATTGATAATCACCGGTGCTTTTGAGAGGGTAAACAGGAGATCACTTTGATAGGTGGTTTGAAGAAACCTCTGCATAGGACAATCCCGCTATGCCTGTCAAAACATAAAACGCACGCAGCTCTTGAGCCAGCGGTTGCAAATCTAGCCATTCGCTCCATTGTGAAAAGATGTATGTACAAGAGTGGAAACACTGTTGAAGACAGGAGAAAAAATGAGAAACAATCTAAATGTTCACCAACAGGAAATCAGTTAACTAGGTGACAGACTATTTAATTCACTTCATTAATATTTATTGAACAGTTAGTTACTACCTACAAGACACCATGCCAGGTGCTGGGAATAGACAGTTGGACACAACAGAAGGCAGTTAAAAACAGTGAGGAAGTGATTTGTGCTGCTATGAAATGAGGTCTAAGACATATTTCATTAGATTCCACTTCAAGGAAACAAAATTCCTGCCCATGCACACAACACACACGGACACGCTTTAATATTCAAAGGAAGTTCTGGAAAGAGAAATGAGAAAACTGTTAGTAGCTACCTCTGAAGACTGTGGCAAAGGATATGGGAGACTGACTTTTTCACTTGATGCTTTTTGTATTATTTTATTTATTTTTTTATCACATGCTTGTATTGCTTTATATGCTTCCAGTGTATACAGTAAGTCCAATCAGCTCTACTCTCAGAAGTATCCAGAATCAAGCCACTTCTCTTCACCTCCACTGTGTTGCCCTGGATACTGCATCAGCCTCCATTTTCGCCATCTCCCTGTTTCTGCCCTTTTACCAACTACAGTCCAGTCTCAGCAGGGCAGCTAGTTCCATTTTTCAAAAGTCACTCCTCTGCTCAAAGCTGTGCCAGCATGGAGCAAAAGCAAAATCCTTTCCAGGTTCGACAAGGCCCGGGTGACAGGGCCCCACCTCCACCTCTCTCCCCCTTCCTCATTCTCGCTTTAGCCACTGATATTGTGCAATGACCATGCCAAGCACATCCTACCTCAGGACCTTTCCACTGACTGCTCTCTGTTTCTCTACGTCTCTGCAGCGCTCATCCATTCACGCTCTTCGAGTCTCTACTGAAATGTCGCATCATCTCCATATGGCCCTCCCTGATCCCACCACAGTCGAGGGCAACCCCTTCTCAGTTGACCTGGCCTGGCCCACCCCTCCTGCTTAACTTTCCTCCTTAGTACTTGCCACCACCTGACATACCATGTAAATACATGTCTCTCGATTATTATCAGTCCAGAATGCGAGCTCATGACAGCAGGGACTTCTGTCTTGTTCATTGTTACACGGCCAGCCCCCAAAACAGTGTCGGGCACACAATAAGCACTAAATAGATGAACAGTTCAATGAATGAGCTAATCAATAATATAGTAATAAGAATCATACACCACATACAATAGAAAGCAACTTACACAATACATGATATACAGTATTGAAAATAGCAACTATGAGAAACAAATCCAGAAAAAGACCTCAAGTCTCATTTATAAGTAAATAAATAAGAAAAACAAACGTGTTTCTAGCCCCAGCCGCCCTCAGAAACAGGGTGGAGAAGCGCCCAAGGACAAACTAACAGAGAAACACCTATCAGCCTGGGAGGCAAACAGCCTGGTTGTCTGAGGTCAACGCTCAGCACACAGGCCTCTTTCACGGAGTCCGGAGAGTAACCCGGCCTGAGCGAAGGCGGGACAGCGAGCGCCCAGTAACTGGGAGTAAATGCCAGCGGGTTTGAACACGCTACAGCGTCGGCCTCAAAGCCACAGGCTATTTCCGGGTGTCAGAGGAGCCCACACCCTCCCAGGACAGCCGGGCCAAGGCCAATCAATCTGCCAACCCCACCTCTGCGAGAGGACGGAGCTTCAGGGCCCGCCTGGGACTCAGCCTTCCTGCAGCTGGGGTACGGGGCTGGAACCCGGGGTCTCATCCCCCAGCAGCCCACCCCACTGGGGGCCTTCACTTTTCAGTGTCGCCCGGTTTGCTGGCTTTTCAAATGGGAGGAGGAATATCACAGCCTTCCTTGGTTTCTTGTCTCACCCACACCCAGAGGCATGGCTCATTCTAACTGGTGTATAATCCAGCCCATAGGAGGCCACTTGAGAAAAAAACCTAAAAATCCATCGACAGTGACAGGGAGGTGTCCAACCAGTGGACTTCACCTAACCCCACCAGCACACTTTCATTACACAGTCGGCGACACTGACTTTCACAGCATCCCTGCTAATGATGCTTGGTGAGGCCAATGGTTCTCAGCTGGGGTTGATGTTGCCCCCAGGGGACATCTGGCCCTGTCTGGAGACATTTTAATTTGTAACAACTAGGGAGGGGTGTGGGCTACTGGCATCTTGTGGGTAGAGGCTAGGGATGCTGCTAAACTTCTACAGCATGCAGGACAGCCCCACAATAAAGACTAGTCTCGTAAAAAATGTCAGGAGAGCTTTGCTTCAATAACCGAGAGGATCCACAGGTGAACAAGGTCACCCTGGGGAAGGGAGACCCTAAGGGACATACAGGCTGGATGCAGAAGAACAGGACTGATGAGACCTTGCCCATACTCCACCGTGAGGCTACCAAGATGGTCTTGACAGCCAGCTGTGAGGGCACCCTTAACCATGGGTAAGCCCCGCTGCCCAGCCAGGTGTGAATACCCTCCAGGCTGGAACAGGCGCACTGGGGGCCTGTGCAGAGGCCAGGCTCAGGGGCCAGCTGCTGAAACGTTTCTTCTTTAGAAGAATCGTCCCCGCCTCTGCCACTCAGGGTCCAGGCAGGCCTGGCTTTACTCCCTTGGTGACAGTCTACCCCTATGTGTGGAGCACTCACGCAAATGTCCCAGCCTGGTCGCTGGACTCAAGCCTCTGGCTCAGCTGCCAAAATATCCTGGGTATTTAAACTAATGATACTTTCCTCTCTTCAAAGAGGGCAACAGCTGTCCAAGTACAGAAGGAAGAATGTTCCAGAAAAAGCACAAAGCAAATTCTTGTGAAGAGATAATACCAACATCTTCTCCCTGGCCATGGCACAGGCTGGGGAGGCAATGCAGGGAGCCTGCAGGGACCTGGTTCCTGACACAAGAGAAAGCAGGGGGATGAGTGAGGTGTGGGAGGTTTACAACTGACAACAGGGTGTCCTCAGTTCATCCTCTAAAAAGCCTTAAGGAGGTAAATTTTGTTGTGGCTGCTTTAACTAGTGGAGAGGCTAAAAATCATTTCGAAGGTTTCAGTAGGTGAAGGGGTCAGGATTCGAACCCAGGACTATAAAGAGATTACTAAATGATCACTGTCTGCCAGGCACGGTCTTGTTGCTTACTGCATATTAGCCCACTTGATCATCCCAGCACCCTGGGGGGCAGCTACTGCTGGTACCTCGTATTTTTTAAAGAATTTGAGGCATGGAGAGATCACCTGGCAAGTCAGGCGGCCTGCTGCACAGTCTATAAGGCTGCTTCCTGCCTCACAAGGTGGCTGCACGGGATGGCCAGGTCCGGGTTGCCCCTGTGCATTCTGCAGCTGAGACCCTAGGAGGTTTGGATCTTGTCTGTACAGGGGGGGCCACAAACCCAAGGGCCCTGGGGCCCATCAGGGAGCTGAGGGAGTGGAGCAGTCCAGGAGGGGACTTTAATGAACAGGTGTCCCTGGGCCCCATGCACAAAGGACAGCTGGTCTTTGCCACTAGCGGACATCTAGAGGCTCAGAGTGGTTTTACCTTCCAATTTTTCAAAAACCCTCCAACCCCCTTCCCACTTCCCTCAAAGAAACCCATGGGCCAGTCGGAGATGGCCACAAGGAGGCCTGTGTACAACTTTGGATCTAGGACCAACTAATGAGAAAGTCACCACCAGCCCCCCTGAACTGATGTCCAGTTATAAATGGGGCAGTGAGTGTTTGGCAAAGACGTTGCTTTTAGACCCCTTTCTGAACTGGAGTTTCTTCCTTCCAGCACTGAGCTGGCTTCAGTGTTTCCTCCTTCAGATAATAAAACTGCAAGGCTGTCTTCAGCCCCACCCATCTGGCACCTGTACCACAGCTAATTTCAGTTTTCCATCCAGTCGTCTTCGTTTCAGTGGAAAAATAAGAGCTACAGTTCCCAGAAGCAAATTAGAAAGGGCTTAGTATTATTAATAAAATGTTCCTTTTCAGAAAGCAATTGAACCCTGCAGGGAGACTGCATTGAGGTTGGAGCTGGACTGGCCCCACCTCTCGATCCTGCTGGCAGAGAACATCCCAGTTCCCAGTCAGGACCTGAGGCTGGAGAAATGGCAACGTGGTGGCCCTTCCACTGGCCCTCTGGGACAAAGGAGAGGCGGTGGCACTTCTGAGAAATCAGATTTAAATGCTAGGACGGTTATATTTCCTGGAGGTGTGACAGAGAACCAGAAAAGAGGAGTGGGAAGGACTTGCTGGCAGAACCACTCTGTCTTCCCTGTGTCTGCCAATCTGTCTGCTCTAGAGCTGCAGGGAGGAACTGGAGGCCTGTCCTTCCCCCTGGCCACCCTAGACCTTAGGCCCTAGCCCTTGGGGCAAAGACAGAAGTGGTGTGAGTGACAGAACTCAGGGCAAACTGTCCCCTGCCTGAGGCACCTCTTCTCACATCTGGGTCCTCTGATATTTTATTTAGCACAGTGGTGTTTAGAATGTTGGTTTAGAATCCTGGCTTGGTTTTGGGGAAGGTTGTCACAAACAGAATGACAGCTATGATCCTCTGCCTAGAAAAATGCTCCTATTTCCACAATTGTGCATTCCGTTTCAAGAGCATCACTGTTCCCTCGAATCCATTCTGGGACCTTTCCTTGGTTTGAAGACCCCCTACTGTATCAGAACATGACCTGAAATGACTGTGACTCACCCTGGGAAATCCCACTGGCAGTGCTGTGTTAACAAGGGGATGGAGGCAGGCTGAAGGTCCAGGTCAGGGTCCCCAAAGGAAACAGATGCTCCTCTCCTAAGGAATAACTACGGAGACTGTGCAGAGATGGCTCACTAAGGGAAACCAGCAGAGGAGGTGCATGCAGCAGAGTCAGCCACGGCAAGGAGCTGTCAGCACCCGGGGGGGAGCCAGTTATCACATCCAGGGGACAGAAGCTATAGCTATGGGGCACAGCAACACTCACAGGCAGACACAGCCTTCCCGTGGAAAATGACCCCACCCACTGTCCTCCCACCCTGCCATCTCCTGCCAGCGCCTCCTCTTGGCCAAAGCAATGAGAAGTCCACGTTGATGCAACCCATCAAAATCAGCCTCTAGGGGCCCAGGGAAGGGAAAAGAAGGGTCAAGAGTGGATCTTCGGGGGGGGGGGGCAGAAAGGAGACACCCAACAGGCTTCATCTCAGCCAAGACCCCTCTAATGCCCAAGATGGAATCGGAAAGGGGGCGGGTGAAGGGCACACGGAGCCGTTGATTCTCTAGTTGCCAGGGACCACGGGTTACTTTGACTGGCAACAGCGAGGCGCACCCTGGTCTGCCACTGTGCAAGTGGTGGAGCCATTCTGCGTTTTCTCATGTGTAAACCACAAAGGTGGGCCCTGGTGAGCCCTGAGGGGCGAGGGGCACAGCAAACGCTGGAGGAGATAGAGACCTAGGCTCCCGTCCTCCCTCTGCACTCAGGAGCACTGTGGTCTTAGACCAAGTATTTCGCCTCTCAATGCTGCATGTCTTCACCTACAGAGGTGGGAGCAAGGGCCCCTTGCCCCCAAGCGCTGCTATCACAATTACATGACATCACACGTGAAAAGTGCTTAGCAAAGTCCTACGCACAGAGAAAACACGCAAAAAATGTTATAGTAAGCAGCCTCTGAGGTCCTTTCCAGCTGTTAAATTCCACCAGTCTGGGCCCTGTGTGTAGACTCTTATGTCTCTCATACACCTGGTCCCTGTTATGCTGCTATTTCACGTGAAAGCAATTTCCCTGACTGAGTTATCATAACTAGAACCTTCAAATCCAACCTGAACATTCCAGCCCAGAACTTCCTCTTTTTAAACTTCCAGTTTGCAAGGCCCTGGGCCCTGCCCTAAAAGCTGTTGTAGAAGACAGACTAAGCCTCCAAGATCTTGGGATTTGTGATACTTTTGCCAAACATCAGCCGGGCCTCCTCAAGGAGCCTCCAGTTTGAAATGTGATGTAAACCCAGTGACAACCCCTTAATGCTCGGCTGGCAGCCCATGGGCTTCTGCCTCAGTGCTCGAAATGAGGGTGCAGGAGGGGTCTCTATGAGACATGCCTTCTGCTGGAGAGGAATGTGAGGGTCTCTCCCGCCCCCGCCCCCACCCCTGCCCCAGTGTGCCTTCACTCTGCTCCCTCGCTGCAGGGAGGGTTCTCCCTCAGCCTGGAACTCGCTCCCTGCGGACACATTTCCAAACCCACCTGCTCTGAACCGATTGCTTTGAGTGATCTCATTCTCTTTCTCCACCTCTACCCCTGTTTACCTGTGATTATACTGGTGACCATATCTACATCCACATATAATCTATACCTACGTTTACAGCTACATCATATTGACATCTATTTGCTGTATCTAATCTAGAGTTATACCTACAATCTAATTTTGATATTTAATCTATATTTAGCAAATATATTATATTTTATACAACATAATATATACATGAGCTATAGATATAAATTAGGCATAGATTACATCTGATATATAATTACATCCAATGTATAGTACATGCATTATGATATATATCACTGAATATATACAGACATGACATATGTTATAGATCTATAACTATATGTGTATCTAATCTCTATACTAATCTATCTATAATATATCTATATCATATCTATGTCTGTATCTTAGTAACAAAGCAGTGAAGGAGTCTTTTGTTTGTAACCTGGCTCTAATCCAGTCTCTATCACTTACTGAAAGTAAAACTTTTAAAAGGAAACTCGGTCTCTATAGGCCTCCACTGGCTCACCTGTAAAATGGGGCGAAGATTAGTACCTGCCTCACAGGGTTCTATTTCCTGATAAATGAAAGCTAGACTGCCAGGTTCAAATCCTGGCTGCTGTACTTGCTAGTTGCCGGACAAACAGCTTAACCTTTTTGGGCCTCAGTTTCTCATCTGTACGAAGGGATGACAGTAATACCTCCGGTAGGGGACAGCTGTGAAGTCTGAATGAGTGAATCCATGTCAAGAGCTTAGTCAGAAGAGTGCCCAAGCACATCCCAAAAGCGCTTGAGAAATGTTAGCTATAAATAATGAATTTATAAAAGTGTGCAGTACATGGTTCCCGGCTCACAGTAAACATACCCCATGCGTGTTAGTGATTATTGACAAGAGCAGTAATTTTAAGTGTTCCCAGTCAAGGGCTAAATTCAACGTCTTGTGCAAAGTCAGCCCCCACCAAGAACAGAGAAACAGTGATCTCAAACTGTTTTTCGAAGCTGCACATTGGGGAACTTGCTGCCTATTTGTGGAATGTTGCATCACATCGCTCACCCTGAGTCATACAGACCAGAAAGGCACCCGTGGCCATCGGATTGCAAATCCTCCAGCCTCCCTGCCCACCGAGCCAAGCGTCTGCCCAGGCAATGGTCCAGCTGGTGACCTCCCTGTCCCACCCCTTACCAGAGCTAAAGACCCAGCAAATCAGAGCCAAGGAGAAGATCGCTGTAAGATATGGCTTGTACCCAAACCAGACTGTCTGCTCCAGAGAGGCTCTGCTCTCCCAAGGAGGTGGCTGGGGGAGCGCAGATGGCTGAGAAGCAATTTGGTCTCACCGTCCTCTCGACAGATGCTGGGCACCGTAAGAATTAATGGGCTGGAGACTCAGGTAAGAGCCATTCAGAAGCTCCCTGATTACTCCAAATACCGCTCTCTACGGAGGAAAAGGTTAATCGAAGCCCAGAACTGGAAGAGAGACGAGGAGACAGCAATTGCTTTAATCCCGGGAGTGGCGGAAGAGCTTCAGGAGAGAGACGTGCCCAGAGGAGGCCGCGGTCTGCCTCCGAAAGAGGAAATGGGCCTCGAAAGCTAGTTACTGGCACGACCTGCCCACCGGTGCAGAAGCCTTGGCCAGCCCCTCTCCAAACCCCAGCCAAGGAGCTAGGTTGTTAAGTTGTTTTTTTAAAATATATATATATATTTTAATGCTGCTTATTCTCTGCACTGTTGAGCCATAAATCTCTCTGGGAACCGTCTCTGAGAGGAGTTTTCCCTTTTACATACTCTGTGCACACGCCCGCTTGCATCCTGAGTCGCTGCTCTGAGTGCAGTCAGTCACTGTCAACACAGGCCCAGAAACTCTGGGGATGAATGTGTCATGGTGAGAGCCCAGGGACACATCTGATATTAACCAGGGAGGGTGACATTTGAACATAAACAAGAGAACAAGGAAGGAACAAATCACACTTTTCGACATGGTCACAATTTGATGGCTGGGATTGCCTTTGTAAATAAGCCGTCCGCACAGCAAACCGGGTTACACTAGGATTCCCCACCGTTGGCACTACTGACATTTGGGGCCAGACAATTCTTTCTTGGGTATTTGCAGGGTGTTGAGCCACATCCCTGGCCTCTACCCACTAGGTGCCAGTAGCACACCCCTGCTCCTGAGTTGTGACAATCAAAAATGTCTCCAGACTCCACCAAATGTCCCCTGGGGAGGTAAATTTACTCCCAGCTGAGAAACACTGGTTTAGATTGAGGCTACAGTTCAACTGAGCATGAGCCAGCTAATTAGCTAATGACAGTGATTAGCTAGATTTCCCACATCACCCTCATCATCGGCATGACCTTGCTGAGACCCCAAGTTCCCTTGGTCCTGTCAAAATGCTCACCCTGGCCATTAGTTTGGCTGGGGTGCCCCACATTTAAGCCCCTTTTCTCCTCTTGCGCCTCCTCAGTCCTTTCCCCTCACCTTTGCACGATAAGGCAATTCCTTCTGCACCCTGACGTTACGACGACGCAAAGGCACTGAAAGAGCTCAAAAGAACCAACACTTTAATTGATTCTGAGAAAAACTGTCACCGTTTTTATAGGAAGCCAGATATAATATGCAAAAATTTCAGAGCACTATTCCTGTGGTCTCTTTCCCTGGTTAACCCTTTCTCAACTGTAAGGTCTCAGCTCAAATCTTGCCTCCTCGGCTTGAAACTCAGCTCCAGGGCGAGCCCTCCGAGCCCTCTCACCGTGCCCAGTCACTCTCGTTTACTAACATGCTTGTCTTCTTTCTGTTCACTTATTACTGCCTGAAATGCTGGGTGTTTCTGTTTGTAAATTCACTGACTCACCCAACCAGAATGGATGCTCCACGGGCAGGGAGCCCTCTGTCTTGCTCACTACTGTATCTTTACTTTAGCATCTAGCACAAAGCCTGGCCTCCTCCTGGCCCCAAAAACTATCGAATAAGCGCATGGATGGATGGATTCACATCGGTATAAAGTCTAAAGTATTAATTTCCTTCCACCCCTACTCATTCTCTCATCAGCTCTGTTCACAATCCTTAGGGGCCCCAGCATCATCTTTAAGTAATACGAATGTTACTCTCTCCCCTGATTCCTCCAGTCAGCTGATCAAAGAAATTCAAGCCCTGGTTGGTTTTTGCAGGCTGAGCTGTCAGGACTTCTCCTCCTGATGCCCTTGATTTCCAGGTCCTGAGAGGGATCTCAAGTAAACCTGGGCTTGCTCCCACCTAAGCAGAACCAACTTCACAAATACCCAGACTGACAAATCTTTACTCTCCTGAAGAGTTCCTTTATTACAGCTCCCAGGGTACCTCCGTGTTTGAGTAGAGCCCATTAACTAATTGACAGTGAAGCTGCTGGGGGGAGGGGGGAAGGGAGTCAGAGAAGTTAAAATTCAATGACAAGTGGCCTTGTCAATTGGAGTGGATTTGGAAATGATAAACCATCTCAGGGATCAATGAGAAAGAGAGAATCAAATAATGAGAATTCAAAATTTTCAAAACACTATTGATGTACAAGAAGATGCTTCATTTTTGTTGCTTGCAAATAAATTTTCTATTGGGCACACCGCTTAAACTATTTTACCCACAAGTCTTATGGCAACCTATCTGTCAAAGAATTACTCACTGTGCAGCTTATTCTATCTATTTATCTATATATCTACCCACTGGTCATCTATCTATTGCTCTACCTGTTAATCTAAGTACACCTGTGGATGCTTGTGCAGAACATTTTTTCTTCCTTTCTTTCTATGTATCTATCCACGGACTCTGAGTTGTTTACATCAAGCCCATCCCTCCAGCTCTGCCTGAGCATTAGCAAATCTTTCTACTGGTCAAGGCAACTGGAAAAATGGGATAGAGGCTGAGAAGATAGATTCTAACGTCACATGGCCATGAGTCTGGCACCCACCAATGCTATATGCTTCCTGAGCGACCTTGGACAAATTACTTAACCCCTGTTCCTTATCTGGAAATTGGGTACCATAAGAGCACCTATGTAATTAGGGCAATTGGGGATTCAGTGGGAGAAGCCAATTTTGGCAAATGGTGAATATCAGTGAGAGTGGAGATCATGATAATGCCACCAAGCAGATAAACAAATTCACACTCCTCTCAGCCCTTTTTTTTTTTTTTTTATTTCTAGGTCACCTGGTTCCTGGGTAACCACCATCTGGAGACCTGGGAAGCATTCACCACTGCAAGCCAGGGTTTCTTGGTACACCCCGGGGGCCGCCTGCTGAGGGGAAAGCTGACACCAGAGATTTCAACCTTCCTCTGCTTCCTCATTCTATTAATCTGGCCGTTAAGCAGAGAGTCCCGCTGATGCCAACAGATGCAAAGCTCTGCCGTGCTAACGGCAAAGAGCACAGAGGAGTCCTCGGCAGCCAATCAATCCATCTCCCCCAACTCAGAACAGCTGCTTGGGGATAGATTCACCAGGCACGGGTGAGGGACAATGCAGTGAAACCAGGGAGAGAGTGGATGCATGGAGGGAAGGCCCCCCAGGTGACCCAGTGACCCTATGCAGACTGGGTGCTGCACAAGTGAAGTCACTGGTGTGTGATATATGGAACTGGCTGGCAGTGAAGTCTATAAGGCAGGCCCACCTGTGGCACTGGTGCTCCAGGATGGAGCAAGTAATGCCTTTCTTAGGAGCAAAGGGCGCTGGCGGGAGGAAGTGGCACTGACCCGGGGCTCAGAGCACATCTGCCACTCCCTCCACATGGTTGGTTCTCCCAAGCTCAGCCACAGCTGCCATCTTACTCGTGCCATAAGGGTAATATTTGGGGCACCACTTTCTGCCAGAAAACGTTTCCCTGCCCCTCTTGTCTGACCTGCCTGCGGCAGCTGAATAAATTCCCATTGTGACTCACACGATGGGCTGAGGCCCAGCACCAAGTAAGATCTGGCCACAGGCTTGTGCCAATGGTGTGAAAAAACTGCACTTTGGTTGGGTTCCAATGTCCCTGAAACATGGGAAATCAGAACTCGGGGAAAGACAACATCCTACAGCTCCCCAAAGACCGAGAACCAGATGAGACTGATAGAGTGCTGGTTGGAGACAAATTGAGTCATCTCCCCAATGGCGTGGCACAAATGCAGAAAGCCCGTCTCGTGCCACGCCTGGCAGCAGATTGAGACTCGGGTCCCTTGGGCTAATGGCTGTGACTAAAGGAGGTCACTGTGTAAGGGTGAGCTGTCACACTCACAGTGGGCTGGCCAAAGCCATTGGCATGTGACTGTTCTTTCCCATGGAGGTTTTGCAGGGCTGGTTAGATGGTTTCCATAGTGAAGGATCCAGGAGGGCCAAGGACAGAACCATATGGGGCAGAGCTACTCCACCCCCAGGAAGTGAGCTTTGGCCTCCAGAATTCTGGGCAAAGACTATTTTCCCAGGGGGTAACCCTGAGTCTAATGAGTTTTCCTTGTGGGGAGGAACTGATAAAGAAGAGAAAGGCCATCATTCTTCAAATGCCATGGAAGTTCTCTCACAGTCCGCTGGGTAGCCTGCCTGCGGAGAGACGCATTTCCCAGAGTGTGGCACACCTACACTTAGGAGTGCCTTTAGATGCTTTCAGAGGCCACCCAAAGGAACTTTTAAATATTGATTTAAGATTTATTTTAATGTTTTTCAAAAAAATATAACTAGCACATCAAACTTGTGATGTCACCACTATTATTTCTTGAGGCAGCATTTCTCAACCTCAGCACCATTGGCATTTTAGGCTGGATAATTCCTTCCTATGGGGTGGTCCTGTGCATTGGGGGATATCTGGCAACATCCCTGGTCTCTACCTACTAGTTGCTAGTAGTAACCCACCCCACAGGGGAGATAACCCAAAATGTCTTCAGACATTGCCCAGTGTCCTCAGAGGGTCAAAGATACCCCTGATTAGGAACCATTAGCTTAGGGTAAGTCTACTTCTGAAAGTAAAAAAATTAATGCAAGGAAAATGTATTTTTAGGTGATTTAACAGAACAGGTACAATTCACCTAACGCAAACATGACTGAGGTGATAGGCGAATGGCAGAGGATCACCAAACAGGCAGAAGGGACTGGGCCCTTATGCCCCTCAAAGTGCACCCCCTGCTCTTCCCTGCCAGCTCTGCAGCCTGGTCATCCCCAAAGCTGACAGAACTAAATGTGCGGAATTTGGAGGATAGAGAACACAGAGAAACCCTGGAAATCCACCGTCCCCAAACCACCTGGCTTCCTTTTCAAGGAAGGAGGAGGAGGGGTTTCCTCCCCATACCCTTTGGGAAGACGGAGGCAGAGATGCCAGTGAGAGGGACGGACCCGCAGAGGAGGGGAAAGAGGGAGAGAGGCAGGGGTCTTTCCAGCGAGCTCCAGAACCACAGGGAGCTGCCACAGGGACATGTTCCAATAGGTTAGCCTGTCTCAGACTCTCCCACCATTAGCTGTGGGGCTCTGGATGGGACCCATTCTGTCTGTCTTCTCCTTTACTTTCCGACCAACCCACAATGCGAAGGACATGGCCAATCCAAAGTTATACCCAAGTGCTCTCGGAAATGTAACAGTTCTATTAGTTCTATTAGTTTAAAGAGCTAACACTGCCCTGGCCGGTGTGGCTCAGCTGATTGAGCACTCAAAGGTCACTGGCTTGATTTCTGGAAAGGGTACATGCTCAGGTTTCTGGTTTGACCCCCGATCAGGATGTGTGTGGAAGGCAAATGATCACTGTTTCTCTCACATCAATGTTTCTCTCTCTCGCTCCCCCCCCTTCCTCTCCCTCTAAAATTCAATAAGAACATAATAAAGAGCTAACATTCACAAGTAGTTAGTATACAACGATGACTTTATGGTCACTACTCCTGTAATTCTCTCCACCACCCTGCAAGGTGGGCACTCTCACTGCGGTAATATTCCAGATGGGAAGAGGTAATACTCCAGGTCCAGTGGCCGCTCAGGGCCAGAAGATGTGGATCTGAAATTCCACCTGGGTCTGTTAGATCCCAAGGCCCCTACTCGTAGCCAGTCTGCTTCCTATCTCTCAGGAAAGTGAACAGTAAACATAAGGGCCATGCCCTCCTTACAAGGCCCATTGGTGACCTGCCCCACAGCACTGCGATCCAGATGCTTCAGAGCAGCTGCCCTCACTGCCAAGGAGAAAAAGTTCTCCAAATCCAAAGTTCTGGAAGAACAGCCACATCCCACTGCCTGGTTCCCCTCTGCCTCCTCTCTCCCTTTCCATTCACCTCCTCACAATTGTTGGGCAGAAGCAAAGGACAGAGGAAAACTCAAAAGAAATGGGCATGGTTCTTCCTATGGTGCTTTATTTATTTATTATTGAATTTATTAGGGTAATATTGGTTAATAAAATTATATAGGTTTCAGGGGCACACTTCTATAATACAACATCTGTATATTGTATTATGTGTTCACTACTCCAAGTCAGGTCTCCTTCCATCACCATTTATCCCCCCATACCCTCTTCTGCCTCTTATGGTGCTTTCAGACACCCGGGTACACACATGTGTACACACATACACACACACACAATCAGCTGGTGTGTGCACACACATGTGCGTGCATGCACATCCTGACAGGACAGGAGGGCAGCTGTATGTGTCTTTCCAGGCTTTCTGGGCCATGGGGCCAAGAGGATGCACACACACTCCCTGGAGAGCTAGTGCAGGAACCTCAGTGCAGAGATAAGCGACAAAGACCATAGGAAGGTACTGACCTGGGTCTCCAGGGTGATCAGCGGACTTGGGTGTGGGTCCTGTGGGAAGAAAGGAGAAAACGCAGATGAGTGGTGGGAAAATTTAACCTACTACCTCAGCATCACTTAAAACAAAGCTGGAGCTCTTCAGTGCTTAAGCAACCCCCAGGTAAGCCACCCAACTCCGTCTCCCCATTCTACGAGACATTAGAACAGTGTGGCCCAATCTCCAGTGTCCCCCCAACACCCAACTGATTAAGGATGCTCAAGTTTTTCATTAAGAGGTGAAGGGGACACCTACAAGGAGATCCTGCAGAATAATGAAGAGTGAAGAAATAAGAAATAAAGCATCCTAACTGAGAATCTCAAAGTGTGTTCAAACTCTCTATATGAAGGAGAGATGGGTTCATAAGAGGATTAGAAATAAACCTGAAAGACTATAAAGTCCCAGTTAGGAGCAAGGCCACCAGCTTGTGTCTGATTTGGGAAAGAATGAAGGAAGAAATGAGGGGGGGGAGAGAGGGAGAGAGAGAGGGAGGAGCTTAATTCCTGGTTTGCAGAGCACATTCCAATGGGCTGGGAAGATCTTTTTCAGGAGAGAGAAAGCCAGAAGAAAAGTCCAATTCATTCACTCTCTACAAAAGCCAATTGACTGAAAATGCCTGGTGGTCATGTCTCGGGTCATTAAACATGAACTTTTTTGGGGGGGCAGGGTGGGTACAGAGGAGGAAGGGACAGACGGGGAGGAGGTAGTGGTTTTCAGCAAGTGGTTTCCAAAAGAAACAGGAAACTCGGCACATAAAGGCTATTTTTGTCTGCACAATGTCGGCTCTGAACTTAGCCACCTTGGATTTGTAATTCTGGGAAAGCAACCTCAAGCTGCCTCTTCGAGAGAATGGGCATGACCTGCAAACTCAGTTGGAAGCTTCGTCCCATCCAAGCAGATTTTCCAATACAAGGTTCTAGGAAGCCGTGCAAATTAGCTCACTGGCCTATACGGTGAACAAGAAAGATCACGTGGAGGAATCATGCCATGTTTGTCCTTCTATGTCTAACTCATCTCACTTGGCCTAATGTCCTCAAGCGTCATCAACGTTGTCACATATGGCAGGATTTCCTTTTTTAAGGCCTTTTTTAAGGCTGAATACTACCCCATTATATGCATATACCACATTTTCTTCCATTGTCCATCAGTGGATATTTAGGTTGTTTCTTCATCTTGTGTATTGTAAATAGGACTGCAACGAACAAGGAAGTGCAGATATGATTCCACTTATATGAGGAATCTAAAACAGTCAAACTTGTAGAAGCAGAGAGGAGAACGGTGGTTGCCCGGGGTAGAGGGAATTGGGAGTTGCTGTTCAATGGGTACAGAGTTTCAGTTGAGCAAGACGAATGAGCTCTAGAGATCTGCTGTACAGCATTTTAGCCATAGTCAACAATACGTATTGTGCACTTAAAATTTTGTCCACAAGGTAAATCTCATGTTAAGTGCTCTTAGCACAATAAAAAAAAGGACTAATAGAGAAACTGAAACATGCTGAACCCCTGCCCTAGATGAACTGTCATTGTCCTGATCATGCCTCTGTGGTACCTTTATGATGACGCCCATTTATAATCATTCTGATGAGTGTAGGAGCCATGTGCCCAGGGACATTCTGAGCTCTGCACAGTTCTGACTTTTGTTTGAAGTCAGGGTATTCCTCTCCCCCAATCCCACTTCTGAGCTCAATTGCCAGCATTTTTTTCAATGGTGAAGCTCAATGGGAACTGCCAAGAAAATATCTCACTCTAATTTACACATTCCACCCAGACATCAAATATATATTCTTCACACTCAGGAAAGTACTGAGGGGTACATTTCTCCCATTCTCCCCAAACTGCAGCCTTGGGGACTTGGAAGAGTCTTGAAGGGAATGTTTCAGGCCTCTCTCTTCTAACCTTTACCAGCTGCTTCCCAAGGCTGAAGAAGTGGCAGCTACGGTGGGTGAGAACCTCCACTGCACCGCTTTTTTCGAGTGAGCAGGCTCACTGGTCTAGCTGTCCTTCACGGAGCCCCCCTCTATCACGCGTACACAAGGAGAGTTGACCCTGTACTTTCAGTTTCCCTGTGTGAAGCAGGCACACTGGGCAGGGGCCATTTTTGTCTTCAGGAGGCAAGGCCATCCTCCTGGTTTGTGACAGGCAGCCTGAGTCAGATCTCAGGTGTGCTGCTAAGTGAGTGACAGAGTTCAGTGTCTGCTCTCCAGCTCAGAGAAGGCTGTGTGTGTGTGTCTCTCTCTCCATTCAGACCCCACCATCGAGATTTCCCACCATCCAGATTTTGACTGGAAGATAAGAAGCTGCATCTGAGATTCAAACCTTAGCCTTGTTCTCAGAGCCGCCACATCCTTTCAAAGCACTGCACTGGGGTGTTGGGAGCGTGCCCAGATTAATTAAATTGTACTTCACAGCCCAAACAATGGGGCTTATGCTTCATTGCCCAGAATCCCGAGGGGGTAAAAAGGGGAAAATGCCATTGTGAGCACCTAAGAACAACTTCACTGGAAAAGACCTTCCCCAGGAAACCATAGGAAACCTCTGTCAACTATGTTGACAAAACCAAGAGCCTGATCCCTGGATACAGTGATGCGCCAACTCTTTATTTGATGTTCCCAGATCAGAGACCCTATGGGCACATGGTCAGGGGTCCAATATCCATTAAAAAGCTTCTGGAAGACAAAGGCACAAATGCTATCTATTTAGCATGCTAATTACCCAGCCAAGAAGATAAAGTACTCACAAGTGGCCAGTCATTAACACTAGGATTCACTTGCCAACGGAATTTTGCTACCCTCCCTCTGCGCACTTTTGAAATATAGGACTCTCCCTACAGAGACGCAGTCCGGAGGATTCAAGGCATGACTGCATATCGGCGAGGTCTCACTTTCAGCAACACCTTCCTTAATTGGAAAGGCTAACGAAGTGGAACCGGGTCAATGATGCTGTCCGCCTAATCCATCCTGTCTGTCCAAATCGGGACTCTCTGTTTACAGCAGAGTCAACTCCTGTCTGTCAGAGGGAAGGCTCCTGGAGACCAAAGGGGAATCTGCGATGTGCTCCGAGGCTACCCTGGAGTGCTTCTGGAATCTTAATGCAGGTGCAGGAACCAGGGAACCTCCTAAGCAAGGAAAGCCCTTTCACAGCAGGTATTGCAGTGACTCAGCTGGGGAAGTCACGTGGAGGACTCGGTGGACTGAACTGTGGGCTCATACCCCACTACACACCCCTTATCCATACCCCTGGCCACGTGACTTTGCATTTCTCTGTAGAGTCGGATTCTTCGTCCTCTGACCTCAGCCTTGCCCATGTGACTTGCCTTGTCCAGTGGGAGCTTAGCAGGGATGCCCCAGGCAGCACCTTGAGATGTGCCTGTGAGACTGAGCATGGCCTCTTGTGCTTTCGCCATCAGCACAAGATGAACACGCGCCAGGTAGCCTGCTGGTCCGAGGAGCATGAGGGACACGCGGAACAGACCTGGGCCCAGCCTACAGCCTGAATCCAAGCCCAGCCCACAGCAGCCAAGCCCCGGCCAACCTTGACACAGAGAACAGACAAGCTGGGGCAAAAGTAGGTTTACAGTTTTGAGTACACGAAACACAGAATTTATCCTTGTATTATTACCGCTTCGAACTGTAAGCCTACTACTTTTGCCACACTCTGTATATTTGCTTTAACCCATCGAGTTTCAGGGTGGTTGCTGATACAGGGAGAGCCTTGTTTTACTGTGCTTAACAGATACTGTGTTTTTACAAATTAAAGGTAAGACTCTCCCCAGCAAAAAGATTATGACTTGCTGAAGGCTCAGATGATGGTTAGCATTTTTTAGCAATAAAGTATTCTTAATTAAGTTTGTATATTATCTTTTAAGACACGCTATTACATACTTAATAGACTACAGAAAAGTGTAAACATCCTTTTATATGCACTGGGAAACCCAATATTCATATTATAGTGGTGCAGAACCAAACCTGCAGTATCTCCGAGGTCCGCACGTACAGCATCCCTATGGCAATAACTAACTGATACACTCTCCAAAGACTGACCTTGATAGAACCAAAACATATTATAAAAACACTCCAGCCTTGGAAACGAAATGATACACACTCTCCCTAAGTCTGCAAATATATCCCAGGGGCCTGAAATAACTAACAGCTATGATTTATCGAGAACCTACCATGCGCCAGGCTCCGTGCAAGGTGCACATTACACCAGGCAAAGAAATACTTGACCACCAGGATCTAGTACTATCTCTGACTTAGCCTTCAACCTCTTTGCCAAGTCCACCAGCCCTTCCACATTTATTTAGATGCCATTACAACAACAGGGCTTCACCTCTTGCCCTGAGATAAAGACAATTTTCATTCCTCTGCTTTATTCTACACTTTACCCCGTAGGCATATTACTTGACCAAGGTTAAGAATAGTCATGAATACTAGTAATAATTAGTAGCTTTCTAGTGTGATAATTAAGTAATAACTAATAACTTGTTAAGTTCTTACCATGTTCCGGGCACTGGCTTAATCTCTATAGATATATCATTCCATTTACCACTGACAACAATCCTATGAGGTCGATACCACCACTGTTCCCATGTAGAGATGGGTAAACTGAAGACCAGGGAGACTGAGTACCTGCCTCAGGTTACAGAGATGGTGCCGAAGCCTGGATTCGATCCCAGTGCCCTGCCCTGGAGAAGCCTGTGCTCTGCTATTTCTTACTGGTTCTGCTGGAGAACACAGTCCCCCCTCAAAGTCATCTTGCAACCTAGATAATGTCTATCATTACTTACGGCAAATAAAAAGCACCACCTTAACAACTACTGGAACCATTTTTTAGCATCTTTTTTTAAAAGGTAGTGGACATGGATGATGGAGATTAGAACACAGAACACGTGTCATGACTAAAAGCAAAACCCAGTCTCTGTGCCACAGCGGGGAACTGTGTGGAGTGAGCCACATCCATCCATGTGTGTTTACTGAGTTCCAACTCAGTGGCTGGTGCTATGCCTGGCGGGCACCATGAGGGAGACAGAGATGAGCTTCAAGTGACTCTGTGTACACTTCTATTCCCAACGCTAACTGTTTAAGTAAGAGGCAGGAGCCTGATTAACAGGTCCTGGAGAAATGAATCTTGTTTGCAACTCACAAGTCTTGCCTGTAAGACCAGGAAGCCAGGCTCAAATGTTTTCGAGGCCATCCAGGCCAGAGGCCTAATTTTAACAAGGATTTAAGCTTTTATAAGAAAGTAGAAGTGAAAGAGGAATTTGTTCGCTGTCATTCCACATGTGCATCAAACATTTCTGTCTCTCCTGGTCGGTGCAGAGCCCTGAGCTAAGCCTCAGAAGTTGGAAGGGGTGATCTCCTCCTTTGCTTTGAAGATATGAAATAGCATTTACTCTTGGGTGTAAGTGATGGCTTTTGTGTGGAGGTGACAATCCTGTGACTCAAGCCTTTGGAGCCAGACTTCCCTATGGGACCTATCAAGTCAGCTGATAGACGACGGGCCCCTGAGGTACCACCTCTGCAGACACACACAGGAGGACACTTCAGAAGGCTGCATGGTGCATTCTCTCTGCAAGACATCTGAGCAGTGACAGAGAAGGGAGCTCCCACCATCGGGACATTGTGCCTTTCTCTTAGTCGCCATTGAACACCAGGTACCTCGGGAAGGGCAATGAACCCTTCATGGAGTCAGAGGCTGGAAGGAACACAAACTCTCCTGCCTGCTGGAGAAATGGGCTCATTGGAGACACCAAGTGGAAGTTGCTTTTGAATGTCAAGCCCGAGACCCAAATGCACACTGCCACTTGTACTTTGGGCCTGGTGTAGGGCAAAGGAGGAACACTCAATGGAAAAGAGTCAGGTTTGGGGGGCAGCCCTGGGTTTAAATTGTGTGTAACCACTATATGAATCTTCTCAGGCTGCTATCACAAAAAACCATGGACTGTGGCTTATACAACACAAACCTTCCTCTCACAGTTCTGGAGGCTGGAAGTCCAAGACCAAGGTGCCGTCAGGGCTGTTTTCTCCTGAGGCTTCTCAGAGACCTCAACTGTCTTTCCTCCAGGCATGAGTACCCCTGGTGTCTCTGTGTGTCCAAATTTCCTCTTCTTGTAAGGACACCAGTCAGATTGGATTAGGGCCCACCCTAAAGGCTTCATTTTAACTTAATCACCTATTTAAAAGACCTTATCTCTAAATACAGTCCTTCTGAGGTATTGGGGGTTGGCAATTCAGTAGATAACAGCCTCTTAGTAGACTTTCCAACTTGGACAAATTTCTTAGCTTCTGTGATCTTTACTCTTCTCATTTACACAATGTAAATAGGTGAGAGTGAATTGAATTTATTGTCTGGGACATTTTTGTAAGTGAAAAGGGGCAATAATAACAATTACACCAGCTTAACATGTGTAAACACGGGCTGTCCCTTGCAAATCCAGATATAAGATACCCTCCTGTTGACAATGGGACACCACTGACATCACAGGCTGCAGTGAACGTTAAATAAAACTAAGTGTTTAAAATGTCTGGAACATGATTAAAGGCTCAGAAATAACTGTCTCTTTGTTTATTTTTTCCAGAATTACGAAGGCTAACAAATATCCTTCCACACCCAAACTGTCTCAACTATAATTCTTCTGAACCGCAAAGTATTGTAGACACCAGCTAAACCAATTCCATTGGACAGCAACGAAAGGGGTAAATTTAGCTGCTCAGTTTTGAATGCATACTTTGTGCCAAGCACATGGAATACTTGCAATGCTGCCAAGGGAGGTATCATGCTCCCCATTTTACAGATCAGATAACCGATGCTCAGTGAGGATAATTTGCTCAAAAACACAGGGCTGATATGGGAGGGAGCCAGGACTGGTTTTCGGGTTTGTAAGTTGTCAGAAACTGGTCCCTTAACCAAAACTTACTGACTTAGGATCTCTGGGCAAGTGTCCAAGGAATCTGTTTTTTTATTAAACACCCGCGGGGGAGTCTTATGCATACTGTTATGAGAACCCCTCCACTATATCATGAATAATGCAAGATTGAAAGCATCCAGAGTGACAAAGAGAGCCAGTGAGAAACCAAGAACCAGACCTTGGCCTCTAATACCCAAGCCAGCCACCAGGTGTCTGACCCACGCATGAACCGTTGGTGCTCACGCTCTGCACCCGCAAGAAACTTCCCTGATGGGTGTGTCTCAGCGCATTCCAGCTGCTCGGACATAAGACTATAGACCAACCGGGTAGCTTATAAACGATGGAAATGTCTATCTCACAGTTCTGGAGGCTAGAAAGTCCATCCAAGATCAAGGAGCTTCCTGGTCCATAGAGAGCTGACTTCTTGCTGTGTCTTCACCTAGCGGAATGGGTGAGGGAGCTTTGCAGGGTCTTTTCTATAAAGACACTAATCGCATTCTCCACAGCTCTGCCCTCAGGATCTGATCACCTCCCAAAGGCCCCATCTCCTTATACCATCATATCGGGGGTATTTCAATATATGAATTTTTTTGGAAGGGGGAGCATCTTCTACAGCTGGGTGCAAGGTGCCTTCTGTCCCTTCCTTGCTCCCCACTATTATGTCGCAGATATCCCTCCTGCCCCTGCAACCCCGTCACCACCCTCCTCTCTCTAGCATTCCCTCCACAGGATGTGCGACGCTTCTTAACTCCTTCTCTAGACCTAGTCCTAGCAACCAAGGTGCTCACACAATGTAGCTCTGTCTCTAGATGTCCCTGTGGAATTTCACAGAGAGCTTATCTCCCTGTGTCGGTGGCTCCTGGGATGGAGCAGGGCACGTGCATGGCGGGTGGCATAGGGCGATGAGGGAGGGATGCCAACAACACAGAACTGCCCTTGTTCTCAAAGAGAGGCTGCATTAGGAATGCGAACCCAGGCCAGAGCCACACAGCACTGGCCTTGTTGGGAAATGCGAACTCACCTGCAAATAGGGCTCAGGGGAGAAAACAGAAACCCCACGGAGACGGCAGGGGGAGTCTCACTGCCTGAGAGAGATGGTGGCAGATACGCCTAGGCCCATAAATCTGGGTGGATTTTCCTTTTTCTGTCCACCTGTCTGCTTCTCTCTGTTATATTTAAAAATTTTTAAGTTTATAGGCATATCCCCCACATTTTTTAGTTCAGAACCCAGGACTGATCAACGGAATCTCCAAAGTGAAGCTCAGCCCTTGGAGCTGGTTCACAGCCTTGAAGACGGGAGAAATCACAGACATGGAGAAACTCGGGAATTACTCAAATGCTTCTTCCACGTTGTGTGTGTCTCTCTGAGAACAACAGTTACCAAATGTTGTGTGTAACACTTTGTCCTGTGTGTACCTCAAGAGGTTTTGTAATTCTTTACACCATACACAGAATTATAATTCTTGGAATGACAAGGTCTTGAATGTACCCACCTGAAAGATTAGGCTGCAGGGGTGGGGAACGTCTGGCCCCGGCCCTCGAAATCATTTGGTCTGGCCCTGACAAGGCAACTGCAGGAGGGACTCAAAATTCAATTAAATGTTTGACCAAATATAGCAGGCTAAGTGTTAAGATGATAATTTTGTATGGCCCGTGAATGATGTTATAAATATCTAAATGGTCCTTGGTAGACAAAAAGTTCCCCACCCCTGGACTAGAGGCTTGAAATTTAAGACAGAGTGGCCAACTGGTGGCCTGTGAATGATTGGTGAGGGGACTTTATAATATTGATGAAATACTTGAAATAATTGCCTCTGTTTTAAAACCAGGATACTTCACATGCGAGGGCAGACTTACTCTCTTCTCTTTCTAAAAATGGGGAATTTAGCAACACTGGACATGCACTCTTGCGAGACAACAGTGCTCTGGCCCAGTGGCTGCTGCCCACACTGCAAGCAAACTGAGTCTGTCACCCCAGCATTCAAGCAATTTGCCCACGGTCACATGCTGGTCAATACTGACAGTGATCAGGATAGCAGCTAATATTGGCTTCATTCTGAACACAAGACATTATTATAAGTGGGTTGTCAGGTCTCATTTAAACCTCATAACAACTGTAGAATGCAGGTATGAACAACCCCATTTTACAGATAGTACAACTGAGGCTCAAGGAAGAAGCAATCAGATCAAATTGTGGCAAAGCCAGGATTTGGACCAGGGAAGTCTGGCTCCTGAGGCTGCACTTTTGGACCACTCGGTTACACCGCTTCCCAGGGCCATAACGTCTTAAATCCGAATCGCGAAGCCACAGTTCAAGGTTCTACGAGCCGCTGGCACTAGGAAGCCTTATGGAGTGAGATCACATGCTGCTAATTAACCGACCTTCCCATTTCCTTGCTGCGAGTCCTCCGATTAATTACTTAACTTGTTACAATAATAATAACCATTTCACATGGTAACTGTGAAGACTGACTGAGATGCTGTATCAGAGCGTCGCTTGGTCCTGGCACAGGGGCAAGCCACAATTGTTCCTGGGGAACAATGACTATCACTTTTCAGTGTTCAGCTGTCAGGGCACTAAGGCATTCCAGACCAGAAACAAGACACGCCACGTGCCAAGGAAAACCTGAGCAATGCAGCCTCCACCCAGGCAAGAGGGACTGGAAGGTCTCCGCAGAGCTCCACATCTTTTTGAAGCTGGCCACCCGGGCTCCGTTTGGACACCAGCCTTCCTGAAGCTCGGAACATAAGCCGCATCTCCAGCTCAGCCCAATAATTAGCTTTTCCCAGGCACAGGCCGCGACATCCACCAATGTCACACCCACTTGCTGTGGTCACCAAGATGGCAGGCGGCCCAACTGGAACCAATATTGCCAAGTGTCCCGTAGACACTGCCTGGAGTCCAAAGACACTGTGCTTTGTTCTAAAGCTTCTGGGACTGTTGGGTGGGTTTTCTGTTCCCCGGGGAAACAGTTCGGATTTGAATCCCCAAATCCAAGACTGTGAATGCCAGAGATAAACTTAGAGATGCAGGGTAGGTGAGCAGTGACTTCCCTCTCTGGTGCCCAAGGTAGAGATTACTAAGCAATTACGTGGCCTCAGATTCTCAAAATGGTCGTCTGAGCAGGTATTTATCAATAGATTCTGGTTTTACTCTGAGATGAAACTTATTTCCATCCCTGACCTGAATCAAACCCATCATTTTCTGGTGAGGCGTATGAGATCCAAATGGGAAGTGAATTTGCTAAGGGCCACACACAGTTTATATCAAAACCCAGTCTAGAGTCCAAATTTCTTGATACAAAATCCTGGGTTCATCCCTTTTGCCAAAATAAATTTCTATTCCCTCCCCCTTTTCATTATTTCCTTTTCTTCAGCTCTCTCACAAGAGCCTCTAACCAGGACATGTTTTGTTCGAAAGATAGTACATTCCAGCTCTGGGAAAACTGTGAGTCAGCAGTGCTCCAAGTCTGGAACGTTTCCAAAAGGCCACACACAGAATTGCTGATTCAAGCTGTGGGGGGAACCCACCCCAGGATGTGGGGCGCACGGTGACAGAGTGGAGAGCCGTGCAGTGGTTACAGAGGGTGCACCCCAGCTCCAGGCTGCGCCTTGGCACCGAAAGCCTCCCTCCTAGGCTGGGAGAGCACGGTTGGCAGGTTGACTTGCAGGGGACAGACAAGCAAAAGTTTCCTAAAATGAGAGTCAGGGTCAAAGTCAGGAGGTTTCAGCACAGGAGAGACTCAGTGCTTCCTTCTGCTTCCCCATCCTCCTATATTTCTTAATGATAAATGATAATGACAGTGATGGTGATGTCGATGACATTGATGATGATGGCCACTGTGACAGTTATCATTTCAGTCCTTACAAAGCCCCTGCTTAGCAATGTATGTGCATTATTTCAGTAAGTCCTCACTCCACCCTCATGGTGTGGCTACCAGGCTGACCATAAAGTCTGGAAACATAGATGAATTTCTTTTATGCTCTTCCCACTGGGAGATGTTCTTGATGACATTAGGTATTTGCCTGTTTCCAGACTATGGATTCTTTGTAGTACTGCTCGTAATTTACAGGGGAGGAAACTGAGGCTCAGAAAGGCTGCAAGACTTGCTCAAAAGCCACAGAGCCAGGCCCACCTACCCTTAATATTTTCATAGAAGTTTTATTTTAAAAAAGGAACCAAAATACTTGCATGGGATAAGGTTTGACCTACGTGGTGCACAGTACTTTTTTTTTTTTTCACTAGTTGCCAACATTTAAAAACTGGGTGATTTTACAATATCCAGATCCCTGGACTTTCTTAAGATGTCGGAAGATCTGGACAAGTGCGCATGCAAGCTGGCACGGCTGCAGCTGGAGCCAGGCAGCTGCGACCTCCTTAAAGTGGGTACGTACCCTCCTCTTGACCACAGCCCTGCCCTGCCCATCTCTTAAGCACTATACTTTATTGCTACCCCCAAAAGAAGGTACCATTTTACCCACTGGACAGCTCATTCATCATGACCCCGCCCTCACCCCCCATCTCGAGAAAGAGAATTCAGTATGCGGTGACTTGAGCGCAGAAACAGAAACGCCCCAACAACCACGAGAAAGTTAGGGACTGCCATTTATTCATTTAGGGGCCTCTACCTGGAGCTCAACGGCCTTGACATCTTGGGGGTGGCGGGTGGGAGGCTTCGGTGCACAGGGCAGAACAGGAGGACCTTAGTAGTGCCCACTGTTTTCTCGATTCCTGCACGGCCACCTCCTGCAGCTGCCTGTGAACTGGCTGTTTGTCCCTAACGCTCCCGGAAGGAAGCGCTCTCATCACCCACGACAACAGACTTGGCCCGAGGAGCCAGGACGTGTGCAGGGCGCGGGCCCAGCTCTCCTTCTGCAAAGGGCAGCCCCAAAGCTGCGGAGACAGGAAGATGGGAAGAAAGCACAGCCTGGGGCAGAGCATCCTGTGGGCCACCGACAAAGCCCCAGCTGGGAAAAGGGAGGAGGCGGCCAGAGGAAGGGGGTCCGGCGGGGCGCAAGGATTTTGTACAATGAGCTCCTTTCATCAATGAATAGAGGACTCTCCTCAACTCAGTCTCAATGGCTTTGTTTCTGAAACGACCCATTCTACACCCAGAAAGCCAAACTTGCCAGACCCTGTGCCAAGGTCAGGCAAGAGCCTGAGATCCCCAGGGAAGCTGATGATCAGCACCCAGGAGATGATCACTGTGCTCAGTGCCGCTGCTGACCAGAGCGCCACAATGACCCCCTTTCATGTTTATGCTTTCCTGCACTGGGGCGGGAGGTGGGGGACCCTCACTCACACGTGACACGCTTGGCATAACTGTAGGATCTATTCAGGATAGTAAGTATTCCCTTCCCAGGAACTTCACTGAGACATCTGTGCAGAGGAGACAGGGCAGGATGAGAAAGGACTGGAGAAGCAAGGTGCAATTTAAAGTTTGCAGTCTCACGTCCACGCATGATGCCAGGCGCAGGATGCAGTGGGAATCAACAGTGAGGACCTGGCAGTGGCCTCCGCTGAGCAGGCATTTGGAGAATATCACCTTGAAAGATGATATTGCACACGTAGCAAACAGCAGGCTGGGGGCCTACGGGCAGGATACAGCTCAGATGTGTTTTGTTCAGCCTGAGCCATGTTTTTTTTAAAAAATGCTACATATGATGTCCACTCTTAAAGTTCAGGAGGTTTCATGTAAAACTGCAAAGTTATTGCCTGGCCGGGCATAGCTCAGAGGTTGAGCATCCACCTAGGATCCAGGAGATCACGGTTCGATACCCGGTGAGGGCACATGCCCGGGTTGTGGGCTCAATCTCCAGTCTGGGGTATGCAGGAGGCAGCTGATCAATGACTCTCTGTCATCATTGATGTTTCTCTCTCTCTCTCCCTCTCCCTTCCTCTCTCTGAAATCAATAAAGATATATATTTTTAAAAAACCTGCAAAGTTCTGGCATTTCTTGGAAAATCATAAGAAATGGCCACAAATCCATTACTTCCATAAGGCACTGACTGTCTGGATCTGGGAGGAGCTGTCCCCCTTAGAAGGGGCGTGCATCTCCAGCTTGTCACAGCTCCCATCCCCTCTTCCCCACATGCTTCCCTCACTAAAGCTGCCTGTGTCTGCTGTGGGCACTGGAATTTGCAGTCTCTGGTTTTTCAAGTCCTAACACTCTCAGTGGAGGACCTGGGGTTGGACAGAAGTATGGGATGTGGACCGTAGACTGGCTGTAAAGTAAACTTGACCACACAACCGAGGACAGTTTGACTCAAGGGGAATGTATGAGCACACACCCAGGAACACAGGGTCAGAAGCCGAGTCTGTGCCCAGGATAGGAGCCGGGGTCCTGTGCTCTCACCCCCTGTGCCATGTATCATTTTCACAACTTGTCCTGCTTCCCCAAGGCCAAGGACTGTCTTTGTTTTTATGCTTAAGAAGCCTGGACATTGCCACATAAGCAGCACTTGGTAAGTTCTTGTTGAACCCAAATCAACCAACCCTCAAGTCACCTTGGGTTGGAATCTAGGAGGTGAGTGCTCTGAACCCAGCCAACTTATGAGTTGTAGGATGTTTGTCTGGCTGCAAGTCAAGTCTTCCCCTCAAAGATGAGCCTTGGAAATGAAAGACAAGTTCAATCTACTGATCCGCTCATGTCTGAGGAAGCAGAGAAGTTCATCTTCATGTAGCATATCTGAGGAGCTATGGTCTGTTGGGAAGACATTACATGTACTGACTTCAAAAAACGAAAGTCACGTCCCAATTTATCCAAAGATATGAAAACTCAACAGAAACAAGCTAGGTCCCAAAGAGTGGTGGGGAATGCAGCGTGTTATTGCAGCTCTCCAGGTCTAAGAAGGTGGACTGAGGTTAACTACATCTGCTTCTGCTGTATGTAGCAAGGACCATTTTTCTCCAGCTCTGTATGAGTGTGTGTGTGTGTGTGTGTGTGTGTGTATGCGTACACGCACATGCAAACATTCGTGAGCATTCACATGCATGTATGTGTGGTCTCGTACATCCAAAGCCCTCCTAAAGAGCTGCAGTGGGATCTATAGATTTTGTTGGCCTAACATCCCTCATTTGGGGGAATTTCCCGAATTGCCTCACTCAAATGGCTGCTGGGGGAGGGGAAGCCAGCTTCAGGAGAGAGGCCACGAAGGAGATCTTTATTTCTGAGCCATGACAGAAGCGAGAAAGGAAAAGCAGGCAGGATTCCATTTCTGCACTTTGCATTTAGATATAATTATTCATGCAGGAGCATCTTTAAACACCAAAAGGGGGAAATATTACAGTTGTTCTGATTTCACACGCTAAATGTGTTTACATGCTAACAGCATTTCTCAGGGACAATTATCTTATTACTAGTGCACTAATCTTTTCAATCTTTTCAGCACAGTTTACAGCTGCAGAGCTCAAAAATTACAGCTAATTAAGACCCTGCTTTCCGCAGGTATGATGAACTACTGGCACATTTTATCCAAGTGAAAGAAAATTATTTAGGGGAGAGGGTGGGAATGGGGGTGGGCACAGAGTCAAAGATAAAGAGAAGACACTGTATAGCTTCCATCAGTTTGAGGGCTCAAACCCTCCCAATGCCAGTATTCTAGGATCCAGTAGACAAGTTCCATGAATGGAGAAGCCTACAGAATTCAGGACCAAGGACAGATGGCCAGGGTCATGTAAGGCGAAAGTGGGTATTTTGCATTAGGTTATCTATTTCCATTTATTATAGTCTTCCAGGTGACTTCAGCATAGAGCAGTGGCTGAGACCACGGATTCTAGCATCCGATTACCTGTCTCATATGCTGGCTCAGTCAACTGCTCTGTCTGACCTTGAGCAAAGTACCAGCCATTTGGTGCCTCAGTTTCCTCGTATGTGAAAGAGGGACAATAATAATATCTACCTCCCTGACCACTTCCTGTCAGGATTGATAGAATTAACGTTTGTAAAGAACTTGGAATAATGTCTGGTTCATAATGATCATCAAATAAGTATTTCTTTTATTTTTTTTACTCTTCACCTGAGGATATGTTTATTGATTTTAGGGACAGGAAGGGAGAGAAAGAGAGAGGGAAAGAAAGAGAGAAAGAGAGAAACATTGATATGAGAGAGAAACATCGACTGGTTGCCTGTCGCATGCACCACAACCTAAGTATGTGCCCTGACCCAGAATGGAATCAAACCTGCCACATCTCAACCAACTGGGCCACACTGTCCAGGGCTAAGTACTTCTTTTAAAACGTGTGGACTGCAAGGCTGTAACATACCTAAACAACATCTGTTTCTAGTATGTTCTTGACCTCACTCATACTAACTGCATTATGAGCCATTTGAGAACCACTAAGACATAATCACAGCTGCATTTATTGTGTCTGCTGGCAATACATTCTCCAATTACTCGTCCTGCGATCTCCCCAGCTGCCATGTAAAACCAGGACCTTGGATCATCCATTACTATTTTTTGTTTTGTTTTGTTTTAAATCACAGAGATATGGACTGCTTCCTAAAGGGCTATTGTGGGAACCTGGGTTTACGGTCCAGCTCCTCAGAACCCAAGCACAGCTCAGGCATCCCTGTTCGTGGCTTGTGAGGAGCTTCTCACGGTGCCTGGACCACTAAATTTCATCAGGCACCTGCTGTGTGACTCAACCTGGGCTTGGCTGCCTACAGTCCTATCTTTTTTTGAACTTTCACACCAATCCTGTGAATAATGTAGAGTAGGTAACACTGATCCCATTTTATAGATGAGGAGACTGAGGCTTTAAACAATTCTTCTATGAGCTCATAGGCTGCTAATGAAACAAAGCCACAATGTGGCACAAACAATGAACATTCTCTCCTTCAGCATTTTCTTAAGGTACCTGGCTACTGGCTACTACTAGTAGAACTAACGGTAATCACCACCACCAGCATCAATGTATACTAAGTGCCAGGTACTAGTATGTGTTAACCACCAACATGTGTTATCTCACTTCATCCTCACAACTACTCCCTCTATAAATTTTTTAGCCCCCATTTTACAAATGAGGGAACTGTGCTCAGAGAGGTTATGCATCGTGCCCAAAGTCACACAGCTGCAAAGTGTTAGAGCCAGAACTTGTCCAAATTCAAGAGACCTGTCCCCAGATGCACAGCTCTTGAATGTTGTTCTTCAGCTTCTCATAGTGCCTATGACATCTGACAACTGTGGCCTTTTCAATGAACACAGAAGATATAACAAGAGATGGAGCAGGGGTTGACTGATTCAATCATCATATATCAACTGATGACAAAATTAGTGATTTAGTTCCATTTGTGATAAATGCTGCCAAAGAGGACATAAAGAGGGCATGAAACAGAGGAACTTCAACCAGGGTGTGGGAGCCAGAAGATTCTTTCAGGAAATGAGAATGAAACTGGACTTCAATGAGCAAGAATCAATTTGTAGGAGACGAAAGACAGGATAAGCATTTTAGGCAGAAGGAACGGTATTAATGAAGGCTTTGAGGTGGGAAACCACACGTCATTTTGTTTGTTTGTTAATCATCACCCAAGGATATTTTTTTCCATGGACTTTTAGAGAGAGTAGAAGGGAGGGATGGAGGGGGGAGAGAGACACATCGACTGGCTGCCTCCCATAGGCACCCTGACCGGGGCCAGGGATGGAACTTGCAACCCAGGTACATGCCCTTGGCCAAGAATCAAACCTGTGACCCTTCGGACTTGGGCTGATGCTCTAACCACTGAGAAACACTGCTCAGGGCAACCATACATCATTTTAAAGAAACAGAGAGAGAAAACCCAAACCTAGAATGTGGATGGGTGAGCGCCATGCGATGAGGTGGGCAGGGAGTCCCCATGGTTCCCAGGAAGGAGTTTGGCTCATATTTGAAGAGCATCAGGGAATCACTGACAAGGTTTCATGAGAAGTTTCATGAGAAGCCAGCTTCCAGTACCACCAAAGTCATATTTACATACTTGGCTTTCTGTAATCAGATCCAAATATACATCTGAAAAACAACTCAGTGAACCAACACACTGAAGATCTTTCAAGCAATTTCTATTTCCCATTTTTAGGAATCACAACACACCCCACACAGTCTATGCCATGGGCTGCTCCTACCTACCAAGCTTTACAAATTACTCAGTCCTCATAAATGTTACAGATAATGAAAAATATCAAGTTGTGACATGTTGCAGCAGATTAGAGTCTGATAAAATATCTCTCTTCTGTCTTAAAAAAAAAAAAAGAGGAAAAATCAGTCTAGGTTAGACAAATATCAGTCGGCAACTCAGTTCTATAGCTTAGGAAAATGCTACAGGCATTTGTAGGTTGAAAAAGATAAATAGCAACCCCACCCCACACTGCACCCCACACACAACCAAATTGTACATACTACTTCTTGCAAGCTCCCATTTACTGACACCTACTGTGTGCTCTGCGCCCTGGTTTATTTCAACCTCGTAACTAGTGTGACCATCATTTCAACTGGCCTGGGACTGAGAACATGAGTGTTGAGTACTAAATTTAAGAAAGTCCCAAACTAGGACAAATTAATTGGTCACTCTACTGACAACAACTGTGGGTATTAATATAAAGAGAACACAGGCTCAGAGAGATAAAGACACTTGTCAACATCACACAGCAGGTAAGAAATGGGGACCAAGGTTCAAATCCTGTGTACAAGATAGCCAGCCTGCTCTACCCCCTGGAGAAAGACTTTGAAAACCACTTGGTTTGTTCACTGTCCCCCCAACGCCCCTCAAGATCCCCCAACACATACATCCCTATTGGGAAGGCTGAACTCTTTGCCTTGGTGGGATGAAAGCTATGATCCCATGCAGTGAGGTCACCCTCTCCATGATTCCCTGTTTCGAAGATAACCAGAATGATCAGGGGGCCCCCAAGACCCAGACATGACTTATTTTTTATTTCTGGCTTAACCACTTGATGTCTGAGAGCTGTGAGTACTTGAGCACCCCAACTCACGCCGGAGCCATCTCGCCTAGAAGGCAAAGGCTGAGCAAATGGCTCCGAATCACCCCGCTGGGGTGCAGAGCAAGGAAAGGAATTAGTGATCTCGGCTGAGTTCTAGAATCAAAGAGCGACAAAGAACCTAGAAACTATTACCTCCAGCTGTGCTCACTGTACAGGGAGAAAAACTGAGGCTCAGAAGAACAAAGAAGATACCCAGAGTATTTCTATTGTTCCTTTTGTCCGTTGCTTTTTTCTCTATAGTTGAATTTGAATAGGCCAAGCGTGTACACTCTGATGTTAGGGGTTTTCACCCGTCTAGGCATGGCTTACAGCTGACACTCAATAAATGATCAGTGAATGAACGAAAGTCAGCAAGCACTTAGTAGGCACACTGTTTGAGGGACAGTGTGTGTGTATGTGTGTGTAAGAGACAGAGAGAGAGATTGTGGTTCCCATACCAAACGGGTGCTCAATTGTTCCAAGACACTTTTCATTTCTACAAAAAAATATCATTTTACTATAATAACCTCTTAAACAATATACTCTGTAATCTCGATTATGTCCATTGGATTTGCTCAAAGAGGCCAGGTCCTTGCAGGGAAATCTGAAGTTTCTTTCTGCTGAGTCGCCAATAAGTGACCATTTTCCAAAAGGTGGCCTTTTTAACACAAGCCTGTATCATTTAACCTAAAATCCTCGTTTGTGTTCTAACAAGATGCTTCCTTCTAATTGAGATAATTTCTAGGAAGATATGGCTAAAGGTTTCCTTTCCTTCAAATAAAATAACAGCTGTTATTTACTAAACATCTATTATATGCCAGGTAGTGTACTCCCCTTAACTCATTTTAATTCTCATTTTCACCTTCATGGCAATAGATATCCCCAGTTCGCAGCTGAGAAAACTGAGGCTAAGAGACAGCGAAATAACTGGTTCAGTGTCACAGAGCTAGTAAAGTCTGAGCTGGGATTTGAACCTGGATCCCAAATCCAGCTCTTTACATTATGTCCTATTAATCTTAAAGCCCATCTCTGCCCTCTACTTTCTTGTTAGTATGTTTCCATGCACAGAAAACTCCAAGAAAGTGAATTTTTACCACCAAGGAGTTGCCATACCTCTATCCTCTCTCAGCTTTATCACAACCACTTTGCAATCACAGGCACATTGCAAGGATCCTGATCCTCAACTGCTTCATCTATTAAATGGGTATAACTCCCAACTAGCCCCCAGTACTGTAGCCAGCAATAAAGGAGAATGCATCTTCCTCTCTCAGGACTGTCTAAGGCCAGCAGGGCTTCCTGCAGGACGTCAATCTCAGCAATCTTTCAAATGCTCCCCTGGGCAAGCCGCCCAACCCACCATGGCCAGCTCCAAGGAGTTACCTCCTAAAATAAACCGTGCTAACTCCAGTTAGCTCACCATCAAGGCTATATATAGAAGGAAACACAAGAGTTCCCATCTGGCAGCAGCTTCTCCAAAACTCAGCGCAAACGGCTATTTTCTAACGTGATCTGCAGCATCTGACTGGCAGCTTTAAATCACAGAGGCCGGCTGGGAGCTGGAACACCCTGGAAGTCAGCACAGTCTGTGTGAGCAGCGATGCCCCAAGGGCCTCTGAACAAATCATTACCGCAAGAAAATTCAAGCTTTTCCCAGGGAGGGTGCTGGAGAGAAATTAGATAGGGTGTGGTGGGTGAGGGCTGCAGGGAGCCACGCCAGGCCTGTGGACGTGTGGCCTGCCCCTGGGCACGTCCTGGGGTAGTCGGTGGTAGAGGGCAAATATCTGTGCGCCAGGGGTCCCACATTTTTCTAAAGCCCATGGTCTCCTGGGGACTGGCTAGAAGCGCAGTGCAGGCTTTCAATGACCCATCCTCGAAATGAAGGACACACACACATTCACACATGCACACTTGCATCCAAAAAGGCACACACTTAAACCCACTCTCAAGACACACTTGAAAATGTTGGCATTTACCCCTGGAGGGTATACAGGAAATTGAAGCAATGATTCCTTGTAAGAGAGACTGGAAGAAGGAATTCTACCTCGTTTGTATCTTTCTTTCACAGGTGAATCTTCCTGTCACATGCTTGTGCTCCTATTTGAAAAACAAATGCCACTTACAATGGAAGGAGAGTATGGTGTTCCCTCAAAAAATTAAATATAGAATTACTATACATGCCAGTAATTCCACTTCTGGATAGATACCTAAGAGAATCGAAAGCAGAGACTTGAACAGATGTGTGCACACCCTGTTCCTAACAGGATTACTCACGATAGTCAAAAGGCAGAAACAGCCCAAACGCCCACTGACGAGTGAGTGGATAAACAAATTGTGGTATATTCAGAAATGGACTATTACTCATCATTAAAAAGGAAGTTCTCACACCCGACACATGCTACGACACGGACTCATTTTACGCTACGTGAAATAATTCAGACACGCAAAGACTAATCCTGTGCGATTCCACTTATATCAGGTATCTAAGGGAATCAAAATCAGAGAGACAGAAAGTAAAGGGCGGCTGCAGGGGCTGGGGGAGCGGAGAGATGGGGAGCTGGTGTTTAATGCTACAGATCTTCTGTTGGAGTTTGGGGAAGATGAAGTCCTGGAGACGACGGTGGTGATGGTTGCACATCCATGTGAATGCGCTTAATGCCGCTGAACCGCATACTTAAAAATGGTTAAGATGGTAAATTTTGTTATGTGCATTATACCACCATAAAATATGCGAGAGACAAAAAAAAAAAGGAAGAATAAAATAAAACCAATAAAAATGGGTACTTAGGGCTAAAAGGGAGGGAACATGATGGAGACAGGAATCTAAATAAGAATTCCCCAAATGTGTTCTAGATTTGATATTGAAATCACGGAGAGGTTTAAGCTAGTTATGAAACAATTTTTTTTTTTAAAAAGCAACTGCATGAGGCATTGGAGGGGGGAGGAGACTGATGAATAGCTTTTGTTTTCTTCTGCAAGTTTCCCGTGTAGGTAACAGCCCAAATTTCCAAACAGGAGAGAACACACACTGCGGTACAGCTATATAATGGAATCCTACTTGGCAATGAAAAGGAACGAACTACGGCTAGAGGTGCCAGTGTGGGTGAACGTCACAACAGGAATGTGGGGGGAAAGGAGGCAGGCGACAAGGAATGCACCCTCTGCTAGTCCCTTTACATGAAACTCGAGGAAATCCTAACTAATCTACTGTGACAGAAAGCAGATCGGTGGTCGCCGGGGAATGGGTGTGTGGGCAGGATGGTATTACGGGGATGAAGTTCATGATCCAGTCACTGCAGTGAGAGTGGCCCAGGTGGACACATACAGCAATACTCATCAAACCGTACACTTCAATATGCGCACTTTATCACCCGTCAATTAATCCTCAATAAGGCTGGACCAAAAATCGTTTAAAGAACCATTTCATGCTATTCCATTAAAAAAAAAGAACTTATAAAAGGTACACTGTAAAATAAAATGAGGGGGCTGAAAAATTTCTAACCTGCTAGCGCTGTCGTCTACAAATTATGGTTCTAAATCTAGGCAAACACTACAAAGGAGAATGGAAGACTACTAGAATTAACTTATTTACTAAGCCAGTAACAACAACAGCCTTCATGTACTGAGCTCTGACTTGGAGCCAGGCGCTGTTCTCCAAGCACAAATCCTCACAGCAAGCCTATGAAGCAGTCCCTGGTTTTCTTCCCATTGAACAGATGAGAAAACTGAGACACAGAGAGGCCATCTGTCCAGACTCTGAACCAGGGCTGGGTCATTCTAGAATCCATGCTCTCACCCGCTGTGCCAGGCCTCTTTCCTCACTTATTATTGAGCACCTACTATGTGCCAGACCCTCTCTAAGGCTGGATTCATGGCGACAGAAGCCACTTTCAACCACAGGCTGCACGAAGGGGCAGGCAAAGATGCCAGGCGTGGCTCATTTTCATCTCTGGGGTTGCAGGCACCATCACCCCCACCACAGGTGCAGAGAGCTCTTCCAGGGCCAGGTACAGCAAGAGGCATTTTAACGCCCCAGGGATTGTCTAAGGCGGCCCTGCCCCATGGAACTTTCTATAATGGTATAAATGTTCTATATAGAGACTGTCTAAGACGGTACATAGCTACACGTGGCTGCTGATCGCTTAAAATGTGGCTGGTGCAGCTAAGGAGCTGAATTTCTAATTTTTTTATTTTTATTTTTTAATCCTTGCCCCTGGATATTTTTTCCATTGCTTTTCAGAGAGCGGGAGGTGGGGTGGGGAGAAACGCTGATGTGAGAGAGACACATCGACTGGTTGCTTCCGGCTTGTGCACTGACCAGGGCCAGGGATGGAGCCCTTGGCTGGAATCAAACCGGGGACCCTTCAGTCCACAGGCCGACGCTCTAACCACTGAGGAAAACTGGCTAAATGTGGGTGGAACTGCATTTCTAATTATATTTGATTTTAATTAATTTGCTTGTAAACAGCCACACTTACCTAGTGGATACAATACTGGACAGCACCCATCGAAAGGATTGTTCGTCTCCCTATGTCAGTGGAGAATAGCAGGGAGGGCTAGACACAGGGGAAGGTTGGCATCTCAGAACATGAGGCCTGGCTAGAATGAGGCCAGCACAGCCACTGGGAGGTGAGCTCAGCAGCCCCATGCACTGCAGAGGAGCCAGTCTGCCTCTGAACACACCTGTCCACCTATGACCAGCCAGGGCGCTGAAGGCCACGTGGACACACCCAAGCTCAGGCACAGGTGGTAAGAGTCCCCATCATGGGCACTCTCTATACAACAGCTCCTGTGCAAGATGCTTTAGGGCTTAACATCCTGCTGGGGACCCCAGAGGGAGCTCTGTCATCCCCATTTCCCGGGTGAGGAAACCTAGGCTCAGAGAAGTGGAGCAACCTACTCGAGGTTACAGTACTTGGCAGAGGCAGGATTTGAACTCAGAGGATCTGACTGCACACGACGCTTTCCAGACCTGTCTCCCAAGATACAGGCATTTCTCCCTGCCTGCTCTGAGATGCATCTGCTTGCTTCCAACAATCTGGCAGCAGAGATTTTGTTTTGGTGGAAGAAAGGCTGGTTTTCCAAGGTAGGAGCTGGGAAAGGCATAGGCAGGATCCAAGGTGAAAGGACAGTTCCTTCTACACCAGCTGCTCAGGACAAACAGAGGAAGTGCAGCTTAGCTCCAAGTTCTTGCTATCATTCCCTAGTTCCAAGTTCTTGCTATCATTCCCTAGTTCCAAGTTCTTGCAATCATTCCCTAGTTCCAAGTTCTTGCAATCATTCCCTAGTTCCAAGTTCTTGCAATCATTCCCTAGTTCCAAGTTCTTGCTATCATTCCCTAGTTCCAAGTTCTTGCAATCATTCCCTCCACCAGGAATGCCTTCTCTTCCTAACTCCCCCTGGAGAATTCTTATTTATCCTTCCCAATTCACCTCATTTTTTCTCTGATACCTTTCCTGGTCTCCCAAAGATGCGCTGACCACCCCTCCTTCCCTAGCTCACAGCTGTCACCATCACCGCCAATCACGAGTACCTTGGAATGACTTCCTTCTTGGCCCTGATCTTCCTCAAGATTCGTGATGGGCGGGGGCTGTGCTTTACTCACCCCTGTTCTCCCAGAGCCAAAAATGGTGCCTGACATATGGTCCCTGCACAGCAAATGTTGACTCTGAACGGCAATGATAAGATAAAGGCATTAAACAAAAGGAACATTTAAATGGTAAGAGTTGAATTAAGAACTGGCATATGTCAAAGGGAGAGTTGTATGTTTCAAGGTCTCGGGCCCTGGAACCATTTCAGCTGCGTCTAGCTGTGTGTCTTAACCTCTCGGAACCCCTCAGTTCCCATCCGTAAGGTGGAATAACAGTAGGACCCGCCTGAAGGGATTGCTGTGAAGGTAACTTCGCTAATAATGTATGGAAAGCACTTGGCCTGGAGCCTCAGGTCAGACAAAGCGTTTAGTAAACATTTGCGTGCGTTAGCAAGCCACCTGGAGGAATGACTGAGGCTTCACAGTTCACACAGGGCAAGACCTCCAGCCCTGGCTAGCTGCGGGCCCAGCATATCAGGATGAAAGCATGTCAGAATGATGGAGGAGCCTGCACCACCAGCCCCAGGTACCCAGCTTCCTCTTGAGCTCCTACCATTCTGAAAGACTATACCCACTCGGCTTTCTCAGCTGGCCAGGCCTGAGTCTCCAGGTTCCTTAGAAAAGAGGTCACGGAACAGCCAGATATTTTAACTTCCACATATATTTTGGTTTGGGGCTGCTAAGCGCTTTAATAATTTCAATTAGTTGCCAATATCTGAAATTCAGGAAGACTGTGCATTCAAATTCTTGATGTCTGACCTTGAAAAATCCAATCTGGCCACAGTGGGTCTGCAATTCCAGTTGGCCAGAGCTGCTAAGCAACTGACCACTTCGGATGGGTGTGGGCACTTTCAATCCCCGGGTGGCCGCCACGATCACACTCATTCTCACTACCTGCCCTGCTCAGAAGACATCCAACTTTGCAAGTCCTGCCCCACGTGGAGGGGTCTGGCCAGAAATAGGCACCCTTTTGCTTTATTTCTAACGGGTTAGTTAGAGGCGGGGAGCAGCTCTGAATCCGAGTAAAAATCCATACTCCAAACGCATCTGACTTCTCTCTGACATAACCAATATGTAAGGACACGATGAATAAATGGTTCTGTTTAATAATAAACTAACCGTGTCTTCGCTGCCTCTCACAGAGGAAGCTAAAAATACATCACTCGAGGACAGCTTATCTATCTCCACCCGACAGAGGGGTGTCAGGCAGTGCCGTCCTCTTCTGGAAGAGTTCCTGATTTTGGTTATTGCGGAGTCCTTGAGGGATGCAGGAGCCATCGAGACACAGGCCTGAGCATTTTCTGCATTCACTCACAGTTCAGAGGAAATGATGTGGTAGAGACATACCCAGAGGAAGAGACAAACCTATTCAGGTCACTTGCCTATCTCTTCTGAAATGTCACCTTTTCCTAGAGGGTGACAGAAAGATTAAGCTAGTAAAAGTAGGTCCCCACTCTCTGTCCCTGTTCTGGTCACACCCACACACCCTCTGTTCACTTTCCCAGCACTGTCAATCTTCTGCTTGATGACAAGCTCCATGAAGGCAGGGGTCTTGTTGGATCCAGTCCATCTCCAAACTGTGGTCTGTTTCCAGCATACTTGGCACCAAACTGACCCTTAGTGAAAACCTGCTAAATGTACCTCTGACAGACCACATGGTGCCCTGTGATGTTTCCAAACAGCCAGGGTTCACACAACAGTGTCATGCTTCTTGCCACATTTCTCAGCACCCATATAATAAATTAGTATTTTCTTCAACCAACTTCCATTTTTATTTAAATACTCCTATTTAAAAAACCCTACAACTTTACGGTGGTGTATTTAAGCCATAGAGAAGCACCGGTAATTGATCAGCTTTGGAGCTGGCCACCATATATTTGCTGTGTGACCTTGGACAAGTGAGTTCACCTCTTTGTGCTTCAGTTTCCCCATCTGTAAATAGACTAGTGAGCACCACCTTCACATGTTAGGGGTAAATGAATGAATCATGTAAAGTTAATTCATGGCAAGGACTTAGAATAGTGCCTGGGATAGAGTAAGCTCAACATGATCACTATTCCTAGTAGTATATTTATAGGAAAAAAAAAACAGTAGCACTTGCAATATTAAAATAAGTGCTTGACAACTAAAACAAAAGTCATTGATATAACAGCTCAAAAAGCACTTTTGAAGACACAGGCTGAGCCTCTGCTTTGCCACTACCCAGCTGTACAAGGTCTCCCTCTCCCCAGGCCTCCATTCTCCCACCTTTAAATGAGGATGTTGGGTCAGACACTCTTAAAAATCTATTCATCTTCCAGCTCTGAATCTGGGACTCTCAATCCATGGATGACCCTACCTTAAAAGAAATGAAATCAGAAAAACTAAAAAGCTGGGGGTGTAGGGGAGAAGGTTATTCATACTCCAATGGGATTTGCTCTTACAAAAGGATTACTAGCAGAGTTGCTTTAAATAGCAGTGTAAGCCTGGTTTATGGATTACTAAATACTTCATGTAGAGGTGGAGGGGCCCAGGAACTGGGAGCAAAAGCATTATTAGACCCAACCAGAAAAAAAAAAAGTGCTTGTTTTGTCTTAAATGATAACCGGTATCAAGAGAAACTATTTCATTTCAAAGACCCTATTCACCCAATATCCTGGGTGCATGTCAATCACATTAAAGCGGTGCTCCTGTGTCTATGAGCCAGTTTGGAGCAGTAATCCAGGACATTTATTTTTAAGCCCCTACATAAGAACACTGATGATTTATTAAATGTAGTGAGTGCTTGTAATGTACCAGGTGCTGTTGAGCATGTGAGGTGCATTATTTCATCTAATCATCAAAGCAACCCAATGAGGTAGGTATCGTTGTTACCGTCATTTTGTAGATGAGGAACCTGAGGCTAAGAGTGCGGACATGATTCACCCTGAGCAAGTGGATGGCAGAGCGAATATTCAAGCCAAAGTACAGGAAGCAGGCACTGAGGTTAGATTATAAAAGGTAGGTACTCTGTCTCAAGGAGGACACAGGTACAGAGAAGGATGATAAATAGCCTGGGGGAGACTTTTATGGGAGCAGAGGAAGGAGACATCAACAGTCCAAGGTGTGCTCAAATCCAGATGTGACCACAACCAATCCCCAGTTGCTAGTCCATATTCCAACACCTCTAAACATGCAATGCCCAGATTCGACTTCCATCCTTCATGTCAGGGAACCTTTCTGAGTACACACTAGTCTACCCTGGGGGACTTTACTTTCCCAAAGGTGGGCTATGGGTCTGGGATGAGAAGAAAGAAAGAGAAACTCTCCTGCAGGGTCTCTCTCAGGGCTGACACTACCTTGCCCAGCTAACTGGGAGCTTCTTGCTGCCTCATTTTCTTCCTGTGAAAAATGGGGATATTAGCTGCCCCCCACCTCCCTCGGCAAGGAAGCGCGGGTGATTAATTAGGTAACATCTGTGAAGCACTGCCAGCTTTCTGGAGAAGGGCACCTTGGGAGAGAGCTATAAAAACACGGAGGAGCAGGCTATTATCAGCACCATCATTATTATCATCATTTTCATCAGGACATTCTCCTGCCTAAAGACTGCAGTGGCTCCCCACTGCCTGAGAAGAAGGCGCAGTGAGCAGCCTGGCAGGCGAGGCCCTAGGTGCCACAATAATGCAGAGAAAGCCTTTAAAACAAACTCAATCAGCACGAGCTGCTTGGGGTTTTGGTTAATAATCATTCACTTCCAGGGTGATCTAAAAGGATGGCTATTAGAGCAGAAAGATAGAGAACGGAGTGGGGACATTGTGGAGCTGTGCTGCAGATAAATATGTAGCCTGGGAGTGTGTTTGTGTGTAGACAGCCAGACACACGATGCTACTGATTCACATTGCATCTGCTCTCTCCTCAGCCCCAGGACATTATCACGTCATCTCCTCTTAAGCAAGATGAAGGTTAAGCCTAAAATACATTCAGGATAGCCCCTGGCCACTGACAAGTTAAAAGAAAAAAGAAATTTAACAATACAACCCACCAGCCCAACTCCCCCACCCCACCCCAAGAATAAAAACGGATAGGAAACAAGACAGGATGGAGAAGCAGGAGTTAAACAAAATGTGTGCCGGAAAATTCTCTACTAACTTTCTATCGTCTGCTATAATCAGCGGCAAGCAAACCTGTTTTAAATTTACCGACAGCTTTTTAAGCTGCCACCTAGCTCTTGAGGTATTTTTAGTCAAGTAGAAATTCATTTAGGCCCAAAAGTCAGGAAATGGAATCCTGTCAGGTGTTGTTCTTACAGAATTCCGGTCATGCCCTTTGTCTGCCATCTGCACCACTTCTCATTTGCGCACAATTAAATAATCACTGCAGCCCCAACCTCTATGGCATCTTCCCACAGGGGGAACACTGCCAGGAAGTCAACGCCAGGCTTAAGAGATCTCTTCTCAAAGCCAATGTCACTTCCATCAGCAGGAACAGACTTCTGCGGGGAGGGGGTTGCAAGAAAAATAGGGCCCTGCACCAAAATGACAGACAAGTTCCGCTTTCCCCACTCAAAACAGACGTATCCAGTAAGGCTGCGGCTATATATATACTTCAGCTGCCAGAAGGAGCTAGGCAGGCAGAGGAGGAAGGAAATTAAAACAATACCACCGGGCTAGAAGCAACGAGAAGGTACCTAAGTCAACGGGAGAACCACCCACCCTGGTGCTCAAGCCAAAAACGGAGAAGTCACCCTTGATTCCTCCTTTTTTTAGGCCCCCCCCCCCCATCCATCCAACCCGTCTCCACCTCACTGGCAAGTCTAACAGCATCTACTACAAGATGTGTCCACAACTGTCCACTTCGGATCTTGACCATCCCCAAGGTCATTTCAGATCACGACACCTGTTCAATTCCCACAGTCCTGTCTCCACCCAGCAGCTGGAGGGACCTTCATAAAATCATAAACCAAATAATACACAAAATAGTGGATGATAAATCAGAGATTCCCATCTCGCTGGGAATAAAACCTAAACTCTCCAATCTGGATCCCAAAGCCCCACGGGATCTCGCACCTGCCTGATCCTCAAGTTCACCTCACACCACTCTTCCCTTGTCCTCTGGTCACCAGGACTTCTGTCCCTCTCCGCAACAGGCCATCCTCTCTGATGCCTCCAGGCATTTTCCCTCTACCTGGAATGCTTTTCATTCAGCTTTCTGCATGGCTTCCTGGGTCCCTCAGGGGTCAGGTCAAATATCACCTACCCAGAGGGCCCTCTGGTGACGGCCACCTCCATCACTACATACTGCTTTAATTCCATGTAGGACACTTATCATTTTAATTCTTCCGTTTCAGACGTCTGTGTCTTGTTCGCTGTTGCACACTCAGCATGCTAACAGTATCCACCCCTAGCTGATGCTCAAGAAGTATCTATTGAGTGAATAAATGACCACCGGAAGCAACACGGCTGTGGCACGTCGAGGGAACAGCTGAGTTTGGAGGATGCGATGTGCATTTCATATTATAGTCCATCTCAGTTTAGATGCCACATTTTCATTAGAAGTATGTGCTCCACATTTAGAGTTCATCAGAGTGTCAAATGAAAAAGTAGGTTCTAGAGACCAAGTTGTTCCAAACACATTTAAAAGCTTTCCAATAACTGTATCAGGTTTAAATTTAAACTAATTGAAATAAACAAAATTAAAAATTCAATTTCTCATCACACTAGGCTTATTTCCAGGGTGCGACAGCCACACGTGGCTGGTGGCCACAGTGCTGGGTGGCACGGGTGTGGTCCACAGTATAATAATCTTCCCAACAGAAAGGCACGTGTTTGGGAAAACTGCTCTGAGGCAGGAGGCAGTGGCTCCATCCTCGCGGACCTCTGGCATGACCTTGGCCATGTGTGATGCTCCAGAAGACCACGTAGGAGGACACCATTTCTAGAAGTAAAGAAGGCCATGCACAGAGGGAGCAGCATGGCAGGGTGGTGGCGAGCCCGGGGCCCTAGAGCTAGACAGTCTGGGTTTCTCGTCCCAGCAGTGCCGCTCACTAGCCGTGTGACCTTGGACACATTATTTGACCTTCCTGTGCCTCAGTTTACACATAGGTAAGAGGTCAGCACCTCACCCATAGAGGAGTTGAAAGGGTCAAATGAGAAAGTGTATAGAAAGCATATGGCACGTAGCAAGGTGTAAATATAAATCATCATAATCATTATTATTACTCATCATGACACTTGGAGCACTGCTGACAAGTACAGGACAAGGCAGGTGCCTCGGTGAAACTGAAGCCAAACTTCCAAAGCCGAGAAATTGCCAGGCGATCATTCACAGTACAGAGGACTCAAAGGGCTTTCCAAATAAGAATCAATTCACCATATTGATGTGGAATTCCTCAGGGACCCTTCCAGGAGGGACCCAGACTGTGTGTGTCCTCTCTGTCACTTACATCTGTTTGTTGGTCAATGGAAAAGTCGGTTCACGAGCCCCTCCGATCAGCAGCGGAGGCTGGGGCGGTTCACAAGGCACCAAGGCAGAGATCAACACTGTCATGGGTCTGTGAGACTTCAGGGCCGCTAAGAGGGCCAGATGTTTAAATTGGCCCCGTGCAAGCCCAAACCAGAGCTTCTGGCAGTCGGCTGCCAGATTCTTGGTGCAAGGGAAACAAAGGGCCTGCCTGGGAAAGTCTGGTGGTGTGTCCCTGCAGCAGGCGGGCTGTCGCAGTCAATCTGAAACGGTTGCAAAGCAGCATTTTTATCGCTCTCCTGGACAGGTTTGCAAAACCTGAAACAATGCCTGTCACTTGCTCAGTGATTCCTGAGCACACCCTCTGGGCGAGTCCCTGTGTTGGGCACCAAGGAGACACAGATGAAGAGCAACAGTCTGCTGGGTGAGACAGAGAGGCAAAGAGTTTACTTTAACACAGTATGAAAGCTCAGCTCTGTCTTCATTGGCTGGGTGACTTGGGACAAGTTGCTTCACCTCTAGGAGACTGAATCTTCTTCCCTGTGAGATGGGAAGAGTAGCAAGACCTTCCACATATAAACTTGTTGTGAGAAATGAGTAAATATAAATGAAGGGCTTAAAACAACTCCTGGCACACAGTAAGTGCTCAATTAATGTTTTTATTCTGAGTTGTGGTAGTACACTGCTTGTAAGGGGCTAAGTTCCAACTGTTAGAATAGCACATAAGAGGCATCAGGGGTCAGAAAACTACTAGTCCCTGGGTCAAATCCAGCTGCTGGCCTGTTTTTGTAAAAAAGCTTTATTTGAACACAGCCATGCCTATTCATTTATATGTTATCTCTGGCTGCTTTCACCTTGCAGAGACATAGTAGTCACCAAGGAAACTGAATGGCCCTCAATGTCTAAAACATTTACTATCTGGTCCCTTAAGAAAGGGTTAGCCAACCCTAATCCATTTCAAATTGCCAGGGATGACATCAGGGAAGGCTTCCTAGAGGAGGTGACAACCTAACTTCTCCTTGGTCAGTACTAATTCTTGCTTTTCACAAAATTCTCAAAGAGGAAGCTTAGACCTGCAGGTTTGGGTAAAAGAGGAAGCAAACACTGCCACCAACCCCCACCTATATCAAATTCTAAAATAGAAGGCACCAAATGGTGATTTATGGGGCCAGAAGTAGCCCGCAAACCTATTTTGTATGGCTTTAAAAACATTCAAGACAACACTGGAAGACTGGGATATAGCATGATAATCTACCTTTCTGGTTTGTTAAAAATTCCGAATATCTAGAACACTGTGGTCAAACCTCCTTCCAAGGCCCCTTTTGATGGGGTGCCTGCTCCCGCTCACCATGATCCCCACCAAATCCACTTCCTTTCCCCATTTTATGTGGACCTGTATTTGTGTCCTTTGCTCCATTGCTGTCAAACGCCTCTCACACATATTCTCTGTCCTCTGCCAATCCAGAGGTGGACAAGGCAACCGTTACCATTCTACAGATGGGAAAACCAAGGTTCAGAGAAGCTTCCTAAAGGATACCCAGCTGGCAAACGATAAAGCTGTACAGGAACCGGGGCCTCTGACTCTAGCTCACTGCCCCACTTCCAGACATTCAAACAAAAGAATCCATGATCACTACGATTTTGCTAGAGCACTTTACAGTTTGCAGAGCTCTTTCACAAAGAGTTGAGGTGAGACCTTAGAGAATGCAGCCACTCTCAGACCCATGCAGGCCGCATAACAATTAAGGAGCTTATGCTCACCAAAGGATTAAGAGGCAAGAGGTTAAAACTGCTGAAAAATAAGGAAAGAAGTGAGGAGTCTCAGGTCAGAGTCTTGGAATCTTAGGGACCCAACAAGCACTGAGTAAGTGCCTGCTGGAAGCAGGTCACAGACAGGTTCCCTTTCTGGGTTTCCCATCTCAGAGAGGCCATCACCTGCACAATAACAACACAGAGCAGACTGTGTTTCAGGAAGGGTGAGGGCAGCCCCGGCTGAAATCTAGGCGGGCAAGTGGTAGCCTTAAGGGCCCACTCAGGGCGTGGGTGGAACAGATCTGAGTGGGTAGGAGTGGGTTTTTTTCAGGGGTGGGGGGTGGAGAGTAGGTCAGCCAAGGCTCTTGAATGATGGAGTCATGTCTTTCGGCTGCCATAGCCAAGTACCACAGATCGTGTGACCTAAACAATGGAAACCTATTGTCCCAAAACTCTGGAGGCTGGAAGTCCAAGATCAAGGTGTGGGCAGGGTGGGTTCCTTCTGAGGGCTGAGGAAGAATCCGTTGCAGGCCTCTCTCCTAGCTCTGGTGATTTGTCGGCGATCTTCAGTGTTCCTTCAGCTGTTCACATGGTGATGGCCCTGTGTGCGTGTCTGTGTCCAAATATCCCCTTCTTATAAGGACACCAGTCACATTGACTTAGGGGCCCGTCCTACTCCAGTATGGCCTCATCTTTACAAGTTACACATGCAAGGACCTTCTTTCCAAATAAGGTCACATTCTAGGGTATCAAGGGCTGGGACTTCAAAATACTACATTTTGGGGGACACAATTCAACCCATAATAGACGATTTCCTCAACGTACCAGGAAAGCATGAAAACAGGAGCTGAGATTCTTAAAACCCTTTGGAGTCTCCTCCCTATGAAGAATAAAAACCTGGGTTCCCCCAGGTCTTTCAGGGCAGAATGAGAGTCCCCTGAGCTCCTCCTGCTGCTAGAAGGATCCTGAGAGTTGAGGGGGAAGGGGGACAACTCCAGGAACCCGGCACTGAGAACCCTTCTCCTTTTTCATTACACTGTGGGAAACAGAAAACTCAATTTATTTAAGAACAAAGACGCTTTAACCTGAAGTTCATTCTCCCGCCTGATGACTTCTCAGCATCTATATGCAAGAGCAGCAGACAGCATCGAGCCCCAGCCACACACGCTGAGGGCTCTAGATTGGGAAAATAATGGCATTTTCTCAACAAATTATCTCACAGCTAAAGTAATAACTTGTTTATAGACATGCCAATTCAGATTTTCATCCCCCTAACCTACTTCTAAAAAGAAGGCAGCGTTGCCCCCACAAAAAATAGCAGCAGTTTAATCACCATGTCCCCGTTCCCCCTCCCTGCCACCCACTGCTGAGCCTTTATTAATTTTAAGCCACTGACAGAGTCTCTTTGGAAACTATGTTTTCACATCTCAGGTCAACATCCTCCTGCTCTGTTCCAATAAAATACGCACCGTCACAGATAAAGCAAATATTTCTCTGGGAAGCAAAAAAACAGAGCCACTGTGCTTTAAATACAAGCACCAGGAACCAAGCCAACAAATGTCCCCAATGACTGCCATCAAGTTAACTGGTCCGCGATGGGGTTCACATTCATTATGCAACAAGGAAAGCACAGTCTCAAACTCTTTTCTGGCACTCGCAGCCTTTTCAGTCTACCGCCACGTTGCTAGGAAGGACAGGTGCCAGGAGCTCCATCAAGCATTCAGTCAACAAACAGTGAGCACAGCTCACCATGTGCTTGGCACCGTGCTGGGTGCCAGGTACCTCAGAGAGCAACACAGATCCAGTGCCTAATGCCTTCAACCAGTTACAGTCTAGTAAGTGAGACACGGGACCAACCAACCAGCCGACCAACCAACCGATCAAGCCAGCTCGTTGAAGGAACAAGGTGTGGAGTGAGAGTGAGGGCGGCTGGTGGGGCTTGATCTGGGATTGGAAGGATGAGGGGAAGCCACCTGGAAGAGGGAGTCCTGCAGAGGGAAGAGGGACAGAGCCTGCGACTACAGAAGAGTAAGGGGGCCGGTGTGGCTGGACTGGAGAGGCTAAGGGGAAAGAGGGGATCGACATGACACCAGGACGTGGGGAGAATCCGAAGGTATAGGTCAGGAAATGGGATTTTATTCTGAATGTGGCAAGAAGTCACCGTGAAGTTACAAACAGGGGAGTGACATAAAGCAGTCTCAGTCTCAGTCTCCGTATCTCTTCTCTCTCTCGCAAAGACAGACAGACAGACACACACACACACTTCTCTTCTAGAGCACTTTCTTCAGAGCCGGTCCTTTGAGGCTGGCCCTCGCCTGACTCCACGGTCTGAGATGGATCCCACAGGCCACTCGGCGCGGCCGGGCGCTCTCAGGGAACGGCTGGGAAGCTGCGAGCAGGCAGCACGTCAGGACACCGGGCCCGAGAGCGGGGGCCACGGCCGAGCAGGGGGCCCAAGGAAGCACCGGGAGGGGCCTTCGGATCAGCTTCCCAAGCCCCCCCGTTCTGCCTAGGGACTGCCAGGAATGGCACCACAAGGGCGGGAGCCGTCTTCATGAAAAGTCAGGAGGGACTTCCTGCGAGCTCAATTACAGCCTAAATTTATACAAGGAGGAACACTTATGGGCACTTCTTTAGCATTTTCAAGCTGAAGTGGTGAGGATGGTTTTGATTTTCCTCAGAAACTGGCCAGAAAAACGTTGAGCTTAGCGATGAAATTACTTGCAATTGTTCTACAACTGAGTCCCTTAAGGGAAGGGATGACTGCCTTTGACATCCTTTCCTATGTTCCTGGGCAGGTAATCTGACCTCTCTTTGCCTCGGTTCTTGCCTCTAAAAGGTGGGGTTAATAACCTCTCCACCTGCAGCTGTTGGGCGGAGAAAACAGAAGAATCTACGCTAAGCCCTCGGATGATGCCTGGCTTAGCTGTTCAGTGTTAACTAGGTTCAATGTCACTGGCGGCTGTGGTCATTTTTAGTGCTGCAACAAACTCCATAACATTTAGGAGCACCAAGCATTTATGGAATGTTTCTTGGTCAGTTATCTCATGCTTCAAAATGTATTATGAAAATAATTTTAAACAGTGAAATACAGGCCATATGTTCAAAGCTATTTATACAACATCATTTATTTAGAGTAACAACAAAAACATCTAAACGTTCAACGATGGGAGAATGGTAGCATTAACTAAGGCACATCAACTCAACACAAAACTATGCACTAATTAGAATGATTAATATGGAGATGAGGAAACTTTTTAATGTTTACAAATGACACGAAGTGGACGTGAAAAAGACAAAGTGAACACTGTTTAGAAATGAGAGAAAGTAAAGATGGACGAGACTATGAAGATGTGAAAATAGCTGTTGGGTTGGAAAGGTGGGTCATGGGTGAAGTTTTTAAATTCTTTTTTTTTAAATATCTTTATTGATTTCAGAGAGAGGAAAGGAGAGGCAGAGATAGAAACATCAATGATGAGAGTCCTCATTGATCAGCTGCCTCCTGCACGCCCCCTACTGGGGATCCAGCCTGCAATGTGCCCTGACCGGGAATTGAACCTCCATCTCCTGGATCATAGGTTGATGCTCAACCACTGAGCCATGCTGGCCAGGCACGGGTGACGTTTTTAAAAGATGGTTTAACGTGTGGATATGCAGATATGCAAAATAAACTGCAAAAGGAATGAACTTCAATCTTAGGAGGGATTTATTTGAGGGATGTTAGAACATGCAATTTCTTCCATGGCACGGGAGTTGAAAATGTCTATTACTAAGCTCTCCCAATAACAGGCTTGTCTTACTCTATGTACTTGGGTGTCTTTTTTACTATATCTTACTTCTTAAGGAATGATTAATTGAACACATCACAAAATACTTGTTGAGTGCCTACTATGGGAAAGAGCAGAATGGCCACCACCAAGGCTCTAAGAGAAGCCTCATGAAGAAGATATATAAAGATGGACCAGTACCTGATCCAACAAGCGCTAACACATCAATGCTCCTTATGTGTCAGGCATTGTTCTAAGGGTTTAATGGGAATCACCCCCTTTACTCCTCTTATCCAACTTTGGATGTAGCTACAGCCATCTGACAGGTGAGGAACTTAATGCTCAGAAAGGGCAAGTGACCTGCTCAAGATCTCACAGTCAGTGGTGGAGCTGGAATTTGAACCTGAGACTCTTCCTCCAAGGCCCTTCTTCTCACCACTCCACCTCTGATGAAGAGCTGCTCACAGCAGGAGGGGAAAGGCCCTTTTCCAAATACACAGCCAGGAATAGCTCACCCTCATCTCTATTTCAGACACAAGGTCTTTATTAAGAGCTGGCCTCTGACCTCAAGCCTGAGGGGCTAGACAGGCAGCCTTTTATAAAGGAGACGGAGTCTGGGTGAGCAGAGTCCACTAGATGGATTAGGAACAAAGAGATTCTCTCTACAATTCAGACCACAGCCGTGGAGAAGTATTTAAGGCCCTCTAGGGAAACCACAGTGATGTCAGAAAGATCCTGTGTGTGTCTGTGTGTGTCTCTCTCTGTGTGTAGGAGGTTCAAGGAGAGGATGACAAGCATGAGTGAGCTTCAGGGGACACAGGGCACAGGGATGGACACACCCCACCCCTACCCAGATAGGACAGCACAGGCCGAGCAGCCCTAAAAGAGAGCAAAAGAGTCTCTAATGATGTCACCATCCACCTCAGAACTCACAGTGTTGGAACTTCTGCTCAAAGAACAAGAGAAAAAGCAGACATAATTCCTGTCACAGCTGATGACGTGAAGTGACGCACACAGAAGCTCACACACACACACGTGCATGCGTGTGCACACACAGACAGGCTCACACACATAGTCAAAACAATACCAGCAGCAGCAACTGACATTTATCAAGCACTTACTTGCAGCTGTGCGTGGCCTCCTTTAACCTTCATAACTGTTCTGTGAGGTGAGAACGAATCCCATCCCCATCATACAGGTGAGAAAATCGAGCCTCACTGGGGTAAGCTGCTCTGTCAAGGCCACACGGTCATGATTTTAATCCTGGCAGCCTGTCTCTCTCAGGGACTCACTCCCGCACTGCAATATGCACACAAACAGTATTCAGTTATGTCCCCACACAAGACATGTGCCTACAGCAAAGGACAAACGTGGCCCAGAGTTATAAAGACAGGCACGAATATGTGTTCGAGGGCTACAACGTACATGTGCACCCACATCTCCAGACAAGGGCCACCCCTTTGCACACCTCCAGGGGGCGCTATTCACAATGCAAAATGAACACGTGACATGGTTGGACACAAGCACAGAGCTTTCTGGAGGGATGACTCCGATTAGAAAAATAGTATTTAGAGTTCCTTTGGCTAAACAAATGGCCTCACTGCCCCAAGGCACCTCTCCACACAGCTGACACCGCTGATCAATGTCCTGGCTGTGCAAAAGGGGGATTTGATGCCACAGAGGGAGGCAACTCCTGCCGGGGAATGAATGTGCCTCTTGTCAGCTCTGCCCCCGGCAGCAGCACCACACGACGCCCAGTTTCTCCTGGAATCGGGGCCCTATGTCCGTCCGCTCCAGCCTTCATTTTCACGCCTTTCTTCCCAACAGACACAAGGCCTGCTCAGTTCTGGGGAGCTGGCATGGCTGCCAAGGCCCTGCGGAGGGAGAAGGCCTTGAAAAATCACTTTATGAAACATCCGTGCTCGCGGAGGCCAAGCCACAAGGCCTGAGTGGCTGACTTTCCATTCACCACACACCCCACCCAAAGAGAAGGGGCTCGGGCACAGCCAGCCCTTGTTCTCACCCGCTGGGAGCCCCGGGGAGTCGGAATTCACGGGGATGGCCTTGGAGAGCCCTTGGCAGCAAACCCCGTTTCTGGCATCTTCCTCGGGGGCCCCGGCTTGCTGTGGTCAGCCAAGCCAGCCTGATGCAAGAAATGAAAGCCGGCCATTCACTGCAGGGCCTTTGTGAACCCAGAGACACCCAGGCAGAGACTACGGCAGGCAGGCTCTCATCACCTGCAGGGGCTAAGACAGACTTGGGGCAGAGAGAGAACCTGGGGCCTGAGGCCAACAGAAACCAGGCCAGGGGCTTGGTGTAGGGTGACAGTGACATGCAGGCAGAGGAGACGGAAACTGCTCTTTCATACCTGCTGTCTTCTCTCAGTTACCTCCCAACCATGGGGAGGGGGAATGAAGAACTAAGACTTCACTTATTGATTCACTCACTCACTCATTCATTCAACAAATACATCTATGATGTGCCGGGTATTATTTTAGGGAAATACAATGGTGAATAAAAGTCTACACTTTCATGCAGCTTATTCTCAAAATTCTCAAGCTCTCCCCAGCCCTCCCTACAACTGATAGCTGTATGACCTGGAGCTCACCACTTCCCCTCTCTGTGCTTTGATGACGCCTTTCCTAAGGTTCCTGTGAACCACCATCTGGGAGCCACCTAATTTTCTCTTGGAGCCTGCACTAGGCTGAGTTGGTTTCCATTTCTTGCAGCCAAAAGAGTTCTGTCTAGGAGATTAGGAAAAAGAGAAGAGAGAAGACAAACAGTAAGTCTGAGAAGGCTGCGGGGAGCTGATGAGTCATCTGCTCATCTGGAAAGCAGATGGGGAGACATGTGAAGCAAAGGGGGCGCTGGGGAAGAGAATCTGTATTGACCCCATTAGAAGCTAGGGGTCAAAAGGGACCACCAGGCCCTTTAAGACAAGAAGGAAGATGCTGAACAGCTCGCTGGTTAATTCAAAAGAAAAAGAAAACAAGCATTCTTTTATTTTGTGTGCTTAGAATATGCTAGACACAGCGCTGGGTGTGTGGATGCAATAGGAAAATAAAATTAAAGGACACAGACTGTATCTACATGCAAGGGTCATACAGTCTTTCAAAAGTCACACAGTCCTTCCTTGAACTCCTCTGTTTTACCCATTCAGCCATTCATTCATTTCCTCTGCCTGTTCACCACCCATCTATGGGACTCCTACTGAAACAGGCACTGTATGCAATCAGTGGGGAGTGTGGCCTTGCGAATCAGGCAAGTCTGCATTCTGTCTAATCCAGGCTCTATTACTTCCTGGCTGTGTGACCCCGAGCAAGTCACTTAGCATCTCAGAGCTTCAGTTACCTGCCCTGTGAAATGGAAATAACGCGGAATCTTTTTAAGGGATAAACGGGATCTTGCCTACTGGGCCCAGTGACGTGAGCTTGGTAAGCACTCGCTAAGCGGTATGAATGGATCTCTCACAAATCCTCATGAAATCTTCAGAGCCGAAGCCTTGGGAATTAGGCAGCACTGCTCCTCTGAAACCAGTCTCAGCTTTCTTCTGGTTCACATTCATTTCTGAACTTCATACCTAGATGCTCACAGTAGTTCACTCAGAAATGTCCTAACCAAGTACCCGATTTCCAGCCTCAAACTGGAAACATTCCTCCAATTTATTCAAAGCCCACTGGGTGGGACCACAACACTCTGGTCGATGTTTTTCACTGATAGAGGAGTAAGAAGTATTAGATATTTGGGGGAAGGAGGAGGGACATCAGGAGGACCTCGTGTGACATGTCGATGCCCATTCCAAGTTCAGACACCAGATTTAGACAGTACTGAGGACCCAAATTGGGCTATAGGAACTGGGCCAAGGGACCTGCCCATAATGACACATGTCAAAACTGAAGAAAGCCATAGTCAAGGGGAAAAAAGATGCAAATTACAAAGACCTTCTTCCAAACCACCTTCTAAAAGTGAAGAGAAAGAGCAGGCGGCTGCCCAAGTGTGCCCAGCCCTCCTACTTCCAGGCTAGAAAGAGTAATAGGTCAACTTCCAACTTGCAATTTAATTCTATTTTGAAGTTTACTGGAAAGCAGAAAATAAGAAAGGGATTTGAGAGAGGCCAGCAGTTTGAAGACAAGGAGGAAACTGAAACACACACATTAGATCCAAGCATTCAAAAGGCCTGGCAGCTTGGGTCCCCCATATCTCAGACAGCCCCTCAAAGCCCCCTCCTGCACTTGCAAATTAGCAAAAATGTATGACACTGACTTTGAACCATAGTTATCTTCAGAGCTCCTTTTGTAAGGAGGCAAGACGGTGGCGGTCACACATTGTGAAAGAACGTCCATTGAAATGACTCAATTGTTTTTGAAGTATTGATATTTGAAAGGTGTATGATAGGGTTTTAAGTTGCAAACAACAGACTCAACGGGAATGCAAGCAGTGATACCAAGTGACCTGCAGGGTCTCTGGGACGTCGGGACACAAGCTTGGAGGCCCTGCTGTGGGCCTCCACACAGGGACTGGCCCAGCACAGCCCCTGCCCTTGCTGTTATTACATTTACACCACCTGTGCCGGCACAAAATCAAAACCTTGACCTTTCTGGAGGCCCCAAAGCCAACACCACCGTCACTGCCCTTCTTTCTCGCCAGAGTGCTGGCCCGGACTACCCATATCACTTACTTCTTCGAAAAACACAAAAATGCTGACACAAAAGACACATTAGAGCTATGCGTGCATAGAGAGAAAACCTGAACATTCCTGAACCACCAGGTACGCGACACTTTGGTTCTCTGCCGCCTAGCTAATAAAGAGAAGGGGTTGCTCATTCAGCAGTAAAGAACCTGGGTCCTGGAACCTGCCTGCCCGAGTGTGAACCCTGCAATCCAGCCCTGCAATCCGGAGGACTCTGAGCCATTCACTCGACCCCCCCGTAGGAGGAGAATCATAACACCGCGCATGTCGCAGGCTGGTTGTGAGAGGCTTGCATCGGCTAATTTAAGCCAAGCACTCAACGCGCTGCCTGTAACATAAATTTATGCAAAAATATTAGTTGTAGTTGCTATTGTTGGTGTTGATAATAAAAATTAATATAATGACATTTGCTGTGCTCGTTTCTTGATAGAGTGCCATTAAGCCAAGAGCTATCTATTTAATGCAATTTGCTCCCCGATTAATTAATTATGTTATATCCAAATTGAATTATAATGCCTCAGTCTCTGAGGAATGCTGGCTGTTGCACCTTGGGTTGCCAAAAATTCCCCACCACCAAAAAGTTGCTTATAAGGCATTCTGTCATTTCACTCGATGAAAGCCAAGTTTATTGTTTTGAAGAAGTCTTTTGGTTTTGAGGCCTCGTGACACTGAACTGAAGAAAATCACTTCCGAACAGCAGAGGCGAACACTGCTTGGCTGCCTCTGGGTGTGTTGGTGGGGGTGCGGAGGGTCAGAGATCTCTGATCTCTAACAACTTGGGGTCAGAGTGGAACTATGGTGCATCCTGCTCCAGATTTGTCCTATGAGAATGACCTAATGCTTACCTGGCTTTAAAACATAGTCAGGGTCCTGGCCAGTGTGGCTGTGGGTGGCTCAACTGGTTGGAGCATAGTCCCATTCACCGAAACAAAAGGTTGCTGGTCGAGTCCAGTTCAGGGCACATACCTAGGTTGCTGGTTCTATCCCCAGTCCAGGAGAGACAACCGATTGATGTTTCTTTCTCACATCAATGTTTCTCTCTCTCTCCCCCTTCCTCTCTCTCTCAAATCAATACAACATATATTTTTTTTAAAAACGTAGGGATTCCAGAAACCATCCAAGACAAGAAACCCCAGTACCTGAGGGTCTCTCTCTTAGGAGCAAGAGGCCCATCTTTGATGGGTACAGTTAATCCAGATGTTAAATCCACTGTTGACACACAGCTGGCTCTCAACAGTAGATGACAAGGATGTTTTTCTGCTGGCACATTTAGAAAACGCATTCAAACTTCTTGGGGCTTGGGGGAGACACAAAAGGGGACTGTAACAAGCTCTCCCCCAACGGCAACATATCACGTGTTCAACAGGCAGGGGTCCAGGGTCCCTTATCTCACACCTGCTTGGCTGGAAGGACCTGTGTGAGAAGTACATGCAAGACTGCTTCCCTGGGTTCCAAAAAGTCCCCCACAGGAGCTCTGCGCACATTCTGGAGCTGAAGTCCACGTCCTGATGAGGTGGCGTTTGTGTTCTCATGGCCGCAGTTCAGACCAAGTCTAAGGGACTCATTCACATGAGAAACTGTGTGAACTGCAGCCCTGGAGGTGTGGAGGGCATGATGCTCCAGTCTACGTGATGAGGTCCGTGTGTGTGTGTGTGTGTGTGTGTGTGTGTGTGCGCGCGCGCGCGCATGCACATGCGCACACACACACACACACACACTCTCCAAGGATTCCAGAGTCCCAGGCTTAACCCTGCCTAGACTTAACCACATTGCCCACTGTGTAGTTAGAGGCCAAAATAAAACCCATGTAAACAGATTAAACACCATGGCAACCAAATTCCAACCTTGCAAATACCAAAGATTGGGGGGAAAAAGACTCACTCTGAGATTAGCATTTCTCAGGGGATTAGGGAAGGGGCAAGGCACAGAGGCACCCAAGAATCTAAGTAATGAAGTTCTTTTCCGACTGTTGGAAATGGGTGGTCCCATACTTGGATTTTCCCAGTTAACCACCATCCGCCACCTTGAAAGGTGCCCAGCTGATGGAGCCCCAGGTGATCTAATGACTTCTGCTTTCCCAGACAAGAAGCACCTCAACAGTGTGCACCGGCCCTGCTATGCTCTTTTCCTGATGATCCTGCTGTTGGGGAGAAGCAGGGAGGGATATTAACTTGTCAAGTCCTACACCTGACTTACAATCCAGCCCGTGTTCACTACATTCAGATCTGTTCAGTGGCTTACTCCAGGGACTAATATCAGCCTAGTGTGGCTGGAGGGAAACTACGTATAGCGAGACTCCCCGTCTTTTCCCCAAACTCATTACTGTTCAAGCTTAGGTACACCATGAGGTAAAGTACACCTCAGAGTACATTCCAACCTTACAACAGGCCAGATCTGAACCCCCAAAGGAGGCGCTGGTCCTGGTTCTTGGCAGAGATGCTCACGGTTCATCAACACTGGAGGAGAAGAGCATCCTGTGATTACTAAACTCTGGTTTCCCTTCTTCTAGCTCACTCCAGAAGCTCTCACAACATCCTTCCAAACTCAGTGACATCACTTCCTCCAAGAAGATGTCCATGATCCCCAGACTGGTCCAGGCCACCTGCTACACTTTCACTAAGCTCAGCCTTCCCCACTAGACAACAAGCTTCAGGAGAAGTCAGGGAATGTGCCTAATTCCTCACCATTATAACCCTGGTGCCTAGTCCAGAGCCTGATATACAGCAGGCACTCAATGTATACAGCCCAGAGAGAGGCATGGCAACAACTGGCCTATCTGTGCCCCTGGGACCTAACACTCTGCTCAGAAAAAAAAAAAAAAAAGGTGGCATTTCTGATGACAAGATACACACATGGATTAACACTGCAAAGGTCTGCACTTCAGGGGACCCAGGCTGGCCCCACGCCCTCCCAGGACTCCCCAGCAGTCATGCCCAGCGCCTATGTGTGAGCAAAGAAGGGGGCTGTTCTGTGTTTTCTTAGATTCCCTTTGCCTAGTAATCACAGGATGCTCATTGGCCCATGCATCACAGGGCCAATTCTATTAACAAGATTTTCTTATCTTCTGTATTCTTGATGCTCTGGCATTTGGGGGCCTTAGAGATCCAGGGAGAGACTACCCTTCCCTGGGCCAGTCAATTCTTAGAAACAGCCGTGGGTTAGCCAGGAGCACATCTTTCATATACAAACCAACCGATTCCTAGTCCATACCCCTCAACTACCATCTTATCTAACTCATACACAAGCCAAGTCTTCTGCCCTAAATCGCCCCAGGGCCGCGCCGCAGGCAACCAGGGGCCACCCCTGCACCCCAGAGCCCTCGGAAAGTATTCAACAAGCCAGCCCTCGCCGTTCATTCTGCCCGGCCTTGGCTTCCCTGAGGAAGCCCCAGTCACCCTCCCTTCCTGTCTGCCACTTCCTGACCAAAGTCTTGTTCCTCCGGGGCCCTGTGTGATGAGCCACGCTTCTCGTTTCTAGGGGAACCGTGAGTAACACGAAACTTTTCTTTCAAGGTCTATAGCCTCTCCTTGTCATCACTCAGTCACCTTTATAGGTTAAGCTCGGGCCCGGAACAGGGGTGGACATGTGGGTGGGTCTCCTTATGAGTGTCCAGCCTTCCCTGCCTCCCCCTGCGGTCAGTCTGACTAATCCGCTTGCCTTGACTGCAACCACAGGAAGTCTTGATACAAGTAATGAGAGATGAGAAAAAGAACATTTGTGCAAAGTGAGGTGAAAAACAAATCATAGTGTCCTGGTTGAGACTCTGGAGCCAGATTGCCTGGGCTTGTTTGCATGTGACCTCTGTCACCTACTCACCACGGGCCCCGCTCAGCTGTCCCCACCCTAACTGCTGTCTTCTCACCTGCAGAAGGGACTCCTGACAACGGAAGGTGGGGTGAAGATTAAAGCACATTAATAGGGGAATGTGCCCAGCGCATGTAAGTGCCATGTGGGTGTTAACTGCTATCATTCCTCAATCCACCTTTAGATCAGCCACTCGGGGAACCTGGGGCAGCCTTGTGGAGGAAAAAGAGCCCCATGTTTATACCCTTTTCTCAGCACTTGTTCCGAGCCTGACAGCACATGCAGCACCTGCTATAAACACAGAGAACTGTCTGCACACAGCAAGCCAACCAGGGAAGGTGTGTCATCACCTCCATTTTACAGATGAGAAAACTGAGGCTCAGCGAGCTTGACTACATTTTTCCAAAACCACAAAGCTATGAATCAGTGCATGTGGCCAGGATTTCTGATTCTAAAACACTCTCCACTCCTCTCTCTACTTTCAACCTTCCCCACTTCTTGTCCCCCAACTTCAAAAAATATATACTGAGCCATATGCCTGGTGGGATCCATTCTCTGCGAATTGTCCGGGCTAGTGGGAGAGGGTCATAAGGGCTTATTGCAGAAACAAATGGAGAGGTGCAGACTGGAACAGGAGCTATAAAGGAAAAGCAGAAGCTGCTGTGGTGAGAGAGTCTGGGGGCCTAACAGAAACCTGGGACCAGGGAAGTCCCTTTTGGGAAGATCATTCCAGGCACAGGGGACAGCTGCTGTGAGGGCCATGAAAGGAGACAGGGCGTGGCATGTTTGGGAAACTACCAGAAATCTAGTGTGATGGTGACTTAGTGACAAGAGAAAAGCAGTAGAATATGAGAGCTGAGCAGGCTTTCTCCACCTCATCACTCCTGACATTTTGGACCAGAACATTCTGGTGGGGGAGGGGGAGGACTATCTTGTGCACTGTAAGATGCTTAGCAGCATCACTGTTCTCTACCTGCTAGTTTCCAGTAGTGCCACCCCTCCAATGACAACCAAAAATGTCTCAATTACCCAATGTCCACCCTTACCCCTGGCTGGGAGCCACAAGGGAAAAGAATAAAATTCTAACCACCAAGCTATGTCAGGGAGCAGCAGAAGCCTGTGCTTGTGGAATTCAGAACTGGCCTTTGCCTGACCCAGTTAGTGGACAGGATGCACTCCACTCATTTGGAGAATTATTTGGGGAAAAGTAAATTCTCACGATCAGTAGACTGGGAGCTCCCCAAGAGCCATCATGTGTCCCTTCACCACTGTTTCCCTGGTACCTTGCACAGGACCTGAGACACCAAAGCACAGAAGGCACCTGGGAGTGTTTGAGGAAAAGAGGAAAACTCCCTGCAGTCCAAGGGGCACATTCCTGTCACTAGCAGCTTCTGCAGCTGAAGGCCTGACGCCTATCAGCCGACCGTGGCTTTGAGAATGGCCTTGAGCTGCTGGCATGCCAACGGCTCTCACCTCCAGGATGCTAGAATTGAGGTTCTGAGTTCTGCAGGACAGCGGAACAGACTCTCAGAGTTTCGGCTGCTGCGTCCACCAGCAATGGCCCTGCACACACACACATCCGCATAATCATCAAACGCCCCTTAAAACAAGAAGTGAGAGTGGAGACGTCTGTCAACTACAGCTGGTGAGGTGGGGGTGCGGAAAAGGCCATGCATATCAGCACTGAGAGCAAGTAAAGAAATTTAACTTTGTGCAGTGCCCACATATGCTACTGATGTGGCAGCTGGCGTTGCTTTAAAAATCAAACAATGACCAGGCAATGATTTCAGTTCATTTGGACCCTTCACAAGCCCCAGGACTGCACTTAACAGCTTAGATAAGACTTAATAGAAAGCCTGCAACTCTAAAGGCTTGAGTTGCAGGCTCAGTCTGGACCCTGGCGAATGGAGATGGTGAGTGAGAAGGGAACAGCAAAGAGTGCCAGGTGGTATGCTTCTTTCATTTGCTACTAGCCACTGCCAAGAGGAATGAAATTATCACTGTGCAAGGCTTTCCTGACTTACTCTCAATTTATCCTCACAATAGCCTCATGTGGTAAATATTATCCTATTTTGTAAGTGGAAAACTGAAGTTTGGAGGGATTAGGATTGTGGCCTTCTGCATCCAGCTAGAAAGCTTTAAGTCCTACCACAATCTCCTTACTCTCTCAGCTTTAGATACACTAGTCTTCTTACAGTCCTGCCCCAGGACACTGGCACAGGTTGTTTCCCACATCTGGATTATTCTGTCTTCCCTTCTTCACCTGCTTAACTCCACTCGACCTTCACGTCTCAGGTTATTCATCCACCAAGAAGTCTTTGCTGGCCTGTCTCCAGACCAAACTATTCTATTAAAAGCTCTCTTATCATAAGGACTTCTTTTTCTGCCTCAAGACTTACTAAGGTTGCAATTTAACAAAAGAGCCACCGTGTGCTGGCTCCCCATTCTATGCATATGTGTCAGATTCAAGACAGCCACAAATTCTTTGACATTCTCCTCATGGAGAGGTGGGATCTTACTCCCTTTGAAAATGGACTAGCCTTAGTCACTTGTTTGACCAACAGAATGTGGTAGAAGTAATGTTTTGGGGGCTCCAAGCCTAGGTTATAAGACATTCCTGCTGGGGCTCTTGGAACCTTCCTTCTTGGGAAGCATCCTCTCGGAACACAGCCATCATGCTAGAGAAGCCTGAGGCACATGTGCTCTAGTCACAGCTCCAGCTGGGCTCCCAGCCAACAGCCAGCACTGACTGCAGCCATGCGAATGACACTCAGTGAGTATCCACCCCAGCCAACCTTTAGATAGCTGCAACCCCAGCCCATATCTGACTGTAACACATGTGAAAACCCAAGGGAGGTCTTGGCTGGAAAGCTTGGTTAGAGTATCATTTCAATACCCCGAGATTGCAGGTTCGATCCCTGGTCAGGGCACATATAAGAATCAACCGATGAATGCATAAATAAGTGGAACAACAAATTGATATCCCCCCCACCTTCCTCTCTCTCTCTCTAACTCAATAAAAACAAACAAACAAAACCCAAGGGAGAACTATCCATCTAAGCCCAGTGAACCCACAAAACTGAGAAATAATAATATATAACTGTTAAGCCATCAAGTTTGAGAGCAATCTGTCACATAGCAATAGATAATCAGGACCCCACAGAATCAGATATAATGAGCAGTTGTTCACACCCTGGGTACACATACTTGAGGCAGTGGCTATGACTAGGTGCTTAATCCATACAGTATCTGTTGATCAAATGAAGAGTTGAATATGTGAATTAACTAATGGAGGAGGCTGGATCTGAACCAGGTTATATAACTCCAGTCCCCCTTCCCTTTTCTATTTAACCATAACTTAATATTGCCTTGATAAGGAGAACATTTTATTTCCTGCCTGTCATATTTGCTACAGGTTTGGGAAGAAAATTAGAATTATCAAATTGAGCCTTGTCACAAAACAGTAGCTTCAGCAGCTTGCTATGCCAGGGCAAGTTCAAGGTTAAATCAAGAGCCTGCCCTTTTGCCTTGTTATATCCTCACTGTAGTATTACAGAGTTTTTTCAATAATGCATGCCATAAGGTTTCTGGTATAATTACTCAATTCTGCCATAAGGAGAAAGTTGCTACAGGCAATACGTAAATGGATGGGTGTGGCTGTGTTTCAATAAAACTTTATTTACAAAAACAGTGCACCAGATTTGCCCATCCCTGGTAGAGAGCGTATAATACAGTAGCAGTCCTTAAACTTAGGTGTGATCATATTTGCAGACCCAATGAAAGAGGCAATGTCTCCAACAGAAATGACTTTCAGAACTTCACAATACATTGTAGGTGGCATCTTTCACTCTATTTTCGCATAATTAAGCAGGTTCAGATGCCAAAGACGAAAGAAAAAGTTACAGTAAAAGAATATAGAGGAAAGTCTGATCCAATGACCACTTTTTTCCTTCTGTAAATTGGGGGAGGGGGAGCCTGCTCACTTTGATTTGAGTATTGGATGCCCTTGGCCAGCTCAAGAGTGCAATGTTCCATGAGAGCGGTGTTTGGAAACCATTTAGGCGGCTCATTGCGAAGAGAATTACTCCTACTAGGCCCTGCGTGAACTATTTGTTGATAAATAATTGAATCTGTGTCTCTTAGAATGAGAGTAATCCACTCATTACTATTAGTCCATTCAACAACAGGGCTCAACTACTGGGTGAGTTTATTCGATGCAGCAAAACATCGTCTAATGTTTTGTATAAGAAGCTCCTGCTGGGACTCTTTGAACTCTTTCGTCTTTGCGGGATCAAGATTTCCATTTCAGAAAGTGCTCCTAGGTAACCCAAAACTGGCAAAATAACCCAACTTATGTATACATAAACACAAGGATATAACTTATGGCTTGTACCCAAGCTCGAGATGCCAGAGTGATACAGTTAATTTTTTTAACTTTGTATTTTAAAATAATTTTACATGTCAGACATTTAATTTTTAAGTGAGCCACAAAGGATGGCTCATGTGAATTCTCAGGCAACAGACATTTGCTCTGCTAATTGTTATTAGCAGTAATGGCTCATTATGTGAAGAACTTCTGAACTCACCGAGCAATTTTAAAAATCAGTACTGAATCGTTTTATTCTTAGACCAGTGACAGGATTAGGTAGAATGAGTATAACTGCTTTCATTTACAGATGAAATGAAGCTCCCAGTGGGGACCAGTAACCTGCCCATGGTCAAGACTAGTAAGTGGCAGAGATGAGGCTGCAGACCAAGCCTTCTAGCTTCAGCCCCCTTGCCTCCAGCCCCCTTGCCTGGCGGAAACAGGGTAACTCCTCTTCAGGTATGCAGTATCTCTTCCCATTACCCTTTACAAAGGTTAGCACCATCCCCCTGAAATGTGCTTGGCTCATTGTTTAGACATATTTTAGCTAAGGATCCAAATGTTCAATCGAATGGGTGTGCATGTTATTTGTTATACCATATTTTTAAAGGGAGGGAAATGTCCAATAATGATCCAAAGGCTTGGCCTGGAAGCAAATTTCAACCAAAAACATCAACTTACTATCTGAATCTGCCTCCATTTCAACAACTGAATCTTTCTGGATTGACCCAATAAACCCCACTTCAGATTTAAACACGAGGGTGGGAGGTGAGCTGGTCCATGCCAGGTGGCCTCCTCTTTGGGTCCTCACCAAACGCAAGTCATCTGCTCTTATGACAGTGTTCTTGAACCACCACAGATATGCACACAGTGTCCTCCCCCAACAGCCAGGCTCACTCTGGGACTACTTACACTTTGCAAGTTGGTTTAGCTTACTAGAGTAACCTCTCAGATCAGACATTACCACTGCAAGAAGAACCCATGGAAAATTAAGAATGAGACATACATTTTATTCCTAAGAGAATATGCCTGTGCCTTGCCTCTCACTGTTCTTTTGATAGGAGTCTAAGGGGATAGAAGAATCATTGTGAGGCTCCGGAAAAATCTTTACCAATTAAGTGATAGACTGTATTTTCCAAAAGCAACTGCAACTATATCACCCATCCCACCTGCTTTTCTGCAAGGTGACATTGCTACAAACACTCCCTCCCCCCTTCCAACAAGAGATGGGGTCTATACTTCCAGCCCCTAGTGCCCGAGCGGGCCCAATGACTGTTTCGAAAAAAAGAATATGGCAGAAGTGACGCTGTGCCAGTCCCAGGCACAGCCCTTAACTTTCTGGCAGCCTCCGTTTCCTGCCTCCGAGAGGCCATCTGCCACATGAGGAGTGTCACTGGCCTGAGAGCATCATGCTGTGAGAAGACCAAGTCACAGCAAGAGGTCCTGGAAGACAAGATGCCACATGGAGAGAGAGGACAGGTCAAGGAGGAATAAGACATCAGACTTATGAAGAAGTCATCCCAGAAGTGGGTTCTCCAGCCCCAGATGCCGCCACGTGGAGCAGAAACAAACCACCCAGCAGAGCCCTTCCTAAATTCCTGACCCACAGAATTGGGAACAAAACAAAATAGTGCCCGGCCAGGCGTGGCTCAGTGGTTGAGCATCGACCTAGGATCCAGGAGATCGTGGTTCGATTCCCGGTCAGGGCACATGCCTGGGTTGCGGGCTTGATCCCCAGTCGGGGGCGTACAGGAAGGAGCCAATCAAAGACAACTCTCTCATCATTGATGTTTCTCTCTCTCTCTCTCCCTTCCTCTCTCTGAAATCAATAAAGACATATTTTTTTAAAACATTGAACAAAATAAATGGCTGTTTTGGGCCACTAGGTTTTCAGATGCAGGCAGACCAGCTTTTATCATGCTACACTTTATCGCGCTTCACAGGTCTTACATTTTTTGCAAACTGAAGGAAAGACCCTCCACTAGCAAAAGGCTTCCGATTCACTTGATTGTGACACTTGCTTTATTACAACCATCTGGAACCTAACCCGCTATCTCCAAGGTATACCTGTGTTTGTGATACCATAATAGAGATTGGCACACATTTTTTTAATTGAAACATAAGGCAGATCTCACGTGAGGCCACTGTGAATGGCTGTATAGTTTGCAGACTGTAAAGTGGGGGCTAAAATCCAGCCAGTGCCCCTCACCAAGTCCTGGTTAGGTGGTCGGGCTCCGCTCAGTGGGGCGCTTTCTCACTTCTCTGCTCTAAGGGTGCCTTTATCAGCCCCGAAGGGCCCCATATAGACTAGCAGTGACTCCAAGCTCAGTTGTCCAGATTTGAGACCTTAACTCCTGGAGCCTAAGGGTTTTAAGGGCAAATGAGATCATCACGGCCAACTGCAGTTATTTTTCCCTACTGTTCTCTTGGGGACCTTGCTGGGCTTGCCCACTCTACCTGGCCCTTCCTCTCTCTACCCCAAGCTGCCACCCACAAATGGGGGCCAATACCCTCCCGGAGCAGCGGGTCTGCTCACTCTCCGTGGTGGTGCCTGTTGATTGATGCCCCATGAACCTGCCCACCCCAGGACAGAGCTCAACTGGGCCCTCACTCCTGCACCTCAAGGGCAGTGAGTCTGCTCCCTGTCACCTTCTAACAGTGGCGGGCAGTTGGACTCACTCAGAATTCATCAAGGTGATTTTCCCCCTCCAAGCCCCTTCCACGAGGACTGAGTAGTAATGAGCCTCCAGCACAAAGGAGCCTCCTGTTGCCCCCCAGCACCGGGCAGTGGCTCCTTGGGGACAGCGCTGTGTGCTGTCTCCCACCTCACTCTCCTGGGCTTTTGTGCAGGAGTCAATATTGATTACTGTGGTTTTATGGGATGACTAAAGGCTCACCCTGCCATGGTGGCCGTGCCCCAGGGCCAGGTCTCTCAGCATAAGCAAGTGCAGAAGGCAAAGCCCACGGAAAACCAGCTGCCAGTGCCTCCCGAGAGAAGCAGGGAGTCTGATGGGCCTCAGGTTTACCATTCGTGCCTGTCCTAAGAAGCTTTCAATCTGCCCATCCAAGCTGGGGGACGTCTGGAAATCCTCTTTCTTTCCTCGCAGAAGCTGGTACGCATCACTTGGACTCTAGAGCCAGAAATCTGTGTTCAAATCCAGACTGCCGCTTCTTAGCTAAACTCTGGGTCTCTGTTTCCTCTCCTATGAAACAGAGGCAATGACACTTAGCAAACCCACAAGGACCAAACACATAAGGCCAAGTAAGCTAGAAACGGTGGCATGCAAATTACTGTTTGCAGTTCGTGAACAAGGCTTTTTGAAAAAATTTTGATAGGTATGTATTTACACCGGTGTCTGTTAGAAAAAAAAACAGGCTTCATAATACCATGATTTTATAGCTTCAGGTTGAGCTAAGTAGAAAGTGAATGGATTTAAAGAAACATATTAATAACTATTGCTGGGGGAAGTGTTGCGTGAATGCTGTGGAAACACTGAGAAAATAAGGTGTGTGGATCCACCCCCAACCTTTGCATGCACATAGTAGGTATGGACTCCACCAGCATCCAAGGGGCCGTTTCCCTTTCCTTCTCCCTCTCCTATCAGGCAGCCCCGATGCTAGGAACAGCATCAACCTCCACCCTTGAACTTGGCTCCAGCCTCACTAGGGCCAAGGCTTAGAAGTTGGAGTCCCAATATCCAGGCAATGTTTCCCTTGCCAGAGTGACGAGGTGAGGAGGAGCAGTCTTCAGCTTTGCAGGTCATGATTTCCCTTTAAGCGCCTTGTAAACAGTGGGGCTGGCCCACCTCAATAAAATTTTATTCAGGGCTTGCAATTCCCCACTCTCCACACCATATGCGGCCCTTTCTCGGTGTGTTTAACTCCCTGCTGACAACTGATGAGATTTAGATGCATGCAGGAGGGCAGAGTAAAAGCCAGAGGAGGCTGCTCATTAGCATTGTCTATACATTTTAAGAGCCAAGAAACTATTTTTCTTGGACTTACCAATTATATAGGACGTCGGGTAGCTCGCCTCCAAATGCCGGCCAACTAAATCAACTGAGCAGGCACATTAGCTTAGTCAGACCCATGGGCTAAGAATTTTTAAACTTTTATGGAGCCACATAATGTTTCAGTTCCCAGAAACCACAGCCCACATGTAAATGTGCAGCACCCAAGTCCCTGTTTCAGAAAAGGCCCTTTGTTAATTGTTCACAAGAACCAATCCAAAGAGGCCCCCAAACTTTCACCTGCTGCTGTTCATTCAATCTGTAGCTACCCCTGGACCGTATTTACTGCATCTACCCTGAACGGTTTTCCTTCTCACAACACGCAACTGGTGTCCATAGCCACGCCCTTGCTCAGGCTGTTCCGTGTGTGTGCAATGCCCTTCCAGTCCCCGCTTCTCTACCTAGAGAGCTTACATACATCCTTTCATCTCAGCTCAGACTTCTGACTTCATAAGAGTTAATGCCCTTCATAAGAGTTAATTGGCCGTGAGCTGTTTCCAGTGTTGCATACGAGGCAAGGAGCAAAGTAAATGAGCCATACATGTTTGAAGAATGAATGAATACAGGAATCCCATGAGTGTCAGCATCCACTGATTGAGTCCATTAATTAAAATGTTGACAACTCTGCTCAATATTCATTGAGCATGTATTATGTGCAAGGCACTAGGCATACAACACTGAACAAGAGGAAGGACATATTCCTGCCCTCGTTGGGTTTACGTTCTGGATATAAGGAGACAACGTTATACACAAATAAGCAAGATTATTTCAGATAGTGATGTCATGACGACAATAAAACAAGGTGTTGACAACATAGAGCAAGGATCAGCAAACTACAGCCGGTGGGTCGCATCTAGCCAGCCACCAGTTTTTGTAGATAAAGCGTTACTGAAGCACAGCAATACCCATTTGTTTACATATTGTCTAACCGCTTTTGCACAACAAAGGCAGAGTTGAGTAGTTGCAACAGAGACCATATGGCCCACAAACCTAAAATATTTACTATCTGGTCTTTTACAGAAAAAAAGCTGCAGATCCCTCCCTGGCAGAGATGGTGATAGTGAGATAGGAAGACTTCAGGTAGGATGGACCTGGAAGGCCCAAAAAGGTAACATCTGAGTGAAGATCAGATCATAAGGAAGCACCAAATATCAGAGGGAAAGAGTTCCAGGCAAAGAGAACAGCTAGTGCAAAGGCCCTGAGGCACGTTTAGGCTTGTCTTATTCTAGAAGCAGAGAGGAGGCTGGTGTGGCATAATTAGGTGGAGAATGGTACAAGACCGTGGTAGGCAGAGCGCAGGTGACATGGTGATGTGGCACCTCACAGGCCATGGTAAGGGCTTCTTGCTAATACTCATGAATAATTCTGAAAGTCAGTGAAGGTGTCTGGGTTTTTGGCAACAGGTGGTGAGATCATTTCCATGGAAGAGGAGGAGGTGACGTCACCATCAGCGAGGATGATAAAGTCTAAAATGTTGACAACTTTGCTCAAGACTTCTTTCGCACCAAGAACAAAGTCTCCTTGGCAGGGTACCAGCTCTGTGTTACTCCCTTTCCCCAGCACTGCATTCAGGGTTGTTTCAACTGCTCAGGCAAGATGCTTCTAGAACAGCTGAACCAACACACCATACGTGTATCTCACCCACGCTATTCTTTTTATTTAAAAGACTGTTTCTTTTCTACACTGTTGTTTCAAAAGGAACTTAGTTCACTCTAAAACCACAGGTTTAACATACCAGTTATATACAGGGTGTCCCCAAAAATGTACACACACTTTGAATAATTACAAAGGCAGCATTTATTAAAATACATTTCACTGTCAAAATGTAATCTAATCAGCTGTAAAGCATGTATACATTTTTTGGGACACCGTATGTTATTTCCTTTAAAATAAATATGTATTTTTTAATGTCCACCTGTCTGCTACCTAAACTCATTTCAGCCTCACTTTGAGAAACAATTGCTGAGGTTCATATAATCTGCTAGGACCTCATTAATGCAACTCACAACCAGCTCCTCACATCATAATACAGAGGGCTTAGGGGACATGACCTAAGCTCTGGAGGCAGGTGGAGCCTAACTTACCCCTGTGGCTCAACAGCTGTGTGCTCTTGGCCAAGTCAAACCCTGAGAGCCTCAGACTTCTCTGTAAAACAGGTGGGCCATGTGGGCATTGTGAGAATTGAGAGATATGTATGACTTGGTCAAGTACCTGACACATAGTAGAGATGCTCAATAAATGATCACAGCTAAGATGACAAATGCCTATTTATTTACAGTTATAATTATGATCATCAAATGTCCTTTGGCCTCTCAAAAAGTACTAAAAGCATCTCTCATCACTGGTGTGTCTGAGCTTCTGAGGCACCCTCAGCCCCTGCCAGGCCCACTTACCACCCGGGAGCTTTGGGTCCCTTTTGGCAGAACAGTTTTCCATTGGGTTCACCAAACTAGGTCTCCTTTTTCTTGCTTTCCTTTAATTTTTGTTTCCAAAGGGCTCCTGATTAACACTTTCCGAGGGAAGGAGGAAATAAATTACAGCCACGCTCCTTGCTCTGGCCCTTGTGGGTTGGGAAGCTGCTATTTCAGACTCAATCAGCTACCTGCAGGGTCACCAGATGAAATTCCTCGCCACAGGGATCTGGAGGAAGCGACACCATTGGGAGGCTTCCACCAGTGACCTGCAGCCTGAAAACCCCAACTGCTCAGAAGTCCGCAGGGCCCTGAACCTAACCCGGATGGGAGCCCAGCTTCTTTAAGGACCACCATTCTTGGCAGAGAGGCATCTCACTAACTCTGCAGGGGAAAGCGCACCATCCATCCTCTGAAAACAATTCCATCCAGGCTGTAAGGATCAAACACTGCTCCTGTGCTGGAGATAATCCAAACTTCACTTTGATCCCACTCGGCAGGAGCAGATTTATGTCTCTAATGGCTTAATTCACAAAAACATTAAAGAGGCCTTTCTTCCCCTGGCACAAAGTAAGGTGAGAGGAAGATAGCCAAGACACACGGCAGCAACACTATCACCGGTCCAGGACAATTCGCCGCTGGCTGACAGGACGGCACCGCACTGCTCTCACCTGCCGGGGACGGCGCCCTGGGCAGGGCTTCCGATCCCCCCGCCGGCTACCAGCACCAACTACATAAGCTGCAGCGCCCAGCGCAAAACAAAAAAGGGGGCGCCTTGTTTAAAATCTATTAAGAATTTCATCAAACCAAGAGCAGGGCCCTTCTGAGTGTGGGACGCAGTACACAGAGCACACGCCCACAAAGCCAAACCTGCCGCCTTCCCCGTCCAGGGGCCTCCAACGGCTACTCTCCCAAGGTCTTCCCGGCCTAGCCAGACCCTGTGATGTGACAAAGGGATTCTTTTTTTCCCTTCTAATTAGTGATTAATAACTTCATTTAACTTCTGTCACTATTCTATGAGGCAAGATCCTGAAAATGGAAAGGCCAAAGTTTGTAATTAATAGGAAATGGAAAAAGTAAAATAAGAAAAAGCTAACAAGCCCTGGCCAATGTGGCTCAGTTGGTCGGGCACCATCCCATGCACTGAAAGGTCACAGGTTCGATTTCTAGTCGGGGCACATGGCCCAGGTTGTGGCTCCATCGCCTGTAGGGAGAGGGTGTGCAGGAGGCAGCCGATTGATACCTACTGATGTTACTATCTCACGCTGATGTTTCTCTCTCTCCCTTCCTCCCCCTCTCTAAAAATCAATAAAAATATGTTTTGAAAAAAAAAGCTAACAAATTAAAAAATAATTAAGCAAGTAAAAACAGTAAGTAAATAATACTACTAATAAATAAACAAATAATGAGTAACTAAAATAAAATATGTAAATAAAATAAAAATAAAACCATCTCCTGAGCAAAGGTCAGCAGCTTTTTCTGTAAAGTTCTAGAAGGCAAACATCTCAGCTCTGCAGGCCACAAGGTCTCCACCGCAGCTCTGCTCTGCGATCTGAGAGGCAAGCAGCCACAGACAGAACATAAACGTTGGCTGTGGCTGAGTTCTAGTAGAACTTTATTTATTTGTTTGTTTATTTATTTATTATTTATTTAACAAAAACAGGCAGCTGGTCAGATTTAGTCCACAGGCCTTACTTTGCTCACTCGATTTAAAGCAAAACTTCTCAAACTTCAGTGTGCATCTACATCACCTGGGGATCTTGTTAAAATGAGACTCTGATTCTGGAAGTCTGGGGTGAGGCCTGTGACTCTGCATTTCTGACACCTCCCAGGCGATGCCCAGCTGTCAGTCCAAGGATCAGCTCTGTGTAGCAAGGAGAGTATACTCCAAAAAGAAGAGAAGAAACACTAAAGATCCCAAGTTTTAAGGTGTGCTTAGCGGAACACTGCATAGAAAAGTAATTTATTTTCTCATCACCAAGGAACGCAGCTATGCGATTTAGGTCCATCTTCAAGACAGGAATACCATATCATTGGCGATCTGGAATGGAGTTAACTACCATTATCAGAAAGCAAAATGCTACAGTTTTTAAGCACTGCTGTGCATCTTCTGGCGGCAGTTAACAGTGGCATATACCAATCAATGCAGGTAAATGAATCCATTCGAAGGCAGGCCACGGATGGTAAATCACATTGTCCAATAAAGTTACTAAATTAGCAACAGTGCAACGCAGAACATTTTTAATAAAAGCGGATCCTCTTGGGAATGAGATGGACTGCAGAGGCGCACTGCTGGCCAGGCTGCAGTGGGAGGGGAGAGGGGCATGGGGGCATGTGATGGAGCTTCTGGGCTGGAAGATGACGTGGAGGCTGGGGCTGAGGCCACTCTGGTGTCGTCAAGGTCCCAGTGAGGGCTTGCTTCCCACAGGCAGGTGGCAAGCTTTGGGTTTCATATGTAGTGGTCTCTAATAAATGTCTTCACCATCCAGTGTCTAGTGAGAGCAAAAACGAATGGATCCCTCATTCGCTGTGGGTGGGAGTGTAGAATGATGCAGCCACTTTGGTAAACCACTTGGCAACTCTTGAAAAGTTAAATATAAATTGATCATACGACCCAGGAATTGCACTCCTGGGAATCGACCCCAGAGAAGTGAAAGCACGTGTCCACACACAGACTTGCACACGAGCGCTCATAGCTGCATTACTCACAACAGTGCACACATGCAAACAACCCAAGCGACCAGCACCGATGAATATGTAGATAAAATGTGGTACATCCGTACAGTGGACTACTACTCAGCGGTGGGCCATAACACATAGAGACCTCAAAAACATGACCCTAAGTGAAATAAATCAGATACAAAAGACCACATATTGCATTGGAGTGTATCCATTTCTATGAAATGTCCAGAATGGGTAAATCTACAGGTATGGAAAATGGATTAGCAGTTGCCTGGGGAGTGACTACAAATGGGCACAAAGAACCTTATTAGATGAAAATGTTTTGGAACAAGATTAGGGTGATGGTTGCACAGCTTGGTGAATTTACTAAAAATCATTGGATAATACCCTTAACATGTGTGAAAGTTATGGTATGTAAGTCATACCTCGATCAAGTTGTTTTAAAATATTAAAGGTTCCCATTGTGTCCTTTCGTGCGTCGTGTTTCACCTCCCTAGTTCATAAAATACTTAGGAATCCCATAAACTGAGAAAGACCCAACGACCCATCAGTCACTCCAGATGAGGCCGCAGCAAGGCCCCCAGCCGGACACATGCCCTGGACATGGCACATCAACTGACTCGCCGAAGGAAGAAATAAACACGCAGGAGCCAGGTCCTTGACTTTTACAGCAGACAATGAATTCATCTGTAGTCAGAGCATCATCCGGGCAGAGCAGGGCAACGTATGCACAGATGCCTCCAAGCCCCACAGCCCTGACCTCCAAGCAACCCCAGCCCACCAAGCCTGCAGAGGCCTCAGCCCGAGTGGGGGAATCAGAGTGAGGGCAGTTACAAACAAAGGCCTAGTCCACCAGCCGAACTGCTGAAAAGAAAAAGAAAACTTGCCATGCTGAGAGCCAAATTCACCTCCCAATACACCCACACCCACAAAATCATGCCCTCACCTAAGATAAGTTTTTGAAAGCAGCTATCTCCCTAAAAGTGACTCTTTGGGGTCACATTCCAATGCCAGAAGCAACTCCCATGTGCTTGGAAGAAAATGAAGACTCTGACAACAGACCTTTGTCTTCCTCCGAATGGTACAAAACATTTTATAAAACTCTGAGCTATAATGACATCTCCTCCTTTGGAAAAACAGGACAATCCAAGTCACTTGTAGGAGATGATATATTTCCAGGTGACAAAAAAAATCATAAAAAATAAGGAGGTGGGGTCCAGGTCAGGGCAGGGGTGTCTAGGATGATCCACAGTCTCTAAGGCAGCTTTCTTCCCCTAACTCCCTCATCACTCACAGACACGCCTGAGGGCAGCGGCCGGCTCAAAGTCAAAGGCAGAACTTGGGGCTGGGAACCGGGACTCAAGCTGGCCCACATTCAAGCGCAGGAGTGACCTGGTCACCTGGGTGCAGGGCTCAGGCAGCTGAGCCGACCAGGTACAGAAGGTGCCCTGCCTGGCAGGCCTCTGGGCCTGGGGGGAAGGATTTGGAGCTCCAGCTAGTGATTCAATCGCCTTCCCTTTGCAGCCCAGAAGGTATTTGGATCAGGAACACTAGCTTCACAGCCAGAGGCCTGATAATCTCTCCCTTTTCATTGAAAAAAAAAAAAAAATCTAAGATACTGGAGAATACAGTAAAATTCTTAACTGCAGTTTTTCTTTCTTTCTTTTTCTTTTCCCCGTGGCAAGGCTGGATAAGCTTATCTAGTGCAGGCAAACTACATCTTAGCTCTGATCCTTTCAAGAAATCCATTTGGCGCCTTTAACATTTCATTTGGCAGATTGAATTTCGGACATGTATTTATGGGGCTGAGTTTGCCCTTAACAGAGTATTGCATAAATCCCATTATAGTATCCACTTTAGCGTGTTTGGGGTTTTCTGAGCCAGGGCTTTATTCAAGTGGACAGCCCTGGAATGACGGGCTCGAGCTCGGAAACTCTCCTCTCCCTCTGGAACCAACCTTTGCAGATTGTCTCCATCATCATCAATGTCAAGCAATGTTTTAGAGCAAGTCCTTGTGGGCACAGCACAGAACTACGAGTGCCCCAACCTCCGAGGAATTGGTGACAGTGAGTCTGGTGATTTACAGGGTTCTCTCCCAGGAACCACGACACCCCACCTCCCTCTTGCTTTCTGGCCATAGCCAGTGAAGGCTTGTTAACAAAGCAATACATTTCTGTACTTCTTTTTATTGATTATCTTTTTTAGAGAGAGAGAGAGAGAGAGACATGGACTTGTTGCTCCGCTGACTTATGCACTCATTGGTTGCTTCTTGTATGTGCCCTGACCCGGGATGGAACCCGCAACCTTGGCATATAGGGACAATGTTCCAATCAACCGAGCTACCCAGCCAGGGCCATTTCTGTATTTCTTAAGCTTCTAACAAGAAAGGCTTATTACTCATCATTTCTGTATAAAATATTTATGAAGAAAAGTGAGCTATAGGAAAAAATGAGAAAGCAAAAGATCTGGGTTAGGAACCATTGGTAAACCAGCTTCTCTTTCTATCCCCCACGTTAGCCAGTGAACAAATGGAACGAGCAACCTGACGGTAAGCAGGTGGTCACGAAGACGAAAGGACGGGTGTGGAGACGGTGCCTAGCACGGAGATGACTAAGGCTGCTGGCCCCTGGACTCACGGCACACATCTCAGTTATTCATTCCCAGCTCACTCTCTCCCGGACGGACCAGGCAGGCCATTTACATTAGGGGCGGCCGGGGACAGACACCCCTAAGATGCCCTCTAGGGAGCAGCTCCAGGGTCCAGCACCGTGCACACCACACAGGCAAGGCAGCAGTGACACCGAGCTAAAGTATCAGCGGGCTAGGGACAGTTCCCACCCTCCTGGGACCTATCTTGGAAACACACACAGAGATCTCCAGTCACTGACTTTTCACATAAATTGGCCCGAGCAGAGATGCAAGGAAGGTGGCTGGCAGGGGATCAACCTCAGAAACCCAGGCACAGCTAAGAGAGCGCCATCTGGCCTTCTGGGACCCTCTCTTTCTGAGGCAGAGTTCCCCGGGCACCTGGCAATCCAGTGTCTAGTCACTTTGTCCCACCACACAAACAAGGTTTGTAAAAAGGGGACAGCAGCTGCAGTAAAGGAAGAAGTGCACATGACAAGGGGCTTTTGGGGGCTATTTCAGGCTCTGTCTTTGTCTGAGGGCAGCTGCAGGTTTGGTTACATCTAAGTTTGGCTCAGAGCTTGTGGAGTAAACTCTTCTTGATGAGAAAAAAATCTCCAGAGGCTTCATTGATTCATTCAGGCCAAATTTACAAAATGCCCACTATGTGCCAGGTTCCAGGCTCGGCGCTGACTTCCTTCCGATTGTGAGCTGCACAGAGCAGGCCCTGCCCACAGGAGATTATAGGCTGGGGACAGAAACGAAGAGAGCAATGTGGGGCCAGGGAAAGGTGGCTGTCCAAGGCCCAATGGCATTGTAGAGACACATGGCTCCCCAGAACAAGACCTATGGGTGGCCGACGGCAATCGGGGTATCAGTACCCTCAATCTAGGGCTTCATTGTCAAACGATTCTCTCATTGACTTAACTTTCTTCCTGACCCCCTTACCTGTGAGTGGCTGGGGGCAGAAGTTGTGCACAATTGCACAATTATTACATGATTTTTATGTACCACAGGAGGCATGAAACCACACAACTTCACTGATTTCCAGCTAAAAGTGGGCAGCTATTCTTGTGGCCATTGTATAGATCAGGAAATAGAGGTTCAGAGAGGTGAAATTGTTTGCCCAAAGTCACACAGCCAGGAAGAGGTGGAGGGATTTGAACCAAGGCAGCTTGGCTCTAGAGTCCCTACTTTTAACCAGGATGCCACGTTGCCTTTCAGGGAAGTTTGCTCTGGCTCTGACATCACAGCGGCACCACCAGCCTCTAAACATGCTGGTCGGAACCCAGTAGAGACTCAGTGTCTGCTAAATCGAATTTGATCATTTTATTTAAGGCTACTGCAATCACACTCGGAGTTTAAGCGACAGGCTGGGAACAAGGTCATTCTATAAAAATGGAAAGCAGAAACTTATCCTGAGGAATTTCCTGGGTTGAGAGGTAGAAGTCCAAAAAGGAATCTATTCAAATGACCAGAGAGCTAAGACATGGCCTCAATATATTATGATTAAATGAGATGCACTGAAGAATTGCGCAACAGCTCAGAAACACAATTTGAGTCTCCACTGGCACTTTCCTCTTCGTAAAATTAGCATTTTTGTTAACTTCATAATATAGCAGAGTAGGGTTTTATATAACTGCTCGTATCATACAAGGGAAATGAAGACATTTCAGTCACTTCCTCACATTTGTGCTTCCCACAGAGAACAGTCTGGAAGGCTATCCAAATGAGGTGATCAATAATGATTGTAACGATAGCAATAATACTGGCCCTCTGTGTACCTCCCGGGTGTCAGACCTGTGTGAAAGGATCTACCCACATTATCTCATTTAACCATCACAAGGCCCTTTTGTGGGAGGCCAATATTATGGGTCCTGTTGAACAGAGAGGAAAACTGTGTAAAGCCAGGCTAGGAATGCAGGCCACGTGACGGAGGGCTCTCAGTCCTAAGATCACATTTGCAACACTCTGCTGCAAAGAACACCGATGATTATGTCAAGGGAAAAAATATGTTTGCCAAAATCCTGACATCTCAGACAGGAAGGCAAGAAGTCTGGGACCATCTGGGCCCATGTCGGGTACAAGCTGCCTGCTTCCCACTTTAATGGCATTTCACTGGGCTGAACTCCCACATGTGGCCACAGAAACGCACTTTTCAAACCCAGCATGCTCTGCCTCCAATTATATTTGGCTCCACTGAAACCAAGAAGGCATTTGGGGACAAGGGATCTTTATCTGTACCAAATGTTTATTGGGGCCGCTCCAGGAAATGGTCCCATGTGAAGCCAATGTGCACCATGTCACCCACATCTGCTTGGCATGCACGCATGTCCCCATCGTCACACTAGGAATTATCTCTTTAAGCACCGCCCTGGACAAATATCACCAGCTCCAACAAGTCTGACGACTTTGCATGGAGCAGTTATCCAGATGAAGAGAGGAGAAAGAGGAATCAGGCCACCCCTTCAAAGCACCCCTCTCAGACATGCACCATTTATAGAAAATTGTTCTTGGGGGTGGGGAACCATTCCGAAGTGTCAAAAAACCTGTGAGGTTCACTTTCCTGAACTCCAGCATCATTTCCTCAGGCCCAAGTCATCCTCCACAATACCTGCAGCAAAGACACTGATGCCTCCTGACAGCCGGACATTCTGGACAGTACCATTCACACTCTTGTGCAAATCCCTCCCCTGAGGGTGAGTTGGATTTAATGACTCAATTCTAATGGACAGAATGTGGAAGAGGTGATGCTATTTCCCGTTCAAGGTTTGGCTATAAAAAGACTGCAGCTCCCATTTAGGTTCTCCCTCTCCTACAGGCTCTCTTTCTTGGGTCACTGGCTCTGGGTGAATCCACCTGCCACGTTATGTGCTGCCCTACAGTGAGGAGCTAAAAGAGGCCTCCAGCTCACTGCCAGCAAGGACTGGGGGCCCTCAGTCCCAACAGCCTATGAGAAACTGAGGCCTGCTAACAACCATGTAAACAAGTTTAAAAGTGGTTCTCCCCCTGGTTGAGCCTTCAGATGAGACCACAGCTCTGGCCATCAGCTTGAATGCAGAATGAACTGATAACTTTCATCTTTTCTGATTCAACTAATACATGCTCATTGAGAAAAATTTGGAAAGTAAAGGTTCAAGAGAGGCCTTGAACCAGAACTTGGCTAAGCTGCTCCTTGATCCCAGACCCACAGAAACTATGAGATGATAAATGTTTGTTTTTTAAAGACACTAAGTTTTGGTGTAATTTGTTTTGCAGCATTAGGTAATTAATAAAGTGCCACATACAGTCCTTACAGTTGACTTGGATACTATTAAAAATACACATCCCACGATGTGGCAAACACTGGTCTGAAGGTATAGACGGTAAGTTTCTTTGTACTTCCTAAAGACCAAGGTAGGTAAGAGGGTATTGGAGATTCCAGAGTCAAAGCTAGGTCACCGATCTGAAGGCATTAGATGAATCTGCGCTTATTTCGTGAAAACGGAAATGAACAGACACCATTACTGGACCAATTAACATAAAAAGAGAACAAAAACTTTCCTCAGAACAATTTCAACATGGAAACATAAACAGCTGTCATATGTCTACTATTGTATCACACAAGTAAGCAATAAACTGTAACTACCAGGATGACTGAATGAGAGTCCATATCCCTATCTAGTTGTAGTCAGTACAGCTGGATTCTGTGTCAGTTATGTGTATCAGCTGTTTCTCAGGCTTTGATCTTAATTATGTGGGAGAGTAGCAAGACCACAAGCTCTAGAGACCCATGGACCTGTGGTCCAGCCCCACCTCTGCCCCTCACTAGCTGAGTGACCTCAGGGAAACAGAAATCATCTTATTTCCTCATCTGCAAAATCTGGATGATGAGATCTAGCTCTTCATGTCAATGTAAGGGCTCGAGGGATTTATATTTAAAAGTGCTTAGCATGGTCTATGCACATGGTTGCCCAGTAAAATATGCTCTTTCTTGTATAATCTCTTCCTTGGCTCTCAGCTGTGGTCTGTGAAAACCCAGGCTGGATATCTCAGGTGGGTGTGGATCTCACACTTTAGGGTCAAGGGAGCCAGAGTCACATAGGAATTTAAAGCAAAGGTTATTGATTCAGAAAAGCGAAGCTCCAACACTTATTAATGTTATTTACGTGGTGACCACCTTACTTACCTCATCTGTAAAATGGGGATAACTCTGAGCCTACCTCTGTTCTGACAACTGAATGATATAACATAGTGAGGGACCTGAAATAATGCCAGGCAAACAGTAAACATTAAGTAAATGTTAGCTATTTTGTTAAAATTATTATTTATTATTATTAGTCTCACTACCATTATTTAATTCATATTCAGTTGCACAAATCCAGGCCATGAAAAAGTTTTGTTTGGTCCACACAGAGTGTTACAAAAAAAACTAAATAAATTTGAATTAGTGGTCAATATATATTACAAATTCCACTGAAAAATCCAAATGTATGGGTTCTTTCACAACCTGAAAGAGGAGAAAACCCTGGGCCTGACTTTCTCACAGTCACAGGCAGCTGGAACCAAGGAGCCACTGTCCACTTCAGGCAGAGCATTCATTCTTCCATTTGCCACAGTCCTCGCCACTCCTTAGCACCCTACACCTGTCCTAGAGCACATGCTTACCTACCCGCCTGCTTTTAAAGGCGTTTGGGTTTCTGACCCTTGCTTTCATTCCTTAAAGACTTGCCTCCACTTGCAATTCCTTTTCTAAAATTAAAAAAAAAAAAAAAAAAAAGTACTCTGAGCAGCAACAGCAAGAATAGATATGAGTAAGATTAAGCCTTCCCTAAGGAAATCCACAGCAACAGTAGGTGCCAGCTAATGGCTGAGGGTAAAGACAGTCAGCTCAGAAGGCGGGTAAGCTCAGCTCTCTGCAGTAACCCTATGTACACGACCAAAAACAAGCTGCCAGAGCTTAACTAGCACAGCTTTTGCCCTCCCCTTGTTACTGTGAAGGTTAATTTTGTATGCCCATTTGCCTGGGCTATAAGGGGCCCAGACATTTGGCCAAACATTATTCTGGGTATGTCTTTAAAGCTGTTTCTGTATGAGATTCATATCTGAATTGGTAGACTGGGTAAAGGCACTGCCCCTGTTAATGTGATGGACCTGGTCCAATCAGTTGAAGGTTGGAACAAAACTAAAGAGCTGACCCATCTGCAAGTAAGAGGGAATTCCTGCTGCCTGACAGTCTTCAAAAACTGGGACATGGGCTCTTTCCTGCCTCCAGGCTCTAACGGAAACATTGACTTTTCCTGGTTCTTAAGACTGTAGGCTTTTGAGCTGGAATTTAAACCATCAGCTCTCCTGGGTATCTGGCTTGCTGACTGCAGATCTTAAGACTTCTCAGCATCCATAATAGTTGAGCAAATGCCTTATAATAAATCTCTTGTTCCATATCTACATATATACATCCTGCTGGCTCTGTTTCTCTAGAGAAATCTGACTAATATATACTCCCCTTTCCCCCAAGAAGAAGCTGTTATCAAACTGATGGTACAGAGTTTACAACTGATGGAAGATCAGAATTAAAAAAACACACAGAAAGCCCCAACTCTTTCTGTGAACTGTGTTTAAGCTGTGGGGCCACAACCACCTGGAGGTTCATCAGCTGCACCAGGCCAACTGGAGTGTCTTTTTTAGATCCTGAAGGTCTGAAAGCTCTAGATTTTCACTGAGCTCAGGTGGATTCTCCTGACTTGACAGAAGGGACAAAGGCCATCCCAGGGAACGCTGGGAAGAAGTGGAAGCATCCTCCATTCTCCCACAAGCCTTTGCATCTACCCCAAGTCCAGCTGTCTGCACCTTTAGTCTCTCAAGAAGGGACCAAAGCAATGAGACCACCTTATTGCCACTAAAATTAGTGACTTCTTGGGCCAACCCTCTTCCAGAAGTAAACCGAGAGTGGTGTTATGGGGGATTTACATTTCTTCACAAGTTTATCTTTGTTCTCTAAACTTTCTCAATGAACATGTGTTACTTTAATCAACCAAGGTAATAAGCTATTGAGTTATTCTGCATTAATCCTATGGCAGTGTAGATCAGTATTTAGAGACTGAGAGGGTCACAGAGAAGCCAGACTGCCTGGGTGCAAATCCTGGCTCTGTTCTGTGACACTGAGCAAGGGTCTCAAACTCTTTCATAAAATGGGTGTGAAACTAGTAGTTACCTCATAGGGTTGCAAGGATTAAAAATTCAAGCAAAGGGTTTAACATGTGCTTGGCAAATAGCAAATGCTCATTAAGTACTTACTGACATTATTATTGTTGTTGTTGTCTTATGATATTTATATAATGATTTATTTACATAAAGAATTATATTATATAATATAAATATATATTTTATAATATTTATTGAGTGCTTGCTTATATGCCAGGGATTAGAAATATAGTAATAAGCAAAATTAACCCCCTGACATTCTGAGGTCTTACCACATCTAGGGGAGGTCAAGCACTAAACACACACACACACACACACACACACACACACACACACACACACACACACTTTCACTACATGTCACTGCCAAAGGTGATGGTGGTAATTTCCATCAAGGGAATGAAGTAGGTAAAAAAAAAATAAGAGGCAGTATTAGCTGGGAGGGGATGTCAAGACTTGACTTTGATCCTTCACATGGCACTTAACATCTAGAAGGTACTCAAAAATACCAGCCGAATTGGAGTTGATTGGGCTGATTTAGGTCAGTGACAGAAAGATCTTCAAGCGCTGGGGCAGGAGACCCCTCACTCAACTAAGGCGGACCCCGCCCCCCAGGTCAGAATCCCCACTCTGCTTTCCCTGCCATAATCCTCAGCTGGGTGACCTCCAAAGCCACCTAGCTGGTCTCTCTGCCTCTACTCTTGCCTTCATTTAGCAGCTCCCCTCATACTATTATCCAGAGGGATCTTTAAAATCATGCTCTTTATTCTAATATAATTTTAGACTTGCAGAAAAGTTGCAAAGGTAGTCCAGAGGGCTGCCGGTACCCTTCACCCAGCTTCCCCTGATGTCCGCCTCTTGCCTCGCCATGGTTCATGCGTCAAAACCAAGAAATCGACATGGGTGCAACATGATCTGTGGACTCCATCTGGAATTTACCGCTTATTCCACTAATCACCTTTTCTGTTCCAGGATCCAATCTAGAAAATCACACTGCATTTTGTCATCATGCCTAGAGCAGAAGGATTTTTTTTTTAAAGCTCAAAGCTGATCATGTCCGTTTTAAACTCCCTGACAATTTCCCATACACTTGGAATAAAATCTGAACTCCTTGCCCTAGTCTCCAAGTTCCACACAATTTAGGCCCGCTGACCCCTGCCTCCTATCTCACCCACATTTCCCACATGCAATACACCCAGGCACATGGGTGCTTTATCACTTCTTTGAACCCCGTACTTGGTCCAGTCTCCACACTAGCTATGCCTTCTGCCTGGAAACCTATTTCCTCAGATGTCCTCATAGCTGGTTCCTTCTCGTGTTTAGGTGTGAGTGTGAATGTCACCTCCTCGGAGAGGCCTTCCCTGGTCATCCCAGCTAAACCAGCCTCACTCCATCACAATCACCCTCTATCACATACTTCATTTGTATAAGAGCTCTCTGCCACCTGAACTGATCCTATTTATATATTTATGATTGATGGTCCATTCTCCTCTGCCAGAGAATAGAGGGACCTTGTCCATCTTGTTCACCATTTCATTTAAAGTACCTAGAAAAAGACTTGGCATATAGTAGGTACTCAGTAAATATGAGTCTAAATGAGGATTGAAGGACTGAATGAAGGGAGGGCATCTGTGTTTAAATGTTCACAGATGTGTCCCAAGAACGACACTGTGCCTGTGTATAGTAGGTGTTCAATAAATATCTCCTGAATTAAATACTGGTCACTGACTTATCCCAAGAACCTAGCACAGTGCCTGGCACATAGTGGGTGTTCAGTAAGACTAGTATTTGAGTGAATGGCATCCATTTTCAAAGAAAGAGGTGTCCATATAAAGCGAGTCAGCTGGAGGCCACTTTTATAAGCAAGGATCTCCCTCAAGAGGTTGCGGGTGAGGAAAGCTGAGAGCCTCCCCAGCAGCTGTTTGGACATCTGTTTGGAAAGTGCACCAGGCCCACGTGGGGCTGTGCTGAGGTGGCGGCTGCCATCAGGCCTGCACAGGGCTCCGTAGAGTGACTCTCCCTGCTTGTTCAGGAAGTCACAGCCACATCACCCCAGCAGGGTGGCTCCTCGGTGGCCTGCGATGCAAAGTTGCTGCAGAAAAGGCAGCTGATTAATACCCTCAGAGGGTCTATTGTCTGAATCCTGTCACCAGAGGAGAAACAGCTGTTTACAGTTTGTTTATTCATGTCCCTTTGGAGTCTTTGGAGGAGACACAAATGCTTGCTCTCTGGGGCACAATTCAGCATCTGAAGGGAGCGAAGAAAATGGTGTTTATTTTTAACAGGATAAAGAGGGAGTACTCTTACAAAGTTTGGACACTAGCAGGAAGACAGATCTCTGGGAGGTGCCAGGCGACATCTTGCATAGTGTTGGGCTTTCAAGGGTTGCTTGAGAATCTATTCCAACTCCCAACAGAAAATTTAGGCTCAGGCCATGGGGATCAGCCAAATGGTGGACTCAGGTGAGCACCGACAGATATGAGCGTCCTGGAACAGCTCTTCATGCTTAGAGGTGAGACAGCAAGGTACCTAGGGACAGTGACCCCCCCCCATTAAATACAGGTGGCAGGCATCGTACCAAAGGGCTCTGCACAAAGTGATCTCTCGAAGCCACGCTCCAGTCTAAGACTGCACTGTGCAAAGGGAGGGACGGCTTTTCTCTGCACAAACACTGCTTCCCGGCCAATCCATGCCCCTACCTAGAGTGGGCCCTTTTCTCTAACCCACTTAAAGGCACCATGTAGCAGCCTCCCAGCAGACAGTGTCCATGAGCCCAAGCTGAAAACCCACAGGAAGAATCTAAGCCACCATCACTTTCCCGACAACAGGGCTAAAACCACAGATTCTCCATCTATTCCCGTTTCCCCAGGAGGTTCGGCTGCACTGCGGAGTTAAGCAAGGCCCTCTGGCAAGTCTGGGAGGAAGAGAATGAATGGGCGTTATCTTCCTTCTCCAGACTGTGTCCAACAAGGTCCCGCAGGGGAAGGCCGTAATGGGAAAGGATGTGACACAGCATCACCTAGATGGTGTCACCAAGCTCCACCCCATCCCCTGCTCTCAGAGAGTGCCTCGACCCCAAGCCTGGGCGCTCTGCTTCTAAGGCACCTCACTTGGCTATGGCATAGCTGAGTGTCTCTATGCGTCCAGCTCTCAGCATGCATTATCCCGCAGAGCTGCACACCCAAGTCACCCTCTGGCAGGCATTTTTTTTTCCTTCTTAGAGCACTTACCACCTTCTGATATCCTTACGAGATCAGGGCTTGGCAAACTCTGACCCACGGGCTAACTCTGGCCCACTGCCTGCTTTTGTAAATAAAGTTTTATTGGAACATAGCCAAGTCCATTCATTCTGTCTTCAAAAACAGAGTTGAGTAAATGTGGCAGGAACTGTATGGAACACAAAGCCTAAAATATTTACTATATAGCCCTTTACAGAAAATATGTCAATCCCTTCTCTAGAGTGTTTGTTTATGTATTTATTAAAATGTTTATTATTTGTTAGCTGCCTACCCCTCTATAATGTTAACTCCACAAGGCCAGGCCACTGTTTTGTTCACAAACATATTTCAAGCTCTTAGAACGGTGCCTGGAAGGTACTAGGCACTCAGTAAATATTTACTGAATGGTTGAATGAATGACCATCCATGTTTCCACCGCCCAATAGGGCAGCTGCTGTCATCCCACTTTCCACGTGAGGAAGTGAGGCTCCGTGGGGCCCTCCGGTATTGAGCAGAGTTCCACGGCTGGCTTGTGATGGCATCAGGATCTGAATCCAGGTATTAACACTGAAGAGAGTGGACTCCCATTTAAACCAGCTGTGTGGCCTTTGGATCGACACTGAATCTCTTCTGCTCATCTGTCTATCCTTTCGCATCTTATCTTCCTCATAGGGCTGCTAAGAGAACTGAAGGAGATAATGCTGTGGCTTTATTTTAAAATATGCATGTGTTATATGCTTTTATGTCTCAATACTTAGTCAATTGTCACTATAACCTTCTGGAGAAGGGACTGCTGCCATCCCCATCTTACAGAAGGAATACTGAGGCAGAGGTAACACGACTGGTCCAAGCTCAAACACACAGTGCGGAGTGGATCTAGGGTTCGAGCCTAGGCCCTGGGTTCCTAATGACTAGGCAATGCTGCCTCTTCTAGAAATGAAGGGGGCTAAACAACCCCTTCATGTTGTCATGTTCAGACAACACAGTGCTCCTCCCAATGTCGGGGGTCAGGTTCACTTTCATAAACATCCATCTGCTCTCAGTTTTGTGGCTGGTCAGGCAAGAGGAAGGTGGGGAAGGGCCCCTATATCCGTATTCCAAGGAAACCCTTCTAAAGGCTCCCTTTAGGTAGTTGCTGTGAATTTGAGACAACGTGGGAACCACGTTCAGAAGGGAGGCTCGACCAACCTCCAGCGGGAAACTCCAACCCAACCAGGGCCGAGGCCACCCCTCCGCCTGGCCCACCCCACAGCTGGCCCTTCCACAGGGCTCGGGGCAGCCAGCACTACCCCAAGTTCAGAGGCTATGGCCAAGTTCGCTGGGCAGGTAAGATGGAGCCTCAGAATGTCTCCTGGGCTCGAGGGAGAAGGCAGCCGTTCCCCTCTACTCCCTCCCTTGGCGAGCCTGCAGATTGGAATCTCCGAAAATGGTTTTCACAAGTCAGTTAGCTGCAATCAATTATTCACGACCTCGCTTCCCACAAACTCATAGACTGTCACTGTTAGCAAGATAATTTCTGGACTCTGCCCAACAGCCCTGCTCTAAGCTGCCAAGCGACCCACTGTTTACTTCCTCCCTTCCCTAAAGACCCCCGAAGCCTGCCAACCGCTACCCACCTCAACTCTGGGCAGAAAGATGTGAGGGGAAGGCCCCTCGGTGCCCACAGCCCTGGAGGGGCTGCTCCCAGCCTGTGTGACTCACTTTAGGCTTTGGGGCAGAACGTCTGACCTCAGTTTAATCCAACTGGAAAATAGGGCTCAAGAATTCCAGACGCTCTGCCAGGGTCTGGGATAAATCCCACGTTATTTTATAAAATGCTTTGGGCTCTGAAAACATTGTGTTCTGCAAACAGCATGACTTGTGAGGGTCTCCCAGACATGCGGTCACCCTGCCAAGTTGATGGTCGAGAATGTTTGCTACTTGGCAGGAGCTTACGAGACACTGAGACCACCATGAGCAGTTTTCCCCCCAAAATTTTGAGGCTGTCTTCAGGTACACATTCCCACATCCTGGAAAGAAGGAGAGGGATGTTACCTGGCACCCTTGGAAAAGACCTTTGGGGTCTGGCATCAGGAACATCAGTGGCTGAGCACTAGCTCTGCTGCTTAAACAAGCATTACCTTCTGTGCAAGCCACTTTTTCTCTCTCCAAACCTCAGTTTTCACATCTATAAAATGGGAAAGTAATTGTACCGACCCCCTAGGGCTATGGTAAGGATTAAATAAAATGGTGTATTGTAAAAACACTCAGCATCATGCTCTGGCCGGTGTGGTTCAGTGGTCAGTGTTGGCCCATGCACAGAAGGCTCTCAGGTTTGATGCCCAGTTAAGGGCACATACCTGTTTTGCAAGTTTGATCCCCAGCCTTGGTTGGGGTTCATGCAGGAGGCAACCAGTCAACGTGTCTCTCTCACCTTGATGTTTCTCTCTTTCTCTCCCCCACTCCCTTCCTCCCTTCCACTCTCTCTATAAAGCAATGGAAAAATATTCTCAAGTGAGGATTGAAAAACAAAACGAAACACGCAGCACTTTGCCTGGCATATCAGATACTGTGGCCCCTTTACTTAAATCTAAGACACTGTCACTACTGAGGTGCAACAATGATTAGCAGTTTTAGGGCAATAGTGTATGTTAGGAAACTTTAAAGAAACGTGCACATCAATTATAAAATTCATCCCAGATATGAAAAATACTATTTACTAAAGATTAAAAATATGCATATTAAGGTGAAGTCCATTATTGTCATTATTAAAATCAGGATATTAATCTCAGGTGAGAGAGCAGGCACAGAGAGGTTATGTGACTAATTCAAGGCCACAGAGCCACTCGTAGTTGGGCTGGGGTAGGATCCAGTGCCCACACCACTCCAGTGGGGGGAAGGAGAGAAAGAGGTAGAGTCAGCCAGGCAACTCTCCCTCCTCTAATTCCTCCCTCACCTCTTCCTCCTTAAGTTTAAAGTAATAATACTAATAAGTAATTAATGATGATTAATATGTGCCCAAGCACTATTCTAAATGAACTACACAGATCAACTCATTCCTCCCAACAACCCTCTGAAGTAGATACTATTATCCTCCCTGTTTTATAGATGAAGAAACTGAGGCTCAGAAAGTCTGCCCAAGTTGCCAAACTCACACAGCTGGTGGCAGAGGCAGGATCTGAACTCAGGCAGCCCAGCCTTAGAGTCCACGTGCTAACCTATTCCACTGTACTGCGTCCTCAAACTGAGACAAACGGGGACATCTGGGAAGCGAGAGGGGAGTGGCATAAAAATGTCATCCATGTCCCTGCTCGCTCGCTCGCTCACTCGCTCTCTCACACACACACACACACACACACACACACACACACGGAACAGTTCCACTAAACCTGGGGAGCACGTCACCTTCGGGTGAGGCCAAGTTCGTGCGTCCCCTCTGTGCTCTCCTCCTGCATCTGCGTCGGGCTGGCTGAGGGTGGCCATGAAGGGTGGGCCAAGTCTGCAGCCAGCCAGCCTCTCACTTACCTCTTCGGTGGGCATGGAGAGTGGGAGACCCCAAAGAGGCCAGAAGTCGACAAACACCTGCCGCAGAGGCCTCCCAGACAGGCAGCAGCTGGGACAGGGTCCCCTCCAATTCTCAATCACATCAAGAGGACTCAGCATGAGGTAACATGTTGGTTAAGAGTGTGGGCTCCACGCCAGCCAGACTGGGTTAGAATGCCCCTTACCAGCTGTGCAACTTTGGAAGAATCACTTCCCCTCTCTGTGCCCCACTTCCTCTACCCACAAAATAGTGACTTTAACAATGCATCTATCACAGGGTTTGGAAGCATTAAACATAAAATGTTTGGCGCAGGCTAAGTGCTTAATAAATGGTAGCTGTTACTGTTCACTGTTATTTAATTATGATTATTATATGTCATCACCAAAGTCCTCATTCACAGGCCTCTGCATCAGGCAACGAGAACACAAAGTGAACCTGAAGGTGCTGTCAGTACGGCTGGAAGCTGACAAGAAACTACACAACAACACCTGATCCTAAGTTCTAGAAAAATCTTTGGCCTTTGGATCTTACAATGTCACTTTGAAGTGGGGGTCCACAGTCTTGCTCTTTGAGCATTTCTTCATCTGATCTTTCAGGCAATTCCTGAAGGAATCGAAAACATGTACTGAGCAACTCCTATGTGTCATTTACTCTTCCAGCACTGGGGGTCCCCAGACAAGGTAAGTGGGCCAGAGACCAGCCATGATGCCGATGGGGAATGCCCATTAGCTCTTAAGAAACTGGAGTTTATCATCAGATGAAAGGAAGGAGGGTTGGCAGGGGTGGTGATAAGGCCCTTTTCTGCACTTGGCCACACCAGAACAGCCGCCTGTTCGCACGGAGGCGGTGGGTAAGGATCCTAGCTACTCCCTCTGCTGGGTGCAGGTCACAGCCGGAAGGAGGAAAGACATGTGCAACTAGGGCACAGGAAACCATAAAAGACTTACAATTGCAGAGCACACGGGACCTAGTAATCCCTTAGTCCATTTTAAAGGTGGGGAGACAGAAGCCATGAGCGGCTGCCCAAAGCCACACCAAGTGACATGCTAAACAAGGACTGGTGTCCCAACTCCTGAAAATTCAGATCTCTTCCCCCTGCTTTGAAAGTATAAGCCATCCCATAGCACAGCCACCACCATAGACAGAGGTGGCCTCCAGGCCCAGGGCCAGCAGTCCCCTCTCTGCCATTTCTCTGGGGTGATGCTATCAGGCTGGGGTTGGTACAGGACGCCACCCACATCAAATGCAGGGCCTTTAGAACAGCACACATGGCAGGTGGGTCTTGATACGGAGATGAAAGAAGAGAACAAAGCTCTGAGTTGGGGACATCATTCTGAGTGGGTTGGGATGTGAAAGGGCCCTGCCAAGACAGGAGTGTTTTCTGTTGGAGACAGGCTGGCAATAAAGGCAGAGCAGCTCTGAAAAGACTACTGGAGAGAGAACAACCAACAGTGAACTTCTCATTCGTTTGAGTCTCACCTCCAAATCATGTCATGTCTAAACCAGTCAATGAGTTTAGATTTTAGGAAAAGGGGATGAAGAATCCACTGACAGGGCTGCAGAAAACCTTACACAAGAGAATGCTTTTCAGTGGCGCAGAAGCCCCTGCGGGCCCTGCCTGCTCTCTCCCCAGCTGACATTTACGCCCTTGCTCAGGAACGTCACACTCTGTCCCCCCCTTCCTCCAATCCATGCCTGACCACCTTCTATTTATTTCATCTTAAACGTCACTTCCTTGGAAAAGCCTGCCTTGATGATGACCCCTCCCCCTCCATCACTCACTGTCCCCTCTACCAGGACAGGAGCTACAAGTGGGCAGGGAGGGACCCTGTTTGGTTCACTGTTCCTAGCACAGTGCCTGGCACACAGTAGCCCCTCGGTAATATTTGTTGAATGAATAAGTATTGTGAATGCCCTGGGTAAGTCTACACAGCCACATGCTCACGTAAAACTTTCAGCACAAGATACACGGAAGACTACCAATGAATGTCGCTGGGAGTACATCAAAGTTGATGCCCAAACAACAAGACTGGTTTCCTGTTTCTGTCACAGAGTAACCCGGTGCTTAGCAAGATAGAAGCCCTCTGCCCACAGTCCCGGGGTCTACGCTGCAGTCCCCTCCCAACCCCAACAGGTAGCTCCAGGACAAGGAGAGCGCTGTCTTTACAAGACCTAGGAAGGCATGTCAAACCTGGACGTAAAGATCCCTGGGAATCTGAAGGAGAGTCAGTGTATTCTACAAAATAACAAAATGTCCTGCCAGCCTTATTATTCTTAAAGGAAAGAAGAGGAAGTTGGTCAGTAGAAAAAAAGTATATAAGGTTTGCTCTGCCTTGATGTGGGCAGGCTAGAAAATAACTTCTCCTAATGCACCCCACCAAATAACGTGAAACTGCAGGGACTCCTCCTGCTACCCACTGCTTCCTTTACTCAGTAGCGACAACAAGCACTAAGCAACCAACTGGAGTTAGGGCCGCCCAGCCTGTTCAGAGACTCTAACCTAGGAGGAACTAGATCAACATTTTGTACGGTTGAGTCATTAGTGGATCTCACTGGGCAGTGATACGGTATTTGTGAACTGTTCCACGAATTTCTGCTTTTATTTTTATTGATGCCCCTTTCCTACTTTCTTGCAGTTTATTCTCAATATTAAAAAAATAAATAAAACTGACACTCTTATCTTAATCATTCTAATCTGTTGTGTTTCCTGTCAAAAGCTAAAGTGCTCTTATAATAGGCTATTAATTTTCCTTTGGGGCACAGTTTTGGCTTCATCCATGGGTTTTGATATGAGGTATTTCATTTTCATGGATCACCCTATAATCTGAAATTCCAAGTTTGGTTTCTTCTGTAAGTTTTAGATAAGTTTTTTTTGTTGTTTAAATTTTCAAAGTGATTGCCTTTTAGAGACTGATTTTTTAATATATCTTATTGTTTTATGAATGAGACCTGGAAGATTTCTACTTTTGAAATCTATTAGGTTTCTTTTGAGACTAATCATCAATTTTAATTAGGGCATCTCAGGACATCTACATCTTTAAAAAGAAAAGGCCATCTTCTAAAATAAACACACACACACACTTTTGTAAAGAATTTCAGAATGCTTACCAAAAAAAAAAAAATCTTTTCAGAAGTAAATATCCAAACAAAGAAAGTACACAAACTATTAAGCCTGGGGTGGGATGGGGAGGTGGGGAAGAGGGGCAAAACTACCAGAATTTAAAGATTAAGTTTCTCTGATCAGAATTCGTCACCCAAGAATCATACCCATAATGGCACTGCAGCTCTGCACCCCTTTTAAAGACTAAAACAGAGGCTGCCAGAGATTGAGTCTGACAGAACATTAATTTTAGCTGAGACTGGGGCTTCACTTCCACTAACCCCTTCACCACTGAATCCAATTGTCTTTCAAAAAAAATACTAAAATAGCAGCTGAAAGTCTTCCCTTGTGACATTCCTTACATTTATAAATTGCACAAGGCACACGCAGAAGGCTAGATGAAAACAAGCAGGACTTTACCCCTGCTGAAGTGGGCTGGCTAGAAGAAGGAAGCTGACAGGACTCTGACAAGCCCCAGAAAAAATATTAAGTCATTTTCCAGCCAGTGCACCAAGCAAGCCTGAAAGATGGGTGGATCCTGGGGAATCCTGACATTCTCCCCAAAACCCTGTCGGTGCCTGAGCCTGCAAAAGTGGGACAGCAAGTGGGAAAGGACCAGGCGCAGGCACGGATGCAGGGCGGGTGCTATTAGACAATACTGACAACGCCCACGCAGGCAACTCCTCCGGGGAATCTCTGAGCCCCAAGGCTGCGGCACGAACAACGTATGCAGTCCCCGAAGGGATATTTCAGCACAGTGTTTCAATGTTAAATGACACATGCTACTGTGGGCTACAGATCTTATTGGGACGGAGAGCTGAATTCATCTGCTTCCCAGCAAGAAAACCGGAGCAGCTAGAGATAAACAGAAGTCAGTCAAAGCAGAAAGTGACATCGAAAAAACTCTCCTAATTCCGCCAGACCCGTTTTGCCGCATAAAGATCAAGAGTCCTTTGGACGATATGGCTTCAGTAGGAGGAATTAAATGATGGCGCCATCTCCAAAAGCACTTAACATCAGGCATGTTCCCAATATCCCTGAAGGCACTGAGATGGGTGAGCAGCAATCCGTTAATGAACTGTGGTTCTACTGACCCTCTATTTTGCAGGATGAATTACTTTTTTTGAAAGTAAGCCTTGGTCCAGAGTTTCAACACATGAAAAGTATCCCTAAGCTTTACTCTCTAGTAGGAAAAGTAAAACTTCCCAATTAAATACACTTGTCAAAGCAATCCATTAAAGAACAATAGTGGTGCCCAGCCGGTGTGGCTTAGTGGTTGAGCGTCAACCCAGAAACCAAGAGGTTACGGGTTAGATTCTCAGTCAGTGCACATGCAGGGGTTGTGGGCTTGGTCGCCAGTAGGGGATGCAGGAGGCAGCAGGTCGATGATGTTGCTCTCTCAATGATCTTTCTTTCTATCCCTCTCCCTTCCTCTCTCTCTAAAAATCAATAGAAACATATTAAAAACAAACAGTGGTTAACACAATTCCTCTCCTAGGTATATACCCAGCAGTAATGTTTCCCAAATATTTGTTTACCAAAAGACATGAACGAGAACGTTCACGGCAGTGACCTTTGTAAAGGTGCCAAAGTGAAAACCTTCCAAATTCCTATAAGTGGAATGGATATGTAAATTGTGGTATATTCCACAATGAAATATTATATAGCAATGTAAATAAACAATTACAAGCACATGAAACAATACAGATACAGGGTCAGCAAACTTTTTTTGAAAAGGCTCGGATAGTAAACGTCATGGTCTTTGTTGAGAGTACTCAACTCTGCAACCATACGGTAAAAGCAGCCACGGCCCCAATGTTAACAAATGGACATGGCCAAGTTCCAATAAAGCTTTATTTATGCACACTGAAATTTAAATTTCATATACTTTTCACATCAGGAAATATAATTATTTTTATTTATTTCCCAACAATTTACTGAAAAATGTAAACTCCATTCTTAGCTCATAAGCCACAAGAAAACAGACAGGGGGCCAAATTTGGCAGGAGGGCTCTAGTTTGCCAAAGCATGATATAATCTCCATAATTTAATCTCCAATAATACTAGGCAAAACAAGCCAGGCACAAAGGAGTACCTACTGCAGGATGCCATTTCTAAATAGAGACAAAAAGTAACTTCTGGGTCAGAAGTCTTGATAGGGGTTACCTACCCTTGGAGAGGTGGCAACAGGAAGCGGGAATGAGAAGGAACCTGAGGGGGGAGCAAGGAGCTGCAATGCTCTGTGCTCTGTGCAGGGCAAAGGCCGCTCGAGTAACCAGCTGTACATTAATGATTGATTGGCTGTACGTTAATGATTTGTTCCAGTCTGTTCTACATCGAGTGAAATTTAGCATGTTGTTAAAATCAAGGCGGGACCATTCAATCAGCTTCAAAAACAGCAGTGTAAAGAGAACCACAGCCATCAAATTAAATGAATCCTTCCCTGTGGCCAGGTATCAGCCAACACTAGAGTATTTAAGAATATTTACTAATTAAGGGCAGATTTAAATCACATTTCCTCTAGTTGTTACTGCATTTGCTTCTAGGGTGAGGTGCACTTCACGGTTTAGGGGGTGATGCTACCAACAGATTGTGGTCAGGCTGTTTTCCTCGGCGTTTGTGGGAAAGGATGGTGTTCGCCCACTGCCAGCTCCTCCCCGCATGGAAATCTGCCATCAGTACTGTTAACATAAACAGCATCTGGCAACACACGTGACCTTCAACCTGCAGCAAAACCTGTGCTGGACCCACAGACAGGAGAAGAGCCAAGCCCGGCTTCCAATTCCATTCCGAGAGAATATGCATTTAATTATTTTCTCTCACAGTCAGCAGCTGAGTCTCAGTGAAACCCATGCTTGTAATTATCGCTGTAATTATTATTTTAATACAAATCAGCAACTTATCAAAATATTACCCCGTAGATGCTACCTCGCCGCTGCAAAGCTATAGATGGAGGGTAGACACCGCGGCCCTTGCCCCGCTTGGGGGGTAAGGATGGTGGGAGCCTCGGTGAGGGTCCTTCTACCACAGCCAGTCGGCCAGCTGCACCAGTGCCCAAGCCCACGGTCACTTCTATGCCTGTCCTCTCTTTAGAGGCAGTGAGTCATATTCTGCATTTTGCATCATAGTTTTACATCACTGCTGGGTCTCAGTGGTTGCATCCAGGCAACGGGCAAATAATGACAACCCTTTCACAGAGCCACTCTGAGAAGTCCTAAATGGATCACTTTGTTAAAACTTTCTGTGCAGCACACTCACGGTGTCTGACACACAGGCTCCCTGGCCACCTGACTGAGTTTCGATTCCAAGCCTAGGGCTCTGTGACTTGGGGCAAGCCCTTACTCTCTCTGTGCCGCTTTCCTCACCTGTGAATGGGAATAATATCAGAAGACTGTTGCTATGGTTAAGTGAGATAATCCATAGATGCTAAGCACAGTGCCTGGCACACGGCGAGCATTTAACAGGCAATAGCATTTACTGCTTGTTACTATTATCATTATTCGCAGTTGGAAACTCAAATCCTGGCATCGGTGATGCAGGTAACACAATAAGCGAAGTAACTGGCGGGCCCCGTGGCAAACGGGAACGCAGAGTCCCTTGCAGAGGAGTCTTCTCCCCTCCCTCAAATTATTACCTCTATGGCAATTAAGGCCAGAATTTCAAAATTTTTCACAGGAAATCCAAGTCAGGTTTTTATTTGAAATCACTGATTTTAAAATGTTGGCCAGTAACTTAGATTTTTTTTTTTAATTAAAAAAGAAAAAGAAGAACAAGAACAACAAGGACAGTGACAATGAAGACAACCACGAGGGGGGAGGGAAAGGGGGAGGAGGGAGAAGGGGGGGGAGGGGGACTCTATACTGCCAACATCCCATCTGTAGTCCACACCCGAACCATGCAACCCGGGTTCACTTGGTCAGAACCTTCTAGTTTCCACTTATGTTATGGGTTTATACCACGTGCTCACTCCAACAGTGTTCATTTGCTCCCCGTGACATTTTTTCCCCCTAAAAAACCACCAAAACAGTAGTCACCCTCTCACCTAAAAAGAGTTAATAATCCACCTGTGCACCTCCCAGGTTTGCTCCTAACACCCTCCCTGACATCATCCCACCCTGTCCTCTGTCATCACCGCATCTTCTAAACAAGGAGAATCAGAGGTAACAACTGGACAACTATTATCCAACAGGACTGGGAGAAAAAGCAGGCCACAAGGGCATTTCCCATCAGGACTGATCTCCTGTGATGCCTGATGACAAGCGAATGGGGTTCCCTGTTAGTGTCTTTTATAACAGCCGCCCCATCTGAGCTGGGGAGAAAGGAGAGGAAGAGAGACCATGAATAGGCTTGTATTTCAAAGAGGACACCTGCAAAGCATGGTCCTGCATTAAAAAGTAAACAGAAAACAGCCACTCGTCAGGAAAGGAAAAAAAGGTTTACCCAGCACATTTCTACCTAATGACGCCCCGTTTCACAAGGAAAGCAAAGAATGAGTAACTCCTCCACGCCCCCGAAGAAAGGCGGCTTAATGGGGTAGCCACTGTATTACTTGATCCATCCAATCTGGTTTTAATACTACCCTTAAATAATGGATACATCAGCTCCCCATCATCAAGTACATTTGTTTATTTTGTTAATGTGAGTCTGGTTGAGCACTGAGACTTGGTGGAATTATCGCTTCGTCCTTGGGCTCTGTATTGCCTCTCCCCTTGCTCGTTATAAAATGATTAGTTGTCTCCGCCGCCCTTTCAAATTGCTGTTCGAGTTGTGCCGCAGTTCTGTTATCCTGGTTCTGAAAAGGGGAGAGTCTTGGCTCAGGGTTAAGTTAACGTAGTAACTTCGGGCCCATTTGGGGACCTATTCATCACAGATAATTCCATGTTCGACACATGGGCGACCCCAGTACAAAGAGTCAACATGAAACGAATGAAGAGATGCACATTTAGGGTCCAAACCTAAGTCCAGAAGACGGGCCTGGGGAGCCCCATCACTGTGGGAGCAGCACCGACAGCAACCAAGGGCATCAGAGAGGGCCCCCGACTGCAAGTGCCCCTCAAGCGGACCCAGAGCACAGTTCCTCCCAATGTCTACCTTAAAACCTTTCCAGTTATACTTCAGAATAAAACAGCATCGCTGTTTCCCAGAGGAGCGGGGTGTCTCATTTTTTCTACTGTTTTTATTTTAAAATTTTTTCTCCATTACGGTTCACAACTAATATTACTTTGTATTAGTTTCAGATGTACAGCATAGTGGTTAGACAATCATATTTTACAGTGTTTCCCAGGAGCAGGGTGTCTTTAAGATGTTTAAGCCATGCCCTGGCCCCACAGTTCAGCTGGTTGGAGCATCATCTGGCGCACCAAAAAGTTCCGGGTTCAATTCCCGGTCAAGGCACAAACCTAGGTTGCAGGTTCAATCCCTGATCAGGGCACATACAGGAGGCAACCAATCAAAGTTTCACTCTCACACTGATGTTTCTCTCTCTCTCTCTCTCCCTTCCTCTCTCTCTAAAAGTCAATAAAGAAAATAAATAAATAAATAAAAATAAAATAAATAAAATGGTTAAGCCACCATTGACCAAATCTTAGTCATTCTATGACCTCCTTGACAGTCATTCACCATCCAGGTTGAGTCACGAGTAAGATTAGAATCAAGCTTTGGGACTATAATTTATGTCTTCATTACATTAACTGACTTCTTTTACTTAAATGCCAATTTACTCGCATGGTAGGCAGCAGGAGACCTAATGTTGTCATTTGACTGTCTGGTTATATTTATGTATTTTCCCTCATACACATTCAAAGAAATATATGGCCATTACAAGTCTTAAAGAAACGATCACCCAAGAAGCAGGGGATGGGTGCGGTGGGACGCTGTAGGTGCCCTGTGTCTCGGTCTGGGTGTGGGTTACTTGGGCGGGTTCGGTTCCCAAAAACTCATTGAGCTGTACAGTCAGAATAATGGGCACTTTTGTATGTACAGTCTATTTTGGTTTTAGAAGTCATTAAAAATATGCAAACTTTAAGAAATGAATAAATTTCATGCAGATAGGAATAGAAACTCTTTATTAAAAGCTGCTCTAATAATGACAGTTTGCCCACGCAGCGCCTTCAATCATGGCTATGTCAGAACTGGTGCAAGCGCCACACTTAGGACTCCTGGGGTCAGTGTGGGGCGCCTCTGGCAAAAGATATTCATCCAAAATAAGTCCTCACCAAAAATAAATAAAGTTAATCCACCCGATTCACAATAAATCCTCACATGTGGCCTCTTACTTTCAGTACCCCAACTGTTTCTGTTACTATGCTTGTGACAATCTAACTTTTTAAAATGTTCGTTTGTTTTTGTTTGGGGGTCATCCTGCTCCCTGACCATCACTGCAGGAGGGCATGGGCACAGCTAGTCTCAGTCCCCACAGGGTCCGGCCCACAGGAGGCCCTCATCCACTCTCTGGTGAATGAATGGATGAGTGGGTGGGAAGCCTCAGGTGGACTTTCCTCATTCACTTGCTCTTTGTCGCCCGGGATCACAAGGCAATGTGAGGGGGGCCCTGCCAACTGGTACGAACCTCTCACTTGCTTCTACTCTGAGACAGACCCTGTCTGGCATCCACACAGGTTTCTGAGCCTCAAAGTGCTTTCTCATCTGTTTACTGAATGCCATCCTCACAAGCCTGTGAGGTCAGTGAGCCTATTCACTCATCTGATGGGCATGCCAGTTGCACCCTGGCAGAGTCAGCGTCCGCCCAAGGTGTTCCAGAATGTTACATCTTTCCACCGGCCCTGCCATCTCTGTGACCACTCTCAATGTCCCAACCGCTGTTACTGGGGGGAAAGGTTGTGGGGTGCACAGAAAGGGGAAGGTGGATGATTCGCAATAGCATCTTACACTCACCCCAAAAAAGGAGAAACCAGTTTACCAAATTGTAGAATTTGATTGCAGAATTGATTTCATTTTTGTTGCAGACGTTGCCTCCACAGTGGCCTATATGAATTTGCATATTCTGTGTATAAGCCAACAGCAAAGGATGCCCTTGGGAAGGCAAGGGCAGGCCAGGTAAGTAAGTGCTGTGACTAAACCACACAGGGTAACTGAAAGGTGACCACAGATACTTATTTTTAGCTTGACACAGTGAACACCAAGCTCTTCCAAACAGGTTACAAACTCAACAGCCTAGAGGGGCCAGTCAGGCATCACAGGTGAAAGAGGAGATCTTGTGGGGCTCTCGGAAACCTGAGGGGTCTCAGGAAAGCTCATCCTCAGCTTGCTCAGTGGAGAAGAAAAAAATGTAGGCCCAGTGCTGCCGGATTTTGTGACTTTTTAAAGGCATTTCAAAAATTCACATTGTCTTAATCCCTACATTTCGGCGCCTTTCTATTTTAGTAGACTATGCAGGCCAAACACAAGCTACCTGTGAGCCATGAATCTGAGTGCCCCTCTTGCAAACGTCTGTCATGGTGAGGCTGCACCAGGAAAGAAGACAGGATGCTGACCATGAACCCGGCCTGTGCCCCGTCACAGGCCCTTCCTGGTAAGTACCCTCATGGTCCTTGCATGGCAGATGAAGAAACTCAGCCCCCGAGAGGTGAGGTGATATGTCCAGGTCACGTGATATGAATGGTAAAGCCGGGCTGTGAAGCTCTGATGTCAGAGTTCTGTTCTCCAAACTAAACATCAGCATCTGACCACCTGTTCCCCTGAAGACCTTGGGCAGCCCACTGCTCCTCTCTGGGCTTCTTACTCTCCTAAAAGAAGAGGGTGAACTCCATGAAGGCAGCAGACAAGGCCTCATGTCCACCAGTTTTGGGGTGATGGGAGACTCGAGGGCTTCCAGGCCCTTAAATCACACTATTCCTGGCCCCCACCTGTCCAGAGGACACCTTCCTCTTGTGTCCACGAGGCCACCACAGGGAAAGAAGATCGGCAGTGAACTGGGATAGGACTTGAGAGAAACCTCTCTGTTGATAGGCCATTTATTAGCAGTGGCCTTAGCTCTCCCCTGCTGGACTGGTCCTCCCGGAGAGCAGAGATCACATCTCCCTGTACACAAAAGCAGTTCCAGTGCCTGGGCATGCTCTAACTGTTGGAGTGGAGGACGAGTGTATGCATGGACAGATGCATGAATGGATGGATGCATGCGTGGATGCATGGACAGGTGGATGCATGTGTGGATGCATGAAAAGATATGGGGGAAGTGAAGGAGGGAAGTGCATGGGATAAAGGGCTTACTGATTCTAAATTGAGAATAAGAATGCAGGCTTTGGAGTCACCACCAACCTTGAATTCCTAGTCTTAACCTTCATCCAACTTATTGCCTTAATTTTTATTTATAATCAGTAAAACAGAGGTGAGACTAATAGCCCTTAATTTGCAGGATGTTGTAAGGATTCAATAAAATCATGTCTTTCCAGTACTTCCAGTGTCTAGTGCAAGGTAAACGTTCAATAAAGAGAAATTCCCTTTTTTCTCCTCATCAGTATCACAGTTATAGTGGCTGTGCCCGGGTGGGGGACCTTTGCCTCAGTCTCTCCGCCCCATAAATTTGACTCCCTAGAGCTTAAAAAATGTGCCTGGAGGCCAAGGATTACAGCAAAGGATTTCCAGGGAGGAGACCATTAGCTTGGATTAGATGTCCAGATAAGCTAGCAGTCATCTGGCTGGGTCAAATCAGACCTGAGACAGAACAAACAAAGCCATTCTGTTGCCTTCAGAGGGTCCTAAAGTGGGGAGCTTCCCCAAAAACGACTCAAGAATGCCCTTAGGGGACATTCTTCCCCATTTGGCTGGGTGTTTGGGTGCTGGTCTCCCTGCCCACTACAGTGTTGAAGGGGTTAAGGTGGCACACACACCCTGCCCCTGTCCCTGACACCTTGGTAATGTCTCTGGCTTCCAATAGGGGAGGGGCAACTCTAACCACAGGGATCAGAGGGGCACAACCTGATGAGTATCTGCGGGCAAACGGGTGGTTTCTGTTGCAGGCGGAAGGAAGTGCCCACAAGACAACTGGACTGCGTGTTCTTGGAGATGCCTCCCTGCTGCACCCCGTCTCTTGGGGGCAAGTCCTGGGCTCTGCCTGAGAGAACCACAGAACCATTTAACCAGGTGAGTGGAGCAGCAGGAAGCCTGTGGAGATGAATGAAAGGCTGTTTCCACCGGCCAAGGATCTCTGCATAGTACCCTCTTCCCCCTCCTCCCCTGGCAGGAGAGAGCTGAATTCAAAACACTTTCCACCAGCCAACTTGGCAGTTCAAGTTCAGTTACTCCCTAGGACGCGCTCTGTGTGTTTGACTATAGCAGGATATGCTCTTCTCCCAGGATCACTGGGGCTGACCTTGGTGCTGGGCATTGTGCCCAAATCAACTACTTACGTGCCTCCTTAAATCAGTTCTATGATTCCAAGGTTGTGGACCTTTGCAAGATGCTTTTAAAAGGGAGGTTGTAGAGTGATTAAGAGCACAGATCGCCTAGGTTCAAATCCCAGCTCTGCCATTTATCATTGTGGACCTTGGGAAAGCTGCTTAAGTTCCCTATACCTCAGTTTCCTCACTGTAGCATGAAATTTAAATGAGTATTTTTCAGATACCAAGAACAGGGTCTGGTTGCATTTAGCACCATGACTGTTGGTTATTGAAACTACAATAGTATGTACATGCCTTACAAGAATAACCGAGTTCATACATACAAAGGGCTTAAAACAGTGGCGGGCACATTACAGCTGCTATATAGGCATACTATTGTTATTATTATTGTTATTATTACCCTTCTACTTGTCTCGTTACTTAAGGGTCTGATTCAGTGAAAACTGCATTTCTGCCCTTTTTCTAGGGTTGGCACATTTTTAGGAACCTGCAATAAGAAGTGAGAAAAGTGATATGAAGATTTCAGGAATTAGTTGGCTGCATTTAGGATTTTTCAAAGAACTGCACAGAAATGGAGCTCAGAAATCTGTCCATCAACTGGAATGGAGGCAAACTTGGGTTTGGAGCCCAGTCCTGTTCCTCCCCAGCATTGTACACTTAGTGAGCAAGTTGCTACCACTTTCTGAGCCTCAGTTTCTTCATCTGTGAAATGGGAACAACAACAGCTATAACCCACAGACTTGGGAAGAGTCACTGAGTGAGATAATATCTGCAAAGCCTTCATTATTCCTGCCACACAACCGACATCATAAGACCAGCAATTTCTAGCCAAGTGCCCTTCGTTTCAATTTTGTATGAGTGGGTAACACTTTCTTCCATCTTGAATTTTTTTGGGGAGTGAGCACAATGTACGCAAAATACCTAAAGCATGCCTGGCATACAGCTGGCACTCAATAGATGTTAGCAGTCCTCCCCCTACCACATTCCGTCCTGCTCCAAGGATGACACACACAGAAGACGGATGCTTTCTACTGCCTTGGATTTCTCTCAAACTCTACTTGGCATAGTAAAATGGATGCTTATTGCGAAAAAAAAAAAAGTGCTTATTTTCAAACATACCAAGAGTTTCTTTTTCAAAGAAAACAACTCACATTTGAGCATTTATTATGTGCCAGGTGCAAATCAGTTCACAAGTTTTGTTACATTTCATCCTCACGAAACCCTATGAGATAACCCTGATTTCCAGAGGCACCAAGTTACAATGACTCACCCAACATCATGGAGATGGCAACCAGCCAGCGTGGCTCAGTGGCTGAGCACTGACCTATGAACCGGGAGGTCAAAGTTCGATTCTTGGTCAGAGCACATGCCCAGGTTGCAGCTGGATCCCCAGCAGGAGGCAACTGATCAATGACTCTCTCATCATTGATGTTTTTCTCTCTCTCTCTCCCTTCCTCTCTCTAATATCAATAAAAACATATTTTTAAAAAAATCATGGAGATGGCAAAGAGCAGAGCTTGGACTTGCACCCCGGAATGTTAGACCCAACGATACTTAAAACGGAGATATCTTTCATTTGTGCTAAGGCTTGGAACACATTTCCTGCGACTTTCTCTCCTGTTCCCACACCACTTCCCTTTAAACTTGGGTTTTGCTGGGATTGAGTTTGTAATTTATATCTCTTTTATTTTCCCCAAAGTATTTTCTTTTTGTTTCTGATAGATGGGGACCAGGGTTAATAAAAATGGGGATATACAAAGGAGAGCTATCATACGTGACAAGTCTTAGGGCAATATTAACCAAAAGACAGAGAGGGGGCAGTTCTCATGCCATGCAGTCAGCTATGAAGGCACTGTGCATGTTAGTCCTTCTGCACCTAGATTTATAACCCCACTGACCACACACAGCTCTGGGTGGGAGGGCAGACCCTTACTACGAGATTTTCTTAAGGATATTTTGTTTTCTGGAAACACACAGGTGCACGCGTGCGTGTGCACACACAACTGTGTTAGGTATCTGCTCTAGCTCAATACACCAAATTTCCTTTTCTATTAAGGCCATGTATCAAAGTTGGACAATCCCCAGCAAACAGAAACTTGTGCCTTGGCTTCCTATCTGCAAAATAGTAATAAACATTTTGTCATTCAACCTTCTGGAAGATTTTTTAAAAAAGAATTGTCAAACTAGAGAGAATGTCTAAAGTGTAAAGAGACTGAAAGGAAAGTATATACAAGGTGAGGCAAAAGTAGATTTGCAGTTGTTTCCATGGAAAATAATAATTAAAAAATAATAATACAAGGATAGACTCTGTGTTTTGCAATCGCAAACCTACTTTTGCCCCACTATACATATATATTTATAATATACAAACACACACATACTGTATATCTATACAAAACATATATATACCTATGTGTATAATCATTTCTCCTTTTACTTATTTTATTTAACATTTTTCAGTATGTGATTAAGCAGATGGCAACATTTGCAGCAAGATAAATATTGTTTGATGATGCATATTTCTGTATACAAAGTGTAATGCATTGCTCAAGCAAAATAAAACTCCATTGAGAGTGTGAAAAAAACACCATCAATAAAATACCCTCTGTTTTCTGCGGTCTCAAAACATTTGGATAGAAAGGAAAGCTGTGCCTCTGAGGCTATTAGAACCAGAGGCGCTCTGCATACAGTGAACCAATTTTTCAAAGTCACTGCCAGTGTCTGAACACATCCTGAGTTATCTGAGTAATGTGAAGTATGAGGAATTTCTGCCGAAAAATCAACATTTCCAAGGGGTCAGACAATACAGAAACCATTTTACTTTAAGTGTGTGTGTGCGTGCACACCACACGCGCAAGGGTGATAAAAATTAGGTTTCTTAAATAAAACTAGTAACAGTTTATCTAAGGGCACAAGCAATAAAAGTGAAGACTTCAAGAGGTTCACTGGAGGCAAAGGGAAAAAAAACATTCCTTACATTAACACACGCAATTCTCCTTCATTTTCTCCAAATCTATTCAGAACCTGTAGTGATCTTTTTGACACTCTCCCCAGTGTCCCCTCCCTATATGAGTGAGCCCATCTGTTTCTTAAATTCTAAAATGACAGTAAAAGCCACAGCTTACCGGAGGCCCAATGAAAAAAATTCAGTGTCACAGCCACAAAACTCAGCTACAATCCAGCCAATAATTCTAATATTTAAGAGCTTTGAAAGAGGCTGAGAGGAAAAGGTAAGTTTGCAAGTCTTTTAGGGATATATCCATCTTTTTAAAAAAATTTTTTTAAATATGTTTCTTTTAACTAAGAGGGGAAGAGAGACAGAAACATTGATGAGAGAGAAACTTTGATCAGCTGCCTCCTGCACGCCCCCAACTGGAGGTCGAGCCTGCAACCCGGGCATGTGCCCTGACCGGGAATAGAACCAGTGACCTCTTGGTTCATGGTTCGACGCCCAACCACTGAGCCACTCCAGCCAGGCAGGGATATACCAATCTTGCCACCATTCTCTTGCTCTCTGACTCTGCTGGAGAAACTGGATGTTTCCTCTTGGCTTTTAAAAATGCACCAAAAATATAATCAGGTCCTTCGATGGGGGAGCAGCTACTCCAACATAAAAGGTACAAGTGCAGAAGCTCTGGCTGGTGGGCACAAGGAAGCAGCAACGTCTGGTTTAGAAAATGCTCCATGCTCAGTGCCTGCCTCACACTCTTTGGGACATACTGATCACCACCACCAGGGCCACAGACTCCGTGTGCACGTAAGAAGCACAAGTGCCCATCCCACCCCCAAGACCTCAACAGAGCAGAGATTAAGCACCATCTCCCAAGCGTGTGCCTCACCAGCTCTTTACAAGAGCCATCTGGAAAATCACAGGGAATTGTTTTTAAATGTCCCTCTCCTGATTTCAGCTCCAAAGCACCATGCCAGCAGCCCCAGCAGGGGCTGCAAACAAACAGCATGTTGCAAGGGCCTCAGTGGCTAGAGAAACAGTCTGGTCCTTTCCTAACCTGCAACTCAAGCTCAGGCGATACCAGACTTTGGGAACAGCCTGCCCCCTTCTGGTCTCCTTGAGCTTCATGGAAGGGCAGGGGCTGGGGGGGGGGGGGGGGGGGGGACAAACACAACGACACACAGCCAGAGGAGGACAGATCCCTGGCCCCACCTGGCAAGTCTGCACTGTGTCTTCAGGATCCAGCTGGGCATAAGGGTACATGGCAGGGGAGAGAGGAGGGAAAGGAAAGGAGACAGACGAGCAGATAAAATAAAATCCAGGAGACAAAACAGTGAACAACAGTATGGTAGACAACCATGAAGAAGGGAGAGGGCAGAAAAAAAGAAAAAAATACATATATGTCTGTATCGGAAGGTGAAGAAATTGAGAGGCTGGGAGATAGAGATGGGAGACAGCTGAACTTGCAGATAAAAGCAGAGTTTCAGAAAAGCAAAGGAACTCTGCTGCTGACACTGGCATTCCAAAAGGAATAAAAAAGAAAAAATGGCACGCTCCCACCTACCTTCCGTAATGCACACCTCTCTGTGACCGAGCTGAGAGGTGAGAGAACAGGACACTGAGCTGAGCACACACAGGGATCCTGGAAGAAACTTGCCAGTGAGGCCTCTTTCCTCCCCTCTGCTAGTTTCAACAGGTGGTATTTGCACCAAAAGGCACCTCCGGAGGCCGGTCTGAACCCCAGATGCAAAGGACATAGTCAGCTCCATGCCCATGCTACGTGTTCCCACATGAGGCCAGCGGTGCATATCCTGAACCCCTCCCCCCCGCCTCCCAGCAGGGCTCTGAATCCAGAAAGAACTTCTAATTGCATTTCTGCCCAAACACATCACTATCCACTTCTTGAGTTCAAAGGCAGAGTGTGAGAGTACCCTTTGCTATAAATAAGAGGCTGCAGAGCATGGGGAATGTTCTGATCCTCCATCAGGAGTCTCAATCCACTCTCCTGTCCCCAAGATGAGGGAGACGGCTCCCTGCTACCCACACAAGCTAGTCACCATCAACGTGACATGCCATCGCATCATCAGCTCAGCGGCACAAAGAGCTGCACTCTGGCAAAGAGGGTCGCCTTGACTCAAAGTTTAGCAGATCAACAAGCATCACGCTGTGTCTGACGGCAGCCTTCAGTGAGGGCCACCGAAGTCACAAACGACAGAGACCTGTGCTCAGTGCCTAGGGATCCTGACACTACCCCCTGTTGTCTAATGTCCCCCGAGAGCTAGGAGATTCCCCATAAGCAAGCAGCATGATGAAGATAAAAGACAGACACACAGCTCTCGTGATGCCTTAACACAGACACTCACACCCACTGGCACTAAGACCCTGGGCCAGAGTTGGGGACTCTAACCTCAGGTGCTGTGAGCTCCGAATTCAGTGGGCTTAGCAAGGCAGCCCAAAGAAGGTATGAAAGATACCCCTGGAGGAGTTGGGGACAGTAGGAAGACACCCAGGCGGCCCCTGAAGACTGAGGAAGGAACAGTTTCAGAGTCCAGACTGTTCACATCCAAAAGAGCACAGAAAACCCATAGCAGCCCGTCACGATGGCGTGGTGGGACACAGCTAGATGGTAACTGGAATCAGCTACACACGCGATGGAGAGCCGGTGACACCATCTAGGAGAAGGGGCCATGCCCTGACACTGGAGAGCAGGGTGACGAAAGTCAGAGAGGGCACAAGGAGAGGGCAAGGTTAGAGACCGAGAAGGTAAAGACAGGACAGGAGTCAGACACCCAGAGATGGGAGTAAGACCCAAAGTAAGATCAGGCACCCAACACTGAGTCTTGATTCAGGGAAATGGCTGGGGGACTTGGGACACTGATCCCAGACCCCCTCTCAGGCCGGGGCAAGGAAACGAGGCAGCAAGCGGGCACCGACTCGTCTGCACCCAGCTCGGGTAAAACCCGGAGATGCTGCGAGAACCACCCGTGAGCAGCGGCTGAAGAGCCCGGGCACCATCCACTCACTCAGACAGGGTTGGAGGCACCAACACCCACATGCATAGAGCAAGTCGGAGCGTCCAGAAAGAGTGACGAGGAGCCGGCACCCAGCCAGCTCCTGTAACCCCCAAAGCGCCTCCTCTGGAGATAACTTCCCCAGACCCCAAGGGGGCAGTCCTTAGACTCCGGATGGGGCAGCCCCCAGCCCCAAACCTTGTCAGGGACCCCACCCCTCCTTCCAGGGAACAGGGATGTGGAGCCAGCAGGCTTGGGGAGTCCCAGCCTGATGCCCAGGGCTCAAGGGCTGGGGGGCGTGGGGCCAGGGCTGCCTCCCTTCCTCCCGGACGCAAGGAGAAGGGGCATCTTACCAGCGCCCGCGGGGGCAGCGCCCCCCGACCGGCCAGCTGCTGCGCCCGGGGCTCTCCGGCGCCGCCTCCCCGTGCCCGCGCCGGGGGCCCCCGTCCTCCGCGGCCGCCGCCGCCTCCTCGGGCTGCTGCAGGCTCGGCGGGCAGGTCCCGGCGCTCGCGGCGCGGGGCCGGGGCCGGGGGCGGCTGCTCGGCGCCGCCGGCCGCTGCGCCCCCCAGACGCTCGCCGGCCCCGGAGTCGAGGCTGCTGAAATTCCACACGACCAGCGTCTGCAGCAGCAGCACGGTGAGCGCCGCGAGCAGCGCCGAGTGCGAGCGCCGGGCCAGCCTCCGGGCGCACGGCGCCGCCACCATCTTCGGAGCGCGGCGGGCGAGCGGGGCGCGGGGACCCCGGTGCTCCGGGCCGCCCCCGCGCTCCCCGTGGCTCTCGCGGCCGCCGGCCGCCGCTTGGGCTCGCGCTCGGGCCGCCGCCGCCGCCGCCTCGGCTCGCCGCTGCTCCCCAGCCGCCGCCGCCGCTGCTCCGCCGCCGCCGCCGCCTCCACCGCCGCGGCGCGAGTTTTCAGACGGGCAGGGACCCGGACGTCACCAGGAGGAGGGGAAGGCGGGGAGGCGGGGAGCCGGAGGCCGCGGAGCGGGGCGCCGGCGCGCGCGCTCGGGGGGCGGCGCGCGGGGACGGGGGCCGCGCCCGCGGGGCTTCCCCTCCCCACGCCCCTCGCCCGGAGGGGAGGGGGCGGGCGGCGCGGAATGGGCTCGGGGGACGCGGGCCCCGGTGGGAGGGGCGGGGCCTGGGGCGGAGCGAGCGAGGAGAAAGGAGGAGGGAGAGGAAGGGGTGGGGGCAACGAGAGGGGACGGACCCCCACTCCCGCCGGGAGTGAGCGCGGGGCAGGGGAAGGGGCGGGCGTGAACGGCAGTGGGAGCTCCGGGGCGGGGCGCGCCCGCTCAGAGCCGGGGAGGGCGGGTGCGGAAGGTCTGGGGGTCCTGAGCTCCCGCTTTCCGCGTGGGAGGCGAGCCCGGGCGGCTGAGTGGGGCAGGCCCCCGCCCCGGAGTTGGCGGTCGGGGATCTTCTCCGCGCACGGAGACTGCCTCGCAGGTGGAGACGTGAGCGCCCGTCCAGGAGTCTGCGTTCCACGTAAGTGTCTCAGGCAGAGGACCCTCGGATCCCTGGCTGGAAGGGGCAGGGAGGAGGCTGTGAATGAGCCTCTGAGTGACTCCTGAATCACACCCACCCCCTAGGGCCAAAGATGTTCTCAGTGCTTCACTGAGTCACTTCTTTGGTCCGGAAGGACGCACGAGCCAGGAGACTCCAAACTCCGTTGTCAAGCAAGCGCTTTAGTGGGGAAGGGGAGACACCGTGGAGTTTCTCAACCTTCACAGGCTAAAGCCCCAGAGTCTGGCCCCTGAGCCTTGCACCGAGCCTTCTCCCCCAAGCATCCTGCAGCCTGCCTTCCAGGCGGGGCAGGGCTCAGCTGTGGGGGAACGGGTCTTGCCATACAAAGTGGAGTTCTTTTCCATTCGGGCTGGACTGTTCTGGTGACCTTGAGCCAGGAGAACTCCTCCCTGGGCCTGAGCTTCCCTCCTGTCAATGAGGGTTTAGACTGAGGATCCCAAAGGACTCAAGTTTCATCCTCAGTCTCCTCTGACTCAGTCTTTCCCATCTTTCCCTCCCTCGTCCTCGTCCAAGGCTTTCGACACAACAGCCCTGAACACAGGAGGAAGATAGAGTGAGTTGGGGGGGGGGGGATGGAGGGACAGAACTTAACACTATAAGAACACAAATAGCAGGTCAGATCCCCAGTTTGTGAATTGGGGTCTCGAGGTGAATGTTTTGCATCTTGTCCGCTGTGCTTTTAAGTCTCATCCTAATTTGTGAAAAGCAGGTAGTGGGAGAAGAAAGCGGGTCCATCAGAGGAGGCAGGGCAGGGGAATCGTTTTATCTACTCAGGGAAGGTCCATGGACATCAAACTGTGCCAGACACTGGGCCAGGTGCAGGCATCCGCCAGCGAGTGAGGGTAAGTGCCCCCCTCCCCGAGGCTGGGGTCTAGAGGGGGAGCCAGACGTAAGATGCCAGTCATTAAAACACAGCGAGGTGGGTGTCCCTTTAGAGATGTGCCTGATGTGCTGTGGGTTCATGAGGGCAGGCGGGAGTGACTACCAAGAAAGCGCGGCTTGGTCCAGCGACTCAGAACCATGGCCTGGGGTTCCTTTCCTTTCTGTCTCCTCTCTGCCTCTCCTGGGGTCTGCTTCGTCCTGAGGTGCCCTCTTCCCGTCAGCCTGGCATCACTTGCGGAGGCTACTTGTACCCTTCTTTCATTTCTAGCTCAGGAGAAGGAGGGGCCGTATTTCCCATTTCCCAGCATTCCCCTCGGAGCCCAGAGATTCCCTCTGATGAACCAGCTTAGGGCATAGATCACCCCTAAACCAAGCACGAGATTGAATGTACTGGTCAGCCTGGCCAAGGTCCCATACATCGCCTCTGGCCCTGGGGAGAAGCCAGCTCCCCCTGCAACCACCTGGATGTTCTGTAGGGATCAGGATCTTAGGGGAAGAAGGGAACAGGTCCAGGGGAGGGAGCCACCATTATCTATTCCAGCCACCGTGGTGCTACACAACCTTGGGCAAGTCACTCCCTTCCGAGAACTACAGGTCCTTTAATGCCGAATGAGGGGTTGGATGAGATGGCCCCCGAGATCATCATGTCATATCCCGAGAACTCTTCTTCTGTATCTAAACAGAGTTTTCCAATCCCAGCAGACGCTGGAGACTCTTGGCACTACCCCCACCCCGTCAGGCCCATCTTTGCCTCAAGGTCTGGGCTGCAAGTTTTTCTCTAAGCAGCAACGATGTTATCTACTTCCTGCATGTGACAGGTTAACCACAGTCCTTTGGGGCCCACGCTCTGGTTCAGCTCCCTCGGGGCCACCGACTGAAGAAGTAAGGTTAAGGATCCAGGCCTCCAAGTCCCTGGAGAGAGAGAGTTGTTTGTTTATTTCAACTCATAAAAAAACACGGGAGAAAGGTTTAAAAGCTCCTGGCAGGTTATGAATGCCATAAACAGCTTATGTGAGGGTAAAAATCACCTGAGTTAGAAGAGCGGGAAGGCAAGCTCCTAGCTAGGGTCATTGAGACCATTTTCTGCCCCGAGACGGACAGACAGCTCCTCAAGCATCGTTATGGAGTCTGATGTAGAAGACAGAGCCGAAGTACTGCCTGAGACTGGCGGCAGCAGCCTTAGCAACAGCAGCAAGTTTCTTTAGAATTTTTAAAGCTTATTCAGTCATTCAACACAGATGTATTGGACCCTATTATGCACCAGGCATCACGCTGGGCGAGTGAAATATAGATATGAAGAAGATTCCCTAAGGAATTTTTCTTTTTAAATACGGTTCCTACTCTCGCGTTAACTGAGAGCCAGAGCTCTAAGGAAGTTGCAACTGGTTTGTGGGCTCCGCTCCCCAGCCCCACTCCTAAATCCTGTTTCATCATCACTTTCAAGGGCAGGGAGAATAAATCAGCCAGCAGGTCGGGTTAAGCTCCGGGTGTGCCCAGGGCTAAGCCAGGGGTTATGAGGGAAGTCAGGGCAAAGGGCGTCTTCACCCCTAAGGAGCTGTCAGACAGATCTCCGATTCTGCCCTTAACTGAGACTCTCAGTGTCTGTTGAGACACTTCTCTATGCCTCAGTTTCCTCATCATCTGTAAAATGGGGGATTATAACAGGAATAATCATATGAGGATTTCTTAAAAGGATTAAATGAGTAAGCCATGTAAAGCTTTTTTTTTCTGTTGAGACTGGCACATAGTAAGTGCTCAATAAATGTTAGATGTTATCTGTTTCCTTAAGAACAGTAGGGCAGTGTCAGTGATGAGTGTCCAGAGATAGTGAAGGGAAAAAGGGTAATCAGGGAAGGCTGCCTAGAGGAAGCAGCACTAAATCTAGTCCTTTATTTTGATAGAAGGCTCCAAGGGCAAGGACATCTTCTCAATTAATCTCTGCTCTCTCTGGCCCTTTGCAAAATTCAGGGCACTGAGCAAACTTTGGGTGTGGAATGAACACCAGCTGGTGGATCACAGTATGGTGCTTACAAGTTCTCAGACTCCATCAGCATCTCAGCAGCTTTTTTCTTATGTTTTAATTTATCTTTATTGTTGAAAGTATTACAGATGTCCCTTTTTTCCCCTGCACACCCCCCCCCCATACCAGGCCTTCACCACACTATTGTCTCAGCAACTTTTTAGTTGTATGATTTTAAGCAAGTTGCTAACATAACCAAACGTCGATATTCCAATCTGTAAAAGGTGAAGACAAATAATACTACCTACATCCTAAGGCTGCTGGGGGTGAGGGGCAGCAGGGGATCAGGGCATTGGATGTAGAGTGTTATAGATCTCAGATGAAATGTTGCCACTGGCCAGTGGCAGAGCTGAAGGACTGTTAGCCTGGACACGTTGGGGGGCTGGTCTGTAAACAACCTGCTCTCCCTTTCCCTCAAGTAGTCCTAACAGAGCTAGAGCATGGTGTGCCTTCTCCTGAATTTCAATAAACTCCATGAGTCAAATTCAGTCAAATATGTGGGTTTTTAAAAATATCTTAATCATGTGTCTGTTTCTTTTTGGTTTACTAGAACCTGTTTTTACCCACACTCTACAAATTGACCCTGACTTTGCTCTTAAAAAATTAAAAACCTCCCCCAGGTTTCACTTCTGTATCAAACAGAAATAATAAACATGGGTCACCTGTTTCTTCGTGTCAGCGGGAGATTTATGCACAGAACATCGTCCTGTCGCTAGGAATCCTGGTTCTCTCTGACAAGCGCTTTCCAGCTCCAGGTTTTCTGGGCACAAGGAGGTCAGAGGAGGCAGGATGCTGAAGGCCCCCAGACACCCCTGAAAGACATGAGGCCCTAGACATGCATCAGTGTACCCGGTCCTCCAACTCCACCTAAGAAAACGAAACAGCTTTTGATCAGACCACAGGCATAGGTAGACGACATGCCCTGCTAGACACCCAGCTGTGCTTCTCAAACTGCAGGCTTTCTAGCCAACCATCCACCCCGTGTATCAGCAGAGGGAGCTCTAGGTAGCAAATAACTCTCCTCTGACCACATACTTTTCCTGCAGAAAAAAACTTGGAGACAGCAAAGAACAGCGGGGATCCTAAGTGGAGGTGGTGTTGGCCCTGTGGAGAAGGAAACCCCACCAGTTTGCAAGGGCAGAGTGGGTGCAGGTGGGGGTGGGGATGATGGGACAGAGGAGGAGAAACCAAATGAAGACAGGACACGAGAATCAGAAACCGCCACACTGCACAGGGATTATTTTACCTTGTTCTCTGCAGCTCCATGGCCCCCTGAGGTCTCACAGTCTTTATGCTACCTTTTCCACACTGTGATGTTTGAAAAGAAGACACACTCCAGGTCTAGGTCTTAGGCTTTCTTGGCAGACAGTTTTTTCCTCTTTAAAATAAATATTTATTGTGTGTGTGAGTGGAGCCCAATCTGACCCCTGGGGTTTTAGGTTTAGGATTGTGCCAGTGACAGCAGTGATGATGGTGATGATGAAGATGGTGGTGGTGGTGATAGTGATAGTTAACCTTTACTAAGCACTTACTATGTGCCAAGACCTGTGTTGAAGACTTCAACAAATAATAGTGATCAAATATTTATTGAGAACCTACTCAGTATCCAGGATGGTCATGCTCATGCTGGGGATCCACTAATAATAAGACAGGGAAGGTTCCTGCGCTCATGGGGCTTTTATTCCAGCAGGGCAGATGGGGCCCAGACACATAAATCAATATGTAAACAAGTAATATCAGCATATAATGAGCACTGAGAAGAAAATAAAAAAAGGGTCCACCTGCTGGAATGACCAGAATAGGTCGAGTTGAAACAGGCTGGTCAGGGGGACCTCACTGGGAATGACACTGGAGTGTTTCATGCACTGTCTCATGAAATGCAACTATTTGAGGGGTCTGATTTCTTTTATGCACCAAGCATCATCTGTAGGCTGAATAAATAATGGTGCATCTATTTTTCCAAATGTATACACATACTAAATGAACAATGCTGCCTAATTCATAGTAGTTCTTTTGTCATTTTAGGTTTTCCCAAGTCATGATTAGTAAAAAGTCAGCTATTTGCCTGGGCATGGAATGGGTTAAGAAAAGATACTTAAAAAGAAAAAAGTTAAAAGAATACCATCTTACAAAAAAAGGATTGAGAGTAACTGATGTTTAAATCTCAAATTATTTTGTCCAAATACCCTTTTATTAACTTTACCCTCACCCCTCTCAAAAGTTCTCTGTGTTAGAAAGGTTTCTATCCAGCACCTGTATCTTTAGGTTGGGGGTTGGTTTTTCCCCAAACTCATCTTCTCCCACCTGGTTTGCAGCCTCTGTTCTGCACCCCCCCCCCCCCCATCTCAACCTATCTGGTACCTACTGTGATTCCTCAGTGTCTCTCAAGTCTCTTTTGTTTTTACACCTTGGGAATCCATTCCAAAAAGACCTAAGGGAAAAAGGAGTTTATTGGAAGGCCATTGGATGTGTGTGAATCCGCTGGCTGCCTACCAAATACTCATTGTTTCCTTCTTGCTTGAGAAAGGCTCCTGATTTATCCTGATGTGCCCAAACAGAAAACGACAGTTCCCAGCTTTTTTTGTATTAGGGTTGATCAAAAAAAGAACAGTACATATCATTGTGGAGCTTCCAAGAAATCCTTTGGTGGAGGTACTAAATCAGTTGGGGTGAGTGCCCTTTTGCCCCTTGCCATTCCCATTCTTTCTGCCTGGAATGTAGAAAGGATAGCTGGAACTCCAGCAGCCATTTTGTGACCGTGAGGATAGAAGCCAGGGCAAGAGGTGATAGGCCAGAAAGATGAAAGGAGCCTGGGTCCTTGAAACCTTTGTGGCCTGCTGTGTATGGCCCACCCTTGAACTTTTTTCCAAACCTGAGAAAGAACCCCCCATTGGTTGAAGCTACTCAAGCTGGATTTCTGTTTGTGTAGCTAGTACACTGAAGTGTGTGATAGAACTGAGCACTTGAACTGAAAGAAGGTCAGAGATAAAGCTAGGCCTGAGGAAGAGCTGAACCCAGAGACCCAAACATGCAAGCCAGCCCCTTCATCTCTTGTCTCTGCTTCTCTTTGCATGCTTGATTAATTCTCTCTCATAACTGGACAATGCCTTCCAGGTAGTAAAATCCATGGCTGCCACAGTGCCTGAGTGTAACATCCCACAGCCACTATAAAGGAACAGATTCTCCCTCTACAACCACAGGCCTCAAGTAGGACCTCAGTGCTACTTGATTGCTCCGCATTTTGCTAACCCTGTCACTTATGCCATGGGCCACTTGTTTGCACTGCCCTCTAGTTTGTGACATTCCTCCCTCTTCCTCACTAGCCTGATGACCTTGCTTCCTAGGTCACTGAGGAAGCTGGAAGCAAGCAGAAGGGAGTTCCCACAAGCTCCCTCTACCCCATTTCCCTGTGTTGGTGCAATGATTAGTCTTTATGGACAGACTATCCAGGCTCCTGCATGAGACCCCACTCCTCTTCCCTCACTCACCTATTTATTCAACACTTCCCTTTCCTGTTCCTGTATCCCCATTTCCTCCTCTCTACAGTATCACTCTCTCCAGTATCCAAACTCACTTCTACTTCTCGGATTAAAAACACAAGACATGTCCTCTCTTGGCCCCACTTCCCTCTCCAGCCTCTACCCCATGTTTCTGTTCCCTTCACAGCAAAAGTCCTCAAAAAAGTTGTCTAACTCACTGTGTCCAATTCCTCGTTGGCCATCTCCCCCTAAACAGGTGTTTGCTCCCCAGCCCCCCACCGGACCTCACACACACACTGCAGCTGCTCTTAAGTGACCTCTTCATTACTAACTGTAGCAGTTACTTGACCTACTCCAGTACTCAACGCAGTTGTTGCACCTTCCTCTGGGACCCCTTTGTTTGTTCGGCATCCAGAACACTGCTCTCTGTGTTTCCCTCTCCTTCTCAGGTTCATTCCTCCTCCTCCCAGATTGCCCTCCCTCCCATCCCTTCGCAGTTTCAGTGTTGGCTTTTCCTAGGCCTTAGTCCTGTACCTTCTCTTCTCTACCATCCAGATGCAAGGCTTTAAAAATCACTATATGCTGCAGATGCACAAATGTGTAGCTCCAGCCTGTGCCACTCCCCTGAATTCCAAACTCATACCCACTTGCTTACATATCTCCACTTGGATGTCCAGCAGACATCTCTGTCAAGAACGGTGAAGGAACTGGGGATTTTATCCTACTTGCAAGGTAACAAGTTATCCTGCCACAGTTTCATGGATGCTGGCAGAAGACATGAGACTCCTGGGTCAGAGACAAAGGACTGTATTACTCACAGCAGGGCAGGCCGCAAGACATGCACGTGGACATTGGTTTCCCTTGCCTCCCAAGACCTATGAGGGAGGGGGTGATGCAGAGTGGTCCAAGGTGGATACAGTGCACATGGCTGAAAAAAACACACACCCAGATGTTCTAATGAGCTATAAGCAAACTTGCTGAACCTTTGCTCCAGGGGAAAAATATTATTTTTCTCCTGGCAGCAGACATATCTGCCCTCTGCCCCAGAGAGAGAATATCTCTATTTTCCAAGACTGCTCAATTATTCAAGCATCCTTGAAAAGGTTGTCCAGAACAGAGAGCCATGAGGGCTTTTGCTCACAAGATATGCAGAAACATGAGAGACCCACGGAGATTTTCTCCCAACAATATTCAACATACTTTGTCCAAAACCGAATTCTTGATCTTCCTTCCCAAACCCTCTCTACCCAAAGCTTCCCAATCTCAAGATCTTTGCATTGTCCCGGCCCCCCTCTTTCTCTCATAGCACACGTCCAATCCATCGGCATTCCTGTTGGCTCTACCTTCCTGAATCTGAGCACATCTCACCACCCCACTGCCACCAGCTCGGCCCAAGCCCCCATCATCTCTCCCATGATTTCTGCAGGAGTCTCCTAACTTCTCACCTTGCTCTACCCTACACAGCAGCCAAAGAGAACCCTATAAAAGCTAAGTGCAATGCTGTCATTCATTTGTCTGCTCAGTACCCTCACGTAGGTCCCCATTACTCTTAGAAATAAAGCCAATGTGCGTGTAAGAGTCTGCAAGGCCCGCCACTGACCAGCCCCGCTCATGCTTTTGCACAAAGGTCACCTTCTCATTTAAGCTTTTCCTGACTAGCTAGGTGCAACCACAGTGCTCCAACCAACACTTGCAGTCGCCTTCACTTTGTTCTGTTGTTTTCTGCTGCCCTTACCATTTTTCTTACAAAAATAATTTATCAGAGATTTTCTGGGGGAGTCTGTATTACTCCACTAGATTATAAGCTGCACGAGGGCAGGTTTTGTCTGTTTTGTTCACTACTCTACCCTCAGCACTAAGTGCTTGGCACACAGTAGGTGTTCAAGTAATCTTTGCTGGATCAGTGAATGAATGAGGTTCTCAGTCATAGTCCAAAAACATCTCAGCAAAGGGTGCTGATTATCCTGACTTGAACCTAGTGCTCTCCTGGGACTCATCAGGTGCAGTCACAGGAATAGGTCCCGTAAGAAGGTGGAGAGCCCACCTTACACCTGAAAGGAGGAGCCATTCACAGAAGGGGAAGGGCAGCCACGCTCCCAATGCAGGGTGGTGGCTGAGAACAAGACTCTGGATCCAAACCAGCCCATCTGAATCCTGCATCTACTTCTTACTGACTCTGGGACCTTGGCGAGCTGTTTCACATCCCTGTTTCTTCTGAGAGGACACCTTACCCTTCTCCTGGGATTGACCTGAGTTAGATGAGTTAGTGTTAAAAAGCCCTTGGAGCAGCGCCAACCACATAGTAATACCAAACACAAAAACTGAAAAATAATAACTTCATAAAATGAATAATATATATTTGAAGCAATCAATACTTTTTTCCATATCAAGCAGGTAAATAGAAATAAGTAAGGACATGGAGAAATTGCATAGCTCAACTTACAAACTCAATTTATTACATATATACAGAAACATGCTTACCTTAGTGGAAAATAAATATTGTTTTCTAATATCCATAAAACCTGTCATATACCTGGACATAAAGAAAGCCTCAACAAATGAAGTAAAAGAGATTTTGCTCAAACCAAGTTCTTTGATAATACAGTAATATTAGAAATACATTTTATAACTTAAAAATTGACAAACATAAACCTAGATAACAAAATACAATCTTTTTATGAAGAGCAATAAACTAGAGAACATTCTATAGCAGAATTTATGAAATACAACAAAGCTGTTGTCAGAGGAAAATTAATAGACTTCAATGCCTTCATTATAAAGAATAACTAATAAAACAATAAGAACTTGTTACAAACCCCAGGAGGTTAGAATAAGAACAAAATAAACTAAAAGAAATTCTGAATAGAAAATGAATAATGATAGAATCTGGACATAATGGCATAAAAAGCACAAGTAGCAGAAAGGAAAATAAATGCAAAAGCTCATTTTTGAAAAAACCAAATTAACTCCCCCCCTCAACACACACACACACACACACACATACACTAATCTGATTAAGGAAAAAATAAGATATGGTTATATATATATATATGTATATAAAATAATAGAAGCTACCGAAGAAAAGAAAAATGAAAGAGACCATTATATGCAATTCTATGGCAACACATTTGATAGCTGAAATGAAATGGCCCCTCTGTGGGAAAATAAATAAATAAAATGACCTAAGGGAAAGGTAGACAATTTGCACAAACCAATTACCAAAAAGAGATAAAAGATTTATAGTTTATAAAGTCTCCCATAATCAGAGAGTTTTATAGCTGAGTTATACATAACCTAATGTAAAAGAATACACACAGATTGCTCCAATGTTACTCAAACAATTCCAAATCATACCCGGTGGTTCCGTGACTTGACTAATAGACTCATAACAGAATCACCTAGTGGCCTTTTAAAACTCATGATGTCCAAACCCCAACCCCAGAAATTCCGGTTCAATCTGTGTCAGGTGTGCCGGGCACAGAAGCTTAAAACAGTCTCCGGGTGATTCTAGTGTGCAGCCAGGGCTGACAGCCTCTGCCGCAGAAAGTAATGAGGGGCTTGGCCACTCTTTTAAAACTTCATTCTGAGCACCAGAAGAGAAAACTATACATAAATTTTACTTATGAATGGGACAAATATTTTGCCTAAGCTACTAGTATTATATGAATGAAGTGCTATGACCAGGTAGAATTTATTCCAGGAATTCAGGGCTGGTTTGAATCAGGGAAGGAGGTATCAACATAATTAATTAGTTATAACAACATATTAAAGGTGAAACTGAGAAGCCATGTGATTAAATTCAGGAGTCATTCCTAATAACTCACCAAGCAAAAAAAAAAAAAATAAGAGAAAATCACCTAAATATAATGAAGACTACTGAACAAAAACACCATTTAAAATGATGAAAATGATAATATTTAAATAATGACAGAAGTTCTTGCAAATGCAAAAGATAAGAAAATAAAATAATCAGTGTAAGCATCGAGGAAAAAAAGCGTAAAATCTTTTTCCTGATGGTTCGTTCGCTTGTATACTAATGAAAACAAACTCTAGTAAAAAAAAAAATAATTTCACTAAAATCAATAAGAGTATTTGTAAGGTGACTGGAAACAATAAAATTATACAAGATTAATAGCTCTTCTCTATATTAATGGTGACTTTAAAATGGATATGGAGAGAAATTAGATGAAAAAATATCATCCCAGTCACAATAGCACCAACTATAAAATAACTTGGGAAAGCACTTAAGAAGAAAGGCTCAGGAATCATATAAAGAAAGCTATTTCTAAATAATCTTCAAAATCTCATTGAATTTCATAAAACAAGGTCCACACAAAATAGAAATAAATACTGTGTTCTCGATTGGGAAGGTTGATGTAAAATCTTTAAAAAAATGAATGAAATTAACTTAAAATTCCAGTATCAATTAGATTTTGTGATGGAGGGAGGGGAAAAAAAGAAAACTGCATTAAGCAAATGAAAGAGGAAATTCCCTAAAGTGCCCAATAATTGCACAAATCAGTAAGCGGCAAGAATAGGCTTGCCTTAACTTAGATCAGAATACACCACGAAGTCGATTATAAACAAACAAAAATGGTGTTTCTGGTTTAGGAACAGAAAAACAACAACAGATCAATATATAACAAAGGCAATATTTGATCCAGTAGGGAAATATGGTTTCATTAAAGAATGTTGCTTCCTCAACTGATTCTCCACTGGAGGAAGGTAATGTTGGGCTCTTAGACCATGTACAAGAAAGTTCCAGATGAATTAGAGTCTTGACTATAAATGAAACCAAACCAAACCATGAACATTGAAGAAGAGACAGAGAAAGAAAGAAAGGAGAAAGAAAGAAACTCTTTAAGAGTAAATTACAACAGAGGAAGAGGGGTGAGGGGCTTGACCTGAGGGAGAGAAGACCATTTGGAGCAGGAAAGGCCCAGAAAGCGGTGTGGCCTGGGGCGGGGAAGCTGCTAGGGGCACGCGCGCCACCCTCTGGGTGAAGCACTGGCTCCCGGTGCCACATGGGCGAGCCCAACGCCCCGCACGGGGAGGAAGCCAGACAGGAGGCCACGTACTGGGTGACTTCACTGAGATGAAACATCCCGAACAGGCAAATCTGCTGAGACACCAAGTAGTGGCTTCGTGGTTGCCAGAGGGGAGGCAAACGGGGAGTGACCGGGAATGGGTACATGGTTTGGGGGGAAGGTAATGGAAATGTCCTAAAATTAGACAGTGGCCATGGCCACATAACTAAGGACATCAAGACGGTGAATTTTTATGGTATGTAAATTATATCTCAACAAAGCCATTGAAAATAGCAAAGGCACTCAACCCACGCTTGTTTACTAACTATACAATACACAGGGCATCCGACATCACCAAAGACAGAAAGGGCAGATTCCCTTTTTCTAGAGTTGGCACATACCATTTCAAATAGGCCCGCGTCAGAAATCTGAACGGGACATCAGTAAACTGCCATCACCCACAAGTTCGGGGGTGCATTACCTTAGCAGGGGTACGGCACTGGAGGCAGGCCACACTGGGTTCAGATCCCACTCCCAAAACTCACACCCTGTGTGGCACACGGCCTCGGCTTCCTTACCTGAAAAATGGAGAGGGGATAATTGTGAGAATTCAATTATATGTACAAATAATTTAGGTAATCTCTGGTACACAGCAGGCTTGCAATAAATGTGATGGTGACTCGGATTAGAGCAGAGAAAGAACCAGAGAACAGTCTAATAGATATATTTATTTTCATTCATTATATATATATATTTTAAATATATCTTTATTGATTTCAGAGAGAAGAAAGGAGAGGGAGAGAGAGAGATAGAAACATTAATGATGAGAGAGTCATTGATCGAGCCCACAACCCAGGCATGTGCCCTGACCGGGAATCGAACCCTGATTGCCTGGATCCTAGGTCGATGCTCAACCGCTGAGCCAAGCCCGGCTGGGCCATTATATTTTTTACTTAAATGCACATATTTGTACGTGTAGACATTTTACTTTAACACTCACACTATTATCCATGGTGAGTTGTCGTTCAACAAATTATGTACAGTTCCACAATTGCTAGGAAGAGAGAAAAAAGTTCTGGCTTCTCCCGAAGTCATTTATTAAACTGGACAGAAGATATATTGTATCTTTAAAGTTTCTAATGAGTGTGCCAGGGACAGATGGAAGCAGGGTAAAGGCGATTTGTAGAGTGACTCGCACCCCTCTGAGTTCCTTTCAGAGACGTGGAAACGGCTGAGCAGCATGCCTCGGGAGGGGCCTCGCACACACCAAGGTGCCGCCGTGGTGCTAAAGGGCGACACTGCTATAATCAAGGGATTTACAACCAGTGGGCTGCAGGAATTTTAAAAACATGCAAAACCTGACTATTGAGTCAGGGGCACTGACCTATTTTCCCTTAGATTGTCAAATAAATAAAAAAATGACAACAGCCAACATGACAATAGTCGTCTGGTGTGCATGCATCAAAATTATACCTATTTTCTGTCTTACTGGCAAAAAATATAATCTATTTTTTGGTGGGCCGCAGAATTGCTATAATGTAACACAGCGATAGCATTCTGGTCAGAAAAGAAACTGCCAATTTTTTAGGGCAAAGAAGGGAATGTGTTTCTTTATAAGGTTAAAAGTGCAATTTTTGGTTTACAAGCCATGCATAAAGGAACACAAGGGTGTCTTTTGGGGTCCTGGAAAGGCTCTATAACTTGCTCTGCATAGTGGTACACTGGGAATACATGTGTAACAATCAGTTGAGCTGTACACTTAAGATGTGTATACGTTACCCATTTTATGTCTTTTACATCTCTGTGAGAGAGAGAGATTTCGAAGCTAACCAAATGTTCCAAGGAAACATTCCTACATATAGAGGAAAACTTTATATGCAAATATAGTCATCATAGCATCTTGACAGTAGCAAAACATCAAAAACAACGTAACTTTGAACAATAGTGCCCAATGGTAAAAGCAAATTATGGCATATTCACTTATTGGAATATTTATGATTTATGCAACAATTAAAATGTGTGTATGAGAGTTTGCAAAAACATGGAGATACACTATGTTATAAAGTTAAAATTTTTAAAAATCAAGACATAAAATCTTTACATGTAATATACAAACCTAATTATGCTAAAATATGCACAGGGAAATGACAAGAGGGAAATACCCCCAGACGTTAATACTATCATTGAGTGATGGATCTATGGAAGCTTTTGTTTCTTTCTTTCAAATTTTCTGCATTTATAATAAATGTGTTTAATTTTCATAACTGTATAAACACAATTAATGCTTATGCATTTACAACAGCAAAAAGCAAACATTGGACTAGGAATCAATCTTGCAGTGACTAATGTTTGGAATTGCAGACTTGATGTCAGGGGCTGGTCTCTGGGCTTTAGAAGGGCAGTCATTCCTACGGCTAAAACCAATTTCCTAAGGAGATCACCATCAGCTCAGCGTTACAGCTCAGTTGCAGCCTCCTGACATATAGTTTTGAGATGTGCCTCCTGGTCAGAAAATAGTTGGCTATGTTCTACCAATTAAGGATTTCTCCTTCATCGCCAGAATAAGCTCCTCAGATAACATACTTCTGGGAATTTTCTGTGCAACCGGCACTAGATAAAAAATGATGTAACTAAAGGAGACAATCTCCCAAGATGATTTCATACCAATGTACATATTTTCAGAGGAAGCTCCTTTGTCCCTATAGTTATGGGCATTCTAGGTACCCTCCAAAACCTTCAACCACTAAGGAAAAATCCACATTACAGAAGGAGAAATTTGGAAGATTTAGTGAAGATGTAGGTGATGGGAGCATTAAATAACCTCATTGCATTTATCCTTTAGTCATCTGTTTATTAAGTATTTATTGAGTATCAGACCTTGTGCTAAACTCCATTATTTTTAAGTCTACACTAGGGGTTGGCAAATAACTTTCATCTTGCTTGCCAAATTTGATCAGTCAGTAGTGGTGGCTTAGAGTGCTCTGCTGGAAAAAATTCTGGGACTGTATCCAAACTCAAATGAAAAGAGCAATGATCGATTGGTAATGTCTGCTATTATTGCGAGAGGGGAGATGATGGCCTGTGCGCCATGCACTTGCCATGCCTGTTGCATTATTTCTGCCAATTTAATGATGGTCACTTAAGCCTCGACACGTGCTCTATTTCCTACAGGTTGAAGAAAACAAGTTTTTATCCAAATTAGCACTATTGGAGAAACATTAACAGAAGAAGGGGGTGGGGGAAGGGTGAATGTTGACCATCTGCTACATGCTAGACCTTGTACAGTTCTCTTTACATTTAAAATTTTCAGATATCCCTCTGAGGTAAGCCTGTCATCTCCTTTTTGCAGGTGAAGACCTGGGCTAAGAGAAGGGAAATAACTTTTCAAAGTCCCAAGCTCAGTCACAGCAGAATTATTCTCCCTCCAATGAGTAACCCAGGCTTAATATGGAACCAAATAAAATATGACAGTGTCCCCTTCTTTTCAGAAAGTCATAAAACTAATTCTACTAATTTTTGATCATTACTTTAAACAGCTCCCTTTGGAGAAGTATTCAATCCAGTTTGTTCACTGACAAAAATAAGGCACTGTCTGTTCCACTTTCTGCCCGTCCCCAGAGTGGCTGACGTCATTTGGTGAGGGTGGTACTCATGTCACTCAAGTAGCAACCCCAGAGCTTTATGGTCTTGGCTACGAATGCACACTCTATGGATGAGCCCCAGAAAATCCAACCCTCTATTTTTGCCTGGTTCAAATGTCTGCGATTATTTGGTGGACCAGTCATCACCCCATAAAATCACATATAATTACATCTTATTAAACATTTACTATGTGCCAATTCCTCTGCGAACGGCTCCAGCTGCACTATTACATTGCATCCTCACTCCATCCCTATAACATACATACTAGAGTTACCCTGATTAGACAGATGAGAGCCATGAGACTTTAGGATCAAGTAATTTGGTCAAAGTCACATAACTAGTAAGTTAGAGCCAAGACTCCAACCCAGGCAATCGGACCTCCAAGCTATGGCTGAACTTCAATTTAAACTGTTTAATCAACTTTTAGTTCTTAACAATTTCCAACAGATCTTCCCTTTCCAAATGAGTTACCCCCAAAATAGACTCTGAGACAAAGATCTGGGTGGAAGTAATATATTTGGGCGGGGGATCCCAGGAAATGCCAGTAGAGGAGTGGGAAATTAAGGCAGGGAAGGGAAGGAAGCCTATAAAGTGGATTTCATCAACAAGTTACCACTATGGGAAACGAGTTCAATCCTGCTTGAGGAACTCTGGGAAACAGCATATAACATATGCCCAAAGGGCAAGGGAGCTGGGGTATCTGTACACTGATTCCTAGCAGTTAGTGGTCAAGGGGTTCTCTCAGGGACATGAACTTCCCTGGTACTTCTGGTTGAGATAGGGTATGTGGTGAAATGGCCATAACTGATAAATACAAGCTACAAAGAGATAGTAAGCCCAACCTCCAAAGGACCTATGGCTTAGAACCAGCAGAACAGCTCGATCCAACATGGCAACTAATTTCACCTTGTGGTGACCTCTAGCCTCATTATAGGCTAATTGTAATACATCAATATACTAAACAGCACACCCGAACCACCATGGTCAGTAATGCAAAGCCCACAGAAGGACACAAAATGGCCTATGGTGCTCATCGGAGAAGTCTTCACCCCTTTGCTGAAAAAAATCGTGAATGTCCCTCCTACTTATTGAATGCCCTACCCCTCCATTCAATGAGCCTCAATAAAAGAAGCAAATCCCACTAGGGAGGGCTACTCTGTCTGTGGAGTAGCCCATTCTCTGTGCCACTGCTTCATTAATAAACTTTCTTTCACTTTAAACTCTGTGCTGGCTCCCATTTGAATTCGTCCCTGCTCGAAGCTAAGGACCCACGGTGGGTCTCAGACCTTCGGGTCCCCAGATCCCCCAAATGCCCACATCACAGTGAGCCACACATGCGGGCAGAGTGGGCTTTAGTGACCAGAGAAAGCCCGTAGGCAAAGCTCTGGGCCTGGGGTGGGAGCCAGGGAGCCTATACAGAAACATAAGGGCCTGGGGGATGTGGGCAGAACGTCGACAATGGCCACAGTGTCTACCTCACTTTCTTCCTCTTTTTTTAAATAAGCAATTTTATTGAGGTATCTATTATAGACCGTAACATTTTCCCATTTTAATTGTACAATTTTAACAATTTTTAGAAAACCTACTGAGCTTTGCAACCATCACCATATTATACATATTTTTAGACAACCCAATAAGATCCCACATAACCGTTCACAGTTAATCCCCATTCCCACTGCCAGCTTCTGGCAACAACTAATCCACTTTCTATCTCTATAAAATTTCCCTTTCTGGACATTTTACATACATAAAATCATACAACACATGGTTTTCTGTGTAGATGAGAAAGTCCCTCTCCATATGGCTCAAGGGCAGAAAGGAAGTAAAAGAAAGATGGCAAGTGCTCAGCAGGTGATTTTTCAGTTCAGGAAATGGGGACATTCTCCGTGAAGCAACCAAGGGTTATATTACAATTGGCAATTAAGAGGCCCCACCCCTAAGCTTGGCCAAGAGTCCCATTTGCCCCAGGGTCATTTGCTCTATAGGAACTTTTGAGTCTATGTATTTTAAAGACATTTTTTCAACACTAAGGACAGGCCGGCAGAAAGCTATTCATTAAGAGGCCTTGAAGCCCATTAACCAATTAACCTCAGCACTGAAATAAATGGGACTGACTCAGAGCCCCTGTGCTGTTAAACAAATCAAAGGATTTCTGAGGGTCTCTCGGGAGCTGAAGAGGTAAGTCCTTGGAAGTGACTGATGTGTAGAGGGATCTTGGTTCCTTATCTGGCCTGCAAATCCCTTCATAGTTTCTGCCCTGTCTTTGTAGAAGTTAATAAAATAGAAGAATCCTTGTTGATGAAAAGCAACAAGGTCAGAACAACTGGCCAACTGGTCAACCAGTTTGCATCCTTCAGAACTGCCACCCCAGGGCCTGAGACCTCCTGCCATCCCCTGTCTCTGTTGGGTAAACTTGCTCCGATTCCCCACGCCCAGGAGCATAACTGGCCCGTAACTGTCTGTGGTAACAGCCGCTGATACACAGAAATGGGTTAGGATGTGGTGCACACAATCTCACTCAATGCAGACTCTGACCTTTCGGCTGAAGGTCATTTTCTCTGAGCTGTTCCTGCTTGACCCTGGACAAATCCACAGAGTGGAAGTTTGGCTGTTGTCCCCTTTGAGACCCCTGTTGTGTGTTACTTACAAACGCTTCTTTCTCCTTTGCGTTATGAACCAATTGAGAAACAGGCACAGGAGTAAACAGCTGGCTAAACATCAGCTTTGCTGTTGGTAACGCTGGGCTGGGAGGTATGGCTTGGACCTAGCGCCACCAGTGTGGCTCCCTGGTATCTGCCCCTGAGCATGACGCCTGGGATCCAATAAAGAGGAGCAGCCAGTGAGTGGAACACTTGCCCCAGCAGCTTTAAGGGAATTGTGCAGGGCTCCAGGAGTGAGAGAGGTAGACATCCTCCTGCCTCCACAAGGCGTCAGTCCCAAGCCCTGGCCCAGGCACGCTGACTCCATGTAAGACACCCTCATTCTCTATTTTCTCCTCTGTTCATGCTTCTTCAGCAATGTTAACTGAGATAGAAATCTGGTTCCTTCAGTCCGTAGGATACAGAGCACGTGTCAAGGCTTAAGTGACCATCATTAAACTAATAATAGAAATAGTCCAGCAGATATGGCAAATACACGGCACATACACCTCTATAATGTTGGTGGGCCCCATCTAACCAGTTGAAGGCCTGAATAGAAGAGAAAGATAGACATCCCTGAGCAAAAGAGAACTCTCCGGCAGACTGCCTTTAGACTGGGACTGTACCATCAACTCCCCTGGATCTCTAAACAGCAGGCTCACACTGCAGATTTGGACTAACCAGCCAGTCTCCATAATCATGTAAGCCAATTCCTTCTAATTTCCTTCCAGATATATACACCTCCTATTGGTTCTGTTTCTCTGGAAAATACTGACTAATGCAGCAGACAAGATCTTAGCTAGATGGCTGAAAATATGAACCTGCCTGAAAGAGGGGGAAAGAGTTAAAAGTGTCCAGAACAGGGAGAAAAATGGGAAGATCCCACCTGTTGTCTCCCTGGTTTTGCCAAGGTTTGACTTGGGTCACTATAGCCACCTCTCAATAAAGCAGTCTGTCACTCCAGAGAACTCTTGGAGGCCTAGAATAGCATGTGGTGTCTGGTGGGCACTCAGTCATTGGTTTGGTCTAAATGAGTGTAATAAGGCAGCATAAACACCTCCTGTTGCCACAGTTTCCCTCCACCTCATTTTATTTTTAAAATATATTTTTACTGATTTCAGAGAGAGGAAGGGAGAGAGAGAGAGAGAAACATCAATGATGAAAGAGTCATTAATCGGCTGCCTTCTGCAAGCCCCGTGCTGGAGATTGAACCCGAAACCTGGGCATGTGCCCTGACTGGGAATCGAATCTCCATCTCCAGGATCATAGGTCAGCACTCAACCACTGAGCCACACTGGCCTGGCCCTCCGCCTCATTTTAAAGTAAGGTTTCTCAACACAGTTTGCTTATAATCACAAGATTCCATTATTCTACAGTTAGGGTCGCAATACTCAAGGATGGAGAGAATGAAGGAGAGATTGGTGGGGGTGTGAAGGAAAATATGAGAATAAAAAGCCAGTTTTGCTTCAACAGCAAAGCCTTCCAGGTACCTCCAGGGCATGGTTTCTTGACATTGACACTATTGATATTTGGGACTGGGTCCTTTTTTCTTGGGGGAGGGGAGTTTTCCCATGCCTGGTATGAGGTTTAGAAGATCCCCTGGTTGTGACAACCAAAAGTGTCTCCAGACATTGGTAAATGTCCTCTGTGGACAAAATTGCTTTTTGTTGAGAACTGTTAGGTTAAAGGGATATAAACCTCATGCCACTCAAGTTCAAACTGTATATATCCAGGGGAACGATGGGCTCATGGCAGAATATACTTAAAGCCCATTTCCTGGAGCACTAATTGTCCTCGGTGGCAATTTAAAGCATCATTTTTCTATTAAAACAAATGTGGGTATATTACAGAGTAGAATCCCAAACTTAAGGCTGGGAAGAATTTTCCTGTCTGAGGTGGGATAATTTGGCTACACTCCCAGAACACTTGGCAGGTAAACATTTACAGTTCTCCACCCGTGGGGGAAGCTTATAATAGCTCCCCTTCACTGAGTGCTTACATGTGCCAGGAGCCCTTCCCTAGGGACTTTTGGGTTCCCATTTGGTCCTCACAGCCCTCTATTATTAGCTCCATTTTTCAGATGAGGAGACTGAGACCCAGGTAGGTCATGAAACCCTTTCAAAGACTGATAGTTGCTAAATGGTGAACCCAAGTATGTCTCACCAAGATTTTTCCCGAAGAGCTTCTGGGAAAATCTATGAAAATGTGATCAGTGAGGAACTGCCAAAGGCACCATCCTGGTGCTGGTTGGTGGGATGGAAAAGAAACTGGCCAACTCTTAGCCCCACCTGGCATGAAGAGGGAGGAGGCGTGGTAAGAGTCAGAGGGTGAATGCTAAAAAGAAAGGGATTGCCAAGGTGGGGACCACTCCTTGGATGGGGAATGCTCAATCATCTTGGTAGCATCCACTTAAGACTCCAGAGTCTTAGCCTGAGACCCTCCTGAGTTGCCCCCTCAATACCCAATGGGGACATCCCCTCAGGAATCTTTTCTTCTCAGCCTTTGATTTATGGCTCTGTGTTTCAGCAGTGCCTGTGGCTAGAGTACAGAGTGTCTCCCCAACTTCAGTCATTGTAAAAACTCGAACCACTCTCATCCTAACTAGCTCACTACTTTTGTTTCTTTAAACGAACTCAAGCTATTTTAAAAGGTACATTAATTTGAAAAGGAAATTTTACATCTCTACCTTAAAAGGAAAGGCTGGTTTTCCTTGCCCTGACTAGGAAATCACTGGAAAAATAAATACAGCAAAAAATAGGCAAGACTATAACATTCTGGTTAGTTAGCCAGATAGCTGTCTTTGTTCAGAGGGGAGACCTGCAAGCTTTGAGAAGTTAAAGTCATTAGCACCTAGCTGAGACCTTCTCCTTGGTATAATTAGAGCCCCTGGAAGAGATCTGAAAAGGGAATCACTCTCTTTAGCTGTAATTCACTGCTGTTTGTGTTCAGGTCACTACCTGAAACCATGCTGCTTTAACAACTGTATGTGCTTCACACCTGAGGTAGGGGGATTGCTGTGGACACAACTGCGTTCCCCAAAAAGTCAACTGTGGAAATCCTAACCCCTAGTATCTCAGAATATAACTATTTGGAGACAGGGTCTTTACATAAGCAACTGAATTGAAATGAGGTCATAGGTGGGCCCTCATCCAGTCTGACTGCTGTTCTTATAAGAAGAGGAGATTTGGACACAGACATGTACGGAGAGAAAAACCATGTGAAGACACAGGGGGGAGATGGCCATTTGCAATCAAGGAAAGAAGCCTGAGAAGAAACAAACCCTGCCGACACATTGACCTTGGACTTCCAGCCTCCAGAACTGTGAGAAGATAAATTTCTGTTGTTTAAGCCACCCACGGTGGTCGTGTGTTACAGCAGGTCTCGCAACCTAATACTGGCGTTAACTGGGCCGCATCTGGATTCCAACCACCTGCGCTCAGATCTTGCCTCTGCTACTCACTAGCTGTGGAACCATGAGCAAGTTGCTTTACCTCGTGAAGCCTAGGTTTACTTATCTCTCCAAGACGGGGTAGCAGTAAAGTCTACATTATGAAACTGTTCAAAGTATGAGCAATATATTCAAGGGGGTTCCCAGTTCCTGGCACAGAGTCAGACACCAAACATCCACGAAAGCAACAAGAAAAATAACACCTGAAATTAGTATGATCACATTAGATGGAATCCTTCGTGGTCCCTGGCGAACTTGAAGATGTTTGTTATCTTTATCCCCAACAAAATAATCACAGCGTCGAGAGTTTGGACTAGGGACTGAGGGCTCCAGCTTCAATACCAACCCACTGCGGGGGTCGTGGAGGAAACCAAATAGTCACGCCTCCTGCCTCGCCCTCAAAGTTACCCAGATGGTTTAAAACCACCTGTTGCTGTGCCTACCAACCTGTCTTCCCCACTCAACTCCTCGTTCACCAGGACGGGCCTGCTTTCGCTGCTTCCCTGGCAATCTTTCAGTGTTTTTAGGGACCCCTTTACCATCCATCTCTAAACAGACCCCTTAACCTTCTTATCCGGGTGACTCACTTGTCTATTGTAGAGTCAAGCTTTCAACCCAGGCTTGTGGGACCTGTGACGAATCCCAGTAGTGACAGAGAGATTAGAAGAGGCCTTTGATTCCCCAATAACAATAACAATGAATTACTCATTGATTCTCATTTATAATCATTAATTACAGTGATGGATGCTCACGGTTAAGTATAACGTAAAGCTCTTGCTTACCACAACAGTGGTGGTTTGGCACCTATTTACCAAGCACTCGACCTGTATTATCCTACGGGTTCCTCTCCGCCTGCTTCCACATCCATTATTTTATTACGCCTGTTTGATGTATGTGGGCCCCGAGATGCAGAGAGCCCCATATTACCGCCAGCACGTCCACTGTTTAATAGGTTAGGGAGAGACCAGAGGGCAGGAAATGAAAAAGTGAAGATAGGTTGGCGAGGAGGGAACAGGGAGGGGGTGCTTTTGTCTTTTTCTCGTGGGTCCCCTGCCCGACAGCAGGACCGTATCCTCTAAGTGCTCCGCTTCCTGGGATTCAGCGACTCCTTCCCCCTGGAGGTGGGACAGTTCATAAGGGTCACCTCATCTTTGGCTGATCTAGCCCAGCTGCGGTAGTTTGCTGGCGCCGCCTTAACCGAGTACCCCAACCCGAGCGGCGTATATAGAAGCCGCACCTCCAAATGCCATCACACTGGGGGCTGGGACTTCAATGTGTGACCTTGGGGTGAGATAATAGAAAATATATAGATTGGCCTCTGCGCCCCAGTTTCTGGCACAGAGCTCCTGAAACTCTTGCATTTTCTAAGTGGTAAGAACACTAGGAGCATCTTTTGTTCTAATGAGGTGACTCTGGGTGGGCTCCTGGATGTCTCCTGGATGGGGGCTAGTCACCAGAAAGACCAAGTTGTGATCAGAAGGTTGGAATTTTCAGCCTCACCTCCATTGTCCAGAGAGGAGAGAGGGGGTAGAAATGGAGTTAGTAAGTGATCGTGCCTGCATGAGGAGGTCTCCCAATAGTGTGGGTCTCAGGGGGCTTCCAGGCTGGTGAACACATCCACACCAGGAGGGTGACTCATCCCCACTCCAAGGGGACAGAGCTCCTGCACCCGGGACCCTCCCAGACCTCACCCTACGTTCCTCTTCCTCTGGCTATTCATCTGTATCCTATATCGTGTCCTTCAATAAACTAGTAAACATGTTTCTCCGAGTTCTGTGAGTTGTCCTAGCAAATTAATTTAAACCAAGAAGGGGGCCGTGGGAACCTCTGATTTGTAGCCAGACTGGACAGAAGTCGTGGGTACCTACTTCTTATGACTGGTGTTTGAAGTGTGTGTGTGGGGGACCAAGTCCTTAACTTCTGGGACCTGATATTACCTCCAGGTAGATAGTGGCCGAATTGAGTTAAATTGTAGGATACCAGCTGGTGTTGCAGAATTGCTTGTGTGGGAAAACTTCCCCCCTGTCTGGTATCAGAGAATCGTGAGTGTGGGATTTGTGTGAGAGTACAGGAGACACACAGGAGGAGGCCTGGGTTTTCCCTACGTGGGGTGAGGATAGGGGGGAGACACAAATATTCAGCCAGCAACAACGGCCTCCTCCCTGTGTCTCTTCACACCTTCTTCCATGTGTGTTTGTCTGTGTCCAAATTTCCCCTTTTTATAAAGACGCCAGTTTTATTGGATTAGGGACCACCCCAATGACCTCACTTCAACCTCTGTAACCACTTTATTTCCAAATAAGGGCACATTCTGAGGTGCCAGGGGTTAGGACTTCAACATAAGAATTTTGGGGCAACACAATTCAACCCGTAACACCAGCCACATGGGGTACATCTCAGGTTTAATGACTTCTCTTGACAGTCCAGCCCCACCCATGTTCAATATCCTGCTCCAACAGAAAATATTCCCCAAACTTCCTTCCTGAGAAGTTGAAAATGTTCTCCAAATGAAACAAAACGTCCTCCTATCACAGTTCATGTTAATCTCCTTTCATTGTCCTAAGGTACCAAAATTCTCTCCTTTCTTTTTTTGCCTTAAATTTTTGACTCTCCTTGTAGATGAACAGCCACTTACTCTCCCCCCAATTAAAGTGCACAAAGGAAAGGAACTGAGAAAGGAGACTGGGAGAGGGTGTTCAAATCATTGTCTTCACTTCAAAATGTGAGCCAGACGCTATCAAGGACTGAAAAAGGAAGTTAGTTCATGATCATGGCTCAGAAGCTTGAGAGCTTTGGTTTAAAAATAGGTGAACTGAAATAAACACAGAGAACTACTCAGATGGCACCGAAATAGAGTGGTGATTGATCTAATGCAACTTTTGCCTGGGATAACATCATTATTTGTGAAATTATGTCAGTGTGGCTGCTGCCAAGTCAGCAAGCACTTACAGGACGTGACTTCTAATTCAGGAACTGGACTATTTGTGGCTCATCTTTGAAGACACCTGGTAGCCAGACTTCTGGAGGCTCCGGATTTAGCTTGAAATTTGCAATGTTGAAGTGCAGAGGAGGTGCCCTGTCCAGGTGAGACCCACTCCCCAGCTCCAGGGAGTGTGGCCTGAAGATGGCTTCCTGCAGTCAGCTCCTTCAGGGTCCCCTCAGCTGCACAGACTTGGCCCCCATGTCAGCCCACACCCTGTGATGCAGCAAAGCAGGGGTAGATCTAAGGGTCACTTGAGTCACTCTGACACCACCCAGAACCTGCTCCAGAGCTGAGCCCTGCCAGCATTGTCATGCCAAGCCTTCCTCTCTCCACCTCCAACCTGCCTCCCCCCCTTCCTCGCCTAGGTGTGGATTCCTAACAAACGCCTCCTGCCCCAGACTCCAACTCAACATCTGCTTCCAGAAGGCCCCACCTGTCACAGGTGCCTCCACGGTTTCCAAAGTCTATACGCATTTCCATATTTGCCCATTGTGCTCCCGAAAGAATGAAATTGTCCCTTCCTGACCTCGTGGATTCTCCCTTGAAATTTCAAGTGGAAGAATATTCTAAATTACTTAAGAATGTGACGCCAGAATATCTGGCTTGCACAAAATAATGTGTAAAAAAAATACTGTTAGAATGGAAAGTCGTTCCTTGAGCTACAATTTGGTTTCACAATTGCACTGCCCAGGTGCAGTTCTGGGTGTGTGAACACCGAGGTGAAGGAGACAGTGGCGGCAGTGTTGAGACAGGAAGGGCAAAGAAGACCCATGCTTCTGCAGATAAAACTTTATCTGTTGGAATTGAGAAGACCCACAAGTTCCCACTCGAGGCTGGATTTAATCAACAGCATCATCTAATGGATGGTGGGAACCACCCTGGTTATCTGAGATGGTCAGAGGGACCACTGAACATCCCTGGAGGTCTCCGTGAAGACTGATTCTAGGGTTGGACTCGCCATAGAGATTTAGCCCAGAACAGAAACTGATCATCAAGGTGATTCTTAGTTCTCACATTAGATTTTTATCCAGAAATGCTGAGGAAAGTGGCTCGCCTGCCCCCTTGGTTTATGTTGTAGGTCACAGATGGCCCAGCGCCCGATTAGCAGGCATTTAAACAAGCCCTTATCATCTTTTTCTTGGGGCTTTCTTGCTGGTTTTTTTTCTTTTTTTTTCATTTTGTCCAATACTCAGCAACTCGATTTTAAAGGTCATTATATGAGCTGCAAAGATGCATCGAGGGATGAGGTCATTTTTCATGCGGGGAAACTCTTTAGTCTCTCGCGATGTCACTTCCGTGCCCTATAGATGCTGATCTGGGTTTTAAAGAGACAATTCTAGCTCAACATAGTATTGTTTGGGGGGAAAAGACTGCCTTCCCTTTGAAAAGTCAGCGTCGCCTTCTTGTCAAAGGCAGCCTTTGTGGCGCGGCCGTCCCGCTCCTATCCGGCGAGCACCTGTGCGCGCAAGTCCTACTCCAGCCCGGGAGAGCTGCGGGCTTCATTGTAATCGCCTCGTTGAGAAAGTCCGAGTCCTACAGCAAGAGACTGGTTCTACGTTGCCGTAATTTATGACAAAGGCCTGAATAAATCCCCAGTCGTGGATTTTCTATAAAAGCCTTCCTCGTGAAAGTCTCTCGCACTGCAAAATGAAAAGGAGATGGGGAGGAAGGAGAGAAAGGGGCGGGAAGCCCACGAGATGTGCATAAATCTCCGAGGATACCGTTTCCATTCATCACGTTTACTTTAAAGACGGGGATTTTATTTGGACGGGAAAAGAATGAACCGTAGTGGTTTTAGAATCTAATGTGGCGCTTGCTTGAAGCGCTTCCCTCCGATCTTTCTGCTCCCTCTCAAAATCATCTGAAGATGGAAGCGGGAAGGATGCAAAGAATATTTTCTGCGGGCCAGAGAATGTTCTGTGTGGGGATGGGCCTCGGCGGGCAGAGGGAAAGCTCCTGGGGACACTCATTGGTCTGGGGAAGTTTGGGAACCCAGCATAGTTGTATCAGAAGTATATTTTAGTTACACAAATTACACTAAATGAGGTGGGTAGTGGGGAGGGCAAGGGGAAGAGAGGAGAGAGAGGGAAGAGAGGAAGGAAGGGGGTCAAGGAGAAGGGAGCCCGGCAGAGGAGGGAAGTCTTTTTAACCACATAGGTTATTTCAGCCTCCATCCCTGAGCAGCCTGAGGAAGCAGGCAAGAGGCAGTCTGACTGTGCAGGTCCCTCCGTTTGCCCCTTTGCCTCTCCTAGTAGGAGCTTTTCCCGTGCCGAGTGCCAAGCCGCTGAGGTTCGCCAGCACGATCCCTTAAACTCAAGTCAACCTCTTCAGCGGTTGTTCGGCCCAGAACACAACGGTCCTTTCAAGACGGATGGGAAAGGGACCGAGTTGGACATACTGAGAAATTATCCACTTCTTCACAGCGAGGGTGACTTAGGAGAAATTTTAAGGGACCTTTCGACTCTGTGATTGCTTCTTTATATAATGACTTTGAACTCTAACTGCCTCTTAAGATCCTTCTCTACTGGGGTCCTCCTATGAGCAGATAGGGGGTAGGGATCTGGAGGGGTCAAAATTTTTTCACTAATTATTCACTAAATATGTGCTTACTGAGAACCTGCTCTGTGCCATGCCCTGTGCTGAGCCTGGAGGACGTTACATGATGGTGCAAAGAAAAGGTCTTCCCTGGTCTTATCGCTCCAGCTCGGTTTTAAAGCTGGGACGGCCGCTGGAGGACACCGTCTGTCAAGGACAGTGACGAGCAGCCTTTTACACACAAGGAATGCTTCAGGGAAGATAAGCGTGCTTACTGGCCACTTTCTTGGGGTTCCTTCAAATAGAAAATAGTTTTATCGAGTTCCTTGGGGCAAGAGAGACATTCTCAAAACTGAGCTTACTTGCTTGGTTGGAGAGATGGCCATCAACAGAAGATTTTCCATTGCTTTTGGGCCCCCAAGACGCAAACCTTTGGGTATATCTGAGAAGCGCCCCCATGGAGCTGGCTTTCAAGTTATTCCATTTGGAATTAGGTCACGGACTGTGTCGCAGTATTTAGGCAGGTCACACGTGGCGCACAGGCCACGGTTACTCATCCAGGAGGTAGCGGCTGGGACGCTGTGATTGGTCCCACTTTCCATCTTCCACAGCACATTGTGCAAAAACTGCCTCCTTCTCCTGGGCTGCGCATCTGTTATTTACAACTCTTTTGGTTGCAAGAGACCAGGAGAAAAACCTGCACACACAGAAGTGAAGATATAAAATCTAACGTGAATTCAAAAGCCCAGGTGTTAGTATCAGGCACAGCAGAATTCAGATGCTCAAATCGCTTAACTAGGATTCTTTTACTCTTTTTTTTTTTTTTTTCCAACCCTCACCTGAGGGTATTTTTTCCATTGCCTTTCAGAGAGAGTGGAAGGGAGAGAGAGAGAGAGAGAGAGAGAGAGAGAGAGAGAAACATCGATGTAAGAGAGACACAGCAACTGGTTGCCTCCTGCACGTGCCCCAACCGGGCCTGGGGATCGAACCTGCATCCGAGGTGCATGCCCTTGGTCGGGATCGAACCTGGGATCCTTCAGCCCACAGGCCAGCGTTCTAGCCACTGAGCCAAACTGGCCAGGGCTCAACCAGTATTCTTTTCCCTTCCCTCCATCCTGCTTCTCTCTCTGGCGGCTTCCCTCCTGGGCACACTCTGTGTGCCCACACCCACCAAGCGGTGCCAAGCTTACAACCTCCTAAATCCACACCCAGCAGAAAAGAGTTGCTTCTCTCTAGCTCATGCCTGCCGCGGGCTGAGAATTAGAGCTCTGGGCTCTGCCCGGGAGCGAATCAGCGGTCTCACTGGCCAGGATGGATCCACTGGTCAGAGACAGGACCTGGTGCCCGGCAACCACGTGGACAGAGAATGAGGAATGTGATTCCCTAAGGAAACTGGGCTGCGGCTGGAGGGGAGTGATCCCAGAAGTGCAAAGAAAGACTCTACCATCCTTTCTGTCTATCTGCTGTCCATTCATCTGTCCATCCCACCCACTTAGTCCCTCAGATAACTAGCTAGCTGATGACTCTTCTTCCCTTTATTGTAAAAAGCAATTAAGATTTCAGTACTTGGCATTTCTTAGGCGTTCGAAAACATTTTTAAATGAATAAATAAATTAATTTCATCTTATTCTCTCTCTGTTTTGTTAATTCTCACCCGAGGGTATTTTTTTCCATTGATTTTTAGAGCGAGTGGAAGGGAGGGAGGAGAGAGAGGGAAGCATCAATGTGAGAGAGACACATCAATTGGTTGCCTCCCGAATGAGCCCTGACCGGGCCCAGGGATGGAACCTGCAACCCAGGTATGTGCCCTTGACCGGGAATCAAACCTGTGACCTTCAGTGCCCAAGCCGATGCTCCAGCCACTGAGCCGCACCAGCCGGGGCCTTATTCTCATTTTACACATAACCCGAGGTGGCTCACCACAGCTAAGGCAGAGGGGAGATTTGCACCTATCCCCACAACTACATTTTTCTCAGGAACACGTTGCCTCATCTGCTGGGCGTAGGAGAGTCACAGCAAGGCAGGCGTGTTTAAATTGTTGCCTAAACACAACAGCATCATACAAGGGTAGTATCCTTACCTGCGGTTCTATTAACCAGCGTCCATTTTCATTCCAGAATCATATCCACCTTTACAAAAGAAAGTTTACCCTGATTAGAATGCCACATCACAGCAAAAAATAATGTAAATAACAATATGAATGCCAAAAGCTAGGTACTTTTTGTTGCTGTGCTTAGCTCGAATCCATGAAGCTATTACCCAAACTATTGAAATATGCTTCAAAATATATGTGTCTTAATAAGGCTTTACAGATTATGGTGACTTTGGTGGAAAGAATTAGAATGCAGGGCATCTAGAACCTTGTCCATGAGAAATGCTTTAGTAAAGACCCAAGCAAGTTTAAAACTGTGGGAATGGGGGTGGCTGGGGGGGGTGAAATATGTGTTCATCATCATCTTTTAGATTTTTTTTCTATATATATTTATTCTATTTTCTCAAGTTGAGGTGCCTGATAAGCCCAAGCCTATTTGATACATGTTTAATTTAAATTACAGCTGTGTTGTCATTGTGCTTAGCACCCAAGTGCCCCAAAACGTGAGTTCAGCGTGCAATTTACAATGGACTGTTGATTTCTTCATATTGTTTAAAGGAAAGAGAAAAAAAATGAGCGGGAATTGGAACTCGGTTCATTCATTTGCTAGACTAATATTAATTGAGCACTTACTATGTGCCAGGCACCGTTCTAGGATATGACAGTGAGCGAACAAAACAAATTCTTTCTTCATGGAGCTTAGAGGGTTCAATGTCAGGTTCTGTCTTGAGGGACTGATGTGCACTTTGATCCCTCACTTGCCCCCTGTGGGCGTCTGTTTCCCTGTTTGTGATCTGAGACGTGAGTGAGAGGAAGCGCTTAGAGAACTAAGCTTGGGGAAGGAAAAACCCTCAGAGGACAGAGTGTCTAGTCCAAATACTGAGAAAGGTGCTTTGTTTAAGAGCAAGAATAACTAATCCGTATGGCTCCCGGGGATAAAATAAGGACTGCAGGATACAGAGCTCAACCGAATTATGAGGAACCTAGGAGGTGGTGAGCACCCTGCTACTGGAAGTGTGCAAGAAGAGGCTGGAAATGAACTTGGCAACGATGATGGAGAAGGGCACAAGCGTCAGCCTTCTGAATACCCTTCCAAATAGGCGTGAGTGAGCATCATTAGCACTACCCTCCACCACCTTTGTATTGCTCCACTCGGGCCACATGGCCTCCGCATTTGCTACCACAGGGGAGGAGAGCAGGGGGAAGGAGGAGGCCTTTGAGCTGCCTGGGCCAAGAAGTGAAGCTGATCATTCCTGCTTACAGCTTGTCAGCCACAGTCAGTCACAAGGGCCAGGAATGGCAGGGGAGGGTGTGAATACATGGCAAGCACCACCTCTATCGAGGAAGACTTCATAGACCTGGAGGGAATTATAGCAATACCTATTTCAGAGAGTTACTTTTAGCATTAGATGAGCTAGCTTGGGTTACCTTATTTCCTTATTTGTCATCTGGTAACTAACATTTCAAAAAATGAGCCTTTCTTTCATCTTCTTCCTCTTTTATTTGACATCAAAGACCACATTACCTGGCAGGACCAATTGTATTGATGCTCTCTGGAGGCCCTGGAAGGAGCCACAGACGAAAGGGGCTGATCTTACATGGGCACGCCTCCACGCCCGCCTTGACTTAATGCCTAAAATCCCACCCTTTAGAGCCCTCTTGCTGCCACTTTTCACAGCCCTAGGCTTGGATTAACCTGGGGAGGTGAGATCAGGAGGGTAGACATGGAAAAGCCAGGTAGGATGTTGCAGTGACAATTTCAGCCAGGCTAACCCTGAGCAGGAGGGAGATAGCATGGCTCAGAGACCCGCCACCCCTGGGCTTTCTATTACATACATAGTCACAAAGGCTGTGTTCCCTCCGTGGAGCATCAGATGGGCTTCCCATCTGAATCTGAAATAAATTCCATTTAGCTTCCTCTAATTGCTTATTTGATTCCTGAGGATGACATGCAGTTAGGAGGGAAACTGACATTCTGTCATTCCTGTTCCAATGAACCAAACTCGGATAGGTTCCCTCCTAGGCACTTTGTGGCAGCTGGGCCACCTGCTCTTCTTCTGTAGAGAAATTAGTGAGCACAGGAAGCCTGGAAATATAGAAGCCCAAGCCTGGAGCCTTTTTACAGAGTTGTGAGATGGATGAATAGCATAGGCGGTCAGGGGTATGCTTGAACCTCCTTTCCCTGCTAACGCTCTAGGCCTCTTTTTGGAAGGCACACAGGATGGCTTTCTGCTTCAGAAGTATGAATTCTCTCACTTGTTATCCAAAGATCATTTATGTTCAAGGTCATTTTTTAAAAAAAAAATTCAAACAACTTAAGAGCCTGGAGACATCCCCAGTGTATCATAAAAGGCCTCGCAGTTCCAAACACAATAAACCGTGTCTGCAATGCCATTGCTACCCAGTGCCCTCTTCCTCCGAGCCTTTATGGGATCACCACGTTCTGAGTGATGTCTGCAAAGCCGCAAGAAAGGGGAAACCATTGAGAGTCAGGAGAGGCCAAACGGGACAATGGGATGGAGCTTGACAAGATTCTCAGAATGTGGTTGACGGGTCAGCAAGAGCCTTGAGTCTTATTGATGAAAGAATAAAATCCACAGGAGCTTAAATGAAAGGGCTCGAATGGTCAATATCCATGGAAACCGAGCCTTCTCTGTACCTTGGATAGAAGTAATCCAGATGATAATCCCACGAAATGGTGAGAAAACAAATGTGTGTATTAATCATAGAGCAGAGCTTCTCAACATGGGTGATTTTGCCTTCTGCCCTTGGGGGACCTTTGGCAACAGGAAGATGGTTTTGGTTGTCCCACCTAGAGAGCTGCTCCTGGCATCTGGTGAGTAGAAAGGGTGCTGGAAAACACCCTTCGAGGGTAGCAGAGCTGCCCACAGATAGAATGATCTGGTCCCCGGTATGGACAGAGCTGAGAAACTGCACCGCAGAACCAGGGGCCAGGCACAAGACGGCATCCACTTGTGAGAAGTCAAGTCTGCTGCTTTGGGGGAGACCATCTGTGCTGGCCGTGGGAAGCTTCAGGCTGAGTCAAGAAAGGTGCAGTCTTTGCTCGTATCAGCACAGGTGATCCCAAACCTGCTACTGAAACCTAGAGCTTGTAGTCCTGATGCTATAAGGGGAGATCACATGGGCAAGGCCCCAGGACCCTGGTCAGAGATATTCTCTGTTTATCTGTTTTATAGAATGACATCAGCATCCGTTCCTGATTGGGGGGAAAGAGAACTCTTCTGCTAATGATTAAAAACATGCAAATTAGATGGATGCTTCTTGCTACATAGTAGATAAGATTCTATGTGTATAAAACCACAGAGCCGCTGTATGTGCCAATAAAGCCCACAAAAACAGCTCCGATTATACTGGATGCTAGCTTAAGGCCAGGAAACACCATTAGGAGAAATCTCAACTGAAGATTCTTGCATTTTTACACTCAAGTGTTCGGGTTTAATAAGAGTATAAATGTGCCCATCCATCCACTCATCCCTCTGGCAAATATTCCCTGGGGCCCTCTGTGTGCTCAGCACTCTCCTAGGCTCTGGGTAAGATCTGGAATCAGACTAAATCATTGCCTAGAAATGGCTAAATCCGAGTGAGGGAGGAAAAAATGTTTAAACTGTTAGGGACAATATGGTTTCTGCATCCGACTAGTATTATTGAGCACCATGCCAGGAATTCTTCTCAGTACCAGGGATACAACAGCAAACGAACCATAAAAATTCCTCTCCCTCTCATGGAACTTATGGTCTAGTTTTAGGGGGGTGGGGGGAAACATAATAAAAATAAGCAAGTAAATATGCAATTTATACCAGCTAGTGATAAGTGCTTCAGCAATAAAGCAGGGTAAAGGGGTGGCGAGGGGGCTGCTATTTTAGGCTGGGTGGTCAGGGAAGGTTTTTCCAGAAGGGATGACTTTTGGGCACAGAGTTGAAGCTAAATCAAGTGAGGTGGTGAATCATGTCAGCTCCAGGGGGAGTGAATTCCAGGCAGAGAGAAAGGGTGAGCAAAAGCCCTGAGGAGGAGAAACCTGGGACGCTGAAGAAGCAGCTGTGAGGTCCTTGCGGCTGGGGCACAGGGAGCCGTGTGGAGAGAAGTGGAGCCAGGTCATGTGGTGCGACCTGCGAGGATGCCCAGCCTTCAGAAGGAAGGAACCATCAACAACAAAGGAAAAGCTAACTCTGAGAAACCAAACAAACGCCAGCTGCCACAGCGCTGACACTGGGCAAGCCAGACCTACAGCTTATTATAACCATACCTGAGATGCCCGATGCACAGCTCACTCAGCAAGGTGCTTCTAGGGCTGCTGCTGCTCGGGAAAGCTGGGGCTTCCCTGTTCTTTCCAATGAACCGGAGGAGTCAGGAAACAGGGTGCAAGGCTGCTCTGCCGGCCACTTCTAGAGGACACCTCTCCGTCTCTGGCTGCCCAGCACCTCCCTGTGTTTGGGGAATTCCTCTGCTGTAAGTTCCCACCTTCTACTACAGAGGCCAGGCACCCCTGCAGCGAGAGGGAAAGCATGTGACATAGGTTTCACCAGTCAGGTTCCAGACTTGGCCTGGGAGGCTGGTGCTCTCCCTAACAGCAGCATTTGCATCCAGCTGTTCCAGGGGCCCACAGCTTAGTAAAGTGCCCAGGGGCTGACATTGCAAGGTCTGCGGGGCCCGCCGTGGAGACAGGGATGCCTCTGCCGCACCAGTTCTGCAGTGTGAGTTGCAGGATTGTCCTTGACGTTGCCTCAAAGCGTGTTCTCTCCGCCTCTATTAGTTTCCTATTGCTGTTGTTACAAATGACCACAAACTTGGTTTAAAACAACAAAAACTCATTCTGTCACAGTGCTGGAGGCCAAACATTCAAAATCGAGGTGTCTGCAGGGCCACATTTCCTCTAGAGTATCTAGGGGAGAATTCATTCTTTGCAGCTAACGTCTTACGGTGGCTGTCGGCATTCCTGGACTTGTGGCCACATCACTGCAATCTCTGCCTCTGTGGTCACACTGTTTTCTCCGTGTCTTCTCTTCTGAGTGCATCAAATCTCTTCCTACTTTGTTTTTATAAGGACACTTTTCATTGGATTTAAGGCCCACCAGGATAATCCAGAATGATCTCCTTATCTCAAGATCCTTAACTTACATCTGCAGACACCCTTTTTCCAAATAAGGTTGCATTCACCAGTTTCATGGATTCAAATATGGACATATCTTTTTGCAGGTCACCATTCAATCCACTACTCCACCTCCTGGAGGTCCCATGAGCTGACTAATAATTTTTAATACCTTTCTTTTCAGCTATACCAGCCTGAATTGGCTTCTGTTGTGTGCAAACCAGAAACATGACATTGACATCGTCCTACCTGTATTTCTATTCTGAATCCCCAGATAGGACAAGGTGTCTAGAATGCAGCTGTACTTGGGGTCCCCAGCCTGAGACTCTGGTCTCAGCAGGTGCGGACAAATCCCAGCCTTCCTGCCTGCTTACCTAGCCTCTGACCTCCTTGAGCAACGAAATGCTTGTGTCAGCAGTTCTGTGGCTGAGACATTTTCTTTTAGGCTAAAACACAGCTCCAGGCCCTACAAGATTGGGATGCAGACCCCACCACAGAGAGCCTGGTGAGGTGGGCAGCCTTACCACAGCAAATATTTACGGGTGTGTTGAAAAATAAAAGCCAGATCAAACTCACCCACAGACAGCTACAGAACAAGCACACGTCCTCAGAAGACCCCTGGGGACAGTGGTGTCTCCTCACCGCCCCGTGTCCCACTGCCTTTACTTCTCAGCAGGCACCCACACTTGTCAGCTCTTGGGGTGGGAATGGACTCTCTCCAAGGACAACTTCCCATGAGTACTCGAAGCCCATTTTAAGGAAGAAAACAACTTGACAAACACGAGAAGCAACAGAGCACAGTGTTTATTTACATACTTGAGTGGAAACCTGCAGCCTGGGACTATTGCTTACTAGCTGTGCGGACCTAAAAATATCATTTGCCCCTCCGAGCCTGAGTTTTCTCATCACTGAGGATATCGACGCCTACCTTGTATTTTTTGTTTTTGTGAGGGTTAAATAGACTCAGTAAAGTTACTAGCTTAATGTTGGTACATGTGGACATGTGAAAACATCTTAAATTCTTTTGCCTCTATTGTCACCCTTCTCCCCTAATAGCATCGTCTTGAATACAGTTATCTGTGGGTATGATTTCTTTTCTCCTGCTGTGTGTGCTGTACTCCATAGTGTCTGGCACATGGCAGGTTCCTGTGCAGCTTTGGTGAATAAAGCTGTATTGTTTTGATGTGTGCAATCTCTGTTTAAGAGACCACAGGTGACAAAACTAGAGTGAGCATCCTGGGTACATACCCTAGGACCTTACTTCTCTGCCCACATCCTATCTACAATGGCAATAACCCGCTTGTCACCTGGAGCTCACCAAGCCCAGCAGCCTCACCGTTTCTGTGAGTCTCATGGGGAATGCCTGGCCTAGGCCATCATAGGAAGCCTGTCTCTTTCCTTCTGCTCTGCACTGCCCCTTACGGGTGAGGGCACCATGACTGCCAAGAGGGGTGAGATGGGCATGAAACCACCATGCAACTCCAAAAGGCCCTGTTGAAACAGATATTGCTGAGACCACCAATGACCTTTGGCGCACTCAGTGTCCCCAGAAATGTCACCAAAACAACCCTTGTAGTTTTGACCCCCCCCTTTCACTATAAAAGCCTGTACCTTTCAGCATCTGTGCATCAGTCCCTAGGATTCAGAAGGTACTGATCCGGATTGCAAGGCCCGTGCTGGGTTCTGCCTTGCCTTTCCTTCGGGTTCTGGAACCAAGGATCTTGGTAGCTAAGAGTCAAGGTTTTCTTTTGGGGGTGTGTGTGTGTGTGTGTGTGTGTGTGTGTAAATGTGTGACAGGACAAGGGTTTAAATATTGGCTCCATCATATACTAGCCCTGTGACCCTGACTAAGTCACACAGTCTTTTCAAGTCTGACTTTTATTATCTGCAAAATGGGGGAAACAATTATATCTTCCTCATAGGGAAATGTAATGATTAAATGAAATACCGACTGCAAAGGGCATAGCCTGGCATACATTCAGTAGTAAATAAATGCTATCTATCATTTTTATTTCCTTAGGTAAATTATTTGCCTAATGGCTCTACTATGCCACACACAAATGCTGCCTTTTGGTTGCTCTGCCGCAACTGTTAAATATTTGGTGTTGGGGGGAGAGTGAGGTGGTAGCAGAGAGGATGGGGAAAGAGCCTCTCTAACATCTCAGAGGAATAAAACAGTAACTGTTAGAAACATGATAATACTATAAAAATCAGCTACAGAGCCAGCCATGTGGATTATGAAATTTAGAGCATGAGGCAAATGTAATGGAATGATTCAAAGCCTGGACTCTGGGACTCCCCAGCGAGTTTTAACTCCAGTTCTGACATGTATTAACAGATGCTCTTGGGCAAGTTGCTTACTTTTCTATGCTTCGGTTTTTCATCTGTAAACGGGAATGATACCACTTATTTCATAGGATTGCTCTGACAATTAAATAAATGAATTCATGTCAAGCACTCAAAGCAGTACCTGGCACATAGGAATTATTTCATAAATATTATTATTATTAATTCTACAACAAATTAATCAAGAAGAGAAAAAATTTTTTAAAGAAATCCATAAATACTACTTTGTAGATAGATCTGTCCCTATGCTCCTTCCAGTGTTTGAGTCAACCAGATGCCCAGATAAGCAGAAATACCAGGATGAACTGCCTAAAACTACTGCTGTTTAGAGAAACCCATGCACAACTGGCTGACATGTTGAGCTCGATTTTTTTGGTTTTTGGAATGCACGCATCTTAGTTGCTGAGAATTTTCTTCTTTAAAAGGCTCACAGAAGCAAAAGATTCTGCAGACTACCCAGGGAATCATACCATGGTCACTACCCAGACCTGGAAAAGTCTTGTCTTGGCACTTCATGGGAAGGTCAAGGAGATGAAAGGGTTTCTCAGGGAATGCTGGGTTGCAAGCCAGAGAAAGTGAGCCTAAGCTTGATGGGAAGTGTTCAAGAGTATCTCCTATAGCTGACATATCAGGGTCTAAGGCCACTCTGTTCTCCCTCCTTCTCATTCTGGAGCTGCATTCTCCCTCCTCTCTGCTGCTCTCAGCTAATTAATTTTAATTTTGGGGTTTTTTTCTTCCTCTGGAGAGCAACCTTTTCTGCCTCTATTGCCCATGACTCAGATGTGCCCACCCGTTTCTCTTCATGTTAATCTCAGTTTAAGTGCCCATGACAAACTGGAGCTGGTAAGTCCAGCTCCAAATTCCCAGGAAAGAATCTGATTGGTCCATTTTGTGCTTCTTTGTCCAATCAGCTATGCTTAAGGTGGAGTCAAAGTCACACATCCCAAACATGGCTTCAGGAGCTCACCCTGTGGGGCGGGGTAAATATCAGATCACAGGGGCGTGGGCTGAATACAGGCCCTAAAAGGCATCAGCCCCTAGACAAAGCAGGAACAGAAGCCAAATGCATGCAGTGGTGGACAATGGCTTAGGAAGGACCACTTGACAAGGATCCATGCCAGGCTCTTCTGGGGATTAAACGCCACTGGTTAGTTCAGGTCAGTCCACTTGTCTCTTGTTTCCTGGCGTCTAAGACTTGGGAAAAGACCAGGTGGCTTTGCAGGCTCTCTGTGCCCTGCACCATCCTTTCTAAACCCTAAAGGGCCAATCTCTTTACCCGCACCAGAGTCTTCACCTACACCCTTCCCTCTGCCTCAAACACTTTGCCCTGTGCTCCTTGCCCTACACTTTTGCAAAGCTGGCATCTCATCATATTTCAGGGCTCACCCTAAATTCAGCTCCATGGAGAGTCACCCTCTGTATCCATTATTTTCAACCTTTCCCATCTTTATATATACCCTATCTATTCCTCTCATAGAATAATCATAATCTGAATTAAGTGCTTAAAACAACAATAGCTAACGCTCACACGGTTTCCTGTGTGCGATATTTCCATGAGAACTTTGTACACACGGATTTAATCCACCAACAAATCTCCAATGTAAGTAACCTACTTATCCCTCATTTCACAAGTGAGGAAACCGAAGCACAGAGTGGTTGGATAACTTGCCCGAGATCCTCCAGCAAGGAGTTAACTCCCAAGTCTGCACCTCCACCCCTGCTTCAGTGTTGCACTGCTTCGGGGTTGCACTGCTCCTGGGTTGTACTGCTTCGGGGTTGCACTGCTCCTGGGTTGCACTCCTCCTGGGGTGCACTGCTCCTGGGTTGCACTGCTCCTGGGTTGCACTCCTCCTGGGTTGCACTGCTCCTGGGATGCACTGCTCCTGGGTTGCACTGCTTCGGGGTTGCACTGCTCCTGGGTTGCACTGCTCCTGGGTTGCACTGCTTCGGGGTTGCACTGCTCCTGGGTGCACTGCTCCTGGGTTGCACTGCTCCTGGGTTGCACTGCTCCTGGGTGCACTGCTCCTGGGTTGCACTGCTCCTGGGTTGCACTGCTCCTGGGTTGCACTGCTCCTGGGTGCACTGCTCCTGGTTGCACTGCTCCTGGGTTGCACTGCTCCTGGGTGCACTGCTCCTGGGTTGCACTGCTCCTGGGTTGCACTGCTCCTGGGTTGCACTGCTCCTGAGTTGCACTGCTCCTGGGTGCACTGCTCCTGGGTTGGACTACTTATTCACAAGCTGTCTGTTGACTCAGCAATACGCTCTCTGCAGTCAGGGTCTGTACTGACTGTGCCCACGCCGTGTCTGTACTACTTATCAGAATGTCTGGCATTAAGACATTATTGCAGAATGAATATTATTTTTCATATTCAAATAATTTTCAAATAAAATCATGTTTTCATGTGTTCATTGTCATCTACAGTTGAGGCGGGGTCAAAGTCACACGTCACGAATGTGGCTGCAGCAGCTGACCCCTGTGGGGTCATGTGAATTATTTGCAAAATGAATTCATAAATGAATAAATACATGAAAGCCAGAATACATCAGACTTCTAAAAAAATGCCTGCATGATAACAGGTCATCAGGCGAAATCACTTTCTAAGACTTTCAGGGGGTGTCTATGGGATTGGGGGACCTTCTACAAATAGCATCAGGAAAACAGAGAAGATTCTTCTTGTATAAAAGCTCTTTCTTTCTGTTGCTGGCATCTGTATCCCGTGCTCTGCTCATGCCCAGCCTCAGAGTGCCCCTTGGAGCTGAGTGGAACTTTCCAGGCCAGCAGAGGAGGGGGCAGCTGGCTCTAATACACAGGCAGGGCTCCGACGAAGCGGTGAACAGAGGCCCGTGCCATGTCCCGAGCTAGGAGCTTGGGCTTGGGACCTGATGGTGGCTCCCCTTCTCCCTGATTGCTTGTGGCAATAATAACACTGAGGCTGGGGGAGAAGGAAATAGACGGGGATCTGGGGAGAGGGCTCTACCTCGAAATAGATCTAGAGTCCTACTGCTTCTCGTCATCTCCACCCCTACCAAGGGGGCCCCAACCACCATATCCCCAACCTGACTACAGCGATGGCTTCCGAATGATCTCCCCGGTTCCAACCATGCCTCGTCAAGTATCTTTTCCAACCAGCAGTTGGAGCTACCCTCTTAAAACTTACCTCACATCATGTCCCGCCTAGGCTCTGTACCCTCTGGTGGCACCCAAAGTATTCACAGCAAAAGACAAAGTCCCTGCAATGGCCTTCAGGTCCGGCGTGATCAGGCCCCCATCACCCCTGCTCCTCTCCTCCTCTCCCACCCAGCTCCGTGCCCTGGTGTCCTTGCTGTTCATACACACACCAGTAATGGTCCCACCCCCAGCCTTTGCTCAGCTGTTCCCTCTGCCTGCAGTGCTCTTCCCTCACCTGCTTGGAGTCTCTGTTCTCACTAAGGCCTTCTTACCCCTTTAACGGTACTTAGTATCACAGCCTGCGGCGCCCCTGCCACGCTCTTGACACCCCTGCCCATCTGTTACCCATTGCACTCACCATTTTCTAACATGCTCTGTCATTTACTTATTCATTTTATTGTCTGGTTCTCACGCTCAAATCGAACTTCTCCAGTGTACCCTTGATTGCAGTGAGCACTACTGGTTCCCCATCATCTCAGATAATGCCTAGCACATAATAGGTCCTGCATCAATCTTTGGTCACTGAATGAATGAAGAATTGCTGACATCCATTCATTTGTTGAAGGCTTACTATGCACCAGGCACTGTGCTAAGCACCTTTCCATGGATAATCTCCTTTAACACTCACAGCTGCATAGACCTGAAACGCCTTTCTGTGGCCCATGAGGTCCTTCACGATCGGGTCCTGCCTCTCTCTCCGCCTCATTCCTGCCATCTTCTTCCTGCCCACCTGCTTTAGCCGGGCTGTGCTGGCCTCCTCTGCTCCCCACACACGTGGAACACAGCCTGGCCTCATGGGCTTTAGATCTGCTGTTTCCTTCATTGGAAACACACTTTCTTACAACTTCACCTGACCTGTTTGTCCTTCACTTTATTTGAGTCTTTGCTGACCACCCTATTTCAAAATGCACTGCCATCATTCAACCTCCCTTCTCTGTCTTATTTTTATAGCACTTATTATATTCACATTGTTATATATTGATTCATTGGTTTCCTTTCTTTCTTACCTGCCCCTTCCCTACTAGAAAATAAGGTCCAAGGGTGATCTGCTCATGGCTGAAGCACTGATATCAGGAATAGCACCTGGCCTCGAGGAGACAATAGATTATGTTGACCAAAGGGTAGGGTCGGTAACATCCTCAGTTTTAGATGAGGATCTGGGAGCTGAGAGAGGCTGAGTAACTTCCCTAGGTCACTCAGCTAATGGAGAGATGGGAAGAACAAAGGCCCTGGGCATATTCCTAAGCACTGGCCTATGGTCTTTCTTCCAAAGCAGCTTAAGAACTCGGCTTGGTTCTTGCATATGATTGATAAGTTACTAAATAAATTCTTGAATAGCATAAAGTAATGAGCAATCTTTCTACTTAGAGTCTGGGACACATCTTAGATACCTGGAGAATATAATCTGGAGGGCTAGGATTATGTGAATTTGGGCAAGTGACATGACCTTTCTGAGCCCCTGCTTGCTCATCTCTAATAACTGCTGATGGAAAAATTAAATGAGTTGATGCATGCAATGTGTTTAGCACAGTAATAAGGCCTGAAAACTTCTAGTTTTTGTTTTTTTAAATCCTCATCAAGGATATTTTTCCCATTGCTTTCCAGAGAGTGGAAGGGAGAGAGAGAGAAACATCAATGTGAAAGAGACACATCAACTGGCCGCCTCCTGCATGGGCCCTGATGTGAGCCCACAACCGAGGCATGTGCCTGTGGCTGGAATTGAACTGAGGACCATTCAGTCCGCAGGCCAAAGCTCTAACTAACCACTGAGCCAAACCGGCCAGGGACAAAACTTCTAGTTTTTATTCTTATGATTTCTTTATCTCCCTCCATGGGGTACTGTACCTAGCACATAGTGGGCTCTCCAGAAATATTTGCTGTGGTTCAAGTTTTTGAAAACCACGCATGAAGGAATGTATTATTGTTCAGAAATATCTGCTGCCAACTCCTTATCATATCCGCCTCACCAGCCACCCAGGGGCACTCTGACCCTTTGACAGTGGGCTTGGTCATGTGACTTGCTTTAGTCAGTGAAACATGAGCAGAAGTGACGTGAGTCTCTTCTCTTCCAGGAAGAAACTTTAAGAGCCATTGTGTGGTTCACTCTGATCTCATTTTGCTTTTGACATGAGACCAGCAACATCCCAGTTAGAGGCTGCTCCAGAGATTAACCCTGGACCCCAGGATGAAGACAATTCGAAGCAGAGCCATACCTGACATGTGATGGACTTGAAACACAAGCAAGAAATAAACCTCTGTTGCCCTGAGGCACTAAGATTTAGGGGTCATTTGTTATTGCAGCATGCCCATGCCTGTCCTAACACATTATATTGTGTAATTGTAGTAATGGTATCACCTCGGGAGTCTGTTTTTGAACAAAGTGCATGCGCATTAACACAGCCTTGTGGATGGAGCAGAATCGTGGAGAGTGATGGGCGTATTCCAGCCTGGTCAGGAGAACCACAAACAGACCAGTGAGGCCAGAGGCAGAATATCAGGGGTGCTGCTGGTGGTGGGAATAGTGATGAGGCTGAAGGTGAATAAATTTCTGTTTCTCCAAATCACTAACTTTCATTGTTATCTTTCACATGGTAGGTACAATGATGCCGTATACATATATTTCATTGGAAATGAGCCTGGCGGTGAAAATACATAAAGAATATAAATGTATAAAAATTATGGAAATCTAATCCTCCTAGGAGATCATCACCGTGTTGCTTGGCATAGATTCTTTATTTGTGCATTTACATGCATAGATATTTTTTCTAGCACAAATAAATGGAATCCTACTATAGGTATTGTTCTGCAATATGCTTTTTTAAAAAATATATATCTTTATTGATTTCAGAGAGAAAAAGGGAGCGGGAGAGAGAGAGATAGAAACATCAATGATGAGTCATTGATCGGCTGCCTCCTGCACACCCCGGACTGGGGGTCGAGCCCGCAACCCGGGCATGTGCCTTGACCAGAAATCAAACCCCGATCGCCTGGATCCTAGGCCGATGCTCAACTGCTGAGCCACGCCCGGCCGGGCTGCTTTTTGGTTTTAACTTAGCATTTCTTGGAGATCTCTCCGTGGCACTGCATAAAGGTCTGTCTCATTTTTATAATGGCTTCACATTATTCCATGATATGGATGAAGTGCAATTTATTTAACTTTCCCACTATTAATGGACATTTATATCCATTTGAATTTTTACCTCCTTCTGTGATTCATGGACTCCAATGGCTCCACTAATGTCAGGCTTTGCAACGCGGCGGTATAAATGACCGCATTTTTCTCTCGCTGAATTTGTAAATGTCTTATCAACAGGACGGGGCTGAGTGTGTCTGCGCCGGTCGGGGATGCATGTGCATGGGCCATGCTGGAGGCAGGCATGCTTTGCCTGCACTTTCTCTGAGGGCAGAAGAAAGCTCCCAGAAGAGTGGCCTCCCCACCTCTGACCCCCCTCCTCTCCCCTCCCAGGCACGGGAACTGTCCACAGCGCCTAAGACAATTCCAGGTCAAAGTGCTTCCTGTCCTTTGGCCCAAGAACCATATCCACGTACAAATGGCATCTGGGTTAACGTCACGCTTGTGCTTGGGCATTTCCCTAAACTCTTCTGTTAGCCCGCTCTGCACTTACTCTTGGTGTCTTGCTCTCTCCATTTATATCTGTCTCTGTAAACCCCTCTTTTTGTTTGCCTGTGCGTCTATCTCCTCTCCTCCACCCCAAGATACAGAATTTCGTCCTCGGTAGATATTGACTATGTCCTTGTTAATTATCATAAGTCACACTGTGGCGAGGGAGCAGAGCACAGCGACTTTGGGGAAATGAGACGAGAATTCATTACTTGGGGTTTTCCAGGTGCCCCACCCACGACCTCATGCCCACTACAGAACAGCAGCATCTTGTGGATGCCAAGGTGCTGCCCTTACCACGTTGACATTTCCAAAGCCAGCATGTGTTCTATGATAAATGTTTACCTTTAATACAGTATTTTTAAAATAACCAATGGCATTTTATAATTGGAGTAAATTCCTATAGGTAATAATAATTCAGTTGCCCTGCTATTAGGAACAGAGTAAAGGGAACTGCAAATGAAATGTTGAAGGGCACCTGGAAGCTAGCCATGGTTCCCTTCTCTCTAGTCCCCTCCCTCCGCGCCCTGCATGCCTGAAATGGCCACTGACCAGACTCTCTCTTAGGAGCCTTAAAGAGCCTTGGGCTCCAAAGGTGATGCCCTGGCCTGGCAAACCAAAGCATTAGCATGTCCTGGGGTGGTGAGCACCTGATCCAAGCTAGGCCACTGGGACCTCTTCTTGGGAAGGTCACGGAACCATTAGGAGAGAGGTCCTCTTGGCTGGTAATAAGGACATAGAGGTCCAGAGCTGGAGGGGGCCCACTGGAGTTGTGGCCAGCCCAGGAAGCCAGAGTCCAAAGGTGGAGAGAGGGAATTCCCAGGGCCACTGCAGAGCATCCGAATCCAGCTGTCCCTGGAGCTACACACTTCAGGTTTAAGCTCATTTCACTTGGGCTTCTGTCATATGCAACCAACTCCATCCTCATGAGCAGCTGCGACTCTGTGCTGACACGGAGCAGGGCTGAGCCTAAAGGGGAAGGGCGAGGGGAGGGGAAAGCTTGGAGTATGGAGAGAGGGTGCAGGGTGTGATGAGACTACAGGGGACAGCCTTGGGCTCACAGTGACTGTGCAAAGGTAAAGGGATCGTGAATAAGGACATTCAGGGCATGGCCTCCAAAGCCCTCCTGGATGGGCCTGTCTCTCTCCCCACCACTGTGCGACTCCGTCCCCTTTGCTTCTTGTGCCCTCCTCCAGGGACCACCTTTAAGATGCTCTACACATCCTCTGCACTCCTTCCTCAGGGCATCGTCACACTTTGTCTATTTCTGGACTGTTTGTGCCCCTTGAGCTCAAAGATCTTCTCCCAGGAAGGCCCAGCCTGACACCACACCAGGCAGATCCCCCTGCTAGTTACTCATGGATCCCTGTGTAGCTCTTCTCCCAAGCACACCCTCCATTTGTAAGGACACATGTGTGCACATGTGTGCATGTGTGTGTGATTCTGTTCAATGTCCTTCCTTCCCACTATTCTGTAAGCTCCTCGGGGTGAAATCCTTGTCTCCATTCACAATTCTAGCCCCAGTACCCCGTACATATGTGCCTGGAACTCGGCAGGTGCTCTGTAAATATTTTTGGGGTGAAGGAATCAGGCTCTCACTTGGGTTAGGGTCCCCCAGCGCACATAACTGGTAAGAGTTAAGGCTCTGGAGTCAGACTCTGGGGTTCCAAGTCTAACTAGCTGTTAAGTTGTAAAAGTCACTTACACTTGTGAGCCTCAGTTTCTTCATCTGCATAATGGGGATAATAGTGGCACCCTCCAGCCCCAAGGATGCTGGAAGGATGTCATGAGCTGTTACCTGTAAAGCACTGAGAACAGGGTTTGGCACAGAGTCAACACTGCGTAAGGATGACTCTGCTTATTCTCACCAGCCTGTTGCTGCTGCAGCCAACAGTGAAAGGACAAACTTTGTGTGGCCAAAGGGCTGACCTTCCTCTCTGGGTCTTGTATTTGAAACAGATTGAAGTAAGAATAAGAACTGCAGAACCCTTGGGGAAATAATGGGTTGGCTCTGACTACATTTGCAGCCCACTGAGGCTCATGGGTCCATGGACCATGAAACATTTACGTTCACAGAAACATCCCCTGGTGTCTAGAGGGTCCTCAGATGCAGTACATCTCATGCTTTAATGTACTCGAGACGCTTGGGGGATCTTTTCAAAGTGCAGGTTCTGATTCAGGAGGCCCAGAGTGAGGCCTGAGATTCTGTATTTCTAACAAGCTCCCCGTTGGTGCTGCGCTGCTGGCCGGTGGAGCACGCTTGGCGCAGCTGGGCAGATACACGTGGGGAAGGGTCCTCAGCATGCCCAGGAGGCCCGCTGGCTCCAGCCCTGAGCACTGTGCGCCCCAGGGATGGGGGTGGGGGCGGGGGTGGATTGAGACAGAAAGAAAACAACCTGAAATGGAAATAAATACAGCATACCACAATCTCATTAATGTCTAAAATTAGATTAACATAATTAAAAATGTAAAAGCTAGATTAAAGCGTGTCAGTCTGAAATGGAGTGCTGAATTATGCTTTGGCTCTCTTTGCTTTTTTCTTAATGGTTTGTGCTAATGGGTATTTCAAAGACCACTGGGTTACACGGTGTTCTTTGTGATTTCTAATTATCGCCAACCACCTCTACTTGGCCCTGTTTTCGAAATGACTTTCCCAGGACATGGCTGCTGCAGCGCTAAAAATGTTCAAGCTTGCTGAGCCTTCGGCCCCTTCCTCCCAATAACAGCTCCTTGGGGTGAGAAAGGAGCTGACTCACCCTCCAAACCGAGGCATGCACCTAATATGTGCCACGCCAGTCATGATGACTGGCATAAATATTACTGAGATTCCCATTTTATAAGTAAAGACATAGAGGCTCAGAGAGGTAAAGTAAGCTGCTTGGGGTAACACAGCTAATTAGTGGGAGAGCTGGAATGATAATCCATTTCTGTTTGACTTTAAAATATCCATAATCTTTTCATGGTCTCACTGAAGAATAAACTGTCATGGGGCTCCAGTAAAGAGGTATGTGTGTATGTGTGTGCATGTGTACATACATGTGTATGTGTGTCTGTGCCCCCATGCACACATACACATCTGTGTAGGTAGAGGAGGGAGGTGGCACAGAGAGAAAGAGAGACAGCAAACGTTCAATTGTAAAATGTCTGTCTCTGTTTTTGCTTAAGTTGCCATACTGGACCCATTACCCACTGATATAATTCACTGCATATTTTAACAGAATTGGACTAAGTGGCCTGTTCCCCTGGCAGAGTCACGAAGCACATATTAGCTAGGGCTCTAATTCTGGTCCTGGAGTCGTCAAGTCTGCTCTCATCCACCAGGAGATTAAGATCTTGAGGGTGAATATTATCTTGGCAACATCCCTGATTGCCCTGCCTTTGACTCTGGAACAAAGAAGGTCATCCTTTCTCTCCTCCCCAGGGAGGTGGACAGGGAAGGCAAAGTGGGGTGGGGGCTCCCTGGAGCTAGGCCTGCTCAGGGTGGCCATTCTTTCCTGGGATGCATCCCTACTTCAGCCAAACTTCTCTCCTGAGTCCTCCGAGACTTGCAGCTTTCCCAAAACATCTTCCTATAAAACCAAAATGAAGTGAGCTATTTTCAAAGCGTCCTGGGAGAAAATGTTGCCTAACCTAGAGTTAGGCGTATACAAGGACACTGATGTAGGTAAGGGCAGCTTGTTAAAGGGCTATTGCTTTGAACTGAAGGCTACCATTTTTACCTACCTGTATAAGCCTGAGGGTCATGGTCTACTATTTTTATTCATTTTAGAATAAAATGAGGACCTACTATGGGCCAGCCAGCACAAGGCAGGAGCCCCAACAAAGCCCAACAACAGAAGCATCAAAGAGGGCTTCCTGGAGGAATTGGCATTTAAGCTGAGGATCTTAGCATGACTGAAAATCAGCTGGGAAGGCCATCCTTGGCAAAGAAAACAGCATGAGCAAAGGCACTGAGGCATGGCTCAGCATGGTTTTATGTGGGAAGACACAGGACGTTCCTTCAGGAATAAGGCAGAATATTACTATCTAGATATGCGTAAGTGGTGTGTGTGTGTGTGTGTGTGTGTAGGGGTAGGTACAAGCTGACCAATATTGGTGGGGTGGCTAGACATGGGAAATGAGAGTGGAGATGTTGGCAGGGGCTGAGCATGGCAGGTCTTATATGGGTCACACTCTGATGGTGCTGAGGAGCCAGTGACTATAGAAGAGAGAGGGGCAAACCTTCCTCCGTCTGCTTCTCTCTCAGTGAAGAGCCATAGTCTGAGCACATGTGGGTGAGAGAGGAAATGTTTGAAGGCTCTGACCTTAGAAAGCAAATTCAAATGCTATTTGTGGTATAAGGCTAACGTGTGAGGATCATATTTCCAGGCAAAATTATCTCTCTTGTAAAAAATAACTTTTTTTCCTATTATGCTAATCATCTATTTGTTTTGAAAATTTATAAAATACAGACTAGAAAAATGAACAAACGTTTAAACCTGCAATTCCGTCACCTAGTGATAATTCTGCTCGCATCTTATTGTATATCCTTCCCGTCATTTGAAATTACAGAATCATGATTTTTATATAAATGAGATCACACTCGGCGCACTGATTTATTAATTGCGTTTTTACTTAGCAATATAGCATTCACAGCTTCTGCATTCGTTTCCTAGGGCCGCCCAGACAAAGCACCACAGCCTGGGCGGCTAGAGACAACAGAAGTTGATTGACTCACAGCCTGGGAGCTAGAAGTGGAAGATCCAGGTGCCGGCAGGGCCGCGCTCCCGGGGAGACCTGCAGGAACCCTTCCTGCCTCTCTCTGGCTGCTGGCTGGCTTGAAGCTGCATCAGTCCCTTCTCCGCCTCCATCATCACAGGTGTTCTGTGTGTCTGTGTCTCTTCTCTTTTCATAAGGACACCAGTCACATTGGATTGGGGGCCCCCCCTGCTCCACTATGACCTCATCTTAAAAATCACCTCTGCCATGACCCTGTTTCCAAATAAGGTCACATTCAGAGATACTGGGAGTTATGACTTCAACATATATTTTAATTTTTATTGCGGGGGGGAAGGGGGGCATAATCCATAACAGCTCCCCTTGGCATTAAATATTGTTTGACAATATCCAGTGGCTAAAAAATATTCTATTTTATAGACACACAAATGTCCAGGGTCAATTCTCCTTCACATGGAACATGCAGCCCGAGCCTTGTCCTTGTCCAGCCCTCTGCAGGGACAGTGGCCGTCACCCTGACACTAATGACGCGGCAAGGCCTGAACTCACCAGACTTCCTTTTCCCCTTAGTTCCTACTGACCAAGAACAATAGCGGGCTCTGGTTCTTTGAAAACCCTTCTAAACACAAGGGCAAGAACACAAAGGGAAACCTCGCCTAAACTGAACAGTCAATTGATTAGAATACACCTCCGTGCCTTTGCAGCTACTCCAGACGTGGCCACGGGTTGGAACGCACCCAGCAATAAGCAGTGATTCATCAGCTACTCGGGGAATCCAACAATTGTTTAAGTCAACCTGCTTTATGCGTGTAGGCGAGAAATTTCCAGCTCCAGTTTCTCAGGATGTCACCAATTATCTCAACGGATGTTGCAACCGACTAAAAAGAAAGTTAGTTTGTTTGCTTTAAATCACAGCACCTCCCTTTGCAGAGCAGGGCGCTTCGGGAGCACATCTTGACAAACACTTAGAGCTACAGTACTTGAAGGATTGCCTGTTAGGGTTGTAAAGGAGTTTTCATGTACGTTCTCTCATTTGATTCTCCAAATAACCCAGCCTGCTCGGGCAGGAGCGCTGTTTCGCGAGGCTCGGGAGTGCCCGGACTTGCCCAAACCCGCTCAGCTTACAACCACCACTGTAGACACAAGCTTACTTACACCACTTGAAGTGCCCCCCAAACGTGGCACTTCACTCGTGCCCAGCTAAGACAGGCGTCTGATGTCCTCGCCTACTCCCGACTCTTTGTTCCTCGTGGTTCAACAAGAGCAGTTTATCTCCATTTCAGAATGGACCAGAAAATACATACCCTAGGGAGTACTGTCCCTTGTTCTGGTCCTTTCGACAGGCAAAGACTTGAGCGGCAAGGCAGGCTGGCTGGCACTTAAGCTGAACGCAGGGGTATTATTTAAAGATTTGTTAGATAGGGGGTGAGCTTCATAGAAGGGAGTCTTTCCTGGGGCCCACAGGCCCCCATGTGTTCACGGATAGTCTTCAGGGGGATACACGTGTAAACCAAACTATCCCGCGAGCGCATGCACTTTCCTGGGAGTTAGGCCGCACCTCTCCTCATGAGAATCTGAAAGGCCCTTGTGACCCAGGAATAAACTCGAACCAAAAACACCATGTACTGTTTCATACTCGGATGGCAGGCTTTCTGGAAACCACTGTGGTTTGCTATTGAGAAAAGTCTATTGCCTTTGAGTGTTGATATCACAGTAGACAGAGCACTTAAAGAGAACTCCAACCCCCACTCACAGCAGGTGCTGAAGAAACACGGGCTGGGGAAGAAGATGCTTTGCTGTGAAGTGTCCAGAGACCTGTGATGTTCATCATCCAACACCATCACCCGGCGCCCAGGGCTCAGCCTCCAGCATGTGCCCGGGGCCCCTGCCCTTCTCTTCATCTCTGCTGTAAGTACCCTGGGCCAGGCCAACAGCAGCCAAGCGTGGTCTCTGGTCTCCCTGTGTGAACTCTGTCCCTTCTCTCCATTGATCTCAGAATAATCCCGCCTGCCTCTTCCTTGAAGCCCTCGGGGAGTGTTCCGCCACCCTCAGAATACAGCTAAGCAGGCGCCGGCTGCAAGGCTGAAAGTACCTGCCTACTCTCCTACATTCCCCTCCCCTTCAGTTCGCTCCACCACGCCACCTTCTGCCTCGGGCACCTCAAGCTTGCTCCTTCCTCAGGCCCCTGTATTTGCCGGAATCTTCTGCAGGCCCAAGTCCTTCTCATCCGTGAGGTTTCTTCAGAGAAACCTCCCTTCGATGGACTCCCTTCTGAGATACGTGATGTTTGCTTCCCTTCACAGCCCTTACCACCATTAAACAATGGCCTTCTTTAGCTACCTATTGATCACCTGGCTTATCCCATGGGATATCGGCTCCATTGGCAATGTCAGAGACTTAGGTCCTCAATAAATACTTGTTGAGAAGGAAGGGATGGGAGGGGGGCAGGGTTCTTCTGAAAGCTGAAGCTCACTAGATCCCAGCTTCACTGGGGGAAACCGGGAGCAGACAGGTATCGGAATGCGCCTGGGAAATGCCTGCTTCCTCCAAAGCATGAGAGGCTCACTGTCACCCCACTTAGTAGTGAGTGATGTTACCTGCTGCTGAGGGCGACGCCACTGGGCCCATAATTAGCTCTATGATTATTTGCAATTGAAGCGGTCATGGCTAACGGATGGTGTTCCCCACAAAACCCTGTAGGGGAGCCAGGCCGTTTGGCAGCCACTGCGTTCCCAAGAAGGCAGATCAATTTCTGTTTGATTTGTTTAAAAATAACAAACAATGCAGAGCTGCTTGCAAGGTTTGGGCTCCTCTTTCTGATATATGGGGAAAGGAAGCATCTTGGAATTGTCCATTGGAAGTCAGGTGGAGCATATTCACGGTGCAATCGGATTCCGCTATAATCACAGCTATAATAACTGTATGTTTCTATGACTAGACCCTTCTGTTATTTTCAAGCTTCTAGTTAGCGAGCTAGCTAACCCCATGGGGGCCGGCCTCAGAGAAGACCCCTCTGAAATGCAGTACAGAAGCCCATTTTTCCCACTTTGGTCTAATTTTATCACTGGATGATGGGTGACCCCTTGACACTTGTGGGGAGAGATATTGGATGGGTAAGATTTCTTAAGAATCTCAGAAATGCTCACCTCTCCCTGGAATACAAAGGGGACCATATTTCCTCCAGGATCATGAATTTAAAAGGCTTCTCTACCTCAATGCACTTTTAATCTGGGCTCTTCCTTGACCTATGGCACTACCTGGATATTGAAATATGTCCCTTTCCCAGCTACATCCTTTAATGACTTCCCACTGCCATTAGGATATGCCTAAACCACTCAGGTGGCTTGCATACTGGCAATATCTTCCCCTGAACCCTCCAATTTCCCATGCCCCCAATATAGTGAATTATCATCTGCATGTAGCAGAAAGATCAAAGTTATGGACTCTGGGAGCCAAGATGCCTGGTTCTAATTCCAGCTCCACTACATCTCAGCTGTGTGACTTTGGGCAAGTCATCTGACCTCTCTGGGCCACAGGTGCCACATCTATAACATGGGGATAATAGAAACATTCTTCTCCTAAGGTCCCTGTATTAAAAGCATGGATGGCCCGGCCGGGCGTGGCTCAGCGGTTGAGCATCGACCTAGGATCCAGGCGATCGGGGTTCGATTCCCGGTCAGGGCACATGCCCGGGTTGCAGGCTCGATCAATGACTCTCTCATCATTGATGTTTCTGTCTCTCTCTCTCCCTCGCCTTTCCTCTCTCTGAAATCAATAAAGATATATTTAAAAAAAAAAAAAAAGCATGAATGGCTGCATGGTGGTTAGGACAGTGCTTGTCAGATGCCGGATGCCTGGAAAAGGTTAGGGGTGAGTACACGCTGCTTCATTTGCTTGGCTCACTCTTTCTGCCCCAACCAGATATTCTCTTGTTTGACTCATCTTTTCAGTTATCAGCTTAGACATGACTTCTTCCTGTAATCCTTCTAGATCCCACATCTGTGCATGAGGTGCCTTTCTCTGTATCCATCAGCACCCTCAAATTCCAACAGAGATGTCACCCCCAGTGTGTTCTAACTGCCTGTTTATATGTCTGTCCTACTCAGTATTCCAGGGTTACTCAACCTCAGCAGTGTTGACACCGTGAGCCAGACCCCTTGGAGTTGCAGGGGGCTGTTCTGTGCATTGCAGGATGTTTAAGAAGCAGTCCTGGCCTCTATCCCCTAGATGCCACTCGCATCCCTCCACCTCTGTCCCAGCTGTGATGGCCAGAAATTTCTCTAGACATTGTCCAGTGTTCCAGGCGGAGGCAGGTGTGAAATTCTCCCTGGCTGAAACCACCTTCCTGGGCTGTAACCTCTGAGTGGACAGGAACTGTGTCCACCTCTCCTGTCCTAAGCCCCTAGCACCTAGAAGAGCACCAAGTATGTATCTGGTCCTTAAAAATGTCTGCTGAGTGCATGGATGAAGATTCTGGGCCCAGCAGCAAAGCACTCCTCAGGCTAATGCCAGAGACCCCCAGTTCTCATCCAGGATGTGCCAGGAACTGGCTGTGTGTCCTGCAGCCATCACTCTCTGTGGCTGTTTGGTTCTCTGAATGACATGGGTGATGGGCGCTTCACAGGTTTGGGTGAGGTGGGCACCATCCGCACCACCTGGCAGCTTGTCGGAGATGCAAACTCTCTTGCTCTTCCCAGACCCGGTGCACTGGGATCTCCGCGGGAGGGGCCCTCAGCCCTCTGGTTCATTCTCCGTGGATCTTACCCCGGCTGATCTCAGACCTTACCAGGGGCGCTTTTAATGACAGGAAGCCTGCGATGCTAGACTCCCCCAGCCCAATGGCATGCGCGGCTCTGCTCCTGGGGCTGGCTATTGGCATGTCTCACCTGCCTCAGGTGATTCCACAGGCAGGATCGAGAATCTCAGTGCAGAGGCTCCCAATTCTCAGGCTCTCTGCTTCCACGGCAAACCCTTCGGAAATTGCATTAACTCTTTCAGTCCAGCAGAGGGCCAGTGACAGCACTGAGAAGGGGCAGGGTTACCATTTCTGGGCACAGGGCAGGTGGAATCACGAGCCACAAATACACAGGTGGAAGGAAGTGTCTGGGACCTTTCTCCCAAGCTCCACTAGAACAAATATGCAGGCCAAAGTGAGAAGCAGCAGAACGGAGCCTGTGCGGCTTTCCTCATGCTCCTTGCAGTGGCCCAGGAATGGCAAAGACGGGCAAGCAAACCCTAACCAGGGGCTGTGCAGGAGGCAGACCACTGGCACATCATGTATCTCTAAAAAAAATGAATGCAAATATTTTTTAAAAATCCACGTCAGGAATCTTTTAACAAAAATTATTTCTGAAACCCTCCAAGTGTCTGGGTCCATGAAAGCTCCTTCAGCTTAGTGTACAGGGGGTGAAAGTGAAGTCAGCCACACCTGTGTTTCCGAGTAAAAGCCACTTCCCTGTTCTGACCTCAGATCTCAAATGGGGGCAGTGAAACTCCCTGGCTGAACTGTAGTGAGGGTCAACCTAGGTGAAGGGGCGGGGAGAACACCAGCATAAGAACAGATGCTCAGAAACTCAGCAGTTCTCAAATTGTGTTCCCCAGACCAGCAGCATCACCTAGAAACTTGTTAGAGATGCAAATTCTCAGGTGGCGCCCCAGACACACAACCAGACACTCTGGGGGCGGGGCAAGTGACTTCTTCTCTCTGAGCCTCAATTTTCTCACTTGTGAAACTAGAATAATGGTAGAACCTATATCTCAAAGGACTAGATGAGATATGCATATAAAATACTTAGCACAGTGCCTTGAATATAGTAAGAACACTAAATGGCAGCTGTTGTTGCTCTTACAATTATTACCATCTTCACAGCTCCCTACCCTGTGCAAACCTCAAAAACATTTTTTTGTTGTTAAAACTCTGCCCAAAAAACTCTTGTTGGACTTTGCAAAATGCTGTGTTTTGGCTCAGGGTGCTCCCCATGGGAAGCAGCACATGGAACAGGAGTTGGGGTGTACAAATGTGTCATGATAATGCCTTGGCCAGCTTCAGGGCTCATTCTGCGAGAGGCCATCGCTCAGAGCAGCACAGCTATTTATTGTGAGGGCCATTAGGGGTTGTGATCTATTTAAGTCCCTAGCTGTCAGAAAGACCGGCTTGCCCACCCCCAATGAGAAACAAGTAGACGGGTTTGGGGCAGGGACAAACAAAGAGCAGACAGGACTTAAAAAAATATTCTACTCACGGCTAGAGGAAACATAAAAGATGCCAAGGGAAAAAGACACAGGCGGCTCTGAGTGGCCTTGTGGCAGCAGCAGAGAAATCTGTAGGCGAATCAACCGAGGCAGGGGATGGCCTGGTGTTTGTGGGCATCCTGATGGGGAGCTGGCAGAGGGAGCTGACTTTTTCAGGTGGAGGAGCGGAAGGTGGATTGAAATTCCCTCCACGCATTGGAGTTTCAATAATAAGGGTGAGAGGGGGAGAGTCACTCAGCTGGAGATGGTCGCCTTCAGCGAAATTGGGCTTTACTTCCTCTTTGTCACTTGCAAGGGACTTTCTCTGGCTCACGTCTCCCGAGTCTATTCCACTGGCCACCCACCCCTCGCAGGGCCATCCACACACCCACCCGGGCTCACTGAGGCCGGGGCAGTGGAGACAGAACACCCGCGCAGGCACCCGGAGTGGGTGCCACTCCCCACAGGCAGTGGCCCCGGGCGGGAATCTGCTGTTTTCCTCATCAACGTTACAACATTACAACTAAACAACATTAAGCAAAATAATATTATTCGAGGACCTGATTCAATTAAAACCGGGCAAAGGACCTAAACAGACATTTTCCCAAAGAAGATATTCAAAAGATGCGCAACATCTCTAACCATCAGGGAAATGCAAATTAAAACCACAATGAATTATCACCTCACACCCGTCAGAATGGCTACTGTAAAAAACACAAGAGATAACAAGGGTTGGCGAGGATGTGAGGGGAAGGGGACTCCAGAGCACTGTTGGTGGAAAGGTAAACTGGTGCTGCCACTATGGAAAACACTGTGGAGATTCCTCAAAAATATGGAAAATAGAGCTATCATACGAGCCAGCAACTTCCATGTTACCTGCTTCGGGTATATGTCCAAAGGAAATGAAGTCACTGTCTTGAAGGGATATCTGCACCCCCATGTTCCCTGCAGCATTATTCACAGCAGCCAAGTCATGGAAACAACCTAAGTGTCCATGGATGAGAGAATAGATTTAAAAAACGATATGTACACAATGGAATATCATGCAGCCATAAAAAAGGAAATCCTGCCACTTGTGACCACCCAGATGGACTGGGAGGGCATTAAGCTCAGTGAAATAAGTCAGACAGAGAGAGGCAAATGCCGTATGAGTTCACTTATCTATATGGAATCTAAAATGGCAGAACTCATAGGGACAGTGAAGATTGACGGGGGTCGTGGGAATGGGTGAAGGCAGTCAAAAGGCACAGTCTTCCAGTGACACAATACGTAAGTCCTGGGGATGTGGTGTACAGCATGGTGACTACAATTCACCTACTGCAGGGTACACTTGAAAGTTGCTAACAGTTCTCATCACAGACACACAGAGCTGTAACTACGTGGGGCGATGAATGTGTTAACCAATCTCACTGTGGTGATCATTTCGTAATATATACATCTGTCGAGTCATTACATGTACACCTTAACCTCATACAATGTTATATGTACGTGATATGCTATGTGTAAGTTAAATAAAGGAGGGGAACAGAATTCTAGAAGAATATATTATTCTCACGGGGTGCCTGCTGGGGTGGTATTATGATATATGCAATTTACTTGCAGATAGTTCAGAAAAACATCTCTGTGTGTGTGTGTATGTGTGAGAGTGTGTGTGTGCCGAGGGAGAAAGAGAGAACAGAAATTGCAAAGTGGCAATGATCCTTTATCTAAGGTAGAGGATATGCAGGCTGCCACTGTTTCATTCTTTCAGCCTTTCTCTGGAGCCAGACTTCTTGGGTTCAAGTCTCCACTCTCTCATTCACTGGCTGGGCGATGACCCTGGGCCAGTTACATAGCCATTCCGTGCCTCCATATCACCATCTTAAAACGGGAATCATTGTAGCACCTACCTCACAGGGATTGTGTGAGAATGAAATAAGTTAGTGTGCTAGGAACCATTCCTTAAATGGAGTGAGTGACCAATAGTGGTTAGCCCTATAGTTAGCTGTATGTCATAGATAGATAACAGACAGATAGATAGATGATAGATTTATAGATAGATAATAGAAAAGTAGGAATTTGGTAGATGGATGGATGGATAGATAGATAAAAGCACATAGACGGATAGATAGAAAGATGGATGGATAAACATATACATGCATACATGGATAAAAGTTATGAAAATAAATACATAAATTATATAATGCCGACACCTGGAAGACTTTGTTTCCTCCTGGGAAGTGCGCTCCATCCCACTTGGGCCTGGGCAAGAGTGTGAAACAGGAGTAATTGAGACCCGGAGTGATCACCCAGCACCCAGGGTAAAGGTGCCCTCTGCTTCCCTTCCATCTGTGCCTCTGGCCACCTCCCTCCACAGACAACTGCAGGGCAATCTCAGGCTAAGTGGTGCCCTTGTGGATGCAGGCGTCCTGCTCGTGAGGACGGAGCCTTCCTCATGGTGCTGCATGCAGAACAGGGCCCGGCACCTGGACTGCATTTTAAACACATTCCCTGCAATTAGGCAGCTTTCATCACTCAGGGGGCTGATGGTTGTGTTGCAGGATCCTCGCAGACCTGAGCCAAGCTCAGCCGGTCCATCCGGACGGGCATCCTGCCAAGGGCCTCCAGCCGAGATGTGGCCACTCTCAGGTCACCACTCACCAGTGGGGCATCCCGATGAGGAGACCCCAGCCTGGTGTTCACAGCCAGCCCTCTGTGACTCTAGATCAGCTTGCCAAGCAGGAAGGGCCTCCCTAGGCGTGGATCCCGCTGGGAGTAATAATATGCACTATTTCTTTAACATGTCTTTCTGCACCTTGCTCAAGTGCTGCAGCTACTCTGATCTGACCTGCTTTCTGTTTCTCCAACACACCTGGAACTTTCTTGACCTATAATTTGACCCCTGCAAATCCTCTCTGAAACTTTCTTTCCTCCACTGGACCCTTCTCACTGTATGGGCCACCTCCTCAGAGAAGCCCTCCTGGATTACACAATGTCAAAAAGTTGCCTTTCAATTATCCTTTCTCTTGATACTGTTTTTCCCCCTTCTCCGGGCCTCACCTTCCTCATTTGCAAATAAGGCAACAGTTGTAGTGGATATTCTCTATCTGCCCCTCCTCTATGTTCACTTGGGTTGACCAATGGTTCTGCCCATGTGCTCTGGCTGGATTTAGTCAGAGAGGCAGGAAGAGAGCTCAGGCCATTTATTCACCCAGCCCCCTGCCTCCTGGTGGCTCTGTCCCCCACTAACTGGGTTCCTGATGGGTAGCCTATCCTCAGTTCTAGAAACCACTCCCCAGTGTGCACCTTCAGCACCCAGGGTGGCCACAGCTCCCTGACATCACTAGCCCCTTTGCCTCACCATCCCCTGTTGGTTTCCTTTGACCTCGCCCACACCTTTGTAACTATTCCCTTCATTGCCCTCGCCTCAGTTACCCGTGGAGTATGCCATCGCCTCCTGCCAGGAGTCCCACCCGCACAACAGCATCAATCTCATAGGGTTACTGTGAGAATTAAATTAGTTTCAGTGCAGGACACATAATAAGTGCTAAGATTATTATTTATTAGTTGTTATTGTTGGTGTGATTGTCTTTAGCTGTTATTTTCCTTCCCCTCACTTGGCACACTTTGCACTTACCTGTGTGCTGACTGTTCTGCACCTTTCCCTGCGGGGGCCCATGGTCTGCGAGAAGAGGGGTGCGGGTCTGTGTCTGTTCAGTGTTTGATGACCTGGCACCTGATGTGCAGGAGGCCTTCAAAGACACCTGATGAATGGGGGAGCGAGGGCTGGTTCCCACTTTCAAAGCATCCCTGTATATTACGTTGAAGTGCGTGATATTGCTGGTATTAGAACATTTTTGTCTTATAAAGACGGCAGTTTCCTAAGGTTTTCACCCATTACCTTGTCCCCTTTGGCCCTGGGTAGCCAGCAAGATGAGGAATATAGTCACTACTTTATAAATAATGAAACAAGAAAAACAGAGGAAAGAGGAGGGAGAAACCACTAACTTTGAACCTGCTGTGTGCCCGGACTCGGTTAGGCATTCAACGGACACGGGTTAATTTAATTTCACAATGATTCTCATGAGGATATCGTTACCCCCTAGTTCACGGATGCAGAAGCTGGGGACAGAGGTTCGAGGACTCACCCAGGATCCTGCAGCTGGTCGGGGCAGAACCAGCATCCAGGCCTGGTGGGTGTGACTCTAAATTGTGTGCTTTTCCCAGACAGCGAGTCTCACTATGCGCCCTTAGAGAAACTTATCCAAGTGCACAGGGAAACGTAGAGGAAAGTATCAGGTTGTAACAGCGAAAACAAATGGTAGCAATGCCACATGTCTATCAGTGGGAGGAAGGGTAAGCACCCTGGGGCACTTAAACACTGGAACAGTTACACTGAATGAACCGGAGGTAAGGACTCACCTATAATGCAGAGGAGAAAACCACGTGTGGATGGAGGAATCGCCTGCCAGAAATACACTGACATAACATCATCGCATGTCAAGGGCCAGATACATGCCAAACACCGCCATGCATCGTTCAAGGCCACGATCATGTAGCAGAAATACTCGAATTCAAGGGATTGTTAGCACCAAATTCCAGACTGTGGTCTGAGGGATGGGGGTGATCATGTAGGAGAGTAAGTGGGGGTCTCAGTGGTTCCTGTGATGTTTTCCTTAAACTGGGTGGGGGTTTGTTACATTAGTTCGTACCTGTTTTTCTAGAGGACACACATCACTTACTTAACGTAATAATAATAGTAATAATGCCTTGCCTAGGGTCACCCATTGGTTAAGGATGGGTGGGCAAGTATATATGCCTCCTGGCTCCTAGCCCAGGGTCCTTCTTCTTATACAGCAAGGCGCTCAAAAAGTAGGTAATTATCTCCATTGTGCAACCTGGGGAGGAGGGAAATACAGGGCGATCCTTATGTCCACCCCTTTCCTTCCTGATTACTACCTCACCCTCACTCGTGACCCCTTCTTTCAGGCTGTCCCGGTAGCCCCATATACCAGAACATGGCTTGGTTTCTGTATGGCTTCAGTGCAAGAAAAAGAAATACCCTGTCACAGACTGAATCAGAAAGTCTCCAAAAAACCAGGAAGAATAAACATAGTGTCAAGAAGCTGCATGGCAGACACTCTTGTTTGCCAGCTCAGTGGCCCTTCTGCTCTAGCACACGCTCTGACCAGGGATCGAACCTGCAGCCTAGGTAAGTGCCCTGACCGGGAATCACACCCGTACCTTTCCGTGCATGGAACGATGCTCCAACCGACTGAGCCACATCAGCCAGGGCAAAACTTACAGCCTCTTTTGACTCCGAAGGCAGCATCTGAGCCAATAGTCTCCAAACATTTTTGATCGTGAACACTTCTTTCGAAAGAAGTGAATGAGCGCCCCATTATTAAAATAATTATATAGAAATTATACCTTGAATTATCTCCTCTCCAAATGACAGTGCACATACAAGAAAGAGTTATTGAAAAGCATGAGATAAAAATGTAAAGATGAACAGAAATTTAAATGGACCAGGTAGCCTACTCCCCATTTTAGGCTGTTCGGCCTAACTCAGAGGACTGCTCTCTCTAGTTCACATGGTGTGGCCGGCCGTGAACATCTTTTGGGGAAAGGCAAGGCATTTGGGCTGTGATGACAGAGGAGAATCTGACCTGAGGCTTCTTCTACCTCTGTTGCTTCCCACGACCCTGGCATCTCTGTCCTTGAGGCTTCTTGAGGATGGGGCCTGACAGGTAAAGTATTATTCCCACCCACCTTACCCCAGCCACGCCCTGGGCAGCAGCAGACTGGAGCTGGGGTGAATTTGGGGGCCGGCTATGAAGGTGCCAGGACCACATCTCACTGGGGTTTTTGCTGCAGATGAGGCAGAACCTTTTCCTTCTCAAGGTGGGGGTGATTTCTGTGAATGGCTCATGCTTTGGATAAAGCAAGCTTGTCAGGAGATGTGTGTGGATATTGTTTCCACTATTGTGTCACAGTTTACAAAAAGCCACGCCATCTCCTCCCTATTCCACCCACTCCTCATGTGCCAAATGACAGCCAGCTGCTTCCCCAGGTGTCCCCAGCCACCCCCTGCTCTGCGGTGAGCAGCCCCTTTGGAAATCCCAGCCTGCATCTCTGAGCCAACACCCCGAGCCTGGCTGTGCACATCACTGGACCTGAGGGCTCAGGAAGTCCTCTGCTGGGTGCCCTTTTGGAGCAGCCAGGGGCTTGGGAGTGAACTCATCAGAGGCCCCTCTAAGGTGACCCACTCTTTCTCCCCTAGGCCATGCATACCATGTGGGGTGACCAATCATCCCAGTTTGCCTGGGACTGTCCCAGCATTTGCATGGAACATCTCATATGCTGGCAAACCCCTCAATCCAAGAAGGACCAACTATGTCACTTGTGGGACCCAATGCAAAATGAAGTGCAGGGCTCTAGTTAAAAAATGAGGGAGAATTTCAAGACTGAACATCAGAGCATTAAACCCAGTGTGGCGTCCTGAGCGCGGGGACCCGTGTGACTGTACAAATTCTGTGTTCATGAAGGTGGTTCTGGTCCCAAGCAAATCAGGACTGTTGGCTGACCAGCTTCCCATACAGAGATCCAGGGAAGAGATGCATTGTTATTTCCGCAAGGTTGCTAATTTCTTACAGCAACAGGTGCTACTCAGGCAACAGAACTTGCACCCACCTTTTGCCCACCTTCCCACCACCAGAGCCTCCCAGAACACAAAGTCACGCCTCTCCCCACCTTACAGCCCTTCAGCACCCTCCTGGCCATCTATATAGTATTCTCAAATGTGAGCAAGGGTAATAATACAGAAACTACAAACTCCTAGTGTTGACTTAAATTATTATTACTATTATTATTGAACCTTCACCCCAGGATATTTTTTCTGTTGCTTTTCAAAGAGAGTGGAAAGGAGAGAGAGAAACATCGATGTGAGAGAGACACATCGATTGGTTGCCTCCCGCATGCACCCCAACTGGGGCCAGGGACGGAGCCTGCAACTGAGGTACATGCCGCCCTTGGCCAGAATCGAACCTGGGACCCACCCTTCAGTCTGAGAGCCAATGCTCTACCCATTGAGCCAAACCGGCTAGGGCCAGACTTAAATTATTTTTACTACACCACTGCTTAAATATGTGCCAACATAAGACTCGGCATAAACTTTGTATGTTAATAGCTCTTATACAACGACAAAGCAAAATTCATAATTTTTTTAAAGTGAGAGTTTAGAACCAATAAAATTGAAATCAACAACATTAATTTAATGGTACGAATGAGGTTGTTTTGCCAAAACTAAAGTGCCCCTGGCAATGCTGCTCCATGCTGGCTGCTGTGGGCAGGCTCCTTTCCAGGATGTTCTCCTTGGTGCTGGTCCCACAAGAGCACATCCCCTTCCTGTCTTTGACAAGTCAGGATACCTTTGTTGAAAACTCATGCCCTGACACTACTGGAACCTCACTTGCTACGAAGCCACCCATTATGGCTCAAGCTCATCTCTGTTCTGTTCCAATCAGCCCATGATAATGAAGGGAGTGCTAATTGATGCCAGTTGGATCATAAATACTAATGCAAACATGGGCACTGTGATCCCATTGCCATGCCAGGTTATAAGTGGGAGTGGGCCACCCAAATGACCTAAAAAAAGCCTATATTAATTTTTAAATTATCCTTGAAATAAGAATAATGATGATTAGCATTTATTGGGCAACTGCATTGTGCTGAGTACTTGCCATATAATAACTTACTTATTCACCTCCACTGGGTGAGGCAGGCACTATTATTATGGCCATATTACAGATGAGAAAAACCAGGCTCAGAGAGGGGACAGTAACTTGTCCTGAGTCCCCCCACCAGAAGGTTTCTAAGAAAATCCTCCAAGTGAACTCCGAGACCTCTGGTCAGGCATAAGGGACCATGAGGGGTTCTTGGACTCCAGTCTGGGAGCAAGTTCAGGCTCCTGTGTTCGTCTGGCCCGTTGGCCTCTGCCCCCTTCTCTCTTGCTGCTCCCCATGTCATCACACATCTTTTCCACCAGGCTGGTGGCACTCCAAGAGGGCATCAGGCACTCACATTTTTCTGCTCCTTTTGCTTAGAAGTCTTTCCTCTGCCTTTCCCACCTAGAAACCACCTTCAAGATGCTCAGCGTCACCTCTTGGGGATGCTGTTCCCAAATAAGGCCCAGCTGGTGTCCTTCCTTTGGGTTCCCATAGCACCAAGGTCTCAGCTCTTCCCCGAGGCACTGTTAGCTTCCTGACACCCCTGAGTGGCAGCTGACAAAGCAAAGCCAGCCAGACCCTTCTCCTCTGGAGGTTTTCAAGCAAGAGGTCCAGAGCCGGTGGGAACTTGAGGTCAGAAGCTATTCTGTAACAGCCAGCATGGGCTTATTTAGCGCTTATTTTCCACCAGGCCCTGTTCTAAGGCCTTTGCACAGGTCACCTTATTTCAAACCCACAGCAAGCCTACAAGGTGGGTACCATTGAGGTCCCATTAAATGGACAAGAAAGCTGGTCACAGAGAAGGTGGTGCACCCCCGGCTGTTGACTGAGAGTGGAAGCACCACAGTGCCTGCTCTGAGCCTGATGCCACACCGCCTGCTGTGCTCCTGCAGAGCCAGGACTGGGCTGGCGTCACGGTAAAACTTCAGACAAGCTGCGACTAGAGGATCAGAAACTGGGGGCGGAGGCTGAGGGGGGGAGCTGGTTCACAGTGAGAAGAATAGTCTCCCTTTGCAGACAGCGCAGACGGGGCAGCACAGGGCCTGGCTGGCCCTGCCCCTGGGACAGACAGAGACTCCTCTGTCCTCAGCTGCCTGGGCCCCAGCCACTGCTCGTAACGACCTGCTAGATATATTGTCTTAGAGGCCAGGGGTTTCCCACATACCTTTTCCATTGACTTTGTTTTTTCCTGACTTAGATTGAGGGAATTTTTTTCCTGGATACCATACTAAAAAAAAAACAGAAAAACTAGAAATTCACCAGCCTTATTGCTATGCATTTTGTTGCACCTAAAAGGAAGCTCAACCTGTTGTCTCACCATGAAATATTTGGGTCATACTTATACTATTTTTTAACATAAGTATGTCCCATGCAATTATACACAGAACATACTTATATTGAATATTTTTTTGTTGTTTAGCTGAAATTCAAGTTTAACTGAGTGCATTGTATTTTATCAGGCAATCCTAACCTGGGATCATATAAGAATTGTAGAATCTCAGGCCACCTCAGACCTATTAAATCTGAACCTACATTTTAACAGGTGGTTTGTATACATATTACAGTTTGAGAAGTCCATTTAAAAGGCGAATTAAGGCAGTCCAAATATGGTATAGTAGCTCCTTCATTATCAGGGACATAAACTCTTCTTATTTTTTTTCATTCCAACATCTTTATTTCATGGTTTCCATCCTCAAGATCACTTCATGGCTCAAGGGTGTTTCTTGAGATTATCACAAGTCTGACCTCCAGCTAGAAGCAAGGGGAAAGGATCCAGAGCCATTTCCCAAAAGTCTCACATCTTGTTGGCTCCCCCTACCTGCAAGGGAAACTGGGAAACACAGTTTTTCAGTCGGACCCAGGATGCCATTCCTTCACTCAGTGATTTGCAGCTAAGAATCTCTGGTTGACCAGGTGGACCAGGAGGCCCTGATCAAGAAAGGGCAAGAAAGGGCAATAAAACTCCAACATAAGATTACTTTAAAGAAAGAGGAAGTCCTAGCTATGTTCTAGACCTGGGATAATTATAGCATTCAGCTCAAAGACAAAGTTTATGGTTTCACAGAGAACAGATATTTTGGGTGGAGTCTTGAGTGATGCAGGAAGTTCTGATGAACTCAGACATCCTAATACCATGCCTTGTTTCTGAGACCAGTGGGTGATTGCAGGAGTGCTAAAGAGTTGTAATCTTACAAAACCAAGCAGAAAACATGCTGAACCCAAGGAAGTGGAATGCTTTTCCCTCAAAGAACCACTGCACCTTCTATTGGGACTTAGGTTACCAAGTGGAGCATTGCTGAACCAATCTTCAACATAACCAATCTCCAACATAACCGATCTTCAACAGTGACATCATGTGGCCACACGCAGCAGCAGCAGCGATGGATAGATCAGGCTCCTAAATTCTCTGCTCTTTGTTGAAGATGCCTGATTCTGTTTAGAGCAGATAAGCCCTCTAAGTTTCAGCACCACTGAGAATGGTCCTAAACGGAGTACCAGTGAGAACTGGTAAAGATGCTCACGTGCTTCATTGGAAACAAAAGCGAGATGTGAACATACAGGCACTGAGACTGAGGGGAAGAGAGAATCTGTGCTATCGGGATGGTAAAGAATTTATTTTTGGTGGAGACAGCTTTTCATTTCTCACCAACCCCAGGACTAGGTGGACTAAGTCAAACCCATAGCTACCTGGGCTCTTTTCAAGTCATATTTTCTAAAATAATGCGAAAGTGGGTTGACTTGGGGTTTCTAGATGGCTGCTGTACACCAGGCCAGAATATACTTTCAAAGCAAGAGGCATTCTCTACAAATAGCGGTTGAGCATAGCAGGCAAGTCGTGACTGGAATGAGCCTGTTGCAGACCATGGAGCCTTAAAACAAACTGCCTCTCTCAGTGACATTCTTTTTGAGGCAAGTTTCAGAAGAGGGTGAAAATCCCCTCCGACAAATTATAACCCCTCCCATAGAAATACACAGTGACCCCACCCATACTCTTTGTTGTGGGTCATCCAGCAGATGTGAGCCTAGAAGGACATAAGGAGAAGTGAAACATCTTCCCTTGGTAAGAGAGGGGACTAACAGCGAGACGCCACAGTGGCCTGAGCTTGGAGGATACGCCAAAGGGTGTCAGTGAGAAGGAGATAGAGCCCCAGTCTTTGCAGGCAAAGTGCCTGGTTGGCAAAAAAACAAAACAAAACAAAAAAACACAGAACAACAACAAAAACCCACTTTTTTTTATCTCTGCCTATAAAAAGAATACTTATAAGGGGGAGAAGATGAAGGAGAAACAGAAGGAAAGGAAAGGATATTAGAAATCTAAAGGATTAAAATAGCCAACAGATTGTGCAAGTCCATCTGATGGGTTCCATGTCTGTGATTCATCTGTTACATGTGGCTTTAATCTTCTTTGAAATCCAGATGTGTGTGAAAAGAAGACAGAACAAGGACAGGATGAAGGGGAGCCTGGGTCTCATATTTTCCCTCAAAACAGAGATTTGGATATTTTTGGTCACCCTCTCTGGGTTCTCAGTGCCTCGTGGGGCCTCTGAACTACTATTTCCTCCACTTAAAATTCTCCTTCTCCAGACACACGCTTGCTCCTTACATCCTTAGGCCTCAGCTTGGATGTCGCCTTCCCTGACAGCCCTACCTAACGCTCTAAACTGCCCAGCTCTTCCTAACTCCCTTGTCTACTTTGCCAATTTCCCTCCTATGCATGTGTTTCTAATATAGTATATAATTTACTCGTTAAATGTATGCCTTGTCTATCTCCTCCCAACCTGAATGAGTGCTCCACAAGGATAGGCATCTGGTTGGTTAGTTCACTGCACAATCCCCGGTGCCAAGGGCAGAGACTGAAACATCGTAGGCCTCCAATAAACATTTGCTGAATGAACTAATAAAGAAATAAATGGGAATGGGCAATTTAAAAAAGCTGAGACTGCAGCAGAGTCTGGGGTTTGCCAGTCATTGGAAAGCTGGGGCTCAAGTTGACTCAGTGTCATTTCCACAAGACATCTTCCAGTGTACCTGTTAGAATATGCCCACATTGGTCTACGAGGAAGACTCGGGGACAATAGCCAACTAAAGGACCTCACTGGAGATGGCATACTTGCCCTCATTGTGCCATGCCTCACCAGAGCCACTGGGGGCTCCCCAGGACCACTCACCATGACCAGGCATTTGGGGGCACTCCCCAGCCTGGCACCAGCCAGCCTTTAAATCCATGTCTCTAAAACTCCTCTGTGTTATAGTCATTCAACAAAATGTCTCAAGTTTTATCTTAAAAATCCATCTCAAGTTTGTATTCAACTCAATTATATAGTCTTGCTTGGTAGAATATTAAAAGAACATTTTTGTTGCCAGGACTCTAACTTTTCACTCAATGTTCCCGCCTTTGCTCATCTAAATGGAGTGTCAGGAGACCCTACTGATTCAGGGATTCTGCTTCCCCTTGACAAGGCGTCTCTATCTAGGGCTCATGAGTCTGAGAATGAGTCTTTAGTGGCAAAACACAAAGCATAATCCTGGAGCCCAGCCAAAGGTGGTATCTACCATGGCACTTAATCCGCAATGCACATTGGCACACACCCTATAAACACATCGACACATACACACATACACACATGGACATGCAGAATCAAATGCATACAATTCATGACACAAACATGTAGGCACGTGCACAAGTGTAGACACATATAAAGCAAACAATCATATCCACGTTGAATTTCTTGGTCTAAGTTCAACCAAGCTTTCAACGCTCTGTTTAGACTCTCCTGGAAAATAACATCGAAAGACATCATCCTGCTGCTTAAATGCAAGAGGCGTGGAGTCTTCACCCCAATGGGGAGTTCTTTCCCTTTTCTTTTGCAAGAACTGGCTATCTTGACCAAATCAAACTTTTGCCTTGGTTTCGTGTTGAAATAACCTCAGCTTAACCATTCACCAGGTTGTCTTGATGTGCCCTTAGTTAGCTAAATTGGTAAGTACTTGATTCACAGGGATTCTTTTAAGGACATTTATTAGCATGGGGGGGGGGATGCTACAGACACGCTAGGAAATGACTGTTCTTGGGGCGCTCTTCTGAGAAAATTCAAGAGGAACATTCTACAAAGTTTTTTATCCTTTTGATCCTTGAAATTGGGATAAATGTTCTAAAAGTGGCTTCTCTGATAGAACGAAGTCGCCATAACTGGTCTGACAAAGAAAAATAAATAAGGAAACACGTTTGTTTCAGGGGAGCCAGGAATAAGGAATGTCTCTGCCCTCTTACTCTTTCTAGCCTCTTGTATCCCCCACCTCTTCCAGGTGTTTCTTTCTAGAAACAATCTCAACAGACTTTTTATATTAGAAATGGGATTATCTATTTTAGCTTCATAACTCTGGACTAAAACTTACGCATATGCATGCATTTACACACTGTACACTCACATATGCACACACACAAATATCAATGGGACTGAGTTTTCAGAAAAGGTATTTTTAAAAAAACAAAAAGCAATGTGATGCCACTCCCAATTGTTGATAAGAAACACATCAGTCTAGTTGTGAAGTGAGAACGTTTTAAGGAACGGAGGAATTGTTTTCATTAAGCCTTAAAACAATACCCTTTCCCATTGACCGTCCAAACCAATTTGCTTTATGCAGAATTGCAGTGTTAAAAAAATTAGCTGTTGATACCATTCAATAGCAGTCAGATGGATTTTCCCCTCAACATAAGGTGCAGCTATAGTTTTCCTCAATCTCATAATTTAAAAAAGGTGATAAGCTATGTGTTCTGAATGAATTCACTTAGAGTTCAAGGAGCATAATAGAACTTCTGTTGTTCCTGAAATAAACAAAAATCTTGCCTACCCGGTCGGCAGGCCGATGGTGGTAGGAATGACTTGTCCTTGCCCTGGCCAGGTTCTTCACCTGGGGCCCAGTGACCCACGACACCTGCGATTGAATTCAGGCGTCTCTGCACTAGATGCAAAAAAATTTTCATAACAGTTTTAACTAACTTCCACTTAAAATTGAGCATTTCAGTCAATTATGAATATAAACAAAAACGATAGTAGTAGTACAGGGTGGGGCAAAAGTAGGTTTACAGTTTTAAGTATGTGAAACACAGAGTTTACTCTTGTATATTACTTATTAATTATTATATTATTTTCCATATGAACAATTATAAACCTACTTTCCCCCTGCCCTGTATTCTGTGATTTTTCATGTATAGAAATCATGGATAGTTTCTATCAAATTACATGTTTCTTTTGTAATCCGATGTGGTCCATTTTCTGCATTTAAAAGCATCATTGTAAGAAGGGGTCCATGGGCCTTCTCAGATTGCCAATCAGTATTTTGTAAACTTTCCCCCCCTAACCTTCTGATAGTTAACCTTGATTTGAGTGCCGACTCTGTCCAAGCACTTCACCTGTGTCATCTCATTTAATTCTCACAAGGGCTCTCTGGGGAGGTACTGTCATGAGCTCTCATAAACGTTGGCTAAATGAATAATAGGTCTTATCTACTGACTACTTACCATGTGCCAGGCACCACTCTCAGAGCGTTACACGTATCTCATGTACTCCGCCCTGAACCCCGGACCTAGCTTTTATTATGATCCCATTTTACAGATAAGAGAACTAAAGCACAGAGAGATTAAGTTCCTTGCTCAAGATCACACAGCTAGGGGGTCATGGGTGAAACATTCTGGGCCTCAGTGGAGGGAGTCTGACTCCTGAGACCTTGTTCTTTGCCAGCACGCAATCCTGCCTTCCTGTGGACTTTTGTCATAGTGAGTCTCCCAGCATGCTTTAGTTTTAAGGTTGCTGTATGATTCCTGGAATCGGATATAACTTTTAAAAAAATATATCTTTATTGATCTCAGAGAGAGGAAGGGAGAGGGAGAGAGAGACAGAAACATCAATGATGAGAGTCATTGATCCGCTGCCTCCTGCACGCCCCCTACTGGGATCAAGCCCGAAACCGGGGCATGTGCCTTGATTGGGAATCGACCCCCGATGTCCTGGATCATAGGTCGATGCTCAGCTGCTGCACCATGCTGGCCGGGAATAACTTTTTCTCTCGTATAGGGTATATGATAAAAGGTGAATCTACCCTCAACAGTGCACCGTTTCTTGAGAAACACAGAGAAATGAAGTGGAGGCATTAGCAATTCTCAATTATTGGGCTGTATAAGGCCAGGACTTTAGGCTGGAGCCAGACACCTGACTTTTTGGTTGGTTGTTGCAGTTGGAGTTCAGGGCACCCACTCGGCCAAGCTTCCCGCCTGGGCACAGTCCCCCGCCGCCTAGTGACCGAGTGAGGATTTGCACCTTCCCCGGGGCCCAGGAGGAAGACCGGGGGGAGGGCCAGGCCAGAAGAGCCCAGAAACCCCTCTGTGCTGAGAATGCAGAGGAGCAAAGAACTTCGGGCCGAGATGGCGGTACTCTTGGCCTTCCCTGTGGACACTTCTGGATGCCTGATGGTATTGTTTTCAGTACACCAGGCTGGGTAGATGCAACCACAGCCACCGTCATGGGCTCATGTTAACCGAACAGCTTTTTCCTGACAAAACTAATTTCCTGGGGGGAGAACGCACACACAAAACATACTTGTAACTTGTTACATATCATAGCCTCAATAAACAAATTGCTCTTTTTATTGAGACTTTCTGTATTATGCTAGGCACTGTGCTAAGTGTTTTTGCATATGGCGTCTCACCTGCTCTTCTTTTAATAGCTCTGAGAGCTAGAGATGAAAGTATTCCTCTGATGAAAGTGAACCTCAGTGAAGCTAAGACACTGCCCGGGTCCTCACAGATGGTGTGTGACTGATCTGGGAGTTGAGTGCAGACCCTTCTGACTCTAAAGCCCAGAGTAGACTACTGTGCTATCCTGCCTCAACTACACACACACACAGCACAAGTTTAAGGATGTAAACTATCAGCTGTTTAACTAAGCTACAGTCTATACAGCAAACATATCATCAAAGAAAAAATCTAGTGCTCTGACGAGAAGATGAGTGAGTTATATCCAGGCAGGAGAGAGAGGACTATTGTCCATTACAATATGGTTACAATGGAATTTTTGAGAATTTGACTTTTATTCAAAATACTATTTTAAAGCAACAAATGCTGGCAAATAGAATCCAACAGCTTATTAAAAGTATTATACATCAGAGCCAAGTGGGATTTTATCCCAGGAGTGCGAGGGTGGTTCAATATAAGAAAATCAATCAATGTAATACATCATATTAATAAAATGAAGGAAACACATATAATCATTTCCAATGATAAAGAAAAGGCATTTGATAAAATCTAACATCTTTTCATGATAAAAAACAAACTTAGAACACAAGGAATAGAAGGAACTTCCCCAATACAACAAAGGGCATTTATGAAAAACCCACATCTAACATCACGCCAGTGGTAACAAACTGAAAGCTTTCCTCCTGAGACTAGGAACAAGACGGGGCCTGCTTGCTTTCACCACTGTACTAGTGACTGTACTAGAAGTTCTAGTCAGAGCAATTAGATAATAAAACATGAAAGTGGCATCCAAACTGGAAAAGAAGAAAGAAAATTATCTCTGTTCACAAATGATATGATCTTATATAGAGAAATTACCAAAGAATCTATAGGAAAGATACTAGAGCTAATAAATTCAGCAAAGTTGCAGGGGACAAGATGAACACAAGTCATATCTAAGCACCTGCAATGAACAACCTAAAAAGAAAATTAAGAAAGCAATCCCATTTACAAGTCTAAAAGAAATAAATTTAACCAAGGAGGTAAAAGACTTGCACACTGAAAACTAATAAAATATTGCTGAAAAAAATGAAAGAAGACCTAAATAAATGAAAAAAGCATTCTGTGTTCATGGATTGGAAGACCTACTATTATTAAGATGTCAATATACAGAAAGTGATCTATGGGTTCAATGGCCTATTAAAATTTCAGTGACATTCCCCCCCCCCGAAATGAAAAAGCCATTCCTCAAATTCATATGGAATTGTAAAATTCATAAGAATAGCTAAAACAATATTGGAGAACTCATATTTCTCCATTTCAAAACTTATTAAAAAGCTATAGTAATTAAAACAGTGTGGTACTGGTATAAGGATAGACATATATACTAATGAAATAGAATTGAGAGTCCAGAAATAAGCCTATACATCTATGGCCATTTGATTTTTTTTAAAAATCTTCCTTGATTGATTTTCAAGGGAGGAAGAGAGAGAGAGAAAGAAAGAGAGGGAGAGAGAGAGAAACGTGAATTTGTTGTTCCACTTTGATGTGCATTCATTGGTTGCTTCTTGTATATGCCCTGACCAGAGATTGAACCCGCAACCTTGGCGTATCAGGACGATGCTCTAACCAAGTGAAGTACCCGACCTAAACGTAAGAGCTAAAACCATAGCACTCTTGGAAGAAAACATAGGGATAAATCTTCATGGTCTTGTATTTAGCAACAGATTCTTAGGTATGATACTTAAAAAGAGAAAGAAATTGTGTGTGTGTGTGTGTGCATATCTCCATGCCTAGAGAAAGACAAACAAGAATAATAATTCTGTAGGGCACCTTCGCCCCGGAGTGGAATCCCAGTAGGGATGTGCGGCAATGCCAGGAAGACCTGCAGATCACTTTCAGCATATTGACATTAACAGCATTAAGTCTTCCAACCCACGAACACAGGATGTTTCCATTTGTTAAGATCCTGAAACACAGAGAAAGAGTGCTTTACTCAATCTTATACAACTAACATATGAGACAACGTTAGAAAGCAACAGAGTGCTAGGACGATTATGCCTCCGTCAAACGTGACAATTCAGGCAAGCGCTGCTCCCGAGTTTCCCCTCTCTTGGGAAAACTTCCTCCTAAGTAGTGTGAACAGCATGGGGGAAAGGCTGCAAAGAGAATGCTTGAACTACTGACAATCAAATTGCTTTTAAGCACACTTCAGCACTTTAGAAGAATCCATTTATATATTAAGAATGGGTATGCTAATTGCAAGCCATTCTTGTGTATCCTTTAAGGGATCTCCACGGAGCAGGCCTCATGTGAATTACTCTCTTCCTTCAACAAACAGCCGGTACTGGAGATTTACTGATTTGGGCACCGAGTCTGAATTACCAAGACATTTTTGTAAAGATGAAGTGATTAAGGTAGAATGAGAATGGAACTAAACAGCACTTACGGAGCCTAGCATGTGGCAGGCGAGGGAGCCTCTGTTCTCAGGCCATGCCTAAAACAAGCAGGGCTCAGCTCTTAGCAGATTAGCCCCTCCTGAAAACAAACAGATCCAGCTCCCCAATGCAGTAATAAGAAGAGCATTTTTCACTGGAGTCCATGGGCAAAGGGAGAGGCTTTGCTTCAGAAACCACACGCCACGGGAAAAATCTCCTCCAAACACCTGTGTTCCCCACCCCGCCCTCAGATCTTCCCTATTTGCCATTCGTCTCATCTTTCTCTCTTCTCTTCCCCATAAAGTATCACAAAAGAAATGCCTTCTATTTCCTGAGCAATTCAGCTGTGCCTCTAGGTTGTAAACATCACTCAGGAAGACAAAAAGCCAGGTTACTGACTAAACAGTGACAATCAAAACTGTTTGCTGGATGGGCACCTGCATGCATGCACGTGTAAGTGTGCGTGCATGCGTGAGTGCACGCGGGCTGGGTGATTTTCACTCCATCAGGAATCACTTGTGTTATCCCCTTTGCTCTTTAAAACACCCCGGAGGAATTATTTAATCCCACTTTGTAAGAAGAAAGACTGGCAACAGGTGGGTAGCTTGACGAGGCTGCACGCTTGTCAGTGGGGGAAGCTGCGATGGAAACAGGCCTAATCCCAATACTCACGTTGTGAAAGGCTGGTCCAGAAATGGAAGGCTGTGGAGACGGCTTTCTTGATTTTCATAGCAGTGGGTGAATTCTTTCTGTTCATCTGTACCCAAGGATATGTTTATTGATTTTTGAGAGAGAGAGGAAGGTAGAGAGAGAGAGATCCATGTGAGAGAGAAACATCGATTAGCTGCCTCCCATATGTGCCCCGATCGGGGATCCGAACCTGCAGCTTAGGTATGTGTCCTGACCGAAATCGAATCCACAGATTTTTGTTGCATGGGAGGGCCCTCCAGCCAACTGAGCCACCTGGCTGGGGCGGCAGTGGGTGGATTCTCGCCTCTGCCTTATCGGACCCTTAGTGAGTGGCGACCAGCCGTCTATGAGGTTTACTCGAGAGTCTTAGAGTCTAAAGCAAGGCGGGGAAACTACTGCCAGTGGGCCGGGCGCAGCCTGCTGCAGGTAAATGCAGGCTTACCGGCATCCGCTACGCCTGGCCCTTTGCGTAACGTCTATGACTCTGTTTGTACTGCAACGGCAGAGTTGTGTAGCTGTGACAGAGACCAAATGGCCTGCAATTGTTTACTATCCGGCCCTTGGAAGAAATAAGTGTGCTGACTCCTGGCCTAGAGAGTCGACTGACAGATCAATTGGCATTTGAGCAGCAGAGCGTGAAGGGAGGTGGCAGCGAGCTCCGGGAGTCCCCACGAGTGGAACTTTGTTTTAACCACTGGGCGGTCATCAGCAGCCCCCCAGCTCCCCATTCTCCATGGTAACAGGACCTGGACAATACCATAAATGAGTAAAATCAACATAGCCGGTAAGTACCTGCTATTGCCGAGCTCAGTCCTAGGTGCTGTGGAGAGAGCTGTGAGCAAAACAGGCTTCGACGTGAGTGTGGACTGTGGAAGAGACAAAGGCCAAGCAACACGTGCCAAGTGGGAGCTGGAGCGACGCACTGGACGAGGCTGGGAGGGAGGCAGAGCCAGGCCCTGAAGGTTCCCGCAGTGGATTGCGTTCCAAGGGCACCGAGAACTTAGAAGCCGAGTGGGCGGTGGCATTACCTGATTTTAAATGAACACTCCAGCCACTCGGTAGAGAATGGATTATTGCAGGGCGGGGGTGGGAGCAGGGAGAACCAGGAGGCTGCTTTTTGCAGTCACTCAGGCATGGAGTGAGAGGCGTCTGAATAGGCGGGGTAACAATGGAGATGGAGAGAACCGCTTGGATTGGGGAGGCATTTGGAGTTAAGAGCGAAGACAACTCGTGGATGGCTAGGATGTAGAGTGGATCCTAACAAAGAGGCCCACGGCTTGCCAGAGGCTCCTGAAGGCATTGAGGACAGCACAGTGTGCCAGGCTGTCATGGGGTTTATTAGGACTCTCGCCTCCCGCCCACACAAGCAGGGGGAAGCAGCAGTGGGTGCCCAGCCCCCCTCCCCAGGAGGCAGCCACTGAGCCCCCCGCTGCAGGAACAGGCAGATGCACCGTCAGAATGAATGGATCACCTGGTGCCAGGCAGCTGGCCTCCTCGCCAAAGGATGGATTGGGCTGGTTAGAGGGAGCTCGAAACTTGTGTTGCGGATCCATTAATGTCAGCCACAGGTTAATTCTGAGCAATTTCCAGGTGATCCAAAAATTCATTAAAGTGACGAAAACAAATCTTTGGAAAATCGAGCTGGTGACAGATAGAAAGCCAATGATTTATTGTCTGGATGGGAATCGGTGTCTCCCATTCCATTCTTCAGTCTGTTGAGTGAATCGAAGTGTGCAGAGAGGACAAGGGAGGTGTGAGCTCCACTTAATGGGCATTGTTCGGGCCCGGTGCGGCGTGCCCTTCAGACTGTTGTTTCATTGAGTATTGGGGTGGAAGGAAGCGTGATGGAGCAGGGTAGCAGGAACACACGGATATTGAGGTCAGGCAAAACTGAGTTTGAACACCTGCTTTCCAGTTATTAGCTTCTGTGACCTTGGGCAAGTCACTTGGCATTTCTGAGCCTCCGTTGGTTCATCTCTTCAACTGGGGTGATAATATGTTTTCTCCTGTCCTCAGGAGTGGATATAATACATGAAAACGATGGAGCACCGTGCCTAGAACATTATAGGGGACTCAGTAAATAGCCAGTGTGATAGTTGTTGGTGATAACAAAGAAGATGGGTGAGCTCTTTTTTCCTTAATGGTCGTCCACGCTCAATGAGAGCAGTTGTACCTCTGCTGCAAGAATGTTATGGAAGCTCACTTAGACATCCAAGGACAGAAAAGCTTTCCAAGGTAAAAAGTTGCAAAAAAGTGGGAAATCAGAAGATGAGGAAGATGGGTGATGGGATTTGGGGGATGTTGGTGTTGGTGAATTATAAGTTTAAAGAGAAGGGGTAATGAAGGACAGCTTGGGAGCTTCCTTCCAAGTGGCAGTGGAGAGGGTGAGGGGTGTGAAGGAAAGGCCCATGCTTGAGAAATGGTGTTGCAATGGGTTTGAAGTCTGCATGAAGACAGTTTCTAAACTTATACCTATAATATCTTAGTTGTGGAGGAAACCTCAGAAACCAATAGAAGACCTGATTTTCCTTAAACACTTGTAGTTTGGGCGGTCCACCATCCTTTCTATCATCTGGTGACTGTATTTCTACATTCCTTAGGGGCCCATGCTTCACAAGGTACATACATATCCCACATTCTGTGTATGTCCCTTCATCTTTTATCAGTGGGAGGTCCTTCACAGCCATCCCAATTTTAGAAGGCATTGTGACGTTCCTCAGCTGAAAATACCTAAAAACCACAAAGATGCCTCAAAAGAATATTTTGCCATGAATCATTGTTCTTATAAGTGGATCCCTGCTATAACTAAATGTATTTAGGTATTTATGAGTATCTGTTGGGACTGTGTCAGACAACCCTAGTTGGAGTCCATAGACCCTAAGAACCTTCAAGAGGAACTCTGAACTTTGGCATCCCCATAGTGTATCCAAGATGCCTTTGACTCGGTCGGCCTTCAAAAAATTTAAAATTAGTTTGAAATCAAAGAATGCCTGGGGATGCATAGAGCACAACTCATCCCCTACTGGAGGCATGTTCCCAAGTAGTCACCAGCTCTCCCTGTAAGAGGACTAGACTTCTCTGACCCACTGATGTTAGGTTTATCCATGTGACTTGCTTTGGCCAGTGGCATATGATTAGATGTAATGCAAACTGTGCTCGAACAGAAGTTTTAGGATTATGTGTTTCTACCAGCTCTCTTTCTCTTTCCCTTTGCTCCATGAATGTCATGGGGCTTTTATAGGGGATATTCCTCCAACCTGGATCATGGAATGAGAAGACACATGAAGCAGAGCTGTAACTAGCCTGTGACTACCAACATAGAAGGAGATGGTGAAATAAACCTAAGCTGTTGTAAGCCACTGAGATTTGGGGGTTGCTTCTTATGCAGCATAACCTAGTGACACAGGAGGTGAGCTGATTGTTACACATTATTAGAGAGGGGGGATTTTTTTTTTTCTAATGCTAAACCCCTCAAACTTAGTCCTATGGAATATTGCTCCTGCTCTTTCTGATTATTCAGGAGTTTGTTGGCTCAGTGGATCTGATTTCTCAGTCTCACTATGTGTGCATATGAAGTGTGTGTGTGATGAAGTTTTCGAGATTGAGCTCAAGTCAGGATACATGTTCCTGCTGAAAGCCAGTAGGGCGTCAGCCTTCAGGAGCTATGCTTCCCAAAGCAATTAGACACAGTCAGATGTTCATTACTCGGTGGCAGATGATCCCACCTCTTTCCTTCTATGAATGTGGACTTTGACTATCTCATGGACATCAGCACTGCTCTTCAATAGCCACCACAAGAAGCTAAGGGAGAAGCCCAAAGCCACTTATCTGCCTAAGGACTAATCACTTTGGCAGGAGCAAGCAGCTAGTACCTGCCAGGCATTGTCTAGGTGCTGAATAGATATGACCTAATTTAATCTTTATGGCCATCCATGAGTTAAATGTTACTGCCCCCATTTTACAGATGCTGAAACTGAGGCTAAGACAGTAAGCCACTAGCTAGAGCTGCAATACAGAACCAAATATTTCTCTATGTTTTCTGTGACTTCATTCAGTACCCCAAAACTTGATTTAAGTGGAGGATAGTGCCAAATAATATGAAAATAGCATCTATGTACTATGAAGAAGTGTGGGGCTGGAGAGCTCCTCTACAATAACATGATGGGAAAACTTGAAGCTGAGAGGCAGACTCACAGTCCTGACCACATGGAGAGGGGACAAGATAAGCTAGCACTGAGGGCCAGTCCTTTGGTCCACTGCATCTAAACTGGCTCTTTGGGACAATCCTGAGGGCAGTGGCAGGAACGGAGAGTGAGAAGATTCTATTTCTATTTGGGGAGGTTATTCCTTTCCTTCAAAGAGAAAAAGGAACAGCTTTTGTTTAAACCCCTAAACAAACTGTTTACTCTGATGCCTCTTGCGATGTGAGACTGCGAATCAGGTGGTGCTGCACTCTAAATGGCAAGACTGTCCTCAGCCGGTGCTATTAGCGAAGCAACGGCGCTATTTAATTAATTACCACTGACATATGTTTGTGCTAATTTCTCAGACCGGTTAGCTTGCACATTGCATCTGAACTCTGCCTGCCTAGAGAGCTTCCTGAATGTAAAGCAAATGCCTAACTAGAAGCTAAAGAAAGAATGAAAGAAATCCCAGAATGTTTTAAGTTTGGCCAGTCCCGATGGGTTCCTTCTCAGCCATTCTCAACCAGGAGAGATGTTGCCTCCACAAGGGACATTTGGACATGTCTGGAGACATTTAAGGCTACCACACAGGGAGGGGGGTTCCTATGGGCATAGTGGGTGGAGGCCAGGGTCTGCGAAACATCCTGCAGTGCACGGGAGAGCCAAAGCCACAAAGAAGGATCCAGTCCCAAATGTCAGTGGCATGAAGGTTGAGAAATCTCAACTTAGCTCAACATTCCTGCTTTAGCCAATGTCCAGAGAGGAAAAGTGGCTTACTTAAGGTCACATAGCAAGTTGGATGATCTACAGCTGTTAGAAGCACAGGCTCTGGAGTCTGAATGTTTGGCTCCCAAACTTGGATTTGTCTCTTACTAACTAGGGAAACTTGAGCCAGGTACTTACGTTCTCTGTGACTCAGTTACCTCGTATGGAAAATAAGAATAATAATGGTATACACGCGTAGCTTTTGAGAATAATCCAATGAAAGAGGCCACGTATAGATTTGACTCAATGTCTCTTCTTAACTGTCAGAATTCTGTACCTGCTCAGCAGCAGGATTCAGGGTAGGCTAAGACACATTACTGTAATGATTACTAATACAGGACAAGAAACTTTGGTTCCAACATCATTAGTCCCTTCTGTGTCCACATATATACATACAGATACATTATGCATATAGATGTATATGTTGATATGTTTATAATATATGTATTTCAATTGATTCTCATTATTTACAGATTCTGTATTTGCAAATTTGCCTTCTTGCTAAAATTTATTTGTCATCCCCAATTCCATTCATGTGGTGCTCTGGCAGTGATTCACTGCCATGTGCAGTGTTGCACTCAAAAGCACCTGAATTTTTTAAAATCTATTTAATTAGAGAGAGAAGAAAGGAGAGAGAAAGATATATGGATTTGCTGTTCCCCTTATTTATGCATGCATTGGTTGATTCTTGGTAGAAATCAAACCCACAGCCTTGGTGTATTGGGATGATGCTCCAAACAACTGAGCTACTCGACCAGGGATCCTGAAGGCATCTGAATTTTTAATTAAAGTAGCGTTTTCTTGTTTCTGCTTTTCTCACCTCAGAAAAAGGCAAGTTGTAGGGTGATCAGCTAGAACAAAGATATCTCCAAGAGATGTTCTTTAAAACTCACTTTAGTGCACCCCAAACAAGACAGAGCTTATTCCAGCACTTCAGGGGAAGCAAGTAAAAATCAACATACACCCTTCTAATTTAGAAGAGTCAGTACAACACTACATTTTTGTCTTCCTATTGATTTCTTTGCTTCCATCAGAAGACATTTGTTTTGTTTTTTGTTGTTGTTTTTTAGGTTAGCTAGGCTCTTATAATTTTTTAGGTTGAGATTTCTACGCTTTTGTTTGTTTTGAGAACCTGATGACTAATTTCACTGTCTTTTACAGAGAATCTGGCTCAAACAATAATAAGAATGTTCTAGAACATAGTTCCTCCTGTGATCCATGAGTTGCCACATGAAATGCTGCAAGGGGAGGGTCACATGACTCACAAGTGGGCTGAGAACTGACCTCCCTGCCCTGTTTTCTGATAATTAACTCAAGTGTCCGTCCGTTCCCCCCCCCCCCCCCCCCCCATTCCATACTCAGCTGGGAAATTTAACTTCTGCTGCAGGTCTCTGCAGGTTTCTGCAGGTTCCAGGGTCTTCGATCCTTACAGGTACCCTGGGTTTTAATTCCCTGTTGTTCTCCCCAGTCTCTCTCCTGGGATGCCAATGCAGATGTGGGCACCAGAAGCTTCTTGATTTTCCAAGCCAAAAGTCACAAAAGATATTTATTTGGGCAAGTAACAGTAGTAAAGGAAAGTTTGAGGTGGCAGATAACTTTTACCCAGCACACAACTTGAAAATTGATTTTTAGGCACATGTGACCTAAAAAACCCTTCAGCTATTCTTACTTCTGATATTTTTTAAAAGCTGGCCATTCCTGGCCCTTTTGCTGGAAGTTTTTTCTGTGACTTTCCCCTTTCCCGTTCCCTCTTACTTCTCCCAACCCCAAATTTCTGGGGTACAGGCCTGGTTGTCTATCTCTTTGTTTTTCTGCCCTTCCACACTTAAAGCTTATTATCAAGGTGTTTTCCTAAAAAGGACAGAACCTCCTAAAGGGTAGTTTCCTGTCAGCTATAAAAATAACATTTTTAGTCTTTTTTATGGAATGGGAGCTCCACAGAAGGGAGGATTTGGATGAGTTTACTGGGGATTTAAGGAATCAAGACTCTGAAGGCGGGTCCAAAAATCCTAAGATATGAGAACAATTGGATTTTGCATCTCTGTTTGTTTGACACTGTGCCCACTGCAGTTCCCTCTTTCCTAAAAATGTAGGTCCAACTTCCAGTCTCCAGTGCTGTCCCTTTCAAAGAAATATGGCCAAATTCACTTCAAATAGATGGGATTGCCCAGAAAATGTGAGAAGAGCGGATTGCATTGATCAGCTCACCTTTGCCACGTGCCTTCTCACCATTTCCCAGACATGTGGGACAGTTCTAGTGGGGGAGACCTGCTCCTTTGTTACAAATAACAAGGTTAACTCTAATGATCACTAACTCTTAGGGAATGCTCACTGTGTAAGTGGTCTTCATTATTTAATTACATCATTTAACTCATTTAATCTTCACCATGAACCAAGAAGGCAGGCACTATTTTCACCCCCATTTTACAGGTGAGAAAACTGAGGCAAGGAAGTCACCCAAGGTGGTTACAAACCAAGGCAATCTGGCTGCAGAGCTCATGTTCATAACTGCCATGCTGCTCAGTCTCTCTGCTTTCAACAGTAGCAATGCTCGGGGACTGCCGAGTCCAGTGGCCCAACATCCAGGGATTGGAAACCCAAGGTCATGTGTTAAATTCTTAAGACCCTTCGGGTGTTAAGCTAAATGCCACTCCTGAGCAGCAGGCTTCCCCGGCTCCCACACCAGGCGTTTCTGCAATCACATTCTCACTTCACTGTGTGCTGCTTGGTGGTCTGTAGTGTAACTGTTAAGTAATTATTTGTGCAATTTCTTTATTTCCTCAGCTAAGATGCAGTCTCCCTGAGGATGGTGATCGTGTCTCCCCTCTTCGTACTGAATTTCCAGTACCTACAGAGTGTTTGGCACATAGTATGGCTCCTGCAGATATTTGTTTAAACCATGTGTGTGTGAATGAGAGGGTCACAGGTGAACATATATGCTGACTCCTCCACAGCAGGGCTTCTCAAATGCCACACAATTGACATCTCTGGCCAAACAGTTCTTTGTTATGGGGTCTGTTGGGCACACAGTAGAATGTTTAGCAGAATCTCTGGCCTCTACTCACTAGATGATGGCATCACCCCCCCCACCCCCCCTTGTGACAACCCAAACCGTCCCCAAACATGCATGACTGGCTGAAAGAGAGGGTATGTAGACAGACATAATGCCATCTTTTATTCTAGAGAAATGGAGAAAAGACCATTTTCTAAGGGTTGAACTTTACTAGTAACACCCGGTTATTATGGAAGTGCACTTTTGCGGGTCAATTTCTTTGGAAACAAATATAGCGGGGGGGGGGGGTGCATTGTATAAATATAACAACAGCTATCACTGGGAAGTACATTTGATAAGCAGGCACCTTGCTTTAAGGCTCCTTCTTATAATGAATGTTTTACAGCATGATCTCATCTGGTTCATATGACAAACCCAAGAGTGACAGAGGGCCAAAGAATTTAGTGACTTCACCAAGGTGACATGACTGACAAGTGGAAGACGTGAGATTTGAACCCTAGCAGGTCTAGCTGATGGCAAAGCCTTCACTCCCAGTCACCAAATTATAAGAATCCTTTTGTGTTCTTGATGCCTCACGTTTGCAAACATTTCTCCAAATGCTCCAACGCCCATCTATGTCCATGGAAAGTCATTTAGAAGACAAACACGAGTATCCCTGTGCCTAAAACAGCTCCTGGCATTTAAAAATAATCGTTGAATGGATGAATAGTTAGAGAGGCCTTTCCCACTCTCCGGTTATTAAAATAAAGTTCCCATTATTTATTAAGGGGTATGTCTCTTTTTTATCTAATTCTTGTCCATTTCTAGACCCAGCAGTTTAGCCAAGTCTTCAGCCACCCGAGCTCCTGCAGGCTCACACCTTCCACACCGGCCCTTTAAGTCTAAACCTCTTATCAAGATATTTTTCCTAAGTACAGACAGACCCCTTTACTAAGGAAATTCAGAGTGACACTCCCACCTCACATGCATTCTTTTGTTTAGCAGGCATCGTTTCCCCTCTTTTACCAATAGGGGGAAAATAGAGCTGGTCCAGAATGTCTCTTAAAGCCCGTTCATATGTGTAGTTTTTGCAGTAAACTATTTTCCATATTTCTTTTTCAAACTATGGAAATGGGATTGAAGACTTCCCCTAGCAATACAGGCAGGGCGATGCTTTCTGCCTCTCTTGGTTTCTTCTGGGTTACGTGGGTGCCCTGAGCTATTCTACCCCACCAAGTGCTGCTTCAAGACAGTGGGTGTGAGCCCAGACAATCTATTCAGCCATTTGTCACAGCCCCAGACGGCAGCAGGGAGAGGGAGGCCTCAGGCTGCGGCCCCCAAGCGCAGGTCTGGAGCTTCTATTTTCAGAGGCGCAGCGGGGAAGCGGCACCCACAGGGTTTGGGATAGAAAATCTGCAAAAGAACAATCAGAATAGCTCTCCACGCTGGCCCCCTCCCATCCTCCGACTCCAGTCTGGGCCACGGAGGGACTGAAGTGGGCAAGGAGAACACAGAAGTGTCACCAGGAGAAAGGAACTTGTCATCCATGAGTGTCCTCGTGAGCCCCGGTCGGTTCTTTGAGGGACGTATTTCTCCCGCGATGGAATCAACGCAGACAGAACATGCTCTCTAAAGAGATCTGCTCGCTGAGCCCAGTGTGTCTCAGAGAAAAAGCCACAGAAGGACACAATGACAGTGTCAATTCTCTGCTCCCCGGCAGTAAAAACCTGCACTTGAAGGCTGTACAGGGATCGCCTTGGGAACTTGTATAGAGAGGCTGAGGATCCTTTGTAGGTTGTAAGGGTGTCTCATGACTGTAAAGTCTGTGTGGGTAGCTGCCCCCCTCCCGAACAACAGGGTCTTGGGGGAGAGGCCCAGGTTTGCTCATCTTAGAATCCAAGTTCCACTGAGCAGAAGGCCAGGCATATAGGACGCGGGGATCAGGGGGCCGGGGTGGAGGCAGGGAGAGGGGCCAGGTCTGCAGAGTCAGACTGAGTCATCTCCACTTTCTCCGTTGATCTTTCAGCCTCTCAACCTTAACCTTTTCAACTCTTAACCTTTTCCTGTGACGTGGGTCCCTTTGGCAGGCAGGTGAAGCTTATGTGATACCTTCTCAGAATAATGCTTTATTTATTTTTAAATTTAAAATTATTTTAAATCCTCACCAAGGATATGTTTTTTATGTGTGTTTTTTAAATTTATCTTTATTGTTGAAAGTATTACAGATGTCTCCTTTTTTCCCTCCCCATTGACCCCCTCCTCCTAACCCCTTCCCCAGGCCTTCCCCACACCATGGTCTGTCCACGGGCTATGCGTATGTGAATTGATTTTTGTTATGAAAAGATTTAATAAAACAAATGTGTGAAATGATAATAGATGAGCTCCTTTATTAACATATTAAAAAGAAGATCTAGTAGCAGGTTGTAAGAATTCATAATTTTGAAACAGTGATGTGTAAATAATATTTTGAAATGTCAGCAACACTTGTAACATGATAATTAGCTGTGATTTCTCTTGGTGACATGGTCACAGCTACACTAACACCACTGTAGTTTATTCCCTCATTCATAATTAAGGGGTATATCAAATTTCAGTTAGGAGTTAGTGAAAACGAAGATGCATTTATTTTTCCCCTCTGAGGTCATAGCCTTCCTGATCTACGGGCAGGCCAGGCTGGGAACCTGCTTTCAAAGCTGCAGTGATACAGCGAGCAGTTCCTCACCTCCTCTTTGTCTACATTCATTCCCTCCACCAGAGCTTCTATTTTTTTAATCCCCACCCAAGGATATGTTTATTGATTTGAGTGAGAGAGACAGAAAGAGAGAGCGAGAAACATTGATGTGAGAGAAACATTATCGGTTGCCTCCTGTATGTGCTTGGACCAGGCACTGAACCCCCAACCCAGGCATGTGCCCTGCCTGGGAGTCGAAACCACGGCCTTCCTAGTGCATGGGATAACCCTCCAACCAACTGGGCCACCCCAGCCGGGCTCCACCATAGCTTCTAGCCTCATGGGCTTAAATGTATTTGTTTATATGCTGATGATTCTCAAATTTGCACCTCCAAACCTGGGTCTGTCTGCAGAAACTCCGTCAGTAGCTCTGCTTGGGCATCTTGTTGGCTTCTCATACTAAGTGCGTCCAAATGCGCTCCCAGTCTCCCCTCTTCACACCTGTCCACCTGCAGACTTACCATCTCTGTAAGTGGGGCTCCATCTTTCTGATGGTTCCGACCAAAGAACTTGGGGCCCTCTTGACTACTCCTCACCCACATCCAACTTATCAACAAACCCGATCAGCTCTACTTTCAAAGCACAAGTATACTTCAACTTGTTTCTTGCCACCTCCGGGGTACCACCTGGGCTCGGGCCACCCTCGTACTTCACCCAGGTCACTGCGAGAGCTTAACCAACTCTCCTCCTCCTTTGCCCCCCTAAAGCTAGCTCTCAGCATGGTAGCCAGAGGAATCTTTTAAAAACAACAGAGATGCAACCTGTATCACTCCTCTGTTCAGAACTCTCCAAAACCTTTTCTGTCACACCAGGAGTAAAACCATGGGATATAAGACTCATCCACCCCAAACCCCCACCACTTTCCGTTATCTCTCTGACAGCATCACTCAATCAGCTTGAGTCACTTTTGTCTCTCGTTGTTCTTCAAATTCTCCAAGCCAATTCCCACCCAGGGCCTTTGCCCTTACTGCTACTCGGCCAGAATGTTTTTCCAAATACCCACGTGACTCTTCACTTCTTTCAAGTTCTGGCCCAATGTAATCATATGGATGGACCTTCCCCTAACCACCTGCTTTGGACTGGATTGCTTTCCCCTCCTCCAGTTCATGGGTTGAAGCGCTAGCCCCAGTACTTCAGAATGTGATTGTATTTGGAGATGGGGTCTTTAAAGAGGTAATGACATTAATATGAGGCTGTTACTGTGGGCACTAATCCAATCTTATAAGAAGAGGAGACTGGGACACAAAAAGAGACCAGGGATGTGCATGCATAGATTATAGACTGATGTACCATCAACATCTAGAGACCTGCATTCAATAAATATTTGATAAATGAATGAATGAATGAATGGAATGGTTAGTTTCTAATGACTTTTACTTCATAAAAGTCACAAGAACCACTGTCACTAACATGAGGCCACCACTTTGAAGTTAGATGGACTATCCCACATTCAGGCATAAAACAGCATGGGCCATCTGAAGACCCTCCATTGAGCCGCGAAGGAGATGACAATGGCACTAAGATAGAACTAAGCTGGCTCTATCCCCTTCACACCATAGGCATGTTCTTTCTCACCTGGACAGGTAGCTAAGGAGCTATTTCTAATTGTTAATAATACTACTTCCCATTTTTTGTGCATTCAAGTAAGTGTAGGTCTTTCCTATACATTAGATATAATCTTCTTTCTTATGCCCTCAGAAAAAATTGCTTATTAACTCAATATTTGCATACAATTTTCTTCACACTGTGAACATAGCACTTTAAGGTAGTTATGTGTTTATCTACCTCTTCACTGGTCTGTGAATTTCTAGAAGGAAAAAAATGTTTGTATTTTCAGGGCTGAGCTGAGTACCTGGCAGAGAGTAGATGCTGATTGAATGTTTGTTAATGGCATTATTATCTAATATTCATTGAATTCTTCCAATTTCCTTATATTACAAGGTGATGCTATCAGCAGCACCTCTCAAGGTTGTTGTGTTAACGTCAGTGAACCACTGAGGACATGTCTGGCACAGGGTAAGCACTCAACAAGTGTTTGCCATTGCTGTCGCTCCTGTTAACGATGCCGTCATCCCAGCACTCATTCGTCGAACTAAAGTGCTTTCCTCTCAACAGTTATGTGAGAGGTAAACCAGCTGTATCATGACGACAGTTCACAGTTATTGATTAGCTAATAAGTGCCAAGTTTGGGACTATTAAAAAATGCATTATCTTATCTAATTTTTACAACCCTATGAAATAAGTACTCTTATGACTTTCAATTTAGAGAAGAGGGAACAGACTCAAAGAGGTTAGGTGACTTGCCCAAGGTCACACAGCAAAGAAGTGGCATAGCTGGGATTTGAATGTGAGTCAGTGTGACTCCAGAATCTTAACCAGTATGCTGTGGTGGGATGGCACTGCCCTCATTCTAGGAAAGAAGAAACAGAGAAGCGGAGAGGTGAGCTGACAACCAACGCCACGTCGCTTGTAAGCATCAAGCTGAGATTTGAGATAAGAATATTTCCTTTGAGTCAGTGGGCCACGGGTGCTGGCTGGGGTGCAGGATGCCCTTCATGAGCCAGGTCAGATGTTTGCAGAACATGTAGATATAAGTTAAGTTTGTGTGGTTAAGTCTGAAATCTGAAAATAGGCTGAACAAAACCAGGCGTGTCTCCCATCCCAATGGGACACTAAACAACTGCTTACACAATTAATTATTTAAGTGCAGACTGACAAGTGCTACAAGGTGTAGAGGGTTCTGAGAGTTCATATCAGGAAGTCCCCACTGAGTCCGGGTCAAGGACACCTCAATAGAAGAGACGTGTGGCTCGAGCAGGGGGCTATGGCCGTCTGCACAAACCTCACTCCTGAGGGGCCTGAGAACAGGCTGAAAAGCATCTTCCAGGGAGACCAGACTTTGGAGCATGAAATGATCTTGCATTTCCTCTCAACCATATGATTTAATTATTGGGAAGCACCAAGTGCACTTTTCCATAAGGACAGATGTGTGGAAAGAAAGGGAGGCAGGGTTAATATTTTTTCTTCTGGTTTATGAGTTTCATTGATTTTTCTAGAAGGAAAAGGCTTCTCTTTGGCCTTGTTCCGCCTAAGCAGGTTTGCTTGGGACAAAAGGTCTGGCAGCTGCTCAGAGAAGGATGACCCTGGCCTAGTGCCCAAGGGAAGACACAAGGCAGCCAAGCCTGAGGGCGGAGGTAGAGACAGCCCCAAGCATCCAAAATCGAGTCTCACTAACTGCCCCAGCCCCACATCCAGCCCCTCCCCATCGAATCCTGTCAATTTAATTCCCAAATCTCTCCAATCTGCCATTCTTCCCTGCCCCTTTGCCTTTTCTCCAGCCCAAGATGCTATCTTGTCCTGAAATAGAGTAACTTGACCCTCAGCCTCCACTCATTTCTTTCCAAAATCTTCTCATCTGAGCCAACAAAGAGACCATCTTAAAATATATATTAGATCATTGTCACCTCCATCTTCTTATAACCCTGCAGTCACTTCCCATTGCACTTGGGTTAAACATCAAAAACCCTTCCCACGGGGAAGGATGCCCATCAATAGATGGATGGGTAAGGAAAATGTCGTACAGACATGCAACGGAACACAATTGGACCTTCAAAAAGAAGGAAGCTCTGTAACATGCAATAACATGGATGAACCTTGAGGACATGGCGCTAAGAGAGATAAGTCAGCCAGAGAAAGACACATGCCACATGATCCCGCTATATGAGGAATCTAAAGTAGGCAAATGCATACTACAATCAAGGAATTTTGGAATGGTGGTTGCCAGGGGCCGGGGGAAGGGGAAATGGGGAGTTATTAATCAATGGGTTCAAAGTTTTAATGAAGCAACATGAATGAGCTCTAGAGATCTGCGGTACAACATTGTGCCTACAGTCAACAATGCGTATTGTGCACTTAAAAGTGTGTTAAGAGGTTAGATCTCATGTTAAGTGTTCTTACCACAACAAATGAAATTTCTAAAAAAGAATTAAACCAAGTATTACCACTATTGTTATTTTAATACTGAAATTTAATGATTGACCAAATCCTTGTATGCGTCAACTCATCTGGGAAATAGACACTTATTAATTTATTCCAGCAACAAGATACACTGCACGTACATTATTAATAAATGCTGCAAAGGTATTATTGATTTGATCAATTGACAATCAGTGTTTCCTGTATTGAGATTATTGGACTAAACATACAAAATGTGTGGCACAATTGGACAATTTTAACATGAAAAAATAAACTTTTTTACATTAAAAAACCCTTCGCATGGTCCTCGAAGACCTCCATGACCCCTGCTTACCTCACTGGTATCATCTTCCTCATGTCCTCCCCTTCCTCACTGTGCTACAGCCACAATGACTCTTTTCCAAGCCTTTAGAAAACTCAATTTCTTCCTATTTTGTGGCCTTGAGGGTTTCAACACACATGAGTGACTCCCCCTTGCAGCATTTCCCACAGGTTCCAAGCTTATAGGTGTCTGCAATGATTTGTTTCCTGAGCCTCTCCAGGTGGAGTTTGCTGACCATGAGGGTAGAGACCATTCTGTCTTGCTCGCTGCTTTTTCTCCAGTGCCTAGAAGGTTGACTTTATTCCATGAATATCTGTGGAGTTCTTAGGAGGTACCAGATCTCATGCTGGGTGTTAGGGATACAAAAAGAATAAGCTGTAGTCTCTGATCACAGACAGGTGGAGAAACAGATCTCTTCTGAAACATATGCAACCATAATGGGAAGAGATGAGACCTCATATGTTTTCTGGTGCATAGAATGTTTGAGGAAGGAAGGATAGATGGAAAGGGGGGGGGGGAAGAATCAAGGAATGAGGGAAGGTAGGAAGCAAGGAGGAAGAAGTGAGGGAGAGGGGGAGGAACTCTGAAATACTTAAGGAAACAGTACTGAACCTGGGAAAGAAGAAGGGAACACTGAGTTTTGCCTGGGAAAACTGGGAAGGGATAGCTTTTCAAAGAAGGTGGTGATTGATCTTGACCCTAAAGGGTCCTGAAGGATAAATAGGCATTTTTCCGATGCACATTATATCACCCAACTGTTGTATGGGGGGGGGGGGGGAGTCTGTGTGAGACTGGAGGCAAGGAGACTGGTGAAAAGGCTGTAGCAAGAATTCAGGTGAAATATGAGCAGACCTGAACTGGACAGCAGGTCCGCTTGTTGAGGAGATGGCTTCCAGAGACATTACAGAGGGACTGGATTTGGGGAGGCTTTATTTAGGGTTTTGTTTGGCTGTAAGTAATAGAATCCTAATCAATAGTAGCCTAAACAATGCAGACATCTCTTATCTCACTAACAAGAAGACCGGAGGCTGACACCCCAAGTGTGGTTCAGCAACTCAATTACGCCATTAAAGATCCAGATCCACTCCAGTGTGAACTCCAGTCTTCAGTATATTGGCCTTTTACGTTCATGTTTGTTGTCTCGTGGTTGCAATAAGGCTGCCATTGCTCAGGCACTACGGCTACATTTAAAAATAGGAAGAAGAGCACGTGTCAGGGTGAGCCAGAGCATCAAGAGAGGATCATTTTGCTTCTTTCTCCTTTTATTAGGGAGGAAAGGTTTTCCAAAGTTTCCTAGAAGATAGCTGCGGATGTCTCATTGGCCGGGACAGTGCCAAGTGCCCACTCTTAGCTGCAAGGTGAGCCGGGCAATCAGATATTCAGCACTGGGGAACAGGGACGCTTGAATGGCTCAGAGCAGTCATTATTCATGCCCTGAAACTTGGGTATTGTCTCCCTCTCCAACAAAATCAAGATTCTGTTAGCGAGGGGACCAGATGCTCACAGCGTCTGCCATCAGGTGGGAGGTGGGCTTTAGTTTTAATTCAAACAGTCTCCCCCGGCTGTGAGAAATGGCAGCCACCTCTTGGCTTCAGCGCTGTGGAAACTACTGCTGCTTCCAGCTGGGCCCGCTGTTCTTTGCTCATACATCCCCAAGAAGATGATTATGCAGAACAGCGAGAGCTTTCTTGTTTCCCTAAATTTTCTCGAGAAATAAGACTGCATCAATAATTTGTTTTCTTGGTATGGGCCATTCGGTTGCAAAACGATATTCCAGTCATAGCACGATACTTCCCTTCCTCATTTACATTCACCGTTGGTTTAATTATGCTTTTCAGTCAGAATACTTATTAATTTTATAGACCTACCTGAAAATTAAATTGGATAAATTCCTTTTGCTTGGTACCTTGAAAAATGTGTCTTTCCGAGCTGCTGCTGGAGCCCACTGCAGACCGTGCAGTTCGGTTCCTCTTTAAGTTCATTTGCAAATAACACTGTGTTGGTTTAAAGGGTATATTCATCATTTCTGAGTGGGAGAAACACCGCAAAATGCAGCCCAATTCAAAACAAAGTAGGAGGACAATGGAGAAAATGGTCAAATATTTTATTTTCTCATGGGGAGTGGGGGGTGGAAGCCACTGAATGAGGCATAAACTTTCCCTGCAGATTCCGGGAAACTGCCTCGCTCATAGAGAGCCCTATGCTGTGCAAAGAGCAGGTGAGCCACAGAGTGCAGAAAGGACACAGGGCAGTGGCCTCGCACTGACCAGGGCCAGGGAGGAACATGGGAATGGCACCTGGTGCCTTTGTTCATTAAACAGTTACCGACCTTTACCGTGTCTCGGGCACCATGGTGCTAGGAATACAATAAAAACGTGCTAGCTGCTCTCAAGCGACTCACAGCTTCACAGGACAGACAGTGACCACAAAGCATGGTAGGTGTTATGATGATAGACACACAACACTGCGAGAGGCCAAAGCGGGGCGGCTAATGCCTAGGCTGAAGGAGCCGTAGCTACACAATATGAGCTGCAACTCTCCTGCCCCGCGCAGTGCCCAGCATAGGGAGGCTCAGTAGTGAGTTGTTGGGTGAACTGCGGTGAACTAAATCAGGCCTGGTACCATGTGTTAATTAAGGTAATATTAGCTGCTATAACAAGTAAGCCCCCAATTCTCCACAGCTGTCACGTGGTGGAAGGTTGTGTCTCTCTGCCCGCGTACCTGTGTGTGTACCTGTGTGTCTGTGTCTGTGTGTATGTGTGCGGTGTGTGTGTATGCCACCTCCAACTTATCGGCGGCACATCTTGGGAGTTCTCAGTGTCCATAATTACATGAGCTAATTCCTTATAATAAATTTCTTTATATATATAGGCCAACATTCTGTTTGTTCTGTTTCTCTGGAGAACCCTAACTAACACAGTAAGTAACATAGATGAACTGGGCGAACGAATTGACTTTGGTTAGTGACTAATCATAAAGTGACAAGGTTATACTGACCACACGCCCCCCGAAAATGCTGTATGTGGGAGAGGAAGGCTTAGCAGGAGGCGCCATAGCGTCCACAGACACCAAAGGTCGCCTGGCATTGCCATGACAGGGCAGCGGTCCAAGGGCTGAGCGAGCGGCTCCCGGGCCCCGCCTGGGGGCAGAGCACTTGGTCCTGCAGGAGGTGGGCGACAGGTCTGGGCGGTTCGGAGAGGAAGCAGGGGGGCGAGGTGGCAGCGTCTGCGCTGCCTGTAAGGAGGTGCGGGCGCTGGAGACCTGGGCTTCTGCGGGACTCTCCCGCTCGCCCGTCACCAGGCTGCCGGTTCCATCAGCGCTTGCTGACTCCCCACTCTACGTACTTGGGTCTTTGAGAAACAGGCTTCAGCCTGGGGTACAAAGGGCTGAAGGCTCTCACCCCTACTTTGCTGTTGTAGTTGGCCATTGAGATTCAGAGAAGAAGGAGAAGTCACAGAAATGTGCCGTGTGCCACACACTGTTCTAAAAATGTTCCATGTTCTCACTCTGCCAGTCCCCACCACCAACCCTGTGAGGTAGGAAATATCATCTCCGCTTTAAAAGTGAGGCAACTGAGGCGCAGAGAGGCGACGTGAACTGCCCCAGGTCGCAGCTGACAGGGAAGGCTGCTGAGTTTGCTCTCCCTGGGAGCAGGCCTCTCTCCTCATCGCTCAGGAGGCCTGGTGTGGGGGGGACCTTGTTTAGGACCTTGAATGACTGTCTCTCTGCTTTCTAGTCTTTTTTTCGGCCATGCGACCCCAACTATGCTGTACATTCCTTAAAGGGCAGGAGGGTGTCATGGTATGTGATGGAGAAGAAAACATAATGTGATCATTATAAATTAATATGCTACAATATGATATGATATGCTATGACCATATTCTATTCACATAGTATAATTATATTATAATACAAAAGTAAGTTTAAGGATACTTTGGAAATAAACAGACATAATTGGGAAAGCAGGTATAACAGAAAACTAGAATAAAAAATACAAGGGCACCATTTACAGAATATTCGCAAAATGTCTCAGTGACAGCGACGGAGAACAGGTCAGTGGCTGCCGGGGTTCGGGCCGGGAGGGTGTGTTAGCGGATAGTATTACACCAGCGTCGGTTTCCTGGGTAAAGAAGGGACATGCACCGCTTTCTCTTTGTCACCTAGGGCGCCATAACAATGTCGGAAGGCTAGGACACATTCTATAAAAACTGCTTTAAAATAAAACAAAAATGGAAAACAAAAGCAAATTTAAATCCACCAACAAAAATGCTATGAAAACACAGTGCTAACTAAAAAAAAAAAAAAGCTACCCAACCTCTTCGCAGAGGTTCATAAAAATTCCAACATGCATCAAGACAGAGAGGGTTTCAATTATGAATGAGACGGGAAAAGGGAGACAGCCCCCAAGCTCGCAGCCCCCAAGCTCGCAGCCCCCAAGCTCGCGCGCTGCCCCCTGCATGGGCAGGTGCTCAGAACTGCAGGGGCGGGGGGGGGGGGGGGGCAGGTGAAAATCAGCGCCAACACGGATGGCCGGAGACCAGCGCGAGAATTTCGGCAATTAAGGGCTCTGTCTCAAAGGAAATCAGACTGGCCCATTCATTACAGTGCCTGAGAGGGGAAGAGATACCAACCAAGTGCAATACATTAAAATATCAAAAATAAAATTAGTGGGGAAAGAAGATAGAGGTGCCAAGGAGAAGCCCATCTCAGAGGTGGGGATGGAGTAGGAGGAGGGAGGAAAAACACTGAGTGGGGATACTGACTGTAGAACAGGCCCGCCCAGGCTCAGTCTGCCTCTCTCACTCTTTTCTCCCTCTCTCCCTCCCCCTCCCTCCCCCTCCCTCCCTCCCTCCACCTCCCTCCCCCTCCCTCCCTCCCTCCCTCCCTCCCCCTTTCTCCCTCTCTCCCTCCACCTCCCTCCCTCCCTCCCCCTTTCTCCCTCCCTCCCCCTTTCTCCCTCCCTCCCCCTTTCTCCCTCCTCCTCCCCTCCCCCCTCCCCTCCGTACCACCCCTGGCCTTCCCTGTCTCCTGCCTGACCTTCCCTTTCCTCCTTCCTGCTGTCCTGACTCTCTTTCCTTGCTCCCTTTGTGCTCCTTTCTGCCTCCCTCCTTCCTTCCCCTGCATCTCCAGTGTGCTAACTCCTATGGGCAGTGACACATTAGGACCATCATCATCATCCCTCCCTCATGAGCCAGCTGCCACCTGGCCCCCTCCCCCCCACCTCTGCCCTTTCAATGGGCTTCCAGGCCCGTCAAGGTGAGAGTGGGCACCAGGCTACCCCAGGTGATGCTGCTGCGACCCAATGACACTCTAATGTCCCTTGCTTTAAGTTCTCAGAAATTACTTGTATTTCCTTGTTACCCCAACTTGGTAGCAAAAAGCTTGGGCTTTTGCTTCTGATACCGATTGATGCTGATGTTGGTGGGATGGCTCCAGACCCCTGGATGTGGTGTCCGCCCTGTTCCCTCTCCACTCTCCCGAACCCTCCTTTGCCTAGGGCAGGAATATGAGTCCTGGTAACCTCCGAACTCCTCTATCCCTGTTTAGGAGCCATAATACATTCTCAAATCTCCCTGTAATAGGGACAGTTACTCTCTATAATGAAAACTGTCCCCACTTCAACGGTTTGTGCCTTTTGCTATAAACAAGCATCACCTGCGTGGCAATTTCCTGCATGTGGCTCTAAAAGATGCATCATTTTAAATTTAAATACCCCAGCCTCATCTGAAACAAAAAGATCTGAAGCCAGGGCTTTGCTGTGCTAGCTATGTGTATTTTGTCATATAAATATGAATATACATGCAGGATAACACAACTCTAAATGTGCAGCCAGGTGCCACTTGCCCACCTTTGGTGCCAGCCTTCCTGCTGGGGTGAGAAAGCCTGGGCTTTAGACTAAGTACAATCTGACCTGGCTTTACCACCTGCTGCACAACTTTGGGCAAGGTCTGCATTGTCCCCAGAGCCTCAGTTTTTCTGTCTGCACATTGGCTGCAATTGTATCTGTCTTTCTAAGGGTCACCTTGAGGACCTAAGACAGGCATCAGGATATATGTTTGTTTTCTGGATTGACACTTCCCTGTCCCTAGCCTATGGGTTCAGTTACTTGAGAACATTGGGTAAACTTTAACACAATGTTTGCTGTACATATGGATCCAATGTCTGCCCCCATTCAATGGGTTTAGTTTAGTGATTGTATGAGAAAGGCAAAGGCGTCTGACTTACCTAGAACATAAACTCTTTGATAAATGGGTAATAGTTCATGATTCTGCACATCACAGGGGTGCTTGCCTGGGGCCAAGCACATGGTAGTGTTCCATCAACACCTGCTGACCCATTGTTGATTTCTCACCCTGGCCAGAGCTGCAAGCATTGCCAAGGTGGGGCTCCCCTGGAGGTGTGGAAGTGGGGTCGGCTCACGTGCCCCACGGAACAGTCCTGGCCTTAAGACAGGCCCATAAGCAGGTCCCTAGCTCTCTCCGGGCTTGCCAACTCTCCTATCACTTCCCATCTGTTTCTATTTTTCCTGTGAGAGTGGCTCTATTGATCTCATTAATTCTCTTTTCCATCTTTGGCATGGGAAGGTGATATTACCCAAGCTTTAATGCCTCCTGTGCAAATTACAGGATTGTTATGAATGGAATGACAGGAAACACTTTTTTCACCAAGTCATGGCTCAAGCCTGGAACTGTGCTTCATTCATATGGCGGGACATAGTCTGTCCGGGGGTTCTGTCCACCCGGGAGGGCTACAAACACAGATGGAGGATTTCCTCTCAGCTGAGATATTTCTGTGTGAAGCAAAGCCACTATTCTTTCACTTGAAAGTTTTTATTTTTTAATCCCTGAAGACAGTTGTAGATTCTCTAACAAGGGGATTTTTTTTCTTTTACAGCAATTACATTTGACGATTTTTCTCGTCTTTTGATTGAAAATTGGTTTGAGGAGGTCTTAAAAGGAATTATCTGAGGAACCCTGGAGCTCAAGATTTCAAGTTCAATATGTACTTTATAAAAAAGAACTCTGCTGTAAAGACAGGACAATGTCTCTTATGCAAGTTCTTTTAGTTCGATAACTAATTAAAATCACAACCACCGCCAACAGAAAAGTTTCCCCTGATCTTATCTGCTACTTAGAACTCTTTGCAAGAGAAAGAAAGAGAAAATAAGTAGTTTCTCCAAAAATGGTGAGTCCCCCATTACATGGGTCTCCCCAGAGCTTAGTAGGGTGTCTAGAACCAAGGAGGCAATAATAACTAAATATGTTGACTACAGAACAAATGAGTGAACTTGGTTTTCCTTTAAAAAATTTTATGGAAGTATAATAATATATATACTCAAAAGGGCACACATCCAAAATGCACAACTAGATGAATTTTTACAATATTGAATTCATCCACATAACCAGGACCCAGATCAAGAAACAGAAAAATACTGTGACCCCAGAAGTATCTCTCCCTCGTGTCTCTCTTGGGTTGTTACTTACCCCCTCCAAATATAACCAGCCTCCTGATATCTAACAGCACACACTAATATTGCTGATTCTGAACTTAATATAAAGGGGGTTATACAGTGTGTCTTCTTTGGTGACCAGCTTCTTTCATTCAAGATTATGGTTCTGAAGTTCATGCATATTCATACATGTAGCTGCATTGTTATGTAGCATCCTTTCATGGGTGCTATGGACTGAATGTTTATGGTCCCTGCTCCCACTTCATATGTTAAGGCCCTAAAGATGGTATTTGGAGGTGGGGCCCTTGGGAGGTAATTAGGATTCGATTAGGTAATGAGGGTGGGGCTTTCATGATGGGATTAATGTCTTAATAAAAAGAGAAAGAGACAAGAGATAATCTCTCTCTTCATGCTTGCACACAATAAGGCCATGTATAGACATAAGAAGAAGGCAGCTATCTGCAAACTGGGGACGCTCACTGGATACCGAATCTACCAGCACTTAGATCGTGGACTTCTTTGCCTCCAGAATTGCGAGAAATAAATGTTAATTATTTAAGCCACTCAGTTTATGGTATTTTGTGAAAGCAGCCCAAACTGACGAGGCAATGGGAATAAATATATCACAATCGACTTATCCATTCTACTGTCCGTGGGCATTTGGCAGTTTCCAGTTTGGAACTATCATAAAAGGTACTGTTTCAGATTATCCAAAATGTTTTTCTCTTGAATTATGTTCCTGGGAATAGAAATGCTGGGTCACAAGGTATGTATATTTTCAGCCTTGGTAGAAACTGCCGAGAAATTTTTCAGAGTGTTTGTACTAGTCAACACTTCCAGCAATAGTTTCAGTTGCTCCATATCCTTGTCACCACTTAATGTTGTCAGTCTTTTTAATTTTAGCCATTCTAGTGGGTGTGTAGTGGGATCTCAATGTATATATATGTGTGTGTGTGTGCCTGTGTGTTTCTTTTTACTCTGAGATAATTGAAGATTCACATGCAGTTGCAAGAAAGAATACAAAGAGATCCCATATACTCTTTATTTAATTTCCCCCAATGGTAGCATCTTGCATGATTATAGTACAATATCACAATGAGGAAATTGATAAATCCCCAAACCTTTGTCATATTTCACCAGTTTTACAAGTACTTAATTGTGTGTGTGGCTTAGAGTTATGTAATTTTACCACATATGTAGACTCAATGACCACCACCACAGTGAGGACACAGGACACAGGACACGGAGTCTATCTCAAGGACACCTCCTTCTACCTTTTATGTCCACTGCTACTTCCCTTCCTTCCGCATGCCCTCTTCCTTGCAACCACTAACTGGTCTCTGTCTCTATAATTTTAACATTTCAAGAACGTTATGTACATGGAATCATACAGTATGTAACATTTTGAGAATTTTTTTTCTACTTAGCATAATTCTCTTGAGAGCCATCCAAGTGTTTCATGTATCAGAATCACTTCTTTTAATTGGTGAGTAGCATTCCAAGAATGAGCTTTTGAAAAGAGAACAAGCACCCATTTCCAAGCAATCATTTATAGTGGTTTAACTGATTGCTTCCATACTCAAGGGATGATAAAATAGATTTTCATGTGTGTGTGTGTTTTTTCATTTGCTCATTGATTCCCCAATAAATACTAAGTACCAACTGCATGGCAAGCATTGTGCTACATCTTGGTCATGAAATAGACATAACGGGGCTCTCTGCCTTGTAGGGATCTTTCTAGAGTCTATGTAGGGAGATAGACATAAATTTAATAAGACAATACAGCCGTACAGATGCCAAGACAGTTATGTACACATTTCAGTTAGGAATACAGAAGGAAATCAATGACTTGATGAGGATGGGGATGGGAGATGAGTGCAGGAGATACTTTGTAGGGACATGACACATAAGTCAAGTCTTGGAGGAAAAACGGTTTGCCTGATGGCTGTGATTGAGAGAGGAAGCGGGGGAAAAAGGGCTCTCAGAGCAGAGAGAACAGCTTGGGTATAAAATGGGGGTGAATAGTCCATACATAATGCAGAACTCAGCACATCACGGCTAGCTAAGCCTGAAAAGTAGGTGGGACTGCTGAAGAGATGGAGAGTCAGGGGAATAGTACCATCTTTCAGGAAAAGACACAAGCTGCTGCCCAGATGCCATCAGCAGAATCCTAGTAAGATGCCTAAGTCTTGTGGACTCCAGCCACAGTGACTCTGCATTAGCCATGGCCAAGGACAATTGCTCCAAGTTACGCCCCTCTACACCTCCGTCTCAGGAGTATTTACCTCTCAGCTGTGCCAATAACAGGGAACACACATGCACATCCATCCATCCACCTACTTCGATAAACAACAAGCTTCTTTTTTGCCCTTAGGCCTGAAATAGAAATGAAGGGAGTTCCCTAAGTAATAATAATATAAATATTTAAGTCCCTCCTGCTACAGAACAGGCACTGCTCCATGCCTTCCTTATAGCTGTTCCTCACCATAGCCCTCTACTCTAAGGTAGGCACTATCATCACACCCAATTTTTAGATAGGGAAACTGAGGTACGATGAGGTTAAATGACTTGCCCAAGGTGACAGAGCTAACAAAGAGCAGGTCAGTGTTTTAATGACAAGGTCAGTCTCTGGAGCCCATGCTCTAGTGATTGACAGACTCATGGAGATGAGGGACATGGGCACTCCTCCTGATAGCTGAGAGGTCTCCAGGACACGGGGCTCAGCCAAGGTGTGAGCAGCCCACCTGGCAAGAGGTGCTGATGTCACAGAGGTCTGGATGGCATGTTCCTACTGCATCAAGGCAAGCTCAGTCCTTCTTTTGTGAGGCTAACAGGGTAAAGTTAGGGTTCCCGTTCATTTGTTGCATATCCAAATGAACACACTCAAACCAAGCCTTATGTTATCATGGGCAGTTCTCAGCCCACAAGTGTTTCCTAATTTAACCATCTAAAGAGAGTGTCATTATTTGGTATCTAAAAGTGAGGTAGAGACACACCCAAGGGGCACTTCCTCTAGCTATGGCACCGTCTTCCCATCTGGATACTGGCACATTGATCCCCCTACTTTCTCCCTCCTCCTTGCGTCATTCAGTCACCTCCTGACTGTCTTAGGATTCCAGTCCCCATGTCCAGGCCCTAGAGATATCTCCCTTGATTGCCCCAGGCTAGTTCAGTACTCCTTGTCTGCACGGCACCTTACATTTTCCCCTCTGAGTTCTTACCACAATTTACAGCTATATATTTATGTGATTATCTACTTAACAAACATGTCCTCTACTAACATTTAAGAGTAGCACAACTGAGACTATGTTTATTTTTGCTTAGCATTTTAGGTCCATGGTCCAGGACCTGGCACATAGTAGGTACTCCATAAATGCTTACTGAGTGGATGAATGGATGAGAACATGAATGAATAAAAAACAGAATGAATGAATGAGCAGAGCTTTATCAGAAAGGATTTAGTGCCCTGTAATTCTCTGCAATACCTTTGCCACTGTTGGTGTTGCAAACAGCCTTCCTGGACACCCAAGGCACAGTCTTTCCGATGAACTCATGAGGTTCCCCAGGTTTCTGTGCACCCAGCTGAGCTCAGCCCAGCCTGCCTGCCGAGCCTGTATTTCAGTTCCTCGGCTTGATTTCCAACATCGCCCATTGCCAAGTGGGAGTTGTTGATTTTCTTTAATTAAGGCTGGGAGGATAGCTTCCTGAGTGGGTAATGTATTTCCAGAGTTCAGCATTTCATCTACACAGCCCACATTTCACTCAGAAATGGGGCAGAGTCATTAAAAGAACGGCCAGACGGCTTCCTCTTTGGTTGCTTGTTTGCCTACGCTTAATGAATGAATAAATAACATGCCTATTCATTACCAACTTTTGAGTGGGAATAATTGCTGGGTTCCCTTGTTTGCCTGGAATAATGTTCTTTGCATTAGGACTGCCTTTTGCCTGGGTCACTGCAGTATTTTCCAATCGATGGGCCAGAGGCATCCCCCAGGGGCTGACAGCCACCTCCGGCTCACCTATGAGAGAAGCAATCTTTCTTCCAGTCCTCCAGGGTCTCTTTTAGTGCACTGAGAATGCTCATTTATGGAAGGAGACCCTGGGACCCTAAGAAGTAAATGAGACTGGTAGGCCCATTAATTCTCTTAGTGTACCCTGGGGGCACCTGGGGCATTATAATGTAATTACTACTGAGAAAGTCTAAATTCCTCCGTACTTTGCCAAAAAGTAGTTTACAGACACGAAAGGACTCCACTGTGCCCTCTCTAGGAACACATGCCCACCTTTGGCCACAGGAAGCCTAGATGGTGGTCATGGGGACTCTAGGTTGATAAAAGGGGCAACTGACCCTTGTGACCTCAACATTCATCTCTCAATCATTAATAATCACTTCCCAAGTGCCTATGCTGGGCATTAATTAAAGATGACTGGACCCCTCATTTCTATCCTGGGCCTATGCAATTGCTGCCCGCATGGTGTCTCCCAGCCTCTTTCACTACTTCTGCCAGTTTTCTTCTCTCCATCGGTTGCACAGTAGTCTTTCAAAAACATAAATATCACCACAACACTCCCTGCCAAGAACCCAGAGGTTCTTTGTTGGGTACAGGATTCAGTACAAAGTCCTTTGCATGACCCACAGGGCCGTCCGTGGGCAACGTGGCCCTTGCTGCCTTCTCCAGCTTCATTTCTGTCTGTCCTCTGTCCCATTTACTCCTCTGCCTGCCACGTGGAACTACCCACAGCTCACCCAATATATGCCACATGTCCTGCCTCTAAGCCTCTGCTGACACACTTTTCTCCACCTCCTCACTGTGATCACCGTGCATTCTTTGAGATGCTCGGTCAGGGAATACCAACTGAAATCCCTAGAAAGGACAGGCAGCTACCATGACTTTATGCTGAGGGTTGTGAACAATGTCATAGGGAGTGGTGGGGTGTGTGGCAAACTGGAGAATGCATCCCCTCTCTCAAAGGCGCGGCTACCACTCAGCAACACCTCATTGTTGCCCTGAGGCAATGCAGGCTCCGTGTTTCTGATCCACTAATTTTCAAGAGAAGCTGGAAGTCTGAACTTTTATTTGAGATCTTCCAATGTTTAAATGTGGTAAATATCTCTCTTTTAAATTTAACTCTTAAAATATGGAGGGCCAACCAAAGTGGGTCTTGGCCCTGAAGGCAGTTCACAGCTGCTAACTCTTGAATCCTACCCCAAATCAGCTCTTCCTGGTCATGGAAAGGTTAGTCACTCAGCACCTCCACGGTGAGTTCTTAACTCCTTTGAGTCTTTATTACAGCCTGTAGCTCAGCTGGCAGCTTCAGGGGTCAATCTTTGTGTCTCTGGAAGTTAGCAAAGTACATGGCGTATAGTGAATGCTCAGTAAATGTAGGGTAGGTAAACAAGCAATTGAATGAACAAAGGATTAAAGACAGATTTTCCCCCCCATCTATAAGCTTATAAATGACACCCAATTCAGAAAGACTGAGGGGAGCTGTCATAAATATATTTTTTAACAGTCAGGAAAAGAACTGTTTTATAGAGTCAGCCTTCAACCCAGGTCATAAGAGAAGTTGGCATCCACCTGTGAAAAGTAATTTGAGACAGAACACTCAGCCCCATTGACTGAAAATATCCACCACCTATTGGATCTGAGATTCCCACCATGAGCACCTTTAATGGATTGCAGCGTAGACTATTACCTTGGGGGGCATCCTTGGGGAACTAGCCCTTCCTTGACAGGTTATGTAAGAAGTATTGTCTGCTACTGAAAGTTAATATAAAAATATCCTGGGTTCTTTTCCCACTTCTGCTATCAATTTGCTCTGTGACTTTAGACAGCTGCTTCCCCTTCTTAGGACCCCAGTTTCCCCAACCCGAAGAGAGAATTTAGGCCAAGTGATGACTAAGGTCTCCATCAAACTTGACATTTAATATGAAATGAAATTAGAACAGGGCAAAAACTCAAATGCATGTGGGCTGTGTGTGGAATTTGGCAAACTGGAAAGACCATGCTCATCTGAATAGGACAGCGATCCTGCAACTCCAACTAACATCTTCCAGGTGGTACCATCAGCCCAGAGTTACCTGATCATCTGATTTTTTAAAGAGAAGCCAGAAATGTATGATTTTATATAAAATATACCATTTGAATGTTGGCAACTAAATTGCTTAAACAAAGCAACAGACCAAAATAGTGTTGGCCAAACAAAACATTTGTGTTGACGATATTTGATCCATCTCTGACCCAGTTGCGGTGAGCTTGACAGCTGAGTGGCTAAGCCTGCACTGCACATCACCTCTCTTCAGATTGTTAGTGTCATAATTAGCTACTTAATACTAATAATAGAAAAAGAACAAAAGGGAGGCCAGACATTAGAAGCATGATCATCTGGGCAGCTTCACCAGAAAGCTATAGCTTCACACTCCCCAGGGAGCCACCTGTGTGTTCCCTGCAGATCACTGGGGGAAGGTATCAAACAAAGGGGGGGATGGATCATGCACAGTGAAGACAGGGTGACATAAGGAAGGTGCTTTCCTGTCAGTCTAGCCTGGGAACAACGGATTGGCCGGGAGGGTGGGGCCACGGTAGGTGTGCGCGAAATCTTGGAAAGTCAGATCCCCGGACAAGGAGTTCCCTCTCTCATTCTTCTTGTTCCCGCACACTCTCCTGCCTTCTGTTTCCCTCTTACATTCTCTTGCTCCAGGACCTGCACTCGCCCACCATGTGACCTTAAGTAGCCGCATAGCTCTTGGCCATATGAACCCCACATGCAGCTGGGAACATAAGCTAACTAGCCAGATGTTGGACTGGACTGGAATTTAATATGGAGCAGAAACTCTGGGAAGTGGTCTTAATCCTGGCCCTGCTCAAGACAAGACTGGACTTTTTCCATGGTAGGACGGACGGAGATGGGACCTGGAAGGGGAACTCCTTTAATTTTACATCATCAATAAAGCCTTCCATGAAACCCCGTCCTCCTGTGGGGGCCCAGGAAATTCTTTTCCCCATGACACCCCAAGAACTTGACTTCTGCTGATAATAAGATGATTCCTTAAGTCTAAATCAGGAAAAGTCAGACAAAAGCTACGCATATCTGCTTACAACGCACAAACCAAAAAGACTACTATCGCCCAGGCTCCCACTGTTTGTTTCTTCTTAGAGCCATGCATTGTTTAGCTTGAAATTGCTTGATTTGAAGAAACCCATAGACTACCTGCTATTATAACCAGACCTTTCCCTACCCACATAGGAATTCTGCAGCCTGATCTCAGAAAGGAGGCAGCCCTTCGCGGTCCATGTACAGGCACACCTTGTTTTGTTGTGTTTGGCTTTATTGGGCTTCACAGGTGTTACATTACATTTTTGTTTACACATGGAAGACAAGGCTCTTCACCAGCAAAAAGATTACGACTCACTTTACTTCACTGTTTGCTCTGTTGTGGTGGTCTGGAAGGGAACCTGCAATACCTCTGAGGTCTGCCTGCAGTCCCACCTCCAGGTCTTGCCTGCCACAGAGCAGCTCTGCTCAAGGAGACGCTGGCTCTCTTCTCAGTAATTCTGACTTCTCAGGGACTGGCTTTGTCTACTTTCTTCTCCCTAAAGCACATATTTCATTCAAGTGGCTTTTCCATGTCAACCAAATTTGTGGTGCCAGCACCACATGCCTCCTGTGCACTGACTCCTTCCTGACTGATTGACTCTTTTGATAGAATTTATTTGGGTTGCTGTTTCCCCTTTGGGAGATCGATACAAATTTAAATGAGAAGTGAGAGTATCTGCAGCCACTTCAAGTGTTGATCAGGCAGAGTGGGCTGCTGAGGCCTGTCTTGGAGATGAACGCTCTGTGGGATCATCTGGACCTCACCTTCCCCAAAATGAGGAGAGAGGGGGAGGGAGGGAGAGAGGAAGGGAGGGAGGGAGAGAGGGAGAGAGGGAAGGAGGGAGGAAGGAAGAAAGGAAAAAGTGGCCAAACCAGCTTTCCAGTTTGTTTGACAAATGCCAAGCACTCCTAGTCTTTGACTAAACTTTTATACAGTATCTGCATGCTGAGACCTGACTGACAGAAAGTCACCCACAGTTTTGCTTATATTGGTTCACTGGTAAAGCAGAGACACTGCCAGCTCATCAGTGCATAAGGTTTTAGCTGTCAATGCATATTTCAAACAGCAGGCAGGAACTGACTGCATAACTCAGGCCTTTTAGGACGCGGGAGCCCTCCCGCCAGGCTGGTGCACGATCAGTCAGAGTGGGATTTGGTTTCTCCGATGCTCTTCATAGCCACCGGGGTTGGGGCCCCAGCCTTCCTGTGCTGGGGTTGGGTGGGGTATAGAAGCCTTTTGTCTGGACTTGTGGTCTCCTTTCTTTTAGTTCCCACTCTAGACACTATCTACTTTTCCAAGAGGAACAGATGGTTATAGAAGATGTTTTTCCAAGGAGACCCCAGGCCGGGTATGGGCACCCAGGTGGCCCATCCGAGGAAGGAGGGAGTAGCAGTCATGCTCCAACTCTGCCTTCCTGAGGTTCACCCAGGCCCGTGGCTCTGGACACAGTACCGACTGAGGCATCTCAACACATGGGGAAGCCTGCGGTTAATTCAATCAGGGGAGCTGTATATATCTGGCTCTCCGTCTGGAGGAAAAGACAGATTCACACCTCAGATCAGAAACAGAAATAAATTCTGAGTAGATTGAATATGTAAATGTAGGAAAGAAGTAGAAAAGAAACTAAGAATGTATGTAGAAGCTCTGGGTGGGGGAGACCTTTATAAGCTAGATGGAAAGTCCAGAAGCTGTAAAATAAATTATTAGCAAACTGAATACCAAAAAAAAAAATTTTTTTTTTTAAAAAACCTGTTCAACTAAAGACCATATAAAAACAAAAGGAAAAGTCAGATGGGGATAGAACATTTGTAATACATGTGATTGACAAAGGGTGACTGTTCCTGACAGTTAATATTCTCAAAGGTCTCCTATAAATCAATAAGAAGATAAACAACCCAGTTTAAAATTGGGCAAAGTACACAAACAGGAACAGGTGACTCGTGAGCAGGAGGACATTAAACATATGAGCATTGCTCAACCTCAGTGATAATCAGAAAAATGTAAATTAAGGCAACTACGTGGCACCACTCCTCTCCCATCTGGGGCAAAACATTAAAAAGATTGATAACCTCCGGTGCTGGGAAGGGTTCCACACCCTTCCCACATACACCTTTTTGCGATGTTCTAGCAGTATTTAGTAAAATTCAAAATATTCTTACCATCAGGGCCAGCGATTCCCTTTTTGCTGAGGCGCATGCTCCAGAAATAAAAGCCTTAGAGAGGCCTATGTGTACAAGGACACACAGACTCTGTGGCATTGATTGTAGACCCCGTTCAAGGAAAAGCAAAGAGAAATACAGAAGGGAGACAGAGGCAGAAGGGAGAGGGGGACAGAGACTCACATTCTGAGTGTCTATCAAAAGGAAAGGGGTTGATGAAGCACAGTGACACCCACAACATAGTAAGAGGCAGTCATTTAAAGGAACGAGCTCTGTGACAAAAGTGCAGAGGAGCGTTTATTGAGCTTGGTTCGTGACACTGAGTCGGGGGTTTGGAGCCGGGCTACTAGAATCTAGTTGTCTCCCTCAGCACTTATTAGCTTGCAAGCTAATTAACCTCACTGCCTCAGTTTCCTCACCTGTCAGCGGAGAAAACTACCAGGGAGATTAGAAGAGTTAATCACATCAGTTGCTCAGAACTGTGCCTGGCACCTAGTCAACTTTAACAATTGTTAGTGATTATTAGCCACAATGTATGAGTCCACTTTGGGGGATGCAATTAAAAAGAAAAAAAAGGGGTAACATACGGGACTAAGGAGAGGTGGGGCTGAAAGGGGGAGATTAATCACTTCCTCATTATATTCTTACCATTGAAATGTAGCAGCTAATAGGGCCGATGTTCAGCAGGCAGACAACCTCCGGGCTACAGCAGTTGTTGAAATACTGAAATATTTTTGTACCAGTAGGTAAAGAATGTCCCCCACTATCCTGACCATCTTGGGCCATTTCCTAGGGTCTCCTTGTCCCTCCAGCCTTCCCCATGATCCAGCAGGCCAGGGGCTAATGCATTGGCTGCCGGGGTCTCTAGGTCCCTGCTCCAGCCTAAGGCTTAGGTCCCTTGTTCACCACACTTGTGTGTTCTGAATATCACCCCTAAAGACAGCAACGCATCACCTGGATTATTTTTTTAAATATATTTTTATTGCTTCTCAGAGAGAGAGGAAGGGAGAGGGGGAGAGAGAGAAACATTGGTGGGCTGCCTCCAGCACGCACCCTAACTGGGGATCGAACCCTTAACCTCGGCATGTGCCCTGACCGGGAATCGAACCAGCGACCTTTTGGGGCACGGGATGAAGCTCAACCACCTGAGCCACAATGGCCAGGGCTACTTGTGTAATTTTTGTTAATCAATAAGCTGTAACAGAGTATAACCGAAGCCTTCATTTCTGCGTCTCAGCGCTGCTGTGCTCACCAAAGCCGAAGCTGGCTTGTGTGATCTGCAGACGGCCACCTTCTCTCCCACCTGTCCTTCACTGGCAGTGAGATTCAAATTACTCTACCTGAAGTCAGCACGGTAAATAACTGAACCTGTGAAAGAGTATTAAAGAACTTAAAAAAAACACACCTTAAATATTCCCCACACAGGCTTTCACAGCAGCCTGCAGGGTGTCTTCCTGAAAGTCACTGCTCTGACTCTCTTGAGCCCCAGAAGTCTTTCAGAAGAATGCCAGGAAATAAATTCCTACCTGGTAATGCCTTATAATTTCTCGGTCTGGCTGCGGATGGACGCCAAGCCCAGGTTTGTACAAGTTGGAAAATAATAAAATGTCCCCAGCTTCAAATAAATAATGGTGCCAATGGCAGATTTTAATGCGCTACATCCCAGAATCCTGGGAAGACAAGAGTGAGCAGAAAGATTAGATAATAGGCCTGAAAGGGCAAAGCACGTTCTGCTAAGTTGGTTCTTTTAGGGGGGGGATGGGAGGAGAGTGGGCCAGAGCTGGGAAGCCTCTGTTTAAAAGCAGCAGCAATATAAATGGCAGACACTGTGTCAGCACTGAAAATATGTCCCAAGACTTCAGAGGCTGCTCTGAGGGGACCCATTGCACAGATGTGGGAACTGAGGTGCTTAGAGAAGTTAATGCTTTTGCCCACCGGTCTCAAAGGGCAAAGGGGTTTGAAAACAGATGCCTCTGTCACTGTTGTCCACATCAGTCCACTAAACAAGGCATTTCTGACTCCGGGGACATAGAAGAACAGCAGTGATGGTGAGAGAGGTAGGAATCAGGCTCATTTGCCAGAGCCCCAAGTTAAATATCAGCCTGTTTTCAGATGAAGTGATTTCTAGTTGATATCCAGTCTCAGTTCATCCAAGGCTGACTGATTTATCTGTTGACTTGGCAGGGCTTCACCTTCCCCAGCAGAGCACACGCACCCCTGCCTTGTTCTGGCCACATTTACCTGCTCTCTGCCATTGCCTGTGCGGCGAGTGAGCTTACAGATGATAGAGACGCTGCAGGGACACGAGGAGTTCCCACGGGCCCCTGCGATGTTAGACCGAAATGAAGGGAGGGAGGGAAGCTCTAGTGGGCACCTGCTGCTCATACATGCACTGTGAGTATATTTATACAGGGCAGCGATTCCCACCTCCTGAAGTAGAATGCAATGGTTAGGTAAATGTTATTTATACGCTTTTATTTTCTGGGAGAGGTTTTTCTGGGGATAACTTTTCTTACATTTTCAAAGGGACCTGTAGCCCCAAAGAGGGTACAAACTCACAGTAATTGGGGGGGAGTTTCTGAATCAAATGCAAGGACATGCATCTCCATTCAGCCCTTCTTTCATTGAATGCACATTTATTGAGATCCTGCAGTGGGGGAGTTGTGGCCGTGTGCAAGGACCATGATGGGGAACCAAAGGGTGCTCCTCATTTGTGGAGCTTGTATTTGAGTGAGGGAGTCAGACGCTAAAAGGTTCATTTGGTGGCTCATTAACACGATGGTGTTCATGGCTTCAAAACACAAGGACAGAGCAGTGAGGTTGACTTTCCTGGTCTAGTCTGGTTAGGGATGGAGCCCTAGAGTCTGCGACATTTCAGCTGGGCTCTGAGGCACAAGTAGTTGGGAGTTGAGAGTAGACTTGAGTAGAGTGCTCTAAATTCTGGCTACTCCAAGTGTGGTCCTCAGACCAGCGGCATCAGCATCTGGGAACTTGTTAGAAGTGCAGATTCTCAAACCCACGCTCCGAAGTGGTGAACAAGAGTCCAGGTTGTGTAACAAGACCCCCAGGCGATTAATATTTGCACTGAGGGTTGAGAACTACTGTTCTGAAGAGAAGGAACCGCATCTGAGGCACCATGAGGATCAGGTGTTCCTGAGACTCAGCGAGAAAGAGGTGGTGGTGATGGCAGAGGTGAGGCTGGAGAGAGGGGAACCACTGGATTCTTGTAGCCATGGCAAGCAAAGACTGAGCAATGGGGTCATACATATGTGTGTGTATATGCACACACACACACACACACACACACACAAATGCTTGCGGTTGCCCATCTTTCCTGCAACACATAAACACATATGTGCATTATCTCTTTTTCCTCATCTGTAAAATGGGGATCACACATCCTCCACTGCGGGGTCATTGGGACGCTTTAATGGACCATTGCCTATAATTCTAATATATCATAGGAAGCATTTAACGAATGAATTCACCTCTCGTTGATTCAACAAGGATTTGGCCTGGTCCTTCATTCTAAGCCCTGAAGCAGGAGCTGAAGATGTCGCAGTGAACGGGCAGGGATCCGTGGCCTCCTGGGGCGGTGATGACACATTGCAAAGTGCGGAGACAGCAGAAGTCCGAGGGGCTGTAGGAGTGTACGGGAGACGGATGACAGAACCCAGGGAGCTCGAGAGATGCCTCCTGGAGGAGGAGACGTCTGGGCTGGCCTGAAGGACGGGTTGGCCTTAGCTAGCCCAAGGAGGGGAGATGAAGGGGACAGACCCTGAGGGCCATTTACAATACCCAGAGCCAAAGGGGTTAGATATCTAGCATATGCTAAGAACTCCTATAAATTATAAAGAAAAAGGTAGGAAACCCAATAAAAGGATGAAAAAAACCCACATAGACATATAATTCAGATATGGAGAGACAATACCGTAGTTCTATGATATAGGAAGAGATGCACAAACTCTTTAATAACTAGAGAAATGCAAATTAAAATAATAAGATGCTCTCAATCCATCAGAATGGCAAAGCATTGGACAGGTGGCCAGCGGCTTCCTGTGAGAGTGTAAACTGGCAAAACCATCAGAAAAGTTATCTGGTCACGTGGGGGTGACCTTAGGCATGTGTCTGTCCTATTAACCTCTCTCCTAGGTAATGCCCCAGGGGAGCTCTCACTTAGATTTATAAGGGGATGAGTTTGTAACATCAGGTTTGTTTGTAATATTAAGAAGTTGGAGGCAACCCAGGTGTCCATGATTAGGCATTGAATAACTAAAATGTGATAAATGCACTTTACAATAAGTCATACAGCAGGAGGAAGTCACAGGTTAAATATATAGAAAGCAATGTGGGTAGATCTTAAAATAGTATAGAGTGAAGAAAGCCTCGGGCAGAGCTGTATAAAACAATGCCGTTTATGTTAATTAAAATCGCATTCACACTCAAAAGAACTCTGTATATTTTATGATGTTGACAAACACACATCAAATTCGTGAGAGAGGGAAATGACTTTGGGGACTAAGCGTATAGAGGCAGAAATAAATGAATACTGAAATAATACCAGGACCATGTATTGGCCAAGTACGAGGATACCCCACCGGCTAGGAAATAGGATTAACTCAGTGCAGTGCTCCTGAGATCCAATAATCAATCAATCAATCAATCAATCAAAAAAGAAACAAAAGAATGTGAATAAAATGTCTCAGGCCAAGGGATAAAAAGTACAATTCCCAGAGGAAAAGAGTATGTGATACATTCTGGGTCCGGAGAAACCTTCGGGAGGGCTGGGACAAGGAATGTAAGGCAGGGAGTGGTGCGTTCCAGGGTGTGCAGATCATGCAGACTCCCCAAAGCCATACTAAATAATCGAGATCTATACACATCATATGATTTCTTTCTTAACCTCCTTCTAAACTCTAGCGAGGAAAGAACAAGGCAGTCAGCTTGAGTCGGAGGCTGAGAGCATTCATTTGTATTCACGCGGTGTGTTTATGGAGTGTTAATGAAATAGGCTTTGGGATTCTTAGCACCCAAATCATGGATTTAATTTTTCCCCACTTTTAAACCAATTATGAGACAGTCATTGACATTTTCACCAGTAGCAACACCTAAGAGGCAGTGTGCAGAGTCACAGTATGTGACCTTGAACAAGGTCACCTAAACACTGAACAGGAGTTGCTTTAGTTTCCTTACCAGTAACAATAATAACAACCAACACAAGCATTTCCTACATCCAGTTACTATTGGAATTAAACAGGAATTCATTTTAAATCTTTACAATAACTGCATGAGGTAGGTATTATTCCAATTTTATATGAAAAACCAGCCAACATGGAGACAGAGATTTAAGTAACTTGCCCAAGGTCATTAACCGTTAGCAGATGCACCAGCTAAGGATGAAACTGAGGACTCTGTTCATAGCTGTTTAAGAGTCTATGCTGTGAACACCTCACTGCACTGATCTTCACTGCTTACTTCAAAGTTTGCAGCATTGGATGAGCTACTGCATATAGTGCATGTGGCACATTGGAACCCAGAAATCTAAAGCAAATAGTCTCTGGGCTATATACTGAAACTTGTACACATTTTGTTTGACCTGAATCATTAAAAAAATTGGTTTTGTTTTTTAGATTCCACATATAAGTGAAATCATAAAACAAAATAAACAAACAAACAAAACAGAAACAAACTCATAGGCACAGAGAACAAACTGATGGTTGCCAGATGGGAGGGAGTTTGGGTGAAAAAGGTAAAGGTATTAGGAAGTACAAATTGGCAGTTATAAAAATAGTCACAGAGAGTAAATTATAGCATATGGAATATAGTCAATAATATCGTAATAGCTATGTATGGTGCCAGGTGGGTACTAGACTTATCAGGGGGATCACATCATAAGATATACGTCTAACCACTATGCTGAACATATGAAACTAATATAATACTGAATGTCAACTGTAATTGAAAGATTTTTAAAAATTAAAAACATTTTTGGTATTAATAGTCTATATTTTGAAATCTGAAGATTTTACATAAAAATCCAGAATTCGGTTTTCTTGTGAAAAGTTGGAAAATTTTGCAAGACTGGTCTCCCATACCCTGTGGGAAAAAAACTGGGGAGCTGAGTAGCAGCTACGCATTTAGACAGGGCATATGCTTTCCAATTTTCCAAAGTCCCCACCACTCCCTAATGCACCAACATCATTTCTTTCATTCTAATGAACTGCCTAGATCTAACGGATTTTGATGTTACGACCCCAGTTCTAGGCAATAAATGGCCTAATCACTGAGAGGATGGGGCAGGCAGTCCAGGGTTATAAAAATCAGAAAGTTGACCCATCTCAAAATGTGAAACAAAATTAAAATCTTCCTGGAGATTACTTCCTCCCTGGTCTCAACTCTCATTGGTCATTCCTCTTTGGCCTTAATTTCCCTTCCTATAAAATAGCCAAGTGACACGGCAGTAAATATCATCAAAACATGAGCGCTGGAATTGTTCCTTCAGAAGCTGAACATTAGGCTTAGCTTTTCCAATAACTCCCTTTTCATTCAAATCTAATTACAAAATGATTTTTAATCATTGTAAAATAAATTCACTCTTCACGTCTGAAAATGTGAAAGCCCTAATTTAACAGCAGCAACCAAGGAAAAAATACCTTCTAATGGATTTGCACTAAGAAACAGAACATGGCCCGTGTTGTCAGATGTTCAATAATTTAACTGCAAATGAAGTGTGCAAAATACAATATTTGTGTCATAAACCACCCAGCTTGTCACATAATAGATTTTCGAAGAGCCACGTTTCACGACACTGAGCAATGCTATGTTGGAACAGTGGAGTAGCCAACTGAGGTTTATAGGTTCTGTTTGCTTATGCAGAAAGGGGCTGAGTCTCACTTCACCCAGTGGCAAGTAGCACAGAAATGCAATATTTCTCTGGACCCTGCCATTCGAAAGCAGAGGCTGGAATTCATCCATCCAACTGAATAATGTAACTCATGTCCAACTACCACTATCTTACAAGATGTGGTTTGGGTTACCTTCCCAAGTCTAGAAGGCTTTTGTGGTTCCTTTGATATCACTGACCATGGTAGGTGGAATAATGGTCCCCCCCTAAAGATGCCCATCTTTTAATCCCAGGGTCCTGTGAATATGTCAGGTGACATGGCGAAGGGGAATCGGGGTTGCAGAGGGAGTTACGTTGCTAACCAGCTGACCTTAAGCCATAGCGATCAGCCTGGGTTCTCCAGATGGGCCCAATATAATCACCAGGGGCCCTACAAGTGGAGGAGAAGACAAAGGAGAAGAGGCAGAGAAGAGGTGACTATGGAAGGACGGAGTGATGTGATGTTAGGAGGACATGAGCTTCCATTGCTGACTTTGAAGGTGGAGGAAGGGGCTGTGAGCCAGGGAATGCTGGCAGCCTCTAGAAGCTGCAAGAGCTCAGGAAACGGACTCTCCTCCAAAGGCTCCAGAAGGAACACCTTGCTCTTAGCCTAGTGAGATTTCTTCCAGACTTCTGACCTACATAGAACTGTAAGATAATAGATTTGTGTTGTTCAAGTCACGTAGCTGGAGGTAAGTTGTTACAGCCCCAATAGAAAACTAATATACTGACACCAAAAACATGCCCATAGGAAGAATAAAAGAGGAACTGGCATGCAGGTCTTTCACTCAAAATTAGTAGACTAGGATACAAACAAATGACATTACCCCGTTTCTTCAATTTTGCAATGCAGATTTGTTGTTTTTCAAATTTTAACATTTCTCAAATCAGGATGTATCTCACAATTGAAGAATGCAGTTAATAGAGATCGCCCCCCAAAAAAACTGAAAGCTGTTATTAAATAGATTGGGTATTTTACAGTCTCCAGCACCCTAAAATCATACGGAGATTTGTCGATTCAAGAAGCGAGTGGGTGGAATTCAATTGCACAAATATTGATTGAGTATCTTGTTAGTGTAAAGCAGGCTTCTAGGCAGCAAGGTGGACTAGACATGAAAAGAGAACCATTCCTGTTTCCAAGATTTTTACGGACAAATGGAACAATGACCTATGCATAATAAATTATACTAAAACTCACACTGATGTTATGATTAAGGTTCCAAACACAAAAGGCTATGAGGTCAGGAACCACATCTGGTTAGGGCACCTCCAAGTTCCCTGCATCTAGTATAGGGCCCAGCAGAGAGATGGTACTCCTTTGACTGACTGTATGAGTATTTGCCATGCACTATCTCAATTTTTTACCACATGGATTATATTGTGTCTCCATTTCACTGCTAACGAAACTGAGGCTTAGAGAGAGTAATTAATTTGCCCAAAGTCATGTAGTTACTAACAACTTAGACCAGGGTTTCTCAGCCTCAGCACTACTGATACTTTGGGCTAGATAATTCTTTGTTGGGGGTGGGGGGCCACACTCTGTGCATTGTGGTATGTTTAAGAACATCCACGGCCTCCAGTCATCGGATGCCAGTGGCACACTCCTCTCTACTTATGACAACCAAAAATGCCTTCAGACACTGACAAATGTTCCCTAGTCATAGGGGGACAAAATTACTCCCATTTAAGAACCACTGGCTTAAAGAAAAGGACATTAACATTAAAGATGTGTGGTGTTAAAACATGTCCACAAAATCTTTGATGCTCTTGCTTTTAAGAATTAGAGAACTCTTCCTATCCTCTTGAGTATGGGGAAAACTTAGCGATGTGCTTCTAATAAGTGGGATATGGTTGATGTAATTGGGGCCTACAAGATTAGGTCACAGAAAGCATTCTGGCTTCCTCTTTGTTCTCTCTGTTGAATTACTTGCTCTTGGGAGAGTCTACTGTGAGACCATGAGCACACATAAGCAGCCCCGTGGAGAAGTCTACACTGTGAGGGCTGAGGCCTCCTGCCGACAGCCGGTGAGGAGCTGAGGCAACCAGTCAATTGCTATGGAGTGAGCCACCTTGGAATTAGGTATTAGATTTCCCCAGCCCCAGTCAAGCCTTCGGATGACTGAACCCTCAGCCGAGCCGGCCCCACTCCTAGATTCTTGATAATAAATATCAAGGTAATAAGTGTTTGTATTCTAAGATGCTAAGCTATGGAGTATTTTTTATGCTGCATTAGATAACGAATATGAAATAACTGACATGTTGAGGGAAGGAGTAAATGGTCTAGAATGGCTGGTATTTGGGGTGCATGGCAGACAGGAGGAAAAGAAGGCAAAGGAGAGAAATAGGAAGGGCAGAGAATGACGAAATTGCAAAGGACCTTGAAATGCATGCTCAGGAACTTGACCTACATTCTGATGGTGGCCTAGGGGCCATAATGGGCCAACAAGACTTGTGCATTTTTCATCTCTAATAACGCAAATCTGGGCCCTCTTCTGGTCGACTTCTCATTGCTTTAAGCAAAAAGGACAATCATTTAGTAAAGCAGAGAGGGCCCTTCATTCTCCTGCCTAATAGGTCAGCCTCATCTTCTGTTGCTCTGGTATTATCCCCATCCCAACACACACACACACACACACACGACACTCCTTCCACGCTTTGCTTCTCTTACATACTGGGTGGGTGCTCTTGTGCTTTTATGGGCTTGCCCTTGTCCTGGATGCCTCTCTCGTCTCTGCCGTTTGGCCCACCTAGACTAGGTGTCCCTTTGTTGGAAGCTCTTTCTATCCTTCCCAGTCTGGGTAACTGTCTTCCCATATGCTCCCGCACCCCACACGCATGCAGGCGTTCCCGAATAAATGGACTACTCTTTGTCCATTACTGTAATTCTCTCCCCCACCTAGACTTGAGCTCCGCAGGTTCACTGGCTGCATTCTGTTTTAAATCTCTGCAGACGGTAGGTTTCTAATACATGTTTCTAAAACCAATGAATGGCTACGTGACCATCGGGTTTTACTAACTTCTACGCCTGGCGAAATCCAGACTTCTCTGTCGTTTGGTAGCCGGGTGATTTGTCTTTAAAGGATTCTGAAGAAAAATAAGTCCAATATTAAGGAGTCTTATCTTGCCCCATGGATGTATGTACCTTGTGTTCAAGCTGGACATAAACATGGATATAGCAATAGCGGGTCCCATTCTTTGCCACAAATCACCAGGCTGGTTCCCTCCGAGCAGCACAAGAGGCATTACCCTCACTTTGAAACATGACCTAATTTACTGGCTCATGGGCAGAAACCCTGAGATGTTGGTCCCTTTCCACCAATGTCCCCAATCTTTCTTCATATGACAGGGCCAAAGAAGTATCCATAATCCCGATCATTTTCAAACAGTTTGTTCCTGTTTGCAGCCCGTTAACCGTTTGTTGTGGAGTCGCTTTGTTCTGGGGAGCTGGGTTTGGCTTTAGGATGTAGCTGGGGCGGAGGTGAGCACCTGAGGTGCCTCGGACCTATAGGGGCAAATTTGAGAATTAGGTGGGATGGAGGTCAGCAAACCACAGTCCGCAGGCCAGCGCCAGCTCTATTTTTCATGGCCCTTGTGCTGCTTATGATTTTTACATCTTTTAATGGCTACATTCTAAGTGGTTATATAAGTAGCTATGTAATTTCTACACTTTTGCCTCTTGGCTTGTAAAACCTAAAATATTTACCACATCCCGCATTTACTACATATGGCCATTTAAGAAAAAGTTTGCCTATCCCAGAGGTAGAAGGAGAGAGGAAGAATCCCCAGAGATGAAATCTGGAGAAGAGATATGTCACGTGTGGATTCTTAAGCTGCTCACAGTGGGGTGCACCACGCACTGCTCTCCTCTGCGTCCCCTGGGGAAACTGTGTTGCATCCGTATTGACTAATAAGGCTTGCGAGTCACGGGTTCTTCAGGAGAGAACAAGGTGTGCGTGGGGAAGGTGCTCTACTTATACATCTGAAAACAGAGACAGGACGTGCAGAAGCAGAGCCAGCGGCCGGAGCGAGCCAGCACCTGGTCCCTTGCACCTCCCTGTTCTTCCCTGTTTATGGCTTTTACGTCTCAGGCCAGGCCTGGGAGGAATGACACAAACTCATCACCTTCGTCTCTTCCCACCGCTAATGAGCTCCAGCTCACGGGCTGGCACGGCACTGTCCTTCCAGGGGACGTGTCCCGCCTTCCCCTGATCACGGCGCTCCCGCCCGCAGCCCATCAGTCGGGTGCGCAGACCCGTCTGGCGGGGAGAGAGCCCCCTTACCCACCAGGGGGCCGTAATGCCTGGCAATCATGTTGGCTTTTCCCGACTTAATGTTTTCTCCTCAGTCCCTCCTGCCCCAATGGGGAGCGTGCGGATGCTATTTTAAGACAACCTTTAGTACCAAAATACCACTTTGAGACACTCGTGTCCTTCCTTCCAATAATCCCTTTGTTTAAAGCATAAAGAACTTATCAGGGAGGAGAGCCGTGGCTTCCTATGGGAAGCCGCCCAAAGGGCAGTGTGGAGATTCTTGCAGGATCTCTGCCTGCCCCCTCCCCCCCGGCCTCAGTGCTTTCCAAGGTATAAGACTGAGGGCAAGAAAGGGTCTTTTCCTACTCGGTTTCTCATTTTCATCTTTATAGTCTGGGGACTAAGGGGAGGGGTCACCAGGCACCCAGGTGTCATGTGATGGAGCAGCCGGGTGAGAGGACAGGCCAACTGGACACTCAGCCTGGTCACAGATACAGAGCTGGAGAACATGAAAAGCAAAAGAGGAGAAAAAGCAGTGGAAATAGATTTTCCTACAATGGCAAAGGTAACCGGGGCTATAGATGAACGTAGCGTGTGGGGTGGGTGTCTAGTGACATCATACAAACTCGTAGATATTTGGGAGAATGAATTATGAACACAGCTCCCCCCCAAAGCTTGAGGTCTCATTTCCATCACTGTATCCTGCCCTTCTAATGATTGCAAATATTCATTAAATGCTAACTATGTGCCGTGTACAATGCTAATCCATTTACAAGATTCAGCTCATTTACTGCAGACAAAAATCCCACAGTGTGGGGACTGTTGTTACCCCGTGTTTACAGAAGAGCAAACCGAAGTTCAGAGAGGTTCAGCCGCTTGCCTGCCGTGACATAGCTTAAGAGAGGCAGGGCTGGGACTCACACCCGGCCTGACCCCAGGACCTGAGCTCAGGGCCTCTCCTCCAGATCGGCTCTCCCAAGGAGTTTGCTCCAGGATCGTCGCCGGGCCAGCGGGGCACTGGCATATGCTTTGGAGAAACCAACTCCCATAGACAGCTGTCTAGATGGTGTTGATATTATAAATGGTATTATGAAAAATAAGGATACGGCTTATAAATCAGGCAAAGGGAAGTTATGGTTCTTCTGGACACTCTAATCTATCTCCCTGTAATTGCCTGTGTATGAAATGCCTGCGCGAGGTTATGGGAGAATTCCCCGCTCCGTCTGCGAAGGTAAGATTGCAGTTTTAGCAACCCTTGTTACACAAAACAGAGCAATCTGTTCTACTCTGGCATTCTCACATCCCTGGCTTGCCAAAGCGATGGAGGCAGGGCCGGGGAAGAAACTGTCCACTTTCCTGTTCAAAAGGAGAATAAGAAGGGTTAACCGGGAAGCATTTTTCTGGGCGGTGATGGCTCTTTCCTCTAACCATCCTAAGGAAGCAATCTTGGGGATACTTAAGGAGAAAACCACAGCTCCATTTCTTTAAATCATCTTTAACCTTCAGTTCTAGAAGCCCTAATTAAAAATCAATTCTGTTTTTTTTTTGGTAGTAAATCTGACAGTAATTCAATCTCTAATGGCAGCAGCAAGATAAATACTATGTCAGGTAAACTCAGCAGGAAAAATGACATTTTCATTGGCAATTTACTGGGTGTGAAATTTCTACCATGATAAAACATTCCTCAACAATACAGGGCAACCATCCCCTTAGGGCAACCTGTTCTACTAATGAATGAGGGACGCTAGGGGGATTCAATGTCTACTGCCCAAATTATTTTAGTGTTCACAGCAGAGGTATTTTGTATGCACCTTGCACTGAGAAAATAAGTCAGGACCTAAAACAATAAACAAGCTGACATAACAAGATGATTGCAGCCTATTGCAGCCCAGGAAAATCTAATCTGGTCTCCTAACAGCATCACAATCTTTATTGTGACTGTATGGGTCCCAATTCATCAGCCCGTTTTGGCAAGCTGTCCCTGCCAGTGATCATTCACTTTCAGGGGAGCCTCTGAACAGGTATCATCGACTTTAGAGTCTGGCAATTTCATCCCTGTTCTGCATCCCTCTATCAAGTTTCTTTGGCAGTCTCTGAAGCAGTTTGGGAGAGAAAAATTTGGCCTGTACATGCTGGACCTCCAGAGAGACTCTGGGGGGATGGAAAAAAGGAAGGCAAATAAAATTCTCCAGCTCAATGCAGAGAGAGAAGAAAATACAGGTGTCACATCTCGTCCCTGCTAAAATCTGGACGATGTTTCCAGTGATTTGTCAGATCGAGGTAGCACAGAGAAGCATTAGGACTGAAAAGGAAGGAGAGAAAAGGCGCTCATATTTACTAAGGGCCTACTCTATGCCCAGGCCTTCAAACTTATTTTCTCATTTAAATCTTACATCAAGCCCACGATATTGGTACAGCTATGGATCCCTTTTCCAGATGACAAAACTGAGGCATAAAATAGATAAGTAATCCATGCACAGCAAAGACTTCTAAATAAGATTATTTAAATAGCAGTTTTCAAGATTTTTTAAAATCAAGGTAATAAAATCGGCATAACATAAAATTAACCACTTATAGGGCATAATTCAGTGGTATTTAGTACATTCACAGGGTTGGGCAACCATAGCTGCTGACCATGGAATACTATGCAGCTGTAAAAAAGAAGGATCCCTTATCCTTTAGGACAGCATGGAGGGACCTGGAGAGTATTATGCTAAGAGAAACAAGCCAGTCAGAGACAGACAAGTGTCACATGATCTTACTCATATGTGGAATCTAAAGAACAAAATAAACTGATGAACAAAATAGATCAAGAGACATAGAAGCATGGAACAGACTGAGGGATCTCAGAGGGAAGGCAGGGGTGGGGGAGTGGGTGGGGAGAGATTAATCAGGGAACTTATATGCATAACCCTTGGACATGGACAATAGTGTGGAGAAGGCCTGGGAGCAGCGCCAATGCGGGATGGAGGGGATCAAAGGGGGGAAAAAAAGGAGACATCTGTAATACTTTCAACAATAAAGATAAATTTTAAAACAACACAACAAAGCACTTTCATCACACCCAATGAAACCTGTGTCTGCGGAGCAGTCCCTCCCATTCACCTGCCCCCAGCTTCTGGGTCCACTAGTCTGCTTTGTGTCTCTATAGATTTTTTAAAAAAGCAGTGGAACCCTAACTGACAAAATAAGAGAAAGTAGAGATGCTAACTGAAGTTGGGACAGCATCTTGGAGCTTCAACCTTCCCAGACTCCAGTGGGGACCCCAGGGGCCCTGCTCCATCCAGAGCCTCTGGGCTCTAGAGATTATGGGGGATTCCTGGGAAAATCTTCTCTAAAGGGCTCTGTCACTGCACCATAATTATTTGTTTGTCCTTTTCACAGGAACAGATGAGATCATCAGACCATAGGAATATTTCTAAGCAGAGATATAACAAGGCCTCTGTGTCCCTGCTGAGTGGCGGCCTGCACATCTCCACGGGGCACTAAGTGATACACGTGCAGACCCTGGTCAAAGTCCCGTGTTTAGGAATCCTGCTTGGTTGCTTTGCTTGTTATGTACATCCCCGGAGACAGGTGGAGAAGGCACTTTACACTTTGGCTCTCAGATAAGACAGAAGGAAGATGTAATTGGAGTTTACCACGGACTCATAATTTCAGCTGCAGAAAATAACAGGAGCGTCAGAATACAGCCCTCCCTTCAGCTGGAATATTTCCTGACATTCCAACCAGTAGGCTCTGGAGTCGAAGCTGGTGCAACCCCGTATGATTTCCATCTGTCCTCATTAATGGTGAGTTGGAGTCATTCACATAGCCAGCGTGTTAATCACTTGGCATGCTGTACCCATCCCATCTCTCAAGGGGCTTCCAAGAGCCTGCTGAGTGGGTAATGAGCCTTTTGGTTCTGCCCCTTGATTGTGCCCATCAAAGCCCAATGAGACAGGAGCAGGAGCTTGCAGCAAAGAAAGTAAGGGTTTACTAGTTGAGGAAGTGGCCCAGGCCTGGAGTCACAGGTGAGCCAATGCTCAAAGACCTGGCTCCCAGATGACTTCCAGGGGATAGAAGGTTATATAGGGGGAAAAATCATTAATCATGGTAACTATAGAGTTAGGGTCATGGTCTGGGTTGTGGTCTCTACTGATTGGTTATTGCATCTGGTCCTGATGTCAGCCGTGGCTTCGTTTCATTGCATCTGGCCCTGATGTCAACCATGGCATCGTTTCATCTGGTTTTGCCACTTTTCTGGGCCTGGAGCTGAAACACAACTGGGGTCTAGATGTTGTCTCTAGTTTGACTGAAACTCTGTCTCTATGGTCAATAAAACCAAGGCTTTGTTCCTAAGATTATGTGATGCCAACCAGAACCTCATTGTCCTGAGGGCTATTGATGAAGGGAGTGATCGTGCAAGGGTAAACGAGACGGGTGAGTCAGGGTGCAGGATGAAGCCAGTTTGAAAAAAAAGGAAAGTGCAAAAAAGGTCATATTAAAAAAAAATGGAGTTTCTGCATGGTTAGAGTTCGGCCAAGGACAGACATGGAATCTAAGTCTGTTTGAGATAATTATGGCATCACTCTGGGACTGAGAATGTGGTTTGAGAGCTCTGTGCAGTTGCTGTTGGGCCTTTGCATGAAGAGCCACACAATTCTGAGGATGGCCTGGCTCAAAAAGACACACCTGATACACACAGAGAGAGAAAGTTTAGAATGATGCAGATAAGCTCTCAGAAAGATGCAGAAGAGAGAGACATGTGTGCCCCATTCAGCCACTCCCCTACGATGAAGGTCTGCACCTGGTCTCCGGGATTTCCAGTTCCAGGTCCCTGGGAGACATGGCTGAAATTCCTGCCCTTGGAACCTGTGTGATGTCGCATTGTCTTAGCCACAGTTCCTTTGGTTACAAGTGCCAGAAACACAGCTCAAACTTGCTCAAGCACCAGGGGACTGTATTGGTCGACAAAGCTGCAGCGTCCTGGCAGGGCTGCAGGTGCTCAGACAATGTCATCAGCATTCCCTTTACCCACCTTGTGTCTGCTTTCCTCGGGGCTGGCTTCATTCTCAGGTGGGCTCACTGAAAAGCTCCCAGAAGTTCTGGCTTAGTAACTGCGATGAGAGTACCCCACATTCCCAGTAGATTTAGAAAAATTGAGGGGGTAATGCTCATTGGACAGTTTAGGTCACACAACCGCCAAGGAACCAAGACCCTGGGTGGAACGTGCTCACTAGCCGATCCGTCCTTAGAACTCGCTGTGGAGCGGCATCAGCGCCTCCAAGCCATGAGGACTAAGGGAAAGAAAGCGGAGCAGATTTTAGGGTGCGGTTCCCAGAACATGGGTGCCGGGCAGGCAGTAACAGGCAGCCTCTGCTATAGCCCAGCCTCTCTTCAAAGAAAAGTGGTTTCATGTTAGTCAGAGCAGGTTTCTGTTCCTTGTCGCCAGATCTGGACAAAATATCAAGAAAGATGTATGGGGAATAAAGTTGAATGAGATAGATTTCAGCCGTCAGGGACCTTACTTTTCTATAAGGAAGATGAACCCAGTGTGTGCAAACTGGACATCACAAGTCAACTTGTTCCAAGGGTACCGAGAACCCCAGGATTTCAAAGGCAGTGATACTGGCTGAGGTAAGCAGGAAGTTTCTTAGCGTATTTATTTGGCTTGGGGCTTAAGCAAAAAATGGTTAGAGTCTCGAATAGATAGGGGCAATATTTCCAGTTAAAGAAAACGGCTTCATCAAACACCTAGAGGCTGAAAAGTACAAGGTTGAAAGAGAGATGATTAGCTTACCCTTTAACTAGCTCTTACCTCTGTTTCCCCCCAGCTCTACCATCTCACCTGGCCAGACTCCTAAAACATCCACTTTTGCTCCATTCCAAGCCAGTCTCCGCTTGCCAGCTAGAACATTTTTTTTTTTAAGATGCAAATGGTCACAATGACACCCTCCTTGCCTCTCAATAAGCTTTCCATCGCTCTGATGATCTAGATTAAAATTCCTCTCCAGTCTTCTCTCTTTGCACTCCAGCCCACCTGTCTTCTAAGTTAAATGAATTCTCCAAAGCTTCAGCTATGCTGGGGAGGCCACCTGAAACGCTGCTCACATCCCCCACCCCTTCAAGGTGATTACTTTACGTCTTTCCTTCAGGTCTCTACCTAACGATGACCACTCCTGCCAGGCTACTTCAGATCTCCCTGTGACGCACACCCAGTGTCACCCTATGTTTATTTTCATTGCCCTAATTTCAGTGAGTAAATAAACCTTTATTGGTGTGATTATTGTATCGATGACTTTCTTTAACACCAAGGTTTCTCAGCCTTGGATCTATTGACGTTTTGGGCGAGATAATTCTTTGTTGTGTGTTGAGGAAGGGACCGCCCTGTGCACTGTAGGAGACTGAGCGGCATCCCTGGTCCCTCGCTAGACGCTGGGAGCACCCTGCTCTACAGTCTACTGTACTACAGACTCCAGGGAGAAAGAAGGCCGTCCAATGCCGGCGAAGGCAGATGTGTGGTTCTCAATTCCAACTGCCCTTTAGAATCGCTTTAGGGAGCTTTTAAAAATTATGATGCACGATCTGACCCAATACTAAGTAAACAGGAATCTCTGAGGAGGTGGGGTAGAAGACTGAGGTCTAGGCATCCATAAAAAAAAAAAGTCAGGTCTTTTGTACAGCTGGGCTTGATAATCACAGAATAGGTGTCCTCTTGTTGAAATCTTTCTGGCAATAGGAAGTCGGCGAAGATTTCAGAACACGGATGCTTCAAGTTCAAAGTGGCGTTTTAAGAAGCTGAGGGGGCCATCCGGCACAGAAGGGACTGGAAGGAGGCGCTCCAGGAACCAAATGCATTCTATTTAAAAAACGGGAGGTGATGAGAAATGGAAACCACAAACCCCGCTGACTCTCCGTGGGAGTAGACCAGCTGGGTGAAGGCCGGCGACATGTGCAGGGGCTGCCTTTGCTAATACGACAGCCACGTGCCTGTTGTTCTGTAGTTAAGTAAGGGAGGCAGACGGGGAAAGCAGTTACTAACGTGGTGTTACAGAGGCCACGCACAGGGAGCCCAGGAGCATGGAGTAGGCCCCGCACCTGGTCTTGGGGTTGGAAAACACCTCTCAGGGGAAGTCACCTTTCCTTGAGGACGTCCAGGCTGATGGGGGTGGGTGGGAGAGGGAGAGGGAGAGGGAAGGTAACTGGGAAAATATAACTGCATTAGGGTGAAGCGAGCAAACTGGACAGTGACAGGTGAGACAAGAGAAGCCTTGGGTGATTGTGGAGGTCCTCGTAAGCCCCACTCACGGTTTTAGATCTTATTCTAGGAGTCAGAATGAGCCACGGAGAGAAGGGATTTAAGCAAAGTAGCAGCACCATACAGATTTGCACTTTTTTTTCCAGATCTCACATCTGATCTGGGGTGCAAAACAGAAACGTGAATGAAGGAAGAAGCCAGCGAATTTTTCCAAGGTGTTGAACCCGCCTGAGTGGGAAGGAGAATGGCCGTATTAGCAGCAATGGGGAAAAGAAATCAGCTACCGAAATTATGGGACACAAGGTATTGGAACATTTTCTTCTGTTATTTTGTAAAATCTTTGGGTCCCTGGCACAGAGTCCCCGTGTTGGGAAGAGCGAAGGAGAACCTCCTATCATTATAGGCCCTGCAGACCATGGCTGGAGCCCTCCTTGCCTGCAGGTGCTCCTGCTTCAGTCAGAAACTCGTGTTTGGATTGAACAAACCAGGACTCCCTTCAACTCCGGGCATTCAAGATCCCCCCCAGGCAGTCTGTCTTTGTCCCCAAAGAATCTCAACAAGGAAAGACCATGGAGTGTGGAGCCAGACCAATCCAACTTCAAACCCCTGTCCCACCACTGACCGGCTGGACAATTTCCTTAACTAAGTCAGTTTCCTCATCGACAAACTCAGGAGGCCAGTATTTCCATCTGGTTATGAGGATCCAACGACATGTAGAGCGTGGACAATGCCTGGGAAGGTGGTGGGCAGTCGATAAAGGCCGATTTCCCTTCCTCTCTGAATGGAAGCATCAGACTATGTGGATTCAACACCAGCTGAAGCTATTCACTGCCACAAACAGTTGCACCGCGAACAGCCACTTCCCCAACGGAGCATGAATTCAAAGCAGTACAGTGGGGAAAGGCTGACTTGAAAAGCTCTTTCCATTTGCTTAGGGGATGAGTGTTGACAGGGTGGAGAGAAAAATTCAGGATTCCAGGCAATAGAACTATTTGAATAACGGCAGAGCCAGAACATCTGTAGCAGGTCAATAGACACTCTCGTCTCTCCCTGGTAAACGCTCCATCTTGAGCTTCTCTGACTTCGGCATCCTTTTTGTCACGGAGCACCTCTGGTCTGTTTCTCTTAGAGGCGCACTGAATGCGTTTGGAGACGAATGTTGCTTTACTAAGATCAAGGGCCTGGCGTTCGTGATTTACAGCGTGGTGGTCCCTGCCTGCCTGCCTCACGCTACGCACAGAGCTGAGAAATCGCGCAAAGGAGATGAACTCACCTTGACACCTGGCCTGTGACTCTCCTGACAGACACGCAGGGAACTGTAAGGATGCTGAGGAACCTCAGGAAGGGATGGAGCCACGGAAAAGGCCGAAGTGCAGGCGGCCTGGGGAACTGCAAAGCTGAGGATTCACGCGGCCTGTGATTCCTTTTCTATGTCTTTCAGGGTTTGTCTCCTTACCCTTTTCTCTCACTAGAAACGGGGTTTGGCTCCACAGCAGAAAACCGTGGCCTCTGATAGCTCCTGAGTTTCCTACTTAAAGGTGCCGGTCCTCTGAGGGATCCTGAGCTCACTCCCCCGACGCCAGGCCAACTGCCCTAATGAATGGACTCGCCGGCTTCTTCTTGGGCCAAGCGGCTGTTTCCCCGTCCAGGGTGCTGGACTGTGATTGGGCCATTCTGGGCCAGATGCCTACACCCGGACCAACGAACGGGGGCTGGAGATGAAAGGAAACCAGACAGATGTTATGTAGGCGGAGGGGCAGGCTCCAGAACAGGCGCCAGGACAGACAAAGCCTGGGCGAACCAGACCCTTCTCTGCCAGGAGTAAAAGCTCACTCACTCATCTCCTCCTCCGTTATGCAGTCATTTCATTCAAACACCCAGCACTCAGGAAAGCACCACCTGCCGGGCGTGCTAAAGTCTGGGTTTGCTGCGGAGCAAAGCGTCCCCCCTCCTGCTGCTGCTGCGTTTATTTCTAACACACAGAGGCTTTCCCTCTCACCCTTCAATGCCGCCGCTGGAGAGGCCCTCAGCCCCGTCGGGCGGCGCGCAGGAGGCTTGTCGACCACTTCACGCCAGGTGCTGCGCCTGTTGAGAAATCCATTCTCTCTGAAACATCCAGCAGCAGACAGATGAATGCCACACTGCTCTTCCCAATCTCCACACACACACGCACACACACACACACACGCATCCCCCAGGACGCCCTTCTAGACACTGAGAAATCGCTTGGTTTTTCTCTAGGGAATAAAACAGTTTGCGGGCCACCTTCACCCTATGGTATTGACTTGCCTACTATGGGGAGACCTACAGTACAAAGAAAGCTGAACTCGAGTCTGGTACAAACTCACTGGGTTTCCCCAAATAAGAGTCACCCTCTTTGTCTGGAGTTTTGTCATCTGGAACGTGAAGAGCCGCAATATGAGGTGAAATCCTTGCAATCGTTTTGGGAGAGGAAAAAAAAAAACAGGTCCTAAAATTCTCAAAACTCAGGCCTTATAAAGAAATCTTCCCCTGACCTTCCGGGTTGTGCTGGGGGAGGAGGGCGGCCAATTTCTTTCCTTTTCTGTTTTCTGTTGCAGTTCTGCGCTGTAGTCCCAGACTACCTCTCTGTGTTCCCTGCCACATTGTCATTTCCGGAACACGGAGACCCGCCCTCATGCATTTTATTCCAAACGCTCAGCACAGACCTGGTACAGACTAGACACTCAGTGTTTACCGAACAGGTGGGTGGATGATGAATGGCACATTGCGTTGGCCAGCCTCGTGTCCACGGAGCTGCCGTATCCCGCTTTAAGCAAAACAGTGAGGTCGTTGACTTCTGCATCGTTAGTTTGCAGATTGGAGAACTCAAGCTGTCAGGTCACAGGAGCCACCAGAAGGCACATCACCTTAGAGGTTCTCCTGAGCTGCATTCATAGAAAATCCTAGTCTAATGAATATAGCAGAGAGCCAAGCACAGAATGCTCAACCCAGCGTGAATGGGAGCAGTGCAAGCTGCTCAGACACTTTTTTTTAACTTTATTTTTATTGTTCACATTATTACAGATGTCCCCACCCCCACCCCCTTTACTCAGCTCCACCCAGCCCCTACACCCCTTCCCTCTGGCCATCACCACACTGTTGTCCGGGTCCGTGGGTTACGAATATATGTTCTTTGGCTAATCCCTTCACTTTCTTTCTCCCAGCCCCCCTTCTCCCCTCCCCTCTGACAGCTGTCAGTCTGCTCCATGCCTCTGTTTCTATTTTATTCATCAGTTCATTAGATTCCAAATCTTGGTAACACTTACCAATTGCTGAGCCCTCACTATGTGTCAGGCACCATCTAAGAGCTTTGAAAACATTGTCTACGCAAGTGGTTCTCAAGCAGGGTGATTTGGCAACCTTTGGACCTAATTTTGACTGTCTCTCTGGAAGGGGTTTGCTGCTGGCATCTCGTGGGTAGAGGCCAGGGATTCCGATAAGCATCTTACATTACACAGGACAGGTCCCCACAGCAAAGAACGGGCCAGCCCCAAATGTCAATGGTGCTAAGGTTAAGAAATCCTGATCTAACTTAATCCCTTCTACACCCCCATTATTACCTAAAAATTGTTATTACTATTATTACTACTTTCCTGATTGTATAGGAGAGGAAACCAAGGAATACGTACTTTGTTCAAGTAATGGAAGTGGGATTTGAACCTCAGTCTCTTGGGTCTAAACCCTATGTTCTCACGGTCCATCCCATAACTCTTGGCGGGTCTTACCTACAACGTAAAACTAAACAGGGAACTTTATACTTACAGCCCTAAACCTACTTAATATGCTGGGACCGAAAATCCCGCTGCTCCAACATCAGTTTTACGTAGTTTCATATGAGAAACTAAAGACATTACTTTGGCCAGAGCTGGGAGTATCTTTAAATTGAATCCAGTTCCCCCTATTGAAACATAATAACTTTTAAAGTAATCTAGTGTCTTCATTACTGGTGCTACATCCAGTTGTCGAAATCTCTTTTGAGTTGGTAGTTAAAAGGCCCAGGCACACATTCGTGACGTTACTGTTGCTGGCTAAAATGCTTAGCAACAACACAAACATCACTCAGAATCAAATTATCAGATGTACCGACAAGATGCTCCTCGATTTAATAGTGCGGTAAATGATGGCTCTGAGATGTTCTTTGAAGCTGCCGAGGCCAATGTGAAAGCTAATTCAATTCTCAAATGAATAAGTGAGAAACTGTTCTTATAAACCTGATATTGCCAGAGACGGGGCCAGAGCATGCTGCCGACTTGTGTGGGGGAGCAGAGAAGAGCGGGATTTCGTTTATTTTATTTCTGACAATAAAGGGCTGGGCTCTGGGACCACGCAGGGTTGACCTTGGGTCCTGAGGGGAGAACTTCAGTGGGAGCGAGGGCTCATTTCCGATTCAGCCAAGAGGGATGCTTACTGTACCCTCAGTTCCCCTTGGAGATACCTGAGAGAGGAAGGGGCCTCTGAAGGAGCCTCCTGGGCCTTGGGGAAATCAGGTCTCTGTTTATTAGACTTTGAGAGTGCAAAATCATGTTCCCTGGGAGAAAGGAGATCTCGGATCACCTAGGCCAGTGGCTTTCCAACTGCTTAGCAGGGCCCTAGGTAAGGGTAAGGGGTAGGAAAATTGGGAAACGATTCACAGCCTGACATTTGCTTTAATTTATATATAAATGGCATAGGGGTAAGATATTATTTAGGGATGAAAGTCTTTCGTTGCTAAAAGTCATGAGCCCCACTAGTCTACTCAGAACAGGAAAGAGAGGCCCCAAGGCCACATGACCAGTCAGGGGCTGAACTCCAATATACCAATTCTCTGACATCATCTGGGTGTCCAACAACTCAGTTCGATTTGGATACTGACTCCCTGGGATTAGTGTCAAAGTCCACACGTTGTGGGGCTCAGTGCCACAAGACTTCCTCCACTTCAGACGCCAGTCACAAGGCCCAGGAGCCACCCACACTTCTGCCTGACCAACGTGGCTATACAATCTGGGGTTCCCATGATCCCCCCAAGGTTTGATAATTAGCTGGAAGGACTCAGAACTCAGGAAGCACTCTACCTGTGATTGTAGTTTTATTATAAAGGACACAAATGGGCAGCCAGATGACAAGATTTGGAAGGGCCCTGAGTGCAGGAGCGTCTTTCCCCGTGGAGTCTGGGTGCACCACCCTGACTGCATCCTCAGTGTTCAACCAGAAGCTCCCTGAGCCGCGGCGCCCAGAGTTTCTGCCAAGGCTCCGTTACAGAGGTGTGGTCGATTAAACGAACCACCGACCAACCGAGCTCAGTCTCCAGCTGTTCTTTCCCAAGAGGTCTGGGCAAGCCTGAGGCTGAAAGTTCCAACCCTTTGATCACTTCTTTCTGGGGTGGCCAGACCCACCCTGGGAACTGTCTAAGGGTCCACCCCGAGTCACCTCATTAGCATAAACTCGGGTGTGGTCCGGAGGGGCTCCTTATGAGTAACAACGACACTCCATCACTCAGAAAATGCCAAAGGTTTTCAGGGCTCTGTGCCAGGAAACAGGGACAAAGGCCAGATGTTTCTTTTTGTTAGTCATATCTCGAGGGCCAAAATTGACACCACAGCCCCTGCTGTCTCTGTGACCCCAGCATGGGGGCGGGCTGGCTGGCTGTGTTCAGAGTGGAAGAATGGAAGAACCAGGAGACACGGTGATCCATTATTTGATAGAGGAGTAAACCGAGACTCAGAGATGCTGAGGACTGGAGCCCCTGACGGTAGAGCTGGCCTGGGGCTAGGTCTCTAGCCCTGAGCTCTCTCAGGCCCCCTGGAGGTTCCGTGTTTGTGTCCTATGGTGCTGTAACCGATTACCACAGCCTTCGTGGCCTAACCGGGCACACGTTTATCACCCCCCTGGAGGTCAGGCTCGAACATGGGTCTGCAGGGCTGCGTTCGTTCCTTCCGGAGGAAAACCCCTTTCCTTGCCCTTTCCAGCTTCCAGAGGTCACCTACATCTTTTTGTTCATGACCCCCTTCTTCCATCTCACCATCTGAAACAGGTGGAATAAAACGTGCCCCAAAATTGCTCCCTCGAGTCAAGCCCTTCCAGAAAAAGACAGCTCCATTGAGCTAAGTCCCCGCCAGAACTGTGGCAGTCGCCAATAGTTAGCAATAAAACAATGGTGCGGGAACTAACTTGACCTCTTTTAAGTTTGTTTTTCAGATCTAAAGTCAAGCCACCAAGCACAGAGACAAATTCAGTTCCTGGTTGGGAAAGCCCCTTCCTGCATCCCATAATAAGTCTCGCACAATCCCAGAATGCCTTGCTTTACTGACGCGAACACGGACTTCAGTGGGACCCCAGCATTCCGAAAAAGTAAAAAGCCAGGCAACCTGCACCCCGACTGGTTAACCCCAGCAACTTCTGCTTCCTTGAGAAATGAACCCCATGAGTCCCACGTCGGGCACGCAGAACCTCAGTGCCCACCTCAGTGCCCTTGCCCCACAGAGCCTCAAAACACCTGCCTTTGCTTTTATCAGTGTCCCTGGCCTAATCATTTTATATCAGGAGACAAGAACCCAAACTCATTGGTAAAACATCTTCAAAGCCAACAGATTAGCATCTTCAAATCTCTCTCTCTCTTTCCCTCTGCTTCTATCAATGCACGGCTTTCTGTTTAATGCTGACCCTCCTGCCCCGCTCTTATGAAGACCCTGTGATCACATCAGGATAATCCAGGATCATCTCCCTATCTCAAGACCCTTAACATGATCACATGTGCAAAATCTCCTTTCCCTTATAAGGTACCATGTTCACGGGTCCTGGGGATTAGGACGTGGACATCTTCGGGAGGGCCATCATTCAGCCAACCACAGTTCTAGCTCGTCCGCATTGCTGGCATGGGCCTGCCAGTCTCAACCCATGTTTGCTCCATCGTGGATCTATGGTGACTCCTGTTGTGGAGAAGAAGACTGTGTCTCCTTCTCTGAGCTTGTTTATATGGCTGGCCCCTTCCTAGTTTTGCTAGAAGATGAGGAATGTCCCTTGAAGACTAAGGGCATATTTATTCAAGGGGAGAGAACATCACAGTAGGCTGCTATACACCTGTGTGCACTCCCTCAGTCCCACCTGCTGTACAGCTGTGTGCCCTCCCTCAGTCCCACCTGCTGTACAGCTGTGTGCCCTCCCTCAGTCCCACCTGCTATACACCTGTGTGCCCTCCCTCAGTCCCACCTGCTGTACAGCTGTGTGCCCTCCCTCAGTCCCACCTGCTGTACACCTGTGTGCCCTCCCTCAGTCCCACCTGCTGTACACCTGTGTGCCCTCCCTCAGTCCCACCTGCTGTACACCTGTGTGCCCTCCCTCAGTCCCACCTGCTGTACACCTGTGTGCCCTCCCTCAGTCCCACCTGCTGTACACCTGTGTGCCCTCCCTCAGTCCCACCTGCTGTACACCTGTGTGCCCTCCCTCAGTCCCACCTGCTGTACACCTGTGTGCCCTCCCTCAGTCCCACCTGCTGTACATCTGTGTGCCCTCCCTCAGTCCCACCTGCTGTACACCTGTGTGCCCTCCCTCAGTCCCACCTGCTGTACACCTGTGTGCCCTCCCTCAGTCCCACCTGCTGTACACCTGTGTGCCCTCCCTCAGTCCCACCTGCTGTACAGCTGTGTGCCCTCCCTCAGTCCCACCTGCTGTACAGCTGTGTGCCCTCCCTCAGTCCCACCTGCTGTACAGCTGTGTGCCCTCCCTCAGTCCCACCTGCTGTACATCTGTGTGCCCTCCCTCAGTCCCACCTGCTGTACACCTGTGTGCCCTCCCTCAGTCCCACCTGCTGTACACCTGTGTGCCCTCCCTCAGTCCCACCTGCTGTACACCTGTGTGCCCTCCCTCAGTCCCACCTGCTGTACACCTGTGTGCCCTCCCTCAGTCCCACCTGCTGTACAGCTGTGTGCACTCCCCCAGTCCCACCTGCTGTGTCTGCTGGGGCTGAGTTGCATTCCTGGTCATCTATACTGGGGGTAGGATAGGATAGTAGGAAATACTGTTCAGTCATCCTGTGACCTCCAACTCTGCCCTTACCAGAGAGCCCCCCACAAAGCAAAGTCTTTGTATTTTTCAGACTAAACAAACTGGTACTTCGTTTCCTACTCGAGCAAAGCTTGGCCATTCAGAAGACATGGTGGGCCCTCTAAGCGGCATTTGCAAACCCATTTCCCCTCTGTCATCGCCCACTACTAATATGGGCGATGCGTGAACTTGAGGAATTCGTGTGAACTTGAGGAATTTGTTTCCTTCTCTTATTTTTCTAAGAAAAAGCTATAGTTGATCTAATGAGAACTATCTTTACTCCCACATTTCTGCAGAGTCAGTGGTTTTCAACCCTGGGGGGAGGAGTTGACCCTAGGGGACATTCAGCAATGTTTGCAGGCATTTTGGTCTTAACCTGGGAATGGGGCTGCTACTGGCATCTAGAGCAGAGAGGCCAGGGAAAGAGCTAAACACCCTACGGTGCACAGAGCAAAGCAAAGAATTATCTGGGTCAAAATGTCAACAATGCTGCAGTTAAGAAACCCTGTCTTAGACCCAAAGGAGAGGAAGCAAAGTCCCAATAATTTATCTGTCTTTCTCCCGGCCCCTCATCCTCTCTCTCTCTCCAGGTTTGCTTGGTTTTGTCCATGGGACAGGGAGTGAGTAATCCCACTTGTCAGAATATGGGACAATTATTGAGGCACATTAATGGGCAGGCAGGGTCTCTGTGCTTCCAAAGCTGCAAAAACAAGCAGCAGGCTACCTGCTTCCTCTGGTCCCGACCGCCCTCAGACACAGCGAATCTTCAGTATCCTGCACTGCGGCCAGCCCAGGCTGCAAAAATAATGAAAGTCCCTGCCGGGGACAGGAGGAGGGGAGGAGGGGAAGAGGGGAGGAGGCTCGCTCCTGACGACTGAAGCCTGTCCTTGCAGGGTCTGCGAGTGTGGACTCGAAGCCTGTTCTTGGTGCCGTGCCACATTTTCATAGACTAGAGGCCTGTGAGCTCTGATTTAAGCCCCTTTCTATAATAGTTTACCAGATGGTGCGAATTTGGTGGTGGTGGGGGCAGGAAAGCGCAGACCCCACATAAAGCTCACAGGAACCCCACATAAGCTCCTGGTCCCGCTTTGTGTAAACCTCCACTAGCCAGGAGGGGAAAGCAGTGCATCTGAGGTCCGGCTCCTTTGCGCTTTGGTGTTCTGGTGACTGGGCTGTGAGGCACAGATAAACAATATAAGGACTCAGGGCTACGTCTTCCTTTTTATTTCCCAGGCCATGGGGGAGGGCAAGGATCTGAGCAGAGCCAGGTAAAGCTCTCTTCCAAACAGCCTTTTCTCAAGCAAGGCTGCAAGCCACGGGGCTCGGGTAAGCCGGCGGATTCCAGCAAGTGAGACTTCTTTGGACTCTGTCTCAGCTTGAACTGAGTGACTGAGTGACAGCTATGGAAGTCAGGCCTTCAGTCAGCAGGGAAACAGGCAAAAGGAGTTTTTTACTTTAGATTGAAGCAAAACAAAAAAATACTCCTTCCTCCCATGACAGAAAAAAAAGTAAGAAGAAAAATAGGTCACTGCTTCCTGTGTTTGTAGTTAAATAACGTAGTTATAGAGGATTTTAATTCTTCCTTTAAATGCAAAGAAAACCAATCATTTTAAAATGGCTTCATTGATCAAAAAATAACTACTACTATAAACATTTATACACACCACAAAAAGCATAAGCCCCCCCTTTTTTATCATAATAAGAATGCCATCTTATTACAGTTAACAGTTCACTGAACTGCCTATTCTGCCCCAGGCACAGTTTAAGGACACTGCCTCCGTATTATCTAATTTAACCTTCATCCTAATCCAGTCCTCAGCATTTGGTGCAGCTACTACCTTGATTTTGTAAGATAAGAAACTGAGGATCAGAGAAGTGAAGTAACTGGTCCAAGATCACACAGCAGGTAAAGTGTCAGAGAAGGAATTGTGAACATAGATTGGGCTGACTGCATGGTCTTTTCATCCAGACTGTCCCTCTGTATTTTCACATACAGACTCTATCTGGGGAAGGACCAGGACCTCACTCTGTAGTTTTCTTTTCTTGTAATGTCTTTGATGAGTTTGGGTATCAGATTGGTGCCAGACTCACACAATGAATCAGGACGTATCCCTTCCTCTTCAATTTTTTTTTTTTTTTTGGAAAAGTTTCTGTAGAATTGGTATTATTTCTTGCTAAAATGTGTGGTGGAGGAATTCACCGGTGAAGCCATCTGAGCCTAGGGTGATTTGTTTTGTGTGAGAAGTTCTTAAGCTACGGTCTCATTTGCTTTAGTAGATACAGCACTAGTCAGGTTACCTAGTTCATCTTGAATGAACTTGCACAGTTTGTGCCTTTCAGGGAATTTGCTCATTTCAGCCACGTTGTTGAATTTATGTACATAAAGCTGTTCATAATATTAGTGACCTTACCATCTTTAACTGTCGATAGAATCTGTAATGAGATCAGTGTTCTCAGCCCTGACATTGGTATTTATGTCCTTTCCTTTTTCTCCATCAGTCTGGCTAGATAGTTATCAATTGTATTGATGCTCTCAAAGAATCAGCTTTTACTTCGATTGGTTTCCCCTGTTTTCTGTTTCTTATGTCATGTATTTCTGTTGTGATATTTATATTCTTTCTTCTGCTTACTTCGAATCTAACCTGCTTCTCATTTTCTGTTTTAGGGTGGAAACGGGGGTCACTGAATCAAGGCCTTCATAATTTTCTAATAAAGTTATTTAATACTACAAATTTCTCCCTGAGTACTGCCTTCGCAACGCTTCACACCTTTCATGTGCTGTGTTTTAATTTTCATTCAGTACAAAATAATTTCCATTTCCCCTTATGATTTATTCTTTGACCCATCAGTTATTTAGAAACGTGCTATTAATCGTCCAAATATTGGAGCTTTCCAGAGATCTGCTATTAATTTCTCACCTAATTCCCTTTTAGTCAGAAAGCATATTTTGATTGCCTTGAATCCTTTTAACTGTATTGGGGCTTTGTATTTTGGTCCACGATACAGTCAGTCTATAGGGTTAAATGTTCTATGTGAACATTCAAAACACATTGAAAAGAAAGTGTATTCCGCTGCTGGTGGTGATTCCAGGGGTCCGGGTCCCGAGGACGCCCACGACCCACTGTGGGTTCTTGGCTTCATGCAGGAAAGAATTCAAATACAAGCCAGCACAGAGTTTAAAGTGAAAGAGAGCTTATTATAAATAAAGCAGTGAGACAGAGAATGGGCCACTCCACAGGCAGAAACGTCCCCCTTAGTGGTATTTGCTTCCTTTACTGAGGTTCATCTAACCAGAGAGAGTAGGGCGTTCAAAAAGGGGGAGGAACATTCAGAATCTTTTCGGGGGCGTGGGGGAAGGGTGGAGATTTCTTGCAAGAGCCCCGTTGGCCATTTCTCGTCCTTATATATGGACTTTCCAGTTCTGATCACGTTGCCACAGGATGTGTGGTTTAGCATGCTCTCGTATTACAATGCGTGGATAAAGAGGCTAGGGGTCGGCCGTGGGTAAAATTAGTCACCCTGCTGGATCGGGCTGGTCTCTCGATCCATAAATCCGGTGGGAGGTGGTCTTGCTTCCCTGTTGACAGTTCCTGTAGCTTTCATCGGGATTGTGGCTGTTCTGACACATACCTATCTCATTCTTTGGAGTGTTATATGTTAACTCAGTGAAGTTACTTCAGTGCGGCTCAAGCCTTCTGTTATTGGGTGCATAAGCATGTATGTTCTTTGGAGCAACTGGCCCCTTTAGTATTATGAAGTAAACTTCTTTATTCTTTGCTCTGAAATCTATATTCTCGGATACTAATGTAACTGTTCCAGCTTCTTATGAAACAGTGTTAGCATGGCATATCTTTTTAAAAATATTTTTACATTTCATCTATTTATATTTAAAGAGCATAATTGTATTTCCAGCATTTCCAGGTCTTGCTTTTTTTTTTTTTTTTTAATCCAAAGCGGCCTTTGTGCCTTTTAATAAGGATGTTTAGACCATTTAAATTTAATATGATTATTAATATAGTTAGGTTCATGTCTATTATCTCACTGTGGTTTTTTTATTTTTATTAGATCCATTTGTTTCTGTTTCCATTCTGTTTCTTCCTTTTGTTGGATTAATTAGGTATTTTTTATTATTTCATTAAGGATAACAGTTTATTAAGATATAATTCACATACCACAAAACTCAGCTTTTTAAAAGTATATGAGTCAGTGGGTTTTAGTAAATTCAGACTTATTCAACCATCACTACTCTCTAATTCCAGAACATTTTCACCATCCCTAAAAGAAACTCTGTGCCCAGTGTGCAGTCACTCCACACTCATTACTCTCCCCACTCCCTGGCAGCCGCTATTTTACTTGTGTTACTTTTGGTAGTTTGCGTGTTTCTAAGAATTTGTACATTTTACCTAGATTATCTAATCTGTTGGCATATAATTGTTCAACTAAAAGAGGTCAAATGGATATCCTTCCTGGATAACTTAGAAAAATAGAAGCAAGATTAATTATCTAGCCCTAGCCAGTTTGGCTCAGTGGTTAGAGTGTTGGCCTGTGGACTGAAGATTCCTGGGTTTGATTCCGGTCAAGGGCACGTACCTGGGTTGCAAACTCAATCCCTGGCCCCGGCTGGGGCTCATGCAGGAAGCAGCCAATCGATGTGTCTCTCTCACATCGACGTTTCTCTCTCTCTCTCTCTCTCCCTTCCACTATCTCTGAAAAGCAATGGAAAAAATATCCTTGAGTGAGAACTAAAAAAAAAAAGATTAATTATTTATGGTGACTATGGATAGGTCCATTGCCAACAGAGGATGGATCATAATGGCTTTTCTTATATTTTCATCTGTATTGAGATATAATTGCCAAATAAAAAATGTAAATATTTAAGGTGTATCACTTGATGTTTTTAATATACATTTAAATTCTAAAATAATCACCATAATTAAGCTAATATACATGTCCATTACCTCACACAGTTACCTCCCCCCCCCCTTTTTTTGGGTGGGGGTGGTGAGGACACTTAAGATCTACTCTCTTTGCAAATTTCCAGTATACAATACAGTACTATTAATTATAGTCACATTGTTACACATTAGAGCTCCAGAACTTACTCATCTTGCATAACTGAAACTTTTTACTCCTTGAACAACATCTCCCCACTTGCTCCTCTGGCGACATGGGTCAAATAAACATGAGCCTTGAGAAGGGGGGTTTCTCGGGAACTGCCAGACAGATCGGACAGTGGTAATTCTCCAGGGACAGAGCTCTTCTCCTTCATGGCTACGAGGGTTCTGGTTTTCATGGCTACTGTGACTGGATGGCTGCTGTGTTTGAAGGTGACCGTAGAGCCGGGAGAACAGCACAAGTAAAAATCACCTCAAAGCTCACTGTTCTTACTGAGGTTTAACCATTTTCTTGAATAAAGAAATATTCTTGCAAGCTCTTGGTTAATTTCCAGAGTTTTGAAAAGAATTAATTTTGACAAATTTTGCCAGAGTTCCTGTTGATTTTCTGGAGGGATGGATTTTTGGATTACCTTATTTCAGAAATACTTATTATTTTAATTCCTTTAAGGATTTGTTAGGTATAACACTTTTTTCTTCTTCTTATTCTAGTGGTGGCTTTATAGTTTAGAATATACATGTTTTTCTTATCGCAGTCTACCTTTAAGTGCTATTACAGCCTTATTGTAAGAGAACTTTACGATAGTATACTTTCTATAGTATACTTCCATTTTCCCCCTTTCAACATTAGTGCTAATTGTCATACATTATACTTTTATGTATATTACAGATCTCACACTACATTGTTATCATCTTTCATGTAAACAGTTAATTATCCTTTAAAGAGATTTAAATAATAAGAAATAGTCTCATGTAGTTACCATATCTGGTATCTTTGTCTATTTCACAATTCTGTCTATTATTTTCTTTTGCCTTCCTTTAACATCTCTTATAATGTGAGTCTTCTGGTAATTACATTTTTACCTTTGTATGTCTTAAAAAGTTTTTATTTAATCTTCATTTATGAACAATATTTTTACTAGGTATAAAATTCTGGTTTGGTCACTTTTTTTACTTTCAGGACTTTGAAGACATTTCTCCACAGTCCTGTGACTTGCATTGTTTCTAGTCAGAAATCTGTGGTAATTTTTACTTTTGTTATTCAGAATATAATACAACTTATTTTTTTCGGTATGTTTTTAAGATTTTTCTCTTTATATCTGATTTTGAGCTGTTTGATTATGGTGGGCCTTGGTCTAATCTTCTTCATGTTTCTTGTGCTAGAGTTTTATTGAGCTTCTTGGATATGTGGGTTTATCATCTAACTTGGAATCATTTCAGGCATTATTTTTTTGAAAATTTTTTTCCAACTTGCTCTTTAGGGACACCAACTGTGTTTCATTTGAGTTAGTTTCTATTGTTATATCTTCCGATTTGTTTACCTTTTCTTTTGCAATGTTTAATCTGCCATTAATTCTGCCTGGTGCATTGGAGTTTTCGTCTTCAGAAATTTAACTTGGATTTTTTTTATATCTTCTATGTTTCTACTTAACTTCTGAACATATGGAATACAGTTAAAATAACTGTTTTAATGTCCTTGCCTGCTAATTCTAACTCCTGTGCCAGCTCTGGTTGAGTTCAATTTTTCTCCTTTTTATATGTTTTATTTTCCTGCTTCTTTGTATGCCTACTAGATTTTTTTTGGATGCCATACATTGTGAATTTTACCTTGTTGGATAATTGATATTTTTATATTCTATAAATATTCTTGAGTTATATTCTGGGACAATTGTTCTAGAAACAATTGTGTCTTGCATTTAATATCTGTTAGGCACAACCAAGGCATTGTTTTAACTAGTGCTAATTTTTCTCACTATTGAGGCAAGACCCTTCTAAGTGCTCTACCAAATGTCGAGTGAATTAGGAGGTTTTCCAGGCCAGATGATGGGAAAAAGCACTATCCTAAGTACTCTGCGAGTGCTGAGGACTGCTATTGCTAATCCTTCAGGTGGTCTTTTCCTGGCCTCAGGTAGTGTCCTCACACACATGCACAGATCAGTACTTTGCTAGTAAATGAGGGAGACCTTCTGTACATACTGAATTGTCTCTTTGTGAAGTTGTCTCCTCTTTGATATTCTGTCCTGGGGACTCTAAGCACTTTGCTGTCCATGAACTCTCAGGAGTTTAATGTCTAGGAGTCTCTTCATCTCTGGGAGTCTGTAGGCTCCACCTAGGTTCTTTTTACTTGTGTTACAACCTGGAGAAGGCAGTGAGCTGAGGGCAATTGTAGGGCTGCCTCATTTGTTTCTCATTTCTCAGGGATCACTACTTTTGTTGCCTGATGTCTAGTGTCTTGACAACCATCATTTCATGTATTAGTTGTTGTTAGTTTTGGCTATTTCAGGTGAGAGATTAAATCCAATGTCTGTGACTATACTTTGTACAGAACCAGAATTAGTGGTTGATTTTCAATATACATTTTGGAGATAGTTCACAGGACATGCCTGGCTTTGTGCTATTTTGTTCAGTCTTGTTTAATGTACTTCTTTCAAACAAAATCAGTGATCAAGGATGACCTCGAGGCTTCTAGGTCTCAATTCTTCCCTCAATTCAGCATCAATCCACTTTTTACCATATAGTATTAACAGTGAGGAAGTTGGCTTTCTCCAAGAACATGGAGTTGGGGACACAAACTATGAAATCCAAGAAGTCCATCTAGGAACTCTAATTTTTTTCCTCTTTTTTTTCTAAGTTCCCCTCCATTGATGTGATTATTGACCCCAGGCAGAGTTAAGCCACGGGAAGGGTCATAAAGATACATATTAATACAGGCCTTGCCAATCTGGGATAGTTTCAAAAGAGAGAGTAAAGGGTGAAATTCCAGCCTTGGCTTCCTCCTCGGGAATTCCAAGATAACCCATTGTTATTTTGGGAGAAATGCGTTGCTCTGAGTGGGCAGGCAGAGCGTCTGGGAAAGCCCCATTGAAAGGTGGGAGAGATCTAAGGGACAAGGGGACAGCGTCTCAAAGAGGGTAGTTAGGGGCAAGTAGAAGGGGAAAAGGCAATGAATAATCTCAACTTCTTAAACTCTTTTCTTACTACAGGTTCAGCCCTTTCTTTTCTCTCTTCCCATTGCTCACTCGTTTGCTCATTCAACAAACCTGTGCTGGAAATGGGGGATATGGAAGAGACCAGAAATGAACAACAATAGCAACAACAAACCAATGCCTACTTACTGGAGCTTACAGACCTTAATCAATTAACACATTTTAAAAGTGCTGCAGGGGAGGTGTGAGCTTATGCCAGTTGTCTTGGATTTAATACACTGGGGGAAGAGGGCTGATATCAGAGTCAGTCGCTCAGAGAGCAGGCATATGAAACAGAGAGGAGGGAGGAAGGGTTCACTCAATGAAACAGGCGAGGTGAACACTTCATGTAGAGAAAACCAACATGTAAAGTCCAGGAAGCAAGAAACAGGCTTCACTTTGGCTCCAGGTTCTCATCTCTCGGAGCGTGGTGGGGGGCTGGAGGAAGAGCTCCTCCCCTGGCCCTGCCTCTCCCCATCGCCTTGGAAGCCCTGGCATGATGTTGGAGTCACTGCGGGCTGGCTGGCTTGCTTTTGGAAGACGTATGTTTTTCTCTCTATCCTCCTGTGGCCCCCACCCCGCCCTAGGTTGCTTTCTGCCATTTGGCAGGTCCCGCAGTGCCTGGCTTCTAACATGCAGTTCCCTGAGCTCCAGCGTGTGACTTGTCTGAGGTTCTCGAGCATGTTATTTCTCCTCTAATTAGCTGGCACACCTGCACTGCCGATGGCTTCTCCCGAGCCTATGAGGCCACCAGAGGTCGCATTAACGGGCTTGGTATAATAAGTCATTACTGTGCAAGCTCAAGGTAATTAATTCTAACACTAGGAATTGCTCAAGACTAATTCCACTAAACTATATTGTGAAACCAGGGATACACACACACACACACACAATCACTTAGCAACTCCCCACACCTTGTGCTTTATGTTACATGACCCCATTACTCCTCATGACCTGCCTTCTGATTAGGTACTTTTGCCATTCTCATTTTACAGATTCTAAGAAACTTTGGCCCAGAGAGGTCTGCAAAGTCACACAGCTTCGGTGCTGGGGCTGGGGTTCCACCCCACGTCTAAGTTATTACTGAGACTGTGTTCTTTTTGGTACATTCCATGAACCAGGCTTTGGGTACTTCAAACTCTATTTTATATCCAGAACATAACTAACCCTTCTTATTACCAGAGAGGTGATGTGGCAGGCTTTACAGCTGTTTTATTTTTTTTTCTCAGTTGCGTGATTCCTGTCTAAATAAAACCCTTTGCCCCTGTTGCATGCCCTGGCGCCTCTGATTCTCTGGTCCTGGGGGAGACACTGAGAGTCTCTGTCCAAAGCCACCCACCTCCCAGAAACCTAAGTAAGAAAAAAGGTAACAGAAAGTAACTCGCTGATCCTAATTGCTTTGCCTGCTGTTCATGTCTCAGATCAAATAGCATTTTGTCCCCCCCTTAGGGGGGAATTAATTAAGCTCTAATTACACTGACAGAAAAAATAGAAGCTACAATAAAATTATTATTTTTTTTTAAAAAAGCTATTAACAAGGTCTGAGCACAGAGCTTGTTACAACCAGGGGAATGCGCCTCATTTGAATTTTATGGCCTTTCCATTTACATTTTTCTATTAAACCTTTTCTTACAACCCTCAATATGTCTTCTTTCCACGGTATAATGATCCTGGGGAAGTTTCCGGTGTTAAATTAGATACTTGGGGCCCCCTTACTCTTCCCGCAGTCAGATGGAGCATTGTGTCTCCCATGTGGCAGATTAATAATAATGTTTTTAAACTGATTTAAAAGTTAACACCAAGTTTTCTCCATCTGGAAGGAAGTCTGACTCATAGAGCCCCTCAGGTCCAGGCAAATGAGACGGGAGCCAATGTTTTCCTTGTTGGAGAGAAGCTGTCAAAGTTTTTGGCAATCAGGACACCACACTGCAAACAGGTAACTTAATTGTTTCTCCTTGTCAAGTGGAAGCCGGCCATGCAGGCTGGGCTCGGCTGATGTCAAGGCAGGAAGGACCTTGCTTCCTACAGGGAGCAATGGGAGAGGCCTCCTGGCCCTGCACTGGCACACAGCGCTGCCCAGAATGTCAGAGCTGGAAAGACAGACTGTCCCAGGAGGAGACGTGACCTGCCAAGTCACAAAATAAAGCTGCCTCAAACCTAGTCCCAGGACCCATTGCAGTTTCTCTACCACACGTGGCTGAGTGACCCCAGTAGGTTCTTCAGAATCCAGCTTCTCAATCCCGAGCCTCAATCTGCTGATCAGAACCTCTAGGCCTGGGATTTGAGAATCTGCAGTTTTCAGATGCCTCCAGGGAGATTCTGATGACAAGCCAGATGTGGAAGTCATCTGATTAAAATGTCAAGACCAGATGAAAAAGACAGGCTTTCAGGGAAGATAAGTGCACTAGGCGTCCCCAGTAGCAGACAAGAATGAAACATGCCAGAAGAGGCTGGCGCTTCTAGCCTAGGTGGTTCTCAGAGGGGAATTTCTGTGAAATCTTTGCATTATCCTAAAATTATGTAATTTTGGATTCCACTTCAATAATCTTTATATAAATATATGTATATGTGTGTGTGTGTGTGTGTATATATATATATATGTATATATATATATATATATATATATGTATGCATGTGTATGCATGTGTATATGTGTATATATATACACCCCAGATATCAGCTCACCCCAGGTCTGTTATAGTTACCAGAAGAGCCCATGCTCTAGCCAGTGGACACTACCTTTCCTAAGATTTCCAAAAATTCCTGGTTGGGTAAGTAGGATGGGCGCTTATATCCTCAGGCTCCTCTCAGGGCTCTAAATTCCTGTTTCCACTCAGTTTGCTTCTGGATCCTCTCGCCATTCCGTGAGAATCATCTCTACTTTTTGATGCATTTCACTGTATTGTAAAGAGACCCATACTTGATTTCCAGTAAAATCCATTCTCACAAGGTATTAGTGTACACCAGGCACTCAGCTAACGATTATTTGGGGGAGAAGTGCATGGAGGAGGGGCAGAGATGTGCTGAACCAGGCTCATACAGGCTCACAAGAACCAGCTATTAAATTTTCAGGGATTTTGCAACCTGGCTGTTAAACACAGCCATTGCTAAAAATTAAATTGTGTGAACTTACGATCAAATAAACTATATTATTAATAATAATACATATTAAAAACTCATTACTTCCTCATTATTTTACTACATTTTTTAATCTATGCTGTTGAAGTTGTCTACTATATCTGTGTGGCAGAAATATCATGAAATGGGCTGTGACTGTGTCCCTTCCCAGTCCTGTGTTTAGTGATTCCATGTTGGTAGAATGAAACTGACCGTGGTGGGAATGTTTAAACCACATCAACTGAAGATACCTACAAATCCAGGTTTGGGTTATGGTTTTGTTGACTGGGTCACTGGGGAGAAAAAGGGACATCTGTAATAATAAGAATAAATAAAATTTAAAAAAGAGGGAAAGAGGTGGAGGAGGGGAACAGGATGCTATTAAAAGGTAGCATGTGGGGGGGGAATTAATGAGCAATATGTTAATGCCAATTAAACTCTAGTGTGTCGCATCTGTAACTAGCATAAAAAGTTGAAGGGATCATTTTTCAGTATTTTAAAACTGTTACCCAATTCAGCAAAATAGTCACTCTCGTCATTGACAAGGGAGTGAAGCTCTGACATGTTTATCTTTCATGTTTCACTTCTGTCTTATTCATCAACATAAATGAAAATATCAACCAACATTCATCTCGAAACTACACTTGGAATCAAGTATTTATTTACAGCCTGATTTTTGTTAAATCATAGTTGAATTTTTGTTAAATCATGGTCAAATTGCTCAGGTACAGATGCAAGAATTCTGCAAAAATCAAGAAAGCTTTCTGTGGGAGTCAGCTGGCTATATGGTGGAGTGTAGCATATATTTGGTGCCGCACAGCCTTTACATCAGTCAGGTTTATAAAAAACGGATGTATGTTTCCCTACAGAGCTAGTTGTTAAACATTTCCCTAGAGAGCTAGTTGTTAAACATTTACCAGTCTACTACTAGGGGTTTACATCCCAACAAAATAAATACATTGAACAGTAAACACCTTTTGAAATACTCACACACACACAAACAAACTTTTTCACCTCAAAACTGGTAATCCCCTCTTCTCTATCAGGTGCAAAAACTAATTATTTTCTTCATCTTCTGCAAAGCTATTTAATCACCCCTCTTTTATTGGTATTATTGGACAAGTGTGGGTTACCACCTTCCATGTCTCCCTTCTCCCATCAACAGCATCTTGCTCTTGTAATGTGGCCCCCTCCATTCCCAGTTTTATTGTTTGGGTGGAATGAATCCCGTCCCCCAGCTACAGGAATTGGCTCTGATAGGCTTAAGTCTGTTAGCATTTCCCAGCCTCCGGGCCACAGTGGTTGGTTCAGAGTTAAACACATGATCCAGTTTGGGACAATGAGAGGGAGACCTCCAGGACTTAAGGAGGAGATACCAGAAGAGATAGGCTTGTTTTCTTTAGACAATGTATAAGATAGGAACTACTATAGCCGAGTTATTGTCACAAGGAGAGAGCTCAGAGCTGGGGGGAGAGAAATTACTAGAACCTGGGGATGAGGTCAAACACCACCATAGAAAGCAAAGAGGACAGACAATAAACCAAACCTGGGTCCTTGGTAAAAACCATTTGAGCTACTAGATGAAGCCGGATCTGAAACCAGATCTCCCTGATTTTTAGGTACAAGAATTAACAATTCCCCTTGTTTTTAAGGCCAATTTGAGTTGAGGTTTCTGTCACTTGAAACCCCAAATATCCTTAACTTTTGTATTGGTTTTGGCTCCTTACCTCAGGAGCTTAAATTTCTACCACAGAGCTAATAAAGCCTCCGGTTAAACACAGGTAATTTCTTCCCTAAGAGAAATTCTCCTCAAGCTAATAAGATGCTTTAAATTAACTCAGCTACATAAAGGTAGTGTTTTGAATAATTTATTGTCAAGCAAAATTAACATTCTGGAAGGCTGAGACATACTTATCCCATGGCTTTGGAGTCCTTGCTAGCACAGGGATGGCACACTTCGGTGTGAGAAGCTGGCACTAGAGCATTCAGCCACCACTTGCACCTGAGACAGTCAGCTCCTGGATGGCTATTCACGTGTTTTACGCCAGTCACTGCGTAGACTGTTGAGAGAGTTGGATGTAGAAGGCAGTGATTTAAGGGAGGGTGAAGGGTTACACTAACGATAATAATAACAACAGAAAAACTCACACAGCGCTTTCTATGTGCCTGGCTCTGCGTTAAGTGCTTTCCATGAATTGGTCCTCGCTGCCATTTTAGGAAGTAGGCCTTGCCCTCTCCGATTAACAGGTAAAGACCTGGAAACATTTGCCCCAGGTCACACTCCTTGGTTCCTGAGTCTGTGCTCTAACCACTGGGTAGTATTGCTTCTCTGCTGCGTGCTTGGGTGAAAGCTGGGGAAAGTGGAGATGTATCTGGATCCAGCTCAGGTGAATAGGTGAGCCCCCGTGGGGTCTGCCTCTGAGGCTCTGAGGGTGGGTGGAGAGTCCCGGCATCCACAGAAGACGAACCAACGGAAACAAAAGACCAAATGCAATTCACGGCTGAAGGAGCGGGAGGGAAAATCAGAGACAGCCAAGAGCACAATGTCCATGGAGCAAGGTAAGGCCGTCACCAGTCAAGGAGAGAAAGGTGAGAAAGACGAAAATCATGTTGGCAAGTGAGTGATCAAGTTGAAGACATGAGTTCAAAATGGAAACTATAAATAATAAGAGGGAACCACAGGATGATTTTTGTGTATCAAAGTGGAAAGGTCCCATGGTTAAAGGCCATGCCCTTAGACAGAGGGGTCTAGTACTAGAGGGTTGTTGCTACGATGCTCTACATCACACATCACACCAGAACTCAGTCCTATACAGCAACAAGCATTTATTTCTTCTTCGCTGATTTGCGAAGCTGGGGTCCGGGTGGTCTAAGTTACGCTCTGCTCCAAGCTGCGAGCTGGGTTCAGGGTGACTCCACACGTCTCTCATCCTCTTTGGACCAACAGGTGAGCCAGAAGAGATTTATGTCATGCTAATGACAAAAACACAAGACCGCAAGTCCAATCACACAGACGCATTTCAAGTCCCTGCTGGCACCTTGCCTGCGAGCATCCCACCGTCCAAGGCGACTCACATGACCAAGCCCAAAGGCCAACATCAGGGGAACACTGCCCACCGTGAGGCCATGGAGAGAGGGTGGGTGTCTCATGCCATCCCAAGGGATAAAATAATTAAGACCAATAATTAAATCCACAAGCCCCAAAGAGAAACCTTGCCTTAGAGTGAGATAAGGATGTGCACTGGAGAGGGAAGCGAGGTGTGAGGCAGTGTCCTTGGCGCTGGAGAAAGAAATGGGGGAAGAGCCATAGAGGTGAGCAGGACATGAGAGGCCAGTGGAAGTGAATGGGGGAGAAGTGAATGGGGGTGCTTTTCCGAGGCCTTGATGAATATGGATGGGCAGGTAGACAGTGGCTGTCTCTAAGGTAGCTCAGTGGGAAGTCTCACCCAAGACTCATCTATGGAAACTGTGCTCAGGCCAGTTATAAACTGGTAAAGGTGTGATGTTAGTGGGTACACATAGATGGTTAGGTGACTTCCATTTCTGAGGATTCTCAGGTCACCTTCCTGTAGGCTAAGCACAGCCAGCCCAACAAATGGTTAAGTTTGTGTTCAGAAGGTTTCTATCTGCTCCATTGGCCATGTGAGGTCCGTTTTTTACAGGAAGCAGCGATTCAGGGTGACTGTGTGTCCTGCCAATGTCACCTCTTCCTTGTGGAACAAGCCTCTTCAGTTTTCTCTTTATACCGGAGAAGGCAGCCATGGCCAAAGGCAGACTCCCATAGCCCAGTGAACTTTCCGTCACGGCTTCTTGAGTGAAATGATCTTCATAATTCTGATTTGGCTCTTTGAGTCTGAGACTACACCCCATATTCCTTGGGGGTCAGGGTACCCCAGTTAGCTTTGATTGGACAGCAGAGTTAGACAGGATAAGGTATACATGGCCCCACAGATGTCAACCACTGATCTTTACTTTGCACCAGGACCTTTAAAAAAAATCACAAAAGAAACAATTTCAGATCAGTCCTTCTTAATCCTAACCGCAGGTTAAAATCACCTTGGGAGCTGTGATATCACAGGCACCTCATCCCTTCCCAGGCCAATTAAATCAGTATCTCAGGGTGGGGAAAGTGCCTAGACATTGTGTTTTCTGTTTGTTTTCTAAGCTCCCAGGTGTCTCTAATGTGTAGCCAGGTGAGGAAGTCACTATTTTAGAGTCTAGTTTAATCAGCAGGGTGCTGTACTGGTCTGGTGATCCCGCTTATAAAATTCACTGTGAAAATATAAAAATATGTTCATGTTCATTCTGTATCATTTTTCTTTCTTCTGAAAGCTCTGCCCCAGTCTTCAGCCAAAAGCAAAGTGGAGGCTTGTCTTCTCAATGTCAATGCTAAGGAATGGTGGTGATGGCGACAATGATGGTGAGTGTCAGGGCATCTCGGCCAACTACGCTCAGATCCAGAATCTTGTAAATTTCTCTTTCTTTCCTCCTCAGGAATTGTGTGCATCTGTTGATGTGCATGGAAGCTTTTGTTTTATAACCAGGGACGACCCAGGGGTAGGTATTTTGTTGGATCAAATGGCAGCAGGAGAAAGCGGGTGACCATGGAGGGGCTGCATGCTATCTGCCTCTCCCAGCCTGCTGGTCCACCTGCCCCCGTATTGGAAGCTTACAAACTGTCTTATCCCTAGGGATGTTGTGGCTCTGGGTATTTTCAGAATTATTCCAGGGGCAGACGACAACTTGTAAGCTAAAGCTGGGGAGAAGGCCATTCTCCCTTCTGATCTGAGCACTCTAAAGCATCCTGGTCAGAAATGGTCATCCCCATTTCACAGCTGAGATAACTGAGGCTCAGGTAAAGTAAGGGATTTGTCCAGCATCACTCAGTCAGAAGAAATGAGCTGAGATTTGAACTTAGACCTTCCACGCCCAAAATTCTTTGCTTATTTTAAGACAGAAAAACCATGGTATTTGGGAGGGAATGGAAACAGAACTGTATCTCTATCTCTGTCTTTATCTCTATCTATCATCTGCAGTCAATAGCTCCCTGACATCAGGTTTTCTGGCATTTAGGGATGATTCCTTCTTGAGAAACCTCAAATTATTTCTCCAGCATTGGCAAACCCCATGACTTCATTCCCCACCAACAACTCACTGCTGTGGGAAGAACATGAAAGCATTGGGCTCATTTTTGCAACAAGGAGTGGAAACTCTTCCCTGCCAGAAAGCTTTATGCCCAGTTTTTCCGCTGAGGTATGGTAATGGAAACACAGGAGGCAGAGACCTCGGGTGCCAACGACCCTTCCCCACCAGCACTGCTCTTCCTTAGGAGCTGGAGGTTGCCTTGGGAGTCACCTCTATGGTCAAGGATCAATCTTGCATTCGTTTTTGTACCGGGGAGCTCCAGGATGGTTAGGGGTTTGCACTGAATGGCCAGACTGGAGAATTTCTTTTCAAAGCTCACCTCAACTTGGAAATCCGATCGCAGAGGCCAGGGAACCGTCTGGTGGCCTGTTTGCATTCTGCTCTGATTGCTTTCTCGTGCTCAGAGCTGGCTTGGTTACAGTTTTACTTTTTATTTTTTCTCCGCGTCTCCCAAATGCAGCCTTGGCGCGCTCTCCTCTATTATGAAGCTCGTTCTGCCATAATCAGGGGTTAATTAGCTAGACATCCGTAGAGTCGGCTGCAACACCCTGGTCAGTGAACCTGACCAAGTGCCAAGGAAGCCGGTGGGCACGCCGGCGGTGCAGAATTGCGGCCCTGCGACAAACACATTTACAGTATATTACCCTAAATTTCTTATTACTTTTCTGAAGCACAGAGAGCAGGGTGGGAGATGATATATACGTTCCCGAAAGGAAAGGTAGGGGTAGGGCGAGACTAGCTTTTCTGCGATGGAGCCACTTGTTCCACATTGCTGATTTACTCGGGAGATTATTCTGCATTATCTATTATTGGAATGGAGTGTCAAAATATTTCTTTTTCTCAAACATGTTAGAGGTTGCGAAACTCATTTCCATCGAAAATACCTGGCCGTGATTTCTCCGCTAAGGAAATAACCATCTCTAAAGTTATCTGTGGAAGTCAGGGAGCCAATAATGTTTGGCTACTGTGACGTTTATTTGGCTTAATGGGTTCCTTCCTGAGAATTTAATGTCTTTTCCACCGGCTGCGCCTGCAATGGAATCGAAACTGACATACTTCCACCCGCGGGTCCTTTCTCCTCTTTAGATTATGTGAAAAATGAGTCCAATTGCAATTCTCTTGTTACGTTCGCTCACCTAACGTTGAACAAATGTCTCTTTGAGGACCCGTTGTCTGCTGAGCACCTCGCTTTCTCCTTCGGCAACATCACTGTGCCTCAAAGTTTGGAGCCCTAACTCCATCCCGGGCTTCTCAGGTCCACTTGATGGACAGTCTCCAGAAACCAGCTCCGGGTCCCCTCGCCTTCTGTACAGGTCCCTTCTTACAACACATGTGAGACTAAAAATCATAATTATGATTAAAAAACTAAATTCCGTGAGCATTTAACTGTGTCTAGGTCCCATCTGCAAAGTACAGATGTGCAAGTCGGTCATCTCTCCTGCCTTCCAGGGCCGATGAGCTGAAGAGGGAGATGAACCCATATTCAGGGTGATATTCAAAATCTGATAACAGGGATGTGGGAGCACCCACAACTCAGAACATACAATGGCTTCAGTACTGGAGCAGACCCTGGAGACCCTGAGGAGCCAGCCAACATCCCTGTGTCAGCTGGGTTGTGAGGAGTCCTGGGTGAGTGGCTGGGGAGTACAGGAGATGGAGGGGGCACCCAAGATTTGGGACAGCAGAATGGAGGTATTTTGACATTTTAACCAACTTAGATAACCATGCCAGTGCACACCACCTAAATAACAGCCCTGCTTGGGCACAAGTGCAAGTCTGTCTGCACATCAGAAACCACCTGGGCACTTGTTAAAATTCAGATTCTGGGCCCTACATTCAGGTTTTGACTCAGTGATTCTGGGGTGGGCCTGGGAATATGGATTTTAACAAAAGTCTTTAGTAACTATGATGGGACCAGCTGGTAGACCTGGATCTGGAAATGACTGTCAACATGCTGCTCAAGAGGGCTGGCCTTGAGGTCTGGCAGGTCTGGGTCTGAACGCTGGCTCTGCCATTGGCTTAAACTCTCTGAGTCTCAGTTTACTCATCTGTAAAATGGTGCTAATGATGGTGAAGTGAGAATAAATGAGAAAGTGTGAAGCCTATTCCCCCGCCTCCCTCACCCATGCCCCTCCCATCCAACGCAAAGGAGAAGGGATGACTCTTAGCTGAACCTCCTCAGGTGCTACTAAGAAGACTCCCGGGGACCACCCCAGCTCAAATAGGTCAAGATTTCTTAGTATGAGAACCCATATTTTCAACAAGTATCCCCATATCTTTGTTGTGTTCGCTAAATTAAAAAACAAACAAATATTGCTGTAGTTGGAGAAAGAATAAACAGCAGTTTCAGATTTCAAGAGTGGGTTGCTACCTGTTCTGCCTACAGATGAAGATAATCCCGGACACGGGGCAGCAGGAGCGATTCAGGCCCTGCAGGACTGGGGCTCCAGCGTCCAATCTGCATCCACCTCCCTTGGGGATGTTTAATCTGCCAAATATGGATAAACTCCCCACCCCACCAATGCACGCCGAAGTCAAAGCAAGCTAGTGGACGTGCAGTAGTGTGCGTAAGAAAGCGTTTTAATTAATACACAAATCGATCGTCCCATTGGTTGGGAGGAAGGCATCTATTTATTTTTTCCTTTAAATTTAATTAACATTTTATTTTATCACTCTCTTCCCAATTATAAAAATGCTAGGACAACTGTGGAAAAGTTGGAAACTAGAGAAAAGCATAGAGTGGTTTAAAAATGTATTTACCTGGCCACAGTGACTACATCGCCAAAAGGGCTTACCTGTTAAATCAAAGAAGAGGGATACGTCCTTCTACTGGGCTTTGAGCAGAGCAGAAGGAGAGAAACAGTAGAGTGTGGGGGCCAAGGACTTGAGCTCTGTCTTGAGTTCCAATGGCTGTGGTGTGACTTTGGCCAACTCAACTTTTCTTTGCCTCAGTCTCCCCATCTGCAACATGGGGCTAGTGCTATTCCCTACTACATGAGGTTTGGATAAGATTAAACAAAATAAAACACGTCAAGCTCTTAGCTTACTCAAAAGAAAACACACAAACCTGACACTGGCTATTTGAATAATACAGTTTGATCAAGTAAGAAACATCAGGTCAGATAATGGCTGTGCTGACTGTCTACAGGTGTAGTTCATTGTGATCAGTCCATTCATAAATATTTTGGCTGTCACCCCAGGAATAATGACAGTTGTAGCTAACATGACTGAGCACTTAGCATGGCCAGGCACTGATCTAAATGCATTATCACATCTAACCCTCAAAACAGCTCTCTGGGATTCAGGTATAAAGAAGTTGGTATTTTATTTCAAAATTTTATTTTATCATATTGTATTTTCCCTTTCTTACTTGAAAAGTTCACCTATCACAGAAACTGATCCCGGCTCAAGTCGCACCCCCCCATCCAGATGTGAACACCTAGGGGTACATTTAAGTCCCTGCTGTTGCTCTGAAGGAGTGACATCTGTGATGCCAGCTTCTGATTGTTTGCTGCATGGCTAATTTTAAATATTTGTTTAATATGCAAATGATACCTCCCAGTGACAGCTTGGGGAGAACTGCAGATATCTTTCCCTCAAATGACACAGCCCCGCTGAGGTTCCCACACTGTTACTGACACTGAGTTACTTCGGTCCAGGGCTCTCATTTACCCAGTGATTGCAAACGCCTTGACTTCAAGTAAGGCCTCTGCTAACACATACACCTTTCTGAGAATGAGAAAATGATGCCCCTTCTGGAAAGATGCATTAGAGGAAAGCGCCACCACACCACTCCCAGTCCCAGTAGAAAATTATAAAAAGCTATTCCCACATTAGTGGTTGACCAAGGAAAAAGTACTCTGACTGCACCTGTCACTGGACTGGTTCCGAGCCAGGGTGGTCCAGGACGTCCAGGCTCTTACCTGGCATAAGAAAGGATTCAAGGGTGAAGCTTTATTTAGGAAGAGACAAAGAAAGAGGCCAGGACTCGGGTTCCTGGAGACAGGATCCGGCACTAAGCCCCGGACTGACTGCCTCCATCTGCTGCTCCCCTGGTGGCAAGTCTCACAGGTCACTGCTGTGAAAGAAAGGAGGATACATGTCCGAGTGGACCCGAGGAAACTCAGGAGTGAGTTGTGCGCTGGGTCAGTCACTTCTTGGGACTTTATGTATTCCCAAGGGTGGGTTGTTTCTGAACTTTACAGTCAAATTCTTTCTCTGTCTTCTGGTTGGGAGGGGGGTCTTGTTCCTAATAAGCGTCATGGCTTTTGTCTCCCTAGAACCCCCTTCTACTGGGGTGTCAGTTTTCATTATAATGATGGTATAATAAGCTTTGGGGTCATTTTCTGGTCAATTTTTCTTTCATCTTGAATCGATCTGGTCTTAGCCAGTTCTTGTAGTCGGTGACTTCTACATCCACCACAGGAGTTTCCTGCCATAAGCTGGTTCCCTGTGATCATGCATGGAGGTGGGGGTGCTGGGCCTAAGGTAGGTTGATCGATCTGTGGTGTCCGCTGTCCACTCCAACTCCCTCATTCCACTTACCGGGAGCTTTCCGTAACTGTTTCCTGTCCTGCCTCACACCCAACATCGAAGGGCACACAGCTTGGAGAGAGGGGAACTAGCTACATTTTGGCCCCCACTTGCCTTCTTGGCCAGATATCTTTGTTTGGTTGCACAGCCTGCAAAACTTTCCATGGCATCTCTGACCCAAAGTCTTAAGACATTTATTTGTACTTCCGAGTTGCCCTGTATTGTGCAATTAAAAAGTGTTATTTCAACAGCCGGCTGTAGGGACCCTCTTAGGGTGGGAACCATGACTGATTAGGACAGTACCTTGATGGGCTACTTTTCTTTCTTCTTTTTTTTTTAATATATCTTTATTGATTTCAGAGAGAGGAAGGGGGAGGGAGAGACAGAGACATCAACTATGAAAGAGTCGTTGATCAGCTGCCTCCTGCACTCCCCTGACTGGGGATCAACCCCGGCATGTGCTTGATGGGCTACTTTTGTGTGGAAGGAGAGGGCTCCTTTGACAGAGGTGCTCTCTGTTTAGTTAGCAGGAATCCAGTGGGCATCGGGGGGGGGGGGGGGGGAAGACTGGAGAAGGGGAGTGAGTAACAGGATAGGAAGATGGAGCCTGTAGAGAATATTACCAGCAATAAATTCCCAATGAGTGGTCAGAGGGTATGTTTTAGGAGCAAGGATGTCTAATATTCCAGCTTCAGTTTGGGGAGATGGCCAAAGAAACCTCTGTTGCCTTAAACTTTTACCAATAATGTGATGAATATAATCTTGTCGTAGGAGAACTGGAAGAAGTGTAAAAATTGGGGTTACAGCCTTTGTGGACAGTGCTTGCAAGAAACTGATCTAATTCCATGAGAGGAGAAACAGTCACCAGAGAAGCGTAAGAGCTGATCTGCATCAGACCTCTGAGGGTCCCAGGAGACAGGAGGGGCGCTGGCCCTCCCATCATGGGGGGGGGGGTAAAGTCAGTTTCATTTGAATTTCAAAGGACAAAATAACCCCAGTGGACATCAAGGTTACACATGTCAGCAATGATCATAGTTTTGGCTTTCTGTCATATCTCTCTCTCTTTGAGTTATGATGAATAATTTTAGTGCATAGCTATTGAGTGTCTAATATGGACCAGAAAGTGAATAAACATGATCTCCAACTTCAAAACAAACTTAGCCAAGTAACTACACCCATGTTTTAGAGAGGATGACTGGAAGCTCCGAGACGTAAGTAAATAATGTGTCCAAGTTCACAGAGGTGGTAAGTGACAGAGCCAAAAAAGGAACCCAGCTCTCTCCAGTCCCAGAGACAAACTACCTTTCAGTGTCTCAAGGTGGTGAATTCACACCCGTTTAAACTGTCCTTTCCAACCCCTTCCAAAGAGCAAGTTCCTGGGGCTGAATGTAGGAAACACTTGAGTTAGAATCCTATGCATGGGACAACTTTCCATCACCAGAGTACAATCCTGCTAAATTTGGAGAAAGGCAGGGCTAACCTGAGTAAGAATCTCAACTGTTGTTTGGTCCTTAAGGGAAGTATAAGCATAGGATTTTACAGCAGATGACAGGTGAGTCCCCTGTTGGCCCTGGTCTCGGTATGACTTCAAGAAATATGAGAATCAGACCCAAGTGGGGACCAAGAAGGAAGATGCCTTCCTCCAGCGAGAACAGAGCCTTCGCTGAGTCACAGCCTCTTCCCAGCTGGCATGTTCTCAACTCTAGGCGTACCTGGTCCGGCGTCTTGAAGAGAGGAGTCGCTTTCACTTATGTGAAGAGCACGCAACGCGTGCCAACTGCCCTGCAGCACGGTGACAATGGTGCTTATCACGAAATAGGTGTCCCATTCCCTAGGTTAGGAGCTTTACTTAATGTCAATACTACATTCAGTCCATGTGTGCTGAGACTTCATGGCTTTTTAATCACTGTGCAGTGTGGTTACAAGATAAAAGCCAGAGGAAAGAGAACATGTTATGCAGTAATGCCAAGGAAAGGGAGAAAGAAAACCCAGTTTTCTGTGCGCCAGGCACACTGTGGCAGAGCGGGTGGCTTTGCTTTGGCCAACCAAAATTCTGGCTCTGTGTTCAAATGCCCCACTCTCTAGGGGATGGTATCACCCCTCCTTCAGAACCACCAGCCCCAGTGTCAACATTGTTGAGGCCTGAACGCCTTCAGAGAGGCCAACAGGACTCTGGGAACATGGGTCATAACGGCATTTCAGAGTGAGAAGGCTGAGGGAGGTCTCAGAACGTGACATTCCTAAGAAAGAGAGAAGTGTCTTGAATTCTGGGAGCACGACAACCTGAATGAGCCGTCTTTCTCCTCCACGCACAGGTCTAAGTTGTTTGCATCATCTAAGTGCTGGTGGCAGCAAATGAGCCTTGGGCTCTGCTTGAAAATGTCTAGAAAGAACTTTGGAGGAGATGTCTTCCCAAAGGCTGGGTGAGTCCTGCACTATCTTGGAGATTTGTGGCCTCTGGGAAGGCCAGCCTTGCTCTGTAGTGTCATGCTAAGCCCTCTGGAGGCCAAGAAGGAGCTGAACAGAAGGGATGAGCTCTCCTGACCCCAAGGATATTTGAAAGGTACCTTCCTCTAGGTACCTCCATGGATGCTGATCCAACTCACCACTTCTTCACCTTCATTACACATGGGTGGAGGTTATTTCACTTCCAATCATCTATGGGATTGGAATCCAACACAGCTGACAAATTAATATACTATCACTACTAATAATAGCAAATGCTGACGTAGTTCTGGCCTTGTGCTAGTCACTGTTCTGAGTGCTTGATGTATATTAGCATTTCAGTATTTGATGTATATTAGCATATTAAAAAAATTAAACCTTTTATTTTTAGATAATTGTAGATTCACATGTAGTTGTAAGAAATAACGCAGAATCCCATGTGCCCTTTACCCAGTTTCCACCAGTGGGGATGCTTTGCAAAACTATAGCACAATATCACAACAAGGAGATTCACATCATTACAATCAAGGTGCAGGATGCTTCCATCACCATAGAACCCGTGATGTTGGCCTTTTATAGTCGTGCCCTCCTCTCTCTTGCCCCTACCCCTCTTTGACCCCTGACTACCACTCATCTGTTCCCCATTTATATAAATTTGCCTTTTCAAGAATGTTGTATAAATGGAATCATAGTATGTAACCTTTTGAGATTCATTTTTTTCACTCAGCATAATTCTCTGGAGATTCACCCAGGTCACGGCACAAATCAATTTTGTGTTCCTTTTTGTTGCTGAGTAGCATTTCATGGTGTGGACACACCATAGTTTGTTTAACCATTTTTCCATGGAAGGACATGTGGCTTGTTTTCAGTTTGGAGCTATTACACATAAAAGTGCTATAAACATTTGTGTACTTAGGTGTCAACATTAGTTTTCATTTCTCCGGTACCAATGCCCAGGAATGCAATTGCTGAGTCATACTGTAGTTACATGATCAGTTTTTCAGGAAACTGCCAGACCGTTTTCCAGAGTGGCTACACCATTTTACAGTCCCACTATCACGTATGGGCGATCCTGTTTCTCAGCTTTCTCCCCAGCACTGGCCTGGAGCTGGCATACAAGACAGAATCAGTAGGCCATCCTCGGGCTGAAGCAACCAGCTTTCCAGAAAACCCTCGTTAGATTGTTCCTAGAACAGAGAAGAAATGAACCCATTCAGCACACCACATTTTAGGACGGATCTGCTTCTCAGATTGGCAAGGCAGAGACAATTCACAAAGATTCCACCAACGGAGAGGTGAGTTTTGATGGGGAGGCAGGAGTTCAGGAAAGCTTGTGTGGCCATCCAGGATGGTCACAGCCGAGCTACCAAAAGGGCTCTGGGTCTCTTGATGGTAAGAACTAAGGTGTAAAGTAAAAAAGAACAGAGATCAGCCCGAAGCATACTTCAGCCACTCTGAGAACCCGGATGAAATCCAGAGGTCAGCTCCCTGCAGTCCACTCAGTCCTGCTGTTGGCAGGATCCCTGCGATCAATAGCGCAGTAACCCCGAGGCTCCGCCACCCGACCCTCCACCGTTAGGGGCCCGGTCTCTCAAATGCACAGTGCTTTTCAACTTCTGTCCTGCCCCTCTGCTCCTCCTCTTCGGCCATGTATTTCTCCTCTCTTGAGTGCCATCATTTTTATGGATCCAGCAGGACCTAGGCTCTGCCATGTGGCTTCTGTTCCACAGGTCACCTTCTCCATTCACTCAGAAATTCTTTGTCTTTGATTTCCCATTTCAGCCCCTAAAACTATGGCTCAGCCTCTTTGTTACCGCAAAGAGTAACTGGGATAAACAAAGAGATCTCACTCTGGATGAAGCAAGAGGGGATAGATAGGGTGTGGCTTAACAAAAAGACAAGAAAATGAAGAAAAAGTGCCACAAAACTGCATTTCAGGGATATTAAAAGCACAGGTAATTTTTACTGAGGGTTCATAATCGCGCCAGACATTGTGTTAAACACTTTATCACACGCAATGCTCAGAACATCCCAATAAGGCATACACTGTTTTCACTTTGAAAGGGAGGAAAGTGAATGTGAGAGATTAAATTTCATGTTTAAGCTCATGACATGGCCATTGACGGAGCCAGGATGGAAACCCAGGCTGTCGGACTCCAGAACATGTCCTGTCTGTGGTAATAACGAAGAAAAACACATTTGTGCCAGCTCAGAAATTAAGGTGTGTCTTGGGTAGCCAGGGCCCATGTTGTAGCAGGAAAAGGCAAGGAAGGGCTGATCCAACATGACTTGCTCGCGTGTAGATCTGATCTGGGTTCTAGGATTGCGTCTGGCCTTCTCGAGCCTTGTTAGATGTTTTTGGGCCCCCATACTTGGCTTGTACACCCTGACTTCACCTAGTAGAGTTCCTGACATCTAGTTGAAAGAAAAAAAAGAGCAACTGTTGACTGCCTAGAGTGACAATATTTCTACAAGAACTTACATAGAAGAAGATTATTTTAAACTGTCATTTCTCATCAAATGCAAGTCCAAGCGTCTCACAGAAAACAACAAAAAAATGCTGATGGTGATGAATTGCTTGTCCAAAATCTAAGGGAAGGCAGGAATCCAGAATGGTAAGCACTCAATTTAACCATTTTTTGTGCTGAAAGCATTTCTCAAAGCTAATGAACTTGGGCTTCAGGTTTCATAACCTCATGGGGCATAGGGAACTAAATGCCAGGCTTAGGACCTTCCCAAAGCAGAAAGTGAGAAATAAGACTCTACAAAATACAGGACCCCAAACGCTACAATATCTGTAAGGATGAGCCAGGGGCAAAACCACTGCAAGAAAATTTCTTCAGCACCAAGCATAGCAGTGAGAAAAAGATCTCTAAAAAGCCAAAATTGCAGGGGCTGAAGCCTAAACTGAACCACCCGCGTGGAGTCCAAAGACCTCCAAGCCATTAGCACATTCATAGGTTGTGCCCCCAGGTGTCCAGCGGAGGCAAAGGAAAACGCTCTCTGGAGTAACATACATTTTCCCCAATCCTTAAGGGATTGCCACGAATAAATTTCCAAGAAAAATGAGCAGCACCCAGTAATAAATGCCCAAGAACGCAGGAAATAAGACACAATGAACAGAGAGTAAGAAGAGGAACAAGGATGGGAGATCCGTAAAAGATAGTAGCAGTGACAACTTAGTTTTTCAATCTCCTTCAATCCCCGAACAAAAGCAGAGAAACTAGATAGAAAGAGTGGAAACCCGTGGACAGACAGCATTTTAAAACAAATCCAGGGAACAAGATACCCCCACTAACCACCAAATACAGGTGGGTGGGGACAGGCCACTAACAGATCTGAGCACTGCATGGACCTGAAGGCTGCGAGGGGGGCCTAGGAAGGATGTGTAGGAGGCAGAACCTGATGGACTTGAGGAGAGAAAACCCCATTATAGGCAACTAGAAAGAACGAAGGAAACAATGCCTTAAAGAAAGAGAAGGGGAAAGGCAGGAAAACTCCAAAGTCAATAAGAAAGGAAGAACACAGGTATCTGTAGGCCCGTGATAACATGAGCCCAGAGTAGAAACAACGCACAAGCCCACTGATGAATGAATGGAAAAGCAAAATGCGGTCGATCTACACAACTATGTTAGTCAGCCACAGAAAGGAAGGAAATTCTCACACATGCTATAACATGAATGAAACTTGAAAACATTATGTTAAGAGACACAAGGCCATGAAAATAGGACAAACAGTGTGTGATTCCACTCTTATGAAGTACTTGGAGTAGTGAGATTCATAGAGACAAAAAGTAGAATGGTGGTTGCCAGGGGTGGGGGAAGGAGCATAGGGGAGTTAGTTTTTCATGGGCACAGAGTTTCTGCTTTGTAAGACAGACGAAAGAAAGTTCTAGAGATTGATGGTGGTGATGGTCGTACAGCAACGCAGATATACTCAACCTCACTAAACTGTATACTAAAAAGTGGTTAAAATGTTAAATTTTACGTTACAGATATTTTACCACGATTTAAAAAATAAATAAAAATAAAGTTTAAAAGAAGAAATGAAAGATAAAAAGAGATTGAGAGAATGACAAGTACTGAAAATAGGCAAAGAAGATTGAACACAAGGATAACAGGAATTTCTGAAGATGGAAACCAAAGCAAGGAAACAGAAGGAATACTAAAAACTATTGGAAAAATATATATTTCTGAAATTAAAAAAAATAATAATAATTGGGAACTACATTTTGAAAGAAAGAGCACAAGGCATACGTGAGAACACTGATCCAAAATGATCAACATCAACACATGTTTCAATAAGACTTGGGACGTTAAAAAACCCTTCCGTATCCAGCAAAAAAAGAGTATGTGACTTTTAAGGGGAAATTAGATGACGATTATTAAGGCAGGGAGAGCTGGGCTTTATGTCAAAAGGAAATTAATATAGTTGAGATACCCAAGGGAAAAAAGCACCAAGGATCTTATATGTAGCAAAATTGATTTTCAAGTACAATGGGCATAGACAATCCTATGAAATTTTGTTCCCATAGCCCCTTCTGAGTACTCTACTATGGAATGAGTTTTAGACAGCCAAAATAACTAAAGGGTAGGTAATATAACGACTGCTAATGGACATTAAATAAATAGCTACTGAGATACACGGAACTAAGACAAAATGAGGGCACACAGAGAGGACTATGTTATGAAATGGCTACATGCCCTGGCAATGTAGATACAGTACAATTATTAAGAATGGGGGAGTTCTTTATAAGTTTGTCAAAATTTATAGACCTGTGTACTTAAAACAGGTCATCTTTGCTGAATGTAGGTTTTATGTCCCTAAGCTGGGGGGGGGGGGGGGGGGGGGAGGGGATGAGAAGAACATATACCAAAACTTTTTAACGTTTTTAAGAACCACAATGAAGGTGGTGTTCATATTATTATTCTGAGACTGTTGTGTGTTTAAAATTGGATAAAACAGATGAGGAATTATTCTAATTTTATCACTCCCTGTGCCATCCAACAACAGGATTCTTGGAATGGAAGAGAGGACATACTGATGTGACAGAGAAGAGGTTAAATAAGAGAAGTCTTGACTTAAAACTGTGTCAACATAAATCCATGAGATATTTGATTATGGTTCATTTCCTGAAAACTTCTAGAAACAACAACCAGCTCAGTTGCCATGAGTAGCAAATCCCTAGCACGAAATTACCCTACTGTATGTATTCAAACAGAAAGCCAGTGACCTATATATGGAGCATGTTCTCTGGATTACAAAAGTGGACCAGGTATTTCTAAGTCTGAAAAATGGAATGCAACTTGAACAGTTAGCATTGCCCGCAATAAGGAAAACACAAACATGCACACCTACAACTCCCTGACCTCCCTTATCCTAGAAAGGGGAATGGAGGAGTAATAATCGTCGTGCAAGGTCCCCCTTGATACAGGCATGTGCTTTAAGCTCTTATGAGCTGTAGCACTGGTGAAAAACAACAACACACAAACAAACAAAAACCCCCCAAAATGGAATGCAGGGAGACGGCCCTACCCACATCTCTAAAACCTTCTCACAGATGGGACCCCTAGGTGCTTTGACCGTTAGGAACAGCTAACACACAGCAGCTTCCTGACACAAACTAACCCCAGACAGGCCAGGTCAGAAGCCTCCCTAAGATGCATTTACCTCGGGTCCCCAGAAACACCTTTTGCTATTCTTTTCTGAGTCAGTGTGGCAAAGAGACCACTGGATTACTTTAATTAATGGCCCCATTGCTCTTCTGTTTCACTGAATCTTGGCCAGGTCCACTCCAGTCTTCTCTGGTATAGCTTCTTAAATAAAATAACCAGGGTGCATATTGTGGGAATGTTAGTGTCTTTCTTCCCAGAAAACTCTTGGTCTCATTATGCAAAGTCACCTTCTCTTAGCAAACAAAGAGGAGCGTACAGGTAGCTTCTCTAAGTCAAACCAAAGGCCTCATCACAATCATTTTCAAATCGCGGTCTGTTTGGCATGTATCTGCATATTAAAAAGAGAGCACAAACACCTGCTCCACTATGACCTTCTATCCCCACCAGAATGAAGAGCAGCTGGCAGCTTCTTGAGTTAAAGACAGAGAAAGTCTGGTTTGGCTCTTCCACTCCACAAGGACTTAGCATAAACTTATTGTCAGAATCAGAGAGAAGCTTCCACTAATGAGGTTTATGGGTGAAAAACTGAAAATGTGTTTGCAAATGCCTTACTGGAAGTGTTATAAGCCATTTTTTCCCCCCTCCTTCCCTGCACACAGCTTTTCTAAACCTTGCCCCCCACCATCACCAACATCGATGGGCTCAGGTATTTACAACCTCAAATCTAAAGAAAAACACAACTTTTTCTATCAGCTTCCCATATGAAAATTCTAAGGTAGGTTTCTGATTAGTCCAACTGTGGGTCCAGTCACTGTGACCAGGAGGAATAGAAATATTGATTGTCCAGTCCTGGGTCATCTGTAGGCAAGATGCTGTGCTTTTCCTATGCCAAATACAGGGCTGTAGTCAGGGAGAAAGAAATTCTCTAAGGCAGATAATGAGGGAGGGTGTTATCTTCACAAAAAGACCATGGGTTTTGAGCAGTTACAAATTACAGAGGCCCTCCAATACTATCCCAAGTCCAAGAGCGGCTGGGATACCTGGCACAACCCTTCCTACACATCTTCCTGAGGTGCTCGCCCAAGATGTAGGGCTGGAGACTGTGACTGCGTGAATTGGATACTCTGGCTAGCCAATGTTGAAAGTATATAGAGTTGAGAATATTATCATCTCAGGTTCCATATTCTCCACTGATTTTTCCACAATCAATAATTGGAACAAGGTCAGCGCTTAGCAACCAGGAAGCCTTCCATTTATCAAAGGATTTGTCACTGCAGACAGCTCATGCTTTTGCTGTTTTGGAATTTGCAATAGATGATGACAGGACAATGAACAATGGCTTTACTATTGTCGTTCTTCACTATCGCCCTTCAGGCAGCACTCCAAAAAAAAAAAAAAAAAATTGAGCCCAAGTTCTCCTGCCTGGTTGTTCCTGCCCCTGAAACAGGAGGGGCAGGCTGAGTGACAGTTGCTTCCCTGAGTGGAGGAATGGACAGGTTTTGATGAGTGTGCCGTGTGAACTCACGGGGCCAGGAGGAAGGAGACGACTTGGCCACTCAGCCCTCATTCATCCCTTCCCTACAGCGCCCAGATTTTCCTCCTCTCCGACTCTTAGCCCATGCGCTTCGGGTAGAGTTGAATCCACTTCTTGTTCTAGGGATGGTCGTGTGGCTCAGACCAGATCCATTGGAACAGGCATTGCTGCGGTTATAGCGACTGATTTGGGGATGGTCACATGGCTCAAGTTGATCCAACGAGACACAAAGACTCTTGGATGGTAAAGCTTAGAGGTCCAGGCTCTTTAAGGCTAGACGTGAATTCGGACTGGAACTTGGTGAGACCTGCAGCCGTGCTGCCACCACGTGGAGCCTGAGAACGAAGCCAGTGTGGGAGAGAGCTGTCTGACCGAGAACTTAGCTGACACCGGGATCGAGTCTCACCTCTAAACCTACTTCTGATCCTCAACTTCTCATTTATGGGAAGCAAAGCCAGTTTCGGTTGGGGTTTCAATCACCTGAAGCCAACAACATGAAGAGTTTTGCCCCTAGTTTCTAGTCCCAACTGTGCCATAAACTAGCCGTATGACCTCGGGCAAGCCTCTTTGTCCCTCCAAATCCAGGTTTCCTCATCTATGAGGTCACTGGACGAAGCAGGGATTTTAGCTTTGGCATTCTAGGGTAGTCGGCTGAATTAACGTCTTAAACATGGATTTTTGTGAGAGACAGGCAGAACACTGGGAACCCAGGCCCTCAGGACAAATAGATGGATGAGAGAGGGTGCATCAAGAAGTCTTTGCAGGAAAGAGTCTCTAAAGCGTTCAGGGGAAGAACTTGCTCTCTGCACCACTGCAGTAGCTCATTGGTGGTGGTGGTGGTGGGGTGTGTGTTAGGGGATGTGTGTTTTACATGCCTTTGAATCACTTTAATTTCGTCCAACTACCAAGTTTGACTTCTGTAATACCAAAAAAAAAAAAAAAGATACAAAGAGAAATTGGGTAAAATGTAATTTGGCCCTGGAACATAATCTGGAATTAGCAGGTTCTATTATTTTTTAATTCTTGACAGGAGCTTGATTTCTTACTGTTCTGACTCAAATATCCCTGAGGCCAGGCTTTGAGATTTTTTTTTTTTACAAGAGTGAAGTTTTTCAAAATAATTGAGCAACTGACCTAAGGTTAACGTTTCATAAAATAAGAGTATATAAATAGAGCAAGGATAAAAAACAATGAGACATATAATCTTTAAACAAAGAAAACCTTTCCTTAGAAAAAAGTAATTGCCAACCTAACTCAATATTTATAGCTTTCCCTAACCTTTATTATTTTACTTCAGGTCTCCTAAGCAACATATGGTTAATTTTCCCTGGGAAATTCTAATAGTGTTTGCCTCTTAATAGGAGAGATTAAATTATTAATATTTACTGTAATCACTGTATGTTTGGTTTTATTTCTGTCATCCTAATTTATGGTGTTTACCCTTCATCTTTCCCTAAATGTTCCCTTTCCAGACTCTAGCTAATTGAGCAAACATTCTTTCTTGCTTTTATTTCTCCAGTGAAATGGAAGTCTGCCTTCCTTTTTTAATACTTGTATTTTAATTTATATGCATTTTTACACTCACAAATATATTTCAAATCATATTTTCTTAGCAATGTCAAAAAGTAAATCAGTAGTCTAAGGCCTCCTTTCTGAAAAGACAATCCTTGTAACATATACATACCTTCATTCTTCCACCCTCCACTCTCTACCTCCTAGGTCTTATGATGTAGAGTTTTGGTCTAAGATTAATATTTTGTTGTAGACATGCATGGATTTTATATATTTAAATCTATGGTGTGTCTCTTCTATTTTATTAACCCCTATTTAACAATTATGTTGAAATTTTATACCTGCATGATCAGCAATTATTTGGATTTTTCCCACTGTTATTGCTTCCGTTCTTTCCTCCGTTCTATCATGTCTGCTTCCTCTTCCTACATCATTCTTTGCTGAATATTTGGCCTCTTGGATTCAGCCTTCATGTATTAACTTTTCTGTTGTAATTTTTATGTCATTGCTCTATGGGTTGGGAGAGTACATTTGCTAGATATTCCAGATTATTAAATCAATCCTTTTATTTAATTTCTAATTCTGCCATTCATCCCTTCTATTTAGTTTTTAATATTACCGGTCAATATCTTAATTTCCAAGACTTATCTTGTGTTATTAAAGTATTCTTGCGCTGGCCAGTGTGGCTCAGTGACTGGAGTGTTGGCCAGAGCCCTGAAGGGTCCGGGTTAGATTCCCAGTCAAGGGCAGGTACTTGGATTGCAAGTTTGATGCCTGGCCCTAGTCTGGGTGCATGCAGGAGGCAAACAATCAATCAGTATGTCTCTCTCACATGAATGTTTCTCTCTCTCTCTCTCTCCCCCTGTCCCGTCCCTCCCTTCCACTCTCTCTAAAAATCAACAGCAAAAAATATCCTCAGTGAGAATTAAACAAACACAAAGTATTCTTATGAGTAACCCCAGGTTTCTGTGTGGGTGGCACATCTCAGATCTGAGGGTGCTGATTAGCATTCTTTGAGGTCATCTTCTGTTTCCTGCATTAACTTTGGTTGGGATTCAGGATCACATCATGCTCAGTTTTATGTCTCTCTTTTATGCCATTTAGCTTCTCAAATATTAGGCTGTTTATAAAGAACAATGTGCTGTCCAACAGGGCAGCTATTTATCTTTTTATTTATTAAATCCTCACCTGAGGATATGTTTTATTGATTTTCAGACAGAGAGGAAGGGAGAGAGAAAGACAGAGAGAAACATCAATGACTTGCCTCTCAAATGCTCCCGACCAGGAACTGAGCCTGCAACCTAGTTATGCTCCCACTCTGAGAATCAAACCTGCAACCTTTTGATGTACCAGACAGCACTCCAACCAACTGAGTCACCCAGCCAGGGCCAGTTTGGCTGCTAGTTAAATACCCAGCCATTTGTGGTAGCCTCTAGTCACCTGTGACTATTTAAATTTCTATCTAAATGAATTAAAATTAAAATTCAGGTCCTCAGTTGCACCAGCCGCATTTCGTGTGCTCAGTAGCTGCATGTGGCCATGGGCTATGGGATTGGGCAGCACAAGTTTCCAGAGATTTGTATCACCAAGGACTGTTCGACTGCGCAGTGCTGGGCCAGATGGACCTGTTTTGGCTGCTAAAATGGTTTTCCTCCAGACACGTGACAGTCACTATCCCCAGGCAGTGAGAGTGGCTGCCTGGGGTGGAGAAGAGGCACATCCAGGGGGGCTTCCCATCATGAAGTGAGGAAGGGAACTGACTTGGGGCTGTGGGTGCTCCATCTAGTCGTGGTCAGCAAAGGTCACTCAGGGCAGTGACCCCCTTCTCTCCCTAGGCACCCGGACTCCGGGCCTAGCTTTAAACAGAAAGCTGACTTCACAGAAGACCCGGCGTGAGTGCTGCCAGCCAGCCTCGGTTTTGCATGAGGAATCTGTGTAACCTTTCTGTTGTTCTGCAGTTTACTACCCAGAGACCGTCGCTTCTCCAGACGGCTGTCTCGGAGTTTGAGCTTTCTGCGGAGTTCTGTTGCAAGGACTTGGTTTTACAATTTTCTCCTCTTTTATCTACTTGGGGTTATAGTTTCCTGAAGGCTGTTAAGGACTCGCCATTAATCTGACGCCATACATTTTATCTCTTCCACACATTTCTCAACATTTCTGGCCTGCGGATGGCAACACTCCCCGGTTTCCAGCTCTGCCATGGATTTATGCTCGCTCCTTTATTCCTTCTGTCGGGATGTGCTCCATCAGCCTCCTTGAACCGAAAGTAGTAGCCTGATTTCTTATGCCTTTTGTGTCTACAGAATAAGTTTTATAGGTAATCGTAGACTGTCAGGGCTAGAAAGGAGGCCTGAGGTCCAGTCCAATCCCATCTTTTTAGAGATGAGCAGAGTAAGATGCATGTAAGGGAACTGACTCACCCAAGCCTCTACAGCTCGGTGGGAGCAGGGCCGGGGCACTCACCCCTCCACTGGCTCTTCTGCTCCAAAAGCCCTGAGAAATTATGAGAGGGGTTCAGGATCTCGGCCCACCTGTACCCCAGGCTCAGCGCAGTTGCTGTCTTGTTAATCACCTCTTTCCCTGAGCTCCTCCTGATGCAAAATAATGGAGGGCTTAATTTCCTAAAAGAAATGTCCAGCAGAACCGAATGAATTTAACAGTATCTTCCTTTAACCTGCAAATTCATTTACTCAAAAGTGCCCTCCCCCAGGTACAGTGAAAAATCAGGGTTATACTTCAAAACTGTAAGGAGAAGGGGCTTGGAAACTGCAAACAGATCTTGCTTAGAAATGATCATGACATTGCCGGGTGGGAGGGGGTATGTATGAAAAACAAGCTTCTCCCTCTCCCAAAGGTTCTGGGGTGGGAGCTTACTGTCCATCTTAGTGAAATGTTTCACCTCGAGCATCTGCCTAATTGCACTGATCTACAATCTGTTTCCACTGAAGCAAAGTAATTAAGTGTTTTAAAATGCTTTCGGAGACTTTGGAAAACTGACCTAAGGTTAATGGTTCATCAACCTCATTTGTGCTTCTATTAGAGAATTTAAAACACGAGCAGATCTGCTTCTGGACTAGGAAAGAGGAGAGAGCCTCAGAGATCTGGTGTGAGACCTGGAGCAGTATGTGCAGCTGTGGAGTTGTCCCTCTTTTGACATGTTTAAGAAAGAGAGTGTAATGCAGATTCCCTGACACTGTCCCTTAGGGGTTTGAGTCGATGATGATGTCATGTTAAACTGGGAGAGATGTAGTACATCTTCTCTGTTCTAGAAGCTTCATCTCCTATGCTGAGATGCCCTAGAACAGGGCTTTGAGCCAGAGTTTCCAGTCCTTGCTGGTTTCTGGTTCCCGTGTACTTCCAGACAAAATACCTTAATCCCTGTACTTAGCCTCATAGACTGGGATTTTTCTAGGAACACCAAGAAAGCCTATCAATCTCTCTTCTACCATGAGCAACACATTCCTGGGGATCACAGGGGCTTAGTTTGGGGATTATAAACTCAAATGCATCCAGACACCAGACAGGTAACATAAATAAGTCAGGAAAATGGGTAGAGACTGGGGGAAGCGAGGAGGCACATTCCTGTGAAAGGGGGCAGCTGCTTTTCAGTTCCAGCTGGCTGTCGCCACGTAGAAATGTGTGTGCAGTTGTTCCAGAGGAGTCAGAAATCTACACAATAAATGAGATAATAAATGAACTCTGACTTTTACTTGGTGCTGGTAACTAATTGAAAAACAGGGACGCTTCCAGCTAGGCCAGTGTGGCTCAGTTAGTTGAGCATCACCCTTTGCACCGAGAGGTCACTGGTGTGATTCCCAGTGAGGGCACTTGACCAGGTTGGGGGCTCAATACTCAGTAGGGGGGAGGGGGTGCTGGAGGCAGCCGATCAATGTTTCTCTCTCCTCAATGTTTCTCTCTCTCTCCCTCTCCCTTCCTCTTTCTCTAAAAGTCAATAATAAAAACACACACCATATTTGAAAATCAGGGACACTTCCAGGTGCAAACCACGCAAACCTATGGGTGATTTGCCCATGGGACCCTGGTTTGACTCTTCCAAAAATCACTATCGCCCGGCAGGGCATGGCTCAGCGGTTGAGCATCGACCTAGGATCCAGGCGATCGGGGTTCGATTCCTGGTCAGGGCACATGCCCGGGTTGCGGGCTTGATCCCCAGTCCGGGACATGCAGGAGGCAGCCCATTAATGACTCTCCCATCATTGATGTTTCTCTCTCTCTCTCTCTCTCTCTCTCTCTCTCCTTTCCTCTCTCTGAAATCAATAAAGATATATTTTAACAAAAATCACTATCAAAATGTAAAGATGAAAGGATTAAACCACCACCTCTGGCTACCAAATGGTCAGTCTGCAAAATCTAAACCAATGCAGCCGATCTGAAGTTCCAGCCCTCCAAGTCAACCCTAGCGTGGCTACCAACGACCTTTGTAAGATCAGACTCCTGGTTATCTGAATTTTGGGTCAAGATAGAATGGCAGTCACTTCTTGAAAGGGGAGTCCACAATAAGGTGGTTATTCCTACAGTGGAAGTCCTAAGGGAGTCGAAAAGACTGCACTTCAGAAGTACATACACTCTAATAAATTTTAACGCAACCACAGCAGTTATAATAAATAATTGTGATGCACAGAGTACCTACTACTTGTCAGGATAAGTGATTTATAGACATTATCTTCTTTCATTTATACAAGCCTAACAGGTACTACAGTTATCCCCTTGCTATAGATGAGAAAGCAGACTCAGAGAGGTTGATTTTCACAGGATCTCACAGGTGGTAACATCTAAATTTTGTTAGAAAATGAGCTCCCAAGGTCTTTGTGCTATTCATTGTCTCTCCTGAGAATACTGAGGAGAAAATTCAACATCACGTTGAAGTGATTTCCCCTCCCCATTTCCAGTGCTTCCCAGAGCTGGTTTAAAAGCAGGAGAGCAGATGGTTGTTGGGTGGTGGTGGTACATAAATTTCTTTAAAGCCTTCAAGTATATATCCGAAATATACAAAAACAAATTAGGGTGATCAGAAAAATCAGCATGCTGTAAAAAAGGAAAGAAAAGACTCGTGCTTCCAAGATATTTGTCATTATGGGAACTCCGAGGCCATGCAGATAATACCAATTTGGTAAAATGAGCAGGATACAGAAGCAAGGCCACAAAAGGAGGTGAGATAGCAAATAGGTGGGCATGGGAAGAAAAGGCTTTCAATGATTGCCGAGATTTTTAAAAACAGCTTTATTGGGATATAATTCACCTGTCCCATAATCCACATATTTAAAGGGTACAACTCAATGGTTTTTAATATATTCATGAGTTGTGCAACCATTATCAGTCAATTTTAAAACATTTTCATCCCTTCAAAAGGAAGCCCTGTGCTTTCTCCAGGTATCACCCCCAGCCCTAAGCAACCCCTAATCTACTCTCTGTCTATATAAATGTCCCTAATCCAGGCTTCCTTATCAATGGAATCATATACTATATGGTCTCTGTGAGTGTCTTCTTTCACTTAGCACAGTTTTTTCTGGGTTCATGGGTTGTTGAGATTTGAACGGCTTTTAAATCTTCCCTGGGTCAATGGGCTACTTCAGCAGATTTCTTCTTCAAATCAAGTCTTGGAGCCTTTTTCTGGCATTGTAAACCACACCAGCAGCATTCTTGCCTGGAGTCCTTACCAGAAAGAGTTGAATGGTATGTACTTTACCTTTCCTGGGATCTCCAGGAAAAGCTCAGGACTGGGAAACTCTTGGGATTTTCCAGAGCATGAGCCAAAGTCCTCTGCTGGTTCATTTTATAGAATCAATGTCACCAGCCAAACACTCAAGTCTCTGCCCTTTCCTCTCACTCCTACTTTCCCAAGAATGTGTCATTTCCAGAACCTGATTAGTCTGGGGAGAAGGGTTAAGTTTACACACAATTACACTTCAGACATTACCTGAGAGGTCTCTACGGTTATAGTGCAGAAACTAGTACCCTGGACTTTTTTCCAAACAGCATCAAAGATACTACTCCTTGATGTTCCTTCACAACCTTTTGTCCTGATTTCTGTAATATACTGAAGAGACTAAACCAATGTAAAAATATAGGAAATGAATAAGTTTTGCTCAAAGCAATGGTGGGAACTGGTCATTTTCAAATGATGCCTATTTAAGGACCTAGAAGTGAATTGGAATTACTAGTCATTATAAGGTGTGCAGAGATTTCTAGTTGCAGGGTGACAGAATATGTTTTGTAAGTGAGAGGATCATGTTATGTCAACAGAACTTGTCCTTTAGAATCAAACCAATCTGGGTCAAATCTTTTTTTTTTTTTTAGTGGGTTTTTTTTTTTTTAATATATCTTTATTGATTTCAGAGAGAGGAAAAGAAAGAGAGAGAGAAACATCAATGATGAGAGAGTCATTGATTGGCTGCCTCCTGCATGCCCCTGACCGAGAATCGAACCCCGATCGCCTAGATCCTAGGTTGACGCTCAACCGCTGAGCCATGCCCGGCCAGGATGGGCCAAATCTTAATCCCACCCCTTACCAATAGTGTGACACAGAATAAGTGACTAAGCTTCTCTGGATCTCAGTCTTCTTATCAATAAAATAGAAATAATGTTGCCTATTCTGTGGGACTCTTCGAGATGAAAAAATGTTGAGATTAACAACAATCCCAACAACTGCTACCAGTACCACTACCGCCAACACCACAATTTATTGAGCATTTATACGTCAAGATGCTGTTAGGCACATAAGTTGTTAGTCACTAAGCTCAAGGGTTACCTCTGACCCCTCCAATAACCTGGCAAGGAATGCAAGCTATTTTAAACTTTCCTTCATAGATGAGAAATAAACAGGTGAAATGATTTTCCCCAAATCCCACAGTGAATGAGTGAGTGGTGGAATCAAGTGTCAAAATCAGATACATTGGTCACCAAGATCACACTGTACCCATCATTGTAGCTACTGTCACTAACGGAACAGTGAATGTGAGACTCAAGAACGTGAAAAGAGACATTTTTTCATCCAGAAGCCAGAAATCAATCTTTTAAAAGCATGCAAACACCGTAAAATTTAAAACAGGCAATTTCACATTTTGATGACTGTGTTTAAAATTAGGCAATATCAAGTACATGGTTTAAAAGCCAGTGAAAGGACAAGACACTATGTCTAGACATCTGGTATACCAGCCCCAGTACATCTGCCTGTTGTTTATCCCTCCAGCCCACAGGGAAGGCTGAATTATTATTATTTATTTATTTCTTTTCATTCTCATCTGAGGAGTGAGGATATTTTTTCCATTCCTTTTTAGAGAGAGTGGAAGGGAAGGGGGAGGGGGAAGAGAGAGGAGAGGGAGAGAGAAACATCAATGTGACAGAGACATGTTGATTGGTCGCCTCCCACATGCGCTAACTAGGGGTTGGGATTGGACCTGCAACCCAGATACATGCCCTTGACCAGGAATCAAACCTGTGACAGTCCCATATGCAGGCAGAGAGATGTTCTAACCATTGAGCAACACTGACCAGGGCCAAGCTGACTTTTTAGAAAGAGATGCTGTTCAATTCCTCTTAAAAGGTGCTCCCAGCACACAACCACCCACTCCTGGGACAATCTTGTGATGTCTAAGGCAGAGAAACTCTGTCTTCTGCTCAGTAACAAACACTGGGGTTTGCCCAGTTTCTTGTCCTTGCATTCTTGCAAAGTCACTATAATTTGATTTTCTTAATAAATCAAATCTTATTTCAAATGCAATTGAAGAACTTACACTTTAAAAAGAATTCTGTCTTGAATCCTCAAGAAATGGAAACCTGCCTTTGGAACTGAATATCTAATTCTGAAATTATTCATTTTGTAAATTCAGAATTTGGTTCACAGCTTTCTGAAAACAAACTTTAAACTTTGAAACCAATTTGAAATTCAAGGTTGTAGCTGGGTCTTGTGGGCACTTGCACCACCTTTGCTGATAAGCATTTAAATGTATTCATTAACAAAAATAATCGTTGTCACAGTAAACTACATTGACACTTTTTAATTGAATTAGAAATTAGATGGGGGTCATGAATATTTCACTAGGGCTCACTGCTCACCTTCCCAATTTCCATCTGAAAAAAAACAAAAACCTTCACATAACCATAAGCAGGCAGATTAGCAATGTTCAGGTTCCTGGCCTTTCCCGTAGTTTTTCCACAAAAGTCATCCAATTTGTCAAAAGCAAATTTTTAACTCTCATGCTGCTCCTCAATGCTTCCAGACACGATGCTGTCCTCAGGAAACTTCCAATACTTAACACAACCCAGAAACTATTCATCCCGCTGCATGCTGAGAGCAGAGGAGGGCTTTTGAGATAGAGTCCAAGGTTCCCAAACTTGACACAACTGAAGGGGGGTCAGAGGATTCTGTACCGTGGGCAGCTGTCCTGTCATCAACATTGTAGGATTTTTTTTGTTTAGCAGCATCCTTGGCCTCTACCCCCTGGATGCCAGTAGCACACATCACCACCCCTATTCCAGTTGTGCCAATCAAAACTGTACCTGGATAATATCTGGGTACTTAGGTAATATCCCCCTCCAGGAGCGTAACATTTCCCACCATTGGGAGCCACTGATACAATAGCATGGGCTCAATGACAAGTTCTCCCTTGTGGGTTTGGCCCTTCTCTGGGCCTCAGTTTGTATATGTGAAATGGAGGCTGTCACACCTATTTCACTGGGCTGCTGGGGAGACTTACACAGTATAAAGTGAACAGAAGGCAGAGCTGGATGAGTGCTCACTAATTATTAGCAGAAGGACTGGTGGTCATTGTACTAGTAGCAGCAGTAGCAGAATTTGCATCAAGAGCTGAGGGGGTAGGAAGGAGTACCTGCTCCCCTTCTGTCATTTCCTACCCGTGGAAGTGCCTTGTTCTGGGCTGAGCCTGAGTTGCTCTCCTTGCCTGAGGACCCCAGCGGCACCTTCAAAGGCACCAGTAGCCCCTCTTCCCTGAATCTTGAAGCTAGTCTGGCCCAACCTCCATACCACATGTCCAGCCAGCAGGTGGGCAAGGCAAGCCCCAGATCTTTCCACAGCAGATGTTTGAGACAGCATGGCATGGTTAAAAAAAATAAAGTGGGGTTTAGAGTCAGGCAGACCTGAATTCCAGGCTCGGCTTCTGATTCTGAGAGGTCTCAGCCAAGCTTCTTAATCTCTCTGAGCCTCAAATTCCTTTGCTTTAAAGTGGAGTCACTGAGAATTACCCCATAGACTGGCTGTGGTAGTTAAATGCAATAATGCATGCAGAAGGCTGTGTCTGGCACACAGTAGGTACTCAGTAATCAGTAGTGATTATAATCTTCATGATGAAGAACATTATGATTCTCTACAGCAGGGTTGCTCAGCCTTGGCACTACTGACACTCTGGGCTGGATAATTCTTTGTTGTGGGGGACTGCCCTGAGCATTTTAGGATGCGAGCAGCATCTCTGGATAATTTGATGCTAGAAGCCCCCGTCACCAGTTTAATGACCAAAAATGTCTCCAGGCATTGGCAAATGTCCCCTGGGGGCAAAGCCCCCAGTTGAGAACTACTGCTCTGCAGGAAATGAGTCCCCTCCTAGTCTGCTTGGTCACTCTGCCCTGGGTTAATGTCCCGTCTTCTCCATGACATCCCTGCCTCCCTCACGTCGAATCTGCCACTCCCTTCATTGTCTCATTTGTTTGTTTGTTCATCTGTCTGGTCTGCTACACTGAGAGCTCCCCAAGGGCTGGCTTCATTTATATTTATATCTGTAGTTGGCACAGAGTAGAGGGTAGCAGACAGCAGGACAGGAAAGAAAGTAAACTACTACTTTAAAGTGGGGTTTGGAGCCAGGCAGACCTGCATTGAGCACCTAGTGTATACCAAGCACAAAGCTAAGCTGCTTGCATACGTGATTTCCTTTGACTTTCTCAATAGTTTTATAAAGAATGTATCACGGTGTCCATTTTGCCAGTGAAGAAACTGAGGCTTGGAGAGAAGGAACTCAGAGATACACAGTAAGTAAATGGCCCAGGTCCGAGTGGCCCCCAAACTTCTCTTCACCAAGCATCCCCTGAAAGCAGGAACTGGGGTACCTTTTCCCCATCCATGCTGCACCCTAGAGCTTCCCTGCTCCTGTGAGCTGGAAAGAAGGGCTTTCTCACATGAACTCCCTGCCCCATGGGTGAGATCAGAAAATGTGGGTGGTGTGCCCGAGGTCGGGGATCAAGTAGAAATGGCTGACCTGCTTGAAGAAACAATCCATCATGGACCCAAGGATGAGGCACTGAGCATTTTTCACCCTTACTGAAAAGGTCAACTTGGAGGCATCAAGACCCAGAGTGAGACCTTCTGGCAATTTCAGAAAGTTCAGCCCGCAGCTTGGGGCAAAACTGAGGCTGAGGCCCACATCATCCCAGCCCCTCTCTCCACCTCCGGCTCTGAACACCAGCTGGCACCAAGCTTACCTCATCGAGTGCTAGCCTGCCCAGGGGGACATGTCCTGGGCTCTGGAAAGAGGCACCCTCCTGGCCCAGACCTCACCACTCCCCCGTGCAGCTGCTTCTCTGAGTCTGAGCGCCACGTTAGTGCAAGATGCTGAGAAACCTGTTAATATGCTAAGGGGGACATACAAAGTGGGCAGCAGGCTCCAAAAGGTTAACATCTTTTTCAGATGCTTACCACAGTTGCTATGGATATCTCCTCCAGGAGGCTTTGCAAGTTCCACATGAAGGGGCTGAAATTAATAAACTCCTTTGAACTCAGAGGAAACAAATCAGGTTGGGCTGCAAACGCTGCAATCTGTTTATTTCCAGGTTGGACAGGGGGCCTTGGTGTGCAGATGGGTGTGCAGATGTGTGTGCATGGGATGTTTGGAGTTTCAGTCACACACATATGGTTGTGTGTGTGCCTCTGGTCTGTGTACAAGGCAGGAGGAAAAGACCAGACTGCCTGCATATCCAAAAGGGCAAAGATTTATTTCATTGTTTCCCCAACAGGATACTTGAGGTTGACGGCTGTTTTCATTCATCTCTGCAACCCCATTAGCTCTGAGCCCAGTGCCTTGTAGATGTTCAGCGACTGTTTATTGAACAGTTTTGTCTGTTCACTGAACGTGTACTTTTGAGTGCCTGCTGTGGGCCAGCCACTGTGTTGTGTGCAGAGGTTATTACCACAGCCAGCAAGGGGAAGAAGCTCTTCCTTCATGGAGCGAGGGTCACGGGCAGGTGCATGATTGATGGATGAAGAAATTCCCAATTGGAAGGTCATGAGAACCCTTTCCTTTGGCTTATGCATGTGTGTATGCACATGTGTATATGTGCAGGTGTGTGTTAATAAATAATCAAAGAATACATTGAAAAATCAAGAGTTGGTGAGGGGAAGAGTCCAGGGCTAGAACATAAAGAATGGGAGCCCTGTAGTGAGACTCGGGGCATTCGAATCCTGCTTCTCCACTAGCTACATGTCTGTTAGTCAACCAGTGCCTCAGTTTCCCCACATTATTTACTCACCAAAAAACTATTCTTTGCACACCTACCAAGTGTGCTTCCTAAGCTCTGGGACACAACTGAGAGCAGAGCAGACATGGACCCCTGTTCTCGTGGAATAGCTGTAACAAAGCACAGTGAGTGTCACGAAGGGGAAGGTAAGTGAACAGCAGGAGCAATGGCCAAGGTGACCCAGGGAACTAGGGGAGGTGTCTGGAGGAAGTGACCTTTAACCCAGCCATGAAGGGTGCATGAGACTCAGTCAGATGACAAGTGGAAGGAAATAGGCAGAAAGGTCCCAGGCAGAAGAAATAGTGCACAGAGTGCTCGGGGCAAGAGTAACAATGGCATGTCTGAAGGGCTGAAGGAAGCTGAATGTGGCAGCAGCATTGAGTGTGACAGGGAGAAAAGACTGTATGTATGAGCGTGCACATGTGTCCTCGTGTGTGGAGTCTTTATGAGTATGTCTATGTATGCATGTGTCCAGGCACATGAATACGTGTGTGTGTGTGCAGGCATATGAGTGTGAATGTGTGTTTCTGAATGAGTGTGTGTGTGTGTCCAGGGGTGAGCACGAGTGTGGTGAGTACACAATCCCACAAAGCTGCTTGCAGACACCATGACCAGAAAGCCACAGATCATGGACTAAGACCTCCTATGGGAAATCTGTAACCACAGAGCAAAATCGATATTCTAACCAAATTGCTTTTATAGACAATGTATCATGTAAGAAAGGTTTTAATTAAAGCACTGCCTCCAAAAAGGTGTCTGTAAGACTTGCTGATCTCCATGCTCTGCTCAGGCGAAGCTCAGGGTGGGAGGGGAACAGAGCGGGGGCCCCGTGACAGAGCAGTCCTCGCGCCCTGTCCTCCCCTGCTTGGGGCCCTTCTCACCTGCCTTTTAGGAAACTCATCAAAAAAGAGGATATTCAGGAAATGCCATGAATCAATACAAGGAATGCTCTAAAAAACTGTCCAAACATATTGGTGGTCAGAAAAGCGCATATGAAAACAAAATACTTTTTTTTTTTGCCTAAAGACTAAAATGTGTATTTTTAAACCATAACATATAGTTATGGCAAGGGCTCAACATGCCAGGAACATGGTGGTGGGAGTGTAAATCGGTCTCTATTTTCTGGAGGACAATTCAACCATAAATATTGGAAAACTTAAACTAGACATACCTTTGGATTCAGCATTTCCAGGAACTTAGCCAAACGAAATAATCACTCAAATGGGCAGGTTAAATGTAAAAAAATTGCTCTTCCAAGAATCGTTTATAATATGCAATGCTTTTATGATGGTGAAATCTTTCCTGGGTTCCCATAATCGGCCTTTAGAGGCCGAGAACAAAAGGGGAGCAGGCCTTCAGCATGGTAAGTACAGTGCCCACCGCTGCTGGGCGGGCCCGAGGCAGGGGTGTGCTGGTGAACACTTAACGATCGGTTCTGGGGTGAGGGAGAGGGCGGTTTGTCAGATAACATCAATTTCCATGGCATAAATATCGCCACCAGGGCTGATTGCCAGCCAACAATGTGTCCTCGCGGACGTGGCATTTGGAAGAATGACTGATGGTTGGCGCTCACAAGCCGAGATGAGGGGCTTCAGCCAACCCTGGGGGGCAGGGCTGCTTCAGCAGAGCCAGCACTGACCCCTTCTCCCCGAGCCCCACAGAAAATATACAAGGACAGGGAGGGAGACTGAGGCCGCCCTTTGGAGAGGTGCAATGTTGGCGAAGAGAGACTCTCCCTACCTCCCTCGCTTCCCCAGAGGTTCTACTCCCCGCGGCCGAATGAGGCCGGCATGGGCCTGGGGGTTCATCAGGTTGCAGTGTTTCTAAGAAGCCCCTCCGGGCTTGCTGACCGGCCCTAGGGCTTCCTGGGCTGAAGGCGAAGGCACTGGGGTGCAATAACCGTACAGGCTGCCCAGCAGGCAGAGGGGACAGAACCACCCTGATCTAATGCCCAGCTGCCCAAATGCGAGGGGCGGGGGAGGTGGCTTTAAGTAGCATAAGAGATGACAGCTGTGACGTCACACAAACTGGGGCTTAAAAAGCAAGGCGAGACTTTTCATCCCAGGATGTCTGGCTGGTGGAGGTCACAGGCCTCCTCGAGGAAGCCCACTAGGTGGGGTGACAGGAAAGGGGAAATTTGATGGAAAAATAAAAGTCCTTCGTGGTTTTCATCAATGACTTGAGACTTGTTCACCAAATGGGTTATATTTTTGAAATGCTTTAAGTATTCATCAAACGGGAATTAAACACAATATAGTACATCCATTTAATGGAACAGCATGCAGATACTCAAAGGACTTTATACCCTCTCTCTGTCCGTGTGTGTGTGTGTGTGTGTGTGTGTGTGTGCGCGCACATGCGTGTGCCTGTGTGTACACACTATCAGTAACATAATTCAAATATCACACAAAAATCACTAGTATGTGCTTATTAAGGGTGTGGTTTTTTTCATTTTTTAAATTATTTTTTAATTAATAATTTATTTTTTAAAATTCATCTTTATTGTTGAAAATATTACAGATGTCCCCCTTTTTTTCCCCATTGACCATTTAGATTCTGCATTCTTATTTTAACTAGACAGTTAACTCTGTGAGTCTAAGGAACTCTCTTTCCCATCAGCCCACTATAATGTGGCCAACACTGGAGAATTAGGACCCACACACAGGACGGATGGTCCCCGACTTAATGGCGGTTCAATGGCAATCTTTTGACTTTATAATGGTGTGAAAGCGATATACATATTAAACTGTGAGGTATTCAAAACTATATTATAAAACAGGATTTGTGTTAGATGATTTTGCCCAACTGCAGGCTGATGTAAGTGTTCCAAGCATGTTTAAGGTAGGTGAGCTAAGCTCTATGGTGTTCAGTAGGTGAAGTGTATTAAATGAATATTCGACTGAGGATATTTTCAAATTGAGATGGGTTCATCGGGGTGTCACCTCATCATAAGTTGAGAAGCATCTGTATGTTCTTCATACCATAGTCACCAGCATGGAACTATAGCTACAATAAACTGGGAAGTGCAAATAAAAAGTGACTCACAAATCATGATGTACAATATAATCATACTTTTGTAAAAGGATAAAAGTTAATAACCGTATGGATAGAAATGCAGACATTAGGACATTAAGAGTGGCTAGTCTGAGCAGCGGACACGGACCCCCATTTAACCCTCCTCCAGCCTTGCCACTGCTTACTCATGTTTACGAAGCTCTCACCATGACTTAGAGACATTCTGCTAGGCACACATACTCCTCAGTTTTAACAAGTAACCTGCTCTATATACCTTTCCCTACCATCAGCATATATTTTTTTTTTAATCAGAGCAGGGAAATAGGGGCTTTTTCTTCATTGAAAATGAAGTACTTAGCACACACTACTTAGAACCTAGTGGGGACCTGGTGATTATGTTATCATTCTGTGAATCCTGGGACTTCATCTGCCACAACTTCTTGAGCAGTTGCCATAATAACAACAAAAATGGTAGCAATATTTATACAGTGCTGATTGTGCACTGGCACTGTTCTGAGATTCATCTTATTTGTCCTCACAGTAACTGTGAGGTGGTTATGATTCCCATTTTACGTATCAGCAAACTGAGCCATTAATACAGTTTCTGCAGCATTAGATCTCCTCCTTTCACATTCCCAACCCAGCCTGGAACTCAGGACTCACCTCTTTATCCCAGGACCTAGTCCGATGGGAACCACAGAGGCACAGTACAAATTCACGCACACGCATGCACATACAGGCACACACACAGACGCCCATGCACACGCACGTGCATGCACACACACACACACACACACACACTCAGAAGGGATTAGGAAGGGGCAGGCCTGGGTTATTGCAGGTGACTCAGACCGTTAGAGGAAAAGGCAGTGTAATGCAGACAAATGTGAGATAATAAGTCTGGAGCCAATGAACCGAACGAGACAGAGAGCACACATTAAATAGGAAAGTCATGAGTCCCACCAGCCCGGAAAGGGATTTAGAGGTTACTGCAAAAAAAAAAGTTGAAGTTGTCGGCACCTTGTATTGCCGGAGTCAATGTGGGAATCAGGGTCCCTGTGTCCATCCCTGTCCTCTGCTCCCCCCCAGATGGAAGGCCTTTGGAGGCAGGATGTCCTTTCTGAGCACTGTGTGGATACTGATGCTGCGTCCAAAGCAAGATGCTGCTTTTGATGTCTAGGATGTGGAACAGGCACAGTCAAGCAAGGGGTGGATGGTGGGGAAGAAGATGAGTTTCGGGACCCCAGAGTAAGGAATCCCATGGAGGCCGGAGAACGGGAAGGAAGGTGAAACAGGTGTGAATTGCAGATAGTCAAGATAAACTGAATGCACCCCACAGGGCTAAGGCTGGAAGGACTCAGCCAAACAGGACAGACGACAGCCGGAGGGATGTCTGTGGGGGCAGCAGTGCATGTTTCCAGGCTTCAAGACTCGCGGTGCTTTAAGTCACCGCATTGGGATAACCTAAGGTCCGGGGGGAGAAAGGCTGTGAGGGCAGGAATGGTGAGGGCAGAAGACAGGGAAACAGGCTCAGCTGCCCCAAACAATCCTGGGACAAAGGCACCCGTGGCTGGGGGGCGTAGAGATTCTGAGCGTGGTGTGATGGTTGTGGGTGAAACCACACCAGGAGGCATTTCTGAGCCCAAAGAACAGACAGAGATATAAACAACAGTAATAGCTAATTCAGTCTTCACGCTTAGGCTGTCGGTATTATTATTCCCATATTACAGATGAGGAAAATGAGGCACCTAGAGGTTAATTCACTTACATCAGGCCACACAACAAGTATGCAAGTGACAGAGCTGGGATTCAAACTGAGGCCACAGCTCCACTGAGCATGCTCTTAACCACTACACTATTAAATGGAAACAAACCTGTAGGAGCGGCCCCAGGAAACATTACGCATTGGGGTCAAGCAACACTGTCTTGGGTCACTGATTACCAAAATGAAGTAGAAGGGAGGGAATAGTTCTCTCCTAAACCACAAGCTGGCTTTGACACCCAAGGGCTTAGGATGGCAATCATCAGGGCTAAAGGGACCCTTTGGTGCCCAAATGGGAGGCAGAGCCACCAGGCGAGGAGAACCCTGTGTCATGAATGACAAGTGCCCAGCAGAGCAGCACAAGGTTCAGGGTTCGTGAAAGCTGTGGGAGAGATGCATTCTCCCGCCCTGAGAGACCTGGGGGCCGAAGTTGCTGGGGAGAAGCTTGCATGAAGCCAAGACTCTTAACCTAAGTAGGTGGGCTGGAGGATGCTGGGCATCTGGATTGCCAAGACTGGCAAACTTTCCAAGAAATAATAAACATTTCCCTCTTCTTGGTGACTTGTTACAGAGAGGCAGGGTACTATTTTCCCAGATAGGGAACATGGCTGGGCAAATCTATTTTACTCAGATTTCAAGAATGTTTCTATTAAGGAGAGGAAGATGCAGGATGCTTCGAGCAAGGAAGAGATTTCAAGGTCACCTTGCGGAAGGAGCCGGTGTTATGAAATGTTTTTGATCGAATGGAACAAGATAAGCTGTTCACATTGTGAGAGAGTTCAAAGCCCTAGACACCAGCTGAAATAAGAAAATTCAATTTCTGGCATAAGATTGTACTTTGTCTGCCTCGGAGCAGAATACACACGTCCGCCCCACCTCCCCCTAATGAAAGCAGAGGGCGCCTCTGCGGTGATCCTGATGTAAACAGGCCTGTGAAGCAGGTTTGCGACGGCCCAGGTGATGCTTCCTGCAGGTGCTCGGAAACAGGATTGCTGTTTCAGTCCAGCTTCCCCTCGCAACCTCTCCCATGGCGAGGACTGGGGCCGGGGATAGGCCCCGGGCGATTGTTCCAATATTCTGTTTTCTTTCGTGCTTCCACAAAGGCAATATGGAGAACTCCTCCATGTTTACCTAAAACAGCGCTGAGCAGAGAACTTTCTGCAGGGATGGAAATAATATGTTTCTGCACTGCCTAACATGGCAGCCACTAGCCACATGTGACCACTGTGCCCTTGAAATGTGGCGAGTGCGATGGAGAAAGTCATTTAATATATAACTTCATTTTAATTAATTTAATGACCACATTTGGCTAATGGTTACCTCTTGGAACAGCACAGTGCTGGAAGACTCAGTGGAAAGAAGATGATTCTCAGGCTCCCCCAGAATGGGCTTGAATTCTGCCTCTACCTTTTAACTAGCTGTGTGACCTTGGGCAGGTGTCATCTCTCTGATCCCCAGTCTCCTCATCTGAAAAATGGGGACGATGGTACTTACTTTGCAGGATTGTTGTGGAAATGTTATATGCACAGACTACATGGCAGGCCATGTGCTTTTGTAGCTGCAGGTATTAAGGAGTAAACACATCTGGAGGCTTTGCCACTTGCTTGGGATTTCTAAGCTGTAAACACGGCTCTCGCTAATGCTGCTGGGGCAAAGCGTGAGGGGCTTTATCTGTATTTTTCTGAGGAAGAAGCATCAGAGTGGAGAGTGGGAAGTGATGAGGATCCTGCAGGGGGCCAATCAGCAGGACAAGTTCAGATTCAGGGACACCCCCCTCAGGGAGCAAGTGCTCCTAGGTGCTGGTGCGCAGGCCGGACTGGGAGGGCTGACTTTCCCCACCCCCAGCTCTGTCCACCAGTGATTAGTCCACGGTGAGAGGAGGCCCCTTTCCTAGAAAAGACAAGGATGGGAGGCACGCGGAGACAGAGACACGGGGAGGGGAGCGGAGAGAGGGCTTGAGACAAACACAAACATGCGGGGAGATGCAGGGAAGGGGCAGAGCCAGGGAACAAGATGGAAACAGATAGAAGTGGAATGAACATCAAAGAAGCAGAGAGACAGAAAGGGAGACATAAAGACAGACAGATACTAGACAGCCAGAGGGGAGCCGAGAAAGGCAAAGATAGAGAGAGACAGAGACACAGAGGTTGTCACGGGACAGACAGAGACAGAGGGACCGGGGGGGGGGGCTCTAAGGGAGACAGACGCAGAGCAAGGCTGAGAGAGAAACAAGCAACATACACGTGGACACGCTCACCGTGGAGAGGCTGAGAGAGAGGGGAGCCGAACACAGGAGAGAAACGAAAGTGAGCGAACAGACCGTCGGAGAGGGAAAGCTGGGACAGGCGCAGCGGAGAGGCCTGGAAAATGCCCAGGGACCGCAGCTCGGAGGAGGGTGGGCAGCAGGAAGGAAACAGAAAGATCAAGAAAAGAGGGAGCACAGGGAACGCTGGAGGCCAGGGAGGGACAGGGGTGGGCCCCAGGGCTGGGGTCACAGGGCAAGGAAAGAGGCCCCAGGGCTGCCCTGCTGAGGGGCAGGTTGAGATGAACAGGAGCTGCGGCTCTGGGTCCAGGAGCTTCCTTGGTTCCTGCCTCCCCCCAACAAGGGCAGGGCTTGGGGACACAGGGGTTCGCAACAAGGGCAGGGCTTGGGGGCACAGGGGTTCCTGGCCGCTGCTCTGCCGCTCGCCCCGCTCCCCGCCTCTCTCTTTTTCCCCGGTTGTTAATCTTGGAGGACAGGTTGGTCTTTTATTAGCTATCTCCAAGGGTCAGCTTAGAAGTATCTGCGGAGATAGCGTTCAGAATGTCATTTGTCACGGGGGCCTGACGGGTGGGCAGCCACATTGATTCAGCCCCGTCCTGGCCTCCTGTTAACATGGGAGGTGAAGGCTGTTCTGAACCTTTTCCCTAAATGGAGTTTTAATTCCTTTGGTTACACATCAGGGCCGAGCTACAGGGAGACGGGGCGGGAGGGGGCAGCGGTCAAGGGGCGGTGGTACCGGGAGGACAGGAGCGTCACTCCTAGGAAAAGGTGGAATGTGTCCCTGCTCCCGGCAATGTCTTCCTCCCCTAGAACAGTTCTCAACCTTGGCTGCGTAAGGACTCTCCTGGAGGCCTCAAAAACGTGGAGGCCTGGGTTTACCCCTTTGAGGTCCTGGTTGAGTTGCTCTAAAGACTATACTTAGTGATTCTAAAGAGCAGCCAAGACTGAGATGCTCTGAGCCAGATCCTCCCCTGCCGGCCTGCCTTCGAGAGCTCTTCCCTGATAACCCTCCCTCCACCGATGCTCTGTTACAATGCCCCACTCACTGTCTATGTCGCATTAGCAGCTATCTAAAATAGTAACTAATGCCCAGCTGGGGTTGCTCAGTGGTTGAGCGTCAACCCATGAACCTGGAGATCCCTGCTTGACTGCCGGTCAGGGCACATGCCCGGGTTGCTGGCTCGACCCCCAGCAGGGAGCATGCGGGAGGCAGTCAATCAATGACTCTCTCCCATCATTGATGTTTCTATCTCTCTCTCTCTCTCCCTTCCTCTCTGTGAAATCAACAAAAATATATTAAAAAATAATAAAATAGTAACTAAGAAGTTGGACTCTTAAATCAGGGGAGGTGGATTTGGATGCCTGGGCTACTGCTCAGTAGCTGGTCACTTATTCTGGGTGCCTTCACTTCCTCTTCTATAAAACGGGCTTTTCACCATCCCCATTTTACAGATGAGTTCATGGAGGCACACAAGACTAAGGAATTTATCCAAGGGTCTAGGTTTAACTTGGACCATTTCACCTGGTGCTCTGGGCTAATGGGGCTGGTCGGGGGCTAGGCCTGCGGAGCTCGAGTGGAGTCAGCCAAGGAGAAGGCGCTGGGTCAGAGGGAGCAGTGTCTTCAGGGGCAGGAAGGAGCGTGGGGCTTCTAGAGAAGGCACAAGGTTCAGGGTGGTGAGGGCATCATGTGGGGAGTGGGAGAAGTGAGGAGGGAAAGGTAAGCAGGGCCAGGACCTGAGGGCTCTGGAGGGAATGTGAAAGACTGAGGTTTTATTCCAGATTTCTTCTCTGTCCACACGGGGATGGAAAGTGACCAGAACACAGGTCCCTGGCTTGCAGCCTTGGGTCCTGCCCGCAGACCATGACCCCGCTCTTGGAAACCACAGGCAATTGTGAGCTGTGAGGGAAGGAGGGGAGGAGGGAGAACCAAACATCTTGGTTTCCCGGGGACTGAGGGGTTTTCTCGTATATGTGACTTTCTGAGGTAAAGGAAAATTCCAGGCAAATCGGGCTTACTTAGCACCCTAAAGGAAGGGTGCTATTTAATTCTTGAAGAAAAACAAACAAATGAAAACAGTCAAAAAGAAAACAAAGAAGTAGATTCAAGCTACAGCACAACTGACTGAGGTTAGATCACACACAGGACTTCCCGGTTGCTGAACGTAGGCAAGGGTGAGCATGTTCTTTAGCAACCCAGAGGGAGGCTCAGAGCCCAGGATGGAGCCTGAATCATTCTGAAGCATCGCTCTTTGGATGAAGCGTCTGTGTTGGTGGCTGGCTGCTCCCGGTGATGGATTCAGCTCAGTCTCTGCTCGCCTGTGACCATCACCCTCCACAGAGCCCGCAGCACATTTCCACATTCCAGACATCAGAGGCTTACAGAGGATGCTCAGCCTGATTTTGAGCGAGCAGTGGAGGGGAAGGCATATGCTTGGTGACATGCGGCCTAATCTCTGAGAATGCGTTCTGATAGAAAGATTCATGATAGCCATTGGGGCTGCAGACACCAGGCCTTAACTTCCAATTCCTCAAGCCCCGTGGCACATACCTCTCACCTGCCGAATGGCATTTGCGTCTGATCTTATATCGGGCAGATTTACAGCACATGATCTGCAAAGGAATGTCATAGCAAATTGTGCTTCAGAGGAAAGGAAAGCAGTTAGAAAGGAAGGCCGTGGGCTCGGGGGGATTCTGAACCCCCTTTTAGCCTGCTGAGAGATGTAGGGTAGGGCAAGGGCAAGGATGACCCTGCAACCACTGTCCGTAGATGGTGCTGAAACCTTCGGGGGGGTGTAAGTGCAATATAGCAAGCTAGGGTGTTTCAATAAAACAGGAGCATTCTGGGCTCCCCATTTAAGCAGAGAGAGCTAGGAGTGGTCACTGCTCCAGGAAGGGCCAATGTCACAACTCCACAGCCTGATGTGCAGTCTGGGGGCCCAGCAGTGGCATCTGAGGCACGTGGGGGGACAGACTCACAGGGTTTGCAGCCTCCCTGCCTAACTGCAGGCAGCAGAGCAGTGTAATTATGAGCACAAATTCTGTTTTCTTTTCTTCAACTTGATACTATGAAAATTTTCAAATCTTCAGCAAAGCTGTAAAAGTTATGCAATAAAGGTTGCCTCAATTCAAAAGCTAATATTTAATTATCATCTTATCTATGTATCTACCTATTTGTAGGTATCACGTGTGTATTTTCCTGAACTATTCAAAGTCACAGACATCACGACTCTCCACTTCTTCACAGTTCAGTCTCCTAAGAGCAGGGCATTCTCTTACACAACCACGTCTTATACCTAAGACAATAAACAAAAAGTCTACAACATCTAACATCCAAATTCAAATTCCTGCATTCGTCCGCAGAATGCATTTAAAAAATTTTAAACTGCCCAGCCAGGCGTGGCTCAGCGGTTGAGCGTCGACCTAAGATCCAGGCAATCGGGGTTCGACTCCCGGTCAGGGCACATGCCCGGGTTGCCAGCTGCAGCCGATCAATGACTCTCTCATCATTGATGTTTCTCTCTCTCTCTCTCCCTCTCCTTTCCTCTCTCTGAAGTCAATAAAGATATATTTAAAAAAAAAAAAATTAAACCATTTTCCAATCAGGATCTATGTACAATACTTGTTTATTGTCTTTGTTGTGTCTTTTAACCTAGACACCCCACTACCCCCCCCCCCCCAGCACGTACATATATTTATGACACCGGCTTCCTGTGGAGCCTGGATGAGTGGTCTCCCAGAACGTCTCCCATTCTGGATTTGTCTGAGTGCTCTCCCATGTTGTCATTTGACTTGCACCGACATCCCCTCTGTTTTCTATAAACTGGCATTTGGGTCGAAATTAGATTCGGGTGAAATCAGGTGCTCACTCATTTGAATTAGATTCGGGTTTTACCTTTTTCTGTAAAGATCCTTTGTAGAGAATGCTCTGTACTTCATCGGCCACCACAATAAGAGGCATCTAACTTCAGGGCACCCCACGGTCAATGAAGAGAAGCCTGTCCCCTGGTCAAGGTGGTGACCCCAGGGTGCCCACTGGGAAGGCACACTTTCCCCTCACCCCTTCACTGTAGAAAGGCACCCATGGGTGAAGCAGCAGCACTGGGCAAACTTTCTGTTCCGACAACCTTTCTCCTGACAGTGCTGGTGCCGTTGTTAATTCTGGCCTAATTATTCAGCAGCAAGTTTTAAAATGACACTTTTTCTAAGTCTTTCACTCTGTCACTCCTTCGAGGTTAGCTGGTGTTCTTCTTAAAGCTCTTTCTGCTTCTCTCCCTTTCCCTCTCCCTCCCTCTCTCCCTCTCTTTCCCTCTCTCCCAATGTTTCAAGAGTCCCTATAAACCCACAGAATTTTAGTCATTCAACGTAAACCAATCAACTTCCATCACTTCTCATGCTAAAATTGTCCTGAATTTGGCCATACAAGTCCCACAGAGCTAGATTCAGGGCTGGTAGCACATCTCTATCATTTGTGACACTGCCTTGCTTCCAGGAATAAGTGGTTGACCCAGGCTCACTTGTCTGTCCCAACCCAGACCTGGAGTCAGCTCTTTTCAGTGGGAAGTGGTATTTTTCAAACAAGATCTAGGCTCCAGGTATGAGAAGCATAGATTCTGCTGCCAGACACCTTGGGCTAAAATCCTGACTCTGCCGCCTACCAGCTGTGTGCCCTCTGAGCAGTCCTCGCTGCTCTGTCTCAGTTTTCCCGTCTGTAGAATAGGGATAATACCTTCACATCCTACCTCATCGAAGGATTAACTGTGCTCATATTTGCAGAGCTGTGCAAGCAGTACATGGCATGCAGTGGGTGCTACACAGATGTTTTCTAAATATATAATGCTGCTCGATTTATGCAGATGGAGGGAGAGGGTGGCAAAGACCCTCAGGCAGTCAGAGGCAGGAGAAAAACTTTTTAAAAAATAATTATTCTATCCAATTAGGATGCACATAAGTTAAAATGCCATTATATTTATTTTTGCTCTCTTTTGCTCTCTCATTATGGCAGGTGATACTGATTTGACATTGGGAGTCTTGAAATAAAGTTCCCTTTTTTTAAAAGTAAGTAAATTTTTTATGGGATTAAAACATAGGTGCAATATAAAATTACCTTTTAAAATAAATGTACTTAAAAAACCCAAATGAGCCAACTTAAAAAATGATTAAATTCTAATTGTTACAGAATGCAGCTCTGTCAAAAATTAATGGTGATGGCACAAGAGTGGCCAAGGTTTGGCCTGGGGAGAATCCCTGCTCCCATTGTTTGAATGATTTTAAATTTCAAATTGAAATAATGTTAATATTCTGTGGTTGCTTGTGCTGTAATGTCCCCTACTATCCGAGTCGGTCAGGACTGATGAACCACCTAGAGAGCATAGGCGATTTCTAGCTGTGATGGAAACGGAGCTTAGGGGTTAAACCCTGCTGACTCTCCTTACCCTCCTTCCCAGCATCCTCCCCGCCCAGTTTCTGTGGTGTGGGAGGGGAGGGGGAGGGGAGGGCTGCGGCTTGGAGGAGGGCTGCTCCTGAGAGAAGGCGGTGGATGCTCGGCTGGGGCTTCCTGCGACTCACAGGCGAGATGCCAGGGTCAGAAATGCGTATCTAAACCCAGCCATGGAGACCACAGACGGTCGGCCTGGTGGAGTCTGCACGCAACGAATTCTCTCTTTCCAGCCACAATGCCTTGACTTACTTCCTTTTATTGTAAGACCCCAAAAGGCCACGACTACCGCAACGGGATTCATTGACCAGAAAGCTCACGGAGGGCTAAAGACAATCTTAGTGAAGATCCCAGGACAGAAAGGAGCAGTGTCAAGGATAACCACGGCGGAGAAAAGGTCAGAGAGAGCGAGCAGAGTCTATAGTGGGGTTTGCCTCATTAACTCAAAGATTCTGTTTAATACTGACATCTGACTCATCAGGTTTTTTCAAAATTGAATTTATTGGGGTGACATTGGCTAATAAAATTACATAGGCTTCAAGTGTACAACTCTATAACATCAATTGTATATTGTATTGTGTGTTCCCCACCCCAAGCCAAGTCTCCTTCTATCACAATTTATCCCCCTATACCCTCTCCTACCGGCACGCATCCCTCTTCCCTCTGGTAATCGCCATGCTGCTTTCTGCGTCCATGAGTTTATTTTTATTTTTGTGCTTAATCCCATGTCCTTTTTCACCCAGCCCCACAAACCCCCTCCTACAGCTGTCAGTCTTTTTCTCTATAAGTCTGTTTCTTTCTTTTTTTTTTTTTTACTTTGAATATAACATGTTTAATTACTTAGTACTAATTTTAATAGCCAAGATTTAGAAGCAGCCCAGCTGTCCTTCGGTGGATGAATGGATAAAAAATCTGTCGTACATTTACAAAATGGAATACTATGCAGCTGTAAAAAAGAAGAAAACTTAGCCTTTGTGACAGCATGTATAGACCTGGAGAGCATTATGCTAAGTGAAATAAGCCAGTCAGGGAAAGACAAATGCGATAGGATTTCACTCACATGTGGAATCTAATGAGTAAAATAAACTAACAAACATGATAGAAACAGACTCATCAGCTTTTTAATGGGCATCTGTTATATGCCAAGCACTAGGGAGAACTAAAGACCTAGTGATTCCAGCTGCTGTGAAGACCGTTAACTGCCAGGCTTTTCACTGATGGCCCTGGCTGGAAATAGAAGGTTTTAATCAGGTGGCAATTTCTGGAACTTTAAGAAACCAGTATATGGGTCAGTCACTGTAGAGAGACTATTTCTAGGAATTTGGAGGTCATTAAAATGGGAGGGGTGCCTTGCCTAATCTTTCCCCTCCTCCCCTTATTCTTTCTCTTTCTCTCTTTCTCTCTTTCTCTCTTTCTCTCTTTCTTTCTCTTTCTCTCTCTCTCTCTCTCTCTCTCTCTCTCTCTCTCTCTCTCTCTCTCTCTCTCTCCCTCCCTCCCTCTCTCTCTCTCTCTTTCTTTCTTTCAGTAATTTAATTTATTCTCATGCAATTCCAAAAACCAAACAGTCTCTCTGTGTAAAAGTGACCTAATCCAGCTAGACTGGGACCCTCTCCGGAGACATGTGAGTATATGGTATATACAAAGTGACAGTGTTTTCTAAGCCAAGAATTGGATGTACAATCTGCCAAAAATAAGTGCCTGTGGGGACAGCAAGACAGGCTATCTTAACTTGGACCCCCGCCCGAAAATCTGGGGTCTAAGGTTATGACAACTGCCCGAGGGTTCACTCTAGTGTATTTTGCACAAGTGATTTCAGTGTCTGTCTCTGCATTTCTCGCACGTCCACAGCATCTGCCAGCATCTGTGCTCACATGTGCTTTGTGGTAGACAGGCAGGGGATATGGACCCAGGAACTCTCATGTGTATGGAATGCAGACCTGGACATAACCAAGAGAGGCGGAGTTCTGCAAGGAGGGGTGGGACTGAGTGGGACGTCCTGAGGGTCCCTCCTCTGGGTCCCTGCACTGAAATAATCAGAAGGTGGCTCCTCAAGTCAGATGTCTTTATAGAATGTTGCCTAGCTGGACATAAGGATTTAATATAAAATTTTTAATTTTATTAAAATAGCAAAAGAATTAAGAATAATAGAGCCACACTATAGAATGAGAACCACCAAATGGGTGGGAAGTATACTTCTGCTAACACCATGAACAACAAAGGATACAGAATGGGGACAGCAGGCTTCATGAGGATAGATATGAAGTCAGGATTTGGGGGCCCTGTACCCTGAAGTGGGCATTCAATGAAAATTAGTTGAATGAATGAATGAATTCTGCAAAAATTGCAGATCAAGTGACCTAAATATTTTCTCTATGTCTTTTACTTTGGAATATTCAAAAACAGATCTGATTGGCTCAGCCCAGATTATGGCCTGACTCATCTGGGGTGCAGTGGACTCGCCCTGGTCCAATCAGCGATGGCCGCAAGGGTGGATTACTCGGTATACATCGCACTATTGGATAAGGTCTGTGACAGGCGGACACTACCGAAGGAGAAAGGGACTCGGCAGACGCCCCAAAACTTGATCTCAGCCTCCAGCGCTTCACTAAGGAAGTGAGAGGCTTCTCCGTCAATGTGGCTAAGAGGATTATCCTGGTCTGATCTGCATCATCTTTAGGGTCTCACCTTGTTTTGGTCTATGTTGGAATAGTAATGTCTTGCTTTAGAATAAAAGCCCCGAATTTACTCATAGTAGTTTATGTCCATGGCAGGTGCTTTCCTTCCCTAGACATTCTGTTTCAGTATTACCTCTCTCTGTCTCCCTCTCTCTCTCCCCTCGCTCAAATGTCCTGTTGCTGTGCTTTTGTTCTCGTTAGCATTAGTCTCTCCTGCAGAAGTAATATTCAGACGCTACTTTCCACCTAATGCCGCCAGTTCTGGCCTAAGGTGCGTAGGAGACTGCACTGCCTCACCCTCCTGGGGGTCGAGGTGGTCGTGCGACCTGCTCCGTCAAACGAAATGTGAGCAGGAATAGAACGGGTCGCTCTGGGTGGAAACTTCAAGAGCCAGAGTGTCATTTTCCATGCACTTTTCCCGCTGCCATAGTGCTGGCAACACCGCGGAGTGGCTGCTCCATCTACCCGCGTCACAGGCCCCGGCTGATTCATGACAGATTTCTGGTCAGGCTGCGGGGATGTGGGTTTCTGTTTCCACAGTGTAACTTATCTCATCCTGCTGAGTACATGGCATATGTATGCAACATGAAACGTTTCTTCCACGAATTTATTCACCCGTCCATCCATCTGTTCATATAGTGTGCACTTACTATGCAAAATGTATTTGAATCAAAGAGAAATATAATTGATTGAAAAGTGATATCCAAGAGGACGTGGGATTCTACATATATAGAAATATATCAAATGCATATTATATCTCTCTCTATATATATGCACATATATACATATATATATGCTTGCAAAAAAAAAAGAATAATAGGATTAAGTTCTGATTTGGGGTAAGGCATAGTGCTAAGAACTTTACATTAAGTAGCTTATAAGGTTTGTTTTTTGAACCAGCCCTGGCCGGGTGGCTCAGCTGGTCAGAGTGTCATCCAGGCACTGAAAGGTGGTGGGTTCAATCCCGGGTCAGAGCTCAAACGGGAGGCGACACATTGATGTTTCTCTCTCACATCCATGTTTCTCTCTCCCTCTCTCTCTCTCCCTTCCTCTCTCTAAAATCAATAAACATATTCTTGGGTGAGGATTCAAGAAACAAACTTGGAACCATTTTCTAGTTTAGGGGAAAAACTGGAGACTCACAGCATTCTGGCCCTTGCCCAGCACTGCACAGCTAGAAAGCAGCGGATTTGGATTTCAAACCTAGGTGTGTCTGCCTCCAGACTGCTTAACTCCAAGCTATATCACCTCTTTCCAAACACTAAGAGAGTTCTGTGTTTCTTCAGAGAACCACAAGAAAGCAAAAAAATAGTAATAATAAAATAAATTAAAAGCTCTGCCCTTTCAAATCCTTACAGCCAGCCAGGCTCTGGGCTTTGCTTTGACAGGTTGTCTTCCCTTCAAAATGAAAAGAGAGGCAGTGTGGACAGGAATAAAGGCCAGCTGTTCAGTGGAGCGAGCTACCTGCGCCCGGGCCCGCGGAGCCCGCCTGTGGTTTCAGGAGCCCCTGTGGTCAGCCGCTCGCTCGCCCCACTCTGTGTGCTCGTTACCAGAGTAAGAGTCTCTCCTCAAATTGCATGTTTTTATACAAACTTAGGAAAATGTGAGGGATTATGGTAAGAACATACTGATACCATCATTAATCAACAAACAGGGAGAGAAAATGAAGCGATGAAAAGGTAGGTTCTTGGATTAGGAAAAGATTTGTGGGAAGAGATTAGAAACACTGAGACAGAGCCAGAGGTGGTTTTGGTGTTTTGTTTTGTTTTGTTTTGAAACACTTTTCCATTCTTAAAGCTTTAAAAGTTTTGTAAAATTTTCCTGGTCACAGAGAGAGCCAATTAAGGCAGTTCCCCAAGGCATGCATTCATTCATTCATTTACTTTCTGGATGCTCACTTTATAGGCAACTGGGATGTGAAGGTGGAAAACAAAATTTTGTGTAAAAAAACACTTACAGAAAACCTACTATGTGCAAGGCATGTTCTAAGCATTTTATACACAGGAACTCATTGAATGCTCACAAAAGCCTGAAGAGGTAGATACCTTATTATCTCCATTTTGCAGAAGGGGAAACTGAGTCTTGGGGACGTTTAATGATCTTGCCCAAAGTCATGCAGCCCTTGGGATTTGAACCCTGCCAAGTCTGCTTCCAACACCGTGCTCTTTCCTGCACTGCTTCTCATGGGGCCCCAAGCACACAGGTCAGCAGGGAACTTAGAAACAAATCACTCCTTTGTTTTGTTGAGGGGGTTTTAATCCTTGCCCAGACATATCTATTTATTCCAGAGAGAGAGGAAGGGAGAAAGAGAGAGAGAGAGAAACATCTATTGGTTGCCTCCAGGATGTACTTCAACTAGGGATAGAGCCCACAACCCAGGTACGTGCCCTGACTGGGAATCGAACCCAAAACTTTTTGGTGCATGAGACGATGCTCCACCAACTGAGCAACCCAGCCGGGGTATAAATCACTGTCTTACAGTGTGACACCTATTTTGATGGAGACTTCCAAGGAGAAAGAATTCAGTTCTACTTGGGGACATCAGGAGAGCATCACCGGGAAAGACACCCTTAAACGCCTTCGTGCATTTGTCAGCCAGGTGGCCAGCAGGAGGGAAGGGCCCCGTCCGCACCTGGAAGCACCAGACTGAACAAATGCACAGATGCCCGAGGCAGCCCGGGCTGGTCAGGAGGGAGCCGAGGCGTGGAGCGCGCAGGGGAGGCAGGAGCAGGCCAAGTAGGGGGGTTGACTGGGCCGGACAAGGGGGCTTTCGTATTCCAAAGAAGGCATCTCCGGGGTTGGGTGTCTGCCTTCTTGCAACGCTGACACAAACAAAAAAACATCGGGTTGCTTGGCAGACTTCTCCCCAGCTGTACTTTAAGAGGGTGCCTGGCATGGGTGTGGGGGGCTGGCTGGGAGGGAGGGCAGCAGAGCCGTTAGGAGAGAGGCCGTTAGAACCAGACAGGTCTGAGCTTGACTCTCAGCTCTCAGTTTCTGCCTGTGTGACCTTAGACAACTGACTCGACCTCCCAGAGCCTCAGGTGCCAAATGGGTTGGTGCAAGGACTAGAGGATAGCTCTGTTACGGGCATGCTTTTGATTGGATCTGGATGTAGGCATACTACGTAAGAAGATATTACCATACAATAGATGAAGGGAGAGATAGGACACTATTGATTGACATGTCATAGACAGCACTGTTTCCCCCGCCCCGCAGTGGGAAGAATTTGTTTGCACTAATATTTCAGTCCCTTCAAATCCAAATGCAAGAACACAAGCTGGTCTGCTGTCAGTGGAGCTGATGTGGGAAACCAACTCACACTCTTGGCATCATAATCGAGGGCTCCAATCCAGCTCTGCTTAAACTTCCATGTGCACACAAATCACCCAAGACCTTGTTAAAAGGCATCGCAAGAAAAAACTGTGACTGTGTGGTGATAGATGTTCACTAGAATTATTGTGGTGATCATTTTGCAACATACATAAATATCAAATCATTATGGCGTACAATAAAACTGATATAATGCTATATATCAATTACATCTGAATTTTTTAAAAGTAAAAAAAAAAATTAATAAATAAATATATTTTTAAAAGGCAGATTCTGACTCAGTAGGACTATGGTGGGCCTGAGATTCCACATTCCTAACCATCTCCTCAGGGGTGATGCCCAAGCTCCTGAGCCAGAGACCACCTCTGGAGTAGTAAGGCCTCAGTCCACTGAGATCACCATCATCCTAAGGCCTAAATTACCCAAACCAAGAGCAAGAATGGAACCCCGTACCTCTTATTAATTAGCTATTCACTCATCCTTCTATTAAGCATTCTTGAAACACCTTCTATAGTCCAGGTCCTGGGAAAACAATAGATATATTCTCAATAGTTCCTGTACTCGATCAGCTTGCCCCCTGTGCAAACAGAGAAGGAAGGGGACTGGCTGACCATGTTTGAGTAGTCGCTTCCTATACTTTATCTCGTTTAATTCTCCCCAAAGCTCTATGACACTGCAATCCTTCCTCCCATGCTGGAGAATAGGAAACTCTAGTTTAAGGAGTAAGGATAACTTTCCCCAAATTGTTGGGCCTGTCTGTTGGTGGGGCTGGGGTTTGGGGCCAGGTCTTTTGAATTCCACTGCCTCTTTTATACTTTACAACCATACACTGATTTCATTCTGTTGTTATTTACTTTGAGCTTGACTGTGTCTCTTTAGGTCTAGAGAGTAAACTGTTTTTTTCCCTCATAAATTTAATTTCTGACATAAAGAGAAAAAATATCCTGATGTAATTGAACAAGAAGATGTTTACAACCCTTTTCAAGCCGTAGAGCTGCTGGCACATGATTTATGACAGCTCGGAGAGGGGAAACAAAAAGGGGAAGACCAAGGCAGATGCAGCTACGGAAATGTCAGGTTAACAGATGGGTTGACATCCCGACACTGGTGCACTCAGTTGGGTAACTTTTTGGAGACCATTTAACCGGCTAATGAAGATTTACTCCAACTTGCCAGAGCTGGCCTCCTAAAAACAACCCTATAAATTACAAAGAATGTGGTGTGATAAAGACTCATTGCAGTTACTTAAGGGTGGAATGAAACTGCAGGAGTTACAAAGGTCATTGTCCAGGGGTCCTGCGGCAGTCACTTGGAGGGCTGGGGACCTTTTCAGAGGAGCGGCTCCAGTGTTGGCTCCCAATCCAGACAAACCCACACAGATGTTCCTTGAACTTGATCAACTCGCTTCTCAGCATGAATACAAAATTGATTGGGCCAAATCATAGCTCGTGCCAGTGAAGGCTGGCTGCGTGCAGAAATAAAATCAGCCACCTCCCAGTTACTTAGAAGTCTCCGGCTTAAAATACACTGGAGGAAAAACGTGTGCTTCGCTTTAGAGCAAGAGCCAAATTGCACAGCGACAGAATTATTCCCATCATCCCGACAGCCTCAGCCAATCGTTCCCTTTTTTAATGTGCTGAAAGGAGGCGAGTTGGCATCATTAAAAGCATTTTTTTGCCTCCAAAAATACATCATGAAAGAGAAGAAGGGGGCCCACGCTTAAATCTAATTCTGAGACCGGATGCAGTCCAGAGGGCCAAAGGAAGGAGGCTCCTTCCCTGGGCGGCCCTAGGCGGGAGTGGACGGGAATATTTTCCCTCTAATTCAGCTCCTATTTTCCAAGAAGGGCCCCTTCCACTGAGTGATTATCCCCAGTAATCTTTCATCTTCATTCTCGCTCGATGCACCACAGTTGTACCATGTCTCTTGATTGGGTCTTTCTCAAGCACTAGTGGAGGAGATAACGGATGCTGCATCCAGCCTTCCCTTCTTCCCTCCCCTGCCCTCTGTTCCCTAACAAGTCGGGAAGATCATCCGGCAGGTCCCGATGTGAAAATCGCCCGAAATGGAGAGGTTAACTCAGCCAGCACCCAGCCAGCGCCCCGGGAGACCCCTGTTCTTGAACGAGGACCTGATGCATCCTCACACGCACCCTGGCCCTCGGCCTTCTCTGGGGAGAAGGGCTCACGCTCAGCGCCAGCGGGTCAGCAGGCTCCCCACGCCTTTGTCGCAGCTCCGGCGCCCAGATGCCTCGTGCCCTCTTAATGTCTGTGTGGGGCCACCGCCCTCACCCCTGAGAAGGGACGGCACGCTTTTTTTTTTCCTGTGCCCAATCGCATTTTGTTCTTTTATTGAACTCCCATCCTTGGGAATTAGATTTTGCTGCCTTTGGTTGTTTCTAGTACCTGTGTGCGACTTTCTTTCCATCGCAGTTACTTACTATGACTTTGCAGAACATTACTGAAGGCAAAAAGGGGTCAATTCTTCGTATACCCCTAAGGATGCTCCCATTTTCACTTCAGAGGAGACTGGTTGCCGCTGCTTTTAAGGATGAAAGCTGCACAGGTGAAGGGGAAGCACAGTATTCAAAACAAAGCCCAGTAACTCGAGGATGACAAGGGTTCCACGTGGCAGGTCAAGTCAAGTCAACTGTGAGTGTTGCCCGCCGTGTGGCGGTGGGAAAGATCCAACGCTGAGTTTAGGCCAGTTGAGGAAAGTATGGTGGGATGGATCAGGGGTGCCTGCCAAGGGCGTGATTCGGAGATGTGGTAGAACATCCGCTCACTTTCAAGAACGCTCACTGCCGCGTAAGACCATCCACAGTTTTTCTGATGTATCTACCAGATACATTTACAAAGAATTTTCAAGAAGAAAATAGCAATTTTCAGAGCAAAGTATCAAACAATCTCCCCCCAAAGCAGTCACATTTGTCAAAAAGTTTGATCACACCTGCTGACTCTGATTAATTAATGATTTCTGGGACGGCTGGGTTAAGCTCCACGATGGATTAGTAATGTCTGCCACAGATGAAGGATGGGACACGGTGCCACACGTGTGCTATATTTTGCTCTCCTGGTCTGGTTCAATTTGCCATTTCCTCTGACTCGGGAATGTAATGAAGTAACAAAGCCTTTGAAAGCATCCCACAGAGTCAGGGCATGGGTTAATTTCATGTCTGTTAGAAACAATTAGAGAGCTACAAAAACAATCCAGACTATAAGAGATGATGCTTGCAATGAATAAAACTACAATATATAATAAAGAGCTCCTATGGTCAACAAAGAAAAGACAAAACTGAGTAGAAAACAATGGCAAAAGCAACTCATACCAGAGGGAACACAGATCAGCCACAAACCTTTGAAAAGTTGCTGAGGGAACTGCAACTGAAAAAATAACAAAGCCGTATCATCAGGTTATGGGTGTGTTTGTGGGGATGTGGAGCTATGAAGCAAATACTACAGAGTGTTTAATTATACAATCTGGGTGAAGCTTCTTCATTGCACAATTCCTTACCTTCATCTATATGTTCGAAATTTCATCAATGCGATGTTGGAACAAAATCAACCCAAATGTCCAGCAATGGGGGATGGACAAGTAAATTATAGTGTTTTTCTACAGTGGGTTATGCTACAGCATTTAAAATGAGGGGACTATGTCTACATGTAACAATATAGATAAATTTCAAAATCAGCGTAAGAGAGATAAAAAGCTAGGCCCCAAATAACGTACACGATGCAATTCAAGCTGACACACATGCGCTATCACAAGGACACCCACTATTTAGAAGTTCTCTTCTCTACTTTTTAAAAAATAACTTGCTATATAATAGCATCGTGTTTGACATCTGTGTATTGCTGAGTACATAGGTGCATGTTATATTCTTTTCACTTTTTATATTTGACATGCTTTATTATAAAAGAAAATTTGGATTAAAAATGCCACATAGACCTGCATCAATAGAAGATACTGACTCAAAATTATAGCTCAGAAAAGTGTGTCACTTTATACACATGCCCTCTTAGAGTTCCTTAAGTTATGGCACACGTCTGTCGATTATTTAAAGAACAAGGTACTTCTGGGGGAGTACACATTCTCCTGAAACAACCTCAATCAGTGCTACTTTGGGGTACAGAGGTCCTGTGGCAGCATCAGTAAACGAGGGAGCAAGGAAATTTAACACACACTTTGCAATTCTTCCTGGGGGTGCGCCCTCACCATGGCAAAGGTCTCAGCATCGTAAATAAAACTCATGAGGCCACTTTAGAATGAAACAGACTAAGAGCCCGGGTTGTGCAGTCAACAGACACACACACACAGGACAAATATTTTTTAAGGAACAAACCTTCTCAGGCTTTCCTTATCACATAATTTAAGACAGTGTTACCTCCGGTGAGGAGAAATGAGTTCTGGAAGTATTCTGTTTCTCCATCTGGGTGGCTGTGACAAAAGCATTCACTTTATAATTATCCACTGAACCATTTACACGTGTGTGTTTTTTTGGTTTTATTTCACAATAAAAGAAGAAGTGTCCCGGATTTGCGCAAATTAGGCCTGGTGGCTTAGAATACAATTTTGAGCTGTAGCACCATATGCGAACTCAAAAACTACTATATATCGAGGACTTCGGGGGGAAGGAAAACACATGCTCAGGAAAATGTGAAATGATGTAGACGTGGCTCTTGTCACGCCAGAGAACATCACGCAGGAAATGCAAGTGAAAAGTTTGAATGAAATCGTCTCCTGAAACGCGACTAAAAAGGAGCCTTATTTCTAAATTAATATTCTACATGCAATTTCCAATATTCGTGTAACTAAACAATAAATGCATTATTCTAGTTAGGTAATGAGACAATTTTATCTACATCCCACAATGTCAGTTATTAGTGTAATTTAGCTAAAAATTTTGGAGACTGGAGAATCTTCTCAGGGAGAAAATGAAATCACCATCCGTATGGTTGCCCCTTGTTTGCAGGCATATGCAGTTTTTTATAAGTTAAAAAGATGTAGCTCAGGATCTTTTTCTCTTAGATGGTGTATCTCGCAGACTTGCAAAAAGTTATACATGAAAAGATTCTCACAAATCATCCAGTTTTCCCCCCACAGTCCCACACAGAGCAGGAGGGAGAGTTTGATCGCCCTGAAGGAAAGATTACCCCCCAAAGACTTGGAGATAAAGAAAAATAATAGAGTTGTCAGGGAGATTTCACTCTCCCCATGGTCTTGATAGATATTTGTCAACTCTTATCAGGATGCCTTGTCACCCTAATGCTTTGTTCTTCCCTGAGAAACAAGAAGCTACTAGCACTGCAGCACAGAGCAGCGATTAGACAGGGCCTCGGTTCCTAAATCCCCTCACAGGGAGACGGGCCGGGTAAGTCAGGACGGATGCGAAAGATCTACCGTCTGATGAGGAAATATTTACTGTGGATTACTGTCGTATCATTTCAGGATACTGAGGTGGCGCTGGAGAGAGGTGAGAAGTAAATTCACCTTACAGAAAATGAAATTTTTTAAAAAATACTTATAATTCATGCAGGAAACATAGCCAAAGGATTTCAAATCTTGGAACAGTTATAAACGTATTTCACACAATGCCTTTGAAGTCTAATATGAACAACAACAACCCACCATTGAGTTCACAAAGCAATTTTTTAGAGAGGTGTGTTTTTTGGTAGCACAAAACAAACATAAATTGAGCACCCTGGTGGTATATTAGTACAGCCTATTCTTAGATTGCCTTTCAGTGATATCCAGAGAAAAGTTCCTTCTGACATTTGGTTATATGACTTCGGCAAAGTCCCACAGCACAACCGCTTACAAGGTGTAAAAGTGATGTGAGGTCTACCTGAGGCACCTGGAAGGTTCATTATGGGTGTGATGGAACCGCTTTGTCAAAACTCTATTTTACGTTATTAGTATACTTAGAATTCTCTGTAGACCATAATCAAAAAAGAGATATAAAGAACCATGTGTGGACCCAGATACTAGGAGGGTTGACAGAAAGTAGCTTGGGGGACCAAGAAGTCAAAATATTAGATGTACAGGGAGCAGTGCCATATATATACTAAGGAGGATGGATGGAGGGATGGAGAGACAGACAGACCAAATTAAGGAGTAGGTCACCCAAGTTCATAAATACACATGAATCTAAGTGTCAGGGAGTCAACTGGCCTCTAGATATGGGAAAAGTCAAGGGTTGGTCCACTCACTCCAGAAGAGGGGAAGCAGAAGCCTAATTCAGCCACGAACAATGATGCAATTAGACCATGAAGTTTTCAAGTCTGAGAATTTCACTCTTGGATTAAAAATACTCAGTGGTTTCCCACTTTTCTTGAGAGAGAGTTCCATTGCTTATTATGACCGTATTCGGTCAGCTTCTTCTAGAAGCAGATCTTGAGTCCAGGATTCTAGTGCATGTTATCAGGGGAGAGCTTTCAGGAGACGGGAGAAGCAGAGACGGAGAAGAGATAAGGGAGGGTGAAGTTCCAGGTCATGTCTGTCCTATCCCCAGCCTGACCCTGCAGGGAGCTGTGGAACGTAAGTCGCACCTCAGAGATTGTTCTGTTGCCAGACAAGACTAGGGGCCTGTGCTCCCCACCAATCAGTCATTGGCTATGGGCCACCCAAGGGGATGTAAACTCAGTTCTCAGGATAGTGTGGTAGTTCCAACAGGCCAAGAGTTACCATCTGATGAAGGCCACAAATGCCAGCCATTAGCAGCAGAGCACAGAGAAGCTGGAGGGTGTGTGCACAGAACACTAAAAGGCACGTGGGAGGGCAAGACATGTTTGCTACAACAGTGACCTGCAAGGCCAGCATGATGGAGCCCCCGCAGACCTCTCCACCCTCATCTCTCCCCAAGCTCCTTGTATTAGTCAGGGTTCTCCAAGAAAACAGAACTGATGTAAAGAGATTTATTATAAGGGATTGGTTCACATGAATGTGGAGACTAGGAAGTCCCATGCTCTGCCATCAGCAAGCTAGGGACCAGAGAGCTGCTGGTATAGTGCCAGCCCCAGTCTGAAGGTCTGAGAGGGCGGGGAGCCAGCGGTGTAAGTTCCAGTTCAAGTGCAAGAGGAAACCCATGTCCCAGCCCCAAAACAGTTAGGCAAAAGGCAATTCTCCCTTATTCCTCCTTTTCATTCTATTCAGGCCTCCAACTGATTAGATGAGGCCCACCCGCACTAGGGAGGGCAATCTGCTTCACTGGGTTTACCGATTCAAATGTTAATCTCACCTAGAAACACCCTCCCAGACACACCCAAAATAACGTTTCACCAAATATCTGGGCATCCCATGGCTCAGTCAAGTCCACACATAAAATTAGCCACCACAATCCCTTCAGTCTCCATACACAAGTCCCAGGCTCAGGGCATGACATATGAACACACAGACAAAGCTGGTCCAAGAATAAAGAAGGTAATCCCTCCCAGTAAGATTTCAACCTCTTAAAGTGGTACCAGAGAAAGGCTATAATGACCTCATTCTAAAAAAAAGTTTGTTTTTTTTTATTTTTATTTTTTCCGATCAGTGTTGTCTTTTAAAGCATAGACTGACTTTTTATTTTACTGATCTCCGGAAGTCAAAGGAAAGGATAGAGGCCTTTACTCCACATCATGCTTTCTCATAGGAGACTGTATCATCCCCAAGGGTGTGAAAATTGCATCTGGGGGTGGGGAGGTGCAAAACAATCTTACCCTTTTAATGCTTAGAGCACAGGTATGCATACCGTACGTAAACGGGTATACAGTATGTCAATGGTGTTAAAACTTCATGGGAGACAATTAGGAAAAATGTCTAAAAAGGATTGGGGCATGGGAGAAAAATAATTTAAGAAAAGGTTAAGAAACATTTTTCTAAAATCATAAATGTCTAAAACTGCAGGGAACATCTTCTCCATCTAATATCTTATGATGGGCACCGAGGGACCCAGATGCTGAGAACTGCCCAAGGGTCACACAGGGGACTAGGGAAAGAGTCTTGTGTGGACCACAATTTTTTATATCCTAGACCAATGTATGTTCCACCTTTTTCCCCACAAAAATAAATATATCTGAATCAGGGCCCAAGTCTCCACATCTCCTTAACCTTCATTCCCTACTGAGATTACACTTGTAAATAAATTACCTATGTGGTAAAAGTGTGCAACTTTGGGATCCTTAGGAAGAGCTATGTTGTTTGCATGGTGTGACAAGAAATGGGTGGAGGAGACAGAACACCCAGAGAGTCAGGGCAGAAGGGTGTTAGGGAGCAGGAGGAAAGTGAGCTCAGAGGAGAGGGGGACAGATATGGTGTAGGAATCAGGAATTCTTTCTGACTCCCACACAGCCTTCATGTCCCAAATCAGATTCTTTGTATTGCTACTTACAATCCATCTGGAAAGCTGAGCAGATAGGACAGACAAAATGATAAAAGAAAAAAAAATCTTGTGAATGACACTAAGATTGTATTTATCATCTGATAATTCAGCGACATCAGACTCACCTGTGTGGCTGTCAGTGAGCTTCACAATTTTCCCCAGGGTTTGTTTCATTCATTCATTCATTCATTCATTCACTCACTCACTCAGCCAGCCAATCATTTACTGAGCACCTACTATGTGACAGGCATTTTCTGAGCCACTGGAGTTGGAGGTAGGGAAGCCCTGACATACAGCAATAAAAATCAGGTTTGGCCTTAACGCCAGGAAAATTTTGAATTTCACAGTGGAGCTAAGACTCTGAGACAGGTACACAAACCTACATTTTAATAAAATTACCGTCCACGCCATGGCTGGCACGTGAAGAGCATATTTTCTGACTACGCAGGAGAGAAATGGCCTGTGTCATACGCACAGGTTCCACTCTTCCCTGGCAAGCTCCTTAAGCCATGTTTAAAGGCAGTCGGGACTAAATGAAATTACAAGAACAAAAAAAAGAAAGTGCAAATAAATAACTAAATAAATACAACTTTTAATTGGCTGACTCTAATCTCCCTGCTGCGATTGTATCACTTAGTTGGCAGCTTGTCACTTGTGGTTGCTAGGCAACCATGTGCAGTCAGGCGACCTGTCAGCAGTGTTTTCCACCTTGTGGTGCGAGTCTCCTTGTGTCTGAGGCCGAAGTCTGGCTCCACCTGACCCTCGACAGGGGTGCGGGGTGACCCCTGCAGCCAGCCCCATAGGCTCCAAGCTGCCCTACAGCTCCAAGCTGCCTCCTGGGCGAGTCCTTGATAAAGCGTCAGCCCTTAGTCAACAACGGGGCGCTCTGGCTGGGAATTTGCTGAAAAGACCCCACCGAGGGATCCAGGACCAGTCTGCCGAGCCCCTCGGGTGCATCAGCCCAGCAGGCGACAGTGGAGGCAGCAGACGCAGAAGGCTGGGACTCTCCGCTCCCCGCGCCTGCTGCACGTTGCGGGAGCCTCACTCGGATCCGCCTTTGACACTCTCTTTCCTGGAGCCTGCGGAGCACGGGCTTTGCAGGCAGACAGGATCGAGCCTGACTGCTTGTTACACAGAAACCATGCAACTTAAGGCACATCACTCAGCCCCTCTGTGCCTCTGTTGCCTCATTTCTAAGGTGGAGATGGCACTGCTTCTGTGCCAGGGTCATGACAAGCATTTTCTGAGCCAATGTATGTGAAATGTTCAGCGCGATGCGTAGTGTACAGTTATGTTCCACAAGTTTTAGCAACTGTTTTACAGGCTTTCATGAAGAGCTCCGAAGCGTCCATAGACAACTGGAGCTGGGACAGAAGTGAGTGATCTCTGAATCTGCACATTCCTCCGGTAAGGAATCTGTGGCTCAAAGAGTTAGAGTGATGTGCCCGAAGCCACGTAGCTGGTACTGAAACTAGGGGCTCAGCTGTCACCACAAAGCTTTACCAGAGTGGGATAAGAGAACCCTCCTGTGTTAAACGCATCCTGCAGGCAAGTGAGTACCAGTATTTCTATTGGGTAATCAGCAGCACTCCGTGGACACAGCTACCCAGAAAACAGCCTGTTCATTCTGAAAAAGTGTCACGTGCTTCAGGCAGGGTTAAGGTCTTATAGGAAATATCTTGGTATTTCCCTGGTGGCTGAGAGGATAATCTGTCACCTTTAGAAGAAAACCCATCCTCCCTACGGGGCATCCAGGACTTTCCTTGGCCTGGCTACTGCTCCCACTTCAGTACAAGTCCTCACCCACTGCACTGGTTTCCTGCTGATCCTCAAACATGCGAGGGAGGCTGCTGCCTCAGGGCCTTTGCACAAGCCAGTGCCTTTACTTGGAACACAGATATCCACATGGCTCCCCTCCTTCACTTCCTTCTGGTTGTGACAACCAGGATGTCTGCAAACATTATCAAATGTCCCCTGGGAGGCAAACTTGCCCCTGATTGAGAACCATTGGTCTAAGTGTTTACCGTGAATTAATTAACTAAATACTCACAGATGAGCAAAGTAAGGCTCAGAGAGACTAGGCAACTCATTCAAAGTCACACAGCTCAGAATTAGCAGAATTAGGCTATGAACTAGGCAGTTTGGTTCCCAGGCCTAGGCAATTAACCACCTACGAGTTAAGGTTGAAGGGGAGGGGGATTGGGGATGGGGCTATGTATTGTTTATTATATTCAGGCAGTATTCCAAACCCATATATTGATCACTTCATTTAAATTTATCTAGTCTCTGACACAGTCACCATTATTTTTAACATTCCACAAAAGAGGGAACCAAGGCACAGAAAGTACCCAGTTAATTGGAGGCAAAGCAACCAGAATTCAAACCCAGGAAGTTTGACTCTAAAGTTCATGGTGGAGGTAGGGGTCAGGTGGGATTCCTACTCTGCCCCAAGTCTGCAAAATCATTCCCTTTTCACCCACCTGCCCCACCAGGCCAGCCTTGGCACAGCCCCCAGGTTCCCTTTAAAGTAGTTTCACTGCTCCTCACAATCAATGTGCCTGACTCTCCAGGGCACTGAGCCTTGAGGGTCTCAGAGAGGCTTTCATGTCCAAAGTGGTCTGATACACAAAGCCAACTGTGTGGGGGAGAGTGCCAGAGGTTTCCCCAGGGCTCGGGCTTCCAGAATCAGGGCAGCCCTTGACGCCAACCAAACCAGGCTTAACAGAAGAGCATGAGGAGAGCCTGGTGGGGAGATCTCAGGGGTATTTTCAGAATGTCAGGAGCATCTTCTATTACAAAAAAAATAAAGGAGATGCACTACAAGTTGCCTTCTCCAATTCTCTTCCTTTTGGTAGCTACCAAAGCAGAAATGTTTCAGGGGCATCTCCTGCTCTGATTGTCCTCATGTTTAAAATAATGATCAGGTCATTTTCCCACAGCCATTTCACCCAAGGAGCCCAAACAGGATTATTGAGAAATGGCAAGGTCTTGCAGGAGCTCTCTCTTCTGACCTTGACGTGGTTAGCCAGGCCGACTCAGAGAAAATAGGATCCCCTTTCATTGTTAGAGATGACCGTCGTGCAGCCTCTTCTCCAAGGAGGGTGACCCCCAGGTGGCAGAGAAGAGCCACTGGCTGGATGATAACTGATCTCAGGTGCCCCAGACATGCCTGCCTGCCCGCCCACGGTGGGGGAGGCGCTGTGTGCGTGCGGGTGACTGTCTCTGATTTGCCACAAGAGCCTAGGACTCTGCATTCCTGCTGGTACTGTTGCCACAAGCAGAAAAATAGCTTTTACATTTTTCCTACCTGTTAACCCCATGCGACTGCCTCCCGTTGGCAGAAACTTAAACCAGCTGGCAAGGACCTCTGGGAAGTGTAGCTGTCAGGCTCCCAGATGTGTTGGGATAGAGAATATGCAAGAACAGGTACGGATGCTGAGGGTCAGCAGACAATAACACCTGGCACAGAGGGGTTATTTGATAATGCTTTAAAAAGCAGTTGGCTAGAAACTGAGCAGAATCAGACATTCTCACTTCATGCTATATAGCAAAATAAATTCCAAATGCTATAAAGAGTAAAACACGCACTGTACATAAGAGCTCAAACACAGAAAGGAAACGAAAACAAAAAACAACAACAGCAAAACAAATAACATAATGAGGGAAAGTTCCATTTAAAGGTGATAGAACTTTCCAGATATCGAAGCAATGAAGTCACAAAAGAAAGAAATCATCTATTGGAATAAACATTTCTAATTGTCAGAGAGGTGCTACATAAAGTTAGGAACTAAGTACTCTGGAAGGTATATTTAAAACATATATTAAAGTGAACTGAAAACAGAACGGATTACCCAGTAAAGGTGAAGCTGTACCTATCCAGTCACTCAACAATCCCACTGGAGAAACACAGCGAACTACTATTCAGTAGAGAAAAGGAATGAATTCCAGTATAAACATTAACATGGATGAATATCAATTTGGGATGAAATAAGCCACAGAAGTATATTTAGATCATTATTCCATTTATATAAAGTTCAAAACTAGATGAACTTGGTTTTTAGAGATGCATGAATGGGTGGTAAAACTATAAGGAAAACCAAATAAATAATTACCGCAAATGTCAGAATTATGGTTACCTCAGAAGGAAGATGAAAAGCACACATAGGGGGCCACCCAAGGGATTTCTAAGATGCAGAAATGTCCTATTTCATAAACTGGGTGGTGAATAAATTAGTGTTTATCGCATTATTATAATAGTGATTTAAATTATCCATACACATACTTTTGATATATGTCACAATAAGATTGAAAAATAAATTCAGACATAAAGAAAATTCAAAAAATAAAATAATACAAATAAATAATCAACATTTGGGTCAAAGAATTGCAAATTTAAATAATGAGATAAAAATTTTAACTATCTAATTAACAAAGCTTTTAAGCCTCGTAATTCTCATTATGAGCATGGCTGTAAGGAAAAATCTCATTCTCTTCGTGGGAATATGACTTGGTTTAAATTTTCTGGAAAGCAATCTGGCAATGTATATCATGAGCCTTTAAAAATATCTATGCCTTAGGGTAACAACTAGAAACGGGGGTTAGCTTTGTGTTTAAAGTTGTGGTCATCCTGGACAGTGTGGCTCAGTTGGCTGGGCATCGTCCCCTGCACCCAAAGGTTGCTGGTTCGATTCCTGCTCAGGGCACATGCATGAGTTATGGGCTCGATCCCTGGCAGGGGGTGTGCAGGAGGCAGGCGATTGATGTTTCACTCTCATATTGATGCTTCTCTCTCTCTCCCTCTTCCTTCCTCTCCCTCTAAAAATCAATAAAAAATATTTTAAAAGAATTGTGGTCATCTTAGCATTTTTATAATAGTGGAAAATTTAGAAACCATATGGAAGTAAGTAAATCATGACAGACAGAATGGAGCATTACACGGCATTTAATGATGATTACAAAGAGATTGCCATTATTGTAGGAAAGTGCTTATATTGTATTATTTAGTCAGAAAGGCAAACTACAAAACTTTATAGCTAATATGATTTCATCTATTTTTTTAAAAGCAAGCATAAGGAAGGAAACAAAACATCAACAGCAGTTGTGCCATGGTGTCAAGATTATGGATACTTGTTTTTCTTTATTTTTCTATATCTTCCAATTTCTTAAAATAAGCAGTTTTACTTTTATGACAGGGCAGGAAGGGTGGTGGAATTTAACAAAAAATAAAAGTCCAATTTGACTCATGGTTCCTTCCTGCTCTGTTACATTACATTGCACAAGAACATTCTTTTGTGGCAAGGCGGCGGGAGGTCAGGTCATTTCCAATTACCATTCTTCATTTCTACCTTGACTTACATTGTGATATAGAAAGGGGAACTAATGCTTATTGAGTGTTGTTTTGGGCACCAATTTATCCCTACATGTTTTCCCTGTGAGACAGGAAATATTATCCTCATTTTAATGTTGAAGAAACTGAGGCCCAGCGAGTTTAAGGCACTCTCTTGAGAGCACACAGCCAATGACAAGGGGGTATGTCTGCTTCATGAATTGTCACTCTAAATTCCCTTCCTTCCCATGTGATAAGCCACACATTCAAGTGTCCCATCACAGCCTTAATAATTGGACCCGGAAATCAGTCTGCCTTGGCTGAGGTACTGCTTCCACTTAGCAGCTGTAGGACTCTGGGTAAGTTTTCTTTAACTCCTCTGTGCCTCGGTTTCCTCATCAGTAAAATGGGAATAATAATGCTATCTTTCTCATAAGGTTGGCTGTGAGGAATAAACAACAGGATGCATGTAAAGTTCCTGGTGTTCAATAAAAGTTAGCCAACAACGGCCCAGCCAGTGTGGCTGAGTGTCATCCCATGCACCAGGAGGCTGCTGGTTCAATTCCCAGGTGGGCCACATGCCTGGGTTGCAGGCTCGATCCCCAGTAGGGGACATGCAGGAGGCAGCCAATTGATGTTGATTCTCTCCCATTCATGTTTCTATCTCTCCTTCTCCCTTCTTCTGTAAAAAAACACACAATAAAAACATATTAAAAAGAAAAGTTAGCAACAAGATTATCTCTACTGAGGTCTAAGCAAATAATGGGGACTGGTTTGAGTTCATTTATACTCTCACTCCCCCAATGCCTCCACCAGTAGAGTGTCGTCAGAGATTATCTGGTCCAAGACATGCTTTCACGGATGGGGACACTGAGGACCAGAATGGTGAAGTGAGTAACCTAGACACCCCCCCAGTGGTGACTGAGGGTGCTACCACCAGCCCCATATCTTTCCTACATTGTATACAGCTTTTCCCTGACTCCCGCTCCCTAAGACAAGCAGCAGGGGTGGCCAGGCGACACCTTGGGAAAGGAGCCATCTCTTCACGCACACACTAGTCTTCAGGTGCATATTATCATTTGGTCTCTCCGCCACCCTGGAAGGTGGGCAAGACCCGTACTGTGAATGAAGAAATGACCTTGGAGAGTTTAGGGTGGTTCTCCTTGGTCCCGTAGCAGAACTGAGACATGACCCCCGGAGCTCTTTGTACAACACCAAAGGGCTTTGTGTCTTGGCTGTATTAGATAACCAACCTCGCTGCGTGCCTCTTATAGAAAAGGAATTGGACTGGTGGATGCTCTCAGCCTGACTGCTCTCTTAAACCCCATGGTGCAGGCTACTGTCCACCAGCGTCTCATGGGCAGGGGAGCAGCTTCATCCAGCTCCTCGCTGGTGGGCCTGATCCACTGTCCTCTTTCAGCACCTAGGTAGCCAGGTGTGGGAACTGTGACAGAGGCCGGGCCAGTGGGACAAAAGAAATGTCACTCTTTTTTCCAACCCATCCCCTGCTGCCTGCAACGTTAGGGTTAAAATACCTGCCTTACCTATGCACGATGTGAACCCGTGAAACCTTAAGAAACCTGGCAGCAGCCAGAACTCTCAAGAACTGTTGGTGGGGGTGTAAACTGGTACAGCCTCTTTGGGAAAAAGCCAGGCAGTATTCCTAAGGCTAAGCATTTACCTACTTGGTATATGCCCCAGAAAGGAGTGCTCATGTCCACCAAAACACACAACATTATTAATAACAGACAGAACTGCAAACAACCTAAGTGTTCATTGATAGGAAAATGGATAAACCAATTATGGTAATATTCACTCAATGGAATTTTATATGGCAATAATAAAATGAAATACGACAACATGCAATATTATGAATAAATCTCACAAATGTAATGATAAGTAAGACGGACACTAAAGAAAACATGTTGTAATAATTGTACTTATATGAAGTTCAAGAACAGGCAAAACTATCTATGGTAATAGCAGTTGTATTACTGTTTATCATTCTACTGACCAGGAGGCATAAGGGAAATTTCTGGGGTGACAGAAGTGTTCTGTATCTTGACCTTGGATGGTGGTTGCCTAGGTGTGAACATACATGAGAATTCATTGTGTTTTACATGTAAGAAATGTGTGTTTTGCTCTATGTATGTTCTATCTCAATAAAATATTTAAAAGTAAATCTCATCAGCTGGATCATTAAGGATTTATTCACCGAAAACTCAGAATTATCCCTAAGCTAAAAGCCCATAAAGATAAGGTTACCTATTAAGTCAACCAGTGGATCCTGCCTACCTAGTAGGTTCTTCTTTCTCAAAGACCTGATCGCCACACTTAAATAAATCTCTTTCCTCTGAGCTGCCACTGGCATTGTCCTAGGTGTCCTACTGCCTTGTGTCTGTCTGTCTCCCCATCAGATTATGTGCCCCAAGGCAGGGACTATGCATCATTCATCTCCTTGTCCCAATGGCTAGTAAAGTGCCCAGATTACAGTAGACGGTAACTATTGGTACACAGTAGGAGTAAGTGAATGGAAGAATGAATGCATGTCGCGCACACAAATATGAGCTATGATCACAGTCTACAAAACTGCTGCTGGGCTGTGAGCTGTAGAAGTCTTTGGGCAGAATGATAGAGACTCGTGGTTCCCAGTCTGGGGAGATATTTCCCTATGGGGGACATCTGGCAATATCTGAAGATATTTTTAGTTATCACAGCTGGGGAGTGGGTGCTACTGCACTTGGGATGATGCTAAATATCCTATAATGCGCAGGACAGCTCCCTCCCCCAACATGTGCACGCGCTCACACACACACACACACACACACACACACACACACACACACCCCATCCAGCACAAAATGTCCATAGTGCTGAAGTTGAGAAACGCTGTGCCAAGGAAAGGGTCCTAAACACAGGAAGAAAGCCTTGCGCTCAAATGTAACAGGCTGCTCATCAGTTGTGTTATGTTACAAAACTTGTCAGAGCTTCCTCCCTGCACCAACAGGGCCCACGGCTACCTTAGGAGTAGCGGAGGGGGTAGGTGAGCTAAGCTTTGTAAAGCGCCCGGCTCCACACAGGGGCCTGGTGGGATCCGGCTCTCTTCCTGCCCTCACTCCCCGCTCTGACCCCCTCCCCAGAGCCACAGGCGGGAAACTTTTAATAAGAGAAACAGCCTTCCAGCATTGCTTCTTCTCTCTCTGCTTAGGCAACTACGCAAGAGGCTGCCTGTGAAGGATGCATTTTATTTGCCCGGCACATCAATCGCCTGTGTTCCTAATCAAATGCATTATTAAAAGATAAAGTCAACATATCCAGGACTCCAGCCCCCCTTGCATCCCAGTGCAATCTGCCATTCTCCCAGCATGGCAGGCGTCCTGGAAGCCAGTCTCTGAAACATGGGTTCAGATCTTCCCCCTCTCTCCCTCGCTGTCCTCTAAGCCCGCATAAACATGCCGGGTTCCTGGAAGACGGGGGGCAGTGCCTCGCAAAATGTCAGCACCATGGGCAAGCGGCAGAGACATCACAAAGAAAGAGCCCTGCCTTGTTCTTTGCAAGTAGAAAGTGGAATTTCCCACAGGGTTCACTCCAAGGCTCGCTATGTCGGCCCCCTCGCTTTATGTATTTATGAGAGCCGCTGGCCCCTAGGCAATCCTAGGCTGAAATCTGGCGGGCGCTGATTTTTATTTAGTTTGCTGTCCTTGGTGCTGAATAAGTCTTGAAGCGCTAAGGGCTTCTGGGTCCCTTTCGCATTTCCATTACTGACACTGACCAGGGAATGTGAGAAGACAAGACACTAATATACATTTTAACATTATTTTAGCAAGTACTTAATGTGAAATATTTGGAAGTCGCAGAGAATGAAAATAATAACAGAAATGACTGAGATTTACTGAGAGTACGCTATGTCCCAGGCATTGTTATTTATCTCACAAGGTATGTGCCACATTTTCACTACTTTTTAGGTGAGGAGAGTTGAGGCCACAACAGTCCCATTAGCCTGACCTTCCCGTGACAACCACACTGACAGTGGGAGAAGAGCTGGGGTCCTACCACGGCCAACCCCTCCACCTGGCTCTGAATCCTATCTTCTCAAAGACTTGTCTCGTCTTAGGTCATGGAATTATGGTTGCTTCTCCTGCACCATCAGCATCTCTCTTTCTACTTCACCATTCCCACTGGTACACCAACACCTCCCAGGATTTATAATCTTACCACAAAGAAACAGAAGGTCAGCATATTCGGGACTTGAAAGAATGATTTTTAATCACCATCTCTACCTCTTTACCTCCCACTTCACATTCTTCTCTCAGACCCTCCTTCATGGCCCTACTCAAAATCAACAACGGCCATCACATTGACAACTTCTACGGTGACTTCTCTGAGCTCTTGTTTCATCTTTCCGTAACATTTGACATAGCTAACAACTGCCTTCTCAAAATACCTTTTTTCCCTCTCAACTACTGTGTCACCACAAAATTCTAGTTTTCCTTCCAACTCCATAGCCCAGATTCTGAGTCTCTTTTCCTGGATCTTCTTGGTCCGCTCAATTTAAAATATTAAGTGTCACAGGGCTTAGTCCTGGGAAGCGTTCACTTTTCCAACTACACTGCCCAGCCCATGAGTAATCACATCCAATCCCAGGGCTTTAAAAACCATCTGTATGTTTATGCCTCCTACGTATATATCTCCAGGCTCACTGTCTCCCTTCATCTTCAGACTCCTACATTCCACTGCTTACCTAATCTCTACTTGGACGTCTCATCATCTCAGGCTTAACAGGGTTTAAAAGAATTTCTGATTTTCCCTCCAAGATTGCCTCTTACGCCAGTTTTCCCAACTCGGGAGTTATCTCAGCCACCCATTTTCTCAACACGAAATCCTAGGAACCATCTTTGATTTCCTCTCACAGCTCACAACCAAACCCCCAATCAAATTGTATAGGCTTAGCTTACAAAACACATCGCAATTCTATCAGCTTCTCTCTACCTGCAATACCACTGCTCCAGCATCTCTATTTCATCTTCCCTGGACTGCTGCAAAATCCCATTTTCTATTTTAATTTTGTCTGAACAGATGGCACACATGTTCAAATATCAAACCGTATCAAAATACCTACGTCTCTGTTCTCCTCTGACCCATCCCCACCCCTACCTTCCACAGGTAACCAAATTTTAGTTATCTGGGGGTGTCTTTGCAGAGTCTCTCTACCTGAATATAAAATATATATTCCCCCATCCCCTTGTTGTTGTTTTTTCCCCAAAGGATATTTTTTCCATTGATTTTTAGAGAGAGTGGAGGGGGGGAGAGAGAGAGAGAGAGAGAGAAACATCAATATGAGAGAGACACATCGATTGGTTGCCTCCCTTGGAGATTGAACCTGCAAGCCAGGTATGTGCCTTTGACTGGGAACGGAACCCGCCACCCTTCCGTGCACAGGCCGGCGCTCTAGCCACCGAGCAACACTGGCCGGGGCTGGTCCCCTTGTTTTCACAGAGATGTTAGCACATGGTGCATTCTGTTCTGCTCCTTCCACTTTTCCACAGAGCTTGGTGATCTTTCCTGATACTTGGAGACAGTGTTCTCATTCTTTATTTAATTGCTCTGTGTTCCATTCTCTGACTGCAAGAGAATTTATTTAACCGGTACCCCATCCTTTGAAAACTGGGTCATTTCTGGTCTTTTTCTATCTCAAACGATACTGCAATAACTTTGTATATGGTATTTTCATCCATGCAATTATATCATGTGATAAATTACCAGAAGTAGGTTTGCTAAGTCAAAGGGAACTTGCAAAAGCCGCTTAACTGATTTCTCTGTTTTCTCTCTTGACCCCTAAATTATATCTCCAAAGGCATCTACAGGGGTGTTTTAAAAATGCAAATCACATTAGGTCGCTCTGCAGCTCAAAGCCCTCCAATGGCTTTCCACTGCATACATTTGAAATTTAAATGCCTCACTCCAGCCTCCAAGAGCTGCTTGCTTTGGACTGTGCCTACTCAGCCCTCAGTCAGTAGACTCCAGCCGTTCTTCTTTACATTTCTAGAATGTTCCCAACTGCCCTCGATCCTTTAGTTGGCACACTCATCAGCCAGATCATCTTATTTCTCACTCCCTGTCTTCAAGATCAGCTTAAATACCACCTCCTCTGAGAAGCCTCTGTGACACTCGATCTGAAGTCTTCCACCCTGCCCCTGCCTGCTGGAAATGCTCCAGTATGTTGTTGTATTTTCTTTTCTTTATCACTCTTAGCACTACTAGATAGTGCCTTGATTTTTTTAAAAAATTTTTTAAGCCCATGTCTTCTACTAAAGTATAAACTTTGTGAGCTCAAGGACGTGCCTGGTTCATTACCGTATATTCCAGGTCCAGGGCAATACCTGACAAAGTGGTGCCTGACAACAAATGTTTGTTGAATGAATGACTGTTAATATCCCAGTGGATTAACTTCTAGCATCTTTTCCAAAACGCATTTTTTATACAGGTGAGATGATATTATGCATGTAACTTTATCTCTTGGCTTTGTCATCTAATATTGTATTTAAACATTTTCCCAGGAAATTATAAATTCTTTGCAAACTCCCTCTTTTATGAATTTGGGGTAATTTGTCACAGACAGAGATTATAACTATCCAGTCATTCATTTTGTTAGATATTTAGGTTGTTTCCACATACTTTGCTATTTTAATTAACATGGCAATAGCCATATTTAAGCATAAATATTTTACCCATAACTTTAAACATTCCCTAAAACTGAATTTACTAGGTTTAAAGGGTAAGATCATCTTAAGTCATCAGGTAGTTTTATGAAATAGCTTGTCAGAAGACTGCAAAAATTTATTCACCTCCCAGGAATAAATCACCCCATCCCCCACAGCTTTAATATTTTTTCAGTACTTATTACTTTGATAAATTAAGTGTTGTCTTTTGTAACTAATAAAGTTGAATACCTTAATAGCATCTTTTTCTGGTTAATAATAGCATTATGTAAACATTCATTTCCACGGGCTCAGAAAAAGTTTGGCTATATTAAATTTCAGACCATCAAAGAATCTACCGTGAATTTTCTGCAGTGGAAAAAAAAAATATTAAACAACCTTGTGGGATTACCCCATAAGTACTGCTTGCTTTCCACCTACTTTGGGGAAAGATGAACCTCCATTAGAGTGCAATTTCCAGGAAATGCATTACACTCCCCTTGTTTTCCTTGCAAGATGTAATGTCTAGCATCATTGCTACATCTTCCAAGAGTGAGGCATTTTTGAATCACTGATGGATATTTTGAAGGGTCCATTATGAAGCTTCCATGTAGGGGGCCTCTGCCTTGCATTTTCTTGGACCATGCTTCTGTACAAAACCTACTATTAATTTTGATAATTTAATTTTACCCCTCCCCCACGAATGGAATCCATGTGTGTATATCAACAAAATAACCTAACGCAGCATCTCTCTTCTATAGCTTAAGCTAACCTTTAAGTTCACCTTAAAATTTTCAATAACCGTCTTCGCAAACTAGGCATTTTACCCAATGATGTCAAATTAGCATGTTCTAAGGGGTGCTGCACAAATAGCTTACATTGATTCACAGATCACTTTAAAAATTCAGCGAGCCAAGAACCCACATTATTGATTCATGCTAACAAAACGATGAAGCACAGCTAATCTTTCCAACACATGCTGGGCAGAATGGCATTTACAAATGCAGACAGATGGAAACCAATCGGACATAACTCTTTAAGGATTAAGTGATGGCTGCAATTAGACGTGAAAAGGTGAGCAGTCTCACCGCTAGGAATTGAGACCTAGCCTTGGGATCCATGTCTAACTTGGCTTTGTCCTTGGTTAACCATGTTATCCTGCTGGCCAGCTAGTTGAATGGAGTTTCCCATAACTACTCAGGTTAATTGAATTGGTTTGTAAAGTATGATGTGTTTCCACTTCGACTTGCCTCTTGGGTTTTTAATCGCAACTGCTTCGAAGGAGGCCATGTTTAGTGAGGATCGTCATAGTCAGGGGCTATCACTGGGGATCCCAGATGAGCCCACAAAGGGCTTGATGGAACAGAATATGGACATGCCCCCTCCCATCTGATTCCATATTGGAATTAAACACCATGAATCTGAAAGCTGGGGAACTCTGGAAATCTGGCTTTTAAAAAAATGGGGTTTTAAATATATATATATGTTTTTATTGATTTTAGAGAGAGGAAGGGAGTGGGAGAGAGAGAGAAACATTAACGTGAGAGAGAAACCTCAATTGGGCTGCCTCCCATACATGGGGATTGAACCCAAAACCTGGGCATGTGACTGTAGCCCAACCATCAACCTTTCAGTGGACTCAACCAACTGAACCACACCGGCCAGGGCATTTAAAAAAAAAATTTTTTTTTTAAGAAATACTCAGGCCTGGCTCATAGCTCCCAGTTCTAGAGAACAACTCTGTCTGCTATTTCTGAGTAGTCTCAAGGTTAGCCTGATAAACATAACCCAAGAACAGAAAATCTAGTTGATAACCTTCAAGATAACTCTGATCGTCTTAAAATTCATAATGATTCAGCTTATCAGCAAAGCAGAACAGTGATGGAGTGAGAAGTGCTTTGCAGCCATGGAGTGTAACAGAAAACACCTGTGTTTGGAAATCAAATCCCATCCCCGTCACTTACTGACACAGGAAGGGTTCTGCAGGTGTCATTATAACGCCCTAGTTCCCCCCCCCCCATAACCAGCATGCTTATTTTGAGATTCTATTAAGATGTCTAAACCAGAAGCTCCTCTAAAGAGTATAAAACACATAGTCCTAAAAGACTGGCCCACATTGATTGTTTCTTGGCTCTTTCCTCCCCGTCTTTCCAAAGCATCCTATACCTTCCCTATTCACCACTATGCACTTATATTTGGGGAACCGGCAAGAATATACCCAAAGAAAAACTCCAAGGGAGGACCATTTTAGCAGCATGCACCAACATTTCTATAACAGCTAGGACTCTTTCTGTTGAGTGTGAGCAAATAAACAATCAAGCAGGCAAACAAAAGCCGTGAATTACACTGAGAAACAGCGCGAAGTGCTGGTCACACAGAACACCAGCACCGCCCCAAGAGCATAAAAACCTCTTGACAGTCTCAAACGCAGACCTGCCAGTTTTAAAATCCACAGCTGTTCAGTCTACAGATGGCAGAGGAGTATAGCAGAAAGTCCCTACCTTTCGAAGTCTGACCTTCGTGGAGTCACGTCCTGTCTCTTCTACTGCTGAGCTGTTGAATTTGGGGCAACCAAGCCAACCTCACCTGGCCTCACGTCTCTCATCTCTGAAATGAAGATGACAATGACCATCAGCACAACTAAAGGCATGGCTGAAATGATGCATCACAATTCAGTTTCTCCCCATCTTTAAACCCTACCTTTTCCTGTGTAAGCTTTATTCTTAGGACCCAGAGTGGCTCCCAGCATCTCCAACCTTCCCGCAAGTTAAAATCCAGGTGAAATAAGGAAGTCTCCTAAAAAGCCCAGTGCTTTCTGATTGGCCTGGAGAATGGGGTGCTGATGGGGAGTCCTGTTCCACCTGGAGCCATGGAGCCAGCGCCTCCAAAGCTGCATGGATAGAGGGGCAGGGGTGATGAATTCCCAAATAACATAGGGGGCTGTGGCCAGAAGACAGACAAACAGATGTGCCAGAGGCAAAAGTGTGGCAAACATTTGCCCAATTGAAAATCAATGACAAAACCCTCTATGCCAGTGATTCTTAACCTTGGTTGCATATTACAATCACCTTTGTAGATTATAAAAAAGGATGCCTGGGCTCCAGGGTTTATTAAGTCAAACAACCTGAGTGATAACTAGATATTGGTAATTTTCAAAGCACCCCAGCTGACTTGAATATTCAGCCAGGGTTGAATATTAGACTTGTATAAATATAGATACATCTTTATACAAACCACACATCCAGATGGGGTGCTCAGGCAAGGGACTTTATTTTGGAAAAATATAAAATCCAAATCAGAATTCCCATCTAAGAGGTTTGAAAGACTATAAATTTCGAAGAGACTAGGATTTTATCAATGTCACTATTTCTCCAGTAATGACAGACTTTCAGAGTTTTGAACCATCTGCGGCATTGACAAGTTAGTTGTAGCTTCTGCTCAAAATATGAAGCAGCTCAAGTGTGTTCTGTTTTTCTTGAATATCTCTAATGATGGGGAACTCACGACTTTACAAAGGAACAGAATCCATTGGAATATTTTCATAGCTCTGACTTCTTGAGACCTACATATAATTTAGAATTCTGATCTAGAAGCCCTACAAAATCACTCTAATCTCTCTCTTTTTCTATACAGCAGGCAGCTTTTCAACTTTTCCCCCTGGCCTGGTTTTTTTAATCTAATCCTTACGTAAAAACATGCTGCAATTTTTACTGGGGAGACAGGTCTTTAGATGACCTCCAAGTGATTTGTGTGTCTCAAAATGTACCCTGGTTATTGGACATAATGCCCACAGCTAGTTAGAGAGCTGGAGGTTGGTCCAGGTCCACTTATAACTACTTCACTATTATGCCACCCATAGTGGAAAAGAAAGGACCAGGGGAAGTTAATACAACTGAGGAAACTGGAAAACAAAATGATACCAGTAAACCCAAACCAATGTATTCTGGCAATAAAGGTAAAGCTTTTAAGCTCCCCAATTAAAGGTCAGAGACCCTGAGATTGGGTCAGAAATTGAAATCCAACCTTTGCTGTTGTTACACAGGCAAGCAAACATTCATGGGCTGCAAAATGAATGTCAAGCACTGTATAATTCAAGTAAAATGTCTTAAAATAGAACAACAGAATGATTTTATACTGATAACTATGCAATTCACAAGGCAGATCAACAGTTATAATTGTTTACTTGTTGAAATCATTAAATACCTAGAGCTAAAATTATTAGCAATACAAGGAACAAATGACATATATTGGTGCTGTGAGATATTTTTTTTTTTTTTCATTATTACTGATTTTAGAGAGGGAGGAAGGGAGAGAGAGAGAAACATCAATTTGAGAGTAAAACACTGACACACTCTGACCTCATACACACTCTCATACACACTCTGACCAGGAATTGAAACCACAATCTAGATATTTGTCCTGACAGGGAACCGAACCCGCTTCCTCCAGGGCAGGGATGATGCTCCGAACAACTGAGCCACACCGGCCAGGGAAGTTCTGTGAGATTTTAACACAGAGTATTTGACAGATTAAGTCGACAAAAAGAACTAAAGATATAAAAGATTTGCATAATATAATTAAGACTGATTGAATAGATATTTAAGTGTCATATCAAGAAGATAATGGAACTTCTTTTAAGAGGTTGATTAATTACAATTTCCAAAATTTACATAATATTAGGTCAGACACATGCAAAACAACAAAGTCCAAAAAGTGGTAATTCAGGTCACATCCTATGGGCAGATATTGAAGATACTAATTTAGAAGAGTATATAAAAAATACTATTATCTAGATGTATATAATAGAAAATGCTATTTAAAATCTAAGTGAACAAACAAAAGAACAAACTAGAAACAAGCTAGAAAAACCCAAACCTTTACAATTCTCTCTCCTAAATAACATGCTGGTCAAAGAGAAAATTAAAATATCGGTTATAGGTTATTTAGAAATCAATGAGCTGAGGAAATATAATGTACAAAAATGTGATAGTGTAAGATTTCTGCCTAAAATTTTATTATTAAACAAGAAACAATGAAAAGAAATTAGGGAAGACACATTAATGAGATTTTCTTCAAAGGCAGCAAGTGGAAACTAAGAGAAGTATAAAGAAAAAATGAAGGGCAGACTTTTAAGAAATCAGTAATTTAGGAACACAAATAAATAAGCTGTATGGTTAATATATAAATCTGAATGCTATTTTCTTTGTAAACACAAATATTAAAAAGTTGAAAATGGAATAATAGCAACCATTTATTGAGCACTTAGTATGTGCCTGGCAGTGGTGAAGTATGCTATTAACAATACTACAAGGAGGGCACTAGTGTTGTCCCCTTTATACAAATGATGAAATTGAGGAAGACAGAGGGAAACGAGTGAGCACAAAATCACCCAAGTGGCAAGTAGAAGTGGGATTAAAATACTGTCAGCCTGCTCCGCGATGAACATCTAACTAGTGCTTCCTACAGCCTCTCTACACAAAGAGAAATAGAAAACAAGACCACAAATTAAGATTTCTAAGGTAATGCAATGCATCATGTATCATCGTGTACTAAATGCATTTGAAAATCTTGATATTCGTGGTTTTCTAGGAAAATATGAATCATAAAAATTAACTCAATTGAATCCTTAGATATCACTAACTTTGGGGAAAATTCAAGGCATGATATAAAAATCATCTCTGAAGAAGGTAATAGGCCTAAATTACTCTAAATGCTAATTATTTCAAATTTCTAATATAATATACAACTCACCATGCTATGCAACCATTCAGGAAGAAATAAAAAAGAAAATGTGTCCTAATTCCCTCAGTGAGGTTGGCATGAATCCTCTGCCAAGGCCTAATGACAACAGCCAAAGAAGGAGAAATCTCCTGTCCAGTCATACATATGGGTATAGATATAAACATGTTAAATAAAATGCCAGCAAATCTAACTCAGCTATGTTTTGGAAGAATAATTCGCCATGACCAAGTAGATTTTATTCCGGGAAACCAAGAAGGATTTCATATTAGAATTCTATCGCTTAATATTCAGAAATTTATTAACATAATTTATCATATCGGTGGGTCAGAGGAGAAAGACCATAATCAAATACCAAAAGGTTTTAATGAGATTAAATACTCATCTCCGACTTATTAGAAAAGGCAGACACCGTGGACTAGAGGAGCGCTTTCCTAACCCTGTCAAGCGCAGCTCCCACCTAGCAACGGCCAGCACTTGCCCTGACTACAGTGCACTGGAAACACACCCACTGAAGTCCTGGGCAAAACTAGGGCCCCTGGTTTTCCGGGAGTTTAGGCATTAAAGGAGACAAGTAGAAAAATAAAACGTTAGTTTACAAATAAAAACCACGGTGAGCTGTCGCCTGTCACCTATTAGGATGGCTATTATCAAAAAGGCACAAGATAACAGGTGTTGGGGAGGATGTGGAGAAATTGGAAATCTTGTGCACTGCTGGGAATGTAAAGTGGCACAGCTGCTACAGAAAACAGTACAGAGGCTCCTCAGAAAATAAAACATGGAATTAAAAACAGCAATTCTATTTCTGAGTATTTACCCAAAGGAATTGAAAGCAGGATCTCAAAGAGATATCTGCACTTCCAGGTTCACTGTAGCAAACTCGACAACAGGCCAGATGTAGAAACAACCTAAATATCCATCAACTGATGAATGGATCCAGACAATGTCACACACACACACACACACACACACACACACACACACACACACACAGTGGAATATCATTCACCCTTAAAAAAGGAAATTGTTCCATATGCAACAACATGGATGAAACTAGAGGGCAATATTCTAAATGAAATTACCGAGTCACAGAAAGATGACTATTGCATGATGCCACTGATAGGAAAATTCTAAAATAATCAGACTCAGGAATGGAGAGAATGGTGGTTGCCAGGGGATGGGGGGAGTAGGAAACAGGCAGCTACCCCTATAATGTTCCAGTTTTGCAAGATGAGTGAGTTCTAAAGATCTGCTGTACAACATTGTGCTTATAGATAACAATACTGTGTTGTACAATCAACCATTTTTAAGAGGGTAAATCTCATGTTAAGATCTCATGTGTTCTTACCACAAAAATATACATTTATATATAATTTTTAATATAATATTTACATATAATATAAATTGTATTATATAAAGTACTATGTATATGTATATATATAATCCCCTATTTAATAAAAGACGATAGAAATGTTTTAGTGATTTCACTTTCAGCATAGAGTAGTGATTTGCAACCAGTGTGCCACTGGAATTTTTAAAACATGCAATATCTCACTATTTAGTCGGGGGCGCTGACCTCTTTTCCCTTAGATTGTCAAATGAAAAAATGACAACACCCAACACAACAATAGCCACCAGTGTGAATGAATCAAAATTATACCTATTTTTTTCCTCAGATCTGCAAAAAAATCTAATTTTTGGTGTGCTGTAGAATTTTAGTAATTAGTTTATGTGTGCCATGAGATGGAAAAAGTTGAAAATCGCAGGTATAAGGGGCCAAAATGAGTTATACATTTTTTTAAATTTTATCTTTATTGTTGAAAGTATTACAGATGTCTTCCTTTTCCCTCCATTGGTCCCCTTCACCTGGCGTCCACCCCCATTTTTTAAATGTTAGAAAATTAGGTTAGTTTAGTGCGCAGTCGGACGCACAGACGTGAACCTGAGACCGGGCTGGAAGCCCAGCTGCATCGCCAGCAGCCGCACGCCACTGAGTCACGCATTTAGCTGGCACAAGTGTCAGTTTCCTCTCCCCAGGGGCAGTGAGCCCGCCCCCAAAGGACAGGGAGGACGCACAAGCAGACACAGGCGGAGCGGAGCCATTCTCATGGGACTTAACACACGACAACGGCTGAATCCACGACTGCTCTACGATTAGCTACATGCGACATGAGTGCAGATCCTGAAACCCCAGCAAAGTCACCTGAGAAACAGCGGTACAAAAGGACTCGACAAGATGGCCAGTGGTCACATAAAGGCATCCAGATGGTGTGAAAATCACCTAGAGGACAGATGCTCCGCACAGGCCTCCTGCTGTCTGTTGCCGGGACTTGACACACACCGTCATCTTCGCCCAGAGTCCCTGCTCCTCCCATCTCTGCTCCACGCCTGCCTGGCGATAACTTGGAATTACCGTTTAGATTTCAAAGCAGTCATCACCTTCTCGTGGAAGCTCTTCCTGGCCTCCAAGTCAAATCCCCTGCTGCGTACTCTTTTAACTGGAGCACCTCCTTTTTTGCAGCATTTACCATGCAGAAATTCTGTATTTATTTGTGGCATCATTGGATCAATGCCTATTCTGCCCTCAAGGCTCTGGTGCTCAGATTATGCAGCTATTAGAAATTATGTTTCCATAAAAGATTTAATGTCTACATGTTATTTGTATTATTTTTAAATGCATCTTTTAAATCAGTATATAACCATACAATCTTAGTTTTTAAAGGTACACATCGATATATGCATACATAAAGTAATAAAAAGATAAGCATTGACATTTTAGCATATTAACAAGAATATTAGATTTTTTTATTTTCTAATTTTTTTCTTTTTAATAATGAATAATACTTTTAAATAGTTAGTATAAATTAAAACTTTCCTTAAATGATACATAGGGATTTACAAATATCTAAAGTTCCAAAAACTTGAAATGGATACTTTTCTATTTTTTAACCATCTGGTGACAGGCGTTTAGTGGCCAGTCATTGATGCTGATCACATATAAGCATATATATTATATTAAAATGTCCTCTTTCAAAATAGTATCTTCCTAGCCAATAGACTGTCATTCCTACAGAAGAGAACAAAGGACTGGGTGCATGAAGAACCAACAATGGCCTGGCCAACATGGCTCAGTGGTTGAGCATCGACCTAGGATCCAAGAGATCTCGGTTTGATTCCCAGTCAGGGCACATGCCCAGGTTGTGGGCTTGATCTCCAGCAGGGGGCGTGCAGGAGGCAGCCGATCAATGACTCTCATCACTGATGTTTCTGTCTCTCTCTCTCTCCCTCTCCCTTCCTCTCTCTGAAATCAATAAAAACATATTTTTTAAAAAAATAAGCAAGGCCTAATGATACCAGATGAAGGGCCATTGAGCCTTTTAAAAAAATAATTTTAAAAATGTTTTAAAAAAAGAACCAACAATGATGGAGAAATATTTTAATCACTCAAAATATGAAAACAAGCCAATATCTCAGCACCCACAGAATCACCCCCCCACACACCCCTTCACTTACACACACACACATGCACATCACCACCAATAGGGCATTAAGCACACATTGGGCATCTACTACGTAACTCAAACCTGTGCTAGCTGCTCCGAGGCTGACTCCCTGTCCTTGATAAAGTCATTGGCGACACACTGAGGCCAACGCATTGAGAGGCAAGAGAGCCAACAGCACAAAATGGAATTAGGATACTGATGAGGATACTGACAAGCAAGTGGCAGACAGTAGCTTTGAACATTTTCGGAGCTAGACCTTCCCACCCATCACAGGCCACCAGCAGGACTCTGGTGGTGGTGTGAATCAACTCCCTCGCTATTTTTTTTTTAAATCCTCACCAGAGGATATTTCTTCCATTGCTTTTTCAGAGAAAGTGGGAGAGAGAAAGAAAAAGAAAGAAAGAGAAACATCGATGTGAGAGACACATAGATTGCTTGCCTCTCGGCTCAAGTGCTGACAGGGACAGGGATTGAGCCTGTGACCAAGGTACTTGCTCTTGTCAGGAATCAAACCTGGGACCCTTCAGTCTGAGGGCCGATGCTCTGACCACCGAGCCAAACCAGCTAGGTCAACTCCCTTGCTATTTCCATTACGGTAGCAGAAACAGGAGAACGGCTGGGGGGATTCCCCATGCTAAGAAAATGCATTCAGACACCTTAACTGAGTTCCACTCTCTTGCCACCTGCCCACATGGCACACGGCCCTCTGGCCTCTGGCCACAGAGCCTGCACACACACAGCTCTCCTGGAAACACACTTCTTTCATCTTTGGCACTTGATTCTGCTTTCTCCGCTTGCAGGAAATCCTTCCTGGCCTCCCATGCTGAGTCAGGTGCCCATCCTCTGTTCTCCCCCAGCCCCCTGTGGTCCTAAGGTCATCGTTCTTGTCACCCTTTACAGGATTGTACTTTCTCCGCCTCTGCTCCAATTTGCCCACTAGATAAAACTTTTTGAGGTCCTGTTTTATGTATCTTAATCCATCTGGTTCTTAGCTCTGTGCCCCTGAACATACTCTGTGCTCAGTAAATACGTGTTGCTTTCAATGAATGAGTGATAAGAAGAATAAATGAATGAAATCCAGCTCTGGACACCTTTACGACCTTGACTCACCTTTGCTCAAACTACTACTCTATGCACCTGAGATGCCCTTACCCCAACTAATCTCCACATGTTTAAATTCTAGTGTCCCCCCTTCCCCGCTTAAAGGTCTAGGACAAATGCCACCTACACCATGGAGACTCCCTGGAGCCTCAGCTACCGGTGACTTCTTATCTTCCAATTCCTATAGTCTTTTATCAGGAACTTCAGGAATTCCCATGTCATTCTAACCAGATTTCATGACATTTGTGGACATATTTTACACACCCTGTCCCCTTGAGTCAATGACAGAGCCTGTGTCTCCGGTATCCTGGGCCCCTCCCAGTGCCCACCACAGAGTAGAGAGGTAACGAGAGGGTGGGTAAATGGATAAGCGCCGAGGTAGAGGCTTGGGGGCGTGAGCCCGTGTTCACTCCCCTATGACTGGACGTGGCAAATGCGGGCAGAAGCGGAAGGGGTACAGGCAAGTTGTCGGATTTTATTCTGAGCTCAGGTAGGTAGTTCCACCCCTGTCATCTTTCAGGAGACGTGTTCTAACTCGGCCTAGCAGGGAACGTGTGTGATTTCTTGTGAGTATCTGAATGTGTTTCAAGTGTCAGAAGAAACACGAGATTGTCATCTGGGGGAAATGTCATTTAGTGAAATTCTTTCTGGGGACCCGGCCTTCCAGGAGAGGGACGCGGATACCTGCACGCTGCCTCATCGGCAGGCCACTGAGGAGGGGAGAGCGGGAGGGCCCGGGGGACGGAAGGCGAGTTGATCTTCTCTGACTCTGCGCCTCCCCAGACACTCTGTTCCCCTGCCTGGGCTGGGCCTCGGCAGCTCCTGCAGCAGTGAGGGGAGTTATTTTGGGGAGACAGTTGATACTTGGCCAGTCCTCCCACAGATCAGCAATGGCTGCTGGAAATGTTAAATGCCTCCCAGATGAAGACACTTAGCATTTGTAGGAGGAATAATTTGGAGGAGGAAATGCATTTGTCTTCTTGGCATCCTGTGGATTCCCTTTGAGAAGACAGGCAACACCGCAGCTTCTGCTGTCCACATGGCGGTGTTTTCTCGGAACTTCGCAAGTCCCGGTGCCGGTGCTGCTGCTTCTCCTAGGAAAGCACCTCCTTAGGATGTGCCAGAGCTCAGGGGGTAAGTGTGTGCGGCCAAGTCTTAGAGGTCAGAGAGTCCCCAGCGTTCCCGGAAACCATCGGTGTCCAGCCTCCTGTGTGCCAGTGGCAAATGCTTCCGTCATGTGGACCAGATGGTTTTGCTTTGGGTGTGATCTTTTAGCATTGAGGAGGCTTGAAAAATGCAGGGCAGACTAGCAGTCAACACCAGCAATTAGGATGCATTCGTCTAGCCTTGCCTCGGCCACTAACTTTTCTTGTGGCCAATGGCAAAGCACCTTGCCTCAGAAAGCCTTGGTTTCCCCAATAAAGACATTGGATTCGATCATCTTCAAATTCCTCCCTAACTGAAGAGCGATGCCATGGTTCCGACTGGCCTGGCTGTGAGGAGCCAAGGTGATGTTATTGCAGGGAGATGTGGGGTTGTCGTTCAGTGTAAGCTCCCAGGTGCTAGGAAGGGAGGACTTCACGGATTGTTGGTCACACCCCCACTACTCAGGGTAGGGACCCATGGGGTCTTCGTGGCCCGCCCATACATGAGCACTTGCCTCTGCTACCAGACTGAATTAAGCCAAAGAGAAAGCTCCGCAATAGCTCCTAAAACTTGTACCTGGGTTGCAAACATGTTCGTGCTACACCGAGCTGTGCAAGGAAAAGTGCTCCTTCTTCGCCTTCTGTGACTGGTCTCGCATGAGGAACGCCTTCACCCCGTGGGAGAGAGGGGATCCAACCCGGGAAGCTCCGTCCTGTTCAATACTGGAAACAATTTCTAGAGGAAGCTAATGCCTTTTGGATAATGTGGACTTTCCAGTGTCCTCTCCTGATCCCCCCTGAGGGGGACTCTGGTCCTGGGCGAGGGGAAGACCCTGTGTCCCCCTGCAGGCTGCCTCCGTGCTCTCCGCAGCGATGCCCTCTGCCCGACCGCTCACTGCACCTTGTCAGGGCGCAATGGAGAAGCCGGGGCCCCCGCAATCCATGGTTTCCGGGACTGAGAAAGCTGAAGAGAGACTGAACATGGTTAAACACGCCCACACATGTGAAGTCCACGCCGAAGAAGGGCTCCAGGGCCACGGATGAGGGAGTGAACATGGTTCCACAGCTGAGTCCATTTCTCAATATGCTCGTACTCTCTCCACTTTCATGCACAAGCTGCACGTTGTCCAGGATTGTTTTTTAACAACAATAACAAAATTATGGTAGGCATGAATGTCCCATTTCAGCTATTTTAATACGATGGGAGGGTGGACCCTACCACTTAGAAAAATAAACATTTTGGGAGAAGGTACTGTTGAATTACGACACGCCATTCCTTTGGCCTATCGGGAAATATTTATTCGGGCTGCTCTGTGCTGGACAGTATGCCAAGCATTACTGCTCGGGACAGGTGCCGTCCCTAACCTCACAGAGCTTACAGTCAGGTAGGAAAGGTGGGGAAATGAGCCAATCCTCCCTAAGCCTGGTGAGTGCCAGCACAGGGAACGCAGAGCGGGCTTCCATGGGAGCCAAATGCTGGGCTATTGGGATAGCTAACCTGTCTCATGGTGGGGAAGGTGCCGGGTCATAGGAGGCCCCCGACAGCAAATGGCCTTCGGTGAACAGAACTAGTCTTCCAAGCTGGTCCAGACAAGGGCCCTTTCCACCAAAAAAAAAAGAGAGAGAGAGAGAGACAACGACAGCCTCCCATCCTTGGATTCCCTAAGCTCAGTCCCAACTGTGTTTGAGTTGTCAGACCCCCAAAAGTAGGACAAAGTATGTCTTTTCCAAATTCTTTATCCCTCCTAATCTGTCAGTCTCTAGAAACATCTAGATTAAACTTTTAGCAGCCCTGTGCTCCTGCCTTTAATGTCAGCATAGAAAACAAGAGGCTGGCATTTCTAGGGGGTGCCCAAACTGTGAAAACCCCACTAGCACTTGCAACAACAGTCCTTACAAAGGCCTGAATTTCCAGCATTGAGTCCACTTTATTTTTTTTATTTTTTTAAAGGGAAGGAGATTTTTTTTTAAATCTCAAAAAGAATGCCTCCAAACTCCCCAGTTCCCAATGCAGTCAGACATCAGTACTGCGTCTTAAGGCCATGTTTTTGTTTCCTTCCTTGCTATGTTCCCATAGTCCTCTGGGGCCATCATATTGAGTTTCAGCAATAACACCGTGGCCCCAACAGAGACAGTGCCTGGAATCACTCAGTGAGTGGCCGGATTCACCCAGGGTCCCCAGTCTCATTCGCTTAACGAGAGACGTGAAGAGTTTACTCCACACCCGACTCACTCCAACAGACCTCAAAGAAGGCTCATAAGAGAAATATTATCTGCCAGGGGACTATTTTCTTGAACTGATTTTACATAGCAAGTTAGGAATCACTCCAGAAATAAAACATCCTGTGGTTTTAACACAGACACTCGTGGGTTTAAATCTAGCTCTGTGATCTACTTGCTACGTGACTCTGGGCGAGTCATCTAACTTTCTGGGCCTCAGTTTACTCATCAGTTCAATGGGAAGCATTCCTTCCTTGTAAAAATATTGCTTTAAAATTCAATTTTATGTTTGCCAAAGTAATACATACTTTTCTTTATTAAAAAAGTTCTGAAAGTCTTGTACTGAAAATCAGCAGTTCTGACCTTCCTCGCTCCTGAGTCCTGCTCCCTGGGGCAGCCCCTCTCCACTCCTTTAGCTGGTTCTTCTAATACTTACCCCCACATAGTGAAACACTGCAGATTTCTCCATTTCTCCCTGTGTTTCTTGTTGGTTTGGGTCCTGCTCTTTCAGATTGGAGAATCCCCACCCTGTGTGGTGGTCAGACTGATGAGCATCCCTCTGGGAAGGCCTCTGTGAGTTCCATCCACTTGGGGCAGGGTGTCACTGATGGGATTCCTTGTCGGGCAATGAGGCAGTGAGGCAGCCTAGTCATTTAAGAACCACAATATTTCAGGATCTTGAAGCCTCCTCTCACGGATCTGTCAGTTTCTCCAGATAAAAATCCTCCAAGCATTTGGGTGAGAAGGAGAAGGGAGCTGAGAAGTCCCAGTGTTTACCCATTTCTCTTCCCAACTGTCTGCTGTCCCTGTTGACTCTCTGAGTGCTGAGCTTTTCTTGATATTACCACGGAAATCCCACTTCTGTGTGGCTCACGGAGGAGTGGGAAGAGACGTAGCTATTTGACTATGTCAGGGAGGAATAAGGGTCGCAGAGTCAAAAACCCCATGAACAGTTTCTAAGTCCCATCTCATCCCCACCTGCCACAGTTCTCTGTGCCTTAAGACTCCTGGATTACAACTGTCCCTACTCTGTGATGTCTCTCATCACTGTTTCTTTTCTTTCTTTTTTTTTCAGCCATCCACAGAAAAATGTTTCTTTGATAATTAGCTTAGTTATTTGCATTGATGGTGTCATACAGTTGAATTTTTTAAATTGTTGACACTATTGCAGATGTCCCCCCAATTTCCCCCCTTTGGTCACTCCGCCCAGCCCCCACCCCTATGCCCTGGCCTTCACCACACTATGGGCTGGGCTATGTCCCTGGGCTATGCATACATGTTCTTCAGCTAATCCCTTCACCTTCTTTCATCCAGTCCCTCCCTGCCCCCTCCTCTCTGGGATATCTGTCAGTCTGTTCCACGCTTCCATGCCTCTGGTTCTATTTTGTTCGTCAGTTTATTTTGTTCATTACCTTCCACATATAAGTGAGATCATTTGGTATCTGTCTTTCTCTGACCAGCTTTTTTCACTTAGCATAATAATCTCCAGGTCCCTCTATGTTGTTGCAAAGGGTAAGAATTCCTTCTTTTTTATAGCTGCATAGTATTCCATGGTACAAATGTGCCACAGCTTTTAATCCAGTCATCTACTGATGGGCACTTGGGCTGTTTCCAGATCTTCTTTCCACCTTCTAATATCCATCTAAATCTCTCCTGGCCTGCTCTCTCCTCTCTTATGCTTTTTGTCTTTGTAAGATAATACTTCCCTTCCTCCCTCCTTCCTTCCTTCCTTCCCTTTGCTGCTCCATTTTTACCTTCCTTCGTTCCTTCTGTTTGCTTCCTCTGCAATTGGGCTTAAGGAGGGGAAAAGATAAACTCATGTGGCCAGCCTGCCAAGCTGCTTTCCCCCCGACTTTATAAACAGAAGTTCTGTTGCAAGACCTACCTGAAATAAAGACTGTGGACTCCCTTGCTCAATACCTGGCATAAATTTAAATGCTCAGGAACTACATCATGTCTTCCAGTGTCGCCTTGGACATTCTCTGATGTCCCAAAAGGAAATGGTCATTGTCTTGAGAGTTGTAAGATTTTTAGGCAATTCCTGGAACTCATGGTGCACCTCAGGGGAAGGTGGGGAGTCTGAATGCTCTGTTAATCCAGGTCCGTTAACTCCACTAACTTAATTAACCCTCAGGATGACTTCTTTAGACAGGTATTATTATTACTGTCCTCACTTTATGCCCATGATCTTACTATCTAGGCACTATGGCCACGGCCCGGGGCAGTCTCTTGTTTGGAAGAAGAAAAGAAAGGAGAGAAACATCCTTGGAGCCTCTGCCAGTGACCAGACATGGAAGGAACACAACCGCCTGCTCTGTGGAAGCCCTTCCACCGTCAAAGAGAAACACGATCAGATGTTAAAGTGGCGAAAACAGATTCCATCCAGTAACCACTGGCGGCAGGGGAAAGAGCCGAGCCCCTTCCCAACCTATGCGGAGGGGGTTCGGGTGCTTAAAGGGAGAATGGATGGGCAGGGCAGAGGCTGCTGAGTTAGAGAAAACTGACAAAGGGCTGGGCAGGGGACATGCGATTAGGCCGCTGTGCCTGCTCGCTGGCAGCTACCCAAGTGAGGATGCTCACCTCCCACGGCGACGGGAGAGGAGGCCCGTCCTTCCTGAAGAGTTCATTTCAAATGAAAGGCTCTTGGGTCCTTGAGAAAAACACTTGAGTTGTAAGAAAAAAATATTCACAATTGCAGAACTTTCTTACTAAATGGTCTAAGAAAAGGAGGTCAGGGTCCTATTGCCAGGGGTTGGCTAGATCAAACAGTAAATGTCCCAGCAGCAGTGAGCTCTCTCGTGTAGGTGTTTAAAGGGGGCTGGGGCTGTCCTAGGCGCAGGGCCTTCTGCTGCTGGAAGCCACATCTGGATGGAGTTCTTACCTGCAGAGGGCTCAGCAGTTCGCATCACCAGGCCCCACAAGGCCCTACAATTATTTTCACACGATGATGCATGTGCATGCACACACACACACACACACACACACACACACACACACAGTGGAGAGTGGCAGCTAATAGGTGAAACTGTCGTCCTCGGGGCTCCGGGTGCCTGAGCTCCCCTGCAGGGCTCCCAATCAATACAAGGTTGGCTGTCTGCAGCTCACTGAGTTACTGAGATTACAAATGAAAACCAGCCCCTGGAGGGCACAGCGTTCCTGTAGCACAGAAGGAAAGCATAATTCTTGCTTACACTCGCCTTTGTGATCGGTTCCTCCCCTGGTAGCTACTCTTGTAACTTCTTTTTAGGGCTGTCAATCTCATAAAACACACACACGCACACACACAGCCCCAAACTCCTGCAGATCAAGCCTCTTGTCTCACTATGGTATTCTCTTTCTAACTACAGGATAGCCTTTCTGTATGGTTGTTTCAAATGGAACAGATCTTCTTATAGTTTAAAACATATATTGAATAAATAGTAATAACTACAATAGCTATTATTATTATTGTGTTATTGGTATACTTTCCAGTTCCTGCATCCTAACTCTGTGTCAGGTACCATGCTAGGACTTACATAGACATTATCTCTAAATCTCCTCCAAGCCACACCACTCATGTATGGATATTATTTCTTGATAAATAAGGAAACAGGACTCAGAGAGGGTAAACAAGTTATTCAAAGTCACACAACCAGCTAAGAGGAATTCAAACCCATATCTAGCTGCCCAAAGAGCTCAGGTTCTCTCATGACAATACGATGCTGATGGGAGTGGACTGAAGGGATAGGAAGAGCTGGCTTCTTAATCAGGGCATGGTCTCCATCAACAGGTTCAAAATTCTACCGGTTAAAAGCTCAGAGGGTCTCCCACCAGCCCAAGAAATGCTATCTTCTGGAACTTTCAGGCTTATCTCATTAAAAAGATAGGAAGGAAGGAAGGAAGGAAGGAAGGAAGGAAGGAAGGAAGGAAGGAAGGAAGGAAGGAAGGAAGGAAGGAAGGAAGGGAGGGAGGGAGGGAGGGAGGGAGGGAGGGAGGGAGGGAGGGAGGGAGGGAGGGAGGGAGGGAGGGAGGGAGGGAGGGAGGAGGGAGGGAGGGAGGAGGGAGGGAGGGAGGATGGATGAATGGATTAAAGGAAGTAATGACACCAAACTACCTCTGAAAATCAGAATGCGGGTAAGCTCTTGGAATAGTAGCACAACTTCAGAATATCAGGTAAGTAAGGAGCATCCCTGAATATTTAATAAAGCGTCCGTCCTCTGCCATTGCTCATAGAAGGAGCCTCAAAGTGGGACTCTCCTCTACAACACCCCCAACAGATGGTCATCCTGCTGATATTTCAATGTCTGAAGTCTGGAGTGCTGACAATCCCAAAGGTTGTCCTATCATCTTTTATGAGCTATAGCAATTTTTTAAGTTTTCTGCTTTGATAAGCAAAAGCCTGTCTTTCTCCTTCTTACACTTGCTAATAATAATAAAATAGGAACGGCTAAGATTTACTGACAACTTAGCATGTGTCCTAAGTGCTTTATGTATTATCTGACTTAATGTTCAACAACTCTCAAGTGTAAGTATAACTGCTCTCTTTTTCGGAGTTGAGGAGGCAGACTTAAAGCAGAGGCATGGTCTGCCCAGGGTCACATGGATAGAAAGGGGCACAGCTGGGATAAGAGCCTGGCTCTACCAAAGCCCATGTCCTTGCCCACCACGCCAAGAGTGTGGCACCAACACAGCCCTTTCCTCCACCCACCGACCTTCAGGTTTCTTAACAGCGAGCTCATCTGTTCTTCTCCCCCCTCTCTCTTCCCTCCTGGCTTTTTCAACTGACCATTTTCTAAAAGGATTGGCAATGGAACTCCTTTGAGGTCCACATGCTAAACTGAAGAGTGAGAGTGGGAAAGCCACGCTTGTTTTTATAGCATCCTGTTGTTTAACTTGAGATGGCAAATGGAGACTATCGGGACAGCCAGTCTGGTCCCATCTGGAGGAGGAACATTCAGCTGGGAGCCCTGGGCTCTTTGGATGCAGGCAAACAGAGCAATGCTGTGGCCTGTGAGCTTCTCGTCCTGTGAATCTCGAGGACAAGTGAGAGGTGAGGCCCTGCCCTCTAGTGTGGCTTGGGCCCGCTAGGCGATGGGGGCTTGGATGAAGGTGAGGTGAAGGAGGCAATATTGAGATTTAAACAGGACAGAAGGTAAATAAGTGGGTCCGAGCAGGTTTTTTAAATTAGACAGCTGAATTAGGTTTGCAGCTTGAGCACCCTCCCTCCACCTGCCTCTTCACACCAGCCACACTGGCTTCCTCTCAGTCTCTCATACTCAGCGTACTTCCTCCCACCCCTGAACTCTGAACATGCTGTTCCCTCAGCCAGGAATGCTTTTCCTTCTCTTTGTCCCGGTAACTTCTATTTGTCCTTCAGGCTTCCGCTCAAGTGTTCCCTGACTTTTCAGACCAGCTCAAAACCTTGTATGTTAAGTTTTTCTGGTATCCAATACCCTCCTTTCCATGCCAACCATGTTTGCAAATTTACATGTATTTGTGTGTTTGTTTAACATTTATCTTCTGCATTAGGCACAAGATTTAGAAGAACAGGCCAGGCCTGCTCTCAGTCCCTAGCAAAGTGTCTGGATCAGAGTAAGGGCTCAAAAAATATTTTTAGCTGGAAGATAAATTAATTAATAGAAGTGATATAAGAAAGAAAAAAAAAGTCACAATCATTAAGAGAAGAAGCTGGGCTGAGCATCATCAGACAGTTAAAATCACCGGCACTTCTCATGGGCTGTGGCATATGGTCATTCTGTGAATCGGTGCTCCCTGGCTTGTGCAGTGCTCACCCCAGACAACTGCACAGGGAGGGCAGAAGTGGGTGTACAGTTATGAATACAGGAAACAGAGTTTATTCTTATATTATTTATTAATTATTGTATTATTTTCCACATGAACCTACTTTTGCTCCCCCCTGCATTTGGTGGCCCTGCCAGGGCTTCTGAACGGTCCAAAGCTCTTTGCACAGATGTGCCAGATCTATTTAAGAGTCACTGGCGGAACAGGCACATTTCTACCCGTTTAAGGCAAGTTCTAATTACCATATTGGTTCCCACTGGCTCAGGCAGCCCTACAACTCCCACTCCCAGCACTAAGAAAGGATTGTCATGTGAGCACGGGGTGAACTCCAAAAAATCCAAGGTGTCTTTATGCTAAATCTCCCTCAGGGATGACGGGCTTCATTCATGCCTGCATTCCACCAGGCTGCTTGGTTTCTGGGTCCATCGTCCTCAGAGCGCAAATGAAAACCAATGCCCTCCCCCTGGGCATGTGCCTCTCTTAATAGGGCGATAAACATCTCTACGTTTTCCATCCATATGAGACGTGGTCAGAGTTCTCCTTCATGGGCCTAGTCTACGCCCACAGACCTCAGAGCTCCCTGATGTATAACGCAGGGAGGAAGGGAGCCTGGCTCTCTCCTTAAACTGAAATTCATTAAAAGGCACAAAAAATAATACTTTTAAACCAGCTTAGGAGATGAGGACCAGACTGTTTAGCCCCCTAGCTATGAAACACACCCAAGTGATCTACTATGAAAATCAGGCAAAAAGCTCTTGTACATGATGGGCCATATAAGACGTGCCTCCGCAAATCCATACAATTCACGTGGGAATGCTCCCGGCTGCAAGTCACAGAACCGCCAACTAACAAATAGGCCTCGCTCTTCATGTAACAAGAAGGCTGCTGACATTGGTTCAGAGGTCAGATGGTCTCAGGCCAGCATCTCTGCAATTGTCTTAGCTGTTTTCCTCATGGTCCACTCTACTTCCAGGCATCACATCCCCCAAACAGGCAACGTGAAGCAGGACACGTGTAGGCGTGCACATGCACATGTGTGGATGTGTGTGTAGTAGTAGTAAGAGTGATGGGTTCAAGGGATATCTGTTCCCTTTCACCACGAAGCTTTCCTAGAAACTTCACCCAGCAAACTGTTCTCACCTCTGTGGCCATATCTGTGTCATATGGCCACTTCTGGCTTCAAGGGAATCTGGGAAATCAAGTGTTGTAGTTGGGTACATTTCTACCTTGAACAGAACTGAAGTTCTGTTTTCATTTTTTCACATTTTACTTATTTGTTATTTAAGGAAGAAAAATAAGAACTGCTTAATTATTTTATTAATACTGTTAATATAGGAAAAACATTAATTTCAAAATCACTTATTTTAGCTTTAGAATTATTGGTCTATAAAATCTGCAAATGGCTTATTTAATTAAATGAAAATATATAGTTCTTTTTATAAGGGAGCAGAGTAAATCAATGTCAGGTAATTATCTTTCTGAATTCTCAGCACAGAGCAGTTTGGGTGCCCTGAATTATAGTACTCTCCTGCCTCTGAGTGCCCCATGAGGATTTCATCCTGTCAAGGAAAACACCACATTCCCCTTGGGAATTTTCAAATAACAACGATGGATTGTCAATCAAGGTTTTTACTCTCTGACTTTTCTATAGAAATAGACATGCAGTGTACTTTTGCTGGTAACTGAAATCTGATCTGTGCACCTGATGGTTTAAATCAGTAATTCTGCTTCAGGACATATGCGTCACCGGGCATGTAAATGGAGTTGAGCCCTATCCTCGTGGGATTATCGTGGGAGGAGCCACTACCTCTCAAGGAGACCCTCCCATCTAGGCTGATTCTGACTCACTGTCTGCCCTTTCAGGGTTGGCCTACCTGAGCTCTTACCACAAGTCTGCTAGAAATCCTTCATCTCAAAGTGTCTACCCATGTTGAGCCCAGAACCCTAGACAATGAAAAGAAGGTGGTGGAAGACAGTTAAAGAACCATCTTGGCGCTCAACAAGCTGGCGTTGGAATCCTGGCTTTGCTGCTCACTTGCTTTGTGACATCAGGTAACTTATTTGGGCCTCAGTTTCCTCAAACAGTGACCAGGAACATCATTATTTATATCAAAAAGTGATTTTGCAAGTTAAATGTGGTTACGTTTGTAAAATACCTAGCACAATCCCTTTTTCAGGATAAGTAAAATGATACTCTTATTAAGGGCCTTTTAAGAAAGCAGAGTTGAAAGAGATTGGGACATTAAACTCCAATTTTCATCAAAATCTGGCAGAACCTAAACTCAAGTTTCAGAGGAAAAAAACATAGTATTTGGAGTTGGCTAAAAATCAAGTTCAAATCCCTTGGTAACTGTGTAACTTTGGATAATCTACTTAACCTCTTTGAATTTCAGTGTTCTCATCTGTAAAATGGGGGAAAACAATACCAACTTTATAATACCGATGGTTGATTATCCATTCAACAAATACACACATATGTGCCTACAATGTTATACATACTGAGGATACCATTATTAACATGTCCTGTGCCTTTGGAATTCAAAGTGCAGTGGATGGATGTACAAACTAACTTTAAGGGCTTCCATTTATTAAAAACCAACTAGCTGCCACATGCCTTAATCACATTATCTTATTTGAATACTCACAGCTTCCCTATAAGACATAGAATATTATCCGTGTTTTGCAGGCAGGGTAACTGAGTTTAGGGAATTTAAGGAAACCCTGGAAGAGCACACAGCAAGTGTCCATATCAAGATCCGCAAGCACGTCCATGGGTGCAGCACTGGGCACAAAACTGAGCACACGGCCAATGCAATCTAGTTGACTGCATGCCAGGCAATTGGTGCTGCATTACTGCTGAAGTCCCCCAAGTAACTTTAGCCTCACCCCTAGGTGAAGAATTGCCTGTGATCACGGTGACTGCACTCACCTCCATCCGCCTTAGAGGCATAGATGAACATGGATTTGTTTTAATCAGTCTTGAAGATGACTTGCAAACATAATCATGTAGCAGAGGCAGGCCTCATACGATAGCACAACAAACATAAACAGCCTCTGAGACCAGCAGCCTGACATAAATTACTAGAGGCCCTTGGAAAGCACAGCTGTACCTAAAGCACATGATTACAGGGACACAGCACCTAGCAAGAACGCACGCTGACATGGCCCCTGGATTAGGTACACTAGAAAAATGGGTCTGTAGCCTGCCAAGGAAATGAGTAACAGTAATGATAACAACTACATTTATTTAGCAATTAATATAAATCAGGCACCTCGCAAAGCAATTTAAGTTCACTGTCTCATTTTCCCTAACAGTCCTTTGAGTTGGATACTATAATTATCCAAATGTTTCAGTTGGGGAAACTGAGTTTAGAGATGTTGAGTATATCCACTTGGTAAGAGGTAGAGCTGGAATTTAAAATAAGGCCCATGTGAGCCACATTCTCAATGACACATCATGATAAGCTTGACCTCCCCTTCCCCATAACTTTATGTAAGGAGAGACAAAGGACCCACAACACTCCCTGCACCTATTATCACCCCATCCCCATCTGCGTCCCATCCCCAACCGCCCACTGTGCATCCTCCCCTCAATTCATTTCTCTATCCAGGTCACCAATGGCCACATCCCCAAAAAGAGCGACTTTCCTGCAATGTGACCCTTGGTCATGTTCCTAAAACACATTCATGGTGTGCCCAGACTTTTTCACGTCTATGTCTATGACGTGAGGAACTGAATCAGAAAAAACCTTGGTTCAAGTCTAGGCTTCACTCCTCCAAGGTGTGTAAACTTAGGGAAGTCACTTAATCTCTCTGAGCCTCAGTGTCTTCATCTGTAAAATGGGGGCATTGATACCTATTTCCTAGGGGGTCTCATTAGGAATAAATTAAATGAAAAGTTTTATGCATGAAAATTTGAACAACATGGGAGTACCTAACACATAAGAAGCAAAATAATAATAATAATAATAATAATAATAATAATTGTTATTCTTCTCTTTACTTCATATGGAGAACACACACTCATCCTAGAAAACCCAGATCAAAATCTCCTTTTGTTGCAAGTGGATTTTGTCACTCCATCTTCTGTGCGCTGGGAACTCTTTGCATTTCTAATTAGCACTTTTCATATTGTTTTTAAAATCTGTTTACCAGACTACGTTTTCTATTAGAAAGTGAGCTCCTCCGGGGAAAAGGCTTTGTCTCATCTCTGTGTGTATCCACGGGGTCTTTGGCTGTCTCCCCACAGTGTACGATAATCCATTATTTGCCAGCTGAATGCATTAAGCTGCATTAACACTCACTCGTGCACACAACCACCTGGAGGGGGCATGTCTCGGAGAGCAGACTTGCTGCTGTTCTTTTCCTTTTGTTGTGTGTATTGTCTCACACCCGGCATAAGAGCATCTGTACAAACCTAAGAGGAGCCAAGAATAATTGAACATACAGCTTCCTTCTTTAGAGCCCCTATCTTATGCTATGTACTAGCTATTTCACATATATCATCTCTAATTCTCACAGTGCTCTTGCAAGGTCACTGAGACTGGAATGAGAGAAAGAGATGTTAAGTAGCCAGTTTCATCCCCACTCCCTGCCTGTTAAGGGAGAGGGTGAAGAAATCTTGCTCTAGCTTGTGAGATTTTTGTTTATTGGGCAGTTTAATGGTTAATTTCATATGTAAACTAGACTGGGCCATGAGTTGGCCAGACATTGGGTCACACATTCTAGGTGTGTCTGTCAAGGTGCTTCTGGATGAGATTAATTTTTGAATCAGTAGACAGCAGATTGCCCTCCCTAAGGTGAGTGGTTCCCATCTAATCAGTTGAAGGCCTGAATAGAACAAAAAGGCTGGCCCTCTCTAAAATGAGAGAGAAATCTTCCTGCCTATTTTGAGATGAAACATTGATTTTTTTCTGGTCTTTGGAATCGAACTGAAAGAAGCTCTTGGGTTTCAAGCCTGCCTGATTTTGGAATGGAACTTACAGCATCAGCAGTCCTGGGTCTCCAGCTTTCTAACTACAGATCTTGGACTTCCCAGCCTCCATAATTGTGTGAGCTGATTCCTTATAAGTTAGTCTCTTCCTATCTATCTATCTATCTATCTATCTATCTATCTATCTATCTATCTATCTATCCATCCATCTATCATCTATCTATCTGTCTATCATCTATCTATCTATCTATCTATCTATCTATCTATCTATCTATCTATCTATCTATCTATCATCATCTATCTATCGCTATTTATCTTTAACATCATTTGGATTCTGCCAAATAAACAGAACCAACAGGGTACATATATCCTCCTGTTTCTCTGGAGAGCCATGACTAGTACAGGCAGAATCTGAATGATGCTAATAAGAGAGGATTATTATATATAAATAATTTTTAAAATACTAAAGCAGAAAGAGAAGTGGGAAAAGAGCAGAGGTTCCTAGGTTACGTATCAAGAAGCATTCGGGGCAGTACAAAGAAATGGGAAAGATAATTCTGTAAGGACTCATTCTTAAGAATGAAAGAGACTGAGACAGGGAAACAGAGAAGTTTTAAGAAATAGTAGGAAATTGGAATTTATTCCCTTTATCATTTTATCAAGAATTTGAATGAAGCTTTGCTTTGTTTTCAATTAAGTTCTCTAATAAAAATGACATAGTATGTAAGACAGGGCCACATATGGCCCTAGTTTTACATGGGTTATAATGTGTATTCATATCCCCGTGTGTAAGTTGAACATTTGGAGTGGGTTATGGGTTTGCTCATGCTCTTATAGCCTCATCTCTCCCTTTTCCTCTCCCTGTTTCTGTATCTATCTCTATTGAATCTCTCTTCTTTCCCTCTTTTTCTCCCTCCCTCCTCCAGATGTAACTAATTTATTTAGCTAAGGATACAGAATCCTATTGGAATCAAGGTGGCCACACAGAACAGGGCCATTTAAACGTGTCTCAGTTTGGCTCCCAGAGTCTCTGAAAGGTACACATTTACAGGCACCACATTTGAAAAGTCCCATTCTCATTACAATCCTTAATTTTTATATATTCAAGGTACACATCAGAATCACAAAACAACTTTCACTGACAAACCATAGACTTCCATTTAAGGACATTTTTGTTAAAACAAACAAAAAAGCTTTTCTGGTTCTCAAAACCAAATTCAGTATTGGCAAGGCTGTGTCCTCACCAGAAGTAATGGGGGGGGGGGGGGGAGAGCAAAGGCAATTTTTTAGTCTCCTTGAAAAAAATATCTGCCTTAGCACTCCAGGATTCTAGAGCACTCATTCCCCAGGCACCAAAGCTTACAAAGGCATATTAACATCATTAAGGTAACACAGTTTATAAATTGCTGGGATAAGACTGGAATCCAGGTCTCCCTGACCCTGGAGCTCATGCTCTTATAGCCTCATCTCTGCACAACCAGTGCTCAGGATGTAGGTACCAAATTAGGCCAATATGACTTTTGAGCAGGGACAATCCCATAAGCCAGTTCATCTCTGAGAAGGCACCCAAACAACCCTCAGTGCTTCCACAAGCAAAAAACCACAGAGCTCCTCTGAGGACCCCAAATGGAGCAGCAGAGGTACCTGCATGACCAGTCCCTATAGGTCAGGTCCTGTCGCACAGGGACCCAACTCAAGCCAGCTGTGTGGTCTTCAGGCAGATTCTCAGTTGGCAACCAGGAGGCAGGATATGACCTATTGAAATTTATTATGGAAAAAACAGCATCAGGTGATTCAGTCTCTGGGGCCTTCAGGTCAGGCATTTTCAGTCCAAATTTTGCTTTATTTTACTCTGAATAGAAACAGGCAATTAAAGATGTCCAGAGAAATTTGCTTGTGAGCTAAAAAGACGCTAAGATGGTATTGGAATGTTCTAAAGCACTCCAAATGTCAAACAGTAATGGTCAGAAAAAAGGAGAGTTGAATGTTTTAAGAGAAATTGCTGCAATTGAAATGCCATAAAATAAAATCGCCTCTTTCAGAATTTTAATATCCCTGGGGGATCATAACTGCACAGAGCCCTTGAGATGTCCTCCAACGGCCTCATCTATGAATCCCCCAAATTGGTGAAACTGAGGCACAACCCAAATTCCTTGACTCTCAGGCCAGTGAACTCACTCATTAACCTGCAGTGAAAGAACTACATATTTATAATGGATGACTTAATTTCTACCCTTAATGTCAAACTTCACTGACACCTTTAAATATTTCAGAAACAATCATCGGAAAAATTCTCAGCACCCTTTACAGCAGAAAGAATTTAGGGGGGGGTCACAGCTGGTGTCTGGGGATACTCTCCAAGTCAGAATATGTTCCTAGAATATGTTCCATGATTCAGTGCGTTTGGCTAACATTTCATACTATATTCCCTTCCTGGAGAGTCTCCACCCTCTCAAGCTTATTAAACGTTCTGAGAAGTTCTGCAGGGCCGGGCCCACTCGGCAGCCTCTACCATTCAGCCCAGGGAGCTAGTGGTTCTTCTTGAACTAATCCCATCAAAGTAACTCCCCAAACCTCCGGATTCCCAAGCTTATGTCCACATCTCTCTTTTCTGAGAAAAATGGAATTCTTTGGAAATGAGATGCGATAGTATTCCCTCTACCCCAGATAAAAGGTTATTTCTGAGGCCAATGAGGTAAGTTTAATACAGAAACCCTGCAGGAGATGCTCCTGCAAGTGTGTGTGAGGTTAGGAGAGCATTATGTTCTAAAGAGTTTTGACTCTTTGGTGAAGCCAAGAGTGCAGAACCAGTGCGTGTGTGTGTGGCGGGGCGGGGGTGAGTTAAGACAAAGCAAATGCTGGAAGTGGAGGAGTGGAAGAGTTACTGAACATTTGCTTAACATTCGGAGCTATGACCACAGCAGTGATGTTCAAACTTCAGCGCGCAGCAGAATCACACGGAGGCTCATTAAACCAGGGGCCTGGCCCCACTCCCAGAGATTCTGGTTCCAAAGGTCTGGGTGGGGCCTGAGCGAGAAGCTGCGTTTCCAACAAGGTCCCAGGCGGTGCTGCCGATCCAGGGGCCACACTTTAAGAACCGCTGGCCAAGACCATTGGTTTGCCTAGAACCTCTGGCATAAATACTCAGACCAGGGTCGGTAAGCTTCTTTTTATCAGAAAATCCTTTTGGCATGACATCTCTAGTGTCATCCTGATGGTTGTTTGTCCCCACCCGGCATCCACAGTCATATCCTTTGGCGACATCATCTCAACCGTCCTTTAGTGAACTCTTCCTCCACCCTGGCTTGGTCGCAACGTCCATCAAGGTACTTTAACTGTCCCTGAGCATGGTGTGGGTGCCTGATCCAAGCCATGGAGAGGCCTGGCTGTCACTACCAGCAGAGACGGGCGGCGGGTCAACCTGGAGGGGCAGGATGGCAGAGATTGAATTGCTTGTTGCCGGGAGATGAGCACAAAACGCTGCCATAATCTGATCACTTTTCATGCATCTCAAGGTCCTGCTTCTTTCAGAAACTTCCAATATAGTCTCATCACTGCTATCAATATACTACCTTAATTTTTTTTAAATGCTTAAGAATGAGCCTACTTACCCAACCCGGTCACACTCAGAATCTAAGCCAATCAGGCTCTTGCTCCTGGAAATCTGAACACAAATTCCAAAACCACTTTCTAACACAAAGACCCAGAACCATTGGAGCCCTGAAAAGTGGATCCATTAATTCCTCCAGCTAGATCCCGGAGCTGTCCCAGGTCTCAGCTTCCTGCAGCCTGCTTGTCCAGCTTCCCTTTTGCTTTCCTGTGTCCCCTTATTTCTCTTTACTAAATTCCTTTTTTTTTTTTTTTTTGCCTAAGTAAGCTAGTCTGCTTCTGTGTCTTAAAGCCTGAGATAAGATTCTTCCAAAATAAGAGATCTCTATATTTAACACATATTAAGACAAAATAAAACAAAACAAACCCCAGAATATCTCTGGATAAAGAAGGGAGTTGGGATTCAAGACCCAGGCTGCTTGCCACCCATGACACACACTGCCCCTGCCCCAGGAACACCCTCGGAGAATTTCTGAAGAACCTTAAGGTATGTTTGGACACAAATCAACCTTGAACTATAACATCAGCTTGTGTTTGTGGCTCACTTTGGCAGCCAGCAAGAGATAAGGGCTGGGGAAGGGCTGAGGTAAATCTGGTCATCATAAAAATATTGCCAGCCTCTCTGAGAGTTTTAAGTATAAATTTCTATATTAAATCATCCCCAGAGAGCCCCCAAAGGCCCTGTACATTCATGAACAGCACCATGTCCCTGGCCCACCAGGTGTATTTCTCATTTCTTCAGCATAGATGGAATCAGATCTTTGGCTGCACCATCATAACACACATTCACAGTTTTGTTTCCTCCCGAGATCTACAATAGGAAATAACAGCAGCAATTAAGCTAAAAGATGTTAATTTCAGCATAAATTGTTAAAGAGCCAACATCAGCAAAGATGCAGCCTTTGAGGAAGCCCACACAACAGCACCAGCAGCAAGCTTTATAGCCAGCTCCAAACAGGGGTAGCTTCGTGGAGGTTTCAACGAAGGAAAGAAATGCACATGAATAGGCTTTGTCTTAAAACTTGTATTACAGAATTTCAAACAATTGCAGTAGAATTTGCTTTACTAAAGAGAGGTGTATTTAAATTTTTCTGTAATATTTAAATAAAGAATATTTTTAAGTTAAAAAAAAAAAAGTTTCCCATCCTACGACTTCCTCTGCAGGACAGCTCATCTGATGGAAGTCACTGTCTTCCGGAAACAAGGCCCCTTCACCAAATTTAGGGCAATTCTGCCTCTAGAGATGGACACTTCACTTTAGAGCATAAGGGCTCCAGGAAATCTGAATCACTCGAGTTAAGGGCCAGACCTGAGGTCACAAGACTGGGGTTTCAGATTTTTGAAATGCTAAATAAGTCTATTCTCGGGTATTACTTCAACTGGAACAATCCACTCAAAGGATGGAGGTCTTAGACATTCTGATTACTAACCAGTCCAATCAGGCAGTTGGGGTGTAGACACTTTAAGGGTTAACCAGTTCGTTCGGGGAAAAAAGAGCTCCAAAATCCACACAAGACCATCTGGGGATGGAATTTCACAACCAGGGGCCAGAGCGGTCCATTAGGAGATGGGATGGGCTGTTTAACAGGAATCCCATGCAGGGAACTCAGATAGGCCCATCAGTCCTTACACCCGCCGGAGAAGCACAACCATGTCACAGAGACGAACATTTTCTGCAGGAAAAAACCTTCCCAGCTTGGTACGCTGATCTATAAAGGGACACTAAGGCCGAAAGGCATCATTGAACAATTCATCTCATGCTTATTCCCGGAGAAGCATGAGACTAAAACCATTCCTGACCCCACCCTGGAGACAAAAGAAAGAAGACAAGCCTTGAGTATTAGAGTTATGGGCGCCCAGGGAGTCAGACACGCTGAAAAGGAGGCGTTGATCCACCACCTGCCTACACAGCCACCACCCCTTCTTCCAGACTTACCTCAGCCTCTGCCAACTTAGTTCTCAAGCATTACTGAACGCACGTCCTGAGGTGCCCCATTTCCTATAGACTGCCATTTGCTTAGACTTGAATTCTGTTACGTGCAGCCAAGGAAATGGAACAGACACAATTTTAAAGTCCTAAAAGTCCCTGGTCTTTGCTGTCTTGTTCTTTCCCATTGCTGCAAAATGCCTACAAACACATGCTTCTCTGTTTGAAGAAATAAAATTTCTCCAAGTATGTTTTTGCGCCCAGACATCTGCATCACACTGAACAGTTCGCAAGCATGTTCTTAGCATCACTAACTGGGGGTCCCTATAGACTTAAGAAGTTAAAAATAAGGAGGACTGTTGATGTAGCTACCCCAACCTCATTGATAAGAAACAGAAAGTCTGAGAAATGAATTAAATAGTTCATTCCCAAGATCTCATAGCTCACATACAGTGCAGAATCAGGTGTGCCTGGTCTGTCCTAGAGTCCCAACCTTACCACCCATCTTTGGAACCTCTTACACTTTGGTGCCCCCAAACTCTGATTTCTCCCTGCACCTCACCCCAATACTGTGTATCTAGGACCCAAGGAACCAGATTCTGGCCCATGTCCTGCCTTCGACCTGTTGTGTGAACTCAAGCAAGCTACTTAACTGCTCTGAATCAAATTATTCATCCATATTAAAGTCCCACCAACAGGTTTTGTGCAGCCTGAAAGCAATTATATGCAAGAATGTGCACTGCACAACGGAGTCATCCAAAAATGGAAGGCCCTGAGGTCATTCATCGATCCCCACCCCTCCACTGGGCCAAGTGGACTGCCTTTTCCTAAAGGCACAGTTCCTCCTGAAATGTCAATCTGTTGTGCTTTTGTGCTCAAAAGCACAAAAGATGCTAATACTTCTGATGTGCCTGAGATAAGTCTTAATCTAATTCTCCAGCACAGGTCTTCCCTGACCATACTCTCAAGAGCATCTTTCTCCCAAGGCAGGACTGAAACTTCAGCATCTGGAGTCAACGGGTTTGAGGCTTGGGCAGATGTCATTCTGAAAATGTCACTGAGGGAAGGACAATATGCTGAATCACTGTCAGTTTATCTTCATTAAATTACCACATTAACCAATTCAAAACAGATCTCTAAGAGAATGGGACGCAGAGCAGATAAGTTTTGATGGAGACGGATAAAAAGATCATCTTAGAATTTCTCTCCCTGAGAGAGAATAGAATTTCTCCCAGCAGGAAAGCCCTATAGGGCACAAAAAAGAAAAAGAGAAGTGGAGGGTAAAGAAGGAAACAGGCCCTGGCTGGTGTGGCTCCGACAGTTGGAGCTCCGTTCCATGGCCCATCCACTCCTAAATCCTGACAGTCATTAACTACCAGTGTGGTTGTGGCATCTTAATTTCTTACATTAAAAAAAAAGGGGATAAAGATCTTGCTCCACCTGCATCTCAAGACTTTTGTAGGGACCTAATGAGCTCACAGAAAGGGAAGTGGTTTGAAAGGAACTGTGGTTGTTTGGATGTAGGAGGCAGGGGGCAGGAGGTCATCAGATGACTCCCAGATCTCTGGCTTGAGAAACTAAGTAGATGAGACAGGAGACCCTGAAAGCAAAACACACTGGAGGAGAAAGCACTCGATGCGATTGCGCTGAGTTTCCTGTGCCAGTGAGATGCCCAAGTGGAGGTGTGCAGGAGGTCACTGGACATTCAGAACTGTCCAGCCAGGTGTTCTCAGGAACGGGACCAGTCACCAGACATCTCCCTCTCTCGGCAGAGCTGCTCTGACTCTGACAGCTAGTCCTCAGGGTACTCGATTTATTATTACCAATCCTCCAGGGCCTGAGACCCCTCCGCAGGATCCTCTCTCCTTCCCTTCCCCATAAATCAGCGGAAGAGCCACGCTAAGTCCCAGGTGATGAATGAAGCCCTTTCCCGAGGAGTCTGGCCCAAGCCCAAAGCAACAGCTTGCCTGTCGATTTAATTGTCCATTTAAATCATCCGTGCCCCTTACGACAAAATGTTAATGACAAAATATAGGTGATCCTCCAAGAGAGGAAAAAGCTACATTTTTGCAACTGGAAATTAGAAATGTATTATTAACAGTGAACATTAATTATATATTTTAATGCCCACATGGGACAGGTGGTGGGGGCATAATTTGCAGAGAAGTGCAGGGGGCCTGAAACCTAGTGCGATCATTTTATTAAGAGCAGATCCCATTTCCTGCTCCCATGAATATTTCATTTGGAATATTTACTCCATTCTATTTTTCAGCCATTCCTCCTGGGCTAAGCTGCAGTTTTAGACAAGTCTTTTCTCTTTCCTGATCTTGTTCTTGAAAGAGCGACACTTATCCAGAAACGATGCATCATTCTGAAAGGGAGTAGCCTACAAACCAAATTACAGTGTACTCAGTGCCCAGGAAAATCCGTATAAGCAACGGAGACCCCAGGATCACTTAAGGCTGTGAACAGCTCTGTGGGAAGAGTGTGAGGTGTTTTCAGTGTTGATATTGCTGGCCCCAGACAGTCTGTCCAATGATCTAATTCCTGGGTCCAGTCTTCCTCTGTTCTCCCACAGCATCCTGTCCTGCCCCCTTCAGAGCCCCCACTGGGATGTCCTGATTGCCTGTGACCCATGGCTCCCTTCAAATGTGCCCATATTCTGGATGGAAGGCCAAGCACAGTTTTCAAGAAATTGCGCAGCTCACCAGAACTGAACATTTTAACAGATTTGCAGAAATATAAACACACACGACCTGCACCCCTGCAAACAGGATGAACGTTGTGAGGGCGGATGGGCCTGCTAGTCTCACAGAGGTGCCCCCAGCATGCACATCGCACCACTCCTGCTGCCACAACGTATTATATTAAATGAAATATCTGCCTTCCTTTTACTTCTGGACTATATCATTCCATCCTCACAACCTCACAGCAACACACTCTTCCTTATATGCACTTCTGATAAAAAGAAACTGACCTTCAGGGATGCTAAGAAATAAGCCCTCAAGGGCACGTGCTGTACAGGCTAGAATGGTTCCGGAAGACCGGATCCAGAGCTTATGGACTGAACCACTGTACCCAACTCTGGTCGCACGTTTCCACCTCTGGGTGAACTTGGGGAAGACAGTGATAATCCTACTCATACGCAACAGCAACAAGTTCCAGTTACTGACAGCATCCTCAAAGCTTTGCGCACATCATCTCCTTCAGTTCTCCCTTAACCGTGTGAAGTCGATACAGTTATCTTCCCTATTTTAGGGATAAGAAAAGTGAGGCTCAGAGAGGTTAAGGACTTGTCCGGGCATATACAGCTTGTAAGTGCAGAATCATAAATAGAACTCACATCTTTCTGACTCCAAAGCAGGTGACTTTTCACCTGGGTATCAAGGCAGCAGCTTACTTTGTCTTCCCAAAGACTTATGTTGATTTTTTTTACCAAGTGCCCAGGTTGCATCTGACTATCCTGCACTGCACTTTCTAGACTTTCTCATTCCTGCCATGCCAGGCTACAGGCTCAGAGGCCAAGTCCTGGGCTCGAGCTCTGCCCCAGGGCCCCTCTGGGCTTATGGGTCCAGAGAAGCCACTGCTTCTCCACTCCAAAACTTTCTCTGATTTGGAAATCCAGTTTTTCAAGTAAAGAATTCTACTGGGGGAGGCTCTACGGGAGAGTTTTTTTCTGGTTATCTTTGAGGACTTGTAAGGAACAAGCTCTCTAATTAAAGGTCACCAGTGTGGTTTCTGGGTGAGTGCTAAGAATTTCCCATAAGCCCTGGCTGGTGGCTCAGTTGGTTGGAGTGGAGATTCACCTGGCACACAAAGGTTTTGGGTTCGATTCCTAGTCAGGACACGTACCTAGGTTGTGGGTTCGATCCCGTCAGGGTGTGTAGGAGAAGCAACGGATCAATGTTTCTCTCTCACATTGAAGAAAAAATAATTTCCCATAAGAGGGTAGTTGAAATCCTAAACAAATCACATGATGTTTAATTGTGTGTGCAAATAAAATTATGCAAAACTCCTTAATTAGAGTATAAAGTTCAAAAGACCATTTACATTTCATGAAGAATTAATTTTTGATGACACGGGAACATTCTTATGAAAGCGTGTTAGGAAAAGAAGAGCAGGTGTGAAACTGTACATAATGTATGATCATAATTATGTAAATTATCTCAAAGGTGTGTGGGGATGGAGAACCTGGAGATAAACGAACCAAAATGCTAACAATGATGCTGATAGATGGTATTATAGAGACTTTTAATTTTCTTTCTTATACTTTGTTGAATTTTCCAAATTCTCCTCAATGAAAATATTTGCCTTTGTCATAGGGGGAAACAAACATTTGAGCAATTACAACCTGCTGGGTTATGACATTAACACGTACATGGAGTCTAACTTAGATTTGATAGCGAACTTGAAAGGAGAGTCAAGCTTTCAGATATTGCTCCTGTGCCCACTCACCATTAGAGAGCATTTTGTTTGCATATTTCTTCCTGTTCTTTTCCTTCAGAGACAATGGAGTTCGAAGGCTGGTGTGAAGCAATCCTATCTAAAGGCCGGGAGCCACTTTCAGCCCTCCTCCCGGCCCAGGAAGGAGGGGCACCTGCTTCCCCAGCTGATACATAGATTCAGGCTGGGCACAGATGACACCTCTCTGGGCTCAGGATAGCACTGCAATCCCTCCTGATTATGTTCCTGGTACAGGCACACTATTTGTCACCTGGGTAGTCACCGTGGTGTGCTGGGAGGGGGAGCTGTGGGGAGTTGGCACCACTCGAACTCATAACGTCTTCATGAAAGCTTTCCCTTCAGAAGCAAACCCTCTCCTCCCTCCCATCCAGACATTCTGGATCTTGGGATATGCCACGTGGCCAGTAAGATTTCCTAAGTTTCTGTTGGGCGGAGCGCCCATCTTAGTTTGCATTTCCATAGGACTTTAGAAGCCATCACTTCTACAGAAACAAGTAAGTAGGTCCCGATAATTGTAACAAGATCCAAGTAATTTTCCACGGACTGTTTTTTCCTGAAAAGAGCAATGAGGACAGTGTACTTCTTTCAAGCCGGTGGTAAACTTCACCCCCATTCTCTGAGCAACTCAATGTTTGAGAGAGAGAGCCACTCTTAATCTTGTGCTAATAAAAACACCATTTAAAAGAATCAGAAAGACATGTGAGGAGGGCTGTCAGTCCATTTTCTAATAACCCCGATTTCCTTGTCCAAGGCCAAAGCCATCATGTTAATATGAAAATATATGTTCGTGGTGGGCTTTACCCCTGCCTATTAAGCCAGGGATGAGGTAAGAAGCTAGAAAAGACCGACAGTATATTTTCATTCAATCTCTCTTAAAATAATGATGCATGCAACCTCATGTCATTACTTTTTAATGATCTTAGCCTAGTTAATAGCACCGTAATATTCCAAAAAGGAGCAGGGAATTATTTCCACATTTAATTTTCATTGCAAGAGTGAGAGGAGATCTCTATTTTTTTCCTGCCAGAGAAGCTGTCTGCTGTCTGTGACTGCATTAGCTCTGCTACATTACAGCTGAGCTAATGGATCAAAACCAAGTGATTAGTTTCCTGCCCTTTTGAGCATTTCCAAGTACTGACTGACTGGCTCCCAGAAACGTGGACGTGGTTTCCAATGTCTACGTGAAGTCTGCTTGACTTCACTTCAAGTCAAAGCCTTTTGACCTTCCAGTAGACTTGACTTGTGATTTGTGCCTCTTTGGGTGTCTGGGTTGCACAGAATAATTAGAAAAGAGGGCTTCTGGGGGCGTATAATGAAGACCATGCATCTATTCTGCTGTTCAGGCTCAGTCCAAAGCCCGGAGAATCCAAAGTGGCCTCATAAAGACTGACGATTCGTTAATTCGTTCATTCATCTGATACTGTGTGCCAAGCACTGTCCTAGGCCCTTGGTTCACTGTCGTGAACACCACAGTCATCATTCCCTCTGTTGGAACTCAGGGCAGCAATAGTTTGAGTCTGGGGTTTCCTCCATAAAAGATGCTCTTGACTGGAACTAGCACCATGGATATAATAAGACCTTTTTTTCGGGGGAGGGGAAGAATAAAAAATAGTAAACCAACTTAAGTGCTGACACAGGTTGCAAGATGCACCCCAACTAATAGTAAATGTGGGGGGGAAATAAAATTATATCTTTGAACCACAACAAGATGCCACTATACACCCAACAGAATGGCCAAAGTTAAAGAAACTAAGACACCATATGTAACCGAGAATGTCAAGGACCTGTAACTCTTACACACTGTTGGTGGGAAAGTAAAATGTTCTGACAGTTTCTAATAAAACTCTACACACAGCTATCCTGTAGCCCAGCGCTTCTAATCCCAGGTGGTTGTTACCTAAGAGAAATGAAAGCACATGTCCAAGAAATACTTGTGCATTAATGTCAGTAGCAGCTCTACTTGTACCAGCCAAAAAGCTGGTGCCTTTGTTTGTCAGCAGAAGAATCAGTGAACAAACTGCAGTATCTCCATTCAGTGGAGAACCACTCAATACACAAAAGGAACTTCCGCTGCGTGCAGTGATATAAACGCATTTCACAGACATCATGCTAAGTGAAATAAGGCAAACACCAAAGCGCAGCTATTACATGATTCCATTTCTAGGAAACTACAACAGGCAAAGCTGAGCTATGGTGAGAAAATACCAGAAGAGTTGCTGCCTCTGGAGGAAAAAGGAGCGGGCATTGGCGGGGAAGAGATTCCAGGGAACTTTCTGGGGTGGGAGTAAAGGCCTCTGTCTCCATAAGTACTTGGGTTACACAGGTGTGTTCATTTGTCACAACTCATTTAATGCTACACTTAAGAACTGTGCATTTCACTGTATGAAAATTTTACAAGAACAAAGAACTGTAAACAAATATTGAACTCTAATTAATGTTATGCATGCTGACTGCAGCTTCCCTTAAAGTGCATGAAAAATGTAAGTTGAGCGGATGAATGGGTGGATGGAAAGATAGATGTATAAAAAGATGATAGATGGATGAATATATGATAAAGCAAGCAGAGTAAAATAAAATTCTAGGAAGTAGGTGGTTGGTATATGGGTGTTCACTATAAAATTCAACCTTCTATATACTGAAATTATCGTAAGAAAGCATTAGGAAAATAGGTCTTTGAATCAAATAACTATGGGAGATGAAATGGTGATCAGCATCCTTTCATTGCCCTGTTTAGGTCCTTTTTAAAAAAATGTATTTTATTATTGAGAGTATTACAGATGTCCCCCATTTCCCCCCTTTGCCCTCCACCCATCTCCCACCCCATCCCAGGCCTTCACCTGTCTATTGTCTGTGTCCAGGGGCTATGCATATATGCTATATAAGTTCTTTTTTAAACTTTGTTTCCCACTTTGTCTCCCGCTTAAAGAACCCATAACGCCCCTGGTATGACTTCTGAAAGCTCAAGGTCCTTCCCCGTATCCTGTCCTGTTAAGTAAAATGAAAAATCAACACGTGAACTTGAGAAGCCTTTAAAATAGGCAGGTGCATGTGACCCTCATAATGGTGTATTTATATTTTAATCCAACAATTCATTTAACATCCATTAATTTATCTCAAACTCCGCTGTTGTCTCAGATATTTCCTCAGATATTTCCTGGAGTGACTACCGTGTTTTATGTAACTTCTGTGCGCCAGCTACTATGCTAAGTGCATTAATAAATTATCATTATTATTCTAAACAATCTTATGATTTAGGAGACAGGATCACTGCCTTACAGATGAGGAAACTAAGGTTCAAGCAGTTTCAGAAATTTTCTTAAGGTTACACAGCTGTTATACCGCAAAGCCAGTGTTCAAAACCTAGAGTTTCTTTACTTTGAAGACCATGCATTTTAACACTCAATAAAAGACGATCTTTGAAGTTATCTTCTGTTCTAGAATCTCTATCTAATTCTAGAGGGCTAAAAAAAGCCCACTGTACTAGACATTGTCGAGCATGGTTGTTAATTAGACTTCAGTCATATGTGAAAATATAGAAGTCTGTGGAATTTTGTGCCATTTAACAAAAGACATGTTGCATTTTTAAAAAATTTTTATAAGAGGTCATTGCAATTTTTGATTAGTTAATAGCCCATAGGGAGGCCCTTAAGCTGAGTTGCAGAGTCTGGATGTGGCAGCTGGTGCTGGATGTGAGAGGAGCAAGGAGCCAGTTCTCATCTGCTTCTGGGTGAGAAAACGCCTTCAGCGCATGACCCCTAACATGGCACATACACTTTTTACCCTATTCTGACAACCCTCCAAACTCCTTTAAGTCATAAGGCTTAGGAATAGGGGAAATAAATATGGAATAGGTGTATTAAATATGTTTTTATTGATTTCAGAGAGGGGGAGGGAGAGATAGAAACATCAATGATGACAGAGAAACATCAATCGGCTGCCTCCTGCAGGCCCCCTACTGGGGATCAAGCCTACGACCCAGGCGTGTGCCCTGACCAGGAATCAAACCATGACCTCCAGGTTCGTGGGTCGATTCTCCACCACTGAGCAACACTTGCCAGGCAAGTTTAAGGGACTTACTGAGACTTCGAATAAGTAAATAAGTACCTGAAATACCCCAACCTACTTAAAGCATTACCTCCAGCAACTCCTGCAGCCTGATTTGTTCCCTGTTTTTGGAACACGCCTTGTGTTTTTAAGCCTAACAAAATGTAAAGAAAAGACAATCAGGGATAAATCTGGAAAAGAGCTTACCGGCTGTCACCAGGACCCTGAGACCAACTGAAGCTATAGCTTAGGGTCGGATTTGTTGTGTCCTGTAAGCCACAGCCAAGGGGGAAACATCGTATATTCAACAGCACTTGCTTTCAGATCAAAGATTGCACACAAATATATCTCCAGGGGTAAACATTTCTTTTTCCTGGGTAACTTGATAGGAAGCTACCCCATGTTATTTAAGGAATGTTAACAGTGAACAGTATCTTTGGCTTTTTTTTTTTAACAGAAAGACAAGAAAGCATTGTTCAAATGGAGAAACCTTTGGAAATATTCCTTAAAACAATATATAACCTTAAGTAGGAACTCTGAAGGCTTTGCTGTGAGGCTGAGACTGAGGTTCACATACTTAATTTTATGAGAATCTCATAAAATATTGATTTAGAACTTGGAGACTCAAGATGAATGACTAAGTTGACTGGTCTTTTGGTTCCTATTGGGCAGCAATTTATTCATGACTGGTTTCTCTAACAGAAATTCATGGGGCAGAAATTCGGAGTTTTTGGGTTATAATGCACACATTTCTCATCTTGCCATTAAACATCACAAATGTTTCTTAGCTGTGAGGTTCTCAAAGACCTTCAACACTTCTCTCTCTCTCCCCACACTCATTTCATCTTTGCACAATAGACACAGCAGGCACTATTATTTCACTTTACAGATGAGAAAACAAAAGGAAAGGGATTTGACAAAAATTGCAAGCGATAGTTGGGACAGCCGGGATCTGACCTTGCCCCATCACTCTGAATAGTAATAGTAAATAATAGTAATTGTAAAAGTGATTGCAATAGTAACTGTAATAGCAATAACAGCAGTAGCAGAATCAGTAGCAATAGCAACAGAAATGAGAACATCACAGCGTTTAGCGGGATGCTTCGCATCCACAGGCCGGTGATTCTCCTGAACACCAGCAGGATGGCGGGCTTCCCAGCTCAGCAGGCTCCCTCTCCCGGAGAGTTCAGGAAACCAGAGTCTGTCCCATGTCTCCTGCCACTTTGACAGTTCCTCAGTGCCGCCCGCTGCCATGGTGGCAGCACACGAGGACACAGACAGGCTTCTACCTGGACCAATTAAATGCTCAGATTTCCTCAAACCTTCCAGAGACTGGTTGCAGTGACAGACTCCCAGAGTCTGACCTGCTGTTCTTGGCCACGTCCTGAGGTCAGGCTTATTTAAATCAGCTGTTGTCTGGCATCTGTTCCAGCCCTCCCAATTCAAAATGCAGATGGGGTTCCCAAATGGTCTGGGGGACGCCCATTCTTTATTTCCCCTATTCCTAAGCCTTATGATTGAAAGGAGTTTGGAGGGTTGTCAGAATAGGGTAAAAAGTGTATGTGCCGTGTTAGGGATCATGCGCTGAAGACGTTTTCTCACCCAGAAGCAGATGAGAATTGGCTCCTTGCTCCTCTCACAGCCAGTACAAGCTGCCACATCCAGACTCTGCAACTCAGCTTAAGGGCCTCCCTAATGGCTATAAACTAATCAAAAATTGCAATGACCTTGTATAAAATTTTTTTTAAACGCAACAACATGTCTTTTGTTAAATGGCACAAAATTCCACAGACTTCTATGTTTTCGCATACGACTGAAGGCTAATTACCTACAAGCCCCAAAATGAGTGATACAGGATTATACACTCTAGTATACAGGAACTAAAGTAAGTTCTCTGAAGACTCTAATTCAATGTTTTTGAAAGAGTAATTGGGCCGTGCAGTATCCCTTTGTCTCTTCTGACACCCAGCAGAGGTCCCTGGTGCTAAGTGACACCAAAAAAAAAAAAAAAAAGAAATTATTTGAGTTGCCATAGCTAGAGGAAAAACATTTATTGAAACTCACCACTAGAATTTCTATCTTGGCCACTATCACTTGACCTGTTGCTTCCTTCCCAAGCTCTCCATGTTCTCATTGTCCTCAACTCACCTTCCCAATCACACGAGAAAGAATAATGCACTTCCAGTCATGCTGTAGCCCCCTCCCTGGGCGCTGAAGAATGGAAGTCGCTAGTAAAGACATAGGGTAGAGGAGGGAGGGGGGTTTGCAGCCTGGGAAGGAAGAGAAAGTGGAAGGCAAGCCTATGGCACATCAATTACCAACCTCAAGGGCTGTTCATTAAATGAGATGATTTAGATAAAGCACCTAGCACATAATAAATGCTCAATAAACATTAGACCTTTTCACTCCCTCTTCCTGAAGAACACAATCCATTTTCTACCTGCTGATTAATTAGCGAGAGTGCTGCATCCCTGAGTGATGCTCCGCGCAGAGCATGGACAGTTGATTCATCATAATAATGTAATGTCACAATCTGGACTATTTATATTCAGATGAATTGTACATAATACGCCACACATACTAAAGAGGGACATTAATATTTAGCATTGCAAGCTAAGCCGGGATGATTAATATGCCTTTAACTTTGTATCTTCTTTGCAGAATTTTCAATCTTCTCTCCTTTTAAAGGGACACTAAAAGAAATATTTTCTAAAACATAGGTGGGACCTGCTTATGCGCTGCTAAAAAGAGTTGAGCGAGATGTTTCAAGAGCCTTAAAAAAAAAATCTCTGTAGCTTTTACCCAAATATTTCAGTTCTGAGACTCTAGCCTAAGGAAACATTCCAAAAAACAGGGGGGAAAAGCTTTTATCCACAATGTATTGTGATAGGTGATTGGTTTAGTAAATTCATTCATTATATAGGACATTATGCAGTAATTAAAAATTACTTACACAGAGCATTATCAACAACGCAGAAATACACTTCTGTCACAGATTTAAGTAAAAGTAATTAGCATATACTAAGGGACTGAAGAAAAAAACACCAAAATGTTTACAATGGCTGTTTTGAAGTAGTGATTCTACTAATAATTCCTCTTCCTACCTTTTCAAAATCTTACAGATATATCTGCCCAGTTGCTTTTTTAATTGAAAAAGTCCTTTTAGAAATAAATAAGACATCACTGACTCTAAGCTCTATGTGGCCAGAATCCCTGTTTCTCCTTCATTATTGTGACTCCAAATCTTAGCCTAGGGCCTACCTCATAAACAGACATGTAGTAAATTCTCTCAACTGGGTTTTTTGTGTGCAATAATATTTTCCACTAAACATTTTTTTATGTCAGCAAGTTCCTGAAGCCTGGTAAATTAATGATGATGAGGGGGAGGATAACAGGCGCCAGCCATTTATTGAGCACTTACTGTGTGCCTGTCCTGTGCCAGCCACTTACCTATATTATTTCTAACCCTTGCAACAGCCTTGTGAGTAAATGTCATTATCTGCATATTTCAGGTGTGTAAACTGAGGCACATGGAGAAAGCTAAAGACTTTGCCTGAGTCCCACGGCTGATGAGAGTGAGGAAAACCCAGCAGTGTGACTCCAGTGTTCTCATTCTATCTACTAAGACTCACCTAGACTTTTGGATTATCCTAGTGAATTCCATGAACAGAAGTTCTCTTGACACAAAGATAACAAGCTTCTAACATTTCAATTTCCCATCACAGAATATTTCGTAATTCTTACTACTTCTTGTCATAGTTTAGTGATAAGACAAGGGTCTATGTATTTAAATTTGGGGGTATTAATTTGGGTCGTTAAGGCCCAAGGTGCCTTTCTCTCATGTGTCCTGCTCTCCAAACCCATTCAGATTCCTTCACAGAAGCCCCAGGACGTGGCCTTCTGGAGTCCCTGGCCCCTTGGCCGGGACAGAGTTTGCAGAGTGTGCAGCTGCTTCGGCCCCACACCCACCACCCTGAAGGCAGACGCGGATGCTGACTCCGCAATCGGACAGCGATGAGCTCTGATGGAACTTGGGTTTGTTGGATGTGCAGGTTTAGAGCATGCTCACCTGCAAGGGGGCTTCTTCATTCTCTGAAGGCTTGCTGAGTGCCCGCCATGCACAGCACGGTGCTAAGTGCCGGGGTCTACGGGGATCTAAACATACGAGATCCATGTCTGTCCGGAGCTCGCATCCCCCTGGGGCGGGCGGGTGGCCTGAGGGTTAGAATCACCCACAGACGTGCAGGAGCAGCCGCATGCCCCGACGGGGGAGGGAACCGAGGTTAAAACAGGGGCCTTGTCCCTTGGTCCAGAGGCTACTGAGGAAGCACCGGTCGTCTGAAATACAGAGGACGAGTAAAGACTAATTTAGCCAAGAGACAGGGAGGGAGGAAACATGTGACTAAAGGAAACTCGGCACCTTTGGGAAATAAAGATGGTCAGAACTTCCCAGAGACAGAGAGCTGGAGAGAGAAAATCAGGGAGGGCAGAAGGCCGGGGCAGGACCCCCAGGGCACGCTGAGGGGTCTGCGTTCATCCTGGGAGCAACGGGAAATCACGAAAGTACCACAGCGGGCTCACACTGTGTGTTAAAACTTCCTCTCAGTGGTGTGGGAAATGAACTGGGGAGGGACGGAGTCCATACACGCTCCTGCTATTTCCTTGGCACCTGCTTGGATACCGCCTCCTTCATAAAATCTTCTCTGAATCTGCAAGTCTGTTTCAGGTGCCCTCGTGTGCCCCGCTGCACTCTGCACTCGCCCCATGTCAACACGTGTCACAGTCTATTGGAATTTCCTGTTTACTTCTCGGTAACATCCAAGTCTACAGGCTCTGTGAAGGCAAGGATCCCATTTATCTTGTCATTACTCCTATCCCCAGTGCCACCAGCAATGTTGGTCCTCACTAGGTATTCAGTAAACATTTACAAAGTAGCTAACATTTCACCGAGAACCTTCTACATGCCAGGTACGCTTCAAATCCTTTCATATTATGAATTAGCCCATCAATTCCCCCAATATCCCTTCGCAATATTCCATTGTAACAGATGAGTAAACAGAGGCACCGAGGGGCCAGATAACATATCCAGGGTTACGTGGCTACTACGTGGCACCACTGAGTCCCATAGTCCATGCTCTCAACCACGACACTATAATGAATAACTAAGAATGGAACTCTGATCTTTTACAGCCAGCATTTAATTATCTGTGTTAATGATTTAAAGCAGTGGCCTGCATCATCCAAAACGTGAGTAACTGTGAAATAATCCTTGGTGGCCTTGGTGATACATATGGGGTTGGTTTTTTTTTCAGTAGATTGACCTTCGTAAATTACCACTTAAAATAGCCAGTGACAAAAACCGATTCCTGTTCCCTAAGCAGCAATCAAACTAATGGACAGGAAGTAACTAAGAACTAAACTGGCTCAGCACTCAATCAACAAATTGAATTAGCACTTACTTTGCCTTCAAGCTCCCACCGCCTTCCTCTGCGCCCCATCACTACCAAATTTCCAGAAAGCCACCATCTCCCCTTCCTCCTATTCACTCATCCTAAAATCAGGTCTTTGTTCCTACAACTCCACTGAAGCCCACTCTACAGAAAGTCACCAATGACCGCTCTACTGCATGTCCAACGGCCTCCTGCCATCTCTGGGGTTGTCCATGGCGTTTGATCCTGTCCATCTCAAAGTTCTTCCCTTAGCACGTTGGGCACTGCCGTCTGCCCTGCAGATAAAGGACGAGGGACCTGGGCTTCTCATCCCTCTACGATGGGGACGATCACATGCTCTCCCTCCAGCCCCAGTTTTAACCCATTGTGTGCTGCCAATGAGATTAATGCGTCCTAGCTGTGACTTTCTCTCTTTTTTCTCTCCTAATCTTATAGGACATCACAAAACATTCTGATGAGGCAGCAGGTCCTTCACGTTAATGAGAAAATATCTGCACAAACTAAATCTCCATAAAGAGTACACTACGCCGAATTGTGAGAGCTGCAATCCGTGTCAGTGAGATGTAACCTAACCGAGGAAATTAGTTGTGTTTTTCTTTCTTGAAAGGGGTTTTGTTTAGGATGTAAGAGGTACAGGGCTTTACAGACCAGGCGACCCAGTGATCACATAGACCAGGAGGTTCCTATGACTACATTTAAGCATTGCTGTGGTGTGTAAAGGGCTTGGGCTCTGATATCAGACAGGTAGGCTAAAGCTCCAGTTCAGCGAGTTACTAGTAGTATAAATTTCCCCACTCACGCTCTCTCTGCAACTCAAAGTCCCTATGTGAAAAGTGAGCATGACGCTAGACAGGGGTAATGAAGAACAAATAGATATTATATGTACCAAGGTCTTGGCGGGAAGGAGGTGCTCAGTAAGTGCTCATTTCCTCTCTTTCCCCTGTAAGATTCACAAGCCCAATGCTACGCTCCATGTCCCTGTATCAGGGACACTCCTTAGAGCCCAGTTCAGAGCCCGGAGCTTCCCCACACCTCCCAGGCCCCTGAAGCTGGGGGGGGGGGGGGGGGGCATGTGACTAGCATCGTCCAATGAAATGCGAGTAGAAGTCACCTGTGTCACATCCTGGCTGAGCATTCAGGAGCCAGAGCAAGATGCTGCAGCAGCCCATCCCCTTGTGGCAGCCACCTGGAAGCCAGGAGATCACAGCCGCTTGAATTTTGGAGCCACCAGCCGGAAGACAGCCCTGGAGGGTACCCTCACCCGCCGTGGAATTTGCACGAGCCACAGGGAAACCACTGTTCTGCCAAACCACTAAATTTCTGGGTTGGTCTGTCAGTATGCACAGCCTAGCTCATCCTGATTAAATACATCACTCAGGGGGGTCTGTGTTCCCAGGGGTGGCAGCAGGGATGAGTCAACCTCTCCCCTTTTTTACCCACAGTCCTCACTCTTAGCATCTCCCCTTCCCCTTCTCCTCTCTCCTTCACACACCAGAATCTGATCTCTTACCCTTTCCCCTGAAACCTGAAGTCCATAGAGGTGAAATGACTTGTCCAAAGCCACACAGCACGTAAGTGGCACAGTCAGGCCAAGGAGCCGGGCCCTCTGATTCCCCTCCAGCTCTCCCACCCGCCGCACTACACCAGCACCCTCAAGCCTGCAACTTCAGATGTTACTGATGTTCTGAGCTTGCCATTCCTTTCAATCACGGTGCGCAATATAATCCATGCTACATTAATGCACTAATTACCAGCAGAGCACATTACCGTGCCCTAATCACTAACGAGAAGTATTGTCAATTCACAGTGCTGCTTGTCGGTTCGTGCAAATGTTTGCAAGGTGTGGCATGAGGAGGGAAGACATAATACAACGAACAATCGATTCATTTCATATTGACAACCAGTCGGGTGGCGCTTCCATTATTATTCTTTGTCAGCGAAACAAAATCCGACACAGTTCCCTGAAGGAAAGTGGCGGATATGTTAAGAGTGTGGATGTGCTCTGGAAATAAAACTCTGCCTGGTTTAGATTCCCATCTTTCCCCTTTTTACCTCTGTGAGCTTTTCAAAGCCTCAGGTTTTTAGTCATAAAATGGGAATAAAAGTAGTGCTTAGTACTAGAAGCATGGAGATAGATAGAGGTGGCCCTTGTCTCTGAGGCCACCAGGGTCCAACAGCACCTGCTATAACTCAATTACAATAGCCTCAAACACACAGCAAAATATGGGACATAACAAAAACATGAGCACACAGAGGAGCGAGGGTAACTCAAAGAGACTGCTGAGGGCCAGTTTTGGAAGATCATTAAACACCTGCACGCAGATTTGAGGAGAAAGGGCATTCCATATGCAGTCACAGAGGTGTGGACAGGCGCCCTGGTCTCGGAAAGGACCAGCGGCTGACTCTGCTGGAGTACAGTGTGTGCATGATCCTGTGTGTGCGAGTTCCAGTGTACATGGTCCTGTGTGCATGGGCCTGTGTGTGTGATCCTGTATGTGCGATCCTGTGTGCCTGAACCCGTGTGTGTGATCCTGTGTGTGTGATCCTGTGTGCCTGAACCTGTGTGTGTGATCCTGTGTGCCTGAACCTGTGTGTGTGTGTGTGTGTGTGTGTGTGTGTGATCTTGTATGTACAGTCCTGTGTGTCTGAACCCGTGTGTGTGATCTTGTGTGTACAATCCTGTGTGCCTGAACCTGTGTGTGATCCTATGTGCATGGTCCTGTGTGTGTGATCCTGTATGTGCGATCCTGTGTGTGTGAACCTGTGTGTGTGATCCTGTGTGTACAATCCTGTGTGTGTGATCCTGTGTGCATGGTCCTGTGTACCTGAACCTGTATATGTGTGATCCTGTGTGTACGATCCTATGTGTGTGTGATCCTGTGTGTACGATCCTGTGTGCATTGTCCTGTGTGTGTGATACCGTGCGGGTGATCCTGTGTGCATGAGGGGAAGGGGAGGAATAAGACTCCAGGGCAGGAGTCACTCTGGCAGATCTTGAGCTGGATCGGAAGGCACGGGGAAGCAGTCTGGAGCTTGAGCAGGAGATGAGGTAGATGAGTGGGCTTTATGGCAGAGCCCTCTGCTTGCTGTGGAAAGTGAGGTAGGTCTAAAGCAGTAATTCTGAACCCTGACTACAGGAAGCATTTTTAAAAACCCAATGTCAGGACCTCACCCCAGAACAATTAAACCAGGCACTGTGTATCTGCAAAAAGCTCATCAGGCAATTCCAATGCACATCCAGGATCCAGGCCACTGGTTTAGAGGCAGGAACAGCATTTTAGGGCTCATGCTGGGGAAGTCGAGTCTGGATGAAGAGAAAGGACCAGATTCAAAACAACAATATTTTAGGAGCTAAAATTGACACCTGTGATTGATGAGATGTGGAAGCCAAGAGAGAAGGGAGAGAATAGTAGGTGGGAGGAGGCGCTCCATTTTTTTTAACTTGAGATATATATATATATATATATATATATATATATTACACACACACACATACATATATATGACACATAATATTGCCAGAGATTCTAACAAGCCCATGAGCAATTACGATGCTTTCCACCCCCGGCAGTTATCTGCGAGAGTCCAGAAAGGCTACAATAATTCAAGAAAGCATACGGTGTGCTACAAACTCAGGGGTCCAAACTCACTGCAGCCCCCCTGCACAACCCCGAGGGGTTTGCACCAAAGCCATCTAGCCTCTGGAAGGAGAAATGCCGGCGGAGCTCTCTGGGAGGGACGAAATTGCCCTCTCGTTAGTGCATTATTTACTCTGACGCAGAATCCCGGTCGCTGCAGCGCGGGCCCGTCATTCACATGGCTGGGTAGGGAATGTAATGGGAATACCATTAATTTGATGGTTCTCAAGAAGGTGATTTCCAATGTGAATTGTTCTCAAGTTGTAAAATGAGCCTCAGCCCGTTTGGAAAACAGCGAGGAGTCAATGCACCGTATAACCTTGATTTTTTTAGAGTCCCAATGCCATGAAGAAAAAATTCTCCTCGGAACCCACGATAAGGGGGGGAAAAATGCCACCATCCTCAACAGCCCCCTCTCCCCCCAAGGCAAATTAGCAAGACAAATGTTAGCAAAGGGCTCTGCAGAGGCACCGTTATTTACAAAGGGAGAGGGAAGAAGATGCTATGAAATAAATCATGCTGACAGTTCAATCAAAAAAAATCAGAATATATTATGCTGCTTCTCAAGTGTTGGAAAGAAACTGGACAGGGAGAGCCAAGTATGCACTCGCGTGCTTTAGTTAACCCATAACAACAACTCAAATTCCTCGGGTACTGCCGGTGAGTGAAGTCTGCGTGCTAAACTGACGTGACAGGCTCATTCGACATGTATTTTTTTGAATTCCAACCCGGAGCCAGTGTTGCTCCAGGTACAGGAGGTGCAAAGGTCAGTGAGACAGGTGAGGCCTCTGCTCCTGCGAAGGTGAAATGCCGGTTGTGAGTGGGGCGAATGGGCAGGCAATAAACAAGCGAATGAACGGACTACGGTCAATAAATTTCCTAAAGACAATTAAGCAGGAGGTGCAGTAGAGACCAGCCAGGGGCTACTTTATATTGGGGACTGAGTGCGATCTGTCTGCGGAGGTGACATTTAAGCAGAGAATCTAGAAAAAGAGTGCCCTAGGGAGGGGACCTCGGCGCAAAGACTAGGGTGGACGTGTCCAAGGGATAGGGAGAAGCTGCACAGACCATGACTGATGAGCAACGTGGGCAGTGGGAGATGAGGTCTGAGAAGGGCAGGAGTCCTGGCCCACACAGGACTTTTCAGGCCGTGGGAAGGAGATCGGATTTTATTCTGAGCGCACGGAAGGATACTGGAGGGTTTTAAGTGGAGAGGCGACGTGGTCTGATTTAAACATTTTAAAGACCCGTGTGATTAGGTCGATAACTCAGCGTTGTGCTAGACTCTGTGAGGGATGAGAGATCCGGTGACTGTGGGAGGGGGTGACGAACGTGAGTGGGGTTGGGGGTGAGAGAGAGGTGATCCACCAAGGACCTGAAGGCAAGGAGGCCCTCGGGAGAGATGAGCTATTTAAAGACTTTGGTGGTGAGAGGAAGGAGTGAGCCATGGGAATAGCTTCCCAAGTGTCATTAAATCATCAGCATTAACACATCTGAGGAAAGACAATACTGTGTGCGGTGAGCGACTGTCCTTCCCACAAGAGCAGGACATGGAAGAGCAAACATGGAAAGGTCTGTCTCAGGGGAGTGGGAGCTAAATCCCAGCGCCTGGAAAAACCTGGTCACTGAGCGTGAGATGGGGCAAGGATGCTACCTCAGGTCTCATCGTCTGGAGCAGTGATTCTCAGTTGGGGACATTTCTGCCCCCACAGGGCCATTAGGCAGCATCTGGAGACATTTCTGTTGTCACAACTGGGAGAGAGGATGCTCTGGAGTCTGGTGGGTGGAGGCTGGGGATACTGCAAAACATCCTACAATGCACAGAACAGTCCTCACAACAAGGAATCATCCATCCCCAAGTGTCTGCAGCACCGACGTCTAAAAACCCTGGATGTACCACAGAGGAGCTGGATAGTCCTGGATTTCAAGCTGCTTGTGTGATCTTGGGCAAGTCCTTAACCTCACTGCGCGTTAGGATCTCCATCTGTAAAATGTCCCTGGTCCCATGAAGGTATGGATGTGAACCTGAGGCCGTTAGGATAATAACCACAGATGGGGGTCACCAGAAGAAGAAGACAGAGGCTATGTCACATGCTCTGGTCTGAGGTCTCAAAATACCCGAGTGAGTGTGGCGGGTCGGGTAATGCTCTGAATCGACATCGGAAGGTCAGGGTGTGGAGCTGGGTTCCCTCGCACACCATGGGTCACTTTGGGAAGTGGCTCAGCTTTTCTGCGCCCTCCCTGTCCTGGCTCACATGTGCGTATAGAAACATAAGAGCATGTCCACACGACCCGCCCCAGCAGGGACCATCTTGCCCAGGTTCCATGTTGTAAGGTAGGACAGAAGAGAAACCGGGGGGGGTTGGTGAACCAATGTGCCCACCCAGAGCAGGAGCACCTTCCCTGCCCACTGCAGAGGGGGCTCACTTCCCTCAGGTAAATCTTCTTAGTGGTACCTAAAGGCATCTCTATTTAATGCAACATTAAAGAGGTGGGCCAAAGAATGGTAGCTGAGATGTTTCAGCTGACGGGGGGCTTCTTCAGTCTTGGCACCACTGAACTCTGGGACTGGATGATTCTCTGTGGGGGGCCATCCTGTGCATTGCAGGATACTGAGCAGTGTTGCTGGTCTCTGTCCACTAGATTCAAGTAACCCCCAATTAAAATAAATTAATCTGTGTGGACAGATAAAAGTTGGGCTCACCTCTTCCTTCCCCTTACCAGTTATGTGACCTTAAGCAAGCCACTTCCCCTCTTTAGGACTCTGTTTTCTCATCTGTAGTATAGGTCTAGTATTCCTCTAAAGTGAAGATGAAATATTTAAAGTTCTGAGCACCATGTCTAGCACATAATTGGTTCTCAAAAAGTCCTTATTCTTACTTCTCTCACATGGTAGGTTAGACAGAGTAGAGATGGGACTTGGTGGCTGCTTCCCCAGAGCAAAGTCCATTCATATTGAGCAGAGTCACACACAGACAGCAAGTGGGGCCCAACATCTCTGGGCTGGGCATATTGACTTGCTCTTTCATCCACAGAGTGGGCATTATTGCTTATTAAGATCACTACTGTCATCACCAGCAAAAGAAGATACTGTTGGACTTTTCCCCCGTATTTGGAAGCGATCGTGACCCCACCCAGACTCAAAGGACACTTGAACTTTCCAATCTTCCCCTTTACAGTGAGGGAGGCTATGGAAATGAAGCCTTTAGGAGGTCAACCAACACAAGCTCAGAAAAACAAGCATTGCAGCAGGCCCGGGAGGGCGTGGGTGGTCTCCCTGACAGCTTGTTTCTAAATACTTTCGAAGGGAAATGAGTTCACTTCCAAGGAGCTGTCTGCGTGCTGGCAGATCCAACGCTGGAAGCCAAGCCCTCCCAGGCCTGCAGGGAGCAGATCTTCTGATGAGGAGGTGCCACTAATTTCAGCCAGTTTGTGAGGTGCCCCCCAGCCTCCTCCTTGGGAAATCAGCAGCATTCTTGGGAGGAGAGGGCTAATCACCTCCGCAGTCCCAGGAATGAGCTGAACCGCCTCTCAGAAAGGGAGGGTCCCGAGTGGCGCGTTCAGATGGATAGTGCTCTCCAAGCATTTCCTCCCCACACTGCATCAAGCTGAACAGAATAGATTATTAGGGTTTAAGGTGCATTTTGATGCTGTTTTGGTGATAGGGGGCCAATTATGTCCCCGGTTCTGGCTCACCTTTTATTCTCTCTCTCAGTGGAGTTCCTGCAGGAGGCAGGACTTCAGCCAAATGGAAGCAACGAGCTGCATTGTTATTAGTTGGGCCAATGCCCAATACCACAAAGCTGGACTCTTTAGAAAAGGCTGGTCCAAGTAGCATGCACTTAATATTTACCTTCTCCTTAACCCAAATCAGAATCTTGACTGGACACAGAGAAGAAGATCCCCGGACATCTAGGCATATGGCTGACAAACTCGCCAGACAGACCACCCAGTGTGTACGGGGCTGGGGGACAAGTACGGAGTGAGAGGGCCCTTAGCTCATCTACCCAGGAGGATCTCACAGACAAAAGATGATTCCCCTGCCGCATGGAATGTACTTCAACGGCACTGTATATGCTCTAAAGTTGGGATCAGTAAATTATAGCCTGATGAACCTAATATGACCCATCATCCACTAAACTCAATTCCCTGTGCCTGGAACAGAGCCTGGGAGAGAGTGGAGGGTAAATGTTTATTGAATAGAGAGGAATAAAATTGAACCTTGAAAGGTGGGTCACATTTGGGCAGGGCTGGGAGAGGATGGAAGGCGTTTTTTAGGTCCTCAAACAGACCAGGGCCTTTTATACACACTGTCCCATCTGCCACCATCACTGGCTGACCCACTTCATCACTCAGCCTTCAAGTCTGTTTAGAGAGATCTGTCTCCAGTCTGAGTTCATTGTCCCTCACCTGTGCTCCTAAAGTACTTTTCCTGTCACTCAGGGAATAGTTCTCACACAGTGCATTAGGTCTTCAGGTTTACTTTCTGTCTCCCCCACTAGAATGCTGGCTCCATGGGGACAGGGACCTCACCTGTCCTGTCACCTCTTAGCACCTGCACAGTGCCTGGAACATGGTAAGCTGTCAGCACCATATCTGAGGAACTGAAAGTCTACTCTCTTGCCTTTTTTTTTTAATCCTCACGCGAGGATATTTTTTCCATTGCTTTTCAGAGAGAGTAGAAGGGGGAGGGGGGAAGAGAGAGAGAGAAGCATCGATGTGAGAGAGACACATCGACTGGTCGCCTCCGCTCGCGTGCTGACCAGGGTCGGGGATGGAGCCTGCAACCAAGGTACATGCCCTTGGTCAGAATCAAACCTGGGACCCTTCAGCCAACAGGCCGACGCTCTAACCACTGAGCCAAACAGCTAGGGCTACCCTCTTGCCATTTTGACTCTATATTTCTTTTCATCCAACATTTATTATAAAATTTTCCTAAACAAGCAGGAAAGTTGAAAGGTCCATACAATAGACACTTAGATTCAACAACTGTTAATATTTTACATCCTATATTTTTCAAATAATAGCAAACATTGTTTGGGCACTTACTATACACCAAGCACTTGGTAGGTGCTTGGCAAATATTATTTGTTTAGTCCTGACAAATAGCACAGAAGACAAACACTGTTATTTTTCCTATTCACTGATGAGAAAACTGAAAGTCAAAGAGGTTCCACCACTTTCCAAATTCAAACGGCTACTAAGTGTTGGATTCAGACCTAGAGCTGGGTAGCAGCCTGGCTTCCTGACTACTGGGTTAGGCTGTCTCATGACCCCACAACCATGTGATGTGCTGGAGGATCTCAGAGATTGTAAGGCTCTGTTATTTCTGAGACTCTGAGGCAGCTGGTGGAGAGATGACTCCAGACCGCAGCTGAAAGGCAGGCTGAGCTGAGGCAAGGACTACTTGGCGGAAGCTTGGTGGCCAATCATCGGGGATTAGCTCCAACAGCATCCACCCCGATCCCTTTCTTCCCTGCCATACATCTCTGACACGACCATTATTAGTGACTGGGTTCACAAGCTTGCCACCTTGTATGATCTGAATTGATCCAGTAAAGAATTCTCTGAAAAGCACCATTAAGATGATTTATAGTCTAATTTTGGTTGCTATAGATTCCACAGGAAAAAAAATCCCCCGCTTGCTTGGAATTCAGGCAAAGGTTCCGGTATTGATAGAGAAGCGTGGCTGGCAGGGGAAAAGTCATATTTTTTAAGTTTACAGCTACCACTCCTGGTTTGGGGTTGCTATAGCAACCGAGGGCCTCAGGGCTGGGGGAGAGCTCAACACATCTCAGGCTCCAGAGAGCTGATTGATAGGTCTCCCGAACACTGTTTAGACACTTCTAGCTAGCAGACAGATAACATTCATTTATTTATTAAAATACATGTTAAAACACCAGTCGTCTCTCTTGCCCCAGCATTTCATTCTAATCACTGTTGTTACGGAATTGTTAACAGGCTACTGATAGGAAGGGAGGGCAGTCCCCATTAGGGAGCTAAATGCCATTTTGTGGGGGTAACGTGCCCAGGGCTTGCGGCAGGTCTTGCAGGGCACATAATTACGCTAATTTGGCGTGATTGATTGCTTCACTATCCCCTACTGGACCCCTGGGGCTTTTGAGGCAAGGCTAATCCCAGTAAAGACTTCTATTCCTGGCTGTGAGGGGCTCTGGCCCGGCTTGGGTCCAGCTGAGGCCTCTGATTTCTGTCTTCTCTGTCACTAGGCTGACAGTCTCGCCTGGATGAGTGGCAGTTTGTGCCCTGAGCAGAGCGGGTGTCATCGGGCACAGGGGCCGGATGTGTATGGCCTGTCAAAGGTGACACACCTCAGCAGACGGCCTACATCTGCGGTCAAGACAGGCTGGGCGTGGATCCCAGTCAGGGTATTGCTAGATTTGTGACTAAAGTAACCTCCTGAGCCGCCATTTACCTATCTGGAAATGGGGATACTGACATGGCCCCCGTTTCTGCAGGGTTTATCGTATGCAAGGCATTCCCAGTGGGCCTCTGAGCCTGAGCGGATAAGTTTGTGCATCCCTCCCAGGCCTGACAAGTTAGGTAGTTCTTCATTTTGCAGGTGAGGAAACTGAGGCTGAGTCTCTGAGAAGCTCAGAAGCTTGGGAAGCAGCACAGCTCACAGGGTTTGGGGAGGATTCAGTGAGAATGCATGTACACTGCTCAGCACAATGCAATACTTAGGCAACCGCTGGTTCAGAGTTGGTGCTCCATAAATATGACCAGGTATGTACTATCCATTTTATTTTTTCCAGTTTTATCGACGCATAATTGACAAATAAGATTGTACATATTTAAAATGTATAATGTGACGTGACAGGTGCATACTTTGTGAAATGAAGACCACACCAGGCTAACTGACACATCCATCTCACATAGTTACCTTGTGTGTGTGCAATGAGAGCACTTAAGATCTACTTTCTCAGAAAATTTCAAGTGTATACGACAGTATTATTAACTATAGTCACCAAGCTGTACATTGGACCTCCAGCACTTCCTCATCTTATAACCTGAGGCTTGTACCCATTGGCCAGCTTCTCCCCATTAACTTTTTCCTCATTGTTGGTGGTGATCTTGGTGGTGGCAGGTAGTATGATTACTCTGATCATCCAAAGCTCATCAAGGTGACCTTTGTCTAAGAGTGTCAGTAATCTCCAAGCAGGTAGCTGGCTCTCTCCACTCCTCACCATACCAAGTCGGTCCTCACACCAACCCCAGGAGACGAACATCATTGTCTTAATTCTACAGGGGAAGACCTTGAGGTTCCCAGAGATGAGCTATCACTAACCTGGGGCTCAGGAAGCTGGTACGAGGCACCTCTGGGACCTGAACCCTTCTCTTCATGGCTCCGCAGCTTTACATTCTGCTGTGAGAGGACTCACATAAAGGGGGCTCCAGCTTGCCCTCGTTTGGAGTTCATCTGCCTGGCTGCTGATCCTGACGACCAGTGGCAGCCCCACGCCACTCCCGGGCGCCTGGCTGCTGATCCGCAGGGGTGTAGCCACACATCGGCAACTGTCTTCACCCAGCCCCCTCTCTGCTCCCAGTCCTTCAGTTGGACAGGCTTAGTCTCGCATTTCCCACCCAGGCCACTGCTCTGGGCGGACTGGTTAGTAACTTTTTCTGTTCTCCAGATCCCCTTTGCAAGCTTTCGTTTCCCCAGCTCCTCGGGTGTGTGAGGTCTAGTTCCTGTAAGAAATCCTTGCTCCTGAAATACTCATCATGACTTTGTTTCCTAGTGAAGCTTGACTAATACAGCGAATAACATCAATGGAAGAGAGGGGAGGGGAGGGGAGGGGAGGGGAGGGGAGGGGAGGGGAGGGGAGGGGAGGGGAGGGGAGGGGAGGGGAGGGGAGGGGAGGGGAGGGGAGGGGAGGGGAGGGGAGGGGAGGGGAGGGGAAAAGAGATAAGACAAGACAAGACCACCCTACCCTTAGATCTCATCAAGCTGACTTGTCCTCCTGCAGGACAGAAATCCCAATTAGGGCCTCCAGCTGTGGTTGCCTATTGTGTTCACCCCTGATTTAAGCAAGTCACTTTTGTTGACCTACTGGCCTTCACGTCTCAGCTGTAGAAAAAGAGGATGCCTTCCTTCCCCCAGGAAACATGGCGATGATTTGAAATGAGCATTGAGGTGCAATGAGAGGTGAGAATGAATTCTAGTTCCTCCCTTTCTCACTTCTGCATTTCCATTTCTCACTCATCTGGCCTGTTGGGAGAATCCACCCCATGTTCCACTTCATCACTCAAGGATCAAGGCTTAGCACTCAAGGATCAAGCTTAGACTTAGCTGTAGTCCGACTGCATGGGCTCAACTACTGGTTCTGTTACTTTCCAGAGGTGGACTTTGGTCAAGTTACCTCACCTCTCATTTCCTCATCTGGAAATGGAAATAATAATCATGGTACCTAAAAGTGTTCAGTAACACAGTGGATAGAAAGTTTTCGGCACAGTGCTTGGCATTTAGCAAGTGGTGTCCTCTTAGTTGTTACAGTGAGTCCAAATTCCTCCACCTGGCTTTTCATCTTTGGAGGAAGTAAAATATGCATAAGTTACTCACATTTTGTTGAGCATTTTTCATGGCAGCATGTACAGGCTGCTTACTCTGAGAGTTCTACTGTCCTTTTATTTGCGTTCTTTCCCTGGTTCCTTAAACTGTCAGTGAGGTAGAGATGGCTGACTCCCTCATTTGGCTATCCCCAAAGCCATTCCCAACCTCTGCTTACCTCCTATCAGACAGAATGAAAGCAAACCAGAGGGCTGCTCTCCCATCCTTCCTGCAGCTCCGAATGGACATGTGGTTCAGTTCTTGTCTGTGAAATATAATGAGGGGAATTGCTAAAGAGTCGTGTCTGGATAGGCTTTACTTTCCTGATAAAAGTCGGCACTTCCCTTCGCCTTTCTTCCTGTCTTGATGTGGATGTGATGACTGGTGCTGTGGCAGCCATATTGCACACATGAGAATGAGACCCTTAGAGCTGAGAATGACAGAGTATTTACAGAGAGAGAGCCTGGGCCCTTGATAACACCAGTGAGTTGCTCAACAAACCCGGAGACACATATGTGTCCTCATATTTTATCTGATTTCTCTTTGGATAGAGCTCTGTGACCGCCGTTTGTCACCAGCATTTCTGTTACTTGCAGATGAAAGCATTCCTAACTGACACCGGTTGTATTGTTATGGCTCTTTTACATATAGGAGTGGGAGGCTGAAAAGGCAAATTTCAGAAGTTTACACAGACTTTAAGTAGCAGAGTCAAACTTCAGGTTCCAAAGCCCAAGCTCTTAACCAATACTGCTCTGCTGTACTCAATGAACCTTAAGTTTTCCTACTCTACCTTCTCTCCTCCATGTATTTAAGTCCCATTTTGAAATACTGTCTGAGTCCCAGACCTTCCATAAATCTTTCCGTGGCTAACCCAGTCCACAGAGCACTCCTGCTGCGCTGATTCCTAATTCTTCATTCCTACAGTGTGGCACTTACTGGTTCTCTAACGCTTCAAGTGCATTGTACCTTGGGCCCCACCTCCACTATCTCACATGCTTCTTAAGAGCAGAGAAGTCAGCTAACGTAGATGAAGTCAGGGGATTTGGAGGCAGGTTCAAATCCTGGTTCTGCCTCTGGCCTGTTGTGTGGCTTTAGGGGAAAGTCAGTTCATCAGTCTGATTTACAAAAACGAAGATCATAATGTGGCCTTAAGGTATTAGCAAGAAAACTATTTGTAAAGCAATTAGCAGAGTGCCTGACTTGTAATAGACACTGAAAATGATAGCTACCCCTTTATTACTGTGTGTTTTATTTCTTGCGTGCTTTCCTAGTGTGCGGCAAATGGGCGACAAACAGAATGAGTTCAATGAGTAACCATGAATAGAATGGTTCATTGACTATTTCATTAAGAACTGAGATGCCATTTTACTCCAGACAATGTGCTAAGTATTTGACTTTAAAGATTTTTTTTTAAGTCAAATAAAATATCCCTGTCCTAGACAAATGAACAGACAATCATAATACAATGTGACAAATTCAATAATAAAGAAACTCACAGGGTTTTGTGGGGGCACAGAGGAAGGGCTCTTATGAAATCAAGGAAGGCTTCCAAGAGGAGGTCCCGATTAGACTCCTAAAGAATAGCAGACATGAGATTATAGGCTCTGTGGTTGCCTTCCAGCCCCCAGAACTTGTCATCTCTGGGAATAGGTTATAGAAACAGCAGACAAAGGGGTGGCGTTTGCATGCCCGCAAGTGGTGACTCAGATTCATGTTTTCGATAATTGCTTTTGCATCTTAGGACTCCTCTCTAGAGGCTGGGTTAGTTGGAAACAAGCCTCCTTTTCAAGCTCGCTTTCATTTCAGCTTTTCCTCCTTGGTGGTAAACACACAATCATTCTGTAAACCCTCTCTCATTTCCTTTGGGGCAGGATGCATATTCTTAGAAGCAGCCTACTGAGAAACAAAGGTTAATTCTGCAGGGATGAATTGCCAAAGCCGTGTTCTCATTTGAAGTTTTGATTGAGGGAACAAACGTGGGTTTTTCTTTACTTTGCAAAGTTCCCTCACATCTCCATCAGAGGCGGATCCGTAGGCAAGGCTCCTCGCGTGGGCCAAAGTCACGGTGAGACTGTGATTCTGCAATTCCTGAAAGGCGGGACACTGGCTTTGTCACGCTCGCAGGGCCTTTGGTAAGGGGTGCGCAGTCGGGGAGCTCAGACCTGCCAACCTGGCTGCATACGGGGTGCTGTAAAGTCAATGGGCAGGAACAAGGCTGACGTAGTACTTAAATAAGACCCCTGAGGTTGGTGCATTTATCAATAGCAGAAGGTCACAGAGGCCATCCTCCGCTGGTTACTGTGCTATTGAAGAGCTGTTGTGCTCCAGCTGGGAGGCTCTGACTGGCCCCATGTGGTCTGTGCGGGAATGGAGCTTGGTCTCCACCGGCTTTCCAAGAGCTTCCTTGTGCTCTCTGATAAGGATATTGCTGTACAACATGGGGTGCTTGGTAGATTGCGGGGCACTTCATTCACTCACCAAATATCAGTGAGCTCCTACTCGGTACCATGGGCAATTCCAAACAGCAGTGGCCGAGCATGGCTGCCACGCACACTTTTGAAGTTCTTGTACCGCACATAGAAGGAGAGCGAGGGGTTGGAACCCACTCACCAAGCTGTGAACCTAAGCGACTGTCAGCCAAGAAGGTGGGACATTTTCTCAGCCATCTGTCTACAGAGGGCAAATTTCTCGAATGCACGGGAAGCCGCGGTCTGGGCGAGCCTGTACTCTGCGTACAAGACAGTCGTGGGGCTTGCTTTTGTCCTAGAAAGCGAGCGTGGGGGCCAGAAGGCCTGCACTGTAAGCCACTGGAGAGCTGGGCGCATTTTTCCTTCCTGGGGAGTTTAGATATGAGCTGCCTTATCATATCCTCTTAAAGGACCCTGAAAAGAATTTATTCTCCTAAATTGTTGAGTGAACAATATGAAATTTACTGGTGATTCCATGGGGAAGACAGGCAACCTAATAATACTCAACATGGCTTCAGATCCTGCCAAGTGCTAGGAAGGAAATGAACAGAGTGGTGTTGATGCCGTGAGGGAGAAGGGCCTTACCTTAAATAAGTGGTCAGTAAAGCTTTCCTTAATGGTTAGCATTTGCGCTCAGACTGAAGGTACAAGGACAGAGACATTGAAAAGCCAGGGGTCCAAGGTACTCAGAGTCCAATGGTCTAACTAGAGGATGCTGTACATGGGTTTCCCAGGGCATTGACCTGAGGGAAGGAGAGCTTGCCAGGGATAGTACCTGTGCTCCCATCTGGGCCCTGACATTGTGCTTATGCTCAGAATCGATCGATTCCTTGCTATTCTTGGTGGGCAGAAAGTCTTTGCAAAACTTGACCTCTCCCAAGTGTTATCAATAGAGCGAATAGTGATGCTGTCAGAAATGTCCCCTCATCATCAGACATCAGGGGCTTTCTGAGCTCAGTGCTCTTGGTTCAGAATTTCTGCTGCCCTTGGAATGTGTCAATATGTGTTAAAGATTCTTTCCTTACAGAAGTTCAATTATGGTGTGATATTGATCCATTTTATGGCTTATATTTTTACATGTTTATGTGTCTGTTTTCATCAATAGACAGTGAGTCTCTAGGGAGCGAGGGCTCTGTCTCTTCCCACTTTGTGCTCCAACACTACAACAGTGTGTATTTCAAAACAGCTATTTAGTGAATGCTTTTGTGTTCTGATGATCCCATACCCAAGTGGTTTGTTGTTTAGATACTTTTGGTTAACTTATAACACTGACAAACAGACAGATAACTTAAAAATCCGAAGTCACTGTTTTAGGCTGATGACATTCACCTAAGCATTGTAAACAACCTGAGAACGGGGTCCATGCATTTTCCCATACTTAGATAGTCTGGGTATGAGCTGCTTTTTCGTGGCCTTTTAAAGGACCCTGAAAAGAATTCTCATAAGTGCATTAGCAAATACTGTAAAACTTACTGAAGATTCCATGGAGCAAATAAATAAGAATTTTACATTGCACATTATGTTCAACAACCTAAAATCTCTCTGTGAGCTTTCTTTTAACCAAAGTCCACTTTCCATACTGTCCGGGGACTGTGTTTCTCTCCTTAACTTCCTAACGAGCCCCCAAATTCACTGACATCTCCTCCTCCCTACTTCTTGGAGCATCTACTGTTGCCCAAATCGTTTGTCAAAACTTTCCTTCTAAACAATTACTGTATTCTGTTTACGTGGAGTTTTCATAGCAGCTCCTAAGAAACTACGATCATCTCCATATTGTTTGCCCTGTAGTCCTTGAAGTGTTTCCTTAACAACAGATGTTCAATTAACAGCTAACTGAATCCACAATAGCACAGTACAATCCATGCTATGCTGCGCTATGAACAGAACAAGAGCTTCTCATCTTTCTCAGGCTACTCAAGATCCAGCCCATGTTTTGGTTGCCAGGGGAGCCACCGTTGTGCCTCGTCATCACGAGATGGCAAAACAGAGTTTCCTCAGCCCTGGACTTGCCGGCGTAGGGTACCTCCAGACTGTGAAACAGTTATAACTTCCAAGTTTGTGCGCATACGTATGGGTGGGTGTAAACCACCTCTTACCCAGTTTCTTTATGGTTTAGGAACTAGTCTAATGCCCAAAGCCAGTGACACTGGGGCCCTGTATTGTGACTGCTCCACAAATTCCTCCTTCCTTATATTGGCTTTTAAAAACCAACCTTGCCAAAAGCCCATAGATCTACCTGAACATGCCTCCCCTGGCCTCAACTAAGGGCCTGAGCAGGCACATGACCCTAGGGAGCCAGTCACCTTCTCCCTCTCCTGGGCATCCGGAATGGGGGCCTGGGAAGGGAATTAGAAGCAGAACTGGACATAGGCTATGCGTAAGCAGGGGAGTGAGAAGGGGAGCTGGAATGAAGAGAAGAGATGGTGATGTCAGAGAGAGAGTTCCCCATGATTTCACACTTTCCACGAGGCCTCTTGCGTTGTTTCGGTGAGACGCTCTCTGTCTTTATAACAGCTTCACTTTCTGTTTGCCCTCCTCTGAGTGTGTCTCTGGGCCACAAACCAAGCTATCCCTGACCAAGCACCCCTTTCTCCAAACAGAGACACCATCCTTCTTCGTGAGCTCCCCATGCACCCTACACACGGGCTCCTCTTAACACACTGAACTGCAATTCGTTATTTACAGATTCCTTCCTTACCAGGCGGTCAGCAGACTGACGTCAAGGGCTGTGAATTTGTCCCTTAACCCTACTACCTACGTCCGCACTGGAGACACAGTGCATGCCCAATAAATGTCAGTTGAATCGGATTGAGAACGATGTGTTCTACAGAATGAAATCATGTACATATCAATTTGTCTAAGCCGCTACTGTCTCCACAGAAGACTGGGACTCCACGATCCGCTTACAGACGTGTCTTTACAGCGTGCACCAATCACGGGTCACTTTGGGGACTCTCTTCTAAAAGTGAGCCCATTCCCTTAATTACATCAGGGCCTCGGCACCCGGCACACCCTCTGCGGGCTTTTGAATGAAAACTTGCTCGCAGGCCTGCATGCACGATACCGGAGATGGCTGCAGGGCCATTTTTCATTATGGAATCGGCCCTTGACCCACCTCTTCAGATTAATGGGGTCACACAATTAGATGTGCCGAGCATTTTTTCTTTTGTTTTCTTCTGATTACAAGGATCCTTGGAGATGATGTTACAATGGCATCATGGGTAATTTTGGTACCCACCTCCCCAGATCAGAATCCGTTTCCCCACAACACCTCTCTTGCTCTGCCCTCACCATCAGCAGCCTTTTATCCAAAGCTTGGTACAGGTTCCACGAGACACATAGTGAAGCCCATCAAAGTTGGCTTTTCTTTTTCTTTTTAATCCTCACCTGAGGGTATTTTTTCCATTGCTTTTTAGAGCCAGTGGAAGGGAGAGAGAGAGAAACATTGATGTGAGAGAGACACATCAATTGGTTGCCTCCCACACGCACCACGGCCGGGGCTGGGGATCAGGCCCACAACAGGGGTACATGCCCTTGGCCAGAATTGAACCTGGGACCCTTCAGTCCGCGAGCCGATGCTCTAACCACTGAGTCAAACCGGCTAGGGCAAAATCATCTTTTCTGACATTACAAACATGATTTTGTGGCAAAAGCAAGGCATTATTTTTTCCCACAGAGTGTGTAGTTCACCAAAATGCTGCCAAACTGGATTTAATAAAAAAATTTCAACTCAGAAAATTGATGGGGTTAGTAAATTTTTTAAAAATCTGTATTTTAAAACAATAATAAGAAATATTTTTCCAAAAGTATGGTTGAAAAAGCCGTAAATGTGACAGAAACTGGGCTGGCTCTGCAAAGCATTAGAAACAATAAGGAAAGGTGGTCATCTGTGCTCACCTACTCACAGTTTTCCTTCGGTATCTCAAAGTGAGCTAACAGAAATAGTAAAACCTGTTTCACACTGCAGTTCCTTGTGAGAATCCAAAAAACCTTAGCCTTTATACAATGAAAGACAAATATTTAAAACATTACATGTATACAATTTTTACATAAGTGCATAGAAGTTTAATTCTATCTTAAATTGAATAATCCAGAATTAGATACTTCATAACTAGGCCATTTAATCTATGTGTACCCTTTCCTAGAATGGTAGCTCTCAAGTGATGTGCACATTTGAATACCCAGTGGAGCTTTTAAAACGTTTGCTCCTCAGATCAATTACCTTAGAATCTCTGAGTGTAAGGCCCAAGCCTTGGCAGTTTTTAAAGCTCCTCGGGTGATTCCAATACACAGCCCAGACAGAGAGCCACTGTCCTCAAAGAGATTTGGGGATGCAAATCACCTGTTCCCATTAAACAGCAAACCTCTTACTTCCCAAAACAGGTCCTAAACTGTCTCATACAGACATGCAGAACCTAGACAGGATGATGGGGACCAGATTTGGGCTCTAAAACACAGATGGGTGAGAATCTCCTTGTAAGCTATTTGGGTCACATAGGTATAAGTTAGATACCTTAACGAGCACAACCTCCATTGAAAATGCACGACATACACTTTCCATTAACCAATGTTAATTTGGTTGGGGGTCACCGTAAAGACTGATGGCTGAGTTGCTATCAGTTTTAGATATCCTGGAGGTGGGGAGCACAGGGTTGGGGGGCGGTCAGTGGTCACTATTAGGAATTCGTCCCCAACTGTCCTGGTTGTCTGAGACTCTTTGACCTCCTGATTACAAAGTACAAGCTAGAACAGCATGAAATAATGCCAATGACCCTTCAAACAGAGTAAGAAAGACTTTTGAGAGGGACAGATAGGGCATTATACCCTCCCAATGCAAAACATATAAATTACCTATTTAACTATTATTCGACTGGTCAACAGTTACGATACAGCCACTGGTGAGGTGAAGTGAAATCTATATAATACGACTGCAGTAAAGGATGCACATCCCTGGAGAGAATTTTCAGGTTGGGAAGGACTTTAGAAGTCAAACAATCCAACTGATATATTTTTTGTATTCGGAGGCCCAGAGAGGACTACAGCTAAGGTTCCTAATTCTAAGACCACCACTCTTTCTACCTCATCCTGAAAGTCTATTTTTCTTGATTCCATCAGCGGTTGACTTTAATTTTTATTTATTTTTTCCTTTTTATTGAATTTATTGGAGTGACACTGGTAAACAAAATTATACAGCTTTCAGGTGCACAACTGCACAGCACATCATCTGTACACTGTACTGAGTGTTCACCACCCCAAGTCAAGTCTCCATCCATCACCATGTATCCCCCCCTACGCTCTCCTCCACCTCCCCGCGGTACCCCTCCTCCGGCAATCACCACACGGTTGTCTGTGTCCATGAGGGGTTTTTTTATCTTTTTTTTCTTTTTTGCTCAATCCCTCCACCCCCCGACCTCCCAACATGCCCCCCCCACAACTGTCAGCCTGCTCTCTATGAGTCTGTCTCTATTTTGCTCAGCTGATTTTTTTTTAAAACACAGTTTCCTCACTCCCCTGTGGTGGATTAGTAGTATGTTGGGAAGTACATGGTGGGAGCAGGATAAGGAGTTTCCATAGCTGGACTGGGCAGAGCTAAGATTTGAACATTAGTCCCTCCTTCCCGAAGTCTAGAATAAGCCCAAAGCTGTTGGCCCCAGATAAACCAAACACATTCTCGTCTGAACTGCCAGCTCAGGAAAGTATTAGCTGAATCATCTCCGAAAAGATAGCTTACCTCTTTGAACCTCAGTTTCCTCCTAAGTAAAATGCATATAATGAAAAATCTGTCTTGCAGGATAACTGGGAAAATAAAGTGAGATCACCAGGGGTCAGCAGACTTTTCTGTAAAAGGCCAGATAGTGAATATTTTAGGCTTAGTGGGCCCCATGAGGTCTCTGTTGAATATTCTCTCTCTCTCTCTCTCTTTTACAACACTTTGAAAACGTAAAAAAACCCAAAACATTCTAAGTGCATGGGCCACACAGAAGCAGGCCATTGGCTGTAATTTGCCACAGCCTTTACCGGGGGGGGGGGGGGGGGGCAGGGAGGTAGAAGAAGATAGAGGGGGGATAAATAGTGATGGAAGGAGACTTGACTTGGGGTGGTGAACACACAATACAATATACAGGTGATGTCCTATAGAATTGTACACTTGAAACCTACATAATTTTATTAACCAATGTCACCCCAATAGATTCAAAAACAAAACCAAACAAAAACATATGGTCCAAGAATGCAGGAACCAAACATGTTTCGCAGCTGCAAGTTCAGCACCTAGGACAGTACCAGATGCTTGGGTATTTGCTCAATAAATACCTGCTAATGAATAACATATGTAAAGCTCTTGGTCTAAAGCCTAAAGAGTAAAAATTACCGTGTGTTTATTTAATGTTAACGTCGCTTGCATAGCTCCGATACTATGAGGCAATATATAAACATATCATGTGTACGGGGGGGAGGGGGGATTGAAATGGGTAAATCAACTAATTAGAGGATTGAGAGGAAAAATAGGAAACGGGGGTCTGAAGTATCTAGGAGAATCTCACAGAGGAGGTGGCACTGGTCTGAGCTTGGAAGGATGGGGAAATTCTGGATAAATGAAGAAGCTGATTATAAATGTATTCCAAGGGACGTAAAGAAGTAGGCCATGTACCTGCCACGCGGCCACGTTCTGCCAGGACAAGGTTACGGTTTAACAAATATCACCTCATTCCATGGCTCCTTGAGCTATGGAATTCAGTGGTTGTTGGAGACGGGTACAGCAAATTCCCACTGGGACCCTTCCCGTAAGAAATGACCCCTCATCATTTTTGAGTTTCAGTGACAGTAGACTATCTCTGATGGCAAAGATGGAACTGAGTAACTACTTCAACAAGAAAAGACAAAAGGCCTCCTCATGACTCACCAAGAATTAAAGGGGACATCTGGCCAGTTACCTTGGTTCGATGCCAAGATCTCAACAGGCATAGGCACTGATTCTGCAAAAAGATTGCAGCTAAGCATGGAAATTTCAAGTGTTCCCATCCCCTGGGCACTATAGCTGCACTTTGGATTATTAGCTGTGCATGTGTATGTAAACTGAAGACCTGTAGCTGAAAATCCAGCCCCAGGAAAGCAGGAAGCAACCGTGGTTCGGTATCACACCCGAGCGAGACACTCTCCCCTGCCTCCTCCCACTCTAAACGCATCTCCCATCCCATGCTTCGAGGAGTTATTGCCAGGCCAGCCCTGGGGTTTGAGATTATGATAATCAGATCCCTAAACAAAATGGGACCCTACTGATACCTCCAAACTTGCGAACGGTAAAGCGCCAGCCACGTAAACATTACCACATCGAATTCTCCCATTCTCTTTAACAGGCGGGGGAATAGTTTCAAAAGTGTAATAACTTGCTCTCGCTCACCCAGCTAAAACAATGGATTTGGGCTCTCTGTCTTTTCACTAAACCACACGGTTTACCTAAAGAATGAATTATAAATGACTAGCATCAGCTCACTTCCCAGAAATGGGTTTTGAGTAGCAGAAGGCTTTGACTCTCTAAACAAGGGGCTGACACTCAGACAGAGGAGACAGAGAGAGTGAAGATAAACTTTAAAACTGCTTTCCTTGGGCAGAGAAACCCCAGACCTCATCAATCAAGTACACAGGTTCTCGGGGTCTTACCTGAGTACTGGCGTGTGGATGGTGATGGCACCCGGAGGCTTGTGAGACCACTGGGGCTGACAAAGTGGACACAGACATCAGGGCCAGGGGTGCAACTCGAGCTTCAGGAAGCCGCTGTCAGGAGGAGTCAAGAAGAAACAGGCGTGGACCGAGGAGACAGAGCGTGCCCCCCACTCCCTCATTCAGAATAACTGGCCCCGTCTATTAAATGTAACCTCTCCATTCCTATGCTACATAGCCTGTTTCAAGTACAGACGCTAGTATTCGGTCTATTTCATTCAACTCTTCGAGATTGATCAATAAAAAATGTCTACGGTGCCTGTGTGTCTGGCAAAGAAAAAAAAAAAGAGGGAGAAAGGAAGAAAGAAATGAGCTCAGTGACTATGAACAGTGCTTGGGTTTCTTAAAGCATCTAGAGACCCTGAGTAAACCAGGCAGGTTCAAGTCTATGATAGATTTCTGCTGTCCAATTTAATATTTAATATTTTAATATTTAATCTGAAAGCTATGTGCTTGATTTCTTAAGTTACAGAATATTAAAACGTGAAGCTCTTTCAGTTCAAGGAGTGTTTTCGTTCAGGAAGAGAGCACAACCTTCCCTGAGTGACAGGTGACTCTGGGTGTCTTGCTTTATTTGTTTTTAAAAATCAAGGATTTATTTCTTAAATATTTCTTATCAATGCAACAATAATGCTACCTGGTATTTATGTAGTACCTTGTCTTCTGAGCACTCTGTCTGAATAACATCATCCGTCTTTATGAATTGCACTGTCAGGAAGAAGACTGAACTAACTTTTCTCTTCTCACAGATGAGAAAACAGAGGCCCAGGGAGCTGAAAGTTTTCCCCCGTCACAGAGTAAATCCATTGGATTTACTCACAGAGAAGCTGCCCAAACTGGCGTTGCTTGGCTACAACACTAAAATTTCTGCTACAGATTTCCAGAGCATGGTTACTCATAAACCTTTTCCTATAGAGGGATGTATGTGAGATAGAGACACATACATTGTATTACAAATGACTCACTCATTCACTGAAGAAATACTTCAGTTCCTACTATGTGTCATTTACCACCTAAGCCCTGGAGCTCTGTATTAGTTTTCCATAGCTGCTGTAACAAATAACCAGAAACTTAGCAGCTTAAAGCAACACAAGTTTATTACCTTACAGTTCTGAAGGTCAAGGTGTCGGCAAGGCTGCGTCCCTCCTGCAGGCCTGAGGTGAGAATCCACTTCCTTGTCTTTCTAGCTTCTAGAGGCCGCCTGCATTCTTTGGCTTGTGGAATCTTCCCCCATCTTCCAAGTGCATCACTCCAACCTCTGCTTCCATCATTACGTCTCCTTTTCCTGGCCCTGACCCTCCTGCCTTCCTCTTATAAAGACCTTGTGATCATATCGGGCCCCCACCTGCACCATCCAGGAGAGTCCCCCCATCTCCAAGCCTACAAAGCCCCTGTGCTGTGCGAGGTGACACATTCACAGGATGCGGTGACTGGGACAGAGGCTTCTTCGGGGAAGTGGGACACTATGCAGCCCACCACAGACTGTAATGATGCTTAAGATTTGTTCTAGCCCAAGCAGTGATTTCGTTTGGTGGGAAAGAGGTAATAAATGAATGATGACAAAATGGGAGAGTAAATGACAAGAGACGGTAAGGGGATGGGCATCTAACCCAGGCCAATGGTGTGAGGGGCTCGCAGAGGAGGTGATGTACACAGCTAGTCTTGGAGGATTCATGGGAACTAATCGTGTAGACGGGTGAGGCAGTGTGTTGGAAGTCCAGAAGTCCAGAAGTCCGGGGACGGAGGATGCTCCGGGCAAAAGGCAGCGTGGAGTCCAGTTTCCAGTTCATTGAATCCTATGTTTGTTTCCAACTGGTCTGCTTTGTTTCAGAGGCACCTTGAGTGACAGACAGAAAAAGGGGTGCACTGTATAGCACCATGATGGGGAGCAGGGGGCCTGGTGTCAAGGAATCGGGGCTTCGTCCAAGCCCCGACCCTTCTTGAAAGTTTAACTTCTCTGATCTTGACTTTTATCATCTGTAAAATGGGAATAATAATGGGTGCTCACGAGTTGCTCCGAACATAAAATGAGGTAATAAATATAAGGTTCTCAGAGTGACTCCTGGCACTTAGTAGGTGTTCAATAATGCTAGCTGGTGTTCTGTTTAAGTTGCTTCCCTTTGGGCTGTTTCTGCTCCAGGGTGCTGAGACAGGGTGCATGTTTGTTTGTGTGTTTTTTAATATGTCTTTATTGATTTCAGAGAGAGGAAAGGAGAGGGAGAGAAACATCAATGATGAGAGAGTCATTGATCAGCTGCCTCCTGCACGCCCCCAACTGGGGATCGAGCCGAAACCCGGGCATGTGCCCTGATCAGGAATCAAACCTCGATCTCCTGGATCATCGGTTGATGCTCAACCACTGAGCCATGCCAGCCGGGCAATGAGGTTCACGTTTTGACCTGTGTCAGGAAACCCCTCTAGGAAGAGCAGGTGACTCTCTCCTTAGAGAGCCTGGTTCCTAGGGAGCTATCGCCACATGCCACTTCATGAAGATGACAAGGGCGTCTCCGGGATGACATGCGGGGTACTGAGTACAGTTCAGAGGGAGCAAGACCATGGCTGGCGCTGCTGGGTCCTGGAAACTTCCCATTGTCAGAACCCCACCTTCCTCTCTGCCTGAAATAGCCGGGTTGCTTCATCTTGGGGATGAACGAATAGCTGTGATTCCTGTTCACTGGAGGAGTCCTGGTTCCCTGACTTTCCCCCGCAACGTTGACAGGGGCGTGTAGATGGAAAGACGTTCCAGAACCTGGGCCGGGTCAGCTGCTAATAACTATGTCTCTTCGGTCGAGGGACAGATCTTCGATTTACCCAGTGACAAAATGAAATGTTTTAGGCCAGATGATTTGTGAGACTGCCTCGAGATTTAAAATGCTATTATTCTCTGCTGGGTTTGCAGCGTGAATGGACGGCAGCTACAGAAAGGCGGCTGGGCCGACAGAGCAGCATGACTTCGGGGCCCGGCAAACCGCTTGAAGCCTTGAAGCCTTGCTCCGAGATTCACTCGCGGGGCTGCTTAACATCCGGAGACTCAGCTTCTGCAAAGTGAGGACGAGAGATCCAGCCTGAAAAAGCCGGTAGGCAGGCTCCCTGAGACGGCACACGGGATAGAAAGGCCGGTGCGGAAACAGTGCTCCGCGGCGGCCCGAGTGCACGTGCGTCCCACCAGCGTTTCACCTTCAGATACCAGGGGCCAGGCCCTGCTCTGGGAGGTCTTCTTTTTTAAACTTAGTGGTTACTGTTATCAGGGTATTATGTGTTTATAGTTGAAAAAGTCAGGGTGTGGAAAGGCTTCAGTGAAACACAGCAGTCCCTGTGCTCACACCGCCCCACCACTTGTATTAACTTTTAGCCATTCCTGGTGGTTTCCCTTCCCTATTGCTAAATAGCAGGTCTATACTGTTGTTTCTTAATTTGTCAGTTTTAACCTCTTGTTGATGGTACTGGGAGATGTAACCTTGTCCCTCTTCCCTTCTCTCCCTCCTCCGCCACATACTCTCATCTTGTCAATTCCGTAAATACTGCATTTTTTGTATATCGATCATCGGAATGTGTACCGATGTAGCTGTTGTGCCAAGTAGAATATAATGAGTCCATTCCTCGCCCATCCGGGTTTAGTTCCCTCCCCCCCCAAAATTATCGCCACCCTCCCCCAGCTGGTTTTCTATGCACCTAAAACGAATTCTTCCCAGAAATCTCCACCAGAGCTCCAAACAAATGTGAATGTGAGAAAACTCATCAGTAAGCTGTCCGTGCCCCTCGGGGACATTTGTGTCGTCGTCTGCACTGTGGACTGGCTGCTGCCCAGATCTGCTGCGGAACTGTCATCCTGAATGTCCCGCGTCCCTCCTCTCCCTCATCGCCGCCCCGTCCCCCTGGGGCCTCCTTTAACCCCTCGCTCTTTGGAATCATTCCCATGCTCCCATCGTTTTCTTCCGTTAAATTGTCTTTCTTTCTTTTTTAGCAGGCCGCATTCTCCAGAAGCCTTCTCAGGCAAACGTTGTGAGCCCTTGCACGTCAGGAAATGGTCTTCGTCATAGCCTCACTCTGGAGGGTACCGAGCTCCAGGTTACAATTCTGGGGGCGTGGGTCTCCTGTCGTCTCGCTTCTGGGGCTTCTCTTGAGAAGCCCAGTGTCGGTTCCTTGTTTGCAATCCTCTCCGTGTGATCTGTTATTACTGCCCTGAAGGTTTTAGGGTTACCCCTGCCTCCTCGGCACTCTGTGACTGTAAAATGGTGTGCCTTAAAATGAGCTTTAAAGTTTATTTTCCTGGATACTCGGTGAATCTCTAGGGCCTGGAGCTTCACAGCGTCCATTTCTGGGTGATTTTATAGCCTCCGTGCTTGACTATCACCTCCCTGCCACCTTCTGTTTCCTCTCTCTGCAATGTCTGGTAGTTATAAATACGACTTCTACTTTCATTCCTCTGTTTTCCTTAAATCTTCTCTAATTCTAGTCTCTCTGACTTTTGTTTCTACCTTCTTGGAAATTTTCTGAATTTTCTCTTTGGACTGTGCTTTTGAAAGTTTGTCTGATCTCCCACATTTTTAATTTCTAAGAGCTGTTTCTTGCTCTCTTACATTTTATTTGTTTACAGCACCCTACTTCTGTTGCGTTGGTAAAATATTTTCCCTAATTTCTGTAAGGATCTTCACTATCACGTACTCACTTATTAAAGTCTTCTTCTGCTTCCTGCTTTGCTTCTGTTTCTCCTCAAATTCCATTTAACTATTTGTACGTTTGGGGGTTTTTCCCCATGTTCAAGACTTTCCTTAAGTGGCTGGTGACCCTTTATTATGTGTTAATATTTAAACAGGCACATGCACACACTCGCACACGCACGCTCACACCCTGACTGGAGGGCCTGTGGATGGGGTTCAGCAATTGAAACTCATGAAAGAATTTCACTCTTATGGGCCACGCCATCCAATTGGGATAATCCCAAATGTTAACCTCTGTAGTTATTTTTCTCTTGGTCCTTCCGTTTCTTTCAGGAAGATTCTTCTAACCTTCTATCTTGAGGCATAATCCTGGCTGCCAGCCTCCCAGGAGCCCAAAGAAAGAGGGCTGGGCAGCCTCTCCACTCGGCTCGCCAACTTGCGTTTAACCTCTCTCCACGCCTCACAAGCTCCTTATTTTCTGTGCTTGATATTTCTGAATAAAGAGCCATCCTAGTTCATTGTTTCCAAACCTTTACCTCGCACTCTGTGCCTGGTTTCACAAGATGGGGCCGGATATCTGGGAGTCTATCAGTGGACTCTCCTGTTATCAGCACCCTTTACTCGTGCACCCTGAGGCAGCTGGTACCTCCAGTCTCTGAAACTCCCGGATGTCCTGTGACCTGAATCATCTTGATTGTTATTTATATCCCCTTGGCCAAGTCCTTAGATGTTCGTTTCCTCCGCTCAGTTACCGTTCACTGATCCAGTCCCCTGGCCCACATTTGGCTGGCATGTCTTACCCACTCTTGTCTCCCCTCCCGCCCCGCTTTCCCACGGCACTCGAGGTTCTCACTCTCTTTGCGGCATCTTATCCCTCTGCTGCCATTGATGTGGGAGTCTCCAGAGAGGGGTGGAGATAAATGTGCGGGTCCCATCTGCAGCGTTTAACGGGCAGTCTACTGGGGGAGAGGGGTTTGCTGAAAGGCTCTGCATGTGAATGAGAAAGGAAAAGCTCCAAGAGTGTGCTTCCCTGACAAAGTCTCTCTAGCAGCTGCTAATTCACAATGGCCTCAGTTTCTAGAGTAACAGAAAGTGTTTAGGGTCGTTTCGGCCTCCTTAAAGACTTAGCTGAAATCACCTTCAACTCCAGCTTCACATCCTGTCCTTCCTAAGATTCCCATCACTTCCAAAGCTTATACATTTTGTAGGCACCGTTTTCTCTGCTAAGATGGACTGGGAATACACACACACACACACACACACAGACATATAATTTATCTGCCCCTAGCATTACCTCAAATCTGGGACATGAGACTTCTTTTCGTAACTTGAATCCACCACCTCTCTTCCCCTCATGTACAAAGAAAATACCCTTCTGTAGAATATCTGCATAGAGAAGACTTTTACTATGGACTGGAAAGTAATCATCCCTTCTCCAGAATGACGTCTGCTAGCAGATGGTGAGATTTTCATTTCCCCCACCCTTCTAGACTATGATGTGTATGTGTATGTTTATCTCCTAAATGAACACAAAGATTCAAATTGACTGGATTTTCTATGTATCCTGATAGAAGATAGGAGGGAGGCCCTGACCAGCAGCTCAGCTGGTTAGAGCATCATCCTGACACACCAAGGTTGCGGGTTTGATCCTGGGTCAGGGAACACACAAGAACCAACTAATTCAGGCATCATGGTTTCTCTCTCTCTCTCTTTCTCAAATCAATACATAAAATTTTTCAAAAAGAAGATATGAGGAAATTATAGTTTTCAATCAACAAAAACAAAGGTCTGCCATTATCAGCTAAGAATCCCCATAAATAATATTTAACAAGACATCGCATATCTGCTTTTGGTTTCCATATCCCCGGAAAGAAATAAGATAATTTGGAACAAGGCCAAGGGCCAAGAAATAATGTCTAGCTACATTATTTCATTTAATCTTCTTAACGACCTTGTGAGATGTAGTTTCTTCCATTTTACAGACGAGGCAACAGAGACTACATGGCTTTCCTGGGTCCCATAGCTAGAAATTAGCAAAGCCAGGAGCTGTAATAATAACTTGCCCTGACACTACTGTGCTTGCCAGTGATAGACTCTAGGTAGAGAAAGCCATAGACAGAGATACAGATAAATGTGTAAACATACGTGCACCGCCATGCACTGCATAACATTTCAGTCAACAGTGGGCCACATACAGGACAGGGATCCGTAAGATTATAATGCAGCTGGAACATTCCTATCACCTGGTGAAGTTGTGTTCAATGTGGATGACACCCCCACCCCATTCTGGAAACGAATGCCTGAAATGGCCTTAAGGAGGCCGAGTCAATGCTGGCAAGTAATTTTCCTTCACCATCAGCACTCGCAGACTCAACAGTCACTTTCACATTATGTAATGAATAAAATTCTTGAATGATTTATACCTCCTGGAGCTAGTAGTAAATTCAACATCATAGCCAGGCCCAGCCTTTTCTTTCAACATCGCAAATAACCTGCCTTTGCCGTACATGCTGTACAGGTTTGTAGCCTATGAGCTATAGGCTATACCATAGAGCTCGGTGTACAGAAGCTTGCACCACCCAGGTTTGTGTAAGTGCCTCTATGATGTTCACACAATGATGAAACCACCTAACAGCACATCTCTTAGAAAGTGTCCCCATTGTTAAGTGACATATTACTATATATATATAAATATATGCATCTATATAACTTTTCACGCCCATGATATTATTCCTTTTTCTCAGGCTTAGAAATTAAGACTCAGAGAAGTTAAGCAATATGCCTGAAGGAACACAGCAGTGACTGAGCCAAGATTGAAATCCAAAGCCACCTGGCTCCAAAGTTTGCATTCCTTCCATTTCTTCCTGCTGCCCTCATTAACCAGTCTCCAAAGATGGTCCCCCCCAAATCCCTCCACACCCTGAGCATACCTGTCATCTGTCACATGAAAAAGTGGAGCGTATTTCCCCAATCCTTGAATCTTTCTGGCTTTGTGACTTTGACCAAGACAAATGTGGCAGAGTGACATTCTGGGATTCTAAACTCAAGAGTCAAAAGCTGGCAGTTTCTATTTCCTGCTTCTGAAACTCAGACACCATGTAAGAAACCAGTTACGTGGAGAGAGCAGGCAGAGAAGTGAGGTGCGCCTCCCCAGCTGAGCTCGCGGCTGGAAGTGAGCACCCACCGCTCGCCATCCGAGTGAGCCGTCGTGGTGGTTCCAGCCCAGTCAAACCCTCGGATTATTTCAGTGTCGATCAACACCATGTGGAGCAGAAGAGCTACCCAACTGAGCTCAGTCAGCCCACAGGACCTCAGGGTATAATACAATGATTACTGTTTTGAGTCACTGAGTTTTAGGGTGTTTTGTTATAAAGCAAGAGACAACTAAACCACTGCCTGTCTTAGCAGATAGGACCGCAGGCCCTGTGATTTCAAAGCCAGTTCTCTTTCAAATGAGTGATGACAATAATGTAGTCTTTTCTGCCAGGGACAGAAATGGCATGAATCCTTTGGTACCTAAAATAATAACATCTAAAAACAAGGCACTCAAGGAGAACCTAGAAATGGCAAATTAAAAATGTATATAGTTTTGGTAAGAGTGGATAGAAATAGGAACTGTTGGTTATTTACTGTTTGGTGGGAGTATAAAATACTGGAAGGCAATTTGGCAATATGTATTAGACATCTTATAATGCTCAAGATCCTTGACCCACGTGTATGTATAACCCAAGGACACGGACAATGGTGGGGAGAGGGACTGCGGAGAGGGATGGGATGGGTGGAATGGGTCATTGAGGAGAAATAGGAACATCTGTAATATTTTAAACAAAAATAAAATTAAAAAAAAAAAAGATCCTTGACCCAGAGATATCACTTCTAGGCATTTTCCCCTTGGGAACCATAATAGACATGTGCAAAGATTTTTTTTCTATAAGATGCTTAGCACAGTACTCTTTATCACAGCACACATATAACAAAATCAAGAGAGAAAACGAGAGCGGGGGAGAAAGCACCTAAATATCCAACGATAGGGGATTTAGGTAAGTAAATTATGGTATACTCACATAATAGAAAATTATTATACTGACACTGAAAACAATGCAATGGAAGTCTTTTTTCATGCCGTGGAAGTGCATTCAACATTAAGAGGAATTAAGCCATATATGAAACAATGTAAATAGTTTCCACTGGTCTTTGTAAACAGCAACAATAACTAACATCAATAGAGGGCTTCCTATGTGCCAACCTTGTTCAAGGATATACCATCAAAATAAACAATCACCATCTCTCAGTAGTACAATTAATTCTTCTTTATATCTTTTAACATTTACTAGATATTTTTAATAAACACATAAGAATATAAATACCAACGACTTATTATAAGCCTAGATTATAAACTTAGATATAATTTTTAAAGTAGGTTGGTAACTTTGGGAATTCTGGGGTGATTAAAACAACAGCTCTGCCTTTCTGAGACTGTGATGCTCACAACCACACATTCCCACGAGGCACTTGTTGGGGTGGTACCTTGAGCCAGAATCCTGGGCTGTATAATCTTAAGCCAATTCTGGGACATCTCCTGGCCAGTGCCCAGTTCTGCTTCTGCCACATGCATTACGCAAGGATTGCAGAGTGGTTCTCCACAGGGGTTGGACCAAGTGAACGTTCAGTCTGATTACATCCTGGAAGTCAGAAGCTTTCTGGGCACTCAGAACACATTGTTTCCTTATGCGCTGTGAGCCTGGGAAGCAGGGGTCTCTCTGCATTCTGACCGTCCTGCAATTAGAAATGAGATTTGCAGCAGGAGCTCCATCGTGGCTTGAAGAGCAGACAATATAGCCTTTGGCTGTCTCTAACAAGATCAGAGAGTCAGGCGCTTCAAATTGGCTAAATTTATATTGCACACTAGACCCCATGAATAAATAGCAAGGAGATTCTTTTGTTGGCTTGAAAATAATCTATACAAATTCTATCTTAATCACAGTCTCTCGATAGGCCGCGCCAGCGCCAGCAGGCAGGAGCCAGATCAGGGACGGGAACGGAATCTCAGAGTTTGGAGTATCTGTAACGAAATACTACACCTGCTGCCCCTCCAAATGGAATTGATTGGATAAAAATTGAGTATACAAGAGTCAGCCTGTGCTTACTGCCCAGCCTTTCAGCATCTGGAGATTAAGGACTTACTTCCCTGGAGCTCGGAGGATGCTTTGAATTTTTAGTGAGATAAGCAGTGGCCTGGCACGTGGGGAAGTGAAAATAAACAAACTGGGTGGGACAATCACTACCCGTTGATCACTCTGTCAGTGAATATTCTTGGTGTGACCCAAACCTGTTTCCACACTGCCTGAAGCACAAAGGGAACTTATCCATTCATAGAACCGAACATTTCAGGGCCTGGCCCAGTTGCAACGACGGCTTGACCAAGAGCTAAAATGATGTTAATAAGTTCTAGTTCCTCTCCCTTTAAAACTGCAACTTGATTCACCTTGTGGTGACTTCATTTTTTTTTTTTTTTGACAAGTTCTTCTACTGTGGTCCAAGACAACTGTAATGTTTTCAGAACCTACATCTGTTCAGTTTCAAATTCCTTGTGAAAAGAGTGAGACTCTCGCTGTGGTCCAGCAGAAAGCTCATTAGGCTTCCCTGGTTACATTTAGGTCCCATTGCCATCCCTCAACTAGCCACTGAGGCAAATGAGCAGATCTAAGTATGACCCAACTTCGACCTGGTTCATGTCTCTTTCCTTGCAGTTAGGGGAGGGTGGGAGAGGGATCATCACCACCAAAAAAACAAAACACCATGGATTGAAAGGAGGGAGGACTGATGGATCCAGCGCTAAATCAAAATATCCCTAGGAAGATGCCTGAATCTGGTGGCAAAGACCTGAAATCCAACCCAGATATTCAAGAAAATGTTAATTTTGCCCTTTAAGGGAGCTACTTAAACGTTCCTTCTCTACAGTGTCACGAGGCATGATCCATGGGGTAGAGGTCACCTCCCACCGCATCTTGCAACCCCTCCTCCTGGCAGGATCCATCCATGCCTCATGCCTCTATTCCTAGGCATGTCCTCACAAAGGTATAGAGTTGCCTCCATACCATAGTGACAGCTCCACTTTCATTTACTTAGTAAACACCAGACATGGTGCAAGATCCGTTATGTAAAAATCTCACATAATCTTCACGGGAATTTGGGGGGGTCCCATCTATTTTTCAAAAAAGTTAAAAAATGAGGTTCAAAACAATGATGAAACTCAGGCAAGACCATACAACTACTAACTGGAAGAAAAAGGGCTAATTGTTAAATGATTTCCGAGCCACTGCTCTTAACTATGCAATGGTTTGGTTGTCCCCTCTCTCCAGCCCACTGGCTGAAAGCCCAGAGCCGGCTTTCAGGCCAAGCCTGTCTTATGGGTATGACTATGGTTTCTACTGGACGGCTCCTGCCCACTATTTGTGATCTTCATTCCTCTTCCTCTCTATCAGGGAAACCCACTCCAATGGTATTTTACTTTATTTCTTACTCTCCTTGCCAATAAGAAGCTTCGTCCCACAAGACAAGTGAACCAAAAATAACAACAACAACAGAAATACAAGTACACCACAGCAATATCCAAAGATGCTCAATGTCACTGATAATAAGAGATGCAAATTAGGACTCCATGGAAATAACCACTGCTTGGTAGTTATTTAAATGATTGGTAAACATTTAAAAGAGGGACAACTGCCAACCACCATTCCGTTGGTGAGACGGCAGAGCAACTGACTCTTCCACGTGTTCTGGTGGGAATGCCGAAAGGTGTAACCCTCAACGAGAGGAAACAGTCAGTGCTTACCAAAAAACTACCGATGCATTTATCCTTTGACTAGCAGTCCTACTTCAAGGGTTTCATGCAAAGGAGTTGTCAAATATTTGAATGCACAAATGTACAAGCCTATTCATTGTGGCAATTTTTGTAATAGAAAAGACTGGAAAATATCCAAGTGCCCATCAACAAGGGACCAGTTTGAAAAAGTGATGATACATCCACACAAGAGAGGTCTACGCAACTGTAAAAAGGGAATGAGGAATACAATTGCGCCTCACCGTTTATGATTCTATGGCCTACTAGCTAAAATGTATTTGTAAGCCCGAGGTCAATATCAAGGGCACTTCTCAGTTATTCCCAGGCACGCTCATGCACAGAACAGCAAAAAGCTGAGTTGTCTGATGTGCCCGTTTCCCGCTGAGGTCCAACAAGGCAGCTCTCTGCCTTCCTGTTTCAGTTCTCATATTGTAAACTTAAGGGTCCTTCACACAGTTTTTAGTGCCATGTTCTCACATTTTTGTGCTTTTTGATGGTGATTTCACTGTTTAAAATGACCCCAAGCATATTGCTGAAGTACTGCCATGAGGTCCTAAATAAAAGAAAACTGTGATGTGCCTGCCAGAGGAAATGCCTGTTGTGTTAGATAAGCTTTGTTCAGGATGAGGTACAGTGCCCAAGTTTAATGTTAATGAATTAACAATATAGGCTGAATAAGGTGTCTTGAAAGAGAAACACACATAAAACAAGGTTATATATTGATTGGTTGATGAAAATTTTGTGACGAGAGGCTCACAGAAATTTAACGATGTATTTTCCCCGGGGGCAGTGATTGAGGATTTGCTAATTCAGTGCTCATGGCGATGTCACAGAAAATAACCATAAGAGATGAGCATTTGCTGTGTCTCTATAAAGTGGTAAAGTGTGATTGCCGGGGTACATTTTTAAATAAAAAAGGTGCAGAAGAATGATTATAGCATGCTGCTTCTTACCTAAGTAAGGGAACAGATATGAATAAATAATTATTAGCTTATATATATGAAAGCAATGGGGGAATAAAAACTAAAACAAAACAACAAGAAAAAGGTTACTTACTAGGGTTCCCTTTTGTCCGCACACCGCTGCTGGGCATGCAGACTGGTGCAGCCGCTGTGCCAAACAGTGTGGAGGTTCCTCAAAAAATCAAAAATGGAGCTGCCCTTTCACCCAGGGATCCCACTTCTAGGAATATCTCCTAAGAATCCTGAAACACTAATCAGAAAGAACTTATGCACCCCTATGTGCACAGCACATTTACAATAGCTAAGATCTGGAAACAGCATAGCTAAGATCTGGAAACAGCCCAAGTGCCATCAGTAAATGAGTGGACAAAAAAGCTGTGGGACATTTACACCATGGAATACTACGCAGCTGTGAGAGAGAGGGATCTCTTGCCCTTTGGGACAGTGTGGATGGACCTGGAGAGTATTATGCTAAGCGAAATAAGCCAGGCAGAGAAACGCAAACATCACATGATCTCGCTTATATGTGGACTCTAAGGAACGGACTAGGTTGACAAATAAGATAGGACCACGGACGTGGAAGCATGAAACAGACTGACAGATCTCAGAGAGAAGAGGGAAGAGGGGAGGAAGAGATTAACCAAGGAACTTATAAGCATATATGCACAGCCCATGGACACAGACAATAGACAGGGAGAGACTGGGGAGGGGCGAGATGGGGAGAGGGGGTAAAGGGGAGAAAATGGGGGACACCTGTAATACTTTCAAAAAAATAATTTTTTTTTAAAAAAGGTTACTTAATGAAAGTGGTAAGAAACCTGTGTAGGGGAGAGAAACGTAAACCAGAATTCTCTGAAAGCAACCTGTTCCAAATAGATTACTTTTTAAGCAGGTAAATGGTTCACAAAATTATAAAAGAAAATTAAATCAAACTTTTAAAAAGCAATCCCTAAAAATCTGCAGCAAAATTAAATAAATGAACTAAACCATGAATCCAGTTGGCAGTGCAACAGTAAGGAATTACGTTAAACCACTTTAAACTGCAGTCATTTGCCTGCATGTCCCTGCTGGGATACAGCCTCGGGTTGCAAACAACTGCAAAGAAATTGCAAGTTGTTTTCAGAAATCATAGTTTTAGTTATAATATTGATTTTGTTATTCTGGAGCTGTTGTAAGGATGTTGTAGGATAAAGCAAGTGAGTAATCACGTTGGTGTTGCCGGGGCTGAGGCTGTTGTAATGAGGAAGCGATACCCAAGTACTGAGCCAGGATACCTGAGCGTAAACCCTTTCACCTTTGGTGATATCAACAGTTGAACGTGATGCATTTTCTCTTTTAAAAATATTCATTTCCTAGCTCTGTCTACATTAACTTGACTTTGGTGGTGGGCACACAATGCAATATATAGATCACGTATCGTAGAAATGTACACTTGAAACCTATGACCCTATTAACCAATGTCACCCCAATAAATTTAATAAAAATAAGTAAATAAAAATATTTGTTTCCTAGTTCTGTCTACATAAGAGTCCTAGAAACAATGACACAACCTAGACTGTGGTTTCTAAATATCGTTTCCCACTAAAAGGTACTAGGATTTTTTAGGATATGTGTCAATTCCTCAACCGGGTCAGGAAATATAAACACTGAGCCTACAGCATCTTGTGCTAGAAGGGAAGAGAGCATTAAAGACCACAAGGATCAGGTCAAAGAATTCAAGAGGGGTCCCAAGATGATATTCCTGTTGGCCAAAGGTGGTTCAATTTTAAGTTCAAAAAGAAGAACATACGTAATGAATTAAAATAATTATTTGAAAAATTAAAAATCAATGAATTCAAAATGATACTGTAAAAAAAGAAACCTCAGTGGTCACCTCTGGAGCTGTTAGGATACCAACTTACTTTTCTGGAAACTAATAATAATGGGACGATATAAAAAGCTTAACCTGGTTTTCCTGTATAACCCCTACTTTGGGGTAATAGAAGAGTTGATGATGGCAAGTTCTTAAAAAAATATAAGTCTCAGCTAATGATGACTGAATGAAAGACTTAGACTATCACCACTCTATACCCCCCAAAAATAATGGACTTAAGCAATGATAATCACTTGTGGTTAAAACAGTTCAGTGAAAAGCTAAAGAACTTTCTAATGGGTAGAACAGGCTGATAACACCTGTACCCACTGGTAGATCTTTAAAAAAATGTCAGTCAGAATTGATGTGAATCTTGATGTAATACGCTGAGAAGTACACAATTCCACATCCCTTTCCCTCAAAAACTTAAGCCTGGATCTAACTACCAATTTATAATAAGGGGATTAGAGAAGGTGTCACGTGATAATGCAGGCATATATCAGCAAAATCCAGAATGTCAGAAACCCTATCAGACACACAAATCGAAAATGTTAAACAGATAAATGGGGGGGAGGGAGTGGGAAGAACTTTTTTATTAAAAGAGACTCAAGAGATATATCAACCTGATGTAGTATGCAGACCTTATATAGACTAATTCGATAAAAATCAATGTTACTGTATACACATGATAGTTGAGGAAATCTGGACAGTCACTGGATACTTTATGATATTAAGGTATTTTTTTAGATGTGATGCTGGTACTGTAGTTTGGTTTTGAAAAGTCCTTATATTTTGGAGATACATTCTTCAACATTTATGGATAAAATGGTGCATTATCTTGGAATTGCTTCAATATGACCCATGGGAAGGAGGCCAGAGGGTGCCCAACCATCTCGCTTGCCGCATATGAAAGGGTTCCCAGGACCTGGACATCAGTGCTAACACTGGGAGAGTCCGATGAACTGCGTGGGGCGGGTGGTCACTCTGAGACTGAGGAGGAAATAAGGCTGGCCCCGTGGTGACAATGATGGCTACATGGGCTTCACTTGGGGATTCTCTTTACTTCTGATTTGTTTGAAAATTTTCAAGGAAACTAAAACAAGGGGCTGTGTCTTCTGTGTAGTTGGGCCCATGAAGCCAACAGCTGCATCCCTGCTCCCCAACCTCTACTCTGTTCTGGCATCTGGACTTTCCAATTTAGTCCTGCGGCTGTGCCCTGGCCCACCAACCGGGCAGCCCCACAAAAGCAGCACAACCCAGAGGCGGGGAGCATGGCAGTTAGAAGCATGGCTCTGGGTCATAGAGACAAGGTTTCAGGTCCTGGCTTTTCCCCTATATGTCTGGCTTTGGAATAGTGGCTTATTAACCTCTGAAACTCAATTTCCTCATGAATACATTTGAAAACAAAATAGCGGCTGCTTCGTGGGGCTCCTGAGAGAAATTAAGAAGAAGATATGAGCAAAGTGCTTAGAACAGTGCCCGGCACTCCCCGTACTATGCAGGTGTAAGATGCACGCTTCTCTTCATTTTCCACATTAATATTCTCAAATCAGCACTCTTTGAAAATCAAAGTTGTACAGTCATGGTTCTCAGATGTGAACAATAGTGTAATAACTACTTCTAGTTTCTGTATTTGATGCTTCGATATCTTGGGGTCTTGCTCACCCTGAAGAGGCATCCGCTCCCAAGGCTCGCCAGTTCCTAGAGACAGCAAATGACTCACCTGAGAGCACATCTTTCATATACAAACCAACCAATCCAGAGCCCATGTCCCTAACTGCCTCCTGTATGGGGCTCTGCCACTCTGGGTCACTGTCCACTGGCTTTAATCACCCCAGGGCCAGGTACCAGACAACCAAGGGCAGCCCCGACACCCTAGAGTTTGCTAAAATTATTCAAATTAGCTAAGCCTGTCTACCCTGCCTCACCAGTTCCTTCCCAGAGAAACCACAATAAAGGCTCTTGCCCACATTTCCCCCTCATTCCCTCTGCCTATGTGTATAAACTTCTTCCTTCATGACAGTCCTTTCCATATCTTTGTGTCCTACCATTCTGAATTTTAAAAACCCCAGTTGCCCTTAAAAAAACAGAAACCAACTCTGGCCTACTTAGGTAGAAAAGGTCAATGGAAAGTTCAGAGGTGTTAAGGAAACAGCAGACAACTAGGCTCAGAAAATAAGCAAAACCCAGAGAGGCTCAGCAGCCCAAAGCCCAACTGAGGTGACTCCATGGAACATTCTTCTGAGGATGCTTTCACTGACGCAGCCAGCCCTGGGCACACAGAGCAGTGCCCGCTGGACTCCCAGTGCTGCCAATGCCACTGGACGCTTGACGTTTCCTCAAGATTCAAGGCCAGAGGTGTGAACTTCTGATTGGCCAAGTCTGTATCATTTAACTACACCCCTTTGGCTTCTGTCATTCAAGACGGTATTTCCCACTGATACACAAAAGGAATTTCTCCTGAAAGCAAGAAGAATCTTTATACCCTGAGTAGCAAAAGGTCACTTAGCTACATATTCTGGCATAATGAACCCTGAAAGTTTCAAAGTCAGGAGAGATCGGTGTTAATTGATTCATGGGCCATGAAGGACTGGTCAGGGGCTGTGCACCTATTTACCACAAGGCTTCCTACGGTTTTTCAGAGAAGCCCTTTAACTTCTTCAGCATTACATTCAATTAATGGATTACAGGTCGGACTGAAGAGAAGCTGTAGATGAGAACCCAATATTCTTCAGTTTGATTCAAATGACATTATCAATCCTAAGAACATGAACCAGGTCAAGCAGCATGAGTCATGATACAGAGCAGAACATGAAGATGACTGTGAGAATTTCTGCAAACCAGCGTCATTCTGAAGAGTTTTAGGATTCAGAGGGTGAAGGGGCTTGATTGACTCAAAATTGATTATGATTTTGAAAGAAAAGGAATGAAATGTTAAGAACAAATTGAAGCTATTTTTGATGAGTGAAATAAAATTGTCTTCAATTTAATAGTATTTCTCCTAACCCATGCCCTCCCCCAAAAGTTGTCATCAAATCAGTGGTAAATTTCAGTAAGAGACCATAGTAAATGTCAAATAAATTCTGGTTGAAAGATGTGGCTTTGGAGTGGGATCACCCAGACCCAGCCAGCCTTCCTTCTCCATTGCCACTCTGGACCACGCCCCTCACCTGAACTTCCTCCTCTCTGTGGAGTGACAGTTCCAGGTCTGAGCTGTGTCCCAGTGAGTGGAGCACGGGGACCAGGAGAGCACGTGCTTGGTTTCTGCCCCGTGAGCAATGCAAGAAAGCAGCCTTTGCTGAGAAGTAAAAGAGGCCACAGGGAAGCAAGGGCAGGAAGGTAGACCTGAGGCTGTGGATTCACTTCTTGGCCTCAGTTCTCGAGCCAGTGACCAGAAGCCCCAGAATCCTTGGGAAATCTATCCCTCCTTCCTCCTGAGCAGACAAGCAAAAAGGCAGCTGGACCAGCCCGAGGAGAATGCAGCTCTTACCTGAGCTCCATCGCCTGTAACACACTCAAGGCCAGGAGGCATGTGGCACCAAAAACACTCGGCCCTTCTCCAAATCTCATTCATGACAACGGTGAGCCTTCTTTTAGCCGATTACATTAAAAATCTTACTTTGCTTTAGTCCTGGATTCCACTTTGGGGGTCACTTTTTATGTTCCAGGAACTCCATATATACTACCCCATTCAATCCTCACAAATGCTCTATCAATATTGATGTTATATCGCCCACTCCCCATTTTACAGATGATGCCATTGAACTTCAGAAGTGAAGATGGGATTTGACACCAAATTCTGCACACTCTTGAACTAATTAGCATTGGATTGAACTAAATCACAACACTTCAGTCATGTCCCAAATAACACTTCAGTCAATATTCAGTCAATAACACAGCGGTGGTCCCATAAGATTATAATGGAGCTGAAAAGCTCCTACGGCCATTGATGTTTTCCTACTGTAACGCAGAATACAAGGCCTTGCTCGCGTGTCTGGTGATGCTGGTGTAAACAGTCCTGCGCTCCCCTTCATCTATGAGTATAACGCATACAATTGCAGCAGTGGGTTCGACATCCAGGTTTGGGCAAGTCCAGCTATGATGTTTGCACAATGACAAACCCACCGAACGACAGATTTCTCAGAACACCTCCCCACTGATAAGCAGCACATGACTGCAAATTCTCCTCCAAACATGCTTTTTAAAAAATAACAGCTTTATTGAAGTATAATGCACATAACATGCAGCTCACCCTTTTAAAGTATACGAGTCAATCGTTTTTATCATATTCACAGAATTATACCACCATGCCCAATATGTAATCCCAGAATATTTTCATCACCCCCAAAAGAAAGCCTATTTCCATTAGCAGTCATTTCTTAGCCCCTCAACCCTAGCCCCAGCAACCACTAATCTATTTCTTGTCTCTACTTATCTTTCTCTTCTGGATATTTCATATGAATGGAATCATACAGCATGTGGCCTTTTGTGCTTGGCTTCTCTCATTTGGCAGAATGCCTGTAGGTTCATCTATGTTCTAGCACAAATCAGTATTTCATTCCTTTTTGCAGCTAAGTAATATTCCATTGTCTGCACATAGCATGTTTTATTTATTCACTCATCAATGGATGGACATTTGTTTCCACTTTTTTTACTGTCATAAATAATATCCTATGAACATCCACGTGCAAGTTCTCTGTGGACATATGCTTTTAATTTTTGTGGGTGTATACTTAGGGGTGGGATTTCTGGGTCATGTGGTAAAATCTATGTTTAACTTTTGAGGAACTGCCAAATTGCTTTCCACAATAACTGCATAATTTTACATTCCCATCAGCAATATGAGGATTCCAATTTCCCCACATTTTGGCCAACACTTGCCATTGTCTATCTTTTTTATTACAGCCATCCTAGCAGTGTGGTACAGTACCTCACTGTACTTTTGATTTGCATTTCCCTAATAACTAAGGATGCTGAGCATCTTCTCATGTGCTTACTGGCCATCTGCGTATCTTCGATGGAGAAGTGTCTATTCAAATTCTTTGCTCATTTTTAAATTGGATAATTTAAAAAATAAATTGGATTATTTTTTTTTATTGTTGAGTTGTAAGTGTTCTTTATAAATTCTCGTTACAAGTCCCTTATCAGAAATATTGTTTGCAAATATATTCCCCCATTCTGTGAGCTGTCTCTTACTTTCTTGATAGTGATCTTTGAAGCACAAAAGTTTTTAAATTTGACACTGTCCCACCTATTTTTTTCTTTTGTTGCTTAAGCTTTTGGTGTCATATCTAAGAAACTGTTGCCTAATACAGAATCATAAAGATTTATTCCTATATTTTGTTCTAAGAGTTTTATAGTTTTAGCTCTTAGGCTTAGACCTATGATTTATTTTTCAGTCAAATGTTGTATGTGATACAAAGTAGGATCCAGCTTCCTCCTTTTAAAGATGAATATCCAGTTGGCTCTACACCATTTCTTGAAAAGGCAAATCTTCCCCCATTGAATTGTCTTGATAACTGTGAAAAATGTAAGGATTGATTTCTGGACTCTCAATTATTTTCCATCAATCTGTACATCTATCCTTATGCCAGTACCACAGTGTCTTAATTACTATCATGTAGGAGCAAGTTAGAAATGAATGAGTTAGGAACAAAAAGTGTAGCAAATACTTTTTTAAATACACTATCCTGGTTTACCTTTGCATTCTGTGAAGAAGGCTTAAACCAAGAAGCTTGATTTTCCTTAGGGGCACAGGTATTTGAATTGTTTAGACTGATGTTTGGCAACACACTTCACTTGAACTCCATGTGGGGCTCCTCTAGTGGCTAATTTAATATGTACCAGCCCAGGCTTCCTTTTCTCTCAAGCTCTCAGAGAGTCTGAGGCCATGCAGACTCATCGCCATAGTATTTTTCTAATCTAATCCCATTAGATGGAAACAGCCAGGGTATTTTATTAGGAGGCTCTTTTAGACGGTGTTTTGCATAATATCCAACAGTGTTAAGCAAGAAGAAAGAAACTCCTTTAAACAACTAGTTCCACAAGGGAGGCTGTTTATTTTTACTCCTTTGTACAGATCATGAACTCCAACCATGAATTCCAGAGAGAGGAAGCTACCCTCAGCTTATGATTTTAACATTCACCAGGAACTGCAGAGGTTTTCGGCTCTGGAAAACCTCTAAAAACTATCCCTCTGGTTCAATTATTTTAGCTGATAGGAAACAGGAAATTGCTCTGGGGAAGTAGGTAAGTTGTTTTATCTCCCAGCTGTAGATTTATTTACAAAGAGGGGAATAGGGAGGTCAGAAAGTGGCCCTCCCCTCACTAAATGAGGTTGATTTATTACTGCCACCTTTATAAAGTAAAGGAGCACAGTGGTGCTCAAAAGCTTGGACTTAGAATTTGTCAAACATGGAAGAAAATTTTGTCTTTACTTTTCACTAGAATGTGCTCATGGGAAAGTTACTGAGCCACTCTGAACTTCTGACTCCTCTTCTGTAAAATGAGGTTAATAATAAAACCTACTTCATAGGGTTTTTTCGGGACTGAGTGGAATGACAGAAAATGCACTTAGTTCCTAGTGCTTAATAAGCTCTCAATAAATATTGTTATTATTATTACTTCCTAACCTGGGCAGGAATGGTGACTATCAGAAATCCTGGCCTCCCTCTAAGAAGTCAGGCCCACAGGTCATTCTCAAAGTCCAGGTGGCCAAGATGAGCAACTTGGCCAGATTTGACCCAGGGTGAAAAAGCTGCATTCTCTGCTCCTGACGCTCTCCTTAAAGGAATGGCTACGTAGAACATCGCTGTGTCACAGCCGGGCGTGACTCAGTGGTTGAGCATCCACCTAGGATCCAGGGGATCACGGTTTGATTCCCAGTCAGGGCACATGCCTGGGTTGTGGGCTTGATCCCTGGTCGGGGGCGTGCAGGAGGCAGACAATCAATGGCTCTCTCATCATCGATGTTTCTCTCTCTCTCTCTCTCCCTTCCTCTCTCTGAAATCAATAAAGATATATATATATTTTTAAAGTGCACATAAGTTAATAAACAAACAAACAAACAAATAAATAAGGGATCTGAGCTCCAGAAGCAAGTTCTCGTTTTGCATATAGATATAGATATATTTAATTCTGGTTGCTATTTTCTTTCTGTCTCTCCTTATTCATGAGTTTTATGATTCTGGGGGGATACTGCCCTTAAAATGTTCAGATCTGTATTTGTTTTTACCCTACCGGGTCTACTTAAAAGCTCTCTTCTGAAACTTGGCCAGAAATGACAAGGATGATCAGGAGTTAATTTCACCGAGCACGCACCCAGAATGACGACTCCCAAGCCGAAGGCCTTTTTCAACCATCACAGTGGAGTGACTGATGTGGACATTAGCACCCCTACTTCCAGTCATTGATGAATCTGCTCTCAGCGGGAGCACCCAAGTGTGACTGGGCAATGGCGAGGGGAAGGGTTGTAAGGAAGGGATGAATGAGTTCATGGGCCTATGCATTTTGGAGGCCAAGACTGCTGCCAGATGGTTCAAAAATGGGATGCAAGAAAAATGACTTCCATCACCTCAAGAGAGGAAAGGATTCAACAAAGACAAACTCTGGGAAGAAAGAACAGCCAATACCACCCTATTTCTAGCTCTTCCAATCATGGCACAGGTCTGTTCCATTACATTAGCCAAGGAAAAATGTTCCTTTTACAAGTTCCCTCTGCAGGAGACAGCCATTATTAAAGCAATTTGTTAGAGGCAGATCGCGTACATATTAAAGCAAGAAAATCGCATTGGAGAAGCTGGCTTGAGGCAGAGTCAGCTGGGAAGGCCACGGCCCGTAACTCTGCTTTCTGGGCCTGGGTAATGACGGCCACACTAAGTGACCAAGCCGCACGACTCGCTTTAATGGGATTTCCCTCCAAAAAATATATGTGGTAATAAGATTAAGCCTGCTTAAAAAGTAGACACTTCAGGAATCCTGCTTTGCTTTAAGAGAGGAAAGCTTATCTATCAGATCACAGCCTCTTTTAGGCGGAGAAAAAAATACCAGTCTGCCCCTCGCGTTTATTTATTCACTCAACAAATATTTATCCATGACCTGCCTGCAAGGGGATGGGAATATATGCAGCACAGAATAAGAAAGGCATAACTTAATCTTCTGGAGGGTTTCTGTGCTGGTGGGAGAGCTCAAACAAGGCATTACACAATTATGTACTCAATTATAATCATGACAAATGCTTCAAAGGAGAACCCTTGCAGGGCATTTTGCATATGAATTGCAGGGAACTCTCCCTAACCTGGGTGATCTAGAAAGTTCTCTTGAGGAGATAGCATTTGAGCTGAACACTATTGAAAAAGACCAATTAAACAAGTGGGGTGGAAAATGGAAACGTGTTCCAGGCAAAGAAGATGGCATATACCAAGGCTCCCAGGCAGGACCCATATTGAGAGATGGTGTGACTGGAGGTAGGAGAGAACCAGGGGAGAGGCACGTGAAGGTCCTGGAAAGATGGCTAGAGCCCTTTGCAGATGCACACCCCTCGCCTGGAACACACGGGAATGCTGGAACCTGCAGGCAGGGCCATCCTTAGGATTCCACTCTAAGAGCAATGGGGAGCTCCTGAGAGATCCTAGGCAGGAGGTGTGGCGGTAAGTAAGCACTTTTGAAAAACCTCTTTGGCCTCAATGTGAAGAACAGGTTGGACCAGGCAGGAAGAAATGTAGACTCTGGAGGTATTTAGAAGGAAACACTAACAGTACTTGGAAACTGAATACGAATCTTACAGATGAACCTCTATGATATATTACTAATAGGAAAATTCCATTTTAGAAAGAAAGTTTGATACTGGGGAAATTTCCAATAATTTTTCCATAACTACCCTCTCTGAGCTTCATTTGCTGAGACTATTAAAGTCAATGTAATCAACACTGAATTATTATTATTAGACACAGCTGCAGTAATGCTGGAAAAATCAATGGGGACACACACAGCTTGTGCTTAAAGTGCTCTCAACTTTGTTCAAGGTTTCAGCCGCCAGAAGGGTGGAGTATAGCTTCTCCCCACGGGGAACCCAGAAGCCTGGGAGATAGCTGTGCTGACAGGGCCCAGAATTGTGTTTTAATGATGAACACTGCAAAGAGAGAAAATTATGGACTTGTGAAGTCAGGCATGGGAGAGTTCACGGTCTCATTTTGTTCCTTATTTTGGGTGGTTCTGACTTTGAAGTAGTTACTTGATCCCTCCAAGGCTCACCTTCCCTACCTGAAAAATTGAACTGAAAGTAGCTTCATTTATAAGAGACTCACAGGGCTTAGCTCAATAAATATTAGTTCCTGTTACCATTCTCTCAAAGTAATTATAAATATCTAGCTAATAATCATATTTGGAATAAAATAATAGTAATAGTTATGGCAGTAAAAAATCGTAATAGTTATTGAGTGCCTACAATGTGCCAGTAGCTATTCAAACTCTTACATTTACATTTATTTATTCACTTAGTCCTATAACAACCCTCCAAAACAGGTACTATCATCATTCTCATTTTACAGATTAAAAAACTGAGGCCATAGACTCAGGGTCAGCCAAGGGATGGCAGAGCCAGGAGTCAAAGCCAAGTAATTTGAATGAGTATTAAAAAAGGTTTTCATACAAGTTATAAAAGGCAACAGCAGGCAGAAGCAGAGGTTGGAATTTATGTTAATCACCTCCTATGAGTCTATATTCTCAATAAATTCAGATAGAAAAACTGGAGTTGACTGCACAGGGGCGCAGTGCTCTGAAAAATTTAACACTGTGCCATACTTATGAAGAATGAAGCCTGCTGGGCGTCTATGTCACCATGTTCCAAATGTCTCCCACCCTTCGCCTTATGAGGAAGGAACATCTGCAGTGTACATGCCAACCAATCATGTCCCCGCATTCCAAGGCACTTTGCTGGGGAGAAAGCACAGTGGGGTAATGGTTCAGTCTGTCATGCTGGTAGATGACAGAGAGGAGACAGGGCAGTGTGGTCCCCAGCCTGGGTTTAAGAGAGGGGACCCGGTAGGGGATCTGGGCATGCCAGCCAACCAGATTGGGAAAGACTGAAGATCTGCACCAACCTCCCCTTCGGCTCTTCCCTGGTGAAAGGCAAAGAAATCCTGCAAAATCTGAAAGCTTCAAAGCGCTATAGAAACCCAGTGTCTCATGGGATGCTTTAATCATGACCACAGCAAGGACAACAACTGGACTGGACAGGTGGCATTTCGAGAACTAAGCTTTTCATTCCATCTCTTGATACAGAGGTCACTGCATACCGAGGTGCGATTATGGCATGCTGCTATTTAGTGCCTGCTTCCCCCGGTGACCCCATGGGGACAGGGGCTAAGTCATTCTGATTCGCTGCCACATCACAGCACTTAGCATGATGCCTGGAAAGTAATAATAATGACAGGGAGGAAGAGGGAAAAGGGACGGTGGTTGTTTACCTGGACTGCACATTTGCCATCGGTCCATCAGAGTCTAAGCACTTTCTATGAACTAAACAATGATTTAGTCCTGACAACCATCCTGTGAGTTGGGTTTTAGAGCTACCATATTTTACAAATGAGGAAACTGAGGCACCATGAACTGCAGTGATAGACCGACTCAGCTACTAATGGTAGAGACGGGATTCTAACCCAGGCCCTGACTTCAATCTGTGCTCCTAACCACTGTGCCATGAGGCCTCTTGTAAAGAGCAGAGATTAGTCAGTCCTTGTGGAAAGATATGTATTGCAGAAACTCTGGGAGTAGTGGGGGATGTGGGTGGGGGGCATATTGGCATTCCCCAGGGAATTGTTTCAAATTACCCATCCTTCTCTTAGCCACTCATCCCACGTCTGGGTGAAAATCCTTGTCTTGGTCAACCACTTCTAGTGGTAGGAAGTATGTTTTTTCCTACCGAGGGAAAACATACTTGGGGGAAAAAGACTTTGGAAATTATTGCTCTAGACCAGTGAACCTCAATCCTGGCTGCAAATTAGACTAAACCAGGGAGCTTTTTTCCTCTCCATTTAAGTTATTTCCTTTAATTATTATTCTTTGGCACCGAACCTCTATAATATGGTCATATTATCCCCAATTATTGATTCTGTTTAATGGGACTTAGGTTTTAGAATGGAAAATCATTATATATATGGACATTATATGTGTGTGTATGTGTACACATATATGTATATATGTGTACATATATACACACATGTACATATATATTTATATATGCACACAATTTTGACATTTTTTAACTTCTAAGAGGTTGGAATAGTGACATAGGGAAATTAACAAAACCCTAGGGCATGAGAACCATTAGGAACATCAACATCAGGGATCTTTTAATCTATTGGTTTTTTAACTAAAGATAAACCAGGGAGCTTTCAAAAATAGTGATGCCATACCTACCTTAGATTGATTAAATGAAAATGATAATTGCTGGGGGGCGAGGGGCCTGGGCATTGGAATTTAAGAGCCACCAACTTAGTTCCAATATACAGTCTAGACTGAGAAGCACTGGTCCACTCTTCTCACCAAAAGAAAGGAAGGGGTTCTCCAGGCGCACCCCATTTCCTTTCTTTAGGGTAGAAGTACAGTTCCCTGAAGAGATATCAGGGGTGTTAGGTATTTAAAACTTAACTTAATTCAATAAATATTTCATGAGCACCTCCTCTGTGGAAAAGCCAAAGCAGCACAAATCACAACTTTTACCTTTAATGGCCATACAGCTTAATAATGGGGTAATAGGTGCGTATGTGACATAGCTGTCATATATAAGGAAATGCCACTAGAGGTGGGAAGGAGTAGGAGGTCTGGGAGGAAGAGCCGCCCTGATGGAAGGTGGAAGTCACCCTCTGGACAGCTAAGGAAAATGCCATCGAAGCACAGAGGAAGCAGGCATGGAAGAGCAGAGAAAGCAAAGATGGCATCTCTTAAATGTTTTTATTTTGAAATAAAGATTCACAGGCAGTTGTAAGAAACCAGGCAGAGAAGTCCCATATGCCCTTCACTCAGTTTTCCCCAATGTGACATCTTTCACAACTGTAGCACATACCACATCTCTCTTATTTCCGACAGAAGGCTCTAAGAATAAGCAGGTTTAAAAAAAAAAAAAAAAAGTTTAAAGTATCCTATCAGATCATTTAATTATGAGCACAGATCAACATCTGATTACAAACCTGCGGTGAAAGAGACCTTGCTTGACCTTGGCAGGAACGCTTTCTGGGAGAGGAGCGTGGCAACCTGTTCGACTGGATTCGGGTAGAAGGAGCCTGGCTGAGGAGACGTCGGGCCCTTGACTGACAGTCAGCCAGGCCCGTGGGCAGCTTCCCAGAAGAAGTCTTAATCTCATTAAAGTTTAATGTAAAACTGTTCGAACATTTTATCACAAATCTTCATTTTCTTCCTAGTAGGAGGTTGTGAATTACATCATGAAAAAGCTTCTGTCTCAAAGCAGGTTTGGGAGCATTTTTCTTGGTCATAAGCCAAGAGATGACATGCAGTGTTCAGGACCCACCTTGAGATCCGAAAGGACGTGATCTTAGACATGAGCCTCTGGGGAAGGCGGCCCAAGGAGAGACCCGTGAACGATGGATCAGCACATGGAAATTTTAGCTTCTGTGTGACATCAATGGTTTGATGTTTGTTATATATTATTTCCACATTAGACTGTGATTCCTCTATAATGCAAGCTAGAGAAGAGCAGGAATTTTTGTCTGTTATTTACACTGGTTTTTCCCTTGAGCATTCAAGCACCTAATAGGCATGCAATAAAAACTAGCTGAATAAATTAACTCCTAAACATTGAGATGACCGGGCATACTGCTGGCCCTATATTCGAGTCATGTTGGGGGTGGAACTGTTAAATCAGAACCACATTTCATGAACTAATATTTGAAGAGCACACGCATGAGTGTACTGATACGCACCAATTCCACAACTCTGAGAAAACATCCAGTCTCTTGGACAAGGACCTACACCTGGCCACGGTGTTGGACCCAGGAATCACACAAGAAACCCTTTTTTGTAATTATAATGATGAAGAAAAAAGCTAGTGGTTGTTGGGGCTTGGGGCATGATTACCAAGGGGCGGCAGGAGAGAGTTTTCCCGGCTATTCTGTATCCTGTTTACTATGGTGGTTAAACAAATCTATACATCTATTCAAATTCATAGAAGGCTATACAATAAGCCAGTTATTTTAAAAATTAAATATTTGCCATTAAATGCCTACTGCATGGATATCTTGTGGAGCCAGCCAACAAACCAATACTTCCTCCTCTTGGACCAGCCCATCACTATACACAGTTAGATTTCCAGGAATGCTACGTGAACTCCGATATTCCAGCCCCATTCCGCCCTTCAGAGTGACTGGCTATCAAGATGGACCAGTCAAGTCTCTATCCAGCATCTGAAATCGGGATTATAGCCACAAGTCAACCTCCAAGAGCGGCGGGGTGGGTAATAACACAACATGCGGTGGTGAGCCAGCCGTGTGCTACGAAGTTGAGGCAGAAGCTGTCCTGTGCTTTTACAATAGATCCTTGTTTGTGTTTATACTTCATCAAATTCAAGGAACCCTGTTTCTAAGATCATAAACTTTAAATTAATCTACGTGCCATGAAACTAATACCAGCTCTACCACCCTCAACCCAAGGGAATCTGGGCAACTCAATCTCTCAGCGCTTCCGCGGCCTCATCCTTAAGGGAAGGGTAATGTCACCTTCCCAAGGGTTGCGAGGACTGAGCGAGTCCATGGACAGCTGCTGGAGCAAGGGCCTGACATATAAGAAGAATCCAGATTTTATCGCCGCTGCTGCTCTTCTTTCTTTCTCCTCCGTCTTCTTAGCACCAACACAGCTTTATGAGAATCTAAGTCCCCTATCGCATTTCAGAGCAGGAAGCAGCTATAATTGTCAATGTTTCGCAAGGTGAAAGGACACAGTGTGGGGAAGTATTTCACCCACTATGCGAATCCCAAGATCCATTAAAGAGTCTCTTGGAATGATTCTAATATAATGCAAAATTATAAAAATCAGCGGTTTTATTGTATTGTTTTAAATCCTGGTAAGATTTTCTATGAAATTATACTACCCAGTGCCAAAATGATATTCAAGACCACTCATCAAGTTTCTCCCTATTGTCTTTGTGGCTGAATTTAGTGGAGAGTTATAGGTGACATCTTACATCTGCATTGTAATTTAAAGTTTACAAAACACCCCCTTGGATTCTATTTCATTTTGATCTTTATGAAAGCCCTTTGGGGCAGGTATTACCATCGAAATTTTACAGATGAGAAAAGTAAAGCCCAGAAGAATCCAATGTCCTCTAGCTACTTAGCATCATAGCCCCAAGAATCAAGCTTCTTCACAAAGACAGTATTTACACCCACCACACAGCTGTGCTGATGAAGCCAAGCCTGGTGTGGATATTTTCCCACTTCTCAGATTCTACTACTAACTCATGTGTTCCAGACCCATATATTTAGTGCTCACAGAAGTGCAGTAAGGTAAGCAAACTATCTTCGTGGTGCAGATCCTGAAACCAGGTCTTCAGTAATTCAAGTTCAAGGTCGCCCTTTGAGTATGTAAACTAGTAAGGGTATAAACCTAGAGAGTCAATGCAATCATCTCCCAACTTTGAATCGAGTACTCGCCCCCATTATATGGCACTACCTTTCAGGATACTCGGTTCTTAACCCTGAAATGTCAAATTTTCAACCAGGGTTGGGCGGTGGAGACACACGTTCCTTATGGTCAGAAAGTTGTTAGATTTAGAAGAGAAACACACTTGCTTTTCCTAGTGGGCAGGGATAGAATGAAAGCTAAGGTCAATCAATTAATAGCGTGAAAATGTTATCCAAGAATTAGGTAGATCTATATATTCCAACATAGTACAAAACAGAGTGTTAAATGTGAGGGGGTGGAGGAAGCAAACTGTAAAACAGATTAGCTGTTTGCTTAAAATAAAAGGGGAAAGGGAGCAAAGCTACATAGGTAAATAATAAGTTGGGGTGTTTCTCTAGAAACTCCTAAAAGGAAAATAAGAGAATGTATGCTATTAACCTAAAAAATTTTAAAAATGGGTAAAATAAAATGGTAAAAAAAAAAAAAAAATCAGGGGTTAATTGAAAAGAAAACAAGAAGCATAAATGAATGAAACAAAAACACGGTGAATTATTTCAATATAAATACTTCAGTAATTAATATCAAGTGTAAATATACTCAATATGCCAATTCAAAAAGAGATTGTCAACTTGAACAAGAGAACCAACTATATTCTGCTTGTAAGAGACAGACCTTTAAATAAAGATATAGGAAGAGTGAAAGTAAAAGGATGGAAAAAATATGCCAGAGGTAGATCAAAGCCAGTGTCATTATAATAATATCAAAGCATACTTTACAGTAAATATTAGAGATACAGAAGAGCATTACATAATGATGAAAGGGTTATTCAACCAGAAAGGTAAGTTTACATGTACCTAATAACCTAGTCTCAAAACATATTTAAAAAACAACTAAACAAAGTCAGATCTTTCTCAGTAAATGGACAGAAAAACTAACAAAAACAGTATATAGACATTTTGAAAAACACTCTCAACCAATTTGACATTATTGGCATTTATAAATTACTATACCAAACATACTCAGGACACACATTTTGAAGTACACATGGGCAATTTATCAAAATAGATAAAAAAATCAAGTCTCAACAAAAATATACAGAATTCTCTGGCGACAATAAAGTTAAGCTAGAAATCTATAACAGAAAGGTAACTAGAAAATCCTCAAATGTTTGAAAATTAAGCAATATACTTGCTAAGTAACACATCAAATAAAAATCATAGAGGATATATATTGAAGTGGGTGATAATTAAAATAGGACATATCTAAATTTATGAAATAGAGCTTGTCCTAATCTGCTTGGATTGCCATAACAGAATACCAGACTTGATAGCTTAAGCAATAGAAATTTATTTTCTTACAGTCCTGGAGGCTAGAAGCACAAGAGCAAGGTTTCAGCCGACTGAGTTTCTGGTGAAAACTCCCCTCCTGGCTTGCAGACTGCCGCCTTCTCACTCCGCCCTCATTAGGTCTTTCTTTGTCGCATGTGAGCAGAGAAAGACAGGGAGCTCTGCTGTCCCTTCTTCTTTTATAAGGTTGGGGCCCCACCCTGATGACTTCATTTAACTTTAGTTACCTCCATAAAGGCCTTATCTCCAAATACAGTCAGTCACATTGGAGGTTGGTGCTTCAACATATGAAATTGGCGGGAACATAATTCAGTCCATAACATTCTATCCTGACCCCCTCAAATTCATGTCCTTTGTGCATGAAAATGCATTCATTCCATCCCAACAGTCCCAAAGGCCTTAATTCATTCCAGCCTCAATTCTACAACTTAAGCTGCAAAATCTCATCTCAATATCTAAATCAAGTGTGGGTAAGACTTGCACTATGATTCATCTTGAGACAAAATTATTCTCCAAAATTTCCCCCAAATTATCTACAGATTTAACACAATTCCAATTAAATTTCTGGCAGAATTGTTAGGTATATCAATAACTTGGTACTAAAATGTGAAAATGAAAAGGAACTAGAATAGCAAAAAACAAACTTGTAGGATATACACTATTAAATATCAAGATTCACTTGAAAGCTACAATCATTAACAAGACGTAGCCTTGTAGGATCATAAATAATCCAATGGAATAAAAACAGAGTTCGGAAACCTACCCACATATACGGTAACCTAATTTATAGGAACGATCAATGCTATAAGGAATAATTAATGCTACATCAACTTGACATCTACATGGAAAAACAAGCCTTTACTGCTACTTCACTCTATACACAAATTAATTCCAATAAATTGTAGACGTAAGTGTGAAAGAAAAACCAAAAATATATAGAAGAGAAAAAAAACAGGAGAGTATTTTTATGACCCTAGTTTTTAAAAAAGCACTAACCATGAAGGAAAAAAAATAAAGAAATGGATAAAATATATTTCATTAAAATTAAGAAATTCAGCTCAAAGAACATCATTTTATAAGGTAAGTTACATAGTGGAAGGTGAAAATGTGTTACCAAGGACTCATAATCAGATATGTAAAGAACTATAAATCAATGTAAATAAGAGACAGACAACCTAATTTTATAACAGGCAAATGAACTGAACAGGCCCTAAAAAGGATATCCAATGGCCAATAAGCTTAGGAAAAGGTGAACTACATTGTCATTTATCAGTGAAGGGCAACATAAAACAACAATGAGTGTTTCTGCCAGAATAACTAATATTAAAGTGACAATAACGGAGATCAGCAACGATGCACTCTCATGCACTGCTTTGGCAGGGTGAATGGCACACCGTTTTGGGGACCTGTCTGCCAGCATCTAGTCAACTTGACATGCCTACTGACTGACCAACTCCTGAATTCCACTCCCAGATACATTCCTAACAGAAATGAGGATATATGTTCATCAAAAGAGCTGTGCAAGAATATTTATAGAAGCATTATTTCCAACAGCCCCAACCTGGAGCCTACCCAATTATCCAGCAGTATAATAAATAAATAAACATAATGTGAGAGAGTCCTACGGTGGCATATGAATGAGCAAACTCCTGCTAGACACAAAATGATAGATGAACTCATAAACTATTGAACAAAAAAAACAAAAAAAGTCAGAACCAAAAAGGCACAATGGGGTGTGACTCTACTTATCAAAAATTCAAAAAAGGAAGCACCAATGGATGGTGGTCAAAGTCAGAAGCACGGGGATCTCTGAAGGACACGGTGACTGGGCAGGAACTCGGGGTCTTCCCGGCTTCTGGGTAATGTTCTACGTATTGATCGAGGCAGTGGGTCCACCTCTGACCGTTCACCAAGCAGGCCACTTAGGATTGCTGCACTTTCATGGATGGATGGGTTGCTTCAATAGAATGCTTTAAAAATAAAAGCAACGTAACCCCATTTTGTACACTAAAGCTAGTGAAAAAGAGGTATATGATCCATTTGTAATAATTTTAATCATTAATAACAACAAACACTTAACTAGCCTACTCTGTATGCCACACTCTTCTAAGTGCTGTAAATGTATTAACTTAGTACTAACAAGGGTCCTATTAAGTAGGTGGGATTATTATCCCCATTTTACAGATGAAGGAACTGAAATGGAGGGAGGGTAAGTAACTGGCCCCCAAAACCCAGAGTCAATGGGTGGCACGCTCTCTCCACCTCCACCCCCCACCCTCTCTCCTGCAGGTTATAATGATTTGGGAACAGTTTTAAATTCCCAAATGTCCTGGCTGCAGCTCTGACCAATAAAATTGGAATCTTCAGAATTGAATATAAACAATAGTATTTTTTAAAGAAAAACAGCCCCTTGATAAATGTATGTTTGATTAGTCTCTTTTTACAGATGTGGAAGCTAAAACTTGGAGAGGTGAGGTTATAACTAGTAAAAGGGGGTGGGGGTGAGTAGTCAAATCAGAATTTGAAGCCCAGTGTGTTGAGCCCTGGAATTTGAGTGCTATGCCACCTTTCAATGACCAGGAACGCATGACTCTCTTCCAGGTGCCCAAGCCTCCATCAATTCAAGGCACAGCCCATCAGCTTTGGGGGCAGAAGCAGAGGTGTGGCAGACATCTGGGCTCCTTTGGATCCTCACTCAGAAAACACCTGGAGGTAGGCAGTCAGCTTTTCCAAAGACAAATGCCAACGGTGGGGCTAAGGGAGTCAGGCAGATCTTTTACCAAAGGGCCTCTGCTCTAGTCTGACACCCACACTGAAGACCTCTAGAATTAGATCCTTCAACCTGTATGAAAGGTGCCCAAAGTAGGCTTCCCTTCACCCATCTCTCTCCAGAGTGATGAGTGGTTGGGACTCTACTGACACTCCAATTTGCCTAATATGTGAAGGCTGGATGCTATTCAAGTGGGCAAGGAAGGAATTTTCTAACCATAAAAATAGTGAATTCAAGTGGGCAAGGAAGGAATTTTCTAACCATAAAAATAGTGAAAACCATGTGATGTCGCTAAAGACATTCTGAAGAATGATTCTTTGGAAACTCCTATTACCAAAATCTCCGTATGGGAGGGATGAAAAGGACCAATGTTTGTAGACTTTATCAATTAAGAGCACTGTAATCACTGCTATAATCACCATCTCCAACCCAAGAAGAAATACATATGTGCAGTTTTGTTTTGTTTTGTTTTGTAAATATATTTTTATTGGTTTCAGAGAGAGGAAGAGAGAGGGAGAGAGAGAGAGAGAAACATCAGTGATGAGAGAGTCATTGATCGGCTGCCTCCTGCGTGCCCCCTGCTGGGGATCGCAACCCCAACATGTGCCCTGACTGGGACTCGAACCTCGACCTCCTGGATCATAGGTCAATGCTCAAAAGCTGAGCCATGCCAGCTGGGCTATATGCAGTTTTTTTAAACATATACAGTACTTAAAGCCCCAAATGGATTTTGAGTGTAAATTCAAGCAGAAAGAGCTGCAGGTGTCTCCCTGTGCCTTACCCAGTTACATTAGTGAGAAGCGGGGCAGGAAGGTAAAAAGTTCCCTGGGAGCATCCTTCTGCAGATCTACTTTATCCTAGCATCTGCTGCCCATCAACTTGACAGTCTCCCAAAAGGTCCGTTTTCTTAATATCTAAAATGAAATTCACAGCACCTTGTTACCAGCTTCCCTGAGTCACCCCCTGCATTGCAATTCAAATAAAATTAACTTAAGCCACACAGCACATGCTGTGGAAAAGCTCCGAGTTGATCCCCATCTCCGCAGAGATTCCTCAGATGCGGGGACAGGGTTGTCCCAATCACGTAACCGTTTCTAGCTCAGTGTCCCACATTCAGGTGAGATCACTCAGTGTGTGGATAAGCACGCTCTCTGCCCGTTTCTGCACAGCTACCAGATGCTGCTCTCTTCCCCGTCCCCTAACTCAGGCTGGAAGGGTGGCAGATGTTTACTGAAAGTTTGGGACAAGGAAGTGGATTTTACACTACAGCACAACCGAAAACACAGCGGGAAAACACCTCACTGTCTTAAAATCCCTCTCTCTCTGCTCGCCAGCAGTGTTCTCGTGGGGCACCCAGCTCAGCACCATTCTCCCTCCTTCCTCCTTCCAGCCTTTCCTCTGCTCCACGCGAGACGTTAAGTCACAAGTGACTGTCGATCTCTCAGGCAGGCCAGTTTTCAGTCTCTTGCTTTCACTGTCCTCTTCCCATCGATGTCTCGCCATCTCACCACCTTCCAAACCCCAATGGTCTATAAGAAGCTACTTTCCTAAACGGCAGTAGGTCCCTGAAAGAAAATCAGCTGCCAGGCTTAAAAGGATTCATTCTCACTCTGCTTCAATCAAATGATATGTTCCCTTCTACTTCTAAATTCAGCCAGTAGATGGTGCCTAATCTGTGCCAGTCACCAATTACTTGGGCTATAGTGAGTGGGTGAGCAGAACAAAGTTCCTAATGTCATCCAGCTCCCAAGAGGGGGCTCAAGAAATCCTTGTCTGGGAAAATACAGTAAAGTGTCCACATTAATGAATGAGTGAGGGGCATCATTTCCACCTCTGTAATTGGGATGCAGACTTTTATACATAATAATAATGATTCCTTCTCTTCCTCTCAGGATATCCCCCGAGGCCCTCTCCTTCCATAAATAGGGGAACCACAAGCTACAGAAGCAGTGTTCCTGTTCAACTCTAGTATGTTTTCCTCTGCAGAACATACTGACTGCTCTCCACAGAAAGTGGAAAGCTCATGGCTAATAGGCAACTCTAATTCTCCTGCTAGATTAACCAGCCAACTACCAGCTCTAATTATATCAGATAAGAAGGCTTCCACTGTATTTTTCCAAATAGAAAGAGTTTCTCCCCAAGTGGAACTCTAATGCGGGCTGTTGGAAAAAAGTAATTCCATTTTCTTCCTATCACATGCAGATGACTGGATGCTTCAGAAAGACTTTGCCAGGACAACATAAAATTCACTCTCTCCTTATTACAGAGAGTAATTCCAATCTTTATCTGCAGGAAGGAAACATAAGTGGTTGTATCCGTTATAGTCGTTACCTATTCCTGAGTAACCAAGTTCCCCATACTCAGTGATTTAAAACAGTACGCATTTCTTCTTGCCCATGAGTCTATGGGTCTGCAGGAAAGTTCTATTGATCAGGGAAATGCTTGGATAATCTCATCTTGTGTCTGTAGTCAGGTGGCAAAATCATCAGGAGCCAGCTGGTCAAGGGTAACATTACATGTCTTGTGGTTGGCTGGCTGTTGCCTGGAGAAAAGGGATTGACTGAGCCCTGTGAATCTCTACATCCATCAGGCTAGCTCGAAAGATTTCCAAGAGAAAAAGTAGAAGGCGCATAGGCCTAGTCTCAGTACTGACACACTGTCACTTCCACCACATTCCACTGGCCAAAGTAATTTATAGGGTGAGCCCAGACTTGAGGCAAAGAGAAACATGTTCCACCTATTTATGAAAGGAGCTATAAAGTCACATTACAAAGGTCTCGGAGGCAGGGAGGGATGAAAAATCAAAGCCATTATTGTAATCAGTGTAACAACACATTGATTGAGGTAGCATTAGTAACTAACTGTTTTTGTATGTCAAATCTACCTGGAAATTTTAGTACCTAGAAGAAAGTCAATGGGTGCTCTTCCATTTCAGACCTAGGAAATCATGACAGACACTGGCTCTCACCCAAAGAATCAAAACAAGTCACTTAAGCTATAGCAAAGAGCTGAACACTCGAGCGCGCGCGCACACACACACACACACACACACACACACACACTCCGTCTCAACAAACTAGAAAAAGAAAAGTAAGTAGAAAGGAGGAATCATAAAGAGCAAAAATTAACAAAGTAGATAATAGGAAAACAATATAGAAAGTAAATGACGTCACAAATTTGTTCTTTAAAACACTAATAAAATGGATAAATCCCTACCAAGACTGAAAGAAAAATAAGAGAAGATATAAATGATCGAGAAGAGGAATGCAAGGAGGAACATCACTACAGATCACACGGACATTAAGAGGATGGTAAGGGGAGTATTCTGAATATTTTTATGTCAGATTCTTTCAGAAAGACAAATTATTAAAACCAACATAAGGGGAAATTAAAAATCTAATATATACTCTCAAGTATTAAAAAAACTGAGTTTATAGTTTAAAAAAAAAAAGACTTTCGCACAAGGAAAACTTCAGGCCCAGATGGTGTCACCAGGGAATTGCACCAAACTTTTAAAAACCAAATTGTATCTGTTCCACACAATCCTTTCAGGAAACAGAGAATGAAATACTTTCCAGCTCACTTTAGCAGCCCCACAGAACCCTGATCTTGACACTTGACAAACATTATTATAGAAACGAAAATCACAGACCACAGTACCTCATGAAGAGATGCAAAAATCCTTAAAATCTTAGCAAAACAAATCTAGTAATATGTTTTTTATAAGTTAGTACATCATGATCAGGTAGGATTTATCCTAGGAATATAAGATTGATTTAACACTCAAAAAAATTACTGTCACATTGGTGAAAGAAAAGAGAAAAATCATATAATCATCCCAATAGATGCAGAAATTTGATGCTTTAAAAAAAAAAAGCTCAGCAAACTAGAAATAAGAAAAAATAAATAAAACAAATCTCTTACCATACTTAATGTTAATCCTCGAATCCTTGCATTAAACTTATCTCCATATCTCTTACCATATCTCTTACCATACTTAATGTTAATCCTCGAATCCTTGCATTAAACATTATACTGAAAATCATAACCAGTGCAATGAAAGTAAATAACATGTATAAATATTGGAAAAGAGAAAGAATTCTATTTACTTATAGACTACATTATCTGTGCAGTATATCCAAAGGAATCTACCAAACTGCTAGAACTGTTTAGTAAATATAACAAAGTCATAGCACACAAGATCGATATCCAAAAATTAACGTGTAAAAATAAATACAAAGTTGACATGATCCTATTAAAATTCCAGCAGGCTACTTATTACAAATACACAAGGTGATTCTAAAATTTACATGACAATACTACAGAGCTAAAATAACCAAAAGAACATTGAGAAAGATAAAGATGGAAAACTAACACTATTCAATTTCGAATCTTATTCTAAAGCTGCAGTAATCAAAACAGCTTGATGGTAAGATAGAAAACTAACCTAAGGGTGATGGCCATCAGGGAGCGGTTGCAGGAGGTGGGAGGCAGGGAAGGAACTGACTGGAAAGGAGCTGGAGCGTTTCTGGGACAATGGGGATCTGTGTCATTTTGAGAGGTGGTTACACTGGTGTATACAGTCCTCCAAACTCATTGGACTGAACGCTTTAGACTGTGCATTTTTATATGTTAATTACGTCTCAGTGAATACAATAAGATCCTTTACTCCAAATGCCTAGTTGAGGACCTATTCTGAATTAATAAAATGTTCCAAGTTTAGATTCTTCTTAACCCCAGAAGAACGCAGCATTTGAAAAATTAAGGGCTTGGGACACAATATGTAAGTCTGCACATCTGCAACTCAATGCTTCAACATGGTTGCTACCCAACAGAGCAGCAAGAGAGAGTCCTCGCAACTCCTGCGGGATTGGCTGGTCTCCCCTGATCACGGGGTGTACCCAACCGCCAGCACCTCCCCATCATGATTTGGTGGCCACATAGTCGCAACTACGCCACTGAGCTTGATGACGCTGGCTTTGAAGTCGGGCAGAGTTAGGTTCAAATTCTGCCTCAGAGATTGTCCTACTATAGCTTCACATTCTTCTTTCATTAATTCTGTGAGCCATACGTCTATTGGTGAGCTAGCGGGTATTTCTTCTCATTTAAACCTATTCAAGGGCCCTACTTGGGACCTCCTTATTTTAGGCCTATCTCTAAGGGTCACAAGATTTAGCATCAGTTCCGGTGACCCAGGCCACATCAAAATTATAAATGGATGCTTTACCCAGCCCCTCACACCCTCAGCCACCCCCAGCCCCTCTTTGGGAAACGGTAAACAAATAACAAGATGTGGCACCAGGTGACACAGACATTGCAAAGTGCAGCCAGAACGTAAAACATTTTTCTTGAACAAGACTGTCAAGGGGCAAATAGACATTTACTTATTTGGGGTTGCACGTGATGAGGCTGCCACTCTGCAGCCCTGGATTCTCATTTACCGTCCCTCAGGCATGCAATTGTCTGACAGGCTTGAAACACATGAATCTATTTCCAAAGACGGAGACAGACATCAAGCGCCGCCCCCAGCCCGAGTGTGTGGTAGAGAGCAAACAGCAAAGGAAGCCAGCTGCAGAGGGGGGATCCGTGGACAGCCGCTGCTGCATTTGTCTTAGAGTAGAAGCAGGCAAAATGCTCCTTTGATATTTGAAAACTTTCTAAATCCACCCCTGGAACTGATAAGCTACCCGGGACTTCCTCACCTAAGCCCCAGATGCCCATAGCTTTCCTCATTCCTAGACATAAATGTGGCCCTCTTCTCTTCCTATGAGGGAAAGAGAGACCTCCAGATTTAGTCACTCGTGCTACGAGGACCCCCAGATGGTTTGCTGAACCAAGAAGAATGAGGAGCGACAGCAGGATGGCAAGAAGTTCCTTAGATGGAGCCATGTGCTCATAATTCAATCACACGCTTTCCTCTGGGCAAGGCAGCAAGTGAAGACCATCCGGTGTGGGTCTTCCTGGACTTATAAAAATCGCAATACATCCAGACTAGAGGGTTGGTTGCCCCCTGTCCCCCCCCGCCCCCTCGCCCCCCCTCCCCCCGATATCCCAGCTGGAAGACAGCCAGGAACAAGGTTACACAGTCTCTTTGACAGAAATGGAGATTAGCAGGTGTTAAAGAGAGATTAGCAGCTAAATGAGTTTCTCTCTGGCATAATCAGGATTCACAAAGGAAGGGTTCTGGAGGGAAATTGGGCAGCTGCTGGCCCCCTTCCTCGGAGTAGAACTTTGCCTGCATCTGCAAGGCCTGTGCACACTCAGGAAGCCAAAGCGTAAGGAAGCCCATCGCTGGAATTTGTAGCAGGCCGGCGCTCAGACAGAACATGCGACTGAGATAAGATGGGGTCACAGAGCGTTTACTTTTGTTTAGGGGGCACTGCCCGGTGATGGGAGGGAGGAAGTTCCATTTGTGTACTTTTTCTCTGGATCCGGGTTCTGACTCTAGCCACAGCACGCCTGTGGTTGGTGCGGCACCTTCTTTCTGCACACCCTGTGGTTTGACCACTGGGCTGGAGGGCAGAGGGGAGAATATGCAGAGTCTCAGATAAAACAACACCGTCTTAGTCAGTTCGGGCTGCTATAACAAAAATACCCGACTGGGTATTTAATTACTGGATGGTTTAAACATCAAACCTTTATTTACTCATAGTTTCAAAGGCTAGAAATCTAAGATGAAGGTGCCGGTAGATCTGGTGCCTCGGGAGAGCCCCTTTCTTGGTTTGTGAACAGCCATCTTCTCCTTGTATCCTCATGTGGCTGAGAGGACGAGGTCATCTCCTTCAGGCCTCTACATAAAAGGGCACTAATCCTATTCATGAGGGCTCCACCTTCGCAACCTAATTACCTGCCAAAGGCTCCATCTCTAATACCATCACCTTGGGGGTCAGATTTCACCATATGAAATTGTGCATGAGGGAGGGGGAGAACACAAACAGTCAATTCAGAGCAAACACCAAGTTCATAGTCAACAGGCTTTTAGAGGGGAAAAAAGGGAATAGCTACTTACTAAGCACCTACTATGCACCAAGCATTTTACTAGGCCCTTCCATCACTTTATATTAACCCAAAGGAAGGTCAGCCCAAAAGACCTAGACCATATTAGATGATTTGGCATAAGAGAAACTAAAGACAGATTGAGTTCCCTGTTTCTTTCCTTCCCATGGTTTTGTATTTCCTTCTTAATGTTATTTTGAATTTGTTTGGGCTCAAATTATATTACACCCTTGTCATCTCCATTAGCTAAAATGTATTTATGGCTGATTATGCATGCAGAAAATAAATTAAATATCTGAATAACATTACCAGTAATTGGTGAAATTGCCTTATGTTTTCACATCCTTACAACAAAAAAGGCATCAACAAATGACCGGGGGGGGGAGAAAAAAAGATAATCCATTATAATTGTCCACATTACCATAGAGATAGGACAGACACAATTATGGGCAATTTCAGTGTCTAAAAATCAAGTGTGATGAAAATCATATTGAAGTTAACTGAAAAATAATTTAACTGTGGCTTCAAAACGACTGGTAGTCAGGAGAAAAGGAAATGGTCCTGCTCTGAAAACTGGGCCACTGACTTGGACGTTGACATGGGATCTCTTAAATTTCTACAAAGTAGAAACCATAGCTGAAGCGCTTATTTAGATTTGCTTCAGTGATCCTCCATGATAAGATTTCCCTTCAGAAACCACTGGTTTACAGGTGGAATATTTATGCTGATTTACGGAGAGATTCTAGTGTGTTTTAGTTTCTAAACACATAAATACCACCTCTCCCATAGCCTGAAATATTCTAGATCAGACTGCGGTCATCTGTCCTTAGGTTGCATATGCATTTTTTGAAAAGAATATAAATTTAAAATTTAATAACTACTATAGTATAGGGACTGAGCAATTGAGAATGATGCCAGCCATTGCATTAGAGCAGGGTCCTGGGACCCCGTTTGTGCACGAGGAAGCTCCAGTAACTGGGGTGCACAGAGAAGCTCCTATATATCAGCCAATACGGGAAGTCTTTTGACATTTTATAACAACGGGGCCACCATGCCACCATGTCTGGCACTACACAGACACACAGATGAAAGACCCAGGTCTGGCCTCTCACTTTGCCTCTATTTTTCCAGGTGGCTTCTTTCAGGATCTTGCCAAATGGACAGCCCAGGAAACTGTGTCCCTGCAGGTTTCTGGCAGGTGATATGGCAGCCCAAACCTAAGACCATTTCTACAAGGACACACCTTCCCTTTCAGCACTGATACCTTGAACACCATGGTCCTACCTGCAGGACACAGCAGTGGGACTCAAGCACAGTTAGCACCGTTTTGACTTTTCAGCTCAAAAATGTGCAGAATTTAAAACAGAGAGGAAGGCTCCAAATCCACCAAAGAGAATCTAAAGAAGGTAAATCAACAGAGAGGTGGGGCAGGGCCTGTATCTTGGGAAAAACAGAACCTTTTCATTTTCACTGTCAGAGTGAACTTATAAAGTGCAGATCCAATCATGTGAGGCCATTCCTCAAACTCCTCTGTCACCAGCCCTTTAGTACGGCACACAAGGGACATGCCTCACTTTGGTTCCTGCTGCCTGCACCCCATAGCCAAGAAATATTGAACCAAAATACCATGTCCTTTTATACCCCCCACTTCGACTCCATTGCAAGCCATGTCTTCAGCTTGGAATTGTTTGCTAGAAAATGACCTTGCTACGGTCATTCAAGTATTCTGAGTAACAAAGTTTGGTCACAATAATTTTTGTTGAATAGTTAATTCAATATTATCAGGCAGCTTCAGATTATCAAAAATGGTGGTCAGGCTGTCACAGATCTTTGGGGGAATTAAAGATATATTCAATGTATTATGAGATCACAGGATCAAAACTGAGCAGAGCTTAAAAATAAAAAGACTAACCATATCGAGGTAGAGTGTTGAGCATGAGGAGGAATCCAAACTTTCATACATTGCTGATGGGAATGTAAAATCGTACAACCACACGGAAAACAATTCGGTGACTTCTTAAAAGTTAACACACACACACACACCCCCAAATAGCTATGGCAATCCTGAGAAGGAAGAACAAAGCTGGAGTGATCCAATACCAGATATCAAGTTATACTACAAAGCTCCTGTAATCAAAACAGCCTGGTACTGGCACAAAAACAGACATATCGATCACTGGAACAGAACAGAGAACTCAGAAATTGACCCACGCCATTATGGTCAATTAATATTCGATAAAGGAGGCAAGAACATACAATGGAGTAAAGACAGTCTTTTCAATAAATGGTGTTGGAAAAATTGGACAGATACATGCAAAAAAAAAATGAAACTAGGCCACCAACTTACATCGTACACTAAAGTAAATTCAAAATGGATAAAAAGACTTAAATGTAACACATGAAACCATAAAAATATAGAGGAAAACATAGGCAGCAAAATCTCAGACATCTCTTGTAGCAATATGTTTGCTGATACATCTCCTAGGGCAAGAGAAACTAAGGAGAAAATAAACAAATGGGACTGCATCAAAATAAAAAGCTTCTGCACAGCAAAGGAAACCATCAACAAAGCAAAAAGGGAGCCCACTGTATGGGAGAACATATTTGCCAATGACACATCTGATAAAGGGTTATTAAGCAAAATATATAAGGAAGTCATACAACTTAACATAAGGAAGATAAACAATCCAATTAAAAAATGGGCAAAGGGCCTAAATAGACACTTCTCCAAAGAGGACATACAAATGGCTAAGAGACATATGAAAAAACGCTCAACGTTGCTAATCATCAGAGAGATGCAAATTAAAACCACAATGAGGTGTCACTTCACACCTGTCAGAATGGCTCCATCAACAAGTCAAAGACCCTCAAGTGCTGGCGAGGGTGTGGAGAAAGGGGAACCCTAGAACACCGCTGGTGGGAATGCAGACTGGGGCAGCCACTGTGGAAAGCAGTATGGAGTTTCCTCAAAAGATTAAAAATTGACCTGCCATTTGACCCAGTGATCCCACTTCTACGAATATATCCTAAGGAACCCGAAACACCAATCAGAAAGAACTTATGCACCCAATGTTCATAGCAGCCCAATAGCTAAGATCTGGAAACAGCCCAAGTGCCCATCAGTAGATGAGTGGATGAAAAAGCTGTGGAACATTTACACCATGGAGTACTACACGCAGCTGTAAAGAGGAAGGACCTTTTAGCCTTTGGCACAGCATGGAGGGAACTAGAAAGTATTATGCTAAGTGAAATAAGCCAGTTAGAGAAAGACAAGTACCACATGAGCTCACTTATATGTGGAATATAATAAACAAACTGATGGACAAAGTGGATCCAGAGACATAAAAGCATGGAACAGACTGAGGGATCTCAGAGGGAAGGTGGGGAGGGGGAAGGAGGTGGGGAGAGACTAATCAAAGAACTTAAATGTTTATAAGCATAACCCATGGACACAGACATTGGTTTGGGGAAAGTGTGGAAGTTGGATGGATGTGGGGTGGAGGGGATCAGTGGGGATAAAAAGGGGACATCTGTAATATTCTCAACAATAAAGATAAAGAAACTTTAAAAAAAAAAAAAAAAGAAAGAAAACTAGTAAAGAAAAAATAAAGAAAGAAAGAAAATAAAGAAAAAAGTATTTAAATTAAAAAAAATCTGTTTGGGTTATTGAAAAAACAAACAAACAAACAAAAAAGTTAAACCTATCCTCCTATATGATCCACCCATTCTGGTCCTAAGTATTTATCCAAGAGAAATGAAAGTGTATGTTCACTGTATGTTCATGTAGACTTTTTACACAAATGTTATTAGAAGCTTTATTTGCAATAACCCCAAACTGGAACAACCAGAGGTACTTAAACAAGTAAAAAGATTAACAAATTGTGGTACATCTATTCAGGGGTTGGCAAAAGTAGGTTTACAGTTGTGAGTGCGGGAAACATTTTATTCTTGTATTATTACTTATTAATTATTGCATTATTTTCTGTATGAACAACTGTAAACCTACTTTTGCCCACTCCTGTACTATAGAACACTACTCAGCAACAAAAAGCAAAGAATTATTCACACACACAACAACAGGGTGAATCTCAGAACAATGATGCAAAGTGAAAGTCACCAGCCAAGAAAAGAGTACATATCGTTTGATTTCATCTATAGAAAATTCTAGGAAATGCAAAGTAATCTATAGTGACAGAAAGCAGATCAGGGCCTCCAGAGAGATCGAAAGAGGAGGGGTAGGAAAAAGAGACTAAAAGGGGCATGAGGAAATTTTGGGGGGTGATGGATATAGTCACTATTTTTATTGTGATGATGGTTTTATAGGTGTAGAGATAGGCCAAGGCTCATAAAATTTTATGCTTTAAATATGTACAGTCTATTATATGTCAATTATACCTCAATAAAGCAATAAAAATTTAAAATTGAGCATATGCTTTATGAGAAAACAATCACTGTGGCCTGGGGAAATTACAATTAGATATTAGGGAGTAAAATGGGAATACAATTTTAGAAAGGTAGGTTTGAGATTGAGAATAGTAACCCTCTAAGAAGGCAAAACGTAAAGAAAAATATAATAAAAAATAAACTGGCCTCAGAGGTAGTGAGTTCCCAGGCCCTGGAAATATTAATTTGCTGACCATTAAATAGCCCTAAAAATGGATTTTTGCCCTGATGGGGCAGTTATTATCCAAGATTCTGTTGAAAACTTGGAATTCACCAGTCCACTGAGACAACACTGGCCGGGTATATCTGCTGGTTACTGATGCTCATGAAAGCAACCATTAGGAATTTTCCAAAAGAATAAAAGAAGTGAAAATAACTCAAAGGCCTAAGACTTCAAAGAAGAGTTGAAAGGAGTCAGTTTTTCAGATACAGGAATTACAAGTGAGTACAAAGAGAATCCAGAATTATGGAATTTTGGGGTGGAGGTGGCTGGGTGTCGGGCAGTTTGGGTTTGAAAATATTTGGGGGGGTCTAGAAAACCCATGGTGTTGGTGTAAGAAACTAGGAACCGGAGGTCTCCGCAGGACTGGGGGGGCCGGGGTCTAGGAGTGTTTCATGACAGATGCTGTTGGATTTGATCTGGAATAATCTTTGAAAGAGCAAAATACATCTCCGTGTTCAAAAACTTCCAATAGCACTCCGTTGTACTTGGAATGCCATTAAGATTGTTGACCAGGTTACATGGGTGTTGTGAAGTAAAAATAGCAAGTTGCAGAGACAGGTACAACGACAAAGGGGTGGCACTGAGAACAAAGGCATATAAAGCCCCTTCGTATGTAAATGTATTCTACAGGAGCGTTTCCACAAGGGTGCCGCTCTCGATGACGACACTAAATTAAAACTTCTCCAAAGCTTGTCCTGGGCCCCCAGCGAGCCCCACTCTGACGTACGGCACTGCTCTGAGGGGGAGGCCGGGACAACGGCTGGACGCGGAGGGGACCCAGTGAGGAGCAGCCACCTGGTGAAGCCATCACCTGGATGAAGCAATTACGTGATCGAGTGAGTGAACAGCAACAAGACGCCCAATTACGTGATCGAGTGAGTGAACAGCAACAAGACGCCCAACGATGACAAGTGACTTGGGCCAGGGAGAAGGCAGGCAGTGTGCTCACCCCGGCCGTCAGGCGCAGGCCTCTCCTTACCCCACACTCCCCCCTTGGCTCGCAGAGGAGGAGACAGCGTATGTCTGTGTGAGGGAGGTTACCAACCCCCTCTCCACTCCTTAGGCCCCCCAAAGAACGGGGGAGGGGACGGACACAATTGGCCAGAATACAATGCCCACTAGATCAGGGTTTAGGACAGGGCAGGGGCGGGTGCCCCAGAGGTGCGCTGCTGTTCATCGCTTTCTCTTTGAACACAGCCCTCTGCTTCTACCTTCTGTGTCCTAGAGGCCTATGGGCCTCATCCCTGCAGGGGGGTGTGACTCAAGTTAAACCTGATCGACAGGGCAACTGTCTCCAATTCCAAGGAGGAAGAGTGCGAGGCTCTACTCAGCCTCGGGCCATGCTCTTATTCAAGGTTTAAGGAAGACTCTGCTTTGGGTGCATTTAAGGGAGGTTGAACAAACAGAACCAGGAGCTTTGTGTGGGAACCCATCAATCAAAATAGGAGGGGAGGGAAGGGGAAGGGAGGGGACGGGAGGGCACGGGAGGGGAGGGAAGGGGCTGGTAGGATATGACCACCATAAAGTCTTAAGTAGTGAGAAAAACCAGTGGGGTTAAACAAAGGAAGTAGTAAATTAGTCTATGCATATACAGTGGTGCCTCGGTTTTCCAATATCTCCATTGGTGAACATTTCAGTTTACCAGTGCCGTAAACCCAGAACAAAATGCTTCGGTTTTCTAACATGCCTTGGAAGTCGAACCTGATACACGGCTTCCGCTAAGGGCAAGATCCTGAGGCCTAGCTGTCGTCTGTTGATCCCTCGGTTTTCCAACGTTTCAGAGCTCGAACGGTCTTCCGGAGCAGATTACATTCAAAAACCGACGGACCACTGTACATTCGCCTTAGACACACTTCTACCTCCTGCCACCCCCACCACTATGAGGCACTTACTCTTACCTGCATTTCATATATGATTAAGTGGAGACACAGAGTGCTGTGGACTGATTGTACCCCCCGCCCCATTCTTAAGTTGAAACCTAATCCCAATGCTATGGTATTTGGAGGTGGGGCCTTTGGGAGGTGATTAGTTCATAAGGGTGAAGCCTTATGAATGGGATCAGTGCCCTTAAATAAGGACCCCAGAGAGCTCCCTATCCCCTTCCACCACGTAAGGACACAGAGAGAAGATGCAGTCTATTAATCAGGAAGCGGGTCTGCACCAGACACGGAATCTACCTGATCTTGACCTTCTAAGCCTCCAGAACTGTGAGAAATAATGTCTATTGTTAATAAGCTACCCAGTCAGTGGATTTTATTATAGCAGCCTGAATGGACAAAGACATGGAGAGTTAAAATAACTAGTACCAGAGCTATTTCTCTAGTTCCAGAGAGCTCTTAATCACTGTACGATTCTACCTCTTTAAATACATGAAGAAATATTATAATATTATTGTTGTTATTATTATTATAGTCTGAAAAAGAAAAACACTAAACCAAGTATGCCCAGCAGCACCTCTAAGCCAAAAATAGTCAGGAAAGCACAGAGACAGCAGGGTGCAGTAGTGGGCAGAGCTCAGAGCCTGGTCCCAGGAGACCTGGGTTCAAGCCTCAGTTTTACCACAAAACTTCAGCCCCTTCACCTAGGAAACTCAGTGTCCTAGAAAGGCTCAGGCAAAATAATACACATGAAAGCATTTTATACACGCAACACTAGGTCTGAATAACCATATATACTCAATATACTGATAGCTTCCATTGTCACAAATCAACTTTGAGTTGTCCCAATGGTTCTCCACCTAGGATAATTTTGTCTCCCAGGGGACAATGGACAATGTCTGAAGACATTTTTTGTTGTCACAACTTGGGGGTGAGGGTGCTACGGATATCTAATAGGTAGAGGCCAGGCATGCTGCTAAACATCCTATAATGCTCAAGACAGACACCTAAACAAAGAATTGTCCAGCCCAAACATATCAATAGTGCCAAGGATGAGAAATACTGGTTTGGAATGAATGCACATGTTCTAACAATTTAGGAACAGATTTGATACTCAGTACACATTGGCCAAGCATCTGTATAGGAAAACAAAGAAACAATCAGGTCTTACAACGTGGTTCATCAGAGAGAGCAACGCCAGAATAAGTGAACAGGCATAAGCGCACCGAGATGGTGAAGGGGAATGCTACATCCTTGCTGCTCAAAGTGTGGTCCGTGGACCGGCTTCACCCTCACCTGGGCACCTGTCAGAAAGAGAAAACCCCAGACTCTACCCCAGGTCTACTGAATCAGAATCTGGATTTTAACAAGATCCCCAAGAGATTCATAGGCAAGTTCAAGTTTTAAAAACATTGTCTTAGAGTCTACACTTGATGGCGGCATAATTTCCAAGAGTGGTCCCAGGTTTCACTGGCTAGTGCAGAAATAGGTTTCTTTAGGCCAGACCAGCTGAAGCGTCGCTCTTGGCCATGGCCCAGCTCTGCCCACAGGTGGCATTTCCACCTGGATACTCTCCACTTGGACAGCAGAGAGTGGGTCCCCCAGGCATGTTAGCAGAGCTTTCTCTCGCTTCGTTCACAAAGTAGAATGCTGAATATAATGAAATATGGCACATCATCAATACCCCCTACGCAGAAACTGCACAGAATGCCACAGCTCAAAGGCTCTTTGAAGAGGAAAAGAAAATTCTATTGCAACTTTTATTTCCAGTTTGATTGCTTCATTGCCTCTTGCCCTCCAGGTGAAGGGGCAGCCAAAAAAACGCATTCTGTGTGACACCAGGAGGCTGGGTAGTGTTCTTAGTGCTGTGTCTTGTTGCATCAGGAGGGGAAAGAGGCGCTTTGGCATCAGCCCCAACGCCAAGCATCCCCTCAGTCATGGTTACCCTTTCCCCCCTTCAAAGACTAACATGATCCTGCTCAAAATCATGGCACCATTCAAAGTGTTGGACACACAATCACTCATACAATACCTACGGGGTTATTACATGCCCCGTGAGACGAGGTAAGAATCCTCATTTCATAAATGAAGAACTTAAGCCCAGAGAAGTCAAGTGACTTTCCCAAGGTCAGATATCTAGGAAGCGGCAAAGCTGAGATTTGAACCCATTATGTATCTGGCTTCAGAGCTGGTGCTCTTAACCCCTCCCCTGTACCGTTCACACCTAAGTACATAGTAGAGACTCCGCAAGGATTTTATGAGAATCAACAAGATGGACTTTCTGCCCTGACGGAATATCCAGCCTGGTAAAGGGAGACAGATAAACAGATACAGCACAGCATTTCAGACACTTAGAGCAAAAGGTACTGGGGCTTTTGTCGTCGTTTTCTGTTTAGCACCATCACATCTCTCTATTCTCTGCCCTTATGCTAATTTGACTCGACGTTTTGGAATGAAGAAAAATGTTAAAAGATATCAGTTAGCTTCTAGGTGGCCATTAAATAATGTTGGGATGAATAAATACATAAAGTGATTCCTGAGTGAATGCGGTCCTATGATGAGATTTTGAGGAAGGCACTATGAATAACAGCAGGCTCTTAGAGCAAGCATCTGCGTTTTCCCCATCTGCCATTATCACCCAAGCCTCATCCTTACTTGTGGAGTGAGCCTTTCCCCACCCCAACCATGTGGCTCCCACTGGAGCTGCGGTGGCTCTGCATTGTAGCATCCCAGCTGACTGGCCGGGGTGAGCTCCCCATTTTAGTTGGGTCAATGAGTTCCCTTCTTCAGGAATGTTGGAACCAGAAGAAAGAAAATCAGGGCAATCTCTCTAGATAAAACTGTGCCAATGAAAAAAGTGGAATCCTTTGGCATCCACACTTTCAACCCCAGGGAGGAGGCTTGTCTGCGATAAGAGTGCTGCATGAAGCTTTGTGCAGCCAGGAGCCAACAGGGAGAGATGGAGGAGTCTGTGTCCAGAAACGTAACGTCTCTGCACTTTCATTTCCTCTTTTGTAGAATAAGGGGACTGAATTACATCCTAAAAGGCTGTGGTCGCACCACTGTTGGAGGAAGAAGGGGCTCCAGCCAGACAACGGTGGAGCAATGGGGAAAGCTGCCCACCCCCTACATTCACACTCACAGCCCCCAGCACCAGGAAGCAACACCAGATGAGAGAACCCAGTTCCCTTTGCTCTTGAATTCCATTAAACAGCCTTCTGATTCCTGACCACGGCTGAGATGGAGAAAGGGTTGCCCTGATGGGCCGTCTGATCAGGTAAGTCTCTATGTCAGGTGAGTCTCATGTTTCTATGAATAAAAAGGTGTTTTAAATATACACAGTTGGCTTCCTGTGTCTTTGGATGCCACGAGCCATTGCTCAGGGTCTGCTCACCAGGATGGGCTCAGCATCTGAATTCTGCTCCTGTAGGGCTGAACGATTATGCTTTCTTGGCTTTCACCAAGCATCTGGCCTAAACTAGGGGTTCCCCATGCCCATCACCAGGCTACACATCTCCTCCATGAAGAAGCACAGTGGCATCAGTAAGTTCCAAACACAGTATGGTCAATGGAAACAGCCCTTAAAATTCTCTAGACCTGTGGTTTTCACATTTTTCTTGGAGGCTACCCAGGGAGGTTAAATAAGATGGCCCTTCTACCCGCTTCCACCACTGCAACTCTGGCGTGCTTTAAATATTTGGGTTTGGCATGTATTAGTCAGGGTTCTCCAGAGAAACAGACCAATAGGAGATAGATGACTGGATGGATGATAGATAGATGGATAGATAGATAGATAGATGATAGATAGATAGATAGATAGATAGATAGATAGATAGATAGATAGATAGAGATAGATAGAATGATAGATGATGATAGATGATAGATAGATGATGATGATGATAGATAGATAGATAGATAGATAGATAGATAGATAGATAGATAAATAGATAGATGATAGATAGATAGATGATAGATAGATAGATAGATAGATAGATAGATAGATAGATAGATAGATGATAGATAGATAGATAGATAGATAGATAGATAGATAGATAGATAGATATAGATAGATAGATAGAATGATAGATGATGATAGATGATAGATGATGATAGATAGATAGATAGATGATAGATAGATAGATAGATAGATAGATAGATGATAGATAGATGATAGATGATAGATAGATAGATAGATAGAGAGATAGAGAGATAGAGAGATGATAGATAGATAGATAGATAGATAGATAGATAGATAGATAGATAGATAGATAGATAGATGATAGATAGATAGATAGATAGATAGATGATAGATAGATAGATAGATAGATAGATAGATAGATAGATAGATAGATAGATAGATAGATATGGAGAATTTATTATAGCAATGGAAGTCCAAATATTTGCTATCTGTGATCTGCAGAAGGAAGAAAGCCATTGGTATATTTTAATTCGGGTCCAAAGGCTTGAGATCAGGGGAGCCGATGGTGCAAATCCCCACCAGAGTCTGAAGGCCAAGACCAGGAGTACCGATGTCTGAGGGCAGGAGAAGATGGATGTCCCAGCTCAAGCAGGGAGAGTGAATTCACCCTTCTCAGCCTTTTTCTTATATTCAGGCCCCCAGTGGGTTGGATGATGCCCACCTGCACTGATGAGGACCATCTTCTTCAGCCTGTCTGCCAATTCAAATGCTAATCTCTTCGGGAAGCACCGTCACAGACACGCCCAGAAGCAGCGCTATACCAGCTGTGTGGGCATCCCTTAGCCCAGTCAGGCTGACACATAAACCAACCATCACATAGCATGTGATGCCTTCTAACGTTTTCTATTTCATTTAAAAATTTTAAAAGGCAACCATTGCCTCGTTAAATTAATCTCATGATCTCCTAATGCATCCCAAACCGAAGTTTGAAAAATGGTACTACAACATGCCTACAAAGTTCCTTCCTTGCATTCACTATGTCAAAGGTCACAAACTGGCTCCTACAAGACAGCAAGGGACAGATTCAGTTTGAGCCCTGCATCGTTGGCTAGCATGATGTTTAAAAACCACACCTTGCCCAGCCGGGCGTGGCTCAGCGGTTGAGCATCGACCTAGGATCCAGGCGATTGAGGTTCAATTCCCGGTCAGGGCACATGCCCAGGTTGCGGGCTTGATCCCCAGTGTGGGGTGTGCAGGAGGCAGCCAATCAATGAATCTCATCAGTGATGTTTCTATCTCTCAGTCCCTCTCCTTTCCTCTCTCTGAAATCAATAAAGATATATTTTAAAAAAATAAATAAAAATAAAATAAATAAATAAAAAACACACCTCATTTTCCAAAATTTTAAATGGAGACATGTACATTCCAGAACTAGCCTTTCTTGGGGGGGTGAGAGGAGGTATGAAATAAACAGAAGGTCATGCAACTTGGGCCTATATTCCCACATAACTACAAGTGGCTGGAGCTGTGTAACAGCCACTGAGTCAGAGCATTCTCCTGCCAATTCACCAAGGTCTTTTTGTTTATGACAATTCCACTAATATGGAAAAAGGTGTCTGAGTCTGCTCCCTCCACTCTAGGCCTTTCCCAAAATATGTCTCAATGGGGAGCAATTCCAACACCACCGGGCTCACCCTGAAGTTGCCAAGCCCTTCCACGTGTCAAGCCTCCCTCTGCAATCCCTCTCACCATGCTTTCTGCAAGCACAGCCAGTGTTCCTTTTGATAAATACCCTTTGCTAAGATGCAGGTCAGTGTAATTTTCTAAAAGGTTAGGAGGAGTGACTGCTCAGAGAGGGCTCGCTTATTATTTCAAATGCCACCCGTCCTGTTTTCTAACATTTGCTGAGTTATTTACAACTTGATTCCTGCCACACCTGCCACAGTGTCCGACTTACTTCCAACTCCCCCTCCCATTGTCATCTTTCCAGCCCTGACATGGGAGCTGGTGGTCACAGGGCCTTGCCTCCAGGAGCCAGGGTGGTATCGAACCTAAGATAGGGAAACCGCTACAATGCGTAATTTTTGTGCCAAGTCATGCTTAAAAGTCATCAGTAAAATTCACCTATTTTGAGGCATGCAGAGTTATTGATTGTGTCCATGTAGCTGCAAATGTTATAGTCCATTTTCAATTTGCTCAGCTAGATTAAAAAAATAATACTAATGTCTTAAACTAGCAAGCCTCAAAAACACTTAATTTCTTTTTTAAACTATGTGGGGCATTTGTTTGTCAGTAATTTCAGTTAAAGAAACTATTGGACAAATATTCATCACACAAGCCTGCTAAAGTTATAATAAAATAATTTTAAAAATAAACATTAAGATCTGTTATCTCTTCAGTGTCTACCATGTGCCAAGCAGATCCACAGTATTCAGCTCTTTGCTATGTAGGTAAGTAGATATATAGACAGATAGACAGATGATAGATGATAGATAGATAGATAGATAGATAGATAGATAGATAGATAGATAGATAGATAGATAGATGATAGATAGATAGATAATTAGACAGACAGACAGATAGGAGTTAACCTACAACATCTCCACAAGTTAGATATCAGAGAAGTATTTTCTCTTTACAAATAAGAAAGCCAAGACTCAGAGAGCTTCAATGATTTTCCCATGGACACCCAATCATTATCAAAGCCAGGGATGAATTTCAGGACTGAATGAACTTCCTACCCCACCCACTGCATCTCAATTATAATTATACCAAGAAGCATCTCCATGCAGCCAGCATCTGTGTCCATATGCACATCAAAACACCAAGATTACTCAATAAGACAACAGAAAATTCCCAGTTGTCATGGACTTCCTTTAGGACTGAAATGGAAATTCTGGAGCTAGAGTGGACCCAGCTTCCTTCATCCCACGGGACCCAGGAGATCTTGGTCTCCCAGCCTAGAGTCCTTGAACACCTTGACACTGGGATCAGACTAATTGAGGCTAGAATCTGGCCTCCCTCGTTTATTAGCTGTGGCACCTTGGATAAGTCATTTCATCTCTCTGAACCTCAGTTCCCTCATCTGAAAGGAATGGGGACACTAATAATACCCACTTCCTAGGGTAATGATGGGAGAAGAGGGAGGTGCTGTGTGTAAAACACATAACCCTGTGGCTGGAGCTTGATCAATAAACGTTAGATACTGTCCTAACTAGTCACCCAAAGGCTGCTGCCTGAGCAGCTATTGGAGCCATGACTGAGAATCGGTAAGAAGGGCACATGAGCATATGACTGCTTCACTACTGGGACAAAACGACCACCGTCACCCCCCCGCCCCATGTACACCCTCTTACCCATCCAGCACCGCAGTGTCACCTCACCTCCTCCTCGGTTAGGTTTTGAGAAGTAGGCAACTGAGAGGCAGCCTTGGTCAGTCTGCAGATTTCGCCCAAGGAAGCCCCAGGCCGCGTGTGTCCCGGGCTTGTCCTCTCTCCCCGCAGGCCCCTTCCTCGCTTTCTCCTCCGGGATAACCAGGTTGCGTCTGACCCGTGAGCTCCCACATCTGTCCCACGCTATCCGCTTCTCCTTCCTGGCTCAGCAGCAAGTGTGGGCTGGAAGGAAGGACCTAGCGCTGCCGTCTCACCCCATACCCCTCCCCAAACCCCGTACCCCGTACCCCATACCCCATACCCCGTACCCCGTACCCCATACCCCGTACCCCGTACCCCTCCCCATACCCCATGCCTCTCCCCAAACCCCATACCCCGTACCCCATACCCCGTACCCCGTACCCCGCACCCCATACCCCTCCCCATACCCCGTACCCCGTACCCCATACCCCTCCCCATACCCCGTACCCCGTACCCCATACCCCTCCCCATACCCCGTACCCCGTACCCCATACCCCTCCCCATACCCCGTACCCCGTACCCCATACCCCTCCCCATACCCCGTACCCCGTACCCCATACCCCTCCCCATACCCCGTACCCCGTACCCCATACCCCTCCCCATACCCCGTACCCCGTACCCCGTACCCCATACCCCGTACCCCGCACCCCGTACCCCATACCCCTCCCCATACCCCGTACCCCGCACCCCGTACCCCATACCCCGTACCCCGCACCCCGCACCCCGTACCCCGTACCCCATACCCCATACCCCTCCCCATACCCCGTACCCCATACCCCATACCCCGCACCCCGTACCCCATACCCCGTACCCCGTACCCCGTACCCCATACCCCTCCCCATACCCCATACCCCTCCCCATACCCCTCCCCATACCCCGCACCCCGCACCCCGCACCCCGCACCGCCTGTGCATCAGGTCTGTATCAGTTTCCAGGCGCTGCCCTAACAAGGCACTAGCCTGGAGGCTTAAAGCCACGGACCCGTGCTCTCTCACCGCTCTGAAGGCCTCAGGTCTGAAATCAGCCTTGGCGGGGCCCACGCCCCTTTCGAAGCCCCTTAGAAACCACTTCCTCCCCCTCCCAGCTCTGGCGGGCCTGGGCCTTCCTTGGCTTGTGGCAGCACAACTGCCCGGCCTTGGCCTCTGTCTCCTCTTTCCCCTGTGCCCTTTCCTCTTCTATCCCTTAAAGACCGTGTCATTGGAGTTAGGTCCCATCTTAATCCGGGACGATCCTATCTCAAGATCCTTAACTTGGTTACATCTCCACAGGCCGTTGTGTGTTTTTTTCAAATAAAGTCCCATTCGCAGACTCCAGGTGGACATGTCTTTGGAGGACCTCCAATTTAAGCCATTCCTTCATGCTGACGAGTCCTACGAAAGCCGCGGCACACCTTCCCGTCGCCTTCCAGCTCACCTCAGTCCTTTACCAAAACAATTCCAAGGCCTGGAGGAAAGCTCCCGTTTTATCACACAGCCAGGTCTCCCCACTGCGTTGCCCAGAGTGCACAGAAACCCGGCCCTGGCGGGGGAGGCTGTGGGAGTGATGGGGGGACGATACAGAGCTCCGGGAAGACGAAGGGGTTCCGGGGCTCCTCTCCAAGTCACTCAGCTCCCTGCAGGACAGGGTCACTGCGCGGGAGACACCGACCAGCCCACTGGCCACCCTCCCATGAGACAGTCTGAGGAACAGGCACACTTTAGCACTCCCCAAAACCTATTTCCATCATAGCATCAAGATTTAGGTTGTCAAGTAAATCTAGGAAGTGCTGAGTTAAATAAACTCTACACTGCAGAACTTTCTAGAGCTCTCAGTACAGTAAACTATGAGGTAAAGTAGAAATAACCTGAAGATTTCCCAAACTATGGCCCAGAGAGCCCCGTTACTTAGGAGGCATCTCGTAGCCGCCGTGTACTTCCAAATACACATGGGAGGTGCCGGTATAAATCATTCTATGTAATTAAGTAGCGATCAAGGCATTAGAGAAACACAAACTAAAACCACAGTGAGATACCACTTTTCCCCGGCCGGTGTGGCTCAGTTGGTTGAGAGTCGTCCCACGCACCAAGAGGGTGCGGGTTTGAGTCCCAGTCGGGTGCGTGCCCAGGTTGCAGGGCCGATCCCCGGGCGGGGGAGTGCAGGAGGCAGCCAATTGATGGTTCTCTCTCTCCCTCTCCCTTCCTCTCTCTCTCTCTAAAAATAAAAAATCAAAATAAATTTTAAAAAATATACCACTTCACACTCATTAGAATGACTATGAGCAAAAGACAGACAATAACAAGCAATGATGAGACCACAGATCAGTACGAACACTCATGTTTTTCTGGTGGCGATGTGAAATGGAAACAAGTTTAGCAGTTTCTTTAAAAGGTCAAATTTACCTAATAAATTCCAACAGTTTTACTATTAGGGAAAAAAATACCCCCACACATGAATGTTCATGGCATCATTATTTGGAATAGCCAAAACCTGGAAAAACCCAAAAGTTCATCAACTGATGGATGGATAGGTAAAATGTGGTAGAGCCATACAATAAATTATCATCCAGCAGTTAAAAGGAACAAAGTACTGACACATACACCATGGATGGACCTCAAACAGTATGCTGAGTGGAAGAAGCCAGTCACAAAAGACCACACATTGTATGATTTCATTTATATGAAATGCCCAAAAAGGGAAAATAGAGACAGAGAGTAGATTAGTGGTTGCCAGGGACTGGGGATGGGAGTAGGAATGAACTCTAAGTGGGCATGAGAAATTTTATTAAAGTGATGAAAAGGTTTTAAAACTGGAGTGCAGTGATGGTTGTATCACTCAGTAAACTTACTAAAAATAAATAAATCATTAAATAGTACACTTACAATAGGTGAATTTTATGGCATGTAAATTATACCTCAATAAAGTAGTTTTTTAAAAGTGCTGTCACTGATTAACGAAATAAAATGTTGTTAACCTAAAAAATGTCTCTGAGGCCATATGCATAGCCCTACGCTTACTCAAATGGAGGCGTTGAGCAAATTTTAGGGTAGAGATGAGTGAAGTGTCAGGTGCAAAGTTTTTCATCGCACTTGGGAAATTTGAGCAACTTGCATATAGTGCCTCCCTTTTGGGTCATGTTTGGAAAGATGCTTGGAAGTTTTTTTCATTGACGGATGTGCCGCGTGTAGAGGTACTTGCTGACTGGAAACGCTTGTGACGAATTCCTACTTGCAAACTGTACACTCAACAAAACAAAGCCCAGCCCATAGAATTTATTAAAACGGTGGAATTGATTAGAATTCCAGGACCAACGTGGTGGAAGTTCTAAGGGAGAGGGATCAGGCTCTTTGATCTGCCTGGTTCCACCCTGACTTCTTTCTAATTAGCAAAGCTTTTGAGGCTGACTGATAAGCATTCCGGGCACTGCATGTGTCTGGCCACTGATTAATTAATTAATTTTTGACTTTGAGCAGTGACACTTCATTTGAAAACTTTCTACCATCCACATACGAATTCGAAAGAGTAGGGTGAACGATGTAAAAATATGCTAAAGGTGCCAATTCAAATCCAATCGATTTCCAAGAGGCCAGAATGGGTCAGTGTGTTAAATAAAGAGATGGAGGGTGGAGGGGAAGGGAGGGGAAGGATGTGCTAAGCCGCTTTGCTGTGTGTTTGAGCTTAGCCATTTACCCTCTCTGTTCTCTTGATCATTTCACTTGAAAATTAGGGTCTCCCTGGCATCCTCTTTTACTGAGAAGTGACTGTCTTCGTTGCCCAAAGATAGAAAAGGAACAGAGGGAAAAAATGACTCACCGAGAGGGGAATGGGAGGGTGTACAAAAGCTTACGAATAGACACAGAGGTTTTGAGATGAACACTGCCCAGAGTGAGGGTCTGCAAACTACACCTGCCACCTGTTTTTCTAAATGAAGTTTTATTGGGACACAGCCCCGCCCATTGTCTTCGGATGTCTATGCATTGTCTTTGGATGTTTTCATGCTACTTTGGCAGAGCTGAGTTGGTGCAACAGAGGTGGGATGACCCCCAAGGCAGGAAATATTTCTCTGTAACTCTTCACAGAAAAACTTCGCTGACCCCTGGTCCAGATGGAGCAAGCATTATGCCTTTTCAGTGTGACTGAAGTAACATTGGGAATTCTTCCTTTGTATCTTAAAAGACCTCCCTTTTCTGACAAGAACAGAGCTAAGGTTTTTTTGAGCTAAGGTTTCTTTGTGCATGGCTCCAGGTCCCTTTCTCAAAGAGTAATCTCACCCCAAATCCTTGAGGCAGGGATTAACATGGTCGTGTTTCAGAAGAGGAAATCGAGGCTCAGAAAGTTAATAACTTGCTTGTAAGTTACAGAACTGGTATCTGAAGCCAGAGCAACATGTCTCCAACATCACAGCAGGATGCATCTCTATTATGTCGACATTAAAGCCAACATTTTGGCAAGAGGCTTCCTCACACAGTCCCTTGTAAAGGGTCAAAGAGCTTGGGAACAGATTTTAGAGGGACACATTTGATCACTTTTATTCAGGCATCTCTGTACCAACTCTATCCTCTAAGCTTGGAGAGAAGCCCCTCTGTTAACCCAGCCCCCAGGCAGGACCAAGACCAGGCCATGAAATTTCACAAATCTTTACCAGGGAGTTGGGGACTTCAAAATTTTTCACAGAAAGAAACTCATTGTTTCTGCTAGAATTATTGCCTCTCTGGTGGAAAAATCTTACAGATTAAGTCCCTACTCTTCCCAGCCCCAGATGCAAAAGAGCCCCCCTCTCCCACCCCAAGGCCTTCTCATTTCCCATCCCAGGATGCTGACCACAAGGACAGACCCCTCTTTCAGAAGAAATCCCCACTTCAACCATACAGTGGGCTCCACCCTTGAAGGTCTAGACAAGGCATTCAGAATATTGACAGCATAGTTATAAAAGCCTGAGTTATTCACTACCCCAGAAGGGCTACACCAAGGCTGGTCTAGCTCACTTTCAAAGTCCCTTCTCCAGCCTAAGGTAAAGATCAGGCCTGCCCCTAGTTCTTGCCCAGTAGAATTCGGCACCCTGGTTGCCCAGTAGAATTCTGCACCCTGGTCATCTACAAACAAACTTCTAGGGAAAGGTGCACACATTTCCCAAAAGCCAGTAATAACTGTCAAGTATCATTCAGCCTAAATCCATTTTTAGAGAGTAGCAATTTTCCTCTAACCCTACAAAGGCACAGCCCTGCTAAACATAATCTCAGTTTTCATCATTAAATAGAGCTCTGAGCATTTGGACCATAGCTTCCTTTTTAAAATTTATCTTTATTGTTGAAAGTAATAGATGTCCCCCTTTTTTCCCCACTGACCCCCTTCACCCCACACCCACACCCTCCCAGGCACACTACTGTCTGTGTCCATAGGTTATACATATAAGCACATAAGTTCTTCGGTTACTCTCTTCCCACCCCCATCCCCACATTCCCTCTGAGATTCGTGAGTCTGTAGCTTCTGCATTTGAGTTAATATTGAGCAAGGTCACTAATGCTCTTATGGCATCTTTGTAAATTAGAAACGGCTGCCACCTCCCAACAGGTGCACTACTTGACAGGTGCTTTTGTGAATTAGAACAAAGCTGCACCCTGCCCCGGGTGGACACACTTCACCATAGGGTGCAAAGCTGGGCAAACAGAGCATGGGCTGTGCTTCAACATTCCCCTGGTGCAGTTAGTGACCTACACAGATATCCAGGACTCTACTTGGTTTTCTTGAAGAATACTGGTCATGTCCTTTATAGCTGCTTAACTAATGGGCCCATTGCAATGACTTCTACATAAACATAGGTCATCTGCAAAACGTTAAATTGATATTCACCCCTAGAGAAAAAAGAAGATGCTCGGATTTAGACTGAACACTCAACACTCCCATCCCTAAGTGCATAAAATTGAATTGCAGGTATGCGTTACTGTTACAGAATGGTACTGTGCCGGGGAGTAATCTTTTATTTAAGTCACCACTCTGCCTAGAGATAAGATGTTTGACTAAGATTTTTAATTTCCCAAGAAAATAAACAAACAAAAATCTATGATACAGGCTTCTGTGAGGCTCATCAGGGTTGATTTAAAGACTTCAGAGGAATCCAGTCCCCATTTCAGCTAGGCCCTTAACTGCCTTCCCACAGCTGAAATCTGCAATCCAGCATCAGTGCCTGGGCCGTACGTAAATACCAAATGCAAGGCCTATTTTTCTTTGTCAAAGGCTCCTGTGATAGGAGAGGTTCGACGTCCAGCACAGTTTTTCCCAGCAACACACACAAGTATAGATGTGCACCCTGTTCCTCCTCTCCTGGGGGACAAGTTATTAAAAAGACATATTTTTTAAGGCAGTCATCTCTGCATGTAACGTCAACATCAACAAGTAGGGGGGAAGGGAGAGAAGGTGACGGGAGGGCAGTCCACGGGGAGGTGGAAATGCCTCCCAGAGCACGGTTTAAGGAATGATCAATGCACGTGTCAAAGGCTGCGATAAGGCATGCTGAGCTTATCGAAACTGAAGCTCTGATGACAGAGTTCACATGTGGCAAGAAGATAAGAGGAGCCGGGTTCTTTTCTCCGTCTTTTTTCTCCCCAAAGACCCTGCTTTAATTTCCCACTCTGCATGTTACGTTTTCAGCCCCAAAGGAGACCATCTAGCCTCATTCAATTCCTTTTCTAATCTCACTGTAAATGTTTCCAGGAGACTGATTAGCAGAGGTACTGATTTCATTTTCTTTGGCTAGACCTCTGTGCTATTTGGGGAAATACCGTGTAAGTGGTGTCGGAGATCCAAAATGCAGCTGAAGGTTCTAGAAATACCCTGAGCACCTGAGAAAGAAGAGGTAAGGGCATGGAGCTGGATGTTGAAAATGTATATACATCGTGGCTCGGCCACAAAATGCTTTGTGACCTTGCATAACTCACATCATCTCCCCCCTACCCTGGAAAGTTTACTCTTCTGTAAAGATAGAGTATTATTCTTCTGTGTCACCAAGAATAATACTCTAAATATAGAATATTATTCTTCTGTGTCACCAAGAATCCTTCCACCCAGAACAATCCCTCCTTCGCCCCTGTTCTCTGGCAACAAGGCTGGGAGGCCACAAAGCTGCAAACCTGAGCCCACAGTCTTCAGCCCTCTGCTCTGTCACTAATGAACTGTTAGTCAGCTCGGGCTGCCATAACTAAATACCATAGGCTGAGTGGCTTAAACAACAGAGACATCTCTCCCAAAATTCTGAAGGCTAAAAAGTCCAAGATCAAGATTCCTGCAGATTCAGTTCTTGGTGAGGGCTCCCTTCCTGACTTGTAGACATCCGCCTTCTCTGTGTCCTCACATGGTGGATAGAGCAGGGAGAAGTCCTGGTGCCTCTTCCTCTTCTTATCACAGCACTAATCCCATCATGACATCATCTAAACCCAGTCATCTCCCAAAGGTCTCACCTTCCAATATCATCCCACTGGAGTTATGGCTTCAACATATGAATTTGGGGAAGACACATTCAGTCCATAACAGACACCAAAGCTTCTTGTACGACACGCAGAATCTCCATATAAAAGCAGGAGGTCATTCGTGTACTCCTACCCCTCCTTCCTCCAGTTCAGCAGACACTCCCACTGCTGCTCACCCTTCCACCCCAGCAAAGCTATGCTGGAAACTCTGGTCATCCCCAAGCTATGAAGATGCCCCTGGACCCTTATCCTAACTTCACTCTGATCTATTTTTCCTTTACCCATAATCAAAGCCACATTTTGTCTCCTTTATTCAAGTCTGAGATGAAAATAGCCAATTCAAGAAATAGATTTCTCTCAGTTTCTCTGCCCAAGGCTCCTGGCATTTTGCCCTGATAAACTAGAAGTGGTTGCCTGGCATTGAGAAGGATCCTGAGGCCATGTGTGGGCTGAGATGGAAAGAGAACTGTGATTGATTTGTGATGTTTGCCATGGATGCCATGTGGGAGATTAATGGTAGATGCATCACATGCTTGTCATCCCTGACACCCAGAGCCTAAAGCAGTGGTTCTCCAACGCTGCTATGCATCCGAATGATCTAGAGTGCTTACATAAAGTACCGGTCCTAAGATCCCACACAAGAAAGTCTGTTGTAGTAAGCCTGTGGTGGAGCCTGTGCAGCTCACTGTAGAAATGCCCAAGATGATTCTGGTGCACACCAAAGTCTGCAGGGTGAAGCTTTGGGAAGAAACTCATTCCCTTCTGATCTTAGTGACTTGGGATTCTTAGTGACACAGGAACATTTCAACAAAGATAACTCACAGGTGTGTGCCCTGTCCACTTGCCTCTAGACTTACACCTTCAGTGCAAGTAGGTCTGACATCCAACTGTGGGCATTGGCACCTTTCTGCAGAAGGATTTCTCAGGCCAGGAACCCTGCTCTACTCACATAAGGCAAAAGAAAATAGCCTGTGAGCTTTTGTGCTCCAGAAGCAGCAACCATCCATGAAGCCCCACAAACACACATAAGATGTTCTCAGAGTTCCCCAGTGGGGTTAAAGTCCAGCTGTCCACATCACTGCCCTGCTTGGTGACCCACCCTTTACCAGCCACCTTCCCTTCCCTGTCTCACATTCTGACTCACCTCCCACAAAATGCGTCCAGAGATTATCATCTAAATACACTGTCTACCCTACAATTCTTGTCCTGGCATCTGCTTCTTGGGAAACCCGCATTAAGACAAAATAAAAATAGAACTACCATATGATCCAACAGTCCCTCTTCTGAGTATATATCCAAAGAAAATTAAATCAGTACCTCCAAGAGACATATGCACCCCCATGTCCACTGTAGACTTGTTCACAAGAATCAAACATGGAAGGAACTTATCATCAATGGATAAGTGGATAACAAAACAGCGGTAAACATGTATGCAATTCAGCCTTTAAAAAGAAAGGAAATTCTATCATTTGCAACAACATGAATGAACTTGGAGGACATTCTGCTGAGTGAAATAAACCAGACGCAGAAATACAAATATTGCATAATCTCACTTAAATGTGGAATCTAAAAAAGTTGAACCCTTATAAGCAAGGTAAAATCATGGTTAGCAGGGGCCAAGGGTGGAAGTGCTGGTTCATTAACAGGCCCCTGTGTTCAGAGGGCAAGGAGAGACATAAGAAAGAGGAAGGCCACTCAGATTGGTAGGTGGCAGGTTTAATAAGCAAATGGAACTTACATGTAAGGCTTGTCATGGGCGCCACAAGATAAGTAGATCTCTGCACCCGCCCACCAGAATCTCAAAAGTTTATACAGAAGCCTTAATAGAGTTCAGCAATATGCACCACGCAGATGGTCTCCACAACACCTTTCTCTCTCAAGGCTGTGTCCTTGATGCAGCTTCGGCTATGAGAACTGTGGGCAGAACGTACGTTCCAAGGACAAGGGAGGGGTGAGGAACCTCCAATTACCTGGGTCCAGCTCTCCGGTCAATGGTGGCCACATCTTCTCAATGATCTCTGCCAAAAGAGAGAAATCAAGAGGTGGTGGTGACCCAGCTGGGTGTGGCTCAGTGGTTGAGCGTCGACCTAGGATCCAGGCGATCGGGGTTCGATTCCCGGTCAGGGCACATGCCCGGGTTGCGGGCTGCAGCCGATCAATGACTCTCTCATCATTGATGTTTCTCTCTCTTTCTCCCTTCCTCTCTCTGAAATCAATAAAGATATATTTTTTAAAAATAAATTAAATTAAAAAAATAAGAAGTGGTGGTCAAAGGGTAGGTAGTTGCAGCTATGTAAGACGAATAAGCTCTAGAGAGCAATTGTGACTACAGTCAATAATACTGTATTATACACTGGAAATTTGCTAAGAGTAGATTTCAGGTGCTTTCATCACACACACAAAAAAAGGTAACTATGGGAGGAGATGGAGAAGTTAATTAGCTTTACTGTCATTTCACCATGTGTATGCATATTAAAATATTGTGTTATACATGTTAAATAGATACAATTTTTATTAAATAGAGTTCATTTCAGGCATAAACTTTGTGAAAGAACATAGCCATGTCAACGTTAGAAGTATTACAGCAGTCTTTTTTTCTTTAAATTCCCTTCCCTCCAAACACACAGCTCTACCCATCCTGCCCCCCATTTCATTCATAACACGAATGATTCCGGGTATTTGTACAGCAGCTTTAACTTTTCAAAGCACGTCTGCACTTAGATGTCCTTTTGGTATTTACAAAAGATCCACCAGATAGGGGAGGCAATAGCATTATTCCTTTTTGGTAAATGACCAGCCGTTTGAACACAGGCCCAGGGACACGAGTCAAATCGCACAAGGTCACAGGTCCTGTTGGCCTCCAGCCTGCCACCAACATCCCCACCGCTCCAGGGCGTCGGCATCGTCTGTTGTGGCTCAGGCAGTCCCAGGGGCAGGGGCCCAGTGGGCAGCGCAGGCCCTGCACCCGGCCAGAGCCGGCCTTACTCTGAGAACACTCTGGGATGACAGCCTTTGTTTTCACTCTGGGGCAAGCAGGTTACTCTAAGAGAAGGGAAAACTGCCGTTCAGATACCACCCCTGATGGGAGAAACTAACTAATTGAGCCGGCATTTGTTAAGAGAGCCAGTCAATGATACTCAATTCTTTATCTCTGAATCCTGGAGACCCAACACTTGCAGGGGCAGATGGAGTGAATGAGCTTCTTTGATACAGTAATTCAAAGGTCAGACCAGTGTATTCACAGACTAACACAACAGAAAAGAAGTCAACTTGTTAAAGAAACAAAACAAAGCCAACAAACAAAAAACACCTCTCTCGGAGTCAATGGTTCTCCGACTTCAGATGCATCAGAATCTCCCGGAGGGCTTGTTAAAACCGAGGTTGCTGGTTTATGCTTATGATTCAATAGGTCTGTGTGAAGCCTGAGAATGTGCATTTCTAAGAAGGTCCTGGGCGAGACCAAAGAGGCAGGTCTAGCTATGAGGACCACTGCTTTAATACATGCTTTCCCAATTTAATGTGTCCACAAATAACCAGGAGCTAAAGCTGACATGCAGACTCGGCTTCAGGAGGTCCCAGCTGTCTTGCTGACCAGCTCCTTATGGTGCTGACCCTGCCAGTGTGTGGCCCACAGTGATACCAAGGCTCCAAGCCAGCATCTCTGGAGGGATGTGCACCTACCCCCCCCCCACAGCGAGCTTGTTTACAAGGCAGATGGGAACTCTGTACTGACGAGAAGATGAGTTGAGAATGGCTGGAACCACACTGTGGGATGAATGGACACATTTGCCATCCAGACTCATGGACAGTATAAAGGCTGCATGGCAGGTCGCCATGTCGGTCCCCAGCTCTGCCTGCCTCCCCAGCACGGCCAATCAGGGCCTTGAACTCAGCGCTGGCTCTCTTGGGTTTGCACCAAAGGTGGAATTCTCTGAGTGCTTGAAAACAACAAATTGCAGAAACCTTCTTAAAAGGAAAAAAGAGAGAGCCAGCAGCCCTACTTGGCTTTGGAGTGGCACAGTCTTCACGCTGGACACCAGCTCAGACTTCTAGCTGAGCCTGAGTGGATGTGGATCGCTATCAGTTGGGCATCCCTAAGGATATTAAGAGAGCCCCTGTCACCTCCAGTGGAAAGAGAAAGACAGAGGGAGGAGGGAAGGAGGGAGGGCAGTGGGGATACGGAAAGAGGCAACTGTGCTCTCATTACAAGACAGCATTTGGAATAACACAGAAATTCTAAACAAATATTGAACAACTTGCAAATTGCATTTTCCTGGGACTTCCTCTTGGCTTTTTCGGTTTGCTCGCTTTAATTGAAAGCCGTGCGCTGCAATGAGCTCACGTGACGTGCCATGTTCAGTTACTCCAAATGACTGCAGCCACATGATGCTGTTTCTCGTTGGTTGCAGAACACGTTTTATGTTCCAGGAACTCCAGTACAATCACTTTCTAACTATCACATTGCACAGAAATGGCTTTGGCACTCAGGTAGGATGGCACTTCCTGAATGACTGGGGGGTCGTCCCCGGGTCAGAGATGAGCAGGGATTGTGAGAAGCAGATGCTTCCCTGTGTGCCACCTGGAGAGGGCAGAAACCAGACCAGGAGACCAGCTACAGGGAACAGAGCATGGCACTTGGGGGGCCCTGACCCTATAGTCAGAAAAGCAGGGGGGGGAAACAAAACTGTGGCTGGAGAGCTGGGTGCACTAGGGCAGAGAGGAGATGTGAAGTCATCCCCTTTATTTCCAGAGAAATGCCAACCAGCAATATCACTTCTAAGCACCTACCCAAGAGAAATGAAAACATATGCCCACAAAAGACTTTTAGGTGAGTGTTCATAGCAGCATTCCTCATAACAGCCAAAAACTAGAAATAACCCCAATGTCCTCACCTGGTGACTAGATGAGAAAACGCAGTATAGCCGTACAATGGAATACAAGTCAGCAATAAAAAGGAATGAAGCCCTGAAATATGCGACAATATGGATGAACCTCAAAAGCATTATGCTAAATAAAAGATGTTAGATGCAGAAGACCACATATTGTATGACTGCATGTGAAGTGTCGGAAAAGCTAAATCTATGAGACGGAACACACATTATGGCTGCTTAGAGCTGGGAATGGGGATGGCAGTGACTACAACAGGGCACCAGGGATCTTTTTAGAGTAATGAAAATGTCCTAAAGTTGGGCTGTGGTGATGGCTGCATGACTCCGTACATTGACAACTCATTAAATGAATCCCTTAAAACAGGTGAATTTGATAATATGTAAATTACATCTTACAAAGCTATTTTTAAAACCAGCTACAGGGGAACAAGTCCCAGAGACCCCTGACCCTACAGTCAGAAAAGTGTAAAAAGCTGAAACATCTAAAATCTAAATTAAAAATTTAGATAAAATAGTTGTCCATTGATTGATCTGGCAAATGGCGTGACAAGCACCTGCCAAGCACTGACAAACATGACGTCATTTAATTCTTGCACCAAGGCCTCCCTCTCCCACCCCTGGTGCTATATGACATCACTTCATGCACAGCAAGTCTCGTGTCCCTTTTGGGGAACAGAACCTCACATGCAGGAGCCACTCAGGACATGCATGCAGAATAGAGCAATGCTGTGCCATGATTAAGAGGGCAGGCTCTGGGCAAGAGACAGAGTCCAATCCTGACTTACTAGTGTTATTCTAAAACCATGAGCTATTATTACTTTCAGAATTTGAATATGTTAAAATATATGGTTTGGAATAATATCTGTTGCGGGTATTGCTATTTGGCTGACCCTACAGCTGTATCAATCCACCTTCCCCTCTTGCCACTTGCCACTACCACAGCAGGGAAAAGTTATATACTCACTTTCTTGGGTCTTCTTACAGACACATGTGACCCTAGCTAATGAGATATTAAGCTAATATGTGAAGGAAACGGGGGGCAGATTCTGAAAAATATTTCTGCTCTCCTGATAAGAGCAACAGTTGCATTGGTGCCAACCCTGCCTCCTTCTTACTGACTTGAATATAGATGTGATGTTAGGAGCACAGCAGTCGCTTTGTGGCAATGAAGGGGGGAAATCACAAAAGTTCTGACCTTTTATTGCTGAACCATTAAACCAACACCAGCAGCCACATGCCTCGATTTTTTGACATGTGAAAAAAAATCTTGTTTACGTCCCATTTGGATTTTTCTATTACTTGTAGCTGGATGCATTTCTAATTACTATTATTAGAAGCTGAACTATAGTAGTATTCTTCCTTATTACACTTTCAGGTCTCCTGATTTGGTTTCTCTCTCTTTCTAGCTTGCTCTTTATTGTCTGACTAGAAGACTGCAAGTCACGTCTGGTCTGTCCCTCCTTTAACTCTAGTTCTAAATATCCACTTAGAACTCCTCTTTTCTGGTGCTAAATTCATTGGAAATGTCCCAAAGTAGCAGCCCCAGTGGGAAATAAATGAGTCTAATTTCAGAAAAGACAAGCCCATTTTCTCTCCTCGCTAACAATCTCATAATACGACGGTAAATACCAATGATGGTAATAGGCAGTTACTACAAATTCTCCATAACCAATACTTCTCAGCGAGAGCATCCTTCATTTTTCTCACATCCAATGAGGAAGAGGGAAATTTCATTCTCGTATATTCCAGAAACATGCTCTGGCCCTTCAGTTGGCCACCTTGGTGCCAATTCCCTCAGTTTCCTCAGAAGAGGAAGCCAGGACGCCGAGCAGTCGTGCTGATCGCGAGCAGGTGTGATTTAAACTGACAGAAGGGGACAGCTTCTCCCCAGGTACCTGGGCAAGCGATGACGCAGAAGCTCCTGAAATCTGACACGGATGTTCAGGCAGTGATCAGGGACAGTGGGATCCAGGGTGCAGCAGGATGTGTTCCTAGAGGACAGCTGGGATTAGGGGATAGGACACAGGGGAAGTGATTAGGGGAGTGTGGTGGGCACCTTCTGACATGGTCCCCCGATGCCTCCTCCCCTTTGTGTGGGCCAGACCAGGAGATCCGCTCCTAACAAACAGAATATGGCAAAAGTGATGGAATGTCACTTTTCTTATTAGGTTACTAAGGACTGTGATTTCTACCTTGCTATTACTATTTTCTCTGGCCCCTCCCCGATGCCTGCTCCGATGCAGAGAGAGCCACAGTGCAAAAGAAGTGAGGATAGTCTCTGGCCAACAGCTAGCAAGAAACGGACACGCTCAGTCTGACAGCCCATGAGGAACCGAGTCCTACCAAAGGCCGAGTGGGCCTGGGGCCAGATACTGCTGCAGTTGAACCTGAGATGATAAAGGCCCAGCCGACACCCCAAAGACCCTGAAGGTCAGGATCCAGCTGAGCCACTCCTAGATTCCTCACGCACAGAACTGCTAAGGAACTGCTAAGTTTGGGGTCCCTTGTCCTGCAGCAATAGATAATACGGGAGAAAGTCCTTAGTGGGGGGAAAATACACACACAAATGTCTGAATACTCAAAAGCTTTCTGTACTCCACATTGTAAGAGGGGTTTTGTTTAGTTGTTTGAGGATTTCTTTTTGTTTGATTTTGTTTTGGAGGTTTTTGTTTTGTTTTGTTTGTTTTGCTCAAACAGCTGCTGGTGGAATCTGGGCATCTCTGTGTTAATCAGGAAAGCACTGTTCTTGTTGCCGCCATTTAATGGGAGTTTGCAATATGTCAGGCACCGTGCTGAGCTTTAAAAGTATTATTCATTTTGCCCGGCCGGCATGGCTCAGTGGTTGAGCATCGACCTAGGATCCAGGAGATCACGGTTCAATTCCAGGTCAGGGCACATGCCTGGATTGTGGGCTTGATCCCTAGTGGGGGGCATGCAGGAGGCAGCCGATCAGTGACTCTCATCATTGATGTTTCTCTCTCTCTCTGTCCCTCTCCCTTCCTCTCTCTGAAATCAATAAAGACATATTAAAAAAAAAAAAAAGTATCATTCATTTAATCCCCACAACAAACTAGCCGAAGAGGTGCCATTACCTCTCCCCGTTCACACGGGAGGATGGGTTTAGAGAGTTAATTCTTGCCCGAGTCACTTAACTAGTTAGTCGTGGAGCCAGGATGCAAGCCCAGGGGCTGTGACTCACAGCTGTTCTCCTAACCACTCAGCTGGGCAGAGCCAAGTGGGGGAAGGAGGCAGACAGTCCAGAAGAACATATCAGAAGGGGCCCGGGTCCGGAGGCTGGGGTAGGGGAACGTGGAGGAGCAGAGCTGAGCACGGTCCGGTCCGGGAGAGAAAGGCTGGGGCAGGGTGGAAGGAGTGAATGAGCGAGGGGGGTCACTGTGGTGCATGCTGATGGGGGTGGGCAAGGGGAGAGGAAATATAGGAAAGGGGGGCGTGCAGAGAGGGGGTGGAAGGAGAGATTGGCTGAATAATTTTGCTGTACGTTATGTTCATAATTCCCTTCTAGCATTTTCAGAAGATGCAGTAAAGATTTAAACTTCTTTTAATGTAAGAGACAACAAAAGAGACGGGCATTGCCTCGTGATTGCTTTGTGTCTCATTCGATTAGTTTCCCCATTTACAGTTTCTGTAACGCCTTCTCTGTTTCTCTGACCCCTTCTTTGTCTTACTCGGATCTGAGCTTATTCCTAATTATCTCCCAAATCTCTCTCCTCCCCGTTAATGCCACTGTTGCTGCCCCTGTCCTGACCCCCGCCTCCTCTCTCCCGCATTAGACCGACAGCCTCCTAAAGACCTTTCTGCATCCAGGCTTACGCACGGCCACCTCTTTTATTGACTAGTGACCAGGCAATCTGTTTATTACACAAATCCAACCAGGACAGTGCTCTGCTTACACCCTTCACATATAAAATCAACTCCAAGCTTCACACCATGACAGAAAACGCTGCCACCTCTCTTGCTTGAACTACAGTGATCATTTCTAAGTGGAATAAAGAAGTAAAAGGTAATTCCTCTCTCACCTTCTGACCCCCAGAATCCACCTTGCATCCCTGACAACGGTGAGTCCTGTTTCTATTCCCAGAGATGTGGAGTGCATATGTAAGCGTTACGTATGGGAGGGTTAAGCTTCACCCACTACAACTCACATGTAAAAAACAACGTGCCAAATACAGTCAATGGGTCTTGAAAGGAGCAAAGGCAAACCAGCAGCACAAAGACAGTCACTTCAACACACGGTACTGGAAAAATCGGACATACAAAAAAAGGAACCTAGACAGGCACTTCACTCTTTCACAAAAATCAACTCAAAATGGATCATAGATCTAAATGTAAAATGAAAAGCTATGAAACTCCTAGAAGATAACACAGGAGAAAACCTAGATGACCCCCGGGTATGGGGATGCCTTTTCAGATACCACACCAAAGACACGACCCATGAAAGAGATAATTGAGAAGCTATACTTCATTAAAAACGTCCGCTCTGTGAAAGACAAGAATGAGAAGACAAGCCACAGACTGGGAGAAAATATTTGCAGAAGACATAGCTGATGGACTGTAACCTAAAATACGCAGAGACATCTTAAAACTCAACAGAAAGAAAGCAAACAACTGGGTTAATAAATGAGACAAAGACCTTAACAGACACCTCACCAAAAAGATCTCCAGGTGGCAAATAAGCACCTGAAAAGATGCTCCACATCATAAATACAAATTAAAGCAACAACGATATACAATTACACACCTATGAGAATGGCCAAAATCTGGGGAACCGACAACACCAAGTGTTGGTGAGGATGTGGAGCAGCAGGAGCTCTCATTCGTTGCTGGTGGGAATGTAAGGGGTACAGCCACTCTGGAAGACAGGCTGGTGGTATCTTACAAAACTAAACATACTCTTACCATAGAGTCCAGCAGCCTTACTCCTCGGTATTTACTCAAAGGAGTTAAAAATGTATGTCTGCACAAAAACCTGCGCACGGATGTTTATAGCCACTTAATTCATAATTGCCAAAATTTAGAAGCAACCAAGGTGTCCTTCAGTAAGCGTATGAATAAGTAACCTGTGGTAAATTCGGGTAATGGAATATCTTTCAGCATTAAAAAGAAATGAGCTATTAAGCAATGAAAAGACATGGAGGAAAGTTCAATGCATATTATTAGGTGAAAGAAGCCAATCTGAAAAGGCTACATACTATGGGATTCCAACTATATGACATGCTGAAAAAGGCAAGACTACGGAAATGACAAAAAGGTCCACGGTTGCCAGAGGTGGAGATGGTGAGAGGGATTCACAGGTGAAGAACAGAGGATTTTTAGGGAAGTGAAAATATTCTGAATGATACCGTAACGGTGGATATGTGTCATTATGCATTTGTCCAAACCCACAGAATGTATAACATCAAGAATGAACCCTAAGATATGAACTTTGGGTGATTATAATGTATCAGTGTAGGTTCATCTATTGTAAGAAATGTACCATTCTGCTGGGGGGTGTCCATAGTGGGGGAAGCTATGCCTGGGGGGCAGGGAGTATATGGGAAATCTCTGTACCTTTCTCTCAACTTTGCTGTGAACCTAAAACTACTCCAAAAAAAAAAGTCTTTTTAAAAATGCAGCAAACTTTATATTCCCTAATTTCATCTTACTCGGGGCCCATTCCTACTAGGTAGTGCGAAAAACACTAAATATGCCAGTTTTTATATCCACACCTCAGGAAATTTAAAACAGTCTTGAGTTGGTTCAGACTCTACGATAAATATTCAATCAGATCTGAAGTTCAGACTCTATACAGGGACTGTTTCTCTGTTCCACAAGGTGTCACACGGGGGCAGGAAAACACGTATGTGTCCTCAGAGGAGGAGGGAAACCTCAGGTCCACCAGCAATCTTTAGGGACTTTTCTGATGCCTGGACTGTGTGTTCCTGCTGTCTCCAGAAGGGTGGCAGGTCTCTTTTGATGTCTGCGGTTTCATATCAGGACCCACTTCTTGTTTTGTCCACTTGCCTCTCGTAGCAAAGTCCCTGTCCTCTCCGTCTCCTTGCTCTGATCCCAGGTGGCCCACAGTTTCTCTAAGCATCTCCACATCACTCATAGGAACCTTTGGAAACAATCTGCAGGGAATTCACCCCCACATTCCTCCCTCATTGTTACTCTACAAAACTGGAAACAGGGCTTTAAAAAACCTGGGATATAAAAATAATCACCCTGCACTGCAGGAATCAGGAACATGCCCCACTATGCTCTGTCAGAGCCCCCAGACTTGTCTTCGTGTTTCTAACATCCCTTGCGGTGTGTCCACCACGGCGGGGGCATCTGAGACACACACACCTCTCCCCCCAGACCAGGGAGGCTCCCTCCAGCTCCTCCGCAGAGCAGGACGGAGGCCCTGGCATGAAACTCCGTGGTCCAAGTTGGCCAGGCTTGTCCCTAGATGCATAAAGAAGCCTTTTGGAATTTAGAAAGAGCAAACAAACGCACAAAAACCTTTATCTCTTAATGGAGTTTAGCTCAGAAGATTATTTTCTTGCCATTTACTGGGGGAAATCCCTACGTCATCTCTGAGACTCCCGCTGAGTATGAGCTCCTTGTTCCTTCTGCGTGGCCCTCTCCTCTGGGGCAGTAAGCCTCGTGGCTCCATTTTCCTAACCCTGGGTGTGCCGTGAAGAGAGAAACGGGCTCCTGAAGGAATAATTAATCACCAAGAGGTATTTCAAAAACATGAGCCCTACCATACTTGGTTTGTGTAGGTATATGTGGCGCGCTGTTTGTGGGTATTTGTACACAAGCGGAAACGTGTTCTACATGGAGCTTCTGCAAACCATGGCCCACAGGCCAACTCCAGCCTGCCTCCTGTTTTTTTATATGGCCAGCAAGCCAAAAATTATCTTTTCATTTTTAAATAGTTGGCGGAAAAAGAAGGTTATTTTGTGACATGAAAAAAAATTTTGAATTTCAAATTCCAGTGTACATGAATAAAGAGTTGCGGGGGCATGTGCCCAGTCCTTTATGTGCTGTCTGTGGCTGCATTCATATGCCAAGAGTAGAGCCTGCACAGCCAGGCTGGTGTGGCTCAGTTGGTTGAGCGTCTGCCAGGAGGTCGTGGGTTCGATTCCCAGCCAGGGCACGTGCCTGGGTTGCAGGCGGGTTCGATGGGTTTGATCCCAGCAGGTGGCCTGCAGGAGGCAGATTATCGATGTTTCTCTCTCATGGATGTTTCTCTCTCTCTCTCCTTCTCCCTTCCTCTCTCTGAATCAATAAAAACATATATTTTTTTTAAAAAAGTAGCGACCATACAGACCACAGAGCCTAAAATAGTTACCATCTGGCCTTTTAAGAAAAAGTTTGCCAATCCCCATTTCCATACTTTTAAGATACTTTGTGTGGTTTTCTTTTTTATCTTAAACATACCCTGGTGATCATTCCACACCATACATTGAGCTACTTCATTGTTTTGGAAGGCTTTTCCCCCAGAATTTTCCTATTTCCCGCACCGCCACAGCAGATATTCTTGGACATCGGCCTTCTGTGTATAACCCACCGCACCTCTCTCCACACTGTTCCCCCTCTAAGCCCATGAGCCCCTTGAAGACGGTGACCCTGTCCCTTTACAGTCCCAGAGTAGAAAGAACTAAATAAAAGCATTAATTGAATGATTACAATACATCTGGCTCTAAATGTATAATTAAAGTAGACTTGGAATCCTCTCCAAAAGTTGAACATGGTTCAAACAAAGGGATTTGAACTTCAGTAAGTCCCGTGTCCTTTAATCCGGGGATCTGTCTTCTGCCCCATTCTTTGTATGCACAAATATCGACCGTGCCTCCCTTTTTCTTACCAATTTGACTTATGTCTAGCAACCATTCCCCGAGATAGCATATTCCTCTGTGACAAGATTTAATTAAACTTCCAGCAAAATAATTAGCAAGGCTATCTTTAAAGACTTTTAAAATACCAGACTGATACCAAGGAACAAATAGAGTTAACACTGTCATCGGAGATCAAAGCCATCCAAAGACGTGCCTGAAAATGTAACCTCCAGCAGCCGGCTAATGAAGACACGCGCACTGGAACAGTTGTGATAGCCTCCCTCTCGGGTCCCATCGACAAATTCATTTGACATGGAAAATTTCCCAGAGGAAGCTTAAAAATGGTAAATTTCCATTAATTACATAGCAAAGAACGTTCTCTTCGTAATTTATGACCCATTGGGAAACTTTTGAGGAAGCTGTATGGCCTCTGATTATATAGACTATCCCTCTTTACCTGGCAATGCCGATGGGATCAACAAACAGCTTCTCCACTGAAGTGGGAGCGCCTTTGGGGTAAGATGCTTCATAAAACTACCTTGACCGTGATGGTGGCGATTTCTTTCTTGGCTACGGGTCTTGTGGTGATGGTGACGATGGGGGTGGCGATGGAGTGGTGGCAATCTCAACAAGGCCAGCTACCAGTTTAGGACCCATTGCCCTCCACCGGGGTTCTTGGGGAGCATGGAAGAGGCTGAGGGGACCCAGAACCAGAGGGCTCAGGTTGCACCTCAGTTCTGCCACTTGGTCACTGTGTGGTCATGAAGAAGTTCTCTGTCCTCGTTAAGCCAGATGGTTCATCTGTACAATGGGTATCCTCCGCTCCTCCTCACCTACTATGCTCGGTTGTGGGGATAACAGGGCGTGCTGTCAACACTTGGTGACGGTGAGAAAAGTGGTCCTCCACAGCAACCCCTATTTTCACTTGCTGTTTTCACTGTCTCCCATGAAACACACCAGCCAGCAGCCCCAAGAGACAGGAAGGTGGGAAGACAAAGACCAGATATTTTGCAATGAACAAGGAATGTCGGGACCTTCGTCTCTTTCTTTGGGATCCACAGTTGAATAATGTGCCTGAAATTTTCCCCGTTTTGGGACTATATTTACAAAGCTTTATTTACTTTTTGGATGTCGGTTGAATTACTTTCCAAATAGTGCTGACCAATTATTATTGCTCTTTCATATTTCTTAAGTACTCAGAAAATCACAGTCATTCCATCTAATAAATATAAATGCTCAATATTTAAGTACTAATTATGTGTCAAGCACAACATTAAGTACCTTTGAAATCGGTGCAGTTATTGTCATTTTATGAACAAAGAAACTAAGGGCTGTCAGTATATTCCCAGGCCTGTAAATTTTCTTAATTTTCTCTGCCTCTGACACCCGATACGCCTCTCCACTCTCATCTAAATCGCCATCACCCTTCTCACCAGCATCAACCTCACCACTCATCAGAGATCCACAGACTCTGCTCCTTCGTTCCTCATCTTCCAAATTGTAATGACACTCATCTTAACAAGCATTTAAACAGGCAAATGGACCGGTGCATGCAATGGGCCTAGCTTGCTGCCCAAGAGGCGGTAACTGTTCAGTAAATGATGGCTGTCACCCAGCCTGCTGGTTCAGTACAGGAGCTCAGGGTTCCAAGGTCTTGGTTCAAACCCTGGCTCCTCCACTTCTAAAAAATGAGACCCGCCCAGGTAAGGTCGCTCGGTTGGTTGGAGTGTCGTCCCGTACACCAGAAGTTTGGGGGTTCAATCCTGGGTCGGGGCACATACTGGAGGCAACCAATTGATGTTTATCTCTCACATTGATGTTTCTCTCTCTCTCTCCCTCTCTCTCTCTCTTCCTCTCCGAAATCAATAAACATATCCTCAGGTGAAGGTTAATAAGAGGAAGGGGGAAGAGCCGGAGGAAGGGAGACCTTAGCCAACATGCTTTATTTCTCCAAGACTCAACTTGCTCCTGGGAATAATAATACCTCCCCTCATTGGGTTGTTGTGAGGATGAAATGAATTGGATACACATATTGCGCTTGCGACCCCGGTGTGGCACGGTAAACAGGCCACACATGCAGCCCCCGCTACTCTTGTTATTTCCCAACAACTCGAAGCTTCTGTTAAATGAGCTCTTTTTCCCCCGGATGCTGTGCTCGTGGCAGATAAACCAAATTAACCTTAGGAAGCTTATTACCTTTAAATCTTGGCTGTAAACATCCCCCGTCCCCTGCAGCAAGACTCTCTCAACCTCTCAATTCCTCTGTTAATCCTTCTGCTGATTATTTTTCTTAAATAGAGTTAGATTGTTTTCCCCCAACAAGCTCAGTAGAGAAAATAGACATGAGGGGAAAAAAATCTGTTTTAGCCATTAACTATGTCTCTCATGCTGCTGGTGACTTCAGCAGGGCCCTTGCCAACCCTTGTCACCTCCCATCCGCACTCAGGTTTCCCTTCATTTTAGTAGAAACAGTAGTAGGTCAACCCACCACAGCCTGTGACCTGGACGTCAAAACAAGCCCCTAACATGCCACATGCAGTTCAGGGAGCGTCCAAGTGCAATTTAAAATAAACACTCGAGTCAGTGCTGCGGTCAGCTCTTGGGCTTGGTCTCAAAGTGATTTGCATATTTAGAGCCAAATTCTCCAATGCTTTGGCCCATTGGGAGTGATTTGCATTCAGGGAGGAAAGGCTAATATTCTAGTCTTAGCAATTATTGAAACACATCCAGTCAGTACACTAATAAATTATCTTAACCCAATTACTAAAAACATTGCAAAACATTACTGTGCATCGAAGACCGTTCTGCCCAGGAATCTTTATTGGCAGCGTAATTAAAAACGAACTAGCTATGGCTGCTGCTGAAATATTTGGGGATGTTTTGTGCCATTTGAGTTAGCGCTCTTGGACTCCCAGGAGAGAGAAAGAGCTGCCTGATCCTTGCTTTATCCATCCTTCCCTTTATTTATCCCCAACTCCTTGCTTTTGGGGCCACTCATCACTGGGGTCTCCTTCCCTCATTAATGCCACCTGCAAGCTCCTTCCTTTCCTAATCCTTAGTACAGAAATAAATTCATAGACAGGCCCATTCTCCTCTTCTCCACCCCTTCCTTCTCTGTTGAAAGCAGAGAATTTGTGTTAGCTGTCATGTATCCAGTACCTGCTATGTTCTAGAAACATTCACATTATCAGAATAAATCTCCTACAGTAATACTGTAAGGAAGGATACTCCCATTCCACCAATGAGAAAACATAAGGATTACAAAGATTAACTGAACTTCTCAAGTTCACAAAGCTGATGAGTGGAAAAGCCAGGATTAAACTTAGGTCTGGCCTTTCTCTCAGCCTTCAACAAGTATTTATCAACTGCTTATAGGTGCCAGGCACTGTGCTAGGTCCTGGGAACAAGAGAGTGAACAAAAAGACCGAAGTCCCCGCCCTTGTGGTCCTTGTATGCTTCCCTCAAGTGTATCAGTCAGGGCACACCAGTCATGCTGAGTAACAAGCACACCCAAAATCTCAATGGGATATAACAAATGCTGCTTTCTCATTCATGCCACATGTCCACAGGGGTTGACTGGGACCCTAGCAGGTCACACGTCCACATCTAACTTTAAAGTATGTGGGGAAATATAATTCTACTAAAGGACTGAAAAGTTGAGAGTATTTGATATAAACAGCACTATTGACAACCTCAGCTCCTGCCAGCAAGAGAGGAGAGATGACATTTTCAGAACAGCAGCTAGGAGCTCTGCAGTGACTTGACAATTGAGCTGTAATACTGGCCAACGTCCCCAGTGCTCCACTTGCAAATCCAACATTCATCTTCAAACACCATGTCTATCGGACCACAGGAATCCTAGGCATCAAACTCTGCCAGGATCACAGGGACATGTGACAGTCACTCCTTCATAATTAGGCTCCTCGTCACACCCCCAGTGTGCACCAGGCAGCTGGACTCATGAGCCAAGATCTAAGGGTGCACATAAATCCTGCCTGCAGCCATAGACAGGAGGTGGCCCAGGCAGCTCTGCCTGTTGCATTAACTTTTCAGAATCACTAAAAAGTTCTGAATATTTCCATCAAATAGCCACAAAGATGGGGTTCTTCCTCGATATCATGAGTGATATCATTGGACACTGGTTCTCCTTTCACTGTGGGATAGGTCTTGGGCTGAACTGAATTATCTGATTTATTCTGCACAACAACACTGCAAGTAACATATTAATGGCTCCATTTTATAAATGAAGACACAGGAGCAGAAAGATTAAGTAAACAGCTCACAAATGGCTTAGCAAGTCTTGAACCCCTGTCTCTCTGACACCTGAGCACACTGCAGCCTAGGGCAGCCAGAGCCTCAGGCAGAAGGATCATAGCAGAGAAAATCCAAGGGGCCTGATGCTATGGCTGAGACTAGTGATAAGCAAAATGGTCACAGTCCAAAGACAGAAGGGTCTGAAAGTCCAAACCCACCAGCATTTAATGTGACACAAGAAACTAATTTTTAAACATCTACAAAGGGTCAGAACATTGGACAAGTCCAGATTACCCACTTCCACAGTGTGCATGATCTGGGCTCAAGGCATCATCTCATTTAATCTTCCCAACATCATTACACTGGGCATTTAATGGGTAAGAAACCTCAGAGTGGATGAGGAATTTGCCCAAGGCCACACAGCTTATAGGAGGCAGAGCTCACACATGCTATGCTACCTGACTTCATATTTTCTACTCTGCCATGGTGCCTATTGAGGGGTCCCAAGAAAAGGCCAGGGATTCACACACACACATACACACATACACACATACACACGATTGTCTCAGAAATAGCACAGCATCACTTGGGAATGGTTTTGGGTCCCTCTCCCAAATTGAACTGTGCCTCACTCCAAACCAAGCCCATTAACTTGCCCGGCGATAGCAACCCCACCACCTCTACCAACAATAAGTAGTAATAATAGTAGGAAGAAGCAGGGGAGGAGGAGAGGAAAGAAGTGAGAGGAAGGAGACAAAGAAGGACCATCATCAGTCCCTCCTCCACCATGAAGAATCTCGTAAGAGCCAGGCGTGTTCTGAGTACTTCACATGCACCATCTCATTCAATCTCCACAGAAAGCCCCAAAGGCAGCGAGTACCATTATTCCCATTTTACAGGCAAGGAGATTGAGGCAGAGAAGGGTCAGGTATCCTCCCCAGCGCCAGCCAGCCAGGGGGTGGAAGAGCCAGGATGCAACCCCACATCTACAGGCTAGTCCCTTCCCTCAAGCAGCCGCTGCACCTGCCTCCCGAGGAAAAGGGGGAAGAGCTTTATGTGGGTGAGGCCTTAGGAGGGCGGGACAGAATCCAGCTTCCTTCGTGGGTATGAGGGAGCAGAGAACGGCTTGGTTCTTTCCAATGGGGACCCTTTTCTAAGGGTCTGTCTGTAGCTTCTCCATCTCCCTCTCGGCACCCCACGCAGATGTCCTTTCTGGGGGGTGCGTCCCTCCCCAGCTGCTGCGAGAGTTGGTTGACAGCAACTCACAGCCGCTGGTCCCTCTCTCCCAAGTACTGCGTGGATGGAGGTGGGACCAGCTCTGTGCTGCAATTCCAGCTCCAGGGCTCCCCGGGGATCCGTGTGAAGCTGGTCTCCATCCTTGCTCGGCCCCTTCGCCCCGTCCTGTTTCCCTCACTCTCCTTTCTCCTGAGAGCTCCCCACTAATAAATCACTCCCTCAAGAATCCCACTTCTGACTCTTGAGTCTGGAGAACAGGACCCGAGACACCCCACTTCTCCTGCTCCCCATCTCTGCTCTGCTCATGGGGGCATCCAGGACACGAGCTTCTGCTTCTCAGACTCAGAGGAGGGGTAAGCGAGGGACTCGGAATCCGGGGTTGCAGGGAGGCACGGAGCCAGGCGGCTGAGAAAGGGCAGCCAACGTGACCATGCTGGCAGTGCCCGCCACCCCCACCAGCCTGCCCCCGGCCTCGCGCACTCTGGGTAATTAAGAACAGATGGCCCAGCGCCCCGACCAAGCCCCATTAACTCCTTAATGCTGCTCCTCTGGAAGCAGAACCGGAGGCCAGAAAAGCCAGCTTTGGAGGTCACCTGATTAAACGATGCCCGGCACAGAGGGCTGCCCAGTCTCTCCTCTCAGGCTGGCAGCTGCCCCCGCTGCTTCATCAGAGCTCCCATCAGTGACCAGATGGGCTGGGAAAGGGGTCCGGGTGTGCTTAATGGAGGAGATGTGTTAAGTGCTAGGAGCACTGGCTTAGGAGTCAGGGATGGTCGTTGCCCTGTGGTCTTAGACAAGTCACTTAATGCGGGTCTCAGTGTCATCACGGTTCAAATGGCAGGAGTTATAATAACAATAGTATCAAGAGCAATAGTAATACTCTTAATATTGTTCTAAAGGCAATTACTATTCCTCTAATTATGATCACCATTCCAGTGGTCCTAAAAATACTGTGCCAAACACTTTACACGTAATCTCTTCATTAATCTTCACAACTGAGCTCTGGGGTGGTACCTCTTATGATCTCCATTTTTTCAGGTGAGGAAACAGAGGCTCAGAGAGGTTAAGTAACTTCCCAAGCTCACAGACCTGGCAGGAGTCAGAGGCAGGGTCTGAACCCAGGTCTGACTGACTCCAGGGCCCCTGCTGTTTACTCACCACCCTGCTACAGTGCCCCATGCTACCTACCTTGTAGGATATTAAAATCTCAGAAAAAAAGCCCTAGCTAGTGGGGCTCAGCTGGTTAGAGCTTCACCCTGTATACCAAGAGATGATGGGTTTGATTCCTGATCAGGGCACATATGCAGGGTGTGGGTTCCATCTCCGGTTGGGGTGTGTGCAGGAGGCAACAGATCGCTGTCTCTCACGTCGATGTTTCTTCTCTCTCCCTCACCCCCCCCCACCCCGTCCTCTCTCTGGAATCTTTTTTTTTTTAATCTCAGAAAAAAGAAGAAACCACAAAAGCGTTCCCTAATCCTTAGCACACCAAAGAACCTTTGACTTCCCTCCCACCAAAAAAAAAAACAATAATAATTAAAAGACTCCACTCTTCATTCAGTCCATTCTTCAGACCTAACAACCTAAGGCTTGCACCAGAAACTCCAGGCTCTTTGTAATGCTTCTGGCCACCTTGAACTAGGGAAAGGTAAGACATGTACATCTATGTGTTTGGAATAAAGTTGACTAAGGAGGAGGCTCTGAGAAGGCGGCTCTGTCCTTGGTCAATGAAAGAACCCAAGACACTTAAATCTAGTGTCTCATTTGAGAATGATGGGTGTATCCGAGGGGCTATAGGTGAACAGAACAGGGCAGGAGGTGTGGGATTCGGGAGAGTCATGGGGCTGACCAGGAGGGCACAGGGCACCAGCTTTCCGCACATACGGTGTTGGGGTTGGCTGACTGAAGTGGGGTTTGGAGACCAATTCTGTGCACCGCCAGGAGAGACCTCAAAGAAATAGTTAATTCTCGTATCTGGTTTTGAAATTTAAAAATGCTTTGGCAGAAAATGTTTTATTTCTTGATCTGGGTAATTGTTACATGGATATATTCAGTCGGTGAAAATCCATTGAGCTGCTCACTTATGTAAATGTGCTTTTCTGAATGTATATTACACTTCAATAAAGAGGGTTTCAAATGAAGGAAAACTACCCCTAATGAAAAACAGAAAGCGCTTTGGAAAGCCCAAACTGCCACCCAGGTTTACTGTTTCGACGCTCTTACCATGTTGTAAACACGTCCCTATTACCCAGGAAGTTTGTTGCTCATCTTAAAACAAATGTGCTCTGGGCTCACTGCGTATCTGCTTACTTTAGTCTCGGCCTCTGAGCAGGAGCGGCCCCCACCCGCCTCGGGGAGCACTCAAAGCATCTTCCAGGCAAGACTCGAGCGCTCTGTCCCCTCGCCCATCACATCCACTCCTTGAAGCTGGAGACCATGACACCATTTTAGCACCCCGGCAAACACAAGCTTTGATGCCACAAATGCTGGATGCCCAGAGCACCGGTCGGCACCCCGCGCGTCGCTGGGCCACCTCTTTACCCACCGTCAACCCCTCCTCATCTCTGCTCTCTCTGCCTTTGTCTTGCTGTGGGCCTCGACTTCTACACCTGTCTTCTAATTCCTCTTGGGTCTTCCCGTTCTTCCTCTCATTGCTTCTGCCTCCTCACTTTTCACACCGCTTTCTCCTCAGTTGTCCTCTGTCGCCATCACCATCCACCCAGTTGTCAGGCCAAAATCTTAGAGCCAGGCTCGGTTCCTCCCTTTCCCTGGCCCCTCATTTCTTGAATCCTTCTGCTTCTCTCTACCCCCGCTGGCATGGCTGGGTGCCTGGCCACCTGTATAACTGTGATGGTTCTCACCCTCCTTGCAAATGACCTCCCACCCACAGCCAGAGGGAGCTTTCAAAATGGAAACCAGAGTATGACAATTCCCTGAACCTCCACCGGTCTTCCCATCCCACTCGGAGCATAATCCAAACACAGTGCCATGCTTACAAGGCCCATTCAAGTTGACATCTGCTTGCTCATCTCCAGAGCAGCCTCTCTCACTCAGCCCCAGGCACAGGGGCCGATTTCTATTTCTTAATCTTTCTAAACTCATCCCTAATACAAACCTTTCACACATGCTGTTCCCTCTGCCTGGAACACTTTTCCTTGGCTTTTCCCATAGCTGGTGTTTTCTCATCCTTCAGGTCTCAAAAAACAGTTACCTCCACAGAGAGGCCTTCCTTGACCACCCATCTAAACTGTCCCCTGATTAGTCTCCATCATACCATTCTGTTCTATCTCGTTTACCGTCCTTATTTGTTTACTGTCTTCTGCCCAAACGGGAAGGATCATGTGCCAGAGACCCTGCCCATCTTAGTCTGTCATGAGCCCCCTGCACCTGGCACATAGTCAGAGCTCGATGAATGAATACACCTAGCACTCTCCCCAGTGTTGCTCTCCAAAGGTGTCTACAACAGAAGTTCCTGCCTCTGGCCCATTCTGATAAATGAGAAGCGAAGGAATGGTCCCAAGATCCTTCCTGAGATGCTTCTCCTTCCCTAACCTCACCCCTTGCACTCAAATTTCCAAAACCAAGGAACAAGCAAGGTCCTTCTTGGCTCAGGCCTGCATCCCTCCTTTCCAAGCATCAGCAGCACCTGGGCTGCCCCACAATCCCCACTGCACTAGAAACCAAGAGGCATCCAACCAGAAATGGTAGATCAAAGAGTCTGGACTCTGGAGTTGGAAGGACCCAAGGCCAGATTCTGGCCCCATCATATTTATTAGCTATTGTATTAGCTATTGCACTAATAAGAATCCTCCTAAGTCTCAATTTCCGCTTCTGTAAAATAGCATTGTCTTTCTGCCTCAGGACAGCCTGTGGCATTAAGGGATTGTTTGGGGGTAAACAATTACCACAAGTGTTGCATGAGGTCTGTCTAGAAAGTGTTTAGTGTAGGAGATGACACAAAGCACTCAGTTAATGTTACATATAATTAATAGTAATTCCTCTGGGAAGCCTGCAGATCTGTTTATATTGTCCTTCCTCTAGGAAGGCTCCCTACCGCATCACCCTATAAGTCTGACTTAGACGCTCCTCCCACATGCAGCTCTTGAACCCTGTACTCAGTGGGTTCAGTGGATCCCTGAGTCATTCAGAGTAGAAGCCAAGTTCCTATACTGAGACTACAAAACCGAGCTCCATCACCCATCTCTTTGTCCCCATTCACACCACTCTCCCCATCACTCGACTCTGCTCCAGCCACCTTGGCCTCTGTGCTATTTATTCCTCAAACTTTCCCATCACTCTCCAAACTCACTCACTGTTCCCTCTTCTCAGCACTTGCTTCCCTCCCAACTATCTGCATGGTTCCCACCCTCATCTCCTCTGGAAATTGACCAAAAAGCTCTTCTATCAGGTTTTCCTTGTCTACTTTGATAGACTGAATAATGGCCCCTATTTCTAATACAGGTGCCCAAATCCTAATGCCCGGAATCTGTGAATATGTTACCTTATGTGGCAAAAAGAACTTTGCAGATGTGATTAAGTTAAGGATCTTGACATGAGGAGACTGTCCTGGATTATCCAGGTGGGGCCCATGTAATCACAAAGGTACTTATAAGAAGAAGGCAAGAGGGTCAGAGAGAGAGAGCCTAGAAAATGCTAAGACCCTGGCTTTGAAGTGGAAGACGGGGCCATGAGCCAAGGAATGCAGGTGTCCTTCAGGAACTAGAAAAGGCAACAAAATTGATCCCCCCACCCCCGAGCCTCCAGATATGATGCAGGCCTGACCCATGTCAAACTTTTGCCCCCCCAAATTGTAATATAATACATTTGTGTTATTTTAAGCCACTAAATTAATGGTTATTTAGTACAGCAACAATATAGAACTAATACAGCCACCTAATCTAAAATTATATTCTCCACCAAATGTGTACCTGTGCATGTACTTACACAACACACACACACGTGCATGTGTGTCCATGCAACCCCCCCACACACACTTATTATCCCCTTCCTTGATTTTGTTTTCTCTACACCACTCACCATCTGACGATCAAAATAAATAAGAAAAGTATGGCACCTATCTCCCACACTGCACATACACACACACTGCATGTTCTCACTCACTATGAAGACAGTGACTTCCATCTATTTTGGTCAATGCTATATCCACGGCACCTGGAAAGAGGCCTGGAATTAGTGACTGGGTGGACACTAAATTTGTTAACTACATGCTTTCCATCCTCTTAGTACTTGTATATTCTGTTCTTACTAGTTATATAAAATCTACCTCACCCCCTGACATTTAGCCCTTGAGGGCAGGGACCTGCATCTCTTAGTCACTGCTGTGTCATTCCATCACTAGCACAAAATTTTGCCCCAAACCCAGATGATCCCCACAAACGCACTGAACGATTGGGCCAATGCTACTACATTCCATATACCTGAGCCCCGAAGTTGTCAGAATTCCAGTCCGTCAAGGTCCTCACATGTTATTTGATTGCAAATATGTCTAATTCCCAGTTCACTGAAGCAGGAAGAAAAAAAAAGAAAGCCACTCTAATCAGTAATTTACAAAGCAAATCTGCCCAGCAGAAATGTTCACCTTCAGAGGACAGTGGGATTCGATCATTTTTAAAATGGAAAGAGAGAGAAACCCACCCCGCTCCTCATACTTTCCAGTGCCTCATACTTCCCAGTTGCATTGTTTGCAAACCTTTTGAAAGCAGTTTGAGGCCAAAGCTAATCATGTTGTTTCAAAGGGCTCATTTCCTGGGGCTGGTGGTACTTTTGTCACTGAGGAAGGAGCACAGCAGGCAGGAAAACAGGTTGTGTCAGAAGGTCTTCTTGGGGGAAGGATATATGAAAACCCAGTCAATTCCACTTGGCTTGCTAATTAGAATTCCAGAAGTACAGGGGCAGAGTATCCCTTTGAAATCCTTGGAACAATCACATGAACAGGACTCTCTCTAAGATGGGATGTGTAATGCATCTAAACTACATTAAATTACATTATTTTTACTTTAAATAGCCACATAGAAAGAACTGGTGACTAAAAGTTAAATTAGGCAGTTTGGGGGCAATGGCACGTATTAGTGGCCTTTGCTTTTTTGCTTTTTTCATCTTGAATAAAGATTGATGTTTTATTTTTTTTAAATTTACCTTTATTGTTGAAAGTATTACAGATGTCCCCTTTTTCCCCCATTGACCCCTTCTAACCCGCACCTACCTCTTTCCCAGGCCTTCACTACACCATTGTCTGTGTCCATGGGTTATGCATACGGTGTTTGCTTTTTTATTTCCGCTGTCACAGGTTGATTTCATCAGGACACATTGTAAAGGATGCTTCTTTCTCCGTTTCCTGACCCATCTGTGGGCCCCTAAAGGGCAGGGACCATGTGTCATTTTCCTTTGCATTCCTAGTAGCCATTACAGCACCTGACACATACTAGACACTGTGCTGAATAATTAAATAGATGAGCAGATGACTGAATGAACAGATGGATGAATGAATGTTTTAAAGCAGGAACGAGTACACCTGTGCCAAATGCCTGTGCCCCTGTCCCCTTGCCTGATAAAAAACAGCGGCTTCCCAGGCCCCCACCCCAGAGATTCTAATTCAGTCCATTTCCAACGGAACCTGGGAATGTTCTTGAACATTTACCCCCCAGGTAGCAGCAGCTCTGCTCATCAGGCAAGTCTGAGCAACATGCGCTGCGACCATCTGTTCAACGCATCCTTGTCTGGAACGTCCTTGTGTTTCCCATCCCAGCGTAACCTCCACATGAAGTTTCTCACGTTCAGCTGGAAAGCAGGCCCTTTCCACTTCTAGCCCCTGTGTATTCCCTCCTCACTGCCGCCCAGCCCTTCCAAATGCAGCCCTGCATTTCCATGCTCACCCTCTTTATCAGGCACTCAGAGGTTTCTAACATAAGATGGGGACAGCAGAGCCCACAGGGTCTGCATTCTGCCCGACATCCACACAGTGATGGGACTCGGTCCCTGGAAGACCTCGCATCTAAGGGCAAGGCCTCCTGGCTCAGGTTCCCCGGCTGCCAGTGTCCTTCAGGCCATTCAGTATAGGGATCAACTTGGGAAACGGGGGTGATCAAAGTGTGTGTTCACTTAATCTCATTACCTATGGCTCCCTTTGAAAAGTGGCCTTCAGCTGGTGCTCTGGGAAACCTTTAGGAGCAAACCAGGCTCCAGGGCCTCACCCTCTTCCTACTGGGGGATGAACCTGCTTTTCTAGGTTCCATAGTGGGTCTCACCTCTGCAACATTGGATTCAAACAAAGGGTTCCATGGATCAAAAGGTTTGAAAACTGCTAGTCTAAAGCAGTTGAGCCAATGGACTATGTGGACTTTTCCTCTCTCAAGCTACCATTAGAACAAAAAAGAAATGCCTTTTAGGGCACTGAGAAGCCAGACTATACTTCCCACTTAAACTGGGTGATTGACCAAACCACTCCCAATGCCAAGACATCACTTCCCCACTGCTGTATCCATGTTCTCTCAACCTTCCAGATAAATTACATGCACCCAAATCCTTGTCTCAGTGTCTGCTTCTGAGGAAACTCAAACAAGACAATATTATTATCATCAACCCCATTTTCAGATGGCAAAACTGAGACAGAAGGAGGTTAAGTAACTTGCCCAAGGTAACACAGCTGACAAGTGGTAGTCAGGATTCAAACCCAGGAGTCTGGCTCTTAACACTGTACATAATGATAATTTTTTTCCTCAGTCTGAACTGGGTACATAGAGTAAGAGCAGTAGCCTTAAGGTGCTGTCAATAAACCTTCTACACTGAAGCACTGTGTACCCAGTGGCCAGTACTAAATGGTTTCATGTATTTCTGCAAAGACCAACTCCATTCTCTAATGAAAATGTCATCAGCTCCCCAACACAGCCAGCTGTGATCCCACTGAAAGATGTGGTCACAGAAGCCATGCGAATGGTGTTATCATGTAGCAAGGATTTCTGGTGTGCTTGTAAACCTGAAACCATAATTGCCAAAATGAACCTGTCCCCCACAAATCAAATTTCCCTGTACTGACAATTACATCCGGTGTTGCATGGAATTTAATGCCTAAATAATGAAGTCAAAGAACAATGCTGGAGACCGAGCATGTGAATATACCTGATTGATTCATTTCTCACTCCCATTTAATAACCCACTTAGTCGGTGACGGTTAAGTGCAGCAGACTTGGAAAGAACATAACACACCAGAGAGAAAACATTTCACAGATTAATAACTGGATGTGGGTACAAGCTGGCGCTCCCCTAATAGCTGCACGAAAATAGGTTATCGTCAAAAATCTGGATTTAATGTTCCAAAATGAGGATTCGTGCTTTTCTTTTATACGGTTCCATACTTATCACCACAGGCTAATGAAACATAAATCAGAAATCAGGACCTAATAAATGCAGTTCTGGGGGAGTATTTTTTTTTTAATTTAATACCTTCCAAGATCGTGATCTTTGTTCAAGATCTTTAATGTGCAAATTACAAAGTGTGAATATTAAGCATATTCAATTATGATGGAACCGTCCAAAAAGCTAATTTATGAACCCTGAAGCCTAGTGCGTGTGCTCCATTTAAAAGGGGATATGGCCACAGTTCATCTATACCAATTTCTCCAGTATAGAGATAAACACTCTTAAACTGCCTATATGAATAAAGTCACGCCCAAATGTATCTGGCTGGTTTATTTGATCTGTACAGAGGGACATACAATTAAATGATACTGACTCAGTGTTTAAAGCAATTTCGGCAGGAATCTTGCTTTGGGGATTGTTATCCTAAGTTTGTTTCTTGTGGTTCCAGGGAAGGAAGAAGGTGGTTGGGTCCAGGAAGGGTGTTCTCTCAGGTTGGACAGTGACAAAACGGGCTTCCGCTCCAGCCGTAACTCTTTTTCTGAAATAATTTCATGATGCCTATGGAAAAATACTTTCCCCCAGTGAACTTGGTTTTAATGCATGTTTAACAACATCCTCAGCCCCTTAATTCATTATGAGATTTACTATCTTTTGCCCTGTTCATCATACCAGGGCCAAGCCATTGGGCGTAATGAGAGCTGCCTCATGACTTTCCAGGTGCCCAGCCAGGCTGGAAGGACGTATCACTAAAGCTGTGGAAAAGAAGTGGAAGAAGAGTAAAGGCGTTTCCTATGGGCGGTGAAACATCCCAGCCTGGAGAGAATCTGATCCATTTATTTTGCAGTTTACTGACTTTCGCCACAGTACAACTGATTAATTTATTGGCAAAGGGAATATATGATACTGATTGGGTATAACTGAAACGTAAAGCTTAGAACTCAAATGTTAGGACAAGACTGGGTAAAATATAATGCAGAGATTTACATGTCAAGACCCTACCTATTTATGCCAGGGAAGCCATTTGATGCTGAGTCCCCTGGCAGTCAAGATACAAAGGGAAACTCGCCCCTTAAATGGCTCCCCTGGGGAAGCAGACATCTCCCAGGCCCTGAGGAAGTGCTGCTGCTGTCCTATAAAGCGCCTCTAGGAGACCCAGTAACACCCTCCCATGCCCTCCCCACACACCCCTCCCAGGGGCAGGCTCCTCTCGTTGAGCGCACAATGTCTGTATTCATTTTAGCAATACATGTGCCCCTCTCCTGCAGAAACAGCCCTGTGGGTGGGTGCAGGCAGGCTGACTGTGCCTTCATGCCGGGAAGGAGGCGTCGATTCCTGCAGGAAGACACAGCCAAGGAAAACAGCTCAGCGAGAGAATGCTATCTCGGTATCAGCTACCTCATACTCCAGCTGGTGTACAAGGACCTGGATTTCATTCTGAAACTGCAGGGCTTCAACTGGGACCATGGAGAGACCGGGTGAACAAAATCCCCAACAACGGGGGCACTACTGGGTTCCCCGGAGCAATGTTTCAGCCTTTGGAGAAAGCCAAGAACTGTGTCTAAGGGAAATTTAGGGAAAACAATTCTACAGGGGCCAAGATAATGTGGTTTTAAAGCCCCCGGTGGTCTATTTCAAGACGACCTCATAGGGTAGGTGGACTGAGTGTGCTTCGGCCGATCCTCTTAAGTCCTCCTTCTCTAACAAGCCCAGGATGCTTCAGGATGGGTCAGGATGGGTCAGGATGGGTCGGAGAAAATGGTCAACCATTCGGCTTAGTCCTGGTGCCAGAGGGGCCATTCAGAGAGCAACCTCCAGGCCAGGACTAGGCCTGCCGGACACCGTGAGAGTTTTCCACCACGGGGTGAGAATGGCAGAACGGAGGGAAGGCTGAGCTACTGGGACAACTCCACCTTCTCTCTCTTATTTCAATAAATAAGCCCCTTTTCCGTCTTTAAATCCCCGCTCTTGAGCTGCTTGGTTTAGTGAGCCATTACTCAGGTGGGCTTAAGAGCACAGAAACAGGCTATAAATTATGAAGGCAGCCAGACAGCATTTGGCTGCATGAAGTCAAGGGTAACGAGAGGGGCAGTGGCTTAACGAGGACTGCCAGAGTTAAGTCCCTTCGACATCAGAGAAAAAGGAGGGGACAGAGGGGATGGGCTGAAGCTCTGGGACTTGCTGATATGAAGGAATCCTCCGTAATCCCCTGACACTGAAAAGCCGACCAATGACACCGAGGTGGCAGACAGGGCTATTTGCATTTTCCACAAACAGGACACCACGCAGTGGGAGGGCTCCTTGTACCCATAAGCCTTCCTCAAAAGAGAGCCTTCCGCCCGGCCGGATGTGGCTCAGTGGCTGAGCATTGACCTAGGATCCAGGCGATCGGGGTTCGACTCCCGGTCAGGGCACGTGCCCGGGTTGCAGGCTCCATCCCAAGTTGGGGGCGTGCAGGAGGCAGCTGATCAATGACTCTCTCATCATTGATGTTTCTCTCTCTCTCCCCCTCTCCTTTCCTCTCTCTGAAATCAATAAAGATATATTTTAAAAAAAGAGAGAGAGAGATCGGAAAGGTCATTAGGAAGATCCTAGTCATGAGGGGAGGAGTCTGTTGTTGATCTAATAGATGCTGCCCACCCAGGAAGCAGGGGGTGAATTTTGACCACTCTGACTGGCCAGGGCTGGCAAGATGCCAACCCATGAGCATTGGGCAGGGTTTAACCTTCCCTTCTTGTTTCACTGGGGATCTGGGAACAAGAATAGCTTCCCCCTCCGACTCTGAACCCACTAAGCTGAAGGGAAAGGTTTCACCATGGACGAGGTGGTGCTTGAGCTAGAGAGGCCGGCTAGTGCTGGAATGAAAGACCAGGCACAAATCCCTCCCCCTGTACATGCGGAGTTTTGTTCGTGACTTCTCCTATCGTGGTCAACATCTGGAATGAACAAACTAATAATTGCAGCAATGCCTTGAGGGCTTTCACCTATTTACATATAAATAGTTCTGACCAGAGCTGGCCACCAACAAATGGTTAATTTAATTTACTATCCCCCGGCAAAAGAATAGTCATTGGTTTTCCAGCACTTTTAACCTTGGTAGACCCTTGGGAAATAAAAATTAGATTGAGAGAAAATTACCAGTGGTGGAGAACTGTATAAAAGTGACAGTAACTATATATAAACCTCCGGCAGGAGTGGAATAAACTGGCATATTATTGTTCGCTGGCTCCCAAAGTTCAATATTTCTTATATGATTTACACCTCCGCCATTGTCTCACCCCCTGGAGTAATTCTGGCCACTGCGGGCAGTCTCTTTCGAGATGCATATCCTTGTTACTGTCAGAGAAGGGACAGATTACCTGGCTAAGCGGGGAGAGATGTTTGGACAAAAAGCCATGAGAAACAGGACTCAACAAATAAGATTTTAAAGAGATGCCTGGAATAGCTCCCTGGGGAAGCAGACATCTTCCAGGCCCTGAGTAAGCAGGTGAGTGTCTGGGGAAGCTGAGTCTGTGGTTCAGACTTTTTCTATAGAAATCTATGATTATGCTCTACGTGAGAAAGCTCAGCTCTGGTTGGAGGTTCTGGCCGATGCACCCCTCTCAGCCTCATTGCTCACCTCTGCATGTTTTCTCTACATGAAACCTCCCGTATTTTCACACACACACACACACACACACACACACAGAGCTTGTTGTTCTTCCCTGAACCTTGCTTATGTGGTATATTCTACCTTGACCACCCTTTCTCTCCTTACCTGTTTTGCTTCTCTAACTCCCAGCTGCACTTCAAAATTTAGCCAGGCCTCACCTCCTCTAGGGAGATTTCCCTGATTACCTCCAGGCCAGGTGAGTGCCTCCTGAACTTGCCACTTATATTATTTGCATCTATTTATTCATATGTCCTTCTACCCCTCTTCCAGAACACATAATAAGTCTGTTTTGACCTCTAAAGAACAAAAATGTAAGTCCAATTTACTGAGTATAAAGAGACTTAAGTGATAAGTCTCTGGAATCCACCAACAACTCATTTTACATGTAATGAGGTGAAGCATGGTTTCATCCACTTACCCATGGGAATGATAACTTTCCATGGAGAGAGCACTGTATTGGTTTAGGAGATACTTTCACAGTTTGGAGTAGAGCATGAGATCCCAAAAGTTATGCACAAGTCCCAACAGAAGAAACACCAAAGTGCCTTGGATAAATGGTGATCACCATTAACCTTGAGTTCATTTATTTTGCCAAGAACTGTGTGAGATGACTTTGCAAGTTTGGGGCAGAGAAGAATTGCTCTGGTAATAGAGAAGAGGGAATCCAGGCCACTGCACTAGGTGTTGGGGAAGAAAAATGCAGGATGATGTAATAGTAAGAAAAGGGGACCTTTCAATCTGCTTGCTATGAGCGATGTGATGTGGTATAAACTCTCTCCTCTGTCTCCCCTTACAATGTCTTCAGTAAATTCTGCTTGGTTCACTAATGCTCTAGTGTGAGTAGATTTTTATTTGAGCAGGAGGAAGGAGGACTTGAAGAGTAGGATGAGTGAGTAGTTGACATCTAGATGGGACAAATGATTCTTAGACAAGCTGGCTGACATGCCAAAGGACCCTCCACTAGCCACAGACTGAACCATTTCAGATCCATCAGCTTCATCTTTCCCTCTCCTAGACATTAAGGATTTCAACTAGTCATTACACAGGGTACTTCAGGGAAAAGAGAAGGAAGGGTGAATTCATTTTGATGAGTTAATGTCTAGATTTATTGATACCTAATACATATCAAACAGTTTACATGGATTCTCATTTAAATTCCACAGAACCTCTATGGAGTTGTTGGTGTTTTTTCCATTTTAGGGATGAAGCATGAGGAAATCTAGGACTACAGAGGTAAATCGTCTCAAGTCATGTGGCCAGTAGGTGTTCAAGCCTGAATATGAATCCTTGTCTGCCTTCCCACCATCTTACACTACCTCTTAAAAAGGGCTGGGTGGTGGCTAAGGAAAGGGAAGGGGTGCAGTTGAGAGGTACCACCAATTCAGACAGGGTTTCCAGGAAGGAAACTGTTACCCTAGAGTACTTTAGTGCTCCAGGGAGCCAAAGAGGTGTGTTGCTGAGGTAGATAACCACGGGCCTGGGAATCACGGGACTTGTGTTTGGCATAATCAAGGAAAGTCAGAGAGTGTGGTGCCAGTAATGCAGGCTATGGAATCAGGCAAATCCTAGTTTTAACTCTAGCTCTGATTTATTATCTAAAACAGTTCAACTCTCAATTTCCCTTTAGAAATAATCACCATTAACATAAATTTAATGACTAGTCAAAAGAAGAACAACTCTTCTGAATCAGGGAACAACCGTAGCCGGAGAACAAGGACCCTAAATCTCCACTGATCCATAACAGCCTCCACTTAGCAGAGCATGAGAGCTCAACCTTGTAACTGCCTTAACTCCTAAAAATAAATTGAAGCGTCTGTTGCCTGTGTGATGAATCTTAATTTACAGAAGAGACATTGTTGATAGTGGTGATTGATTCACGATGATGGGTAAATTGCCTTACCTCTTTGAGACAAGGGTCTTTCATCTGAGAATAACAATGCACAAACGTTAATTTCTATAGATGACGGGAGGCGATGTTTGTAAAGTGCTGAGCACAGTGCCTGGAACAGGCCAAGCACTCACTTCAAAGGAGCGCTAACGGGGGTGATAACGGTGAGGACGACGATGACAATGACAAACACAATGATGCAAAGACAGACCACAATGAGACAGTGATGTGTTGATGCGGGTGTGGCGGGAGATGAAGAGGGGGAGGAGGTGATGGATGCCACGGTAAGACCACGATGAGAAGTGGCCGTGATGCTGACGCGCTTGTTGATGGCGAGGATGCTGAGGGTGAACAAGGTGAAGGGAGAAGAAACAAAAAGGAAGGAAGAAGGAAAACAGAAGAAGGAAGAAGGAATTCAAAGCACAAAGACCAGGATCTCTATCAAGCGGCAGCTACAACTCACAGGTGACGGGGGCTCGCATACTCCAGCCTGAGGTGCTCTGTTCCTCCAGTCAAAACAGACACGCTCTTCCATGGGCACGGCCTCGGGGACCCTCCAAACCCTGCTAATCATCAGGCCCACTCCTCCCCCAAGGACGGGAAGGGAAACCTACTCTTTGGAGTCTGTGTGAAGAGAGTATGACAGCCATGTGCTCACCATAAACCCCCGGCCAGGTGCTTTCTGTGCAACGCAGACAAAGCCGTGAAGACTGACAAAATGTAGGATCAGTCCCCACGAGCCCAGCTTCCGGGGCGACTGAGACCGCGCCTGGGACAACCTGGCCAAATCACGCCCTCGATGTCATCACTCGTGAGATGGAAATGAAGCCTTTCCAAGACTTATGAGAATATCAAGTGGACGAATAAGACTCTATAAGCAAATGTGCTCTGAGCTCTCTCGAGTAGCGACGATGAATACCTTAATTTCCCAATAATCAGGAAGCGCAGAATTATTCCAATGGTCAGAAACATGACTTTTAACCAGTTAATTAATCAATCTGAATCTCTAAATGATGACATAGTAAGTTTATACATCAGCACCAACCATATAAGATAGTAACAAGCCTTAACGAAGACCATCTATATAAAGACTTCAACATAGTGTCATTCTTTTTTTTTTTCTTTTTTTTTAATCTTTATTGATTTCAGAGAGAGGAAAGGAGGGGGAGAGAGAGAGACAGAAACATCAATGATGAGAGAGTCATTGATCGAGCCCGCAACCCGGGCATGTGCCCTGACCGGGAATCGAACCCCGATCGCCTGGATCCCAGGTCGACGCTCAACCGCTGAGCCACTCTCGGCCGGGCAACATAGTGTCATTCTTGTGGTGTCCTTCTCAACGTTAGCTGGCATTATCATTAGTGCAGGGGGGAGAAACAATAAAATAAAACAAATATACCCGCAATACTGATCTGACTGTGGGACTCCCCTGTTTAAAACGTTCAGTGATTTCCTCACAGTTCTAAGGATGGAGTCCAAATGCTTAGCATGGCTGGCAAAGCCCTGTACGACCTGGCTCCTGCCTAACTCTTTCACAGACGAAATCCTCCTAAGCTGCATTCATGCCCTCCGAGTTTCGAGCTCCCACTCTCCCATCATGGTGCTGGCCCTGCTAGAGCCCTCAGGCCCCAGGCTCCAAGCAGCTGCCTTCCTCCAGGAGCTCACCGCCCTTGGAATCTCCCATATCTCAGTATTGTTGGGTAATTTCCTGGTGATATATCTGTTTCCACCACTACTTGGGATTAAGATGGTAAAGTGACTATTAATCTTCCCCATCTAGCATAGCACCTGGCACAGAGGAGAGCCCAATAAATGCTTGCTGAATGAAGAAATAAGTACTGGGATCGAGGTCAGCAGGGAGCACAGAGGAGGGACAAGGGCGCTGGAGGGCAGAGATGCCTGATGGAGGGTGATACTCAAGCAGGATCTTGATGGACACGCAGGATTTACCCAGGCGGCTAAATGAGTAAGAATATTCCAGAAAGAAAGAACAGCATGGGCAAAGCACAGGAGCAGGACCGAGCACTGTGCACTGGGGAAGCTTCACGTAACTGTGTAGCACTGAAACAAGGGATTCCAGAACACGGCGGGGCAAGGTGATGCTGGGCTGTGTGTGCAGCCAAGGAACGTGGCTTTGTGCCCTGAACATTGGGCAGCCATTGAAGTCACAGCTGAGGAGTGATCTGATCAGACTTCAGACATGCTACCTTCAGAGCTGACATTGCCCCATGACACAGGAGAAGGTAACTGTGGGCTCCTGGGGCAAGTGGACAGTCTATATTTGACCTTCACCTGACTGGCAAGAGCTGAGGAGTATTGCCAGGAATAGGGACAGGACCACACTTACTCAGTCTCATGGTAGATGGAACTAAAGAAAATATTTTAGCTATTTAGAAGGCCCAAAGAACAGGATCCTGGATTCAAGAAGTTAGGAAAAACCGTGGTATGAAAAGAAAACAAAGCATGTGGGGATGGCCGGGGGAGCTAATAATTGACCATGCATGGAGAAACTGGAGCAGGCGCCAGCATTAATTTTCTGTAAAGGGCCAGAGAGTAATTCGTTTAGGCTTTGCAAACTACATGTAGTCTCTGTCGCAATTACTAAACTCTGCTGCTCTAAAACAAGAGCAACCATGGACCACACATATATGACTAAGCATGACTGTGTTCCAAAAATAATTTTAGAAAAATTGGCATCAGGCTGAATTTGGCCCATGAGCCATGGTTTGTTGACCCTACTGAGAGCACATATTTTTTGTTCTGGAATAAGACAGTCTTCTGAAAATAGAACCAATATAGAGATAGACAGAATGGGGATACTGGAAAGCAAGCTCAAGGCCGTAGCATTATTAGAAACACTGGATCCACCCATTCCTGAAACTAATCCCCGATATATTCACTTATATGAAACAATAAATTCTCTTTTTTTGTTTAAGTAGTATGAGTTAGGTTTTTATCTATCATAACTAAAAAGTTCTGAATGGTATGCAAGGCACTCAGTTCGATTCCCGGTCAGAAACAAGAAAAAGTCAGGTCTCATCCCATGTCCTCTGACTCCCATTCCAGGGCTCTTTCACTGCAACAAGCAGCAGGCAAAAAGCCCAGGCTGAGATGTCTTTTGTTCTGTCCAAAGACCTGTGTTGCCAATGTGAGCTGGAATTTGCTCCAAGAAAGCCTGTTTCTTGGAGTATCATGAAAGAAAAGTACATGCCTAAGAAATGCTGCCCATGATGTAGAAAGTTGACAGGACAGCTCTGGAGGGCCAGATGGGTCCCAAACAGCTGTGGCTTGATGGAGGCGCTCCATTTGGCAGGACCAGGGGGAACCCAGCATGAACAGCATCAATTAGCAACCTCTTTCGAGAGAGGGTGACTAAGCGCATCACTGCACTCCTGCTTCATGCAGCCACGACAAAAAATGGTCATAACGTCTTCACAGCAACATGCAGACATGTTCGATATCATTTTAAAAGAGAATACACCAGAATTATCATTCATTACTGAAGGTATTATGAATTGGTACATACTCTCTAAAAAGTAATTTTGCAATATGTATCAAAAACCTTTAAAATAAAATCTTAAAAATCATGACTTTTGATTCAGTAATCATCCACATCTCCTGTAAGAATCTACTCCAAGCAAGTAATCAGAAATGCAAACACAGATTTTTCTACACAGGGATGTTCATCACAGCATTATTTATAATAATAGTGATAAAAGAAAGTAGTGCTCAAGTGCCAAAGGTAGAAAATTGATGAAATATATTATGGTGTACAGCCACGGGATGGAAAATTACAATAGCCATCAAAAATATGATTAGGAAGAATTTTTAATGACATGGGAAACTATTCACGCTGTGGTAGGTTAAAAAGCAGGACACAAATGGCACATGTAATATGATAACCAGTAAATAATACATGGTGCGCATTTTAATTTTTCCTTACCTGGATATGGTGATGAAATGTTTGAGTTGTGGACTCAGGGCTCCTCTTAGGGGTTGATTTTGCATGTGGATGCTTTTCTGCACTAAAGAGTCAGCAAGGAGATGGTAGGAGAGTTCCTAGAGAGAAGAAAGCGAACACAATTAAAGGGATGTACAATGAAACAGCATTTGATCCCAAACATTGATATTTATGAGGCCCCCACTGAGGCAAAGTTCTAGGCAGAATGGAAATATCCTCAGGGAAGCCTTCCTCCCCATGAGGTCCCAGCCTCTGATACATGCTCTCAAAGCGCTGTATGTTTCTCCTTCAAAGCACATAATAAATGCTGTCATTATATATTTAGATGATAGGCCATTCCCACTCAGCAGTCCTGCCTCACTGAATATGGTAGCATTTTTTAAATAGCATATGGCCATTGTAATTTAAGTGTAAATTACATCAGATAAAATAAAACAAAAATCCATTTCTCAGTCTCAACAGCTACATTTCAAGTGCCCAGTAGTTACACGTGACTATTTCCATCATCACAGTCTTATGGGACAGTGTTGTCCTAGCTATGACACCCGGTCTTTCTTGCATGCTTACCATCCCTACCTCCTAGAGTCTGGTACATTACAGGCACTCAATAAATATCTGCTGAATGGACACAGTAAGATGTTTTAATTAAAAGGAGGTTCTGCCCAGCCGAGCGCGGCTCAGTGGTTGAGCATCTACCTAGGATCCAGGAGGTCTCAGTTCGATTCCCGGTCAGGGCAATGCCCGGGTTGCCGGCTCCACCCCCAGTCAGGGGCGTGCAGGAGGCAGCCGATCAATGACTCTCTCATCACTGATGTTTCTCTCTCTCTCTCCCCCTCTCCTTTCCCCTCTCTGAAATCAATAAAGATTTTTTTTTAAAAAAAAAAGAGGTCCTTGTTATAGCAAGAGAAATGAAATCACACGTTTCCCTTAGATTTGTCCCTTTTTCTACCAACCAGCACCTTCAAGATCTAGTTATGAATACATTTTGTAAGGAATAAACAGAATAAATGATGATAAATGAGCTCTGAACTCTAACTAGCCATCCAAGAGTGTGCCATCCGCCCTTGACAGCATGGATGGCAGGATGACACAAATCATATCCAACTGCTTAGGATTCAATCTGTACTGGAAATAGCAGGTCCCTGTTGCTGGGGCCAGGGTTGGGATGACAGAGCTGAGGACCGGATGGTGGCTGGTCCACTCTCTCTTCATCACTGATATTTTTTCCTGACAGCTAAAGGACAAAATATTTAACATCTTGGTCATGCACAGGACCATGAGTGCTCTGAACTCGGGGGCTCTAAAAACCTATGCTATTCAACCTCTGTATGCTCCCCCTTCCCCATACACACACACACACACACAAGCCAAGATTCAAGAACCTCAATGTGGACCTGCAAGAAACTGCACTCTAACACATTTCCTTACTTGCAGGAGGTGCTCAGATAAATGTTGAATCAGCAGATAACACTCAGAATCATGGAGAGCTGGTGCCTGGTAAATAACATCCACTCGTTCATTCAACAAATGTTCATTGGGCTTCTACAGGGTGACGGGCAATTTTTAGACACTTGGAGGTACACCAGTGAACAGAACAGAAATAGACAAAAATGTCTGCCCTCATGAAGCTTACCTGCCAGGCTGGTTGTCAGCCGTGGCTGAATATTAGTATCTCCTGGAGAGTTCTGAAAAATCCCATCGCTTAGGGGACACAGAAGTGCGTGTGCATGGATGCACACACCCACACCCACACACACACACCCCCCAGAGATTCTGATTAAAGAAGTCCAAGGTAAGAACTTGGACTAGAGCCTCATTTTACAAAACACATGTAAACACATTCCTACTCTAATCATCCATGTACATGTCAAAAACACACAAGCATGCATCGTTCACTGTCAAGCACACATTCACGTCCTCTTACACTGTTCTAAATGCACACAGAATACACACACATGCGCACACACACATACACACACGTCACATTTTACCAGTGGTTCTCAAATTTGTCTGCACATTGGCCTCGCTTTAGAGCTTAAAAACATTCTGATGCCCAGGTCACAGCCCACACCAATTAAATCAGCATCTCTGGAGTTGGGACCCAGGTATCTGTGTTCTTAAGAGCTACCCAAGTGGTTCCAACGTGCAGCCAAAGTTGAGAACTAGTGCTCCACACCATGGTCCCATGACTACCAAAGATAAGGAGAAGCAAGAGAGTCTCAGCTTCTTCCAGAAAGGAAAGGACAAGAGCAATGGAAGAAGCTAGAATTCAAAGGCTTCCAAGGTCTCCTGGGGCATCCCTGGACTCACAATTACTTAATTACGTCAACCACTCATCTGTTGTTTCTTTTTTATTTTATTTTAATATCTATTTTAGTTTTCAATTACAGTTTATGTACAATATAATATTAGTTTTCAGGTGTACAACCCAGTGATTAGACATTCATATAACTTACAAAGTGATCACCCCAATAAATCTAGTACCCATCTGATTAATTATATTCCCTATGGTGGACTTTACACCCCCATAACTATTCTGTAACTACTAATTTGTACTTCTTAATCTCTTTACCTTTTTCACCCACCCCGTCTACCCCCCTCCCCTCTGGCAGCCATCAAAATGTTCTCTGTATCTATGAGTCTGTTTCTGGTCTGCTTGTTCTTTTATTTTGTTTTTTACATTCCATATATAAGTAAAATTATGTGGCATTTGTCTTTCTCTGTCTGACGGACACTTCGGTTGTTTCCACATCTTGGCTATTGTAAATAATGCTGCAATGAACATATGGATATGTATGTCTTTTCAATTTAATGCTGTGGAGTTTCTTTGGATAAATACCCAGAAGAAGAATTGCTGGGTTCTTCTTTGTCTCTTATCACAGTGTTTGTTTTAAAGTCTATTTTGTCTGTTATAAGTATTGCTACCCCCAATTTTCTTCTTTTTGTTTCCATTTTCATGAAATATCTTTTTTCCATCTCTTTACTTTCAGCTTGTATATATTTTTCAATCTGAAGTGAGTCTCTTGTAGACAGCATATTCAGCCATGTGTTTTGAATGAATCATTTAATCAATTTGCATTTAAAGTAATTATTGATAGATATGTATTTATTGTCATTTTATTATCCATATTTTTAATCTTTTTTTCTTCTTCTTCAAGAAGACCCTTTAACATTTCTTGCAATACAGGTTTGGTGGTGATGAACTCCTCTGGCTTTTTCTTGTCTGGGAAGCTCTTTATCTGTCCTTCGATTCTAAATGATAGCTTTTCTGGGTAGAGTAGTCTTGGTTGTAGGTCCTTGTTTTTCATCACTTAGAAAATTTCATGCCAATCCCTTCTGACCTGCAAAATTTATGTTGAGAAATCATCTGACAGTCTTATGGGAGCTCCCTTGTAGGTACCTAATTTCTCTTGCTGCTTTCAAGATTCTCTCTGTCTTTAACCTTTTGCATTTCAATTATGACGTGTCTTGGTGTGGCCTCTAAGTTCATGTTGTTTGAGACTCTCTGCATTTCCTGGATTTATGTGTATATTTCCTTCACCAGGTTAAGGAGGTTTTCCATCATAATTTTTTCAAGTAGAGTTTCAATTGTTTGCTCTTTCTCCTTCCAGTATTCTCATGATGGGAATGTTTGTAAGCTTGAAGTTGTTCCATACACTCCTTACACTATTCTCTTTTTTGGGGGGAGAGGATTCCTTTTTCTTTTTGCTATTCTGATTGGGTGTTTTCTGCTTCCTTATCTTCCAATTCGCTCATTTGATTTTCTGCTTCATCTGCTCTACTGTTGATTCCCCGTAATGTATTCTGCATTTCTGACTGTTACTTTTTTATGTTTTTTTTAATCCCCATTTTTATGTTTCCTATCTCTTTGTTGAAGTTATCACTAAGTTCATCTACTCTTTCCCTAAGTTCATTGAGCATCCTTATAACCTATGTTTTGAACTCTGCATCTGGCAGATTGCTTGTCTCCATTTTATTCAGTTCTTTTTCTGGAGTTCTGTTCTGTTCTTTCATTTGGACCTGTTTCTTTGTCTCCTCATTTTAGCAGCCTCCCTGTGTGTTTCTATGTATTAGGTAGAGCTGTTACATCTCTCAGTCTTGATAGAGTGGCTTTATGCAGTGTGTGTCCTGTAGGACCCAGTGGCACAGCCTCTCTGGTCATCTGAAATGAGTGCTCCAGATGCCTCCACTATGTGGGCTGTGTGTACCCTCCTGTTGTAGTTGAGCCTTGGTTGCTTTTGGCACATCAATGGGAGGGATTTACCCCCCAGGCCAATTATCTAAGAGAACTGGCCATGAACACAGCAGAGGAGCTGCTGTGCAAGGGCTGACCCCATGGAGCTAACTCTCTTCAGCAGGGCTCTGGTGTCCACTGAGTCCACCTCTTGAGATGTCACTTATTAAGGTGGTTGGGTGGCAGGTGGTACACCAGCATTGCCTGAAGCTAACCACCAGGTATGCTGGCTCTGGGGACTCCTGCATGGTGCAGACCAAGATCAGCTGCCACCTATGCCAAGCATGAGCTACAGAGCTGTCTACTCACTGGGTTTCTGGTGGGAATAAAATGAGACAACTCTGAAGCCATAAGGAATTGACAAAGCAACAGATTCTCAAAAAATGCACATGGAGTAGGAAATTGCAGTAGAGAGGTGATTGGTTTCACCAACACTTCGCTCATGGACAATGGAGGACAATTAACTTAAGGGACCTCTGAAGACTCCAGAGTAGATCCAGGAAGTTGAATAATAGGTGGAATTTCAGTCACTTAGGTGCCCTTACAGCTCTAAGAAACAGGCTTCAAGGGTAAGTAACCAGAGATTGATTTTGCTTAGAATCTCATACTATAACATTTTTCTGAGTGCTTACTATGTGCAAGGCACTGTGGCACATAAATGGAAAAACATACACAGTTTCTTCCCAAAGATGTGCCTCATCTACTAGAAGAGAGATACAAGCAAAACAACTGCAATTCATCAAAGAGAAGCTCTTGCCTGGCTGGAGTGGCTCAGTTGATTGAGTGTCATCTTGTGCACCAAGAGGTTGCTGGTTTGATTACAGGACAGGGCACATACCTGAGCTGCAACTTCGATCCCCAGTCAGGAGTCTACAGAAGGCAACCAATTAATGTTTCACATCAATGTTTCTCTCTCTCTCTCTTTCTCTCTCTCTCTCTCTCTCAGCATGTCCTCAGGTGAGGATTTAAAAATAGTAGTAATTTAAAAATAGATGTTTACAAGGTACAGCACAGCATAGAGCAGGGAGGAGTTCATTTTATCAAGAGCTGGGGAAAGAGTGACAAGGAGATGTTAGGGAAAACTGCACAGGAAGGATAATGATTCAACTGGGTTTTTGAAGGATGAATAGGAGTTTTCCAGACAGATAGAGAAGGAAATGTCAGAGGAAAGTGATTCCTAGCAGAGGGGGCAACAGTTGCAAAGATATAAGAGCATGAAATACTCTGATGTGTTCTGGGATCTTGAAACCCATTCATAAGGGAGTCATATTAAGGGATATAAGACTGCCATGTCAACTAGTATATGTCTAGGGCATAGTGTTTACTTGTCAATAGAGGAAGCAATGAGTGAACTCCATAGCTGTTATGATCAGAGATTTTCACCCTGTGATATAATTTTAACCACATAGAAAACTATGTATATGTATAGTATAGGTTCACCTTATAGTTACAGCTACATTATGTTTTCTTGTTCCGTATTTATAACTCTTTGGAATGAATTATATGGCTCAAAAACCAGGCTGTTTGAACAAAAACTGTACAAATATTGAGGGCTTTTTAAAAAGTATTTTATTCATTCCTTAGTTGTTAGCTGCTGACTGCCTTCAATAACTTATTCAGGAAGAGGATGACCCAGGGGTACAAGATTCCCTCCTCAGCCTCATCTGAGTTTGGCTTTCAGAAAGTCAAATTTAGTTAGTTATTTGTAAGATAACAGGCCACCAGAGAGCCCTGGGCTCTTCCCACAGCCCTCACATTTTTAGCAGAGACTTGGAAGCTAATTCTAGAAGCAGCTGCCAAGAGAGCTTTGGGCTTCACAGACCATGTGAGGGAACTTTCTCTGGGGTGACCAAAAGTGAAATTGATCTATCTGGCCAAACGTACTGGCCAGAGAGGTAGTCCTTGAAGGATCCTCTTAGGATATGGTACATACAGTTCAGAGGAGTGGGTACCCTTCTACCAGAGTGGAAATACTCTCTAGCTGTCCTGTGCTGAATCTGCCACACAGCCTCTAACCAACCACTCCCACCAGCCCTGCATGTCAGCGTGTCCATGGCGGGCCAGCCTGGAGACACATGGGTCTCCACTAGGCCAGCAGAAGGCAGTGCTCACTGACATAATGCCCCTTCTGGGTGACTCGGGGAATGATGGAGACACAGATGCCTCAATGCATATAGAGTCCACATGAAATTATTTCATGATATGGGAGTATGAGAAAAAATCCGTGTTCTAGAATAACCTACTATTTCATATACAAATTGAAACTGACATGCTAACTAAATGAACTAAGTAGACATTTTAATTTCTCACTTACATCTCTGGAAGTTTATGTATTTAAGTTGGTCCCCACAAAAGCATTTAAGCATCTCATTGAAAAAATAGTGTCACTATATACCCAGGGATACAGAATAATTTTTTATTAAGTGCTATGAGGGAGGACCAGAGGAAACCTGGTTAGGATTAGGAAGGAATATTAGGGTGGCCATACCTTTAAGCTAGTGCCCCTGTCCTTAGGTACCACCTACAAGGGGCACTACCCCCTTGGAGGGTTCACATTCCTGGTCTGAACTCCCCATGATCTCTCCTCTACCCCTTTCCACCTTGTCTTTGACATTCCCAGGTACTGACCTCATTTCCTGTTCACCTGCTGTCATCCCTCTTCTCTCTTTAAACCTTCAGTTTAAAACTACTTTCTTGACCCTGTCCTTACTTACTTTATCTTTCTTTTTACTGCTCACATCAGCATCATGGAGGTATAATTTACGTACAATAAAATGTATCCATTGGGCTTGTACAGCTTGATGAGTTTCAACAAATGTTTCAGCCCATATATCCACCATCTCACTCAAATATAAACCCCAAGGAGTGTCCTCACGCCCCTTCATGGCCAGTCCTTTCCATCACCACAGTCTGCCTGTTCTAGGATTTAATATGAATGGAATCAGATAACATGTGTCTGGCTTCTCTCACTCAGGGTGATGTTTCTGAGGTTCATTCACGTTGTCCACATACCAGTAGTTTATTCTCTTTTGTAGGCGAGGAGTATTCCATTGTAAGAATCCATCACTATTCCCTTATCCATTGAGTATGACACATAAAGCATCTGTGAACATCAGAGTTCTGTGGCGCCTGCATCCAATGTTGGGGAACGACCACTGCATGTATCATGGCCAGCTGTCTGACTGCTTGCAGTGGCTCCATTATGGCCTGGAGTGGGATGGAATCACCTTTCGTTCTTGCCCACAAATCTGCCTCACTGCCCCAGATCTCCGATCCTCATCTTCTTCAAGAATGCGCAGTGTGGCTCAGCTCTAAGGCCCTCCTATCCCAAACAGCATTCCCACCATCTACACTCGTGCCCTGAAAATGGGAACCACATAGTTAAAACTCAGACTGTGGTGACCAGGTTAACTTCGTTAGTGACAAGTCATGATGGCAGGTACCCCCAACACGATAGAATGAAAGGGCACCTCACTCGGTCGTGTCCTTCCCCAAACTCTTAACTCCAGTCTCACCGAGAGGAGCTCAAACTGAGGCACAGTCTACAAAACACCTGCCCAGTGCTCCTCAAAACTCCCGAGGTCATGAGAAACAGAGATGAGGTTGTCATCAGTCAGAGGGGGCTCAGGAGACATGACATCTAAATGTCATGTGGTCTCCGGAGCAGAAAAAGGACCCTTAGTGGAGAAACGGATGATGTCTGCATAAAGCTGGCTAATAGTGACGCACCCCTATTGGTTTCTTAGTTTTGATAAATGCACCATGATAACGTAAGATGCCAATGACAGAGGAACCTGGGTAAGGGCATCAGGAATGACCTGCACCATATTTGCAAATATTCAGCAAATATAAAATTATTCCAAAATTTAAAAAATGTATTTTTAAGTGTCCGACTTTAACATTCTGAGCACAGGAGAGCCAATAAAGTAATAAGCCCGAGCCTGCACTTTTTGGAAAGGGCAGGATAACCCCTTGCTTATTTGCACTTCTTACTCCACTCTCTATGCCCTCTTTGTGTAGATCTGCCTGGAATTCTGATTATTAAATCGCTGCCCTTTTGACAGAGCCAGAAATCCTGATTGTGGCCTCTCTGCACAGATTGGCCAATAAACCACCCCACACCAAGGAGAGAGAGGCACGTCTGAGCATGGAAAAGACGTGATCCGACACGTCAAACCCCGACTGGCTCCAGGAGGAAGACAAAGCTGCAGGGGGCACTGACTGTCCAAGGCTCTTTGGGTCTCAATACACCACCTAGTGCCCTGCCTTTTCCATCATGTTCTCTTTTCTGCAGGGAAGCAAAGCTCCCCAGTGTGGACGAGGCGACTATTTTACAAACCCTGCACTGGGCTGTAGTTTTATTTCCTGAGGTTAACAATCTAAATAAATCTGCTGCGCCTCACCTCTGCTAGGCTGCTGGAGAAATGATGCCTTGTCGTCAACCTAGGTCAGATCTGTACTTTCTCCCCCTGAAAGCTGCCGGTGGTAGAATCTCTCACTCTATCTAATGAACCGCTATTCGTTTAACTACGTATTAATTACAAGCAGAGTTCTATGCAATTTTTTTCCCTAGGGAGGAGAAAAGAGGAATATTGTACTTGCAAAGTTCCTGAAACAGACAGTAATTCTAGAATTTATGCTTCTCTTAATAGATGTGATAAAATACCTTCCAAGGGTGTCTTACCCTTAGGGATCTTACTCTCCTTCCAAGCAGGATCTGACCACAGATACCCCTCCATGCCTCAGGTCATTTAGCTTCCACGCGTGGGAGAAAACCTTTCACCGCAGGTTCTCAATCTTTTTTTTTTTTTTTTTTTTAATACCAAACCACTTTCTTGGCAAGTCAACATGAATTGTGTGCACAAGCAAACAAAAGTCACATCTCCTGGTGGTTCCAGCTAAAGATTTAGGGAAGTGTGTTCCTATGGGTTCCTCCAGAAGTAAACCCTGAAGTAATGATTCACGTCAAGTAATTTATCAGGTGGTGATCCAAGGACACATGAGCAGGGTGAAGACAGTGAGACAGGGAAAGGAAAGAAGCCGATATAAAGGTGTCAGCAGGTAAGTTACCACAGTGGGCCACTGGGGCTCAACATACTGACACACCCCGCGACCAGCGCCAAATATGCACCTCGGAGTCACCCAGCAGAGAAACCCAACTGTCACTCATCATAGGCTGGCAGGTACTCCCGGGGGGTGTTAAGTTCTCAGCCCTTCAAGCCTCCCGTGAGCATGGGCAATGCGGGCTCGAGTGGCCACAGAGAGCCTCCAAGCAAAGAGACACGGGCCAGCAGTTGAGAGCTAGGCCACCTTCCATGGAAGTGGTGAGAGCTGAAGGGACGTGGGCGGGACACCGGCAGAAACAGTGGGTCAGGGCACAGATGGGGACGGAGCCCGCCCACGAACCATACTGGGTAAACTCCGTTCCTGACTTTGGCAGCAGGAGAAGAAAGCCTCCTGCCGCTTTCAAATGCGGTGTGGAGTTCGTCTGGCTCCAGGAGCCTGCTCGGGGAACTCAGGGTGCAGAGCCCTGGCTTTCCCTCCTCTCCTTGTGTGGTCCTCAGAAATGGCCCAGTAGACGGGTGACCGAGCCACTAGGGCTGGTTGGGCAACCGATGGTGACCTTGGGAACAGCTCTCGGCCTCCCTAAAACTCAGTTTCCTCTATCTGCAGAGTGTGAACAACAAGAACTATCTCATTAGTACTTATCTTGAATAAAAGCTAATATTCTCTCGAGTCTGTAATTGAGGAAACTGGGTGTCCAGTGTTGCTGGGAGAATATACTCACGAGGTAAATAGCATCCCATAAAGATAAGCTACTGTTAATCTGCTCACCGGCTATTTCAAGCCAGAACTCACCCATGCAGCTGGCTACTTTAGTCGGCAAGGTGTTTAAAATTACTTAAATTAACGTAAGTGCAGGCATGAGTTATCCCATGGCAACGTTCAGGCATGGAAACACGTGTGCTCGTGACCAACCAGCAAGGTGATAATAAGGAACCATGAGAGAAGCCTTTTCAAGACAGTTTTTGGGAGCAGAGTTGCCAAAAATATAGCCATCTCGAGGCTGTCTGTGCGTTATTAATATTGTAATCGATGTACAAAAATGGACAATAGCTTTAAAGGATTGTAAGACACATAAAACCCAAATGCAACACTTTATTCTTGTTTGGATCCTGGCTTTAAAAAAATAGTTATGAGACAATTGGAGAAATTTGCATAGGGACTAACTTATTAGACGATATTTAAAAAATTGTTAATTGTGTTGCGTGTGATACTGGGTGATTATGTAGAAAAATAATCTTGCTCTTTGGAAATGCTGGTTTGCATACTTAGGGGTGAAGTGTATTGTCCGTATTGACTTTTAAATCAGTGAGTAAAAAATGGCAAAATGCTAACAAATGCGAGATGATAGCTCCACAGGGTGTTCATTATACTGTCTTTTCTATGTGTTTGAAAAGTTTCATAATAAAAACTTCACAATATTTTTAAGACATTTTTAAATAAACATTTCAAACATCAGAGAAGTAGAGAATGTAATTGGGATTTAACTCTGTTATTATGTTGAACTCTAGTTCATTTATTTTTTAATTGAAATTTTTATTGAGATAATTGTAGATTCACATGCACTTGTAAGAAATAATACAGAAGGTCCCTGTGTACAATCTGCCCAGTTTTTCCCAATGGTAACATTTCACCAAACTATAGTATACAGTTGGCCCTCCATATCCATAGGTTCTGCATCCACTACTTAACCTACTGTAAATCAAAAATATTTTTTAAAACTCCCAGAAAGTTCCAAAAAGCAAAACTTGAACTTGCCATGCACTGAGCACTAACTACAGTGAATTCACATGAATGAAGTAACGTGAACCCTGCTGTAGCCTGCATGCGAATGGAGGTTATATGCACATACTGTGCTATTTTATCTGAGGGGCCTGAGCACCCCAGGCTGGGGCATCCACAGGGCTCCTGGAACCCATCCCCCTTGGCTACAGAGGGACAACGGTAAGATCATAACCGAGACATTGGTAGCGATAAAATCTACTATCTTATTCAGATTTTCCCATTTTTTACCTACGCCCATTTCTGTGTATATTTTTACTCATATACAATTTTACCGCACATGTAGGTACATGTGTCGACCATGACATCAAGATACACAACACTTTCATCACCCCAAGTATCCCTCACGTTGGCTTTTTATAAAATTGCACCCACCTCATTCCCCACCTGCACCGCCCCCTCATCTCTAAACTTTGGCTTATCTCTTTCTAAAACTACATTATTTCAAAAACATCATATAAATGAGAGTCCTATTGCATGTAGCCTAGAAAGTCAGCACGCAGTGGCAGGTAAGAAGAGACTAGGAACCAGAAGACCTATGTTTGAGCCCCAAGTTCTGACACTAGATAGATATATTTCTTAGGTATAGCACCAATTTATCTCGGCCTTTGCTTCTTCAATTGTGAAACCAAGTTGCCCCTTGCTTTCCAGGGTATAAGGCTTTGTCCAGGAGGCAAAAATGTGTCCTTGATAAGAACCCCAAAATGAACGGCACGCCCTAAGTGATGCAGGGCACTATCTGCGCAACTAAAGGCAGAGACCTGCCTCCGGGCTGCCTTCTTTCTTCATTTTAAGTGACTATGTCATTGTTTAGGTGTTTTCTCCATTTCTGCAAGCTTGATTGAATCAAGCTTTGTCCCCAGTACCTGAGGAATATTCTGCTCTCCTGTACTGATGTAGAAGGCTTCTGAGACTGGGAGGTCCTGGACCATGATGAATCTACCCCCTTGGCAGACAATTAAAACTCTCCTGGTGACACCCTGACTTGCCTGCTAACTTCCCGTACATTTCAGCAGATGGTCTGACCTTCTCAGGGTCTGCCTTCTACCAATAAAAAGAGGCTGTGCAACAATTAGAATCCCACGCCGCCAAAAAAGGGGGGATGACGGCAGGAAGAAGGCGCTTCGCTCTCTTGGAGTCTAAGTCGTGACACATGCACCTGTCTTCAGCCAAAGTGGCTCCAACGATGTTTAATTTATGTCCAATTATTTATTACGCCATAACGTCTTCTCCAATTACTAATAGATAATTGCATAAGAGGAAATGAAATCCAGCATGCCAGGCTAATGTGAGATCGTTTTATGGGCAAATTCCTTGCTTAGAAACACTTGCTGCAAAGGGGCCCAGGTGATTTAGTGTAATGAACGCAGGTAGGCAGGGGCCCCCTTTAATTAGTTCCTGAACTTATTTAATGAAGCATCGTGGACCCTGAAAGCTGTTATTGTTTAAGAGTTTAACGTGCCATACAATTCAGGGAAAGGAGCCTGGAGGGGAAAAGGCAAGATGCTAACTGATGACTCAAGTTCTTGGTGTGACTTGCTCAGCACCACAGGCATACGTCTTGGGTAAAAATCAGATCCAGAAATGTAATTTTTTTCTAAAACTGAACTTATTTTGTATTTCCAGAGCTCTCATCACAGAGAGGGTAGAAATGTACCCCAGTGGCTTTGGGGTTCTCCACCCAGGCTTACCTGGCTACCTTTAAGCATGAATGGCTTTACCTCTCCATGCAGTTCCAACCTGTTTCCAGTCCCTGCTTTTGTGGGTAAGGACCAGGATAAAACACAGCCCTCCTACCAGCACGAGCATGGATTCCAGGTAAGCGGCGCCTGGATGCAGGCACTCTCCTCTCTCCTCTCCAGGGCCACCTCCATCGCCTGCAGGGTCCCAGTCAGTATATCTTCCTGTCTAAGTTCAGTTTCTCCTTGTGTTTCTCCCCTCATTCAAGTTATGCGCCTTTTGTGACCTTCTCCACACGAACCAAACACCAGGGATCGCAGATCAGAGAGTTTGAAAGCTGGAAGAGAGCTCGGAAATAACTTAATACAGCGCCCTTCACAGCGAGGTCAGGCGGGAGTGGGGTGGGGCAGGACTGTAAAAGGACAGAACGAGAGGATCTTCTGGGTGATAGAGCTTTTCCATGTCCTGATTGGGGTGGTGTCACATGAATATACACCTGTGTTAGAGTTCATAGAACTAGACACACACAAAAATCACTTTTACTGTATAACTTAACAAGAAAAATTAACTTAACCAGCATGGTTGAGGGTTGGGATCCAAATATTGATCTCTTGAACCCTATAAAATTACTCCCTAAAACAACTACAGCTCAGTTGACAAAGCTATCTTGTGCCCCTGTCATCTTGATCTGCTTAATACATGTACCATATTATATATGTGTGTGTGTGTATGTATATATATATATATATATATTATGTTTGATACATATCCCTCTCCCAAGAGCTTAGCATAGTGTCTGGTACATAGTAAGTGTTCAAAAAATATTTGTTGAATGGAAATGAATTAGCAATTTGCATAGAGGAAACCCCATGAAAGAGTACAAGTGAGAGATCAGATTCACAAGTGGGGATAGTTTGAATTTTTGGCCTCCGGTGCTCCATTTGCTTACTTGCTTGGAGCCCCTGCCAGGTGGGGACTCCTCTAATGATCTGTATTGATAAAAAGTCAGTGCCAACAGCAGCTGTCACATTCTGTTCAGCAGCTGGGAGCCTTTCAGGTCACCCACAGTGGTTTTTACTCTAACCTGTCCCTTGAGCTCTGGGATCATAGATGATCTTCAGTTTCAACACCCAGATTCCAATGATTTCTAGTCACTGCAAACTCCGCAAAACGCAAGCAGAACTGTTGAAGTCCTATGCCCGAGACAAAACTCCAAGCAAAACCAAAGTGTGTCTTTCCCGTTTCGATAAAGGACACCACCAGGCACCCGGTTGCTTGAGCCAAAACGAAAACGTCACTCTTGACTCCTGCCATTCCCTCACCTTCCCATGGCCAGTCCGCCCGCTGCATCGGATCCATCACTGGCCATCCATCCTCACGCCACCCATCTCACCCGGGTCGTCATCTCTCACTTGGAAACCTGCTGGAGTCTTCTCGCTGACCTCCAGCTTCCACGCCTGCCCTGCTGTAGGCCATCCTCTGCAGAATGCAATGGTCTTTTAAATGAAAATCACATTGTGCCAATAAAAACTTACAGGGCTTCCTTTCATGCACGGAATACAGTCCACTGTCGGGCCCTCTGTGAGCTGACCCCTGCCCCTCTCTCCAGTCTCATCTCTTTGTATTGTCCCTCCTGCTCATCCCTCAGCCACTTTTGCCTTTTTTTTTACTGTGGATCAAATATGCCAAAGTCATTCTTAGGGTCCCTCTCCTTATTTTTCTTGCCCTGGACTGTGGCTGGCTGCTTCTTTTCATGCAGATCTCGCTTCAGGTTTGAACTCTTCGGATGAGACTTCTTTGACCACCCAACCCCAAAGAGCCTCTTTCAAATTAAAGGGCGTTTGTTCTTTTCATCATAGAACCTGATATTTTTATTTAGAAAAACAAGTTGTCTGCTGTCCGCCTCTGGAATATAAGTCTCGTGAATGCAGGGTTATTGTCTACCTCAGTCTCTACTACAGCTACAGGCCAAGAGCAGTGCACATATTAGGGGTGCAGCAATTAACTGGAGAGGAAACGCAGGCCCTGCGTGCAAGAAAAAGTAATGGGGTATCCTTGGAGAATCGCCCAAAGACTGCAAAAACTGGTTGATACATTCCAGAACACATTTAAAGGAACAGTCTCTAAAGTACAAAAGATTTCAGTGAAAAAACTACAGCCCAGGGCCAAGAACGTCCTTCTCTTTGTGTGTTAAAATTTTAACACTCAAGACTTAGGAAGGTCCTCCCCCAGCCAGTAGGGCACTTCTCCAGGGTAGAAATCATGGCAGGTATTCAGGGAATGAATTAGTATGTTTATTGGCCCACATCCCCAGAGACAGGCCACTTGTCTCCTCAAAGTTACAGCCGTCCCCAAAACATGGAAAAGCTCTCCAATCGGCAATTTACATGGGCAAACTTAACATACTGTACGGTGTTGATTTATGGTGACAATTAAGAACGTATTACCAAAGTCTATTTCGCCATTAACATCCCTGGGGACAGGATACATTTTAAATTTGCAGGCTGCTCCTTCCCCAAAGGCTTGGATCTTGGCTAAGGATTTAGAGATTATAAATTTAACAAAGGATGAACATTGCGAGGAGAGAGTCTTGATCAGCAAATAATGAGTTCAACCAGCATTGCTCCTTCTCAGGAAGATTTACAACGCCTCCCTGCCTAAGGCCCAGGAATCTTTTATTCTGAAGTTTATAGGCACTATCGCTTTCTATTTGCACTCCACATGTGAGAGTCTGGCCCTTGGAGGGGATTCTTTATGGGAACCAGTGGTCACTGCTTCAGCAAAAGTTTCCTGCTGAGAACCCTTTTGAAGAATAGTTTCGTGACTAGGCGGCCATAGCTGTCATTTCCAAAGACCAACGGAGGCACCTATGGCTTGAACAAGTTGCTTACCGCACAGACCATTGGCTGTATACTCATCTGACCAGAAAGCCCAATGACTAGACTACCAACACTCTGGCTTGAAAGAACCCTGGGGCTAACAGAGGTTGGATTCTCACCTCTGGTGGGGCTGGGTCACCTTTGAGATAACCAATCACAGCAAAGGAACACTAGCAAAAACCAATCACGATCTACTTATGGTTGAACTGAAAGAGTTTGAAGGGCAGTCACACCTAGGTCAAACTTTCCCAAAGTCCAATCCAAAGATCATCTCCATCGGAATCACCTGGGGTTCCTTTAAAGGAAGTAGAAGTCCCTAGAGAAGAAACACCACACCTACCCAACCCAAGTCTTTGGGGTTGAGGTCTAGAAATCTTCACCTGCTCTATAGATTAGTCTTAGACATACTAAATTCTGGGAAACTCCGATCAAGGTTTTTGGGGACAGACGACAGCTGACTTGGAGGAACAAATCACCTACCCCAGGCAGAGCTCTCACAGGCCACTAGTCAGCATTTCTCTTGCTTTGGTTAGTTATTTTCCTCTGAAAATGCAACCATCGTGAGGGCCTCATGGAGAGAAAAGGAGGGAGATTCCTGAGGAATGTTCATGTCTTCCGTGACATTTGCCCTTCACTGGCCCACTCACTCGCATGACAGTATTTCTGTATAATCCTGCTCACTAGTCACCTGAAATACGGATCTACAATACACTTGGCACCCCAGTAGGTGCTAGAATATTTTTAAAGGCTAAAACAACTTGAGAAGTCAAGTAATGAATATCCAATAGAAGAATTTCAGGCACCATGAAGGCTGATGGGGGAAAATATTTTAACTCTGACTATTTATAGGCAATACTACCTTATCCTCTCCCTCACCCTCTCCCAAGGGAGCCGTAAAAAGATTGGCTTCCTCGAGCCTATGGAGACTGGAACCTAGCGCCACTTAGGAGTCCAAATTCCCAATGTCGTGTAGTCCTGAGGCTTTCAAATCATGGCATCTTAAAAAAGGGAGAATCGTCCACCAAAATCAATGTGTATTATGTACACACACACACAAATAAGCCTAGGAAATGCAGTGTTCTGCTTGGCAAGGACTAGCAGAGGACAGTGGCTCAGTGGGTATAAAGTTCACCCATTCTTGTCACCAGAACCTTAACTACAATAATTAAGAAGTATCCAGAAATTCCAGGGAGCCATCTATAACAATATAAATATTTCTCTTTCAGAATAAATTTTCACAACCTGAATTGAGTATGATATGGCCTAGGAGGGTGATGGCTATGATAATCAGCATTGGTTGGGAGCTTACTTTGTACTTAACTTTACATGCACTGTGAGTGATTCTCACCATAGTTTTAGGAGTCGGGTAAATTTTAATCTCCATCTGACAGATGAAAAAACAAAAAGTTTACGTGACAGCAGAGAAAGAAACTGGGATTTGAATGCATACAGCCTGATTCCAGGGGCAACTTTTTCTATAAAACTCTGGATTGTAAATGTTTTAGGCTTCGCGGCCCTGAACTCCTCCACTGTGGCACAAAAGCAGCCGGTAGGCAATAGGTGGTTTCTTCAAATGAGCATGACCACGTGATGATAAAACTTTATTGGCACAAGAATTTGAATTCCCTATAATTTTCATACATTGTAAAACATTATTTTTTTTGTTTTTCCAACCATGTAAAAATGTAAAAGCTTTTGTTATCACATGGTTGATACAAAAATGGGCGATGAGCTGGACGTGGCTGGTAAGCTGTAGTTTGCAGACCCCTGATCTATACCGCTCGCTAGTCATGGTATCTTGGGCAGGATGCTTAACTCTCACCTTCCTCACTCTCAGCCACTAGGCTATGACACCTCGGTTGACAGTGTGCCATCAGTCGTTCACATGTTCCTATTTTTATTTAACAAATAGGTTTGGAGCCATGCACTGGACTAGGCGTTAACAATGCTAGACTGGGTCCCTGCCCTCACGGAGCTTATGTTTCACTGGAGTAATAACAGACATACAAGCAAGTGTCCACTTTGTGACAAGGAAGGCACAGAGTGCAACTCAAGAATCAGGAGCTCCGAATTTCTCAAAGGCGTCCCGGGGAAAATAGAGACTTTTTGGACCTAGGGAGTCCCGTTCTAGAAGGAGGCCTCAACTCATATTTTCACTTACCCTTCTCAGGTTTGGCCCTCTTGGAAGACTGACGAATTCTCTTAATCACAGAATCCAGTCCATTGCTCTAATGTGTTTATTTTGTTTGTTTTTTCTGTGTAACAAATTACTCCACAGCTAGCAGCTTCAAACCACATACATTTATTATCTCAGTTTCCATTGGGCCAGGCGTCTGGACGTGACCCCTCCGTTCAGGGTCTCACTGGGCTGCAGTTAAGGTATCCACTGGGCTGCATTTCCACCTAGAGTCAGCTTCGGGCGTGTTCCTATTGTTGGCACTATTTACTTTCTTGGGCTGTAGAGCTCACGGTGGCCTGCGTCTTCAAGGACAGCAGGAGAATGGGACTCTCTTCTCAGAATCATAGAAATGTAGATATTTACAAGTACATCCATAATAACATAATTAAGGGAGGGGCATCGCCCTTGCCACATAACACAGCTTAATCAAGGACGTGGCACTCCCCCCATCCCTTTTTCCATATTCTATTGGCTGGAAGCCTGGGGGAGGGGTCACCCACGACATTGTACCGGAGATCATGGGGGTGACCTTAGAATTCCGCTGCCACAAAAGACTTCATCGGAAACCTAGGACCGACAGCAATAGCTGGGTCATGGGGTTATCTGTCCAGTTAAAGAGCTTACAATACTGCCTGGCACATAGGGAAGCCTCATTATCACTATCATTCTCATTTGCCACTGTCATCATCAAGAAGGTTCCAGCCAGTGTCATGCAGCTCAGAGCATCACGCAGTCTCTCCAGGCGACTTGGGAAATTACTACGCAGAGAGCAACGTCTCTTCGTTATCTCCAGGGACTTCCATGCATCACACTGAGTTCACATCCCCTCTAACGTTTGGAATCTTCGAGCTGGACCTCATGGCTCTGCGCCATCTCATTTTCTAGGTAGAAATGTTTCTGTCAGAGATAGGTTGTGTCAACTCTTGCCCATAACCTCTGAGCTCCCGGATTCCAAATGCTAATTTGCTTTGATTCAACGAATTCATCTGGCAGTCTGTATTGCATTCCTCCTGAATGTCAGGCATCATGCTTTCTCCTTCTCGGTGGCTTTGCTCCAACTCATATCCCCGGAATTTTCTCATTTTGCCTGTTTTAATTTAGGTTCAGTGTCACTTTTCCCCCATTCTGTTTAAGATTGAGTCCATTTTGAAAAGCAATATCTACAGCTTTGAGGTGCTGGAGAAATAGAGCACCTCACTGACCCTCTCTTATATTGCACTGCAATGCATCAACTAAGCTTTTCTTTCTTTTTTAATTTTTTTCCATGTTTTTATTGATTTCAGAGAGAGGAAGGGAGAGGGACTGAGAGACAGAAACATCAATGATGAGAGAGTCATTGATCGCTGCCTCCTGCACGCCCCCTGACTAGGGATTGAGCCCGCAACCTGGGCATGTGCCCTGACCGGGAATCGAACCCCGACCTCCTGGGTCCTAGGTCGACGCTCAACCGCTGAACCTGCCCGGCGGGGCCAAAGCCTACACTTTTAACTGTTACGCTATTCGGCCTCTCTGCATAGACTATGGGGAAATTATTGTGGAAACAGAATTCCTTTTCCAGGAATAAACTTTGACTGCAAATGAGAGGCTGAAGTAATAAGAAAACAGGGGAGAGAGGAGGAAAAGTAGACTGTCTGCACTCCTGTGGAATGCAGTGAGGGTCAGTGAGATGGGCTCTTCCTCTAACACCTCAAAGCTCTAGATACTGCTTTTTAAAAATCAGCTCAAATAAAATTGAATGGGACAAAAGGTGATACTGAATCCAGATGAAAACAATGAGAGAAGGCAAAGATACAGTGGGGGGAAAAGTGTTTGGGGAGGGATTCCAGCAGAATTGGTTCAAATCCTGGCTTGAGACATAATATCCAGCTGAATGTTGGGGAACAAGAAGGTCAGCCCCAACATGGTTTGATTAAATAAATGTTTATTCCTTAAAGCAAGCCACTAATCACAAATGGGTTCCTTTAGATTCATTAAACATTCATTCCTTCATATTCTAGAAAGTGACATTTAATTTACCTTGGTCCTATCGCTTTATACTTTTCAAGACCACAAAATAAGGATGTATAGAGTAATAAATAATACCTGATCATTAAATATTATATAACGGCACTCCACATGAGGCATCTCGCTGTATTTCTTCTGATAAAGGATTAAAGCTTTCCGTCTTTTAATTGGCTGTGTTTGATGGGGATATCCATTCCATTCATTCAGTAAATAGTTACCTGTGTTCATAAGGGTAATAATAACCTGCTAAGCTTCTCATGACACCAGGCTCTGTGCTAAGCCCTGCCTGTGGAATGAGTCACCTAAACCAGACCAACCTTTACTTCCAGAGCCGAACCAAGTGAGATTGACAAAGTCAACCTTCTCTTTACTTACAAGAATGGCAATTTCCTACGCTTCAGCCTAGTCATAGGAACATATATTGAATGATTACACAAAGAGAATTACAATTGTAATCTGAGACAAGAGCAGTGAAGGAGAAACACAGGATTGTATGTAAAACGGGGGGAAGGTGAGGAAATCATGGTGTCAGGATGGTGCGGGGGGATGCTTCTCCCAATGCCACATGGAAGTTGGCAGAACATGATTTTAGGGTGATATCTGAATGATGCACAGAAGGTAACTAACCGAAGGGAGAAGAGAAGGGTAAATCATTCAAGGCAGAGGGAAGAAAATATACAAATGCCCCACAGGAGGCTGGTACAATGTCCCTGAGGAAATAAAAACAGCATAAGAGGAGCTGGAAAAAGCAGGGGGAAGAGAGCAAAGGAAATGCCAGGAGCACAGCCAGAGCCCCACATCAGCAGGATCCTGTAGGATACAGTGTCTGACCTTGACACAGAAGGTTAAGCCTGTTTTCTGTGATCCCTAAAGGTTTTCACTCATTGCTCCACCTCACTTAATTCACTTGACACTATGAGGTGCACAGTGTGATGATCCCCGCCTTACAGAAGGGTCAGCAGAAGCTTACAAAGGAGTCTGTCAAAAGGACCGTAATGACTAAGGGGCAGATCCTGGACTCGAACCCGGGCAGCGTGATACCAGAATCTGTCCTGTGAGCACTAGTGCTCTTGGTATTAACTTTCCAAGTTACCAACGACAGAAAGGGATTCCATTTAATTAAACGGAAAAGGGATTATCAGAAGAGTCCCCAATAGCTTACATGGTCAAAGAAGAAACTGAAAATTAAGATTTTGGAAATGGGAAAGCATCAGGGGAAACTAGATGGCCAAAATTATAGCTAAAATGTCACCCCAAGAAAAGTCCACTGAGAGTGTCTCTACCTCCCCCCCCACCCACCCACGTCTTTGTGTCAATAGCTCTCAATTCAGAGTCCCAGGAAGGAGGATGCTATTGGCTGAACTTAGGTCTAGACCCATACTCTGTCCTCCAGAAATCATGGAAAGCAAACATCTAGCCTTTTAGCTTCTGCCTTTTAGCACGTCTCCAAGACAGTGTACAGCTGACGCCCAGCCAGGGGAAGTACCACCTTCACAATGGCCTGTCCTGTTGGTGCACCCTTGCCCTATTATTTGCTTAATAATTCTCTTCAAACAGACTCTACACTTTAATTTATTTTAAAAGGAAACTTTATATTACTGCTGAGAATATGGGTTAGATGTGCTAGCTATATTTTGTCCCCTAAGAGTCATTCAAATAAACATAAAACTCTGAAAGTTTTTCAGGTTCACCCAGGAACCACCCAAGAGCATCCTGCACTCCAGGGGAGGCTGCTCCGATATAAGTACCACCTTCTCATTTGCCACGAGGTTGCGATGACAGGGAGCAAGTGATGATGTCCAGAGAGGCCACAGGAGGCTCCAAGTTTATCACGAGAATTCAGTCAGGACCTCAGGGAAATCCACTTCGGCTGCCTCTCTTCTTTCTCACCTGGCCGTGATGGAGCCCCACAGAACCACTGCTTCTCGGCCCACTCAACACTGGCACCGAGTAAAGGGGACAGAATACAAGCACTGCCCCTCCGTGGGTGGGTGGGTGGGTGGGTGGCAGAAGTGAATGCCCTTCTCTGCATTTCCCAAAACGCTGTGTAGGCTTAGCACTTATTTTCTTTTAAGAAACAGAATTCAGTCTCTTAGACCCTCCCTATTTCCTCTTTCCCAGACCAACAGGCTGACCAAATAAACAGCAAACGTGAGCTTTACCAAAAAAAAAAAAAAAAAAAAAAAGGCAGGGAGAGGCAATTTTGTTCAGGAAATATATATACTCTTTGGCTTGCAGTTAAAGTGATGAGCAAATTTATTTACACAACATATATCCATCCACCGAAGGTTACACTCACACTGCAAGAATATAAATGCTGCATAAAAACTACCCTCTCTCTGCACAGAAAGTCCTGTAAACAGACCTGCCCTGAATGCAAAGCAGGCCACCCAAGTGGAGGGAGAAAGGCCTTCGGAGGCATCCGAGGAGGCGCTGCACACCCTGCCCTGCAGGCGTCCACCCTGCCCCCCTTCTTCTCTCTCTCTTTCCCTGCCTTCTCCCTCCTCCCCCTGCTCCCCCAGCCCCCTGCCCTCTTCCTCCTTCCTGCCTCCCCGAGGAGGTGGATGGCCCAGCTGGTGGCCTGGAGAGCCCCGGGCAGAGCCCCGAGGGCTGGCTGCGCAGGGACAGGAGCTGCCCTGCTGGTTTCCCTAAACCCAGGGAGCTGCTCTCAGCATCTCTGATCCTCTGCCCAAGAAGTGGGCAGGCCGCAGGAATCCATCTCAGAGAACTTAGTCTTAAGTCTCCCTCCTTAATACAGTTGACTGAAGGGGATCACCGGTTAATTAATAAGCCAGGCTGCCCTAGGCTAACACGCCCGCCCACGCAGCAGGACCGCGGGAAAGGGGCTTCCTCTGCAAGGCGCGAGCATTCACTCTGAGCAGCATCAGTTCAGCACACACCTGTCGTTCGGGGGGGATGGGCAGCCAGGCAGCTCGACACAGGCAGAAAGGTTTCTTGGGGTTTTAAAAGAGCAGCAGTGTTCTTCACTAGAAGGTGCTCGGGCCTTAGATCTTGACGTGCTTTCTTGAACCAAAAGAAGATATTTTTTTTCCCTATGGAGTTTTCGAATAAAATGTGTCCCAACTTTCTGAAAATTAGCTATAAGGGTGTTTCCCCGGGGGCCGTTCAAAGTTAATGTGGATATTCCGTCCACCAAATAATCTACTTGGCAACGATTCCAGGGCACGGGGGCTGGAGGGTGAGGGAAACAGGAGGGAAACCATGTCCTGGGTTTGCACTGGGAAGGCTGGGTTACAGTTAAAAGAGCACTGAACTTGGAGTCTAGAAAACTGGGTGGGAACCCTGGTCCTGCGGCTTATCAGGAGTGTCACTGTGAGGGCACGAGCCTCAGCTTCTCAATCTGTATAATGGGAAAATCATTTCATCTTCACAAAGTGACTAAGGACGAAGTAGGAAAGGGGGCGCTGAGTGCCTCACATGTCCTAAGTATTCAAACGCAGGCAATAATCACTGTCATTTACAACAGCAGACTCTCGGGTTGGAATATTCCCCCCTTCTCGCTCTCCTTCCCTCCCTCTCTCCCTCCTAGGGAGCATAATGATATCTGTGAAAACTACTGCTCATGGAAATTACATCTCCATTATTTCTTCCTACAGAATAAATTTCATCGAAATCCATTAAAATATTTTAGGCAATACACCTACTTCAAAAGTGTGATTAATCACTATTTGATTTCAAGATGTTGGTCTAAGGACAAAAAGCTAGACCTCAGACGTTCCCTGGTGCAGTCTGATAGGGAGGCGGAGTTCATTAGACTTAGCCCACTCCTTTCAAATGGTCAACAAACAGAGAGACAGAGAGAGAGAGAAAGTTGGACAAGCATGAAATATCCACCAGCTAAGCCAAGGTCAAGGTCTCTAATATGCTTATAAAGGTTGCAGTAAGTTAAAAAGAGAACGTTTTGACCACAAACTCAGTATCCACCCAAATGGCAAGTTTACACTCTGCTTAGTGTCAAGAAATGGAAATGTTTTAAATATTTTTTCTATTACTTCTTGAGTCTTTATAGAATGGGCACTGGAGAGATGACAGATAGATAGAGAGATGATGATAGATAGAGAAATAGATAGATGGATAGATAGATAACTAGATAGATAGATGGATGGATAGATAGATGGGTGGATGCAGAGGTGGATTCCACTCAGATTCTTTCTTCTGTCCATGAGGGGACACAAGACAAAGGGACATAAGAAAAAAAATATGCAATACGGCTGACTTAGAAAGAACCTAAAAAATAATCTTTAGCCAACATTTTACTTTTTAAAAAGTAAGACATACAACAGGTACGTTAAAAGATGCTCAACATCACCAATCATCAGGGAAACGCAAATCAAGACCACAGTCAGGTGTCTCACGCCTGTTCGAGCCTGTGGAGAGAAGGGAGCCCTAGTGCCCTGTTGATGGGAATGCAAACTGGTAGAGCCACATAGAAAACACTGTTGAGATTTCTCAAAAAATTAAAAGTAGAACCACCATATGACCCAGCAATTCTACTTCTGTGTATATGTCCAGAGGAAATGAAATCATTATTTCAAAGAGATATCTGCACCCCATTACAGTATTAGTCGCAATAGCCAATGTACAGAAAGAAGTAGCCTAAGTGTCTGTGCATGGGTGAGTAGTTAAAGAAAATGTGGTATGTAAATATGATAGTATATCATTTAGCCCTAAAAAAGAAAATCTTATCATTTGTGACAACGTGAATGAACCTGGACGGTATTATGCGGAGTGAATTAGCCAGAGAGAAAAAGACAAACACTGCATGGTATCACTTATATGTGGAACCTTAAAAAAAACAGTCAAATACATAGCAATAGAAAAGTGGGTTGCCAGGGGCTGGGGGTGAAGGAATAGGGAGCAGTCGGTAAAGGGTGCAAACTATCCGTTATCAGATGCATAAGGCCTGAGGATCTAATGTGAAATGCGGTGACTACGGTTTATGACGCAGTTTTGCATAACTGAGACTTGCTGAGAGCAGAACGTAAATGCGATCACACACACAAAGGGGTAAACTATGTGAGACGATGGAGGTGTTAATTCAGTGGGGGATTCTTTCACCATGTGTATCACATCACGTTGTACACTTTAATTATCTTATAATTTTGTCAATTATGCCTCAATAAAGCTGAAAAGAATAAAGTCTGAAAAACAAGAAGGAATTCATTTATCCCAGGTCACAAGGCCGGTCCTGCAACTGTCGTTAGTAATAGCTAACGTTCCTTAGGCACCTACCACATATACCAGGTTTCGCACTGAGCTCTCTACGTGCGATATCTCATTTAATATTTCCAGAACGATCAGGAATGCCAAGGAAACTGAGGCCCAGGAGGGGAAAGCAACTCACCCAAGGTCACTCAGCTGGTGAGACGCAGAGACAGGGATGGAATCTGAGCGGTGCATTGAGCTACACAGTACCCAAGGCTCCTGGCTTCCAATCTAGGACAAGTTCCCTTTATATATCTTAATCTGAAATTATCATTTAAAATGTTTCTTTCATTCCAGTGGTAACTGGAAAATTCCCCTTTTTTAATGAACATATGGGAGAATAATCATCTCCTCAAATTGCACACTCCCTTTTTTCTAATAACGTCTATTGCAAGCACTGAAGACTAGTTCGGCTGGGGCCTGGCTGCCCCATAAATAAGTCATGCCCTCGCTGAGTCTGCGTGGCTGTCACTGTACATATAATAGACGAGACGGTGTCAGGGAGCAGCCAGCGTTCACCTCCATGAGTTCTTGTTTCCAAATTACCCTTGACAGGTTATGAGCAGAGTGTCTCAAAGGGATGCATTAAATATCGACACAGGTGCCCTGAGAGTCTGCCCTTCCACTTCCTGCGGCTGGCCCTTTGATTTCTTCCAGTTCCACTTGCTTTTGCCTTTACTACCTGAAGGAAGGAAGCCCAGAGCAACTCCTGGGGCAGCTGGTCTGGCTGCAGGGTTGCTCTCCTGGCCTCTGAAGAGTAGGAGAACAGAACTAAGAGTTGATGAGGTAGGTGGTCTCCGAGGCTAAGAGTTGTGGGTTTGAATCTGAGCTCTACCATTTGCTAGCCACGTGGTCCTAGGCAAGTCCCCGAGCCTCGCAGGTTTTAACTATGGAACGGCCACAGTAAGGATCACATAACTGTGTTAATAATAGTTAATGGTTATTAGTGCTCACTATATATCAGGCTCTTCAATAAACACTGAACATGCATGTTTTACTCATACCATTCTCACCAAGCAGTAGGCACTATTACTACCCCCGTGTCACAGATGAGGAAACCGAGGCACAGATGTCATATAACCAGCCCATTGCCTCATACCAGACTGCACCAAGCCACCAGGCTCCAGGCTAAAACCCTTCAGCGAACACACTGCTGGCAGGGTGCCTGGCACATAGAAACAGCTCAATAGATTCCAGTTAATTTTGTCACCGAGCTGCCTCCTAATTGCTCATCTATTCAGAAAGGACAATCATCAGTGTCTCCAGGTAAGAACAACAGAATTTCCATTTATATACTACAGTCTGTGCCGGAGACTTTGCTTGTATTTTCTAATTTAAATGTCATAGACTAACGTATGCGAAGTCCGGTTATCCCTGTTGAATGTATGGGGAAGCCACAGTCCTAAAAGGCCAAGAAATTCTCCCAAGGCAAATGGGGGCACTGGGTCTGCAGTCTGTCCAACTCTGAGTCCACGCCACACGGGCAAGCCCTTGGAACGGACACCATCTAAATCAAAGGGATCCCGTCTGCCTCCCTGCTTCACCGTGGTCTCCTAGGATAGCGCTTCTCAAACTTGGCTTTGCACTCGCATCTCCCCGCGATCTTGTTAAACGCAGGTTCTCATTCATCAGGCCTGTGGTGGGAACTGAGGTTCTGCATCTCTAACAAGTGCCAAAGCGTGTGTGGACAACGCTTTGAATAGCAAAGAGGTAAGAGCGCCCTTCAGCCCCTCCGTGGTTCTCTCTCCTTGCCACTTGGGAACCAAGGGGCTTCTAAGGTTGTAAGAGTGCGACTGAGAATTCGTTTTGCTTTCCTCAGCTCTGTGGGGTCAGGTTTTCCAAACCACCCCTGCCAGCCTCACCAACATGCCTGTAATGCACATAAACAGGCGCACACACACCTTCTCTCAACCTCTCTTAAATTTAAATGTCTTCTTGTCCCGTGGTTACTGCACACATCTCACATTAAACCGCTCCAATGTCAAATGAACACGCAAATTGTTACTAGGTATGTTTAACTCCACCATAAGGCAAAATGCAGCAGCAGCACCGGCAATTTACAAGTAAATAAGGACTTAAGTATTATGATAAAGAGCCTGATAACATTTGGTTATACTCCACGGTTAAACCTTTCACGAAAGACTCCCTTTCCCATCCTCAAATTTAAACCTAGGAGAAGTATTTCAGGGGTCCTCCCTTGCTAGCCCACGATTTCACAGGCAGCCCTTCCTGTCCCGACTTATTTCCCTGTACGTTCCCCAAGGCCCCCTTTTCCCAGCTGTGCGGGTCTTTCAGATCCTTGGTTGCCACGGTCATTCCTACTTCAGGGCCTTTGACTATCCTCTTTCCTCTTTCCAGATTCTCTTCTCCCATCGCTAATTCCCTGGAGATCCCTCTGTCTCCAAGACCAGAGTCGCTTTCCATAGGGCAGAGTCTGTGTTCAGGACACGCTCGTTGGCCCTATTCACCATGAGGCTGATTTCATAATCTCTCCAGGTGGAACCACCCTTTCGGGGTGACCGGACAAGAAGCAAAAACAGCAATCAAGGTGAAAGAATGCCACAATGGCTGGTAACCCAGGCCAGCTCACAGAAGCCACTAGAATGAGCTTGGATACCACTCCGTCGAGGATTTCCTCATGGGTCAATGCCAAGAGACAGGGCGAGTGAAAGGCACAAGCACTGCATTCTTTATGCCGGTGGCAGCGAAATCAGTGGAAGAAACAACAGGCAGGCACCACCACCAAGAAGACCTTGCACATGAAACTCAATGCATCCCCTCTTTTGGTCACAGTTCAAACCTCTCGGATGATCTCCAGAACTGCCCTCTAAGAAACTTCTCCTGGATTCTCCTCAATGATTTTCTCTTTCCTGCGACTGTGAAAAGGTCAGGACTGCAACACCACCTCGTCTTCATCGTGGCCGAGTCCCGAGCATCTCTCCGAGGAAGACTGAGTCTAGCTGACCAGACGATGTCGGCCTAATTCTACTGATTCGCTACACGCTGTTTATAGTAACAAAATAAGACATACAAAATAACCCCTAGCACGTAGAATCCCTCCCAGTTACAATTTACTTTCTAATCATAATTTTTACAAGCAAACACTTGACACGTGGCAGGCGCTGATGGAGGCACTTTGCATAGGCTAACTCACTGAACTTCAAAATAACTCCAGAGGAAGGTGCTATTATCTTCCCCACTTTACAAACTAAGAAGTTGAGACTCAAAGGAGTGAAGTGATTCGCCCAGTGCCACACAGACGGTAAGTGATAGTGTTTGAATGTGAACTCAGGCTGTGGGGATCCCACTCTTAGGCCGCTACAAAATGCTACTCTTGTTTACAGGATGCATATCCGCACTTATTGCTTAACCCAATAACTTCTCCTTATTTTAACTCATCTGTCTCTTGGTCAGCACATTCCATCACGTATGATTTCAAATGCCATGGAAATTTGAAGGAAAAAAAAAACAACGCAAAAAACAGTACGCTGTGAGGAAGAGAAATAGGGGCGAACCTCCTTTCGACTGGGAGAGCCAAGGAGGTGCTCGCTGAAGAATAAAACTTGAACCGGGGCCTGAAAGATGAGAAGGGGCCAAGAAGATGAGACCGGGGGTGGAAGAAGGTCCTAAGAACCCCAAAGGCGGGGAAGTGACTGGCTCCCCCTTCAAAGAACCGATCTAAAGCCTTTGTGGTTGGAACAGAGCGAGAGGAGAGTGGTGGGGGTGTGGGCAACCTTCTCAACAAATGTGACAGTGAACAGGGGCCAAGAGCCAGAAATCAGAGAGACGTGGAGTCGGGAACTATTTTTGTTTGGGGGATGGCCATCTGCATGTTTAAGGGGTGACTGCAGAGAGAAGAGACTTAGATGAAGGCCAGAGAAGGAAATGGTGTTGTATTTAGTGCCCACCCGGTGGCCCCATGGGCCTGAGCTTGGAGGTGAAGTGAGTAGTGGCAGGTGGGTTTAGGGAAGCCCACCAGAAGGATGGGATACTGAAATGAGGGTAGGGTAATGGAGTGAAGGGAGAGGAGGGAGAGGAGGGAACCCCTCAACCCCACACCAGGCTGTTATTTTTCTCTCCAGGTCCACTTCCCTCGCTCATAATGAAAGCCTGTGGAATGACAGAACCGCAGATGACAAAGCTGCTCGCCCGACACGGAAGGAACTCAGGATCCGAGTAGCTGAGTCACACAGCCAGACGGCGACACGGTCGGCTGTCTCTGCCCCTTTCCCCTGCGGCACCACCCGTCGGAAACTCTGGGGGGCTAAGGGGCAGAAAAACATCACCAACTCAGCCGCAGAGCCTCAGCTCACACGGATCCCCCGAACAGGTCTTACTCGGACCACCTCGTAAAGCTGCAGAATATAGCTCCTCTTTCTTTTATACTGGAAGTGTCAGGAGCCTCTCAAGCCATTTATTTGATGGAGAGGTTGCTAAATGTTACGGCAAACGGCCACATCAATCTGGGTAATAGCTGAGTGTTGGTGTCTGCTGAACCCTGAGACCTCAGCAACCTGCAAGGAAAAGCTTTCCTGACCTCCAGACCATGGTCTGCATAAATAGCGGGAACAGCAAGGCCGTGTGGTACAGTGGACTCCGGCCTGGAGGTAAGGGGCGTTCTAGCTTGGCCCTGATGCTGCTGCCAACTTGTGTGGCCTGGAGGAAATCACTTACTTTCTCTGAGGACGCTTTTACTGGAAGGGAAAAGAGTCTAACATAAACAGCTCCCAGTGTGTGCACACAGACTTTAGAAGCAAGTGCATCCTCTCAGAATCAGCGATGCCAGGGAATTCCTTCACTGCTCCACCAGCTAACTATGGCCACCATGCTGCTTACTGCTATGAAACCACCACAAAATCCCACGGGCAATGGGCACGCAGCAGTAAGAATCTATATGGCTCATGCATCTGTGATTCGGCCAGTGTAGGCTCAGCTGGGCTGGCTGATTTAGTCTGGTCTTGGCTGGGGTGGCTGGCTCTGCTCCATGGGCGTCTCACTGTCTCCTGGCTCCGGCAGACTAGCCCAGGTATCTGCTTCTCGTGGCAAAGCAGAGATGCAAGAGAGGAGACAGAAACACATGAGGCGCTTAAGGCTTAGGCTCAGCACTGGCACTCTGTCACGCTCACAGTACGCTGTTGGCCTAAGCAGTCGTCCATGTGGCCAAACCCAAAGTTAGGAGGCAGGGAAATATATTCCATTCCTTTTGTGCAAGGAGCTACAAAGTCTCGGGGGACAGGGCATGCTCAGAGAGAGGAGCCAATGAATTGCTCTGCCCTTCCAACCCAACCTCCAGGCCAATGTTCTCCCAACTACATTGTGCCCCCACCTGGAATGAGCCCCCATCCACCTATCGAACCTCTACCTATTCTACAAGTCCCAGACCAACCGGCCCCCTGCTCCACCACGAAACCTTCTCCAGCCCCACAGTTGGCCACTTGAGCGGTTTCAGTCTCTAGTTTTAGGTAGGTGCCTCCTATCTCTCTGGCCAGCTAGTGACTGCCCCCTAGACGACCATACGAGCTGTGCCTGCTTCAGAGCCCAACATGCTAGCCCCACACCTGGAGCTCAAGCAGAAGGGGTTGGTTGGTAGATTAGGCTTGTGTGCAGGGGATGTGGTGTTGGTTCTGACTATTCTGAGAAGGGGAGGAAATGCTGGCTGTCTCTGATATAAATGCCCTACCTAAAACCCCTGGGGAGCCAGATGGTGTGATGCCCCTTCCGCAGTCAGAGTGGCAACCAAGCCGTGGTTCACCAGAAGAGGGCGCTGTGCTTTCTCGCAGTGGCCCCAGGGCGGCACTGCTCCTACATCAGTGGTCACCAGGCCCCCTTCAGCTTGTACCAAGAAGCACCTTCACTCTCCTGGGCCCAGGCCTAGCCCATACAGCCGGGATGAGCAGCAGACCACACAGGGCCCCTCTAGAGGGCCCTGAATCTCTCACGTCAGCCACGGTACCAAGCTTTTCTCGTTGAAGAATGCTTCCCTCTACAAAATCAACTGCTGCGCAAAGACAAATGTGGGTTATAAACCCACACACCCAGACCTCAATTTAGATTTGTCCAATCCGTACCCAACCACAAATTTAGTTTTGTAAAAGTGAGAAAATTAGGTAGAAGAGAAAACGAAGGTAGAAAAAGAAACAAGATGAAGTCAAGAGCATGACTAACACTCGCAAGTGATTGTATTGTGTCCTTAGTAACACCCGGCTCTCAGGGCGCTAGGAGGGGTCAATAATAAAGCATGTGTGGATGGGACAGGCCCAGGGTCTGCCACAGAGCCCGGCGAATGCTCTCCTTTCTCCCACTCTTCTCATCTTCCCTATCAGGCTCCTGTACTCTCAAGGTCTCCCTCACCTCTGGCTGCAGGTTCAAGCCTGGTGGGTCCCAAAATAAATAGTCTGATTCCTGCATAGATGCCTTAGCATACTCCAGGGCCACTAAAAGTTCTGTTCTGCCACCTTCTTCGCTTAGAGGCAGCCTCGCCACCTGCACACCAGGCCAGAGATCCTTTCCTCCCCTCCCTGCTAAGTGCCTTCGGATCATTTTGCACACACCTCTCAGCAGCAACTGTAGCAGACACTGCAGACCTTCGAGCAGAATTCATTTAGCTCCATAACTGGTCCTGATTCTCCCCCTCCCCAGCACTCCTGCTGCGTGAGGCATCAGCGGGCTCTGGCAGAGAAAAGGGGGAGACAGTCCAGCATCCCCTGATGCCCCATGGTGGCTCCTGTGGTCACCTGGAGCGCATCAAAGTGGCTTCCTGGTTTTGCAGGCACGTACTGGAGCCTGGCAGAGGCACTTCAGGCCTGGCTGTGCTGCCCTGCTCAGAGCACAATTTAGCACATTTTCCACACTGTTCTGGAAAGTAGGGACCTACAGAGATTAGGTAATTGGCATCTCAAGTCCTAGCATGCCCTGATCCCTGCAGATCGCCCTTTACTCTAATTGCTTGGAGACCCATTTTCATATCCCAGGACCAGGAGCCAGAGACTGTAATAACCTGAAGGCAACAGATATTAAACGTTCTCATTGTCTCTGCTCTGGCCAGAATGAAGCTTTCTGTTTTAGCTGTGGTGGCAGGGCAGCACCATTCTAGGGACACCTGTGATCCAAGAAGGGCCCTTAGGTCAGGATCCACAGGAGGAAGGGGTTCATCAGGGTTACCCCAGAGTGGAAAAAGCTGACGTGGGAGGTTGTGAGCACTCAAGGGGTTCAAATTAACCCCCTCAGTCAAGCTAGAAACCTAGGCATTATCTACAATTCTTCCTCTCACCTCACTGTCTCATCAAATCTGCAAATCCTTACTATGGTAAAGTGCTAGGCAGCTCTTGAATCTCTCCGATCCTTCCCATTTCCCTTCTCAGAGCCTCAGTTCATCTCTTACCTAGACAATTCTCCGCACTCACCACCACCACCCAGTTTGAGTCTCCAGTCCTCTAACCCAGGAATCAGCAAACTATGCTCATGGACCAAACTGGGTCTACCATCTGTTTTTGTAATTAAAGCTTTATTGGAACATGGCCATGCCCATTTGCTTACATATTGTCTATGGCTGTTTTTAGACTACAGAGCTGAGCAGTTGCAAGAGACCATGTGGCCCACAAAGTAAAACATATTTACTATCTGGCCCTTTAAGAAAAAGCCTGCCAAGCTCTGTCCTAAACCACCACCAGTGTGAATTCAAGTCACTTATCTCAGTCAAGATGCACCAACTGTTCCCACTGCCAAATAGGAAAAATTTAAATTCTTTGGCATGCATACAGCATCCTTTATGAATCACTCTTTAGCTAGTTCAGGAATTATAAATTGGCAGCCCACAGGCTTCTTCTAGCACATATATATATCTTTTGTGGCCCACACAAAGTTTAAAATATTAATTTCCAATTTTTAAAAATTATAAGATTATACATAAAAATACAGATTCTGACTTATCTTGAAAAATAGGGAACTCTGACAATAGTTGGACCCCATTTCCACATGGCATCTACTGGCCAGAATCAACAGGCCTCTGCAAGCCATCAGATGGTGCCTGTGCTCTCCAGTTCCCCAGACTCCACCACTCCCTAATGCCCCACTCCAGGCCTGCTTCATTCATGGAGGCATGAATCTGACAGCCCCTGGCAGTCCCGCTTTCTTTACCAACCAGCCCTCTTCCTAGAACTATTTCCTATAGTTATACCAAATGAGTTCCCAAAGGGGCCATGCTCTCTCCCACCAACACATTTTCGCACATGCTATCTATCCCCTTGTATTAGTCAGCTAGAGCCTCCATAACAGAGGAGCACAGGCTGGGTGGTTTAAACAGTAGACATTTATTTTCTGGAAGTCCAAGATCAAGGTGACATCAGGTTGGTTCCTCCTAAGGCCTCTCTCCTTGGCTTGTAGATGGCCATTTTCTCCCTGCATCTTCACATGGTCCTCCCTGTATGTGTCTGTGTCCTAACCCCCTCTTCTTATAAGGACACCCGCCGTGTTGGATCAGGGCCCCCCTATGACCTCATTTACAAACACAGTCACATTCTGAGTTACTGGAGGTTAGGACTTCAATATATGAATTTGGGGAAGGGGAAGACACATAATTCAGCTGTAATACCTCTCCCCCAGGAATTCCCTCCCTTACCTTATTTAGCCAACGAATGCTCACTCTTTCTTTAAGGATCAGATCAAGCAGCGCCTCCCCGGTGAGGCCGCCTCAGAAATGCCTTGCAAAAACCCATCTTATATTTCTCTGTACTTATACACACCTTCACTAGGGAACTATCACCCTGCCCTGTAATGACTTGATTCCCCCTTTGCCCCCATCGAAAGGTGAGCTTCTGGGGATAGTAACTATCCCTTTTCACCTCGATTCATTTGATAAACATCTCCTGGGGCCTCACCACATGCCAGGTACTACCGACATCCCTGAAGATTCAGCTTTGAAGAAGGTGGACAAGCCCCTGCCTGCATGGGGTCCACGTTAGTGAGGGGAAAGGATGACAAATCAGCATGTAAACAAAGGTGGTAACTCTCACAGCACTGTGCTTAGCTCAGTGTAGGTGTGCAAAAAGCACTCAGTGAAGGCTATAGGGAAAATGTATGCACGAGGGGTCTGGGCATCTTAGAACATTTCCAGACGTGGATTTCTGTGCTTTAGACTCTCAGTGTCTGAGGCAGTCAACATGTAGAATACTAGGTGGCCTCCCCTTGTCCTGAAAACTAGTGTCGCTAGCTTGGGTCACTGCACCCCAATATCCCTCCTTAAATCATGGGACCCAAAACCATCTCTAGGAAGAGACGTGAGACAAAGCTCACCAATGTCTCCCACTGCCCTTGACTCAAAATCCATGTAGCCAAGCAAGGTCTGGTCGCCGGTGGTTAGACACAGAGATGGGCAATAGTTTTTTGTGTGCAACTATTGGGTAAATTTGTGAAGGAAATGGGAGTGGGGCAGGTGACTAGGCCTAAGCAGACCCCCTCCCTATAAATGATGCCATTAGGTGCACCACAGACATTATCAGCCTGTAAAGAAGTGATGGGCCATTTCTAGAAATTCTCTAGTAATACGTGAGAAGTGGCACAAGCCACACGGGGATCCCCACTCTGCTAAAAGCACACAGCCAGTGGGAACCCAGTACGGCTGCCCATAATATCCACTCTCTTATTTCCATGATTTTTCTTTAAAAGTGCTTTTTGTGTACCACTGTATGTATTTTTTTAAATGCCTATTGTACAAAAATTTAAGTAGATTAGAATGTAGGCACAAAATTCACCCATGGAGCTCTGTGTCCTCACATATTCAGACAGGTGAAATTTAGAGTCATTTTTGTCATGCAAAAATTTGTTAAATCTACAGATTAATGTTAAATTGATAGGTTAGCAAGAATTGGCTTAAAATTTGGGGCATCCCATTCTAGAACACATCTGGTGGCCTTTTACAATATTTAGAATATCTTATAAATGTATTCCAATGTGTCCTGCATGTCAATTACCTATTGCTAGGTGCTTTGTATTGTTGGTGACCACTCTCAATGAAATCTTTTAAAATTATTTTATCTTCTACCAGATTATTGTTGGTAAAGAAAAGGGAAAATTCAGACAAACTCCTGAATTCTCTTATGGCTTCTAATAGTTTTTAGTTGATTCTATGAGATTTGCTATGCAGACATGCCTATGCCTACCATTTCATGTAATGATTACTTTGCCATGATCTTTACAGTATTTATCCTTTGTTCATTTTCTTCCATAATTGCATTGGAGAGCAATCCAAATTCCTTGCAAATAACAACAGAGAGAGTGGTTTCTTCCCATAGTCAGTGGAAATGCCTTTAGTTTCTCTCTGCATCGGCAGCCGTAATGTTGGATGGCTGTTGGTTTGGTATAGATTTTGGAGGGGTTGAGGGAGTTATATTTTAAAAATGCATTTGCAGATTTCAATTGTCCTACATTAGTAATAGATATCAGGTTTCATCAGATAGTTTCAGGGATCTACCAAGATGATCTTAAGAGTTATATTTTTTCTATGCTACAGGTTTCCATAATCCTTTATTTTCCCGTGTTGCAGGCCCAGTAGTGGAATTACTGGATCAGAGATACAAACATTTGAAGGCTCTTCATGCATTTTGTCAAACTGTATCCCCAAAGGATGGAGTCAATTGACACTCCAGCAGTGGCTGAAAATGCCCCTTATCCTAAACACTCACCAGCGCTGTGTCTTAACAATTAACATCTCTGCCAACTGACATAACTACTGAATGTCGGATACAAGATATACAAGACACAGCACTCTTTCCCACTCTCCTACTGCAACACTTGAAAAGTAAGTGTCGGTCCTCTGGTCCACAGTACCTGCAGACATTTCATAACGATTCTAACACAGTTCCTCTGGAAGAGCCTTCGAGAAATGCCCAGTGCAAAGGCTGAGAAACATTTTGAGGTCACAGAACTATAATTATCTCAAAAGGTTATGGGCCCTCTTCATCCCCCAAAATGTGCATACACAGAATTTTTTTCTATAAATTTCCAAAGATTCCCAGACCTCCTAAAGCTCATCAGTGGGGGGTCACAGGCGGACAACGCAGACATCTGACCTACAGCACCATTTTATAGGTAAGGAAAACTGAGGACAGAAAAGTCCACTTTGGTTAAAAACTAAAATGAAACAAATTTTGCCCTGCTGGCGTGGCTCAGCAGTTGAGCATCAATCTATGATCCAGGAGATCATGGTTCATTCAATTCCTGGTCAGGGCACATGCCCGGGTTGTGGGATCCATCCTCAGTAGGGGGTGTGCAGGAGGCAGCCGATCAATGACTCTCTCATCATTGATGTTTCTCTCCCTCTCTCTCCCTCTCCTTTCCTCTCTCTGAAATCAATAAAATAAAAAAATAAAAATGAAATGAAAAATTTTTTACTTATTTTAAAGTTCTTTTCCAAAAATATTTGAGGAGGAAAGCTTATATTGGTTTCCTACTTTAAAAAAAAAAAAAAAAAAAAGGTATTTTCACTTTGAAAAAGGAAAACACTTTGGGAACCAGCAGCATGCACAAACTAGCTCTGAAGATTTGTGAGGTGAGCACTTTAAGGGAGTCCACATGCATTCTCATGGAGCCAGTGGAAAATGCACCTGAGCAGGAGTGAGGAGATCCAGGGGCTGGTGCCAACAGGTCAGAGAGTGCGGGTCCATCCTCAGATAACTCCTACCCTTGTGAGCCTCACTTTTCCCACCTGTAAAATAGCGTTGTAGGTTGTGGGGCATTGTATGTGTGTTGAAGGCTGCATGTATATGTGTCTTCAGTTGTGTGAGGAGGGGGGTAGGTTGCAGGGGAGGGAGCTGGGGGTTGTTTGTGACTCTGGACCTGGGTGGTATGTATGAGTGTGTGCTTGTGTGTGTGTTGGAAATAAAGCTAACGGCCAGGCTGAGCTAGACTGTGGATGGCACAGCAGATGCTGTTGGTGCCCCACCGGTAGCCCTTCTACAATGCAAGCCACCTGGCCTCCAAATCCAGCACAGGCACTGCTTTCCCTGGGGACCTTCTCTGGGGCTGGGTCCCACTGTGGCCCCACCCTCAGCAGGCTAGAAGTACCACTGAATTCATGCTCCCCACCTTAGAGGTCCCCAATCAATGACTGGCGAGGGTTGGAGAGTAAATGCCCTGGTCCCCTCACCCTGGGGAGGATGACTCTGACGTCCGTGTTCTGCACTCTGCCCCGAACTCACAGCAGGGTCACCCTCCAGTTGCCCAGGTGCTAACTCGCATGCTTCACAGTGACCCTTTGCTGGTTGCTTTCGCCTCCCTGAATCACTTCCAGACCCCCGTACGGGTGTTTCCTGAAATCCTGCCCAAGTAAATGACCCGTTCTCACATCCATGACCTCACTGGCTGGGTGAACCCAAGCTAACATTCTGAACTTGACATCGTGAGCAGTGTACAGCTGCGAGAGTCATCAGTAGGGGCATCACACAATCTGGTATGTGTTTAAAAATTAAATAAATGAGACCCAAAGCTCCAGCAACTGTTTAGAACCCACAATTCACAGGTGCATGAAGCCCCCAATCAAGGAAGGGATGCTGTCACCCTGCAGAGGTCCCTGAGATTCCAGAGCACTTAGGTGATTCATGGGAGGCCACACAGCCAGGGGCAGCCGAGCCGACACACAGGTCCACGCGGCCTGCTTCTCCACCCCATTCTCACTGGGTGCTTTCCCAGTGACACCTCCATAATAATTTTGCCCAGACCAGTCAAGAACAGGACCCTCAGCCAACTCAAAACCTGTAGGTCAGAGCTGCCGTTATTGGAAAAGAGAGACCAAAGCCACATCCAACCCGTGGGCAGGAGCCAGGCCCTGTTTCCTTTACAAGTCAGGCAGCTACAGGTGAGCCAGCTTTAAAGGCTGAAATCTAGGTCATTACACGCTTCTGGTCCTGCCTGCGCGGCTCTCCTGGGGAGCATCATCACTGCCAGGCCGGTGAACCCGGGAGACTGTCACCTGCCAAGCGTGATAGACAACACAGCCTTCCTGGCTGAGGCGCCTTTGAAATTTTTCTGTGTCAGTCTCATCCTCCAGCATGAATGAGAAAGGACAGAGCGGCAGCCCCAGGGTGGCCGGAGCAGGGCCCCAGGGCAGCGTGGGCACAGGCGGGAAGGAAGGAAACTGGACAGGACGAGTTGCCTCCAGGCCCACAGGATGCACAGCACCCACCCTCTGCTGTTGTTGCTTCTTGTAGATCCTGGAAGGGCTGGTATTGCCCAAATAAAATGGGGCTAATAGTACCTTTTTCATGGCATTGCTAAGAGGCTTAAGTGAGACAATGTGTGTGAAAACCCCGAACAGGACCCCTAACACATCCTGTTACTTACAGACACTCCTCAACTTACGATGGGGTAGCATCTGGATAAACCCGTGGTAAGTTAAAAATATCAGAAGTTGAAAATGGATTTAATACACCTAACTTGTCGAACACCATAGCTTAGCCCACCTACCTTAAAAGTGCTCACACATTAGCCTTCAGTTGGGCAAAATCATCCAACATAAAGCCTATTTCATAATAAAGTGTTGAACAGCTCATGTACTTTATTATGTGTATCACTTTCGCACAATCATAATGTCAAAAATGTGTAAGTTGAACCATCATAAGTCGGGGACTAGCTGTATTCCTTCCCTTCCTCATTATAATAACTAGCACTTGGGAATATTTACTACATGCCAGGCACTACTGAGAGGGCCCTATAAATATTACCCCCTTTAGTCCTCAATAACCCTGTGAAGAAGGTCTTACAATTCATCCCATTTTATGGATTAGCAAACAGAGTCAGAAAGGTTACATAAGTTCCATGAGCTCCCGCACTTGCAGGGGGTGGCACCAGGGCTGGAACCCAGCAGCTGTGACTCCAGAGCCCAAGCTCTTCACCATTCCACTCTCTGTCCCCTTACGGGAAAAGCAGGAAGGCCGCCTTCCCCAGGACGAACACCTGTGTATCACTGGGCATCGACCATGCTGCTCTCTCATTGACAATGGTTTTAAGACAGGCTACAGTAGTGTCATTGGTGTTCGAGTTTATAAAGCTGGCTTTAAAACCAAATAAATCAAAATGCCGATGCTGAGCAGCAGTGGTTGGTAAGGGGTAGTCCATGAACCAGCAGCATCAGCCTCACTGGAAACTTGTTAGAATGAAGATTCTTGGGCCCCGGCCCAGACCTGCTGAGTTGGAAACTCTGGGAGTGGAGCTCAGGCACCTGTGTGTTACCAAGCCCTGCAGACGATGCTGATGGACACGAACGTCTGAGCTCCCATGAAGATATAAACAAACATACAAAGAGGCAAACAAATCGTAAGATTGTTAGTTTTATTTTCAGCTGAGATCGGTAGATAGGGGGTAGTGGATATGGCCGTTGAGGACACACAAATCCATTCGTTCATTCATTCACTCAATATCTAGTTTCTGAGCACTGCCTATGTGCCAGGCACAATGCCAGGGAACAGTAGTATATAGTTAAAAAGACATGTATGAGGCTCCTACTTTTACAATCCAGCAGTATAGTTGGGAGGCGGGCAACTGACATCAACGTTCTGAGCCTCAGTTTCCCTTGGTGGGCGAAGGGCAGTCCTAGCAAGCCCGACCTCCAGCCCTTTGAGCGTGTCTCTGTGCTCCCTTACAGCCCCCAATCAGGTACCAAGAAAAGGTAACAACTCCTCCGAGCCTTTTCCCTCATCTGGAAAACGGGAAGGATAATTAGCAGTATTAGGAATATAATATAGGTGTCCAGAGCTTGGAGGTGGAGCTTGGACTGCCTAGGTTCGAATCCCAGCGCTGGCACTTACACTGTTGCTTTAGGCAACTGACATCAACGTTCTGAGCCTCAGTTTCCACTAAGTACAATGAAGATAATACATATTTTACCGAGTGTTTCGAGGATCAAACAGGAGAGTTTAAATGGTGCTTCGTACACAGAGTGCTTAAATGTTAGCTATTGTTATTGTTAGGAGTTGGTACTATAAACAAATTTACTTTCTGTAAGACCACTACAACCCCATGCTTGAGGAAATTTAATCTCCTCCATGATTTTAGAGGTCAAGCCATTCCCACCACCATCCCTTTGCCCTTGTGAGTCTCCTGCCTGGGATGACCACACCCCTTTTTACTTCCACCTATCCAAATCTTTCTGTTAGGGACAGCTTCCACATCAGGGACTGGCCCTTGGGGTGACCTCCAGGTTCTTGACTTGTGCAGGAAAAATTTCAACACACAGTCCAGGTGAAAAGTGAAAATAAAGTTTATTTAAGCTTGGGACAGAGAGGCAAATGAAGGGCCCCTGGACACAGACAGGATCAGGGGGTAAGTTGCCCATTGCTCCCCTGGATACAAGTCTCATTGGGGCCCTTAATGCTTAGGGTAGAAGAAGCAAAGTACACCCCTCAGGAAAAGAGGGTGCATACATGCTCAAAGAAGATCTTGAGCTGGAGTGCTTTGTCTTAAGAATTTCATCTGTTTTCCATAGGCAGAAATTTTAGGGGAGGTCCAGGGAAGGATCTCAACAGAATGTTCATTAGATTTCCAGGTGTGTCGTTTAGTATGCTGATGTATTAAAATGAGTGTATAATGGGGTCTCCGGTCATTTTCTGGTTAGTTTTACCTCTATCTTGGATTAGTCTGTCTCTAATTGTTTTTTTTGTTACCTATCTCCCTGACGAAGGTAATTTAGACCACCTGCTCTTAGGGATCTTTGGTTAGGGGGAATGGAGTCTTGTGATTTATCAGCTGGCTGTTAACTGCTCAGCCATTCCCACAAGTTCAACCATTTGTCTCAGTTTCCTCATTCCACTTGCCAGAGAATTTTCCTAGTTTCTTATTAACCTGCCTCATTTCCATACCCAACTAATCTTCCTCCTTCTCAAAATCCATGCTACTATTTCCCTTCTCAGAACCTATATAGCATCTGGTGATTCCCACTGCATAATTTAATACTTAATTCTGCATGGCTGTGACCTCAGCATTTCAGCCTGGATGTGCCCTATCTCAACAGCTAAACTGTAGACTTCTCGAAGGCAGGTCCCTTGCCTCTCATAGGTCTTGGTCAACTTCACTAGGCTGGGCACTTAGGAGGAAAGAAAAGGAAAGTGAATCATATTGAACTGAGCAATTCAATAGATGCCAAATCAATGTGAGGTCATGGGAGCAGGGGAAAGTCAGTCAGCAATGGAACCAGGAGTGGGTTCCAGGCAGCCACGAATTCAACAGCAGAAAGACTCCGAGGCTGTTTGGTGATTTGCATACTGAAGACATTCTCCAAAATGCAGGTGCCTGCCTCTTCACCACAGAGGCCAATTAAATGCTTTACGTTTTAAAAGCAGACTCTTTAAGAAATGCCTATGAGAACAATTAAGAACACAAAACACAGTAAATGAAACTGGAAGTTATCAAAAGCTGCAGAACAAAGTTGAGGAAAATGGCCTGTGGCCAAATGGGAGGAAACAGAGTCCAGGGGATCAGACTGCAGATCATAGAAGCCGATAGTCACGGGTCCCAGTCCCAGCAGAGCCTCTCTCGGGCCAATTGTAAAGTAGAGATAATAATAGTACTTGCCTCAGAGGGTGGTTGTTAAGTTGAATGTATTCATATATGTAAAGTAATTAAAACAGTGCCTAGCACTTAAGTGCTGGATGACTGTTGGTTGCTATGATTATAATGATTATTAATATAAGCTCCAAAATAGCAGGGACCTTTTCCGCCTTGTTTTCCCAGCAGCCCACCACTTCCGGCACACAAGAGTAAACTCAATAAATGTCTGTTGAATGATGGAATTAAATGGCAAACTTAGCTGGTGACAAATTATGATCCGAGCAGCCAGCAGACCTGCTGCCAAAGTGATTTTCAGTGCTCCTTCCTTCCCACGGCAAAGTCTCAGGAGCCTTTTGTTAGTTTCAACCCTGGTGTGACAGCCTCAGGGCCCCCCTCCTGGCTCACCCACTCAGCCTCTCCAAGCCACGGGTCCATCTCCTTCACAATGCATCTGGTCCTGCATCTGGCCCAGCCCCCTTTCTACCTGCACATTCTGAGCCCTCCCATGTCTCCCAGCTGGGATTCTGGAATCTTACGGACCTGGGTTAAATCCTGACATTCAAAGTAGTCTTGCTGTAGCAGAGTGAGATGCTTGGTATGCTGATTATTAGAGGAATTCTGCTTGAGGCTTAAGTTTTTGGCCAGAGGTGCTTCTCCTGGAGAGGTGTACAAAAGAAAGACTTCATCAAATATAGGCCTCATAACCAGGTTCAGATCAGCAGTGGTCAATGGGCCGGGGAACAAAGAGATTTAGAGATTTCACACCTTTCCTTGAATTCCTGTTGGCACCCAGATGTAGTCACCTATCACCTCTTGCCCTGCCCATTCTCTCTTCCCTTGACATAAAAGAAGCCTGAATTCTGGGTAGTCGGAAGATAGATTTGAGGAACCTCTAAGACCCCCATTTTCTCAAGCAGGCACCTTCTCAATCAATAAACCTTTCCTTACTCCAAACTCTGACGTTTTGAATACTGGCCTTTTGAAGCGCTGGACACACAGACTTTGAGCCTATAACATTGCTAACCCATACCTTGGACCATTTATCACCTCTCTGACCTCAGTTTCTTCACCTGAAAAGTGTAATAACAATAGCCACTAGTGGATGTAAATACCTGTAACAAGCCCAGCACACCATCTGCATATAAAAGGGGAAAGCCCAATGTTAATTCCTTCCCAGCCCGCTACTTCCACAATATGGTGAAGTCTCCAGAGCTCCATAAAAACTCTAGATGAGCCATTTGGCCAGCAAGAGCCTGGTGATTGAAATCATGGGCATCAAGTCTATTTCTCTAAAAGAGAGCAAAACTTTGTAATAAAACTGAGTTGTGGTAGAATGCTAGGAAAAGCTGTTTGCTGCAGCCTTAACGGGCCAGATATAAAGGGCACATCCTCAGAGGCCAGGGGACAGGTTTATTTATAGGATTAAAGCCAGAGGGAGCTGATGGAGAGTCAGGGTGGCTTATCAGCGTGAAATAGTGTGTACTCACAGATAAAATCACCCACAGGGCAGCCAAGAGGCCACTTCAAAAATAAATGTGATGGGCTACTGGGCTGGGAAATACAAGTGGTCCCCCAAGCACTGGTCCATGATCTTCTTCTGTAAGGATGGCTACATTGGAATCACCAGGGAGGTTCTCAAGTACAGAATCCAGACCCCATCCCTAGTGTTTCCAGTATAGTGACTGTACGTGGTCCCTGGGAATCTGTTAGCAATTTTTAAAAGGATCACAGCTGATGACGCTGAAGAGGCAGCCGAATTTGGGATTGAGTTCCAATATGAGGACTATTTTATAACAAATTTAGCAGCAATCCAGACACCTGGATTTATCCATTCATTTACTTAATAAAGACACAATAGATATTTTTGCTAAGAAAGAAATAAGAAGAAAAAGTGGTCCCACTCTTCATTGAGCTTACAGTTGACTAGTGGAGATACTGATGAAAGAGCCCAACTATCAATCATTCATTCACTCAAAAATTAAGTACCCACTGTGTGCCGGGCTCTGTGCTAATGATGTGGGGTTTCTCACTGGGCCCTAAAAATGGGAAGCAACCAGAAACTTGGGAGAAAGTCACATTTTAGATCGCAACCTACCCAAGGGAGTCATCACTGTTTCTTGTTTCTTTACCAGAATTATGTCCTATTACTCCCTGCAAGGAGAGCGGAATATGTCTTAAAATTCAGGGGGAAAAATTATGTTTCCAACATCACAGTCTGTGTGCTTGGCAGAGAGGGCTGCACAATTGAAAGACTGACAGTATGTTCTCAAATGATTCAAGTGAGGCAGAAAAAAGTGAGAGGGAAAAATAATAACAGTAGCAGTGATAACATCTAACATATCAAGCACTTACTATGTGCCAGGCACTGAGCTTGGTGCCAAACAAACATTAAAAAAACAAAACATGCAGAGCGTTTTCGTTTGCTAATGGAGGGAGCGCAAATGCGGTTGTCCTTTGGAAAGGTAAACCCACAATGGCACCCGGTGGCTCTAAAAAGCGTTCCTGCCATCTGACTGTGTTCTTTCTCTTCAGATAGAGCATCCTTTGGAACTAGCACAAAGGCTTCATGCTCAAAGATGTGCGGCACTGGTTTATAACAGCACAAAACCTGCAAATAACTCGGTGTCCGACAAGTGGGGTTTGCTTCAGTGATCTCTGGTGCATCCCCGTAACAGAGGCATGAGGCGACTCTCTCTGAACTGACACAGAACCCCTTCCAAGACCAACCGTTATGTGACAAATGCAAGGTGCAGCAGAGCGTGTGGTGTCTTTTAAATTTTATGTCATATGCATGTATTAACTTTGCAGAAGCAATTTGAAGCAAATGCCAAACTATTTATAGAGTGTAATCCAATCATCTGTGCAAGGACAAGAAAAGTTGGGAAAGAATTTGGGGGAAATGTTAACTGGTTTGGTTTAGGTAGGATACCTCTGGGTTTTTTCCCTCCTGTTTTTATTTCTGCATTTAGATGTCTGGCAAAATACAATATTCTGTCACACACAAAAAGATTTTTAAAAAGAGAAAGCATGGGTCCAGGCTAAAGATTTGCTTAGGTTTTTAAAACTTTATAGCATGTATAAGAAGGGACTCTTGATCAAGAAACAAACATCAAAGAATGGCAGAAAATGTCAAGGATCTGGTCAGAGAGGCATAAATCCTTGAATAATTTGTCCAAAACCAAAAATCCGAGGGCCTCTCAAAATTAAGTTTTAAAGCATCACTCAGAGGTTTTCTTGTTTTAGGGTTTATGTTTAAAGTGTATTGGTTAGGACTCTTTTTGTTGCAATTGACAGGACCCGCAACTCAAAGTGGATTAAGCACAAAACGAGATTTATTGGCTTACAGGATTTAGAAGTCCGGGGGAAGGACTGACTTCTGGAATAGCTTGGTTCTGGGGCTCATTTGCATCTTATATATTCTTTTTATTGATTGATTTTTAGAGAGGGAGAGAGAGGAAGGGAGGGAGGGGAGAGAGAGTGTTGATAACTGGTGGCTGCTCTATGAGTTGTTAGCATTATCCCAAACAAAGCCTCAGAGTGGCCAGCAGCCTGCCTAGTTCCTGGAGCATGCCTATGGCTTTACTGTGGACACCACTCAGAAACCATGTTACTGTCCCTTCATGTATTCCTCTACTAGTCAACAAATATTGAAGTGCCTACTGTGTGCGAGGTGCCATACTAGGTGCTCAGAATATCAGAGACACACAGTGCCCTTCCTGAAAACAAAATCTGGGCTTCAAGGATGCTGGGTCTAATGCAGTTCCAGAAATGCACTTACCAAGCACCTTCTCCGCACCAACCCCTATAGAGGGCGAGGAGTGTCACAGGTAAATCAGACACAGCCTCTACCTGGAAGTGCTCACAGAACAGAAGGGACACATCAGAAAATGAGATATGTTATTTTTATTTTTTATTAGATTATTATTAACTGAATTTGTTGAGCACTTACTATGTGTCAGGCACTATACTAAGCATATTACATTTAATCCTCACAAAAACCCTTTGCAGAAGGTACGATGAGTATCCCATTTCACAGCTGGTAAGTGACTGGGCTGTGACACAAGCACAAAGCTGTCTGTCTCTAAGATTTCTTTTACTCACCATGCTCTTGCATTCCACTCCACGGCACTCACCTCTACTCCTTCATCAGCAGATCCCTCCAGACCCCACAGGACTCGACTCCGTTCTAATCAATTTGTGCCTGAGTCTCCAAACTTTAGGGAAAAGCCTGACTTGAACTACAGTCTATCAATAGCTACAAGGACTGAAAATTGTGTCACGTACCACAAAGAATATCAGTTCCCAGGGCACCCAGTGAGACAGAAATAGGTCTGTTAACAGTCTTGTACTCCCCATTCCACTTGGAAGGTTAACATTCAGGGTCAAATTCCCCCTGAGCTTAACACCAGGGGCATCAAATAATGAGAGGTGCAAGCATTCCATGAGGTTTGGACTAATGACCTGTGAGCTGCTGTTCAGCCCTGAGCTCCCATGATTTTGGTCAAAAGAAGCCTTGATCATTTAATGAAAAAGGCTAACTGGTCAATATCCCACTATCAATTTATTTTTAGACCAACCTAAGTCATAATTCTATCCATTATTTTACCCCTGTCCCTGCACACACCCAATCACTGTCAGCCCTCTCCAGGATGTAAGTGTTCAACAGATGCCTCCTGCCCTGTGAGATTCCCTAGACAGTTTTGCCTCGACTGCAGATGTGTCATTATCTCCATAAAAAGGTCTTTCTGCTGACTGAGCTGGCTGCTGGCTGCTCCTTCAGGATCCCTTCTTTCACTGTGCCATCCCTTCTCCAAGGCCCTGTTCTCTCATCAGACCCTTCATTTCATTTCAACAATGTCCTACTGAGCTTCTACTCTGGGCTGGGTACCAGGCTAGGCTGGGATAGAAAACTGAATGAGACCCAGCCCTTACATAAGATCCATAGAACAAAAAGGTAAAATGACTTATACCAAAATCCCAAATAAAAATATCAATGTGTTTTCCTTGCAGTAATAGAAAGAAAAACAAGATAAAGAGGAAGGGTTATTTATATTCCCTGTGGAGAGAGTAGATGACAAAAAAGTTTTCACAGATGAGGGTTTTAAAGGTTGAATAGGAGTTTTCCAGGAAGAAAAGGGGGAAACAAATGCAAGAAAGTGTGAAAGGGCATGTTTGGTGGGCTGGAGGAATAGGAAAAAGAGAATATAATTCAGTCAAAGCTTTAGTGTTGAACATGGGTGAGCAGAGTGGAGGGAGATGAGCATGACAAATTGTGGTGGCCCCCTGACCACTCTGCTTAGTTTTGTAAATTTCTTAGGTTTTGAAATAATTTCACGCTAACAGGAAAGATTTAAGATTCATATAAAGAACTCTCACATACCTTTTTCATCCAGTTCGCCAAAACAGTCAGGATTTTCCCACACAAGCTATATCTTTTATATATATATATGCTTGTATTTTTTTCTGAGCCCCGTGAGAGGGAGTTTGAGGTCATGCTATTGCTTTATAACTAAACACTTCATTGTCTATTTCCTAGGACTAAAATCATTTCCTTGGATATCATAAAGCCAGAAAATATATGTTAACTTTATCTATTATGTAATCCATAAACCTTATCCATATTTCACTAATTTTCCTAATAATTTCCTTTATAACAACAAAAAAGTTGACCACCCTATTTTATTAAATTTTTCAATTATAGTTGACATTCAATATTATTTTATATTAGTTTCAGGTGTACAGCATAGTGGTTAGACAATCATATACTTTGCAAAGTGTTCCCCTGATATTTCCAGTACCCACCTGGCACCATACACAGTTATTACGATATTATTGTATATTCCCTATGCTATACTTCATATACCCATGACTAGTGGATTGTTCATTTTTTGGGCACTCAGATGTTTGAATTCTTTATAAATTTTGGATATTAACCCCTTATCTAACCACCCATTTTAAATTTGAACACCACCACTCCCAACATGCCTTGGCCCTGTTTTATTTTTCTTTACAGCTCTTTCCACCATCAACAGGGGTGGGGAATGTCCAGCACTCGGGCTATACATTTGGTCTGGCCCTGCCAAGGCAAACCATAAGTAGGACTCAAAATTCAGTAAATCTAGGAGCTTTTTTCATAGTTAATTTAATTTTAAGCTGATAATTTTGTATGGCCCACAAACGATTTTATAAATACCCAAATGGCCCTTGGCAGAAAAAAGGTTCCCCACCCCGATCTAACATGTAACATAATTTTCTTGTTTTTCAATTGTTTCTTCTTCCCACCACCCCACTAGCATGTAAGTCCTACAAGGTCAAGAGTTTTATCTACTTTGTTCACTGTTGTATCCCCAACACCCAAAACAGTGCCTGGCACATGGTAGTTGTTCAATAAATATTCTTTGTACAACTAAACAACCAAATCTGAAGGTATCTCTTCCCAACCTCCTGTTCCCTTTATTTTTTTAAACAACAAAACAATGGGACATTCATGTTAAGAACACCGAGGTTCCATGTTACTGCTCTCCCTTTACAGTACTTTGGGTTCTTTGTGTTTTTAGATGTATGTAGTGTATATTGCAAGGGAAAGGGCTACTCAGAACAGTTAGGGCTGCTCCAAAGGCTAGTCCAAGTCAACTGAATCCCCACTGGGCTGTCCGTATAGATGTAAAAGTCTTTGAGGCACAACAGTATCTACCCCTCTGCAAACAGAGTTAGCATCTTTAGATCTAATGGAAAGATTCAAAGGAAACCCCCAACTGGAAGGTCAATTTATAGATTCGACGGTTAAATCAAGCCATATCCTTAAGCACATAGGACACAAACCTTGTATTAAATCAAAGACTTAATCTGAGTTAAGCCACCCTGGCTGGAAGCTTGAGCTGGAGGCATGTAATTAACACCAGCCAGTCAGCACCAGCCAGTCAGCTGACAGTGGTCCGACTGGACAACCTTGTCACTTGGGGATGCTCACCGACAAGCCGCAGAGACAGTGGGCTTCCTTCTGTCTGACCTCAGCTCCTAAGATTCACCCTGGGCTCACAACACTCCAGCCCCACCAGCATCTTTGTGCTTCTGAAACATGTCAGGGACACTTCAAGGTCATTAATACCTGCTCTCCACCCAATTTCCCTTTGGGCTTTGCTCAAATGCCACCATCTCAGTAAGAACATCTCTCTCGCCCTATTTAATTCTGTAAACCCCTTTCCTCCCTGCCACCTGCTGTCTCCTGCCCCCTTCCCTGCTTTATGCTTTCCCACAGCACATACCGTGGAACATGCAAGGCCTATGATGGCAGGGTCCTGCGTTTTCATTCAGTGCTGCCTCCCCAGTCACCTAGAACAGTGTCTGGTATATATGAGGCACTCAGTACCTAATTATTTAATAAACTAATTGGTTAGTCATTTGACTGATTGACTAATAAGTAATTAAGTGATTAGTTAATTAACTCCATTCCTGTGGCTAGCCCAGTGTGGTCAACTGGCTAATAAACTTCATCAAAGCCTTGCTTGGTACTTGTGTTACCAAATCAATAAGATCCACGTAGAAACACCCTAACCCCAGGTGCCTCCCATATCCCACCTGAGTCGTTGTGCAGACCAGTACCCTTGCGATAAAGGTCAACTTCTCTGTCCCTAGAGTTCTTATCTTCTGGACCCCCACCCTCCACACCCCCAAAAGTTCCTCTGTCCTCCAATGGCCTGTAATTTCTTTCCATTCCTCAGGGTCGTTAGGTTCTTCTCACACCAATGTCTCTCTTCCTAGAACAGTTCCCTTCACTGTCCCCTGCTCTTCACGCCTGGCCAACCTCTGCTCACCAGGCTCATCTCCTATCAGCACTCATCACACTCTATGGCAGCTGTCTCCTTGCGGGTCGCTCAATCTGATTAGACTGTGGGTTCCATGAAGCCAGAACCTTTGCTGTCTTCCTCCCACTGTATCCAATGTCTAGGGCATTTCCAAACTCCTAGTTGGATATTTGCTCATTTGGACAAGAGTTATCAGCCATTTCACAGACAGAGGTTAAGTATAGTAGAGTGATAAGACCATGACCTTGAAGACAGCTCTGAGTTCAAATTCAAGTTCTTATAGTTAATAAATATGTAACCTTAAGAAAGCTTCTTAAGCTCTATGAATTTTTTTCCATTCAGTAAATGAGGAACATGATAAATTCACAACCCATTTAGCACTGTTCTCACACTGGGAATACGGCAGTAAGCAACAGGTCCGTAATGATATCTGACCCAACTCCTAAGTGATGAGAAGGAGCTGGCTACCCTGAGCACTAAAGGAAGAGCATTAGAGGCAAAATGAATATTAGTGGACCAAGGCACTGAGGCAGGAACAACCCTGTAGTGTTCAGGGAAGAGGAAAGAAGGCCAGCGGTAGAGACGGCCTTACAATTATAATGGGGGGGAGTAAAAAATTGCATGCAGTCATTAGCACAATTCGACATACATTAATTTCTTCTAAGTGTACATATTAGGAGAGCACATTGATGATACAAGCACTTTGGAGAATTGCTTGGCAGTATTTACTGAAGCCAAATATAAAAGTTACAACCCAGCAATTCTACTGCTGGAAGTGTACCCAAGAGACGTGAGTGTGCCACCAAACACATGTAGAAGTATGTTCACAGCAGTTTAATTCATAATAGCCCCCCAAACAGGTAACAGCCAGTTGTTAATAAATAGAGGTATATCCATATAATGGAATACTATATAGCAACGAAGATGGAAAAATTACAACTATGTGCCACATGGGTGATCTCATAGACATAATGTTCAGCAAAAGAAGCCAGAAACAAAGAGTATGTACTATGTGATTCCTTTAATGAAGCTCAAAATCAGAACCAAACTAATCAATAGTTTTAGAGATCATTCTAGCATTTCCCTTTGGGGATGACAGACTTGAAGAGTTCCCAAGGGAGAGTTCTGTGGTGCTAGAAATGTCTTTATCTTCATCTGGTGGTGATTACACAGGGATCTATCTATACATACGCAAAAAGTCAAGCTGTACATGTACGATTTGTGCTCTTTACATTAATTATGACTAAAAATAAAACCTGGAGGGGGCACTCTCAAAAGACACAGGTTCACCTGACAATACTAAGTCTGGCAAACATGCAGCGCAATTAGAAATTCTCACACACTGCTGATGGGAATGCAGAACGGCACAGCCGCTCTGTAAAATAGTATAGTAATTTCTTATAAAGTTAAACATACACTTACAATATGGCCCAGTAATCCCACTCCTGAGTGTTCTAAAGAAATGAAAACTTATGTTCACACAAAAACCTGTACACGGATACACAAATGTTTATAGCAGCTTCATTCATAATCACCAAAAACTGGAGACAATCCAAATGTCCCTCAGTGAGTGAATGGATAAACAAACATCCCTACCACAGAATACTATCAGCAAAAAAATAAATGAATAGATGGCTGGCACAGGCAACAATCTGGATGAATCTCAAAGGCATTATCCTGAGCGAAAGAAGCCAGTCTCCAAATGTTACATGCCGTACAAACCCATTTATATGACTTTCTTCAAAATGACAAAATCATAGTGGGGGAGACAGATCAGTGGCTGCCAGGGGTTATGCGTGGGAGAGTGCGGCTATAAAGAAATAACTAACACAAAGGCGTTCTCTGGGGTGAGGACAGTGTTCAGTATTCTGACTGCGCTGGTAGTAGGCCCATGAATCTATAATGTGTTAAAATTCATAGATCAATGTACCAAAACAAAAAAAGGGACGCCTATACTGTATGATAATTTAAGATACAGAATAAATAAGATATTGATTCAGAGTCCTATTCCACAATTAATAAAGAACTGTGTTAGAAACAAGATGAATATGTTTGGGGAATTTAATGTACAGCATGGTGATTATAGTTAATAACACTGTATTATATACTTGAAAGTTGCTAAGAGAGCAGGTCTTAAATGTTCTCACCACAAAAAAAGAAATAATTGCGTGACATGACGGAGGTGTTAGCTAGAGCTGTGGTGGTAATCATTTTGCAATGTGTAAGTGTGTCAAATTGCTGTGTCCTACCTTAGTTTATATAATGTTACATGTCAAGGATATCTCAATAAAGCTGGAAGAAATAGAAATGTATATATGCACACAAAATACATATGCTGCAAGAACATACACGAAGATAGACCTTAAGCACAGAATGGCCTCTTAGGGGTAGTGAATGTGAATGAATGGGAGTGAGGTGTGGGGATAAAAGGAAATGGACCTGAAGACAAGTAAATAACACAGATACGCTCAGTGATGTGCCAGGAAGACCAGCCCCTGAGACTGAGAGGCAACTGTGCTCACGGCTGTAGTTCACCACAAGGGTCAGCAAGGGGAAAGGAGCGCAGCAGCCACGGCCTGGGGAATCCATGCACAGGCCCCCAACATTCCCCTGCCTCCCTCCATCCCCAGGGATTACACCGAACGTGCTCCTTCCTCCAACAAAACTCAGTGACGTGTGTGCAGTGTTTCTGCCCAGGGAAGCCCACTTCAGACTCAAAGTGCAGGGGTTTTATTGGGAACTGGTCATGTAGACACAACAACCAGATGCAACTTTGGAAATTCCAGGCTCCTAGAAGGGAAGGAGACATTCAATGCCCACTATGTTAACTCCTCCTTGCACTGGAGCCCTGCACAGACCAAAGTTGGTGTGTGATGAGCCTAACAGTTCAAAAGGAAAAGGGAAATAAAATTGACACTGTGTGAGCCAAACAAAACGGTGGTTTGACCAGATACAGCCATGGGCATCTGCTCTCTCTGCTCTCAGGGCTGCAACCACAGAGAAAGGAGCCCCATGAAGGCTCCTGACTCAGCCCCAGGAGGCAGATGATGGCCACTGGTGACCTGAGATAGAACAGAGACCCCTTCCCTTTACTTACTCTAAACTGGCACTGCCCTTGGCAAGCTGATCTGACTGTACTTTTCTCTCACCTTTGGTGTGAGCAATAACCAAAAGTCACACAAAACACAAAAAAATCCCTCAGCAAATATTTAAAATCAGAGAAGCATACAGGGACAGAAAATAACTCACAGATCTCAGGATAATATAAAGATGGAACCATTCTCACCTCCTGCAATGACCCTCCCAGCCCCCCAGCTCCAAAGCATCTCAGATTAAAAGAAGAATTCTCTAATGTTAGCAGTTTCCATTTTTTAAAGTTTCAGGCATGAAAGAGGTTTTGCTCCCTAATGATACCTCTCAGATGTGGCAGGACCTGGGCTCTGTCTGGCTGAAGAATTACCTTTATGTTCACCACAGACTTCCCTTGCCTCAAAGATAGACCCTCAGCAAGAACAAGGAGCCTGTGAAGCCACAGTCGCTGTGATATTAATTGATCTGCTCTGAGTTGTCAGTTCTTCTGATCATTATTCAAGCCATGTTAGTGTGTTAACTAGGGAGGGTCACTAGATTGATGGATGGGTGAGTGGATGGATGGGTGGGTGGGTGGGTGGATGGATGGATGGATGGATGGATGGATGGATGGATGGATGGATGGACGGACGGACGGACGAATGGTTGGTCAGATGGATAGATGGATGGGTAGGTGGGTGGATGGATGGATGGATGGATGGATGGATGGATGGATGGATGGATGGATGGATGGATGGATGGATGAGTGGATGCATGAATGTATGGATAGATGGATGGATGGACAGATGCAATCATGCATGGCTGAGTAGATGTATGGATGAATGCCTAGATGGAGACAGGCAGATATAGACAGAATAGAGATAGAGATAAATAGTTCAAGACAGAGGAGATTTATCCATGCATTCAATACATATTTGTTGAGTTATCTACTATGAGCCAGGCACTGTTCTGGGTGCTGAGTCTATAACAGTAACCCAAACAAACACTCCCTACCTTCATGGAGCTTGCATTCTAGAAGAGGGAAACAGACTATACACAGTAAGTATAACAGATAGAATGGTAGTTAGAGTGCAAGGGAGAGAAAAAATAAAAAGAGGGGGATTGGCTGGGGGGATTTTCCATTTTAAACAGTAGGATCAGGGAAGGACTCACTAAGTAAGTGATTTTGGAATAAAGATCTAAAGGGGATTAGGGTGCTGGGGTTTTAATAGTACTTTTTAAAATAGATAGACCTAACTACCTGGGGGAAAGCAGGCTAATACCAAAAGTACCGACAATGAAAAATCACGGAAGTTGGGTTAACACCAACAGGAATCTACAGGAGATGGCAGAATGTAACTGTTTAGTTGTTTGGAAAGACTGGGATTGGAGAAGCACAGTATGACTTGGGCACAATTGGAAGAAACCCAGGGACTGCCACCGAGAAGGGCCTGCCCAGGCCCAAGATAACCAGGATTCTGTGGTAAGACAAAAACAGGGAGCGACGTGCCTAATCTGGGCATAGAAACAGGTAGAAGTGTAGAACCAACCAGGGCTGATTACAGACACCCTTGGACATACCAGGTGGGTCAAAAGAAGGAACAAGGACAAGGGGAAGGCTGAAATTCTTTATGTGCATTATGAAAATGCAAATTCTCGGCACGAGAACCTCGGAGGATTTTGCAGGTCTGCTGCCTCTCCCACTCACCCATCGCTAGCCACATAAATAAGCCCACACTGGCAAAGTGACTCTTTGCGCGGCTGGTGTTCTGCATTGCTGCGAGGACTGCTTTTCAGACTCGAACACGCAATGATCAGTCCTGAGAGTGCTCGCGAGTCAAATCAGAATTACAGTGATTACCAAAATGGGCCACAACTTCCTCCGGCCCCTGCGTGCACACCCCTTTGTAAGGCAACTTTGCTCTTTCTTCCCATTAATGCACGGAGTCTGTTTTCCATCCTCTTGAGTCTGAGCTGGCCGTGCGTTTGGCTTTGACCAGTCAAACCTCAAAGGGGTGATATGATAGGAGTTCGCCCCTCAGCCTCAACGGGCCTGCAGATTCTGCCTCCCTCTCTTGAAATGCTGCCCTGCAGCATGAGTGCAACTTCCATTGTGCATCCCAGACGCAGGCTTGCCTCACCACTGCCCGCCCTGCACCTTCCCCTCCACAGCCCTGCAAGGCTGGGCGGTGAGAATCCTGCGAAGGAGGGCGGCCCAGTCCTCTGGGCTGGCATCAGGACTGGAGCCTCCCCTCTCCTGTGCAGGTGGCTGAATAACAGCACGGCTAAAGAGAACCAGCTGCTGCGTTCAGCTCCCCTTCCTGCAGAGATCCTTAATTACTGGGCTTCACCTGTCGAGTCTCCTTAAACGACATGTGTGTATTTTTAAGTGGGCAAACAATTCATTAGGAAGTGCCAGCATCTTAGAGGAGGAAGAGCCCCCAATTAATTCCAGAACCTCGCTGCTTCTGCCCAGTAAGAGCAGGCCGAGGAGGTGCTGCTTTTATCTGAATGCCACCCAGACAAAAAAAAAAAAAGACCTTCAGCAGATAGACAGGGACTTAGAAGCCCACAGGAAGAGGCAGTGAGGTCAGACGACACTCTTCTTAGTCTGTGTCCCTGCTTTAGCTCAGTAGCCTTGTAATGACAGCACTGTACAGGGCCCACCTCCACAGGGCCAAAACTGCTGAAGCAATTTTGCTTTAGCTTTAGCGTTTTGTTAAATAAACAAAAGCTTTGCACAAGGCTAAAGTTATTAATAAATGTTCTGGCCTAAAATAATGTCTTAAGGTATTAGAATTCAGGTCCTAAGACAGTGGTTCCCAGCCCTCATATTGGGGAGATTCTTTTTAAATTCAGGTGCCCGGGTTAGGGATTCAGGTTTAATTAGTGTGGGGTGTGGCCCCAGGCATCAGGACTCTTGTAAAGCTCCCTCGGCAACTCTGATGTGCAGCCAGGGTTGAAAACCACTCCAGCAGTTTGTACTGCACTTTGATAGATGACATAGTACTTTCTAAAGGATGGCCTGGGCCTCATCACTGCATCACCCACACCAAGCACAGTGCCTGGCATAGAGTTTGTCACTAATACATGTTAGTGAATAAAAATAATGTCACTTCATTCCATTTTTTTCAATTATTTGCCTTACACATGTATCCATGCACATATAAATTTTACATAAACACATAAAAGTGACCAAAACATGCTATGTATGTATGAGAGAGACGGGGGGGGGGAGCACTCTTTTATTTCCTTAGCATTTTTTGCTTGTTTGCCCTGTCCCCTCACATCCTCACCCTGACCTTTGACCTGTCCTGCCTGAAATCCCATATAAAAAGCCCAGTCTGTGATCTTCCATATATTCTCCGCCCTCATGTAATTCTAGGCAGACATACAGACATAAATGAGCATGAGTGGTCACTGTCTGTTTTGTATAAATGGAAAATCATACACACCCATTCCTTGCAGAAAGCCCCCCAAGCCGCCTTCTAGGGCTCTACTTCACTCTCCCTGACGGGCACATACTGGTCCATGAGTAGATGCACTGTAACTGACTCAGCTATTGCCCTGCAGAGAGGCAGGCGCTTTGCTTCCCATTTCTCCCACGTGAAAACCAGACAACAATAAACACAAAGGTGGTCTGATGCTCGCAACTGCCCTGTAAACCACAAATACCTACATGGATCTTTCTTCCCCTCCCCAGAGGCATAGCCCAGTGTCTGGCAAGCCTGCCTTGACACCCTAAGGTTCCACTCTGGCCAAGGAGGACGGTGATGATCACATGGAATCGTGCATACAAAAAGCACTTTACAATCTGCAGAGGGCTTTGTGTCAAAGTCAGCCATTCACGCAGCGTGGCCCAGTTCTCTGCGGCCAGCCCATCCACAACGTGGCTGGGCGGAGAGCTGTTCAATAGCATCATTAACAGCCCATTGATCCAATTACATTTCCTTCTGTTCCACTACAGAATTACAGCCTCTCGTTCCCCACGAAACAGCCCAGATAGATTCCCGATGATCAGTGGAAGAGGCAGCTGCCACGGGGACTCGCTTGATGGACCCAAACGCTCATCTAACTGTGGTGTGGGATGAATTAATCTGGTTGACACATCAGACCTCTCCATGAGAACTTGCCATTTTCTCCAGCCTCTTTGTTTTTCTGGGGAGACTTAGGGATGCAGCCAAACTTAGGTCAACTTGGGAGCGTCGATGGGCTTCTCTCATCACGTGGTAGGCACTCAATAAGTAACTGTAGAATTGAAAAATGCCCGAGGGATCCTATCCTGGGGCTCAAAGCAGAGCAGGTTGGCTGAATAAATGGGATCTGTCCAGACAGTCCCCTTGCAGGACTAGCCAGTATGGGAGTTGGAATCTGAATCCAAAGGTAATACATAAAATGAAAATATATTCTAAAATAAGGCAAAATCAAGACCCTGAGTGACAGCAGAGGACAGAGTACAGGGAACTAAATACACATTCTACGTCCAATGGGCAGGATACTGAAGGAGAGTAGACGACAGTAATAGGACCAGAACAGGAAGCACTCACTCACTTGATTACACATATATGGACTACCTACCAAATGCCAGGCCCTGAGCTAAGTACTAAAGATGCAGTGACGCAGAAGTCATAATGCTAGTCCTCAGCTGCTCATGGTCTTATGGAGGAGACCAAGATATAAATACACAGTTGTAATAGAGCCATGATAGGAGCTAAGGCCTATGACAAAGGTGCACCCAGGGAAACTGAGAGTATATGAGAAGTACCTAAGCCAACCAGGGGCAGTACAGAAGGCTACCTGGAGGAGACGGGTGAGGAAGAATTAGCAAAGATGAAAGAGAAGAGAGGGAAGACTGGTAGGTAAACAGTTTATACCATGAAGGGCTGTTGCCTCAATCCCCTTGCAGTCCCCTCTTTGACTTCTACATCTAGACTCCTGGGCAATGAAAATCTACACCCATAGTCATGTCCCTGGGTGTGCTCTCCCACCTCCATGCCTTTGTCCATGCTGTTCCTTCTGCCTGGGCAGCACTCTCCTGTCCTCTCTCCCTAGTCTGCAAAACCCTCATCTCCACCCCCCATCACGGCACAGCCCACACGCTACCTTCTCCATGAAGCTTTTCCAAACTCCTCCCCCTGGAATTCATCTCTGTCTCTCCCCGTGAATTCCAAGAACACTTTGCTTGTCCCTCTCTCAGCGTACATTGTATTACGATTATTTGTGTATTTCTCTTATCTCCTCTCCTAAACTGTAAACTCCGCTGGGGCAGAAAACCTTGTCTTAACCATCATTGTATTCCCCACAGTGCCTTGTCCAAGGCAGGTGCTCAGGACATGTTGAATGAAGATTGTGTTTACCAGATTCCAGGTGAATGGGAGACAGCAGACAGCACAGCTGGAATCGGTGGACTGGGCCAACTTCCTAACAACTAGAATTGACTGCTTGCTAAAGTAGTGAATTTCCCATGAATAGACAGAGTCTTTAAAAACAGCAGGACGAGATGATTTCTTAGCTCATCTCATCTTTACCAGGTTACTATGATGAACATTTGATAAATAAGCAAAGACAGCAGAATCCCATTAACAGGTGAGATAGAAATAGATGTAAGTCAGCGTCAATGCTATAGCACCTGGGCTAGATGACAGGTGCAAGGGCATTTATTCGATTATTAAATATTCAATCAATTAAAGTAAAATAACAGATTTGTTCTTAGAGAAATGACAGTTTCTCATGGACAAGGACTGTAGTTGACCTAAATTTGAACATCTGAGATCTATTTTAAAAGTTTGACCTAAGTAATAGCTAATCCGAAGATCTGATTTGGTGTGTTGGTGGGGACAAGTGGTGAGGGCTCTCTAAAGCACAAATTTCACAAGGCCATCCTGCTACATAAAACCGTCAACGGCTCCCCAGTGCCCCAGGGGATACTTGGTCCTCAGCATGACGTTTGAGGCCCTGAATGATGTAGCTCTTTCAATCCTCACCTTCCCTCACCTTCCCCGTCACACTCAATCATGCATCCCAATCTCAAAGGCCAAAAGGGACACAGTGGAGGGTGCTGAGAAAAGCACAAGTGCACATCCCAAGACCTGAGCAATTTCACAGGTGCAGATCCTTTCCCCAGAGGGAATAGAGACTCAGTTTTCCAAGCTCTTCCAAGCTTTCAAAAGAATCAGGGAATCCAGATTTTTTTGGTAGGATCTGCCATTTCTATTGGCTCAAAAACTTTTAAACAAATGCATAGAAAAACTACATCTGTGACCCATGGATCCCTGCTCTATGCTACACTTAGGACCCATTTTTTACATCTACTTAATGTTACTATACAATGAGATGCTTGATCGCCTCCATAATTCCCTCCTTGGTGTTTCCTCTGCCTACATCACCCCCCCCCCCTTTTCCTGGATTCATTCTCAACCTTTACAGTTTGCTTCTAGTAGCAGTTACTCCTGCAGAATTCTCCATTTCTTCATACTTTTCTACATTTTCACCATTTTTTATAATAAACATGAGTAGCAGATGCTGTCACTGCTCTCCCACGTCCCCCAGGATCCCTTTGACATTTTCATGCTTACCAGTCCCCCACGTGCTTTCACTCTCAACAGCCTCAGGCTCATGGAACCCACTTTCTCTTCATGCTTGGAGAGCCACAAGTTCCTGGGAATTTATGTCCCCCAAGAGCAGCACTTAGCCAAGGAGCAGCAGGTGCAGGGGTATAAATACTCCAGGTCCCTTGCCCCTGATGGAGATAACTCCAATAATGCTGTCTCCAGATCTCCCTGCAGACTGAGCCAAAGTTCTCCTCTGCAGGACTTTGCTTGTTACCACACACTTGCCTGAGTATTTCCTGGAAACACTTCCTAATAGATCAGTTTCAAATGAGTCTGTACTTGAGGATCTGCTTCTGGGATCTGTGACAGACGGCTCTGACATGGCATCCAATGACCTCCATCTCCCTGCGCTCCTGACCTTGTATAATCTCCTTTGAGTGTCACTTGCTTCTGAGTTTAAAGCTGATGGGCGTCACTTCCGTGATCAGGTTAGGAATGACTATGACTCCCATCTTACTAACAGACTCTAGCAGACTTGCCAGACATCTTCCCATCTTGTATATTTTGAAAACACAAGCTGCCAAGGGGCACAGATCCATGTGGCAAGGAACTGAGGGTGGCCTCCAACCAACAGCCAGGAAATAGCTCAGTGCTGCCAACAACCACTAAGTGAGCTTGAAATGGATACATCCCCACTTGAGTCTTCAGGTGAGAGCACAGACCTTGGGCTGACACTTGATTGCAGCCCTATGTAGCACCATGAAGCAGAGAACCCAGCTAAGCCACAGCCAGACTCCTGACCCACAAAAACTGTGAGATAATTAATGTGTGTTGGTTTAAGCTTCTCAGTTTGGGGAGAATTTGCTATGAAGCAATAGATAAGTAATACAGGTTCTCAATTTAAGAAAACATGTAATGCTTCTATAACTAGAAACAATTCATTCTGAGATATCTTCTCCGGACTGCCATCTCTGAGTCCCCAGGCCAGAGCCCTTGTGTCCTCTCTGTCATGATCGTTACCACTCTGAATTTAACCATCGATGTCGCTTGCCTATCCCCATTTGTCTCCCCCACTCATCACGCTGAGGGCGGACATTTGGGAGAGGAAAAGGCCTGATATATTTCTTCATCTTAACACTTAAGCATAGTACCTGGTATATAGCAAATGCTTAATGAATGTTTATTAAAGTGATTTATTTGTTCACTGTTTCTGCCATGAGATTTTGGCCAAATGTCTCCCTATATCTGTCATTTTCCAGATGCCAAATCAAGGGTAAAGCAGACCTTCGTTCGGTATTCAGTGAGATCTCCCCTCTCTGCGTCCCCTGTGTCATTTTCCAAGCAGTGTCTTCTTTTCCATCACCAGGGTGCACATCAATTTCACATTGACACTTCCTCCCATCTGTTCAATTCATCTGTTGGCCGGCCACTTGCTGCCACTTCAGAGCAACAGGGAGTTCACTCTTCCTTTCACAGCCCTCTGGGAAGCCCAGCAAAATTATCTCTGATTGATGTGATTTCTTCTCTTGGTCCTAATGACAAAATTACAGCAAAACCCAGCTCTACTTTGCACCACACTTGGAAAAAAATCTGCTCAGCTTTTGTCTGCCAAACACAACAAAAATTTGATTAACCAGGACTCAGCATACGCTGGTTTTGGTTTTGGGGTGCATTTTTTTTCTTGTTAGCAGAGAAATAAAACTGAAAATGACATTTATTTCCTCCCTTATTACTTGGGAAAAGAATGAATAGGTTAGCCCATGTTGCTGCCCACTGTAAATAAATTCCCCCAAAGAGCCCGGCCGGGCATGGCTCAGCGGTTGAGCGTCGACCTACAATCCAGGCGATCAGGGTTCGATTCCCGGTCAGGGCACATTCCCGGGTTGCGGGCTGCAGCTGATCAATGACTTTCTCATTACTGATGTTTCTCTCTCTGTCTTCCTCTCCTTTCCTCTCTCTGAAATCAATAAAGATATATTTAAAAAAAAAAAAAATTTCCCCAAAGAAATGGAGTCTCTCTGACAGAGACGAGCATCCTGCAGGCCTGAGAATCAGGAATTCTGGGGCTGAAAATGGTGTTAGAAATTAGGCTGACTCCGCAGAGACCTTTGGCACATGGGATTTTTACAGGGCCTGGGGAGGGGCAGGAGCAGGGGAGAAAGGGGGACACCTGTAATACTTTCAACAATAAAGATAATTGTTTTAGAAATTATTTGCGATCACTCACATTCCTTATCTTTACCCGTCTCCTAGATGCCAAGGACAGAGTACATGTTCTGGTTATTTGAGGGTTCCAGATTCTTGAAATCCAGCTCATGTTAAGTGGTATTATATTCTAATTAATATAGTAGGGACTCTTTTACAGATATCTAAATCCAAGCTCATTACCTGAACGTCTCCAAGGCCACCTCCTCAGTGGTTACTCAGAGTCTCCTAAGCACCTTGAATTCTTGTCCCCTCCCTCTGAGACACATAAAACTCTTACTCAGTACTTTCCCTTGGTCTATGGCATTGTCAGAAAAAGGAAACTTCCTTGTTGATAAACTAACAGATCCTTTTAGTTCTAGGGGAGGAAGAAGCAGCCAGAATGGTACTTTAATATCTTGACTAAAACTCAACCATGCTTTAAGGGAAAGGAATTTTAAAGAAAGGAAATGGATTCTTGAGCACGACTCTGTGCCGGGCACTGGATTGAGAATTTTTTTTTTTACTTATAGCTTACAAGGCCCTACACGATCTGGTCCCTGCCTCCCTTTCTGACTAAATTAAATCTCTGCTCAGGCCTTCACATCACTTACTATGTATGCTACAACCATGCTGGCCATTTCCTACCTCAGGGCCTTTGCACTTGCAGTTGCCGCTGCTGGCAATGCTCTTCTCCAGATATGTGAGTGGCTCCCTCCTTGCCATCCCTCATTTCTCAACTCAGAGAGGTCCTCCTTGGCTAAGGTACCCACCTTCCATGCCCAGCCATTCTCTATGATGTTCCTTTACTGTGTTTTCTTCATAGGCCATCACCACTTTTCATTAACTCAATTACTATCTGCTCCTCATGAGGCTATAAACTTCATGAAAGCAAGAACTTTCCTCTCTTGCTACTGTGAGACCAACAAGCCAGTACCTGCCTGCCATGTTACAGAAGCTCAATCAATATTTGTGGAATAAATGAATAAATAACTTTCAAACTCTCCCAAGATAAATATGCTTACTACCCCATTCCCAGATGAGGGAGTTGAGGCTCTGAGCAGATAAGGAAACTCCACAAGTTTACACAAACAGTAGGTGACAACCAGACTTTTGACCACAGAACTGTCTTAACTCCAAAGCCTGAATTCCCCATCACTGCTAGAGACTGTTTTCCAACCTCTGTCACTGAAAAATGTCTGAGCAGCTGTGACAAGAAAAAGTCTTTTGTCAGGCAACAATCATGAGTATGTCATACCGGGGATGTATCTTTCAAACCATACATTGCTATTTTGTCACACACCTGGATAGAATGGAACTTCAAGAAACCATGTGCCTGAGCTTCTCTCACGCCCCGCTCCCTTTTTGGGGATCTTCTCAGTAGACAGATGAGCCCAGCAGTGATCGGGCCATGCGGGCACCTGTCTAGGGTGGTTGGAGGGTTAGATGTGATGAACGCTGTACTGGGTCCGGGCTGTCTGCCCTCACGCCAAACCTTCCCTCTGAAGTAACCGCTCACCTGGCATGGAAGCCAGTGCTGCAAAATCAGGGGAACTGGGCCCTGCCGCCCCCTTGGTAACCATTTTTCTAGGACCCTCTCCTTTCATTAGCACATCACTTATACTCTCATCGTCATTTCAGTTAATATTCACCCAAGGACCCCACCCTTTCCTTCTTGTCTCCAGCTCAAAGCTCAAAAGCCTCACAAGAAAGGACTGAATTTTCATTTCTGGATCTTGAACCTTGGGGCCACCTGAAGAAGGGCCTGCATGCCACTCACCCCATCTTCCAGTCATTTCTGAGCATCACTGATTTAGGAAATTCCTCCAACCAGCTTCGGAGCCCCCAACAACACACCCAGTTCTGGATGTTCCTATGCAACAAGTTTCACTTACAAGAAAATAATCAGTTACCTCACCATACTTACTGGACTGAAATTTTCTGACCCGAAGACAGAACTCAATGGAGGGGACCTGACAATAGAGAGGTGCTCACAGCTCTGTGGGACTGACTCCAGAATCAAGGAGAAATCAGAGTCCAGAGGCAAAACTCGCACTATCTTCTCATTCCTGTATTTTCTTACTTTAAGTCTTTTCTATTAAGAGAATCATAATGTTCTCTATCTACATGACACTCCCCATCTTTAAACATTAACTAATTAATTGACTGAAATGGTATCTCGAGAGCGTTTATCATCTATCCCATTAGCCAGAGAGCCAGGCGACCGTCTATAAAGCTGTGGAAGGCTCGGCGGAGGCTTTGTCTTTCCGCTTCCCTTCCTGGGAACGGTTTCTGTACGTGTCTGTGTCTGAATGTGTAAAGGGAAAAAATAAAAGGAGAGGATTTTGCTTCCACCAACCGCTATAAAAATCTACCTCTGGGAGACATGGAATTTCAATTGTGAAATAATCAGTCTTGGAAATTGTCCTGTCCTCCAGGAAAAGAAAAAATAAGTAGTTTAACAGCGATTGCCCTTCAAAACAATTACTAATTATAATGTCTATAAAGAAAAATACCCTCGATACCATTACTCCTAATAAAGCCAGGCGAATCTATAGAAAGGAATTAGCTGGTGTGTCTAAAATCTGACTGGAGAGCTCTTGGGAGTGGGTCAGAAGGGGAGTGTGTGCTCCAGCCAGCTTATAAACCCCAATCCGAAGCTTTAGGAAGCTTACCACCTGGGGCAAGCCCCTTTCAGCAAATTGGGAAGATTAACACATGCCTCAAGGAAATCAGGCCAGGAAAATAATGAGCTGAGAACCCCAGTCATTCTTCCTGACCTTCCTTTCCATGCCTCCCACCCCAGGTTCCCTCCCCTTCACTTCCTCCTCAAGCAGGTGCCATGGTGCCTGGGATTCATGCCCTAGGGTTCAGCCTCACACTGTCCACATAGTCCTCTAAACAAAGCAGGGGTGCCTGGGAAGGTTACATCATGTCCCTAAGGCCTTAGAATGAATTTAACTGTCAGATCCCATCTGATTGGAACAGAATGTGCTGTGGGGGCAAGAATACTTAAGGAAACAAAGTGAGAAAAGAGGCCCAGAGAGGGGACCTTAGAGGCAGCACTAAAGACAAATGAGGAGAGTTGGTCTGGTTTCAGTTTTCCACCACTCATGTGCTCTGAAACCTGAGTCAAGCCATTTAAACTTTGATTCTTGGACCTCAGGTGCTCATCTGTAAAATGGGGTCAGTGGGCGGGGTACAGGAAACCTAGTACTGAGGTAGTGTTCAGTTGCAGACATCAGAAACCACTCCAGCTACTTTAAGCAGAAAGATTGCTAGGTGTGAGGTAACTTAGAAAAAACAATGGAAAGGCTCAAAGAGTAGGACCTTCCATGAACAACTCCCTGCCCCCCAAATCTCCCTGCCTGTACAATTATCAGAAAACTGCCACCGCTGTTACAAGAAGTCACCAAGTCAAGGGGCTAATGGCTGAAGAATCACCCCAGCTCTGCAATGACCCACAGCAGCAAGGTGGATGGCATTATACCTTTCTCACTCCTAACTCATTTCTGAATTCAACACTCAGGGGTGAGTCTGATCTGCAGAACCTAAGTCGTACCCAGGATCCTAGCTGCAAGAGAGTCTGGGAAGTGTACTTTTTCCTTCCAGCCTCTGCAGTACAGATGGCACAGTCAGCAGGCTGGAATGGAAGTTGAAGGAGACCATCTACAAGGCACATTACTCACATGTGACAGAGTTGTCAAGAGAATTAAATGAGATGGTATTTATAAACTACCTCACACAGTGCCTTTGAGAAAATAATGTCTAAGCTAAGACCTGGAGAAGAATAAAAGTTAACCAAGTAAAGAGAGGAAGAGAAGGACATTTCTGACCAAGCAAACAGCAGGTGACAAGGCTGTATGTTTGAGAAACCAGAAGAACACTGGCATAGCTGGAGTATTCTGAGTGAGGAGAACTGGGTGAGAATTACCATGGCTATGTACCCTAGACAATTATCGGAGAGTAACATTTCCCTTGAGGTTGAAATCAGACGTGTTAAGCAATTGACATTTCACAAAAATAACATTTGAAGCAATTTTTGTCTACCTTTCTGCATCTTAGTTTTCTCTTTGGTAAAAGGGAATAATATTAACCTTTCACTGTGTGGTTGTGAGCATAAAATTATCTAACGAGTATGAGTTAATAGAAGAGGGCTGGCCACATCTCGTGCATCGGCATCAGCACCAGCAGCAGCATCACCATCCTTGACGGCTAAGCATACCAATCCAGAGAGGTCCATCATTTCTTCTCTGTTCACATACCTTCTCAGAGACCCTCTCCAGCCTACACACAGCAGAGGCACCCAGGTGACGACACCCGTGGCCACAGCTGACCGGACCGCAAAGGACACCTACCGCCACCACCTGGACCTATCAGATTCTTAGAGTTGGACATGTGAAAGGGATACAGAGGCTGAGTTGGTCAGAGGGTGCTAGAAGCTGGAACTAAAAGCTTATGAGGAGGAGAAGCCAGAGCCCTGGGCAAGTGGAAAGTAATTAAGAGCAAAACTTGGGATCTCAATGGCAGATGTGGGTCTGTAGAGAGAACGATGGAGCAGATGCGGCAAGATAAGCTCCAGAGAGCGAGATGGAGAGAACGGTTGGTTAACAACATTCCAGTCCCACGAGGTCCAGCTGTTACACTGGATTCCCTGAGTACCTTCTGAATACTGACAATAAAAATCCCTATTCACTTTCATCTCTTTGAATGAGTTTCTGTTCCTTAAATTAAACAACCACTACTTAAGAGACTTATTGCAGTGGAAAGCTGAGACTATGGTTCCTTAAGTCAGACCTGAAATGCAACCCCATCTTGGAAACAGGTCACAGTAACCGTGACCATGTGCCCCGTCACCACGTCAAGGCTTTGCACAGGCTATTGCCTCTGCACAGAAAGCTCTTCCACTCACTTCTTGCAAAACTCTCTCTCACTCAGCTTCTAGACTGCCCCCTTTGAGGATCAATTCCACAGACTCCTCCTCTAAGGTGGGCCCCTGTTGTGGGTTCCATAGCTCTCTGAACTTCACCTTTGCAGCGTGCAACTGACTTTTGGTCACCTGTCCATTGGCTGCCACCCCACCAGATGTGAAACCTCACATGTGCTTGCCTTGTTTCCTGCTATGTCTCCAGGGCTTGACACAGAGTCAGGCACACAGTAGTCGCTTCTCAAAAAACATTCAGTGAATACGTATGATCAGTGATCTAAAAGGACCAAACTGACTTTTTAGCAGTCTAAAAGTTTTATTTTAACCTACTGGTGCTCTATCCTATACAAGGTGTTGGAGACACAAAGATGAATTAGACATGATCCCCCTATTTAGGGCTTCAGTGTCTAGGGAACACATGGATATGTAAATAAATACATTTATAGTAATGTAACATAAATATTAGGAGGGATAAAGAGAGAAAGGAAAAGACTATCATAGGAGTATTAAAACAACTTATCTTGGATTCTTGGATGAGGGAGGAGAGGGGTCCTAGTGTCCCCCATACCACCACCACCCTCTGCATTTCCCCAGAAAATAAATGTAACAGACATTTGTTGTTTGGCTGCTCAGCATCTATTGTCCCTTATTACAGAAATGGAACCCTACTTTTCCTTTTGGAGAAACACTTTGCCACCCTCTCAGTTCCAGTGGTTTAGATGGAGCCAATCTAATACCCTACCCCAACCCCCAGTGTCAGGGGTATGTGTGTGTCCCAGGTCCAGCCAATATTCTAGCCCCATAATGAGTGGTTCAGGAATGATCATATGACAAAGATTAGCCAAATGAGAGTCAATCTCAGGATTCTTGGGGGAAACCAATGAGAAAGACATCCCTTCTTTCACTAAAGTGCCTGAGCCGGCAGCAGCCTTGAGCTGCTGAAGCCCATCTTATGACCATGGGTGGGGAACCTCCCCAATGAAGATTACAGGAAAAATGTCAGGCTCAGGAGAAAAAGATGCTTCTAATGGAACATCTGAGTCCAACTAGATTTATCCTGGATTTTCAGTTATGGGTCAATAAATTCTACTTTTGTTCTTAAACCAGAATTTCTCAACCTCATCACCACTGACTTTTTGGCTGGATGGGGCTGCCCTGTGCATTGTAGGGTGTTTAGCAGCATCCTTGGCTACTACCCACTAGATATCAATAGCCATCCTCACCTCATAGCTGTAACAACCAAAAGTGTCTCAGTCATTGACAAATGCCCCTTTGGAGGCAAAATGACTTCCAATTGAGGACCATGGGTTCAAACCACTTTGAATCAAGTTTTTAGGGCTTGTAACCAAAAAGAATCATGACCACATACCAACTCATCAAAGAATTTCCTACCTAATCTCCAGGAATCATTTTTACTCCTATATTTCTTTACTTCCCGTGGTATCTGAAACGTCTATGGGCTTTGCTTTCCACAGCCTGTCGGTGTGTTTCACATCTTTTAAATACTGGAGTAAATGAAAGTCAGTCAATCGGATCAAGAACAACTTAGATTTCAGTTCCAGCCATCCTCTTATAAGCACCAGGTGTGGGTACATCGATTAAACCCTTTCCCCCCTTTAAAAATTTAAACATCTTCCCTCATTTATTTTATTTTAGAATTTTCAGCAGTCAATTTTCTTTTATCTACAGATCTTGCCTTCGATGGGAAACTAATCAATAAGAAATTATATTTTTGCCAAGCTATTTTAAAGTAATGTAACCAACATATTTCTCTCTCATTCATGGCTTTATTGATTGTGAAATTGGAACAGAAAACAGAGCAGGCAGTGGAAGAGTCCATCCTGCATTCCTGAAACCCCCATTTTATGAGGCTCCATCACGGCCACCTCACCCATCGGAGTCATTTCTCCTGATGACATTACTCTGGGAGGGGGGGGAAGCTTGCGTTTTATCATCAACCTCATATTGTAAATTGAAACTCAGCTAGAAATGAATTAGTTTCTCAGAATGGGAGGTGACAGGGGGGTGATTAACAGCAAAACTCAGGCAGATGGGTGGCATCCACTAAATTTATCTGAATTTTTTTTTGCCAGTTATTATTTTTATCGTGGCAATACTGACTTACCTTTTGGCTCCCAAAGTGGAACATCCCTTTCAAGAAAAGGTCACACTGCCCTGGCTGGGTGGCTCAGTTGGTTGGAGCATAGTCCTGTACTCCAAAAAGTTGAGGGTTCACCCGGCCAGTGTGGCTCAGTGGTTGAGTGTCGGCCCATGAACCAGGAGGTCATGGTTTGATTCCCGATCAGGGCACATGCCCGGATTGCAGGCTCAATCCCCAGTAGGGGGTGTGCAGGAGGCAGCCAATCAATGACTCTCATCATTAATGTTTCTCTCTCTCTCTCCCCCTCTCTGAAATGAATAAAAACATTTTTAAAATAAATGAGTAAAGGTTGTGGGTTCGATTCCTGGTCAGGGCACATACCTAGGTTGTGGGTTCAGTCCCCAGTCAGGGAGCATATGGGAGGCAGCAGATTGATGTATCTCTCTCACATCAATGTTTCTTCCCCCCCTCCCCCCCCCCTTCCGTCCTCTCTCTCTAAAATCATCCTTGGGTGAGGATTTAAAAAAAAATAAAAATGTCACATTGCGTTGAATAAGAAAATCAAAATGAAAATGGAATTTCGAGAGGAGTACAGCTACCATCTTTCCAATTGTCTTTTAAGACACTCGTGGGAAAGCTTTCAATGCACAGGCACAGTCAGACATGTGAAATTCACATGCTGCCTGTGAAGACGGAGGGGGAAAGAAGATGGACAGCCAGGGCACTTATCCGGTGCACACAGTAGGCGCTTGGTGTCTGGTGACCTGACGTGGTTTCTCAGGGTGGGGAGGGGAAAGGGATTCTGCTACTAGGACCATCAGTAATGGTAATTGTAAAAGTGTACTGATCCTTTATTATTTAGAGGGAGAGAAATCTATTTGGGGATAGTAGCTTGAGCGTGTCAAGTCTTGATCGAGGGCACGCGCACAGGTCAGCAGGACGCAGGAGCACACCAACCACACACCTCAGAGCACATACATTCTTGCGGCCACAAGTCCAAGAACTCACGTCAGTCCATGGGCCTCCCTGGATGTCTGCATGTCACAGAACTCCACTCCTGGTTGCCCTGGCTATGTACCACCCTCCTTGCCAGTGTTACCATAGCAAACACAGGCGAGTACGGGTGAAGAAAGTAGTAGTAGGATTGGACAACAGGTAATCCAGCCAACTCCACACTGAAGGCAAACAAGGGATGGAGGCTGGGAGGGGTTTATGCATTTGTTCTTTTAACAAAATGACTGAGCCCCTACTCTGCACCCAGCACTGTCCTAGGCTTTTGGGAAACAAATGAAACAAAGATGCCTGCACTTGTGGGGCATGTGATGTAGCAGGAAAGGGGATGGCCAAGGGCTGCGGATCAATGGGACTGTATTTTCCTGAACACCTCCTAGGTCCTATAAGCCCATAACAACCCCACTGACTTTGGAAGAAGCGGGTGTAAAGAAAGGAACAAAGTGTTTCCTGCACCCACGTTCTCTCCCGACTTACCCGCCATGGAAGCCAGTTCCCACCTCCAGGACAGGGAGATGGGAAGCAGGCGGCGGCCTGGCAGCAGTGGTCAGCTAGCTTGAGCTGTGGCCGCTTTTGCAATTCTCTGTTTAGCTAACTCCCCCATCCCTGGCTGCCATCAATAAAGTTAGGATTAGCTCATAGGAGTGTCCACAAAACATCAAGAACTAAAACATGGTGAGTCTGCTCTGTCTGTCCTTCACAGATATCCCGCCTCACTTCATTTTCACAGCAATCTGATGAGGCACTGCCTCCATCTCACAGAGGAAGAAACTAAGGCTGGGGCAGAGGAAGTGACCTGCATCGGGTCTGACTCCAAAGTCTAGGTCGTTTCCACGTTGCTACGGTGACACTTCAACAAAACCCAACTCATCAGCCGTGAGTGTTAACCTGAGTCTTTCCTGGGGCTGGCTCTGTGCCCATCCCCAGGCAGGCGCTGTGAGGGGCGTGGGATTCAGGTGCAGTCTCTGCACTCCTGGGACTAACAGTTGAGGAGATAAAGGGAAAAAAAATACTCATCCAATTTTTAACCAAGTACTGACGTGCCACCACACCCACCTTACCCCATACAAGTAGGTGTGGGTCCCAGAATGTGCCAGGCCTTTGCACGAGCCTGCAGTGCTTTCTTCCCTCTCCTCCCTCCATTTACCAAAATCCTCTTCAGCCCCGAAGAGTCAGCTCCTCGAGGAAGCTCTGTGAAACCCCCAGGCTGGTCAGTTGCCTCTCTTCTATGTACCCCAAACCTCTGGTGTTTACCTCCACCAGGAAACAAAGCTCTAAGAAAGGGACTATCAATGGGAACTTCAGGAGTCAGAGAACCTGAGGAGAGGAAACAAGACCCTCAGACGGGGAGGTGGAAAAAGATGAAGGAGATGAGAGACATATATTGTGGTCCAAGCGGGGACCTTCTATGGTAGGAAACTGACAGCCAGGGAGGGATAAGACAGAGAAGTCGGAATACTCAACACTCAATTAGTCACGATGTTTTTCTACTTTCACTTGTTTTTTCTAGGGGCTCCCACCCCGGGAAGTATAGCTGATCACCACAAGAATGAGGTAGGTAGTAGATACCGTCATCCCCATCTGATGGAAAAAGAAACTAAGATACTCAGAGAGGCCGGGTGAGCTGCTCAAGGTCACACAACACAAAGACACCCGGACAGCAGCCCCAAGTGGTTAAGGTCACACACTCTGGTATCAGGCAAAAAACAAACTCTCAGCTTCCTGGCCCTGTGACCTTGAGACTAAACATTTCCGAGACTCAGTTCCTCCATCTATAAAAGGGGACGAAAACTCTCTACTTCATAGCATTGCTGGAACCATCAAATGATTATAAAAGACCTCAGTCAGCCTTTACCCCACCCACTGCCACAGCTTTTGTTTTATCTGTGTCATCAGCAAAACTACACATGTGAGACTAGTCCCAGGTCTCTGGGAACATCAGGGTTTCCTCTGCAAACGTGCTGGTCGAGATGACTTTGGACCCCAAGTTCCTGAGCACCTGTCCGAATGCACAGCCTCTTCCTCAGAAAGCCACTGACTTCACATCTCCTTTCTAAGCTGTCAGGAAACAAATGCCAGGGCCTTGCTTCACAGAGTGGTTTGGGAAATAATTAGTTTGCCTTCCTAAAGGCCAGAGTTCACTGCTGAGATATTTAAAACTCTGCTGATGGCTTAAAATAAATATCACAATGGAGATGTCAAAATAGCAGTGTGTTCTAACACATGACATTTGGGGGTGGGGGAGAGCAAAAAATGTAAATGGATTTACTGAAATAATCTCAAGGTAAAACCTTTGAGGTTGGATACCATAGAAATGTCATATTGTTTCAATTTTCTTTTCGGTTCTTTGTAAATTTGTTTTCCTCCTCTGAGGACACTGAAAGGTTTGTCACGAAAAAGGGCCAAGAACTTTTCTCCAAAAAAAAAAAAAAAAAAGCATAATTGTATTTTTTTTAAATCAATGGTAACAAGTTTCAAATTTTGAAGTCAATTTTTAAATCAATTTTTAAATCAATCCTAACAATTTTCCATTTTTAAATCAGTCCTAACCATTGTTTCTTTATTAGCTTAATTCAATTCCCAAATGCAAATAACCGGGTCCCCCAGATTGAAGAAGCAGTGGGGAACCAGTGGACACTAAGTTCTGGGCTGGGTATTGTAACTATTTCTTTATTTTAATCCTCACAGATGTTCAGTGGGGCAAGCATGATTTTCTCTCCTCTGCGGAGCAGGTGGTAGAGAGACACGGGGCCGATAAAGCACAGTCTGGATTGAGCCTGTCTTTTCTCCTGGCTCCATGCTGTTTCCAGCACATTCCCAGAGCCCTCTACTCCATCCAGACCATGAGTGCTAAATACCTGACATAATCAGGAAAAGCAACAAATACAATCATGAACTGGAACTCACAGCCAGTATAAAGCAATAAAGGCTAAATCTCAGATACAAGCAGTTGTAATACATACCCATAAACAAAAGAATATGTCTCCTTCCCCTGGCCTGCCTGGCACAACCTTCTTCCTCACCTCCAGCGCTTCCCACTTTACACTCTGTGCTCTGTTAAACACCAAATCACATATATTGCCCAGCACTATCCATGTCTCATGTCACTATGCCTTTGCAAATGCTGTTCCTTTTTCCACGTGCTCTTCCTCCACAATACACTTGGTAAACTCCTATCCACCCATCAAAACCCTGCCGAAACATAATCTTTTGGAAGAAGTCTTTTCATCTCTCTCCCACTCTTACACCCAGTGGAATTCATCAGTTCCTTTTCAGTCCTTTCTCTGTATCATGGACATACTTCCATTTTTGTAATTAGCACAGTGTTTGGGGTTTTCTTCTTTTGGTTGGCCTGTTGGTTGGTCAGTCGGTTGGTTGGTTGGTTGGTTGGTTGGTTGGTTGGTTGGTTGGTTGATTGGTTTGGCTAACAAATCTGTTCCCCTCACTTGAGTGACTTCTGTGCAGGCAGGAGCTATGCCTTCACCCTCCTCTGTATCCCCCATGCCCAGCTCAGTGTCTGAGTCAAAACAAGCATCTAATTGAATTGAATGGAAATTGAAAATGAAAACAAATATCATGAAGAACCAGAAGAAAGGGAAACAAGCACTAATGTTGTGAAAGTCTATTACAGAGCAATCAACCAGACCGTGTTTTCCTAATACAGATTACGGAACTGGCACAGAGACAGACGGAGGAGCAGTGGGGACTCCGACTCTCTGGACATCTGCTGGGCGTCTCATCTGATCAATCCTCGCCTTGCCGTGCTGACGATTTCATCTTTCAGAAGTCAGCGGAAATGGCGAGGGAAATGGTTATTTGGCACCAAGTCCTGGCAATAAGGAAACACTGGTTGATGAGAAAGTGGTGGAATCCTAGGAAGGAAAAAAAATCACCACATGATCTTAGAGTTAATCACAGAGCAGGAGAAGGGAGAAGGGAAAAAAGCATTCATTAAACACCTACTGGATACTGCCTGCTTTGTATGTGTCACAACATTTAATTCTCACAACAAACCTAGAAGGTGAGTATAAGTCTCTTCTATTTACAGAAAAAAATAATGGAAAATGGAGAAAGGTAAAGTCATTTGCCCAAGGTCACACAACGCAAGTCTGTCTGCCTGCAAATCTCAACCTCACACTAAGCTGCTAAGCAAGACTCAGGGAGTAGCCAGACTTGCCATCTGGACTTGAAGAAAAGGGGTGTCAATCAGTATAGCGTAGATATGCTATAATAACAAGATACATACCCCAAAATCACAGACTGTCACACAACAAAAGTTATTTCTTCACGGCCGGGTAGCTTTCTAGGATGGCAACTGCTGTCTTGTGTGGTGGCTCAGCGCTCATGGAACTCATGGACCCTCCATCTCCCTAGGGTTTGCCTGTTGGGGAAGAAAGCCCTGGAGGATCTCGCACCACATTTAAATGCCTCCACCCAGAAGTAGCAGCACGCATCACTTCCACTCACGTGACCCAGCCCAATGCCAAAGGGGCACAGAATGCAATTCTCCAGCTAGAAGGAGAAAGAACCAGAGATGACTGGGCACCAACAGTCCCCATCACAGCAGCTTTTGTAAAGTTGAGAAAGAAAGCTGCCCTGTGCAGCAATGAACACCTGGGGAACCCTTGCCTCTGCATGCTACCAAGAAAGAGGAGAGAACACGAAAACAGAAATTAATAACCGCACGGCAGTTCTCAAAAAAAGAGAAAGGGGACAACTCCAGAAGAAAGTATCTCGCAAAATGAATGAGGGTATTTATATCTGCGTCGGCTGCTATAACAAAATGCCATGGACTGAGTGGCTCGCAAAACAGGAATTTCTTTCTCACAGTTCTGAGGCTGGAAGTCCTAGATTGTTAGTCTGCCAGCCTGGTCGGGTTCTGGTGAGAGCCTTCTTCCTCGTACACAGACAGCTCTTTCTTGCTGGATCTTCTCAAGGTGGAGAGAGAAAGCTCTGGTCTCTCTTCTAATAAGGTCACTAATCCCACAGTGAGGCTCCACATTCGTGACCTCATCTAAACCTAAGCACCTCCCAAAGGGCTCGCCCCCTGATGCCAATCCACAGGGGTGCGACCTTCAGTGTATGAATTTGGGGGATACACAAACATGCAATCCATAACACAGAGGCCCAGAGAAACCGTCTGCTCATCCTATCTTTACCATTCCCAATGAGAAGGGAAATGAGGCATCAACAGCAACTGACAGGAATACACAAGAGCTTCCTGGATGCCCGTGTCTGAAAAGCTACAAGCAGAAGCTGGAACATGGGACACAAATAAGTGTTGCTCTGGAAATGCACGCAGGACAGTAGGATGAAAGGTACTGAGCCTTTGCCACTGAGCTCGGTAGCCCTATAAAGCCACATGCCCTCCTGGAACCTTAATTTCTTCGTATGCGCAGCAGGAGTGATACAAGATGTGCCTCGAGGGTTATTATGAGGATTGAGAGGATTCTACAGGTAAATGTGCTTCTCAAAGTGCCTAGCAAATGTTAGGCCAAGGAGAAGAGCAGTAAGAATGAGAAGGGCGGTGATGACGATGGGCCCTTCCATGGGATAAAGATCCAGTTGGTTGCCCCGGGAGCCATCAGTCTTGTTAGCTCTCTGACTTCATTTCCCATCCTCTGTTCTGGCTTGAGCTCTGCTCCAGTCCAGCTACGGTGGCCTTTTTGCTCTTTTAGACATGCCAGGAGTGCTCCTGCCTCGGTGTCCGGGCACCTTGGGCTCCTCTCTTCCTGGAAGGCTCTTCTCAAGACAGGAGCGCATGTGGTGCTCAGTCTTACTCATGGAGACCCTCCATAACTACCTACTTGAGATCGCACTATCCGCCCGCCCCCTGCAGTCTTGATCTTCTTTTATTCTTCCATTGGCACTTATCCCTCCTAATATACACAATAATGTACTTATTTATTTTGGTTATTGTCTGTTACCTCCATTGGACTATTCTCCCACACTTAGAGGAGCCCCAGCCTAGACCACCACCAGGCACACAGTGTGCATGTACCATTATGTGCTTTTGTTGTTGCTGTTACTGTTATGGTCACTTTGCATTTCTCTTCTCTGACTCCTTACTTACTGTTTTTGTACCTTAGCAATGGGTTATGCTTTATATATATAAACTCTGGGCCTCCTGCACCTTTCACTCTCACATTCTAAGCTTCCATCACAAAACATCCTGGAGAGTTCATTGTCAACAGGCAGCCTACTCTCCCCACATTGTCCTGCAAAGACCTGTCTCAACTGTCACTTCACACCTGAGCTTTGGAGCTGCTTGGGCATCAACTTGTGGGAAATGACCAGCCTCCAAACTGCCCAAATTCACAGAAGAGTCAGCATACATTCCAGGAAGCACTGTGCTTCCTCGCTACTGGTCGCGGTGTGGCTGTCGATGTCGTCTGGCTTTACCCACTTTGTACCACCTACGTGTGTTTTTTTCCAGAGGGAAGGGATGTTCTCCATTTAAACTGGAATCCAGTTCATGTGATCCTGTATCATAAATAATATGAAAGCATGCGTGCTGGGCTCTATCAGGATTCTTACACTCAGTCAGAAGCAATGGTTTGCAAGTAGTTACGACATCTGAATTCCTTGAACGACTTCTGATTACTTTTGCAACACAGTGACAAAACATGGGGGCCATTGTAATATCAGATTTTATTTGGATGGATGAAAATATCAAAATTCCTAGAGGCAAGAGAATAAGTATCCAGCTACAAATTACCCAGGGGTACATCCCCCATTTCCTTCAGGGAAAGGGCCTCACATACACTGAGCTCTGTCACAGCACTGGGCCCCATGATGAGCGCCTTGAACATCTCATCCACTTCATGTCCACAGCAAAGGTTATGACAGGCAAGTTCTATTAACCCCATTTCTCAGATAAGGAAACTGAGGTTCAGAGAGGTCGATACTGTTGCTTAAGTCCACGAATTTAGCCAGAAACAGAACTAGAAGTCAGAGCCATGCCTGCCTGATGCCAGAGACTGTGCTTTTTTCACTACAAGGGATGGCAACTGGGGAAAACAAGCTACTAAATAAATGAATGGGAATACTGGTAGACCATCTTCTTTATGATTCTTGAAGAAGCCTCTCTGAGGTTGCGAAGCCAGGCAAAGTAATGTGCTCACTCCACATAGGTCCTTCACCCTATTTGATAACTCATCACTGTTCCCAGTAGACCTTGCTCACTAAAGGCATTTCATTGAATCCATTGATCCACAATTACTACCTGACCTCCACAAACCAACAGAAGAATCTGTTCACCCTACTGACCTTGAGACTAGCTCACCCTTGATCTCAATGCTCATGCAGATGGACACAAGTCCTCCAGGTCACAATTGGAAAACTGAGGACCTCTCCCCCTAAGCTGGCGTCTTTTTGAAAGCCATCGAGTTAATATCACATGAGGTGGGGAGAAGCAGATGGCCAGAAAAGTACCTGGAACAGCCCAAAGATACACAAGGCTAGTGTAGCAACTTCTGTTTCCCACATTTCTCCAAACAGCAGCTTTCTTTCAACCTGATTATCTTACGAGTTAAAGCCCCTTTTGCAAAGCCTGATATGCTCAGCCTTGAATTTTAAACGAGTAGAAACTTAAGAGACAAAAACGGTGATGAAGAGTCTTGGCTCAGAGTCAGCCAGACCTGGGTTTGGGTTCCAAATCCACCACACACCAGCTATAGAACTTGAGCAATTAATGTCTCCAAGCCTTGGTTTCTTCATCTCTGGAAAAGGTATAAAAAGAGCCTATTCCTGTCATCCTGTTGTGGGTGCTAAGTGAAGAAATACAGGTCAAGTCCTTGACATAGGACCCAGCATTCAGTAAATATTCAATAAATGTTGGCTATTGTTATAAAGGTTTAGCCAGCCTACACATTTTATAGGTCAACATCGGTACTGAAAATAACTTTCTGCCATACCCTGAATTTCTTCTCTTGATGGGTGTGCCTATGATTCTTGAATTTCAAGCTTCTCTTTGAGAAGAGAAGGGGATCATTAGTTACCCCGCAGACCTTGGGTAACATTACCCAGGGACTCTCTTCTCTGCACCCTATCTGACTTGTGTTCTTCCTGGGCAATCTCATCCACACGATGATGTTACTCATCCCCTCAACAAATATTTATTAACCTATTAGTCACCAATTACTCTGCTCTATATATGGAACTAGGCACCTTGTATCCCACTCAGCTCCACTCAGATGCCCAGATCCCTGAAACTTAAAGTATCTAAAATGACCTTCCATCTTCCTTTTAAAACATGTTCTCACCCTGCCTCCTTTCTTGGTCAATGGCTCTGCCACACTGGAATCATCCCAGACTTCCTCTCCTCCCTCACTCTGTACATCCAATTGATCCCCATTTTTTGTGAATTCAGGTCTGTGCTCTCCCATCCCATTTTCTCCACTCAACAGTTGATTCTGACTCACCCACAGCAGCTTCCACCATGGACAGACTACTTCCAGTCTCCCCCAGTAGAGCCCAATGTGCGGGACAAAGTCATCTGAAACATGATTCTGCATCTGCCACTTTCCCATTTAAAAACCTTCAAGAATTCACAAAACCTCCAAAATAAAGCCTGCTCCTTAGTCAAGATGGTCCATCATGATCTAGCCCTGCCTTCCAACCCGGCCCTCTCTCTGGCCGCTTCTCAAACAAGCCCCTTCCGGTCAAATGCAGCCACTTACCGGCAGTTCCCCCATGTGCCTCTGCACACCTCCATGCCTCTGAATATGCTGTTCCTCGTCTCACAATTTCCTTCCCACTCCAGGCTGCCAAGCTAACACCTAGTCATTCTCCTCCATGAGTTCAAATCCCCCTACAGGCCTTTTCTGATGCCCCGCCCCAGACCTTCCTCTGTGCTCCTTCTAGCATATTCCTCTTATCATAAGTATGACAGAGTCATGTGATTTGTTTTTTTTCTTCTTTCTCTATCACCCCAAAACCAGATGGTCATCTCTTTGAGGATAGAAATCCTGGATGATTTATTTCCAATGTCATGCATGTTTTTAAGAATAAAAGTCAAGAAAAAAAATAAAGTTTTTGCAACTGTTCTGATACCAGAAATTTCTGAAACCAAATGTTTTATGTATACCAGGGGAATTATTACAATAATAAGAATAACAACTATTTCTAAGTGCTTAGTCTGACTAAACACTTTGTAGGCATAGCTCATTTAATCCTTTTAGTCACTCACACACACACACACACACACACACACACACACGGTTTTGGATTCTGAAAGACACTCTCCTAATGATGTCCTGTCATTTACCTTCTATATGACCTTGAGGCAATTCACTTAACCTCTATTTGTTTTCTCATCTCTGCAATAAGGATTTCTTGTGATAATTAAAAATACCACTTATGTAATTATTGGCACATAGTAGATACTCAAAGTGAATGCCTCTTTCTCCAAACAATGACCTCTGACAAGTTGTACAAACTCTGACTCCTTAGGAATATTATTAAGTTCTGAAATCGGAGAAGTAGACCTCGGTTGGCTGGTTCGGCTCTGGCTTACCAACAGACCAGCTCTGAGGCTCTCTCGTCCTTGCCACCCACCCCCGCCACAGCCCCCACCAACACCAACTTCATGGGTGAGGTGGGGCTCGGGGCAAGTGACCTGGGACAGGGTTGGAGTGAGCATGACCCCCACACAGTTTACTTGGTAACTTAAAGAAAGCAGAAAGCTCAGCCGTTTGGCTTTGGGCTGTAAAGCATGCGAGAAAGCGGTGCACATGTATTTCTGTCAACCGCAGCCGAAAGACCATGCCCAACGCCAGGTGTGCGGGTGTGGAAGCATCTGACGTAGTGGGGACCCACGGGGATGGGATTTAAAGGGCAGCCGGCTTCCCTGGTGACACTGAGCTGTCTTCCCAGCACCCCAGCCCCCCTTCCCCATCCTCTCCGGCCCTCCCCTCCTCCTCCCCCAGGAATACACTGACATTTCGAAATGTATTGATTACAGGAGCAGACTCAGTTTGGGCAGGGGAAGGGGGAGAAATGGATTGATTATATTATTTGCGGGAGGGGGGAAGAAAGGATAAACAAGGGTGCTTTTTGTTTGAAGGACAAAACCAAAATTATTGGTTGAATGGGACTGAATTAAGCACTTAAGGTTCAATCTTTCCAGAGTGCTGACAGTGCAGGTGGAGATCAATACGGGAACAATCCGCACCATGGGGAAGCCGGGCCCTGGTTATTAACAACTAATTATACCAAGTCTTCTGCAGGATTAGGCTAGCTCTCTGAAAGGTGGTGATGCAGCAGCGCTCGTCGGCAATGTCAGATCCAGGAAGGGATTCGGTTCCCAGAACAGCACGCCCACAGCTCGGGAACAAGGGACTCCCAGAGGCCTCTGCTCTGTGGAGCCCACTCCACAGTTTGCCGCTCACAAATCAGGGTGTAAGCAGCCCACCCCATTCCTATCTGAATTTTAAATATGACTACCAACAGCAAGACTGATACTGAACCAGAAGCATCAGTATGGCCATACCAATTGTTAAAATAGTAAAATCTTTCCATACTGGTTGGTCAACAGCTACCCGTGGGACCTCCCAGACCCCCACCCCTCACGATCTAGAAACTGGAGAGTTGACACCTGGCATAATAGAAAGAGGTCTCCAGAACCTGCCCCGGCGTCCATTCTGATGAGTCAGTGCTCATGCCCTAAGAGTGGTCAAATATTTTGAACATGACCCTGATCACAGACAATAGCTTTTTTCTACAATCAGTCACTAGCAGCTAGTCTACAGACCCAGATGCCCTCCTTTGGGGGAGAGGATATTTACTGCACATAAATAAAGTCACACACACACACTATATATATATATATATATATATACACACACACATACACACACACACACATATAGTTGTATATACATATACAGTAACATATAACTACATGTATAGTCATATATAATTATGTACATATTATGTATAGTTTTATATATATATAGATAGGTATATAGTTTACTTAAACTTGGCATGTTTGGGAGATATTTCCATTTTGCATATATAAATTCATCTCATCTTTTTAATAGCTACATGGCAGTCAATCGTAGGGATGTACCATAATTTAACCACTCCCTTATTGATCAATATTTAGGTCACTCTCACTTTTTCACTATTACAAACAATACTGAAATAAACGTCCTGAACATACGTTATTCCACATAAACCTGAACATTTCTGTAGGGTAGATTCCAGAAGGGGGACTGCTGGATCAATGAAAACATGCATTTCTAATGTTGATAATCTGCCAAACTCTCATACTTTCTTTTATATGCAAATGAAAACAGCATGTGCCCCTTTTACCTGGGTGGTTCTGTAGGAATCAGTCCCCCTCAAAGTGCTCTGCAGTCAACTTGAAGAGTTTGGGTGTGATGTGATGTGTCCACCTGCATCTAAACATCAGAGTCCATCAAGCGCTCTCTGATCTGTGCTGGCACATGTTTGCCAGAAAGAGGCAGAGGGAAGCGTCACTGCTATTTGTAGCCCACAGATTATTCCAGATGCCCCCAAAGCTTCTAGTCTGTTGGGTTGTCTGAGAATAGCAAATAGCACGTTTTGCCTGCAGAGCCTAGGAGAATGGCACTCTTGCCAATCCAGGGTCACCCAGGCCCTGGAGCTGTCCTGTTTGTCTCTAGAGCCATAGAAAGTCCCTCTGAGAGTTCTGCCAACTTCTGGCCACCACACCTTACCTAGTATGTCACCAAGCCATTTCTCATGAAAAGCAGCTGTCACTCTCTGTCCCTCTAATCATAGGACCTCAGACCCAGGGCAAAGGGATGAATGGAAAACAGATGCTAGTCCACCCTCTCTACCTTCCACCTTCCCATAACAAAACCTTTAGGGCCTGGGAGGGGGTAGAGGAGAGAGAAGTACCGTTCACAGTACAAGTATCTAGACCCCCAGCTCAGTCAGCCAAAATGTCCCACTACACAAGCAATTTTATTCATTCCACAAAGGACTTGAGGCAGCTTTTGAGAAGGTACACAACACAATAAAATTGGAAAATGTAATTAAAAGACAAAGCCAGAAAAAATATATATGGGATGGGACATGAAGACCAAGGGGAAATGCATCTATGCAATCCACTAGGTTCTGCACAATTTTTAAGCATTGGAACTCCAGCTGGGCTCCAAGCTCCCTGGTAGCCAAAGGAAAAAAAGAAAGACAAAAAAAATGGGGATTAGGTTAGAGTTAGCATGCAGCTCCACATGTGCATGAAGAGAATTCCCACATTTAGACTTTAAGAATAATTGTAAAGAGGAAAACAGGAAATAATGAGGACACGGCTCTCAATTTCTCAGAACAGTTCTGTTTGTCCTTTGAACACAGGCCCCAGCAGCTGATCACCACACCGCCCCTCCAACCAGCCCGGCAGGACCTTTCTGAGCTGATCTGAGGTTCCGTGCCCTATCTTAGGAATCCCACCCCTGACTTCCACTTCCCTCTGGCTGCCTCCTGCCCATCTTCCACTTAGGGTGCTGCCCAAACCAGACAAAAACCACAGCAGCCAAGATCCTCGCACAGGACCCTCCAAGGTCCTCCTCCCTGGCCAGCTGGCAAACCAAGTGTGTTTCACGAGGATATAGTAGGAGGTTATTCTAGTTTGTCTACACACCAGAAGCCACACAGAGCACTTTCATTCCCCCACACCTTTTTTACTTAGTTGGTTTTCTAATGTTAAACATTAGAAAATATATAAAAATCCAGATTTCTCGCTATTTAAAAATTGGGCCAAAAAATATATTTTTTTAAATAAGTAATAAGGCATCTTGACTCTTAGCTGGACCTGAGAACCAGCTGCCTCCTTAAACAGAGGAAGGAGCCTCCAGTTTGCCACAGTCCTCACCAGTCTATTTTTCACACCCAACCCACTCCCCTCACCATGCTGACAAACCCCCATCTAGGCAACAAATAAAACTTTTAAAAAAAAAAAAAAGAGAAAAGGAGAATGAAGTGAGCACAATGCACCAAAAGAACTGAATTTGGACCCAGGACTTAGCCATCCATCTTCTACATTCACAAAATGAGGGGTCAGACACCTAAAGAGAAATTCTTTCCACCTCTGACAAGTCTTTCTTCTGAGTGGCAGAGGCCCTGCTTTCCAGGGTGGGGGAATTTGCTGACATCTACAAACCACAGCAATTTTGATGAAGGGGTCAAGAGAGGGGCTCTCTTCGATGGGGCCATTTCACTTTATTTTGTGCTTGAAATGTCTCACCCTGCCAGTGCCTTCAGGGCCCCTACCCCAGGGTTTTGCCAGCGTATTAGGCTAATGTAGCTACAAAGATGAACTGCAGACATAGATGCAGACATAGAGGCAATAGATTAATTTTGCAGGCAGAAACAAAAACAACGACAAAAAAAATTATTTTAATATCCTGCTTTCCTTACAATAAATTGTTGCCTAAAACCAATAGCCTGTTCATCAGAGGAGGCTGGAGCACCAGGTGTGTCCTGGAAGCCAAGCCTTGAGCACCATCTAGGAGCAGAGGGGGGCACTGCAGGCACTGATCCTGGAGCTGCACCTCCCAGCTCTTACAGACCCTTCCCTTCCATTATCCCTTCTCCCACAGCCTGAAGGTCTCAGTAGAGGCCATGTGCCATAGTGGGGAGCCAGGGGCTTTGCAACCAGCCCCTGCTACTTCGTTAACTGTGCGGCCTTAGGCAATCTGTTTCCTTATTTGCAAAGTGGGGATAATCATGCCATCTTACTGGGTGATTGGAACACTAAGAAAAACTACATCATCTGGCATATAACAAGGAGTCAATAAACTTTTATTCCCTTCCCCCCAATGCACCATAAATTTACTCAGCCACAGACAAGTAATTCCCAGGGGGTTGTTTCGTTCATCTGTAAACCAGAGATGGGACCCTTAGAGGGTTGTTGGAAGTGGACAGAACGTAACCAGTATATACAACTCCTGGCTCACAAGGAGTGCTCAACCATTAATAAAGGGAAGGAAGGAACTGTAAATCTGGCCCTGATCAGCTACAGGCACTGAGGTTATACAAATACACGAGACAGTTATAAAGATAAATAAGACCGTCTTGTAGCAAGAGCCAAATGTAAATAATAATCCGAGGTAATAAATTAGATGTATAAACAAAGTGCACGTCGATACAGCTTTCCAGGCTATATCAATTACCTCACTTAATCCTCATACACACCCTGCAACAAACGACTGCCACCCAATTTAGAGACGGACCATGGGAGGCTCAGAGAAGGTAAGGGGGCGCACCCTGGACTTACACTGTTCATGTCACCACCTCCTCTGTCCTTCTATTTTAGATCTGACCCATTCCCCATAACGGATTCTCCATCTTTGCCACTGAAGTAGAAAAAAACTCGAAATCTGACTCTTCCTTCCCTCTCTCCTCTCTGCCCCCAGTACTTTATCAACCTGAAGTCCGGTCTATTCCAATTCTCCATGTCTCTCCCACACACACAGCCCCCTCTCTATGTTTCCTCTCTCTCCAGTCAGACCCCCTCCACCCTACCCCTGCAAAAGTCTCTCATCGCGGCCCTCTCTTTGCCAGCTCTTCTCTCTCCAGTCCCTCCTGCAGCGGCTCCCAGGAGGATCTCAGTATGTCTAGTCGCAAGTCTAACCTCTCTAGGCTGCTTACCTTCCTCCAGGAAGATGCTCCCAGCTACACTACCCAACAAGCATCTTTGCTTTCCCTCAACACAGACCGGCTGTTGACAACTCTGCCAGCACATTAAAATAACCTGAGGAAGCTTTACACCTTGTTCACCAACAAGCACATGGAAAGACACTTGAGGTCATTAGCCATCAGGGCAATGCAAATCCCAACCACAATGAGATACCACTTCACACCCACGAGGATAGGGAGTAATTGGAACCCTCGTACACAACTGATGGGAATGAAAATAGTGCAATTGCTTTGGAAAACAAAGTCAGCAGTCCTTCAAAAGATTAAGCATAGAGTTAACCATATGACCTATCAATTCTACTATGTATATATCCATGTAAGAACTATATACAGATGTTTATAATAACATTACTCATAATGCCCAATCCTCTCCGATTAAAATCCCTGGGGTGGGGCCCAGGAATCTGCCTATATGTTTACCACATGTCCTTTATGAGACGTCCTGAAGGTTGAGAAGCACTGACAACCCATCCAAGGTCTTGAGTCACAGTCAGCAAGACCATACCATTATAGCCTGGCTCTGCCTGCATCTCTGATTCATCTCTCATCATTCCTGCACAGCCCTGTGAGCTCCACCAACACCTACTGCTCAATGCAGCAGAAATGACCTCTACCTTCCCCTTCACTTGGCTCCTGCAATTGGCCTCCAGGCCTCCACTCTGGTGCCACCTCCTCTAGCAAGGCATCCCAGGCTCCCAACCTCCTACAATTGCACTTATTATAACCCAGTGGTTTTCAACCAGGGGTGATTTTGCTCCCCAGGGGACACTTGGCAAATCTGGAGCTATTTTTAATTATCACAACTAGGGTTGGGGGGATGCTACTGTTTAGCAGGTAGAGTCTACGGATGCTGCTAAATATCCTGCAATACAGCCCTGCTGGGCATGGCTCAGAGGCTGAGCATCGACCTAGGATCCAGGCGATTGGGGTTCGATTCCTGGTCAGGGCACATGCCCGGGTTGCGGACTCGATCCCCAGTCAGAGGCGTCCAGGCGGCGGCTGATCAATGACTCTCATTATTGATGTTTCTATCTCTCTCTCTCCCTCTCCTTTCCTCTCTGAAATCAGTAAAGATATATTTTAAAAATAAATATCCTGCAATACATATTACATATTACAACACACACATACACACACACACACATCAAAGAATTATACAGCCCAAATGCCAGTAGTGCTGACACTGAGAAACCCTGCTGTAGCCTGTTGTCATGTGAGGTTCTCAAGGGCAGGGAAAGTGTAAGAGCCAACCATGTAACCTCAGAACCAGCTACAGAGCCTGACACACAATAGGTATTCAGTAAATATTCGTGGAATAGATCATCTGTACTCCTCATCTGGCATTTAGGTGTGTTCACTTCTCCCCCACCTTATTCAAGAAAAGAACTGTAGCTGCTGACAAAAAAAAAAAAACACCTATGCAATACCATAGGGTAAAAATAAATGAGAGCGTTTTAGAAGGAAAAGAAGATAAAGCCATAGGTGGGCTGGGATCAGGTAAGCATCAGGAATGGTGATTACAATCGCAGGTAGGCTTGAGCTGCAATTTGACTCTGGGCTTCCTGCTGGCCACAGCAAAGAGGAAACCATGAGATTCATGGCATTCATCCAATAAAAATAGCCCTGTTACTCAAGGGAAGCACAGCTTTCTCCAATGCAGAGACGTGACAGGCACTGGAGAGTCGGCAACCCTCTGAATAGCATCAACATGCCAGGAGCCTTTCAGGACTATTTCTTATAACTTTCTCAGAGTTAGTCTCTCCTCCTGGACCTCATCCTCTTTGCCAGGTAACTTGGTAGCTCCTCCCCACTCACTGAGTTTGGACTTGACCATGTGACTTTCTTTGATCAATAGGATGAAGACAGATATGATGCAGGCAGGAGACTTACATGGATTTGTGCAGCTGGATGTGCTTTCTCGCATCTCTGCCATCATCATGAGAAGGACACGCCCTGACTAGCCCCTGTTCCAAACAAGGTGAGAAATATGTGGAGCCAAGCTGACTCAAGTTAACCCACAAACCAGGAACCTGTAGCAGAACCACCCAGCTAAGCCCAGCCTGGCTCAGCAAATCCTCTGTTGAGCTACAGCTGCATGAGCAAGCCCAGCTAAGTCCAGCAGAGCCTCCCCAGCCAGTTCCTTCTATGCAAGAGCTAAAAATAGTTCACTGTTACATACCACTGAGTATGGGGAAGGTTTGTTATGTGGCCTCGTTCTGGCATTAGCTAACTAAAACATCTCCCAAGTTCAATGTGAAAGGATAAATAAATATAAGCAATCTTTTTCAGGGCTATGGTGGAGCGAATGGTTCCACGTTAAGTTTTCCACTGAACTTAGGTAGTAATTCCTCCAAGACAGAACACACATCCCTGTAAGTGACCACCACCAACATGGGCATTTAAAGACACTTGATGCAAATATGTCAATCAGTTGGGAACAGAAGCAACTCAAGGCATTTCAGCAAAATGCTGAAATGAACCAAAGTCAAAATGCTTGCAAAACTGGACAATCAATTGATTGAGTTAGACAGTTTATGGATTCAGATGCTCTAAATGCCCTCCATCAGATCAGATCTGCCCACGGACCTCAAACAGACATGCAGTGACAGGTTTGCTAGTCTTAACCCTCACGTGGTATCCACCCTCTTGCATATGGTTGGGTTCTTTCTGACCACCTCAGACCCCTCAGAAACGGGTCCAAAAACTCTCTTCATCTCACAGTCTTGCACAGAGCTCCCCTTCCAACTCAGAGAGGCCCTTCATGTACTTCTCTCCATTGGCTGACTGGTCTGGGATCTCTGGCTTGACTGCTCATAAATTAAAAGGTTCGACCCCAGGTATACTTACATTTTCTCAACTCCTCATGTAACAAAATGGTTAAAGGCATGGACTACGGAGTTGGTCGGTCCTGGGTTTCTACTACAGCTCTGCCACTTATGTGCTGTGTGACTATGGGAAGGCACTCAACCTCTCTGAGCCTTAGTTAACTTAACTGTACAATGGACATAGTAACATTTACCTGCCTTAGGGTTGTTAGGATTGAAAAGGTATGGCATATAAAGCACTTAGCACAGCCCCTGGCACATAGTCAGTGTTTAATATATGTGAGCTATTATCATTTGGCTTTGAACTCAGAGAGCAGACTGGTCAGAAAGAGTTTCTGTGGGCTGGAATGGAAAAGTTTTGTGCCACAGGGAGACCTGTTGTCAGCCAGAGTGAGGTCAGAAATGCTACCCATGGGCAGCGGTGCAATAGCGGGCTGCCTCCCTATGCAGTGTGGCACGCTGGCGGGCCACTTATGGTCCAGGTAGCTTCACTTTAAACCTTTCCAACAGCTTCCACTTTGGCACTGAAGACTGTTCTCAGCAATGGCCCTCTGTCACCTTCAGGAACCAGAGACAACTGTCATTTCAGCAGCTTGATCTGTGCACTACAGTCACAATGCTGGATGTCTTCTCCCAGCAACCTGATGGGTCAACAGTACAGATCCTATAGTTTCTTCACTAAACTGACTGCTGATGACCTATGGAAAGGTGAGTTAGCAGAGACTGGTGCTGGAGCCAAGAAAGGAAGAGGCCAGAGAACTAAAAGAGAGAAAAGAAAGGTTTTGAACAAGGGTCAAATTATCAGTGAAGGGTGTGGTGGCCTCCTATCCCCTGGTCGGAATGTCCCTCATGAGGGATGGAGCTACGCAAACCACTGCCCAAAAGAAGCAAGGATGAGCAGAAGGTAGAAGCTGACATAATCCAGGAGAGAGGAGTGGGACCAGCAGAGGAGGGTGTGAAGGTCAAGTGGGAGCGAGGCTGGAGTGGGAAAATGTGGTTCGGAAGTCTTGGCCCTCCCGTCCTGCACATTAAAATACCCCAGGGAAGCTTTACACTCTGTTCACCAACAAGCACATCATCACCATCTGCCGTCTCACTGGCATCAAAGACATGTACGCCAAGGTCTTGGGGTCCTCCACAGGCTCAGCCTCACCCTGGCCTCTTCCATGGGCTCTCTCGTCAGGAAACCTGCCAACAGCTGGCTGAGAAGAGTCTCCGTGCTGTGAAGTTCCAGGAGGACCAGGGCCCTCTGTCCAGCGTAGCCACCTTGCCCCAGGGGCCCTTGAGACAGGATCTGGAGCCGGAAGATGAGGTTCCCGAACATCAAACTGGACTGGGAGGAGGGGAAGCCGTCCCAGGGAATAAAGTGCTCCACATGGTCAGGTTTAAAGGGAGCCCCACCTGGCTTCCCCCAGCTCATCCTCCACAGTGCCTGCCGGGTCAGCACCCAGGGGTGGCTCCACTCTCACGCCTTGGAATGTCAGGACTTTTGTTTTAGTTTTTTTTTAAAGGAAAGACCAACCTTAACTTCTTTATTTACAAATAATAAATAATTATAGTTTTAACTTAAAAAAACAAAATGCTATCCCACAGCTACAGTCCTTCTGAGTTAAGGAAGGGATATGCCTACCCCTTTCTCAATCCCGCCTCTCCACCTCAACACACCAAGGAATGGGGGGGGGTGTAAAGAGCTAAACACACACACACACACACCACCACCTCTTCAGCTCCCCATCACTGGGAAGGGAGAGAGCTTTTCATAGAATCAGAAATGGGAGATTTAAACTAGACCAGGCTGAGAGTTTTAACAGCTGGAAGTAATCAGAAAGCTAAGGGGTCTTCCAGCCAGCTGGGTAGAGATTTAACATCTAGTTGATAATAGAATCAAAAAAACAAAAGTGTTCCAGTCTGTACCCTGTGGAGTTGAAACTTCTTCTCAGACAAATTACCTGCGGTTTATGATGTATCCTATGCTAAGAGCTATCCCCATCTAACAGATGGGGAAACCGAGAATCAAAAATAGAAAGCAACTTACCCAGAGGACTCCAGCTAAAACACTGTCAGCGTGAAGATTCAAACCCAAGTCTCCCCACCCACACAGACCCTGGCTCTTCCCCCTACAGGGAGCTGTTTCCTCCACATCATCATCACCTGCCTTGGTTTGCAGACGTCCCCTGGGCCTCCTCAATTCCGCCTTGCAGGCCGTAGCCCCAGCTTGTTAAGTGGCACGCAGCCTCTGTGGGAGGAGATTCTAATTGTGCCTGACCACAAGGTCTGCAGGGAGTTAATAAATTATTCCAAGAGAATATTTGCACTGAAGGCCTTATTGACTAGAGTCCATTTCCTGAGCTGGCATAATTTTTTTCTCCCCCAGCAACTGTTGCAAAGCAAGTTCAAGTGCAAATCTTGACGCCTCATCTATAGGATCCCTTGCTTATCTCATCTCCAAGGATACATCTTCAAAGCCTGCCTGCCAGTCAAGGACATTGCAAAAGGACAATCCCTAGTACAAAGAGAAAGGTAAGTTTTAGGGGTCCCAGGTTTCCATGGAAAAAAACACTTTGGTTCCTTTCTTTATGGTTTTTCAAATGAATATCACTTTTCTCCCTCCCAGACTCATCTTTTCCGTAAAAGAACCACAACTGATTCATTGAGGTATTGTAAAACCCAGTAAATAGAAACAATCCAAATGTCCACCAGTAGGGAAATGGTTTGGTAAACAAGGCACACCCATCCAACAGAGCGCTGTGAATCACACTAAAGAGTAAGTTCTAGGCCCCAATATAGAGTGGTCTCCAAATTATATCTTCTAAATGAAATTAGCAAGGTTTAGAAAAGAGTAGATAGCTTTGTGTAGGAAAGAGATGGAAAAATATATTTATTTATAAGTGAAAAAATGGAAAGATAAACCAGCAGGAGATGGTTCCCTTGGATTGGGGAGAGGATAGCAGCAATAGGAGTGGAAGTGGGGCTCCTCTAAGACAAAGATGGAGGCGGGGGGCTAGGAGGAAAGGAGTGGGGAGTGGTCCACCCAGCCAGATGCAGTCAATAAGGTGCACGGTCTGTAAAGAATTTGAAAAACAATAATAAAACTAACTACAAAATGCAATGTGGTATCATGGGCTGGATTCTGAGTCCAAAAAAGGGACATCCATAGAAAACCCGGTGAAATCTGAATAATTTTGCTATAATTTTGCTAACAGTATTGTATTGATGTTAGTTCCTTAGTTTTGCCAAATGTACCACAGTTATGTAAGTGCTAATATTAGGGGAGCTGGATGAAGGGTAAAGAAGGGAATTCTCTCTGCCATCTTCACAACTCTTCTGTAAATCTAAAAGTATTTCAAAATAAAAGTTTATTTTTTTAAATAAATGAGCCGTGCTGAATGGTATATGAGTAAATAAGCATGATGCAGTGGGGGTGGGGTAACTAAAGGTCATCTGCTTTGTATTATCACCATGGATGGCAATAAATAATCAGTAGTAAAACACCCCCTCCTCCCACCACTCAGCAGGCACCCCCTCTTCGTAGGCCTGTGCTCTGAGGATACTTTTTAATACTATTCTTAGTCTGGAATGATGTAAATGTTTTCCACGCACAAAAATAAAACAAAAAAGAAAGAACCACAATACTGGGCATAAATAACCCAAATCTGAGAACCACCACCAAGGACCCCCATCTAGTCCAGTTTACTTTAACTCTCCCCAAAATATTACAGGAATAAAAATCATGGTGGAATTCAAACCCACGTCCATCTGAGACCAGGTCCCACAGCTTTCTGATGGACCTTCTCAAGAGCAATGAAACACAAACAACAGATCAGGAAGGGAACCTGCAGTTCTTCTGTCCTCTCTAGAGGTGTCAGCAAGGACACGAAGATTCATCATCGGCAGGACTGGCACTTTGCCCTCGTATCAGGACTCTGCTCCTCCAGGGAAGTCAAGTTGTGAGAGCCTCGCCCTGAACCTAATGCTGGAGGCAGTGGGCGTACCAGAACAAAAGCCGAGGACAGGCCCTTTCCATCCGAGTCAACAAATAGCTCCTGTGAGCACACCTGTCTCAGGGCTCCGCCCTAAAAAGAAGGCCCTTCTCATGGAAACTCCCCACAGAGAAGTCACCACTGCTCAGCTGCGTGATTTCATATTTAATCATGACCCCTTTTGTTGCATGTTTTCTGACTATACCCATCATTTGCAAGACCTGCAGGTATTTGCCCACCTTGGAGCTTTCGAAAGAGTTCCTTCTTTTCCCCATTTGCTCCAAGAAATCTGCATGGCTCATCCGGGTCTTTGTTCAAAGCTACCTCCCTGGAGAGGCCTTCCCTCACCACCCTCTCAAAACTGAGGCACCCTCTCCTATCCTCTCCATCCCCTTCCCCCACGTCATTTATCCTCACAATGCTTGCTGTCTCTTCGCATTTATCCACGTGTTAACTTGTTTGCTGTCTTCCTTCTCTGAAAGACTCATAAGAGCAGGGTCTGTCCATGATGCATTCCCAGAACCTGCGACTTTCCAGCGTAAACTGTAGGTGCAAAGGCCCTGAGGTGCAAATGACCATGGCATGCTGCAAGAGCAGAAAGAAGGCCAGTGTGGCAAGAAGGAGAGTACTAGAAGATGAGCTGAGAGAGGAAAGCAGGAGCCAGATTGTGAAGGCCTTTGAAGACCATGGCAAGTGGTTCAGGCTTGATTCTGAGTAATAATGGGCAGCCTCTGGAGAGCTGTAGGCTAGGATTCCGTTTAGTCTAAAGATCGTTCTCACTCCCATATGAAGAGCAGACTGAATAGGGCAAGAGGGAAAGCAAGGGGCCAGTTATAAAGACCACTGGAACACTCCAATGGAGATGGGGTGGTGGCTTGGATTTAGTGGTAGCACTGAAGATGGACAGAAGTAGATATATGGCTTGTGGATGTACCTTGGTCATTTGCTGATTAATTGGATGTGGAATGTAGGAGGCAAAAAAAGACAAAGATGACTCCAAGTTTAAGGATCTGAGCAACTGAGTGGATGGTGGTAGCATTTACGGAGATGGGAGAGACCAAGGGAAACATACCTTGGGCAAGGCAGGGTTAGAAAATGGAAAAGTGCTCAGGTTTTGGTCCATGAACACCAAGGAACCAGAGGGGCTCAATACAAGCTTTTGGAAACCACTGACCACTCCCCTCTTCAGAGCACACAGCCTTTTCCCTTTTGGCAAAAACTTCTTCCTGGCTTAGCCAAGCCCAGATTCCTTGCACAGAGAAGGAAAGAAGGGGGTTGTTGGGATTCACAAAAAGACCACAATGAAGATAGGTCTATATCAGACTTTGCACCAGAATCCACAAGGTTCCTAATTGCCAAAGATGGCCCCCAACATGCCTGCCCTTCTCGTGAAGAAGTGGAGCAGGTTTCCCCTCTCCTCTGGGCTGGGCCAGCCTCATGATCAGCTATGAGCCATGGAGTCTGTGATGGAAATGATGTGCCAGGTCTCCTGAGCCATAAGAGGACTGGCAACTTCCACTCCCTGCCCATTAAAAACCAGCTGCCATGCCGGGAGAAGCCCAGACCACATGGAGAAAGCACATGGAAGAGAACTGAGGCAACCTGGCTGAGCTCCCAGTCAACTGCTAGACCCAATTCACCAACCATGAAAGAGCCATGTTGAATGCTCCAGCCGAGCCCAACTCCCAAACGACTGCAGCTCTACCTAATGTTACCCAGACCAGAAAGTCTGCCAGCTCAGCCTAGCCAACTTCCCGGGTAAGAGCAATGAGTTAGTCTGAACCCACTGAGTGTGTTGTGGTTTAATATCCAGCAGTTGATAACACCCAATCGCAACTGAGTAACCACCACGCTTCCTTGACTCTAGGATTCTTTTGATGTAGTACTAAGCCAATACTAAGTGCACACATGAAAAATGTCATGATTTTAGAAAAATCTGCTCAATGTTTGTCTTGTAATCAAGAATATGGCCACTAGATGATTTCAAATTCTGTACATTCCAGGTTCCCACACGTACTTCAATTACATGCATATAACAGAACTAATATTTGGACAATTCAAGCTGCATCTGGCTCATCACCTGGTTTGTCCCTAAATGTATTGCTTCTTCAGTGTAAGTGGAAGTGCCCCGCTCTCTCCCCCTCTCGGGGCATATTTCAGTAACACTCCTTTTTGATGAAGTATGACACAGAAACAGTCCTAAAACTCAATTTATGGAAGTCAATGGAGGCCAGAGTTTGAATTGAAATTCCCAATCTTGACTAATTAATGACACATGTTATTGCCACGGTTCCCCTAAGGAAAAGCAGCCTCTGAAGCCTGATGTGTTTTCCCAACGATAAAATGCAATAAATGAATTAGTGTCCAGAGGGACCGTGGTGGGAATAAAGGAAAAGCCATGAAAGATAGATGATGTCTCAACTAATTTTATGATTTATCGATCCCCACTTTGCTCATTTTGCAATGTGGGAGAGCTCATTTTTCTGCCAGGCCCACGGTGGTGTCACCCTTGCTAATAGATATGATTACCATCCCCAAAACTGTGTTTGTGAAAATAAGAAGTGTGGCTTCTCTCTGCTGCTGACCTCAGCAATTTTCTTTTATTATGTGTGCCGGACCTGCCAAGAACCAAAATTGATGTGCTTATCCACAGACTTATTGGACAGTCACAAGCATTTTTCTCATTTTTCTTCCAAACAAGTTCATCTTTAAGCAAGTGCAGATTCGTGGTTTAAATTACTGAGTTGACACATCATCTGTTTCCAGTGTGTGTGACCTCACACGGAGGAGAGAGAAGGGGAGAGGAGTGTCACCACTAACCATTTTTGGCCCATGTGACAACTTGAGTTTAAAGCTATATTTGTCAGGACATAACACAAACCGATTTGGATGGTTCAATAATTCCATCCAGCAAGTAGTGATGGGGCCCAGGTATTGTGCTAAGTCTGCTGGGGGTAGCCTGTCAGTCACTATTCAGTAAATATTCATTTGGCACCTACTGTACACTAAGTGCTAGCATCACAGAGTAAATAAAATGGACATTGTCTCTTTTCTCATGGAAACTGTGCCCCTAGGAGAAAAGATTGAATTTCAAAAGCAATGACTATGAAGAGAGTAAAGTAGGATGTGTTAGTCGACTATGCCACAATTGTGCTATGTGGCACACAACCAGTAACTTACAATGACATTTATATCTGTTAATGCGACTATGGCCGGCTTGGCTCTAGGCCATGAGTTCAGTTCAGGTATGTTCCCTACATTTCTCACTCTTCTGGCACCAGCAGATGGCCCCGGGCATGTTGCTGTCATGGCATGACAGAAGGGAAGGGTGTGAGCCCAAAACAGTCATATTTCACATCTCTGCTCACTGATAGCCTATTGGCCAAAACAAGTCATAAGGCCAAGAGAAGGAAGGGAGTGGACATTTGATGAGAAATAATCCAATCTACCACAGAGAATAATGTAATAAACAAGTGATTTATGAGGGATCAGAAAGAGGAGAGCCTAGTGACTAAAGGAGGGAGTTACCTGGGATGATGTCAGGGAGGTTGACAGGGGACAGACCTTATTGGGCTATTGGGCACTCTGATTTGTGATTTCAAACAATCACTTTCACTGCCATATGGAAAATGGATTGTAAGGGGCACAAGAACAGAAGCAGGAACTCCCATCAGGACACTGGTATAGCGCTCCAGGTGGGAAATGATGGATGCCATGAACTTGGTTGGTAGCGAGGCAGATGAAGGAAGTAGCTAAATCAGGAGACACGAGCAAATGGTCAAGGTAGTAAAGTGGATAACATGTGGTCCATGGCCTTAAAGAGCTAATAATCTATTCGATGAGACAAGGAAGAATAGCCATGGTATAATGAATAGCCATGGTTTAATGGTCTAAACAAAGCCCTAAGGAAACATAAAGAGCCCTGTGAACTTTGTCTGAGGGCATCTGGAAAACTTCAGAGAGGAGGTGACATTTGAGCTGGTCTTCAAATGTGTCGTCTTAAGTGTGCGGCACCAATCTGGAGAGGAAGAAAATCCCAATCAGAGGTCACAAAGCCACACCTATGACGGGCATCCAGGAAAGTGCAGCAGTCAGACAGAGAGAGGACAACTTCCCACGAAGACAAGAGTCAGTGGTTAAAGAGAACAGGCTCTGAAATGCTCTGTCTGATGCATATACAGGAAGGAGGCCACCAGGCAGTAAGATGGGGAACAGGTAGGTGCTACGCCACACACTACTCAAGGAGACCTGCTATCACTTCACACCCATCAGGATGTCTATTATCAAAAAGACAAGAGGTAAGTTCTAGTGAGGATGTGCAGAAAAGGAAATCCTTGTGCATTGCTGGTGGGAATGTACAATGGTGCACTGCTATAGAAAACAATATGAAGGTTTCCCCAAAACTAAAAATAGAATTACCATATGATAAAGCAATCCCACTTCTGGGTATATATCCAAAGAAAATGAAGTCACTATCTTGACGAGATGTCTGCACTCGCATGTTCATGGCAGCATTATTCACAGTAACCAAGTCATGGAAACAACCTAAGTGTCCATCGATGGATAAATGAATAAAATGTGACATATACACAATGGAATATTATGCAGTCATAAAAATAAGTTAACCTTACCATTTGCAACAACATGGATACAACTTGAGGGCATATGCTCAGTGAAATAAGTTAGACAAAGAAAGACAAACAGTGTATGATCTCAGTTAATGTGGACTCTAAAAAAGACAATTCATAGAAACAGAGTCCAGTGGTGGTTGACAGGGGCTGGGGTGGGGGGGTGAAGGAAATGGGGAGATGTTGGTCAGAGGGTAAAAGTTGCAGTTATAAGATGAATAAGCTTTGGGAATCTAATATTCAGCATGGTGACTAGAGTTGACAATACTGTATTATATACTTGAAAATTGCTAAGACAGTGAATCTGAAATGTTCTCGCCACCACCACAAGAAAAGGGTAACTATATGATGGATGTGTTAACTAACCTTCCGTGCTAATCATTTCACATTATATACATGTATCAAGCCATCATATGGTACACGTATAATGTTATATCATGTTAAATTTATATAATGTTATCTGTCAATCATATCTCAATAAAGTTGAGGGGAGAAAGGAGACCTGTGACTCAGTGCACCCCTAATTTGCCACCATTCTGAGAAAGCAGGACAGGAGACTTGGGGGAGGTAGTCTGGCAAAGATAAAGCCGCAGAATTGAAAGACCTAAAAGCCCATACCCATCTCTGCCCCCAAGTAGCTTAGGATTTCTTTGCTCTTCAGTTTCCTCATCTGTAAAATGACAGGAGTTGCATAACATGAGCAGATATTATACCACGATATACAATGCATCCTAGACTCAAATACTGGTTGAATAAATAAATGAATATTTAGTGTGGCATTATTTGTAATTGTAAAAATGTAGAAATTACCCAGAGGCCCTCCACAAGGCAATAATTAAATAAACAACAGTGTGTTCATACCCTGAAATATTATGTTACTATGCAAAATTTTCTCATTATAAAAATTCATTATTGAAAACACGGGAAATACAAAAAGATGCCAAAAAGAAAATGAGACCCACTCCCAGAGAGAGCTTCTATTAACATCCTGGAGGATGTCCTTCCATTCTGTGTAGTATTTTTGAGTGTGTGCACGTTCATGCACGCATGTGTGTTCATCTAACACAACTGAAAGTATACTGAACTTATGAATTAGAATCCTGCTTTTCTCCCCTTAATATCATTTTGAGGTGATTTCCTATATCTATAAATTTTTATAAAGAGGGTTAATGGTGTGAGAAATTGGTACTGATTTTATGAGGGTAGAACACTGGAATGCAAAATTATACATTCAACATGATTCCAATTACATAAACATTTCCCAGAGACAGGCATGTATGTTGTGCTATGTATGGGGAGAAACGTATGAATGACAGTTAAGAATGGCTGTCTTTGGGTTGTGGGATTACAGCTGGCTGTCATTTCATTGCTTAATTTTTCTGCATCTTCTTCATGTTATACAATGAACATGTGTTGCTACTGCAGTAAAAATAAATTTTTTTAAGCAGAGACAGTGAATTTGAAAGAAAATGAGGGTGAGCTGGTTCATCCACTCTGATATCTGTGATTCTGTGGTTGCATAAAACAGAAGAAGTTGAGGGAAGCTCCAGGCTCACCTCAAACTCCCAGAGTTACATCTTCTGCTCAGGCCTAGCTTAGGAGTCATGGGACAGGCTGGAGAGGAGAGGTCCAGGCTGAGAGTCCACAGGACCAAGAGGGTTTTCCCCATTAGTTTAAGGGTCAGCAGAACAAGGAGACAGATCTGGGTAGTCAGGCAAAGGCAAACACAGAGAAAACTAGGCTGAAAGATTCCCCATGTTGGGAAGTCAGAGGGTAAAATAGAGCTGTGGTGGCCCTCAATGAGGCCACAGGCTCTGCATCGCTCCCTACACGCAGGACTGGAAGACATTCTAAAGCCTGACCCTCAGGACCTTCCCACCCTCATGTCCAAAGAGAATGTCACTTTCCCCAGAGAAGTTAATGGAGAACAGGGCCATGGAAACCTAACAGCATGACCTGTTAGTTAGGGTATCAACAAATGCTGGCTCAGAAACGTTCAACATCCCGCTGTGGCCTGGGAAAGAGAGTCAAAACCCTGTGAATATGGCATTCAGGGCTTCCCTGAGTCCCTCCAGCAATAGGCCTCACTTCCCCTCTCTCCACTCACACTCACACACGTGTCCACACTTGCCAGGGCTTTGCTCATGCTGTTCGCTCTGCCTGGGATGCCTTGCTGTGTGATCTTGAACAAATTATTTCACCTCTAAGAGCCTCAGTTTTCCCATGTGAGAAATGGGTTTAAGGTTTAATGTTGGGAGAGATAAGTGTGGGCTCAGGTACTTAGAACAGTGCCTAACACATAGGAAGTGCTGGAAGAGTTTGTTATTACGGCTTCACAGGGTTATGATGCATATCTAGAGTCCAGGCTAGAATGTAGGGAGCCTTCCATAAGCAAGAACAGAATAACCTGGCACTTGGTAAACAAATCCAATGCCCCTCTCTCTACCCCCTGAGCAATTATAGAGATGCCAGTCAATTCCTTTTCAGACCAAAAGGCCTGTTCTCTCCAATCCACTGGGGTCCCCAAGTTGGTTTAGCCATCCCCACCCCCGCCCCAGTTCTTAAACAGGAGGACTCCTGGAGTCAAGGGGGATCATCCTCTTGCACCATGAGGACTTAGGGGCCAGGTAATGCACAGTCTGGCTAATTCGAAGCCAAGCAGAAACACGCTGGAGGACATCCACCAGGCTTATTGCATTTCTTTCCCCATAAAGGAGCCCTACGGTCCAGCCCAGTCAGCTCCTCTCATCAACCAGCTAATGGGGTTACAAGATTCCACTCTGCAGGAAGCTGACTTTAGTAATGGGCTGCCAAGGAAAGAATGGTGCTAGCAGGGAAAGGGAGGGAGGGCAGGTGAGGGTATGACTGTGCGTCTGAGTGACACGTCCTATATGAAGCTGATTCATGTCGGGGCAAATCTGGGCAGGGACCAGCTGATTCTGGCGGTGAAGTTACTGCTCTGCCAGTTTAATATTTCGCCATCTGCTAACTGAAGGCTCCACTGCCTGCTGGGTCCTATAAAGACTTTTATTTATTATATTACACATGGCAACATCTGCCACGGGATGAGGCTGTACTCAGCGCCCTAATTAAACAAACACACACTCCTGCGATGGCAGAGGGCTGGGTCTTGCTGTGAATTAGCAGAACTGTAGCAGGTAGTTAAAACTTGGAGTGTCCCGGCCGGAGGAGTTTTCCTGTGTAAGGCAGCATGTGGGGCACTTGGCTCCCCTCCTGATGTCTCTAAAGATGTACAGCTGATTAAAATAGGTTGAAAATAATCACTTTTAAAAATAGGCTCACTCCTAAACAGAATTTGAATGTTAAGACTTGGTTTAGCCAGCAGTCAGGATTCCTGGTCTGCCTTTCCCCCCACTCTCACACGATCCCCTGCCGCATTACCTGTCAGTCTCCTTGTGCACTCTCATAAATGCTAGGTGTCCTTGCTAACACAAGAATCCCTACAGATGGGAAAAGTGAGTTCCGGAAGTTCCATTCATTTTTTTCATTCATTCAGTAAATACTGACTCTATTAGGTGAGCTGCTATATGAGATGGACTACATTTCTGTCTTCATAAAACACACATTTGACCTGGAGTCTTCAAATAGACAAATAGAAAAGACAATCACAGATTGTGACGTGTAGAGCAGGGGTGAGGAACATCCAGCCCGAGGGCATATATCATTCGGTCTGGCCCTGCCAAGGCAACCATACGCAGGACTCAAAATTCAATAAATCTAGGAGCTTTTATCGTAGCTAATTTTTAAGTCAATAATTTGTATGGCCCTTGAATGATGTTATAAATATCCAAATGGCACTTGGCAGAAAAAAGGTTGCCCACTCCTGTGTTAGAAAGTGCTAGAGACTGGGCTGGTACATGATGGTATTCATTCTCTATTGCTGCTGCAACAAGTCACCACAAACTTAGTGGCTAAAAACAACACAAATTCATTTTCTTTCAGTTCCATAGCTCAGAAGTCTGGTGTGGGTCACACAGGGTTAAAATGAAGGCATGTTCCTTCTGGAAGCTGCCTTTCTCAGTTTCTAGGGACCACCTGCATTCCTCGGCTCGTGGCTCCTTTCTCTGTCTTTGAAGGCAGCGGTGTAGCATCTCTGTGACTCTGCTTCCACTTCTTCCTCTGATTCTCCTCCTCTGCTTCCCTCTTCCACTTTTTTTTTTTTAATATATCTTTACTGATTTCAGAGAGAGGAAAGGAGAGGGAGAGAGAGAGATAGAAACATCAATGATGAGAGAGTCATTGATTGAGCCCGCAACCCGGGCATGTGCCCTGACTGGGCATCGAGCCCCGATCGCCTGGATCCTAGGTCGACGCTCAACTGCTGAGCCACGCCCAGCCGGGCTCCCTCTTCCACTTTTAAGGATTCTCATGATTATAGTCATGCCACGCAGATATTCCAGGACAATCTCCCTAGCTTAGGGGGATCAGTAACCTCGATTCTACCTTCAATCTTACCTCGCCTTTGCCATGTAACCTAACATATTCACAGGTTTAGGGATTCAGAAGTGGACCTCTTTGGGGAGTTGATATTCTGCCTGTCACAATGGGCAAGGGGCTATTTTACATACAGCAGCCTTAGGAGGGCTTCTCTGAGATCCAACAGTGAAAAGAGGTTGCCAGCAGAAGGAAAAGGAAGTTCAATGACCCAGAGTCAGGAAAGAACTTGGGAGTGGTCACAGTAAGAAAGGGAAGCTAACCATGAACTTGGGACAGTCCTAGAGAGTCGTGGGCAAGGGAAGGGTGGCCCAAGATGAAGCTAACAAAGTAAAATAGGGTCAGATCATGACAAGTCTTACATGCCTTTCAGGGGCAGCAATGATTAAAAGGCCAGACATAGGAAGGGAATGTACTTTCACTAAGCACCTAATATTAACAACCCTTGTGCTAGGAACTTTAAATATATTACCTTGTTTAATTCCTATAACAAGCACATAAAATATGCTTTGCAATTCCCATCTTTCAGATGAGGAAGTAGTGACTTGTACACTAAGTGGTAGAGACAGAATGTGAACCCTGAAATATCTGGCTCCGAAGCAATACTCTCCCCACCACGTGAGGAAGCTATCCAAATGATTGTGCCTTCGTGGTTACGATGCCAGGATACTCTGTTTCCCTCTTCCTCCTTTCATTTGATAGATAGGCTTCAGAACCCAAAAATAACATGCAATCAAGTATCCTACTTAACTTGTGCTTTGCTTGTTTCTGTTTTATCAAAAGAGGTACATGAAATTCCTCTTTTTGACCTAAAGAGGTCAACTCACTTGGGGACCCAGGAGAAAAAAACATAGAAAGAATTGATGAGAGGCAGTATTTAAAGCGATAGTGGATGGGAATTTTCCAGAAGTGGTAAACTATATAAATTTTCAGATACAACAAGCACAACATATATAAGCAAGATTATTAAAAAAGAAACCCATACCTAGACACATTGCAATGAAACTGCGGAACATCAAAAAGAGAGCAAAGATCTAAAAGCTCCTAGAAGAAAAGGGCAGATTACTTGCAAAAGAGCAATGTTTAGATTATCTACTGAGTTTTTAGCCACAACAATGGAAGCCAGAAGACACTGGAATAATACCTTCAAAGTTCTAAAAGAAAACGATCATCATTCTAGAACTGTGTATCAGACACGCCTATCTTTTAAAAATGAATATGAGATGATGACATTTCCAAATAAACAAATGCTGAGAGATTTTACCAGTAATAGATATTCACTAAAGGAATTCTAAATAAAACAAAAATAAAAATGGCCCAGAAGGAAGTTCTCAGGTATGAGAAGAAATGAATAGTTAGCAAATAAACACTTAAATTGGTGGGTAAATCTATATTTACCAATATCTGTATAAAATATTAATAATAATATTCCAATTTGTGAAGTTTAAAAAGCAGACAAAATTGAAACAATTTATGAGACTGACATTTGAGTCAGGAGGAAGACTCTAGCATTCAAGGATTGTAAAGTCCTTCTATTATTTGGAAGGAGAGTTAAGACATTTATTGACCTTTAATTTTGTTAGGTCTACACAGTAAAATTTCGAGGGAAAGGTAAGAGAAAGGGGTCTTAAAATTTTTTGGAATTTCAGAATTTGGGGAATTTTAACTTTAGAATTTCAGAATTTTAAGCTTTAGAATTTAAAAATTCCAAACCAATAGGGGTGTAAACAGAGCATGAAAACAAATAAGCAAAAAACTCAATTCAAAGCAAGGAGAGAAAAAAGGCTTAGAAAATATGGGGTAAATCTTCAAAATCACATTGAATGAAAAAGGCAAATCCCATAGTATTATTTATAGTGTGAAACCATTTTTATGAAGTTCAAAAGCAAGCAAAACTGAATATGATAGTGAATAATACATTTGTGATAAATGTACTATCACACAAAAAAAGGTAATGATAAACACAAAAACAGGATAGTGGATCTCTGTATAATAATAGAATGGGTGGGAGTGGAAGAAGTAACTAATACCCAAGTAGATCCAGCAGTATTGGTAATTTTAGTTGATAAAGTAAGCAATGATTTCATGGGTCCTCATTTTATTAATATGCTTTATAACTTACATATCTTATATATTCTTTGTTTCAAATATTACATTGAAAATATCTAAAAATAAACAGGTGAAACAATAGTAGAATAAGTTTCCTGAGGACAAGACAAAACCAAAGCGTTGCTGTATCCCCCATTTATTGTGCACACAGTGAACCCTAAACAAATATCTGCTTGCATTACATCCAGAGAATCTGCTCTCCTTAGTGAGTTATAAAAGGATTAGGAAAACCAAGGCTTCTCATAAACAAATGGCATTGGAGCAGAAGGGATTCTAAATTATGATAATATAGTATATAATATAGTATAATGGGCATGATACAGGTAATAGTAACATAAAAATAAGCCAGTTTCTCAGCCATCAATTACACTGTCTCTTGGCTTTGAGAAGGAAGCATGCCTGTAGCTACCCTGGGTTTCAGGTTGTTAAATCATGATGGATGATCCCATAAGGAACTGAACGAGATGAGTGGAATTCATTCATTTGCCTGGTGCCCTGGGAACTCTTTCATTTCCCCAGCCCTGACTGCCTCCTCCCATTGCTGAAGGCAGCAGTGGTCCACACCACACAGACTAACAATGAGGTGGGAACGAGACCCAGGACCGCAAAGCTAGCAAGCATCCCAGGTCTCACCACAAGAGGTAGAAACTAAGTATCTCTCACATGCAGTCCAGAGCAGGAGGACACACTTGGCAATCAAATCTGCACCTGCAGGATGCTGGCTGCGTGTCTGGGGGCAGATTATTCTCCCTGCACGTGACTGGGTTTTCTCCTAAAGAAAATGGAAATGATAATATGTAATTCGGTGATTATAGGGAAGGCATCTGCTTGCACTAGTTCTAACACCTGGCAGGCACCCCCAAAATGTCAGTTTCCTTTCCTTAGTAAGTTCCCTCCACATCTTCACCTCTGATCCCCAACTTTAAATAAGGAAGTGAGTGCAATCATGAGCAACAGAGAAAAAATGTTATTCAAAACTACTACTGACTGCAGCTGCTTCTGCCCCTGAGGAAGACTAAATATATTTTCTGTCCAGACTAAATATATTTTCTTTAGCAAAATACTTAGATAGGCAGCTCTGGTTATTAAATGTGAGCCCCCCCCCCCCCCCCGGGCACAGTTTAGAATATGGTGAAATGAGGAAGCGAGACAGCTCTGCATCAGAAAAATGGACAGAGGATGCTGGGGTCGGGTGGCTTGCTGAGAAGCAGGGTGAGAGGGGGAAAGACCAGGCAACAGCAACCCCCGTCTGTCTAACAGCCCTTCCCCTCCTCCTCCCCGGCTTTATTTCTCTCATCAGAAATCATCTGCACCTTCCATACTGTGGACTCCATTTGTCTATTTACTGTCTGTGTCCCCCAACTAGACCATAAGCTCCGTGAGGGTAGAATCTCTGTCCTTTCTAATTCAGCGCTGTCTTCCCAGAGCCCAGAAAAGTGCATGGGAAATAAGAGGTACCCAATACATATTTCTTCAGTGAATGATTAAGACACGATTTACAGGGAATTTTGAAGCACAGCTGCCACAACTGATTGGCAGGTCGATAGGACTAAATAGCTATGTTTTGTGTCTGAGTGTAGGGGTTCTTTGTCGCGGAGCATTGCTGTGGCAAGAGCTGACTGACACAAGTAACGATACTGGTTGGGATCAGATTTGAGAAAAATCACATCATAGTTCTGGAGTGAGGATTTGGACTCAGGCCAGCTTGGATTTCATCCTGTCCCATCATCTCTTAGCCTTTGTTTCCTCCTCTGTAAAAAGGCCTGGGGGTGGAGGGGGCAATGGAGGAGGGAAGGGGGACATCTGTAATACTTTCAGCAATAAAAATAATTTTTTTTAAATGAACATATGATTTGGATCCTGTACAATTTGAAATTAAAGGTGTGGCATTTGTGATAATACATTTTGCCCAATAAGTTAACAAAATACAATTACCCATAATATTCAAAGGTTATGGAGCCAAATGGTTATTCTCATTCATTGAAAATTGGCATGACTTCCTCTTTTTAAATAACAGGGCTACATTCCATAAAGAACCATGAAAATCTCTAGATATTTTAGTTCAGTATCCACCATCTAAAATCTATGCTAAAAAAAAAATATCATAAATAAAAAAACACTTTATGAATGCAGATCTCTAATGAAGTGTAACTGGCTGGCACTCTATTTCCAATTCAGAAATAGAAAGTCACCACTGAATGCCCTTCTCACCCAGAAAAGCTAGATAAGCTACAAAATCAGTTTTTTAAAAACCTCAGTGAGCTAAGGACACAGATAAACCCAAATGAACTAAACTCCAGAAAGTATCATTTTAGAGGAGAGAAGAGATTTACTGCTGATCTTATCCTTGGCAAAATTGCAGGAGGAAGAAGGGCTATAGGTGAGATAAAGAGAAAACAGCCGAACTCCTACCAGACTGGGAATGGACATTTGTAGTTTGGATGACAGAGCAAGTAGACATCACAGGTTAAGTCTCCACCATCTTTGAACACTTTCTCATGGGTCTTTACCAACACTCAAGGATGGTCATTGAACACTAGGGGTGAGAGAAGGAGCAGTAAGAGAGTTTCCCTGAAATATGTGGAGCTTCCACATGAAGTGCAAGGCAGCTGTTTTGTGGAGTGAGGAGAGAGAAGCAGGACAAGAGAGCTGAGGTAAATCCACCAAAACATTCTGAACAGGCAGGGCAGCAGAGGTGCTCCAAAGCATTAAGGTTTCACCAACAAAGACTAGAGGAAGGGTGGGAGAACTCAGAGACCCCCCTTCAAGGCAGTATGGACTTCACAGGGGTAGAAATGTCCCCTTCAGAATAACCAAGGGCAGAGCATCAGGGCTAAAATAGATCTTACAAGGTTGAGAAAGCAGGGAGAGTTGGAACCAAAGAACAAAGAGCACTCCAGTGACCCAAAAGCCAGGTATCCAAGTATTAAAGCATGAGAAGTTCCTCACAGTCCCAAAACCTGGTGGCTCAGTTTTAAATAACAGGCAGTTTTCTGGAATCTCGCCAGTGCTCAGATCCCAGAAGCTGCTAAAGAGAAAGTTCTGATCCAACCATCAAAGTATTTGAAATCAGTGGTAAGCTCAATAAAACTAAAGCTGCAGCGAAGTCCAAACTAAGCTCAACTACAGGCCAGGTGAACTCAGTTCCCACTCTAATGGCCTGACATAAGAAAAGGCATGCTCTCTAGTGGAAGTAAATATTTTTTATGTGAGTCTCTACTGGTCTTTTATACAAAATGCCCAGCATACAGTCAAACATTAAAAGACACATAAATAATTTTAAGAGAAGGAAAAAATGTGGCCCACAGTTAAGAGACGAAGTAATCAACAGAAACAGATGGAGAAATAACTCAGTTGTTGAAATTATTAGACAATGACTTTAACTATGATAAAAATGATCTCAAAAATCTAATGGAAATGGTAGACAACATGAATAAAAAGACAGCAAATTTCAGCAGAAAAAAATGTTCAGCAGGAAATCTTAGACATGTTAGATGGAAATCAAATGGAATAATTAGAAATAAAAAATAAAGCATTAGACATGAATAATTTGTTAAAGCAGCTTAACAGAAAACTTGAAAATAAAAAACAGAGAAAAGTGTCAGTAAACTAAAAGGAAGAGAACATCCAAACTAAATCACAAAGAGAAATGATAACAATCGTGAAGAAAAAAGAAAACATGAATTATCAAGAATGAAAATGGAGCATCACTACAGATCCTACAGATATTTCAAAAGATAAAGAAATATTAAAACAAAATTATGACAGTAACTCAACAACTTATATTAACAAAATGAAATCACAATTTATCAACCTTGAAGACAAAAAATTAATAATAATCCTGTATCTATTAAAGAAATTGAATTTATAATAAAATGAAAAACTCACAAAGAAAACTTTAAGTATATATAGCTCACTAGTAAATTCTACAAAATATTTAAAGGATAAGTAATATATCTGCACAAACTCAGAAAACTGAGGAGGAGGTATCACTTCCCAACTTAATCTATAAGGCCAGCATAACCCTGATACCAAAGTCTGACAAAGATATTATGAGGAGGAAAAATAACAGGCCAATAGCTCTCATGAATATAGACACAAAACTTTTAAACAAAATGTTAGCAAGTGGAATCCAGTAATATGTAAAGAGGATAATTCATCATGACCAAGTGGAGTTTATTCCAAGAAAGCAAGGTCAGTTTAACACGAAAATCAATCCATGTAATTTCTCACACTAACAGAATACAGGAGAAATCATTTGATCATCTCAAAATATGCAGAAAATGCATTTGACAAAAATCACCAGTCTTTCATGATAAAAACACTCAGTAAACTAGGAGTAGATGGGAACATCTTTGCCATGATAAAGAACATCTATGAAAAACCTACAGTTAATATCATAATTAATGGTAAAACATTAAAGCTTTTTCTCCTAAAATCAGGAACAAGGCAAGGCTGACCACTCTCATTGCTTTGTTTAATACTTACTGAAGTTCCCAGCCAAGGCATAAAGCAGGTAAAAGAAACAAAAGGCATAAAGTTTGAAAAGAAATAAATTGTTATTTACATAAATATTTCTTTAAAACCTGGAAGCAAAACTAATTCCCAAAAATAATGGATCCTTTGAATAAATTTCGGCCAATCCACTCAATACACTATTTCGTAGTCATTTAGAATAAGAGTCTATAAAGTGTGCTAATAAAATGAGAAAATGTTTGCTAAAACCAGCTATAAAAGAAATTCTAGGGGAATTCTGGGGAAATATGCACTTGTTATTGGATGATTTTAAGAAATTATGTTTAACTTTGTTAGATGTGATGGTGATATGTGGTTATATGAAAATTTACATTTTAAAAGTGCATTCTTAATAATTTAGGGCAAAGTTTTTCAACCTCACAACTCCTGACATTTGGAACTGGATAATTCTCTATTGTTGGGGGGGTGGGTGCTGTCCTGTGCATTGTAGGATGTTTAGTGGTGTCCCTGACTCTTACCCATAAGATAAGCATTTCCCTTGTGACAAATAAAAATGTCTCTAGACATTGTCAGATATTTTCTTAGGGGGTCAAAATCACCCTCAGTTAAGAACTAATGTTTTAGGGTTAAATACCATGACATGTGTAATTTATTTTAAAACACTTCAGGAAAGAAAAAAAACATACAAAATAAAACAAATATTGATGTTAATTCTAAATGATGAATACTGAGTATTTGAAAATTTCATAATAAAAGTCACAATAATTCTAATATGCCATAGATAGCGAATGCAATACTTAGAATTTTATGTGCACTAGGATTACAAATACATAAAATTATGCACAGAAAAATACTCGAAGATACACATCAAAGTGGTTGTGGGTGAGTTAGAGCGCGGTTCGTGGTTGACTTCCTTTCCCAGATTTTAAAATAATCTATAATTATATGTCTTTGGATTGAAAAAACTGACAAATCTAAGAGTGTTGAAATGTAATATTATTAATCATTCGTGCATGGTCTAATATTAGAAGAGAATTAGCAGTAAACACAGCAGGGACAGAAAACTTTTCAGCTTTGGAAGCTCTCCTCTGGTTCACTGCAAAGAAAGCCTCTAAAGCAGAATGGCTTTGAATGGGCATACATCTGCATAATGACTTCCCTTTGTTCTTCCCTGGCTGGCTAACTGAGTAACGTTAAACAAACATGCCTTCAGACTTCACACCAGATTAGAGCCCTTTGTAAATAAAATTATAGTTGAGAACATGCTTCCCCAGGCTGGTAAATAAGTTTAGGAATTTAGAGACCTGGCATTGCATGCCAAAATGTCTAAGTAAATATTAAATTCTTTCACATTTATGAGTAAATGCCAAGGATAATCAAGACCCCTCCAATCAAAATGTCCCTCCTAAAAAGTGGTCCCTCTCACTCTTACCCTATCAGGTGCATAGGGGTAGTCACTGATGTCACACTGGGCAGAGATCACTACCTGGTTTCTAAAACAGTGAGGACAATAATATCAATTTGGATTCTGTGGCCATCGCTTTCTCCGGAATTCATAAATTTATCCCTGTCTCCCTCTAGCATAAGTGCCTGCTATGGTGCCAGGCATTTTTCTAATCAATCGCGTTACAGTAGTGAACAAAACAAAAATCCCTGCTCTCACAGAACTTCCTTTTTAATGTATTTTTTATTCACTTTTTCCCAAAACCCTAAGAGTTGTGATCACACAACTTACAGGGGATGGATCCTGGGTAACTTTCATCAAGGATGAAGTTGTCTCGGCCAATATCTATTCTTCGTGTAAGGATAAAAATCGGAATTTGCACTCATCACACAGCGTAAGTCTGGACCATTTTCGAAGAAGCTGACCAGGAAGTGCCCTGGAACCTTTCAAACAGGATGGCATCCGCCTAGGAAATGAGGAAGCTGAACCTGGCGACAGGGGGATGAGAAGGGAACTGACTGCTCTGGGGGATGAACAGCCACCCATGGTGAACTTCTCTCCCTGGGTAGCCAGCTCCTTACCCATCACGCAGGGATCGAGAGCAGAAAGTGGGATGGGAGGAGCCTCTGAGACAGGCTGCCCCAGTTCAGATAAAAAGCGCTGCCACTTACTAGCTGTGTTTCTCTGAGCAGCCTCCTCAACTCTCCTATCGCGACCATCCACATCCATAGAGCGAGGTAACAAGGGTGCTCCACGGAGTTGTCACGCGATGTAAGCAGCCGTTTCGGGAAAAGCGGTAAGCGCAACGCCTATCACATAGAGAACATTAAAATGTTAGCCAGCCCACACTAATACGGTGTCTAACAGCATAATGCACGATAATGCAAGGCAAGGCTGGTTAGCTGTAATGCTGTAATGACTCATCACAATCTGAGTTACTCACCCAGAACCCCCACATAGTGAGCACCCACTATGGGCCAGGCATCATGCTAACTGCTGTGTATCTGCTCTCCTTCGACCCTCCCAGCAGCCTATGACGGACGCATTATCACCTCCATTTTACAGATGAGAATACGGAGCTCGGACGGGCGAAGCGACTGCCCAAATGCGCACAGCCACGAGCAGCAGAGTCACTCCATTGCAGCCGAGAATTACAGAGGCACTCGCCCTTTGCCTCAGCAATCCTAGTTTCAGAAATTATCCTACAGGTCTACACACACACCTGTGCAAAATGACACGTGCAGTGTTGTCACTGCAACGTGGTTTGTAACACGGAGGATCGAAGCTAGCCTAAGCGTCCATCAAGAGCGGAATAATTAGATAAATAAATCACACTATCTCCACATAAAAGAAAACCATATAACTATAAATGAGAATAAAAGAACCCTTTCTACTCTGATTTGGAAAGATAAGCAAGATACAGTGTAAGTAAAAAACAAAATAAAACAGGATACAGAGCTACCTGTGTAATAAAAAAGGAGTGTATATATATTTGTGTTTGCTTATACATGCCTGAAACTCTACAGAGATAAAGAAGAAATCACTAGCAATGGCTGCCTATGAAAAGGGGGTGTCAGAGTAGGAGGGACAAATTTCCACTGGATACACTGACATCGTCCTTTTTTTTCAATTTTAAATCATGTGAATAATTGCCTCTTCAAAAATGTGAAATAATTAGAAAACTTTTTAAGAGCATCATATTGGGAATCAGGAATCTAAGCAACAGGGCGAAGCTGGAGAACTTACTTTACCCCCATCAGCTTCAGCTTCTTCATTAGCCATGTCTCCAAGCCCTAAGACACTGTTGTTACCTAATAACAATAACATTGTTGTCATCACTGCTACCATTTCTTAAATGCCCGCTGTGTGCCAGGCCCCATAATAAGCCCTTGTTGAATCATCCCATGCAACATTATGAGGTAGAAACGATTTTTATCCCCATTTCACAGATTAAAAATTGAGGTCCAGAGGAGGGATGTAACTTGCCCAAGGTCACACAGCTAGTACATGGCAGAGCCAGAATTCGAACCCAGGTCTCTCTGGTTTGCTGCCTCCATCCAAAGTGGTAATTTTCCTCCTTGCACTCCCTGCCCCTTCCACAAATCCTGTCTGCGAGTTCCCTGCAGAGCTCTGTCCACTTCCACCAGGCCTGGCCTTCACTCATTTCCAATCACCTTTACCCACCATCGCTTTGGAAATGAACTGTCACTAATGGCTAGTCATATGTCAGGCTAATGAATGGGATGCAGGCTTCCATTAAAATAATGAAATTAGTGAGTTTAGAATTTGGTTACATCGCATGGCACACAGCCTTAAGTAATTACCACCCCATGCTCTTTCCCTCAAATTAAAGTCGGTTTATTTATTTAAGGTCCTTGGCTGGGCCATCTCTATTAAGCTCACATCATCTATGTGGGGATGGAATTTTTGGGGGCTTGTTTGTTTAAATGATGTTTGGGCTGTTCCCCTGATTAATAAAGTAGTAAACATGGCCAGAAGCAGCTTCTGAGCCATGTACAAAAGCAAAGAATATAAGTCAAAGAATAATGCTTTGGAAGCTTGGATTTTGTTTGGATGGTTTTTAAAATTTTTTTTCCAAAGGATGAAAACAATAAGAAAGAAGCTCTTTGAGCTCCAGGAACTCCAATTATGCTGACATTTCTGCAGCAGAAATACACCAAGATCCATTTTGCAGGAACCCAGTGAACTAGCTAATCAGATTTCCTTGGATAATTTGCTCCAAAGGTCAGCTGCCTTGAAAGAACCCAGTGCCTCATTATCCGTGAAAGCAGGCTGCACATGGGCTGGGATTTGGAACTTGGCTTTCATGGCGAGGAAGGAAACCCGGGATTTTTTTAGCACAGGTCCTGAGGCCTTAGCCAAAGTCTCACCCAGCTTTGTGATGAGCCTGCAGACAAAATTACCTGCAGAGAAAGCACCTGGGTTTGTGAGGTCTCTGTCCCCAAGGTGGGTCTCTCCTGTGTTCCAGGGGCACCAAAGATTGGCTCATCTGGAATTTTCATGCCATGGTAAATTTCAGGAGAGGCTTTTACTGGTGTGAGGGGTGGATGGCCAGACCTTGATTAAAGTCACCAAGTCCATTCTACAAAATCCCTGTCTAGGCCTCTCCAGTTCTGTCGGGATAAAAAAGGAAAGACTGAGAAATTGTCACAGACCAGAGGAGACTAGGGGGCATGAGATTAAATGCATCATGGGACTCTGGGATGGATCTTGTACACAAAAAAGATATTTGTAGAAAAATTGGTGAAATCCAAATAAAATCTGGAATTTAGTTAATAGTTCCAATGTTGGTGTCTCCACTGTGACAAATGTACCCCAGAGAACAGACTGGGAGCTGTCAGAGGGGGAAGGGGAGAGGACTGGGTGAAAACTGGGAAGGCATTAAGCAAAAAAAAAACACCCTCACAGACATGGACAACGGTATGGTAATTACCAGAGGGAAAGAGGTGGGAGGAGGGAGGAAAGAGTGAAGAGGGGATAAGCGGTGATGGAAGGAGACAACTTGGGGTGGTGAAGACATAATATACAGATGATGTATTATAGAATCGTACACTTGAAACCTATATAACTGTATTAACCCATGTCACCCCAATAAATTCAATTTTTAAGAAAGATGACATTAGGGGAACTCAGTATTGTCACTGCAATTTCTCTATAAATCTAAAATCATTTCAAAATTAAAATATTTTTAAAAACTTGTATATGTAAAAAAACTGCACTGTGAATTATGTACATTTGATGAAAATAATTAAGTTTAAGTTTATTCTATAACGAACTTGACATAGTGATCTGAAAACAAGACACTAAGTCCAAAGAGGAGGGCAGAGCCAGTCCTAAAACTCCTTTTTATAAAAGCCTCTTTTAAAATCCCAACAAAAACATAAACAAGCAACAAAAAGTAAACTAAAATTAAGCTAAAGTACAATGGATGCTCACCCTCTACCAACTGGGACAGGAAAACCTGACAAAAGAAACGGGTGTCTCAGTGTCTGATCACTGCTCCCACCAAGCCCCACCCCCTGGGGGATTCCTCTATGACAAGGAGACATAAAGGCAGGTGTCGGTGGTTCAGCTCCGCTCGGATGGATCTGTAAGAACCCCACACCCGACTCGCATCCTCCGATCCCTCCTCTCCTGTGATCTCCTGCACGGAAAGAGTGAATGGAGGCATCCAGTGGGCCCCACCAAGTCCACTGCGACCACATCCTCGCCTCAGAAGTCATGGAAGGCTCAGCGGAGGGGTGTCTGAGCCGAGTCCTGGACGAAGAAGAGGAGGGAGTTGGATGAAGAAAGGAAGACTCCGGGGAGGGAGCCCAGCGCATGCCAAGCACCAGGCAGAGAGGTGGGCAGAAGCGAGTCGGGGGGAATTAGAAAGGGCTCCCTCATGAAGGGTGTCTTCATCCATTCGGGCTGCTCTAACAAAACACCAAGGCCTGGGTGGCTTGAACAACCACCATCAGTTTCTCACAGTTCTAGAGGCTGGGGAGCCTGAGATCAAGATGATAAAACACCCAGCGTCTGGTGAGGACCCACCTCCTCTCTTGCAGATGGCCATCTTCCCGCTGTGTCCCCACATGGGGGAAGGGGTGAGGGAGCTCTCTGGGGTCTCTTTTATCAGGGCACTAACCCCATTCATGAGGGCTCCACCCTCATGACCTAATTACCTCCTGAAGGCCCTACCACCTAGTACATTTTAGGGGGACACAAACATTCGGTCCACAGCAAAGATTTTGTGTGCTAAGGAATTTAACTTCCTCCTGAAGGCAATGGAGAATTTTAGCCAAGAAAATGAAATGGCAACATTAGCATTTTATAAAGATTCAACAGATGCAGCAGGGAGGGCAGATGGGAGGTAAGGCTGTAAGCAGTAAGGACGGCAAGTGAATACCCTGCACAGAGGCACTGGGGTGGGAAGATTCTCCGGGGCCGCTGCGAGGATGCTGCAGAGAAACAAGGGTTCTTGCTACAATGAGAACTGAGGTTACCGTTTCTCCAGTAGCTTTGTAGCTCAGCACCCATCCCCACTCAAGCTGGAAGATATCCTCTGCCATCCCTGCCCTGCCTGCACCCGTGCTCCTTTGCAGCCAACCCTCTGACTCTGTGTTATGCTATAGCTTAAATCATTAACCTAAAGATCTCAGTTTCTTGCAAAAAAAACAAACAAGGGAATTGTGTGTGCTTAATAATGTTAGTAGCAGTGTCATGATATTGAGCACCAACCATATCTAGGCATTATGCTAGGCTTTAACTTGCAAAGGATGGTATGGTTATCCCCACTGCACAGATAGGAAAGTTGAGACTCCATGAAGTTTAATAACCTCACTGTCCAGCTCTAAATGAGGGCAGGGATGGGATTTGGATCCAAGAAAGCTTGATTCCAATCACCATTTCCATGGCATCTCACTCTCTCCCTTTTAATTTCCCTTTGCTCATTTGTTGCAAGTTTCCCTCTCCCTTGGAATCAAACATAAGACCAGATGGCTGGACCAGAATAAAATCTGAATAGCTGCACCTAGCTGTTATTAAAATGCCCAGTCTTCCCTGACTGATCCCTGACATTCATACAGTACAGCCTTGGAGTGGCTGGCTGAGCAGCAAGGACACTAGTTCCAAATGTATTTGGCAGTGGATCAGTGACCCAAGGTTGGTCTGCCATCTAATATCGAATAATGGCTGACTTTCCCTTGTTGCTCAAAAAAACCTACATGGATGGATGGGTGCATGGATGGATGGATAAATGGATAGATGGATGGACAGACAAACAGATAGATGAATATGCATTTACATGAATAGAATATTTCTAAAAGAGAACATGGTAACTATCAGCAGTGGTTGTCACTGCTGGGAGGAGATACAGTGGCTAGGATGAGGGTGGGAGTGGGTACTACCTTTTACTGTACAATCTTTGGTATCTTTCAAATTTTGAGACAGGTGTGTAATGCCTGTTAAATAGTAATATAAAAATAATTTTAAAACACCCTGTTAGATATATACATGAATGGGTGGGCTGGAAGAATTAATAAATCCTAAAAAAAAAAAAAAGTTTTAGTGACTCTCCTCCTCTCCTCTTTCCCCCTCTCCCCCTCTCCCCCTCTCCTCTTTCCTCCTCTCCCCCTCTCCCCCTACCCCTCTCTCCCTTTCTCCTTCCCCCCCTCCCCCTCCCTTCCTCCCTCTCTCCAGCACACCTGCGCCTTTCCTTTCCCCAGGGTGGCTCCCTCTCTCTGGAGCACTGCCCTAGCCTTCCCCCAGGTGTGTCTATCCTTGATTTCTTTCTCCTAAGTTCCAAGGGCCCTTGTTTTACCTCAGTAACTTGTTTCCTGAGCCCACGCAGCCCAGCTGGCTCAAAACAAAAAGAGAGAGAGAAAGAAAACTGTTTTAAAAAAATAACTTTTAGCTGTTAAAAGTTATGTTTTTCTCCCATTTATTTTTTTCTTTTAATCTTGGCACCAACTTCTACATGTCTGTAAAAGAATCTAATGTAATGTGGTATTAAACTTGGCACATGATCAATTGCAAAATTTGGTCATTTTAAGTCAAATATGTCAATAACGCTGTGGTGTTTTGCAAAGAGCATCTTGACATCAAGGTTTTCCCACTCAAACCTGCTCAAGGACGACTCCGCAGAGTGAGGGACAACAGGGCTGACGCCGGGACACCTGGTCCCACCCACTATTCTTTCTTTAGGCTGTAATTCTCTCAGGCATCAAACCCCACCCTGCATGCTGGGCTTCTGAATACCACCCCGTTGCATCACTGGGGAGCACGGGAAGGGCTGTAAGTAACTGCACCCTGTGGAGAGGAACATAATGAGGCAAATGACTTCCCCAGCCACCACCAATGGCATTTCCAGGAAGAAATGAAGAGAACTGACTTTGGCCACAAAGGATGTACTGCTTTCCTTTCCACTGGGATGGAAATGGAGCAGGGTTGCTTCAACACTGGGGTTTTCACCTGTCCAAGGAGCTGTTTGGATTCCATATACCAGAGAGACTGACAATGTTCCACAAGACTTTATGGAACTTCTACTGGGTGATCATGGACCCCAGGTCCTGCCCTTAAGGGATTTATACTCCAAGATATAAAGTATAATCCAAAAAAGGCAGAAGTATTTGGATGTCAAGTGTCTAGAGCAAGTACCAAATTACTTGCATGGGTGGAGGATGGTGAAAAGTGTGTGACATGTTCCTTCCAAGTCCCCTGGGTGTGGGGTGGAATTTTTAACTGTAGAAAATGGGATAGGACTATCAGAGGTATTTTAAATCACCCGTGTTCACTGTGAGCCACAGTCACAGTTCTATTCCTCTGGGACAATTTGGAAATTACAAATTTCTCATCAAGAAAGACCATGAAAACAAAGAAAAACCACGTTGGCAATAGGATGCCCCAACTGAGAGCAATGACTCAATAGCGCCATCTTTTGGTAATCTCTGCCACCAATCCATGGCCCCTACCCTGCCCTTGCCCAGATGTTTTACTCTTGGTGTATCTGAAACTCAGCAAGCACTGGAGAAGGGATCTGGACAAGACAGAGCATCCTATAGGCTGGGACAGTAACCAAAGGCCTTTTAAGGAGGAGACGCTTGAGCTGGGTCCTAAAGAAATAGATATCCAGGCCTCAAGGAGCAGCAAAGACACTTGTGATGAAGGACATGACATGCAAAGTCTGGTGACTAGAAAACGTCAGGTCCTGCAAGGCTGGAACATCAGTCTGGCTGGTGAGGACTTACCCTTCAACTGTGGGTATGAGGCCTTGCTAGGGAAGTGTGGATTTTCTGGAATACGCAAGTCATCTACTGCTTCTCCAGGGACCTATCACCCCACGATGATGGGGGAGCACATTTGTTTCCCTTCAGCAGCCCCACTTCCTCTGTGGCTTCCTTTGGAGTCTCCTACCCCACCGTTCTGACAGGCCCTATGGACCAGCACCATGCTAAGCCACACACATGCATTATCTCATTTAACCCTCCCTCATCCTAAAGGAGGGATACTGATGTTACCTTCATTTACAGATCAAGAAAGTGATGCTCAGAGAGGTTAAGTCACTCCCCCAAAGTGATTCAGCTAGTAAGTAGCAGAGCAGGGATTTCAACCAAGTTCTCTGCCTGACCCAAAAGTATGCTCTTGTTTTTCACAGGGATGTTCTTTATTATTACTATAATTATTATTATGTACTGATTTTTTAGAGAAAGAGAAATGGAGAGAAAGGGGGAGAGGGAGAGACAGCGATATCAATTTGTTATTTCACTTACTGATGCATTCATGGGTTGATACTTGTATTTGCCCTGACTGGGGATCAAACCCACAACCTTGGCATATCAGGATGATGCTCTAACCAACTAAGCTACTGGCCAGGGCTCACAGGGATGGTATGATGTGCAGGCCTCTGCTATTGCTTGTGACAAAGACAGTCATCACATATGAAACTGCTCAATCCAAAGCACTTTTTCTTACCATCTGAGTGGTTTCCAAACAGTCTGTCCATGTAAAACTGAAGCTTTTCCTATGGCCCTGCAGGTTTGTGTCCTGGACCCTCTTGTGACGGGGTCAGCAGACATGGCAAAATGGGGAGGGCTGAGCCATGGACGGAGTCAGTTCGGTGGTTAGATCACTGGCTGTACACTGAAGGCCTGCAGGTTCGATTCCCAGTCAAGGCAGGTACCTGGGTTGCAGGTTCCGTCCCCAGCCCCAGTTGCAGTGCATGTGGGAGGCAACCAATCAATGTGTCTCTCACATCAATGTTTCTCTCTCTCTCTCTCTCGTCCGTTTCCCACCTCCTTTCTATTCTAAAAAAAATCAATAGAGCATGGCCAGGCATGGCTCAGCGATTGAGTATTGACGTAGGATCCAGGCAATCAGGGTTCGATTCCCGGTCAGGGCACATGCCCAGGTTGCAGGCTCGATCCCCAGTCGGGGGCATGTGGGAGGCAGCCGATCAATGACTCTCTCATCATTGATGTTTCTATCTCTCCCTCTCCTTTCCTCTCTCTGAAATCAATAAAGATATACTAAAAAAAAAATTTAATAAAAATTTAAAAATCAATGGGAAAAAAAATATCCTCGAGTGAGGATTAACCAAAAAAATAAAATAAAAAATGGGGAGGGTTGGGAGGCCTGGGATCCAAATCCCAGTCTGAGAAAATGACCTCATCAAACCCATTCTGATGCTGACCTCATCACCTTCAACTCTCTTTCTCACTCACTCCTCTCCAGCTACAGTCCTTGTTCTTCCTTAAACACAGGAGGTCTCCACTTCAGGACCTTTGCACTGGCCATTCCCTCTGTCTGGAAATGCTTTTTTCCTCAGATACCCACATTGCTCGCTCCCTCACCTCCTTCAAGTCTTTACACAAATGCCACATCTCGATGCGGCCAAGCCCAACTACGTGCCCCAAAGCCCTTTATGTGCTACTTATTTTCCATAGCAGTTGCCACCTTCCACAATGCTATATAATTTACTTATTTTGTTTCTAGCTTATTGTCTGCCTTCCTCCACTAGAATAAAAGTACTTCAGGGAATGGTAGAATCTAAGTTGTAAGTATACAGATACTCCCTTTGAAACTGTTCCAACTCTGCTGTATGTCTGAAATTTTTCATAATAAAATGTTAGGGAAATACACCCAAAAGGCAGGAATTTGTCAGCTTTGTTTACTGATGTATCCCCAGTGTCTGGAACAGAACCTGGTATACAGTAGGTGCACAATAAACATTATCAAATAAAGGAGTTCACAAATAAATAGTGTTGCTTTGGGCAAGTAATTTCATCTCTCTAAAACTCAGTGTGTTGACTGCAAAGTAGGCAAAATAGTAGCTACTTTCATTTATTCAACAAGTATTTATTGGACATCTACTACTACACATCTGGAACTGTGTTAGGTACCAGGGATACAACTGTGAACAAATAGACCAGGTTCTCCTTTTCATGGACCTTACAATCCAGTAAGGAATCCAGATAGGTAAACACAATTTCATGTAACTTCCATGCCATTCATGAAATCTCCGAATACGGGTATATTCCGAAGTCAGTCTAGGGGGTTCCAGAAGGAACTCTGAGCTGAGTGGCATCTAAACTGAGAGCTAAAGGACATGTAGGAATTACCTCATCAATAGCCATTTCTTCCTTTTCCCTTATTAATAGAATCTGATGTTTTGTTTTGTATTGTTTTGTTTCCTGAGGGTAACAATGTATCCAGTTGAAAACCTTCCTTCACTAGCATATCTTGCAGCTGGGGCTGGCCACCTGGCGTAGTGCTGACCAGGGAAAGAAAGGGAGAGTGTAGCTTTAGCCCATTGGCTCTTTTTCCTTCCTCAACTTCCACGCCTGCTGACATGACACCTGGAGTTAGCCAAGCAGCCATTCTGCAACCGGGAGGACAGAAGCTGCCCGAACGACAGCAAGATGAGAAAGCTGGGGTCCCTACCGGCATCTCTGACTCACTCTACCGGCCATGGCCTGTCTACCACTGAGTTTATTATTGTTCAATTCAAATAAAATCCTGCCTATTCAAGCTGTTACAGCAGAGTTTTCCAGTATTTATAGCCTTGGGCTGTCCTGCTGTCCTATGTAAGATATTAGTGAGGTTAACGGTATGAAAGTGAAACATTCTAAGTCCAGAGCACAGCACATGCAAAGGCCCAAAGGTAAAAATAAGCAAAGCCAATTCAAGCAACAGAAAGAGTTCAGTGCGGCTGGGGTGGTGTGGATAAAAAGAAGGTGGTGGCCCTGGCTCGGTGGCCCAGCTGGTTGGAGTGTCATCCTGTACACCAAGAGGCTGGGAGTCCCATTCCCGGTCAGGGCACGTGCCTACGTTGCAGATTCAATCTCCAGTCAGGGAGCGTATGGGAAGCAATGAATTGATGTTTTTCTCTCACATCGATGTTTCTGTCTCTCTCTCTCTCCCCCTTCCTCTCTCTAAAAATCAATGAAAACATATCCTTGGGAGAGGGTTAAAAAAAAAGGTAGTGAGTGATGAGGCTGCAAAAGAAAACAGGGATCCCATCCAGTAGGGCTTTTAAATCAAATTAGAGAAGTAGTAAGAAGCCATCGCAAGCTGCTAGAAAAATGAATTAATTTATAGAAAGTGTGCAATATACAGTGGCAGTGGTTGCCCACAGAATGATAAGAGCTGTATCATTTTTTTTGTTAAACCATTTTATTGTGCTGTAATTGACATGTAAAAAGTTGTACATATTTAATGTATACAACACTGAGTTTGAGGATAAGCACACATCCATGAAACCTTCACTACCATCAAGGCCTAAACACATCCATCACCTCCCAGAGTTTCCTCCCTTATTATAATTATTGCCATTTTCATGTGTAGTAAGAATACTTTACATAAGATCTATCCTCTCAGCAGAAATTTTTAAAAATGTTTTTTGATATTTTAGAAAGAGCGGAAGGGAGAGGGACACTCTAGAGATAGAAATATCAATGAGACAGAAACATCATCAATCGGCTGCCTCCTGCACGCTCCCTACTGGGGATTGAGCCCACAACCCAGGCATGTGCCCTGACTGAGAATCAAACCAAGGTCATCTTGGTTCATGGGTTGATGCTCAAACACTGACCCACACTGGCTGGGACTCTTAGCAGATTTTAAGTGTACAACACAATACTGTTAGCTGTAGTCACCATGCTGTATAGATCTCCAGGACTTGTTTATTTTGCACAACTAAACTTTGACCACTTTGACTATCACTTCCCCTTCTGCACAGCAAAGGAAATAATCGACAAAATGAACACACAACCTACGGGATGGGAAAAATATTTGCAAACCATATATCTGAAAAGGGGTTTATATCCAAAGTATATAAGGGACTCATACAACTCAGCGGCAAAAATATAAATAACCCAATTTTTAAAACGAGCAAAGAACTTGAGCAGACATTCCAAAGTAGACATACACATGGCCAACAGGTACATGAAAAGGTGCTCAACATCACTAATCACCAGGGAAATATAAATCAGAACCACAGTGAGATATCAACTCATGCCTGTTAGCATAGCTATTATTAAAAAAAAAAATAAAAGGTAAGTGTTAGTGAGGATCTGGGAAAAGGGGACCTTGCACACTGTCGGTGGAAATGTAAATTGGTGCGGCCACTATGGGAACAATATGGAGGTTCCTCAAAAAAAAAAAAAAAAAAAAACTAAAAATACCACTGCCATGTGATCTACTCTGGGTATTTATCCAAAGGAATTGAAATCAGGGTCTCGACGAGGTATCTTCATTCTCATGTTCACTGCCGCATTACTCACAAGGGTCAACAACCTGAATGTCCAATGATGGATAAATGGATAGAGATAAAGTCTGGACACATATGTACCAAAATGTTCATCTAGGCTGAGGGACTGTGGGTAATTTTAATGCTCTTTCTTTTGTTTCACTCTATCTTCTGGTAGTTTTCTAAAGTGAATGTGGATTACTTGTATGGTAAAAATTAAGCCAGGAAAAGAGGAAGAAGAAAACCCTGGAACGTGACCCCACGGATGAACTTGCGGCCATGATGCGGGTGACATACACCAGGCACAGAAGGACAAATACAGTACGATCTCACTGACAGGGGAGTATTTTTTAGCCTCTAAATCCACACAAACAACTCCTCCAACAAAATGGAGATGCATCACTTTTATTTGCAAGCCTGCCCGAGATCACAGACACACGCGGAGGAAATACAGTGAGGACACAGGGAAGAAAAACACTCCCGCAGGCGGACAGCCCCACAGCTGCGGGGATGGACTCACCCGCAGCCCCAGCCCCAGCCCCACGGCCCCTCTCTCACTGACCACGCTGTGCTGCCCAGTGACGTTCAAGCTCATCTCAGAAAACGGCAGAAACTCCAAGGCAAGGTGGCCTCCCGGAGTGGCCTTTCCTCTCCCTTCCCTGTCCCTGGGCTGTTTCCAGCAGACGGCAGCGAACACCTAAATGAGGGTTTGATCAATGGAGGCCAGGTTGATATTGATAAAGCGGCTGCAGTTTCTGCAAATCACCCGGTGCTCATAGATACTGAAGATTAATCTTTACAAAGACGGGGCACAGGGGGAGGAAAAAAACAAGTCGATTTAGTTTCCGATTATTACTTTCTCCAGAAAGCACTGAGGAGTCAAAAGTTTAACTGATGTACATTAGACAGGGAGACAAATCCAGAAATATCACCCAATTACCCGGTAGCTTCTAGAAGGTATTTTTCATGGCGGCAGGTGGGTTTGCCTTTTCTAAATCAGGAAGGAGACAGGACACCGCTAAAAGGATGTTGACTTGGCCCACTGCACAAGCACCAACCTCACAGGACAAACCTGGGCCTGAATATTTGTCCTTCCTCTACAGTGTCCTTGAAAACACACTTGCGCTACTGTCCCAGTTATTTTTATTTTATATTGTGCGTATCTTTAGGAATTATACTGACTGCTCCTTCTTGGAACAAGGTAAATTTTTTTTTACTACAGAGAAATAACAAATGAAAGTGCCTCTGATTTCCCATCCAGCGGGTGGGTACAGGCCAGGCTGTGACATATAGCACAGTCTCACAACCCTGGCACTGCTGGCATCAGGAGCCAAATAATTCTCTATTGTTGGGGGCTGTCCTGTGCACTATAGGATGTTTAGTGGCATCTGTGCCTCCCCCGACTAGATGCCAGTAGCATCCACCCCTCCTTATTTCCAGTTGTGACAACAAAAAATGTCTCCAGATATTGCCAAATGTCCCCTGGGGGGTGAAACTACTTGCCCATGGTAATGCACAAATACATAACATACATAAGAGCTGGGAAAATGCCATTCAAAAAAATCGTCCATATTGTACTCACATAAGCAACAAACTGAATTCTACCAGAGTTATAACCCCTTGATTTACATCCATGTCACAGTCAGAGAACCTGCGGCTGCCTTTTTCAAAACAAGGATCACAAAGCAATTTCCTGAGGTCAAGGTTGGCCTCGCGGGGGGCAACCCATGCAGTCGCCTTATGCTTAGAGGGCCCCGCTCTGCTGCTGGTGTCTTAAGATTCCTAATAATTTTTTTAACAAGAAGCCCTGCATTTTCATTTTGCTCTGGGCCCTGCAAATTACATAGCCAGTCCTGCCTGAGTTGCTTATTTTAAACTCAGGTTTCTGAAGAGAATGACTATTTCAAAGCGATGTCTGCGCCCCCGTGTTCACTGCAGCATTATTCACAGTGGGCAAGACATGGAAACCACCCAAGTGTCCCTCAACAGATGACTAGAAAAAGGAAGTATGGCCCGGGCCAGTGTGGCTCTGTGGGTTGGAGCACCGTGCCATGCACTGAAAGGTCTCGGGTCAATTCCCAGTCAGGGCACATGCCTAGGCTTCAGGTTCAATCCCCCTGTGGTCCGGGCATGTGCAGGAGGCAACCGATCGATGTTTCTCTCTCACATCTCACATCTGACCTCTCTCTCTCTCACTTTCTCATCAATAAAAGCATGTCCTCGGTGAGGATTAAAAGAAAAAAGAAAATATGGCAGATGCATACAATGGATTATTATTCACCACACACACAAAAAAGGAAATCCTGCCTTTTTCACAACATGGTTGAAACTTGAGGGCATTATGCTAAGTGAAATAAGCCAGACAAAGACCAAACCCACAGAAAAAAAAAAAAAGCCAAACCCACAGAAACAGGGTGAAATGGTGGTTACCAGGGGCTAGGAAGTGGAAGAAATGGAGAGATACTGGTCAAATGGTACAAATTTTAGTGATGAAAGAATAAGTTCTGGGGATCTAAAGTACAGCATGGTGGTTATAATTAACAATACTGTATTGTATACTTGAAAGACAGTAAGAGGGTAGATCTTAAATGTTCTCACCACACACACACAAAAAAGTAACTGTGTGAGGTGATGGATGTGTTGACTACTAACCTTATTGTAGTGATCATTTCACCAGATATATGTGTATCAAATCATCACATTGAACACCTTAAACTTACACAACGCTATTTGTCAATTATATCTCAATAAAGCTGGAAAAAATAAAATTAAGCTCAGGTTCATGAACTCCAGTGTTTCTCAATAGTTCAGCCTGTAAAAGATATTTCTTTGATTCTCTGACTTAAAATGAGAGGAGAGAGAGAGAGTGAGAGAGAGAGCAGGAGAGAGATTTCTCTCTGAAACCTAGGGAAGTCTAATTAAAAGTAATCTCTCATTTTAACTGTGGAATATGTATAGCAGAGACCCAAGATGGGCTGGAAAACAAAACTCTGACATTAGTCTTGTAGGGTCAAGTGATTTCATGGAAATAAATAAAAAAATATTTAAAATATTTAAATTGTCTAACCTTTCCATTTTTACTTCTAAGTGAGCTAAGAAAAAAATCAGATTATTTGAGAGGAATGAAAAAGGACAACTTTTACAAAACCAAAATCACCTTCCTGGACTCTCCACTTGCCTAGAGGGGATGAGACTGACCTGGACTTTAGGTCAGCTTCACCAGTTAGATTTCCCAAGTACAATCCACACTGCAGAATTGGCTGAACCTGATCCAGGCTTCTTCATGTTAATCAGTTTTCATTTGTAAGCCAACTACTTCCCCTCCACACACACCCAGCAGGGGTTTTTGGAGAAATTGACAAAATGCCTCAAATTAATATGAAAATGCCAAGAACCAAAAATAACCAAGGCCAGTATGGAGGAGATGAAGTTGCAGACTTGTACTAGCACATTATCAATATTTATTGTGAAGCCGAGACCATGAAGACAGACTGGAAATGGCAGAAAGGTAGATGATGGGACAGAAGAGGAAGTCCAGAGCATGTGTGACAAAGACCCTGCTGTGACTCAGTGAGAAAAGATGGTCTCCAACAGGTGATGCTGGACCAATAGGATATCGGTATTAAATGTCAATAGTGATACAGGGCAACTTGAACTTTCACACTTCCCTGGTGCAAGTGTAGATCGGTACAACCACCTTGGAAAACTCTTCGGCTACATCTACTCAAATGATCACGTGTAAACCCTGTAACCCAACAAGTTGACTTCTCAGTATGTACGTAACAGAAACCAGTCCAAAAAGGTTTAATATAACAATGTTGTGGCAGCTTTAATCCTAATTGTAATAAACTAAAAACAACCCCAATGTCCATCCCAGGTAGTTTGTTTATACAGTGGAATGAGACACAGTTAAAAAATAAAGCATGGCTACATGAAACAACATAAATGAATCTCAGAAATATGTTATACGAGAGAAGCCACATACAAAAGTACTTCATAAAGTACGATTCTCTTTACATGCAGCTCATGAACAGGCAAATTCATTGAGAAAAATATCAGAATAGCAGTTATCTTTGAGAGATGGTGACTAAAAGGGGCTCCTGGGAGCTTTCTGGGGTGCTTCTAATGTCCTAGATCTGGATGGTAGTTACTCAGCTTTACATATACATAAACAGTCACAAGCTATACACTTACAACTTAAACAAAAAAGGGGGGGAACAGAGTTTGTGTGTGTTCTGTGACACATTTTCACTCTCAGAATGTGGTTTTTATTAAATCAAGACATTGTAAAACTGATTTCCTTGCATCATATTTTTTTGCAGGCCCCCTAAGTCCATCTTAAGGCAAATGTCTCCCTCCTTCCTGATGTCACAATCTGCTCTCAGGGCTCCTTGTGCATAAGCAAGATGCAGGGACGTGCTCTTTCCACGCTGGACTGTAGTTGGCTGAGGGCCTGTGCCTTAGACATCTTTGCATTCCCAATGTCTGGCACATAATAGGTACTCACTAAATAATGAATAAATGAATGAAGATCTGGGTGTCTAGATTCCTGGATCTGTACAACAGGCAACTTTGCCTCAGGAACCCCCCATCAGTCTAGCTGAAACTTTCTCAGGATTGAGATGAACCCCCCCTTCCCTCCCTCCTTTTAGAGGTGTCAGGACTGCATCGCGTCTGAGGCTCTCCCTGCCTAACCCGCACGCTCCCCTTTCTCCTCCACAGGCACTTCTCCTCCAATGAATTTCTTGCACAATTAATCCTGTTTTGCCTTCTGCTTCTCAGAGGACCTGAACTGACATACCTACTATACAGAGACAACTGTTACTTTATGTATATTTCTTTTTTTATTTCATGCATTTAATTTATATGGTTGTCATTTCGTTTTCTTTCCCCACTTTATATTACAATATATGCGCCATCTTATGTTATGCTTCCTGCATATTATTATTTATAATCTATAACATCCCACTGTATAGAAGGATCATAAATGTTATCTATTCCCCTTTAGTTGAACATTTGTGGTCTTCCCATTTTTTTCCTAATTAACTGATGCAGCAATAAATGCCTTGCACGAGGGCTTGGTAAGGTTTACTTAGAGTAGATCAGTGTACTGGGGGCCTCTCCATGAGGGGAGGTATATTTCAGGGGCTGCCTGGGACAGAGGGAAAAGCTCCTCACCAGCACGACTGGGCGACCTGGGTTCTGGTTCTGGTTCTGCCATGTCCTAGTTGCATGGCAAGGCACTTAGTTTCTCTGGGCTAATGTTTCCTCACCCATCAAGTGAAGAAAATACCAGAGGAGGAGGCTTTTTGAATATCAAATTCATGTCATCATTTTCAAAAAATTGGTGACTAGACTGGAGTGGAGGGGAAATTGGGAGATGTTGGTCAAAGGGTACAGAATCACATAATATAGGATGAATAAGTCTAGCAATCTAATGTACAGGATCATGACTACAGTTAATTCTTTACTGAACACTGGAAACTTGCTAAGAGAGTAGATTTCTGGTGCACTCACCACACACGCACACAAATGGTAGCTATGTTAGATGACACCTTAATTAGCTTGACTGTAATAATCAGTCACTATGCATATATCTAATCATCATGTCACACACCTTGAATATAGACAATTTTTAATAAGATATACAAAATAAGTGAAAAAGGGACCCCAGAGAGCTCTCCTCGTCTCTCCACCACGTGAGGACATAATGAGAAGTCAGCAGTCTGCAACCCGAAGTGGGCTCTCACCAGAACCCAGCCCTGCTGGCACCCTGATCTGGAACTTTCAACTCTAGAACCTAGAAGTTAATGTCTGGGGAGTTTTTTTGTGTGTCTTTTTAAAATATGTTTTTATCGATTTTTTTAAAGAGAGAGAAAAGGAGAGGGAAAGAAAAAAAAAAATCAATGTGAGACAGAAACATTGATCTGTTGCCTCCCAGATGCACCCGGACCCAGGGATCAAAACTGCAACCTGGGCATGTGCCCTGACCAGGAATAGAACCTGTGACCTTTTGGTGCATGGGGCAACGCTCAACCAACTGAGCCACACCAGCCAGGGCTCTGTTGATTTAATCTGCCCAGTTTATGGTAATTTCTTCCAGCAGCCTAAGCAGACTAAGGCAGTGTGGATCCAGGTATGGAAATCACTGGGTCTGATTTGCAATCACCTATCACAGGGGGCTCTGCATGACCTACCCCCAGAATGGCCAGGGAACAGACCCTGAGGAGCAAGAAATAAAATGAGGAGGTAGGACAGTAATGCTTTTGGGTGGAAGCTGCTAATGAGAATCCTGTCCCTCAAGAGCATCTCCCATCATGACACTTAGAGATGTAACATCAATGTGCCCTGGAGAACTGCCATCGGTGCCTTCCAGAGGACCTAATCTCCATGCTGGCCTGATACAACCCTCAGGGTGGCCACTGGTCCATGGCCACTTTCAGGAGGCCACTCCTTGTGCTCAGGGGGATTCCTGAGCCCTGCCTGTCACTGCAGTCATGAGCACGCCCAGCACCTGTCCCCACTCTGCTTCTTTGCCTTCTTCTGCGTTCTTTCTTTCAAGGACTTATTTGGGAAGAGCTGAAGCATTTTGCTTTAAAGAAAACAAAAGGCAACAGAACTAGTATGTTTTGGAAATCAGCTTGAAACACAGTCAACAGCCCTGCCAAAAAAAAAGGGGAAAAATGCTAAAAATGTTCATGTCCTTTCAATGGCTCTGACCAAGACTTCAGAGGATGCTCCAGGTGGGGCCCTGTGCTCAGGGCTCTGGATCGGGAGTCAGGGAACAGCCACACGTATCCATCCCGGGAGCAGTGCTAAGATACCATTTCCCCGGGGCCCGCCCCCTACTACCTCATGACACCACTCCCACTTAGCAACAAAAATACAGCCTTCACAGGGGAAGGAAAATAACTAGTTAAAAACAACGCGTCCCTAGCATTTACTCATCCTCTTCATCCGCACCCTCTCCCCCGCCAAAAAAAAAAAAAATCTCATTTATCACGTTGATTTTCTCATCTCTTCCGCACACCACACAATTGGGTAAATAAGTTCTGTGTTCAATCTTTTAACAGGGGTTATTCAATTTACTCAAGCCAATGTGAATATTTCCCCCTGGTTTCCATGACAACCTCTCTGCACATTCAGTCTTCATATAAATGAGTTATTGCTTTTATGTTCTCATACCCTAAGACAATGGGGAAATTAACATAATGTGGTCATACCAAAAAAAAAAAATCAAAACAATCAAAATCCTCATATCCTCCCCAGAAATTCACAGATAGCGTTCTGTGAAAAAGAACCAAAGAGAAATGAGGCCTTCACGTCTGACAACACTGTTAACATTAGAGATTTCATTTCAGATGCATTTAAATGAAGCCAGACCATAATGGGGTTTTAAAAAGTGTATAGTAGAGAACCAAAATGAAGGGAAAAAAGATGTAAAGGCAAGGACCCAAATTCACCTTCAGGCCATACATCCTCCCAATCTGGCTGACATGCTCTGCACTCCAGCCATACTAGCATTCCTGCCCCAGGACCATTGCACATGCTGTTTCCTAGGCCTGGAATATTCTTCTCCTGTGATTCTCGCCAGGCCTGCTTTGCTTAGTTAATTCTTATTCATCCTTCACGTCTAAGCTTAGAATGGTCCAAAAGTCATGCTTCACCACCTGTCAACACTAGGTAGTCTTCATTGTTAGGTGGGTCTTCCCAGAGCAAATGCTAAGAGAAGGGTTGAAGGCAAGTGGTATGTTTGGGAAGCAATCCCAGGAAACACAGGTATGATAGTGGAAAAGTGAGACAAGACAGGGAAAGAAGCCAATCTGGGGTGTGCTGAGCAGGTTAACTGGGCAAGTGGAGCTCAACCTCACTGGGGACTTCTGGGAGATAGCACAGAGCATGCCCCTTCTTGGAAGTGAGAAAGGTAGGACACTACTTCCAGGAGTTGTTGGGGTATCCTCTCCTGATTGTGCATTTCTCTGCACTTCCCAGCCTGCCCCACTAGGGCCTAGCCTGAGAAAGCCCCGGGCATTGTTACCGGTGCTTGCAGCAGAAACGGTGAATACCAGAGGATATGGGCAAGGCACCAATAGCCTCTGCCACATCCTCCAATGCAAACAACATAATTATTACTGGAGACTGGAGATCAATGGAGTAGGAGACAAGAAGTTCAATTCAAAGCCAACAGGCAAGACATGATAGGAATACAAACGAAGACAGAGGCACGGGAACAGAGGGGAAAGTATAAACTCAGGCGATATCGAAGACCTTGACTCTAGGTCTGGGTGACTGACTGGATGCTGGGATACAAGTTTTAGTCAAAGTGCTGGAGACTTTAAGGAAGGGGGTATCTAAGGTCCATCCTGCCATCCTAAACTCCTCCATCATCTCTTTTGCTGGCCAGGGGCACACCTGGTAGGATGGTCCAATCCAGAGCAATTCCAGTTCACAGGGAAAGGAAGATCAGCCTCTGGTTCCAGGTGTTGGAGTGGCTGCCCCCCAATGGACTTCAGAATGAACTATCAGCCTCTGTTTGCTGATCTTAGAATCCTAAGCCTCTAAGCTTCCTGATGGCTCTGACTGAAAAAAATTAATTTGATTAACCATCAACAGGAAAGTGCTTCATTAAACAGTGATATAACCATTCAATCAAATATTATGCAACCACTAAAAACGATGGTTGTTTGCGGTAGGTACTCATAAAGATGTGTGTGTAACGAGACAATAATAGCCCACAGGAACTATGCTTCTTGTTTACTCACCATCTTCCCACACTAGAATGAAAATTCAACAAAGGCAGGGATCTTTGCTTTGTTTCATGCTGGTTCCTCAGTAGCTAGGACAGTTCCAGACACAAAAATACCCGCAGCCAACAGGGTAAAATTCACACTGCCTGGCATCCAATCAAAAATTACTCATTCTACCCTGTGTCAATTTAGAACTGGCTTCCATCACACCCACAAACTCCCTGAGGTTCTGAATTCCCCAGTAGCTCATAGGAGGGCCTGGGTGATCAATTAGAAAGTATAGGATGGAGCAAACTTTGACCAATAAAACAGGAGGCAGGAGGGAGCTGGCAGATAAACAGCTTGCCCTTGTGCACCACGGCCAGGTCCAAGATGCAGCAATTCTGCAGAGCCTCTCCAGGTGTCCCATGCAACAAGTTATGTTTCTGCAAAGCTGTGGCCCATTGAGTCCTATGCGCCACCTTGCATTTGCTTTCTCGCCCTGTCTGCCTCACTTGCCTCCTCCGTCCTTCCTCCTTCCTTGGGCTTACAGCCCAATAAAGCACTAGAGAATACACTTTCTATCAGGCTCCAATGCTAGGCTGAGAAAACCCTCCCAAAATTTGTCACTCATGGAGTGTCTCTGGAAATATAGTGCTCTGGCTAGTTCCAAAACTTAATGGCTTAAAACAACAACTGTGGTTACTATATCTCCCAATGTTGAATGTCAGGAATTCAAGCAGGACCCGGCTAGGAAATTCTGCTCCATGTGGTGTAACTGGAGTCATTCAGTGGTATTTACCTGGCTTTCAGGCTGCTATGAAGGGTCTCAATAGCTTCAGTGACATGCCAGGTGCTCTGGTGGGGACAGCTGGGAGCTGGGCTCACTGGGGCCCCTCTCCCTCTCCATGTCATCTCAGGGTCCCTTTGCGTGTCTCTCCAGCAGGGTCATCAGACTTCTAACCCAGTGGCTCAGGGTTTTAAGACCAAGAGTTCCAAGAGGCTGGAAGCAGAAACCTCCGATTGTTTAAAGGCCAAGAACAGAACCAGCACGGCCTCATTCTGTTGGTCCAAGTGGCCAAAGGCCAGCCCAGGTTCAAGAGGAGGGGAGACAGGCTACCACCTGTCAGTGGTAGAATGTCAGAATGTTCGCAGCCACCTTCTAACCTCCAGAAACAGACACACAAGAAACTGGGAATGGGGGCAAAGTGAAGACTGAAGCATGAGGGTAGGAGGGACCCTTTCATCCTGCTGGCCTGACTTTCCATGGGCATGTATGACTTTTTTCAAGTAAAAAATGTGAAGAGGAGGGGAGGAGGGACAATTTCAATACTCTGAATCCTTATATTCTATGGCAGGGAGTCAATAGGAAATGTCATATGTTGATACATCAAGAAATAGCTTCATAAGCATCTTATCTGGAGTTATAGAAATAAACACCAGGAGACCTAAAAATAGAAACAATATTTCAAGCAGTTGCCTCTGGGAAGTAGGGACTGGGGGAGAGGAGAGAGGGGACAAGGGGCCAGGAACTGCTGCTTTCATTAGCAGTCCTTCTGCCCTTTTACTTTTTATTATGTGTACAAGTTACTTTGATTAAAAAATTATAAACAGGGGAAAAATAAGAAAAAGTGGTGGTGGTTATTTTTAAAGCTATGTAATTAAACCTGGGGGGAAATCTCATTTTGCTAAGTGAAAAAAAGTAGCAGGATACATAAGTATATTCACAGCATGTTATGTTTAATTAAAAAAAGAAAGAAAACATATATATGGAGGAGGGGAAGACTAAAGAAATGTACCTGCCAAATCACAAGTGGGTTCCAGCAATGTGATTCTCTTACTTTCATAATGAAAAGAAATAAACTTCATTCCTTTAAATAAATAAACTGAGCAGTGATTAAATATCAGAAGCATCTCCGAAGAACTCTCTGCTACTACACTAGAACCTTGTTTTAACTCCCAAAGCTTCTCTGGTCTGGTAAAGGGATAGTTCTATGGGTGAGGCCTTTGTCCACAGACTCTAGCTAACCCGGCCAGTGGACTTGGTTATAAAACCTCCCAAGAAAGAATTTAGTCCATGTAGTTTAATTCAACTGAATGACTTTTGTAAGCCACGCATATATTCAGTTCTGAATCTGAAAGGCTCAGTCATTAAATAAATATTTATTGAATACTACCATGTTCCAGACAAAATGCTAGGGGCTGGGTGACAATGATAAATGAGATAGGTAAAATCTCTACCCCACTGGAGCCATAAATTAATCAGACAAGTTACCAGGCAATTGCAATATATCCTAATACTCTGATTAGGAAAGGTACAAGTGGGAGGAGATAACCTAGAGGACTTCCTGAAAGAGGCCAAATCTAAGCTCAGACTCAAGGATGAACCTGAGAGCATCAGGCTCAAAAGGGAGAAGTGTTTCTAGCACAGAGAATACAATATGCCAAAGCTCAGAGACAAGCAAGAAAATGGTGAATTCAAGAAACTGAGAGTGTTTCTTAAATACGATGACCTATGGTCAGAGGGTAAGTACCAAAGGACTGCTTGTCTGAGGGCTGTGGGGCGGGATTGCCTCAATTGGAATTCTAGCCCTGCCACTTACAAGCCATGTGACCTCCGCCTCAGCCAAGGTACTTCACCTCACTGTGCTTCAGTCTCCATATCTGCTGTCTTACTCTGTTTGGGTGGCTATAATAGAATATCATTGGCTAAGTGGCTTATAAACAATAAAAACTTATTTCTCATAGTTCGAAGGCTAGAAAGCCCACAATCAAGGCACCAGCAGGTTCAGTGTCTGATGAGAGCCTGCTTTCTGGTTCACAAACAGCACCTTCTCACTGTGTCCTCACATGGCAGAGGGACAAGGGAGCTCTCTGGGCCTCACCTCCTAATACCACCTTAGTGGGTAGGATCCAACATGAATTTGGTGATGGGGCTCAAACACTGAGTGCAGAGCACGGGGCTCTTTCTCCCTCCCCATCTTCTTTCCCTCACTTTCCTCCTCCAGAGAGCCCTCCCACAATAAACCACACCCAGCCGAATCCTGCACCAGGCCTGGAAGGAGCCCAACCTCGCTCACACAGCTTGCAGGGATTCACACCCACGTTCCCGCTCCAGCTGCCACGTGTTAGGCCATCAGAGAACACCATGCTCACTTCTAGGTCTGCTTCATGGCCAGGAAGAGCTGCGATGCCAACCCCATGCCAGGCACAGAGCCCCCTTCTGAGAAAACAAAAGTGAACGGCGCAGCCTGCTCTGTCCTGAAGTATACCAACAAGGGCAGCACGTGGGCTTTGAAATCAGGCCCAGGCCTAGCCCTGCAAGCTCTGGAGCCTCCGTTCTTCATCTGTATCAGAGAGATCATGAGGTTTACCTCACAAGTTAGATTATACAGTTGGCTGTCATCTAACTTATACCAGGTACTTGGCATGTGTCCACTCCCTTCTCTCTTGTTCCAGGCCACTTACTCCATGAATGGCAAATCTGAGAGCTTTCTCTTTAACCAAAATCAAAGGAAGTCTGCACAAGAGAAACAACTGCCCCATACCCCCTCGTACCAACACCTTAGTAGTTCATCTAAGTTATTCAATGCAAGAGACTAGCCCAGCTAAAATTATTCAAAATCGACCCTGAGATCAGGAACAAATTGGCTACAGTGGTCAGCAATTGGCAAATGCAATCTAAATGCCTCGGATAGCATTAGAGCCTTCCACACTGACAGAAAGAGTCAATGTGCATCTTGGAAAATTCTGAAGAGAAAAAAAAAAAATTAAAGGTCACCACATTTGTAGGCAGAATGGATTTTCGTGAGACCGTTACAAACAGACCGCCTAAACTGCAAAGATTTTAAGCCTGACAGCTCCCAGAGGGCTGCAGGTGAAAAGAACAGCCCCCACCACCACCACCACTCACAAACATCCAAGCTGCTGTCTGTGGGCACCTGAAGGTTCTCCCATCACCCATTCTCCTGCTGAAACTGCACAACCAGCCCATCATGCCCTGAAGGACGGCGAGTCCCAGACTGAGGCCGGCCCTGTGTTCCAAGGGGATGACCACACAAGGGAACCAAGAAGGCACAAATCAGTAAGATGGGCCAGAACATTTCTGCAGGGAGGGAGTCTTCAGCCAACGCAGGAAGACCAAACCCCAAGGCCAAGTCTAGAAGGAAAGAGGGGTGATAATGGGAAAGAGACTGGGTCAGAGAAATGTAGGCTGGGGACCAGCAGGGGACAGGCTAGGATCACAGCCCTGAGCAGCATTACTTGTGCCATCGGTTTTTGTTATAGGAATAGCAATATTAACAGCAACAGCTAAAGTTTATTGGGTGCCTTCCGGAGCCAGGCACTGTGGGAAAGTTTTACATGTATCTTCTCATTTAGTCCTCACAGTGCTCTATGCGGTAGGCGCTTATTCCATTCCTAGTTCACAGAAAAGAAAACTGAGGCTCCAAGAGGCTTCTCCAAGGTGACCCAGGAAATCTTGAAAACCCAGGACATCTGGCTGCAGAGCTCAAGACCCTGTCGATGTCACTTTATTACATGGAGGAGCTCAAGTGTATGTTAGCTTCACTCAAATAAATAGCAAAAGTTAATTCTGAACAGAAGCTAGGCATTTGCCTCCCATTTTTCAAATAAGCAAATTAATGCCCAGTAAAAGTGAGGAGCATAATAGAGCTCTTTGTGGAAGCTGAAAATTAAAATTTACACACATCCACATGTAACGAAAATATGATATATTAGTATATATTATTATTCAGCAAATATTACTCCTCCCATTCTTTCCATCTTGGAAGGAATAAAGTTCCATGCCCCATTAATGTTGAATTAGCTTCAGCCAATGGAACATGGGCAAAAGTACAGTGTTCCAGTTTCCAACTTAGGCCTTTAACAGCATCAAATATTTCCATACACCCCTCTGGAAGCCGCTAGCGTTCACCAGGAAACCACTGCTTCTGTCTGAGCCTCGGAAGGAAATGTAGGGATCAGACCTGAATGCAACCTACAACCTAACGCCGTCTCCCCAGTCAAACCACAGACCTATGCACAAGAAATAAATGCTTATTTTTATAACCCACTGAGTTTTTGTGGTTGCTTGTTACACAGCTATGGTGACTGATACATTTACAAATAGATATATGTACATATTGTGCATGTACATATCTGTGGATGCGACATGAAAATACAGATGTATAAATACCGAAAGTATATTTCCATATATAGCAGATAGTATAAGATGATGATGTAGGATTTGGAAAAAGAATTAGGTTTCCATTCTTGCTCTGACATTTATTGGCTGTGTGTTTGGGGAAAACTTACTTGACTTCTCTGGGTACATTTTCTGTTTTTTAACATGGGATAAAAATGGTGCCTGTCTCCTAGAATTACTGTGAGATTTAAGTGAAATAATATACATAATGGGCTTAGCGTAGAGCCCAACACATATTCATTTATTCATTCAATAAATACTTACTGGGAAACTACATTTGCCAGGCCATTTTCTAGCTTTTTGGAATATAGTTACTAGCTGTTGGGAGGGGCAGGGGACAGCAGGGTAAGAAAAATCAGTAGTCACGGAGGAGGAGGGAATCACTCCATGTCAAATGCTCAGCACCTAGTAAGTGCTCGATAAACAGTAGCCATTGTTTATTTTCAGAATAATTCTCATACAAGAAAAATGTATTCAACTGTAGACAGAAAGAAAATCAGCCTCTCCACTCCCCAGCAGACCCCTATCCCTGGAAGCCTCAACAAACCAGAGCGACAGATCCAGGACCTTTGCTGTATAGACACAGCCCCAGGCATTTTTGAAGCTGACACACAAATCCTACAATTTGAGCCAGACTCATGTCGTAAGGCTGAGAAGAGGCAGGCCAGCTGCTGTTGGGAGGCTGGAGCTCTGCTTCTCCATAAAAGAATGAGGTTCCTGACGCCCGAGCCATACTTCAGAGGAGCTTCAGGGGGAGGTCAGCTGATGGGGACCTTCATGCAGATGCCGGGGAACCAATGATGCTTCAGGGATCTTAGAGGGTGGGAGAAACACATAAGCCTGTGCAGCACACTTGGTGTGCTGCCCTTGAGGCCACCTCCTGTTTTTTGCCTCTAATTGGCAGGTTTTTCCATCTCAGAAACAGCCACAGGAGACATTACACAGCAGTACAAGTGTGGTCTTCGGCAAGATAATCTGGGTTTGCATCCTGGCTCTATCACTCACCTGCTGCCTCCTTGGGCTAGCCACTTAACCCAAAGGGCTACCCCCCTCCTGTTGTTGTAAGGATTAAATGAGATAACCTTATAACACCTTATGTGCAAACAACTCGCAAGTAAAGTGCTCAGCACAGCACATACCTGGTACAAAGTAACTACTCATAGTCATGGCTCTTATTAACAACTCATTCTGCAAATGAGGATGCTGAGGCCCAGACAGGTTAAGCAATTTGCTCAAGGTCAGATGGGTACTCTGACCTTGCCATCGAACTATGGGATTTTTCCTCTACCACAGTATCCCCAATGGAACTATTTCCCAAACAAACTTGAAAAATCCTCTAGGGGTGAATGCTGATCTACCTGGAGGCTTGCTGACTTAACTCAAGGGCCTAACAGATAAGTATTCTAGAAATAGGGACAAAGGTGGCCTTGAGCACTATGAATGATAAAGTCATTGCAGGTGAACTTGGGGCTGGGGTTTGGTCCCTATATCATAGCAATTAGCACATCGTATGTATGAACTCAACAGACTGAATACATTGATCAGGTCACAAGCCCAGATGTTTAGAGTCTGGATAGTACTAGGGTGGCCATATGGCCCAGCTTGAGCACTGAAAGTCCCACATCCTGGGTCACCACTCAGTTCAGGGCAAAATGGGACAACTGGTCACCCTGGTTGTAGCATACCTGAGTAAATGAGTAAAAAGCTGTGCTATCTCTGCTTGTTTGGGTTTTCCATTTCTGAGAAGTAATCATGTGTAGTGGTCAGGAACAAGGGCTCTGGTGCCAGCTTCATTTGGTTTATATCCTAGTCATGGACTTTGGGAAGGATTACCCAACCTCTCCACACCTGTTTCCTCACCTGCAAAAATTGGCCTAATAGAGCACCAACCTCTAGGGCAGAGTGTCTCACCCCCAACACGACTGACATTTGAACCCACTCATTCTTTGCTTTGGGGGCTGTCCTGTAGTTTACAATGTTAAGCAGCATCCTGGACCTCTAATCACTAGATGCCAGTAGTACCCACACACACACACACACACACACACAAACACAAGTCATGACAATCAAAATGTCTCCTGAGGCCCTGGCCAGTGTGGCTAAGTGGTAGAGCATTGGCCTGCTCACCCAAGGGCCACGGGTTCAATTCCTGGTCAAGGGCACATACCTGGGTTGCAGGTTTGTTCCTCGGCCAGCATCAAGATGAGTGCTGGAGGCAACCAATCGATGTGTCTCTCTCACATTGATGTTTCTTTCTCTCTCTCTCCCTCCCCCTCCCTTCCACTCTCTCTAAAAATCAAAGGAAAAAATATCCTCTGGTGAGGATTAACCAAAACAAAACAAAAAGTCTCCTGAGGGCAAAGTTGTCCCTGAAAGAACCATTGGTCCAGGCAGTGTTGTGAGGATAAATGAGGTGATATGCACATTTAGACTCCTAGGATAGTCTGTTTCTATAGTAACGAACAGATCAGGCAGAAAGGTGGCAAGCCAAGAGACAAGCAAGCAGGACCTCAGTGGGCAGAGGCCACGCAGCCAAGCCACTGCAGGGTGGGACAAACTCTGCCAACAGAACTGACCCGGCCAGCATCCCTCTCACATAAGCCTGGGCTTCCATTTCACCCCAGATACAAAAAGTTGAGTGACTTACTCCCCACTGGCTGGCACAGAACCATCAGAGAGAGCAAAGGCTCTCTCACTGGATACAGTCCTTTCCGTTGAGGTGTACATATTCTTGTGAAGTGCATTTGCTCATCAAATACAGAATGCTTCCTGTGTACCAGGTATACAGTGGTGAAAATAGGCCAAAGTGCCTGCCCTCGTGGGGCTTTAACATACTGTGTTTGTTTGTGTATGATGCATTTTTAACCAATAACTCTGCCCTGCTATAGAACTGATTCTGTTCCTTACACTTTCCCCTGCAGCACTGTTTCTAAGATCTATCCATACTGCTGTGATGTATCAGATCTATTCTTCTGACTGCTGCACACATTTATCCATACAACATGTTTTACTTATCCCCAACCCCACTGGGCACCTGGATTGCTTCCAATTCCCCACCACCATAAACCCACCTCCTTGAACATCCTTGGGTGAAACTTTCCCTAGGGTATAAATTCAGGTGCAGAATTGTTATGTCTTGGGTCAGTGTCACTCAGACTTTAATGTGCACATGACCCACCCAGGGATCTTATTAAGAGACAGGTTCTGACTCAGGAGATCCCAGAATGAGACAGAATTTACATTTCTAATAAGCTTCCAGGCACTGCTGATGCTGCTGGTCAGGGACCACAGAGGATATGCACACTTCATTTGCTTTAGTGCCAGATCTCTCTCCAGAATGGTTATACCAGTTGACACTCCTAGGACTTGCTTTTTAAAGGGGCCACAACCCACTGGACTTGCCGACATGGTGTAGACTTGAGGGGTGCTGTCAACAGCTGCCAACAACCAAAAGCATTATGTCCCACCATCAGTGAATACACATGACCATTTTGCCTCCAGCTACCCTTGATGTGTACGTACATCACAAAATCAGAGCCCCTAAACGATGGAGTAGAGTGACCTAGGAGGGCAGCCAGTTCCACCCCCTGGCTTCACAAAGGGAGAAACTAAGGTTCAGAGATGTGCAAAAAATTGCAGACATTTTTGGCAGAGCCGGGTTTAAAAATTCCCATCTCTTGGCATCATGTTTGTCTACAGAGCCCAGAAATCTGTCCATAATTTACAGGAGTTAGTTTACTTTCCTGATTTTGCTCCATCTCTCCCACCCAGCACCTCCCTCCCCGTCTCATATCCCCCCACCCCAACCTGCTTTTTAATTCCTGCTAGAACCATGCATTTTGGGATCAAGTGTTGACTTCAAGTGATAGATGAAACGAATAACATTTCAAGTCTTGCAGGCAGGATAGAGAATTCTGGTCACAGCCCAGTCTGCAACATCTCCCATCTCCTTCCTTACTCCTTCTGGGCCATAATTGTCCCCCAAGCACCCACCCCCTCCCCTCCGCCCCAACATTAATTTCCCCTGATTCATTTTTCATGCCTTTGAGTTCTGCCTTTTTAAAGCACGGTCTGTTTCTGTAGCCGTTTCTTGCCCCTCCCTTGCCCTCATGAATATTTCATACGCAGTGGTGATAGGATCGCTCAACCTTAGAGGCACACCAACTTTATCTTATTTATCTTACCGAGCTGCTTCCCATCCTGGGATTAAGTCCAAAACATCCTTTGAGAGTTTGTTTGGGTTGTCTTTCCCCAGGCTGTTGCTGCTGTGTTTGTAAATGATAAAGAAAAGCAGCCTCCCCCTCACCCCAGCCCCAGCCCTGGTTGTGGGCCCCTGGCCCCAGGCACTATCCAGTGCCAATCCTTCTGCCAATCCTCCTCAAAGCGAGGTGCAAGGTGTGCTCCTCTCAAAGCCAACAGGCAGGCCTCCTAATGGGACCCTAGGTGGCATAAATCTCCCCTAACGTCCAGCCCAGTGGTCCCTTGGAAGCACAAAACTAACTCACCATGTGACCTTGGGTAGGTCATCTGACTGCTTTGAGGCCGAGTTTCCCTGTCCACAGAGAAGGGGAGCAGATGTGTGACCCTAAAGTCTTTCCAGCTCCAAAGCTCCAAGTGATGTAGTGTAACAGGGCTCTACCACTAACTAGTAGTGCAACCCTTAACTAACTACACTTAACTAGCTGTGGACCCTCAACTGTGTCCACTACTAATGATAGCATGATTCTTAACTGTCCACCACTAACCCACAGTATGACTCTTAATTCTGTCTACCACTAACTAGTAGTATGGTTTAACTGAGTCTACCACTAGCTAGTTGTGTAACCTATGGCTACCACCAACTAACTGTGTGACCAGTATACAAGTTACAGAAAGCTTCTGGAGCTTCAGTTTCCTCCCCTCTCAAATACATGTGGTTATAACAGCCACCTCTGGGGGCTGTAGTGAAGTGACTGGTTTGCCTGGGACTGAGGAGGTTCCACAGATATGGAACTTTCTGTGCTAAGCCCAGGAGCGTCCTGGGCAAGCCAAGACTCGGTCTCCCCAGGTTGCGGCGAGAATTAGAAGTGAGCTGGGTGACACACAGAGAACCTAGTGCATTGATATAAACTAGCATTAATTATTGTGAATCGTTATGTACATGGCTGTAGAGGAATTATTTTCACTTCTAATTTCTACAAGAATTGTTAAGTTTCTTTTTATTGAAGCAATACTAGCCCATGATAAAAACAACTTGAAACTGAAAGCAAAGCTCTCATTCTGTCTCTCCTAGATCCAACCCCTTTCCCCGGGGCCAGCTCCTATAGCCCTTTTTAGCCTCTGGCCTTTCAAGGCCGACCCTGCCACACTCACCTCTAACTGCTCCTCTGCCCCAGTACTTCTGGCCTTAAGAATCAGCTCCTCGTGGAGAGTGGTGTCTCACGTGTAGCAATTCCATGGCAGGGGCACTGGGGGTTGGAATAAGGAGAGGGAGCAGGCCCTGGAGATGACTCTGAGGGCCAGGCATGAACTCTTCAGATACACCGGGAGGCGGGAGGCATGGTGGCAAGAAGAGCAGCAGCCAGTTACCATGGTATGGAAGTATTTCAACACTGAATGTCGGTGAGCATCAGCTCCACTTGCAAGGGACTCACCAACTTCAGGGTGAGGACATCTTCCAAGCAGAGAGACTGGGTACAAGCCGAACATCTGGACCTCCGGGCAGAGCTGCAGCCACGGCATCCTAGACACCTGCTTGGCATCTGGGTCTCCCTGGCAACGCTGTCTCCAGGAGATCCCGGTCAGCTGGTCCAGGTCAATGCGGGTCCAGTAGGAGTGGGAGAACATCCGCTCCACAAGGTAGATGTAATCAGCTTCGCCTCCTGCAGCCCAGGTGGCAGAGGTGTCCGAGCCGCGCTCCAGACAGGAGGAAGGCCCTCCACCAGCTGCTGACTGCCCTGCCTGGTGCAGACGGTCAGTTTCCATTATCACCACCTGACAAGTGAGCAGGATGGTTCACACTGCTGACAGCTGGCGTGCCTTGTCAAACTCTGGTGAAGCTGTCACCCCAGAATCCAGACCCAGGATTGTGAAGAGCAGAGCAGTCCTAGAGAGAAGCAGGCCCCCAAAGGAGTCTTGAAGGAGGCAAAGAGAAGAGAGGACATTCCATATCCCTATAGAGCTATCCCAACCAAATCTAAACCACATCCCAGAGGGCCTGTAGTGTTGCAGAAAGATCTATAGAAAGAGAGTCCAGAGACACTGAATACTAGCTTTGATTCTGCTTCTTATTTTGGAGGCTCTATCAGTTAAGGTTCTTTGGTTGCAAGCAACAGAAGTCAAATCAAAGCCTTAAAAGGGGGAACTCATAAAATCAAAGAAAGAACAGAGTACCCAGATACCCAGACCTAAGGAGGGGCCAGGGATCTCCCTGCTAGAAACAGCTGGGCCATCTCACTACAGTGGTAATTCTCAACCCAGGCTGCAGGTAAGAATCCACTGAGGAGCCTCTTAAGAAGCACTGATGCCAGGATCCCACCCTCAGAAATTGGGATTTAAATGGTTTGGGTGGGACTGTCTCACTTCCAACATGCCCCATTGATTCTAATGTGAGGCTAAAAATGAGAACCAGGGTTCTAGAGATGCTACTCCAAGTGTGGTCCACAAACCAACAATACCAGCGTCACTATCACCAGGGAGCATTAGAAAGGCAGGCTCTCAGAACCCCCAGACCTTCTCATCAATCAGAATCAGGTAAGCCTTGAGCAGATGGAAGGCTGAGAAGCACGGGGCTGGAGTGTCATGGAATGACTGGGACCTAACCACTGTTACATCCCTGAGAGTCTCTCCTTAAGATGCAAATTCCCAGAAGACAGGCATTTGATTGGCCATGCTTTTGACATTTGCTTGGCCACATCATGACAGACGGGAGGAGGGGAGGGAATGATGCTCAGAGCCCCACCAGACCCACAGGCAGAAGGGCTGTCCCTAGAAGGAGCAGGATGCAGGGCAGATAATCACTACACAGCAACCCTGGGCAAGTTCAGAGACAGTGGTGGCAGCTACCTCTTATTAAGTGCTTACTGTATGCCAGGCACTGTGCCTCAGACTCAAATTAGTTCATATAATCCTCCCTTTAATCCATAGGTAGATGTTACTGTTATTACTACTACTATTTTGTAAAGGAGCAAAAGGAGGTCTAGGGCAGTAGATCTCAAACATCAGCATGCACCAGAATTACCCAGTGTGTTTCTGAAATCAGGTCTCTGGGCCCCACCCTCAGCATTTTGGACTCAGTGAATCTAGGATAAAGCCTGAGAATGTGTGTCTCTAACAAGCTCCAGATGCTGCTGCTGCTGGTCCAGTCACAAAATTTGGGAGCCAGACACTAGCCCTGCAACCCAGGGAAAGGCAGTAAAAACCAAGTTGGTGACTTTTCAAGAAGCACTAATGTTCCCAAAAAAGGCAATGCAAAATATTCAGCGAGTCCCTGTCTTATCAGTGAGAAACCACCCACCTCCGTTCAGAGGCACTTTTCCCAGCAAACACATGCAGCTGGCATTTTGCAGAGAGAGCACACTGGAGGAAAGCAGACCAACTTAGAAATACAGGTAACGGGGATTCTTTGGCATTCACAGAATCAGGAGAGTGGTTTCCCTCAGCTACACACCTGGCTGGGAGGGTGACAATTTCCTTAGGAGGGGAAGACTGAAAAAAGGTTAACACCAGAGCTCTGACTTTCATTTGCAACATGCAGCTCAAGTTAGATCTTTAACGAGCTGTGCACAGTGCGACTAACCACCGGGTAGAGTTACCCTCAACTGTGCATCTCTGTCTTGCTAAAAATGTAAAGAATGACACTTGCAAAAGTCATACTGCCAGGAGTCAAATCTGGGATCCATTATTAGGTAAGCTGCTTAACCTTGTTGGGTCTTCTAACCTCATCTGTAAATGGGGGAATTATTATGATCCCTAACCTATAGGTTAGTGGAAGGACTAAATGAGATAACACATGTAAAATTCATAGCAAAATAGTTGGACTATTATAAGCTCCCAATAAGCCTGTGTTGTTTATTATTATTATTATTATTATTATCATTATCGGTGGAAGTGCTGAGGTGTTAAAATGCTACTGTTGGCAATACCTTAACTAGTTGGATCCTTATCAATAATCGCAATCATTATTCTGACATCTGGCCCTCCCATGTTGCTAGTGGAAATATAAACAGCTGCAGCTTTTCTAGAAAGCCATTTGGCAACATACATCAAGAGCCTTACAAATAAATATTCACTTTGACCCAGAAAGTTCTAGGGAAGCGATCCAGTATGAGGACAAAGATGAATGCTCAAGAGGCTATCACATTATTGCAAATAGTGAAAAATAACATGTCTACTAGGAGAAAACCACTTTTTCAGTTATGCCACGTTCATACAATGGAATCTTCTGCAATGATTAAAAATAATGCTCACAACTTTTAACTGAGAATGATCTGTTAGAAAGTTGTATTTTTGAGAAAAAAAGATTGTAAAACTTCATATAGACAATGAACTCAATTATGTAAACATATGAAAGGCAGGAGGAATAGTCCAAAAATGACCCGCCAGGGCCCTGGGATGCAGCTTTTTATGGTTTTGTGTATTCTTCCAGGTTTTCCTCAATAGTCATCTTTATAATCAGAGAGGTAGGGTAGAACCAGGTACAGGAGAGGTCAGCCAACTAGATAACTAGCCCAGAGAGGTTATTTCTGTCTGGGTGTGCAGTAAGTTACAGGAACCTCTTCTAAACGCACGTGATAATTAAAACAGGGGTAGCCCGGCCGGCACTGCTCAGTGGTGAAACCATCGTCACTCAAGGGCGAGAGTCAGGGGCCACATTTCACCCCAACATCCATGGTTGCAGGACCACGAAGGTGCACCTCCCGTGCAAGGTTCATTTCTATCCCTTCTGCCCTTTCCCACTCCTGGTGCTGCAGGGAGTCCCTGAACCTTCTTCTAAGAGGTGATCAAAACCCACCAGGGCACATACACCAGCCTAAGAGGAGTTGCCCAAAGGCCACTTCAAGACATTGTCTCCGGCATGGCCCATGCTGCAGAGAGAGAGGCAGATGGCCTGGATCTGTGGAAGGAATCCCACCTCAATTAAATTCCAGGAGCCCTGACGGGAGGGGGGCAGAGGAGAAGGGGAGTCGGGAGCCTTGCAAGCTGCCCCTGCCTCTCCCTTTTCATCTCAGAAGAGCCAATTTCAAACTTGCCTCGGGTCATAAAAGAAATTAATTTGATTCTCTCAACCTTGCTCAGAGTGGACACATGTCCTCCACTGAAGCATCTGCTGCTGGTGCGTCCAGAGCGAGGAAACCATCCTTGAAATGATTCTGGTGTCACAACTGGGCCCAAATCATCTGCCTGAAGCCTGGGAAGCAGTTGCCCCCAAATTCTCAAGGCAGTAATTTTTGCTGGCAAGTTCCAAAAATAGTTCTCATAGCTAAGGTGAGTCCCAAGTTAAAATAGGTTTACCCAAAGAGGCATGTCTGGGCAGGACTGGTGAACAGAATTCAGCATTGCTGTCTGCCCACCTCCTCTTCATATTATAAAGCAATAATCACGATCACATGAAGTCCTGTATGTGCCAGGCATGGTCTCTGGACCTCATTTGTAGGGGACATACCTAATCCTCCCCTTGAGTGTGGGCGGAACCTGTGATTTGCTTCTAACCAAGAGAATACGGCAAGGGTGCTGAGTGTCACTCCCTTGATCAGTCCAGTATGTAAGAATCCACGTCAGCAGGCTGGAGAGAGCGCCCCCTGCTGGCTATGGGGAAGTAAGCCTCCATGTTGTGAGAGGACCACATAGCAAGGAATGCAGGCAGCCTCCAGTAGCTGACAGCTCCCCAGCGGCAAGTCAGCAAGAAAACAAGGACTAGGTCATGCAACTGCAAGGAAATAAATTCTGCCAATTGCTAAGTGATCTTGGAATCAGATCCTTCCCCAGCCTGGCCTCTGATGAGACCACAGCACCAGCTGACACCCGGATTGCAGCCTGATGAGACCCTGAGCAGAGGACCCAGCGAATCTCTGCTCAGGCTCCTGATCTACAGAAAGGCTCCCCATCCTGCTCTGTCACCCTCCTTGTATGGCAAGGTGCCCTCTCACTATCACAATATGGTGGCTGGGCTATAAACTACACATCTCCCACAACACTCAATCAGAAAGGAAGGGGTGGGGCCCTTTCTCTCGGGGGTCCCTTTAAAGCTGCCAGAAGGCTCCCCCCAACTTATTCATCAGCCAGGAGAGGATCACATGCCCATCCCTAGACTAACCTCTGGCACAAAGGAATGGTCTTCATGGGCTGAGGACACGCCCCCCCCCCCCCCCCCCCCAGGTACATGGTCACCACTGTCACCAGGTGCTGGAACAAACACAGGACTGTGTCAGGAAGGACAAAGACAGGATTACGTTTTGATTACTTCAGTTAATGTTTCACCTTGACACCCAACACATGACTGGCTTTGAAGCTTTAAAGCATCTCTGTGGCTGCAGGGACAAGACTGTAATGGACAGGACCAGAGTGAACAGGCCACCAGCTAGGAAGCTGTCCCACTAGTTTAGCCAGAGGTACACAAGGATAGAGCAGAGGGCAACCCAGCGACTGTCTAAACCAGTTCACTGAAAAGTAAAACAATGCTTAAAATCACAAATGTGCAGTTTATAGAATTATTATAAAGCAAAATCTTTGCAACTACCTCTAATTGGTGAAGAATTAAAAGTTTTCCAACCCCACACCCTCTGAAGCACCACCATTGTGCTTCATCCCCCCACCCCCAGCCGCTAACACACTCCCACCTTTTACAGTCATCCCTTCCTTATATTTCTTTCTAGTTTTACCACCAACATATGCAGCCTTAGACTCCATAGTGTAACATGGCCCAATTGTTAACTTGATGTGCCTTTTTTGGAGTGAACTTTATTTTGAAATTATTTTAGATTTGCAGAAGATGTGCAAAGATAGTACAGAGACCTCCCACTTACCCCCTGGACTATTTTCAGTTCTTCCTAATGTTATCATCTTGCATTACAATAGTACATTTGTCAAAACCAAGAAGCCAACATTACTGTTAACTAAACCTTAGACTGCATTTTGATTTTTCCAGTTTTTTCATTGTTTTTTTCTGTTCCTGCATTCCATTCAGGGTACCATATTCCATTTATTTTTTTCTTTCATTTTTCCAGCTTTATCAAGGTATAATTGAAAATAAAATTGTATATATTTAGGGTGTACAATGTGATAATTTAATACAGGTATACATTGCAAAATGATTACCACAATTAAGTTAACATCCATCACCTCAAATAGTTACCATCTATGTGTGTGTAATGAGAACACTTAAAAATGTATTATCTTAGCAAATGTCAAGGATATACTACAATATTAACTACAGTTACCATGCTGTACATTAGATCCCCGGAACTTATTCATCTTGTAACTGAAAGACTGCACCCTTTGACATCTCCCTGTTTCCCCAACCCCCAGCCCCTGACAACCACTGTTCCATGCTCCATTTCTATGAGTTTGACTTACTTATATTTCACATATAAGTGGTATCATACAGTGTGTTTTTCTGTGTTTGGTTTATTTCATTTTGCATAATGTCCTCCAAGCTCATCCACGTCATTGCAAGTGGCAGGATTTCCTTCTTTTTATGACTGAATAATATTCCATTGTGTATATATATCACATTTTCTTTATTCATCCATCAGCGAACACTTATTTCCATATGCTGGCCATGGTGAATTGACATTGCTTTTGGCAATGATTTTTTTGGATATGACACAAAAAACAACAAAATCCAATGGCACATAGTCATCACATCTCTTTAGGCTCCTCGGTCTCTGACAGTTTCTCAGTCTTTCCTTATTTCCGTCACCCTGGCATTTTAGGGGGTACTCGTCAGGAATTTTGTGGAGTGTCCCTCAATCTGCACTTATCTGGTATTTTTCTCATGATCAGGCTGGTGTTATGGGTTTAGAATGAATCCCACAGAGGTGAAGTGCCCTCCTCTTCATGGTTGATCTTCTTAAGTTCCCTTTAATCAACAGGTTCTTTCCTCTCCCCTTCTTTACTTACAACTGACTGTGGAAGCACCTGGGACATCTGGCGAGGAGTTACCCAGTCTGGATTCTTCTGACTTCTCACTTATGGTATAGTTCAAAACCTTCCTCTGTCCTGTGATATCACTGCAAGTGGCATCTGGATCCAGATGCTTATATCTTATAATCTCACTGTAAGATATTACTCACTCAAGAAGGATACAGTGTGTCTTAGTTTCCTGGGACTGACATAGCAAAGCAACACCAACTGGGTGGCTTGAAACAACAGAAATTTATTCTCTCGAGGTTCTCAAGGGCAGAGGTGCAAAATCATGGTGTGGGCAGAGCTGTGCTTCTTCAGAGCGTCTCGGAAAGGATGTTTCCTTGTCTCTCCCAGCTTCTGGCAGCACCAGGAATTCCTTGGCTTGTGGTGGCATCACTCCAAGCTCTGTCTCATCTGCACATTCCAGTCTTCACTCTGTGTCTTTGTCCAAATTACCCTGCTCTTACAAGGTCACCAGTCATTGAATTAAGGCCCCATCCTACTCCAATACAACCTCATCTTACCTGATTATATCTGCAGTGACCTCGTTTGCAAGTAGGTCATATTCTTAGTACTGGGGGATTAGGGCTTAAACATACTCTTTTGGGGGACATAATTCAACCCATAACACCCAAAAAGAGTATCCCATAAAACCCAAATCACAGCAAGGCTTCATGGTAGAAAGCTAGCCGGGGTCAGCACGACCTGTCTCATCTTCCCAGGGCTGTCTGACCCATCCTTCTCATGACTTATGTGTTTTATTCATTCTCTCAGTCCCTCCCTCTCTCCCTCTCTCTCTCCCTCCCTCTCTCTCTCCCTCCTCTTCTCTCTCCCCCTTCCCTCCTTCCCTCCCTACATTTTATCTGCTGCTAGGTTCACGCAGCCACCAGAGATGAGCTCAGAGAGTCTCAATTCCAAATTCCTTGGAGAGAGGCCGCATGGCCAGCTTTGATCCTGTATCTGCCCCCTTGGTACAATCAGCCATGGCCAGAGCCAAAAGAATCCTATATTAAAGGTTCTGAATCTTCCAGGGCTCGGGAAAGGACAAGTTTCTAAAGAAGGAAAAGTGATCGGCTGAGAAATGAATGAAATGGTATTCTTGGTGGAGTACAGAAGACACTGCTATGTTCCAAAACACAAAGAAAACTCCCCCTGGATGCTCAGGACTATCTGAAAAGAATGTGAAAGCAGCTGAATTCTCACAGAGGAGGCAGAGCAGAATCAGAAAAATACTGTCTGTGACACTGTTTCAACTGCGCTTCCCATATCTTTGGAACGTGGGTTATACCCGGGTGTCCATTTCCCTCATTCCTCTGGACCTAAGTGCTAGCTGATGGAGCCCAACCTCACTGACGCAGCGTCAGGGACACTGTCTTGTTCAGCTCCGGCTGCTAGCACAAAATACCACGGACTGAGGGGCTTAAACAGCAGACATTTATTTCTTACAGTTCGGGAGCCTGGGAGTGGGAGGTCAGGATGCTGGCATGGCTAGATTCTCTTAAGAGGCCTCTTCCTGGCCTGCAGACAGCCCTCTTTTCACTGTGTCCTCACAGGGCAGAAAGAGAGATCATGCCTCATGTCTTTTCTTATGAAGGCATTAACCCCATTCATGAGGGCTCCACCCTTAAGACCTGACCATCTCCCAAAGACCTCACCTTAGGAATTAGGCTTCAACATATGAATGGGGGGGGGGGGAGGCACAAACACACAAACATTCAGTCCATAGCAGACAGTGAGGGAGCAGAAAGCATGCTGAGATTCATCCTGGGAAGGGCTAACACTGAACTCCGTCACCAGCAGCCAAAAAATACAGGAAGAGCTGGGGTGAAAGCTTAGAGAATACTGAAGGTTTCAAGCTACTTGACAAGTGAGCTTACCCTGAACTCACTCCATTATTTCACAGGCTGGGGGGATGGGTCATCCAAGACAGGCAGTGGGTCAGCTTCTAACTATGTCAAGGCTCTGAGGGACAGGACAGGATCGCTGTCTTCCCCCACAGAGCCTGCAAGGTGTGCCAGGAAGAAGTGGTTGCCCAGGCATTCTCCACTATGGTGACATTAACTTATCAATCCTCACACCAGCTCTGTGTTATCTCCATTTTAAAGATGAGAAAATAGAGGCACAGGGAGTTTAAGTATTATTCCCAAGACCACTCAGCTGGCTCTAAATCCCCTGTGTTTTCACACAGAACCAAGCTATCTCTTGGATAGCATCGGTTGAAGGAGAGTAGCAGGAAAATGGCAGATGCTTTCAGCAGATCTCTCAGAAATAGTTTGTCGTAATTTTTACTGTTACCATCTCAGACTTAAGGATAAATGCCGTGGGCTGCATAATGATCTGCAGTAATTCTCCCCCCTTTCCTTTTACCCTAAGATTCCATGGGGTAGTGAAACTTTTTTTCTGATGCAAATAAAACACAAATCAGACTTGCCTAAGCAAAAAATATGGTTTATTAACGTATACCCAGAGGTAGATTTAGGCACAGCTGGATCCTGGCATCGATGATGCGAACAAGAACCTGCACTGCATCTCCAAGCTCTTATTTTTCCCTTTGTGGTGGCTTTGTTCTCAGACAGCCCTTCCCATACACTAGCTCTTAACTTTCGGCTTATATTCTACCAACTTGGACCCCCCAGTGGACAAACAGTCCCAAAAGTCTCAGGGCTGATGCTCATTGGCTCGGCTTGGTCACACCAATGGGTCCACGCCTGAATGGGTCACTGTGGTTAGGATGCTGGGTAAGCTGATGGTCCAGGACTGGATCACTTGCCCACCCCTAAAAAGGCAGGTGAGCAATGGTCCCTAACAAACCACAGAGCCTGGAAATAATGAAGAGAAAGGAGTGATGTTCAGAATAGTTAACAACTAGCACGGTACAGGGACCCACCAATCAGAATGGACACTGGCTATAAATAGCCAGTGTTGCCATACCTGTGTGGGCGGCTAAACATCACCTCTAGGGAGCAGTGATTGCCCAAAGTAAATATTGCTCTTAATGGAAATGCAGTGGATAAATGCTGAACAGACAAAAAGGTCAGACTTCCTCTACAGGGCCGCCTGGTATGTCCTTTCCCCATCCCTATTCACCTGGTGAACTCCTACTCATCCTTTGTAAGCTTTTGGTTTCCCACCTCACTCCGCTCCAAGTGGTTCATTCCTTCACTGGGGCCACGTCTGGACCTCGCTGCTGCCTCTACAGTATCACCTTTCACACACTGTCCCAAGTTTTGGTTTATAGTCTACAAATTCCCAGGGCTGGGTCTGGCCTTGCCTGTTCATTATGGTATCTCCAGTATCTAACATTGGGTCTTTCACATGGGAAATGCTCAATGAATACATCATGGATGGATGGATGGATGGATGGATGGATGGATGGATGGATGGATGGATGGATGGATGGATGGATGGGTGGGTGGGTGGATAGATGGATGGATGGGTGGGTGGATGGGTGGGTGGGTGGATGGATGGGTGGGTGGGTGGATGGATGGATGGATGGATGGATGGATGGATGGATGGATGGATGGATGGATGGATGGATGGATGGATGGGTGGATGGGTGGATGGATGGATGGATGGGTGGATGGGTGGATGGGTGGATGGGTGGATGGGTGGATGGACGGACGAACGAACGAACGAACGAACGAACGAACGAACGAACGAACAAACAAATATGTAAGTTTCCCCAAGGAACCATAGGGTAAAAGGAAAGTGAATTCCTGGAAGGAGAAAGCTTTCCGAGAAGAAAAAGGTAGAGCAAGTCAGAAATCAAAACCAGCATTCAGTACAAAATTAGAGTTCAAAGAGAAGAAGGGGTTTCCCCAATGGTGCACAGCTAGCAAATGATGGAGCTCACTCTTCCAAACACCATACAGTGGAAGGAAGAAGGGGATGTCTGCAAAAACATTAAGTTAATAGCAAAAAGTTTGTCTTCAATGCATGGGGCTAGAGCTACCCTGTGAAAGCAAGTGGGAAAATTTAAAGAGGGTGGCTGGCAGCTCCACCAGGGACTCCCAATAGGTCCCTGTCACCCCCATAGGAAGCAGAGAACCTAATACCAAGTCAGCAAAAAGAAGACCCTCAGGACTCAAATGCTTGGAAAGCTCAGGAATTCCCAATGTAACGTCTCCCATGTCTTGGTGCCTAAAAGGACATGCCAGCCTCATCCTGACTAATTTCGGTGAGAATGAAAGGGGTAGTCCCTTAATATAAGCCCTAATTGCCTTGATCTCTTGTGGCTGTCATTTTAGAGAAATTTTATGCCACCGTGACTGACATTGCAATGTGGCCACCCAACAAACTCTCACAAATAACCTCTCTAAATGCTAAAAAAAATAAGAAGCCCAAACCTCTCACAGCTTCATATATATTTTTATTCTTTTACCACCCACTATCCATTTACTTAAATATCCAATATACATGCACAGTGGCTTCAGAATTGTTTACCTGTACCATGTGGGGAACAACTTTATCAACTAGATTACAATGGTTATATTCCTTTTACCATCTCTATAGTTTTGCCTTTTCCAGAATGTCTTATCATTGGAATCACACATTATGTAGCTTTTTAAGAATGGCACCTTCTAGCTTCATATACATTCTAGATTTTTGCTCACTTGACCCTTGATAAAGCATGTGGCCAACCTCATCACAGAAATCAGCTTCCTCTCTGTGCCTAAAATTAGAAGCCCCGACTGCGAACTCTTGGGTACAGAGCTCATTGCCTGCTGACATTTCCCTCTCGTTTATCTTCTGCAGGAATATTTTGAGTTCTTGCCAGCTGTCCCATCAGCTGGTCTGGAGGGAGGGCATCAGGCAACAAGAGGGGCAAGCCAGCAGATGAAGAGGTGAGTAGTCGAGGAGTGACCCTGGAGACAGGGGAGCCAGCTGGTCACTGGGAAGCTTCCTGACATTTGTAACTAGCAGGTCTAGAATGGAGAACTTGGACACCCCCAGAAGAGTGTGGCTTGGCAGAATTAGAGACAAGATCTAGTGCCAGATTCTCAATTCTGATGGGGCCCATAACATAACACTTTGCCTAAATGATTCACTTTAATCATCAACACATCCAAATTCCCAACCACTGAGAATCATACTGAAATCAAAGTGAAAGATAATGCATTATTCTTGGAATAACATTATGAAAAAAGATGGGTGAATGCTATATGTAAGAATATATAATGGGGGATCCACTATATGGTTGGGGGAAAGGGAAGATCCTGAGGGGCTTGCTGGAGGTTGTGACATTTAAGCTAAGATTAGGAGGACAACATGGAGTTATCCAGGTGTAAAGTAAGGGAAAGCATTTATACAATGATAACAGCATGTGCAAAGGCCCTGGGATGTTGGAGGACCCAGGATGCTAGGAGTGATGGGGAGAGTGTGGTAAGAGAGATGAGGTGGGGAAGCAAGCAGGGATTAGCTCAGACAGGTTTGGATAAGCTCTGTTAAGTATTTTATATGCTCACAGAAATTCATCAACACTTCACAAGATGCTAATATATATTTATTGGTTTTTTGGTTCTGCTTGTTTGGGCAGGGGAGGGGTTGTCCATCTTCCCCACTAGCATGTAAGCTCCATGAAGGCAATGGAATCATAGCTCTATCAATTGGCTCATAGCTCTATCTCCAGCACCTAGAACTATGGGATATTCTCCTACTCATCCCCACACCTATTACCCAGGACCTCTACCACATTAGGAAGCTAAAGAAAGATGGTCACTGTCTATACTGACTATTATCAGGGGTCCCCAAGACCACCCTCAGCCTGGATGATTTACTAGAAGGCTCACAGAACTCATAAAACCCATAATACTCATGGCTATGGTTTATTAAAAGTGAAGAATACAGAATAAAATCAGCAAAAGCAAAAAAAAAAAAAATGTATATAGGGCAGGTCAATATGGTGAAATAACATTTTCTACATCTTCCCTCGGCAAAGAACACCAATTTAGACGATCATGTGTGGACGAGAACCTTTGTCAAAGTCCTGGTTCCCAGGGGAGAAGTTCCAGCACAACACGGGGGAGAAAAAAGTCCAAGACTGGATGCACTGAAGTAAGTAACAGAAACTAGTCCACTTTATCCACGTCACCCGCCCCCCAAGGCAGCACAGCTCACTGCTAAGAAACCTTCCTGGCCTGTGATTTCTCCCACAGGCAAGTGAGAGCATGTGCAGGAAACTGCCAAAGAGACCCACTTCTCCCTTGCCCCATCCAAAATACTGGGGTGTGCTGTGCAACTCAGGGACTTGAAGAACAGCATCCTAGAGGGTATCCAAGAGACACAGATCCTACTAACCACATTGTGGATCCATCAGGAAGCCTGCCTGTGAGCTGCTGGGGATGGGCCCACCTGCAGATCACTGTGACTGGACCTTGAGAACCCCCAATGCCTCATCCACACCAGCGGACTCGTGGCCGGCGGCCTGTGTGCACTCTCAATGGACATGGGAGCCAGCCTTGCAGACACTTTGCTTTGATACCAAAAGCACAACCAATAAATGCAAAAATCAACATGTGAGACTACATCAAGCTAAAAAGCTTCTACAAGCAAAAAAAATAAATAAATAAAATGAAAAGGTAACCTACAAAATGGGAGAAAATATCTGCAAACCATATTATCTGGTAAAGGGTTAATATCCAAAGTATAAGAGAAACTCATACAAGTCAATTTTTAAAAATCTGACTTAAAAATGGGCAGAGAAACTCAATAGACATTTTTCCAAAGACATACAAATGGCCAACAAGTACATGAAAAGTTGTTCAACATCACTACTCATCAGGGAAATATAAATCAAAACCACAATGAAATATCTGTCAGAATGGCCATCATCAAAAGACAAGCGATAACAAGTGTTGGTACGTATGTGGAGAAAATGGAACCCTTGCACACTGTTGATGAAAATGTAAATTGGTACAGCCATTGTGGAAAAACAGTGTGGAGGTTCCTAAAAAATAAAAAAATAAATTAAAAAAATAGAACTATTATATGATCTAGCAATCCACTTTTGGGTATCTGGGTATATACCTGAAGGAAATAAAATCAAGACCTTGAATAAATATCTGCACTGCCAGCATTAATTCACAATAGCCAAGACATGGAAACAACCTAAATGTCAACCAAAGGATGAGTGAACAAAGAAAATGTGCTGTGTGTATATGGAATGTTACTCAGCCATAAAAAGAAGGAAATCCAGTTAATTGCGACAACAAAGTAGAACCTTGAGGGTATTATACTAAATGAAATGAGTGAGATGGAGAAAAACAAATTTTATTTATATGTGTAATCTAAAAAATATGAGCCCACAGAAAATGAGAGTACAATAGTGGTTGCCAGAGGTTGGGAGGGGGAGTGGGGAGATGTTAATCAAAGAGTATAAACTTTCAGTTATAAGGTGAATTCTGGGGATTGCACATGAAGCATGGTGTCTATAAGTAACAATACTCTACTGCATACTTGAAAGCTGCAAAAACAGCAGGTCTTAAATGTTCTCACCACACACACACAAAAAAGGTAACTATGACTGAGATATTAACTAACTTTATTTGGTAATCACTTCACAATATTTGCACATAAAATCACCACTTTAAGCTTGTGCAATGACCTCTGTCAATTATATCTCAATGAAGCTGGGGGGGAGGGGAGGGGACATTTTTAAGAGGACAGAACCTAAGAGAGATCAGGAACAAGTTTCCAGTTATCCTCTCCCAGGGGAGTCATAAGGACAGTACCTCATTCTGCAAGGAAGGATGTGTGACAGCACATGAAAAGTATTACAAACTAATGAGGTTCGTCCAAGCCTTTGTCCAGGGCCTTTACTGAGAGATGGTCACATAGGCCTGCAGCATCCTGAAGGCTGATCCTAGTTACTCAGTCTCCAGCCCCCTCCAGAGGTCAAACTGATACCACGTAACCCAAGGACGGAGGCACACAAAACCAGGCATCCACCATAAGTCACATGTTAGTATAGATTATCTGGCAAGTCCCAAGACCCCAGGTAAACAAAGACTATTATTGGGCAGAATATGACAAGGACTTCTGGGTTATCTCCCAGCAGTCAGTCAAGGGCCAAACCTTTCTGTGGAATGAGCAAGATTTGAACACCCCAGACACACTGAGTCAACCCTTTACTGCATAAAGACAATATACAGATGAGAAAGATGCTACACTCTTTACCTTCTGGGCAGCAGAGTAAACAAATGGAACCAGGCTGAAAGAAGGGACATTCAGGTAAAACAGGGGCCACCTCTACCCACACCCTTCATAGGACTTGCCTCATGGGCAACTGGAATACCATCCCTCTCCAGGGGCAGCTGGGGGCAGACGCCCCTCAGCAGGCCACAGAGGTGACCCTCTTGCCCCACACACACACCTTGTTGTGACATTTATGAGCCTGTCATAGGTTGGGTTTTCAGGAAGACAAATACAGGGATGGAAGTCCATGTGCAGGAGGTTTGTTGGGGAGTAGCACCAGGTAGAGAGAGGAGTGGAACCATGGAGCAGCGGCAATCACATGGAGAGCCTTGAATCTGGGACATCCCTTCAGATATGTCCCAAATCAAGGCAAGGAACATCACCTTTGTAACCCTCAGGATCAGTCATTGGACATGGATGCCTTGGGAGGAGGGAGAATTTCCTAGAACTAAGTATCTTCTTTTGGCTAGAAAGTACAACTCAGCTCTGAGCTGTAGGTAGCCAAACTCTCCTGGCAGCTAGGGGCGGGAGTGCCTCAATAGTCTTACATAGAGGACTAGGTGGTGCAGTCCCCAGCACAAAGCCCAAGACCAAAGAGGGGAGAGAAAGCTATAGGAAACCTTGATTTAATTAAGGTTTAAAACCCAGGTTGACTTGAGAATCTTGAGCTGACTGTTTACTCAAGTGACTAGGTTTTAAACCAGAAGGGTCTGGGTTTACCTTGACTTGACAAGACTGAGTGTTCTAGCGCTGGAGGAAAAGGGAGCTGGTATGGTTCCATGATAAAGAAGGAAACTGCAGAATCAAGAACTTCAGGATAAAGAAAGAAACACATCAGACCTTGTGGACTGGATAATAAATATGTGGCAGTTCACTTATCTCTGAGCACAGGGTCTCAGTGGCACAAAAGCCCCAAAGATGCAATAACAGCAAGGTGGCCACAGCATCTGTGAGTGGTCACTAAGCTCCATCAATCTGCTCTCCCTGAATGAGGTGATGTTCTCTCCAGGAAAAAGGAGAAATATTTCCTTTTAAACTAGAAGATATATTTTAAAAGCATGTCCTCTTTGCTTAGCAGTTCCACTTCTAGACATTTATTCTACAGATAAACACACTCATGTACACCAAGAGGTATATACAAGCATAAATTGTAGTCGAAAATTACAATAAACATCCTGAATGTTCACCACAAGGGAACTGGGTGACTAACTTATACATATCCACATACTGGAATATTACACAGCCATGAAAAAGAATGTACTAATTAGTACATCTCTATATGTACTAATATGTAACAAGATATATTGTTAAGTAAAAATAATAAAAATGCAGAATAATGTGCACAGTGTGCTATCATTTATATCTTTTAACCAGGAAGAGACTACATATACATACATTCTACTATACAGAGGGTATTTTCTGGAAGGCTTGAAGAGAAGCCAGTAACATGTGTTGCCTTTGGGACAGGTGAATTGGTGGTGAGGACGAAAAGGAGATTTCCTTTTTACTGTCCAATTTTTTGTACTGTTTAATTTTTTGCCATATGCGCACATTCCCTATTCAAAAATGAATTTTTTTAAACTGAAAACAATGAAAAATCTGATAGGCATGCAAACTAAATTAATTAGCCATTTCTATAGCTTCAACACCCATTTAAATTTGCAAGTATCCTGGCCTCCAAGATTGATTGGCTGTAAACTGAGAGCCTCGGTGATTTCTCTTCACAGGGACAGATGCTGACATCGTTCCTGTTATTTTTCACAGATGTTTGCCTTCTAGCATCTTTGAACTTGGGTTTCTCTTTCAATCTGGAAATCCCAAATTTCTCATATCAAATTGTGATGACAGGAAAATTCAAAACCATTATCACATTTTGAAAGGGTTTATAACTAGCAACTGATAATAGGACGGGAGACATTTTTAAGGAGGAGCAGTGACATCTCTTCCTTAAGTCTTCCTTGTTACGACATGCCTTGATTTACTTTCTGGGCCAGGTGGAGGGCAAGTCTGCATCAATCTATAAACGTGGGCTTTGGAGTCAGAGAAGCCATGGGTTCTCGTTTTGGCTCCACCCCTCTGCAGCTCTGATACTTTGACAATTCCCTCCTCCTTGACCACTCCCATGAACATCTTTTCTTCCTTCATGTCTTCTTTTTGCTTTCAGACATGGAGGTCTCTCATGAAATTCCCAGGTTTACCCCCTGTTGAGACATTAGACAGAAATGTCCCCCAACCCAGAACTCCCCTGGCTTGTGTCTTCTCCCCTCAGGACTCTGCTCTCCCTAAGTGACAGCAGACAGGAGCATTATCCACCAGTGGAAACCATACCTCCGCTGATCGTGCACCTTAGCTAACAATGCCCAACAAGCATCGAACACTTACCAAATCAGACGTTTTACCTGCAATATGTTATCAAAGCCTCTCAACCATAAGAAGGACTATTATTATATTCTTGTTTTATAGATGTGGAAGCTGGGCACCAGAGGCGATTTAACTTATTGAACATCTGAGTGGCAAACCTGGGAACCAAATGAGCCTGAATCCTGGCCACAGGCACATCTGAAGGTGGCTCTTGGTCTCCCACTTCGCCATTATTAATAAGGAACTCTGCTCCCTGGATGGTTAGTATGCAGTGGTTAATTCTGCTCCCAGGGCTGAATGCAATTATTTGGGGAGGTGGCACTTATAAGTTGTGCAGCATGGACAACTCAAGCCATGTCTTGGAGTGTTAGTTTCACCATGTCATGTGAGGATAGAGACAAGGAGGGCAGAGGGTTTAAGAGGGATTTTTGGAAAAGGAAGCGTTGTGGACTGAATGTTTGTGTCGTCCCCAAATTCATATATTGAGGCTTCAGACCCCAAAGTGATGGCATTTGGAAGTGGGACCTTTGGGAGGTGATTAGATTTAGATGATGACATGAGGGTGGAGCCCCACAATGGGATTAGTGGCCTTGTAAAACGAGAAAGAGACCAGAGCCCTCTCTTTCTTCACCGTGTGAGGACATACCCAGAAGACAGCCATCCACAAACCAGGAAGTGTCCTCACCAGACACCAAACCCACCAGCACCTTGATCTTAGACTTTGCAGAATTCAGAACTTTGAAAAATACATGCCTATTGTTTAAGCCACCGAGTCTATGGTATTTTCTTAAAGTAGCCCGAACTGACTAAGACAGTAATAGATGGTTGTTGCTCCCTTCAGCATTTCTTCTTTCCAGTGCCCACCTTGAAAGGCAATCAAACAGTGAAAGAAAGCACACCTCACAGACACGGGCATTCCCATCATTATACTCAGGACTGGTATTGGAAAGATCAGGAAGGCAAATGGAATTATATCCCTGAGAACAGACAATAACCTGGAAAAACTAAGGGATATTAGGTTTGTATACCCCCAAAAATGAGAGCAGAGTTCTCTGTTCCACTGAATAGCTTATAGAACATTTAAGAGAACATGAGTTTGGACTTTTAAAGCTTAACTGTGTATACTGATAAGTGATAATTTCCTTTATAAAGCTGATGTTTGTTGAGTGGGTAATTTATGCCAGGTACTGGGTGCTAAGCATATTCTATTCATTACATCATTTAATCCTCATAATGCTATCACTGCCCTTTTACAAATAAGTGATGCTCAGAGAGGTTGAGTCATCAGCCGAAAGTCACATGATTTCTAGTAAGTGGTAGAGGCAGAGTGTGATCCCAGGTAGTCTGATTCAAGGATTCAACTGTCACATCCATTGTAACAATAAAAATCCCAGTGGAAATTTCCATCAGAATAAAATGCATGACCAGCCCCAGACAAACTTTTCATTTACAATACGTCTGGGCCCTTGGAGAAGAAAAACCAACCCTAAGAAGGAAGGGCTAGAGATGCCAGTTTCATCAAGGTCCCAGAGGTAAAGGGAAGGCTAGTAGTTCTGACTGCCTGAAGGGGAAAATTGACAACAGTCACTTTCCAGGGAGGGAGAAAGGATCTCAGCATCCCAGAGAGGGGATAGGCTGGGCATGGCCTGAGCTGATGGGTGGATCCAGTTGTCATTAGCTTGTGAGCTAAAGGAGAGTTAGAAGCAATAAAAAATTCTGCCCAGAACAAACCCCACTGAGGCAGGAAGTCAAGAGTCTGGCTCTGCCCTGCAAACAAAAGGGAAATGGAAGATGAGGAAGAGGTTGCTCCTGAAGGAGGCATCTGATTAATGCACTCTGCCAGGTGCCTGCAGTCGATGCTTTTATGTCCTAAGTATAGCCAGGAACCCAGTCTCTGCATTCAAAGGAACATATTCCAGCAGCCTGAAAGTCATTTAAAAGCGGTTCCCCAAAGAGCATCACAGGCAGGGGTTCTCAGCTCCGTCCAGCCCAATGGCCCCATGTTAGCTAATATTTTGAAAAGCTTTGCCATCCTAAAAGGAAATTTATTGATAATACAACCTACCTGCCTTTAACAACCAATCCATATCATGCCTTTATTATAATATAAAGGAGAAATTAAATGCAAGGACATTATAATGAAATAACAGTGAAATAACATGGGTTTCTGTCAGGAAAGACAGAGTGAGGCAGTCGGATGCTCATGCCTACGTGTAAAGTAACTGAATGTGACAGTAGCAAATACAGAAAGAGCAGGTGTGTGTCTCAGTGGTGTTACTAAGAGGGCCATGGTTTTCCAAAACGGAAAATCCATCTTGATAAGGCTCCATACAAAACAAAGTAGGATCTTCTTTTACTTACACTACAGCTACGTTCAGGAAACTTCAGTGTTCGTTTGGTGTCTACATGTAACCTTCTGTAAATAGAAGGTTCTAGGTTCAGATAACCATAAATAGGATTCTAACCCATATAAATGCCTGGTGGACCATTCAAATATCAAGCAGAATTGGGGGAATTATTTTTTATTTTGCAGGACATCTAATAAAACTGTCTCCTATCATGACTGACTCCTCTACCTTCTGTCTTTAAGACCACCAAAACCACAGATTTTTTTTTTTTTAATATGTCTTTATTGATTTCAGAGAGAGAAAGGGAGAGGGAGAGAGAGAAACATCAATGATGAGAGAGTCATTGATTGGCTGCCTCCTGCACGGCCCCTTCCCTCCTCCCCCGCCGAGGATGGAGCCCAAAACCCAGGCATGTGCCCCAACCGGAAATCAAACCTTGATCTCCTGGATCATAGAAAACCACAGATTTTAAGATAAAGCCAAGGGTGCAATTGAGTCCCCAGTGAGAACTCCTGTAACAGGAGATCCAATTCCTACCTTCCAAAGGTACCCTTAAAGCCCCTTTCCCACCTCCCCAGTTCTCTGGCATTTCTCAGTTTCCCTAGAACAAACCCCAGAAGATCTCTCTGACCCCAGACAGCTGATATGTTCTTGTCCCTCCCCAACACCATGCCTCTCAACCCTTGTCAAGTAGATTAAATTAACCCTGTTTTCACTTTGCAGCTGTCTCCACTTTCTTTGTTCCCCAGATTTTATATCATAAAAATTCAAAAAAACAGTCAAGACAAGAGCTAGGCTCTCCTTGGAAGGCAGGGAAGATTACAGACCTTCTCAAAATAAGTCTTTCTCCCATGGAGAGAGAACTTTTGTGCCAGGTACCTAACTGGACCTTTGAGATACAATAGTTCTTGTTGCCTACTAGGGAAATGATTAAGGTAATTATTGTTTAGACCAGGGGTCTATAAACTAGAGTCTGCAGGTCAAATGCAAGCCATTTTCCTATGTCCTACAAGCTAACAGTATTTTTATATATTTTCAGTGGTTGGGGGTAAAAAACAAAAGAAATAATATTTCATGACATGAAAATTACATGAAATTCAAATTTCAGCCCTGGAAGGTGTTGCTCAGTGGTTAGAGTGCCTGACTGTAGACTGAATGTCACAGGTTCGATTCCCAGTCACGGGCACATACCTGGAGTGCAGGTTCACTACCACACCAGGGTGCGTGAAGGAGGCAACCAGTCAATGTGTCTCTCTCACATCGATGTTTCTCTTTCTCTCTCTTCCCCTCCCTCCCTCCCACTCTCTCTGAAAAGCAATGAGAAAAATATATTCAGGTGAGGATTAACAAAACAAAAAATTCAAATTTCAGAGTTCATAAATAAAATTTTACTGGAATATGGCCGCACTCATTTGCTTACATATTGTTTACGCCTGTGTTCTTGATAAGAGAAAAGAACTGACTTAGTTGCTACAGGGACCATATGGCACAAAAGCCAAAAATGTGTATGTACTACCTGGGTCTTCCCAGTCAGAGTTGGCTGACTCCTGGTTTAGGCACAGAATGAGTGCTTTCAAGCACCTATAACGTGCCAGGCACTAAGGTAAGAGAGAGGAAAGGCAACCAACAAGAAGTATTCCTACTCAAAAATTTTAGAAGCATGTCACTCAGAATCATGTAGACTTGGGATCCCATCTCAGCTCTACTGACCTTGAACATGTTTCTTGACCTCAGTTTGCTCATCTATAAAGCAAGGTTGCGGAAGACACACCACCTCACACAGATATGTGCGTGTCAAATGAGGTGACCTGTGCAGAGTGCCTTGAACAGAGAAAGGAGATCAGCAAAGAGACAAGGAGATGACCTGGCTCACTCATTCTTGCCTGATTTCTCCACATACATTCGAAGCAAGGGAGAGACAGGAAGAGCATGTTATTATATAATTTTATTAACCAATGCCACTTACATAAATTCAATAAAAATTTTAAAAATTAAATTTAAAAAGTCAGTGGTGTGAGGTGCTAAAATAAATAAATAAATAAATGTTTTCTTGTTAGAAAACATTTCTTCTTAAAATCCCTTCCTGCATGAAAAATCCCCATCAGAGGAATATTAAAAGGCCCTAAACTGTGCCCTGGCCCGGTGGCTCAGTTGGCTGCAGAGTCATCTTATACACCAAAAGGTTTTGGGTTCGATTCCTGGTCAGGGCACACACCTAGGCTGCGTGTTCAATCCCCAGTTGGGGCACGTATGGGACGCAACCAATCGATGTTCCTCTCTCACATTGGTGTCTCTTTATCTCTCTGCCTTCCTACCTCTCTAAAGTCAATAAAAACAACTCTCGAGTGAGGATTAAAACAACAAAAAAGGCCCTAACCTACAGTTAGATGGAAGGCAAGCTAGTGATCTCACCACTAAATCATTTTAGTCTGCCTCTACTGATCTAATATTGCCCCGTTCAAAAAATAATCGTAATAATTTGAGAGTTGGGAAGTGGAAAACTTCATCCTCTGGAGTTTTCAAAAACTAATTCGGTTGTAATCACAGAAGATTGAAATGAGGATTCATGACACATTTCTCTTCCTCCTGGGCAGATGAATCTATAACTTGCATTTGATTTTAAATGTAATTCTCCTGCATCTTCAGTGGGTTTGATTGATAGAACACATGAGGCCACTCAGTAAAATGATACAGTGGAGAGCAAAGCATGAAAGATAATTTTCACCGAAATGTCTGTAGCCAACAGTGAGTTATAAGCCTTTGTCTCACACTTTACAGAACACAATTTCATTTAAAGCCAAAATCTGTCACCTCAGCATTGTTTATCGAAATGCATCTTATACCATGGTCCCTCAAAGGACAGTGTTGAGTCAAAAGGTAAAAAAATCAAATGGGTAAAAACATCCCAGGACAAAATAAAGTAAGGGGAATGGCTCCTGCTCTGCATAAATATTACCCACCTGTGATGCATCTGGGACAAGAAATGAAGCCATTCATCTGCAAGGTAAATACACGGTATTGTCAGAGGTGCCTGACACAGCCCTGTAAACCCAGTGAGTTCTGCTCAGCGGCTCATACGTCCCTATTTCACAACTTCGCTTTATTCATGGGTCCGCAAAGAGAGTCACAACAGGGTTTTCATCTTTGCTCAACTTTTTTTTAACCTTTTTTTCTCCCTTGGAGTCGTTCATACCTTCAATTCATTATGATGGAGGCTCTGCCCTGTAGACAACACAGGGATATCTAGAAGGCGGGCAGCAGAATACTAGGACCTTTGGTTAAAAGATCTGGACTCGAGTCCAGACACTCCCACTTGCAGCTGTAAGGCCTTGAGAAAGTCCCTTCACCTTCCTGAACCTCGGTTTCCCCATTACAAAGTGGAGGGCAACGGAGACCGTGGACTTGGAAATGCCTGTACACTGCTGAGTCTCCGCAGGTGAGAGCACCATCCTAGGCTCTGTCGCTGACTTAGGAGGCCCAAGTTGCCACTGATTCCATGAAGGTGTCTCTACAGCTAAAGGTCGATGGTCTCAGCAGAGAGGTTTTGTGGAGAAAATGACTCCACTGAGGCATCTCAATTCCTGTGCCACCAATGGACTCCATGATGTTGGGACAGTCACTTTTAAGATTCCTGGGTCCTGAGACTTCATCAGAATGCCACATTCTGAAACCTTCCCAGTCTCCAGTCTCATCATGCACCATACCCCACAAGCTTTGCCTACACTTTGGTTGATGCTACTAAAGAGCTCATTTCTCTCCGCTAAGGAAACCCCAATTTTTTAGGTATTGAGCAGTCATAGGATTCAGGAGAAGCTACACCCTTCCTGAGCCTCAAGGAGTAAATCTTGATTGATCTAAACCAACCAAAGTCATACTGGCTCCCTTTCCAGTGATGACTTTGGAATAGACATGTGACCCATTCTGACCAATGAGAGTTCATGGAAAATGTGCTGGGAGCTTTGGGGAAGTTTCTCCTTGCTGTTAAAAAGAGACACAAGGAAGACAAATATTCCCTTCTGGTCTTTGAACACTGTTGTGTAAGAATGTGATGTTGGTGCTTTGGTAGCCATCTTGTGACCATTGAAGGAAAAGGCTGGGACAAAGACCACACTCTACAAGTCAGAGAAGAAAAAAGGCAAGAGCCCAGGTCTTTGATAATGTAACTGAACTACTGGCTAAAGCAACCCTAGAGTCACCCTACTTCCAAACTCCTTTTTATGCAAGATAATATTTCTTCAAATGGCCTGTTTAAGCCATTTGAGTTTTCTGTTACTTGATAATAAATACATGTGGATTCTGGGTTATTTCCTTGCATGGAATTTTCCTAACACAATTCACCCTTGTTGGCCTCAGTGGCAGGTGGTGGCTGGACTGGAAAGGGTCCAGGAGGACTCTTCAGGAGCACAGTCACAAGGCACTGCCTTGCATCTGATCCCTACTACTAGACCTCAGGTTTTTTGCACTGCTCCTCCAACAACCCTTCATTTGGCTAATTCCTCTTCACACTTCAGGTTTCAGCTTAACAGTCACTTACTCACCAAGGCCATCCCTGACCAGCCTCCCCCCCCCAAGGTCAAGATACCCTATGATTTATTTATTTTCAGAGCTCCAATACTTCTTCTTCACAGCACTTATAATTTGTTATTATATATTTATTTGTTTGACTATAATTATGTCCAACTAGGTAAGCTTAATGAGAGCAGGGATTACATTGTGTTTACCACTCCAAATCCAGCCCCTACAATAGAACCAGGCACATAATAGTTGCCTCAGTAAATATTTATTGAACATGTGAATTAACTGGTTATTAATTTTAGTCATACTGATTTCCTGCAGATATCCAAAATTTCTGCCTGGAATGCCTTCAAACTTCCCATTGTGTTCAGTCTTGGGAAACAGAAGCCGAAGGGGACAGATTCTCCCTCTTCCCACATCCAAGGAACTGAGAGATTTCATGTGATGCAGAATTTCAGTGCTAAAGCTATTATGGTCCTAGGAAAACCAGGATGGTTGGGCATCCTACATGTGACTGAGCATGTGATTGGGAATAGCCAATCAGATGATTTCTCCTGGAACCTGACTCATGATGCACAAACACAGGGCCTGTTGGTTTCAGTGGATTCTCTGCAGGGATAGCTGTGGTCCACGGGCCACCGTGTCCCTGACATATGCCCTTGAAGGAGTCGCTGCTGAACAGCCCTCTAGATCAACTTTGTTTGGGGGCCCTTTTTCTAGGCTGGTCCTTTAGCACTTACCTCAGAATATTCTTCTCTCTTTATAGTCAATTTCTGGGTTGAACAACTGAGAACAGAGACAGAGACAAGAAATCATCTTATTCTTCAAAGCCCCACTACAAGTCCTAACACAGAGTGAGTGTTCATGGGAGGTTTGATGAATGAATAAAGGAGTGAGAAAATTAAATGAAACTACTCCCTTCTCTGGGACATAGTATCAATCAGGATCATGGCAGGAAACGTATGGCATGCTCAAATGGGACAACTGAGAAGAGTTTAATAAAGGGATATGTACAGAGGTGCAAGCAGGATTAAGGGAAACCAAAAAGGAATGTCACAGTACCCAGGAACTGGGAGCAGGGAGGAGCCATTACTACCCTAGGCCTGGAGGGGAAAGGAGAGGAAACAGTTATGGAGCCGGGAGAGTGGCTATAGCTGGAGAAAGCTACCTGGCAGAAGGTGTGGCCTTCAACAGAGGCAGCCAACCCATGCAACTCAACTGAGAGGAGCAAGAGGAATAAATACCCCTCCCAACCTCTCTCTCCTCCCAACCTCTAATATCCTACGAAGGTCCTCCACTGGCCAAACCTAACCAGCCACAAGGAGGTAAGGTAGCCCAGGTGATATAGTCCACAGAGGTCAGCCTCCTAGGAGCAGGAGGGAGGGGGGTAAAGAGTGGGGCTAGAGGGGCAAATGCAAAAGATCCAGCTCAGATACTATCCAGATAGAGGACAGATGAAGATCATCTTCTTCATCCAGAATCTCTAGCCCCAGCCAGAGAGAAGCTCCTCGGTGAGTTAATCCCACCCACTACCACCAGTATCATCAACCAACAGCAGGCTTACCCCAAAGTCTGGCTTAACTCCGTCCTCTGCACAAGTTCCCACCATTATTTTGCTCATAAGTGAAACTATTCTCCAAAGCCCAGAGTAATTACAGAGCACAGAAGTCTTGGGGCTTTCTGACTTTGAAGTAGACTCAGGGCTCAAGAGAGCCAAGAAGTCATATCAATGCTAGAAACCTGGACCCCAGGCAGACAATGTGGGTAAGCTACCCCGACAGACATGCTAGCTCTCTTTCCTTCACTCAAAAGCAGTAAACACATCTATTATTCACTGTGGTCCCTTTGCTTCCAGCTGAGTGGTAGCAATAACTTTTAAAAGTTTAGAAGAATCTCACATCACAGTCCCTCTCTTCATGTCCAGGAAATATAAACTCACTCATCTCTGGGCAGGAAACTGAGGTCAAGAGCCCCTTTTGCTCATTTTGTGTCCACTGAGCCCTCAGGAAGTCAGTTATGGCTTGTAGATTTTTAAATAGTTCTGGGAATGGGGGAAGGATTTACTACTGATAAGTGCAAATGCTTTATTAATGAGACATGCATATAAAGTGCTTGATATAGAACTTGACATGGAAAAAATGCTCACTAAACGTTAGCTGTCTGTGTTTACTTTCATCATTCTTATTACTACTGGCCATTTATTGAATGTTTGCTATGAGCTAGGTATACTATGAACACTTGGTCCTCACAGCAACTCTGTTTGAAGATCTGTGCCATTTTCTGCCCAACATCCCCTTTCTAAGAACTGCCCCAGCCCTCCCCTGATCAGAGTTGCTGAACCCAGAGACGAACATATCACCCAAGCTGGGCCAAAGGTTCTTTCCTTGGGATTTTGGAGTCTGGGGCCAAGAAAACTGAATCCATCTCACTTGTCACTCAACCAATAAGACGTTAAACTTTAGATTTATCTCATGGAGAATGTTGCTCTACACAAGAAATGCAAAACCAATCCTGGAGATGCACCAATCCTGGAACCAGTTTCCCGAGGCCCAGCGGCCAGCTTGCCTTTCTGCGGTTCCTTGTTCTATGAACTACCCCAGTACCCTCCCAATAAATTCCTCTCTAGCACTTAAGATACACTGAGTTGGGCTTCTGGCACTTGCAAGCACAAGCATCCCAAATAATACAAACCTTTCGCGACAGATATTAATATCTCTACTTTCTAGATGAGAAAATCAAGGCTGAAAAAACAGTGAAATAAGTAATCTTCCCAAGATCTCCCAGGTATCAACTGGTAAAAACCAGCATTTAACCCCAGGACTGTCTGATTCCAGTGCAGGCTCATTATGTCAGTTCTCTCTAGATCTGAGCTGACAATAAGTTCTTTCTGGTATGAAATTTAAAAATAAATAAAGAGGTAAGGAAGAGGCACTCAACATAGGTTTGCACTCAACTGGGTTGAACTGAATAGAGTTGAACTGAGGGACTGTACTTCCAGGAATCTGAACTACATGCTTTTTCACATTTCATCATTTCTAAAACCCGTTCATCTTACAATCAATGTGAGATTTAATGTAGTGTCTCTCTTTCCCGCAAAGAGCTGTTATCAAATCAATGACTTAACTTACAATCAATGCTACCTTATAAACAAGGAAATATGGGAAAACACTGTCACCTTGGAAAGGTACCTACTTATTCTGATGACACTGGCACTGTTGAAAATACTTCAAGTCCTTCAGAGCTATATGTCTGAAACATTCACGTTGAGGCAGCTCATTTTTGCAGGGAAAGAGACCCCAGCGGCCACATGCCCTTCTTGTTCCCACTTTGTTCTTGTGCCGCTGTTGACATACACTGCTGTGGCAGCCAGCCTTAAAAGAAAACTGGATTTGTATCCTCAGCAATCTCAGAGAACACACTGGTTTCATTATAAATACCAAAATTTGAAAACTTTTTGGAAGGCTGCCTTAGTACTAAGTAGAATAAACCTTTGGAGGAGCACTTCGTCAGTTCATTCGAACTGGAGAACTTCATTTTCCATCAGTTCAAGTCCAACCAGCTCTCCTTTCCCCTCAGGGGAACAGGACTCTCAGACGTTGCTGGGGAGGATGGGTGAGAAAAGGTAACTTGGTACAATCCCTATAGAGGAGAATCTAACAATGTCAAACTTATTTTTTAATTGATTTTTAGAGGGGAGGGAGAGAGAGACATTGATTTGTCGCTCTACTTTTATGCATTCATTGGTTGATTCTTGTATGTGCCCTGACCGGGAATTGAACCCACAACCTTGGCGTATCAGGATGATGCTCTAACCAACTGAGCTACTTGGCGAGGGCCAACAATATCAAAATTATAAATGCACATACCTTTGACCCAGAAATTTTGCCTATAGAAACATATGTTACAAATGCATTTGCACATATATGTATAAGATTTTTCACACAAAAAAAAACTGTAATATCAAAACACTGGAAATGCCATTGATAAGGGACTTGGCTAATAAAATTATAGTATAGTCATTAGGAGGAACACTATTCAGCTGTAGGGGGGAAAAAAAGACAGAGAAGATTTCTCCATACTATTTCTATGTACTAATATCTCCCCAAAATATTGTATTGAGAAAAGCAAGGTATAGCACAGAATATGTAGCAGACTATGTTTTGAATAAAGGGGAAAAGAAGAATTTGTATTTATATTTGCTTTCATTTGCATATATAAGTTCTGGGAAAAAACAGATGAAACTCTTAAGGGTGGGATGTAGTAGGAATCTATTGTTATATGTTATAAAACATTGCTGCTTAAGACTGTAAACATTTATTTTCTCACAGTATCTATGGATCTGGAATCTACAAGCATAGCTGGGTGATTCTGGCTCAGGGTCTCTCATGAGGGTGCAGATAAGTTGTCAGCTAGGACTGCAGTCATCCAAAGGTTGTCTGGGGCTGAAAAGTAAGCTTCCAAGCTCACTCATGTGGTCGCTGGCAGGCCACAGTTCCCCACTGACTATTGGCAGGAGACCTCACTTTTCACCACATGGGTCTCTCCCTTAGGGTGCCTAAGTGTTGGAAACAGTGAGCGCCCAAGATGGAAGCTGCAGCCTTTCATACCCTAATCTTGGAAATGACATTCCATAGTTTTTCCAGTATTGCATTGGTGACAAAGACCAACCCTATTACAACATGGGAAAGGGTGACAAGGGTGTGGATGCTGGTAGGCAGTGATCACTGTGGGCCATCTGGAAAGCCAGCTACCTCAGGGCAGACTGGGGAGATGAGGGACAGGGATAAGGGACTTTTCACTCCTTTTTTTATATTATTTCATTTTTGAACTTTAAACTATCTATCCCATTCAAAACACTGGAATTTGAAAGTGAGAGAGAGAAGGCCATCAGGGACAACTGGCAGCCTGGGGTATAGTTTGAAACTCCCTGTAATAGAACCACGGTTCTCAAACTGCGGACAGAGAGGTACCCAATACAGGTTTGCACTCAGTTTATCTGAACTGAATAGAGTTGAATTGTGTGTCTGTGTTTCTATGAATCTAAGCTACATGCTTTTTCACATTTCATCTTTTCTAACACCCATTCATCTTCCATCCCAAGGGGACCCCGCTGGATCCCTGAAACATACAAAGCTATAGTACAAACATGACCAGCATCAATAGGCTTTACTCCCTAAGTGATTGAAAATCGATGTAGCATGAAGCAGAATGCAGAATTCACAAATATCTAAGATGAAACATGAAACTTCAAAGACATCCTCACCCTTGGGAGGCTGTTTCAGGCTACACTTGCTGAGTTTGAATTTATTCTCCTTTCCTTTAGGGGTAGTTTGTTAAAAGTTTGAAAACCATTGCTCTGGGAAAACTGTCCTTCAGAATAGCACAAGAAAATCAATCTCATTTTACTATAAGATAAATTTCATTTCAATAAAAAATATAGTAACAAGTTGATCACCTACTATTTCACCTGACTTGGCCACAAATGACTTCCCACTGTTTTTTAAAAACCAACCCACCCTCAGAGGACCACCATGCAATTAATTCTAAAGATTAAGCGAAAGAGGCATCCCATGTTCTTAGCCTTGGGGTCAGCATAATAAGGCGCATACTCCTAATGGTGGCTATTTGGAAGGGGCAATGCTCAAGTGAAACCATCTGTTTGGCTTTGTTTTTATAATATGGCTCATGACCAGCAAATGGAGTCTGGTTTCCTTGCTCTCTGCTTCTCCATGTGGTATTTTTCCTTTTTTCCTCCGCACTCCTCTAAATACAAAAGTGATTTATGTTAGCACTTGGACAGCACATGGATGGTGAAGTGATAAGGCCCTGGACTCTAGAATCTGACTGTCTGAACCCCAACTCTAGCTCCCCCACTCAGGTACTGTATGACCTTGGGCAAGTTCTGAACCTCTCTGAGTCTGTTCCTTCACCTGGAAAACAGTGAAAATAAAAGTATGCATGAGACCATATTATGTAAAGCTCTTAGCCCAGACTCAGCATAGAGTAGCAATTCAATAAATATTAGTATTATCACCATCAAGGAAAAGGCTTCTGATGAACTAATTCCCATTAAGCAACGAATGTCTACAACAGCAATGACTTCTGACCAACCAGCCAATGGCTGACAAAAGACTGATAAAACATTACATTTTTCTTCTTTCTAACTTCCCTAGATTCCAAATTGTCTATAATGAACAAGTACAGCTCTTGTAATTAGACACAGCTGGCATCAGCTCTCTGCCCACTCATCCTGATGCCCAGCAATTGGCCACTGATTTCTGGTTTGGCTGTTCCACCTTTAGAACACAGCTAATTACTCCAATTAAAGACACACTCTCACCTTTTTATTTTTGTAAAAATAAATAAATAAATAAATAAATAAATAAATAAATAAATAAATAAATAAAACAAATACCCATCAGACAGCATGTAACTTCCTAAGCTAGAGAGAACAGGGAAATTTAAGATGTGTTTCTCCAGCTCAAACGCTCCGTTCTCCTCCACGTGCCCCCCCGTGCTCCAACACCCTGGAGAAAAACTGTAAGTGGCTAACTGCGCTTTCACGCTGCACAACCATGAGCAGAAGCAGGGGGCGAGGTGGCTGTAATGAGGAATGATGGGAGGAATCAGGATGAATTAGGGAAGCATCAATTCTGGAGCATGTTTTACAACCCCATTAGCTTTAGGCACAAAATAGGATTTCAAAACCAAGGAGCATCCACACACTTACCCTTGGATTATTTAAGAGATAAGGCATATCTGAAATTAGCATATAGATCAGGGGCATGCAGTTAAGTGCTGCTAAAGTGGGCTATTAATGCCTGAAAACTGTTGTTTTTCTGAACATAACTTGATACCACTCCAAAATCTTATTCAAGAAGTGTGAACCATAAATCAGATGAACCCCACTCAAGCCCTGGATTTGGCACCAAACTGTGTGTCTCCTTGGGGAAGGTCTCCCAACCTCTCCAAACCTTAGTTTCCCTACCATAAGATGGGTATTACAGTATCTCTCCTTCCCACTCCACAGGCCTGTTGGGATAAACAAAAGGGATGTGGTCAGCAAATGCTTTCTAAACTGTAGAGTGCTGTCCAAATGCAAGACAGCGTGAATCTCTTCTTAAGAGACTTATGTAGGCTTTGCTTTGTTACAAAAAAGGATTAAGGTAGATATCAGCAGAGCTCTTTATTTTATTTTGAATTTCAAGAGAGAAATAAATAAGAATCTTTGTTTCCTATAAGGACACAAATACCATCCCATGAGGATACAAATATAATTACTTGACCTAATCAATCCTTTGCTCAGACAGAGTGGAAAGATAAATTCCTCTTCAGTCTCATGAAGTTTCAGTTTTTCAAACATTTTAAATTCACTGAACAAAAGTGCTCTTGAGTGCCTACTATGTGCAGTACTTAATACAATGTCTAGCACTGAAACACCCATCACATACACCACCACCTCCACCACCACATGCAGCACATGCAAATTACACCCTTTGCAAGTGGGAAGAATATAGATTTTTGGAGTTCAAAGGGTCTTAATGAAAATGGGCCCCAAGATCTATCTTTTCTTTGAGACTGGTTAAGTCTTCTCTGAGCCACCATTCCCTCACAAGGAAATTGGAGCAATCATCCTCAAAGCTTCACAGGATAACTGGAGATATTAAATGTTAAGGACCTAAGCAGTGTACCAATAGATTTTCCACAAATGGCTACTATTATTTTTCATCACTGAGTATTTTAGAGTGCCTATTCTTAGAGCACTTCAGATAAACTCCCCCTTTTTTAAAGCAACAAACAGCATTAACTTTATTTTTTAATTAATATGAATTTTCCTAGTGTTTAGAACAGAGATCATGATGATAAATGCTTGCTTCTGTCTCTTTTTTAAAAGAATTTACAGTTCTTTCATGTGACATATAATGTAATACTTTGTGTCACCCTACAAAGAATAAATTTAAACTAAAGAAGCAGAAACATGGGGAGAGTCCTTGTTTGGGCTTATTTCATACTCAAGCACAATAAAACCCTATCCTAGAAGCTAGGGTCATAAAACTAAAAGGAAGAAAAGAATGGCTAATTAAGTGCTGAAATTAAAAATTCTTTATCTCTGTTTCACTGAAGTCTAACAATTGGTCAGGCACAAGGGCTTAGATGTGTCATTCTAGTTAATGGTTGGTTACAAATTTCCACCATAAACTCCTCTTCCTTCCAGCGTCTTAAATCTCAGGCACTGGGAGCTAATAAGCAGAGAAAGCTCTTGGGCCCAGGGCAATCTCTTTCTCTCAATCCAATCTCCCTCCCCCTCCCACTCCCTCTGACCTGCCATAACTGTTTGGAAGGGCTTTTTGTTGCATTCCCAGAAACCCAACTCTAGCTAAATTAATCAAGAAAGGACTACACTGGTTTATCAAGCAGCGGCAGTTTACGGAAAGGGAGGTTCAAGAACCAGAGCCCGGAACCTACAAAAAAGAACTTACTTCCACCAAGACACACACTTTCTTTCTTTCCATTCCTCTTCCCTGACTCTGCTCAGCCTCCTTCTTCATCTCTACTGGGCAGGAAAAGGAGATGCTCTCGGCCCCATCTTCACAGCTCCTTGATAAGGAACCACGAGGAATTAATCCCAGGGGGAGCTCCTGGGGGGCCCTGCTTAGGCCACGCGCTGCCCCATGGTCAACACTGCCAGATGGACGGAGCGCTGTGGTTGATCAGACCTGTGCCATTTGCCCATCACAGCCAACACTGGCAATGCCCCACCGTGTCACTTGGACCCTCGTCATCTCCATACAAACCAAAGGCATCCCACTGCAAACACCTGAGGCTCACTCACCACCTGAGGGCTTGTTCTTGGCGGAGACAAGATGGGCCAGAAGTTCTAGGAAGTAGCACTGGCTGAGTGTCCCTCAGACAGTGTCAGATGAGAGATGCAAGATGAATATCTCAGTTTTCTCCCCACTGAGGTGGGACACTCTGAGGTGTGTTCCATAAAGTCAACCAGAGCTCACCAAAAGGACTGAGCCCAGTTACCCCAAGAAGCACCTTGCTCATATCGCACTCTATATTGGCTTAAATTCCCTCATTTCATTTCTTCCTGTGAAGGTTAATTTTATGTGTTGATATTGACTGGACCAAGGGTTACCCAGATACCTGGTAAGACATTATCTGGGTGTGTCTGTGAGGATGTTTTTGCATGTGTTTAACATTTAAATCAGTAGACTAAGTAAAGTAGGTTGCTAACCTAATGTATAGGTGGGCCTCAGCCAATCAGCTGAAGGCCTGCATAGAACAAAAAAGCTGACCATCCCACAAGAGAGGATTCCTCCTGTGTGACTGCCTTTGAGCCAGGACAACAGGATTTTTCTGCATTTGGACTAGAACAGAGACAGTGGCTCTTCTTGGGTCTGGAGCCTGCTGGCCGGCCTTTGGACTAGAGCTACACCCTCAGCTCTTCTGGGTCTCCAGCTTGCTGGCTCACCCTACAGATCTTAGGACTTGTCAGCCTCCATAACTGTGTGTGCCAATTCCTTATAATAAATAAATGCTTATTTATTTATAGAGAAATGTAAGTTATTTATTATATAATAGGATGTAGATACACACACACACACACACACAGGACGGGGCAAAAGTAGGTTTACAGTTGTGAGTACAGGAAACCCAGAGTTTATTGTTGTATTATTATTTATTAATTATGGTATTATTTTCTATATAAACAACCAATACGTATCTTATTGGTTCTGTTGCTCTAAAGAACCCTGACTAATACACATCCTTGCTCATACTGGTGTTTTTTGGAGTCACCTTGCAAATAACCATTTATATGCAAATCCTATCTCAGGAACTTCTGGGGGAACCCAACCTGTTACCATGGCACCAACAGCAGAGGAAAGATCCCTAGGACTAGCAGCCTTGGTGAGCCACGTGGAAGGAGAAAGGAGTGCTACCTAAACAAAAGGGTGCCAAGTAAATAAAACAACCTAAATTCAGTGTAGTCCACAACACTGAGCAGGTGGGACAGGGTGAAACCCAGCTCTCAAAAAGTATCAAAATGTGGAAGGCGACTCCTGAACTGACCTGACACAACAACAGGGTTTCCACCTGCTCACACATCCATCTCAACTACGGTTTCTCCATGAGGATCAGCTCCTTTGCTCGCCACCCAGGATCAGTGGCTCCTCCAGCCTCTAGCCTAGTCTTCCAATCTCCAGCTTTGCTTTCACCCATTCAATTCCATGGATAAGCTTGACTTTCATAATTTCAATTTCTCATATTGTTTTAAGGCAAGGGCTGCAAACTTAAATGCCCACATAAGGCAGATACGTAACACCAATGAATGAAGAAGACTGGACGAAGGATGACAGGGTCCGGTGGGGACTGTGGCAAACTGGAGAAGACAGCAAGGACTCCATTCTGGCTGACTCGTGGAAATGGAAGTGGAATGTTGCCAGACCGCCACATTTTGTACAGAAAAGCAGAAAATCCAGGTTTTTTCATGTAAAATTTATAGATTGTTGAAAACTGACAACTAATTTTTTAAATGTAAATACTATGTGAGCCACATCAACTGTATTGCCAGCCCTATAATGCATGGGTCATCAAGTGGTGGCAAAGAATGAGTCTCACAGACTTCCCACCACAGGGGTTGTAACTGACCAGGGGCCCTATCTCCTGTGCTCCAAAGTCCACATGCTCCCACAGGCCCCTGAATGACTGAGTATGGCAGGGACACTCCTTCCTGAAATTCACAATATTCCTGTCCCCAGTCAGCTTGAGGACTCTCCTATGGTGATTCTACCCTAACTTCCTTCCTTCTCTCCTTCATTCCAGGTCAGACTTGCAGTGCTGTCCAAGGGCTCTCCCAGACTCTTCTGACATCCCTCCCTATTTTCTGTCACAGGCATTTTGTCTAATAAAAATCATGCATTTTAAATCCCATATTGGAGTTTGCTTTGCAGAGGAACTAGACTAACACACCATCTTGCAAATTCTGCTTTTGACACGCAGCTCCCATTGACTTATATCCTCCAAATTCTAGCTATTTGGGTCTAATTTCATCCAAGGTTCAGCCCCTAAGTCCTCCCCTCTACGCGGATTTCCACACTGCGCACCAGGAAAACACAACAGCCTAAAGAATTTAAATCCCAGAGGGTCCCGTGCAGTGTGATGAACTCGGCCCCTTTGCTAATGAAATGAGAGCCATGCACATGACCCTGGAAAAACTCTAGTGCCTACAGGTAAGAACTTTTTTCCCAAAAGAGATGGTCTGAACTTTCCTACCAACAGTTCTTAAGAATAAAGGAGAGCTAGAGAGCAGAGAGATTCCAAAGAATATCATTTAAGCAGCTTAATCTAGCCATACCTGAAGTTCAGGTCTATTTGTGGGCTTTGAAGTTGCACGGAACAATAGTTGATGTAACTAAAAGAGTTTGAAGCCCGGCCGGGCGTGGCTCAGCGGTTGAGCGTCGACCTAGGATCCCGGTGGTCGGGGTTCGATTCCCGGTCAGGGCACATGCCTGGGTTGCAGGCTCGATCAATGACTCTCTCATCATTGATGTTTCTCTCTCTCTCTCCCTTTCCTTTCCTCTCTCTGAAATCAATAAAGATATATTTAAAAAAAAAAAAAAAAGAGTTTGGCTAATATACCTCCTCACCTCTCATCCAATTTCATGTAATATAAAAAACATTACCTATTAAAATTTACAAACAGCATTCAAACAAAAGCCCTACTATATTTAAAATGAAATTTTCCTACTCTTTCACTATGGGACCTAGGGAGGTTCCTAATACATTTTGGGCTTCAGTTTTTTTCTCTCAAATGGAGCATGTATAATTTATCCCACTTGCCTTGGGGGGCGGGGGGGGGGGAGTCAGATTGCCTTATCCAGGAAAATACAGAGAAAAGTACAAAACATTATTATATTCCAGGAAATTCTAGTACATAAGTCCTAGAGCAGATGAACAAGAGCTCTAGACTCAGACTGATGAATTCAGGTTCCAACACCATCACTCACTAGCTATGTGACCTTGGACAAGTCATCTAACCTCTCTGGCCCTCAGTTTCCTCATCTGTAATAGGGAGACCCCAATCAACACTATTGCATAGGATAGCTGCAGAAAGTAATAGATATATGAAGTGCTTAGTGCAATATCTAGTAGAGCATAAACATTCCAAATATGTTGTACGGTTGTTGTTGGTACCATACTGTTGATACTATAATAAATGTTGCTAATACTATAATAAATGTTGTTAATGTTATTACTGTTGAACTTTGTCTTCTATCCCAACACAACTTCCTCTAGCCAATGGAAAATTCCATCCTACCAGCCCCCTTAGCAGACCCAGCTAGATGGCTTGTCAAGGAAATTACTTCTCCAATCAGGACAACTTCAAGGAAGAAAAATAAAACACAACTAGTCTTGCTTCAACTGACACTCAGGGAAGTTTCCCCATTACTACAACACTTCTGCACATCAAATGTGAATACTCTAATTGCGCTCTAAGAACACACCATTGAAACATTTGACTTACCCAGAACTAATTGTCAAAAAGATATTTTGCAGCCAAGAAAATCACTTAATTGAACACCTAATTTAACTGAAACCTTTTTTTCCCTGCTTACTTCATGCTTTCTTCTCCTGTTTTTGCCAAATTGTGAATGCTGGGCACTGCTTTCAAAAATAATTTATGTTGGAATTTTTTTTTCCTATTGTAAAAGTAATACATGTTCATTATAGAAACTGAAAAAATTAAAAAATACGAAAGAAAAAATAAAAACAACTGCCCTTAGACTCACTGCTCAGAGAAAGACTATTAAAATGTTAGCAAATTTGCTTCCCAATTGTTTTATATAATGGATTTTTCTACATAGTTAACAAAAACATATAGTCTATTTTGTAGCATGAACTTTTTTCACTTTATATTTTAAAATGAATGTTTCCATTTGCCATTCCAAGATCTTCAGAACATTTTTAGAAACAGCAGAACATTTCCAACAACAGTCTGCTTAATCTCCCACCTAATGTTTGACCTTTTGGTTGTTTATGAATAAATTTCTGCTAGGATATATTTTCCTTAGGAAAGAATCTCTTTATTAGGAGACAATTCTCCATGCATCTCTCACATTTCTGTGCATCTTGTGTCGGCTTTTATTCCTGACTATCTTTGCAAGGATGTTTGTCTAAGCTAACAGCATTGGAAATAGAGATAAGAGAGCAGAAGGCGGATGTATTTGCTGACCAGGATTATAAAGATAATGCTTCTCTCCAGGGCAAATGTTAGGCAGTTCCTTTCCATAAAGACTGGGATTCCTCAGTTATGATGCAAACCCACTGTGTACACAGCATCCACCTGGATCCACCTCCATGTCATTCCATGTCACCCTTAAAGACGTGGGAGTCCAAGGGAACTAGCACAAACATGAAGCACGGGCTTCCTGCTGTGTCACAAATAATAAAGTCCTTTGTCTCTGACCCAGAAGTCTCGTGTCTTCTGCCCACATCCATGAAACTATGGCAGATAATTTGGTAACTTGCATGTAGGGTAATATCCCAGCCCTTCATAGTTCTTGACACCCTAGAAGTGAATCTGATGGGTTAAGGGGCATGAACAATTGCCAAGATTCTAAATATCTGTTTTTAATTAGTGCTCCAAACTTAAATATGCATCGTTGCCTGAAATTTATCTTGTCTTCAGGGATATATCTGCCTGACTTGATTTCAGGTGATCTTTCATCAGGAGCCCATGCCAGCCTAAGCCACCATTCCTACCGAATGTCCCATAAGAGGTTATGTTCCACACTATTCAGGTCCCTCGGTCTAGATGACTTTCTTTTCTGGATTATTCTACAGTATAATAGAAAGTGGGCATGAGGGTTGGAATGAATGGGAAAAAATGGGGAATTCATTTCATTTCTACCAAGTGCCAAGCACAGTACAGAGAGCACCTAGATGACAGAGGCGGCATCCATTATTTTTATCTGCCAAGCAGCCTCTGTTCTAAGAAGCTTTAATGGGACCTGCACGTTAGCCCCTGACTTGGTCACATGTGTGACCATGTGGCCTAAGCTGAGCCTATCAGAGTCCTTCCCTGGGATTTTTCCCATTGTAACAACAAGAGAAGATCTCTTCCATTCTGAAACAGGAAAGGTTGGAGAAGTCATGGATCTAGGCAAGCATGGAAAAAACAAAATCACCACAGTGAAAACAGATACGAAAGGCATGGGGAATGGTTCACTGCATGGTTCCAGTTGTCCCTCCTACTCACTTACCCCCCTAACCCTTCCTGGATTTGGTTATTGGAGTCAATAAATTCCCCTTTTCTAGCCCAGCCAGCGTGGCTCAGCTGTTGAGCATGGAGCTATGAACCAGGAGGTCACGGTTCAATTCCCAGTCGGGGCACATGCCCGGGTTGCAGGCTTCATTCCCAGCAGGGGATGTGCAGAGGCACCAATCAATGACTCTCTCTCATCACTGATGTTTCTATCTCTCTCTCCCTCTCCCTTCCTCTCTCTGAAATCAATTATATATATATATTTAATTCCCCTTTTAGTGCCTAAATCACTTCCAATGAGTTTCTGTCCTTTGCAACCAAAATAACCCTATTAATAGCAGCTGGCATTCAGTGGGTATTTAATGTGTTATGCCTACTAATGCACTTAATCCTCTCTACTATGTGGGAGGTAAGGTACTTGTATTAACCCCTAATTTACAAAGGGGGAAACTAACGTTTAGTGAAGGAAAATGACTTGCCCACAGTTACTCAGCTAATAAGGGGCAGAGTCAAAATGTAAACCCAGAGTGCATACTCTTCACCACTATGCTATAACCAAGGTATGTTATCCCTTTCCATAGTGCTGGGGACAACGGAGAGATGGGAAGTGACGTAAGAAAAAGAGCTCAGGTGAGCACTAATCAGGCCAGCCTTCACAACATGAAAGGTCAGGGGGGCAAAGGCCCTGCTCAAGTCCAGCCATATCTCAACATGGTCAGCAGCAAGGCATGCTCTCCCCAGCCACCCATGTTATTATGAACTGAACTGTGTCCTCCCCCAAATTCATATGCGTTGAAGCCCTAATCCCCAATGTGACTATATTTGAAGATACGGCATCTGAAGATGTGATTAAATTAAAATGAAACCCTTAGGGTGCAACCCTAATCCAACCTGACTGATGTCCTTATAAGAAGACAAGGTTAGGACATACGAAGAGACAACTGGGGCTTGAATGCAGAGAGGAAGAACCACGTGAGAACACAGAAAGAAGGCAGTCATCTGCCAGCCAAGGAGAGAGGCCTCAGAAGAAACCAAACCTGCCAACTCCTTGATCTTGGACTTCCAGATGCCATAATTATGAGAAAATTAATTTTTGTTGTTTAAGCCACGCAGTCTGCGGTGTTTGTTATAGACCTGGCAAAAATGTACATGGTAACTTATCACCACTTATATCAGTCCCTGGCACATAGTAGGTGCACACACACACATAGATTTTGAGAAAATGGAATCAGAGGCACTGCTACCATGCTGATAGCAGTTGATGCATAATTGATGTTCACTCAAGAGAAAATAGTTGGTTTTCAGTTTCCATTCCATCAGGCCCTTCACACCAGCTGGGGAAACATTTTGCGTGAACACCTTGCTGCTCTAACAATCCACATCTTACAGTCACAAGAAGCTTCCAAATTAAATACAGACAGGGCGTTTGTCACTGGGTGCCCTATCTGTATTTTTTGAGGGGAATATATCTATATAATATTTTAACTAGAATCTTGGCAAAGGAAGAAACAAAACAAAACAAAGGGAACCAGCCTATGAATGGAAAGGTGTCAGATATAGTAGTCTCCCTTATCCATGGTTTTGCTCTCTATACTTTCAGTTACTCACGGTCAACTATGGTCTGAAAATATTAAATAGAAAACTCCAGAAATAAACAATTCATAAGTTTTACATTGCATGCCATTCTATGAAGCTGGATGAAATTCCATGCCTTCCTGCCTGGGAAGTGAATCACCCCTTTGTCCAGTGTATCCATGGTCAACAGACTGTCATGCTATTGCAGTGCTTGAGTCTAATCACCCTTAATTTGCTTAATAATGGCCCCAAAGCCCAAGAGTAGTGATGCTGGCACTTCAGATACACCAAAGAGAAGACATAAAGTGCTTCCTTTAAGTGAAAAAATATGTATGCATAGGGAAAAAAACACAGTATAGGTTTCAGTACTATCCACGGTTTTAGGCATCCCCTGGGGGTCTTGGAAAGTATCCCCCACAATAAGGAGGGACTACATACTGTAAGGAACAAAGCAGTACCAAGACACTGCAAGAGGATCTACCAAGGGTTGTCCACTCAGGAGCTGGCCACCTTATGATGGCAGGGCTGCTGGTGGGGGTGGAGGTGGAAGTGCTCAGAAGCACAAGATGACAGACCCTGGGTCAGGCAAGAGGATGGGGAAAAGGTAGAGACCAAATATTTTACAACAATTTTGGGAAATGGTTTTATATTATCTGAAAGGGAGCAATTCCAAGTTCACCTCCAAAGAAAATTAAGCTAGGTTCCCATGTACTCAACTTGGATCTCATGCACGTGGACACAGGCACACCCTTCTCAATGCTCAGAGGAGATTTCTGTTGTCCAGAGACAAATTCACCATGAAGCTAATGGAGCTTAGGCACAAGGCCCTTTCTCTTGCATGGGTTCCCTTATGTGTTGAACTTGGGGAGGGCTCTAGGTGAGATGGGAAAGCTAGGTTGCAAGAATAAACACCTCTAGGTTCATATTTATGATTAATGATCTATGGAGATCCCAGAAGGATGGAAGACAAATATCCAAAGTCTCCAGAAATTTGTTTTATTTTCTCATTCTAAACAAATATTCCCTTTTGTGCCTAATTTTATATTCCTACTTTTGTATTATTTTTTCTTTTTTTTAACTTTTTTAATTTATCTTTATTGTTGAGAGTATTACAGGTATACTATTTTCCCCTCCACTTCCCTCCCACCCTCTTCCCAGGCCTTCACCCCATTATTAACTGTGTCCATGGGTTATACATATAACTTCTTTGGTTAATCTCTTCCCACCCTCCACCCCCCCTTCCCCCTTTCCTCTGAAATATGATCGTCTGTTACATGTGTCAATGTCTCTGGATCTATTTAGTTAATCAGATTCTTTTGTTCATTAGCTTCTTCTTAAAGAAGACCCTTCAACATTTCCTGTACTGCTGGTTTGGTGGTGATGAACTCCTTTAGCTTTTTCTTGTCTGAGAAGCTCTTTATTTGACCTTCAGTTCTAAACGATAGCTTTGCTGGGTAGAGCAATCTTGGTTGTAGTTCCATGTTTTTCATCACTTTTAATATTTCTTGCCATTCCCTTCTGGCCTGCAAAGTTTCTGTTGAGAAATCAGCTGACAGTCGTATGGGTGCTCCCTTGTAGGTAACTAACTGCTTTTCTCTTGCTGCTTTTAAGATTCTCTTCTTGTCTTTAACCTTTGGCATTTTAATTATGATGTGTCTTGCTGTGGGCCTCTTTGGGTTCCTCTTCTTTGGGGCCCTCTGTGCTTCCTGGACTTGTAAGTCGATTTCTTTCCCCAGGTAGGGGAAGTTTTCTGTCATTATTTTTTCAAATAGGTTTTCAATTCCTTGGTCTCTTTCTTCCCCTTCTGGCACCCCAATAATATGAATGTTGGGCCTCTTGAAGTTGTCCCAGAGGCTCCTTATACTATTTTCATATTTCTGGATTCTTTTTTCTTTTTGCTCTTCTGGTTGGGTGTTTTTTGTTTCCTCGTGTTCCAAATTGCTGATTTGATTCTCAGTGTCCTCTACTCTGCTGTTGATTCCCTGTAAATTATTCTTCATTTCAGTTCCTGTAGCCTTCATTTCAAATTGGTACTTTATTATGTTATCGATTTTCTCAGTTATTTCCCTAACAGTCTGCTTAAACATCCTTATAACCAAAATTCTGAACTCTGTATCTGTTAGCTTGCTTGGATCTATTTCATTTAGTTCCTCTTCTAGAGATTTCTTCTGTTCTTTCCTTTGTGACATCTTTCTTTGCCTCCGCATTTTGGCTGCTTTCAGGTGTTTGTTTCTATGTAGTAGGTAGAGCTGCTATGTCTCCTAGAATTTGTAGAGTGGCTTTGTACAGTAGGTGTCCTGTAGGGTCCAGTGGCTCAGCCTCCCCAGTCACCTGAGCTGGGCCTTCTAGGTGCTTCCCTGTGTGGGCTGTGTGCACTGTCCTGTTGTAGTTGAGCCTTGGTTGCTGTTGGCGTCCCTGGGAGGAACTGACCCCCAGGCCAATCAGCTGTGAGGACCAGCTGCAACTACAGCCAGAGAGCTGCTGTGCTGGAGACGCCCTTATGGATCAGGATTTACTTCAGTGGAGCTTTGGTGTTCACCAAGTGCACCCCTTGAGTGTCACTCGTGGATGTGGTAGGGTTGTAATCCACTGTGGTAGAGTCTGATCACCAGGTGCACTGTCTCTGGGGCCTCCCAGGAGGTGCAAAGTCAGCCTGTGCCAGTGCCTTGCCCAGGGCCACCCAGCATGAGCTATCCAGCAAACCGTAGCTGGCTGCTACTTGTGCTGGGCTTGGCGTTGTCCAGGAGAGGCCAGCCTATGAGCCAATGCAGGCTGCTGCTAGGGCCAGGCCTGGGGCCACTTATCAAGCCCTATGGGGCCCGCTGCTGCTTGTTTGAGAGATTTTAGGAAAGTCCTAAGCATGAGGCTTGAAAGGCCACTTGCATAGAAAAGCCCCGGGAAATGGCCTGGATTAGCCGCAGGTGGGGAGGGGCGGGGCCTCCAGGATCACGGGGCGGGGCCAAAGGTGTGAGTCAGATGCTGGCAGTTCAAATATGGCGCCTGCCTGCTGGCTGTGTGAGGGGAGGACTCACCAAAGGAGCAATGGCCTCCGCCAGCCCTTCTGCCTGGGAGGAAGCCGCCCCTCCGCCTCTCGCCCGGATCTCAGGCAGGTTAGTTCCTCCCCGAGTGTCCCAGGTCCTTCCAGGCTACTGCCCGGCGCTGGGCTCAGAGGGAGCGCGTCCGAGTGAGTCCGTGCGCGGGCCCTTTGAGAGGAGCTGCTGGGCTCCTGCAGCCTCCGCGACCCTCAGGGACAGTCCCCGCTGGTTTTACAGCCCGGAGTTGTGGAGACATCTCTTCCCAGCCTGGAGCCCTGGGCTGGGGGCCTGCTGTGGGGCTGGGACCCCTCCCTCCTCCGGGAAACCTCCGCCGCCGAGATTCCCTTCTGGGTTTCAACCGCGGCACCAGGTGTGGGCCCGCCGCACGTCTCAGTGATTCAGCCCCGATCCGCCCGCGTCTGCACCCCTCCTACCGGTCTCGGTGCTTCTTCAGGTTCCTGGTTGTGGGGCTTCTGTTCAGCCAGATTTCAGGAGGCTCAGAGGGATGGTGGTTCTGTATTTTAGTTGTAATTTTGATGTGGTTGCGGGAGGCAGCGGGTGCAGCTGTTACCTACGCCGCCATCTTGTTGTTTCTCTTATATTATTTTTTCTAAAGAGAGATCCTCAAATTGTATAAGCTTCAGATCCCACAAAACCTGGATCTGATTCTGCCAAAGTTCTATATTCTTTATGACATCTATAGAGAAGTTCTGGCTATTTCTGAGCAGTTTAGATTTTCTGATACCCAGACAAGTTTGATTTCAATTATTCCATTGTTAAAAATTAAAGACCCTAGGGGAAGCTAAGTCTTGATCAGGACCTAGGTAGATTTGGGAATGTCCTAAAACAGTTAATCACACTAATGGGGAGAACAAAAGATAAGTCTACATGCAGTCTTGGACCTCAAGCTCCTGAGCCTTTAGATAACTGTCAAATTCCCAGCCATCAATGGAGAGTAGAGGAGAATTAAAACCCATCCCTATTAGCTTATAGAGTTTACTTAATTAAGCCACTCTATCCTTAGTAGACAGAAACAGGTTTTTCAAAAATAATCAAAGTAATCTATACTTTGCTGTATTACAAAAGTAACAACTAACATTCATCAGCATCTACTGTTATACCCTTGATCCAGGTTTCCCATTTTAATATTCAAAGTAGCCTCATGAAGTAGATATTGTGGCGACAATTTCATAGGTAAGAATGTGGACTGAGGCTCAGACAAGTTAAAGAGTTTACCCAAGGTCATATAGCCAATGAGTGGGAATCATAATTAAGTCCCTCCGATTTTAAAGTCTGTGATCTTTCCTCTACCCCTCCCTCTCTGAACTCAATGATCACTTCCTACAGAGGTAATTGCTTGTATCCACGATGGGCTAGGCTATGCTTCAGTAACAAACACCCCCCTGAATTGCAGCAACTTAAGACAACACAATTTTCTCATTCACACTCAATGTCCACTAAAGGTCAGATGGAGGCTCTTCCCAGTGCTGACCTCACTCCCAAACATTGGCATAGAAAGAAGCCACTACCTGTAATGTTGCCAGAGAAAAGGGTGTGGCAGGGCACATCCGTGCTCTTAAAGCTTCCTCCTAAAAATGATACTCATCACTCCTGTGCCAATGTCATTGGTCAAACCAAGTCCATGGTCATGTCCAACTTTGGTAAGGAAGGAGTAGTGGTCCTATATGTACCCAGAAGACAGAGAACTGGAAATACTTGGTGAACAGCATCAGTGACTACCCTGAGGCTTCAGAGATTTTATCATGTTATTCCCATCTGGAGAACATCAGATACCTTAATATCTGACTCTCCATCACAAAGGTGGGGAGGTAGACGCACAACTTACCTAGAGTTGTCCAGAAAGACTTATTAAAAATTCTGGGTCTGAGGTGTTTTCCTTCAAAATGTTTCCCATTTGTTAGACTCTGTTGGTCCAGCAGATAATTCTGTCAAGAACCCTCCAAACCCAGGCTAAGGTGTATCTATCCATGATCCCCAAATTCCTCATTTAGAGGAAAAATGATTCTAGAAATACTGCCAGCCTCATTTCCTAGAGCATGATCCACCCTGACCCTCCGACATTCCCCTGGCCAGGGCAAAATATTTTGAATCCTGAAGACAGACAATGACCATGCCCAAAGCTAATGGGTCACAGAAGATGGAGGCTGCGCAAATAAATATCATCACAATTAGCTACTGAATACTCTTTGTCTGGCAAGTTACATCTTTATCCACTTAGTCATCTGCTCAATCGACAACGATTTACTGACTGAATATAGCATTGTAGCTACAAGCATGGCTCTGGAGCAAGGGGGCCTCAGTTCAAATCCTAGCTTCCCTGCTTATGAGATATATGACTTTGCAGTGCCTCAGTTTCCCCATCTAGAAAAATTAAGATCATAATAATTATCTACTTCATTGTGGTGAAAGGATTAAATGAGTTAATATGTATAGGTCACTTAGAACACTACTACCTCCTTACAAAGTGCTATGTAAATATGTTATTATTATCACAATGTGCAGGGCACTGTCCTGGCTGATGGAGCACACAGCAATGAGTAGAGGAGAGAAGGCCCTTGTCCTTATGGAGCTTATATTCTAGGAAAGGAGAGACCTGACTAGCAAGCAACCCCTGACTCAGCCATGCCTGAAGCTAATTCTACATCCTTGAATTTCCCAATTTCCGGAAGCATTGCGTTCTTTTCCTAAAGCATTAGGGACAGGTTGAGCTGAGTTTTTCTCACTTTTGAACAAAAGTATCCTGACTAATACAAGACCACAAAGCCTAAGCTCTTTCTGCTCCTTCAGCCTCTGTTCCAGCCTCTGAGGGTCTATCAGATTGCACCTAACACCGTGAGTGTGTCAAACCTGTTCAACCACCTGGTGAGGACCCTGAATATTCAAACCCGTCTTTAAACAGTTAGAAACTGTAAACAGCCAATTAGAAGGAGCATGAAATGGAAGCATGATGCGGATCATTACACAGAGAGTAATAAAATCTGCCTTGATGCCTACAAGTTTTATGCGAACCATGACTGTGCTTTAAAATTTTTTTGATAAAGAATAATTTATGAAGTAAATTAGATTTCCTCATGTTTTACCTAATTAATCTGGCCCTTAACATGAGAAGGATAACTTCTTAATTGCTAGCTAATTTTGTCAATAAAACGCATTTGTCCCACTCCTTAGAGGCCCCTCCACATCCAAAGGGCGTCTGCCACCCTGACAACCAAACAAGGAAGACAGGAAGATCTGGCATCTGACAGGCCTCGTTTTATTTTTTATTATTATTATTATCTCTTAATCCTCACCCAAAGATATATTTTTATTGATTTTTTTCTTTTTTTATAGAGAAGGAGGAAGCGGGGGGGAGAGAGAGAAATATCCATCAGTTGCCTCCCGACTGGGGACTGAACCCGAAACCTTTCTGGGTCCTCAGGTAGAGAAACGCCAATGCATTGGTTGGACCAGTGTACACTTAAGGGATTAAAGGTTAGGAGCTATGGGTAGAGCACTGAAAACATTTGATAACTTGTGTAACCGTGGCAGAGCTTTTCACCTCCCTGTGCCCCCAATACTAGATCTGTAAAATGGGGAATTCCTCAATCTTTCAAAAAATATTTATGGAGCACTTAACGATGCAGCATGTCCTACTGACTATGGAGATTACTGGGGATATGATAGGATCTTGAGCAGCACCCACAGGGTTTACCTTCCAGTAGGGGCAAGAGCCTCTAACCATGGAGTAACAAAGACCATTTGAGAGATGCTAGGGAGAGTGATGTGACGGAGATTAACTTGGAGGAAGGGATATGACTGGAAAAACCTTCTGAAAGGGTAACCTTTAGGGTGAGACCCATCAGATGACAACAAGTGTGTCATGACCTGGGAAACAGCATTCTAGGCAGAGGGAACTAAAAATGCAAAAATCTGAGATGGGAAAGAGCTTTGCTCATTCACAGAAGAGAATGGAGAACAGTGTGGCTGGATCCGAGTGAATAGGTCAGGGGGTAACAGGGAACAAGACCAGAGTATACGAGGAATCGGTGTATGCAGCGCCTGCTCAGCCTTCATAAGGGCTTTGGGTAATAACACAGTCTTGAAGGTTTGTTGTGAGGGTGAAATGAGCTTCCGTGTTTAACAGGCATGACGCATTTTTATTAGCCCAGGAAACAGTCACATCTCTTATTTTCCCAATTAATTTCATGCCTTCCCAAGATGCTGACAGGAGCAAGAAGTCCAGTATCTCCCTCTAGATTTCCTTTCCCACGGTCCAAAAATCCTGAAGGTTTAATTAACCCAAAGGTCACTTCCAAACTCCAGGCAGAAAGAAACCTGAGAAGCTGACCCATTCACTGGCAGCCCAGTTTTCATCTCCCCTCCCGCCCAAGGCTGCCACAGGTGATGTTGTTGAAAGCCAGTTCAGTACAACTGGGGTGTCTGCCTACTGCTGTGATGATGCCCACATCGTCCAGTCCGTATATGGGACCCAGTGAACCTCCTCTACACTCCAGCCCCCAGGTTCCAGCTCTTCAAGCTTATATGCAAACACTCAAACCTTTCAACATATGTTCCCCTCTACTGCCTTCAGGGTCCTATCCTGCAGGCCTGAGCTGGGACCATCCCAATCTACTCTTAGTCTAGTGTTAAACTGGGTGAACGGCTGGGACAGCCCCACTCCTGAGGGGTAGTTTTATTTCTAGAATTTTGTTTCCCTTCTCTGTCATTAGGCATTAGTTGGGGATATTCCCATCCATCCCAATAGATCTCCAAATCTCATAAAGAGGAGGCGGGGAAAGGAGTAATAACTGACTTTAATGACTGTATTTATTAAGCTCTCGCTCTATGCCTGGTCCTAGGCTGAGCAGCCTAAGTACATAAATATATATATTCTTTTAACCATTGCCATATCGTCCCATTTTACAAATGAGAACACTGAGATACAGGTAGATTAAAACTGTTGCCCAAGTTCACATGCAAATAAGTAACAGAAGCACAATTTGAAACTGAGAGGTCTGACAAGAGAGCCTAAGCTTTTCAGCACTATGCTATTCGGTCTCTCTGACCCGCTTCCTACTAGAACAACATCTGAGTTCCTCATGCAACCTGTTGCACCTTCTCCCCAGGAATACCTTTGGACACAAGACCCTGAAATGGCAGGCTCGCTTGGGCAGAAAAGCTTGTGCTGCGTCCTATTCCCAGAACAGCTGCAAAACAAAAAGGGTCAACGCAAGTGACTGACCAAGGGATCAAGGCAGTCTCAGGCATTTTTCACCAAACACGCTATTCCAATGAATGACAACCAATTTCTTGCAGGTTCTCTGTTTTGTGAAGTCTTGGCTGAGATTGCCTGCTGTGACACTGAATCTCTGCACAATCCAGAGGAGACAGGCAACAGTCAGTTTTCTTGATGTCAATAGGACCCTGTCACAAAGGGCTGGCCAATTTTATTTAACACAATTGGAAATTCTTGGCATTATCTTTTTGACTCTAAAGCTTAAAAGGACTGGCTCAATCTGTTTCTGGAACCATGCTGGAATACCTTTGTAATTCCTTCCATTTTTTACTTTTTTCCTAATTCCCAGTTTAGGGGAATGTCTAGGTTTATACTGTTCTCTGCTTAGGGAAATTCGATTATTGGCCCCCACTCCTCCAAAAGGCTGGCTGTGAAGTAGTTCACTGTACACATGAAACCGAACACCATGGGTCAGGGCTGCCTGTTGCTACTTCAGCCAATTAAGCAAAGACAAGGTTGAATCATATATGAGCATTTTATTCCATTATTGCCGGCAAAATAGGAGAGCAGAGGGATTTGCCCACATAAAATCTGCTCTAACCTGCCCCCCATAAGCCAGTTCCTTATATTGGGTAGAAGGACAAAGATTACATGGGGAAGTGGGCATAAAGGAGTAAGAATGGGCATAATGGTATACAGGTTACAGGAAATTTGGGCTGGAGGTTGCAAAAGGGTGGGGTGCCTCCAGGACTCTTTTGTTTCAGCAACAAGGTTGATAATCTTTCCATGATGATAGGCAGTTAAGGAGAATGAATCACATTCCGAATATCCCAGGAAATACAACTCCAAACCAGGTTAGAGTATGCTTCTTTTAATTAGAACAGAATAATCACCGTTAACAGGACATGATTAATATTTCTTATAATTATAGCTAAAATCATTGTTAACAGAGCATGACTAATATTTCTGCCCCAACACACAGAGCCTCTGATACAAGGAGCCTCAGCAACACCAGGGCAGACATACCAGGTAACCAAGGCTGATTCCCTTATCCACTGAGCCTCCATTTTCCATCTGTGAAACTACTGATCATGTTTTTAATTTTCTATATTTTATGATGCTTTAACATCTTGAGGCCTTCTGGACCCAGGGGGGCACTGCCCCTTCCAGGGTTAGCTAATTCCTAGAGGTAGCAAACAGCTTGCCTTCCAACATGCCTTTGATATGCAAACCAACACATTCCCTGTCCACTCCCAACCTCCTAATTCCCCATCCACCTCCTTTAGTCAGGCTCCTACAGTCTGGGACACTCCCTCTGCCCTAAACCACTACAGGGCCAGGTACCAGACAACTAGGGACCACTCCGAGGACTCCAGAGCTTTCCGAATCATTCAAACTATCTCACCCTATGCTTGTTCAGTGTACCTACACTGCCTCATCCATGAAAACCACAATAAATGCTCAGATCATTCTGAGGAAGTACTATTTAAAGCCAGAGCCAAAGATTTAAAAAAAAAAAAGCCAACTATGTGAAGAGACAAACTTTTCAGGCAGAGGGAATAGCATGTGCAAAGTAGCTGAACTTGTTTTCAGAATTAATTATAACCCTTGCATTATGGTTGGAAATAAATAAATAGCAATATGATTGAAAATAACAAATGGTCATTGCTTCAGAAACATGAGTAAGCACCACTGTGAGGAGAAGCTTGTATCAGTCAGCTAAGGCCACAATAATGCTGTAAAACAAACCACCACAGATTCTTAGCAAGCATTTATCTCTCATTCATGCTTTAGTGGGTTGGCTGGTACAACTCTGCTGGGCTGTAGGCCTACTGTTATGCTGGGGTAACTCTGCTCCATGTGTCTCTCACTTTTCTACGGCCAGTGACTAAGGAATCTTATTCTCGTGGAGAAGGCAGATGCACAAGAGGGCAAGCCTATCACACAAGCATATTTCAAGTATCCTTTAGTTCGGTCCTCTCACATTCTATTGGCCAAAGAAAGTCACATGGTCAACTAAACAAAGTGTGGGGAAATACACTATGAAGGCACATGACAAGGCCTTGCTGAACAGCAATGAGGTAAAGGGGGAGAGAATGAATATTTACTGAACAGTAACCTACCTACCATAAAGCTCAAATACTTCCCAAAAAAGCCACCATTAAAAGAGCTTCTATCTAAACTATTTTATAGAGGAGTGAGGAGGGGGGATAAATGATAAGGTCTTTTTAAGAATTTTGTATACCCTAGTGTATTTCAAACATATTACATATTTGCCTACATCCTACATTAAGTGGATTTTTTGCTATCAAATATTTTTGAGAAACTTCTAAATTTTTCTTCTAACATTATTCGACAATAAGTGACATTTAAATTTTGATTGGATGTGATTTCTTGGCAATTTGCATATTCAGAAGCTCTTGAAAGTGGGAAATTCTAATCTACCAGCATTTTTGGATGTAATAAAATCTCTAGGAACACTAAATTTAACAATTAGCAATATTGACAAAGTATCACAGTTTGTAGGAAATTTTTTTAGATTTTCATTAATGTCAACTTTGCTGTTTTCTTTTTGCATTTTAGAGCCAACAATTCTTTCCCCAGGCCTTTTTGTAGACCCTTAGACCCTTTAAAAACTTAGATCTGGAAAAACTCTGTGCCTAATGAATTAAAAACACATTTTGCCTGGAATCAAAGCTAATTGAGATTGGCCATGAAATGGGTACCTTCAAACTGCAAACTCCTTGCCACAGGAAAACAACAGCAGCTGACTGCAAATTGAACCCAACACATTGTGAAGTCTCTCTGCCTGTGCAGAAAGGTGAATGGCTTGTGTTTGCTGACCTGCAGAGCCCTTCATCTCATTCACAATGCCATTCACACTGTATCCACCCCATTTGTAAGGCAAATAAAAATGTCACCTTCCAATCTTGGCTCATTTCATCTTATATGAAAAGTCTCCCTTCCCAATGCCTTGCTATCATTTCCCTGTTGTGATTTAAAAAAACAGCAAGTAATAAAAGTTGGCCTGCCGGTTGGTCCTCCAAGGATCAAGATGTGATTGAAGGAGCAATAATGTACCCCAAAGCCCCAAGGAAAATTTCCTCAATAATGTAACAGAGCCAGAGTTCATGGTGGCGGAGCTAGCTTCACTGATAAGTATCACACCATAAACTGCTCATATTCAATTAGTTATATCATTTGTATGGACACAAGTTGTCACAAAAATGTAGCTCTCTGCCCCTTCTGGTGATTGGGCAACATGGAGATAATCACCAAAGATGAGATTCTGGAAAATTAGTAAGTGCTCATCTCTATGGTTGCCCTGTATCAAGCTCCTGCTCTGTGCCAAGCACTTTACATGTGTAAATGGGGTGGTGCAAGTTTCCAATGAGGTCACAATTATGTTTCTTACAATCCCCATCACCTAGTTCAGCACCTGGTTAACCACTCAAGAAATATTTCTGAATAAATTAAAGGGTCAATGGCTCCATGAACCTACCTTCTATATTACCAGTTCCATGACCCTGCTTTTGAGGTCTCTACATATGTCCCCCATTATCTCTTGATGCCTGGGACAAGTCTCACATCAACTGCTCCATCAGGACATGCCTCTGTTGCACCACTGCCTGTCTCCTCATCTCATCATAACCATTCCTTCCAAAGGCCACTGTTCACACCTCTGTCAGATCCTCTGCAGTTCTGGGACTCCCAACCTCCTGGCACAAGGCTAGTACTATCACACCAAGCCCGCAGGAGGGAGGTAACTGCCTTCCTGTGTACTTACTATCCATGGTACATTTGCTCATTGAGAAAATCAGGTTACAATGCTGTATGAATAAAACACACACAGAAAAGCAAATTTTTTTAAAGAATCAGAAACATATGCACCAAAATGTTAATGTGGTAGAATGCTGGTTGATTTTTATTTTTTCAACTTTTTTTTTTTTTTTTATATATTTTCCAAATGTATCAAGAACAAGTGTGCATTAACCTTTATCCGATGAAAGGGAACTTTAGTTCCCAGCAAGGAGTGGGTCCTGCTGGCCGAATTTAAATGCTGATGGAATTTAAATGCCGTCTTTTAAAGGTTAAATACTCAGAAACCTAAGCACCTACGTTCTTTTTTCCAGGCAAAAGGAAAGAAACCATTATTTGTACAGTTGATCCTGGAAAAATATATGGAGTTTGTATGATGCTGTCTTTTAAATGCTGTATTTTAAAGGTTAAGGAATATTTTTGATAGCAGATCAGGAACTTAGGAGGCAAGGACTATACTCCCTAAACCCTATAAGGCCCTATGGTGGGTTAGGCTGCTCATTCAGCAACACCCCACTTATAAGGGGTGAGCAAGGTGGAAGACAATCACCTCACCAGCAGCAGCCCTACTCTCAAATAAAACTCTGTCCCTGGGTTAGAAGCCAGTTTAGCCACAAGGAGAAGGAAGTCCTTCAGCTGACACTACACACACTCACTTCCTTCACAAACCCTCCCTAACAGTCCACTTACCAGGTGCTAGGAGCAACCCAACTCCATCACGCTGTTTTCTGTCTTTCAGTGAATTGTCTCTTGGGGTCATTCTTTCTTTAAGAGAAGGACTTTGTAGTGTCAAGCAAACATCTTAACTGCATACATTCTTGAAACAGTAAGTCATCTATTCGCCTATGCACTCAACAAATTACTTAATGAATGGCCATTACAGGCCGGTTGCTCTGTTAAGTGCTAGAGATGCTGTAGTGAGCAACCCACAGATTTGGTCTGCCCTCATGCAGTGCACAGTCAAGTGGAGGAATTAGACATTAATCAAGTAAACAAAGTAATGAACATATAATCAGAAACTAGAATAAGTGGACAATCCAGAGGATATGCCTGGGCTCTGAAAAAGTGAATAGGAGTTAAATGGGTAGGTAATACAGCTTAAGGTATTTCTGCAAAAGGAGCAGCCTGTGCAAAGGCCCTGTGGCCCTGGGTCCAACCCAAGGAGCAAAGGAGAAGTGAAATATAAAGCTGGAGAGATGAGCAGGGTGCTGACCATGTGGGAGAATTTTGGTCTTTATCCTAAAATCAACACAAAGCCATTGGAGGACAGCAAGCCCTTGATTAACCAAAAACTTCAATTAGTTAGATCTGTCTCTGCACTTACCTTTTAGGGAAAGGGAGCCTAGAAGTCAAAACATATGATGTGATTTCAGTTTAAAAGGTTTCCAAGTTCTGCCTCAGGTGAGTCCATCTTTGGACCCATCTCATACGCTATATTAAATGTTCCTATTAGTCATTTAGTATGTTCCAGACATAGAGATGCCATACCCTTTATATACATTACCATATTTAAGCCTCACAACAAGATTTAGGTCTTATCACTATCCCCATTTTACAGATGATGAAACTGAGGTTCAGAGAGGTGAACAGTAACATGTCCCAAATGGCACAGCTAGTAAATGGAGGAGCCAGGACTCAAACCCACGTGATTCCCTCTCCAAAGCCATTCTCCTTCCCCTAAGCTACTCTGCTCCATCTGGGGTCCTGGGAACTAGAAGACAATTTTCAGAATTATAAGACTCAGGTCTCCCAAGCTCCTAAGTCATCAAAGAAAGTCGGGGAAGAGGAGGAGATGTCTATAGGAAGTCACAGAACAAAACAACATTTTAGACAGGGGAACTGCATGGAGGAGCAAACCCCCATGACACACCTGTAAGCATGGCAGGGGACCACAAAGCGGGAGAAGACCCAGAGAGAGGTGGGCCAGGTCACAGCGGTCCTGGATGTGCATTATGTAAAACCACAGAGACATGGGGGCCAGAAGCGGTAAGGCAGCCACAGACACACAATGATATGAAACCATCAGTTCTTCAAGGTGCAGCCCACTTGCAGAGCACAGCGAAATGCTTTATCAAACCTCTGCCTGCACTCTGAGCTTCAAAATGGTGCACTGTAGTCAATCAACTTCAATTAGGGGAAAAGACAGACGCAAAGGGAGAGAAACGACACCCTCTTTTTAATAAATGTGTCCAGGGAAAAGCATTGGCCAGCAATGTACATCTCCAAGGTCTAAGACTGCGTGTCAGCAGTGGCAGTGGGGACAACGGGACAAAGAGGGTATCGGCTGGATAACAAGTAACACCTTCAACAAGCCAGAGGACTCATTTCTTTCATTCTTTGTTGACTCTGGGCCCTGGAGAAATGCCATAGCAATTTATAGAAAAAATAGCTAAAGGTAGACAGTGCCTAGACGTTATTTCTGCTAGTTCATTTTTGTTCATTCGGTAAACATTTTGCATTTGCAAGTTGACACAGTTTAATAATAACTGCCAACGTCAATGATAAACGCCATCATAATGGTGCAAATGCCGTTCTGGGCTTGGGGGGAGGGGGGTGTAGCGAGGGGAAGTTCCTAGTCTCCTGTCCTTCCAGTTGATATTAATGATGATGATAATTCACATTTGTATGGCTTTGTGATTTCAGAGGGCCTCAGGTTTCCCTAGAGATCTTGCCTCTTGATTTGTGTCCCCTACAATATGCAGTATCTGTTTTGGCCCCCTCTGGGAACCTGAAGTTGGACAGGGTCAGAAAAGGCCATACAATTCCAGGATCTATATAAAACTGGAACCACAAACCAAGGTGCCTGCAGAGCACAGGCAGGTGACATAAATGAAGAAAGAGGGAGAAATGAAAAGCGACAGAGCACGGTGGGATCTGTGGCAAACTGAAGTGCCTGCCCCACTGAAAGGTGAGGCCCGCTGCTTCTCGTTTTATACCAACTATTTCCATGTGGAAATATGAGCCCAGTGCTGCCAGACCTGCCAATACACTAGTATACGTAAAAGGCCAGATGCTATGTAAATCTTCCAATTATTAAATCATTACAACTGAATTTTTTTTTAACTAAAAAAGTTGTATTTACTTAGAAGCATTCAGAATGCCAACAAAACAGCTACAACTTTTTTTTAATTATAGAGTGGTATTCAGTTAACAGAAAACAATTATCCCGTGTAAGCTGCATCAGAGACAACTGAAAATGAAAAATCTACCATCCCCACATATAACTAATTTGTGCTGGGCACCAGCAAGAACCTGCTTTAAATGTCCATGCCAATTCACAACCCCCAGGCAAGGTCTGTGGCTACTGAAAATACCACCAGGACAGGGCTACCCAAAGACAAATTCTGTTGTGTGGTAACTATACAAAAAAAAGACATGGTATAGTTTAAAAACAAATTTTACACAGCCTTACATTTCAATTTTTTCTTTAAAAGGAATGAGTTGTGTACGGGGGTGGGGGACGGAGGGTGTTAAATGCTTTATAGACAAGAAAAAACTGCGCTAGAACCAACTTATTCATCATCATCTCCTCCTTCACCTTCCTCCTCTCCCTCTTTCTCGCCTTCTGCAGCCTTGACGACTCCCTTTAACAGCATCAGGCTCTCCTCTGGCTCGGTATGCAGTGGTCTCCTTTCGGTATGCAGCGGTCTCCTTTCCGTATTTCTCCTTCAGCTCAGCAGCTGTCTTTTCATCAGGCTGCTTGTCTGCTTCAGCAGTGTGACTCCACTTCTCTCCCAGCTCCTTTGCAGCATCACCAATGGACAGGCCGGAATGTTCTCCCTTGACTCTGGGGCAATACTCAGAACAAAACAAGAAAAAGGCTAAAGGAGGCCTCTTGGGTGAACTGGGATCCTTGAACTTCTTTTTGGTTTTCCCGTTAGGGGGAATGTAAGTTTTCATTTCTCTTTCATACGGGCCTTGTCTGCCTTTGCCAAGTCTTCAAACGTTCCTTTCTTTTTAGCAGATGTGGTCTTTCAGCTCTCTGAGCACTTAGAAAACTCTGAGAAGTTGACTGAAGCATCTGGATGCCACTTCTTGTGCTCCTCTGGGCAAGTTTGCACACAGAAAGCATACGGTGACACTCTGCCTCTCAGCTTCTGAGGATCTCCTTTGCCCATGTTCAATTATCTTTCTTCAGCGAGCACACAGTTGCCCAGTGCCGTCTGGCTCGGACTTGCCCCAGCGTTGTCTCTATGGAGCTCAAGCTACTGCTGAAACTGGATTTTTCAAACACCATACCAACCCAACAGAATATAGCTAAAGGCTGAAAATACCCCTTGGCACCCCCAGCTTGTAGCCTCTAAAGCCACCCTAGAGGGGTTTGTTAAGTTGGAACTTCATGGGGTTGACAGAGGGGTGAACTCGATTCAAACCTAAGTAAACAAAAAGGGGGATTAAAATGGGGAAGGCGAGGAAGAAGATGAGCTTTAGAAGCAGCTGAAACCAGGGCCCTGGAGCTCGCCAGGGCGCATACGTCCCTGTGTTTCATCTCTGTCTCCCTCTGCATATCACACTCACCTCTCCCACTGCAGCTGGCCTTCTCCCTGAGCACTAAAGTTCCCAAGATTCCAATCCTCAGGGAAATGCTGATTAACATTGTCTGTTCCACACAGAAACATCCTCACCGCCCTGGAGGAATTGTTTGCACCAGGCTAGTGCAGGTGCCTATAACTGGCCAATCACCTATGGCCATAAGGACAGGTATGATAGTGGGCAAGCTCCAGTGAGCTGCCCTCCCCTGAGCGAGTCAACTTTGGCCAGAGAGTTAACATGGAAGAACGTGGCAATTGCCACCACAATCACGTGGGGGGTGGGGTTGTTGTAGGAGAAGGGAGGGTCCTGGGCACACAGGGTCCAGAGACCCACCACTGGTTCATTCTACATTATAGACAGTGACTCTGAAAAACAATGGATGTAGTGGCCACCTGGTGGTGCTGCATAGATCACTCCCCAGCTGCCAGGGGTGCTGGCTCCTTATGCCTCACCACTGAGTCCTCCCCAGAAATCTCCCCTGGCCAAAGGGAGCTGCCTCACCCAAGGTCACACCCCCAGGGAGCAGTCCACACCTTATGACTGGTCAGTGTTGGACAGGAGGTTTAAGGCCTTTCCCAGCTTCAGAGCTCCCAGTGAGATTGGCTGAGGCCTCAACTACCACCTCCTCACAGTCCTACTGCTCCCTTTACTTAATTCTGTTTCTCTCACTCCCTTCATGAGTGTGGCGCCCCACTGAGTAAACTTCCTGCAGTTGAATCTCCATCTCTGAGTCATTTCAAGGAACACAACTTAGGAGAGTTGAAAGCAAGAGTGGACCCAGAAAGCAGACTCCAACCTGTGCTTTGGGGCTGCTCACCCACTGGCTGGCTGGCAGTTAGAGCCCATGGTCAGTGGTGGGTAGAAGGGTACCCACTCTCGGACTGCAGTGGCAGTGTCATGGTTAACCTTTCTGCTAGTGGGGGCCTGGGGTGGGGTACCAGTGGAAGGGTAAGCCAGCTCAGGAGTCCCGGAGGTTCAGGCAAAGTCGTATCAGGCCTGATCCACATGGAGAGGGAGACAAATCTGATCCAACCCTGAATCCCTAGCACAGGATGTGTCATTTACGCTGAGAAATGTTTCCTTTTTCAGGCTCAGGCTCCTTGCTTACAAAATTGGGTGTCCTTCCCAAACCTGAAATTCCCTAAGGCTAAGGATGGATGGATGGATGGATGGATGGATGGATGGATGGATGGATGGATGGATGGGATGGACAGACTTGTTGGACTGACAGTAATAAGCCTCACTCTCCCATGCCAATGGGACAGCCTGAGGACGGCAGGACCCATCAAAGCCACAGAGGCCTCAATAGAGAGGATACAGTACCCACAAAATAGGTCCAATGTGAGGATAAGCAGGTGCCCCAAAGAGGCAAATGGACCACAGAGTGACTTGGTGGAGCCAGGGCAGGCAAGTAGCAGCAGAGGCCTGAGGCTCCAGCCATTAGCCTACCTGCCCACTCATCTGCCACCCGCCCAAAACTCTTCTGTGGATCCAGCAATTGGTACTGGGACACATAATAGATGCTCAGAAGTTATGGGTGAATGTCTTTATTGATTACCAGGCACTTCCTCACCCATCATCACCTAAAGCCCTCAAGAGAGCCACATAAAGCACAAGGGTCATTTCCCCAAATTTACTAATGAGGAACCTGAGGCTCTGATAACTCAGTGGCTTGCCCCAGGTCACATGGCTGAAAAAAGAGACAGATCTAGGATTCAAACCCTGGCCTCTGGGGCTTTCATTCCTCTGCTCTTGACCATACCTAAAGCCCACTGGGATGGAGAACAGGCATGTGGGATTCACTGTGCTTGGCAGAAAGGACAAGCCAGGTACAGGAAAGCCTTTAAATGCTTTTCCCTGCACCATGGGTCTCTATTTGATTCACTGTGTGTTCACACAAACCAGCCTCTACACCTCCACCCAACAGCCACTCCAGGCCTTTACCTGGGCACTTTCTGCCCACAATGCCCCTTCCACATGCCTCCAAGCTCTCTCATTGGATTCTGGCCTCTCCCCATGATGGCCTTGCAGATTCCTACCTCCCTCCCTGAGCTTGGCCTCTGGTTTCAACAGCCTGAGGTCTCGGGCCTAAACATAATGACCTCTGCAGGGCCCATACTTTCTGGGTATACATTTTGGAAAGTTCCCCTCATACCTTATCAAGATATTAGGCCTCCAGGCAAGACTGGCAGCTCCTTGCACATGGGGCAGGGAGGAGTTAAGGAGCTGTGTTATAGACTGAATGTGCCTCTTCCCCAAAATTCATGTTGAAGCCCTAACCCCCAGTGTAATGGTGTTTGGAGAGGAGGCTATTGGAGATCAGGGTTAAGTGAGGCCATGAGGATGGGACCTCATGATGACCTTATAAGAAGATGAAAAGTGATTTCTCAGCCATGTGAGGGCACAGTAAGAAGGTGGCCATCTGCAAGCCAGGAGGAGAGTCCTAACCAGAAATGAAATTGGCTGGCACCCTGATCTTGACTTTCAGCCTCCAGAACTGTAAGAAATCACTGCCTGTTATTTAAACCACCCAGACTGTGGTATTTTGTGATGGCAGCCTGAGCAGGCTGAGACAAGCTGCTTTTCATTCTCAAATGATGCTCAGCCCAGTACTGTGCACACAGCCGATTTAGACTGTGCAACACCATGTCCTTACATTAGCCTGGTGGGAAAGTCTCAGGCCACAGAGACGCAGTGAGGGGATAATGAGGAAAGAGGAGGAGGGACCAGACAGAGGCTGTCTGGAAAGAGCCTTCCGACAGAGTTGCCAAGAGCCCTGGGGGCAGCTGGCCACACCTCCTCAGCCCGCTCTGAACCTGCTTCTGTCCCCAACAACTACCAACCCCACAGTCTCCCAGCCCTCTGCCAGCTCTTCCCTCAGACACTATCCAGGTGGGGGCCACACCCCTCAACCCCTCTAGGACAGCCAGATGGCACTACCAGCAGCACAGGGAACAAGAATCCCACCCACATGGACCTCAGAGGCTCTGTCTGATTTCAGCCTGTTCCACGAATCAGACCCTCAGCAGAGCAAAGCTGAGCTTCCCCGACAGTTGGCCATGTGGCAGCCACCAGATTTCGTATGACCCAGAGCACAGGAAAGAGGCTGTGATGAAGCCATGAGGAGCCACAGGCCAGCTCTCTTTTCCACCCACATCTCCCATTAACAAGCCTTACAAGAGCCCTTGCAGGGTCCAAGAGAAGAGGCCAAGGAAAGGGCATTAATGAGAAAGCAAGGGTGAGGAGACCGATGTGAAAATATGTTTATTGTGTTTGGTAACCTGTTTCAAGAAAATAAGTTACTTGACCTGCACCTGATCTTTCTGGATTTGCATTGGATCATTTTAAGAGCAGTTCACATGGAAACAAAAGTCAGCTTTGCAGCCATGGAGCTGTGACCATTTTTATTTAGTTGATGAAGATTTGCAAGGCGAAGAAGTATGTCTCTTTGAGACATATATTTCTTAGTGGAATCCCAAACTTGCCTTCAATGTCATCTTATTTAACTCTTTTTTCCCCTTGGTCCAGAAATTTTCAACCAGTGTGCCACAAGAATTTTTAAAACATGTAACACCTGACTTTAGTCAGGGGCACTGACCTCATTTCCCTTAGATTGTCAAATAAAAAAATGAAAACAGTCAACATGACAGTAGTTATCCAGTGCGAATGAATCAAAATTATACCTATTTTCTTGTCAGACTGGCAAAAAATATATTTCTAGGTGTGCGGCAGAATTTTAGTATTAGTTTATGTGTGCCGTGAGATGAAAAAGGTTGAAAATCGCTGCCATAGTTCAATGTAATTTTTGTAATTGAGATATAATTGACATAAAACATTGTGTAGGTTTGAGGTATACAATGTGTTGATTTGATGCACTTATATACATGGCATCAGCTAACACCTCTATCACATTATTTAACAATTTGCTTGACCTTCCTCAGAACATGGGCTAAAAAGAGGCTATGGCTTCTAGACTAGCCCTCAGTCTTAAATGTCCTTTCTTTTTGAGCAAATACCATGCCAGCACTTCTGCCAGGTGAAAGCAGTTCTGTTCATATGAAGATGGGGAGAGTCAAAGGTTGAGAAGGAAGGTAACTCAAGAGCTGGCTGTGACCATCTCACAACCAGGTTTTATTGCATATTGTCAGTTGGTGTTGTTCTGAGAATTCTGTGCTTTGACATGGATGTTTAAACCAATTCCACCCTCATGACCTAGGCTGCACCCACAAATATCATCACATTGGGGGTTAGGATATTAACATATGAATTTGGGGGGCACAAACATTCAGTCTCTACCCATAGCCAAGACTTTGGAGAAGGGGTCCAAGTAGCCACCAGAGCACAGCACAGGGAATAAGTGTGGGATTTAGAGCCAGACAGCCCTAGAGACTTGGAGACTGCAGGGTTGTAGAAGGTAAACAATCGTAGGTTCAAATCCTTGCTCTACCACTTATTGTCTGTGGGATCTTGGGCAAGCCACTTAATCTCTCTGAGCCTCAGTTTCCACTGCAAAAAATGGAGACAATAACTCCTGAGTGTTTGTGAGGATATCATGCACGATCTGCTGGTGGTGTCAACCCAGGGACACATTTAGAGTAAATTTAGGCTCTTTACTGCACAAACTGACATCTAAAAAAATTGCTCTTGCCTAGCCATTACAGGCTATTGCTTTTTCTCATAACCTGATGTAATACAGAAACATCTAGTGAAGAGCCGGGGACTCTGAAATGTCAGTTATAAGCTAATTATCAGTCACTGCCAGACCAGTTTGTTCCAAGAAACCTGAACTTGTCTGGACACCCTGGGCCTCCGATCCAGGCTCCCAGAGCCCAGGTCTTCTGCTCTGGTTGATGCTAGGGCTCTGCCTCCTGGGAAAAGAAGTTTGATACAAGAAGGAACTTTCATTATCTTTGCCCTGGAGCACCAGCAACTGCCTACAAAGAGCAGAGCGAGGAACGAAGGGCAGTGAAATATAAATTACTGGGCTTCCTCCTTGGTGGTTAGTCCATTTAAAAATAGGTAGATTCAGAGAAGTGTTTCTCTATTTGGTTCCTCTATTTCCATGACCTCAGAGATAAACAGGTAACCAACCTTGAGTCAGCCCCCTTTTGCACATGAGGAGCATGTCTCCCACCAGTTCTCCTGAAACCAGAGGAACTTGGGGGCTTGGAGGAGTCCATTGGGAGAGGAATGTTACTCTCTACCCCCACGATCCTGCAGTTCTCCAAGTCCATGCCTCCTTGATTCCAGAATTCAGTGTAGCAAGTTTGTTCATTTACTCAGTCAGCATTTACTGAGTCTTACAATGTGCTAGGACACTTACAACCTGTCAGGATTAGGCTGAGCATAGAGGATTCAGAAGTGACTGAGACAGCATGCTTCTTGCCCTCAAAGAATTTGTTCTAATATAGAGGTTCTCAACCTTGACACCTTAACACTACTGAAATTTTGGGTCAAATAATTCCCTGTTGTGAGGGATGTCCTACATATCACAGGATGTTTAGCAGCACCACTGGACTCTCCCACTAGATGCCAGGAGTACCTACCCTCCACTCAGTTGTGACAACCAAAAATATCTCCAAACATTGCCAAGTGCCCCTTGGGGGTCAAAATCCCCCACCTTTAAGTATTTTATCTATTTTGAGTTTATTCTGTGTATGGTGTAAGTTGGTGGTCTAGTTTCATTTTTTGGCATGTACCTGTCCAATTTTTCCAACACCATTTATTGAAGAGACTGTCTTTACTCCACTGTATGCTCTTGCCTCCTTCGTCAAATATTAACAGCATAATGGCATGGGTTGATTTCTGGGTTCTCTGTTCTATTCCATTGATCTATGTCTATTCTTGTGCCAGTACCAGGCTGTTTTGATTACAGTGGCTTTTGTGGTATAACTTGATATCTGGTATTGTGATCCCTCCAACTTCGTTCTTCTTTCTCAAGATTGCTGTGGCTATTTGGGATCTTTTTTGGTACCATATAAATTTTTGCAGTATTTGTTCTAGATCTGTGAAATATGCCATTGGTATTTTAATAGAGATTGCATTGAATCTATAGATTGCTTTGGGTTAATTCTTCCAATCCATGAACACAATATATTCCTCCACTTGTTTGTATCTTCCTCTAGTGGTCGGGAAGAAAGGAATTATTTTTTTCTGGGCTGCTGTATGTAGTTCTCCATGTCTTTAAGCAGCTAGATAATTTACTTTGACGTTTTGGGAACAGGTTGCAAACAGTCCCCTATACTGTTTGCTTGTTTTGACTCTTCTCATGATACTGCTGGTTTTCACCTAGGCTGCCGAGGAGACTTAAATTTTGCAACCCCTGCATCGGAACACAGTGGCAGATGGGACTGGCACAATCCCAGTTAGTCCTATTTAACTTCCCTGTTCAAAGGCACAAAGAAATCAACTTTTTAAATGTACTATTGTTTATAAAACTATTTTTTAAAGTTTTTTATATTTTTAATTGGGGTAAAATACACATAACATAAAATTAACCATCTTTTTAAAGTGTACAGTTCAGGACACTGAGTGCATTCATCTTGTTGGGCAACCATCACCACCTTCCATGTCTTTTCATCCTGCAAAACTGAAACTCTGACCCTATTAAATAGTGACTCCAACACCCTAGCCCCTGGCAGCCACCATTCTACTCTGTCTTAAGGGGAATCATACAGTATTTGTCTTTTTGTGACTACTTATTTTGTTAATTTAGGAAATTTGTTGAATACAATCATTTTCATTGTAAATTTAATTGCTTTTATAGTCAGAAATTAAGTTTTTGAATATTGTATGTTACCTTAATTTTACTAGGTTTCTGATTAGAAACCCTTGGGGAACAAGCTGGTCAATGAAATAAGGTCAAATGATAACATGTCCAGCTGTGTGCAGCTTTCAAACTGGGGAGTTTATTGTTGTACACAATGACAGGGTTTTGAGATTATGGAATACTGAAGACATAAACCTGGATAGAGTATTTAAAGCTACGTTGTCAGCTGAGGTATACAGGACACATTCAATAAGAGGGATAGAACCCTTGGTGCCATTCAAGGAAGGGGTGTGTGTGATTCAGAGTCCTTGCTTGCAGAGCCCCAACAGCAAACTGAAACTATTCTCTGAGGAAGCAGTGATTAAGTGGACAAGGTTTTTCATGGTATCTAGGCATCCTGTTTTAATCTTTATTACTAAAAAACATGGAAATTACTTTGCTTATGTACAAATGTTTAACTCAGGTGTCTTAAGCAAATACTCCTACTTAGACAAGAAGAAAAATCTGTTATACAGAGTTTTACTGCACCTGTGCATCGGAGAGTCCTCTCTTTGATGTCATTAAGCTCTGATGGATGTATATATGAAACCTTGATACCAATACATCCATTTGACCCAGAAAAAAATCAAAATCAAAGGGTAGTTAGATCACTGTTGCTCAAAACAGTGTCTGGAAAGGACAGAAATGGTGTTGCACTCACCATCCTTGACCAAGATCTCATAGCGGTCCTGGGACCACCACTACCAGCTTGCAAGGAATGCCTCTCCATAGGGAACACAAAATTTCAACCACTACAGGTTTCAACAGAATTACCACAAGGGACTAGCAATCAACTTTGGTATTATGGGGAACATGTGTTTATTCTACATGGAAAATTTCTACCTGTGAGTCTGTGGAAGTGTGAAGTGTCTTCATTAGCAGGTGTGCTTAGAAAACTCAAGCATAGTCAAGATCTAGGCACTCACACTGAGCCTCATTCTGTAAACTGGGAAACCTCACAGGGATATGGACTTGGACCCCAGAAACCAGAGCCATCAAAGAGAATTTTGAGAAGAAAAAATGAAGCAAGTGTCCAGACAGAGGTTCCAGCCTCCAAACAACTTTTATAGAACATCAAGAAAGATTCAGAAAAACACACTGAAGTAAAACTATGAAAATTCTGGCTATTAAGTGGACACCTGACTTTCATATGATGATTAAGGACACAGTAATAGAACTTCTGGGAAGATGGAAAACAGAGCCATCATTTTACCCCTGGAAATCTCTGATCCACTTATACAGACGCACGTGCTTCCTTGCAGCTTGTGCCCTGACTCAGTGGAGGTTGCCTTAGAGGAGACTGATGTTCAGATGTTACCACTGTCTACAGCAGTCCCTGACATTCCTGAAGCAGTCACCTGTGCTTGCTTAAAAATGTTCTCAAGCATTGGTGATGGCAGTCTTTAAGAAATAGGTGTCCGTATGGAGTTAGTTTCTGACTACAGTGATGCTGTACAAGATGAGAAAGTGAAAGAGCAACAGAAGTTCTTCAAAATGGCTTCAATCCTGAAGATGATAACTGTGATGTAGTTAAATGAAAAGCCTCAGAACACAACAAAGGAGACCACTTCCTGCCCTGTAATACCAAAAAGAGTAGATCTGCTAAATGCAATTCTTGAAAGACATCCCAGCACAACATATCACTCTGCTTCTCCAGTATCTGTATTTCCTTTACTTGCCGTGTAGTGAAAATGCTACAGTGTCTCCTCCTGGAATACACCCTCCAACCCTGAACCTGGCTACAGGCTGAATATGCCTACTTCTAGGTGCTAATTTTACTGCTGTGGTGATACCAGAAGCAAGAAGGTTACTGCTAAGTCTTTACAAGTTTGTAAAATCTCGGCTATGCATTCCTTCAGCTCAACAAGGCTTGAAGTCAGTCTTTGTGAGCTACAGAAATTAAGCCAAGAGAAAAATAACAGAATTATATTCAACTGAAGTGCTAGAACTCTTCAGATATCACCAGTTCTCTCTCACAGACATTTTATGAAGCTCTTTTAAAAGTGAATTCCTCCTAGTCATCCAGGCAAGAGATGTGTTTTGTTTGTGGCTGTCTCTTAGTGACAAGAGAAATGTGTCAGTGAGTACCTAGACCATCACTTACTGAGGCTCCTAAGCTGGACTGCAGGTTCCATGCAAACCTATTCCAGTTTATGGACGCTGGTGGGGAGAGATTCTGAAACTTTTAAAAAATATGTAACTGAGCTAATTGTAAGTAAACTTATTTGTGAATCTTAAAAAAAAAACAAAAAACACATAGATGTGGGCCCTACCCCAGAGTTTCTGATTCAGTAGGTCTAGAGTGGGGTCCAAGATTTTAATTTATATTTATAACAAGTTCCCAGGTGATGCTGATGATGCTGGTCTGGGGACCATACTAAGCCAATCATGGCAATTTTGTTTCCCTGGTCAGTGACTGGCTTAGAAAAGGGCATGTGATACCAGTGTAATTCAAGTCCGTGGGTGGGGGGCTTCTGGGAAAGTGCTCATAAAAAGGGACAGGTAGAGGGCTAGGCTCTCATCTCCTCTTTCTGCATATCTTAAGACCAGGAGGGGCATCCCTAAGGATAAGAGCCACCTGCTACAAATGGCAAAAAGAGCAGACAGGTGGAAAGAAACTGGATTCACCATTACAGAACTAACCCATTGAATAAACTAACCACAGAGCCACCTTCTGTAAAACAATAACTGCGATTACTATCCAAACCACTTCCAGTTGGGTACTCAGTGATTCGAAGCCAAGAACATCCTATGAGGTATCTCTACTCTGCACAGCCTCACGCTAGCTAGGTTCCAACTCCACCCCTCACCACTGTGAGGACACCACCAATCCCAGACAATGAGGGTTGGGGTGAGGCATATGAGCCACACTTCCCACCATCCTATAGGAGATAGGGTAGATCTGGGGTAGAAGAAAGCATTATCTTGGGAGCCATAAAATTCCAGGTTGAAGCCTTAATTCCACCACTCAGTAACTTTGTGACCAGAACACCTCTTCACCCCATACTCCAGATGTGACTACAACTGCATGGTTGAGTGAAGCAGTCCTGTCTGTAGATCTGAAGATCATTTCCTCTCTGGACCATTATAAACCATTAGAGCTGGCATATCATGAACACGACACTGTGCTAAACCATTTACCTACTTAATCTTATTTAATCCTCACAACAGTCCCAAGAGGTGGGACCATCATCTCCCCCACATTGGAGCTCAAGAAACTGAGGCCCTGCAGGTTAAGTGGCTGGTCCAAGGTCACACAGCTTTAAGTGCAGAGACAGGATTCCAAGTCAGATCCAAATGGTTCAAGAGCCCCATGTGTTTAAGTTCTACACATCAGAGGTCCCGAAAACATGGTTGCCTCACAGTGTATGACAGAGTCTCATTCCTCTCTCATCACCCAGCACTCAGCCTAGAAACAGCAGCAGAATGTTGACTCCACTTTAAAGTGAAGCTGACATGAGCATTAAGGGAAATACTGCAAGACAATTCAAGATGTGGACAGTGAGATGGTGCCCCTTTAGAACTGTGGTGGCACTGTGACTGCACAAGTCCAGGCCTGCGCCGCATCTCATCAGCTTGGGTTCCAGGGCCGCAGCCTGGTCTTACCTGCCAATTTCCATGCCTGGCTGAGCATCCCCGCCACCCTTCTGGCTTCCAGGTGTCTAATCAGCCTGCTGATTCCACCCTGGAGAACTGGGCTGTTTGCCTTGCCCCTCTGGAGGGCAGGCGGAGTCAGTGGAATGGGCAGCAATTCTGGAGCCATCACAGCTCCTGGCTGAAACCAAACATGACAGATTTACCATTGGGCAGGCTGTTCCATTTATTATTTAATGCTCGCAATAAATATTTGCATGACCCAGCACTGGAGGGAATGCTCTGTGATAACTCACTGTGTTTCCCTGCCAAACACCACTGCAGTCGGGTTTCAAAGCTCCAGCAAGAATATTTTCTGCTATGCTAAGGGCCAGGTGATGTTCGTCTGGTGAAAAACATTTTCTCACCTGCCTCCAAAGAAGGGAAAAGGAACAGGGAGGCTGTAGTTCTAAGAAGTGACTAGATGAGGAAGATGAAGACAATAGCTAATATCCACTTAGTGCCACTGTATGCCAGGCTCTGTGCCAAGTGCTTCACATTCATTCATTCAACACATATCTCTGGAGGGTACGGCCACCAGACTTAGCAAATAAAACACAAGACACCTAGTTAAACTTGAAATTCACATACACGATGAATAATTTTTAGTACAAGTGTATCCCATACTAAAAAAATTATATTTATCTAAAATTCAAACTTAACTGGACTCATTTTTCTCTGATAACTCTAACTGAAATTATGCCTGTCTGTGACTGAAAAGCAAAGGGGGGTTGTTTTCTATTGGGGCTCAGGGAAGGACCTCTAAGAAGGTGACACTTGAGCAAAGATGTCAATAAATAGAGACATCCGTGACCAAAGGGGAACAGAGTTCCACACAGAGATGAGAGCTCATGCAAAGGCTCTGGGGCAGAGCGGGGAAAGTGGGGTATTTGAGGAGTAGAAGGAAGGCCATGTGAGAGAAGGACAGGAAAGTACAGGAGGAGACCACAGGGTCTATGGTCATGATAAAGAATTTGGATGTTATTCTGAGTCAAAAGGAAGCCACTGAAAGGCTTTTCAGCTGGAATTGCCAGATGGGGGTCCGATGCCTGCTGCCTGATTTCTGAATCCAGCTGAGACACAGAGGACCTTACATTGGCAGGAAAGGAAAAGAGGAGGTACAAGAAAAGAAGAAATTGTTTTAGAATAGAGCTGAGCAGGTCTCACAGGAAATGTTTACACAACAGCAAGCCAGCTGCCCTCAACAGAAACCTCCACTATGTCCCTGAGTTGTTCCCCCAGCCAGGTAGCCAGAGGGAGGGGGACGTCCGAGGTGACAACGCTATCAATTTCCATTTTGCTTTTGCCAAATACAGGAAAGGACATTTCAAAGATTTTTAAAAATAACTACCAAACAACTCAAGGGTAGGAAAAAAAAAGAGAAAAGTTATAGTCAGCCTGCTCAAGAACAGTGATAATAACAATTAGTAATACAAATAAAAATAACTATTATGAAGCAGGCAGGGCACATATGGTATTCTCATTTCATACAGAAGGAAACTAAGACTCAGAAAAGCAGGTCCCACAACTAGAAAAGGGCCTGGCAGGGTTTAAAGGTATGTTTGGCCCCAAAGCCTAGGATTCCCAAAGCCCTCTGGGGCCTTGCTATGTATGGACTGAATTGTGTCACTTCCGTCTGCCCGCCTCCCCCCCCTTCATACGCTGATGCAATAACCTCAGCGTGAATGTTTCTAGAGAAAGGTGTTAAGGAGGTAATTAAGGTTAAATGAGGTCATAAAGGTGAGCCCTAATGGAATAGGACTGGGTCCTTCTAAGAGGAAAGATACCCTCCTCCCACCCTGTGTCCTCTCCCAATCCTGTGAGAACACAGGGAGAAGGCAGCCTTCTGCTAGCCAGGAAGAGAGCCCTCACTGGAACCCGACCACGGTGGCACCCTGATCCCAGACTCCCAGCCTCCAAAAGTTTGAGCAATCAATGTCTGCTGTCTGTGGTATTTTGTTATGGCAGCCAGGCAGACTAAGAGAACAGATGTGAACCCAACCACAGCCCAGCTCTCAGCCAGCCCATCCTGACAGCCCCGCTATGCAAAGCAAGATCCTTTACCCCACCTCCTCTTCGGCCTTCCTTCTCAGCCGACACCTATAGGGGCTTCCCACCTGGTAAACCCTCTCCTCTGCCCCTCCCCGCAGGAACTATGTGCCTCAGTAAACGTCAGGCAATGAGTCCTAGCAGTACAAGGCCTCCCCTGGAGAGGAGCACAGTGGCAGAGTGGAAGGAACACAGCTTTGGTGTTAGAAAACCTGAGTTCCAATCCCAGCTCTATCACCATCTAATTAGGCGGCCCTGAGCAAAGACCTAAACCTCAGTTTCCCCTTCTGAGGAATGGGGATAATACAATCCACCCCACTAGGATCGTTGTGGAATTAAATAAGATGCTAGATTTTTACAAAAACAAAACAAAACAGTGCCTGGCATATAGTCAGCGCCTGATAAGTAGTAGCTGTTAGTAATAATTACAACAACAACATTCAAATCGTAGGATTGTCTGTTCATTCAACAAATTTTTATTGAGCACCTCTTATGCGCTAGACACTTGGGGATACAACAGGACACAAGACACACGATTCCACATTCATGAAACTTCCCAGTGGAAGAAACAGATTTATAGTATAATGAAAGAAACACATTTGTAAAAAATCATATAAAAAGAACTAAAAATGTTGAAGAGTGCTGTAAAGGAAGAAGGTTTCTATAAGAGAATCATCTACTTCAGCATCCGAGAAGGCCTCAGGGGTACTTCAGCCAAGACCTAGGGGTTTGAAGGAGCCAGCAAAGCAAAGGCCAGAAGGATTAGCCTTCCCAGCACAGAGAGCAGCCAGGGCAAAGGGCAAGAGGCTGGAGAGGATTGGGCTTGTACTGGGGGGTTGAAGGGAGGCCAGCTCGTCTGGAGGAAGCAAGGCAGGGAGATGCAGTGAGAGAAGTCAGCCAGGATCACAGCACACAGGGTCTAATAATTTGTTTCTAGGTTATTCTGAAATCACAGAGAAGCAGGCACTTATGCAAAGAACACGGCACATTAGCTGGTACAAAGAGCAAGCTCAAAAAAATGCAAGCTCCCTTCCCTACCCTGAAACAGCCAAAATAAGTAAAAATGGCCCATTTTGAATATTTGGGTTTGGTTTCAAACCATGACTGGCAGGGTGAGGTAGGGTGAGGTGAGAGAGGGGATGTGAGGGAACACGTTCAAAATCAAACAAGCCAGAAACGCCAGCTGGGAATTCTCTCTGTAGATCTCTGCAGGAATGGCTGTATCAGCAGGTACTGCAGGAGACAGAACAGAAGAGAACCTGGAATTCTCTCTGCAACCAAGACCCAGATGCCAGGCAGGCAGTGAAGCTGCGTCCACCCCACATCCACCCATGCAGCCTGAGACAGTCTGCCAACCTCCTCCTGACACGAGACTGACGCGTCATAGCCACTCGGAGCCATCAGCCTGGGCCAGGAAAGCAAAATATATTGTTGTTGGAAAAAAGCTGGAAAAAAAAAAAAGTCTGGCAAGTAATGAGGACAGAGCCACAGTCTAAGTCTAGGACAATTCATCCAGCATTGAGTTGGGTGTGGTGACTCAGGCCCTTCTTGGACTTTTAAAATTCATGTCATTGTATTTCTGCATTCACTGCCTACACAGAACTTACAGTAGACGCCAAGAAATATGTATGACAAAATTATAAAATATAAATTAAAAATTGGGACTACAGGAAAATAATTTAGAATAAGAAGTAAAGCCCTGGGTGGGTAGCTCAGTTGGTTAGAGTGTCGTCCTGATACGCCAAGGCTGATGGTTCGATCCACAGTCAGGGCACATACAGGAAGCAACCAATGAATGCATAAGTAAGTGGAACAACAAATTGGTGTTTCTCTCTCTTTCTCCCTCTCTCTCTAAAAATCAATAAATAAATAAAAGAAGTAAAGACAGGAATAGAGCAGGATGAGAGATAGAATAAAGAAGTGTAGGTCAGGTCAGTTACTAAACTGGACCTGACAATGTCTCTCTGAGTTCCCTGTTGACCAAGTCAAAAAGGACAGAAGCCGTACTCATGGTCTACAGGAGAAAGATACTCACCTCTCTAGAACCAGCACTGCCCTGCCATGTGACCTCAGGTAAGTGATTTAACCTCTACTTGGACTCAGTTTCCTCATCACCAAAGGGGAATGAGAAACTACTGAATCTTTATGACTCACTCTTTAGTTGATAAAAATTTTAAAAAACTGTAACAGTAACCAAGAATGGCTGATCTTTCAGCTTAGCCTGCAAAATAAGAATCCCCTAAATGTCTATAAGGATCAGTGAGTAACAAAAATGAGAGAAGCAGTCTGGGCATAACACAGTAGGGAGTGGCAGGGATTGTGGTGAACTGGAGAGTCTGTGCTGTCTAAAGGGGAAGCTGCTTCTCACCTCCAACTAATTCTTGCCCTACAGGAATGTGGGGCCATTTTCTGATTTTTGGAGTTCAAAATCAGAGTTTGTAATGTAAATTCTTCTTTTATATTTATTTATTTTTGTTAATCCTTACCCAAGGATATTTTTTCCACTGACTTTTAGAGAGAGTGGAAGGAATGGATGGATGGAGAGAGGGGAGGAGAGAGGAAGAGAGGGAGAGAGGGAGGGAGGGAGGAAGGGAGGGAGGGAGGGAGGGAGGGAGGGAGGGAGGGAGGGAGGGAGGGAGGGAGGGAGGGAGGGAGGGAAACGCTGATGTGAGAGAGACACGAATTGGTTGCCTCCCGCAGGGATCAAACTTGCAACCTGACAGGGATCAAACTTGCAACCCAGGTACAGGTACCTGCCCTTGACCAGGAATGGAAGCCTTGACCCTTTGTTGTGCAGGCCGATGCTCTAACCACTGCTCAGTGGTTATAATATTATTAAATATTTTAAATGTTTGCTTTTAATTCAAATTTACTTAAAACAATGTACAAGTCAAACAGAGCCCTACCTAAAGACCTATTTCCAGAAAGAAACAGCAAATCCTTTTATTGTCTTAGACATGGATTTTTCTATCTTCAGGTTAAACTGCAATCCCCAGAAACTTTCTTCCCCCAGCCAAGCACCTTGAAGTAGTATATCCCAGCAAAGGTCTAATTCTTTCTCAATCCAACCTACCATACTGTTGAGTCCCTACTGTATTTTAGGGACACTGAAGGACACACCAGTGTGATGAAGTCTTCACCACGTAGCCAGGTGGGCCTTGGCTGTCTACGCCATCAGAATGCTGAATTGCTCCCAGAAAGTTCTCAAGGTGAAGTAATGTGTGGAAAAAGCATCCCTTTCAACACCACCTTCAAGGCACATTGCTGGATTTATTTCTAGTAGGAACCAAAAAGCACCCATTCCTCTCCAAATCATTTTTCCTCTGTGCAGTCCCCTGCCACTTGGTCCACTGCCAGTTCAGCACAGCAAGCATTTGCCAAATGCCCACTGGATACAGGTACTGTGCCAAGAGTTGGGGTATCAAGATAATATGCAGTGTCTAACACATTGTAGGAGCTCAACAAATGAAACCACTGCTAGTACAGAAACCAACTGAAAAATAAAACCTGGCTTTCTTTTTGTTTGTTTTTATTTTTCAATTACAATTGGCATTTAATATTATATTAGTTTCAGCTGTACAGCATAGTTTCAGGTGTACATTTACATAACTTATGAAGTGATCTCCCCGATAAGTCTAGTACCTACCTGACACCATATGTAGTTATTGGCAGTTTAAAAATAAACCCTGGTTTTCTGAACTTCTCTTTTCTACCATCTTTTCAGCAAGAACCTCACGCATAAAACAAAGCACTCCTGAACAATGAGGATCCCTCGGACTCACGCTGAGCCCTTCTCATCCATCAGCTGTGGACTGGACTACACTTTCCCCTCCCAAGAAACACACGTACCTGTCCTGGAGCCTTGATTTATGTCACTGCCATTCCTGTCAGTCTGGATGTAGTACATGGCCCTCCTGGCCCAGCCCTGCCTCTGGATTGAGGGTGACGACTACAGCTTGGCAGTCCATACTCTCCCTGGGTCCAGAGAATGCGCTCAGAGTCCACAGCCCTGAAATTTTCTTTCCCTTTTAAGCTTCAAATTGTCTCAAATGTTTAATATAGCTGGGACCTGGCTTAATATGGAGGTGGTCTCTTTTCCATGGAAAAGCAACAGAAAAGCAACTGGAACCAATTAAGCAAACGGTGGATTCATTGTTCCACATATATGGGGAGTCCAGGGGTAGCGCTAGGTTCAGATACCTTAGGATTCAGAAACCCAGACAACACTGTGGAATCATCCTCTCCATCTCTTCACTGCTCTCCTCCATGGTGGTGCCCTGTGGTAGCTTTTGGCGACTCCGGTTTTAAGAGCTGAGTAGAGACCCCCAGCCAGAATAAAGCGCAAAAAGGACTTCGGTCACATGGAGAAGCCTGAGTGAAGACTCCAGTTCAACCTTCAGTCCCCCTGCCCCCCATTTCGCTGCTACCTTTGGGCAGCTTGGCCCTGCCTGGAGGCTGTTTCTCATCCTCGGGTTCCAGCTTGCTGGAGGTCATGGAGAGGATGCTACCGCGGGGTGACATCTAAATTGGGCAACGGGGGGCTCCTCACCTCCACCCCTGCCCTTGGGAGGTTCGCTCCATCCACTCTTCCTGCACTAGGAGCTCTTCCAAGGATACACCCTCGAGAGAGCAAGGTGTAGTGCGACGGGCTGAAAGGTCGTGCGCGGGACTGAAGCCCGTGAAGGCCGCTGTACAAACGTGAAGATTCTGGCGGGCGGTGCGGACATCTCCTGGCCTTACGGCGCCCACGACGAGCCTCGTAGGCAACTAGCCTTTCTTGTTAAAACCGCCACCTGCCATTCTGGAGCGGCCTGCCTTTCCCGGCTCTTTGCCCTCCCGGTATGAGGCCAATTCCCAATTTCACCCGGGGAGCTCCAGCTTGGACCCTGGGCTTCCAGCTCCACCTTCCCAAACTGCGAAGCCACCTCATCTCCCGCCCACAGCTGAGGCAGAAGCCCCGCCTCTTCCTGTTTCCAAGGCCCTATTACCAGTCCTCTTTCTGTCCACTGGGACAGTGTCAACTCTCAGGTCATTGGTAGAGCGTATTTGATTGTCAGACCCTGCACCCAATGACTGATCAAGTAGGTGCCAGTATCAGCCCCACTGATTTCTGAAGGACTCTTTGATCTCCCAAGTCTCACAATGATATTTGTTGCAAGTGATAGACCAACTTATTAGAAGAATGAAGAATCTATAGTTATTACTACTATTATTAGATATAATTATTATTAGCTATAATAATGATAGTTTTAGTAGTATATTGTTAGATGATGATTAGATATAACATGTTAATTATTTGATATAATAATAATATTATATTGGTTACCAGGGCTGAGGGATGGGAGAAATGAGAAGATATTGGTCAAAGGGTACAAATTTCCAGTTATAAGATGAATTTGTTCTGGGCATCTAATAAAACTAGATTTATATACTTGAAAGTTGCCAAGAGAGTAGACTTAAATGTTCTCACCACAAAAAAGAAATGATAATTATGTGATGTGACAGAAGTGGTGGTGATCATTTTGCAATATATAAGCATATCAAATAAACAAGTTATACACCTTAAACTTACAGGTGTTATATGTCAGTTATACTGTATCTAAATAAAGCTGGGAAAAATAATATATCTATAATTAATAGTAGTAGTATTAGATAATTAACAACACTGTTGCTATTATTATTATTATTATTATTATTATTAGAAGGATGGGGAAGAGGAGGAAAGAGAAGAAGCATTTATGCCCAGCCGGGCATGGCTCAGCGGTTGAGCGTTGGCCTAGGATCCAGGCGATCAGGGTTCAATTCCCGGTCAGGGCACATGCCCAGGATATGGGCTCCATCCCCAGTCGGGGGGCGTGCAGGAGGCAGCCAATCAATGACTCTCTAATCATTGATGTTTCTATCTCTCTCTCTCTCTCCCTCTCCTTTCCCCTCTCTGAAATCAATAAAGATATATTTTTTAAAAAAAAGCACTTATGAAGCATTTAATATCTCTCGGGTGCTATTTCAAGCTCCCTGTGCACATATCACTTTTATTCCTCACAACCACCCTATGAGGTATGTATTCTCATTTATCCCAATTTACAGAAGAAAAAAAACTGCTGTCACACACCTAGGCTGTGAGCCAGAATTTGAACCTAGCTGGTCTGGCTCCAAAGGCTGCACCCATCACTGTTAAACTATAATCAAAGGAAGAGTAACCAGAAGAACAGAAGTATACAGGTATAACTGAAATCAAGCACTTGAATTCCAAAGAAATTCATAGCTCTTCATCTCTGCTTCTGTCAACTTTTTTCTTCTCATGGCAGATGAGTTTCCGTCCTGTGGGAAGAGATGAGGCTCCCTATAGCACCAGCTTCATGTCTCACAGCCTCCACCATAGAGAAGGACTGACTGACACTATTTCTGCTTCCAAGTTCAAAATCCCAGGGAAGGGCTCTGATTGGCCCAGCTTAGGTCATATGCCAACCTCTGGACCAATCATGTGTGGCCAGGGGGCCAGAGCACTATAGTTTCAGGGCCTTGGTTTCAAGTAAATCAATAGCAGGTGGAGGCAGGAAACCACTAGGGGGTCAAAGTGACAGGGATTGGAAGGGGGGTAAAAGCCATTGTCATGAGAAAGGAGGCATGCTGGGAACACTAGCATTTACTTCATCCTGACAGCAAGGGAAGTTTGCCAGAAAGCCTCACTGGGAAGAAGCCACTTGGCCGAGAATTGAGGGCCCTCGCAGCTGTGGCCCTTCTGACATCTGGTCCAGATGCCAGACATCATTCATTCAAAAGTGCACATGGAGATTTAATGAGGGACTAAAGAGAACAGTCCTCTGGGACTCCCACAAAGAGGCATTAGCATTCATTATCATCCTGCTCTGCCTGCCTGCATGAAATATGAAGGGGGTCTTTGAAGACACATGGAGAGTATTTAGCAAATGCTCCAGAACAGCTCTTCTGAAAATAGCCCAAGCACGTGGCTCTGTAATCTGTTAAATCTCACAGTTGCAGTTTTGGCAGGAGGTGGGCTAAACTGACAACTGACATTCATTTTCACATCATCCTATTTGTCAGTTCCACTCTCTCCTTCCTCCCCCATCCCAATCCTGATCTACATCTTAAGACCCCTAGAGTGGTAGGGCAAGAAAGCAGGCTCTACAGACAGAACTGTGTTTGAATCTTGGATTTGTTGCTTAACAGCTCAGTGACCTTGGGAAGGCTACTGGACCTGTCTGAACCTCAGTTTTCCCACCCAATAAGTGAAGACATGAATACCTTCCTTGTAAGGTAGTTAAGAGGATTATAAATAATGGGGGGGGGGGGGAAATCAGTGTCAAATAAAACCCCAAGTATCAGTAGCTTAGTGCCACAAAGTTTTTTCCTCACTCATTCCAAGTTTCCTGCCACATGAAAGGAGCTCCTCTTTGGTAGGACAAAATAAGGCCAGGTCACCAAGAGATGCTAACACCAGCAAAGGTGACAGATGGACAGATGTATAAAGCATCTTGGTGTCACTGAGTCCCTAGTCCCAGGTCCGTGCAGCAACTCCTTCCATTCCATAAGCCACTAAGTTCTAGTTTTGCTTAAGTGTGCTTGAGATGGACGTTGACCACCCGTAACTGAAGATGCATCCAATCAGATTAGCCATAGTGGTGCTGATGGACCCCTTCTGAGTGCTTAGTAGGTACTAGGCACTATCTGTCATGTTTTCTAAACATGTCCCAGGCACTGTCCTAGGCACTTGGAGCACACCTATTTCTGCTCAGGATCAGCTTCATTTCCACCGTCCTTAGTTAACCTGCCTGTGAATCAGTGATTAAGACCCCATTTCTAAATTAGGAAACTGAGCCCCAGAGAGGTTAAGTCATATGCAATCTTAGTTTGGGTCCCCCAAAGCAGACATGAGGCAAGGATTCAAGTACAAGTAGTTGATTTGGGATGTGCATAAAATACCTACAAGAAATGGGGGACGTGAAATAGTCAAGAGAAAGCCCCCAGTGAAGACTGTGTTCTCCAGACAGCTCCGGCTCTGGGCCGCTGGAGCTTAATCTTGTGGGGAACACTGTGAGTCAGCCTTATCCCAGCCAAGAGGCCAAGCAGCCAGAGCACTTACATGCCTGTCAGTCACTGGTAGAGGGAGGTGCTCAGGAGTATTCATTCCCAGACACTTCCAGCCTGTCCTCTGCAAGGGCAGAACAGCTTTGCCCAACTTTGACAAAATCCTTCAGACAAGGAGAGAGAGATGTACCAGCAACTGGAACTTGGCCAACACTTATTGATAGAGTAAGGCCAAAGCAGCGGTGTGATGGTAAATGTTTAACAACTAGCTTTCCAGATGGGAAAGAGGGAGGGAGGGAGGGAGGGAGGGAGGGAGGGAGGGAGGGAGGGAGGGAGGGAGGGAGGGAGGGAGGGCTCTTGATTTATAATGTTTGTTCAATCCATGGTGTAAATACTCCCACTATGGACAATATCAAGCTACCAACATGATGTCAACTGGCTTGCAAAATTTCTGAAAATAATAGCTGGCTCTTGTGAGCTGGTACTAGCTGGCTCCAGCACACCACTAAGCCAGAGGGATGTGGGCAGGGCAACAAAAGCATCTGCCACAACTACTGACAGGACACTTCGGGTAGTTCAATGTGGTAGGTATGGTCCTTGCATTCTACCATGGTGGGTATTACCCATCCTTATTCCTTCTCAGTCTGGGGACTGTGCAAAGGTTATGGTGATAAGAGGGACTAGGGAAGAGAAAGGAGAAGCTGGTGCTAAAGAGAGAGGGACAGAGCTATTCATATTGAAAGGGAGCTTCAAAATCATCCATTCTGACCCCACATTGAATGCTGGGCTCCTCCTGATAGCACCCCTGCCCAGTGATCATCTAGCCTCTACTTGCATAGCTCCTGTGACAGGGAGCTCACCACTTCTCCAACAGCCGATCAACTCCTGAAGAGTCCCACATCACCAGACCCAGAAAGGATTCAAACAGATTCAAACAGCCAACTGCCTGTGAAGGAGAAGTCATTTCGCTGCGTCCAAGGCAATGGATGGACTCGGTGCTGGAGGAAGGCACTTGAAAAATGAGCAAGCCGCTAGATTAGACACATGGAGCAGATGAAGGGCCTGGTCTCAGACCAACTTAAGCATTGGCTCCTTTTGTCAAAGCCACTCACCAAAAGGGAGACTATTACATGATAAATGCTGGCTTGGATCAGACCAGTGAAGCATTGCCTGCAGGGTTCTGTCTCCATCAGGGTTCGGTGACTTCCCCTAGGCTTAAGATTAAGACAGAGCTCAAACTTTCCTGTGCAGGAGAATCACCAGGAAGCTTCCTTGGTCCCACCCCCAGAGATACCCATGCAGTAGGTCTGGTGTGGGGCCTGAGAGTCTGCATTTCTCAGGTGGAGCCTTGATGGGTGTCAAGCCTGATGGGTGTACAATCTGTGCAACTGCACAGGGCCTTGTGCTCAGAAAAGCCCTAGGTTTGGTTTCATGCTCTGCTATCATCTTTAAGTTCTTAATTTTTTTAAATCAAACCTTGCATTTTCATTTTGCATTGAGCCCCACACATTATTATACAGCCAATCCTGGTTGCTGGTCCCCAAAGCAAACTTAAGCAACACTGAAATAAGAAAATATCACAAATACACAAGCTTCTCTAAAGTGGAAATGTGAATGTAGTTAGAACAGTTCAGCTTACATTTACCGAGGGCCTACTGTGCGCAGGGCTCCAGACTAGGTCCTACAGAGGGACAGAATTGCAGTGCACAGTGAGTGGAGAGGATCTTCCTCTTCATTCATTCAACCCATAGGTGCCTGGCGGTTTGCCGGGGGCACACATATCGTGGTGAACAAAAGACCAGGCTCTGCCCTGGAGGAGCTCGAACCCTCCTGAGACAGAAAGGCTCCTCCACCCCCACCAAAAGCTGGGAAGTAAAGCTGAACCAAGTTAACAATAAAATACAAAAACTACACCTAACGGATCAAAACAAAGATGTTCCAAAGTCACAGAGATATCCTCTAGAAGCACAAATTACCAAAATGGAGCTATAAGTTATGAAGGTATGAAGAGAGCATCAACGGGGGGATTTTTAGTATCAAGAGCTGCCTAGTATTTTGTGAACCAGCCCCAGCTGGATGCTCATCCAGCCTCCCAGCAACCCCAGAGTTGGGACTCTCTGCTGACTCTGGTTTATGGTTGAGGAAGCTGAGGCTCAGAGCTACATGCCCACTTACTGCCAGTAAGTGGTGGGGCTCAGGGCTGCCTGGCCCCAAACCCACATTTGCAACTGTTAATTTACACAGTTTAACATCCAGAGTTGTCTCAAGAAAGGAGACTTGGAGGGCCCCCATGCTGGGAGCATTCCTGCAAACACTCTGCACACACACAGCCCACCTGGCAGGCATCCTGGAGAGAGCTCAGAGCATCGGATGCAGCTTGGACTGAGTTAGAGCCCTCGCCAAAGCTGGGAGGTGGTGTAGCACCATGGATATGCTAGGGGTCACCAGGGCCAGACGGACTAAGGTCAAGTACGGACCTTGTCACCCCTTAGCTGCATGACTCGGACAAGTTACTTGGTCTCCAGGGTTGGAGTGACCACATTCCAAGCACCTGACTAGCAGGCTCCACTCAGATCAAGCCCCCAAAAGTCTGAAAAGTTAAGACATTCAGTATCTCTCCAAGAGTCATCTTTGAAAGGCAGAAGTTTCCCAGGGCAGAGCAGTTCATGTCGATTCAACCTCTGGAGCACATCCCACATCCATCTGCTTCTCTGGATTTCCAGTCCAAGCCACCTTCATGTCTCCTTTGAATTAATCCAGTGACCTCCCAGCTGGTCCCCCATCTGCTCTTAATCCCTACAGCACAAATTAGCAAACAATGGCTTTCAGGCCAAATCCGGCTAGCCACCTGTTTTTTGTCAATAAAGTTTTATTGGAACAAAACTACATCCATTCATGTACGTGCCATCTGTTTTCCACCACAATGGCAGAGCTGAGTAGTTGCCATAGAGACCGTATATTGTGCATGAACCCTAAAGTATTTGCTCTCTGGCCTTTTGCAGGAAATTTTCCAATCTCTGCTCTGTAGTCCTTTCTCCCCACAGCATCCATAGTCATTTTTCTGCAATGGCAATCAGATCATTTTCCTCCCCTGCTTAAAGCCCTCCAGTGTCTTCCAGGGGACACTAAAAACATCTCGATTCTGTATCCTACCTGGCAAAGTCGTATGTGACCTCATTCATCCCTGTGTCTTTCACTGGTCTTCTCTCCTACTACTCTCCCCCTCACTCACTGTGCTTCCCCCAAATTGTCCTGTTGTCACTTCTTGACCCTTGACTACACCCTCCATTGTCATCCCTTCTCTAGGGCCTCTGCTTGTGCTGTCCCCTCCATCTCAAATATTCTTCCGTCTTCAGACAGCTGGCTCCTTCTTATCACAGAGGGTCTCAGGCACCTTCTCAGAATGATCAGCCTAGAACAGCCCTCTTGGCACTTTTCACTGACTAAAATGATCCCATGCATCCGTGTTTACTTGACTAATGTCTGTCTTGCTACTAGAATATAAAGCTCTACGAGAGTTAGGACTTGGTGTTTTTTTCTTTAATTCACTATTTACGAGAGCCTAGACCACTGCCTGGCACATAACAGAAACTCTCGAAATTTTTGTTGAGTGAATAAATGATTTTGTTTCACATACCACCACCCCCAAGGGGTTGAGACCTGGAAAAGGTTATCATAATAAACTAAGGAACCATTTTCCAGCAGCTGAATTAGAACCAACTGTAGCACCCAATGCTGGTCACACTGTATCACTGTAGACAGCTACAAGCCCTCTGGAAAGCAGTAAGGTAGTATGTGTCAAAAGCCATAAAAATGTTCATGCATTAGGTTTGATATTCCCACTCCAGAGAATTTAAAGAAATAACTCAACAGTGGCAACGGTTTTTGGCATAAAAGTGTTTGCTGTTTTATTATCTGAAAAAAAAATTGGAATAAGCTAACTGTTCAACAACTGGTATACACAGCCTATAGCCATGACCGTTATGAAAACTCAGTGGAGCCACACAGAAAAAGGATTATAATAAATGAATGAAATCAAATAAAAATGAGAATACATATTATGGTTCTGAGTAGGAAAACTACCTATAAACAGGACTAGAAAAGAGCAACAGATAATGGAAATACTTATTATATATGGTAGAGATGGCTAGCTGCCCATCAAATTTGTTCCTTTCTTCCTCCTGGACACACAGCTAACCAGATTTCCTAGTCGTCCTTGCACCTGGATGGGGCCACATGCCCAAGTCCAAGTCAGTGGAGTGGGAATGGAAGTGACGTGCCACTCCCCATTCTGGCCCATAAAACTCTACCATGCTGTGTCGCTAAAGTGACCTTAGAAGCCACATGCTGGAGATGGCAGACTCTGAGCCTATGTGCCAAACAACTGTGTATAATATAATATAGACCTATCTCTCCCTGTTCACCTGGAACCACCCTTAACTGTAACATGAGTCATAAATAAACTTCTGTTGTGTGTGCACCATTTGGTCTGGGCCTATTTGTTACAGCAGTTTAGCTTACCCTAACTAATAATCTGATACAATGCCTGGTGATTAGGAGTTCAGGCTTTAGAGTCAGAAAGACAAGTTCAAATCCCACAGATATCACTTACTGTGTGACCTTGGTAATTCACTGCTCTGAACCTCAGTTTCCTCATTAGTTTATTTTAAGAATCAAATGAGAAAACTACTATAAAGACCTTAGTGTTTTACCTAAGATGAAGAAGGGGCCTGGTCCATGGTTCCACAGGTTCCTGAAGCCTGCTGCACTCTACCCTTCCCTGGATTCTGGAGATATCTGCCTAAGCTAGCTGGAGATGGGTCTGCAACCCTTACAAACAAGAGTGCTGACTAATAAAACTAATTAATGTCTTTTTTCTGACCCATCACCCAGGCAAAGGCGGTCCAGCCTGGGCAGAACCAGGGAGAAGACAGCTCAAACCCTAGGCTGGCTTAAGATAGAGCCAGTGGGCAGTAACTAACCCCAAATCCTCTGCACCTAAGTGGCAGAACCAGGTTCCGAAACCAGGATGATCCCAAGGTAACCTTTCCTGAGACATGGTCCATCCCTGGTGCCTGCTCAAGTCAGGCTGGACTGTTTTTCTGGACAGAAGAGCAGGCAGTAGTTAGTGGGCTGTACCCAGGCTGAGAACATCTCCCAGGCCAGATGGTGTCTCTGGCAGGCCCTCAATGCCAGCAGAGGCTAAGTCACACCCAAGAGGCCAAGAGGCCCAATATGGTGGGGATGGTCTAGTCCCAGTAAACAAGGCATCCCAGTGTCCTCCTCCTTTGCCAGCTGGCCACCACTCAAGGAGCCCAGAGCAGCAGGTGAACAGGGCCATCCAGGCGGGGGCACTGAACCAGAAGGAGAGCTCACAGGCTCAGTCTCTCTCTCACTCACTCACATACACACACACACACAAACAATCCCACACATAAATGCATGCACACAAAGAGTTGCAATCACACATCACCCACACGCATACACTCCTTCCAAACCCAACACCTGCCAATAGCACAACAGACAACAGGGCCACAGTGCGGCATGGAGGAAACTGCAATCTGAGCCCACATTTTTTTGCATGGGTCAGGGGGATAAAGGTATTTGACTAAAACCCTTGAGTTGCATCCCTTGCAGGGTCCCTGCCTGCCTGCTGTCCCCACCAAACCAGCTCCATGCAGATGGCCCCCTCAGACCCTTCCTCACTGGGTCCCCAAGGATCAACCACCATTCTGGTGATCGCAGAAAGATCTAGACCTGAAACAGCAGGACACTGATGGCCAGAAGCAGAGCCAGAGACAGGGACTTGGGCACATGTGGGTTTTTAAGGGAGAGTTTCCAGGAGAAGGGAAGTGAGGACCACGGGAAGCAGAAGGGGAAAGAGCTGAACGAGAATGTGGTCTCTAACGTCTAGCTCAGCCTGATCCCTCAGGAGCTCTGGAGCATGGACAGCAGCACCACAAGGCAGGGGCAGCCATTCCTACTGCCGAATCAGTTAGTCACTGGACCGTGGCGTCCCCTCCTGGGGAGGTGGCTCCCATCTGGAGAGGGCGCGTATACATAGAAGGGACAGCTGTGAGCTCTTAGCAGGCAGCACTCACAGCAGCTGGCAGGTGCACTGGCCACATAAAGGAGATCTGGGTAGGACCCAACAGTGTCTGCACCAGTGTAAACCACTGTGATTGTCCGAGGCCCTGAAAGGAAGGAAGAATTCATCTCTACCTAGGGATGGCTTTCAAACCACTGAACATCTGTCATGGCATGGGCCCTGACCAATCAACAACACTGTGACCAGCCCCACAACCAGCTATAAAACACAGGAAGAGCCATACCAGTGGGTATCTGCTGAATGCCAACCCCACCTCTGCTGAGGGATTATATCATGAATCAAACCCTTGCTCCATGAGTATTTCATGAGATCCTCACAACAGCCTGCAATGCCACTGTCATCCCCATTTTAATGCAGAACAGCCTAGGGCTCAGGGACATTAGGCAGCTTGCCCAAAGTCACAGGGCCCAGTCATTAGCAGGGGCAGAACTTGTACTCAGACCTATCTACCTCCAAAGCCATTACACATTTTCTACTCTGCCTCATTGGCTTGAAAGATTTAAAAAGAAAGCAAGCAAAAGAAGCCCCGCTTCCAAGAGACAGGAGGGTCCATCAGTGACACAGGGATCATGATTTTATCATGTTCAGAGGGGAATAAAAGGGACAGGAAACAAGCGAGGTATACTCTCCTGTAATGTCGGAGACGTTCTTTTCAGAGAAATGTACATTTTGCAGAATCAATATGTTCTGAAGCCTCAGAGAGCCAATGAAGACGACCCCTGTTACAAGAGGCTGTAGAAATTAACCAGAATCATCTGAAGCAAGGAGGCTGTAAACATTTAAAATTAATGATCCAGCCCTGCTGGGTAGCTAAGTCAGTTAAAGGGTCGTCGTCCCCATACACCAAGGTTGTGAACTTGATCCCAGGTCAGGGCACATACAAGAATCAACCAATAAATGCAAAATAAAGGGAACAACAAATTGGTATCTCTCTCTCTCTCTCCCCCTCTCTCCCCCCACCCTTCCTCTCTCTCTAAAAATCAATAAAATAAAAATCAATGTCAGTCCCAAAGAAGTGAGCTGTGTGCTCTGTTATCAAAAGACAGACTTAACCCAAGATGGGATTCCTAGCCCTTCCTGCTAAGGACAGTATTTGTGTCCCCTATCCAGGGACTGGCAAACATTTTTTGTCAAGGGCCAGATTTTTTTGTAAGCCCTACAATCTCTGTTGCAACTACTCAGCTTACACCTGTATCTCCCCCACCTCACGGGCCAGTCCTCATGGTCTCTTTGGAAGCCCCTCCTCCCCACCCATCCTTCTGAAGCTTGAACTGTCCCAGGACTTGGTCTCTTTGCTGTTCCTCAGACTTAGCAAGTGCATTTCCTCCTGGGGGGCGAGGGGAGCTTTGTAATTATTATGCCCTCCAGCTAGAAGCTCTTCTTCCAGATCTTTGCATAACTAGCCCCTCCTCTTCCTCAGGTCTCAGCTCAAATGTCACCTCCTTAGAGTGGCCTTCCCTGATACCAATCACCCTCTACCACATGGACCAGTTCTGGTTTTTGTTTTGTAACACTTATCCATTGACTTGCTCATTGCCCCTCCTCCATCAGCATTACACTTCAGGAGAGCTGAGGTCCGCTAGTATATTCTCACCACCAAACCCCCAGTACCCAGAGTAGTGCCTGGCACAGGTTAGATGCTGTTAATAGCTGTTGAATGAATTAATGACCCCCGCCCCCCAAAGATCAAAGCTTACAAAGTACCCACTAGATAGCGGTCAGCCAGCAAAGCTTTTCTAGAAAGGGCCAGAATGTAAATATTGTTGGCTTTGCAGGCCACACAGTCTTTGCCACTGCTTCCCACCTCTGCCACTGCAGGGTAAAAACAGGCTCGGACAGCCTGTGATTGATGGCTGTGGCTGGGCTCCCACAACACTTTTCTTACAAACACAGGCAACAGACCAGATGGGGCCCGTGGGCCACAGTTTGCTGACCCCTGCACTCAATCAAGCCTTAGAGCCCATCTTCCTATGTGAACAGTTCTTTCCCATCATAACTGAGAAGCAGTCATCTTAGGTGAGGCGGTCTTGAAACTGTGCAAGGAAAGAAGCATTTTTAGTAGGCAGCAAAACATTCTTTCTCCATCTTCCTGCCTACCCTAGCCCAGGAGAACACAGCATGAGAGGCGCGTCCCGAGTGATGGCTCGGTGGTGTCAGCCACCTCTCCTCCGGCTCAGGGAGCAGTAACAGAATGAAAATGCTGCAGCTGTCAGCTCCAGGCCTCTTGCCAGCTGCCTTCCCTGTGGAGACCGACAGGGAGGGGCCGCTGTCAGTCTCTGGAGGCATGGATTCTGCACAGATTTCGGGACCACTTGTTTCAATGCATTCATCTATTTTACAGAATCTTCAAATTCCAAAGAGCAACTGCAAGATGGGCTGTTGTTTCACCCACCTAGTGGAACACTGAAAAAATTCACTCATCCAAAAGGATGTGCAAAACAGAATCTCAAACAGCCCCAGGCGTTGGGGTGTAGTTACAGTATTTGTGATCCAACCACAATCCCATTGTATCAAGAAGCTGCAAGAGCATTCAGTCTGTTTCCTCCTCTATAAAATGGGACTGAAAAGATATGCCCTTCATAAGGTCATAAAGATCCAACAGACATGCACAAAAGGGCTCAGCTCAGTGCCTGGCACGTGGTAACCACTCAGGGCCATTCCTGACAGTGCTCCTAGCCTAGGCAATCATTCACTTTCACCTGACTTCATGAATCTTCTCTCCTCACAATTAGACCATTAGACTTAAGCAGAAGCACTGCTTCTTCCCTTTGCCCTTCTCTTACAGCTACCAACCCCCCCCCCGCCCCCCCCAACGCAAGAACGTGCACATGCTCCTTTTGGCTTTCAGCCCTTCCCATGCCCCTACTTGCAACAACCCGTTCTGGTTGGTTGAGAAAATTCAAAACAAGAAAATACAGAAAAGAATACTGAGGGGAAGGCAGCACCTTAGAATAACACTTTCCTAAAGGTCTTTGGAGTGTCCTCATTGAGGTTTTAGGGCTATTCTAATAAGTAAAGATGTGCAAGCACCAGAGTTCTCCAAGAGCTTACCATTTTAGACATTTTAAAAAATTTCTCTCAGAGGGAAAAAAATATGTTTCATATAACTTCTGCACCATTCCAAATCCTGTAACAACATTAACACACTTCACAGGGGACAATTACAGACAACTTCCAAATGTACTGAAATACATCAGCTTCTTCCAGGAACAGAGAGCCCTGCAGAAGTCCTACTGACACCAGAGGTGACCTGCGGCAGGCGATGGGGGAAGACTGCCACTTAATGGCAGCCTCGGGAACTGGACGGAATATATTGACATTTAGTTGTATCTTTCACAAGCTCTTAACCTTTACACCATGTCAATAAAAAGCCCCATTAACATTTAAAAGGGATGTTACAGGGTGTCCACTTGGAATAACAGTAAGAAAACACTCCAAGAAATGGATTATGTATCTCATCTGTCCCAGGTCTCTAAGAGTTTACTTCCCTCTCGGGTTAAAAAGCAAACCTGTGAAGTGGCAAACAGCCCAAGAGCCACTGGTTGGAAACAAAGCAACTCTTCAGGTGGCCAAGAGCCAGGACACCCTCACACTGACCTTCTGCTTTGGTAGTTCCACCCAAAAAGACCATCCTTGTATTTCTTCTCTCCATTCTGTGTCCTACCAGACTGGGCTCAAATGTCACATCCAGGAAGTTTCCCTAAGCCCTCAGGTGGAATCAGACCTCTGCTCCGTGCCCCCATGGCCACTTGAGCTTCTTCCACCAAGAGGCCCTCAACTCCCTGCACTGCCCTTGTCTACTCACTGGCTGGTCTTCCACCCAATGATGGTTCTACAAAGGCAGGCACCATCTACTCACCTATTCATTCATTAGAATGCTCACTGCATGCTGAGCACTGGGGCTACAGGGAACTAAGCAGACTTGATCTCCAGCTCTTCCAACTCCATTTATAGTGTCATCTACTCTACCCATTTTTATATCCCCAGTGCCTGTCACGTGGTACTCAATATTAATGTTCAATGGATGTGTCCCCTCCTTCAATATAAATTAATTCCATTCCTATAAGCTTTGAATTAATGTTGTTCAAGTGCTATGAATTCCTGTGGATCACTTATGCAAACCGCAGCCTTCAGGCCTCACCCACCCTTCATATGCATTTTGTTTGACCAAAAGTATGAGCTCTTCTAAAAAATTTAATTTGTTGCTAACATTTAAAACTTGGAAAGTTTAACAAAAATGCTCTTTCTGGCATCTCTAGAAACATGAGCACACATTCCTGCAGAGCCCCAGTGAGCTGGAAAAACCAGCTCCTTTAGACAGGGTGGGTGCACTTTACCAAAAGCCTCACCCTCCCCTATTTTCCCTCCGAAGTCAAAAGACAGCTGCTGTGTATCATCTTGCCTTTGCTGAGGATTTTCTTGCCCCAGCCCTTCACTCAGGATCTGAGTGCCCCTCTAATATGTGACCCTGGCAATATGCCAATGTAATCCAAGAAAATCATCTGAGATGAGCTACGTACGACACAATGAACGGGCAATTTTATTGATTTTACCTCTTAACATACCCTCCTAGTAGTAGACACACGTCGTACAGTTTCCAGCAGGGATCTTGGATGCAAACAGACATGAAAGGAAAAGGTAATTCCAACAGGTTCTTCACGAGGGGGTCAAAACTCACGTTTAGTGGAATTCTTGCAAATGAATGCTGAAGATCAAGAATTACATTCTCACACCACCAGCACAGCTTAAATACCTCTTCGACAAAAATAATAATAATAAATTATCTTCAACTCAGAAAATAAATTGTGCTCAGCAGAGTGACAGGAGGGTCCATTCATTGCATTGCACCGAGGGGCCGGACAAGGGGAGGACAGAAACAGGCAGCTATGCTGACAGGCGCACAGGGCAAAGGGCACGTTCTGAAGTTAGTCAAATGCATGCTTTCATGCCAATGGCGGTGGTGCCCCATGACTGTGGCCTGTCTGAGTGAGACTTCACTGCTCCCCCTCCTCCTCACGTCCGCCTTGTCTTCTGTTTCTTGGCTTGTCTCTTGGCATCTTCTGGGCCACTGCTGTCAGAGGCTGTCTGGCCAAGAGCCCGGACGCCCTGCAGTCGACTCGTCAACTGCAGCAGCAAGGGAATGAGCTAAAGAGAGAGGGAGAGTGTGAGAGGGATGCCAGGAGATGTCTGTCCAGATGGACACTAAAGCCCTCCAGGTTAGCACAGCTCCCTTTCTAGGTACCGTCACCACCCGCTACGTGCTAATGGGTGGACCTCAGTTCAAAACAAGGCAGCCTATGCACTGGAGAGGGTCAGCAGAGATGGCTGGCTCTCTCTGAGCAGCACGTGTCCCAAAGTAGTCCAGGTTTAAGGATCAGGAGAGATGTTACAGACATTTATGGCCTTGAAAGGAGGCCTTTACAGTCCCTCCCAACCCTGACAAGTTGTAACTTCTGTAACACTGGACCTTCTTCTCTGTTCCTTCACAGCTGAGGGACCCCTCTTGATGACATGTCTGCTTTCTCCTGAGGTCCCTGGATTTCCTACCTTATCATGGTTGTAGCCGGCCAACAGAACAAGCAACGTCAGAGGCAGGGCGATGTAGGAACCCTGTGCGATGTCTTGCTCAGGCAGTTTCCTCTGCAAACACCAAGAACACCGTCACCTACCTGCCATCCACTATTACACAGCTGTGACCCACCAGCCTTCTGAATTGGCTGTCCCAGACACCCGGGTAACCCACATAATCCAAACTCCCACTATCCAAAGCAAGCCACTGAGGCAACTTGGATAAATTTTCAGATGCACCCTCTACTATCCAAGCTCATTCCTTGCTCTCTGAAACTCAGGAACAAACACAGTCCATCAAGAGGTATTCCTCATCCCCTGAACTTCCACTGTCTACACTGGGGAAAGAAGCACTATAAGAGCAGGGAGTCCTTGTGGCTGAGAAGTAAACGTGTCTCGTGTGGCTAAGTCCTAGCTACACACAGGGCGCTTCCTATAAGGAACTATGGAGAACTCACTGCTCTAGGCTCAGGAACATAGTGATGACCAAGCTAGTCCCAAAGATTATACAGTGAGGAGATGAAGCAGCTGCTATTTGTACCCCAGTGGTCATTCACCCTTTCTTCCAACAGAACAGAACCCTCAACTTTCACCCGGGCCAATCAGAGTAGAGACCACATGACCATCCTTTTCTACAGTATTTGATACAAGATCCAATAAGGTCCACACATTGCAACTGACAGATAAACTAATTTCTTTTAATTTACAGGTATCCCGTCCACATATATTTTTTTTCCTCTTTCAGTTTGTCAAGTAAGTCAGGTTCTACGTTGTTGTCCTGCAGTATCCACACCCTATATCTGCTGGTGTCCATCACATGCTCTCGAGTTCTCTATACATGTCCTGTAAACTGGCAGCAGGCTCTAGAAGTTTGGGCGGGTCAGGTATCATGAGACTCCTGGACGACCACAATGCCACCAATTGGGACATAGTGGTGCAGTGTGATCTTCTTCCCCCAAAGTCACACCTGAGCCACTGACCTAAACAATCCCCTCCCCTCACTGCCAGTTTCCTCCTCAAAGGAGACTTAGGCATCAGTGCTCAGAAAAGCAGAAAAACATCTGTGGGAATCCAGAATGCAAAATACAGGACACTCAAGGGACCCGATGCCAAGGACCCTGTAATCAGTGGTCCTGCCTCTGCCCAATACCTGGGGCACAGGGTGTGTGAATTTTCCTTCTTCTGCCAGCCCCATGGGTTTTCACAGAACTCCCCCTCCTCCTTACCGTGGGATTAAAAATCAAGGTGATATGCTTGTGGTAGCCCACTGCAGTGAAAGAAACCTGTGGCAGGACGTAGTCGTACTGGGATCTGGGGAGCGTGGAGTCTAGGAGCACCACGTAATTCTGTGCACAAGTGAGAAGTTATTTTTATAAAGGGCAGTTTGGGCAAAGCAATAAAAACTAAAACCTAACATATGGCTATGATGTAAAGGACTTTATGTTTTAAATGAAATCCCCAAGCTTATACATCCAAAACCATGGTAGCTAACTTCAGAGTGGTAACCTCAGTGGGCTAACCCAGCAGTGACAGCCACATGTCTCCAGCGACTCTGAGATGTGCCTTCTGATAAAGCTTTCAGAGGCTGTGGCACCTATTATGAACATATTCAACCACAATCATCGCCCTTTGAGGATGTGACTTTATGAAACACAAGTATTTCTTATGAGCCAATTCTAATGAGGGAGGGACATGATCAAACCAAGGAAGACTATTTGCAATCCAAAATGAGGCTGATTTTTTAGGGACCACATTTCGGTGCTCATTAGCTGGCATCTCTGAAAAGGTCAGTGATGGTCACAGCCCTGCATGTTGAACCCTGTGTGCCAGATCAGTGCCTGCTTTGCTCCCAAACACTGACAAGATCAGGATGGTTATCCCCACTGTACAGATGGGGAGAGCAAGGCCTGAAGAACTTAACAGTGACTTGCCCAGGGTCACTTAGCTAATATGGTACCAAGCAGCCTTGGAACCCAGATGAGCCCAAGCTGTTCACACAGTGTTGTGCTACCTAAAGTATCTATTCTAAAGGGCATCAGGAGAAATGAAGAGGATTCCAAAACTCCATCTCAATCTATGTCATTCTTTATAGCCATTTCATACCAAGAAGACCACAGTGTATCATCTATGTGGCAGGTGGTGAGAAGCCGAGAGGAAATGTCAGACCACAGGCTCACTACTGATACCCTCCACGCTGTCCCCCAGAAAGCAATTAAAGTCTCTGCAAAGGATGCTCCCATCATGCCAACTATAAAAGTTTTCTCTGTTCAATTAGAATTGGTAATAAACATTCTATAATCAGTAAGTGATGTCCAACATTAGCACCTTGGTTAAATCAATTATTGTATTTCCTATACTTTGGACTACTGTACAGCCATTAAAGATCATGTTATAAATGATTTATGGTGGGAAAAAGATGCATGGCATATTCTGAACTGAAAAGCACAGATTACAAAATGCTGTACAAGAGTCGCTGCTCTGAATTATTAAAATAAATGTACCTGCATATTTAAACTTATACACATATGTGCACACACATTGAAAAAAGGCCAAAAGGATACTTATCAATACGTTAACAGTGGTTATTTCTGGCTAAGCGGGCTATGTCTGATTTTCGCTCCCAAACTCTCCTGCCATGAACAAGTGTTATTTTTGTGAACAGAAAAACACTAAGAAACATAATCACCACAGAGGCCAATCTCCTTTGATTCAGAGAGGAAAATGTCAACCATTTCTGCAGAGTGGTATTTAAAGAGAAAATGAGAGAACTATGCCTCAAACTAAAAAGTAGGATTATTAAGACAAAGACAGAAATGAGAATGGTGCCACAGCGATTACCTGGCCATCTCTGAGCAGTGGCGGGAAGTGGAAGAAGAGGGACTGGCCAAGAGAAACCGTCTGAATTGGGTTGTCGAGGTTTTCACTTTTGTAGAGCTTCACCTAGAGAGTAGAAACAAAGCAGGACAGGCTTTTGAACTGAAAAATGATAAACCTTTCATTTCAGACATGCTCAGGACAGCTTATCTCTTGGGGGGAAAGGATCTTTGGAAACATGGATATTTGAAAGAGAAACCATCCTCCCCTGACAAGCTATACTAATGCATTCATCCAAGACTCCAGTTGCAGGACATGCAAAGAAATGTAAGATTTAAAGCAGACTCTGATGACTTATGTTAACACTCAGTATGGCTCTAATAGTGTAATTATAATATTTTAAAAGAACAGCTTCTAACACATCCATAACACACCAGGCATGCAACAGGTGCCCTACATATACTGTCACCAATCCTGGTTACTAAACAGGAATCATTATCATCCCTAAGGAGACTCAGGGAGCCTGCGTCTCATAAGGTCACACAATCTATACACGGTGAAGCCTGGGACTCAACCCACATCACTGAGGTCTCCCCACTGGCACTGCTTCTCCATACGCTGTAATCTTAAACTTGAAATACATTCCCATTTTGCACTTGGTTCTCTGGGCTGCTTCCAGCAATTGTAGTGCTTTGTTTCTGGCCTTTCTTTCTCTCTGGCTCCAGTCTGCTGCCTGTCACACCACATGTGATGGGGCATGAGAAGAGGGAGGAACAGTCCCTGCACCTGCCACAAGAGAATGCCAAAGCTACCCCTCCTCAGGGCCCATGCTGACGCTTTCCTATATAACACACAAGTCAAGAGGAGTCTTCCTAAAACAAAAGTCACAGGAAATACTGAAGGCCTGTAGGTCACACCCAATACTGAATATATGTTCTTTCTGATTTGTAGAGTATTTTAAGTAAATTTGAATTCATCCCTATATTTAAAAATCAGGTGATTTCAAATAACTCTAACTTCCAGATTCCCTGGGAAACTGGGAAGTGATGTCAACCCCGAGCCAGAATTCCCAATGCAGTGTTAATCAGAGAGAGCAGAGCAGTGGCACCCTCACCTCCTGTCTGCTCCCTCACTGCCCTTGGATGAGGCATGGGCTCTCCAGTTTGCCCCACATCCTACTCAGCTCTCTGCACTCTCTGACAACATGCTTTCAACCCCCAGACTGAAGGGAAGTTAAGAGGTGAGTTAAAACCCAAGCACAGGTTCTCACCCAAGTCTAATACTTCACTGTACACAAAATTATGGTGACTCTGAAAAATACACTGAAGCAATTCATTAACATCTTTCAAGGGATCACAGGGCAGTGTATAAACATTTCTTCATTAATTACAGGCATGACATTTTGTTAGAGCTTGGACAGACCTTAAGAGGTCACTGAGTCTAATTCTCTGGCTTTACGGAGGAGAAAACCAAGGTCCCTGGGAATGAAGTGACTGCCCAAGGCAGCAAGGTAAGTAACCACCCGTGACAGGAGGCAGCCCAGACGATCTGGGTTCTAGTCCACTGCCCACCACTTCCACCCTGGACAGAATTTAAACAGTTATGAAGCACTTTGCCTTGAAATTGTATTTCTGTTTTAGACTCTAGATCCTATTGATCATTCATTAAGCTTCTACGACAATACTTCCAAAGATATATACTGCTAGCAAGACGGTTACCTGAAACTAGAATGCATTTCTCTCCAGCAATCAGCCATCACTCTCTGAGATACATGCTAAGACCGAGGTGTCCTTAATCTTACCCTCAACGCTCAGCATCTCCGCCTTTAGTACACTAAAGCAAGTGCCAGAGAGGCCAGGCATCCTGTTCCTGCTCGTCTCAAAGCTGAAAAGAACATGGTACTTTCACCTTAAAAAGCTGGCCTTACCCATAATGTAGAAAGATACTCGGAGGAAGTGATCACATTTCCACTTAAATCAAACTGATTAATCTGCCGGAAAACTATGATGTTTATGTCATCGATGTCATTATTGCCAACCTAGAAAGAAATGAGGAACTGAGGAAGCTGGAAGAGGAATTTCTACTTTTGCTGTGTGATATCCCAGGGGCCATTTCATAACAAACTTCACTTCCTATGTTAAAGGAGCAAAATTTGCCACAGAAGTTGCCTGAGACCAAGGTCACAATCTGATAGCAAGCAGATGGGCTGTAGCTGGCCCACAGACACATTTTGTTTGACAAATGCAGTATTTGTTTTCTAAGTTTCAATTACTTGCCAACATTTTTAAAAATTTCATATACAAAAAAGCCAAGTTTTCCGGTTTCTCTTGAAAAGAGAGAAAGATGTTCTTGCCTGGCAGCAATCAGCAAAAGCTGAGCCACGGCTGCCCCCTCTGGGTGGGCGTGTGCTCTCCCATTTGTCACTTGTTCATATCTGCCAGGCTGCAGGCCACATGATTGCTTGTGATACTGGCCTAAGTCACCACAGCAAAGAAATATAAAACTGTTAAGTGCCACTGTTTAAAATGCCAGGTACCATAAAGACATCAAAAAAATCCACTTTCTAGGCTAAACAGTCCTAAATGGCCTGCCACCTCTCTAACCCCTCACAAACTTTATGCCTAAAGCCACCTACTAAAGCCACCAAGGGAGGTCCCTCTTGTCCCACCCAAGTCCTCTAGTCTAGCAAGTGAGAGTTATTTTGTGGGAGAAAAGCTTCACTTCAAATGATTCCCAGGCCACTTCCTGTGACCTAGAGGGCTGCCCCTTTAGGAATCAGTTAGCAAAGTCATTATCTGGAATATCAAAAAGACTCTGCCCACCAAATGGGAAAAACAAGGTCATCTGAACGTAAGGAAACTGGGTGGCCCTGCTACCAATTAAGCCCATGTTCTCTTTATTACACTCCCTTGATTGGAAAAGCTCCTTGTGCCTTAAGATCCTTAACTTGCAGAATAATGATCAGAGTTTCCAGGGAAGTGGGGAAACAACAGTTCAAATTTCTTCCCTGGATGCGTGACAGCCACGCTGTTCATTAAAAACCCCACAAGATGCTGCTTGGGAAGATGACACTATTCTAAGAGGACCCTTAATTAGGATTTGAAGTTGCCCCCGCAACAGATGAAAGGCAGCCAGCCAGAGGAACACTAAAGGATTTTTGATCAGGGAAGCAATCATACCACGATTCTGCTGAAGAACTTCATGCCTTACCGCAATTACCCGGTGGTGGGGGAGCGCCCGTTCAATGTGATCATTGCCTTCTGCCTTCAGCTGCACGTGGTACACACATCCTGGCTGCAAGGAACCCAGGAATCACAGCTTTAGAAAGAAGTTGTCACATGCAACCTGATCTGAGTCTGCTCTGACTGCAGGCCCTCACCAGGACCAGAGCTTTTCTGTCCCACTCATTTTAGTTCCCAATCTGTGGTCTGTCAACCTTCTAAAGAGTTGCTTTAAAAAGCATCCTGATGAAGAAACATTTATCTGACATCCTGCAATTCTTCAATCCCCATTCAGTCTCTTCTACCCAAGGAAAACTAAATGTGGTTTCTTATTTCAAAATTGCAAACAGAATATGCTCTCAGTCTGACAAAATTCTTCCTTCCTGCAGCCCACCTCTCCCCTCTGTGTGTATATATGCATCAAGTGATAACTGGAATGACACTCCCAAATGCTTACTATGGATATTAGTTCTGGCAAGTGGGATTTTAGGTTTAAAAAAAAAAAAAATTTTATTTTAAAAAAAATTTTTAAATTTCCTTTTAAAAAACAAATTTCTCCTTTGTACTTTTTATCCTATTGCTCAAATTTATAGGCATATAACATGTTTACCAAAAAGTCACCATTCTAAAATAAACTTTTTTTTTGACACTGAACACATGAAGGATATTTACTCAGATAATAGTATTTTGTTCTAAGAAAGCCAGCACATGACAATTTTCCCATAGATGGAAGTAAATTGTCTTGATGAAATGAGGTTTTTTGTTTATTTTTGACACTGCTATATGGGTTAGTGGCAACTCTGACAAAGAGAGATACGAGTTCAGAGGAGAATTTCTAGGAAGGCTGCAAATCAGATAAATTCAGTTTAAAACAAAGCTTTAATAGCACAAATGAACCCATTGTCTGTAAACTTCTGAATTACTTTTTTCCTTACTTATTTAAGAAAAAAAAACTTTGTATTTCCCCTGGCTTCCAACCTGAATTCCAGGTACCCCAATATCTGAGAGTGGGGGTGCCCGGGACATTGGACATTCTTGTCTTCGGGGAAAAAACAGCATTGCCCCCAACATACCTAAATAAATTGGCAAACGGATTTGCACCTCAGCTCACATGATTTGGGCAAACATTAGTCTGTTGCCAAGATGTGTATGACATATACAGTGTGTGAATCTGAAAGGCTGGGGACCCAACTCCAAATCCAAGTGGCCCAGTCCTGTGGGTGCCATCCAGCCCACACTCTCTCTGTGACTTCTACAGTTTATACTCAGTGTCTGCAGAGTGAGCATGTGAGTGAACGCACAAATAAAAACTGAGAAAAAAAGCACCATAAATCCTAAACCAAATGTTGCTATATAGCAGCCAAAAGGACAAATAAGGTGGTTGTCGGGCCCACACAAAGAAGTTATGATTTTTTTAAACTAATTGTTGACATGTAAAAATCGGTTTTCACATGGAAATCTGAATTTCTGGCTTCTCTTTTAAAAATTCAAACAATGTGGCTACCCTCAGTCTGTCTTCCCACACGGCCCTAATGAGCTAGAGGTGAGTGATAGCTTCTCCCTTTGCATGGGCCAGGCCCTCTCCAGTTCCCCACAGTCCTCCCTACTGTACACCTGGTCTCCTTCAGCTATTCACACCTCTCTTTTGGCCCCAAAGGCCTTTGGTTTGAGAGCCGTGGCCTAAGCCACAACCACCCAATGCCAGACAAAAGTTACACCAAACCCATGAGTTTCCCACTTTACTCTACCACAGAAGCCCAACCTAGTATGTCAGCTAGAAAAAAGGTAAGATGTGTCAGTTAAGAAAACTGAAAGGGTTTCAGGACCTTACCCACCACCCCAGCCCTCTGACCTGGCCCATTCCTAGCAGTCCTGGGGGCACCACAAGACACCTCCAAACACTGTATGAAAAAAATCCCCTAATAAAACATGCTCAAAGTCTCACCAGCAATCCACGTAATCTGAACTTCCCCTCTTCATCTGTCACGGTATCCTCCCCATAAATACTGCAGTCGTTCTGTCCCACCGCTTCCACGGCAACACCCTGCTCTGGTTCTCCATTTAAAGAAGAAACTGTACCATAGCAACTACAGTGACAAAAGAAGAAACGGAACATGATATTCTTGTGATTTTTCTGAAGCACACAAAGGATCTCAGGAAAAGTGTCCTGCGTTTACCAACAATTTATGGTGCAAAACAGCTCAGTGGAGAATTGCGCCCCAAGGACCCAGGCCATTCAGATCTCGCTGTTTTCAGTTGCCAATCCAGCCTTCCCACCAGAAGGCTCAAGCCGGCAAGGGTATCATCAATATCTCATCTCATACTTTTTTTTTTTTAAATATGTCTTTATTAATTTGAGAGAGAGGGAGGGAGAGGGAGAGAGATAGAAACATCAGTGATGAGAGTCACTGATTGGCTGCCTCCTGCATGTTCCCTACTAGGGGTCGAGCCCGAAACCCAGGCATGTGCCCTGACTGGGAATCAAGCCACGATCTCCTGGATTATAAGTTGATGCTCAACTGCCAAGCCACACTGGCTGGGCTCTTATATATTTTAAGGGATACTCTGGAAAATTATAATTTAAAAGGCTAAGCTTTATTTTATTCCATTTTATTTTAGTTAAGCTTTATTTTAAATAATGAAGCATTCAATGAAATGAAAATAAATCTTCTTTTATACTATTGTTGAAAATAGTCCATTTTTCTGAACATACTCCTGATTAATCAATGTTCATCTCAAGTGCTTTTGTAAATGTGTTTAAATATATATATGTGTGTGTGTCTTTGTGTATAAATAATATATATGTACACACACACACACAAATACAAACACATACGTACACTTACATAAACCATCTTTGGAAGTATTTAAAACACTGGAAAACTTGGGTAGCTGGGAGACAAGGATATGAGAAAAATACATTGTGTACTCTTTTTAACATTTTAAAGTTTTACTCAAGTGAACACATCCTCCTTTTAAAAATTTAATTCAAGTTTCCAACTTTTTTAAAAAGTAAAACTTTCAAGCAGCTATATAGGCTCTCACAGGCCTATTTCAAAATAAGAACTTTGTGACTGAATCACTACTTTATTAGAAGGAAAGGCCTATTTCAAAATAAGAACTTTGTGACTGAATCACTACTTTATTAGAAGGAAAGGGAAGCAGTCAAAAATCTTTGGACCTCATATCTTATCTCCCCTGGCTCCCAAATAAAATGCATATGAGGGCTGGAATGAGCATCTAGATGACAGAAGCATGAGGGTGACTCCACAGCCCAGGCCTGGATGAGAGGGAAGTAGGCAGGGGCTGCTTACCTGTAGGCCGTGCGGTATCCGGTGATGGTGATCTTTAAATTCTGCCCTTCCTGCACCTCAATCATTTGGGAGGATGGCTCAAACCGGAATTCTTTCATCATCGGCTTGAAGTAATACTGACCAGGGCTCTGCCGAGAGACAACCAACCACAAACTGAGCATCTGTGGCCACATCTAGGTTGGGCTTAAAGGGGGTTGTCTAAAGTCACGATGAAACAGAAGCCACAAGAGCATCAGAGCTTCCTAGACAGACAGAAAGATACCAATAACTCTACCATAAATAGTGAGGGTAACAGCAATTACAATTATAGCAATAGCAGTTGTCATTATCATGTGCCTTCAGTAATTGTGTGAGGTAGCAATCATTGGATTTTTAGGAATGAAGAAACTGAGGCTCAGAGGTCAAGTAACCTGCCCGAGATGACACAGCCAATAAGGAGCAGAGGGAAGATTTGGACCCAAGCATACATCACCGCACAGCGTGCAGCCTTTCGGATACACATCACTGCCTGCTTGTGACATCCCTGTAAGTCACTTTATTCCCAGGACTGACAAGATGGCCAATTAATGTACACTTCCTGAGTCCCCACCAGCCAAGGGGCTGAAAACTTGGCACTATCTTCACACCATGTGAAGTATGTTTTGCTGAAGAAACACGAGCTAACTGCTGAACAAGGTTCAGCATCTTAAACAACGGGATCCTGTGGTAAAACAAAGGGCCGCCTAACACAGCAGCCGCTGTGGCCAGGGTCATTAATTACATTGTCTTTGTGACAAGTGGGTGACCAGAAAACAAGAAGTGTGTGTGGAAGGGAACATGAATCAGGTGCATTAAGTCCTAGTAAGAGCAATATTCTAATTACATGTGCTCCCCTGAGAAGCTTCACACACTCCGCGCTGGTGTTCTGTTCTCACGTTGTCGGGCAGCATTTGTAAGTCACACACTGCGTCCCTGCTCCCTTGTGGGGAAGACAGGCAGGCGCTAGATTACAGGCCACCTTACCAGGTTTGAGAAAGTCAGAATGCCATTGTCCTGAGTCAAGAGGTTGGAACGGAACACGCCACCGCTGAGGGATAGGAGGACCCCAGGGAGGGGCTGGTCATCTTCAGCTTTGATCTGGGGGTGAGAAGGGAACACCAGAGCAAGTCACCTTCATGTTAACCCTGAAGTTAACAGGAATGCACAAGTCAAGAGGTAATTCTTACGGGTCATTTTTCTTTTATTGTTATTTGTTGGGGGAACATAAGGTCTGTTCTTCATTCCCAGGGGTAACTGATGTTAACAGGTTGGTGTGTAGTCTTCCAGAACTGTTTCGATGTCCACACAAAGCTTATAGACATTACAGCTATTGTTGACAGACTGGCAGGTTTACTTGGGGGGAGGGGGACAAAAGTGGCCCGCTACACACTACATGTGCTTTCTTCCCTCAACCGTGTGCCCTGACTTTCCTCCTCTACCAGTCCACAGAGATCTGCCTCACTGCTTAACAGCTGCACATCATTCAGCTGCAGAGGCCAGGAAACCATCTTTGTGGTGGAAAAGGAAAGACAATCTAAAGGTCCCCAAACATGTATATCTTTGTGCTTTTAGGTTTTTCTCTTTTCCTGAATAATCCATTCCTAGGAGAAGAACTTTTGGGTATGTGCACTTTAAATTCAGAAAGATACCACCAAATTGCACTCCAAAGTGGTTGGGATCATGCATATTTCCATAAATCATCCACGCATGGGAAAATACACACCCTCCAAAACATGGATATGGTCTTAATTATTGCAACTCTAACCCAGTGGTTTGATGGCAACTTCTTTGCATTTCCTCAGTCATTACCGAAATTGAGCATTTCTTCTACATTTATTAGTCACTTGTGTTTTTCCTGTGAACTGCCTTTCATATCTTTCGTTCATCTTCTCTGTATTGAGTTTTTTCTTAACAATTTTAGTAGTTCCTTGTAAACTGGGGGTATTATTTATGGTATAAATATTTTTCCCCAGTTTAACTACCTTTCAATTTAGCTTAAAATGTATTCTGCAGTGCAGAATTTTCATTTTGCACTCGAGGTGATGTGCTGTTCTTTTCCTCTGTCCTCCATGTTCAAAATATTCCTACTCAAGGATCTCCAGGCTCGCTTTGTGCATCTTACAGCATCTTCTTCCCAGAAGGACAGAGGGAAGAGAGAAAGACATCAAACACCCCTGCAGGTTACCCTGCATCCTTCGACACAGAGCAGAGGAGGAGGAAAGCTTGGAACACTTCCCAAAAGGCATGCAAACAAGCTCAAGTAACAGATCTCCAAATTATGTTGAGTGAAAAAAGCCAGACAAGGGGGCCGTCCTGTATGACTCCATTTATATTAAACTCTAGAAAATGCAAACATCCACAGTGACAGAAAGCAGATCAGATCGGCAGGGTGGGATGGAAGGGATGGATTACCAAGGGGTACAGTGAAACTTTGGGGGGTGTTTGGTGGTGTTTTCATGGGTGTGTTCACATGTTGAAACTAGGTTGATAATATAACAAATTATACACTTTATGTGCAGTGTATTGTGTCAATTATACCTCAATAAAACTGCTTTTTAAAAACAGTGTTACCTCAAAGCTTACGCCTGCCAAGGCATAGGCCTTAAAATCTCCTATGGTTCCTTCGACCGCAGTTAAGACGTAGCCCTCCTTCTGTGAGGACACTGTGTACTCCAGGTCACTGTGAAGGGGCCCAACACTGAAGAAAGAGAGAAATGCAGAGATGGCTTTGCCTCAGATCCTGCAGGAGGCATTGCCTAACTGCAAGGAAATCCCGGCTCCCCAAGTGGTCCCATGCGAATGTTTCTTAATCACAGGCTTACCTGTAGGCACCTTTGTCATCGGTAAAGACTGTGATCAGGGGTGAACTTGCCCCCTTTTCACTGATGACAATTTCAACTCCTTCCAACTCTGGGTGGATCTGGCCTTCTAGGAATAAGCCTGCTTTCCCGTAGATCTCGATCAGCTTCCCTGGGCAGCTTTCTAAAAAGGCAAGTAAACAGAAGAACAAGACCTAACTGCAGAGGGAGGGGAGTCTTCTGGTTGGGGGCTTCCCAATAAAGAAGGGTCTAAAACCAAGATATGTGAAGCTAACCTCCCAATGAAGTTGTTTAATGTCCCCAAAACTTCAATAACTGGAAGGGGCCCAAGCCTCTCTCCATCCTGGAGAGGCCTCATTTAACTGCCAACATTAGCAGGCAAACCTAAAGGCTGGGGTTTCACTACTCCTCTCTCGGTTCTCACAGGCCAAAGACAGGGAGAGATGCCTTTACAGTAGGTAAAAGGCTGTGCTGCTCGACCTCAGAGCATCCAACATGAATGACCACCCTGAACAGACTGCCTGCTGAAAGCCAGGTTCTTCTACACACTCTACTTTCAAACTCAAACCACATAAATGCCCGGGATTGAATAAACCCATAATGCTAGAAAAAACTATCAGTAGCCAAAAGGCAAACACCCCTTAAGCAGTCACTTCTAATTATCCAGCCCTAAAAAGACCTTCCCATCATCCCTACCAAAAAATACAAACACCATGAACAGTTCAGACACAGGATGACTAATGCTCACATTTCAGCAACTCATGGTTTTGCTTTTCACCAACCTCTGCTGTCAACCTGGTAATGTGAAGGAAACCAAGTCCTTTTCCAAAAAGATCTCCCCTTTCTAACAGCAAGAGTTACTTTTATTGATTTCATTCATTCACTCATTCCATCCATCAAATAGTAGCATCTATGTGCCTTACAGATGCTTTCAATGTAACAACAATGCAGAACAAATGCTTAAATGCAGCAAAGCTGAGTTGCTGGCTCCTGGAGTTGACACCTACCTCCACTGACGGTGGCTTCCATGGAAGGGGGATAAAACAGCAGCTCTTTAGATGAGGGTGTGACAGTGATTTTCTCTCCAGACCTGAAATAATAAAAAGACTTCAATTTGGCTGGTTCGGTCCCTCCATTAGGAAGAATATCAGCACAGAAGACACTGCAGAGAAAAGCCCGAGAGAGCTTACCGGGCCCAGTAAGAGAAGTCGTAGGAGAAGGGGCCTTGTAACTCATCCACCATCTCTTGGACAGGGGGCTTGGTCCTTCCTTCTCCACCTTCCTCTTTGCCCTTCTCCCGCTCCTGCCTGCGGCTCTCAATCTCGGCCAACTGCTGCTCCCTCCGCAGCTCCTGCACAGACTTCAGGGGGCCTAAGACCAAGGCGGGTTCACTGTCAATGGAAGACCTGGAGGGAAGGAAGGAGCAGCCCAGAGGATGTGGTCACTTGTCCCTGTGGTCGGTGGGAATCTGACATATCTGCAAGTGGTCACCCACAAGTGAAAATACCAGACACCTGAAAATACCACATGGCACAGGCTTTTCCTGATTTGAATAAACTAAGAGTTTTTTAAAAATAAAGACTGAACTTCTGCATGATAGTAGTGGTATCTGGTAGATCTGGGCTGGAATGAAATACCACTGACTTTATGACTTGATGAAAACATGTCAGATTTCCCGAGGACATGGAGTGCTCCCCATGCCACCATCCTCTGTCTTTTATGCCATCTTTATTGAGAACATCCTCTGCTAGAGGACCAGGCACTGGAATACAGCCATAAACAGGACAGACATTCCCTAACCCTGTAGAATCCACATTCTAGAGGGAAGAGGCACACAAGAGGAAAAACGTCACATGACAAGTACAGTGAAAAAAATAAAGCAGTGTGGACAAAGAGTGTGCTGGGAGTGTGGGGGTGCTATTTTTAGGGGGTCAGTCAAGGCCTTTTGGATCAGGTAACCCTGAAGGAAGTGAATATGTGAACCATGTGGCTCTCTGGGTGAGGAGTGTCTCAAGCCAAGGGGAGGGCAAGTGCAAAGTCCTAGGAGTCTTGGAGGGGGAGCTCCCTAGGCATGCTCAAGGGACAGCAAGGAGACCAAGGCAACCTGGGCAAAGGAGCCCAGGGAAGAGTCAGATGGGTCGGGGGGGGGGGGGCTGTCCCAGGGGGACTAGGGCTTCACAGACCTTGGTGGGGACCTTGGATTTCATTCCCAGTGGAAAGGAAAACCCCTGGAGTTTTAAGTAGAGGAATGATATGATCTCTACTATTAAAGGATCACTCTGGCTTAACATGCGCTGGCCTCTCCTAAATGCCCCCAATCCCAACAAGTTCAAATTCAAAGCGCTTATCACACTTGTAATTTTATAGCTGTGTCTGATTCTTGGACTACATGCCTCCCCCACGAGACTAGGGCAGGAGCTGTGGCCTATGCTCAGTCACACTGGACTCTCAATACTTTCTGAAAGGATGGTCGAGTGAAGAGGTGGTGGACAGAAACACGGCGCACAGCTGGAAAGGCAACTTCAACTGGGGTAAGGACAGAGAAAGTTACGAAGATTTCCATTCTACTTGACAAAGTCAATCCGGCTGCCAAAATCTTTCATTTCTCAAGAAAACTGAGGTATCAGATGCACCTCACCACACTGCAAAAATTCCTTTCAAAGGTGACATTCAGCCCCAGCTGGTTTTGCTCGGTGGTTAGAGCACTGGCCCGTGAAATGAAGGGTCTTGGGTTTAAGGGCACATACCTCAGTTGCAGGCTCGATCCCCAGGCCCCAGTTGGGGCTCATTTGGGAAGCAACCGATCGATGTGTCTTTTTCACATCAATGTTTCTCTCTCTCTCTCTTTCCCTCTCTCCCCCTCTCTCTCTCTCTCTCTCTCCCTCTTCCACTCTCTGAAAATCAATGGAAAAAATATTCTCAGGTGAGGATTAAAAAAAAGTGACATGCACATACACATGACCCTCAGTGAGGGGACGGCCTTTCATATCCTTTCTCTCTCGTGACCTGTCCTATACAGGTGCTGTCTCTATTTTCCAAGCCTTCGAGAAAAGCTCTAAGAAAAACAGGCAGTATTTTTGGATTTGCTAAAACACTTGAAATACAACAAATAAATCAGTGTGTGTCCCCCCCCCCAGCAAAGACAGGAAATATAAAGAGTTGAAAGAGAAATTTAAGACACTGAGACGAGCTGTCAGAAGACTCTTCCTCATCCAAAGTTAACTTTCGAATCGCAAGAGAAAAGGACCGAGGCTGCTGTTAGTTTATGGCCCACCCGTGAGTGTGAGAGAGGAGAAGTCAAAAACACTCCTCAGAGTCTGCCAGAGAAACCCCCAGGCCTCACCACCACCCTCCCACACTCGGCCCACCCTGAAACACTCGTCTTACTTGATCGTCACAGTGACATCCATCACTTTGTCAGTGGTGATAGTTCCAAGGACATGGTGGCGAATGGCTGTCAACGTCAAGATACTGGGTGAAGACCTATAAATCAGAGAGGTGGGAATAAAACACTGGCAATATGACCTAGTCATTCTCAAAGAATCACAAACAACACCCTTTATGGGCCATCTTCCTGACTCTGAAATAGACTACATAAAATTGCTCTTAGTTTGGGCTGAAATACACATATCAGGATTTTAAAGAATAAACTAATTCTCCCCTCCAAAACTTTACATCTCCAAAGCCCAGTGACACCCACAAGCATTTGCAAAAGTACAGAAATGGTGGGCTTGAGCTTGAGAAATTCCCAATAGTGAGGGCTGGAGGAAGAGTTAACAAAAATCATATTTAATCCACTTCAAAACCACAGTCTTCCATCCTCGGTTTACAGAATTCTTGGGAAAGAGATCCTATCTCCATTTTCTCAATAATTTACCCAAGTATTATGATAAATGAAATACATCAGAGAGACAAAGACAAATACCATATGAGTTCACCTATATGTGAAATCTAAAGAATAAAACAAAACAGAAACAGACTCATAAGTACAGGGAACAAACTGAAGGTAGCCAGAGGAGCGGGGGGGAGCTTGGTGAAAAAGGGGAAGGGATTGAGAAGTACAAATTGGCAGTTACAACAGGGCCGTAAAGTACAGCATAGGAAATAGTCAATAATATTGTAATAACTATGGGTGGCGCCAGGTGGGTACAAGACTTATTGGGGGAACCACTCTGTAAATTATAAAAATATCTAACCACTATGATATACCCCTGAAACTAATACAACATTGAATATCGACTATAATTGAAAACCAAAAAATTTAAAATTTAAAAAAAAGAAAAAAAGAATAATTTACCCAAGTGTCTTAAAATCCTTATTTAGAAACTCTTTTTAATGCCTAACCTTACCTCTTCCAGAAAAACTACAACCTCTTCCAGAAAAACTACTTCCTTTTGTTCTCAGAAATGACTGAAGAAGAGGTACACACTCATTCTCTACAGAAGTCACACAAACACCAGAGCAGTGAACACCCAGCTTACGTGTCATAGGTATAGAAGGCTTGCTCGAACCGGTGGCAGGAGCGTGGGGTCACCTTGTACACACCTGCAGCCAGGAAAGCAAAAGTCCTTTTGAGAAAAGGGTGTATTACGCTAAGCAATTCCAACATTTGAAATCCAAAGGCAGCTCCTCAGTTGAAGACCCACAACACGCCACAGATGTGCCCTTCCTGCGGCTGCTCATGGCATCTTACCCTTGACCTAAACCATTTAACAGCCTACGGACAAGTTCAGGACTTTAATTTCTATAACTTAACAGCTCACAGTAGTTTAATCCACATATACCAAGCTAACAGATAAGTACAGAAGAAGGAACAGGAAGTACATTTCTACCGCAACTTAGACTGAGAATTTTCTACTTAAGATTCCGTTAAAAATTCAAAAGATAACCACAGCTTGAACTCCTTCCTGTAAATATTCCTAAAATGGGCATGGCCCAGAAAATTAGGAAACAATCACAGCAAACACTCTCATGCCAGAAGTTTATGCAGGGTAACACTGAATTAGGGGCATATGTCATCATTTGCCAGAGGAATACAGTCAGTTTCAGGAAGGAGCAAAGTCCAACAATGTACTCCCCACAAAGGGTCATTAACCCACATTTTAGCCATGTCTTACAAAAACTGACATTAGTTCAAACTACTTCTGCTGTGTGCAGCACACAGAGTAAATCCCAGTGTAGTTCCAAGCAGAAGAAAATGATTAGGTTTCTCAGTTCATTTTGCTTGTTCTTGCATTTGACAAATATTAATGCACCTACTACAAGCCAGGTATTGTGCTAGGTACTGGTACACAGCAGGAAACAGATATGGCCCCTGCCATCATGGGGCTTACTGTCTACAGAGAGTGGCATCTGACCGCCACAGCAGACCCACTATGCTAAGTGCAATAAAGGAAAGAACTGCGTGTTATGAACAAAAGCATGACAGGGAGATATCGATGATACTAGAAGGCCCTCCCACAGCCAGAAAGTAATATTTGAACCAAGAAGTGACAGTAGGAAGGCAGAGCTGGGTGAAGAGTGGGGCATGAGACACAGGGAAAGCACTTAATCAGAGAATATCTGAACCACAGACTTGCTAGTTGCTTCCCCAACAGGTGAACATCCTTCCTTGCTACCAAACCACAGTTCTGTTTGGGGTGGCAATGTGTCCAGAGCCTCCCTTGCAGCTAGAAGTGACCTGTGATAAGCTTCTGGCCAATAAGACATAAAGGAAGTTTACCAGAGGAGATAACATGGAAAATGTTTGCCTGTCCCTCTCCTGGTCTTTCTGCCTTAAACATAACAAGTTTTCTGAGGCAATGGCAGCCATATTGAAAGTACAAGGAAAAAATACAAGGAAAAAGGCTAAAGGAATCATAAAGACACCAACCCTAACATCTACCAGTCACTGAACCCACGCTTGTAGCCACATGCCGCCAGACTTTGTTACTGAGCCAAATTAAGCCCAACTCTTGATGGCATTGTTGTGCGGATTCTGTTACTTGCAGCCAAAGGCATCATAACTGAAACATAAGGACAAAGTGCCTGGAGCAGAGAGAAGAGCAGATAATACAGGAGCTCAAGGTCAGGTTAAGAATTTTGTATTTTATCTTGAGAACCAAGAAAAGTGACTCAATTATTCATTAGGAAAGTGTAACATAAAACTACTTTACACCCACCAGGATGGCTAAGTAAAAAAGACAGACAGTAACTAATGTTGGTGAAGATTTGGAGAAACAAGAACCCTGGTGCATTGCCGGTGGGAATATCAAATGTTATATACAGCCTCTTTGGAAAACAATTTGGCAATTTCTTAAAAAATTAAACATAAGTTTACCATATGATCCATCAATTCCATTCCTAAGCATTTAACCCCACAAAATGAAAACAGATGTCCACACAAAGACTTGTACACAAATATTCATAGGAACATTATTCATAATAGTCAAAAACTGGAACTATCCACCAACTCAAGTATCTACCAGCTGGTGAATGGATACACAAAATGTGAATATGTCCTCACAATAGAATACTATTTAACAATAAAAAGGAACAAACTACAACTACCTGCTACAACATGCACTCCAAAACAGTATGAAGAACTTCAAAAACATTATGCTAAGTGAAAGGAGCCAGACAAAATACCAGTATTGTACAATTTCAGTGATATGAAATGTCTAAAAAAAGGCAAATCCATAAAAACAAAAAACTGATTACTGCCTGGAAAGGAAATTTACTGTAAACATGTATGAAGGATATGACTGGGTGATGAAAATGTTCTACAGTGGGTTATAGTGATGGTAGTAAAACCTTACTAAAAATTGTTGTATCGTACATTTTAAATGTGTGAATTTTATGGTCTGCAAATTTCACCTCAAAGTTGTTAAAAGAGAGTGAAGCCACCAAAGTATTTTAAGCAAGGTGAGAGATGATCCAATTTTTATTTTAAAAAGATGGCTCTTAAGGGGAAATCATTGGCCAATGGGGTAATATTTTTCAAAGTAAAAGGGTCTAACCACTATGTTATACACCTGAAACTAATCTAATATTTTATGTCAACTGTAATTGAAAAATAAATTTAAAAAAAAAAGTGAAAGGGCCTAGCGGTCTCTACCCAACTCAAACCCAAGAGACTGGCCAGCCCCCAGTTCTAATTCTTTGGGTAAAAACAGTGCTCCTTCCACAAGAAAGAGAGAGAAAAACAAGAGTATGCTGACCACAACAAAAATTGATAGCTTGATGCAAATAGAACTGAGATAGAAAACGCCTTTAAAACCATCCTGTGGTGCCTTTCTGTGTCCCTAACATGTAGCACATCAATCCTCCCATACTCACCAGGCTTGGACAGGCAGAAGCGGTTGACTCCTTTGGAGAGGTTATAAATCCCCACATTCTCAGGTCCATTTCCATCCTGATAAAATTCCTAAGGGACCAAAGCCAATACAATGACTTACTGGGGGAGATGGAGACACAAGATGATTAATAATATTTCTGTTTCAGAACCAGTCATCTGTTTTGCCCATTAATCATTTGAGCAGTTGGGTGCCACAGGAAAGTTTAAAACCTTCAGAAACTTCCAACAAAAATGTGCTCTTTTTCATTCAGTTAACTATTTATTGAGCACCTACTATGTGATAGACCCAGAGCTGGGCTTTGGTTGTTGACAAGGCTCCTGTTCTCAGATGGCTTACATTTTAATATAGGTAGACAGAAAATCAATATGGTCAACAAAGAAATTAGTGGATTTCAGCTAGTAAGTAATAGAGCTCTAAGGAAAATAAACAGAGGATCCGGATATAGCATGACCCCCATAGAGGAGTGAGTCTTCAGCTTACTGGTCTCAGAACAGGCCTCTCCTGAGTAAGAAACACTGGGGCTGCAACCTGAAAGATCAGAAAAACCAACTACAAACATTTCTCAAAGAGACATAGCATTCCAAGAAGAGGAAAGAGCATGAGCAAAGGCCCAGAGGAGGGAACGAGCTTACTGTGGAACTGGAGAAGGCCCACGGGCTGGGGCTCAGTGAGCAAGGCAGAGTGGTAGGAGGTGAGGTGGGAGTTGAGGGTGGGCCTTGTTGGCCATCATTAAGGAATAAGGATCTTATTCTAAGGGAAACAGAAATACACTGAAGGATTTAAGGGAAGGAATGGTTTCCTAAATGTCCACCACTTAATCTCAACTGCAAATTAATTAACCCATTTCCTGGAACAAAGCTGTTTGTTGAGCATTTGCAGTTAAGCAGTTAGAGCAGTCAACTGACATTGAAAACACTACTTTCAAATCCTCCAGCATCTAACATAAGCAGTCACTTAATTGCCATTTGCCTCAGTTCCTCTACTGGTACCTGACTATGACATTTACCATTGCTTCAAGTCAAAAAAATTATATAAAATTCATAAGTGGAACTCTAGAGGTCTGCACAGGTGTTCCCTTTCCAGAAGTCCACCTGGTATACTACCCATCAGGCCATGGAGAGCACATTGACAAGAAAATAAGATGCTCAGCTCTGTCTTCTGAACCAAAACAAATATACTGGAGAAACTGGCCCAGCTGTACCTGTTAATAAGTAACAGCAGCACACACCAAGGAATTTTTAAATGAGTAAAAGCTTTACTTAAACCTCCCTATAACTCTGAGAAGTGGATATTAAGATCCCAGGTTTAGAGGAGAAAAGTAAGGCTCAGAAACATTAAATGAACTTGCCCAAGGCTACAAAACACTGTGCTTTTGCACTACATCAGCAACTTCCCCAAATCACCAAAGTCAGAATTTAATGTGAAGCCAGGAAATCTCCCTAATAAAGTCATCTTCCACTGAGAGATTTTATATGCTTCCTGATGACGCTTTCCATATTAGGTGGCTGAGTCGAAGGGCAGAAAAGGAAAACTGACTACACTATGGTTATAATCTTGGCACACTAGTCCTTCTTGCTCTCCAAAGGAAATGCCCTTCCAAATAAGAGGATCCTCAGAACCCATGCATACCAGAGTGATGGCATGAGAAAGTGAACATCTCAGCATATAGCCCGTCTGCCTAAACTCAATCGCTGACACGTCGTCTTCCAGAACCTCCACCTCCAGACTCTTGTTCTTCCAGCACCAATCTTCATGCATGATGCTTACTGGAAATGGAACAACACAAAGAGACACATGGGTTAAGAGCACACCAATCCCAGAATGCCACTGGGAAAAATTATAATGAATTCACTAATTTTTTAATAATGTGTGTGTGTGCCCTGGCCAGCATGGCTAAGTGGTTAGAGCATCAGCCTGTCCACCAAAGGGTCGCGGGTTCAGTTCTGGTCAAGGGCAGGTACCTGGGTTGCAGGTTCAATCCCCGGCTCAGGTTGGGGCTCATGCATGAGGCAACCAATCAATGGGTCTCTCTCACATCAATGTTTCTCTCTCTTCCTCTCCCCCTCCCTCCTTTCCACTCTATCTAAAAATATTCTCAGGTGAGGATTAGCAACAACAACAAAAAAAGTGGGTGTGTACATACACACTTTAAATATGCATACATACATATCAATGAATATTATACACACACACACACAAATAGCAATACTTGGAAGAAGTAACAACTGAAGAAAAATTTAAACCAATGACCATTAAAATCACCAAGAAAGAAATTCAGTTGTGTCTAAATATTAGGCTACATATAAGATATCCAGAGATCACCAAGCTTTTTCTATAATAAGCCACAGAGCAAATATTCTCAACTTTGCAGGCCACATGGTCCCAACTATTCAACTCTGTGTTTACAGCAAACAAGCAGCCATAGACAATACACAAACAAATAGGCAAGCCTGTGTTCAAATAAAACTTATGACACAGGCAGTTGGCCCTTAGGCCATAGTTAGCCAATACCTGATATAATGGAAAATATAGCTCCCCAGAAAAAGCAGTAGACTTTATAAGCTATTCACTGCCAGCAGCTCCAAGCTGAGCTTTGAAAAAACAGAAACATAGGCAATGGGTAACTTCTTGAGAAAGGCAGAGAAAAGAGAACCATTGTTTGCCAGCATCTAATGCTTACCAGGCACTGTGCAAGGGCTTTACCAACTATAATTCATTTAGTCTTACATTCTGGAGAAAGCCTATCACTCCTCTTTTACAGGTAAGAAAACTGAGTCTCAGGGACTGCCAAGGTCAGAGCTGATAAGTGGCAGAACATATGGTGTATTATTTCACTCTTTTACAGCATTTAGAAATAAAATGGCATGAATAAGGGGACCCTCCCAAAAGAGAAGTGGATGAGTTGTCCTGATAAGGTGGCAGTTGGTTCCTAGAGCCTCAGCTCCTGCATTATTGCCCGATGCTAAATGAAGCACATTCAAGGTCAAGGGCCAAAGAAGAGTTAAACAAGTAAAGGTAGACAGTTGGGATGCAATTTGAGAGCTGGGTTTTAGGACACTTAGAAAGACAGGAAGCATGTAAGGGCCATGAGAGGCTCTTAGGGTCTTACTTTTGTATTTTCCAGGGAGGACACTGTCAAACGTGAAAGTCATCGAGTTGACCTTGCCGGAGAGCTGGAGGCTCCGCTTCTCACCCTGGCGGCTCAGGGACTGCAGGGTCACCAGCAGGTCGCCACAAGTGTCTGCAGAAAAGACAAGAGGGCCTCATTTGACTGCCCTCATGAACCATAGCACACATTCGACCTGTGTGCTGCTCACTACTGTTTACCTCCTGAAGAGCAGTGTCAGGGTTCCTTTAAAGCTAATGTGCAGCTACTTGATTCTAAAAAGTATCCCCTGTGCAGGTCATCAGTACCAAGCAAGGAAGCCACTAATGGTGAAAGTGGCTCTACCATTTACCAAAATGGGGAAAGTAATTTTTATGGAGCAACAAGAAGAGCCAGAGAAAAAGAAGAGCTGATGAAACCTCACTTAATGCCCACTTTATACCAGGCTTAAAACTGGGCCCCTAATCATCATCATAATAATATTACCAATAATAGCAAAGGTTTCAATGGCTCTTACTGTGTTCCAAGTACTTCTAAAGGCTATACATATACTAACGCATTTGATCTTCACAATAAGCCTATGAGGCAGGTACTATTATCATTTCCACATTATAGATAAAGGACTCCAAGCACAGAGAGGTTAAGTAATTTGCCCAAGGTCACACAGCAAAGGTTCAAGCCCATGTGGTCAGGTTCCAGAATCTATGTAGTCACTGTGCTACACTGCCTTCCTGATGACCACATTTAAGCTTCATTAAAATCCTCTGAAAGCAGCAGTATTCCTATTAACATAAGAAAAACCGAGGCTGGGGAAGTAAATGCTTAATCTCATACCTGGTAAGCAACAGAGCTAGGACTGAAATCTGGGCCTAAATCCACCTTTCTCTCAGAGTCAGAGGGGGGAAAAGAGGCCCACATGTTCTTTTGGGAGCCAAAGAAGAACTACTCCCAGAGAAATATTTCTGTGACTCAATGTGGCAATTTTTCAGAAAGAACTGGATATAATATGAACTCTCCATAACTACCCCCCAGGAACAAGCTTCTGCCTTCATCTTTAATGCTGCCCTGAGAGGAAAAGCTCACCAAAACCCCACCTCTACCCACCTGCTTCTCTGAAACCATCTGTTCTTGCTTTCCATGGACATCTTACCCAAACAAGAGACTTTCCCAGAAACTGATGCCAAAAACTGTACGAAGGCCACATCCATCACAGGCCTGTCCTTCACAGTGAGAGGAAACATCTGGGGTTTCAATGTCAACCCCGCTCTAGTCTCTGCCTCAGGAACCACCACCTGTGGGAACACAGGGCAACATCAGTCGCTACATAAGGACTGCTGCTCCCCTGGCCTACAGGGCACCAGAATATTCACCTGGGCCCAAGGCTAAAGAGATTTCCAAGGACAAAGGTTCCTTTCTAGGATGAGTTATAATCACAACAAATATTCAAGTAGCCTATGTGAAGACAACACATTTCTAATCAGATATAAAAACCTCATCCTCGCCCGGCTGGGCGTGGCTCAGCAGGTTGAGCATCGACCTAGGATTCAGGCGATCGGGGTTCGATTCCCGGTCAGGGCACATGCCCGGGTTGTGGGCTCGATCAATGACTCTCTCATCATTGATGTTTCTATCTCTCTCTCCTTCTCCTTTCCTCTCTCTGAAATCAATAAAGATATATTTTAAAAAAAAACAAAAAAAAAAACCTCATCCTCAGCAGCGCCACGGTGTGCACAAAAGCCTACTGGGCATAACTCTCCAGAGAAACGCAAGCTGTCATCTATCACCTTAACACTGGGTAAAAACCATACTAAACCCCAGAACCTTTTCCTAGCTTGAGGTCACACATGACATAAGCCATGAACTTGCTGACGCTGTGTGGACGCCCAATAGTAACATTAGGCCATTTTCTTCTTCCTTTTCTTCTAGGGGCCTCTCTCAGGCTAACAAGAGGGGTTGGGAAAGGAGACAATGGTCATGTTTTGCACCCCTAGTGAAAACTACATTTTGGAATTGCCCTCCCTTGGATAAGTCCCTAATCATGCTTCTGAAAGGGCTTCCATAGGCTTGTCAATGTGGCCAACTCTGCAAGAAGCTGCTATCTAGTAAAGGAGCTGTCAGCCCACACACCACACTGTTCAACGGAAGCAGGGGGACCACTGTTCTCCCACCCCATCTCCTCAGAGGGAGGGACCCCACTTGCCCCACAGGAGAGCAAGTAATAAAAGGAGCCTTCCCATCCCTCTCCATTCCCTCACTTGCTCTTTCTCAGGAAAGAGGAGCAGCAGCTGACTCAATGGGCGAGGGTCTGAAATCTGCGGTCTCTCTCCATAGGCAGGGCCACGGCACCAAAAGGCACAGTGGGCTGACCTCCGGTTCTGTCGTGTCTCCTGCCCACTAGCCTGACCTGTGCTTAGGCCTTCGCCCTTATGGTGAGACCAAGGGCCAAAGTCTCCCCAGCTTCTCTGCCTGCCTAGATGGAGAAACCAGGTGGTGCCTGCCAAGCATCTTCCATTTAGGGGGAGGCAGGGAAAGGCCTCAGGTTCCAGAAGCCACGTACTGCAGAAGGTACTGATCTGCCATTAATAAAGAGTTCATTTTAATTTCCTTTCAGACTCATGGATATTCTGCAGCAGCCAAAAGCCTGAGAAGGTGGAGATGTGACTGGCAGCCTGATACTAACCCCTAATAAGTATCACACTGGAAAAGAGAAAGGCCTGGTGCATCATTTTTAAACTGATTACCTGTCTGCTCCACTAACAGTGACATACAGAATTTAAAGATTTCAACATAAGCTGGGAATGGAAACACTCCTTTTCTAGCCCATTTTGGCTAATAATAACCCTTTCAAAAAAAATCATTGTTCTTTTTCAATATCTTAAATAGAACAAAACTCATCATACCTGGACTTTGTAGGTCCCTGGTTTTGCCTTAAAACAAAATGATCCATGAGCATCCGTTTCCACGGTGACCAAAGACTTGTCCTTGTCTTTCGAAGACAGGACAACTTTGTATTTACTCATCTGCTTGACGGTGTCAGGGAAGCGAATGATTGATATCTGGCCGCAGACACTGAACCTGCAACAAGGGGACAATTCATTCCAGTATGAGAACTCAATTATAACAGGAAAGGCACTTATCAACCAAAATTACACGTCCGTCTTTCAGCCCTTGTCCCTGAGACTAGTTTAACCTTAGTAAACAGGAATGCAGCCCGAATGGCTCCACTTTTAAAGGCAACCTTTGGAAAGATTGTACCTCTTTCTGAATAAGGGAAAGCAGAGTGGGGGCCCACTGCAGGCCTGTGTGTGTGTTCTGGGCGACATGTGAGAATCCCCCACAGTGGAAGTGATTTTCAGAAAATCAGTGGGCGATAAAAAAATGTTTCAGGTAATTGAATCATTGACAGTGGAGCAGCCTTGGACTAAGAATGTGGGCTAGTCCTTAAAAGCAAGAGCTATAAGCTGCCTAAGGAAGTGTGGTACTACCCAGGCCATAAAACAAGGCAGTTATCAAAGACAACTTCCTCGCTTGTGATTACATATAATGTGTGGATAAGAGGAGCAATCTGGGAGATCTGAACATAAAAGGTAATTAAGTTAGAAAAATGCAAAGCTAAAGTTGAACTCCTTAGGAGCTAGGAGCCAGAAAAGCAACTTGTAATTGACAAGCCCCATTAAGGTAATGACTCAGACTGGGGACTGCATGAGCAGTGTGTAAAGTGCTCCAAAGTGTATCTGGAGAGGCCCAAGAAAGGCACATCCACGCCCTCAGAAAGGCCAACAAAGACTATCACCCTCAGTGATGTTCTTCATTTCTCCTCAGCTGATGTGTTCAAGTACACGAAGGTACCACAGCTGAAAGCCACAACAGCTTCCTCAACAGAGTAAAGGTTAAATTTTCCAATCTTAAAGAACAGCACTTCCTCCATCTACCCAATTATTCAAATAAGAAACCTGGGACTTCAGTGGCACAAGACCTACTGATTCTCTCTCCATACTACCTGTCAAATCTCTACTTCTCACTCCCTCCCCTGCCAGCACCCTGGTCCCAGCCACCACCGTATCTCCTACAGACAACTGTCGCCACCTCCTGTCTAGTCCCTCCATTATATGCTCTGGCTTCCCTCTGATCCGTGCTCCACAGCAGCCAGAAAAAAAGACCCCAAAATAGCTTTCTAAAATGACCTGATCTATATCACTCATTTGCCAAAACTCTTGAACGGCTTTCCATTGCATTTAGGAATAAGCCCATCTCCACAAGATGGCAACGACATTACACAGCTCTCCTCCCTCATCAACTGCCTCCAGCCATGCTGGCTGTCTTCCAAAGAGCTCCCTTCTCTCCCCTCCAGCCTGGGAAGTTCCCCTCCAGCCTGGGAAGTTCCCTCTGCCTGGGAAGTTCTTCACTTAGATAACTTATAGTCCTCCAGAAGGTCCCAGCGACCCAGAGAGGACTTCCTTCCATAGCTCCCAATTTAAATCAAGTCCTCTCAGAGCACCCGGCCTCTTCTCAGCACACCCACCATAATTTACAATCACAAATTCACTTGTCTTGAGTCTGTCTCCCCAGTGAGATGAAAGCCCTGTCTTTGGAATGCTAGGTTTCTTTCACTGTTATATACCTAGCACTTATAACAGTGCCTCACCCATAGTAGCTGTTCAAAAATGTTTATGAAGGGGAAGAGGGAGGCCTTAAATCCAAAAACTGTTTTCCGAGGCTCTAGGACAAAGACAGGATACCAGGTTCCACAGGTGACGTGTTTCCTGATTTCCTATTCAACACCGAACCCCAACCTTGACCTTCCGTCTGTCTTCAGAAAATGGTCATTGTAGCAGCCTCAGTGACCAAGCGAATGAACTGCGTTTTCACGGCTCGGCTCCCAGGATCTCCCTGCCGTCAGACACTACTTTATACCTAAGACCTACCGCCCCAGGTTCTCCTGAGGCCAACCCTCAAACACCAGCACTTCATTTTTGGTCTAGTGATTTCCCAGTTCTACCTGCTCCTGCACATTCAAGGTTCTGGCTGCCACCTGCAGCCAAATCTTTAGGATTTATAATCAATCCAAGCATCTAACAGAGAGCTCCACCTAGTGGTCCTACAAACCCCAAAACTGATCCCGTCATCTTACTGGACCTTCTTCCTGCCCACAGCTGGCAGCACCACAGTCATCCTGGCCCTCAAAATGGGAACCCCTAAATATTTTTCCAACTTGTCCTTGACTTTCCTATAAGGCAAGCCCTCACCAACTCTCTTTTAAGGTCTCTTGTCCCCAAGTCTTGACCCCTTCAAAGCCATCCTCCCCCATACCACCAGAGGCCTCACTGAAGACTAGTCTAACCGTGTTCCCTCCATGCTCAAACTGCTCACTGGCTCCTTGACCCCAAGTGGAGGAAGTCCCCACCTTCCAATGGGGTATGAAAAGGTCTGCCCCTCCTTTGCCCACCCAGCACTTCATGTGCCAGCATTGCCAAGCTTTATGCTGCCATCCATATCTGCACGCCATTGTTCATGTTGCCTCTCTCCAAGCAGACTCAGCCCCTCTCCTTTAAAGTTACTCTTTATTGAGCACCTACTGCTGTCTCAAGAAAGAAGAAAGCATCCCCATTCTACAGGTTACACAGGTGAGAGGAAGATCCAAGATCTGACTCCGAGGCCTGGGTTTTTTGCAGCACACGTTATCACTACCTAATACAGCCACACAAATTCAACCACGGGATGTCCCCTCACATGCAATAAATACAAACAAAGCAGAAAGAACTATGACAATGGCTCAGAGCATCTTACAATAAACTTTCTCAACCAACTACATCTTCCAAAGTCTTCAAGAACTGGGCCAAGGAAGTCCCCCAAGATGTGAAGTCAGACACGAAAGATCCTTTTCTAACTTAAGTGCAGTTGAACTTTGAAGAGAGATCATTTTCTTTAAGCATGCAACATCTAAGTGCCTTGAGTTGATAAGACTTAGCACTACTGTTTCTGAAGAAGCCGGCCTGAATTTCTGGGCAGGTGTCTGAGACTGCGTGCGGATCCTGGGCAGAAACACACAGTCAGACCAAAGGTGACTTTGTTCTCCGTTGGCTGCTCACACAAGCCTTGGCATTCCCAGACCCAAACATGATAACCTTACCCCGTGGCAATGATGTCAGCCAGCTGAGGAGTGTTAGGAGCAATTTTGATTGTGACACTTTCAAAGTAGAGGTGCTCTTTCTGCGCATGGATGGTGTACGTGCCAGTCGTTATGTTCTCCAGACGGAATGAGCCATCAGCTTTTGTTTTGACTGTAAAACAAAAACGTGCCAACAAAGATGAGCCAAAAAAGAACTCCATAGCCCTCCATATTCACAAGAATACGTTGGAGGAAAAGCTGGCCTATTTTCATAGTCACTAACATTTTGTTTCCCTTCCATTTGTTTCTATAGTCAGAAACTAGTGCTGGCACACAGCCCCAGAGGCTGAATGTCTGCCCACCTTTGATTTGGTTGTTCAGAGTGACCACCGCCTCCGGAACACCTTCTCCTTCAGGCCCATTCAGGACCCTCCCAGTGACAGAGAATCCCATGACATGGAACACGGGCTAAAAGACAAAGATCAGGAAGAAGGTTCTTGTGCTTGAGCTGCAAAAGTCTCCCTTATGCCACTCATGACACCTCTCATGACACTGCTCACGCCACTGTTCAGCACATCTGCCCACACTGGCTTCTCCTAGTCCCATATGTCAACCATGCTCCTTCTCAACTCACCCATAGGTGGCTCCCCCACCAGCAGCACATTCCCCAAGTCTGTCTTCTTTCTTGCATTCCCAACACACTGATGTATGTCCAATAATTGAATAAAACAGATCTGTAGACTTACTTCCCCAGTTAAACTGGTGAGAGCCTTTCTATTCTTACTCCCTTCCTGCCTCCTCCCCTCCAGGCACCCCCATTTTGGTGAGCCATGCCATCCTCCAGTCTCCCAAGCTTAAACTCAGCATCACATTGGAACCCCCCTCCTACACTTCAACATCAATCAGTGCTGTAGATTCCACCTCAGCAAGGTCTCCCAAGCCCTTCTCCTGCCTCTTCCCACCACAACCTGAATTCAAGTCCTTATTAACTCCACCTAGACCACCTCACTCCATGCCAGCTGCTGCACTGGCCAGTGTTCTATACCTGTCTGCCCCACTCACGAGTGCCATGGCTTTGCTCTCTCTGCAGTCACTATGTCCCAGCCACCTGATCCTTGGTTCCTCAGATTGACCACACATGGGTGCACCACATGCATGTTTCGCATGGGGCTTCCACACCAGCTGCTCCGTCAGCCTGAACCTCCTCCCACACCCGGAGAATATCTGGCAGGGGGCCACTCCTTTTCATCATTCAGGTTCCAGTTTAAAATGTTACCACCTCCGAGCAGCTTTCCCTGACTATCTAATCTCAGCAGTCTCTGCCTCCTACCCCAGCCAGTCACTGTCCATCACACTAACCTATTTTATTAGCTTCATCAAAAAAATGACTAATATCCAAAATGTCCTTATTTGATTTATTACAGTTGTCTACCTTCCATTAGAATGTAAGGTCCATGAAGATGGAGACCTTTTCTGTCTTAGTTACCTGGTACATAGTAGGCACTCAATAGATAACCCCTGAATGAATGAATGAATGAATGAATGAATGAATCAATCAATCAATCAATGAGTGCATATATGCCACAGCATTTGAGAGAGCTTGAAAAAAATTAAATGGCTTCCTTTTTATTCAGGTAGCCTTTCTTGATCCTTCTAAAAAGATGTGCTTTATCTGCTTATTAATCCATATATCCACTCAACAAACACTTTTATTAGGTGCCTACAATATGCCAGGCACTAAATCATAGTTAGGAATAGTGAGGAATAAGACTGACCTCATGCAGCTTACAGGCCCTCTCACTCCTGAAATTCCCGTTGTCTCTGTTTAAAAACTCATGTTTACTGGTCATGATCTGGAATGTCTTTCCCCACTCTCCTGCTCCCACTCTTCTCCGTAAGCCCCAGAAGCCCACTCAAGGACTTCAGCTTCTCACCCTTCTAACTCCCTTCCAGGGCACAGCACAACAGTCAGTGCTTCCCTGAACCTTTCAAAGCAGAGTCAGAAGCCCACTGGGCATGCCACCCAAATGCCAGTGTGGACCTGTTCCAGCTACCTTAATGCAGCACTTTCAAATGTAACACTGAGAAAAAACACTTAAAATCTAATTTTTTCAATACCTGTGACACTGGGTGGTCTATTTAGGAAAGACTGTTATTTTCTTTAGGGATTTGTTCTTTTCTTTAGGGATTTGTTCTATCTAGATAATCTGCTATAGTAACCATTTCAAATTCTGTAATTAAAGATGTAACTGTGATGAAAAACACATTTACCACTTATTTTAGGGCCTAGGGAGTTTATCAGGCCACCTATCATCACATTCATTCCTACCACCATAGTCCAAGCTCTGTCATCTCTCACCTGCTTTACTGTCACAGCCTCCTAACTGGTCCCTTGTTCCCATTCTGCCCCCTGGAAACTCTTCTCAACATGGCAGCCAGAGGGATCACGCCTCTCCTCTACTCAGAACCTCATCCAGAGTGGGGCAATTGTCACCAGGCCCTGTACAATCTGCCCCATCATCTTGCTGTCCTTCTCTCCTCTTCCTCCCTTCCTCACTCCCTCCATTCTAGTCTCCCTGGCCTCATGGGGTCCCCCAAACTCTCTAGGCCTCAGAACCTTAGCACCTGCAATTCCCTCGGTCTTACAACACCCTTCCCACAGATGTGAGTACAGTTCACTGCCTCTTCCCCCTTCAGGGTGTAGCTCTAATGTCACCTTCACAGTGAGGACTTCCCAAGAATACCCTGTAAGACTGTAACCCATCTCGACCTTGAAACTGTGTAATCTTCTTTCTTGCTTTATTTATCTAGAGAACACTTATCACCTTCTAATAGTTTCAAATTTACTTATTTATAAGTGTATTCTTTTTCTGACATTAGAATATGAATTCCATAGAAGAGAAATTTTTGCCTCTTTTTAGTCGCTGCTATAAGCCCATCCCTAGAACAGCACCTGAAACATATGTCACTGACTTAATAAACATATTTCCCTGAATGAAGCAGATATAACTAGGGCTCCGATTCTCTAAGATAAAGACATGTAGTAAGAGAACTGGGGTATCTAGTGAATTCTAGGTTAAACTGGAAGAGTACAAGATTCTGATTTTCCCAAGAGTCCATCTGGATAAAACACTTTTTTTTTCTCTTAAACTTGTTTTCAACACCTGTGCCCAAGGATGGGAACTTGAACACCTGTTCCTCCAAAAGACGGGGAGTCCTTACCTCAATTTTTAGGCTGTCGTGTTCCACTGTAAAGTCGAGCCTGGAAGGAGCAACGTCAAAGGTAATCCTCTCCCCCCTATAGAATGGAATCTGGAGGGAAGAATCTGTTAATTACTAACAGCCAATAACATGATTCAACCATCATTATTACTAATCAATCCGGCAGCCCATAAATGACAAGGGGAAAGTTTAAGGCAGGCCTAGAGACACTCTTATTCTGTTGCCGATTTTAAAAGAGAAAGGCCTGCATTTTTGCAGCTATTACAGAGGGGTCAGAGTCTTATCCTAAGTAACTGCTAAATAAAATGTTCACAAAACCAAGGGCCAACCTTTGAGTCCTTAACACCCAAATGGCATCCACTCTTATTGCATCGTAAGAGTCCCAAAGTTAAACAGAACGGAAACTGCTTCACTCACCACAGTATAGCCCCCGCTCGGCAAGGAATAGAAGGAGAATGAGCCATCTTCTCTGGAGACTGCGTAGCACAAATACACTAGGCTCTCATCTTTGGGCTGGAAGCCGGGCACCGGTGAGAGGTTGCAGCCCAGGACATCCTAGGCCAGAGAAAACAATACTTGGCTTCCTTTTCCACTTACATGTTTGGATTATCATCAAACAGCCACACTACAGGAAAACTTTCATAAGTTTTATATCACAAAATATATATTTCTGAAATCTAGGACACAGTAGAGATAAAAGAAACAAAGATCTTTACATTCAAGTTTAAAATGGCACAGTTTGCTTGGAAAAAAAGACGTAACTGCCCAGCCCTACAATGGGTCACCATTCTCCAGATAAGAAAACGCAGCTCAGGAAGGCAAAGAGACTGGCTCAAAGCCACACAGCTAGTGAGAGGCAGAACTGGGATTCGTCTGAAATGGGTCTGAGTGATTTCAAAACCTGTGCCCTTTACACCAAACTCCACCACCTCTCATTCAGTTTCTTGTAAGTCAATCGGGAAATAGGACAGTCTTAAATGTTGAGGCTATAGATCAACCTTGACAGTGCTTTAAATAGCACAGGCTCTGTCTCTCCTGTTCTTCACTTTCCTCTGCTTACCTCTTTGGTTACTGAAGAAGAAAAGAGAAGAAACTTCACCCCTTTCATGGGTTCCCCATCACTGCGGACAGAGCCAGACACGTTGTAGCCAGCCACTATCAGGGGACTGGCAGCATTAGCATTGGAGTTGGTCACTCGCACAGTGGTGCTCGCCTACAAAAGAAGATTTTAACTTCCAAAAAAAGAAATAATATATGTAAATTTAAAAAGCGCATGTGGGGGGTGGCTGACCAATGTGTGTCTCTCTCTCTTGCGTGCACAAATCAATTAAAAAAAAAACCACACACAAAAAAAGTCACAAAGTATTTAAGAACATGGGGACATGCCTTAAGCTACAATACTGACTAGGAAAAAAGAAACATGTAAAATTATATATGTAGTATGATCGCTATTTTTTCATGTGCAAAATGAAGTAAAAGGAAATATGGCAAAATGTAGATAATGACGATTTCATCTATATGGTGACATTTTACTTCTTTTATACTTTTCCACCTTCCAAATTTTCTGTTTCCATTCCTTTATTTTGTATGTTTCCATTTTTTTTAATGAGCATGCCTTACTTTTTTCCTATGTTTAATGGTACATATGCATATATTTTTTAAACTAAAGTACAATTTATGTGGAGAAAAGTACACATATTCTAAGTGTCCAGAGCAGTGATTTTCACAGACTGAACATACGAAGCAAACAGTGCCAGAGACAGAACAGAACCAGCCCCCCACAGGCCCCACTCATGCTCATTCCCAGTCACTACCCTCCTCAAGGGGCAACCATCATCCTGACTTTTAACAGCATACTTTACTTTGAAACATAATTTCATATTAATAAACTCAAAATCCTTTATGCATAGAATTAACAATGTAAGCCTTAAAATGTATTCTATTTGTAATGTGTAAGCCATTGAGTTTTAAATGAAATGTTTCTAAAGTCCTGAAAATTGAAAGTCATAAACAGTATACAGATACACGTAGGATGAAACCACACCATCAATTAAAACTGCAAAAAACCCATACAGTAAAAACTAAACTACCGATTCTCATGCTTCTGGAGCAAGAATGAGACACAGCCTCAAAACTAATGTAGAAGCTAACATGTTGAAATGTCCCTTAAGTCTTAATTCAATTTGTTTTTCCACAGCTATTATAAAATTTCACCTAGTATGCTGCTTTTTAAAAATCTTTTATTATAAACTATTTCAAACAAAACAATATAAGAAATACTCTAAAGAACACCTATACATGCTCTAACCAGCTAAAGAAATAAGAGTAAAACTACAATTCAAGACCCTTGCGTCTCCCCTTCCATCTCCCTCTACAGATGTCAGTATCCTGATTAACATGGTGTTTGCCATTCCCACCCAAATCTTTGCAATTTTTCTACATGTGAATTATCCCTAACTGGTATTATCATGAGTGTTTTTAGCTACTATATAAGTGGCATCATATTTCCTTATCCTTCAGCAACTCTCCTTTCTCCTTGACCTATGTATTTAAACGTAGTCATATTGAGTAGCTCTGGTGCATTCATTATGGCTGATGTACAGAATTTGACTGTGTAATGAAACTACAATCCACCCTCCTCTTAATGAACATTTTAGGTTGTTTACAATATTTTGCTATTGCAAACAAAGCTGCAGTAAACATTCTTATACATTCACCTTGGATACATGTACAACAGTTTCTAAAATGTTAAGTATGTTAACAGAATGTTGCTTTTGCCTGAAAAAAGCACAACAACAAAAATCTCATCAGGTCCTTCTGTGTTGGTTTAGCTTAAAATAGCTATAGTTAATAACAAACCCATTTCAAAGCAGGAAGACAATATTTTCACCTAAAACCGAAACCAACATAAGCAACATCTGCTACCAGGAGGGAGTTTTACCTTACAAATACCACCAACCTCATGAGCAGCACCACTGTTTTTCAGCTACTTCCAGAAAAACCATAAACTCATTTCACATCCTGAACTGAAAACACCTGCATCTGTCCCCAAACCAGCACTGCTGGCACGATAAAGCCATAACGGAAATGCTTACCTCTTTCAGTGCCCAGGTTGGATGAGTTGCAAGGATTTCGTAATCTCCAGGAAGGACTTTAAAAAATGCAAACCTAAGGAATACAAAACACCACTTAACTTACTCCCAACAACCTGAGTTCTAATTTTACGACTAATATTGAGAAGCACAGAAAATAGTGTTTGAATTATCACACACTTGCCATTCGCTAGTTAACAAGCATAAACAAAATTCCATCCTTCACTGTGCGCATCCACATCCGATGGCACTTACTGAGCACTCGCTGTGTGCAAGGACAGGTACTCTGTGTGCCAAAAGGAAGCAGGGTTTATGTTTTCCTTAACCCCAGGAATTTCCAGCCTAAAAACCAGTCACTGTGGTGTAGCAGGGATCAGTCATAGAACAGGCAAGTGAGTTTTCACAGAGATGACAGGCATGAATCGGCAAGGAGAAGGGAAGAGATGAGTCAAAGGCACAGAAGTGGGAAGGGAGGAGACACATGTAAAAACAGAGACCAGATCCTATAGGCTGGGAAGACGCTAATACAAGGTGATGCTAAGGATAATGGGAAGAAAAATGATAACGACCTCTGAAGCCTCTGCAAGAGAGTTTAGATCTATTATCAGAAACAAATATGACATTCTGGGCTTGAATGCAAAGCAACAGTGATGAAACCAGAAGTCAGTGAAGATCATTAAAGGAACTATAGACTAACCAAGACCAGAGTGATGAGCTCAGGTTGGGAACAGAAGGATTCTCAAACATTTAACCCTTTAAATCTGCAAGGCACCAGACAATTAGAGGCCTAGTTCTAATGAAATGAACTACAAAAAGCATTCAATTTCTTCTTCTGTGGTAATATTTTATTATATCAAGTGTTGCCTATAATAACTGGATAGGGCTTGGCAACCATTTGGCTACAATAAAATTGAAGCTGCCACTGGATTTTGGTCTTAGTAAGATGTAGCTTATACTTCATGCTCATGGTATCCCTGTTCTGCAAGTTACTATCTCTGTTTAGCTAGTGCAGATGAAAGAGATGCAGAAAGGTCAAGTCATTTTTCCCAGCAAAGTCAATAGCAAACTACTAGCCTAGAGAAATGAACACTCCATATTCCCTCTATAGACCAGGGCTGGAAAGGCATCAATCAAATAGAAGTACATGTTATTTCAAAAAATAATTTCAACAATCATCATTTAAAAACTGAATGACTTACTGACAGACTCATTATAAACTTCAATTTTGGAACTTAGTCAATTTTGTATATTAAAGTAGTAACGATCTGAATGCTCTCAAAATTATCAGTTGGAACTATTCTGCTATTAATCTTGGCACATCTGTTAACATTTACTACTCAACGATATAAATCCATTAAGTAAATGCTTTAAATTTGACTCAACAAGGTTAATTAAGTAGTCATCAAGTTCTAACTACAAAACAATTTTGATGTAATAGGGATAAAATGATTTGTAAAAATCATAATTGAGCTAACCTATATTGAGCTAACAGTTATTAAGCACATGTCATGCCAGAGAGCTTGAAACACTAATATTATATAATTTAATCTTCCCAATAACCTTAGAAGGTAGACTTCACAATTATTATCATTTATAAACAAGAAAATGGAGGCCCGGAGGCATTAAGTAACTTGCCCCAGGTCAAACAGCTCGTAAATGGGGGAACCAGGATTCAAATACAGGCTACCAGACTCCAGAGCCAGTTGCAATCATTAAATAAAGGCCTACTATGTGCCAGGTCCTGCAGTAGGTGCTTATTTTGATGGGTGTTATCTCATATTTAGTGATCCCATCAATGCTAGATGCAATGGGTCAAATGACTTCCATTTTACAGATGAGGAGCTTGAGGCCCTAAGGGGCCTGAACTTGTCCAAAGGTAAAAGGCCAATCAGGATTTGAACCCAGGTCTCTCTAAATCCAAAGCTCTCCCAACCCCTGTCAGAGCCCCACTCTAGCTACAAGGCAGGACAACACAAGCACAACTCACTTTCCACCAGGCTGTGTAACTGTGGACTGGATCTTTGCTTCGGTCCCCGTGTTCCTCAGAGACACCTGAACTCCAGCAGGACCCAGGGGCTGCCCTTTGCTGAGAACCTGTTGTGAAGAAGGAGGTTGAACTTTGGCCAGCAGCAAAGTACTGCTCTTAAGAGATCCTGCTCATACTCCCTTCATGGGGCCGATAACCTTCTTTGGGTAAAAATTCCTTTGAAAAGGGGATAAAGATCATGGATATCCTTCCCGGGGAGGGCTGAGGGGCCATGAGAGAAACAGTAACAGTATAATAATTTTTTTTTTTAATCTAAGACACCATGCACAATTATTTTACATAGTTTGGAGTATAGAGATGATCCTTATCTCCAACAGGAAACCCACACATAAAGACAGACAAAAGGGCCTCACTCTCAGTGTAAAAGTAAAGAAATAGACCTGCCGTGCAAGGAAACGTGCACATCTCAACCTTGATGCTGGATGGAGGGAGGAAAAAATTTCTCCCCCGAGAATCTGTCCCTAGGAAAGGCCACCCCTGGAACTTACACACTAACAGCCTCTCCTCTTACATGGTAAGAGCAGCAGCCTAGATCTCTGAAAACACCCACTACATTTTATACTCAATTTTATCCAGTTCTCAGATCCTCTTGAAGCTCATCTGTGGGTCCCTTGTGTGATCAAAGTCCCCAGGTTAAAAAGTCCTGCTTTTTCAAAGGTAAGAGAAGACTCTGTATATACCACAAAGTGAACATTAAAAATAGCAAAGTTCTGAAACCAAACCTTTCCATTCACGGAGAAGCCCGTGAACACAAAGTTGATGTCCCCGCCCTTTGTGCAGATGTCACTGACACCATCCACATACAGCTCCACGTTTGTTGGCTCTGGGGGATGAAGATGGAACAGGGTGTGAGACACAAGAGCAAGTTTAGTTCTGGGATAAGGTGAAAGGGCCCAGGTAAAACACATTTTATTGGTTAACTTTCATTTTATTTATTTCTGACCACTTAATACATTCACATGGTTCAAAATCCAAAGATACAAAGACACTCAGTTTCCCACCCCAGAGGGAACCAGTGTTTAGAGTATAATATACCCTTATGACAGTTGTACCTCAGAGTCCCATGAAAATTCATTTCGCACCAAATAGCTTTATTCACTGAATGCTCACCATAGGCCAGCCACTGAGCTAAGTGCCCTTAATCCTCACAACTACCTTAAGAGGTAGGTAGTAACATTTACAATTGAGGGGTAAACTGAGGCACAGAAAGGTTAATGGATCTCTCAAAGTCGCAGTGCTTGTTACAGGGCCCCAATTCAAGCCCCCAAAATCTGGTTCCACTTCTGTCCCCTGACCAAGTACATGGGTTCAGCTATATTAAACCAGGGCCATAAACAATGCACCCAGGAAACAAATGGGTAAGAGGTAAGCAGAGAGGCCAAGTGGGGACTACGGTGAATGGATAAAGGGAAGCCACTACCCAGCTTCTGTCTACCCCAGCCATGTGGCCCTGTGTTGCCAGAGCCTCCAACTTCTCAAGAAAAACTAGAGAGCCGAATTATAGGTGCCACCACCTGACTCTTCAATATTAATAACTAGTTCAATTATTTTTTTAAATGAAGTTGAGATTTTAAAAGTTAGGAAAAATGTGGAGTGATAGAGAGAAAAATGGAAAAATCAAAAAAATTTTAGGTAAAACAAAAAATTACACAAACACATGAGCGAAGATGCCAATAAAAAATGGACAGAAGACTTGAACAGGCACCTCACAAAAGAGAGTATCCCAGGAGCCAAAAAACGTAAAAAAGTGTTCAACCTCATTGACCACTAGGGAAATGCAAATCAAAACCACGAGATACCGCCATATCCCCACCAGAATGGCCAAAATGAAAGAGACTGATGGACCATGCCAAGCGCTGGTGGGAACATGGAGCACCTGGGACCCTTACACACTGCTGGGAGAGAAGCTGCTACATCCACTTTGGATGTTTCACCATATCTACGAGAACTGAGCACGTAAAAATTCTATCATCCAGTAATTTCGTTTCTGGTATATACTCAACAGAAATGCAAACACGCATGTACGAAAAAATACGTACAAGGATGTTTGTAGGAGCACTATTGTCAGCGGTCCAAATCAGGAAGCAACCCAAATGTCCATCAAAAGTAGAAGGGATAAATCACTTTACATTCATACAGCAACAGAATGAAGTTAAGTAGAGCTATACATAACACGAATGAATCTCATGGACGATGTTGAAAGAAACCAGATACAAAAAAATGTGCCTTATCTGGTTCCATTTTTATCCAGTTCAAAACAGAAAAAAATCTGTAATTTGAGCTCAGGTGGTGGTCACCTGTCGGGTAGTGTGGGGTGGTGTGGGTGCCTGTGGGGGTGCTGATAAAGTTCCATCTCACTGTCTGGGTGGCAGTTACATGGGTGAGTTCACTTTGTGAAAATTCCCTTATGATAAGTACACTTTCCTGAAAATATGTTATAACTCAATAAAAAAAGCTTATCAAAAGAAAAAGTACAGGAAGGGAAGGGCTTCCACAAAACGCTCCGACTGGCTGCCAATCTGTGACCTCTGCTTTAGCTATCAGTTGCGTTTGATTTCCCCCCTACCACTACACTTTCTGGAATGCACCAGCCAGGTGGCCCCCTGACTTCAAAATGAAAAGAACTTCTCCCACAGAGTTTATCAGTTACCTGAGCTTCCCTTCACCTGTCGTGATGGCAGGGACTCAATTCTTCCTTGTCTAATTCACAAGCCAGCCTGACAAAAACCAGGCCCCACCCCCCCTTCTGTTCCCAAGCTACAGAACTGTTCCCAAGTTACACACACCTACTATACAGAAAAGTCAATGGTCTCTCCTCTCCAAAATCATCAGCGAGCTCAAAGCAGAACCCTCTCTTCTGATCTCAACCCCATTCCCACCGCTCCAACTTTGCTAAAAGGCAGTTACTTTTTGCTAAAAGCTCAGGAAAGTTTTGAGCTTTTGTTTGGACACGTGCAGGACTGCTTTTAAGTATCTACTAATTAATTGCTAATGATGTGCCAGCCATTCTGAACACATAAATACATCGGCCAATTAATCTTCCAGGTTGCCTGTGAGACAGGTGCTATTACTCTCCTGACCCTCTAGCGAAGAGACAGACATGGAAACAAGGGAAGTAACTTGCCTAAGGTCATCACAAAGCTGGTAAGGCCCAAGGCTGCCTGATCTTCTCATCTCTTAAGAGAAGTAGATCTGGACTTTTATGCCAGATCTCACAATGTCTAATGTTACAATTAACCCACTAAAAAAAAATAATAGTAACACTGAGGGAGCTAAGAAAGAAGCCAACTGGAACAGTAACAAAGTCCCCACTCCTGACCTCTGTACATAATTCTACTGCCACTTAATGAATGAAACTGCAACCGTAGAGTTTCCAGAGAAAGGTGCTAGAAAAGATGTCTATTTTAAGAAAGGTGACAAAAAAAACCTCAAGATAGATCTAAGGTAAATCCAATCTACTCTGAAGTGACAAGGCAAGGGACACTCTTCTACACTAGAAATGAATCCTCAATATTTTAGCAGTCTATGCACTGTCAACTTAAATTAATAATCAGCATATAATCTAATCATTTACAAAGTATGTCTGGTTATTCAGTTAACTTACCAAAACTCCACCCTTGGGGAGGCTCAATCTTCAGAATAAAATCTCCCTAAGAGGAGGGGTAAAAAAGTAAAGGATTGAGAACTGAAGAGCCTTCAACAATTAGCTGAACTTAGTTTAGTGCTACCATTTAATCGAGAATTTTTACACCAGAAATGAAATTCCAAGCTGAAGCTGAAGCTAATCACCAAAAGTTCCCATCTAACCAATCAGAAGACACCATGTTAAAGCCCAACGGAGAATCCCAAAGACGCCAATTCAGCCACTCCTTGTTTTTTTGACACCAAACATACTATTAATGAATCTCCTATTAACCCCACATATGCCATACCTTCAGGAACTAAAGTCATTTCTTAAAATTAGATTTTACTCATACACCCTGGTTTCCTGAGATTGTTTTTTCAATATAAAAAGATAATAAAATAAATTTTAAAAAGATTTCAATACCCAGCTAGTCCACCTCTAGAAATCAATCTTATGTACAGGGTGGGGCAAAAGTAGGTTTACAGTTTACAATAATTAATAAATAATTATACAAGAATAAACTCTGTGTTTCACATACTCACAACTATAAATCTACTTTTGCCCCATCCTGTATTCAGCATAAAGATATAAGTTCAAGGATATGTATTGCTATTGTATTAATTTTAAAAACTGGAAAAAGTCTCTATCAATAGAGAAGTGGTTAAATAAATTACTGCTTTGGTCTGACTCTGACATGCTATGCAGCCATTAAAAGAAGGCAGTAGGCCCTGGACGGTATTGCTCAGTGGTTAGAGCATCGGCCTGAGCACCAAAGGGCGACGTGTTCAATTCCCAGGCAAGGAAACATACCTGAGTTGCAGGTTTGATCTCTGGCCCTGGACAGGGCATGTGCGGGAGGCAACCAATCAATGTGTATCTCTCTCATATTGATGGGGTTTTTTTCTCTGTCTCCTCCTTCCTCCCACCCTTCTACTCTCTCTAAATTCAAATGGAAAAAAATGTCCTTGGGTGAGGATTAACCAAAAAAAAAAAAAAAAAAAAAAAAAAGGCAGTAGATCTATACATGCTGATGTTGAAAGGTGTCAAAATATTACCATAGGGAAAAAAAATCAAATATTATTGTTTGATTCCATTTGTATTTTTTTTAAATCAAAATCAAAACAGTGTATATTGACTGTTTTTGCAACATCCTGTGAATCTCTATTTCCTAATAAAAAGTTTAAATGTGGGAAGATGGGGGGTGGAAGAACAAACATGCACAGATGGCCATCTAGATGCACATGTGTTTCTGTATGTCTGCATATATGCACATGCATGTGCATTCATGAATATCTATATAACTGTAAGTACAGAGAAAGCAGTCTGTTAGGATACACACCAAAACTTTTATTAAAGATTATCCCTACACAAGGAAGGGCACCTGGGGAATAAAAGATAGAATTTACTTCATATACTTCTAAAGACCTTGATTTTTTTTAAAAAAAAAAAGCTCATAAATTCACATATTACTTGTATGCTTTTTTTAAACATTTTAAGCTGCTTGCAAATAAAGGGTTCTATTAAATCAGGGTTTCTCAGCCCTGACACTGCTGACATTTGTCTGTCCTGTGCAGCGTGATGGGCCAAACCACTTCCCATTATAAAAGGCTAAATTACTCTGTCCTCTTACCTTATCATACAAGGGGATCATAAAGTAACCATTGTTAGGGGCACAGTCTGTCTGGTATTTCAAAGTCCCATGCTTGGTGTACAACTTTATCTAGAAAGAAAGGAAAGTCATATCAGCTTTGAGAATTAGCTACATACATTATACCTGAATGCATTCAGTCAATGCATTTGATGAAGACCTACTATATGCTGCTATTAACACTGGGCATGTGAGAGAGAGAGAAGTACCCTCAAAATAATGTGATTTGATACTTTTCAGGTTAGAAACCAACTTAAGTCTACCCCAAAAGTTGTATTTTTCAATAGTTTTTTAATTTTAGTGACTGTTTTTATGCTGTTTCTGGGTTTAAAATGTTCAAACTTGCTGTTAGTAAGGTGCTAAAAGCAATTCCTGAGCCCTACTTCTGTTTCTAAACTAGAAGGACTGAGGGGTCAAGCCAGGGATCTGCATTATTAACCTCAAATGATTCACAGTGCTTGTAGTAACACTTATCTAGAAACTTTTAAATTTTCTTTTATTTTCATTCTAGGGGCAGAAACATATCAAAAGGCATTTAATACATGTCCTCTCCTCGAGGACTCTCTAAAACTCTTGCATCCTGAGCATTCCCAGACACGAACTGCTAACCCATTAAAAGGCTCAAGTAACATCTGAGTCTCCCACATACTATGTGATCTTGGGCAAATCATTTGCCCTCCTGAGACCCTTTGTTTCTTCATGGGTTGAAAGGAGAGCCAAGCCCCTCATGGTGCCTGCACAGATTCACAGCTATGCATATCAAGCATCTGGCACAGAGTACGGACTCAAAAAAAAGTAGCCTATATTACTATTTACTATTACCATTTTACTATATTATTATGTTGTATTACTAACATCTCTCCAAAGAAAAAAAGCAATGTGGAGTCATTGGCAGGGCAGAGACTTGATTCAAAAGAGATTTCCTAAACCTACCTATGTGGATCAACCACTTTGAGCCTCAGTTTCTACATCTGTAAAAGGAATCTCACCTCTAAAACGTTAATGCTGTGACCATGATACAGAAATCACAAGAGTCATGTAATGACAGCTAAGAAGATGTACAAAGCAGCAAACTTACATGTACACTTGGGGAAGGAACAGAGTTAAAACTGTACAGGGACTGAAAGTGCCCCCGGGTGTGATGACAGCTTACACTCCACAGCGCCTGGGACAGTGTCTTTAGTGTAGGTGCTCAATACTCAGGGAATCTGTTTACAGGCCATAAAGAAAACCAGATGCGCAAACTTAAAGCAGGGATTGAAAATTCACCTGTCCAGAGGCGCCAGGGAAGCGATATCAACGGGCATGAATGTAAAGGGAGACAGATCACTACTCAACCTGAGCCAAGAGATCAGCTGGTTTTCCAGAAAAATCAGGAATCCAGTTTTCAAAATGAACTCTCCAGATGATCTAGGTCTCAGCAACCAATATAAATTTTCTTTTGTATGGATTTTTGTCTGTTGTGTTCACTATACTGCTACATTCCCACCCTGGACAGTTTCAGCACATGCAGGGGCTCACTTAATAGTTACTGACTGAATGAATATGACAGAAAAACACAGAGAAGGGAAGAAGTCTGGAGAAGAGTAAAGGCAGTTTTATTAGGACACAGAAAATACAATCAGGAAATGATTGTGAAATAACTTGATTATTTGCATGTCTTTCATAAAGTACAGATCAGGACACAGGGTGGCAACATACATTACACATATGAAATGTGTGATTTCATAATCAGAAATTACTAAAGAACAAATGTGTCACACCACCTGGACAGGCGGCCCTGGCACTCAAGCCCTGGGACACACTTCATAATACCTGCTCTCAAGGTCACTATTGTGGGACCTTGGGGTGGGAGTGCCCCTAACTGCCTTCACTTTCCTCCCAGAGCACCAGGAAACTATAAGCTATAAAAGGCCTATCGAGGCAGCTTCTGAAATGCCCTGTGCCCACACACTGGGAGGCAATCCAGGAGGTGGCAATGGGCACCCCGCTGACTCTCAGAACCCTGCCCCTGCCAGGGGGTAGAGTCGTCAATTAAACACCCAACTGCTTAAGATCAAAAGTGGTGAAGCCACAACGGAGGGGCCTTAAAGGTGATCACTGATTATCTTCTTTAGGAAATGCATGGCACTAGGTTCTGCAGCTTCTCGCATACCACGCGGCAGGAACGGAAATTGGGGCTCAGGGCAAGGCCAGCTCAAAGGGCTACTGGGGTGTAGAATATGCTTCCTTTGTAAAACACACTGGTTTATCCCTCACCACAGCTCTCCAGCGGCCAGCACTGGGGAGGCTCAACGGTGCTTTCTGGTGGCTTTCGGGGTATCAGGCTCCAGTCCCTTCTTTTTGGCATCTCCTACAGCCTGTTCCTTTTTCCTCTTTCCAATCCCCTTCTTCTGCCCCATCATCAGAGACCTCCTAAAACAGAGGCCACCCCTCCCTCGGGCCCCTTCCCACCCACCCAGAAAAGGGACCTTCTCTCCCACCTTCCATCAGCCTCCCTTCCTCTCCACAGAGCTTTCTGGGTCATAATCCCCCCGGGGCTAATCATCATCTAACTGACGAGGGCTTTGCAACTTAATAAAAAGACTTCTGCACAAATCTCTGGTGTCATTCCAATAACGACCCAGTAAAGCAATCAGGGCGGCTCACAGCTCTCCGTTTTTGGAGAAAAAGGGTGTCCCAAGGGGAGAAGAAAAGGGGGCCAGGGATTAAAATTACAGATTCCCAGCCCCAGAGATGCCAACAGAGATCTGCCAGGTCTGGATCTCCAGGACAGGAACTGATGCTCTTTAAAAGCATCCCAGTGGGTTTGGAGGGGTTTAGTGGAGTAGAACTTTTGGGGGGGGGGGGGGGCTCTGAGTTGTGGGGTATGGGGAGGGGCGGGGTAAGACTGTGGTCTCTGGGTTCTGGAATATGGCTTTTGGGAAATCAGAGTTTCAGGGGGGTCTGTTTTGAGGACCTGGGGCCTGGGGCCTGCGGAGACGGGGAGTTCAGAGATCTGGGGCCTGGATTCTGGGGACGGTCTGGGTTCTGGATTACCGTGAACCGGTTCTAGGTACCTGCAGTTGTCCCGGTTTTCAAGAATCTGGGGGTCTTGGTTTGGAGGGTCCTGGGTTTGGGGTGATCGGATGAAAGTTCTGCACCACCATCCCCAGAAACGTCCCCCACACGCCTGCGCGCACAGGTTCGGGCCCCGGCCCCACGCACAGCGGCCCCCGCGGCGAGAACCTCCCCTCAGCGCGTCTGAGGCGGCGGCGGCGGCGGACACGCGGCGCCTGCAGAGGGTTTGAAAGGACTCCTACAAGGTGGGGCTGGCGGCACCCGCTTAGTGTCAGAGGAGACCACTGCGGCCCAGAGAGGTTGGGTGACTGGCCCAGGGTCACACAGCGAGCTCCGGCCCGGCCGCGGGGCGGGCGCTCACCTCGATGAGCGAGTAGTTGATCTCCACGTCAGACTTGACGAAGCCCCCGCAGCCCACCACGATGTCCTCGGAGCCGCGCGCCGGTCCCACGCCGCTCAGCAGCAGCAGCAGCACCACGGTGGCAGCCACCACCGCGGGCCCCGGCGGCCGAGCGCCCGGGTACACCCGCATGGCCTGGCCTCCGCCGCCCGACCCTCCGCCGAGGCGCCGGTCCCGCTCCTCACACCGCACGCCGCCCGTTCCTTCCTCCTCCGCCGGCGCTGACAGCCCAAGCCCCGCCCAGCCGCCTCCGCGCGTGCGCGCTCCCGCCCCGCGCCCGCTCCCCCAGGCAAGAGGACTCCCGCGCATGCTCAACAACAAAAAGAAGCCTTTCGTGCCCTCTGGAGGCCTGGAGGACTCCGCGCACCGTCTGACAGGCGCAGTTGCAAGAGGCGTGCATATAGGCACAAACTCCAAAGAACTCTACTTTGGAATTCGGCATCCCTGACACTGGAAAGGACGAGAGACTGTTGATCGAAGTATTCAGCAGTTTTCCCAAATCTTTTTGACCCATATATTTCATGCGTGACATATAATCTCAAAAACCACTTTAGGAATGTGTATAAGTTGGTTCATTTTTCCACGAAAAATGGCCAATAAGGGGTTTTTTTTTTTTAAGCAAAACATAGGTCATTTAAATTCAGCATAACATTTAAATCATACTTAAATTTTATTTTAATCCCAGCTCTAATAACATTTGTATGAAACAGATTTTGAGGGATTTTTTCCCCATAAGAAAGACATGCATGCAGTTTCATTTACTTTGAAATACCTCTGTAAGATGACGCATGATTTGTCTGAAAAGGAATTTCATTCAGTGTGTTGTATTTTGTCCCAAGATTTAATATATACTATTACATAGACTGAATTTAACTGCAGGTCACCACATTGAAATAGACAAAAATTGCTTTTTCTGACTTGACATTTGGAATTCTTCCATTTTGCTCCTAAAAAAAAAAAAAAAAAAAAATTGAATGCTTTATTTTGATAGTTTTTATATTTTGTTTCTAAATGATGAGGTAAAAGAAAATTTCCCACTAGAATGAGTCATAATTCAAGTAATAAAAACTATGAATCTCAATGATCTTAAGCTATACAAAGGTAAAAACACTCAGACTGGCTACAATACATCCACTGAGGATCTCAATCATGAGAGCACCTGACTTCAGTTTTTTGGTCTGAATTCTCACTTGAAATACAGCGAGACTCTCAACTGTTTCATTATAGAAAGAAAATATTTAAATAATTGTTTTATTGCTTGAGGCTCGTTACCTACAATAGAAATATATGCCCTTTACCCTCCCTAACATGAATCCCTGGCCTGTCTTGGCAAATCACCAGGGGCTGAAAGCCACCAATTAGGAAATGCTGACCTATGGAACCTTCTCATCTTACAGAATGAGAAACTGAGGCTCAGAGAGGGAAAGGGACTTGTCTAGGTCTCTCTGCATGCAGCCATGTGATGTTCAGAGAGCTGGAAAGCAGGCTTGCAGGTGCCCAAGTTCTGTCCTTGGCTCACCAACAGATTTCCTCTATGTTCTTCCTGCCTTCCTGACCATTCCCCCTCAAATTTCCACCATTTCCCTCAAATTCATCTTCAAATAAACAAAGAAATAAAGGACTAGGACTGTGGCAATGCCAACTGGAGAATGAGTTGCAGGCAGAAGGGAGTTCAAGCCTCCCATAATTTCCAGCAGCCTCCACTAAAATCACCTCGAATAAACAGGCATAATTTAAATGTAAACAGCAGACTTGCCACGCCCAGCTCCAAGAAAAATCTGGCTTTTTTGTGTCCCTGCTCTTCCAGAAGATCCATGAAGGGGGATGGCTGAAGGGAAAACCAAAAGAAATGGGGAAAATAAAGGCCAGGGGAACCCATGTGATTGTGGTCCTGCAGAAGGCAGGAGAAAAAAATGTCAAGACTCTGGGAAGTAACAAGGCAGCACAGAGAGAGCAGAGGATTTTAATTCTGCACCCAAACCGAGCATCTGTGTTTGTCTGTCTGGAAAAGCTTAGTCTTTCTTTTCTATCCCGAAAGGAATGCATGCTCATTGCAGAAGGAAAGAAAATATGAAAGGAAAGGAAAAAGAAAAGAACATTAGGATTCCCATGATACTGCTTTAGTGCACTTCCATCTCTTTATTTATGCATATATGCCACGTAGAGTCATTTCCAAAAAGAACTCATGGCTGAGGACACACCTTGCTTTAAGACCCAGGAGAAGAAGGTGAATGACCTGACTTTCCCATTTTCTCCAACTTAATATACATATATATGTGTGTGTATATATATATATATATATATATATATATATATATATATATACACATGTATATTGGAAAATTATCATAGCCTATTTTATACTATTATCTCTTTTTTCACTTAGCATTTAGCAACCATCTTTCCAAATTAATATATTTCTGCAAGGGCACTCTGAACCACTGCTTAATAACCTATGAATGAAATAACAATATTAATTCTAATAATAGCTAACTTGCTGAGCATTTACCCTGTGCCCGGCACTGTGCTGAACTTTTTACTAGTAATCTTCTTAAAACCTTTCCACTACCCTAGAAGCATCCCCATGGATGAGAAGACTGCAGCTTAATCAGAAGTTTCCCCCACCCACCCTGTTGTTGGACTCTTAGCACGTGCGCACCTATTAGGTTTTTGCATGGGGATAAATTCCTGGAATTGCAGTTCCACAGTGTTCAAGAAGTTTGGGGTGACACTTGCAGGGGGCTGGAGGGTTATACGGAGATGCCACTGTATTTTTTTGGAGCTAGGGGATTCCCACCCAGAAGCTCGCAGGGGCCTCTCCGAGTCTCTTCTTCTTGCTCCACCCCCACCATGAGGCTGGACCTTGCCCGGTGCTTCGCAATCCGGAGCGGGAATCCTGGCCAGGCCTGCAGGGCTCCGCCCCTTCCCGGTCTAGGAGCCAGGCCGAGGGGGCTGCCAGAGACTGGCCTACAGACCTACAGACAGACAGATGGACGGACGGACAACGCTGATGGCCGCTCCAGGAGAGCCCAGCATGGGACTGGGAGTGAGTGTCTTTCCCCATCTCCATGTCCCCTTTTCTGGGCTTGGTAGATCTCTCAGGAGGCATAGTGCTGGGGAGGGGAGATACCTCCAAATTCCAGGCCAGATGAACCACAGGGGAGGGCGACCCCTTTAACCAAACCCATGCTCAGAAGATCCCAGCTCTGTTAAAAGGGCCTCCAGACATACTGGAACTTTGACCCCTATTTGCATAAGACCTCCATCTCTCTCACTAGGCTCTTAGCAAAGGACTCTAAGGAGTGGAATTCATGGGGTGGCAGTGAGGGTAACAAAATCCCTGAATTTCGGGGGGCCAAGTAGGTATGGGAAAAATAATAGCTGATGTTTAAATGAGGGCTTACTTTGTGCGCAGCATCATGCTATGTGCTTTACTGGTATTAACCCATTTAATACAGCTCTTAGAGGGTGATTCTCTTATTATCTCCCCTTTGCAGGGAAGGAAACTGAGGCACAGGGAGGTTGCAGTTTACAGAGCTGGTGAGTGGTGAAGCCGGGAGGAGTCAGGATTACCAGTGGGTAGGGGTTTGAGGGGCTATTAATACAGTAGAGAGAGGACTGAAGAGGCCATGTTCTTTAAACTTCATGTTCAAACTTCCAGTGTTAGAGAAGGCCAGCAGAGGGGCTAAGATAAGAATCATAAATTGAGAACAAGGTTTGGGTCAGACAGGCCTACATGGAGTCATCTCTGTCACTTCCTATTTGTGTGAGCCAAAAGAAGGCCGTTCCTCTCTCAGTGCCTCAGTTTCCCAGGTCTGTGAAATTGGGTCAGTAACACCTACCTCCTAGAGTTGTTATAGAGATTAAGTGACAGTCTGTGCCCAGCACTTGTCAGGGAGCGCAGGCCTCCTAGACTCCCGGACCCAACCCCATGGGTTCAAATCCCAGCACCACCACTTCCCAGCTGGGTGACATCAGCCAAGTTACTCAAACTCTCTGGGCCTCGGCTTGCTCATCTGCAAAATCAGTGTGATAATTTCATCAGCCTCATAGGGTTGATGTTAGCAGGAAAGGAGTTGAGAATTATAAGGTATTCCAAAGATTTTTGCTTGGCATGTTTTCATGTAAATGTTAGGGGTCCAAAAAGCTGCCTGGCCCCCTAAGCAGGTGAGTTTGGGGCCCCTGCATTGTACCCTCATAAGTGTCCCCCTGGTACTCCCTCAGGTCTGGAACCAGACGGAGCCTGAGCCCACGGCTGAAGGCCTGCTGAGCCTCTGCTTCCTGAAAACGGCAGGAGTCTGGGTGCCCCCCATGTACCTCTGGGCCCTTGGCCCCATCCACCTCCTCTGCATCCACCGCCACGGCAGGGGCTACCTCCGCATGTCCTCCCTGTTCAAGACCAAAATGGTAGCCGCCGCCTCTGGGAGCCTGGAACCAAACCATAGTTGAGGGGCAGGGGGAGGAGTAGGCTGGAACCTGGCAGAGACCCCAAAGTGGACACTCCTATCAAGGAGCACACGGGGTAGGGACAAGAAGGGAACTTGTTAAGCAAACAGAGCAATACTGCACCGGATCCAGAGGTAAACTCAGTGGGCCAGGGTTCACCCAAACAGATTGGTAACAATGAAAGTCCACACACGCGCGCATCCAGACAGACGCTTGTGCATTCCTAAACAGTTTCTGGCATTCTGCAAAGCATGGGTGTGCAAGGTAATTTTAGGATCATGCGAGGATAAAACTTTTACATTTTTAACAGTTATGCATTGATCTTTATGCTTCCCCGCTCTCAGTACTAAAGAACAGTTCTTAAAATTGTTAGGTATCTGTTTTAGTGAGTTCGGAAAACACTGGCATTCTAAGGGTGAGCCTTTCTGCTCAAGGTTCTAGCCCCTTCTCCTCCAGACTTCTACAAGAATGCCCTTCAACGTTCATTCATCCCCATACCACCTAGTTAATTTTTGTCCCATCGCTGACGATCTATTGTTGACACACTCTCCCTTAAAGGGCCAAGTACTACATAGTTGAAGCTTTGAGGGTCATGTGGCCTCTGTCCCATTGCAGCAGGAAAGCAGCCATAGGCCAAGGTGAACAAATAGGCACAACTGTGTTTCAATAAAAAGATATTCATAGTCACTGAAATTTGAATTTCATGGAATCTTCACTCGTCATGACATATATACTTTTTCAGTTTTGTTCAATGATTGGAAAATGTCAAAAACCATTCTTAGCTCACAAGCAATTCAAAAACAGGCAGCGTGCCAAACTCAGCCTGCGGGTGGTAGCAGGACCCCTGCTTTGACTAACTGAGGTACTTTCAATAGTTTTTTCTGGTATGCCCAGGTCTGGTTTTCTCTCGCGCGCATATAGCCACTCCCACTTTCTTGCTTTCTCTCTTTTTTTTAAATATATATATCTTTATTGATTTCAGAGAGAGGAAGGGAGGGGAAGAGAGAGAGATAGAAACATTAATGATGAGAGTCGTCATTGATCGGCTGCCTCCTGCAGGCCCTCTACTGGGAATCGAACCCACAACCCCGGCATGTGCCCTGACCGGGAATCAAACCGTGATCTCCTCGATCCTAGGTCAATGCTCAACTGCTGAGCCACACCTGGCCGGGCACTTTCTCTTATTTAAGAGGCACTGAAGCATCTTAGAGAGGATCTAGAGACATACAGTTCCTAACAGAGAGTTGCTCCTTGATTTGATAGTAGAGATTGAAACAGACTTGAAGAAAATGTAACTTTTTTACCCGTCAAGTCGATTTTATCTCCCTCTGTTCCTTTGTACCTAAGTCTCTCCTGTGCACTATTGGAGCTCCCCAGCATTTTGGAAAACACAGGGTTGGCTCAGATCCTTGTGGTGCGTTATTATATGACAGTTACAGGTCAAGATCGATCTGCTTTTTCTTAGGCAAATGTCACATCGTCACTGTTAAATTATGACATTGGTAGGTGCAGTGCCCCATCCAGAGCCACAGTGACGTGGGTCACTGTGCAGTTTGCCACCACCTCTCTGTTCACCCACCAGCCTTATCTAAGCTTGTCTCCCCAGGTGCTTGGATTCACCCTCATCATCCTGTACATCTCCAGCGTGTCTGTCACTCTTTGGAGAATCCAGCAGGGGATGCCCCAGGCCCCCGAATTCCTCCTTCACCCCACCATGTGGCTCACCACGATGGTAAGGACATTCCCAGGCTTGCGGCTAGCTCCTGCTTTATTGCTTTTCCTGCCCTGATGGAGGGTGTGGGACAGGTTGGGGCTCCCCCCTCCCCTTTTCTCCCTCCACCTTAAGGGGTGTGTCCTGATTCTCTGGTGCAGACCTTTGCGGTGTTCTTGATCCACATGGAGAGGAAAAAGGGGGTCCAGGCATCTGGGGTGCTGTTTGGGTACTGGCTGCTCTGCTGTCTCTTGCCAGCAATCACTGCTGCCCAGCAGGCCTCGCAAGGGGTAAGTGGGGGCCTGGGCCACCTGGGGAAACCAGTGTGGCAGTTTCAGGCCTCGGGGCCCCATCCTTTCTTCTCCCCTTTCCACACACAACTTATTCTCTACACAGAGACACAAACACCACAGTTGCTTAAATTCTCGCAACTCACTAATGCACTCCCTCCCACAGAAGTACCCATCATCCCACATGTCTTTTTTTTTAAAATATATCTTTATTGATTTCAGAGAGAGGAAAGGAGAGGGACAGAGAAAAAGAGATTAACATCAATGATGAGAGATCCATTGACTGGCCGCCTCCAGCAAGCCCCTGACTGGGGATCGAGCCCGCAACCCGGGCATGTGCCCTGACCGGGAATCGAACCCCGATCGCCTGGATCCTAGGTCGATGCTCAACCGCTGAGCCACGCCCGGCCGGGCCACATGTCTTTATCGACACAGATTTTCATTGTCTTACACACTCACAGCACACACTTTACTTGCACACCAGACACACACTTCGTGGGTCACAGACCCACAGACTCTGAAACATCTCACACACACCCCTGCACCCATCCACTCACACTTGCCGTCACCCAGTTGTGGCTGTGCCTTCAAGTTCCCCCATGACTCAGGCACCAACATCCCCCACTGCACACACTTTCACACAGCCCTCCCGCACTACCCGGCGCAGACACGCTGTGGGTTGGCAAGCTTGAGGTTCCCACGTGAAATCCCAAGCTGGCCCTGTACACAGAGGGCAAAGAGAGACGGGAAAGGCAGCCCCTCTAGGCTGGTAGGTGGCAGTTTCACAAGCAAAGGAGCTTGCATAGGAGGCTCGTCTTGGGCACTGCAAGACAGGAGATCTCCGCACCCACCCACCAGAGTCTTAAAGCTTATATAGTGGCCTTAGTGGGGCTCAGTCACGTGGACTGCTCAGACAGTCTCACGACACCTGCTCTCTCACGGCTGCCTCACTGGGACAAGGGAGGGTGAGGAGCCTCTGATTGCCCAGGTCAACCAGCAGCCACGTCCTCTCGATGGCCTCCCGCGGCACACACCTGCTCACACTCTTCCTCATTAATGCGGGTTTCCCCTCATTCTCACCTCTTCTCACCCCATCCGTGCTCCCGTGCATCTGTATTTCCACACTCATTTTGTATATCCACCCATATTTCTGTTTCCTAACCTGGAAAGCAGCATGTCCGTGTTAAGGGGCGTGATGGATCATTTTATCTGCAAAGAGAAAAATATGTAGCTAGACCGGGGTTTTCCAACCTCAGCATTCTTGGCATAATTCTGATTTGGGTGGGGAAACTGTCTTGTGCATTGTAGGATGTTGAGCGGAATCCCTGGCCTCCGTCCTGGATGCCAGTAGCACTACGCCTCCCCAGTATGGTAACCCCAAATGTCTACTGACATTGTCAAATGTCCCCTGGGGGCAAAATCACTCCCAGTTGAAAACCACTTGCATAGGTGGTGCTCACCCAAGACCTCTTGAGCCAAATGGTTACTCCATCCTGCTCCTTTTTAAAAGAAGACAGAAAACCACGCTCTGTCCTTAAGGACAGATTTTTACAAAATAACCTTTGTAGCTAATTGGAAAATTCCACAGGCCATCCACTAATGCATCAGAGGGTGGGTTCCCACAGTTGACTTATCAGTCCGCCTGCCTAGACTCAGTGGGACTTCTGCCTTCTCTCCCACAGGGCTTTCAGAGTGATCCCTTCCGCCACCTGTCAACCTACCTGTGCTTGTCTCTGATGGTGGCACAGTTTGCACTGTCCTGCCTGGCCGATCAACCCCCCTTCTTTCCTAAAGACCCCCAGCAGTCGGTAAGTCTCCAACGCAGTGCCTCCCTTGTCTCTGTTCTATTTCCTGTCTCAATCTCCCCATGTGACCGAAGGGGGATGAACTATAACATAGGCCTTTGCTTTTCTAATTCATTCCATCATTCAGCAAAACATGTACTGTACGTCTGCTCTATGCCTTGGGTTGGCCAACTTTTTCTGTCCAGAGCAAGAGGAAAACACTCTTAGGCTTTGTGGGCCATATGGTCTCTGTGGCAACTGCTCAACTCTGCTACTGTAGCACAAAAGCAGCCACAGACAGTATGTCAACAAAGGAGCATGAATGTGTTCCAATAAAACTTTACTTGCAGAGACAAGCAGGGGGCCGGATTTGGCTCCCAAGGCTGTAGTTTGCCAGCCCCTACTCTGAGCCCCAGCTAGGTACTGAGGCTTATATTGAATAAGCAGATGGCGTGCCTGTCATCACGCAGCTAACAGCCAAGTAAGAGAACCAAACATTAATCACATAATTACACAAATAAGTGGAAAATTACAAATGCTCTACAGGGAGAACTTCATGATCCATGAGAGTTTACAATAGGTAATGTTGAACTAGTCTGTGAAATCAGGAAAGAATTCTCTGACGAAGAACCAATTGATCTGAGTCATCTAAAAAGATGCTCAACTGCTTAAATAATCAAGTTAAACTATAATAGAACTCTTTCCTATGATATTGGCAGAAAAAAAAAAAAAAAACTGATAACAAGCTGTGAGGTAAAGATGTGATGAAATGGGCACTCTCATGCCCTGTTGGCTAAGAACATAGGTCTGTGCAATTTTTTTTTTTTTCTGGAGCAGCTGGCAAAATCTCAGGACAGATCCCTCTCCACTTCCCGACCACATTCACTGAGGGATATGGCTCAGAATGTTGTCTATGTCATGCATGGCCCTTGCTTTGAGAACTGCCTGGTCTCAGTAATAATAACAGCTGTTCTGGGAAACTGTTAGTTCTTACCTTGTGGATGCTGTCAGTCTTGTGGCCCAATCCCTTTTTGCCTTGCCTGCTAGGAAGCGCCAAGCCCATTAGTGTCTACCTTCGACAAGTAGGCAGGGCACACTGGTGTGCACTTTTGGAACTAAGCTGTCGGTCGCTTCACCTTGTCTTCCTGCCCTTGGTTCCCCTTGCCACATACTGGCCATGGAATGTGAGACTGAGTTCTCCCACTGCCCCATTTTTGTCTTTACAGAATCCATGTCCAGAAGCTGGGGCCTCCTTCCCCTCCAAGGCCATGTTCTGGTGGGTTTCTGGGTAAGTAAAGTAGCTGGGAAGGGGCTGGGATGGTGCATCCACCCACCTGCATTTGCTGCCCTCATTTGTTACCCCATGAGGTTCCAAGGTCAGCTGGTTTTCTCTGTTCCAGCCTCAGTACGTCCCTCTTAGGTTTCATTGTGCGTGTCATCCACATCCCACTCCTACTCACTCATTGAAGTGAGATCTTGGTTTGAATCCTGGCTCTATCTCTTAGCTGGCCGTATCACAAATATTCAAAGCCTTAGTTTACCCCTCTATAAAATGGGAGCAACTCTACCTTCATTGAATGTGAAGTGCTTAGTGCTTGTACATGGCAGGTGCTCAATAAAATCATCGCTTACTCGGCTTCATTCATTCCATCAACATTTAGTAAGCGCTTACTACATGCTAAGCACCAGGGGTGAGGAGTTAAAGACCAAATCTTTATCCCCTGGAGGCTCCTAGGCTGGTAGAAAGAACAAATGTTTCTCCAGGGTCAGCACACTGGGCACTGAGGATGTCCCCACCCGCTGGACACCCACCTGACCACACTGTGGTCAGATTTCATAGTACCTAGTTTTGAATTTTATCCCGACCACTTCCTGGCTGTGTGACCTTGGGAAAGCTACTTAACCTCTCTGTGCCTCAGTCTCTGCACCTGTAAAATGAAGATAATAGCATCTACCTCATAGGGTTGTGAGAATTAAATGAGATAAGGTTTATGAAACACTTAGAACAGGGTCTGGTCTATAGTGAGTATTATATAAAGCAGCTGCTAAATAAATGCAGAATAGGATGCTCTGGGGGTATAGAATTGGTGGAAAGAGCATAGAAGTGCTAGAAGAAAACAGATCTAGCCCTCTGTTTCCCAAACATAGATATTTATGGACCATTCTTCAAGCATTTTGCCTTATATTAGGATATTATTCATATACTATTTACTTAATATTTTTCCTTTAAATCAACTCACTTTTCTACTTTAATAGCCTTTTTTAAAAAGGGAACTTTCTCCTGGCTAGCATGGCTGGGCGGTTGAGCATCAACCTATGATCCAGGAGATCGCAGTTCGATTCCTGGTGGAGTTGCGGACCGAGTTGCAGGTTGATCCCCAGCAGGGGGCGTGCAGGAGGCAGCCGATCAAGGCCTCTCTCTCATCATTGGTGTTTCTCTCTCTCTCTCTCCCTTCCTCTCTCTGAAATCAATTTTTTTTAAAAAAGGAAACTTTCTATCACTGTCAAATTGGAAAAATCTATAGAATTGCTTGTCATGTAGAACTCTAACCATAATTTCAGTGAAAAACAAGTAATATTAATAATTTCTAGATCCAAACTGTTGCTTGCCTGAGTTTGCTCTGCGTTAGGAAAGGGAACTTGAAAAGTTTCAGAGAGGAGTTCAAGACCAGCACCAAATAAGACCTTCTCCTTGGTTCATTAGGAAGAGAGGTTTATTTCCCCTGCTACACAGGTCGTCCCTTGGTTGAATCACTTAATCTCTCGGAGTCTCTATTTGCTTCCTCATCTGTAATATGCTTCAGTAATAATCTATTGATAGACTCATGTGAGAATTAAATGAGATTATCTTTGTAAACGGAAAAGTGCCCAGCAAATATTAGGTGCAGTTAAGCTAATTGCTTTCATTTTACTGAGGGTGAACAGAGGTGCAGAGAGGTAAAGGGACTTACCCAGGGTCACACAGCTACCAGGCCAGGACTTTGAAGGGTAGAAGGCAGAAGGAGCTTACCCTGGTCACCTTCTTTTACAGGCTGATCTGGAGGGGCTACAGGAGGCCACTGGGAACAAAAGACCTCTGGTCACTTGGGAGAGAGAACTCCTCCGAAGAACTTGTTTCCCAGCTCGAAAAGGAATGGACAAGGAACCGCAATGCAGCCCAGCGGTGAGTGTGTGGAAGTGGAGAGAGAGCTCAGCAGCAAGCTTGTCACCTGACCCCGGATACAACCCCCCGACCCTCCTCTGGGCTCCATCTCCAGAGTCCCCCTCCTGCCAGCTGATCTCACTAAGCATTAACTGGTCAGGCTCAAGGGACATTTCCTCCCAGAGGGCTTTGCAGGTTTCCAAAGGAGATGGACCAGGTGGGAGCTCCACAAGGTCCCCAAGAAGAAGCTCGAATGGTGGAATGGCAGGCAGGAAACAGAAGGGATATTTTAACACTAGGGGTGGAGAGTTGAGTGGTGGATCCTAAGTGCAGGCAACTATTCATGTATCACATCACCTGAGTGATTAGTTTCCTGGGCCTCGGTGTTCCTATATGTTCAATGGGGATGTCATTAGCCCCCTAACTTGTAACTTGTGGGAGCTGAAAAAAAAAATGATTTCAGAAAGGAACTTAGCGAATTCCTCAAAAATGGTAAATGCTCAAGCAATATCAGTTACCCAGAGCATTTCAAGCTCTCCCTAGTCCTGTCCTTTCTGCCTCGCTCTTGCCCTCTGCGACATCTCTGGAACTTCTGTGGGGCCCTTGGAGTCTGAAGAACCAGTTTGGGACCTTTGTTCTAGAGAAATGAGCTGACGACATTAATTAAACCTGGGTTAAATGCAGACCTGCCATCAAGTAGTTGATGGTTTTGGACAAGTCGCTTGACCTCACTGGGCCTTGGTGTTTCAGGGGAAAGACGAAAGTAACTTAGCTCTGTGGAAAGAGTTACAAGGTTCCCCTGCAAACTCTAGGGCTTTGTGGTGGTGACTGTAGATGGCTGAATCCCACAAATTGGAAGAAGCAAGAGAGAGAAAGAAAATGAGAGACTAGTGGCTCACATAGCTGAGAAGGTGTGTCTAGCTTCAGGTCTGGCTGGATCCAGGGATTGCACGGTGTCCAAATTATTTCCCTCCATCTCTCAGCTCAGGTGTTATCTGTGTGTTGCTCTCTTCATAAAGCCATCTCACCTAGTTTCCAAATAGGAAATCCCAAGGAAAGCCTCTGATTGGCAGTTCAAGTCATGTGCCTCTCAGGGGCCACTCCCATGGCCAGGGAGCAGGCCCCAAGATTGGTGGCTCCTTCAGAGTCACACAAAGAGGGGAGGGGAGGGGAGAGGAGAGAAAGGATTGTTCCCCAAAGGAAGGGGGTGTGTTGCTCCAAAAGGGGTGAGTTATACAAGCAAATCAAAACAGCAGCTCTCTCTCTCACCCCAGGCATATCTTGTTGAACTTCCCTTCCACTCTTAAATTACTTTTGAGTGGCAGAATTCATTCAAAATAAGCCCTGGAGGTCTCACCCACTCTCTCCATGCCAGCATGGGAATATTGGAACTAGTGGATAGAAACATTCCCCAGAACAGGCTGAGAATCCCTGAACTGGGGGCAGAAAGAAAGGAAGAAGGCATGGTTATACAAAGACCCAGCTCAGTTATTTTCAGAGCTGACTGCTCACACACAGAGGGAACTTTGGTTTTGTTCCTGAAATATTTTGTAACTTTTGGAGGAAGGGAGAGGATGTCATCCTGAGAGGTCACAGACCAGCCACCTGCTGGCAACTCAGGTTCCCAAAGTATGCTTGGCCCACATGGTGTAATGTTGTTCTTGTTCTTTGGGGGTTTTGTTTTGCTTTGTTTTTAATAAGTTGCCAAGGTTTAAATGTTGGAGGTATCACATAAAAATCTGAAATTCTGATCTCCCTTAAAGTAGACAGAGTGCTGGGCCATAGGCCCCCATGACAACAGGAGAGTGGATCTGGGTGGCAGCTGCTCCTTAGATGGGGCAGGTGCTCTTCAGCTCGCCACAGTCTCTGCCACTCCCTTTTGTAGCCTGCAGCTTACACCTGGCTACTCACCGACACCCCTGTCTCACCTTGTGGTCATAAGCAAGTCCTGCACAAATGACCAGAGACCAAAGATTAGACACCAGTCTGAAGGTTTTCCTTGAAGAAAAGTGAAGCCCACTGGACAGGACAGAGTTTGCCACAGACCCTGCAGGCTAACCACAATGACTCAGAGTTCTGGGGCAAGCAGCTAGCACAGAACCGAGCAATACTTCCAGCTGGAAGAAGCCTTCACAACTAGGTCTTCACCCACCCCGTTTTACAGATGGAAACACTGAGGCTCAGAGGGGAGAGGACAGAGCTGGAATTCAAACCTCAGTTTCCTGGCTCCAAGGCCAGGGTCAGGCCACCAAACCAAGTTGCCTGCTTCCTTCCTTCCTCGATCCCTCCCTCCCTTCCTTTCTTTTTCCCACAGATCTTTATAACATTATGCACCAGGCACTTCTGTTAGGCCCTTTGCGTACATCACACTTAACCTATTTTCCCTCATTTGTTTGGCAAGTATTAATGGAGTGCCTACTACATTCAGGAGCTGAACTAGGTGCTGGGGGAAATACAACCAAAAAGTCTCCCCATCTGGAGTTCTAACAAGACAAATAAGTAAAGGAGAGAGCTGGAGAGAGTGAGCAAGGCTGTGAAGGCAAATAATTAAACGATGGGATCTGATGGGGAAGGTGGTCAGGGATGGCCTCTGCAAGGAGGGGACATCCTTTTGGCATTTGGGACCCAAATACCAAAATGTTTGTGAGCGGCAGGCCATGCACAGCTCAGTGACAAAGGCCAAGCCACAACCCTCTGAGATGCCAAACCAAACAAACCAGGCCAGGGATGGGGGGCAAGGCCTTGACCTTGTCAGTGAGAGTCTGGCCACCCATGCTCACCAGGGTTTTTTCTTTTTCTTTTCGCTGGTGGGTGAGGGCCCCAAAGAGCTACTGTGTAAACCATGAATGGAGATCTGGGCTCAAATCCCTGCTCTGCCCTTGCTGTGTGACCTCAGGCAGTTGTCACCATCTCTCTGAGCATCTGTCTTGACTTACATAAGTGGGGAGCCCATGAAACCCACCAGGCAGGGAGGTTGAGAGGAGTCAGTGCAATCGTGCTGGTAAAGGACTGACTCCAGCGCCTGGTCCTGGGTCCCAGCTCTGTACATGGTCATTGACATTAATAATAACCCATAGGTTGTGAGAATTGGAAGGGACTCAGAGAGTGAGACCAACTCCAACCTTTCACACATGAGGACACAGAGGCACAGAGAGGGGAGCAGTCTGCACAAGGCCACACAGCAACCGGGCTGTCAGCAGCTGCGTCACTGTTAGCCTCTCTCTATGACTGAGGACTGCTGGCCTCAGGCAGGGTCCTCTGGCCTCCGCCTCCTTCTCACACTCCCTCACTCTAGCCTTCCCTGTGGCCCCTGGCTGTCACCAAGGGCTAGGGCTCTTATTGCTTCAAGGCTGCCTGAGCTTCTGTGTATGGTTTCATCCAGACCAGGAGTGCCAGGCCCATGGACATCAGCAGGATTCTAAAGCAGTTCTAAACCACCTCAGGGCGGCAGCTGTGGAAGAAGGGAGGGCCGCGTATTGGATCAAAAAGGGCCAGAAGGAAGAGTTGGGATCAAATCCAAGTTCTTCTCAGCTGTGTGCCCCCAGACAAGTTCACCCTCTGAGCCTCAGTTTCCTCATCTGCGAAATGGGGACAACACCTTGCTTGCCAGATTCCTTAGGTAGACTAAGGAGTGCCTGGCACATAGTAGGTGCTCAAAGCATGTGTATTTCCATCACCATCCATGAGGTCTTGGGGCTGCCCTCCTGCCCACCCATCCCACCTCCACCCCGCCCACTCATAAGTGGGCGCCTGGGGGGTCCGGAAGAACAGGTGAGGAGGCAAGGCTGGATCCATGCTCGCCCACCCCCTTGTTGAGAATGAACCCTGTGATGCTGGGTCCTGCTGCTGACAGCTCAGCTGCCTCTTCTGAGAATGTTAGAAAGGACTGTCTTCGTCCGTTTGGGCTGCTCTAGCAAATAGCATAGACTGTGTGGCTTATAAACAACAAATGTATCTCTCAGAGTCTGGAGGCTGGAAGTCCAAGATCGAGGCACCAGCAGGTTTGGTGTCTGGCAAGGGCCGCTTCCTAGACTCAGTCCTCTCCCTGGGTGGAAGGGGTGAGGCAGCTCCCGGGGGTCTTTTATATTTAGGAGTGGTCCACACGCATGATTTAATCACCTCCCAAAGGCCCCACCTCCCAATACAATCACATTGGGGGCTAGGGTTTCACCATATGAAATTGGGGAAACGCACATTCGATCTATTGCAAGGACCCAGAGCTGAGTTTTCCTCTCCCCTAAGGCACACCGAGGTGACGGTATTTAAAAGGAAAGGAAGCCTCCATCGTGGCGGGGAGGCCGCAGAGACCCAGGCCTTCCTACAGCAAAGCGGGAGTCCGAGGGGCCCGCTGCTGAGGGCCATCTGGCAGGTCTTCCGCTCCACCTTCCTCCTGGGGACCCTCAGCCTTGTCATCAGTGATGTCTTCAGGTTCACTGTCCCCAAGCTCCTCAGGTAGGTTCAAGCCTTGGGTGCCTTGCTAAGGTTGGTGGTCCCTTGATGGTGTCCTTAGGGCCATGGGGACTTCAGCTCTCCTGGTCTGTCCAGACCTCTGCTCAGGGAACTGGAGGGTGGGTGGAAGGACACTGAGAAGAACAAAAACAAATGAGAAGGTGGCTGACCTTGGGGAGAGAAAATGAGTGACCTCTAACCGGACTGTATCAGTTAGCTTTTGCTGCATAACAAAACACCCCAAAAGTGAAGGGCTTTAAACTACTTATTTACTTATGATAATGTGGGTTAGCAATTCAGTTTGTGCACATGCACCCCAAGTGTTTCCTCATCTGTCCAAATTTCCTCTTACAAGGACACCAATCATATTGGATTAAGGCCCCACCTGATGGCCTCATTTTAATTTATTTGCCTCTTTAAAGGCCCCATCTCCAAATGCAGTTGCATTCTGAGGTGCTGGGGGTTCAGACTTCAACATAGGAATTTTGTGGGGTATACAGCTCAGCCCATAACAGGTGGGGGTAAAAACGTCACCTCTTGACTGGAGCTGCTGCAAGTCACTTTGAAAATGAGTGTGGACGGTGGGGAAAATAATTGGTCATTTTTTTGGGAGGGGGGAAATCTTCCACACTGTCTAGTCCTCCAGACCTGGCCAGGCAGGCACCTTCTCTCACCAGCTGTACCTTCTCCCTCCTCCCCCAAGCCTTTTTCTGGAGTTCATTGGCGATTCCACGGCCCCGGCCTGGAAGGGTTATCTGGTCGCAGTGCTGATGTTCCTCGCCGCCTGCTTGCAAACGCTGTTTGAGCAGCACCACATGTACAGACTCAAGGTGCTGCAGATAAGGCTGCGGACGGCCATCACTGGCCTGGTGTACAGAAAGGTGAGCCTGGGGAGAGGTTCAGGCCTGTCCCTTCTCTCCATCTTGTCCTGATTTACATGCAAATGCTCTAGCCGGTAAGGGTCACATCACCGAACTGTTAATATCATCTGTGCTGGAAGGCACACTCATTCATTCCTTCACTAATAGGACTTACGCTTACGCTACATTCTCACCTTCCTGGTTATTTCTGTAAGGTCCTGCATGATCTGACCCGAGGGCCTCTCTGACCTCCTCACATCACACGCATCTTCCTCCCTCTCCTCTCTGGGCCACTGCTCTATGAACTGTGTCTTCTTCTTTTCTGCACCTGGTGTTTTGATATCTGGGGCTTTACTGATCCTGGAGGGACTGTCCCTTCCCAGCTAGCCAATTCCTAGAGATAGTAAATGATTCACCTGAGAGCACACCTTTCATACCCAAACCACTTAATCCAGAGTGCCTCATCCACCCAGCACCCACCAGAGTATGGGGCGCTCACATTCTGGGCCACTACCCCCACCCCCCAATCACTCCAGGGCCAGACACCTAGGGACAGCTCCCCATGCCCCAGAGCTTGCTGGGATTATTGAAAGAAGCCAGCCCTAAACCTGCCTACCCTGCCTGACCTTCCTTCCTGTGAAAACCACAGTGCAGGCCTCTCCCTCTGCCCAACCCAGGCGCTTCCCTGAGTGGCCCCTCCTAGCATAGGGCACCCTCTCCTCTTGAGATCTGTGAGTATAAGAGCTGTCTGGTCAATGACAGTCATCTCCTGATCCATGGGCCTTGCCTTGCCTGAATAATAACACCTGGATTTAAAACACTTCTTCATGGCCCTCATCATAGCTGCCATTAAGGAGTGAGCTAGGTGAGTCTTTACTTAACTTTGTTCCCAGCTCAAACCCCCCTCCCAGGAGAGCAAGCCCCCGCCTCTCTCTTTCACAGCTATAATCTCAGTTCTCAGCTCAGTGTCAGGCACAGAGTAGGTGCTCAGCAAAGATTCAAAGATTTTTTTGGAGAAGTTCTACACTCAGTCATTCCCAGCCTATTCCTTTACCCCCTCACTTCTTCCCTCATGCACTCAGCAGAGAGAGGATTGCAAGTAAAACAGCATTCAATAGGCCGGAAGGGGTCCACTGTGGCCCCAGGGTTAGGGCAGATTTAGGGCTGCCAGAGAACCAGGTTGGTATTTGAGAGGCACATTAAATGCCTGGAGGGGTCCATCTATCACCTTGTTGAGCCTGGGTCATGCCTTGTTCCTTCTGGATTCCAAACCTGGCCTCATCACTTACAAGCCCTCCAACATTGGGCATGTTGGTCAATTTCTCTGTGCCTCAGTTTCCTTAGCTGTAAAATGGGATTAGTAACTCTGCATTTCATTGATTCTAGTCACACTTTTTTAACACTTCTGAAATCAAGATGCCTTATGACTGAATTTAATTAGCATTGATTTTTTTCCCCTTAATGATACAAAAATAGAGGCATTTTAAATAGAAATATGGCAGTACCTGCCGCATACAGTTGTGTGATGTGTTCATCACAGAAAATGATGACACTGTTTATCGAACACTGTGCTCACGACACAGCACACAGCGAATGACCACCACTGTCGTCACAAACCCAAGGTTTTTTTGTTATGTGATTGACTGTTATCGCTCCAATGCTTTAGGGAGTTCAGAGTATTTTCGTTTCTGTCATCTCCCTGGATTCTCACAAAGGCCCCGGGAGGTTGGCTTAGGGGATCTTTATTAGCCCACTTTAGAGATGAGTGAACGGAGGCTCAGGTGGTAAAGAAACCTGACTCAACCAGCTGGGGCACTCGGCTTAGACCCAGGCCAGCGGGTGGCTGCGCTCCTGCTCCCTCTGCGCCTCGGGCCTCCTGTGTCCCTCCACCCCCCTGGCCCAGGCCTTCCCTCAGATTCAGGTCTCCTTCCTCCTGTCCTACCCAGGTCCTGGCTCTGTCCAGCGGCTCCAAAAAGACCAGCGCAGTTGGGGACGTGGTCAACCTGGTGTCTGTGGACGCGCAGCGGCTGTCCGAGAGCGTCCTGTTCCTCAACGGGCTGTGGCTGCCCCTCGTTTGGATCATAGTCTGCTTTGTTTACCTCTGGCAGGTGTGCTGGGCAGAGGCCCCTGGGATCTGAGCTGAGTCCTATCCCCCTCCCCCCCCCCTTATTCCCGTCTCCCTCTGCACACTGTGGGCTGATGGAATGGGCAAAGTCTTAGACAAGGATGGCCTTCACTTGACCTTGAGCAGGATGCTCACCCTCTCTGGGCCTCAGGTTCCTCATCTGTAAAATGTTGACGATAATGATGACACTGCCCCCTCTTGGGTATTGCCACCTCTGAGGAGAGAGATTAAGCCCGTTTGAAGTCACCAGTAACACTAGGGCACCAGCACCATCAACAAAAAAGACAAAACATTTTAGGGGAAAGAATTTGCTACCTAGTGGCAAAAAAAAAAAAGCAGAGTTTTTTTCTGAATCACAGACTTTGGAGTGGGATTGCTTGGATTCAGATCCTGCTTTTACTACTTACTAGATAGAAAACCTTGCACAAGTAACAGCCTGTCTGTGTCCACTTCCTCATCTGTAAGGCGAGAATCATAGTTACCAACAGTGCCCCTGCCCTTGATGCTGAGGTATGAGATGAGCTAATACCTGTGAGACTTAGAACCGTGTCGGGCACACAGCTGTATTCTGCAGGTATTGGCCCATATTATTAATTATGCGTGAAGGTGGGACAGTTCATCTGAAGACCTTACTCCAGTTGTAGGTGCGAGGCTCACATACTTTTCCATAAAGGACCAAATTGTAAGTACTTTAGACGTTGGGGGCCATGTGGTCTCTCTGAAAACTATTCGGCTCTGCCCTTCTAATGCAAAAGCGGCAACGGACTATACTAACCAGATAGACAAGGCCAGGTTCCAGAGGAGCTGTTTATGACACTGAAATTTTAATTTCACATGCCCCTAAATAGTCTTATTCTTTTCATTTTCTTCAGTCATTTAAAAATTTAAAAGCCGTTAAAAATTTTTATACAGCTCGTGGCTGTAGGAAAGCAGGTGGAGGGATCTGGCCCACGGGCCGTCATTCTCAGGCCCCTGGGTGGGCGTACCAGGGGCATAGTGGTTGTGAGTGAGCGTGGAATACTCCCATATGCCACCTATTGTGTGCCCTCCTCGTTGCTGGTCATTTTCTACTGCTTCCACACACCTGTAGGGCAGGGCCCAGAGCCTTTCTGACTTGCTACCTGGTGTTCCAGGGCCTAGCATGCAGTAGGTGCTCAGCAAGTACACGTAGGGCACTTGGAAGAGTTCCTGAAGCGCAGTACGCAGGTGTTAGCTGTTATGATAGGAAGGGGGGGGGGGAGGACACTTGGGAAAATGCAGGACAATTGAGTAGGCTGACCCGTGACCCAAGTGAACCTGCGGACAGCACACCCATCACTTCCTGGCCTCTCAGCAGACAGAGCCCCTACTCAGAGGATCACCCTGAGATCCTGGTTAAGGAGGGGTGGGCGCTGGGATTGCTGTGGTTAGCATTTGTAGCATTTTCGCAACACTGGCTATGACAGCTGGTACAGTATTTGCCTTCTGGGCACTTCTCAATTTAGCCAATGGGTGGCACTATTGCTACATAAATGAAACAAACCGGCTTGCTCAGTCGTCTAGGAAATTTTAAGAACTGTTTTTGGCTAATAGGAGAAACCAAGGTCCACAGACTGGAGAGAGGCTGAGGCTTGTCTAGAAAATGGGCCCAAATGACCCCAGAAGGAATCTCAAAAAGTCACAGCCACTTAAAAATCATTTCTTCTACCCCTCCACCTCCACATTTTCCATAACCAGAGCTAAGAGGGAAGGCAACTGTCCAGTCACAAAGCTGGGGGTGGCTGCCAGAAAAAAACAGGGTGTCTAGTTAAGTCTAAATTTCATATACATTGAATAATTTCTTAGTATAAGTATGTTCCAAATATTCCACAGGACACACTTATACTAAAAACACATTCACTGTTTATCTGAAACCCTAATTTAACTGGGCACGTGTCCTATATGTTTATTTGCTAAATCTGCGACCCTTGTCAGGGGTAAAATGAAGATTAGGATAATAATGGATTGTATGGCATGAGCACTGACCTTAGGCTTTGGGGACAGCTCTGTTTCCATTTAACAGATGAGGAAACTGCAGCTTGGGGAGGGGTAAGTCACTTTTCCAAGGTCACACAAGCGAGTGTTAGAGTCAGGATTTGAACCCAGATCCTGATTCCAGAGGTCTGACTTCGCCATCCCAACCAGGCACACCTTCCTTGTTCCACCCATTTAGATGCATGATCTGTGTTGAATATTACCCCCAAGCCCCTGTTGTGTGAAGTCCATCATTTCCGCTCCCTCATGTAGAAGGCGTCTCCTTCTAGGTGTCTGCCCTGAGTCCTGGTCTCCATGACCCACCAGCTGCCCTCACCAGACTCTCTGACACCTCCCTGACTTCAGAGCCAAGCCTGAGCCTCCGACCCCAACCCCTGGTGCTGACCAACCCCTCCGAGTCTACAGCTGGGCTCCTGTAGGAATCTCATGACATTCTCCCTCTGTCTCTAGCTTCTAGGACCCTCTGCCCTCACCGCCATCGCTGTCTTCTTGGGCCTCCTCCCTCTGAATTTCTTCATCACCAAGAAGAGGAACCACCACCAGGTTTGTCATTTGACAGGGGACACCCAGGAGAAATGGAAGGAGGGTCTGCAGGGAGGTGGGAGGGGAGAGGTGCAGGCCATGGTATGAGTCGTTTCAGTCATTCAGACCTGCATTCCCACAACCCCCCATCTGGGGGGGGGGGTGACAGCTCTGTCCCTCCAGCATCCAGGCCACAAAATAACCATGGGTCAGTGTTGACGCCTCTCCTTTACTCACATCCAATAAGTCAGCTAATTTGGTTGGCCTCACCTTCAAATTGAAAGAAGGAGGGAAGGAGGGGAGGGAGGGAGGGAGGGAGGGAGGGAGGGAGGGAGGGAGGGAGGGAGGGAGGGAGGGAGGGAGGGAGGGAAGGTGTCGTATAAACTGTTTCTCCAGCCTCCCGTCTGGCCTCCTCTAATACACTGTCCACACATCTGCCCCTCTAATGATGCCCCTCAAAGGTGAAACCCAGTGGCCTCAACTCCTCTGCCAGACCTCCAAGTCCCAACATGACCCAGGCCACCTCTCCTTCTTAGTCCCCACACTCTGACCACACTGGATATCCTCCTACTAATGCTGTCCCCTCCATCTTCCCCTGCCCACACCCATCCTCGGTGTGCTCAGCACCTCCACATCATTTCTGATGTAGCTCGTGTGTCACCCCCACCTCCGGGAAGCCTTCCTTCCTGATGGCACCATGCTCAGCTGGGTCTGGGCCCTGCCTCTGTTTCCAGCCCATTGGGAGGCCTCCCTTTGTTATGGCGAATCATCCCTGTGATGAATGCAAAAGCAGGGGGACGAAGTGAGATGGTGCGGTCTAGAAGGAGATGACTGTGGCTCGGGCCACAGCTTTGGGGACACAGGTGCTGAAAGGCAGACAGCTTGGGGCCTGGTTTGAACCAGCAGGATTTGCTGAAGGGGTGGTGTGATAGCTGCAGGGAAGGAGAACTCTAGACTTTCCCTGTCCCCTCCCCCTCTTCCCTCTGTCCCCAGGAAGAGCAAATGAGGCAGAAGGACTGCCGGGCGCGGCTCACCAGCTGCATCCTCCGGAACATGAGGACTGTCAAGTGCCATGGCTGGGAGGGGGCCTTTCTCGAGAGAGTCCTGCGCACTCGGGGCCAGGAGCTGGGCGCCTTGAGGACCTCCGGACTCCTCTTCTCTGTGTCTCTGGTGTCCTTCCAAGTGTCCACATTTCTGGTGACGTCACCCTGGTCTCCCTGCAGAGCGTGGACTGGGGGAGGGAGTGCTGGGGGGGGATGAGGTAGGCAGAGCCCTGGATCCCAGAGCCTCTCTTTGCAGACCACCCTGACCATCAAAATGCACCCTCCCTGCACCCTGCTCTCGCTCAGGGGTCCCTGCTTTCTGCTGGTCAGCGAATCAGTCAGGCCATTCCCCTGAGCGCGGCAGTGTCCAGTGAGGTCTGTCGTTGCCCTGAAAGTTCCAGCTTCTGAAACTGCTGTTTCTACTGCCATGGGGAATCGGTGACAGGTGCGGGAAGCTGCAGAGATGGGCTCCCAAGTTCACCCTGCTGCGGCCCCCCACTGGGCACGGTGCCTGTCCCGTCTTTTTCCAATTGATTTCGTAAATTTAACCTTCAAAGCATGGCTTTGCCTGCAGTCACCCCATTGCAGTCAAACCCACAATGCCTCACAGCTGTGTCCAGAATAAAATTCAAACCCTTCATAAAACATTCAAGGCTGGTGACAAGTGGGTCTTAACCACTGTTTCCAGAAGGTTCTAGAATCCCAGGGGCCATCTGCCATGACACCAGATGTCACCAACACAGTCAACACTTGGAACTGCAAGTGCCATCACTTAGAACCATGAGGCCTCCCCAGAAAGGATCACCGAGTCACTATCACACCAAGTGACAGTCACAAGTGAGTGTCACACTGACTAGGCATCACACAGAGTGACCATCACACTAAGCGACATCTAGAACCAAAACATTACCAACATCTAGAACCAAACTATCATACCCAGCGACATCTAGAACTGAACCACCACACCAAGCCACATTTAGAACCAAAACATCCCCAATGTCTAGAGCCAAACTATCACACCAAATGACATCCTGAACCACAACTGCCACCAATACCTAGAGCCCTCAAGTGCTGCCGATACTTGCTACTTTCAGTCATCTTCCAAGGGATTCTCGAATCACAAGTCCCACCCACGCCTAGAAACACAAAAATGCTACCAAGATGGGAGAACGGTGGTACCCCCCCAATGCCTGGAACCCAGAATTTCTGATACCTACTGACGGCGGGGCCCTGCACACGCTCCCTTCACCAATAGCCAAATTTGAGGGGAGATCCGGGTGGACAGGTCACACAGACCCCTGAGATACCACAGCTGGCTCAGGCTTCCCTGGCCACACTCAGGTCAGCTCATGTCTCCCCGTGTCTCACCCAGGTGGCACTGGTTGTGTTTACCGTCCATACTCTGGCGACCGAGGAGAATGCCATAGACGCCGAGAAAGCCTTCGTGACCCTCACGGTTCTCAACATCCTCAACAAGGCCCAGGCTTTCCTGCCCTTTTCCATCCACTCCGTTGTCCAGGTGAGGGGGGGGCTGCTTGGAGGAGCCTTGCAGGGTGAGCCCTGTGCCCCATCTCCAGGTCTCCACCCACCCACCCACCCACCATCAGTGGAGGGGGGAGAGGGGGAGGAGAGGGAGTGAGATAGGGAATGGAACAGCGGCAAGCAGGGAGGGAAGGGGCAGAGGCTACTGCAGAAGCTGCCAGCAAACACCCTCCAAACCCAGTCTCCCCGGCCCGGCGGCTCCGGCTGCCAGCCTGCATTCCCTCCCCTTTCTGCGCAGAGCACTGTTAGCACACTTCTCTCCCTTTCCCGACTCTGCTCACGTCGTGCCTCCTCGGGAGCAATGAAAATGAGATGGCGGTGGCCTGGCTGACAACATCCCTCCTGAAACCGCTGGGGGTGGGGTTGGGGGCAAGGGCGCCCCCGGTGGACCAAGTGCAGAATCGTTCCCGCTAATGGCCCGGCGATGCTCCCGGAAAGGCTTCAGTCTTCTTCCAGGGTCTGATCTGCAGAAGGGCAGCTCCGTGGTACCAATCATGCTAATTAGAAGCAAGGAGGTGGGAGGGCACCGCCACCATCGTCTGCGCCACCTTCATGCACACATTTTTTGTTACCCGAAACCTGAGTTCTTCTCTGCTCTCCGGCACACGGGCGACCTGGGTTTTGGTTTCCCCAGGCCCGGGTGTCCTTCGGTCGCCTGGCTGCCTTCCTCTGCCTGGAAGAAGTGGACCCTGAGGCTGTGGACTCACGTCTCTCCAGATGCTGTGAGTGCTGAGTTGAGCAGGAGGGGCTTGGGAGGGATGAGGGCACTGGCAGGATGCCAGGGTCCCAGCTGGGGGCTGCAGCAGCAGATGGCACCTGCAGACCACACAATCAGCCACGTAACGTGGAAACTAGCACCACGATGTTGCTTCCTGCCAGTCATTCGGTGACGGCTCGTGGGACCGACTGGGTGCCACCATGCAGTCTGTGTACAGCAGTGAGCACTCTAACAGGCCAGATCCTCGCCCTCGCGTGGAAGGTCCGGGAGCTGAGCATGGCAATGTGTGCGCAAAGCTAGAAAGGAAAATCAGAGAGATTACAAGAGCCGCTTATGGGGGGACTCACTAAGCACAAGTTAGCCGGGCTTTCCTGCCCCGCCCCATCCATTTCTAACCCTGCACCTACAGGCCCAGTGACACTATCTGAACTGCTGCAGAGACAAGGTAACCCCTCACAGGGTTGAGACCCTCCCCTTGTCATAACTGAGGCATCATCAACCTAGAAAACACCCTCATGGCGGCTAAAAGCCTAGCCTGTGGTGTTGGACTGCCCCAGCCAGAATTTAATCTCTGAACCTCAGTGTCCCCATCTGCAAAATGGGCATGATGATCTTCACAGCACCTTGGCACAGGGTCCTTGTCAGGGTGAGATGATTTGTTTAAGTATCGAACTGAGAGCAGGGCCCTGCACATAGTCAGCATTCAGCGCATTTTAGTTAGTATTATAAATATCTCTAGAGGAAAAAGAACCATGAAAGTCGGCTAAGGGCCCTTTAAATAACCCCACATTGGTGTTTCTGAGGCTACTCAAAGCTCTGGCACATTTTCAGCTGGACACAGCTTCGTTCAGCTGACTCAGTATGACATAGGCGGTGGGAACTGGGCACTGGGTTCAAATTTGAGTCTGCCGTTTCTGACTGTGTGGCCCTGGGCAGTAAGTCCAATTCCCCACTGCTGTGCCCCATCTCTGGCAGGATTACCCTGACAGCTACCCAAAGCCAGCAAGCCCCAGTTCTCAGGAGGTGCTCCATAAATAGCTGAGGGCCATGATTACTGTGCCTTTGTCCCCAGTGGAGGGCCCCATGGACCCTGGCCCAGAGACCCCTGGGTCTCATTTGAGCCACGTGTTTGACACACCTGGTCACCTGCCGGGGCCAGAGCCTCACTGTTCCCTGTCTATGTTCCTCGCCCAAAGGTGTACAACAGTGAGATTGGTACCAATGCCAACAGCTAATAATGTGGACCGAGTACTGCCACGTGCCAGCACAGTTCAGCGTGCTCTAGAGAGCGACGACCTCATCTCCCCACCACCACCCATTTCATAGATGGGGAAGTGGAGAATCCCACAGCCAAGACTGTTAAGAAGGGACCATCCCCAGAGCAGGTTAGACAGATTCACAAATAAAAACACAGGACTTCCAGTTAAATTTGAATTTCAGATCCAAAGAGAATAATTTTTTGAGTATAAGCATATACCATGTCATATGTGGGACATACTTATACCAAAAAAGCATTCAACTGGGCATCATGCCTTTTATCTGCAACCCTTCCCTAGAGACCATCCAGTCCAGTGGGTGTCAGTGGGTGTCAGCTGCTCGTTAGTTGGAAGACGCTCAAACCTCACCCCATGGAGATTCTGACCTGGGGATTTGGGCTCAGCCAGGGAGAGACTTGTGTTTTAAAACAAAACTTTCCAGGTGATTCTAAATGTGTGTTCAGGGTCCAAAACCACTGATCTGGTTCTTTCCTCATTATACAGGGAGATCAGTGTCCCTGGTCACACCTATTGTCCCAGTAAAATTCACAATACTCCCTTTACTCTCCAGAGCCCCAGGTTAGATGACAAATTATATCAGAAGCCCAGTAACTTTTCTGTAAAGGATCAGATTGTCCATGTTGCAGGCTTTGCAGGCCATTCGGTCTGTGTTGCAGCTGCTTACCTCTGCTGTTGCAACGTGAAAGAATCCATTAAAATAAAAATATCAACTAATGGGCATGGCTGTGGTCCAATAAATGTTTATAAAAATAGATGGCAGGCAGGATCCGGCCCCTGGGCTGTGGCTTATGGACTCCTGAATTATTTAACCATCCCACAGGGAGAGATTGTGACCATCCTAGGGTCACACTCAAGCCTGTGAGTAGCAGGACAGTTTGTTCAATGGGAGAGGTTTCCTGCTGCCTCTGGGGGGGCAGTGCCTGAGGGTCTCTGGGAAAAGGAAGCCAGCCAAGAGCGTCTGGTATAACTGGTCTTTTATGCCCGCAGCTGCCAGGAAGGATTGCATCAGTGTGCAAGAAGGTACCTTTGCCTGGTCCCGGGAGAGCCCACCCTGCTTGCACAGGTACAGAGGGCCTTCCCTGGTAACTACCTCCTGCTGACAGGGAGAAAATGCTGCTTCCTGTGTGAGAGATGGTGCTGGTTTGCAGCCTGGGGCTGGAGCATGGGTGAGCCTGGGCTGGCTTTCTATCAAGGAGACTCCCAGGACCAGCCCTGGCAGAGAGTCTCAGAGAAACAAGAACTCCTGCAGATGGGGGGGACAGGGCACCTGTGGAGACATCTTCTGTTCCCCAGACTGGTCAAGATGACATGGGAGAGGCCTAGCCAAGAAGAGCCCCAGCCCGGTCAGCCATGCCTGTTTCTCTCCCTTCTGTGTCTGTCCCTACTTCCCTGTCACCTCTAGCCTTCAACTCTTTGGCTAGGTCTTTGTAGCAGAAGACTCACCTCAGCCAACCCCAAAACTCCCTATGAAGGGGACTAAAATTAATCCTGGCCAGTATCTGTCGTTCGTCATTCACTCACTTCATAGTATTTATTGAGAACTTACTATGTGCCAGGCCCTGTTTCAAGCACTGGGAATAAAACAGACAAGTGAGCAAAACAGACAAGGGCCCTGCACTCTTGGGACTGACATTCTGATGGGTGGCAGTGCATAACTGAGAAATCAGGGTGACGGAGTGTCATATTGACAGGGTCATGTGTAGTGAGAGAAGGGCTGGCATCTAAACTGAGGTCATAATGAAGGGAAGGAATGAGACTTGCACAAGCCTGACAGAAGAGCTCTTAGGCAGTGGAAACAGCATGTACAAAGTTCCTGGGGCAGGAGCATGCCTAGACCCAGGTTTCTTCAGCTCATTGTACTGACATTTGGGGTTGGATAATTCTTTGTTGTGGGGGTTGTCCTATGTATTGTAGGATATTTAGCAGGACCCCCATTATTCACCCTCTAGATTCTAGCAGCAACCTCCACCAGTTGTGATAACCTAAAATATCTTTAGACATTGCCCAATGACACCCTGGGGGGGGGGGGGGCACAATCTCCCCTAGTTGTGTTTGAGAAACAGGAGGTCACTGTGGCTCACCTAGAGCAATAAGAGACTGGGCGTCTCTCAAGATTGTCAGAGCCCCACGTGATATGGGAACCCCTGGAGGATTTCAGCAGGGGAGTGTCATGATCTGACTCCATTTTTAACTCAGGCCCCCCTGGCCTCTGGGTGGGAAATGAACAGGGGCAGGGGCCAAGCACAGAAGCAGGAAGAGTAGTGAGGAGTTTGTTGCTATGACTGAGTCAAGAGACAATGCTGGTTAAGTCCTCCTGCCATGATAAACTCTGTGTGTGCATGCACATAGGTGTGCATGTGTGAGAGCATGTTTGTTTATATGTGCATGCACTTATGTGTGTGCACATGCATGCTGTGTGCATATATGTGCATTTGTGAAAGTGTGTGCATGCACTTGTGTATACATGCATGTGTGCATACATTGTGGTGTTACATGTGCACATGTGTGCATGCATGTGTATGGGTGTGCATGCATGTGTTCCCATGCATGTGCATGGGACATGATGGCTGCTTGCATAGCCAGATAAGGATTGGGAGAAGGAAGGACTGCCCCTGAGTGTCTTCTTAGCCACCTCCTGGATGGATCACCAGTGGGAAAGGCTAGCAGTGCCTGGGGTTCACCAGTTCTGCAGACTCGTCTGGGTCCTACCCAGGGATGTGTCTCCCCTCCAGGATAAACCTCACCGTGCCGCAGGGCTGTCTGCTGGCTGTGGTTGGGCCAGTGGGGGCAGGGAAGTCCTCCCTGCTCTCCGCACTCCTCGGGGAGCTGTCAAAGGTAGAGGGGTCCGTGAACATCAAGGTGAGGCCACACCCCTGCCTTTCTGCAGAATATCCCCACCCTAGAGCCCTCCCTGCCCCTCCCCCTCCTCTCCATTCACCCTCTCCACCTTCCACCACCAGCCACTATTCCTCCACAGTCGCTCCTACCTCCAGCCCCATGGGCCTCTTCGTTGCCAAAGCGAGTTGTGTTTTAGGGTCCTGTGGCTTACATGCCCCAGGAGGCCTGGGTCCAGAACACATCCGTGGTGGAGAATGTGTGCTTCAGGCAGGAACTGGACCCATCGTGGCTGGAGAGAGTCCTGGAGGCCTGTGCCCTGTGGCCAGACGTGGGCAGCTTTCCTGCAGGGGTCCACACTCAAATTGGGGAGCAGGTGAGGGGCTTGGGCCTTCCTGGGACAAGGAGGCACTGTGGCTGGGCCTGTTTGCTTCCCTGAGCTGTGGGCAGTGTGGCGAGAGGGACAAAGGGGAGACAAAGAGGGTAGGGCAGTGGGGGAGAGAAAGGGCCCAGCTTAGGGCCAAGTGCATAATAGGTTCAGGTGGAGAAAAGAGTGAGTGGGAGGAGAGAACACCGTGGAGGGCGCGGGCAATTCCTCCAGAACGCTTGGCTGGAAGGGGAGGTGGGAGGCTGGGTAAAGCCTGGCTTGGGGTGGTGTTGGCTGGAGAGCAAGTGTCACAGCTGGGAGGTGGCCCTGGAGGACAGGCACAGCGAGCTGTGCCTCACTCTGATGAGCAGATGTGGCCCCATCGCACCAGCTTCACCCAGCATGTAGACTCAGGGCTCTGTCCCTCTCTTGTGGCCACAGGGCATGAATCTCTCTGGGGGCCAGAAGCAGCGCCTGAGCCTGGCCCGGGCCGTGTATAGTAAGGCTGCCGTATACCTGCTGGATGATCCCCTGGCAGCCCTGGATGCCCATGTTGGCCAGCACATCTTCAACCAGGTCATCGGGCCCAATGGGCTGCTCCAGGGGACAGTAAGTTTGGGAAAATGTATCAGAGGGCATGGGGCAAAGGCAGAGAAAGTTTAACCCAAGTCTGTCTCACCACCACCCTCCTTGAGTCCAATTTTCCTCTTTGTAATGGCCAGCTTTTGCTGTGACAGTGCCACATAACAAACAATCCCTGAACCTCAGTGGCTTACAACAGCAGTGATTTTGGCTTGTGGGTCTGTAGTTAAACTGCTACAGCTCTGCCTCCCTAAGGTCACTGGGTTCAGGTGAACTCCTTATTTCGAGACATAGGTTGAAGAAGCCCCTCTATATCTCTATTGTGACATGCTGTTTCCAAGAAAGAGGGTAGGAGCCCTCTTTCTTGAGGGAACTTGCCCCACTCTTAACCCAGGCTCTTCCTGCCCACACCCCTGGCTCTGAGAGGCTGGTCAAGCACATGATTGTAACTTCCACCCCTTCCCTGCCCAGACACGGATTCTCGTGACCCACACACTCCATGTCCTGCCCCAGGCTGATTGGATTGTGGTGCTTGAAGATGGGGCCATTGCGGAGATGGGTTCCTACCAGGAGCTTCTGAACAGGAAAGGGGCCCTTGTTGGCCTTCTGGATCGAGCCAGCCAGCCAAGAGGCAGAGAAGGAGGTACTGGCTGGGCTTTGCTGGTTTTCTTTGTCTGGCTCCTGCCAAGGATCCAACTGGTATGAGCAATGGCTCTGACCACACCCTCCCTGCAGGCCCATGCCTGAGGCAGATGGCTCTCCTGAGAGGCAAACCATCCCCCTAGTAAGAGCCAGTGGCACTGTCCATGAGCCAGGGGCTGTGCTAAATGCATCTGTAAATGTACGGGGTCTCATTTGATCTTCACAACACCCCTCTGAGGCACGTGCTTTTCTTGCTGCCATTTCACAGATGAGCAAATTGAGGCAAGGGAAATTAAATAACTTGCCCAAGATCACAAGATTAGAATTTAGTTTATGCTCTTAACTGCTCCAGAGACTGAGCGAGGTCATTTGTTGTCTAGAGGTCAGAAGACCTAAGCCATTCTAGCTAGGGTTTATCGTAATCCAGGGAATGCAATGCTTACTGGGAAAATAATAACATTCTGGAAGCGAAGTCACCAACCCAAGCTCACCCACAGTGAGTGATGAAAAAAGGCCATGGCACCTCGCCTACATTAACTCCTTTACTCATCACTCTGCCCCTGTGAGGTCAGCACCTTAACTACCTCCATTCTACAGATGAGGAGACTGAGGCCCAGAATAAGGAACTGGCCCAAGGTTACACAGCTTAGAAGTGGAGGTGCTGGGATTTGAACCCAGAGCATGTGGTTTTCATCACGAGGCTGTCTACTGCCCCTCCATGACGAAGCAAGGACTCGAAGCCAGGTGCCCCCAGCCCCAGGTTCTGCCTCTTCTGAAAATACCTGTTTAGCACTGGCCCACCTAAGTGGTGATTCACAGTGTCACCATCCAGGAGCTTGGAGATGGAACCCGCCCAGCCCAGGGGGATGGTCGAGCAACCAGGGGCCTTCCTGGGGAAGATGACGCCTAAGGTTGGGTAAAAGTTAATCGGAAAAGAACATTCCAGCCATAGCTTGTGCAAGGGTGTCAGGGGAACCGGAAGTAGTATAACTAGGTACATGTTTACTGTTGTTTTCCAGCCCCAAGTTCATAGCAGGTGCTTGATTATATTTGCTGAGTGAATAAATGAAAGAGTGAGTGATTGAATGGATAATGCTCACGGAAGAACCCTGGAAGAATTGGGAGCAGTTGCAGGAGCCAGAGCAGAGGACATGGGTGCTCAGACAAGTTAAGGCCATACATCCAGTGGGTGTCAAAGTCAGCATCTAGACCCCAAGTTCTTGGCCCCCATCATGTGACAAGACTCCCTTAACCTTGTAGAGACAGAACCCGTGACCAGCCCTGAGGACCCCAGAGGCTCTGCTGGAGGTGGGAGGCCCACTGGTGGACCAGAGAGGTGAGTTTGCTCTGGTCCTGAGCACAGGGAGGGCACAGGCTGAGGCTGAAGACCACCTGCAGCTCAGGCTGGTAGGGGGCAGCCAAAACTATTCTGGATTGAACACCTGCTGAATACCCACCATGGTGCTCAGGTGTGGGATAATTCATCAGAAATTGTTTGACAATCAAATGACCAAAATGATTAAGTACCCAAATGTCCAGTTCACAGAATGACCAATTTTCCAAGTGTAAATATACAGATGATAGATAGATATAGATTATCCCCATTGTACAGCTGAGGAAACTGAGGCAGAGAGGTTAAGTCAGCTGCCCATGGTTTCACAACTAGCAGATGGTAATTCACATTTAAGGTTAAGTCAGCCCACTCATCCACAGCTGAAAGGAACATACAAAGAGTCTCCAACAAGTGAATTGGACAAAATCAACATTCTGCCAATCTAGATCAACAAATCTGAGGGTAAACAGCGGGATAAAATGATTGTAGCAAAGCTTAGGCCAAAATGAAAACTCTGAAAACCAAGTTCTAAAGCTGGGCAAATAAGTTCATTCGGTGAAGTGGCATTGAAAGAACAGGCTTGTTCAACTCTGGGGTAATAGATGGCATCTAGCTGGGCACCACAGGAGGAGGGTATAGCTCGGTGTGTTGATTGAAAGAATGTATGAATAAATGAATGAATGAGTGCGTGAGTGAGTGAATGAATAAATGAATGGAGAGGGTACCCCAGAGCTCACTGGTATCAGTGGCCATGAAGGTTGGGCACACACACCCTATGGAGAGAGACACTGATTTTTCCTCATTTCTTTTAAATAACAGGTCCGTGAAGTCAATCCCCGAGGACAGCACCACTTCAGAGGCCCAGACAAAGGTTCCCCTAAATGATCCTGAGAAGGCAGGACTGCCAACAGGAGAGGGCAGTGTGCACTATGGCAGGGTAACCACTAGCTGCTCCCTCTTCTCTGCATTCACTGCTACTGCTGCCCTCGGGCTCAAGACCTGCCACCAGATACAGTACTGGGGGCGGGGGGAGGGGTCAGTCACCTTTATTGAACACCTACTATGTGCCAAGTAAGATTCTAGACACTTTCTATTTCTTAATGCTCACAACCACCCTAAAGTTAGATGGTGATAGTTCCATATTAGAGATGAAGAAACTGACTTCTTAGAGAGTTGAGAGGCTTCTCAGTGTTCTTGCAGCTAGCACATGACCAACTTGGGACTCAAATCTAGGTCAGTCCTAACCTGGAGCTTGTACTATTTCTTCTCTGCTGCTTTCTCCATCCATCCGCCCGCCTTTCCACCCATTCACCGACCCGCCTACCCCATCTGTCCTATTCACCCATCCATCCACCTACCCATCTACTCATCCATCTATCCATCTCACCCAAACATCCATCTATCCACCCGTCCACCCATCCATCCGCCCATTTATCCGCTCTCATCCATCCACCCTTCCATCCATTCATCCACTTATCTACAGATCCACCCATCTATTCACCCTCCTGCTCATCTACCGATTCATTTACCCATTCACCCAACTGCCCGTCATCCCACCCAACCATCCACCCACCCACCCACCCAGCAAACATTTACAGAGCCCCCGTTACATGCCAGGGAAAGCCTCTGCCCTGGTGATTACTTGCTAGTGCGTGGAGACAGTCAGCATACAATTCGGCTACAAGCAAGATGATATCCGATAATGATAAATCCTTTAAGAAAATAAAGAAGGGCTGTGAGGTGGCAACCAACCAAGGGGCCGGGGCCTGCTTGGATAGGATGCTCTGAGGGGAGCACTTGAGCTGAGCCCTGAGGGGTGCAAAGGAACCAGCCCTGGAAGGAACAGGGAGAGGAGCACCCTGGGCAGAGGGAACAGCAGGTACAGAGGCTCTGAGGTAGGAAGGAGCAAAGAAAGGGATCCCAAGAGACCAGCAGATAGTGAGGAGTAAGGTCGGAGAGGGGTACAAGAGGTTGGGAATTTCTTCGGAGAGCAAGAGAAAGCCATGCGCAGATCAGCAACAGCAAGATGGGATCAGGTTGATGTTTTCAAAAGTTCACTCCGCTGCAGCTTGTATGGAGAACTTCAGGTTGGTAGGAGGTGGACCTTAAGCAAGTGGCTTTACCTGTATGTGCCTCAGTTTCCTTATTTGTCAGATGGGGATAGAGGCACATGCCTGTCCCATAGTAGGTGTTCAATAAGTCACTCCAAAGTCACCTTTAAGGCTCCCACTGGCCCTCTGGGATTCTACACAGGAAAGGGGTCCTGAGGCTGGGTGGGGCCTGTAGGGGAGATGGGGCTGCAGCTGGGAGGTGCTGAGGGGACCTGTGAGGTCTGCACGGTGGTTCCCTCTGGCCCATTGGTGTGTTTTGGGAGCCTCACCTGCTCTTCCTCTCCCCCCTCCCCCGGACCCCTCTCTACCCCATCTGCCCTACGTGTGCTGCAGGTGAAGGCCACCGTGTACCTGAGCTACGTGCGGGCTGTGGGCACCCCACTCTTCGTCTACGCGCTTTTCCTCTTCTTCTGCCAGCAAGTGGCCTCCTTCTGCCGCGGCTACTGGCTCAGCCTGTGGGCGGACGACCCCACCGTGAACGGGCGGCAGACACATGCGGCCTTGCGAGGCTGGGTCTTCGGGCTCCTGGGGTGCCTCCAAGGTACCCCTCGCTGACCTTCCTCACCCTCCATCCTCTCATTCCCACCCAAGGTGCTCAGGGCTCCCTGGCCTGCCCATCCCTGGCTCAAACTGTCCTCCCTGAAGATCTGTGTAAATGTCCTAGGTCCATTCCCAGACCTGCATCCTCAAGATGGGAGGAGGGGGACATGGCACATCCTTCCCTTTCTGGAATCCTCGGTCTTTACCAGACTCATTGGCAAATGCAGGATATTGGCCCCCAGATGTAGGGGTAGCTGAGCACTTAGGTGGGGACAGATACAACAGTTCAGCTGGTTCTGCCTGCTTCCCGCACAGAGGGCAAACCCAAGGTCTGACTGGGGGTGACTTTCAGCACCCCCACCCCAAACCTCCAGATGAGCCTCATGCATTTTGATGCCGTTGTTAGGGACAAACACGTTGAGGACTGTTATGTCTTCTTGGAGAATTGACCCATTTATCATTATGTAATGCCCCTCTTCTTCCCTGATAACTTTCCTTAGTCTGAAGTCTGCTGCTCCGTTTGACATTAATAAAGATACTAACTATATAGCTATAATAGATTAACCATGTGACTGTATATCTCAAACTAGTTTAAGCAACAAGAGAATTTATTGGCTTGTAGGACTGGAATCCACAGATAACTAGCTTCAGGTATGGCTGGATCCAGGGGTCCAGTGAGGCTGTGGGAATGGCTTCATTTTCTTCCTCTGTGATAGCTTCCTGTCCAGGCAAGGTAGATGCCTAGTGGTAAGATGGTACCCACAGCTCCAGCCTTGCCACCTCAAGAAAGCAAGCACCTGTTTCCCTAAAGCCCTAGCAAAGTCCCAGGTCTCACTCTCATTGGCCTGACTTGGGTCACGTGTTCATCCCTGAACAAACTACAGTGGTTTGGATTGGCCAGGGATGAAATTTGTCCCACCCCAGAAACAGGGAGTGAAGTTAGTCCCATTCCAAGCACACAGACTGGCACTGGGAGGAAGGGAAGTATGTTAGTTTCTGAGGACTACTATAAAACAAAGGACCACAAACTCGGTAGCTTAGAAAACAGAAATTTATTCTCTCACAGTTCTGAGGCCAGAAGTCCAACATCAAGGGGTCGGCAGGGTTGGTTCCTCTTGGAGGCTCTGAAGGAGAATCCATCCCATGCCTCCCTCTTAGCTTCTGCTGGCTGCCGGCAGTGCTGGTGGTCCTTAGTGTGCAGCGCATCACTCCAGTCTCTGCCTCTGTCTTCACACCACCTTCTCTGTCTCTTTTGGCTTCTACCTCTTCTTAAAAGGACGCTAGTTATTGGATTTAGAACCCGCCCTAAATCCAGAATGATTTTATCTCAAGATCTTTCACTAATGACATCTGCAAAGATCCTATTTCCGAGGTTCCTGATGGACAGGGTGATTCCATCAAGGGATAACTTGGGTGGCCAAATCATAAGTTGGCCACCACAGGGTGGGGGTGGGGGTGGGGTGGGGTCTCCAGCCCTCATGCTGACACCCTCTCTCCGCAGCTATAGGGCTGCTCGCCTCCACGGCCGCAGTGCTCCTGGGGGGGGTCCGGGCATCCAGCCTGCTCTTCCGGAGGCTCCTGTGGGACGTGGCACGGTCTCCCATTGGCTTCTTCGAGCGGACGCCCGTCGGGAACCTGCTGAACCGCTTCTCCAAGGAGACAGACACAGTAGATGTGGACATCCCCGACAAACTCCGGTCCTTGCTCATTTACACCTTTGGACTCCTGGAGGTCAGCCTGGTGGTAACAGTGGCCACCCCACTGGCTGCTGTGGCCATCCTGCCGCTGCTGCTCCTCTATGCTTGGTTTCAGGTATGGAGAGGCTGGGGAGACTGCTGGGGGCAGCTGAGGTCACTTCAGCCTGTCCCCTGTTCCTGGGCAGGAGTCGGTGTAAGAGTCTGCCATGCTGGGCAGTTGGGGGCCATCCCTAGAAGAATTCCCAGAGGCAGAGACACCACAGTCTGTTTCTAACTCCTGTACTTACTAAGCTGTGTCTCCCATATGTTCCCATCGATGTTCTTAATAGCTAACATGTTGTTCTGTTGCTGCTGAAATGAGTTTCCTCCTCTCCGGTTACCTGGAAACCAAGAAGGCATTGCAAGGCCTCAAACACTGTGCATTAGGCTAGACTTTCAGTTGCCAGAGCCAGAGACCAACTTAATTTAACTTTAACAGAAGAATAGAATTTAATGGCTTATGAGTAGTAGGTGCAGTGGCCAACTATCACCAGAACACAGTCACTCTCTTTGCTCAGTAGTTCTCAAAGTATGGACCTGGACCAGCAGAGAATCACCTGAGAGCTGGTTAGAAATTCACATTCTCAGGCTCTGCCCACGACCTACTGATTCAGACACTATGGGAGTTGGGCCCAGAAACCTGGGTTTTAATAAACCCTCCAGGTAATTCTGATGCATTCTAACATTTAAGAACCGCTGGCTTAGCTCTGCTTGGCTCAATTTTGCAACACTCTCTTTCTAGAGGTCAGGTCTGATGGCCCCTTACAACCCTATACCTACAGCATCCTACCTTAGCAGCCCCAACACAAAGAAACCTTTTCTTTGGCTCAGCGTTCATATATCAATCCCAGGGAAGATTCTGATTGGCCATTTATGGAGAATGTTTCATCCCTGAGCTAATCACTGTGAGCAAAGGGATAGTTTACTTTGACTGGTTCGGCTGTGTTATGTGACCACCTCTACTATCAGGTCCCACAATTGACAGCCACCCCCACCCCCCCACCCCCCGCAAGGAACTCAGTAGTAGAGTAGGAAAAACCATGATAGTCAGACAAAAATCATGGCCAACGCTGGCCTCCATGACCATCCCAGGTCTTCTCTATGTCCTATTGACTTGGGGAGGGACTACTTCTCCATTGAGAGCTTGGGAGTCAGGCAGAGATGGGTTTGAATCCAGGCCCTGCCACTTGCTGGATATAGAGGCTTGGACCAGGTGCTTAATCCCTCTGAGCCTCAGGTGTTCTCACCTGCAAACTGTGAATGCCACTAATGCCCACCTCACAATTATTAAATACTGTTTGTAAAGAGCCCTGCATGCAGCCCAGGTGTTCAGCAAATGCACCTCCCCCCTTCCTGCCAGCTGTACACACTGGCAACCTCAAACCAAACAACACCTCTTATCTGTGCATCATTATGTTCCCAGCAACTGGCGTGTAACCCTAGAGTTAAAGAAATGAATTCGACTTGGCTGACTGCCTTCCTTGCCTTTTACAGTTTTGTTCCCACAGTAACTGGCCCTAAGTGAAGCAGTTGGCCTTATGGGAATGAGACATTTACACTAGATTAGTGGTTTCTCAATCCTCGCTGTACAGTAGAAATACCTGGAAGGCGCTTTGAAAATACCAGGGCCACAGTGACACCACCAGAGATCCTGATTGAATAGTTCTGGGTGGGGCATTAGAGGTGTTTGAAGTTTCCCAGGTGATTTTAAAAAGAACCATGTTTCTTTCTGGTTTTGCAAGGAAATTGGAGCCCAAAGAGGAGAAGCAACTGGCCCAAGGTCACACAGCAAGCCAGTAACAGAGCCTGGTCTGGGACTTTGTACTAGGGGCTCCCTGTACTTCTCAAACTACCTTTCTGTGTCTGTAACTTCTCTCCTCCCCACCTGCCCCACTTCAGAGCCTGTATGTGGCCACCTCGTGCCAGCTCAGACGCCTAGAGTCAGTCAGGCACTCCTTCGTGTGTTCCCACGTGGTGGAGACGTTCCAGGGCAGCGCAGTGGTCAGAGCCTTCCAGGCCCAGCGCCCCTTCGTGGCTCAAAACAATGTCCACATGGATGAAAGCCAGCGAGTCAGTTTCCCACGGCTGGTGGCTGACAGGTAGGAAGGGGGCAGAGAAGACCTTGCAACCCATCTGTGTCCCCAGAGAGTATCATGCTGTGTGGCTAGAGAGGTCAAGTGGCCTGCCGAAGGCCACACAGTGAGTTGGGGATAAAGCTGAGGCTAGATCCCATGGGTGCACTTGGCTTACTCTGTGAGCAGATGGAACCTGGCCTGATGGGTCCCCAACAGCAGGTGGGCAAGGAGCCACAGATGTCAGCAAAAGGGAAGAAGCCTCTGTTGCCAGCCACTGGACCAGCCTCTGTTGCCTTGGTGACAGGCAGCTATACAAGCATCTTTAACCTCTTTTCAGTACTAAGCAAGAATAAGAACACAAGCTTTGAGCATAAACAGACACAGGTTCAAACCCCACCTCTGCAGCTTACCAGCTGGGTGATCGTGGGCAAGTTACATAACCTCTCTGAGCCTCATTTGTCAAAGTTGGATTGCACTCATAGAGTGGCTATGAGAATTAAATAAATATATTCATAGCTAATACTTACAACATGCTTACTATGTGCTCAGCACAGTTCTAAGCACTCTACATGGATCAATTTATTTAATCCTATCAATAACCCTGTGAGGCAGAGACTGTTTTATACATGATGAATCAAGCACAGAGAGATTTAGGAACTTGCCCAGGGCCACACAGGGAATATGTAGTTGAAGTAGGATTTGAACCTAGGGAGTCTGGTACTAGAGTGTGGAGAGGGTTAAGCACATAGTAGGTACTCAATAAATGTGAATTCTTTTTCCTCTTTGCCCAGGTCCCCAGTCAGCTGGGGCTATCAGGCCCTGTAGCTGTGAGCAGTGTCTCAATACCATATGCCTTCTGGGTAGCCTGCCTTGCCCCTTCCTGGAGTCCTAGCCTAGGGAGAAGGAACCTTACAGACATTTAGAAAGCGCCTACTATGTGCAAGGCTTGGTGATTTCCATGCTATATATGGCATATCTCATTTAAACCTCTCGACTATAATGAATCAGGTGTTATTTCATTCTAAAGATGGGTAAACTGAGGTTCAAAGAAGTGGAGGGGCTCCCCAAGTTCAGCCATCTAGGAAGTGGGAGACCCTAGAGGGTCTTTGTTCATTTGTTAGTTGGTTCATTGAGAAGCATGACCTGCTGGAAAGGGTACGTGCTTTCTGGTATCATTCAGAAAGATGTGGCTTCAAATCCTGCTGTTTGTTATGTGTCTGGACTTAAGCAAGTACCTAACCCTTCTGAGCCACAGTGGCCTCAGCTGTCAAGTGGGGACAACAATAACCCCCTTTGTGAGGTTGTTAGGGTGACTCACTGTTATATGTAGTAAAGCCCTGAGTCCCCCAAAGACAGGGATTTTTATCTGTTTGGTTCACGGCTGTATCCCTACTACCTCCAATACACATGGCACACACAGTAGGTGCTCAATACATATCTGTAAATGAATGAATGAATGATACAGTAGGAATTCAATAAAAGGGGGTGCATACTTATTCATCTACTCAGTACATACTTGTTGAACACCTGCTCTGGGCTGGGTCCTATGGTAGGTGCTGGGGACAGCTGTGAACAAGACCAAGTCTCTGGCCTCATGGAGCTCACGATCTACTGATGGAAACTGAGAGTCAAGGACTGATTAGGCAGTTGAATTACTAAGACTGATAACTGTAATGAAGAAAGTTATCAGTGATGTGTTAGAGCGAAAGGGAGGAGCAGGCCGGGAAGGCTCTCTGAGGAGGTGATGACCTGTGCATGAACATAAGATGTTCGCCACGTGACCATGGAGGTTGGGTTCAGTCAGGGAAGCACAAGGGTATATGGCTGGGCATCTACTGTGTGCCAAGCCCTGAATTTGGCACGGGTGAGACAGGACAGCATCAACTTACCCCACCCACTGAGTCCGAGTGGGGCCTGAGTGTGGAGGAGACTATGTCCAGGAACCCCATGGGCACTGGAGCTGGCACCATGACCCGTCCTTGTGCCCAGAGGAGCAGGTCCTGCAGAGAGAGCCCCCGCCGACCCTGCTATTACCTGCGTCCCCTTGCAGGTGGCTCGCCGCCAACCTGGAGCTGCTGGGGAACGGGCTGGTGTTCGCTGCCGCCACATGCGCTGTGCTGAGCAAGGCCCATCTCAGCGCCGGCCTCGTGGGCTTCTCTGTCTCCGCTGCCCTCCAGGTACTGACAACCCGACCTGATTTCCAGGGAGCAGGCAGAACAGAGTCAGACAGACCCCTGCCAAAGGGATCTTTAAAGATCCAAGTCCAAACTACCAACCAGTGAGGAAAATACGGCTCTTACAAGAGCTTAGCTGAGGTGACCTTGCTGGACATTGAGCAAGAGTCCCGTCTCCAAGCCTCAGGGAGCGCATCTGAAAAATGGGGTCGTAATCCCTTCGCTTCACTAGTCGAGATGAAGTATATAGAGTGCATTTCCGGTGCATTAACTTTTTGTTACCTATTAACAATATTTGATGTCAGGTCATGACATCTATGAAGGGAATATACAGTGGTACCTCGGTTGTCAAACGTCGCCTTTGGCGAACATTTCGGTTTACAAATGCTAGAAACCTGGAGGGAAATGCTCCGGTTTTCGAACATGCTTCGGAAGTCGAACATGCCACATGGCTTCTGCTGAGGGCAAGATCCTGAGGCCTAGCTGTCGGCTGTGGATCCCTTGGTTTTTGAGCGTTTCAGAACTCGAATGGTCTTCCAGAACAGATTACATTTGAAAACCAAGGTACCACTGTATATGTAAGTAACATTCATTACGAATGAGGCATTGTTCTAACGCTTTATAAACATTAACTCATTTCATCCTGCCCTCAACCCCATCGGGGGTGCTGCTATTATCCCCATTTTACAGTTGAGGCAGCTAAGCTTAAGGATGAAGCCAGGTGAGAGGTCGAAGCGGGATGGGGAGTGGGCATTCTCTATTGCAGGGCCTGAAGGCCTCCCTGAGGGGGTGGCCTGAAGGAAGTGAGGTTGGGAGGGGCGAAGAGCTTTCCTGGGGAAGGGAAGAGCAGGGGGAAAAGCCCTGGGATGAGGGAGGGGGTGTGGCTGGGTGTGTCAGGAACAGCAAGCAGGTGGTGTGGCTGGAGAGTGTGGGTAAGGGCGAGACTGGAGGGAAGTGATTTTGGGGAGAGGAGGGAGGGCTGGAGCAGGGAGGACACGTGGGCCCTGGTGAGGAGCTGGGCGTGGTTCCAAGTGTGATGAGCAATCAGTGGAGGGAAACCTCTCAGAATGGAGGTCAGTGGGCCGGGGTCTTGCTGGGTATCCTTGGGAAGGCCACGCACCCTCTCTGGGCCTGTCTCCCCACCTGTATCAAGACATGGTGGACAAGCTGATGTCTGAGGGCTCCTTTCTGCTCTCCTGCTCTGATTCTACTGAAAGGAGGGGGGAGTCCTGGTGGCTGCAGCCAAGTCCAGCTCCCTTTTCGGCCCTGGGTCCTACCTCCGAGTCCCTGCCTCAGGGGCACTGATGCAAGCCTGTGGGGTGGTTTTGCTCAAGCCAGCCTGGTGTCTTCTCACACAGGTGACCCAGACGCTGCAGTGGGCTGTTCGAAGCTGGACAGACCTGGAAAGCAGCATCATGTCAGTGGAGCGGATGCAGGACTATGCTGGGACACCCAAGGAGGTGATGGGTGGCAGATGGGGGTGGAAGGTCTGCCCCACTTGGGACTTACAGCAGAGGGCAGTGGACCCATGTGGACGTCTGCCACGGGCTCTGGAGCCCCCACCACTGCAGGCTGGAGTCCCAGCCAGGGCTGCAGTAATGGTTAAGAGCATTGGGTCTGGAGCCAGGTCAAATCCTGGGTCCTTTGCTTCCTCAGTTGGGCAAGCAGGTCATTCTTCTGAGGAACAGGGGACATGAGGAACATCAGTGCAACAACCATATAACAGCAACATTACAGGAACAGAAAAGCAGCATAGCCACTAACAATGCCGGGTACACTGGGAGTGTCCCATGAGATCCGGCAATAAAGGAACTTAGTGCAGGGTTTGGCACACCACAAACACTCAGTACATGCCCACTGCTCTTATTAGCCCCATTTCACAAATGGGGAAATCGAGGCTCAAGGGGGTGGAGCGATCTGTTCAAGGTCACAGGAATACCAATGGCAGCTTTGGACTCACTACTGCACAGACCTGCCCTCTTCACAAAGGCAAAAATGAGGGCCTACCCCTACTAGAGGAAGAGAGAATAGTATTTCACAATTAACAGTGGCTAATAATAATAATAATAAAATAAAGAGTGGCCAACATCATCATTTTTATGATACTGGATACTTGTTTTTAGCTTTGCTATGTCCCATGTCCCTATAAATATGCCCATTTTACAGAAGAGGAAATTGAGGCTCAAGGAGGTGGACCTTTTCATGAGGAGCAGCCTGGGAGAAGGGCTCCTCTGACTCAGTGTCTCCTTCTACACCAGGCACCCTGGACACTGCCCACCTGTGCAGCCCAGCCCCCCTGGCCTCATGGGGGGCAGATCGAGTTTTGGAATTTGGGCCTGAGACATGGACCTGAGCTCCCACTGGCAGTGCAGGGTGTGTCCTTTAAGATCCATGCGGGAGAGAAGGTGAGTGGCTCTCCCACACTTTCTTCCTCATGGAAATCAGGCTATAGGGCAGCTGGAGAGGCCTCAGGGCCTCTGCCAGGCTGGGCATCACCCCAGCACCCAGGCTCTGAGCACCAGCTGCCCCCTCCAGATCCCCATCTCAGGCCTCCTCATCTTCAGACCCACCACAGCCCAAATTGAAGTTATCTTCTCCAAACCCGATTCCACCAGGGTGAAATCCACCCACCCACGTTGGTGTCCCAAATGAGGCATCTCCCCAACTTCCTTTTCCTTCTTTCTTGAACATTAGTTGAGCAGGCAGAGTGCTAAATGCTCCACATACATTATCCAGTTTCATGGGCTCGGTTCCTAGCTTTGCCAAGGGTGACCATGGGCAAGTCACTTCATGTCTCCGTCTCAGTTTTTCCATCTGTAAACGGAAATGATAATGTCAACGTCATATAGAGATGTTGTGAAGTTGAACTGAGTTAGTACATACAACCTGCCTGGAATAGTGCCTGGCACAGAGCACGCGCTACGGAAATGTTTACCAATGCTTTCATTCATTAGGATTTGCATTTTTACTCTAACAACAGCCCTGTGAGGAAGGTGCAAGTATTATCCCATTTACCCTATTAGGCCCCTTCATTGAATCCCGCTTCTCCCTTCCCACCCAGTGACACTTCTTCCCTGTAGCCCTCCCTGCCCTCCCCCTGATGCTCCAGGCCCCCATCTGATCCCCTACCCTCATGTTTCACCACCTCCAATCTGTTCTCCCGTGACCTTTATTTGAGCATGCCTTTTCCCTGCTTCCTTCAGGGTAAAGACCAAACTCCTGAGCTTGACATTCAAGGTCCTGCCCAGCTCTCTACTTCATTCAGTCCCCTGCCAGGATTTAATCAACATTTGTGGAGCAGCTGCCTCTGGAAGCTGCCCTCAGGGAGCTTATAGTCTAGCACTGGGGTTTACCTGGAATCTCCCGCCTCCCTGAACTCCTGCTTGTCTTTCAAGATCCCACTCACGTATCCCCTCCTCCATGAAGCCTTCTCTGATTACCCCATCAGCCCCTATCCCAGACAACAGGAAAGCACCTCCTTACTTACCTCCATTGCCATAGGTCCGAGCTTGATGGCAGAGAGTGATTGTTCATCACACTGTATTGAAATTAAGTTTACTCAGTTGCACTATTTCCAAGACCAGACAGTGAGCCCTTTTGGAGCAAGAACTCTTTACTTTCTATACCTGGCGCCTAAGAGGGCGCCTGTCTGTCATACAGTGGGGTGACACATTTCATTCATTCATTAAACAAATAGTTTAATGAATGAACCCCCACAGTGTGTCAGACGTTGAGCATGCAACAGTCAGCGAGAGAGAAGAATGAGAGGAAAGATGGGGACAGACAGAAGGATGGGCAGATGGATGGCAGGATGGAGGATGGCTGGCTGGGATGGGGGTGGGTGGAGGAAGGCTGATGGTTAGATGGCTGGACAGGATGTAGTGGGAGAGGATGAGCAATGGATGGAAGGATATGAGTACGGATGAAAGGGAGTGAGTGGAGGGATGGTGAGTAGATAGAAGGAAGGATGGGACAGATGGAAGGAAGGATGGGACAGATGGAAGGAAGGATGGGGCAGATGGAAGGATGGGACAGATGGGAGGATGGGACATGACTCGAACAACATGGGGACGGGGTGAAGGTTGATGGAGGACTATGGGTGGAAGGATGGGGAAGTGGAGAACAGAGGAAGGGTAGGGGTACTGAAGGAAGGTTGGGGGAATAGATGGGAAGATGGGGGAGATGTGCTGGGGTGAGGGGAAGACAGAAGAACACAAAGACAAAAGGTTGGGTGGATGGATGGATGGATGGATGGATGGATGGATGGATGGATGCTTAGAGTATGATGGGTGGGTGGGTGGATGGATGGATGGATGGATGCTTAGAGTATGATGGGTGGGTGGATGGATGGATGGATGGATGGATGGATGGATGGATGCTTAGAATATGATGGGTGGATGGATGGATGGGTGGATGGATGCTTAGAATATGATGGATGGATGGATGGATGGATGGATGGATGGATGGATGGATGCTTAGAGTATGATGGGTGGATGGATGGATGGATGGATGGATGCTTAGAGTATGATGGGTGGATGGATGGATGGATGGATGCTTAGAGTATGATGGGTGGATGGATGGATGGATGGATGGATGGATGGATGGATGGATGCTTAGAGTATGATGGGTGGATGGATGGATGGATGGATGCTTAGAGTATGATGGGTGGATGGATGGATGGATGGATGCTTAGAGTATGATGGGTGGATGGATGGATGGATGGATGGATGCTTAGAGTATGATGGGTGGATGGATGGATGGATGGATGCTTAGAGTATGATGGGTGGATGGATGGATGGATGGATGCTTAGAGTATGATGGGTGGATGGATGATGGATGGATGCTTAGAGTATGATGGGTGGATGGATGGATGGATGGATGGATGGATGGATGCTTAGAGTATGATGGGTGGATGGATGGATGGATGGATGGATGGATGGATGGATGGATGGATGATGGATGGATGCTTAGAGTATGATGGGGGAGGGATGGGTGGATGGATGCTTAGAGTATGATGGGTGGGTGGATGGATGGATGGATCTAAGGTGCAGGGGAAACGTCTCTCAAAGAGAAGCCCAGGAACCCTCTAGGCTGTGGCCCGCCTTCTTCTGGCCAGGCCCGGTCACAGTGGCCTTAACCGCCCGTCCCCTGACAGGTGGGCATAGTTGGCAGGACAGGGGCTGGGAAGTCCACCCTGGCCGGGGGCCTGCTGCGGCTCCTGGAGGCCGCTGAGGGCGGGGTCTGGATCGACGGGGTCCCCATCGCCCACGTGGGGCTGCACACGCTGCGGTCAAGAATCACCATCATCCCCCAGGTGAGACCGGGGTCAGGGTGGGCAGGGGTGGGGGCGAGGCGGGGCGCAGCTCTGACCCGCTGCCCTTCCCGGCCAGGACTCCATCCTGTTCCCCGGCTCCCTGAGGAGGAACCTCGACATGCTGCAGGAGCACACAGACGAAGCCATCTGGAAGGCCTTGGAGACGGTGCAGCTCAGGGCCCTGGTGGCCAGCCTGCCCGGCCAGCTGCAGTACGAGTGCACCGACCAGGGCGATGACCTCAGGTAGGGTCGTCGCCTCAGCCAGGGCCCGAGGGGAGCTGGAGGGAGAGGCGAGTGTGGCCACGGCTGCCCTTCCAAGGGCAGTTTGCGCTGGAAATCTGCCTTCCTCGCAGATTGTCAACCCCATTCTATTCATTCTATTAATAACCACAGTAGGAGCCCCATCCCTTACCCGCAGTTCCAAACTCCAACACGATCTCTGAATGTCAAGTTTCTTTTTCCTAAATTTGGTTTCCAAATTTATTAAGTGGCAAAACCCAACCTCTACTGACATGAGACTACTTACAGTCTTTATTTATCCCATTCAGCACTTACTTTGCGATAGAAATAACGTGTGTGGTGTTAGGCACTGAGCCCATGCTCACTGAGTGTGTCGAGTAGGCCTTGAAAAGCTTTATTCTAAATGTAGCAAAATACACACCATAAAATTTACCATCTTACCCGTTTTTGTTAATCCTCACCTGAGTGTATATTGTTTTCCATTGATTTTTTTTTTTTTTTTTTTTTTAAGAGAGCGAAGGGAGGGAGGGGAAGAGAGAGAGATTTTTAAGTGCACACTTCAGCAGCGTTGAATACACTCGCATCATTGTGCTCCCCGTCTCCAGAACTTTTTTATCTTGCAAAACTGAAATGCAGGACTCAATAAGCAATTCTCTATTTCCCCCTCCTCCCAGCCCCTGGCAACCACTGTTCTACTTTGTTTCTATGAATTTGACTGCTCTATGTACCTCATTTAAGAGGAATATTATATTTTTTGTCTTTTGGTGACTGGCTTGTTTCACTTAGCATAATTTCTTCAAGGTTCATCCAAACTGTAGCATGTCTCAAAATATCCTTCCTTTTCAAGGCTGAATAATATTCCATTGCCGGACTACACCAGGTTTTTTTATTTATTCACCTGTAGATGGATACTTAGGCTGCTTCCACTTTTTGGCTATTATGAATAATGCTGCCATGAACATGGATATATAGGTGTGTTTCCTTTTTCTTTAAAAATACCGAGACGTTCTAAAACACATTTGCCCCCAAAGGTGTTAGGGTAAAGCGCTGTGGGGGGTAGTGGTTTCCACACACCAGAGAGGCCGTATAGCTTGGCGGCTAAGAGCATAGACAGGTTTCCAATCCAGGCTCCCTCCATCCCCCCAATTACTAGTTGTAGGACCTTGGAAATTTACTTAATTTCCCGTGCCTCAGTTTCCTCATCTGTAAAATGAGAATAATAGTACCTACGCACCCGTACAAGGATTGAGTTGTATGTGTAAAGTTGTTGAAACAGTGCCTGGCATACAAGAAGCAATAAATATTCACTTTAACCTTCAAAGCTGCACTGTCCTAATCCCATTTCTCAAAGGTGGCATCTGACACTTGAGACTCGCCCAGGGTCTAGGTGGTGAGGTTGGAGCATGGCCACAGTAGGCTCTGGTTCTCTAAGTTCACTGTGAGAGGAAGCTGAGCACTGTGGGAAGCAGCCCCAGACACCCTTGGGTCACTGGCAATGGGATGTTGAACCTCAACTTCTCCATTTGTAACTAGAGTAAGAGAAGCTACTGCATGCTGGAGGCTTTCTCTGACAAGCACGCAGTGAGCCCTTTTATATGACTCACCTCGTCCTCACAACTCAATAAAGGACTCACTAATATAATACCCAGCTTTGTGGCCTTTATGAAGATTGAGTCCATATACACAGAACACAAGGATGTGTGTGACACATGGTAAAGACCATAGACTAGAAATAGCCCTTTCACAGATGGAGAAACTGAGGCACAGTGGATTTAAATGACTTGCCTAAAGTCACCCTGGTCAAAAATGGCAGAATGGGGATTTCTACCAGCTCTGTGGACTGCAAACCCACATGTAGGGACACACTGGCATCCCCCACTTCTACGGCTGTTGTGAGGACTCATTTGTGGGCACACCCTGAAAACCCTGATGTGCAGACACACAAACATCTGGCCTGACTGTCCCTCTCCCTCCCAGCCTGGGCCAGAAGCAGCTCCTATGTCTGGCACGTGCCCTTCTCCGGAAAACCCAGATCCTCATCTTGGACGAGGCCACGGCCGCCGTGGACCCGGGGACAGAGCTTCAGATGCAGGCCGCCCTCGGGAGCTGGTTTGCCCAGTGCACGGTGCTGCTCATTGCCCACCGCCTGCGCTCCGTGATGGACTGCGCCAGGTAGGTCCCCCATGCCGCTGGCCCCCTGCAGTGGTGAAGGAAGGCGTCAGGTTTGGAGCCGGAAAGGAGCTGGAATGGATTATCAAGTGCCCATTGTACAGGTGGCAAGACTGATGCCCAGAGGGTAAGGGATGAGCCTGAGGGCACATGCACAACAGATGCTTCCAACTGGCTGGCAGGGTCAGGAAACTGCACAAAAGGCCAGACTTCTGGGAGCAGACCTCAGAGCAGGCGTTCTGGGCTCTCAGAGCCGCCAACTGCCCAGGCTGGTGTCCAAAGAGCTGCTTCTCTCTCTCTCCCCTGCAGGGTGCTGGTCATGGACAAGGGGCAGGTGGCAGAGAGCGGCAGCCCCGCCCAGCTGCTGGCCAAGAAGGGCCTGTTTTACAGGCTGGCACAGGAGTCAGGCCTGGTCTGAGCCAGACCCCTCAACCCTCCCGCCACGCCAACCCAGAAGATGCGACATACCCTGGAGATACGAGTGATCTGGGGGTCATCAGTGGCCCCACGGTATGGAGTCCAGACCCCTCTCTGCTCTCTGGGGGGGAGGGTGGCGAATGGCAGGGAAAGTGGACAATCATCACAGACCCAGGAGGATGCAGCAACCCCCAAGGTTGGCCTGACCAGAGCCCGTCCAGCCTTGTCCATCCTGGAGCCAAAGCCGACAGTGGCTCTCAGCCCTGGCTGCCCATTGGACTCACCCGGGGACCTCAAGACCTGCCCACACCCAGGCTCCACCGCAGACCAGTGAAATCATTATCCCTGGGGCCGCGGCAATGGTGTGTGTACTTTCCCAGACTAACCCTTTTATTTTGAGATGAGTGTAGATTGATAAGAATTTATAAGAAATAATCCACAGAATGCCCGGGCACCCTTTTCCCTGTTTCCCCCAATAGTAAGACCTTGAAAAATGTTAGTATGATATTGACATTGGTACAATGCACCAAGCTTGCTCAGATTTCCCACTGTACTTGTACTCTGTGTAACTTCTGCACAACCGTGTCACACGTAGAGGCTGCATCCATCACGACACGGGGGTTGCCATCGTGTTACCATGCCCACTCCCTCCCGCCCCACAACCCGATGTGTTCTCCATTTCTGTATACTGTATATTTTTAAAGCTCCCCGTATGATTCCAACATGCACTGGGACTGAGCTCCATGCCTCCTGCTGCTCCTCTCACCCTGGTACATGAGCTCCAAGGAGCATCTTGTCTGAATTGGACACACAGGCCACAACCCACACCAAGAAGGGGCCCCTCCAGGCACGAGCACACACCGCTGCGCAGGTTCAGTTCCAAAGGAGAGAGGAGAGGGGCCAGAACTTCTTGGCCCCCGCCAAGAGACTCTGCTTGGGACTTGGCACGTCATACGTTTGTTTGTTAAAGACCAAATTCCAGCTTCCTGGGGGAGCCCCAGAAGCAGTCAGGCACCCAGGGCATTTCTGTCCACACTGCAGCCCCTGAGGGGGCCGTGTGGGAGTTGCTGCTGGAGGTCAGAGGTCAGGGTGGTGAGGGGCCAGCGCTTGCCTTCAGGAAGGGCAGGGCACAGCACACACTGCTCAGGCCTGCTTCTCACAGTCGTCGGCCTTCTACTGTGGTGCTCATACAACCAGCTTCAGGCACCAGGAAAGGGGACTCAAGTCTCAAGTAGCCAAACCTGAGGTCTGCCAACTAACTGTAAAGGGCAGCGTGAGAAACGAGACAACGCAGGATCTTCATTGACCTCATGGCATTGCTGCAGGGATAGAGTAAGTTACTACCTGGAAACATGTTCAGAGCCAGCTGGGCACAGAGTAAGTGCTCAATAAACGTTCAATATTATCACTACCGTTGTATCTGAGGGCCTCTGTGGGGTAGCGAGAGGGGTTTATACACCGGGATTTTTTAACCTTGTCACTACCGACGTGGGGCAGATAATTCTCTGCCATGGGGCTGTCCTGTGCTTTGTAGGATGTCTAGCAGCATCCCTGGCCTCCACTTACTAGATGTCAGTAGCACTCTTACCTCCAGTTGTGACAAAAATATCTCCAGACGTTGCCAAATGTCCTGGAGAGGTGGTGGGGAGGGTAATCAAAGTCACCCTGTTGAGAGTCACTGGGCTAACTGGGGCCATGGCTGTGTTGGTTTTCAGGAGGGGCCTGTGCCTGCTCTGTCTTGGTCAGGTCATGGGGACTTTCTAATGGAACTCCCCGACATTAGGCTTCCAGCCCAGACTAATCCCAGTTTAACTGCAGCTTCTACCTCCCTTTCCCAAGATGTGGCCAGAAGCACATTTTGATGACTTCAAATTGGGGTAGGCCGTCTGCATCCCTTGCCGGTCCACCGTCACGCTTACAAAGTGCTGGCCCCATCATCACGGGCAATTACTAGCTCCATTTTGCTGATGAGGAAACCGAGGCTCAGTTGACATGACCTGCAAAGGTCACCCAGTTAGTAAGTGACAGAGTGGGTGCCTGCCCCTGGGGCTATCTAATACCAAAGCCCAAGTTATCGCCTAGGGGTTGTCCAATTCGAAAGCACGGAAAGAGACCAGATGCAGCCCTTCTCGTTGCTCTGCTGGGAGCTGAGCCACCGGCTATCCCGGCAGAGCAACCACAGGCAGAGGCGGCAGCAGCTGCATTTTGGCAAACTCACCTGGGACCACTTCAGGGTCACGACAGCCCCTTTCATGGAGGGAGATGGTTTGCCAGGGAACAAAGTGTGGCCTCAAGAGCCAGCAGTGCCCACAAGGCTGCTGCTGGCCCACACCACTGCTCCATGGAGACCAGCCTGCATGCCATCCAGGCCGCTAATCCCCCTGCCATGGCTCCTGCCAGCAGAGCCTGGCTGGCAGGTGAAACACAGACCCAGGAAAGCCACATACAGACGTCCCTGGCCGGTGCCTTCCAGTAGGTCCTTAGCCTCACCCGTGTCCCGCTGGTCACTATAAACATGTACGAAGCCCTGCTCTAATGCCCGCCACAGCCTTTCAGGTAATCCTCATATCGGAGGAAGGTACTATCATTCCGCACCTTACTAGGATGCTTTGATGAGGAAAGTACTATCATTAGGCCCCTTTTACAGATGAGGAAACTGGGAGGTAAGTAGGGACTGAACCAGGTGGCCAGGCTCCAGAGCATGTCCTAACCAGTGTGCCACGCTGCCTCTCACACAGCTTTTTAGTTCTACACCAGCTCACTGATAAAAACTGGAATTTCTAAGATCCCATCAAATGAGAAGGAAAGGACTTCAATTATTTATCGAGCCAGGGGATTTGTGCGTGTTCACTGTGTTTTTCCCAGCACCCAGCACAGTGCAGAGCATGTAGGATGATTCAATAAATGCCAACTGCTTGACTGAGTGGATGAACGGATGGACGGATAGATGGACAGACAAGAAAATGAGAGTGAATGGCATCACTACGTTGGAAAGTGTCCTAAGGGCTAAGGCATGGTGCTGGGTGCTTCCCCCGATCTGTTTTCATCCTCACAACTACCTGGCCAGGTGAACACTCTGATCCCAGTTACCAAGGAGGAAACCGCAGCTCCTAAAAGTTCTAGAGCCCCAGTGACGTCACCCCTGTCCCAGGGTCTGGCACATAGGGCTCGGTCCTGGCTCTAAGAATGCAGTCAGAGTGCACGCTCTGTGCCGTGCTCAGAGGGGGGGATTCAGCAAAGAGTAAACAGATTAATGCCCTGCCCTCACGGAGTTGTCATCATCAAATAGTGGAGCAAGCAATGCTGACATCTGGGGGAAGTGGGAGGACCCTGAGGCAGGACTGTGCTCAACACATTAGAAGGGCAGAGGTGTGTGTGGCTGGATCGGACCAAGTGGTGGCCGGAGGGGCCAGCTGAGAGGGCAGAGGTCGCAGGAAGCCAGGTTGTGCAGGGCCTTGAGGCCAGGCTGGCTGCTGTCCCTGGATGGGGACACAGGAGGGTTGTGACGTGTGCTTTCACCGGATCGCTATGGCTGCTGGGTGGAGAACAGGCTGAGTGTGGGGGAAGGGGGTAGCCAGGGGCAGAGGCAGGAGACCACTGAGTCGGCTGTTGCGGACACACAAGAGACCAGTGTGGCAGTAATGGGAGGAATGAGAGGTAGTCAGATCCTGCATGCTTTGGTCTGATCCTGGAAGTCAGTAAAACTTGCCGCAGGACCCGACATAGGGTGAGAATAAAAAGGGACAAGCAGCTCTGGCCGTGAGAAAGCGATGCGCTGCTGAGCCCAGGGCTGGCCCTCAGGTGCTCACTGCCCCCCCTGCTCCTCCCATGGCACTAACGCGCTTACCTGGAGCAGCCCCACCAGGGTCTAGCTCCACCATCTTCGGGGTCAATGATGACTGTGCCTTTCACAGAGACCGAAATGTAACCCAGCCCCAGGATTTCTCCCTGTCCCACATCATGCCCTCCACCCCCACAGGTGCTCACTGGGTCACACACTGTGAAGGACTCAGGGTCAGCTTGAGATAAAAATGTAGCTCACATTCAAAACTAACTCCACATGACCATCCAAATACTACCCATTTTAATGGTAACAGCCTCACTAACTTCTTCCACCACCCCACCCCACCTCACCCACACCAGCACCAGCACCTTCACATTTCTGTCCCTCTTGCAAGGCAATGACTTCCGTCCAGGACAGCCATGTCAGAGGGAACATGGCGCACAGACGCTCCGTCTGCACGTGAACTTGGCGTGTGGCTTTGGGTGCAGCACAAGTGGCGTGCTTCCCAGTACAGGCTTTCCTCACTATCCAGAGTCACCCAATTCAAACCAAGAAACCCAACTCCCCCAAATTCAGAAACCGCATGAACTTGCAGAAGAGAGACTTCTCTTCCCTATGCACCCCTACATTTCCAGCTTCCTTTGTGGTTTGCTGTGGCCAACAGGCTGTTAGTGGAATGGATTTACTTCATCTCTGGATTGAGACTCAAGAGTTGGGTGTGTGTCATCCAGTCTCCCCTCCCCTGCTACGGTGACCTGGAAGCCAGCTCCTGAGAGGCGATGTCATAAGACTAGAACGGTCCGGATCTCTATTGTAGCATGGAAGGCAGTGGCCCTGCAGAGGCACTGACCCTCATCAAGAAGTGTATGAGGGAGAAACAAAACCCTTGTGTTCATTCTCCAAGTTTATGGCTTCAGCAAGGCCTCGCCTGGCCTTTCCTAATACAACGGGATTTTCAAGGGTAATTTTGGCCACGTGTTACCTTGTGGGTGTCTTAGAACCCAACCTGGGCCACAGGTGGAGCACACACATCACTGCTCATCTTCACAACAATCCCATCGGCGCAGGTAAGGTCAGCTCCATTTTATAGACGAGGCAACGGAAGCACAGAAACTAAGTGACTTGACCAGGGTCACACAGCCAACTAATGACAAGGGCAGGACTCAGCCCAGGCTCTGTCCACTATGCCACGCTGACTCCCCACTAAACCCCACCCAATTCTTAACCTCTAGGCTCCCATTTCCAACAAGAGTCCCCACCAGAGATGGCATGTTTGCCCAAAGGAAAGAACAAAAGCAGACAAGAGGGGAGCCCCACGCTGACTCCCAGAGGAGATGGCCAAAACCCATGCTAATGCCCCAAAGAAAAGGAATCATCATTTAGAAAGAAATAAAATATTTTTTACTGCAAATTGCTTGTAAATGTTCTCATTTCCAGTGTAAGTCATTACAAAATGATCCCCAAGAAAAACTTGGTTTATCTAATGTGAAAGAATGGTATAACTTACAAAAAATAAATATATATTTCCACCAAGAGGAAGAAAGATGCTTCTCTGGGTTTGAAGTCAGCAAGTATGAATCTTGGGGCAGCAGTGACCTTTCCGCTTTTTGGGTCTTCCTTTGGTCTCCAATTGCGAGACCTAAAGGTCTCCACTCTGCTGTCTTCTTCCAAGAACACGCAGACCCACTGTCAAGACGCCGGGCCACCTTGGCTATTCCCTGGGAGTGCTGCTCCCCAGCCCAACACGCCCTCCCAAGAAATTCAAGTCGAGAGAGTTTTTCTCCTGCAAGCAGTACTTAAAAAAAAAAAAGAAAAAAAGGAAAAGAAATCACTGATATTCATGAATGGGTTCTTCTCTTGTCCTGGAAGATGCTCAGAACTAAATGTCAAGTTCTCCACACTGCCACCTTTGACAGCTAACCGGAGGCCAAGGGTGAGAAACTGGAATCTAAAAACGAGGAGACTCAACAGAGCTCTTTTCAGTACCAACTGGCCATACTTGGAGGTGCCCAGTGCTCTTGGCTTTGAGTGCCTCCTAACCATGTGCAGACCTCTTCCAGGTACCTAGAGGTAATCCATTCTAGCAATGGGCAAAAAGAGGCAGGAGGAAAAGCAAAGACAAGACCAGACTGGTAAGGAGGTGAGCAACCAGTTTGGGAAGTCGGCATTGAGGGAGGATCCCCCAGACCTGGAGTTCCAGGTCCAGGTCCCCTGTAAGTCCAACCAAGTCTTGTCACTAAGAAGTGTGCAGGTGACAAAGCTGCCTCTGGGTGCAGGCAGTGCTGGGACGTTGGCTCCCAGGGTCAGAGTGCCTGGAAGACCGGATGATTAGTAAGAGGACCTTCAGGACACTGCCCAAGGGTGAAGATGATCTTCACCAGGCCCCTCACCTCCAAATTACAGCCCCAAGTAAACGAATCATTCTGGGTGGAGCCAGACAAGGATGTTGTTAGAGGTGCTGGCCCAGCAGCCGGGGGCCAAAGAGTTGGAATTCCAAACTTTGGCTAAAGAGATTTGAGGCAGTTGGCTGGATTTGGTCACTAGCATATTTTACGCAACCAATTTCTCGAGAAGTTTGGGTGCCAAGCTTCCCTGCAGAGCACCAAGAGCACGAGCAGACGCAACCAGGGGTGTGGGACGCCTGTGCATCCTGTGTGGGTAGCAGAGGCAAGGGTGTGCATGGCTTTGGTGTGCTGCATCTGTGTCTCTCCTGTTTCTGCATGGCCAATTCCAGGCAGCGGACCAGGTGATGGCGCCTTTGTGTGTGTTTTGCTTTGTTGGGTTTGGTATTTTTCTTTTTTGGTTTCAGTACATGGGAGGCTTGGGTTCCCAAAGAGGCTGACTCATCCTGGGACACTGGTCTGTGATCCCTGCAGGTCAAACCAGATGCACCAGCTCCAGGGCTTACACCAGGCCAGCATCTCTGGCCATGCTGTAGAACAGGCCTCTCTGCTGCAGGAGCTCAGAGGGGGGGCCACATTCTCGGATTTCTCCTCTGTCCAGGACGATCACCCTGCAAGGGGAGGGGATGCAAGCATGAGTGGTAGGGAATGCGTTGGCACCTCATGCCCCCAAGAGCCCATCTAGGCAAGTCCCTGCGTTGGGTCAGGTCCCTAAAGCCTCTGTTAGAGGGCTGCTGCAGTAGCCTTCCAACTGGTCACCCCTTCTCAATCCCTGGTTCTAGTCAATGTCAAAGTCCCGTGATACTACACAAGGCACTTGCTATCACCTACTCTATTTCCTTTCCAGCACAATTTGCTTTTATTTAAACAATGTGCTGTGTTTATTGGCTGTCTCTGCACCCAGTCCCCAACTAATCTATAAGGTCCCTTAGGCAGGCTCCTTGCCTGAGCTTCCTGCTGAGTTCCCAGTGCCTGGAACAGGGCCGGCTTTGTGGCAGGCATTCCACATGTGCTGACTGAGTAAACGATTGAGTGATGTCAAAAACACCTGGTACTACCCAGGATCGAGAGAGGTCCCACCAACTGGGGCTATCATGCTGAATGAATGAATGAATGAATGAATGAATGAATGAATGAATGAATGAGTGGGGAGAACACCAAGGCCTGGAGGCCTTCTGTGCCACGAGCTTCACCTTGTGTAGTCCATGATGGTGTTGAGACGGTGAGCGATGGTGAGGACTGTACAATCGTCAAATTGCGTCCGGATGGTGGACTGAATGAGATCATCTGTTTCCAGGTCCACGGCCGCCGTGGCCTCATCCAGCACAAGGATCTTCGTCTTCCTCAGCAGGGCTCGGGCCAGGCAAACAAGCTGGCGCTGCCCAACACTTGACCAGGAGAAAAAGACCAGGAGACAGAGTGTTAAAAATAACCCCTGACCCTTAGCCCTGGCCTGAGCTGGGAGAAGGGAGAAGAGACACTTGGTGTTGCTTAGACCAGGAGAGTGTGTCCACTCTCACATCTGTGCCTCTGGCAGGCATCGCTCATCGATCAGAATGTTCTTCCTGCTGAGCTAGAAGCAGGCTCAGAATCACTCTCAAGACAGGACGAAGAATAATATCCAAAATATTTGACCAGTTCTTTGTGGGTAGTGTGACAGATAGCAAAAGGGGCCCATATCCAGGCCCTCACAACTGAACTGTGGACTTAACCATGTGGCTTGCTTTGGCCAATGGGGTGCTGGCAAACATAAGGCTGGCAGAAGCCTGACATGGGAATGCATGCCAGGGTTTGAACTCTTACACCTCTGCCATCACTATGACAACATGCCTGGGCTGGTCTGTGAAGGATGAGGGACATGTGGAGCAGACCCTAATTGCCCCACTGGAGGCCAATCAGATCAGCCAATAGAAGAAGACCCCCAGCCACAAAACCTGGCTAAAACCCATTATATAGATACTGAAACTGAGCCCCCAAGAAACAAAAGACTTGTCTGTGGCAGAGCTGGGACTCAAACCTGCATCTGACACAGATGCAAAAGGACAGAATCTTGAAACACTCTGACCGGGGTGAAGCTGAGGGGACCCCGTCCCACCCCCACCAAACCAACCCACCTCAGGTTCTCCCCGCCTTCTGCACACTCATGATTCAGCTTGTCAGGGAGGGCTGACACAAAGTTCTTCAGGTGAGCCAGCTCCAGTGACGTCCAGACCTCTTCATCCGAGTACTGGCTGAATGGGTCCAGGTTCATGCGGAGAGAACCCGAAAACAAAACGGGGTCCTGTTCAGACAGAAGACAGCAGACAGTGTGTGAGGCTCACATCAACTCGACATGGATGGGCAAAGAGGTGGGACAGAGAGAGTTCTTGCCAGAATTGTTCAGGATGGGGCACCAGAGACTCTCAGAATCACTATTTCTGGAGATAGTAATAATGAAAAAATAATCTGGAAATCTCTGGGTTAGGTGAAATAAAATAGATTACTTTTTTTTGCAAGACTTCCAAGCCTTCAATATGCAAATGTGTCAGGAACCTTCTAAGAAGGAGATGCAACATGGTAATTCTGAATCATAAAGTACTGTGCATTCCTCCCTATCCTCTGCCTTCAAAAAAGAATCTTAGAAGAAACTGTAGGGAAAATAACACTAAAAAGCAACATATTAGGGAATCAGCACCCCAAGGAATCAGTCTAGAAAATCATTATTTTTCATTTAGCTCTTGGAAGGGTTAGTCTTGTCCTGACTGATAGCCAGCCAAGAAGCCAGTGTCTTACTGGATCCTGTTAGGTGCTCTGGGTGGCAGAAGTGAAGAGATGATACCTGGTTAATTCCCATTGTTATTTATACGCTCAGAGGAGATTCAGTGGAGAAGAAACATAGCACAATTTTAATAAAAGTAATAAAGTAGGAACAGATGTATATTTGTACATTGAAAATATACATGCATTGCTTTTGGAGGGACCAGTGAGTGCACCCCTGCAGCCTCACACAGACCGCACCTGGGGGATGATGGTGATCTTGAAGCGGAGATCGTGCAGGCCGATCTTGGCGATGTTGACGTTGTCGATGATGATCTCTCCCTCGGCACACTCCTTGATCCGAAACAAGCCCAGGGTCAGGGAGGACTTCCCAGCTCCTGTCCGCCCCACGATGCCAACCTGTGGGACAGGAAGGACCCGGCATGAGGTGAGAATGCTATCTGGGGGATACCTCCCACCCCAGAGTGCCCTCACCTCAAATATCTGCCCCAGAGCAGTCCAGTCATCTGGTCGACCCAACTCCCACCACAGCCTTCTCCCTGAGCAGCTTCCAAGAAATGCTCCTTTAGGGGCTATTTGACCAAAGGTCAAGAAAGACGCCCTTCTCTTTGCCAGTTCTTCATATAGGTTAAAATTATAATTAGCTTTCTTTATAAACTACTAGAGACCTCCAAAGACCCAGGCATCAGACAAGAGGGATTTTAAATAAGGCCCTATTATTTTCAACTCAAGATAATATTAAGTAATAATCAAGTTATTACTTGATTACTTCACACTGTTTTTTCCAATTCTTTGATGATGAGTTTCCCAACCTGAGCTGTTGAAACAGCTCAAAGATTCAATGAGAACCCCCTACACACCCCCTCTCCCTCCCAGCTGCGTGACCAAAAGGGGTTATGGATGTGACCTGGTCTCCACTTATCCTCTCTTGAGGGAACTGGGCTCCCATGTAATGGCCAATGATGAATGTTCCTGACATCCAAATACAACTCTCCCTTTCATCTGGGCCCTTGAGAGGTGGGCTTCCTCTATCCCTACCAGCGACATCACAGAGCAGAGCCTCATGATACAACACAAGCCATAAAGCCTTGGTGAGAACAGCACCCACTCTGTTCTTCCCTTGCTGGAAGTTAGAGAACTTATCTCATGGGAACAGTACATTCTGAGCCTGGCAGAAGGGACAGTTCAACAAGTCGGTATGTTCAGAGATGAAAGCAGCAGTCCCCTGGAAAATGGCCAGGAAGGCCTGTAGCCTCATCCTGAGGATGATCTGAGGGTCTCAGGGGAAGAAACGTCTTCCAGGAAAGGCTTCCAAGGCTATGTTCCAAAATTCCGACAATTTCACATGTCCCTTGGGCCATCCCTAGCAGTGATGGTGACATCCTTCTACCCTGGAGATCCCAAACTCCATGTCTATGAGGTTTAAGCAGGCACCTGAACAGCGTGGGAGAGACGGAGGCTCACACCTTCTCTGACAAGAGCCAGGTGGGGAGTATGAGCCCAGTGTTGCTACATGTTGTGATCTTTTGAGAAAAGCAGAAAACTGATTTTTATTAAAAAAAAAAGTTCCAGATTTTTCAATATTTGTAACTTATTCAGGATTTTTTCAAAACCTATCTGTGGGCCTCCTCTGGCCCTCAGGCTACTAGTCTGCAACCCTGTCGGACACCGAGCAGCTTTTACTTCCACAAGCCCTTCCAAAAGAAGGCCACTCACCCTATGTCATGGGGCTGTGGTGGACTGGGGAAGTGACAGCTGGTTTCATCTGCCTGATCACACCTGTGCGGACTGGGAAGGGGGGAGAACAATGAGCACCCACCTTTTCCCCTCCATCGATGGTGATGTTGATGTGCTTGAGAACCAAGTCCAGGTCCTCTCGGTAACGCAGACTGTAGTCCCGGAACTCCACCCGGCCCACCTGGGGCCAGGAGCTGGACGGAGCCATCTCCTCGATTCGCCAGGGAGCCTGCGGTGGGTGGGGGAAGAGGGGGGCCAATAGGAATTTTAGGTCCCTCTTGTGGGCCCCAAGGTTCGATGTGAGCCGGCCTCCACAACCCCTCTGACCTCACCACCCTCTCTCTCGTTCACTCTGCTCCCCACACTGACTTCGGGGTGATTCCTCCAGACCTTTGCACCTGCAGCTTCCTCGCCTGGAACGCTCTTCCCCAGGCTACCTATTCAACCTGCTACCCCAACTCCTGCAGATCTCAGGTCGATTCTGACCACCCTCCTGGCCCTGTGCCCCTCTCTGCTCTCCCTGGCTTCAGTCTCCTTCACAGAACTCACCATTTTAAGCACATATTTATTCCTTTATTCTGTCACCCACGCCCACTCGAATATCCACTCTATGAGGACAGGTTCTTTATTATTCATCTACCGTTCTATCCCAGGGTGCAGAGCACATAGTAGGTGCTCAATAAAATCTATGGACTGAATCAAAGTGGTCTTTTCTGAACCAAAACAAGGTTGCCTGCCTTCTAGGTCTGGAGTGCAACAATAAAAGCGGCAGCTAACACTTAAACATCATTCTATCACATTATCTCACTTAATCCCCACTACAGCCCCGTAAGTGGTGTCCTTTCATTATCCCGTTTACACACAAGGAAACTGAGACACAGAGAGGGTAATAACTTGTGCCCCGGGTCACACAGCCCCTTTTTCTGAAAAGTTTCTTAGTCCAGTTCAGCATTTCCTGAGATTTACAACTGGCTATGCTCCAGGCCAGCCTCGGGGCTATCTTTGGGGAAAGAGAGGAATATTTCCCTTTTATAATTTATGTATATAAATGAAAGGGTCATGGTATAAAAACAGGAGCAACTGAAAAAAAGTGGGTGGAGCTTTCTATCTATAAATATATATATAATATATAAACAACGAATAAATATGTATATTATAATAGTGGTAGGACTCTGGATGATCTTTACTTTCTCTTGTATTTTTCAAATATGTTCTTATTCTAAAAATATAAAAATAAATGCATGTAAAATATTTTTGTAAAATAAATTGAACTTCACACTTTAAGTGGATGAGCTGCATGGCAAGTGAATTACATATTAAAGCTTTTTAAAAAAAATAAATTCAGCCCTGGCCAGGTGGCTCAGTTGGTTGGAGCATCATCTCACACAACAAAAGGTTGTGGGTTAGGTTCCTGGTCAGGGCACATACCTAGGTTGTGGGCTGGATCCCCAGTCAGGGCACATGCAGGAGGAAACCAATTGATGTTTCTCTCTCTCTCCCCCTTCCTCTTCCCCTCCTTCTAAAAATAAAACAAACAAACAAACAAAGATAACCTCAGGTGAGGATTAAAAAAATAAATACATAAATTCAGTGTTGGGTAGGAAAGTCCTGGTGTAATACACTCTTATTTCCACAGGGGTCACTCACACCATTCTGGCTGATGCCTCTGATGAAATGGGACCTGGTTCATCATTTCTTTGGCAGATGCTCTCCGATAAAATGGAACCAGTTTACCATCTCAGAGCATTAAAAGACTGGGGTCACAGGTCACCTTTGCAAATCCTTTAAGATAGAGTTTAACTGGGCAGCCTTGGTCTCATTCCCAAGGGGCATTTTCTTGGGAGATAGTGTGGCACAATCGCACAGACCCATATCCTGGGTCTGCCATTTACCAGCCATGTGATCTTAGGCAAGTAACTGAGCCTCTCTGTGTCTGTTTCCTCACCTATAAAATGGAAATAATAATAGAATGTGAGTTATAAGGCTATATAAAGGATATATAAATTACTCTATGTGAAATGTTTAGGACAGGGCCTGACACCTCCACAAGGGCACAATATATGTCCCTATTATTATTACTGGTGGTGATGGAGATGGTAGTATCACCAGGCATTACTGTTATTGTCATTATAATCCCTACTACTATTGGTGGTGGTGTGTAGACAGAGTAAGGCAGTTATTAGGGGCAATGTGGCACGGAAGCCTGGAGACTTGGGTTCTACCGACCACATATGACCTTCAATCAGCCATCATCTCTCCCTAGGCTACCTTTTCTCCATCTATATAAGCAATAACTGCAGGGTTTCCCAAACTTGAGTCAATTCCTACTAGCATATGATTTTTATAATATCCGTGTGCTGATTCTTGTTATTGACTTTGAATACGTTTAATCAACTCATTTGTACTTAATTTTAAAACTTACTAAAAGAAGAAACTAGTCTCATTTCCTATAAAAGAAGTTACCAATAAAAATACGTAACAGATAATAGACAGAGGTTGCCTGTGGCAGGCACACATGGTTTGGCTCAGAGAGTTCTTTTGAGTAAAGCCACACTGAAGATCAAAGCTAAGAGGTCAGGGCAGGGGCTTGCTCTACCTCCTTCTCAGTTTCTGAATATTCCTTGAGTCTTTCCACAGCCACAATGTTGGTCTCCATCTCCGACGACATCCGAACAAGCCAGTTCAAGTAAGTGGTGACCTGTGAGTGGAAGAGTCACATGGAGCTTCTCAAGTGAGCCTGAGTTGCTTTATTTTGAGGAAGTAATTATGAGTTATGAAATACTTCAGATTAAAAAGGTACAGAAAACAGCAACCCCACACAGAGCCTTCACCCATACTTGCTCCACTGCATCTCTTAAGCAAGCAAATTTCAAAATCACCCATGGGCCACATTGGTAGTCAGAAAGGAAATGAGAAAGTATTTTGAACTAGATAATAACAGAAAAACACAATGCATCAAAGTTTGGGAGATGCAGCTAAAACACCACTTCGAGGGAAATTTATAGTGCTAAAACCATTTCTCTTGTAGTTGGAGGCATCCAGATCACATGTCTAATCTCCCTCCTGTTCTAGTCAATGGACTATAGACCTGTTCCTCAAACTCCACTCAGCCCCTTTCCTCTCCCACACTCCTACAGTGGCCCAAAGCAAACATAAGTGGCTTCTCCATTAAGAGGAATGGAAAATCCAGCAAGAGAGTCCCCTCTTACCTGCAATGAGTAAGACACTGAGAGGCCCACCAGGCCAGCGCTGAGGCTGTCCCGGGAGATCACTGCAAACAGGGCTGCACATAGGACAATGCAGTTGCCCACACACTCCAGCCGCACAGCCAGCCACCTACATGAGACATACAGGCAGATGGATGGACAGATGCACATGCACAGAGTCAGCATTTTCAGAGACTTGGTTTCAGGTTCTGAAGGTTGGGGGGGCACTTCACTAACTGAAATAATCCCTGATAGTTCTGAAACAGGCCTTCTCTGCCCTGCTCCTAAGACACATGGGAAAGGAAGGCCAAAGGGACACAATTCCAGTAAATCCTCACTCATCTGGCAACCCCAGGGATTAAGACAGTTCTCTGGAAGCAATCTTCCCAGGAAAATTAAGCTTGCTTTTTTAAGAACCAACTTTTTTCTCACTGAAACCTTTAAAATTCAGCCATGTGTGCATTTTTAAGAAAAGATGTCCTGAAAAATTAATAAATACTAAGAAGTCATCAACTGTAAGGCACCACTGATTTAAAATAACCTTCTCTTGCCCAGCCAGGCGTGGCTCAGTGGTTGAGCATCGACCTAGGATCCAGGAGACTGCAGTTCAATTCCCCGTCAGGGCATATGCCCAGGTTGCAGGCTCGATCCCAGGTTGGGGGCGTACAGAAGGCAGCTGATCAATGACTCTAATCATTGATGTTTCTCTCTCTCTCTCTCTCTCTCTCTCTCTCTCTCTCTCTCTCCCCCTTCCTCTCTCTGAAATCAATAAAGACATATTTTAAAAAGATAAAAAATAAAATTAAATAACCTTCTCTTGGCAGGGAGGGGGAGTGAGAAAATAACACTATTTTCAATGTAGCTATAAGTGTTCCCAGACCCAGATCATCCTCATCTCAGAAACATTAAAATGTTATTTTACCTTTTAAAATATAAACAGATATTTTAATGGTTTAAAGATAACTTTCATAAGATATCACACAGCATTAGGAATATGGTTTTAATGTTTCAAAAATGTAAAGCAGTCTAGGGAGATGGGTTAACCTTTTATCCACTACAGCCCTTAAGGTCCATGTGACTGATCTCCATGGGGATAAGCGACTCCCACAGACAGACCCACATTTTGACAAACTCCCTAAAACTTCTGCAAGGGAAGGCAAAGTCTCTAGTAACTCATGTCTCCTACCCAGTCTTACACTATAGGATCCTGCTGTGCATGATGGGCTGGGGGTTGGTTTTGACGGGTCACTTCCAGGATGCTGGCACCCCTCCCCAGCGTTTTCTACCCCACATCTCAAGAAATACGTCACGATGTAACCAAGTGAGGAGGATATTTCAGAGATAAATCACTTTTCTAAATTCAGTCAATAATCAGCAAACTTTGCCCTGGCCTGTTGTGGCTCAGTTGGTTGGGCGTTGTCCTGTACACCGAAAGGTTGCCAGTTTGATTCCAGGTCAGGGTACATGCCTGGGCTGTGGGCTCGCTAGGGGGTGTACAGGAGGAGGCCCGATATTATGCTCTTACATCAGTGTTTCTCTTTCTCTCTCCCTCTCCCTTCTGCTCCGAAAATAATTTAATGATAAAAAAATTAGCAAACTTCTTTCCCTTTTTTTTGATTAATGCTATTCAACCATTCTCGATACCCTAAATGGCAATTTCACATGGTTCAAGCTAATATTAGTAATTTGCTTCTGATACACATCATGGGGGATGGGGTTGGGGCAGCGATCACCCTTTAGCTGGGAACTAGGGTAGGAAAATACTCAATAGCTAAGTCTGCCCACCAATGATGATCTCATAGCCCCAGGACAACAGCCAAAGGACAAGCTCTGTAGTATTTTCTGACCTCAGAACAACTCTCTGTCCCTGCACTTAATGCCCTGGGGTGCTGGGTGCTCACCGTGCCCTGTCTGCTTCTAATGGTTATTCTGTCCTTACCAAGTCGAATGATTCTCTCTGGGAGGATCTGCGTTTGGCTTCACCCCATCCTCCAGGAACTAAAGCAGCTTCCCACGCCCCTCCAGGGGCGGGCCCAGGGCACCCACCTGTTGGCCACGATGCTGGGGTAATAGGCCTTCTGGTTCTCGTCTACCTTCAGGTCGCTCTGGCGGATGAAGCGATCCTGTTCTGCAAAGGCCCGGATGACGCTGACCCCCAGCAAGGTCTCGTTGAAGTGGGAGTAAACCGGGGAGCGGCTGACGGATTCCAGGCGCTTCAGCTGCCGGGAGGAGGCCACGTAGAACCTCTGGGAGGACAGGATGGACAGGGGGGGTCAGTGTGGCTGCCCTCATCCCAGCCTCCTGGGCTGTGCTGGAGGAAGTCTGGATACAAATGATGCTTCCAGGAGGCAAAATGCTGGAGCTGGGCTGCTCTTAGCAGGTGTCTCCACTCACCTGGTGAAATGCAGGCACAGAGCCAACAACAACAATGGCAGTGATGACAGTAACAGTAGCTATCACTTACGCGGAGCGCACCCTCCTTGGCACTGTTTTAAGTACTTTCACAAATATCAGCTCATTTAATACTCACCACAAACCTCTGAGGTGTTCGTTCCTTTCTCACCATCAGTAAATTAAGGCCCAAAGAAGTCAGCTAACCTCTTCCCTAAGATCACATAGCTGGCTAGGAGTTGGCAGAGCTGGGATTCGAACCCAGACAGCTTGGCTGCAAAGTGCCAGCCTCTGAACCACGCAGCCTCTCTGAAGCCACTGACCGCTGGGGTTTTCTAAGCCCAGCAGCGAGACTTTAGGCACAGGTTTGAAGGACAACCAGAACTCAGTTCAAACCCTGACTCTCTCCATCCCTGTGGGCAAAGCCCACATCTGCCCCTGCCCTAACCCACGCACTCAGCAGGGCCTGGCGCTGAGAGCTGACTGGTCGGCCCCTGGGGACAGAACAGCAGCACATCACCACCAGAAGCTTTCAGCAGCTGCAGACAGATGCTGGGCTGGATCTGAGGACGTGAGCTCTCCTGGCTTCAGTTTCCTCATCTATACAAACGGGACTGGGGAGACTGAGGGTGCCTATTGCAGAGATGCTAAAAATAGAACGGATATGCAACTGCTTTATAAACAGCAGAGCAGAGAAGATGAACAAGGGTGGTTAGGGACACGGCCTCCCTGCCCTGCAGTAGGTGTCCGGGGCCATCTTGGGGCAGAGACCTTCCAAGGAGAACACCCAATAGAACAGGTGGCTCTCACAGGGCCTCCAAGGTCACAGCTTCTTCCTGGATGAATCTGAGAGACCCGTCCAGCTGCGAGCATCAGCAGCTCCTTCCTTCTTACTGCTGAGTCATTTCTAGTGTATAAATACCCCACGGGGCGGGGGAGGAGGAGAAACATCAATGTGAGAGAGAAATATCCATCAGGTGCCTCTCGTAGGCGCCTTGACAGGCAACTGAACCCACAACCTAGGTATGTGCCCAGACCAGGAATCGAACCCACAACCTTTTGGTGTATGGGAATGATGCTCCAATCAACTGAGCCACCCTGACAGGACTCACATTTCTTTTGCATGTATACCGAGGAGTAAGTGTATAGTTAGCTAAAAGCCATTCAAAACAAACGAACAAAAAACTCTTCCATAATCCCAACCCTCAGGCAGGCAATGTCTTCATTTTTTGCCTTTTTTTCCAGTCCTGCCCACATGGGCGCGTTGTGGGTTTTGTCTTAGTTACAATGACAGTGTGTATCCAACAGGACTCTCTGCTGAATTCATTGCCTTTGCTGTTTAGAAATAAAATCGGTGGTGTTGCAATAGCGTGTCCCTAATTATCCCCGTTAAAGGTACTTAAGCTTCTGCCGTGGAACCGCTCACTCCACGGTGCACTCAAGGTCCCGCCACTGGCAGGTATCTGAGCCGCTTCAAACACTGCATTTGGTCTGTTCTTTCTTTTGAATTGGGTCTTTCAGGAACATCTCCAGCCAGGGTATGACCATGGATGCTATTTTTGGTGAATGGACCCAGATGACTGTCCAAAGTTGGCACCAAGTTGAGAGAATACAATGAGGGTCGGGGAACTGGACCTGTTCTCCCCGATTCCACCCTTGTTCACGCTCACCCATCACTAGGCCAGTGTGGTGGGTCCGGGACTGGCTGGCTGGACCGAGAATCCCGCGGGACCGAGAATCCCGCGAGGGCCCCACATGAGCAGGCTCCAGTGCGGTTTGAGGACGGAGCCCTTCACAATTCCCTACCCTTATTTTGTGTTGCAGTTGTTAGGCTCCCATCCAACACCCCCTCCTCAGCAGCTGTGCTGCAGCTAACCTTTTAGGGGTAAGAAGGGACAGGCCGCCCCGTGGTTACCAGCACAAGCTTTGGACTCAGACAGATATGAGTTCATACTGCCAGCTCTGCCATTAGGGCCTCAACATGCTCATCTGTCAAATGGCAACATTATCTACGCTGCAGTTGCCTAAGAAACCAGTGATGCTGACTCGGCTACCATACGCCCCTTGCCCTGTTCGCCTCCTCAGGCTCACTTTCTGAAATACAGACAAGAAGTCTGGGATACTGACATACTCAGGGACTGTCACACCAGCCCTGAATGGTCTACCTCTATGTTTCTATCCCAAGAGAAAAATAAATACCTATCTTCTTTAAGCTGCATCTCCATGATCTTCAGGGAGCTTGGGAACTAAAGAATTTCATAAAATTCTTAAAGAAATTTCAATAATAAAAGTATCTTTATAGTGATAGCTTTTTTTCTTTTATAACGTACAGCTACAAAAATAAAGCTTATTTGAAAAAAGTACATTTGGTTATTCCGAGCTAAAAACAATCAGCTGAGGTATTTGCAACTGACAACACACCCACGGCTCCCCCAGCAAACCCTCCACAGCTCCACACCAGGGAAACAGTGTGATGGGGGGAGCCCTGGGCTCACACGGGAGCCCAATACACAGCAGGGCTGCTCCTGGACCCCAAGAGGCCACCTCTTACCTGGACAAAGAAGTAGATGAGGCCCAGGGGTGGGATGACGACAGCGGCGATGGGCGTGGCCAGCAGGATGATGATACAGGCGCCAATGACGTTGAACAGGGAGCCCATGAACATTTTGATCACCTGCGGGATCATGGAGTCCACCGTGTCCATTTCCTTAGAGAAGCGGTTCACCAGGTTCCCACTGGGCGTCCGATCGAAGAAGCTCATGGGTGACCACAGGACATTATGCAGCAGGTCCAGATGTAGGCGGCGGGAGGCAAAGATGCCTCCGATGGACACTGCCATGGAGTAGCCAAACACTGCGATACCTACAAACACTCTCGAGTTAAACTCCACAGTGGGAGAGGGACCACGCTGGGGGCTGGGAGGAGTGGCCATGTGGTCATATGGACAAAGCAGGGTTAGGTGCCCAGCTAATAATAATAATAATAATAATAATAATAATAATAATAATGGCTATTATTTATTGAGCACTTACTATGCGCTATGCACTGTACTGAAATTTTACAGGTATCTAATCCTTATGACAACTCTGTACAAATTAGATCACTACCCATTTCACAGATGAGGAAACCGAAGCTCAGGCAGGTGAAGTCCTTCGCCCTCAATATTCTCAGCCAACCAGAAGCAGAGGTGGGGTTTAACCCAGGCAGCCTGCTCCAGGCTCATGCTCTCAGTCTATAGGCCATACTACTCTCAACCAGCCCAGTGCAACCTTCTATGATGATGGAAACCTTCTATATCTGTACTGTCCAATGTAGTAGCCACGAACCACATGTGGCTGCTGAGCCCCTGAAATGTGGCTAGTGCACAAAACAACTGAATTTTTACTTTTATTTAATTTTAATGAATTGAAATTCAAACAGCTACCTGTGGCCAGTGACCACCATTACAGGACAGCACAGCTCCAGAACAGGTGCTGCTGTGTGAGCCCAGGTAAATACCACACCCTCTCTGTGCACCACCTCCCCTCAATTATAATTTGGAGTCTACAGTCCTTTGCCCTATGAGGGTGTTGAATGGACTGAGAAATTTAAGAAACCCATGTCTGCTCTTCTGGGTTTTTCCAAAGCTATCTCCTAGAGTTCAAGAGGCATCCTGCAAACAGCCCACAGCAGGACACTCATGCTTTGCAGAGGCGATTTCATAGGGATAGAGGGGCTTCTACCTTGGCCTCCTTAATCAAGGAAGAAACCCAAGAGGCGGAGCTAAAATGACAGGCTCTGGAGCCAACACTGTCAAATCTTGTCTCTGTCGCCTACCAGCTATAGGACCTTCCAAAAGTCACTTAACTTCTTTACACCTCAGTTTCCCCATCTGTAACATGGGGACAATACTTTTAGCAATGTCAAATGTAAGGAGCCTATCCAGCAATGTGCTTGGTGCACAGAAAGTGCTCAAAATGTCAAATATGTATACACTTACTTTATACACTGTTTCACAGACATTGAATGTACCTGTGTATATACAGATACATAGCTTTTATGAGCACATAAACACACAGCTAATGTGCCACGGAGCACATACTATAGTGGTGAAGAGCATGGGCTCTGAGCCGGCTGCCTCATTCAAATGCCAGCTCTGCCACATATTAGAGTGTGACTTAGGACAACTTACTTAACCTCTATGGGCCTCAGTTTCTGCATCTCTAAAATGCAGAAAATATTAGCTCACGGGATTGCTGCAAGGCTAAAACAAGTTAAACCACATAAAAGTGTTTAGAACAGAAGCAGGCTAAGTAAGTCCTCAGTAAATGCTGTTAGTATTAATGCTGCTGTGTTTGGGGACTTTCATGGGACCACAGGAAAGGTATACAGCAGCATTTCTCAACCTCTCACTATTGACAAGTGCTGCTGGATAATTCTCTGTTGTGGGACCTGTGCTGTGCCTGCAGGATGCTTAGCAATATCCCTGGTCTCTAGATGCCAGTAGCACCCACCCCCACTCAGAAGTTGTGACAACCAAAAGGATCTCCAGATGTTGCCAAATGTCCCCTGGGGACCAATGCTACAAACGCTAAGAATTCCCACCCTCATAGAGCATGAAAAAGCCCACAAATGAGACTGTGCAGAAGCACCAAGGGGTGAGGGCCCTTGCTCATTAATGCTCCGGTAGCCTCTCTTCCTCAATTTTCCTCATCTGTAAAATGGGCACACTGGAGCTCCCCTCTATCTCTTAGGGCCACATGAAACAAAGCATTCAAAAACCACTCAGTCCACAAATATGAGTGTCTACTGAGTGTCAGGTACCGTTCATCTGGGTCTGGCTTCGTTGAGGGTCTGTAATACCCTGCCAAGTGGGGTCCAGTTCACTAACAAGACACAGAAGCAGTTCCAAGTGCCAAAATCAGGTGGAGTGGGGGAGGGTGTGAAGGGACAACTCCCACCTTGTGAGATGCCCAGGGCTCCATAGACGCTCAGCCGGACTTTTGTGTGCTTCTGGGTCCCGTTGATGACGGGGTCATCAGTCCAGAGGCTGAGCCAATAGTTGGAGGCCAGGGCGGCAACGTGGTTACACAAGAAAAGGAAGATGCTCAGAAAGGAGATAAAAAGTCCAATGGCCTTCATGTAGTCCCAGTACACGGACAGCTTGACCTGGAGACCACAGGGAAGGAGGCATTTTACACAGAGCACCACACCCACTCAGGCCCTCACCTGTGCTCATGTTTATGACACCCGCCCTCCAAGTTCTTTGACAAAGTCAGCAGCCAACAAAGTCCAGGTCTCTGCCCTGCTAGGCTTGGTTTCAACAAGCTCCAGGTATCTTTCCTGTGTCTGTGCACTGTCAGTCCTGCCCAGCTTTCCAGGCTGAATTTTGGGTCACGAAGGTCATGTCTGAATTACAGGCCGGCTGAAAGGTAGCAGGTGAAAGATGAGAGGTCTGATGTATAACTGAGTGCTTCTGTTTTTCAGTTTCAAGTCCCTGTTCTTCAAACTCAAATAGTGGGAAAAGGGTGTCAGAATAAAGAACATGCTCGTTGCACCACTTGATTCCTCACATAGCTGAGCTGCCTGCTGGCCCTGAATGACCCTGCGGGACTCAGGGACTCCTTCACTCTATTCCCTGAGCAGTGGGACATGGCCACGTGGGAGGCAGAAGCGGCCACATGAGCTGAACCCAGCTCCACTCTTGGTCTGACTTCGGCAACTTACGACCACCTTCCCCCATTTCTGTTTTCTTTGTATATAAAATGCAGGTAATACTGGGACCCATCTCCTCTGGGGTATGGGATTCAATGGGGATTCAACAGGCCTGGCATCTCTGGTCCTTCCTCCCCATGTCCTTGATTCGGGGTCATTTCTCTGGCTCCTTGGAGGGTCAGTAAAAGCAAGGGGACAGGGGACAGGACACACTCCAGTCACCTGTGCCCCCAGCCACAGCTGTGATGGCAGGTGAGGGGAGGGGCTGGGAACAGAGCGTCCCAGGAGATTCTGGATGCATCCCCGTAGATCTGAGAAGAGTGCCCCACCCTCACATGGTGCCGAACCACCTTTCATGGGTTGGTGGTTTTTCTTTGTGTACTTACTTTTTACTTATTTAAAAAACTCTATTCCCTGTTCTTTAAAAAAAAAAAACATTTATTTTTAAAAATAAACTTTGGCCCTGGCTGGTGATGCTCAGTGGCTGGAGCACTGTCCATGCACCACAGGGCTGCAGGTTCAGTTCCTGGTCAGGGCACATATCCAGGTTGTGGATTTGACCCCCAGTCGGGGCACATGAGTGAGGCAACTGATGGGTGTTCCTCTCTCTCTCTCTCCCTTCCTTTCTCTCTAGAATCAATGAAACACATATCCTCAGGTGAGGATTTAAAAAAACAACAACTTTGGATCACAGCCACAAGTGGAAAATTGATTACTGACAGCCAATATGGATGATTGTAGAATTTTAAACCCAGTGCTTTTTACAAAGAAAAGTTAGCAGCTGTTAGTGCTAGAGACTGAATGTTTGTGCCCCCCCCCCCAAATTCCTATGTTGAAATCCTAACCCCCAATGTGATGGCGTTAGGAGTTGGGGCCTTCAAGAGGTGATTAGCCTCATGAAAGTGAATGGTATTAGTCCCCTTACAAAAGGAGGCCTCAGAGAGCTCCCCAGCCCCTCTGCCAGCTGAGGACAGTGAGAAGGCAGCCGTCTATGAACAAGGGAGAGGGTTCTCGATAGACACAGATTTGTTGATGCCTGGATCCTGCACTTAAGCCTTCAGAGGTGTGACCAATAAATGTGTATTGTTTCACAGCCACCCAGCCTACGATATTTGTTATAACAAATATCCTGAATGGACTAAGACAGTTAGGTATTAAAAACGAGCTAGCAACCAACTTTCTCACTGATGTAAGGGCTGAAAGAGAAATGAAAACTTTTTTTCTAACTATATAATTTAATATTTTTTAGCATTGTGTCTGCAACAGCCTGAAACCATCTCACGTAAATGGAATCCCACATGGTAGGAAGCCCTGAATCAAATCAACGAGGTTGCCTAGTGCTAGAGAGGCCCCCAGGGGCTCACAGGAGACGGCAGTAAGGACAGCAGAGACTATACATGACAGCCCTGGAGTTGGACTGCAGAGTTTGAATCCCAGCTCCGCCACTCAGCTGCAATCTTGGGTGAGTCCCCTAGGCTCTCAGGCCTCGGTTTCCAGCACTTAAAACAGTATTTATATAGGCCCCTGCGAGGAAGACACGAGTTGACATAAACGAGGCGGCACTGCACGGGCCGGCACACACTGACGGCCGCCAGCGCCAGCCAGCGCCCTCAGGAGGCAGCCTGCCCTTACCTGCCCCGTTTGGGCCTTGTCTGCCTCCATCATCTTCCAGGTCTCCTCCTCCTTGGCCCCGGCCTTCTGCAGCTCGGCAGTGCTGTTGCGGTGCCGGCTGACATCCCCGCTGTAGGAGGAGGAGTTGCTGAGCTGCCTGGGGAAAGCAAGGCACACGGGTGTCAGCCTTGGGCAGGGACGGCAGTCCCAGCAAAGTACCGACCCAGTTCAACCTCCCGATTTTACAAATGCAACCCAGAGAGGGGAAGGGCCGTGCCAGGGCCCCCTGAAAGGAAGTGTTCCTTTACGCAGGCGTTCTTCAGACAGCATTTTTGCCCACCAGTGGTCATTACCTTTTGCAGACCATCACAGATTATCACGGATCATGTGACCCCAAACTCTTTCCTCCCTGAGGCAGTCCTGTTCCCTGGGGACTTAAACCTTGGGGAACGACATGGTGAGAGAGAGAGAGTGTGCGTGTGTACATGTGCGTGAGAACACAGGAAGGGGATATCCCCTCTCTCAGCCATGGCTTAGACCCAAATGAGCAAAAGTGATGGCATGTGACCCATCTTGGTCCAGCCTGCGGCCAGTTAGGAAACGAGGAAGTGAGTCCTGCCAACAGCTGCACGAGCATGGAAGTGGTCCATGCCCAGCTGAGCCTTCAGATAGGACCCCAGCCTGGCCGACACCTTGGCTACAGCCTGTGAGACACAATGAGCTGAGCCGCACCTGGACCCCCCAAGACGCAGAAACCATGAGATGACAAACCATCAAGTTTGTAGTGATGTGTTATGTAGCAAGAGAAAACAAACACCCCAGTGTTCTGTGTCTGCTCAGTCTGCCCATGGCTCTCTCTGGTTTGCGCCCCACCATCACCTGCCCCCGTTCCTAGGACCACCCGCAGGCGCTGCCTCATCTCGGCTACTTCAGCAAAATTTTAGATAGCAGTCACCGTGACTGGTTATGCTGGCCGCCTGCCTGAACCTGCAGCACCCCCACATCCCAGGTGTGACTCTGGGTGTGCTCTAAGTGCTTTACACACATATGCCCAGCTCCCCGCCTCAACAGAGGCACCGACAGAGAAGGAAATCCTTCCACTTGTCCGTATGATAAAAATCTGAGTCCAGGAGGGAACTGTGCCAGTGTTCTGCGGGCAGAGCTGCTCATACCAGTCTCCTTCCCAGCTCCATTTCTGTGAAATCTCCCCACACCCAAAAGAAGTTCAGGCAGCCCCAGCTCGCCAGATAATAGCTCAGTGCTGTTTGCTGAGTGCTGGTGGCACAGGCACGATCCTGAGTGCGTCACAGGTAACATATCATGTAGGCCATACTACAACCCTATGTGGCAGACCCACCACACACCCCATTTGGCAGCTGAGAAAACTGAGGCACAGAGAGGTTAACCAGCAAAGCCCAAATACCCAATGACCTCACGAAATGCAACCTCCTTTAAAGTAGCAAAGCAGAGAACTTAGGAGCAGTGACTCAGAGGCCTGACTTGGGTTCAAATCCCAGCTCAGCTTCTTTCTAGCTGTATAACCTGTGGGGAGCTCTCTGTTTGCTCATCTGTAAAATGGGAAGATGACAGTAACTACCTCCTGGTCCAATAGACTGCACAGGACTTGGCACTACACCTGGGTCCTAATGGTGCATAAAACACAGAGCTCACTATCACTGTGACTGCTTTGAATTGAATGCTGGTTCTTAAAGCCTCAGCCTTCCAGGCCCCTCGGAGGGAATTGAACAAAAATCCACACCATGTAGGGAACTTGATGCCAGAAGTGCAGACTGATGGTTAAATCACGAGGCCTGTGTGGATTGTGCCACCTGGCAGGAACAGTGCCAGGCTCCCCCTTCAGGCCTCTGTGCTCCAGAAAATGAGGTTCCTAGACGGTTCGGGGGGAGGGGGGAGGCAGAAAGCCTGCATTTTCACAACCCTGGAGAGCTGAAGGCTTTTTTTGGTAGGTCAAGCCACTGGCACCCTGTATGTCCTCCCTCCCCCAGGCGGGCAGAAGCGTGGTGTCTCCCTCGCTCTTACCTCTGCACTTGCTTCCTTGCAGCATCCATCACCACCATGCCATTCTCCATTTGCTTCGTCTCTTTCCCTGGACCGCTCATGCCTGCTAATCCTGGCAGAAGACAGAGAAAGGGGGAATCATAGTTTTAAGAGCCAATGCCAAAACCAAAGACAAAACCTGTCACTTGGCGGGGGGAAGGGGGGGGATGGCAGAAAACCTGGCCTCCAGGAAGCTCAAAAAGCAAGAGAGCAAGATCGGCTTTGCTGAGGCCACAAGCAGGCTCTCGGCTGGGATGCAGGAGCTAACTACTAGTTTGCAAGTTCCCTTGGGGCAGGGGTGATGCTTTGCAACCATTTCGAGGGCCCCATTAACTGAGGGTGTTGGGCCTGAGCAGATGCTCTGTTCCAGCAGCAACGGGTACAGTGAGATTCAGCTGATTGCCCCCCTGCTGCATGAAGCTTGGTTAATGGGGCCAGGATGTGAGGAACTAGGCAGGGGGAAAGGGAACAGCCCTCTGGGCCCCAAGCAGGGGTGATACTCAAAATAAATAACCTGTTTTGACAGGGGCACCAGTCAATCAAGTCCCAGGGGTACCCTGTCATGCCAGGAGTTAACCCTTCGGTTTGCCTAATAATAGGGTGGTCCAAAAGGTCCGGGGTAAGGGGTACCTGGGCCAGTGGCTGCTTCCCCAACAGTAAGGAAGTATCTTAACTGATATGGCCACCATGGATACCAGCCGGATACCCACAAAATCCCAGGAAGTACCCACCTGTCAACTCTAACCACTGTAGCTTCGACGGTGGTGGCTAATGTTTACCAATGGAGTGGGGCGGCTGTGCTGAAATACATCATCCCCTTTAATCCTCCCAACTACTCAGTGAGACACTGATTACCCCCAACTCCACTCCGATTTCCTTCCCCTCTGGTGCTGTGAGAGAGTGTAAGAAACAAGCATGATGTAGGGCCCTAAAGGGATGACCCCAAAAGCGGAGGGGAGGGATGCAGGAGAGAAGTCACAAAAGGGGATAAACATGCAGCCAGGGGGACCCTGGGAACATGCTCAGGTGACATGCATAGAAGCAGGATCCAGAAAGGCAGGCTCTCTGGGGTGAGAGCCACAGGAAGACAAAGAGGACAGAAAGCTAGGGATCATTCCTGAGGAAAGGGAAGGAGTTCGTCCATGATCCTCAGTCTTGGCTGTGAACCAACCATGGGGGATGCCCAAGGTGCAGCCGAGGTGCCTGTGGTGACTCTGCAGAGAGACGGGTCCCCGTGCTGAGTCAGAGCAGAGTCAGGCGGGGAGGGTTCTCTCACTTCCAGGTGTGGGTACTGGGGAAGTAATGAACCTCTAAGCCTCAACTACCACATCTGCAAAGTGGGAGTAATGACAGCACTTTCCCTCATACGCAGGAAGATGATGAGCTGTGCGTGGTGAACAGCAAGTATAAGATGCACTGTGGTGCTCATCCTTACCTGCATTTTAAACGTGGTCCACAGATAATTCGGGCCCACAGCCAGGATTGAGAATCACTGCCTTAAACATTTCCTTTAATGTCAGCATTTTTGTTTTTAATTAAAAAAAACTAAGCCAAACAAAAAAGAAGAGTGATAACAGGCAGGACTTCCCATGCAGCCACACACAGCCAGCACATATAACACATGCACAACATCCGGGCCCAGTTGCAGCCTTGACAGTCGTTCTCTGTGCAGGGGTGGGGACGCCTGAACACACTCCCAAAGACACCTGTCCTGTGGGCGGGTGCTTCAGAGAGCCCGGCTGTGCCACTGGGCTGCCAGGCCGCCCTCTGTAAGCCTCAACCTTGTCTTCTCCTCCTGCTCCTCACTCAGCAGCAACCCCCCAGTGGCCTCCTGTGGCTGCCGCCCCTTCTCAACCCAATTAGCCCACAGGTTGATACACCAAATGGGGCAGCTGGAAAATGCTCCTCTGCAAGAGGAGGGACTGAGGGTCTAAGAGGGGCAATGTGAACGTGTGCTGGTCTACTATAGTCCACCTTTTTCACAGGGGATTAGCCCTCCCCCTCTTCCTATGGTCCTGGCAGGCCTGTGAGGGTGCCCCAGGCTCCCCCAGCCAAGGAAAGGGGGTTGCCCAAGGTCAGCCCATCAGAACCCCTCTCCCAGGACATTGAACCATCATTGGTCCCACAAGAACCAAAGATAGTTCCAACTGATCTGTCCCAAAGAAGTCTCATTCCCAGAGTTCCCATCTCCTGAGTCCCGCTGCCTTTGGTTTCTGAGCTACCTGGTGTCCTTCAGTAAACACCCTTGTTGTTAAGTGGCTGGAGTTGGCTTCTGTGGCTGCAAAAGGGCCCTCTGCCAGGACCTTCAACCACAATGCTAGTTACAGAAGGCAGGAGGGACAGGTCCACTCCAGCGACCAGTTCAGGCCTTTACAGCCCCAGAGGGAGAGAGGGCAGCCTTGCCGGCTGAAATTCTGCTGGAAGACATCCCTCCTCTGGGATGCAACCTGCAGTTGCTCCATCAGGCGTCATCACCCGCACTGTTGTGGCCTGCCAAGGTCTTGACCATGCCCAGGAGGTCTGAGCAGCTTAATAATAAAATAATCAGTAACAGCCAAACTGTTACCACTCATCGTCCATCTACCACGTGCCAGGTGTTTCACAACCAGCATTTCCTTCAAGGCGTGCTAGTCACGGTCATTTGCCCAAGGAGACAGTAAACCTTAGCCAAGGTCTCCCAGCTGATGAGTGGCAGAGCTGGAGACTTGAATGATATCCCTAAGTGCCCACCAGAAAGCCTGGAACATAGTAGGTGCCCAATAAATGTTTGTTGAATGGACAATGGAAGGGGATGGAAGAGCAGACGTTCCAGGCCCCTTCCCAGGCGCGCAGCAATAGCACAAGCCTGTCTGCAAGCTCATGCTGCAAGCACAGGCAAGTCCAGCCCACGTGCCACTGACCTGCCCCCTCCTCGTCCACCACATCGCTACCTGGGAATTCGCAAGATCCAAGAAAGTGTTAAGAACTGAGGCAAAACTCCCTCCCTAAGTCCCCATGTAAACGCCCCACACGTTTGGGTGCAGATGGGTGTGTTCTCTTAAGGATGAAGGGCAAGGATGGCTGAGGGACCTGCTGTGTTTGAACCTCAGTTTCCCCACCCCACGTTTGGGGGTATCCCTGACAAGCACATTGCACATGGCCACCCCTTTCTCTAAAAGCTATAACCGTAAGAGTTTAAACATTAAAGAGCAGATCAACCTTCTGTCTTGACAGCTGTTTCATGGCAGCAGAGGGAAAGAAATTAAGTAAACAGAGTGGCAGGGTGGACATGACTGCTGGGAGGAGGCAAGGCCTCAGCTCCGGCTCACAGCCTCTAGTTCTTAGAGGACACAAGAACCTGACTCTGAGCCGGCTACACATGGAGCCGAGAAATGAGGAAGAGAAGGTCACTTGGCTCGGGTATCATCTTGGACCCTCCCAGGCTAGGATGGGGATCCCTTCTCGGGGTTCTCACAGCCTCCCATGCTTGCCTCCAACACCATGATGTCCTTGATTACTTGGTGTTTGTCCCCCATCAAACTGTGAACTCTACTCCCAGCACCAGTACATCAGATGGCCATGAGTTTCTACAGGATGGGCACCGCATAACTCAAGGGGCACCATTCCACACAGTGGCTCAAGTACCGAGCAGACCACAGCCATGCTGTGTACACTGGGTGGGCAGATGACAGAGTAGCAAATAAATGGCCAAGTGAACTAGCAGAGCTGACCTTCCAATGCCAGAAGGGGCACCAAATCAGCCATAGTGGTGCCATCTCACAGCCCGAACCCACAAAGCTGGTTTCTAAACCAGCCCTGAGAGAAATGGGTAAAAAATGAGCTTATCTTGTTTTCGCATCTGGGATATTTATGCAGCTGTGTTAATGTCCAAAGCCCAGAGACATATACAGACCGCATACACAGGGCATGACTTCAACAATCAAGGAGTCATTCATTCACTCAGCACATTTATTATTATTACTACATGACGGTCACTGTTCTCCATCCAGAGGTGACCAAAAAACCCTCATGGAGCTTAAATTCCAAGGGGGAGAGAGACACAGTAAACAAACTAGCAGATCCAGAATTTAGTGTCAGGTAGTGATAAGCACCACGGAGAAAAATAAAGCAGGGCAGGGGAAAACCAATGATGCTATGAAATAGTAATTCTTGGCAATTTTTAAGCAAAGACAAGAAACCTGTAATTCAATGACTGTTCCTTGAGTGTGTCTCAGCACCAGGTGCGGGGCTGTGATGCCGATAAGCCAGGCAGCGTTCCTGCCCTTGAGCCACTTAAGTGCTGCCTGGGCTGTGTGCTCTGCCAGCTGCTGGCCCTCAGAGTGGGCACGTCAGAGGCTCACTGTTTATTCCAGCAATACTGCCTTTACTCAAGAAGGTTCTGGAACTCCGCTTGGGCAAGGGCCAGCGGGCAAGCCTCCCTCAAGGGAAAGATCCAAGACACTGCTATGCGCAGAGTCAACGCCTCGCTTTTGACCAAAAACGGAAGTGACCGGCTGCATCCCCCGACCCCCCTCCCGCCACTGGGCCCTGCAGGTTCTTCATACTCAAAAGAGGAAGAAATACGGCCACTGAGGACAGCCGACAGGAATGTGCCATCTGTACATGGACTCTCCGCGGCTATGTGGTGTTTACAACAGATTTTTGCAATAAAGGGAGGCCCTTACGACTCGATGTTAAAGAAAAAATAAAAGGGTCAGGGGAATTGATGAAGAGAGAGACAGGTGGGAAAGAGGCCAAATGCCGGTGTAGTCCCCCCTCTCTGGGCGGTGGGAGAGTGGAAGGAGATTCTTTCTCCTGGTTCCTTACGCTTTTCCACCGTTTGCTATTGTCTACAATGAACACATAGTGATTTTATAATCAGGAAAAAGGAAAACAGCAGAAATTTAAGAAAGGGGGAAAAAAGTAGTCATGGGGTTTAAAGAAACTTCAAACAAGGTTCTGAAAAGTAAACACGTTGTTGGAATCAAGGTCTTTCTCCTAAGAAAACAAGGAAAGGACCTGGGCAGCCTGAAGTCAGAGTGGAGTAGGTGTCTCGCCATCCTGTGGGCCAAATGATGCTCTGCTGCCGGTGGGCAGAGGCAGTGCGCTGTGTATTGCAGGGTGTTTAACAGCATCTCTGGTCTCTACCTATTAGATGCTGGGAGTACCCACCCTGCAACCCCAGTTGTGACAACCAGACATGTCTGCAGACGTTGCCAAGTCTCCCTGAAAGGCACAGGTGTTCTCTGGTAAAAACCACTGCTCTAGGTTTTAGGTTCTTAACAAAGAAACCAAAGTAAATTCAAAATGTTCTTCACCTTCCACGTACAAAGGTTTTGAGCCAATTTGTAAATCTCTTTGCCACCACCACCAACAACAAAAAGTTTCCTAGAAATCAGTACAATGAATGTCCCTGGGGAGGGACATCTCCCCACCCTGAGCCTGGTTCCTGTTACATTTCCCCCTTCCCTACCGTGTGAGAAAAAACTCCCCAAACCAAACACTCCCCCTTCAGCCTGTGTGTTCTAAAAAAGACTCGATTAAGCCAACAACAGGGGCGGGGTGGGGTGGGGGGGGAGCTTCCCTTTAGGAGGAGCCAAGAATGTGTTTCAAACAAATCCAAGGTCACTGGCGCCTGGAGCTGGCTAAGCAAGACTAGGCACTAAAGCTGAGCCTTATCGCTGGGCCTTCGGGGGGGGGGGGGAGGGGGGAGCCCAGTTTGATTTAGACACATAGGTTGAGGACTTCTGTGTCCCACCCGGCAGGAGGCTGAGTGGCTGAATTGGGGAAATGACCCCACAGTGGTGCTAGGGTGGTGGATGGTATTTTCACCAACAAATTAAGTGTTGACGTGCACCAAACAGAGAGAAAAAAGAAAAAAAGAAATGGCAGTGTTCCGTGTCCTGCATAAACTGCTTTGCACACGCCTGCAGCTGGGGAGGAATGGGGAAAAGCCATTAGGGCCAAGGGCACGCACCTCGGTCGCAGGCTCCATCCTTCACGCAGCCAACTTCGCGTGTGTAGGAGACAGCCAGTCGATGTGTCTCTCTCACACTGATGTTTCTCTCTCTCTCCCCTCTCTCTGAAAAGCAATTCTACCCCCCTCATGAGCTGTTAGGAGGATTCAGCAAGATGACCTCAGCAGAGAACAGAAGCCCCAGTGAGCACTCTGTCCCAGCTGTGTGGCTTTCCCATCACAGACATTCCCTTCACCTGGGGAGCTGTGCAATGGGGCAGCCCTGCGGCCCCGCCCTTGAGACCTGTCTGGGGACCAAGTATATAATAAACACACTACAAAGTCTCAAGAAGTCTGTAATCAGCTCCTGGAAGAGGGAGATCAGGGTAGGACAGTTGACCTCTGTGTAGTTCCACTCTTTTTAGCAACAGCTGAAACCAAAGCTGAAAGGCATCAGATGACCTTTCTGTGTTAACACAGGCCAGAGCTCAGGGAAGAGAGAATCATCTGAGAGGCCAATCTGACCAATGAAACACAGGGCAACTGGCAAAGGTTGCAAACCAATTCCCTGACTTTTAAACCAAATGATAAGCGAGAACAGGATTCTTAGAAGTCTTGCCCTGTCTGCTTCAAATAAAGGCAGGGTGACGTCCCAGCCCAAAATTCAAAAGGCACCTCCGAGACTGTCCCTGCTCTCAGAGTACTGGCCTGGGAGGGGAGCCAGGGTGCAGCGTCTGGGAAGTAGGCAGGTCTACCTTGGCCTGGCAGGTGCCAGGGGGATGGGGGTAAAAGAGACGCAGCTCTTCCCCGGGCAGAAATGACAGCAGCTGTCATTTACGCAACACTCTGTGCTGGGCACTGTGACAGAGGCTTCACGTAATGTAGCACATTAAATTGACACCAAATGCTAGAAGGTTGGTTCTTTTGTTACACTGCTCTATCAGTGAGGAAACTGAGGCTCAGAAGGGGTTTGAGGTCCAAGAGCTGGTTAAGAGCAGCAGCTGGGATTCAAACCCAGGTCCTGCCAACTCCAAGCCTGCATGCTCAACCACCTTGCCTCATGACCCTCACATGTCACTGGCTCCTTACAGCCTCTTGGGAGCCAGAAGGACTATGATTATCCCTGTCCCTATTTTTGTCACAAGGACCCTGAAGCTCAGGAGGCCCAAAGCCACACCATAGAAAAGATTGGGACTTGTGCCCATGTCTGCAGACCAGGACATACAGCACTGGGACCACTCCTCATAAGGATGGTTCTTCCAGATGGTTCCTGAGAGGGCCTGGCCCAGTCCCTGCCTGATGCCCTGATGAATCACCCAGTGGCTGGTGGAAACCTCTAGGGGACAACTGAGGCCCTGCAAGTCGCCACCTTACCGTCGTCCTGCTCCGTCTGTTCCTGCTCGGCGCTGGAGTACGTGCGCAGGAACTCAGCGAAGGCCCCATCCCGGGCCAGTAGCTCCTGGTAGGAGCCCATCTCAGAGATCTTGCCGCCACTCATGACGATGATGACATCCACCTGCGGCAGGTAGCTGATGCCATGCGTGACCAGGAGCCGAGTCTGTGGGCAAAGCGGAGACCGGGCGCGTTAGCACACATGTGAGAGAGGCAATCACCCCACACCTAGGTGGCAGGGCTCCTATCTGAAGGTGGATGCACACCTGGGACAACCTTTGGGTGCTTTCATTCAACACATGTGCCAGGACCTGGGGGAGGGGGTGGCAGTAACAGGGAAGAATTCGAGAATCCCTGTCCCCGATTCCAGGGTCAGGAATCCCTGTCCCCGATTCCAGGGTCAGGGGAGAAACGAACGATGTGGGTAAAACGCCATGTGCTGGACGGTGACACAGCACAGAAGGGGCAGGGCACTGAGGGTGGGGTAAGTGTTGCAATTTTAACAAAGGTGATGGGAAAGGGTATTTTTGAACAAAAATCTGAAGGACAGAAGGGAGGGAGGGAACCTGGCACATGTAGACAAATAAGGACTCTGCAAAATAATTTGCTGGCAATGGCTTCATTTTTTAAGTAACCACCCACTCCCACACTTCCCACAAGCTTCAAAATTTGTAGATATGTCCTTTATCTAATGATCTGAATGTTTGGGAAGATACTCATCAAGCTATTTACGTGAGTTGACAAACTTTTTCTTAAAGGGCCAGATGGTAAACATTTTCAGCTCTACAGACCGTCGGGTCACTGTGGGAACCACCAGCCCTGTGGTTGTGGCGTGATGGCAGCCATACACAAGGCATAAACAGAGGGCTGGCTGTGTCCCCATACAGCTTTATTTATGGACACTGGTGTTTAAATTCAATGCCATTTCATATGTCATAAATTATTATTTTTCTTCAGATGTTTTCCAACCACTTAAAAATGTAAAGACCATTCTTAGCTTGAGGACCAGACTTAAACAGAGCAGGCCCGGTTCCTGGCCCCTGCCCTCAGGAGAGGAGCTGGGTGCAGAAGGGAGGACCATTTTCTAAAATTTTACACATACTCTTTATAGTCTGACTTTGTTACCATGGGCACGTAGGAATTTGGTAACAATTTTTTTAATATTTAAAAATTAAGTCTATACAGACTTCGTTGTGGTGTGTACGGGACTGCTTCAATAGGCTGAGTGGCACAATGCTCACTATATATGCGCACAACGTGATAACACTATCAAAAGAGTTTATACGCACAGCAAAAAGACTCGAAAGAAACACGGAAATCTCTAAGTGGTGAGATGATGCCACTAGCTTTTGTTGTTCTTTTTCATGTTTTTCTGAATCTCCTATATTTTTCCCATGAGCATGTTACTTTTTTAATCAGAAAGAGAGAAAAAAAGAAAAGGAGAGGAGAGGAAAGGAGAGCAAAGAAGAAAGGAAAGAGGACAGAGGACAGAGGACAGAGGACAGAGGACAGAGGAAAGAGGAAAGAGGAAAGAGGAAAGGAAAAGAATGGAAAGGGGAAAGGGGAAAGGGAGAAGGGAGGGGGAGAAGGGAGGAATCAGTACTCTCACCCCATAATTCCTCTACAGAATAAAATAAAATAATTAAATTAAAAATTAAATTAAATTTAAAAATTAAAGAAATAAAATAAAATTATAAAATAAAATATAAAATAATGAAAGAAGACAGGAACTATTTCCTGTCGGGTCAAGGTATTGTGACGGTTTTCCTGCTCCAAGCCTCTGTCCCTTGGCCCATGGTCACTTCAGAAAAGAAGGGACAGCTGCCTGCTCGGTCACAGGGAATCTTTGTGGGATTTCTTTCTATGAAGCCACCATTATTGTTAAACCAGGAAGAGGGGCCTTTTTTGGCCAAGCGGAGGCAATGACCTCAAGTCAGTGCCAAGGACTTCCCCCCATAATGACAAGAGCAAGAAGGCCGTCCTGGGAAGGCTTCCAAGGGAAGCATTAGAAAAGTGTTCTTAAGTTCAATTAAAAAAAAAAAAAAAAAGCCTGGGAAGTGAAAGGTTACCAAAGGGGCACATTCTGACTTAACCAAAGCGTGAAAGAACCAGACCTTGAGCCCTGCCCCTCTTCAGGTACCTTGTTCTTCAGCATCCCCTTGGGGCCGATCACATTTTCAAATATGTGTTTTCCCACGTGGGAATCCACTGCCGATAGGGGGTCGTCGAAGAAGTAGATGTCGGAGTCACAGTACACAGCCCGGGCCAGGCTTACGCGCTGCTTCTGGCCCCCTGACAGGTTCACGCCCTGGGGAGACACATGGCAGAAGGTGGGTTTGCTGGGAAACCTCAAGACACACAGAGAAGGCAAGCTGCTTAGGATGCAGCAGACCCAGGCTGGAGACCCCACAGGGCTGCACCCTCTCCCTCCTGTGCAGCAATAGAGGTATGAGATTGCACCTGCATGGTTGTGGGTTCAAGTGCTAGCATGGGATTTAGCCTCACTTGTAAAACAGGTGGAAGAGAAAACCTGAGCCTCCAAGGAGCTGCTGAGTGAAGACCCAGGACAGAGTGGGAGTTTAGCAAAGGGTGGCCAGTGACACTGAATAATGTTGGCTACGGAAAGGCTCCTGATCTCTGAGTCAGATGGAAAGCACCAGAGGATGTGGCAATATCATTACTGCTGTTACTATTATTATTGTTAACAGCTAACATTTTTTTTCTAATTTACTCCGGATCTAGCACTCACTGGTGAAGCCACATACAATCCAGGCAGACTATACCCTGGGGACACTGGGATCTAGCTCCACTCACTAGCAGGAAGGACACAAGGGCACCACATGGACCAAAGCAGCAGCCCTGGCCCTTCCATGCCAGATAACCCACTGTCTGGCTGAGGAATCAAAGTGCATACCCACTGGGTTAACTGCCCAGCGTCTCCTGAGAGATGCCCATCACCCCCTTGCAACAAGGTGGTGTCCTGGCAACCAGGTTTTTTCTGCATGGTCCCTCTGGCGACAGGTTTTTGGCCCAGGGGAAGATACCAGACTTGAGCTAAGCCAATCATATTCTCTTTCTCCAGATTTTGGTGCTGGGACCCAGACAAGGAGAGAGGAGTCACCAAGTGGCAGAAACACACACTTTTTTCAAAAAAGAAAGAAAAGAAGAAAGAAAGAAAAAAAGCTGATCTGCAGATTTCCCTCAAATAAATCATTCATCAGAAAGCTGGAAGAACCACAGGCTTGTAACTAAAAGCAGACAGGAAAGCTATTTGGTGCTGCCGTGGAACATTTGCATTTGCCAAGTGGACACCAGGTGACCACCAGGGGGCAGTAAAACAAGCTGGCCAGGCAGAAAAGAGTGTGCAAAGGCCCGGAGGTGGGAAGGGGCTCAGGCAAGTCACTTAGCCCCTCCCTACCTCCTTTTATCAACCACTACACGGGGAAACGGTAAGTCCCATCTAATGGGCGTGCTGTGAAGACAAAATATGGACAGTGCCTGGTACATAATAAATCCTCAAAAGTGTTATTTTATTATCATCACTGTTCTGAAAGAGACTGTGGACGTTTGAATCACTGACACCCCTCCTCCCTGTATAGTGCCCTGTGTCATGGGACTTTGCAGACTACAAAGGTAGAGTGCACTTTCTGGTCCCTTGTTTTTGGGCTCAACCAAGTGATCCATCCATTTTGTGATGGAAAAAACAGTGTGTTTTACGGGACATCGTATTAATTTTTGTTCTCTTGGGCTTCTGCTGTCACCATAAGAGCTTTCCCCTGGGGAGCTGCTGCCCCTCAGCCTAGGCCCCAGCACAAAGCCATGTGGGGCAGAGTTGGGCCAAACCCACAGCCTGGAGCCAAGCTCCGCTGGCTTGCAACATGGAGCAGTCGCCCAGCTGAGCCCAGCCTGGGTCAGCCAATCAGTCGATTCACACGCCCACAAATAAGGGAATAAGTGTCCAACATCATAAACCACTGAGATTTATTTTCTGATTATTACACGGCTATAGCTGACTGTTACAGGGGACATGCTGAAGACATACTGACCTTCTCACCAATCTCTGTCCGGTCCCCGCTGGGCAGAATTTCCAGATCTGGGAGGAGGGCACAGCCTTCTATCACAGCCTTATAAAACTGTTCCTGTAGCTGGCGTCCAAAAAGGATGTTTTCTCGGAGAGAATCATTCTGAATCCATGCCTGCTGGGGGACATAGGCCACTGAGCCCTAGATGGCAAGTGGAGAAGAAAGCAAGAGACAGGGAGACAGATTAGATTAACAAAATAGCATCCAGCTCAACCATGTGCCAGAAAGGCCCTACTTCACAAATGACTTTTCATCACACCCATTGTTTCAACAGGAGGGAAACTGGGTCACAAAGGACAATGGATGCCAGAGCTGAGATCAGAACCCACACTGACCAACATTGGGAGTTCAAGAATTAAAATACACACTGGTGAGATTATAGTTAGATATTTAGTAAACATTCATTGAATGCCTTCATCAGTGCACTAAACTCCTGCCTCCCAAGAATGGGAAATTCCTGACACGATTAAAAAAATTATTTGATTATAGTCAGAGTAAATGCTAAGAGAAAAAAACATGTGAAACCTTTAAACAGTCCTTTAAAAAGAAAGACCTAGTTAGGAACAACTGGAAAGCATTTCTTGAGGAAACCTCCTTGATGAAATTTAAGCAAGGGGTTCTGTATCAAAATCATCCATTTCAAAAGCTTTTGTGTCTTTATTTCTACATAATGTAAGGTGTCAAGAAGGCCACGAGAAGAGGGGCAGGCACTCCCTTCTGGGGAAAATTAACAAGTCAAAATTAACAAATGAACCTGTAACCTTGTCAAACCAAATACTCAGTGCACCCTCAAATTCCAGATCCATCACTTTTGTACTTAAAGGCCTTTTTCTTTTCTTTTTTTTCCTTTTTTAAAAAAATATATCTTTATTGATTTCGGAGAGAGGAAAAGAGAGGGAGAGAGAGAGATAGAAACATTAATGATGAGAGAGTCATTGATCGGCTGCAGCCCACAACCCGGGCATATGCCCTGACTGGGAATCGAACCCTGATCGCCTGGATCCTAGGTCGACGCTTAACCACTGAGCCACACCCGGCCGGGCAAAGGCCTTTTTCTTTAAAACAGTGGTTCTCAACTTGGGGTACTTTTGCCCTCCAGGGGATACCTGACAATGTCTAGAGACACTTTTGGTTGTCACAACTGGAGGCTGCTGCTGGAATCTAGGGGGGTACTGGCCAGGTATCCACCTTACAAAGCACAGGACAGCTCCCACAACAGAGAATTATCCAGCCCAAGATGTCAACAGTGCTATGGTTGGGGAAATTCAGGGTTAATGAAACAGAAGGCAGTGTGGGTCCTACCATGATTTCTAATTTTCTTCCATTAACCCAGCTCATGTTGCCCACTGATCATACTTCATAACATGTACTTGAAATAATGACAGAACACTTCCTAAACAACAGCTAGATGTTATTAGTTTGGACCCAACTACTGTAACGTACACTTTCTACTAATGCATATTAGGCTACAGGACATCATATAATCAACAAAGAAAAGATTTTGCACCAAAATAAAGACAATGGGATAAGCCAGCATCCCCAAAAGCAGATTCTAAGAGACAGTAATTCTGGGGATATAAATAGTTGCTGCATAGACAATAAAGAGGTGCGGGCAAATATGTCTAGGCCATGCTGGATTAACCAAAGTTAAATAGTTTTTTCCCCCCTTGCAGAACTTCTCAGAGACTTTATTAATGTTTATTCTAAGTCTCCTAGAGGGAAGGGATCAGAGTATGCAGAATTTCCCAAAACATCCCGCTGCAGACCCCACTCCAGGTAATGTTGGTGTCAACAAACTTTGAGGGAGGTAGTCCGACATCAGGAAAAGGCCTTCGTGGGAACAAGCAAAATGCAAAACAAGACTCTTGATTTCTAAAGGACTCATTTGTCCACTAAAGCAGCCTCTTAGACTCTCTCTTGAGGCATATACCAGCTTAGCTCAAAGTACTCTGTGTATTTAAAAGCAATAAAACCACAGTCTGTATTAGCCCTATATTAAGAATTCGACAAGCACACAGAATTTAAACAGCTTCCCTTAAAAAGAATTCTCTAAGATCACATTCCAATGACATTAGTCAAAAATTTTAAGTTTTGTTACTTTTACAAAAAGGGATACACAGAGAGGTCTGTAGAGAGAGAGTAAGCCAGAAAGACTCACAGATAAAGGGGCTACGGGATGCACACTGAGGGGCAGAGATGGGAGGGAATGAGAGACAGTGAGCAGACCAGGGAACATTTGTGTGTTTACTAAATATGCATTGAGTGCCCACTACGTGCAGGGCACTGTTCTATGTGCTGGGATACAGCAGGAAAAAATGACACTTCTCTAGGATGGCACAGAGAAGAGCAGAAAGAATGAGAGAGAAAATGAGAGGAGGCATCGCTGCTCTTGCTTCATGCACGGGGACCACAGTGAACGAACACGGCATTGCACGTGACCTTCCTCCCATGCCATCAGCTCCCCAGAGCCCCCGCTCACCCAGTCCTCCTCCTACCTTGAGAGCCACGTGCCCCTCCACCTTGTCCATCTCGGCCAAGAGCGCTGAGAGCAGAGACGACTTTCCACAGCCCACCTGGCCCACCACGGCTACCAAGGATCCTTCTGGAACGGAGAAGGTGATGCTGAAAAGACAGAACACACAGTGCCTCAGTCATGCTCTCACCTGAATGAGGCCAGTGGGGCTGCTGCCCCAGCCCCTGGGGCTGGATTTACCGAGTGGAGAGAGAGGCAGAAGGCAGGGCTGTCGCGAACCTCTAAGATCTGGAAATTCCTCCTGCGCTTCTACCGCTGAGCTTAGTTCAGTGAACAGTCTCAGAGGCCTTCCCTGAGTGAGGCACGGGTCTGGTGCTGAGATGCCAGTGCATCTGAGAAAACGGAGACAGCAGGAGAGACCTGAGCGATCGGCTAAAATGCAGAGGGATTCACTTCGCCCAGGGACACAACACAGGTGCCCTGGGGGAGAGGACACCCCAAAACGAGCTCTAAAGGAAGAGTAAGCATGTGTCAGACACAAAAATGTGGAAAAGCTTAAGAAAAGGCCAAGGCTGTGAATAACAGGTGTGATCAGGGATCGGCATGTCAATGACACAAGATGAAGCAGGGAGGGTAGGCGGGTCCTGGTCCTGAAGGTGGGTGGGTGGTGGCCAGGCCTGGGGGACCTGAAGAAGCCACTGAAAGGTTTGAAGGGGGCCTGGACATGGATGAATGTGAGTTTCAGAAACAGGTCTCCACTGAAATTGCCCTTTCACAGATACTGGTAAGCAAAAAAGCAAAGGACAAGAAACTAAGCTCGACGCTCTGCCGGTAAGACTGGCTGTCACACGACATGTGTCAGAGCTGTGATTCCACCCACCAGCGAAGGGTGGCACGTCCAGGGCACTGCTGACCTTACGTACACTGGCTGTGCTTTTCCACGGTTGCTATTATGATTTTGAACATATTAGTGGAAATGCTTGTTAGATTTTGCTGTCACTCACTGTTTAATTCTTGGGAACCTGCTGCACAGTCACAATGATTATTCTTTCGTTCCTGTGCAGTGAGGGGAATGGGTTACGGGGCCCAGTGAAACAGCTCCTGCAATCATCCAGGTGAGACTGAAATATTTTTATAGGCAGAGGAGAAAGGAAGTTTGGATGGAGAAAGATGTGGGGAGTCAAGGTGGTGAGGGAGACTGGAACAGGAAAGCCTTTGGTTCTGGAAGGACAGAGGAAAGAATGAGGGCGCAGGTGTAGATTATTTAGCTGTGGAGTAGAACAAGAGAGAAAAGCTAAAACCGAAGCAGGCAGGAGTAGTGTTAGACATAAGGAAGAACTTGCTAAGCATGCAATCCCACCGTGAATTTCCAGGGGAGGTGTTATACAGATCCTTTTCTCTGGGGAATTTGTCCCCCGTCCCCAGCACCCTCCCGTCATATAAATACAGCAGTAATTGGGCTACCCAGGAAGGGGGTATTTGTTCAGGGGCATGGGGGGTAAATCTGGCCTCTAAAGAAGCCCCTTCTGGCCTCATGTTTTGGGGATTACTTAAGGAGGCCTAGAAGCCACTGAGCAAGGCCTCTAATCAAAAGTAAATAAGGGGCACTTGATAAGTTGCCTGGGGAACCAGGTCAATTCCCTGGATACGCTGTGCGTTGTGGGCAAAGTACCAGATGGGGAGTAGGTGAGAAAGGGTGAGCCAGGCCGCTGGCGAACCCTGGGAAGGACAGAGAGCAATTCCATCCTGAGAGCAAATCCCACAGGATAAGAATTTCTTTCAACAGACCCAAGCCTGCCAGCATCACAGCCTGGGACCCAACTTGGCCAGTCAGTGTGCTGGGTCTCTCCAGGCACAGTAATTGGCTCAGGGAGGGGCACATGACCCAAACTGGGCCAATCAGAAACAGGGGGTACACCTGGAGTGATGGGGGCCATTTGCCATCACGAGGGGAGAGGCCGTCTGAGAGGGAAGCAGAACGAAGACAAGACAGTGAGAATCCTAATGCGCTGAGTCCCTGGATCACACTGTACCTGAAAGTGGCCCTTCTCAATTATGCGCACCAAAAATCTCCCTTTGTTGCCTAAGCCTATCTGTGCAAGGGTTTCCACTACTTACAATTAAAGGGACCCTCTGTGCCAGGCACACTCTCATCTCCTCAACAAAACCCAAGCAAGTGTGACTGCTCCCAGATGAGTAAACTGAGGCTCAGAAAGGCAAAGTGACCTATTCAAGGTCATCAAGCTGAAGCATGCATGGCTGGATTTTGAACCCATGTTTGACCAGAGCCCTGTGCTGCTCTCCACATCCTGGCTTACCCATTCAGTGTGGGGGGTTCACTCCTGGCCCACGTGAAGGTGGCGTTCTGCACAGTGATGCTGTTTGAGCTCCCGCCTGAAAAGCACCAGACATACAGATAAAGTCACGGGACTGCGAGTGAGCAGGAAGCTCTTAATTTTTTTCCTAATCAAGTGTAGTTCAACCCCAGAGGCTAGACACTTCTGCTAGGCATCTGGTTATATCTGTCTCAGTTTCTAAAAAAGAACCCACCCAGCAGTTTTGGAGGTGGCCTCAGACCAAGAGAGCAAAAGGAAACCGCAAGAGGGCTCCGCCTTGAAAGGCAGGAGGTTGCAGCATCCAGATGCCTATATTGCAGAAGTGGGGGGGTAACAGGGAACACAGGGCTCCAGGGACCTCCCTCGCCCTGTCCTGGAAGGTTCTGTCCACTGTGGCTGGGAGGGCGGAGCAGAAGCCAAGGTCAATGGCAACAAGGAGCACCCTCCTGAACAGAGGTTCTCTCCACGGGGATGGGCTGGCTCTTGGCACTCACCACACCCCAGGGCCTCTACCTTTAATATTCAAAACAGGACCCACCCTCAACTCTTGGATTACAGGGCTGCTTCCTAAACTCATCTCCCTGGATCCTCCCTCTCTGCCTTCACCACCACCCTGCTCACATCACAGCAGGTCATTCTAAAGCAGCAGCCGTCACAATCCACTGTGGAAAGCAGGCTCTGGAGCAGGAAGTGGGGTATCGGGCCCTGGAGGAGGGGTGTTTAAGACAAAGCCTGCACTATATGCGGGGCTCCTGTGATCCTAGGCTTCTGGCACCTCCCTCCCCTTATTTCCCTTTTACTCCATGTCCCTCACTTAAAAAAAAAAAATACAATCTTGACTAATTATGAGCCATCTTCAAACCACCCAGAGATAAGCTGGGGGTGTTTTTCAGGTATCAAATGAAGAAATAAATTCTCCCACACAAAGAGACTAAAACTGGTGCTGAGAAGAAGTTACTGGTTAACCTAACTTAACCTTTTCCCTCACCACCTCCATTCCCCCCCCCCCCCCCCCAGCTGAAAACAGAGAACAAAGGAGGAAACTGGAAAGTGCTATTTAAGGAATTTAAGAAAAGCCACTTGAGTCTGACAAGCTAATGAACCATGAGACTTGGCCGAAAGCTGCCAAGGTGGCAGGGTCTGGCACCTGGAGGTGTGGATAAACATCTCAGAAGGTCAAAATGTCTAGGATAGACTGCCACCAGGGCAGAAAGGGAGGGGCTGAGGCCTAAAGGGCACTGGGAGGCCTCAGGGATTTCCAACTTGTCTCAAGCAGTGAGCTGTGAACTTCAGTAGCTCAAACCTCCACTGGCTGCCCCCAATTTCAACCCTGTGTTATGCAGAGAAACTTAACCCTGACATAGATGGCAATGTTCCCATATTCTTTGGTGGAGACAGAATGATGATCCTCAGGACAGCAGGAACTGGATGACCACAGGCCAGGGAAGTCAGAGGAAGATTCCGGCATCCAGTGAGCACTGATTCTCAAGTAGGGGTGACTGCTCCCCAAGGGATATAATGTCTAGAGACATTTTTGGTTGTTAAAACTGGGTGTGGGCTACTGGCATCTGGTGGGTAGAAGCCAGGGATGCTGCTCAACATGGTATAATCACCCCAGAGCAAAGAATGATCCTCCAGAAAGCCAGTAGCGCTGAGGCTGAGTTGAAAATGCCACAGATCTTCTCACCCACACTAGAGAAGTAATGAGCACTACCTTTACTGGGTTAGCAGGCACTGTGCTGGGTGTTTTACACACCCTTGAAGGCACCTCAAAACCTACTAGCTGCCAGGCACTGCTCACATATCATAACCAATATATATGCACATTCATTCCTCTGACTGTATTTACTGGGCTCTGGAGACAGACTGTGCGGGTTCAAATCCCTACACTGCCACTTCCTAGCTGGACAATTATGGGAAAGTTACTTAACTTCTCTGTGCCTAACTTTCCTCATCTGTAAAATACGATTGATAATAATGGTATGAACTTCATAGGTCTATGAGGAGTAAATAAGGCAATAAACAGGGAGTCCTTAGAACAGTGCTTGGCACATAGTAGGTGTTCATTAAATCTCAGTGGATAAGAGCATGGGTTCTACTGATGGCTGTCGGTGTGGATCCTGACTCTAGTTCTTATTAGCTGTGCAATCTAGGCAAATTACTGAGGCCAGTTTTCTTGTGTGTAAAATGGGAGTTTCCACAGGGAACAGAAGATAGGGCATTATTCGCTGTCCTTAGAACAGGCCACCACCCATGGGAGTGTCACTGACATGAAAGTGGCCATTTCTGTTAGTGCTATTAAAGTTGATCATTAAGTGCCTAGAGACACAGCCATGGATCAGATACCTGGTCAGGGGTGCTGACTAGGAAAGGACCAATTAATAAGCTACAAAATAAAATCCATATAACCCCCTGCCAAAGAAAAGCACCTTCATTCCCATTATCTGGATGGGAAAACTGAGGCTCAGAGCAGTGAAGTGACCTGCCCAATATACACAGCTAATAGGTGTTGGAGGTCGGTCAGTCTCCAGCAGCCTAGCTCTATCTGTGTATCTGCCCAAAATGGAATCAAAGTCCAGGTTCCCCCGCTCAAGCTGACCTTCAGGGGGAGGCCACGCCCAGTGGTTGCCTCTCAGCAAGAAAGCAGAAGTGCAAGTTCAACCTCCTGGGAGGTGCAAGATAAGGCCCTAGAGTCCACCACATTCTACAGAGAGATCCTGCTCCCTGTGGCCTCGCAGACAAGCTGCTGGGCAGAGCCAAATGGAGAACAGTCATGGTGAGGGCGGCCATCCCAGCGCAGAGAGACCAAACACCCACATCGCACACACCATCTTTGATGGGCCTTCGCTCGATGCTGTCGGTCTCCAGCTCCTCGTGGGACAGAAAGATCCTGAGGCGTTTGAGGGAGACACTTGCCTACACAGGAAGCAATTACAGGCTCGGTTATTTTTAAAAGCATTTTTGCAAAACGGCCCCCGGGCTAACATTCAGTGGTTTCCCCTGTGTGCAGAGGGCCACACCCTCCCCCATTTCTGAAGGCTCTGCGTTTCCCACAACCAGCATGCACCTTAGAATAGAAAGTAAAACACATTTTGGTTCCTGTTTGTTTTGCTTTAAAATCCCACAACTGGTACTAACAAGGACTGTCCCAGATGCAAAGGGACTTGAGATACATTATAACCAAAGGCAATGGTCCCATTTAAGGGCACAAAACCCCGGCAAAGAGACAAGTCCTAGAGCCAAAATGCACAGCAGAGTGGCCAGAGTCAACAGGATTGGATTATAAACTTCAAAGTTACTAAGAGACTAGATCTTAATTGTTCCCATTACAAAAAGGGAAATGATAATTATGTGACATGGTAAGAGTTGTTGGTTGACACTTCGGTGGTAATCATACTGCAATATATCAATGTATTAAACTTACACAATGTTATATGTCAAATATATCCCAATAAAAATCAATTAAAAAAAACAATGGTTCTGCTTCAAACAGCCCAACTGTAAAGGCATTAATGAGACAATCTGTGGTAGGCAGCTAGACAAACAGGAGCAGAGCAAGGACAATGGGCCAGGTACAAGAAGGTCACCAGGATAGAAAGGTCAAAGGACAATTGTAGGGTGGGACCTCACCCCCAGGGTGACCTTTCCTCCCTTGGCATATGGCTGATCTTGTGCTTTAGACCCCCTGACCTTTTCTCCCTAGAGATAACATCTAGGCCTCAGTTGTATTTCAGCTCCAGGCCCAGAAAAGCAGCAAAACCAGACAAGTGACACCACAGCTGACCTCAGGACCAGCAGCATTGAATAATGACCCCTGCCCTGGCTGACCTCAGGACCAGCTGCATTGAATAATGACCCCTGCCCTGGCTGACCTCAGGACCAGCTGCATTGAATAATGACCCCTGCCCTGGCTGACCTCAGGACCAGCTGCATTGAATAATGACCCCCTACTGGTGATGACCACCAATCAACCAGTGGAGACTCTGATCCTAAAAGGACACACCTGGAAAGCTGCTGAATATTCTATTGAGATCTTCCCCTGGAACCTCCCCTAAAACCTCCACCCTTAAAACCCTTAGGACAGAGGACCCAGGAGGGCCCTGCTCAAGCTCCCTCCTGGGAGCACATCCACACCTTTCCCCTTCCCATCTCCTCAGGTGCGTTACCATTACCTTCCTGACTTCCAAGCTCCAAGGGCCCTTCCTTTGCCTCTATAATTTGCTTCCTAAGTCCATTTCTTCTAACGACTTCTACCTCTGTGACTTTCTAAATAAACCTTCTCTTATAGTTTGAGTCTTGACTCTGAATTCTTTCCTAGCCAGGACTCAAAGACTGAGGTTGCTGAACCCAGGTCTGGTCTGACCCCACCCATCTAGCACCTGCTCCTGTTCCACCACTGCCAACAAATCCAGAAAATTTTAACAAGGACTGAGTATTATTTTAAGAAATGACTGTTAACTTTGTTAAGCATGATAACGGTGTTACAATTATGCAAGAAGAAATGCACGCTGATATATTTATGGGTGAACTGCCAAGAGGCTTGGATTTGCTTTAAAAATTTCCAGCAAAGAAAAAAAAACAATGAAGGGAGGGAGGGATGAGGGAGGGAGGAAGACGGAAAAAGGATCAGATAAAGCAAGCAGGACAAAATGTCGAAGCTGGGTGATGGGTACACAAAGTTCATTATCAGTGTCTACTTCTGTGTAAATTTGAAATGTTTCATAATAAAAAGTGTTTTTATTTGCTTGTTTTTTTTAATAAAGCCTACGACCAGAGTTGTACAAACAAATCTTAAGACTGACTTGTCTGTGTGGCTGAAATGGGGTTTTCAACATGAATATGTGCAACTCGAGGGAGAAGAGTGTGGAAAGTAGTAGAAGAGGGGTAGGAGTTTCAAACAGTGTGAAAGCAGACAGAGCAGCTTCCTCTCCTTACAGAGGGGCTGCACGAATTTTAGGAATTCGGAGGGAGGGGGGTTGGGGGTTTTCAAATGGTGGGTCAAGGCCTATTAGTGGCTCTTGAAATCAATTTAATGGGTTAAGAGATGCATTTTTGAAAAGCTAGAATAGCGGATAGGGCAGGGTAGAACAGAGCAGATCCGTATAGAATAAAATATTCAGAAAGAATCATACAGAGCATGGGAAAGCCTGGCTGCATTAAGCTTTTGTTTCGTATACCTCAGTGTGGGTTCCTTGTCAAGAACTAAAATGTATTTCTTTGGGGTATGACCAAAAAGCATGAAAGCCACCTGTCCAGGCCTCACCAAGCCCACCAGGCACAGTGGGATGAGTGATGCACAGAGAGCTGCCCCAAGGGGGATTGTTAAGCCCTTTGGTTTTGTTCTCCAGAGAACCGTCCCTGAAGTCCCCCAGCCTGGCCTGTACCTGCACGATGCTGCTGATGACCATGGGGAGAATGTTCAGGGGGAAGCGAAGGATGTTGAACAAGGCCAAGGACACAAAGGCTTTCTGGGCATCCAGGACGTTGTCCTCCTTGGTGGTCACAAAGACGGCAAATGTAGACAGGGCCACCTGCAAGCAGAACGCCCATCACTGACACGTGTGCCCGAGTCAGTCACAATCTGGGAGCAGTTACACCCCCCCCCCCGCCGTGTGTTCAGCCCCCCCCCCTCCAGTTGCAGTCACCAGACGATTGGCCACTGGAGGCAGCAGAAAACACCCAAGGCAGTGTCTAGCACACGTGACAGGTACTCACCAAACACTCAGAGAGTGAACTGGATAAATAAGTGACCAGGAGCCAAAATTACGTTCTCTCCCACCACCAGCTTCCTCTGAGGCACACTGGAATTCCTTAACAGCAGAACCACACCGCTGGGCCTGTGCCCTTGTGGTTCCCTTTGCCTAAACAACCTTCTCATCCAGGCAGTGGCAAGGTTGCTTGGTCTTACCGACCCCTCCACCTGAAACGGCCCCGCCATTGCCCTCCATCCTGCTGTCCTAGCTTATTTCCCTTCACAGCACCTATTGTCACCTTTTAGTGTGGTGCTATATGTAGGTACTGTCTGACTCCTGCACTGAAATGGAAACCCCACAAAGGCGGGGACCCTGTCTTATACAGGACTGCATCCTTCGTGCCCAGAACAGTCCCTGGGACACAAGAACACTAAAGACGACCTTGGGTAAGTTACCTCCTCACCCCGTGCCTCAGGTGCCTCATCTGTGAAATGGGGGTGAAAGTGGAGAATTAACACCACTGTTCAAAGTTCCTTCCAGCTCATAAAGTTTTCTGTGGTTTTATACCCTCAGGACACGAAAACTAAAAAAAAAAAAGACACCAAACAGCCACCCCCTTCCCTCTAGTTAGTCTTGTTTTGTTACTTTACTACCTTGCCCTAAGTTCCTGAGATTTTACTACCCAGGGGACCAGAATTTGGGTTCAGTTGTTAAGAGATGACAAGCACGTCACCTCCCTCACCAGGAGAAATGGGGGACCCCCTGGACAATCCAGGGCCAGGCTGCTTGGCTTAGGGGGCAGGGAAAAGATCAGTGGGTAAACTTCTGTGCCCCTCCTTCACTGCTGCGGACAGAGCAGTGCTAGGTGTCACCAGGGGAGGCTAACAACAAGCATCCCACGAGATTATCTGGTACATGCAAGCAGCCGTCTGGAAAACCTTGGACCAGGCAGGTGAACAGAAGTTCCCAGCCCCACACCAGCCCCAGACTCCTAGAGCCATTAGGGAGGGGATGGGGTTATAAACTGCCCAGGGCCCTGCCTTTCTGCACTCAGGGCAGACTGCTGGAAATCAGGAGGTTCCATGGTGCAGTGTACTTTCAGGGTCTCAGCTGCCTCATTTCTTTGTTACCCAGTAGAAGGTCATAAAGCTTAAAAATTAAAACTGTAAGTTTGGCCACACACCAGCTGGGTGTGCCACCTTGCTTACCCCACGAGAGGTTCTACTTTCCCATCTACAAAGTGGGGATCCTGACACGCCTTCGCAGGGCTGCTGCAGCGGGAAGTCAGGTGCTCGGCAGAGTACTCAGCACAGTGGCCAAGGCACAGAAAAATGCAACATATGGAAGCTGTTTTTATTTCTTGTTATAAAACTCAGTCCCAACTCCTTGGACTAGTCTTCCAAAGAATTTATAAACCGGTTCCAAGAGCGAGGCACTGGGAAGCAAAGCTGGTTTCTGTTCTGGCTCTGACATTAACAAGCTAGATGACCTCAAGGCAAGGCACACAAATTTTCCAGGCTCCACAGCCAAGAGGGAAGTGAGGCCCTCATGTCTGCACACCCTGCCTCCTCTTCCAGGCAGTGACCTCCTATCCAAAGGCACTCTCCACTCAAAACTCTCCAGATACATCCACACAAAGCAATAGTATTCAGCCATAAAAAGGAACGAAGCACTGACACCCGCTACAGTATGAATGAACCTGAAAACACGAAGCTAAGTGAGAGAAGTCAGATACAAAAGGCCACACAGCAATGATTCCATTTATAGGAAATATCCAGAATGGGCAAGTCTACAGAGGCAGAGAGTAGATGAGTGGGTGGCTGGGGCTGGGGGGGGGGGGGATGGGGAGTGACTGCCAATGAGGGTTTCTGTTTGGTGAGATGAAAATGTTCTGGAATTAGATGGTGGTAGCAGTTGCATAACCTTGTGAATATACTGACCACCAGTGAGTTTTACACTTAAAAATGGTGAATTACATCTCCATAAAAATAACAAATTACCTTTTAAAACTCGCCTTTCCAAAATCAGTCTATTTTGCTTATGACAGAAGCAAAAGCTCTGACTCGGGCCCCAGGGACCACCTCATTTGTAAACATCCCTGTCTGTAACTTGTCTGGCCTCCTTGCCTACCATTCTCCCCTCGCTCCCTCTGTTCCAGCCCCACTGGCCTCCATGGTTATTTCTTCTTCGGAGCAAGCAGAGTCCAGCCTCAGGGCCTTTCCTCGCCTTGGTGGGGCCCCTCGCCTCCATCAGGTAAAGGCTCAAGTGGCACCCTCTCAATGAGGTCTTCAATTATCCTATTTAAAACTGTAAGCCTTCCCGGCTTGCTCTAACCCAGATATTTTTTCCCCGTTGCACTTACGACAGCTTAGCACACTGTATGATGCACGTGTTGTGCCTGCTGTTTACTGTCTGTCTCTCCCAATTAGAAGGAATGGGCGTTCCATGAGCATGGGAAATTTGGCTGTGGTATTCTCCGCAGTGCCTAAGACAGTGCCTGGATCAAGGCAGATACTCAGGTAATGTTTGTGGGTGGGTGGACGGGTGGATGAACGGACAGATAAACAGATAGATGGGTGGGTGAGTAGGTGGATGGATTTCCTGAAGGCAGGAGAGCATATACTCAGTGGAGAAAACCAGGCCTGAAAGGTCTCATCCCCAGAGCACACCAGCTCCCTTGGCTCAACTGATGGGGTGGCTGCCGGCAGCACAGGGCATGAGTAGAAAGGGAACCACACCACATGGCCCCTGTCAGACCCACAGCTCTGACTTCTCCAGGAAGAAGAGGTCATTCATTCATCCATCAGTTACTAATTGGGCACCTACTATGTGCCAGGCACTGTGTGCTAGGAGGTGAGGCAACCATGGAGATCCTCACGTTACTGAAGCCCTGGTTCTTGTGATCTCCCAGGATAGAAATCAAGAGCTCACCAGAAACTGATATAGAGCCTGATGCACTGGCCAGGAATCGGACCCGGGAGGCAGGTGAGAATCCTACCACTGAACCCCCTGGTTTCTTGGGAACTCCTGAGATAGAAATCAAGAGAGTTCCCCATATAGTAGTACTCAGGCAATAGGTTTATTATATATAGCTCATGCATCGAGGGAGAAAGAGAAATGTTGCTTCCCGAAAGCCAGGGCACAGTTTTAAAGAAGTTGAAGCAGGAAAGATGATGTCTAAGTGTGGCATCTAAATATGCAGAGGCAGGACTCTGGCGCTCGTGCAGTGTTAACTACATGCTTCTTCAAGCATCATGTCTCATTAGCATATTAAATCTCCACCCAAGGGAGTGAATTTTTTAGCGTTTAAATAAGGTCACCAAAAGGACAGTCTATATTGCTAGCCTGCAGGCATGAGTGAAAGGAACCACACTTAAGCCCATCAAAGTAAAACTTGCAGAAAACAGTGTCCTTCAGTCTAGCTCATGGGTGGGGAACGTCTGGCCCAAGAAATCATTTGGTCTGGCCCTGCCAAGGCAACTGCAGGCGGAACTCCAAATTCAATAAATCTAGGAGCTTCTTCCATCGCTAATTTTTAAGTTGATAATTTTGTGTGTCCCGAGAATGTTATATCCAAATGGCCCTTGGCAGAAAAAATGGTTCTCCACCCCTGGTCTAGCTGCTAACTGGCTACTAGGAAAAAAGAAAGCATTGGGGCAGTTAATGGGTTCCCACCTTCCTGTCCGAAGGGCCCAGGGAGTAGCCTGCCTATCTCGTTGAGACTCACAGTCTAGTAGGAAATAGGTACTAGCCTGGTTCTTTCTATCAGGGGGTGTTTGGGAGTGTGTGAAGGTGAGTGGGGCAGTAGGTGGTGGGGAGCTGGGGTTTGCCACTGCCTTGTCGCGGTGAAGATGAAGAATGGGAGATATTCTTCACAGACAGCAAAGAACACCCGTCCCATTCTAAGTGCTAATGGTGCCTCCACTGAGAAATGTGGCAAATGACTGAACCACCTACACCCAACCCCTAAAAACCTGACATCTCTTTGTGTGCATATCTGTTCTTTCTGCCTGCCCAGCACCCATTCCCCTGTTGCTGGTAACATCTCAATTTTCCTTTGGGAAGCTGAACCTCACCTAGTCTGTCTATGAGCTTCAGGCACAGATGGATTGCCCACTCCCCACCCCAAGTTCATGACCTAGGCCTGGTCAATCAAAGCATCCCGTCTCCCTGGCTGTAGTGATTTAGGATAAGCATGTAGCCAACTACAATGAATGAGACTCAATCCCACAGCTTTGCAGGAACTAACGGGGAAAGGGGGGCTGTCTCCTCACAGGAGTAACTGAGATGACAGGATGAACTAGAACTGCACGGTGAGCGCATGTCTGACAAAAAAAAACCCACAAAAGATAAAGCAGAACAAAGAGATGGATAGAGATCTCTGAAGCACCTAGATCCAGCCATGCCTGAAACTCTGGCCATGCTTGAAACCAGCACTTTCCTAGACTTTCCAGTTCTGCGACTTAAAAATCCCCCTTTCTTTTTTTCACTCTAGTCAGTCTGAGTTAGGTTTCTGTGTCTTGCAAATAGTTCTTAGTCAATAGTTTACTCAAATATTTCATTCACTCATTCCTCTACATACAAACTACACAACAGATTATTACCATCAGAATGGTAATTATCCATTGGGGAGAAAAAGGGACACCTGTAATATTTTAAACAAAAATAAAATTTAAAAAAAAGAAAAGAATGGTAATTATCTAATGAAGGGAGATACAAGGTAAGTAGGAGGCAAGAAGCTCACAAATCTTCCAAGATGGAAAATGCTAAATATTGCAGGCTGCCTGGGGATGCTATTTTAGGAAAGTGCATTAAGTGGACATGATAAATGCCAGGCTCTGTAGCCTAGAAAAAACAGTCCCATCAATCCCACCATATGGCGTCCCCACTCCTGTCCGACCTCCCCAGGCCTCTGTCTTCCATCACACCCACCAGTGGGTAAACACCTCATCAACCTTCAAGCTCAGGAATTTACCAGTGAGATGAACAAATACCTTCCAAGGGAACCGAGGGCCACATATTTTATCCTAATGTAGTAGTCAAAGGCTTCGATGTCTCAGCCAGAGCCAAGGTCCCAACTGACACCCAAGTTCATCTGTTTCATGCCCAACAGCTCAACAAACTCCATCTCAGGAAGCCCATCACCCACCCCAAAACAGAGTGGCAAATTCAAGGTCAAGAAAAGCCAGTCCGGCCTGTAAGCATCTCTTGCCAGGGCTTCCTAACGGAGACCAGGGTAGGAGACAATAAGTGAACGACCAAGCTGGAAAGTTCAGGTGACAAGCTGGAAACTCAGTTTGATCCAAGGATCTAATGTGCACAGCAAAGGGTTATGGGAAAAGGATACCCTGTCCTAAGTGTAACACAACCCATGGATTAAGCCCTGTTGCTTGCTCCCTCTGACTGATCTTTTCCTATTAAAAAAAGAAAAGCAATTCAAAACACGTTAGATTTCTGTATGATTTGCTATCACTTGTGTAAAAGTAAAGTAACTAAAAGAAATACTGTACATAAGTTTAATGACATTTATTATACATAGTCACTGTTATGCTGATACAGATGGAGGCTCTCTCTGGAAATACACAAAAGAAGCAGGGAAGAAAAGAGTTGTGCCTTTTAATGCAGATCAGTGGTCCTCAACTGGGGGGGCACTTGGCAACGCCTGGAGACATTTTCCCCCCTTTTTTATTGAATTTATTGGAGTGACACTGGTTAACAAAATGGAGAGACATTTTTGATCATCACAACTGGAAAAATGGAGGGAGAGGCACCACTTAGGAGGATAGAGGACTGGAATGTTGCTAAACACCCTACAATGCACAGGACCGCCCCCACAAACAAAGAATTATCGGGCCCCAAATGTCAACAGCGCTGAGGCTGCAAACCCCTGCTGCAGATCCTTTAGAAGAGCTTTAATTACTTTTACCATGGCGATGCATTACTGTTTTAAAATAAAACGTATCACATATACATATACAAAACAGTTATAAACATGTAGAGGCTTTTTAACAACTTAAAGAAAAATAATAAAATGAATACCCTATATAACTACCATCCAGTCTTACACTGTTTTTACTCTTCAAGATCAAAGAGGGTCTTCAAATTCCTGGGGAAAGCTGGGGAGACCTAAGTGTGAAAAGAGTGAGAGGGCAGAACTTTCTAGCCCAGAATGCAGCAGTGTCTGAGCTGGAAGGGATCTTGGGAACAGAGTCCCAGTCACCTCCTGTGCCAACTCCAGGCAGCTGACAGTGGTCACCTGGGGCACTGATCAAACATAACTCGGTGGGCGTGAACACCATGACCGACTGTGGATGTCTGGTGTGGGCATGGGAGGTGGGAGAGGGCAGGGCTCGGTGTGTGACATCCCTGTGGCCTAACCCCTTCATGTTCCATATGTGAAAACCCAGAGGCAGGGAAGTAGAATGACTGGCTTCAGGTCAGACTGTGAGCTGGGAGCAGAATTCAGCAGGTGTCCTGACTCTCAGAACATTCCATTCCTCTAAGCCGGGGTCAGCATCCTATGGCCCGTGGTCCACACCTGTTTATGTCTGGCCTTGAGCACAGAATGGCTTTTACATTTTTTAAATGATTTTTAAAAATCAAAATAATAGTATTTTATGACACATGAAGATTATATGAAATTCAGTGTCTATAAATAAATTCTATGGGAACATAGCCACACCTATTCATTTATGTATTACCTATGGCTACACTAAGTAGTTGCGACAGAGACTATATGGCTCAGAACACCGTCAATATTTACTAGTTAGTGGTGTACAGGAAAAGTTTGCTTACTCCTACTCTGTGCCAGTGTTTATCAAACCACCTGGGGGGAGATTGCTAAAGTTCAGATGGTTTCAGCTGGTCTGGATGAGGCCTGAGGGTCCGCATTTCTAATAAGCAACCAGGTGCACTGCCGCTGGTTGTGGGCCACACTCTGGAGAGTGAGGATTTACTCCAATGGTTCTCAAAGTGTGCCCCAAACCAACAACATTGGGAGCACCTGGGAACAGGCTAGAAATGCAAATACTCAGGCCCTACCCAGACCTACTGGATCTGAAACTGGGTGGGGCCCAGGGAGCCGTGTTTTAACAAGCCCTCCAGGTGATTCCAACACTCCCTCAAGTTCAAGCATCACTGCTTTCCACTGTACTGCCTGGCACTGGGAGACGTGGAACTGAGCCTAATAAAATCCAGTGTCAGAATAAATACACTTCAACAAACACTGAAAAGACAGGAGTGTCCTTAAACATTCCACATGCAATTCAGCTACGATGAAGCGGATGTTAGTCTAATAGGAAACTATCATACTTATGAAAATGTGTGTTTAGTTCACAGAACTTCTCGTAAGAACATACAGGGTGGGCAAAAGTAGGCTTACAGCTGTGAGTACATAAAGCAGAGTTTATTCTTGGATTATTATTTATTAATCATTTTACTGTTTATTTGTATTACAACTGTTAACTTACTTCTGCCCCACCCTGTATATTTGCCAACATAACTAATAGGAGATAATCATCATTAGCACCTTTAAAGACATAGTTAAGAATACAAAGACAGAAAGGAAAAGCAAACATGGGCATCACTGGAAGTTATCCTTACCCATTCTTAGCTATTAACTGCGTGGTATCTCTATTTGGTCTCTTTGTAAAAGAGCAGCTTGCACTGCTGTCTTTAAACTTTTCAAAGTTAGCCAACCAGGGACAGACCCATTAAAGTACCCAAGACATGCATATTGGAACATTCAGTACAGAACAGATCATAAGAGGAAAGAATGCGAACCATCCTAAAAATCCAGGATTGGGAGACAGGTTGAATCAACTACGGCACATCTGTGCCCTGGACAAGCATTCGTTAAAACAAAGCAGATCTGAACACATGAACTGAGAGGTTATATAGTTAAGTCCAAAAAAGGTCTAGAACACTATGTATAGTATGACTCACTTTCAATATATTAAAATATTTTTAAAATATCTATATAAACTTTTTTTCTGAAAAGATACATAAAACTGTCACTTTGGATGAGAGGGACTGATGGGAGGGAAGACAATATACTTTTCATTTCAAAACTTTCTGCATGGTTGGAATTTATTTTTTTACAATGAATGAGAAATATTTGTTGAGTACCGACTTGCACTATTTTAGGCACTGGGATTACAGCAGTAAAGAGACAAGACAAAATCCTTGCCTTCCTCGAATTAACATTCCAACGGAGAGAGACACAATAAATAAAAGAGTAGGTAAATTTCAGAGTGTGGCCCGGCAGGGTGTGACTCAACAGTGGAGCATTGACCTAGGATCCAGGAGATGGGGTTCGATTCTCAGTCAGGGCACATGCCCGGGTTTCAGGCTCCATCCCCAGTCAGGGGAGTGCAGGAGGCAGCCGATCAATGACGACTCTCTCATCATTGATGTTTCTCTCTCTCTCTCCCTCCCTCTCTCCAAAATCAACAAAGATATATTTAAAAATATATTTATATATATATTTCAGTGTGTTTGGCATTGCCACTCAAAGTGTCACTGCCAATACAAGTCTGTGACCAGTCAGCAACAGACAAGGACCCGACAGGTAGCTCAACTGACATTTTTATTTTTGGCAAGACCTTTTTGATGAAGGAAGCAGAGAATGCTGGTGGGCACTCTGGTGCAAACTCCTTATCTCATGGGGAACCCGTAACAAACAGTTCCTGAACTGGCTACTTTGAATACCCTGGGCTGAAAGCTACTAAGTTTTATAAATAAAATAAAGGGGTATGCATGGCAATTTTTAAAGGGAGTGACAGGAGAAGGCCTTGTTGAAATAGTGACCGTTTAAAAATACTTGGGTATGAGAACAAAACAAAACATAAAACGTCATGGGCTAAGACACTTGGCTTCACTCACCAGGAACGGTGTGCAGACCCAGGTGAAGGTTCCCACTGCGGCCAGGTAGGCAGATTTTTTCAGCACCTTCAGCTCCTCCTGCCGGATGGCCAGCACCTTGTCTTTGAATGCCAGCTCCCAGGCATAAAGCTTTAGCACTTTGATCCCGTTGAGAATTTCATTCATCAGCTTAATCCGGCTGTCTTTGCTCTTCATGTGGGCTACCTTCAAAGACAGTAATCAACCGCACATCTGGAGGCTGGCCACTCACTTCTGGCCATCCATCACTCAACATGCCCATCTATTAAAAAGGGGCCTTCCTGAGGGTGCAAAGACTGAGCTGACCCTACTCCCGACCCTGAAAGTGCTCCAAGGGACTCTTTTATCAATGGGGGAAAAAACACCTGCTTCAAATCATGTGAATTTAGACACAAAGAAACCTATTAGATTGAGAAACAGAGGCAAGAAAAATCCTTCAGGTATCCAGGGAAAAAGGGGGACATGGTCCCTACAATGCAGATCCAAACACAAGAGGGATGACGCTGAGTTTTTTCCCCTCCATTGTTTTATTTTCTTTATGAGTTTTCCTCCAGTGCATGGTCAATTAAAATACTGAAATGTTTCTGTAACAGCCGGCACTGGTTCCAGCCCTGGGGTGTCCACGCCATACAGCTGTTAAATACTGCTAACGGCATCTCTCAGTTTCCATAAGCCAGGCACTTTTCTGAGCATTTTGCATGCATTTAGGCATTTAATGTTCAGGAGGACCCTGTCATGAAGTGCTATGGTCATGCCTGGGTCACAGATGAGAACACTCTAAGCAACATGAGGTGAAAGCCAGTGACTGAAGGTGTGTCAGAGGTGGCTGCTCAGAGATGTAACGTGTCACGATCATGAAAGGTGACAGGGCCACAAGCCCCCTTCCTTGCCTATGCTCTCCTGCCCGCCCCGCCCTCACTTGATGAGTTCATCTCTCCTTTGGCACCATCGGCAAGGCCAGGCTCTCTTATTTGAAATTCCACAGGCACATCATAAATAGCCATCAGCAGGGAGCAGAGGGATAAACTCTGGCCAGGCTCTGTTATGGACCATTAGGCACCAGTTCAAGAAGATGAAGTCAGACTGTGGCATGTCACAGAAAGATCCCCGAGACACGTGTCAAATGATGCCAAACAGCTTGTCTGTGTAAAAATATATGTGGTAACAATACCCCAAAAAGCGCATATACACACCAAACCTAACTATATAATCAGATCTCTATATAAATGCACAGAAAGTTATAGAAGGATCTGCTTCATCACGTTCACTGTGGTTCAGAGGCTTGGAAAAAGGACATCCCCTTGTAATCTGTACACCTTTGTATTATTCGAACATTTTTTAATAATGAGAAGGCATTCACTCTGCTACCTGGGTATTCAAAAACTTGAAAAATACAAAGTTTCTTGGAAACTAGAGAGTTTATCACTGCGCCTAGCATAAGGTAAGGGTGGGGAGGAGTAGGGTTAATTTTTACTTAACTCTTAAAAACACACACAAACGAATAAATTCCAGGAAGTAAGGAATTTCTTAGAGGCTCCCAGACGTGCTTTCAACCACTGGCCCACTGACCTAATGATTTCCGGAGCTCACAACCTTGGCTGCCCACTGTGATCACCTGGGAAGCTTTAAGACTCATGATGCCCAGGCCCACCCACATCAGGTGAATCAGAATCCCAGGACTGGAGCCCAGACATCAGTATTTGTTAAGGCTCCCCAGGGGATCCCAACAGGGACGCAAGGCTGAGAACCCCGCATTCTGAGCAGCAGGAACTCCGCTAAAGCCCAAGTAGAAAGGCCTCAGGCTGGGGCCTGGTTTGGAGTCCGGTGGAGATAGATACCCTACCTGATAGGTCTTGGTCTTCATGGCCATCACAGCATTGAGGGGAACCATGAGGATCATCACAGCCACGCCAGCCAGGACAGGGGGGCCCAGGTTCTGTGGAAGGAAAGAGCAAAGGCTTCACACAGGGCTTCCCAGGCTGAGCCACTCACTCTGACTCTGCCCAGCAGCTTCGAGGCAGTTCCGTTACTTTTACCCAACGATGGGCTGTTCAATTTTCTCACATTTACTCCTGAGCATCTCAGGGGGTCCCACAGTCCCTTTAAGAACATGCAGGTCCATGATCCTTTAGCGGAACCCTTGGGGCCAGATGAGTTTCACAAATTAGGACTTTAGAATTTTAGAAAGGTAATGAGGTGTTGAGCAGAAAACAGCACAAGCCGGCCTGAGCGTTTATCTTGTTTAAAGATCTGCTTACAAATCTGGCCCTTGGCTGGAATCAAGGAGCTCAGATTTGGGGATGGTCCCCACCATTCTCAGAACTGATTCGAGTGGCTCCCTGTGCCTAAACTGTTTGTACAAACAATATGGTGTGTGCTGAACACCCCTTTTCCTTCTGGGAGTCTGGAAGTTTGGTAAATGCCAGGCAGAGGCTGATTATGTGACCAACCCCCACTATAAACCCTCAGCTCCAGGTCTCTACCTCGCTTCCCCGGCTGGCAACGTTCCACCCAAGCTGTCACACCTGGTTGCTAGGGAATCAAGGACATCCTGTGTGACACCACTTAAAGAATTCTGGAAGCTTGGATCTGGTTTCCACCAAGTTTTTCCACCCTTCACTCATCCTGCTGTTATAAATTATAGCCTTGAGTTCTCCTAGGGAATCATCAATCTGGCAGGCTGTTGGGGACTCCTGACACAGGTGTACATGCCCTTCTCCTGCATCCACCCCAACCAGGACCTGGCACAGCACTCCATAATCAAACACATTGATGTTTTAGCAGCAAAACAGACATATTCACACTGAGAGAAATAATCAAGGTTATAAATAGTTCATATGAGTTCAGGTCAGGTTTTGCCATCTGCATAGGATTTGCAGATAAGAGGTGGTAGATTTTTTTCTCTTGTCCCATCTGCAAACAAAGAAACTACTATCTCAGAGAGGTTAAGAGGAGCTGACAATATTGATCGATATCTTTCAACTTCCATAAATACAGGAGATAGCTTGAGAAGTTAGCCCAGTGTGTACCAATTTAGCTGAAACACACAAATGGAACTCGAGGGTCATGTGATTTTTTCCCCCTTTAGGCATTCAGAAAAATAGGAGTGTCAGTCCCTTCCAAGTAGTCATCTGCAACGGCTACAGGCCTAGTTCCAAAAAGATACTACTGTTGATCCAAATGGCTTTGGTGATATGGAAATTAATCTACCTCCGAGAACAAAGGTGATTTCTACCAACAATCGAAAGTGTTCAGAACTCTGACAGCAAATAATAGTGACTAAAATAGACTAAGAACATCTGTGTACCATGCACTGTTCCATAAACATTACCTGAATTAATCCATTGACTGTCCCAACATCCCTATGATGAGAGGTACCATTCTCTTCACCAATTTACAGAAGAGGACACTGAGGCTTAGAGTCATTAAGTGACTAAATCACAGAGCAAGTAGTGGAAGAGGCAGGATTTGAACCCAGGCGGTCTGATTCCAGGGTCCGCATTGTCATCCACAGTTTTTGATGATCAAATAGAGAAATCCTGTTTTTGGTCCCCAACCAGATAGGAATTTTCCCCCAGGGGACATTTGGCAATGTCTAGAGATGTTTAGCATGTCATAACTGGGGACTGAGAGGAGTGTTGTGTTACTGGTGTCTAGTGGGTAGAGGCCAGGGATGCTGCTAAACATCCTACAACAAATAGGGCAGCTCCCACAATAGAGAATTATGTGGCCCCAAATGCCAATAACACATTCAGCAACCCTCATTAAAAATAAAGCAATTTTCTTAATAGTTCGCAAACCAACCCCAAAGGCAATTCTAAAGGAAATATTCCAAAAATATTTTACCCACATGTGCACCTTCTGGGGAAGTGGGTATCCCAGCACTTTCTGGGGAAATGGATGCCGGAAAAAACATTAATTCTGATATCTGAATTCTGGTATTTATGTTCTAAGTTTCATTAACAAAAATAATTTATAATCATTTGCTATCTGCTCTATAAATACACAAAAAAAACTAAAACACAGTCAAATCAACAGATAATTTGCTGTGTGCCTGTTATGCACCAGGCCCTGCTGGGACTGTACCCAAAGGACATGAAAACCAGACCCAGCGAGTCCATGAAGCAGCTAGCATGCTCCCAGGAGAGGAGAGAGTGGTACACTGAGTGTGCAAAACACTATTCTAAAAGGTAAAATCAGACAAGTTTCTATACTAAAGCTACTGGGGTTCAAAAAAGGAATCTAATTGAGAAGGAAAAAAAAATCAGTGGCATTTGTTACAGACTTGAGGGATGGGCAGGATTTCATCCTTAGGGAGGAAGGATGGAAAGGCATTCCTGGTGGAAGGGAAGGCACATGCAAAGGCCCAGGGGAGGAAAGAATAAGGCATGTGTTAGGATATGAGCACCTTTGCTGGTCATCTTTTGATGTGGGGAACTCCCTCTCCCCTGGTAGAAGGGCTGTCAATCTACCTCCACCCCTTCCACAATGAGAGGGCTTATGATCCAGGCTGGCCAATCGGAGAACTCTGCCTCCTGCCTCACCGTGATTGGTTCAGGGATGTGAACAGGACTGTGCCAGGCCAATCAGAGTGCTCCCTGGTACTCTGGCTAAGGCAAAGAAGAATGCTCTTTTCTCTGACACCACTATCGGTAAAAAATGATACAAGCCCAAAGCTATAAAAGCCATTTAGGGAAATCCCATTGGGACTAAAGTTAACTCAGAGGGAAACAGGGTCAAAAACAATTAAAGAGCAAAACTCAATCCTTACAGCGTTCCTGGAACTCCTGGATCCATTCATTGCTGAAGACCCTGGACGTTTCAGGTATGCACCCACAAAATTCCCTTATTTACTTAGGCTATTTATAAATTGTGTTATTTTTATTTTTAGGAAAATATACTCAGATGTTGCAATTATGCCTGCAGTCATAACACTTGATGCTGTGATCCCATCTACCTCAAACACAAAATTGCATCAAGCGATCTCCAAGGAACCTGAGGGCAAAACAGGTGTTGCTGGCTGAAAGAGGGGCCTCTCTAACCACTTCATTACGCAGCAGACATTGGTGTAGACTCCAGTGCAAGTATTTTGAACGCAGTGCCTTCTTTCTACCCCTGCCACTTTCCCCAACTAGTTTTTTTTCATCATTAACTTTTCTTTTTCTTTTATTCCTATCTGTCCACAAACCTCCCCTTTGGCAATCATCAGCTTGTTCACTGTATCTATGGGTCTGCTTCTGTTTTATTTGTTCTGCTATTTTAGATTCTACATATAAGTGAAGTCATATAGTATTCACCTTTCTCTGCCTGACTTATTTCCCTTAGCAAAATATGCTCTAGGTCTATCCATTACGTTGCAACTGGCAAGATTTCATTCTTCATTATTGCTGAATAATATTTCATTGTGAGTCCATTAATCTACTGATAGACATTTAGGTTGTTTCTACATCTTGGTTATTATTAGTAATGTTACAATGAACATAGGGGTGCATGTATCTTCTCTAATTAGTGTTTTTTTCTTTGGCTAAATACCCAGAGGTGGAATTGCTGGATCATATAGTAGTTTTATTTTTAATTTTTTGGAACTTCCATACTGTTCTTGGCAGCTGCACCTATTTACAATCCCACCAACAGTACACAAGGGTTCCTTCTCCACATCCTCACCAGGACTTCATTCTGGCAGGTGTGAGGTGATATCTCATTGTGGTTTTAATGTGCATTTCCCTGATGATTAGTGATGTCAAGCATCTTTTAACAGGCCTGTTGGCCATTTGTATGTCCTCTTTGGAGAAATATCTAGTCAGCTCCTTTGTCCATTTTTCAGTTGGATTGTACTTTTGATGCTAAGTTGTATAAGTTTCCTCATATATTTTGGATATTAACCCCATATTGGATGTATCATTTGTGAAAATCTTCCTATTCAGTTGGTTTTTTGTTTTGATTTCCTTCACTATGCAAAAACATTTTAACTTGATATAGTTGCATTTATTTATTTTTTCTTTCACTGTCCTTGCCCGAGGAGACACATCCAAAAAGATACTGCTTTCTTTTCATTTCTATTTGCATGGAATATCTTCTTCCATCCCTTTGCTTTCAGTCTGTATGTGTCTTTTGATCTGAAGTGAGTCTCCTATAGGCTGCATACACATGGGTTATGTTTTTTAATCCATTCAGTCACCCTATGTCTTTTCATTAGAGCATTTAATCCATTTACATTTAAAGTAATTATTAATAAGTATGTTTATTGCCACTTTGTTCGTTGTTCTTAGTTTGTTTTACAGCTGTCCTCCATTCCTTTCTTCTTCTCTTGATCTCTTCCCCTGTGGTTTACTGTTGTTCTTTGGGGTTCCTTTCCCTTTGTTCCTCGTATATCTTTTGTAGATTTTTGGTTTGTGGTTACCATGAGGTTTTTATGTACAGGGTGGGGCAAAAGTAGGTTTACAGTTGTGAGTATGCAAAATACAGAGTTTATTCTTGTTTTATTATTTATTATTGTATTATTTTCCACAGGAACAACTGTAAACGTACTCTTGCCCCACTCTGTATATCATCCTTTATCTATAGGAGTCTATTTTAAGACATTTAAGTTTGAATATATTTTATAAGGACTAGGTTTTTATTCCTTCCCCCCATGCTTTATGTTACTGCCATCATGTTTTAGATCTTTTTGTGTTGTATATCTCCTACCTGTGTGCTGTAGTTTGAGTTTTTTGGAACTGTTTTCTTTTGACCCTCACAGTAGCCTTTTAAATGTCTGATTCGCTGTATTTATTAAATACTTGGTTTTTAATAAATAAGGTGGCCTTTCTCATATATTCTTATTTCTGGTTATAGCCTTTCCTTTTCTGGTTAAAGAAGACCCTTTAACATTTTCAGTAAAGTTGGTTTAATGATGATGAACTCCTTTAGTTTTTGCTTATCTGGGAAACTATTTCTCCTTCAATTCTGAGTGGTAACCTTGCTGGGTAACCTTATTCTAGGTTGTAGGTTCCTTTTTTTCAGCACTTTCAAGATGTTCTGCCACTCCCTTCTGACCTACAAATTTGCTCACAGCATCATATGGTTTCCTTTATATGTGACTCATTTTCCTCTTGCTGCCTTCAAGATTATCTCTTTAAGTCTTGCCATTTTAATTATAATACGCGTTGGTGTAAGTCTCTTTGGATTCATCTAATATGGAACTCTGTGCTTCCTGGACCTGAACGTCTGTTTCCTTTCTCAGGTTAGGGAAGTTTTCAGCCATTATTTCTTCAAATAGGTTTTCTGTATCTTTCTCTCTTTCTCTCCTTCTAGTAATTCCTATGATGTGAATGTTAGTAAACTTGATGTTACATTCCAGAGGTCCCTGAGACTATCCTCAGTTAAAAAAAGTTTTTTCTTTTTCTTTTTGCTGTTAGGATTGGTTATTTCAACTAGTCTGTCTTCCAGATAACTGATCTGTTCTTCTGTATTAGCTAATCTGCTGTTGATTCCTTCTAATGTATTTTCATTTCAGATTCTTTGGGTCTGCTTTGTTCTTTCTTATACTTTCTCCTTATTGTTCTCCCTAAGTTTCTCTATTCCACTCTCAAGTTTGGTGAGCATCCTTATGACTATTTCTTTGAATTTTTTATCAGGCAAATTACTTATCTCCATTTCCTTAGAGGTTTTTTTTTCTGGAGATTTTTCTTACCCTTTCATTTGAGAGAGATTCTGCTGTCTTTTCATTTTGTTTGATTTTCTATGTTTATTTATATAAATTAGACAAAAGAGCTCTCTCTCTCAGTCTTGAAAAAGTGGCCTAATGAAGAAGCTATCTCTGTGCAGGCTGTGTGCCACGTGGTTTGGGCAGGCCAGTGGGAGCCGAGCAGGTACCTAAGGTGCCTAAAGCACTGGCCAACTGAGCTGGAGTGGTTCCAAGTGGGGTGGCCACATTGTGCAGTAATACCCTGTGGTTCTATTCTTCTTGCTCCCTTTGTTCAGGGCTGAAATGGGCTCGGGTGATGTGTCCAGAAACAACTTGCAGCAACCTGGCAGGTAGGCCAGAGCACCTGGATAAAGCCCCCACTCACCCTATGGAGATAGAGGGGGACATAAAAAATGTCACTCACTAGCCCCTCTGACCCTGGAGAATTCCTACAGTACCCGGAGAGCTCCCATAGCTCTCCAGTCTTCTCTGTATGTCTCTCTCGTTTGTTATATAGAAAGTGGTCTTGTGTAGAAGTGACCTCTGTGTAGGCTCAGGTGCTGGGTATTTCTGGGAATCCAGCTAGATCCAAGCAGGCACCATGCTCCTAGGGCACTGATGGTCTGACTAGAGTGCTTCCTTGTCTTCCTGTCAGGTGTCAGTAGTTATGCCCTGTTGTTCTTGTTTGTTCCCTTGTTCAGAGGCAAATGGCTCTGGGCAAGGTAGCTGTTAACTGCTGTGGTGATCTTACAGATAGGCCAAAACCCAGATCAGAGCTCCTAACAGCCCTAGGGAAGCGGAAGGGAATGTAAACAATGGCACCAGCCGCTACTTCAGCTCAGAGAGTTCCTGCAGGGCTTCCTTAGCTTCCCAGCCATCTCTATTTATTCTCTTTATCTTATTTGTTATTTAGAAGCTGTTCATTTTCAGCATACCTGTATATTTAAGTTTGCTCAGGGAGTGGGGAGTTCAGCGTCCTTTGCTGACTCCATCTGATGTATTTCTACCCCTTGCAACCAAGAGATATTATCTTGACCAACATAATTTAGGACTAGTGAATAAATGAGTTAGGTTAGCATTTGGGAGAATACAGTGGCAGAAACATGGTGTGTATGTTGTAGGGTTGTTAATTATATATGCTCTCAAGAAAAGATGAATGCAAACAAATACCATTCCCCCCAAAGGGAACATACACCCAACAACTGAGGAAAGGAATGAAATACCCAGGACTTGGCTGATGGGACAGAAATAAAATGTAAATGACAGCAAGAAATACGGGGGTGGAATGGGTAACTGGGGAGAAAAAGGGACATCTGTAATATTTTAAACAAAAATAAAATTAAATAAATAAATAAAAGATAAACCTTTCCAAGCTAAAAAAAAAAGAAAAAAAGAAATACTGGTGAGCTATAGAGATTCTTATCATCAACACCCACACCTTCACCCCTACTGCCCACACACGAAGGCCCCTCCCCACATGACAGGGAATCACATCAAACACACACCAGCCACAGAAGGTAGAGCGCAAGGATGACTTGCAGAGGGGCTGACCAGATCATGTTAATGTATGTGGTCAGGTCCATGAACCTCTGGGCGTCCACAGACATGAGGTTGACGATCTCTCCAACCGTGGAAGATTTTCTGGCAGCATTGGTGATCACTAGGGCCTATGGGATAAAGAAGAGGGAAAGAGTGTGAGTGTGGCAGATGAAGAGCCCTGTACTCTGCCTCCAGGCCCTTATGAAGGAAGGAGACTGCTCAAGTAGAAGGGCGACTGCTCTTTCCTCCTCCCCTGCCAACTTACCTGCCTCCCCAGCTCGTCCATCTCATCACGAAGCCCTCACTCTTATCGATGGCACTTACTGCCTCTACACCTTGAGCTCTTCAATGTGGAAGGGACCTCAGAAGTTGCCTACACCTGGGCTTTGCACACTTTTGTGTGTGCACACGCCTTACCCAGGAAGTCTGTTACCACGTAGGCTCTGATTCAGCAGATTTGAGGCAGGACCTGAGACTCTGCATTTCTAACAGGCTCCCAGGTGATGCTGATGCTGCTCGTCCCCAGACACACTGAAGGACCAAGGTCTAGACCCGGGTTTCTCAATGTTGGCATTGCTGACATTTGAGGCTGGGTCATGCTTGGTGGGCCTGTCCTGTACATTATAAAATGTTTAGCAGCATCCCTGGCCTCTCCCCACTAGATGGCCCACCTTCAGTTATGACAAGCAAAAATATCTCCAGACAGGGACAAACATCACCTGGAGGGACAAAATCACCCTGGTTCTCAGATATGGTTTCATACTATTACCTGGGAACTTTTAGAAATACTGATGCCTGGGTCCTACCTTCAGAGATCCTGATTTTCTTGTTTGGGGTGCGGCCTGGGTGTCAGAAGTTTTTGAAGCTCTCCAGGTGAGTCTAGCTTGTTGACTGGGCTGAGAACCAATGATCTAGTCTGCTTTTCCCGACTATCTGCTAGACGGTCTCTTCCCAACCCATGGGTCCAGTGGGTGTCCTTGCCCCAGAGGCTAAGAAACGAAGGGACCAGGAAGGCAACCCAGTTCCTATAAGCTGTGCACAAATGCCTGCGAAGTACCCTGTCATCCAGGAGAGGGACCATCTGCTCAGTTCAAATGGAGAGTTAGAACAAGCTCAAACACAGACTATGGATAGCAGAGCAAGGATTTGAACTTGGATTTCCCCAAATCAAGTACCACGTAAGAAATTCCACTTCCCAGGGCTGACACGGCCCATGGCTGACATGGACATCCTACAGGCTCACCCCTGAAATCAGCTTGGCTGAGGCCTAATGCAGAACTGTCAATCCTTCCCATCCGCAGTCACTAAGGCCACCAGGAGCTACTGCTCCAGGAGCTAGGCTTGCAATCCCCGTGGTAGCCCCAAAGTGACCCAGTCAATATCAAAGTCGGCCATGTGCCCACCTCCTGGCCTCACCCACCTTCCGGTAGACGGCACCAATGACGGCAGACTTGATCCTCATGCCGCTGACGAAGCAGATGTGGAAGTACTGGTGCAGCATAAGGGTCTGGAGGCAGGAGCTGACGAACAGAAGCGCAGTGTAGAAGTAGCCATGCCAGCTCGGGGCCTCCTTGTCATTCACAAAGTTGATGAGCAATCTGCAGAGGAGCAAGGACAGAGCCCAGAATGACGTTCCCAAGATGCACACGTGCAGGGAGAAGTCCTTCAGTTTCAGCGTTTTGACTTTCTCCAAAGGCAGGCGAGGTGAGCATTAGTGTTTGAATTTTATAGATGGAAAACCAACCCCGTGGTGGTGATCTGACTGGGCAGGCTGTCCAAACTGCTCATGCATGACAGGGTGCCTTAGGCTTCTTGCACTAACTGTACCATCACCCAAAGGTGACCAAAGAGAGAGCATAAGGGGACAGAGCAGAGAGGGTAAGAGAGCAAATGTGTTGGCCCCAAAGAGACACACAGAGAGAGGAAACAAAGAGACAATGAGAGAGAAATAGAGGGAGGGAAGGAGGGAGAGAGGTAAACACAGAGAAGAGGTGACCTTTCTGACTTTCTGGTCTGAGGTTGCACTTTTCATGTGATCTGGCCTTCTGTACTTCCCAAGACAATCCTCTATCTTCCCCCTTTTGGCTTTAGGGGAGCATAGTAGGTTTTTGTTTCTTGCAATCAAAGTGGGCTTAATTAAGATGCTATTAATGGAAAGCACTAAGCAAAGCAGGTTATCAAAGAGACTGGGCTGTAAGCCCCCTGGAGCATGCCACATGACCCTGAAGTACCACCTGACCCTAGGGAGAGTTAGGAGCATCAAAAGGGGAAGGTCAAGAATGTGAAGGGTTGCCCAGCTGGGAAGAAAGAGGTCTTACTTCAAGATCTCTGGGCCAGTAAACATCATGAGGTCGTGCAGGGCCTTGAATACGAAGCTCATGAGAAAGTAGGGCCCGAAGGTCTTGTAGAGCACCTTGAACAGGGATGGCTCCCGCTCCTTCTGCGGGGACCTGACAATCAGAGCCTCGGCCTCCTCATTCACATCCACCTTGGAGCTCGCTTTGGGCTTGGCAGGATCCTTGGAGGAGTACACGATCTTCACCAGCTGCCTGGAACACAAGGAAGGAGTGTGGAGCCATGTGGGGTCTGCCAGAGACTGAGCCCACTGACTACAGCAGAGGGCCAGAGGAGTCAACCTTTATGACCTTGGATTTGGCAGTGGATTCTTAGATATAACACCAAAAGCACAAGCAACAAAACACAAAATAAATAAACTGAACTTCATCAACATAAAATACGATTGTGCTTCAAAAGACACTATCAAGAAAGAATCCTCACATAGTCTTTGAGAAGTAGATTTCATTAGGACCAAAAAAAGGAAGTGAAAAGACAACCATGGAATGGGAAAAAGAATTTGCAAATCAAAAGTCTGATAAAGAACTTGTAACTAGAGCACACAAGGATTTCTTCCAACTCACTAAAAAAAAAAGACACCCCAATTTAAAGCCCATTAGTTATCACAGAAATGCAAACCAAAACCACGGTGAAATATTACTTCACACCCACGAGGATGGCTATCATCAGAAAGTCAAATAATGAGTGTTTGCAAGGATGTGGAGAAATCAGAACCCTCACACATGCCCCTGTGAAGTCCTCTCTGCAGAAATGATAGAGCGTCACTTGCAAGATTAGGTCGTAGGACACACTGTGGCTTTCACCTGTCATCTCTTAGGTCATTCACTCCGGGCAAAGCCAACTGCCATGTTGTGAGGACACTCAATGAGCCCTCTGGAAAAGCCCCATGGTGAGATCTTGCCAGAAGCCAGCACTAACCTGCCAACCATGTGCAACTTGGGAGCAGATCCTATAGCCCTAATTGAGCCTTCAGAGGACAGTAGCCCTGGCTACCATGCTGACTGCAACTTCATGAGACCCTGAGCCAGAGCCACCCAGCTAGGCCACTCCTGGATCCCTGACCCAGATACTGAATGTACATTGTCATTTTCAGCTGCTTAGGTTTGGGGCTAATTTGGGGCTATGCAGCAGCAGATACACCCCCCCAGATCCCCTCTACCAAAATGTAGTGAAAGCAGCATCCTCAGAGGGCTAAACATGGACTCTAAGCCTCATCCTCACCCAACACTAACATTTACAACTTACAGAGTTCTTCTACAGCATGAGTTCACTGAATAGCATTCGATTTCAGGAGACTCCTGCTTGTCACATCTATGCCACGTCTGCCTATCTGGACCATGTGCAACTCCCCTCTAGAGACCATAGCCTTCCACCCTGCCTTGGTCGTGTCCCCACTCCAAACTGTGGGCACTAGTCCAGGCTATCAAGTCCCTGTCTTTCTCCTCTGTGCTCCCTAACCCAGGAAAGAACCAGAAACGTGGGACTCATCCTTGACCCCCGCCTTCATGCTCCCCAGGTCTGATCAGGCCTGTGTCCTGTCCGCTCCACATCTGGGATGTGTGTAGTCATCTATTCACTCTTTCATTCTCCACAGCCTCCAACCCGTGCAAGTGACCACTGCCAGGACCTCCTTACTACTCCCCATTTCCTCCCATTCTTCTTTCCTTACAGCCAACTCCCTGTACAGCAGCCAAGGGGACCATCTTAAAAACTCATCATTCCCCTCCTCCAACTCCATCAACAGCTTCCCGCTGCACCCAGAGTAAAATCTAAATTGTGTGTGAAGCTGCACAACTTCCTGTGGCCGCTGTAACAAATTACCACTGACTAAGTGGCTTAAAACAACACAAACTTATCATCTCATATTTCCACAGGTCAGAAATCTAAAGTGGGCCATAGGCTGTGCTCCTTCTGGAGGCTCTCGGGGAGAATCTGATTCCTTGCCTCTCCAGCTTCCAGAAACCGTCCTAGGCTCGAAGCTCCTTCCTCGATCTTCAAAACCAGCAGCACAGCATCTTTTCTCTCCCCCTCTCTCTTTCTTTCTCTCTCTCTCTCTCTGACCTCCTGTTTCCCTCTTATAAGGACACGTGATTATTTGGCCCAGGCACTGCACAACAGTCTCCCTATCTCAAAATCCTTCATTTAATCACATCTGCTAAGTCCCTTTGCCATGGGAGGTGACACGGGCACAGGTTCTGGGGATCGGGATGTGGACATCTTTGGGGAAGACGAACATTATTCCACGGGCCACAGAGGATTATTTGTTTTCCATGTTGTCCATGTAACCACGTAAGGTCCTTCCCTGCCTGCTTTACTGACTTTCCCTGAGGTCGGGTTTCTGGCTGGGTTTTGGTATTTGTTTCAGCACATATGCCTTCTTGGCAAGGAGGAGGGGCGGCGAGCAGAGAGGAAGGGAGTGGCTCAGCCCTCCCCTGTCCATTCTCTGCACCACTTCCCCAGCTGGGCCCTGGGCCTGCGTGGCCTGGCTAACCCAGGGCTGTTTTCCGTGGCTGGGAGACGGGTGCCAAAGGGCCAGGGAGGTTTCAGGCAGGCAGAGAGGAGGATGGCTCAGAGCTTGGAGGAGGAGGTCAAGACGGTGGGAAGGATCAGCTAAGGCCTAGCCAGGAAAACAATATCCAGTGACAAGAGCCCTGTGAGGAAGGCGCTCTGGGAGGGGAAGGAGCCAGCAGGGTATCTGAATGGTCAGGCTGGGGGGGAATGGAAAGTTAAAGGGGGTTGGTCTGGGTCAGGAGAAAACTGCCCAGAACAGGGGAACAGAAACAGGTGAGGAAGCTGGAAACTGGGAAGAAAAAGGGACTTGCTGACTCAACTGGATTTCGATGTGGGCAGAGGTGCCCATTGGTTACTTGTCTGTAAATGAACTGAACATGTGCCCTGGGCCAAACACTGAGGAGAGTCCACCATCAAGGCACCTCCTGAGAGAAACAGATCTTCATAAGCCTATGGGAGCCAAGACCTACAAGATAAGGGAACAGGCCCAGTTGGGGAGGGAAAGGCGGCTCCAGGCAGAGGGAACAGCATGAGCAAGGCCTGGAACTAAGGATTTTGAAAAGAGGTGGGGCCCCTCTTCCAGGAAGCACAATAACCTTGAGGTAGCCAGAGCAGGGTGGAGAGAGAAGACTGGAAGGGGCCTGGACCAACCAAACAGCAGTGAGGAGCTACACATGGCTTTGTCTATCATTTGTTAAATAAGACCTTTCATCTTCTCCCAAAGGTAAAAGCTCACACTTAAAATGGTCTTAGTTTAATTAAAATTCCACATTTGTGGATAAAATTCCACATTTCTGAACATGGTCTTTGACCTATAATACCCAATATAACACAGAAGGGCAGCTCTGATCTACAATCATGGAGAAAGAATTTTACAAACTTAAGGCACATTTCCACTCTTCTTAGAGCTCACAAGGTACAGCAATGGCTTTGGGAACCATAGATGGATGTGATCCACCCCCAACCCTTAATGAGCCCCTGGGAAAGTACAGCCCTGGCATGATTTTAAGTGTCACTTACAAATGCAAATGACTCAAGATGGTCTTCCTTTTTATGGTTTTGTGTGTGTTTTTTATATTGTTTTGTTTTTCGAGTGCTTTTTCTTCCTCAAAAACACAGGCTTCTCAAGGGGGGCTGTTCGGCAAATGCACATTCTCAGACTGTCCTAGGGACTGAGCCAGGAAACAGTCCCAGAGGAAGAAGATTCCAGCAGGCACCCATGTAGGTGAAAGGCTTGCCTAAAATTACCCAAGTCTAGAATCCAAGCCCATCTTCCGACATAAATCCATACACAGTGTGCATTTCCTTTTTTGCAAGTTTAAATATGCCTCAAAATTTTTTTTCAGGAATGCAGTGACTGTGCAAATTAGGAGAAGACTATATTTTGTTAGGAACTTTGCCAAGGGTTGGCGTTTGTGAGGGCGATGGTGAATCTGGCCAGGCTGCCACTGCCTGATCCTCAGAAGGCCCAGCACACCCAGCAGCCCAGAGCCCGCACAGGCTACCTTAGTCTCCGGCTACCTGAAGAGGCCTTATTCCAAGAGGCCACACCAAGAAATTCCTAGAACAGGACTCCTCTCACCCCCACCATGTCCGCAGGGGTTACAGGTGCTGGATCTGGCTCAGGCCTCTGGGAACAGAGCAAGTGACCTATGTGCTAGTGTCCCAAGGGAGCAAACCCCCACGCTGAGACACCCCCTTAAGGCAAAGGTGCTAATGGAGCCAGCACCCCACGGGAAGCCCACATTAGAGCCCAACAAGCCAGTTCTCGCCATGTTCTCCCAGGCAGCATGGAAGCGCTCAGCCTGGTGTGCACAGATCAATAAACACAACCTGTATGACATTACCTGCCCAGGGTTTTCACATGGCTTATGAGATGACAGGTAACTTATCACATGATGTTTATCTCCTTGAATTCTCAGAAAGCCCTCTGAGCGGAAAACAAAGGTCTCAGCACATTAATGACTTAGGCAGCCTCTGAGGCCAGACTCTGGTCTCTCCCGAGATCCACCTTCCCCAGGGCAGCCCCACGCGTTGTTATTGAACAGAACTCACCACGTGCCACTGCCCCACGGGAGCCCCCCTCTACCTTCTCGCCACACTTGGGATCAGACCCTAACTTGCTCCCACGGCACGGAGACCCCCGCAAGTACTTCTGCTTCATCTCCTCAGGTGGAAGAAGGAGGTGATCGCTGGTCCTAGAGTGTGTCTGGCTTTCCCCAGTGGCAAGAGGACTCACTTACTTTCTGGATTTGGCACATTCCTTCTTCCAGTTCTTCACTAAAACGGGCACAACTTGTTCTGACATGTCCTCCTTATTCAGGGACCAGAGGTCAGTGCTCTCCAGGGGGTGGCGGTAGCCCTGGACCATCAACCTGGGGCGGGAACACAAGGAGGGAGGCGATGAGAGTCGAGAGGAAGAGGAGAGCGGCCCTCACTGCACAAGCCCGCCACCACCACCACCACCACCGCCACCTCCCCGCCACGGCAGCCCCCGCAACCAAAGGCAGCTGAGCACTGGGACAATCCAAATACGGACATTTGCGGACATTGAATAATTACTGCTAAATTGTTAGGTCACCCAGGAAAAAATGGCCTCATTTTTTAGAGGGAATACTTAGGAGGGAAACATCAGGATATCTCCAATTTACTAAGGAAAACATTTTAAGGCTAGGATGGCAAAGCATTACCAACGGTTAAATCTGGGCAGTGAGTTTAGTGAGGTTTATTAGGCTAGTCTTTCTACACGTTTGAACATTTTCATTGTATAAAGTAAACCAAATATTTTCACTTGCTATTTTGAAATAATTTCACACTTACCAAAAAAATCACATGAATTGTACAAAGAATTCCTGTCTACCCTTCACCTCGTTCCCCATTGTTAATGTTCTGCCAGGTTTGCTGTATCATTTTCTATCTCTATAAACATACTTATGAGAACACATACAATGTTTGTAAAAACTTTATGAAGACAAGGAACAATGCTGATCAGGGGCGGGAAAAAGATTCAAAAAAAATCCCCAGTAAGATGCTGACAATGTGGGGGGAGGGGAGGAATGTGGGGGGGAAAAAGGACCAGAAGGTAACTGTTGACTATGGTTGCCTCTGGTGTTTTCTGTTGTTGATCTACTTATGTTTCTCTTACCCACATGTCCTACGGTGCATATATTATGTTTCTAGTGGTGAGGGGTTTGAAATAATGCCAGTAATAGTAATTATTCCTAATGTAAAAAAGTACCCAAATCCAAAACTAAGCCAAGAGCATGCAGTTTCTAACTGCTTGAGGCCAAACCGTCCAGAGGATCAAGTGCTTTACGGTTCATGGAACTCGAAGTTCATGCATGTGGGGACAATGTCAGTGTCTCTGAGACCCATGTCCAGGGCAGGCGCAGTCGGGACACAACTATGCCACACACTCACCTCTCACACTGACTCCCCGCCCACCCTCACCCGGGGCAGGAGGGCCAGGCCTTACCCTGTGATCCACCAGAAGGTGATCCTGGAGAGGAAGGATGCTCCAGATTCTGGGCAAGGATTCTAGTGGAGGAAACACAGGGTGGGGAGGAAAAGGGAAATGAGTGATTCAACTTCTCGTCTATGACAGTACTTGGCAGGAAACAATCGGCTGGACCATTCTTCCTCCCAAAGGACCAGCGGCCACTAATTTGCACCCAGAAAGAATGTCTCTCCTAAGCCCCAGTGGCCTTAAATAAACCCATGGCAGCTCCTCCAGTTTCACCCAGCAAATATTTCTGAATGTCTACTATGTGCAAAAACAGTACAGTGCGTTCTTATATCCCCTCAGCAACCCAATGAGTGTGGTATTACTGCCATCCCCGCTTCACTCCATGCATTCTTTCATTTGTTCATTCAACAAATATTTCTGAGCAGCTACTATGCACCTAGCACCATGTACACAAATCTCGAAAACAGATATAACCCACCCCCCTTTAGGAAGCCCATGATATACCAGGTGGTAGCAGTGATAACAACAACAGTAACAATAGCACCTGCTAACATTCTCTCCTAGCTAGCTCTGAGTGCTTTACACACATTATCTCATCCAATCCTCATGACCACCCAATGAGGAAGGTAAAAGCATCTACCTCATTTTATAGTACAAGAAACTGAGGAGCACAGGGGTGAGATGACTGGCCCAGGGTCCCAAGCGAGAAGTGACAGAAACAGGATGTGAGCTCCGGTCAGGCTCCAGTGACAGAAGTTAATAAATGATCCCGTGAACAAATTAAAACCACAACTATGATAGAGCTCATACCCCAAAGGTATGTCAATGGGATCACTGGTAACTTCCTGGGCTCACAGTAAAAGAGCTGGTAGGGGATGGGGGCTGATCTAGTAGAGGGAGGTCAGGGAAGGTGTTCCTGATGAAGATGCTCAAGCTGAGGTCTGAAGAGTGAGTACTGGACAACTAAGTAAAGGGGAAAGGCAAGGTGGTCCCAGCAGTGAGGAGGGTATGTGCAAAGGCCCGGTGGTACATGGGAGCATAACCTCCTCCAGGGACCAAGAGAGGGTCTGAGCAATCTATGCTGGAGGCTGTGCACAGTCTACGCTGGAGGCCACATAAGGAATTTGGGTCTTCATCCTAAGGGCAACGGGAACTTGTGGACAGATTCTGAGCAAGCTCTCATAGAGCCTCCTTCCCAAAGGCACAAAGATGAGGTCCAGTTCAACAACATACAGACAAGGAAAGGGACAGCGCCTCTGGGATTGCACACTCCGGCCGGCTTTCAATGCTGAAACACTCAAGTCTAAATTCTGAAATACCAGCTTTAGTGAAGGGGTCACCATGCCATGATGAGCTCTTCAATTGAGGATTGTGCTCAAGGACCCAGCATTCTTCAGAGATGAATCATTGAGAGACCCCCTTGACCCAAGCAGTCTTCCCTCTAGGCTGCCCCAGAATCACCCAGGTGCCCAGGGTCCCAACCCACTTTTAGAAAATACCATACCTGGGCCCCACCACCCAGAAATTCTGATTAAACTGGTTTGAGATGGGACCAGGGCATCTTGAGTCTTTGTTTTTAACTCCCAGAGTCTCCTTGGCAAGGTGGCTAGGCAGAAAATGTACAAGATAAGCCTAGAACACCTTGTAACACCGGGCGCCAAGGAAACTAAAGCCAAGCAAGATTGCTACAAGGCCCAGGAAGCAATAGGGAGTGGCTCCCGCTAGCCTAAAAAGGCACAATCTGAGCTGCAATAGACAGTGAATAGAATGGACTGAAACCCATCACATGTTTAAATACACAAGTTCATACTAACACTGAAAAAAAGAACCACCACCTCTTGGTGTCACTGATGAAAAGATGTTAGTGAACCAAGTCGTTCTGAAAACATAAAAGGGGCAGGAAACAAGCATTTTCCTGTCTTTCCTCAGTGACCTACACCAGAGAGGGACAAAAAGATGAGGGGATGTGTCTTTGCATAAGAATAGTCCAGCTAATAAATGAAGAAATGATATAAGGTATGAGAGTGTGCCATGTTGCAAGCACAATGGTGTAGAGAAATATTTCATGATATTAAAGAATTATTATAAATGTTTTTAGGTGCGATAATAGTTGTACTGTTTAAAATCCTCATCGTTCAGATACCATCACTGGGGCAAGCTGGGTGAAGGGTACATAGGAAGTCTACTATTTTTGCAACTTTTTGTGAGTCAAGTTATTTCAAATTAAAAAGTTATTAAAAATTTTAAATTCCTTATCTTTCAGAGATACATACTGAAATCTTTGCACAGGCGACTCAGGGTAAAGAGTCCACAGCAGTTCATTTTACCAGGCTGTCCACTTTTGCACACATGTGAAAGTCTCCAACAAGACAAGCTTCCCCAGTGATTCAAACATGACTCCTGGGCTGAGAACCACCAAGCTCCTCTACTCTAGAGCCACGGGGCCTGGAGAGGTTCCCAGCCCTGGCTGCCCCAGAATCACCCAGGTGCCCAGGGTCCCAAACCAGACCAACTAGATCTGTACCTCTGAGGGTGGGGCCTTGACATCAGTATATTTTTAATAAAGTCAGTCAGATGCAGCTAGACACAGACCTACACTCCAGACCAACCTAAGACAAAGCTCGAACTGTAGAGCCAGACAAACCTGGGTTCAAATCCCAGGCCTGTCATTTGCTAGTTGAATAACCCTGGGCGAGTCCCTTTACCTCAAAGCCTGTTTTCACATCTAGAAAATGGGAGCGGTTAGTCCTACTGCTCAGCCTACCTTCCAGGACTACAGGGAGAGACAAATCAAATGAGGTCCATGGGACTGTGTAATAAGCTGGAATTCTTCCAACCTAAGGCAGCAATATTGTCTGTGGAAGAGGTGATGGTATTTGCTCTGTAGGCTGGGTTTTTTCCAGAACTGGGTGGGTTATTAGGGAATCACCAAGGCGTTTCAACTGTAGCCCAATTCCTAGCCATTGTGAAAAGCTAAGCAGTGCTGGCAAAAAAGGGGGCAGGGGTGGGGCAGGCCTGGCAATGACTCGGTTATTTCTTGAGCAAATATTTAGAGAGGATCTGCCTATATGCCAGGAGGCAGCTAAGGGGTGGGGACAGAGCTAGAAAGGAGAGAGTGAGGTCCTCACCCCATAAAACGTTGGGACTCGGGGGGAAATGGACAGGAAGTAAACCAAGATGCAAATAAATATATAACTATAAATGATGAGAGCCGAAACAAGGGAAAAACACCCGGTGCCAGAGAGAGAAGAGGTGGGGAGCAGGGGTGGCTGGTGTGTGAGCCAACACAGAGCCAGGTAGTCAGAGGGTCTGAATCCCAGCTCTGCCACTTACTAGCTGTGGGCGCTTGGACATGGGATCTGGTGATGAGATTGAACGAGATAAAGCATGTAAAGTACTTAGAACAGTACCTGGCACAGAGTAAAAGCTCAAGAAATGGTATTAGTAGTGTTAGTAAAAGAGAAAATAGGGAAAACAATAGCAAAGACTTCCATTCCTGCAGGCCCGTGACACACCCAGCCCCATACCAACAGATGCTTTATATTGGGGTCAGCAAACTACGGCCCATGGGTGGCCGCTGGGAAATAAAGTTGTACTGGGACACACTGATGCCCATTTATTTACAAATGTCCGTGCCACAAGCAGAGTTTCATAGTTTTGACAGAGACCATGTGGTCTGCAAAGCCTATGATATTTACTATCTGGCTCTGCAGAAAATGTTGGCTGACCCTGCTTACATCAGACCTCATAACACTCCAGGACACAATGATTATTAAAGGTGAAACTAGAGCTCAAATGGTGGCCTCCTGCACCCAAACTCAGTCTTCCTTCAGTCTTGGCATCAGCATACAGTTGTTCAAGTTAGGCCTTGCACAAAGACACCCAGCGGAAATGCACCAATGCCCACTGAACAAGACCGCCAGGTCCTGTGCCAGGGAGGGACACCATCAACTTCAAAGAAGCAGGGCCTGTCTCAAATTCATCCACCCAGGGGAGATGAGTCATCTTTTTCTAATTTGCACAGAGACACAGTGCAAATAGCAGGAGTGTTAGGTATATACCCACAGGAGCCTCACAAACACCAATTGGGCAACTCCAGCTGTGGGTCAAAAAATGAAGCAGCCTGTGGACTGTACAACTGTGTACAAAGGAGACTGTAAGAAATCATGGCCCAGAGGAAAAACATTAATCCTTCCTCCGGCTGTTAAAAATCCCAACTCCTGTAAGAAAAGTCACCCTGCAAATTCAATGAGGCCGGGCTATTACCACGAACATTCCAGTTTCTGATTTGTACACTCCAAGAGCTTTGTCAAATTCGTCTCCCCAGCTCTCCTTCCTCCAAGGGATCCAAACACAGATTTTCAGATTACTGGAAGTCACATCGGGCTGACACACGGTCCCCATCATCAGCAAATACTGTTATCCACTTGGGAGCCACTTTCTGGAAGCCCCTATCCAAAAACAGACGACTAGAGTGCTTCAGTAGCCAAGAACTGATAATAAAATAATTTTTAAAAAGAAGAAGAAAAGGGCTAATGGAAAAGGATCCAGACAGCAGACCATTCAACCGAAACCAAGCAGAACGTTCTGGTGTAGTAATTCATTAAGCACAAAAGCAGAGCTGCCAGCTTGGGGTTTGCGGCCTCTGAGGCTAAAATGGACCAACTCCTGACCCAGGACGGAGGTTTATTAACTGGTCCCCCATTCATTTAGAAATGAGAGTAATTCACACAAGCCCTGGCTGACAGCAGGAGGAAAGTCTGATTTATGCAAACAGAGCTGCGTTCTTTGGCATCGGCATCTGGCTCCGGGTGATCTGGCCAGAAACCATGTGGATTAAACCAATTTGATACAAGAGCCCCGGGCACTGGTTCTCTGAGAACTACTCACTCATTACCTCTCGCACATTGCAGTTTGGGGACCTTGTCCAGGTCCCCACAGTCTCTTTTCTGGTTTAGACTCTGCCTTTAGTTTGCTTGTCTGGAGGTGATCCCACTTTACATTTCCTAACCCCCCAGGAGTAAGGGACAAGTAAAACAGCAGGACAGCTCAGAGCAGGGGTTTTCGAATGTGGTGCCATCACCAGCATCCACAGTACCAGGGCATTTGTTGAAATGTGAATACTAGGGCCCCATCCATATCTACTGACTCAGAAGTTCTGGGTGTTGGGGCCCAGTGACCTGTGTTTTAACAAGCCCTCCAGGTGATGCCAGGCCCGCTGAGGTGTTCAAACCCAGCGAAAGGGCTCCCGGATGGAGCCTCATGACTTAGGCAAGACACCACCACTCTGGCCCTCGGCATCCTCAACTGTAAAACGGGGGGAGGGTCATAATCCTGCCTTACTGGGTTGCTTCCAGGATTCAATAAATTAGTAAAGACAGCACATGGGTCTGCTATCATTATTACTGGTTGGGACCATTTAAATGTCCAACAATAAAAGTGATTTGTAACACTTCTGGTTTTTGTTGCGTCTCTTGCTTAGAGCTGTGCAAATCACCTCCCTGCTCAGGACCACCGTTTCTACTGTAACACATGCCACGTGCACACTGCCCTTTTCCCAGGGCTTCATTCATTTTTTTCCTGGATTTTGATGCCTGAGTGCACATAGGATCACTGTCCAGCTCAACCCTCCACTCTACCTGCCTGGGCTCCTACAGTAGCTTCCTAGGTGCCACCAGCCTCTCCATGTGCCATGAGATCTCTTCCAGTCTTCTGCTGGAAGGATCCTCTGAACGTTCCCACCCAGGGTGTGTCACTCCCCCACTGAAAAACCTTGCATCAGGTAAAAATTCTAAGGCCTTATAGTGACATACTATTCTACCAATGATCTTTAATGCTCAGCTCCCTGGCCTGTCCTACCCAGCCAAATAGAATTCATGCAATTTCCAAACACATCACTGGACCTTTGCATGTGCTGGTTCCTCCACTTTCCTGTGGACCACTTTCCTGTCCACCCTCCAGCTCTCAATGTCATTGGCAAGGCCTCTCCTTTCTCTGACTCAGGCATTCACTCCCCTGAATGTTGGCCCTGGAGCCCCAGCACTTCCCTGCCTCAGAGCCCCACTGTCCATCCTGTAGCTGCTGATTTATTGGCCTGCTGCCCCTCCCCCACCTCTCCTCAAGAGCAGCAGTCCACGTCTGTTCATTTCTAGGTACTCAGAACCCAGCTTAGCCCCTGGCACAATGCTGAATTACTGAATGACCAGAGTATAAAGGAGAAAGGAATTACAAGTAGTGTTTATGATGCTTTCCTAAACAGTCCAAGCTCAGCAGTTGCCTCTAGGATGTGAGGAGTAGAGACTAACCATGGAGGGGAAGGAGGGAACTTTCTGGGGTCCTGGTAATGTTCTCTATCTTGAGAGAGGCTCAGATTATTCATTTATCAAAAACTCATTGAATGGTAATAAGATTCAGCAATGTCACTGTATGTAAATTTTATTTTAAGGAAACAAAACTATAAACAGATACTGAACTCTAGCTAATGATTTGAGCGGTGAAGTGTTTGGGTGAAGGACCCTAATGTATTTCAAAGGAAGTTTCAGATATCAAAAAAATTAATGGGTTGGCTGCCTGGCTGGCTAACTACGTGATAAAACAAGGTTAGCAAAAAGTTAATTATGGAATCTAGTTGGTGGGTAGATGAGTTGTCCCTGTGCCAGCCTTTTAACTTCTCTGTAGGTATGAAATGTTCATAGTAGAATTCGTTGGGGAAGGAATGTTTCAAGTTTATGCACCGGGCTAAATATATCTCTTCCTCCAAATGAGCTGAGAGGTTCTTAGTTAGGGTGCACCAGTGCATCCAACTGTGCCCCTGGGATCTTATTAAATGAGACTTAGCCAGCAGGACTCAGGAGGCCTGAGACGCTGCATTTCCAGTGAGCACCTGAGGACACCAATGCTGCTGGTCCGAGGACCCCACTTTGAGAAGTGAGGGTCTACCTCGTGACCACATATGACCATGATGTCCCCTTCTGCAAATGGAAACCGCCTCCCTCAACCCTAAGCAGTAGCTTCAGGGCCAGCAAGATAAAAGGAGCAGAGGCCAGGGACAGGCAGGAGCCTGGTCAGCCACGCTCAGCTGCCTGGAGGACAGAAGCAGCCCTGCCAAGAGACCAGGGCCAGAATAGACATCTGAGTCATGCAAGGGGCAGGCAGGCTGGGTGACTCAGCAGAAGAGAGCCTGGGGAAGCCAAGTGCTGCCAGTTCTTACCCAGACCCTGCCTGACCCCGGTCAGCTCCAGGCTTGGCTGACCGCTTTCTCTAAGGACAGGCGACAGTGACTGCTGCCATGAGGACAGGAGAGAGGAAAGGGTTGGACTCTCCCATTTTTTAGGCTCTGCTGTAATACCAGCTCTGAGGGTGTCAGGGAGATAGGCATAAAAGGTACCTAAGAGTGTCCCCCCTTCTCAGACCTGGGGCAGGGAGGAAGGTGAGGTCAGCATCAAGTGGAGCCCCAACCCTTTTTCAAGACGAGGCCACTGAGGTCCTGAAAGGAGGGGCAATTGACCCAAAGTCCCAAATCTAAAAGTCATGTGACCTGTTTCCCTGCCTTCAACTCAATTGTGGTTCCATCGTTATTTGTCTGCTGACCTGCTTATCAGCTATCTCCCAGCAAGACCAGAAGCTTCCTGAGGACACGCAGCAGACAGCATTTTCCAAAGATGGACAGACATTACCTGCCATTCCACGTGCTGGTCCCACAATGAGATCTGGCCACTTCCCCATCTAGAGATGGGTCTGTGTCCCCCCACCTTGCTCACAGGCAGACTTCTGTGATTGCCTCAATCTAGACAGCAGAGCAGTAGTGACACTGTGTGACTCTGGGACTGGGTCATATAAGGTGACACAGCTTCTACCTGGCTCCCTCTCTTGCAATACTCACAGCTACCATGCTGTGAGAAAGTCCAGGCCACTTGGGGAGACAACATGGAGCGGTCACACCCAGCCGAGGCTCCAGCCATGGGGCCGAGTTTACCACCAGACATGTGAGGAGGAAGCCAAACTCAAGCCCCTGCAACCGTAGGACAGTCTCCAAGTGAGATCCACCAAGCTGAGCCCAGTTAACACCCATGACTACAAGACATAATAAACTATTGTTGTTAACTGCAACAGATAACTGTAGCAGGGCACAAACTGTATCTATTTCACACACTGTTGTGGCCCCAGAACTAAGCACCATATACAACAGGTGCTTAATAAATGTCTGTTGACGGGATAAAGGGACCCGGGTGGGATTTAAACCCAGGGTCTGCCCAACTCCAAAATGAAGCTTCTCTCCCATCATACATGCTGCTTCCACTGTTAGATTTAGGGTATCAGTTAAGGTCTAATGGCCTACTTCTCTGAGCTTCACTTCCTAAACCAGAAAGACAATGACTAGGGAGAAAAGTCGGGGTGTCCTGGCCCCCCATGATATAGCCTCCAGCTGCTACAGCTGAGCACAATAGGCCAACCCAGGGCAGCAGGTTAGGTCCCAGGCCCAGGCTGCTGGGAACACAGAAAAAATAATGGGAGGAAGTCAGCTCTATGAGCCACCTTCCTGCACATATGTCAGGAAGAAAGTGAAAGGAACTTGATCCAAATCCCCAAAGGTGACCAAAAACCTGAAATTCCCTCCTGCATAAAGCACCTCAGATGGTCCACTGTGAGAGGGCTGCTTCTCGGGCCCCAGAGGCACCCTGAAAGGTTAGGTGATGCCCATGCCAACGCTTCAGCCCCACCTGGGCTCAGTCACCCTCAGGGGAACCCAAAGTCTATAGCCACTCAGGGGTGTGTGGCTTGTCCAGTGCAATTCACAGCTCCACAGAAAACCCCGACAATTAACAATTTTTCCTGATTGGGATACTCCACTGCCACACATACACACACAAACACTGAGGACCAGCAGACACAACAGCCATGGACATCTGAGCCCTGCCTTTGTGCCAGGCATGGGCTGGGATCCAATGGGTGCTATAGGCATGGTTGCTGCCTCTGTGAACCTTATACACACTCTAACTCACATGCACAAGAACACACTAACACATACATACACAAACACTCCAACACAAATCTACATACAAAACATGAACATAAAAGCAAAAATATACACACATATGCAAACATGCATACACACACACATATACATACACACACGCGCGTGCACAAACATATTTGCATAAACACACAATTTGTTCATTTCTCCAACCCAGTTCCTCCTTGAGAAGGGAAATCCAAGAGTGGGGCCTCTCAGGATGCTGCTGCTGCCCCATAAGTCCCTTCATCACTGGCAAAGGCAGCTCAGCCCTTTGCTGAGGTTCAGGTGACACCCAACAGAAACATAGCTGCTGAAAGCTGCTCCTGCTGCAATTTCATCTGCTAACAACCAACCATGAACAAAGCATTGAATAAATGCTCCAAAGGCTTCCTGTCCCTCTCAGAATAAAATCCACACAGCTCATCTGGCCTACAGACAATTGTCCCTACCTCTCAGATGCCACCCTCAGCCCTCTCCTGTCTCTGCTGCTCCAGCCACACTGGCCTCTCCTGCTGTGCCCTCGACATTCCATAGCAGCTCCTGCCCCAGGGCCTTTGCACTTGCCACCACTCTGTCTGGAAAGCTCTTTCTCTGGGTATTTGCCAGGTTGGCCACCTGCTTCTTTAGGTCTCTGCTCCAATGCAGTTTCCTGAGGGAGGCCTTCCATGATCACTTCCCAAAAACTGCACAGACCCCCAACCATGATCTTCATTTCCTTTCCTGCTTTCTTCTACTTAGCATTTACCACCACCTGAAAGATACATGGGTCCTGGGTTACTGTTTGTAACCTCAAGTGGACAAGAACTCTACTTTATTCACGCTATAGTCCTGTGCCCAGATCAAGGCCCGGCAGTCAGCACTGGCTGGAAGGGGGGAAGGAAGAAAGGGAAGGAGACGGGGGAGAGAGAGGAAGAAGGAAGAGAGGAGAGAGGGAGGAGGAGGGAAGGAAGGGCAGGGAGAAAGAAGAGAGGCAAGGGTGACAAATGACAATGTTCCCTTTTATTCTCCCAGCAGGAAGAGTGGCCATCTCCACCTACACAATGATTTCTTTCTGCACATAAAGGATTTCCCTCAAGCTGACAAGACAGACCCAGGGTCTCAAATTCAAATCCCTCAGGGGGCAGGCATGTACCTAGATGAAAGTGACACTGTACAATGCAATAGGGAGTGGTAGGGACTGTGGTAAACTAGGGCAACACTCCTCAGTTCTGGCCAACTGCTGCCATGTGGGCTAATGACCCTGGCCCTGCCTGAACTTCTCATTTTTTCTAGAAAATCTGGACACTTAGAATTTCTGAAACTTCCTGATTTTTAAATGTTTGCTCACATGTTGTAAAATCGCTATGCCAACCAAATGAGAAAACCTACAGGCCTGCAAGACACAGCAATTTACAACTAGAAACCTAAGGAGATTCCCTCCTTAGGCTCCCCCACCCCAGCCATGCCTACAGCTCAACTTTGCCACGTCAAGTGGGGAGGACGATATAATCTGTCTCCAGGCATTTGGGGAAGGTGGAATGAGACCCCAAATATATGACACCGGCTCAGAAACAGTGTCCAATCGCAACTTCCCGGCACTGTACAAGGTTCATTTCTCAAACACATTCGTGATCGTACTTACGGGGTCATTGATGGTTTCGGAGAATAGGGGTGAGCGGTCTGAGAAACAGGACAGGATGAGCTGAATCAGCACGAGAGAGAAGTAAATGTAGAAAGTGACATCACGAAACACATCGACTTCGGCGTCCTAAATATGAGGGCAGCAGGAGGGAGAAAAATCACTTTCTGGAAGTAGTTTGCAAAGGCTGAGGGAGCAGGCTGCAGAAGGCCCACGCCCTCAGCATGCAGGCCCCCAGCAAGTTTGCTGGCCCCATCCCACCCCCCTTGCACGTTAACCCAAGAGAGGCGGTTCCATCACAGTGTGGTCCACACCGCCTGGGGGGGCGTCCCCGATGGTGGGAGGAGGCCTGGCCTTGGGAGTGAAGCAGATCCTGCCTCTGCTTGCACTGGCTGTGGAACTTCGTCAGCTTACTTAAAACTTCCCTGTGCCTTGGTGTCCCCATCTATAAACAGACCCATGGTTCTCAACCAGGGGTGATTTTTACATCCCAGGGAACACTTGGCAGTGTGTGGAGACATTTCTGTTTGTACCATAACTTGGGAGGGTGCAACTGACACCCAGTGAGTGGAAGCCAGGGATGCCCCTAACATCCGACAGAGTATAGGACAGCCCCTGACAACAAAGACGTCTCTGGCCCAAATGTCAATTAGCGCTGAGGCTGAGAAACCTGGCAGAGTAATTGTGAGCAGTAAGATTATTCATGAAAAGAACTTGGTCCTCCGCCTGGCACTTTGAAAACACGAATTCAATAATTGTCAGCTGCTGTCACTATTAAAGACTGTACTGTACACAGCAGGTGCTCAATAAATGTCCCATTTCTTTTCCTTCCTTTGCCTGACGCCAGTTCCTGATTAGCTGGGAAATAGCAGGGAACAACATTAGTCTCAAAGCACACACCTCAGAATCCTAGCAGTGGCATGTGGCAGCCAACGTGAACCACTTCTCAGCCAAACTAGAGGCTGATGACACTAAGGTAACGTGAGGACAACCTAGGGCCTCCTGGGGGAGCAGCCACTCTGCAAACACTGCTCCCCACCCAGCTCCATTCCAAATTGAAGACATCTGTTTACTGCTGACAGAGGCCACAGGGTGGTGTGCATCAGCCCGCAGCTCCTGCCCCTGGAGGACCCACATGGGCTCCTCAGAGGTACACAGACAAGTGAGGCCGTGAGGAAAGAAGGTTCTAGAACAAAGGCTGGATGAGGTAGGGAAATCCCCTGGGAAAAAGCCGAGCCCAAGTGGTACCCATTTCCTTGCTCCCATGGCAACCCGTGCTTTCCACACAACCCAAAAGGAGCAGGCATCTCTCCCAAGGGCTGCCGCAGGAAGACGCACAGTGAGGCCACCACTTACCTCTTTTAAGGCAGTCATGATTTTGGATCTCAAGATGACAAGGGCACACAGTAGGGCTACAAGCCAGAATATGAGCATGATCCCTGAGGACTGGATTCCCTTCCTTCTCTCGAGCTGAATTAAGAAGGTAGCAAGCAGCTAGAAGAGAGAAGCACACAAGAGATGTCAGGAGAAGGCCAGGGCCCAAAGCCCCCGTGGTCCTCAAGGCCCCCACAGTGAGGGTTCTAGCAGACATTAGGCCTGGGGTAGGGCTGCCCTTAGCCCAGTGGTACAAGAATAGCCTGGGGAGGACTTGGCTCCAGTCCCAGCTCAGCTCTCACCCTGCTGGGTGACCCTGAGCAAGTTACCAAACCTCTCTGAGCCTCCACTGCCTCATCTGCAAAATGGAGTTGATAACAGCTTAAGATCACACATAGATCTGGGATAGGAGGTGAAAGTTCAGTGCAAAACAGAAATGGGCACACTTTTTCTTAAAAGATCAGACAGTAAATACTGTAGGTTTTATGGGCCATAGAGTTTGTCACAACTACTCAACATTGCTATTGCAGTATGGAAGCAGCCCTAGATGATACAAGAATGAATGGGCATGGCTGTGTGCCAATAAAACTTTATTTACAAAAGCAAACCGCAGGCCCACCCTTGATTTAGAACTGGAAAGACCTGTGTTCAAATTCTCCTTTGGGCGACAGTGATAACTGTTCTTTCTGGAGCACCTGCTACCTTGAAGCATTCGCACTAACTCAGTGCCTCCTGCTACACTGAGAGCAGGAACCTCAGTTTGCATTCGAGCATCTCGTATTCCAGGATTTTCTTTAGAACCATGGTGGCAGGGGATGGGGATTTTTACTTCATTCCTGATACCTAGGGCTACTACTTCCATTTTACAGGTGACTTAATGATCAGGGAGAGAAAATAAAAAATAAAATTGCTTTTCCTTGCAAAAAGGACTCATGGCCCTCCCCCAGAATGGCACAGTCACCCTCTTGAGGCAGATCCCCAAGGCCAGTCATGGTCACAAGCCAACTCCTTATGATCTATAGGTCACCCACAGTCCTTCCCCTCATAACCCAGCTGCCGGAACCAGAAACACATCTGCCCGTCTGTCCTCCTCGGTTCCCCCATCTCCTTCACTCCCCACATCTAATCCCTCAAAAACACACATTGGCTCCGCTACTAAGGCCAATCCTCAGTTTACCTGCTGCTCACCCTGATCCCATCCTTCATCCCCCCTTGCCAGGTGACCCCATTGCCCACCCCCCACTGACCACCCAGCTTCCACTCCTGCGCAACAATCGGCTCTCCACTTGGAGGCTATAGTCAGCTTTTAAATGTGCAAAGCCAGGCTTATCACATCCTTGCTGCAAACCTTTGTCTTTAGGATGGGGGTTTAACCTGGGTTCCAAGGACAGGCTGTGGATAGAACTTGAGAGTCTGTGAACTTGGATGGGAAACAATTACAGCTTTGGCTTCCCACATTGGCATCACCAGTTGTAAGTGGAGGCAATAAACCACAACGGCATAAGCAGTACCCAGGACTCTGTCACCATTAGAAATCGTATCTGAGCCCAGCCGGGCGTGGCTCAGCGGTTGAGCGTCAACCTAGAATCCAGGCGATCGGGGTTCGATTCCTGGTCAGGGCACATGCCCGGTTGCAGGCTCGATCAATGACTCTCTCCTCATTGATGTTTCTCTCTCTCTCTCCCTCTCCTTTCCTCTCTCTGAAATCAATAAAGATATATTTAAAAAAAAGAAAAAAAAGAAATCGTATCTGAAAATATATAGCTGGAGATGTCCCAATTATCTCGTATGGTCCTTGCTATTTGGAAGTTAAGAAGCATCACACCTGCTGCTAGATCTGGGTTTGACATTAATAGAGAACCACATATTTTTTACTTTGCTTTTTAATCTTTTGATAACTATATTTAAGTATAATTGGTTTCCCAGTCCAAATGCCCTGCAATAAAGGAATGGATTAAAAAAATGGGTGGTACCTGGCTAGGCGTGGCTCAGCGGTTGAGCATCGACCTAGGATCCAGGAGATCGAGGTTCGATTTCCAGTCAGGGCACATGCCCAGGCTGTGGGCTCCATCCCCAGTGGGGATGTGCAGGAGGCAGCTGATCAATGACTCTCTCATCATTGATGTTTCTGTCTATCTCTCTCCCCCTCCCTTCCTCCCTCCCTCTGAAATCAATAAAGATATATTTTTTTTAAAAAATGGGTGGTGAAACCATATAATCAAATACACTCAGCAATTAAAAAAAATAAACCAAAAAACTTAGGATACACTCCACACAGTTGAACCTCAGGTGCTATGAATTCAGACTCACACTGCTCCAGCCTGCATGGTTCCATTCATGTGACATTCTGGAAAAGGCAAAGTGACAGGGACAGATAACACGGGTGTGGCTCCCAGGGAAGGGGCTGAGGCAGAGGCTGACTACAAAGCAGCAGCACGAGAGAACTTTTGGGGGTGATGGACTGCTCTATATATTGTGGACTTGGCAGTTGCAAGACAGTATATGTTTATCAACAAAACCCCAAGTAAAAATATAAATGTACATCACAAAATCTTCGTGTGTGTGTGTGTGTGCGTGTGTGCGTGTGCGCGAGCACCTGTGATTGGTCTCCTTGGTAATCCTATGTATTTTATTTTAAGAACATTATTCTGGGGAGAGCAGACTGGCCAAGGAGAAAGGGGTCCATGGCACAAACGTTTTAGAACCCAGCATTGGGAGTGAGACATAAAACCAAACCGACTTATCCTGAAACAAGGTCCCACAGGGTCAGGCCTCTGCCATCTCAGCTCCCTTCCTCTTCCTCAGCCTCTCCGCCCCAGCCACATAGACCAACTCTCAATTTCCCCCTCCGACCCAAGGACTTCTGCAAGCGCTATTCTCACCAGTGGTGGTCCTCTGCCCACAGCCGCTTCAACTTTTTAACGTCCTGCTGATCCTTCAGGCCTCAGCTCTGTCATCCCTTCCTCCCTACCCTCCAGACCAAACCAAGTTCACTGAACCTCACTCTCACGGCAATCTGCACACAAGTAAATATTTTGTGCCTTTTTTGGGAATCATCTGTTGAATGTCTGTTTGCTCAGCTGGACTGTACACTCTATGAGGATAGGAACTGTGTCAGGTTTATCTTCAACTCCTGGCACACATTAGGAATAAAAAATATTTGCTGACTGCCTCATGTCCCATATTCCCAGTGCCTGCATATTCCGGTCCCCAGGTGTGTGGGAGAATGTTCCTGCAACAGGGACAGCACGGCTGGTCCTTCACTCTATCATGGAGCCCTGAGGAGAAAGACTGAGGATCTCACAGGCCAGCTCACCTCTTGGCCAGCCCAGCTCAGAGCCCCAGGAGGTATAAAGCCTGGTGAACCTCAGCCCATCACACCTGTGTCCCCAGCACCACAGACAAAGGCATGAATGAAGAATTAAAAGGCCGGGAACGGGGAAAGTTAAGGGAATATGAGCTACTCCAGCCCAAACTAGTCCACCTTGACACTCCCATGCCAAAATGTAAGCCTAAGACCTCCAGGCCAGCAAAGCAAAGTCCTTTATCTCCCATTCCCTCAATACATTTAGGGAGTGCTTATTGCATGTCACGTGCAGTGCCAGGTTCTGAGGACACAGAGGACAGCTGAGCCCTGCACAAGAGCCAGGTATTAGCAAAGAGCCCCACAAACACAGTGGGACAGACACAGGAGCCAGAGAGCCTGCGTGTGAAGTCGGCTCTGCTGCTTATGGGCTGTGACCTTGGGCCAGTTGCAACTCTTTCCTGTGCCTCAACTTGCTTATCCACAAAATAGGGCTAATGAGTGAACATACTTAAATGAATTACTATGCAAAGGGATTAGGACAGTGCCTGGCACAGGGCACACACGGGTCACCTGTGCTATAAAGATTCATGACCCTTCACAATTTGCCTCCAACTTGCCTTTTTTGACCCACCTTCTGTCACATTCACCATCTATGCCCTGAACCCCCATTCCGCCTTCTTGCTTCAGGAAAGGCTCGTCGTCCCCCCAAGGTATCCCCTTTTGGCCTCCAACCCTCCCTTGGACATGCTGTTCTCCCTGCTCAAAATATCCTGCCCCAAACTTGCTCCCTCCTCATTCTACAACACTCAAGGGCCATGCTTGCCGCGGACCTTCCAGGCTTCTTAGACGACCCAAGGACCATGATACCTTGTAGGAATGGCCCTTCATTCAGAGCGAGTCACTGTGGAATGCAAGAGCTAAAGGCATGGCCTCGGAACGATCACCCCTCGTTTGACCAGGTATTAACTGACCTTTAGCAGGGCACATAACCTCTCTGTGCCTTAATCTCCTCACCTTCAAATGGAGACAAAGTGGTACCTATCTCACAGGGTTGTTCTGAAAATTAGATATAAAAAAGCAGTGATAAAGCAGTTCCCCTGTCTGGATCTCCCACTAAATGAGGGACCCCCATGGGGCAGGGTAGTTTCTCATTCAGTTTTGCATTCCACTCCTTGGGCCAGAGCTTAAAAACTCAAGAGGCCATTAGGTCCCAGGCAATGACTCTAAGTGACTAAGCTAGTCAGAACAAGAACAGAAAATATCAAGTGCAATGCAGGATAGCACCTGTACTCAGCCTCAGGGGCAGGGAGGGCAAAAGGCACAGTGGGGACTGTGACAAACTAGACCCTGCATGCCCCATTTAAAGGCTGCAGTCACCTCTCAGCTCCAGCTGATTGCTGCCCTAGAAGACTATGAGTCCAGTGTTACAAGACCTTTGAGTTTTCCTAGAGAAGCAAGATTTCTGGAGTTTTACAGTGAGATCTCATCTCTAAATGCCAGCCACTGCTTTTGGTTCCACAGTGCCTGGCAGATAGCCAGCTCCTACTTACCATGGTGATGCCCAAGAAGGTCGGGCTGACTAGAAATATCGGGGCTGGAAACTTGCCCCAACTTCTTTCCCAGAAAGAGTAGAAGAGGTCTGCCCAGCAGACAATCCACAGCAAAAACCCCAAGGCCTGAAAAAGAAGAACACACGTCTTACAAAGGATAGCGCTGGAACTTCCCCAGCTCAGCCTCAGGGGAACCGCCAACCTCTACATTACCAGCTGTGGTCCTTGAACACAGCACATATCGTCTGGAACATACACAAGTTCTAAGCAGGGTGAGAAGCTACCGGAAAGGAAACAGGCAAGAAACAAACCGAAAAATACATACTATAATGCCAGAAAGTAATAAATGACATGAGAAAAAATAAAACAGGTAAGGGGAGGCCTCTCTGATCAGATGACATCTGAGTAAAGAGCCAAAAGTGAATAATTAAAGGAAAGAATTAGGCAGAGGGAACAGCCAGTGCAAAGGCACTGGGGTAGGAACATGCTCGATGGGTTTATGGCTACTATGGAAAGAGCAATGGGCATAGTAGGAAATGGCTGAAGAAGATCCTGGAGCCAGATCAAGCTGGGCTACTGTGAGAACCTCTGGATTTTACTCCCTGTGGTGAGTAGTAACCAGAAGGTTTTCGAACAAGGCCAGAACAAGATCTGATTCACATTTTAAAGGCAGGTATTTTTCCCCAGAAGTACAAAGTGCTCCCAGAGGTCAAAGAAGAAGACATTAGATCTAGTTCATGTTAGGGAAATAGACAGCATTTTGAGATAGGCTTGAACTGTAGTATGAACGAGACAGATTTGAACGGCAATATAGGCAAAGGGACAGCATCAGTAAAATCATCCAAGTTTTCCTGTTTACCGAGGGTTTATGGAAATAAGTTTTGGGAAATGTGGCTGTAAAATATTACTGAGAGGTATAATTATAAAATTTAAATGACCTCCTGAGAATTTTATTGCATGCCACTCTATGTCACAGGTGCCAGCCTTTCTGACTCCTAGGTAATTTGCCCTACATACTAGCCCTTCTACTTGAGGTTCAAATTAGTGCCTCAGAATTGTCTGTCGTGTTTCATTTTTTACGCATAGATTGGGAACACTTGAAAACTCATAAATCCTCAGATGCCCGAGTCTTCTCTAGTGTCAGTAAGTGTTTAGCAGAAACTAACTCCATAATGAATGGGATTCATTCCATACAGGCTATGTTCAAGCACACTTAACAAGCTGCCTATTCCAAAAATGTCTTCTTAAAATGTCAAAATTTGGATGAAGTTTTTGCTTGTTTTGATATATTTATTTGCTACATCAACCATGGCTTCAGAATTTACCTTTTGAACAAGCTGATTTCAGAATCTGTGAAATGAATTAAGAATCTTATGTATCAAATTCAGATGGGTATGGCTCAACTGGTTGATCGTAGTCCCATGCACTGAAAGGCTGTGGGTTCAATTGCCGGTCAGAACACATACCCAGGTTGTGAGTTTGATCCCTGGTCTGGATGTGTGCGGCAGGTAGCCGACTGATGTTTCTCTCTTACATCAATGTTTCTCTCTCTCCCTCTCCCTTCCTCTCTCTCTAAAACAAAAATCAATAAAAATATATATTTTTTAAAATTCAGACATGTGAGAATAATATGTTCATGCATAGGTCTTTCAAAGATTACTGAGATACATGCTAAGTCGGCGGGAAAAAGTGGAATGAGAAACATGATATATAAATGCTCTAATGTGTCTTCCTCTCAGAACGCTTATTCTTATAAGAGGACAAATAGTAGCTGTGGAATGGGGAAACTAAACGCCATTTGGACCAAATGATCAAAATTAACCCTATCACGAAGCTGGTTACCACGGAGCCCCAGGTGTAACAGTCTGAGGACATTATGTCCCTCTAGTAGTTTTCCAGCTAGACAGGCATCACCTGAACATAATCATGAGGAAACATTATACAAGCCCGAGTTGAGGGCTCACTCTAAAACAAATGGCCCACATTCTTCAACTATGTCAATGTCATAAAACACTGAGAAAGGAGATGAGATCTTCCAGATTAAAGAAAACTAGAGACAACACGATTCAATGCAACACATGACCCTGGACTGGATTCTGAAGTGGGGAGAAAAATGCTCAAAAGAACAGTATTAGAACAAGTAGCAAAACTGAAATATAGGCAGATTTAAAAAAAAAAAAAAAAAGTGGCCATGTTAAATTTCCTGAATTTAATCATTATACTCTGGTTACAAAAGATAATATACATGCTTCAAGAAAAGATACACTGAAGAATTAAGGGGTAAAGGGGCACGGTGGCTGCTACCTATTCTCAAATGATTCAGAAAAACAAAGAATGTGTGTATATGGTGAGAGCAAAAGCAAATGATAAAACAAGCATGACAAAATGTTAAAACTCGGTGACTGTGAGAAATGGGTAGACGGTGTTAGGAGGAGTTCTTGGTATCATTCTTGCAACTTTTCTGTAGTTTGAAATTATTTCAGGATAAAAACTTTTCTTTTTTGCCTTACTTTATTTTTTAAAACCACAGTGGATATACAATATTATATTAGTTTCAAGTGCACAACCCAGTGATTAGACATTTCTATCACTTACGAAGTAATCACCCCAGTAAATCTAGTACCCATCTGACACCATACATAGTTATTACAATAATATTGGCTATATTCCCTGTGCTGTATTTTACATCCCATTAACTACTCTGTAACTACCAATTTGTACTTCTAAATCCCTTCACCTTATTTACCCAACCCCCAACACCCCTCCCATCTGGGAAAGATCAAAATGTTCTCTGTATCTATGAGTCTGTTTCTATTCTGCTTTTGTCTGTTGTTTAGATCCCACAAATAAGTCTTTCTCTGACTTATTTCACTCAGCACAGTACCCTCTAGGTCGGTCCATACTGTTGCAGATGGCAAGATCTCATTCTCTTTTATGGCTGGGTCATATTCCATTGTACATATGTACCACTCTTCTTTATCCATTTGTCTACTGATGGACATTTAGATTGCTCCCATATCTTGGCTATCATAAATAATGCTGCAATGAACATATGAACGTAAATGTCTTTTTGATTTAGTGTTTTGGGTTTCTTTGGATAACTACCCAAAAGTGAAATTGCTGGGGCTCTTCTTCGTCTCTTGTTATAGCCTTTGTTTTAAATTCTATTTTGTCTGGTACAAGTATTGCTACTTCAGGTTTTTTTGTTTTTTTCATTTCTATTTTCATGAAATGCCTTTTCCCATCCTTTACTTTTGATTTGGAGTCTCTTGTAGACAGTATATGTAAGGGTCTTGCTTTGTAATCCATTCAGCCTCCAAAATGCTTTTGATTGAAGCATTTAATCTATTTGCATTTAAAATAATTATTGATAGATATGTATTTATTGCCATTTTATTATTCATATATATATATTCCTCCCTCCCCCCCTTCTTCTTAAAGAAGATCCTTTAACATTTCTTGTAATACTGGTTTGGTGGTGATGAACTCCATTAGCTTTTTGTCTGAGAGCTTTTATCTGTCCTTTTATTCTAAATGATAGCTTTGCTAGGTAGAATAATCTTGGTTTTAGGTCCTTGCTTTTCATCACTTCAAATATTTTGTGCCAATCCTCTGGCTTGCCAAGTCTCTGTTGAGAAAGTAGCTAACAGTCTTATGGAAGCTCCCTTGTAGGTAACTAACTGCTTTTCTCTTACTACTTTTAAGATTCTTTGTCCTTAACCTTTACCATTTTAATTATGATGTGTCTTGGTGTGTGACCTCTTTGGGGGACTCTCTTCACTTCCTGGACTTGTATGCCCTTTTCCTTCACCAGGTTTAGGGAAGAGTTTTCAGTCATTTTTATTCAAATAGGTTCTCGATCCCTTGCTCTCTGTCTTCATCTCCAGCAAGACGTTGTCCCAGAGGTCCTTAAACTATCCTCATTTTTTTTAGAATTCTTTTTTCTGTTTGCTGTTCTGATTGGATGTTTTCTGCTACCTTCTCTTATAAATGACTGGTTTGATCCTCTGCTTCATCTAATCTGCTGTTGACTCCTTCTAGTGTATTCTTTTCAGTTACTGTATTCTTCATTTCTGACTGGCTCTTTTTCATGGTTTCTATGTCCTTTTTAATGCTGTTGAGGTTCTCATTAAGTTCCTTGAGCATCCTTATAACTCTGTATCTAGCAGATTGTTTGCCTCCATTTCCTTTAGTTCTTTTTTCTTAAGATTTCTCCTGTTGTTTCAGTTGGGACATGTTTCTTTGTCTCCCCATTTTGGCTGCCTCCTGTGTTTGTTTCTATGCATTAGGTAGAGTTATTATGTCTCCCAGCCTTGGAAGAGTGGCATTATGTAGTAGGTGTCCTGTAGGGCCCAGAGGCACTGCCACCCTGGGCACCCGAGCCAGATATTCCAGGTGCACCCCCCTGTGGGCTGTGTGCACCCTCCTGTTATAGTTGAGCCTTGATTGCTGTAGGCATATCAACAGAAGGGACTGACCGCCAGGCCAATCAGCTGCAAGAAGCAGCCATGACTACAGCAGAGGAGCTGCTGCTGTGCAAGGGCCAACCCCACAGAGCAGAACTTGCTTTAGCGGGGCTCTGGTGCCCGAGTCAACCCCTTGAGTGTGTAACTCATCGAGGTGGTTGGGTAGTGCTCTGGCATGGTCTGAAGCTGGCCTCTGTATACTCTGGCTCTGGGAACTCCCAGGAGGGGCTCAAAGGTCAGACGCCACCTGTGCCCTATTCAGAGCTACCCAGCACGAGCTACAAAGGAATCAGCAGATGACTGCTACTTGTGCTGGATTTGGAGGTGCCAGGGAGAGGCCAAGCTGCAAACTGAGTCCAACTGCCATTAGTGCCAGGCCTGGGGCCACTTAGCAAGAGGTACCACAAGGCCAAATACTGCTTGTTTGGGGTTTGTGAACCTTTGAGGGAATTTAGCAAAATTTGCAGCATGAGCCAAGATAGGCCATTTGTATTAAAAAGGTACTGGAAGCAACTTGGGTGGGCCTGCAAGTTGAGTGGGGCAGGGTCTCAGGGAATCACCAGGACGGGGCGAACAGTGTTAGCCAGGGTGCTAGAGACTCAGATATGGTGCCCACCTGCCGGCTCAGTGCAAGGGAGGGCTCAGCAAAGGAACAATGTCCTCTGCCAGTACTTCTGTCTGGGAGAATGCTGCCCCTCTAGCCCTCGTCCTAAAGACAGAAAATTCAGTTCCCTACTACACGTTGCTGGCACCTTTTGAGTTGCTGCCCCAGCACTAGAGCTCAGAGTGAGAGTGAGTAAGTCTGTGCATGGGACCTTTGAGAGGAACACCTGGGACTTCAGGAGGCCTCTGTCTCACTCAGCCACAATGTCCATTGGTTTTTACAGCCGGAAGTTATGGGGACTTCTCTTCCTGTCACTGGAACCCTGGGCTGGAGGGCCTGGTGTGGGGCTGGGGCCCCTCATTCCTTAGGGGGAACCTCTGCAGCCAAGATATCCCTCCTGATTTTTGACTGCCACATGTGGGTGTGGGACCAGAACATTCTGTGTCTCCACCCCTCCTACCAGTCTGAACATGGCTTCTTCTGTATATCCTTACTTATAGGACTTCCATTCAGCTAGGCTTCAGGTGGTTCTGAATGATGGTTATTCTGTAGTTTAGTTGTAATTTTGATGTGGTTGTGGGAGGTTAGCAATACTGCATTTACCTACTCCACCATCTTGTACCTACTCTGCTATCTTGTACCTACTCTGCCACCTTGGTCAGAAACCAAAAACTTTTTTTTAAGTAAAAGGATATCCTTGATCTAAGAAGAACTCCTGATTATCTCTGACAATCATTTGAGATAGATTCTATCATTCCCATTGTACAGATGGGAAACTAAAGCTCAGGGAGATTAAGAAATGTGCTAAAGGTCCTACAACCAGTAAGGTACAGAGACGATACGCGAACCCATGTCTGAATGCAGGTCCCCAGCCTTATCTACCACATCATTGTTCAGGCTCCTAGAAAATGGAATTCTGGGCCAATGAAGTAGAAGAAACATGTCAGTTTTCACTAGCCTCCACTCCCCACCCAGGATCACCCCCTCCCCATGACTTACAGTTTTGGCTTTGTTGAGATGTGTCATCTGAATGTAGCCCCGATCATGGTGGGAGAGATAGAAGTAGTAGAAGGGAAAGATGACCCAGAGGTAAAAGCAAGGCACCCACACGAGGATGGTGTTCTGAAAGCACTTGGTGAAGTCAGGATTGCTGGTGTACCATGTGACATTCCACTCCTGCGGAAACAAACACAGGCACAGGGTCAATGGGATGTGCCAAAGAGGGACAGGGGCCCCCAGTGGAGTTAAAATAGCTGCCATGGGGTTCAAGAAAACAGACAAGACCCCTGCACCTGAGGCCCTCTCAGGCAGAATATGCAAACTGGAGAGTTCAATAGCCAGAAAGACTATGAAACAAGGAATCAGGAATAAAGATATGCCTCACGGCACATTACAAACAGGTTCCTGGGAACTGTGACAAATTCCATTGTTGTACATAAGATGGAGATGCCCATTTAAAGGATCCTTGTGGGTATTTTCCTGTAAACTGAAGAGTCCTTTAGTCATACAAATCATTCCTACTTTATTATCTTGTGAATTTCGGACTTTCTAATCTCTTCATCACCATCATCATCATCTTCATCACCACCATCATTACTATCACAATCACTTTCATCAGCACCATCAACACCATCATCATCATCATCATCATCATGAATAATGCCAAAATTACAGTTCCATGTGCTAGGCCCTATTGTAAGTACTCTATATGTATTGTCCCCTATAATTCTATAAGTACTTTATCCCTCCTTTCTCGGATAGGAAAACTGAGGCACAGAGAGGTTCAATTACTTGTCCAGTATCACATAGCTGGTAAGATCTGGAGTGGAATTCAAACTAAGGCAATTTGGTTCTGGAGTCCCTTCATTTAACAACTATGCTATCCACCCTTGATAACAAATTTGGTGTAAATACTTTTATTTTGTAAGAAACCACCTGCATTTTGTTAAAGAAACATCACAAATAAATAGATAAATACATATATAGATCAAGTATATCTGTCCAAGAATAAACTTCAACCTGCTGTTAGACTTCAGTAATGAAGAATTTAATTCAAGTCCTGATCTGACCACTGACCAGTTACACAACATTGGAAAAACTTATTACCCTATCTTGGGGTCTCAATTTCCTATTTCTACTTTGATTACATCAGATATGGCCCTCCGGCCAATTTGGCCCACAGAAGGTTTACTGTTATTATTGTTTTAAGCATGCTTTTAAAAAAAAATTTTAGATTAGCTGCCAACATTTCAAATCAGGAAGTTTCATATAAAATTTTGGATTTCTGGCTTCTCTTAAAAAAATCAGAAAAACTGACAGCACTGAGCCCAATATTCCTGCTTCACAACCATCAGCAAGACCTGGGGAGTAGCCAGTCTTGGGAAAAGGTCCATGTGTTCCAGTTGGCCACAGTCCCTCTGTCCACCACTGGAAGATGCTCTCTCCAGATATCTGATTCCAAGCCTTCCCATGGTGAGATAAATGAGACCACAGAGGACTTAAGGAACCTGGAATATCACAGCCCTGTACAAGCTTTAAAGGCACATCAACTAATGTTAAGAGAAAGTGATGGAAGCAAGTAGATCATTTCACATAAATCATATGACAATATGATCAAAACATTATGTTCCAAGCATTTCAAAAAAGACCTAGTTATACACAACAATGTGAGTATACTTAACACAACTGAAGCATACACTTAAAAATGGTAACGATGATTAAAAAATAAAGAATCTGACTTTAAAAAAAAAGAGATCTAGGTATTAAACAAGTACCTAAACAGGTTCTTCAGAGGTATAACTGATAAACAATTCTATGATATAAATGGTTATTTTTCCAGAACCAATAACAAGAAGTCAATGAAATGTAAACTTTAAATGATTAACACACACAAAGGTATTTACCTAGGAAACTACTAAACACAAAGAAACCCTTAGGACAAAGGTCATGCCTCTATGAACTTGGGCATCTGAAGTCTGATCATACAAGTGACCTAAATCAAAGACTGATTATTTTAACTGGTTTCACACAACTTGGAATTCTTAAGGCGATGATGAAAAAAGGGATCCAACTGTTGGTGGTTATTATACACAGAACAGTTTCTGAGCAATTGCTGGTAAAAGTTCATTCCAAAGGAATTTGCCCTTCTAATAAGAAAACAATGCTGGGGCTTAACATATACAGTTACCTATACAAGAAGCTCGGTTCATGTGCGAGACATTTCAGTAGCTAATCCCTGCCCCAATTATTCCTTGACTGGACTATTACAACTAGCTTCCTAAACTTTACCTGTTCCCAGCCCCTCCTTGCCCCCACTAGGTCCTCCCTACTATAGCTAAAGTTATCTTATCTACCCATATATCCACACATGCATTTATAGATATATCTACCCACCCATTCGTAAACCCATTCATCCTTCTATCTATCCATCTATTATTCATCCAACCATCCATCCACTAGTCCATCCATCCATCCATCCATCCACCCACCAACCCATCCATGCACCAAGTTATCCATGCATCTACCTGTCTTATCTGCTCAGCCACCCTCTCTACTGATGCATTCAACCATCTATCCATCCACCCACCCACACCCCCATCCATATCTCTCTCTCTTCGTATTTATTTCTAATAGTTAATACATTTATGTGCCAAATTTGCTCAAACTACACAAAATGGTATACTGTGAAAAATAATTCTTCCCTGAACTCACAGCCCCCCATCCCACCCCACAGGCAAAACTACCGTTGCTAAAATCATGTGCATTCTAGATTATCTTCCAAATACAGTGTATCTATTTTGTCTCTCCAAAAGGTACCATAATACAAACCCGTTCTTTACCTTATTTTTTTTACTTAGCTAATATCAGAAACTGATGTTTACCAGTAACATAGATCCACTTTATTCTTGATAGCTTACTTTTATTTTATTTTTAACAAAGGATACAAGTGACAAGCCATCTTCCCATCCTGGTCCCTAATCCCTCAATTCCTCTCTCCAGAGGCAACCATTATTGGTTTCTTATGTATCCTTGCAGAAAATACCTTATGCATACATAACAAAAATAAATATATATTTTTTGTTAGCAAATGGAAAGAAGCATACTCCATATACTGTTCTGTATCTTGCTTTTTTTCTCTTAATAATAGGTCTTAAAGATTATCCTGCCCTGCACATGAACAGTTTCCTCCTCCTCTGTGCTGGCTGCTTCATATTTTATTGTATGATAGACCTGACTTGACTTAATTTGTCTCCTGCTGACTAGGCATTGGGTTGCTTTTACAAACAATGCAGCCGTGAATAAATAACTGGTAAGTGCCTCACATTACACATGAACAAGCATATTTGTAAAGTCACTTTTTAGCAGTGAACCTGAAAAACAAATTTAAAAAAATAAATAAATAAAAGCACTCAGGTTCTCCCTCTGAGAGGACAATTCATAGACTTTAATACATGTGTTAATATATGAGACAGCCCGGCCGGGCGTGGCTCAGCAATTGAGTGTCGACCTAAGATCCAGGCGATCAGGGTTCGATTCCCAGTCAGGGCACATGCCTGGGTTGTGGGCTCGATCAATGACTCTCTCATCACTGATGTTTCTATCTCTCTCTCTCCCTCTCCTTTCCTCTCTCTGAAATCAATAGATATATTTTTAAATATATATATATAAGGGACAGATCTGATGGCCCTTTCTCCTCTGGGAAACACCCTCCAATGGCTCCTGATTACCTCTGAGAGCTGATCCTTGCTATGGTTCATGAGGCCTTCCACATTCGAGCTCCATCTGTTCCTTCTACAATTTCTCCTGCCCTGTTCCCCAATGTGGCAACTGAAGCATTCACTCAAATAAGCATTTCCCAAGCATGTGTCAGGCATTGCTCAAGGTACTTCAGACTCAGGAAGGCCATGGTCCCTACCTTCAAGGCATTCCCCAGCTGCTAGTCAAATGAATGGTTCTTTGGCATATCTATTGCTAGATGCTCTCCCTGCAATGTCTTTCCATCATAACAAACTCCTGTTCATCCTTAAAAACCCAACTCAGGTACCTCCTTTAAGGAGCCTTCCTCCTCACTTCCCAAACCATCAGACCCCTCAGTCCCCTTCCTCCTGACCTCTGCAATGGTTTCCTTACATGTCTGTCGATACCTCCTGCAAAGACCATGCAAGTACCTCAGTGCCAGGACCATACTGTGTTTACCTCTGACTACTATCTTCCTACCCAGCAGGTTCCCAGAGGTTAGTAAGTAAACAAGTGGCCCAAGCCATGCCTTTCCTCTCAGGCATTCTTTCCTACTTTACTTTTTAAAAAATAACAATCCATCCAAGTACAACGTAGCACTGATCCCTGGCTTTCTGGTCAAGTGGGTGTGAATTAAAATTTAGCCCCTGACCTCATGTGAACCTGGGCAGTTCATTTAACTATAAATAGCAGATGCTAATAACGAATAATAATCGCCACTGCTCCCACCAGCACTGCCCATAGAAAAGCTGAAGTTAAGAAGTGAACAAGAGGGAATTGGGGACATCTAAGGACACGGGACTCCGGAAGGAGAGGTCAGAGAAATGCTTAGCAAAGGCAGGCATTTACTCTGAAGAGAGCAGCTTCCTGCTCAAAGCCAGAAGGCTGTCCCTAAGAGGGCAGAGACAGAGCGAGGAAGCCAGAGGGGGCATGAAAAGAGGAAACAGGATTGTGCACATGAACTTTCACTGCTGCAGAATGCAGCCAACGCAGGCCGTCCCGCCCCCAGACCCCACAGGGCCTCGGTCGCTGCTCCTACCCAGCCCAACGGTGGCCCTGACCACAACTGTCACAGCAGCGACGATAAGAGCGTTGGGGACCCCCTGCGTGTCCCTCTCTGGCTGGGACCCGGATATCTCCTCTGTCCAAACTCCTGGAGACAAAGCAGTGAGGCCCCCTCGGTTTGGGGTTTCTGGGGGGAAACAGCAAATGCGGGAGACCATTATAAGGCTTAAGGAGGGGCGACTCACTGGGTCTGCCATTCACTCTACCCCTGGCCCAGGGAGGGCAGCTCCCCTGGCCTTCCTTTCAGGGGCTCTGCCTCCTACTCCAGGGAGCTTCAGATTCAGAACTCAAGCTGGCTGAACCCCTGATTCTGTCCATCAGCCCACCTGCAGGAAATGAAATGCAGCCCCAGGAAACAGTCACCAGCGCTGGCCCAGGCCCTGCGCTCCGGGGAAACTGGCCCAAGGCATCTCAATAGAGAAAGTGCACCCCCAGACTCCCCTAACCGAGGCTTCCCTTCACAGGACACCTCCACAGCTTAGTCACCTTCTATGTCCCCCTGCCCTCAGCCCTGACATTTAGGGCCTGGGGAACAAGTCCAAAGCTGCTTGGCCCACAAGCTTTGGGAGTTTATGGAATTTCTATTGTGTGGTGTCCTCTCACGCCCTTCCCTCTCTGGGCAGTATGACAACCAATATGTTCTGAGCGCTGATCGAAGTCTCCCACAGATAGGACCCTACTCAGTTCTCACAAGAAGAGGCACAGCTGTTACCCCCATCTCACAGATGAGGAAACTAAGGCACCAGGAAGTGAGACATCTTCCCAAAGGCAGTGGGTCTCTGTTGTCCCCACACACCACGCACATTTTCCCTTCTATGGCAACAGCCTCTGGCTCTTGTTCATAAACAAACACTCTACTCTCAGCCACACACTCAGGGCAAAGCTTTAGGGGTGGGCCCTCATTAGCGTCAGCCAGTCAGCAGAGTCCTTTACCCACATGCTGGTGATTAGTTTAAGGAGGGGCACTTATGCCCAATTGAGCCAACCACAGCAAGGATACATCCTCTCTTGTCTAAAGATTCAGGGTGAGGATGTGGGGTTTACAGTGTCTCAGCCATTCACAAGGGAAGTGCCAAGGGCTGGGAGGGGAAATGAAGGGAGGCGCCACTATGGCCACTGTGAAAATCAAGCTGACATCATAAAAGATGGAGATGGATAGTGTCATTGTAGGCTGCTGGGTCAAGCTTCACCTGCAGCCCACCCTCCCATTGGACTTGCCCAATAAATTCACTTGTTTACACAAGTTGAAAATGAATGTGCTTTCACAATTCAAAGCATCCTAATAATAAAAGTTCTGATCCACTGTGTCTGTCCCCTTGTCCCTTTTCTTTCTCTTATTTTTTAATCCTCACTGAGGATATTTTTTCCATTGCTTTTTAGAGAGAGTGGAAGGGAGAGAGAGAGAAAAAAAACATCGATGTGAGGGAGACACATCAATTGGCTGCCTCCCATACATGCCCCGAGCAGGGCCAGGATTGAGCCTGCAACCAGGGTACATGCCCTTGGCTGGAATCGAACCTGGGACCCTTCAATCCGCAGGCCGACGCTCTAACCACTGAGCCAAACCAGCCAGGGCCCCTTGCCCCTCTTCTTACAGGTCCAGCATTCTTCTTTATTTATTGTGTGACCTTAGACAAGTCACAATTTGTAACAGCAGTTCTATAGGTTTGAGGACTCAAATCACCCTCTTGGCTCAGATGTCCCATGGGCAAAAGCACATGCTCCAGAAGGCCCTGTTAAAATTTGTACCATACCCATCACTAGGAGCCAGCATAGAGGTTCGGGGACTCTGAGCCTCAGCTATGACTAAGGCAAGAACACCTATCTCCTAAAGCTATTCTAAAGAGGAAGTAAAATTATATACACACAGGGTCCAGCTCAGAGTCATATATTCACTCTCAATGAAGAGCTATTAACAGTAACCTTAATTCTGTGTCAGTAATAAAAGTAAGTGAAGTTTATAGCATTATAGTCAAAATATGATAGTCTTATATTATTACTGATAATAATATCACCTAGCTTTAAGTGAGCACTATTTGCCAGGTGCTATTTCTTGCATTTTATGTGAAGAACATTTAATCTTCATGATCACCTAAAAAGGAGGCTGTTTTGATCCCCATCTGGTAGATGAGGAAATTGAAAGCAGAGAAATCAAATAACCTGCCTAAGATCACACAATGATGAGGCTGGGGCTCAAACCTAGAAAGCCTGAATACTGAGTTCCCCGGACCTCTCTGCTGGCTCCTAGTGATGGGTATGGTACAAATTTTAACAGGGCCTTCTGGAGCATGTGCTTTTGCCCATGGGACATCTGAGCCAAGAGGGTGATCTGAGTCCTCAAACCTATAGAACTGCTGTTACAAATTACCATAAACTTAGTGTCTTAAAACAACACAATTTTTTTATCATACCGTTCTAGAGGTCAGGAATCTGAACTGGGTCTCACCGGGCCAAAATCAAGTTGTGAATAGGGCTGTGTTCCTTCGGGAGACTCTAAGGGCGATTCCATTTCTTTGCTTTTTCCAGCTATCAGAAGCCGCCCACATTCCTGGGCTCACGGCCCCTTCTTCCACCTTCAAAGCCACAGCATCAGCCAAGTCCTTCTCATGTTGCCATCTCTCTGGGTCTCTCTCTTACCTCCCTCTTCCACTTATAGGGACCCTCGTGAAGACCTTGGGCCCACCCAGATAATCCAGGATAGTCTCCCAACTCAAGGCCAGTCAATGAGCAAATTAATTCCATCTGCAGTCTTCATTCCCTTTGCCAGGTTACTAACATATTCACAGATTCCAGGGATTAGGTCATGGACATCTTTGGAGGGGCCATTATTCTGTTCACCACATCCCCTGTTTGACTCTGGCCCACCCTAAAATTTCTGACATCCCAGGAACACCATCACATTTCTCAGCAGGATCAGATTCAGAAGCCACCAGAATCCTGCCAGGTAAAAACAAGAAGTAGCCTTGGGCAGGCCCGAGACGTGGCCTCATGCCAACTGACCCTGATGCTGACCAGCACTCTCAGCTCACTGTACAGCCAGGGCCTCTTCGATGCTGCCCCCACCCCAGCTGCTCCGGCCTGGCTTACACAGCTTCCAGAGGGACATGTGGCCAGGGCCTGCGGGGAGACAAGGGAAATAGCCCTGTCCCAGAACCCAACCAGGTCAGGAGGGGATGCTGCAGAGAGCAGGAGAGGCGGACAGCAGGCCAGAACGTGATTATGAATGTGAACTGCTGCTCAGTGTCACCAATGTCTGGGATCTAGAATTGCTCTGACACTATTTAGAAACAAGAACCTACTATGCACCAGGCGTTCCACTGGGGTCTGAACATTCATTTTCCAATTCAATAGTCTCAGTAACTTGCAACAGTTGGATTTCTAGCCCTCAGTGGACAATTATTTATTGGGACATTACTGCATGCCAATACCATCTGAACGTAAGTAAGTTTCCACTCTCACAGAATTTTATTCTATCATAAGAGGCAGATAAATAAACAATTACATAATATGTATGTCTCATGGCAACAAGTGCCCTGAAAAAGAATAAAGGAGGCAGAGAATAATGGCGGGAGTGGGTGCTCTTCTTATATCAGGTGGACAAAAAGGGCCTCTGGGCCAAGGTGACACTTGGACAAAGACCTGGAGGAAATGAAGAAACATATGCCACCTTCTTCCATTGATGGAAAGAAACAGAGTGAGGGTGGATTAAGGTTCTCAGTAGCATGTGCCAGGACTGAGCTGAGTGTTTTACATCACATTTAATCCTCACAAACAACTCTGGGAGACGGGCACTATAATTAAACCCATTTTACAGATGTAAAAACTGAGGCCCAGTCCCTAACCTGCAAGCTGCGTACACAGCCAGGAAACTGAATTCAAGTGTTGATACCTCTATTTACACAAAAAATACACTAGTTCCTTTTTTTTTTTTTTATCATGTACATGTACTACCATTCCCATTTAAAATGAGTATTAAAGGGTATACAGATGCTGGTCTAGGCAGGGACACTTTCTTAGAAGGAGACAAGAAAAACAAAAGCTAACTGTGATGATCTCCAGGGGGTAGGGCTGAAGTTGGTAAGAGGAAGCAACTATTAGTTTTTTATTATCCTTTGTACTGTTTGAATTTTTGACTCTGCATGTATTCCCCCTAAAATAATAACAACAATAACAAAACGAGTTCACACTTTAGATAAATAAATAGCAGCAGCAGGAATGTAAGGGTAGAAATTTCGTAATGCTGAGCCGGGAGCGAAGAGAGAGCACACATTTATTGAGCTCCTGTACCAGCAGTATTTGCCAGGCCAGATCCAGGGCTGTCTTCCAAGCGTGAGTCCATTTACACCTTACAGTAGAACTACAAAGTCAAGACTGTAATAACTACCCCTTTTTCAGGGGAGGTCTCTGAGGCCCAGAGAGGCTAAGAGCTTGCTCAGGCTCACAGAGCCAGGAAGAGGCAGAGCCGGGATTTGAACCCACAGAGTCTGACAACTGAGCTCTTAACTCCTGGGCCCCACCACCTCTCAGCCAGGTAGTCGGAACTCTAAGGGCTTTGCAAAGTTAACAGCCTCACCATTCAGCCTGAGGCAGCTCGCAAGGCAACGTTTCTCTGAGGCAGGACATCAACTAACTGTCCTCAGGTCTTAGGAATTCCAAGCTCCTCTGTGCAGAATGGAGGAGCAATGTTCACACTCAGACCTAGAAATAGTCTACAAGACTTCCTACCCATCTGCCCAAAGTGAGCAATACAAGATGATGCTTAAGAATACAACGTTCAAGGTCTGGGTCAGTATGTGTCAGAAAGCAGGGTTTCTCAACCTCGGCACCACTGACATTTGCAGCCAGAAAATTCTTTGTCTTGAGGGGCTGTCCTGTGCCTTATAGGATGTTGAGGGCATCCTTGACCTTTACCCAATAGATGCCAGGACCACACATCAAGTTTAATCCTCCCAACAACTCAGAGAGACAGGTGGTATAATTAAATCCATTTTACAGATACAGAAACTGAGGTCACATAATCTGCAAGCAGCATATACAGCCAGTTGTGACAATCAAAAATGTCTCCAGACATTGCCAAATGTCCCCTGGAAGCAAAATTGCCCCCACTACCCTAACACAATGGCCTCACGAGGCCTCGGTTTCTTCCTCTGTGAAATGAGACTAATTCTAGGACCCACCTACTATAGAATTATCAGGAGGGTTAAATGAGATCACCCAAAGTTTCCAGTTTGAGTTCCTGGCCAAGAGGCTGATGAATAAACACAAGCACAGGGTTGCATTCATTCATTCATTCATACAATGAGTATTTATTGAGCACCTACCATGTGCCAAGGTCTGGGCTAATCACAGAGATATGGAGATAAATCAGACACAGTCCCTGCCCTCTAAAGACTCACATCAGCCCTAGCTGGTTTGGCTCAGCAGTTAGAGCATTGGCCCACAGACTGAAGGGTCCTGGGTTCAATTCCGGCCAAGGGCACATTATACCTCGGTTGCAGGCTCAATTCCTGGCCCCAGCTGGGACTCATGCAGGAGGCAACCAATCGATGTGTCTCTCTCACATTAACGTTTCTCTCTCTCTCTCTCTCCTTTCCCCTCTCTCTAAAAAGCAATGGAAAAAATAACCTCAGGTGAGGATTTTTTTAAAAAGACACATCAAAACATAAACCAGCCCTGGCCAGTGTGGCTCAGTTGGTTGGAAAATCACCCGGCGCACCAAGAGGGGCCGGATCGATTCCTGGTCAGGGCACATACCCAGGTTGCGGGTTCGACCCCTGGTCAGGTGGCATGTGGGAGACAACCAATTGATGTTTCTCTCTCACACTGATGCTTTTCTCTCTCTCTCAAATCAATTAAAAAAATAAAATTATAAGAAAACAAATCAAAACATAACTACAAAGGGCAAATACTTGCTAAGAAGGAAAAGGGAATGAATGGTGTTGGAACGGCAAGTATTAGAGGTGAAGGTCTAGGAAGGCTACATTTTAGCAGAGATTAAAAGGGTCAGGAGAAGCCAGCCATGCACAGAAACACGTGTGGGTGTCACCTTTCCAAAAATGAAGAAAGGGAGGGAACGGAGGAAGGGAATAAATTAAATGAACACAAACCACCAAGAGCAAGGACCCTGGTGCCAGAGGGCCTGCATTTGAATCCAGTCATCACTGCTTCTTGCCTCTTAACCTTCAGAAAATTAGCTAACCTCTCCCACCCTGGTGTCTCTCGTGTGCAAACAGGATTAATAACGGACTACACACGGTATGTCCTTAGCATGCTAGGTAAGCGGTTAGCTTGCCCAGAGCTGCCTAACAAGGGCTGGGGCGGGCAGGATGCAGAGCAGGCTGCTGGCTCTGTATCACCAACCACTTTGCAGGGTGCAAACCCACGGGGCTGAAAACTCAGGCTAATAACAGTAATAACAGGAATAGTAAGAAAATAGGATGGCAGCTCTTCCGAAATACTGTCTGTATGCAGGGACTATGTTCCAGGTGTAAAGTGCATCGTTTCATTTCATCATCGGAGCCAACCTATGAGGTAGGTACTGTCTTAATCTCATCTTAGAGAGGAACACAGAGGCAAACACCAGTAAGATGACTTGCTGGAAGGTACACAGGTAGGGCCTGGTGGCGCCTGCATTCCAACCCAGAGAGGCTGGCTCTAGAACCCAGCAGACTCTTCTGCAAAGCAGGGGAAGGAGAGGTGCAGGGCACAGCCAAGGACTGGGCCATTGTGGAGGGGCGCAGGGAGAGAGGCAAAAGGCCATTTATAAAGCCACAGTCAAAACCAACCCAGGTGCCAGATCCCCTGCAGGGAGCGGGCTCCGAAGCAAAAGAACGCTAAGAAAAGGAAGCTGGAAGGCCACAATTATGTCAGGGGACCCGCTGGGCTGCTGGACACTAATCCTGTTTACAGAGCCAGCAAGGGGCCTTTTTTGCCCACCACAGTCCTGAAAGGGATCTCCTGAAAGGTCAAGTAGCAGCCAGCAGCACAGTAGGAGGACAGCTGTGCCAACATCACGCTGGCAGTGATGTCCCCTGCCCACTGCTGGGCTGAGCTTTGACCTTCCCTCACCCTCTGACTCACTGGAGCTAAGAATAAAGCCCAGAAATATTGGGGGAGGGAGGCACAGCAGCATCCATACCTTACCCCCAGTGCCCAGGAAGGCAGGGCATGGCCCTGCCCAGGCAAAAGCCCCAAATCCTTACTGGATCCTCAAGCCGAAGATGCAGAATTGAACACCTTTGTGAGAAAGGGGCAGGAGTTACATGCAAAACCAAGACACTTGTCTTAACAGGACTTCCAGTGTCAAGAAGAAAATAGCCAGGGCTGCCTAGCACAAGTATCCGGGTGTCAGCAGAGGGCAGCTTGATCGGACTGCCCTGAACTGTCCCAGCCAGTACCATGAGGCCTCTCACCAGGGCCCTTCCCTACAAAGCACACACTCGCCTTCCTTCTTCAGCCAGCCCCAATCATTCGCTGAGTTCATCTCTAGCTACCTCTCCTCTTATCAGACTCTGGAGCTTCACCAAATCCTCCATCAGGTCATGTTCCAGGGACTTGAGAGGGGTCAGGCATGTGCCAAGCATAGGAGTGTGTCTGGGGACACAGCTGTAGGTAGAACTGACAGCATCCACTCATTTACTGAGCATTATGTCTAGGTGTTGAGGACCCAGTAGTGAACAAAGGGCCCGACCTGCTGGAGCTTACAGCATGCTGAGAGGAGACAGAGGAAACAAGATGGACAGATGGATGGATGGATGGACGGATGGATGGATGGATGGATGGATGGATGGATGGATGGATGGATGGATGGATGGATCAAAGAGGAGGGGGGGAGGGGGAGGGAGAATGTATATAGTGTGTGTGTGAGAGTGAGTGAGTTATAAAAAAAATAAAGCTCAGAGAAGTGAGAACGCCTCCCTGAAAATGTACATTTGTTGAAGTAAACAAGACAGTAAGATGCCTGGGGGGAGAATCTTGGGGGAGAACGAAGGAAACATTAGGTGCAAAGTCCCTGGGGCAGGAACATGCCTGGAATTTTGGAGCAATAGCAGAGAGGCCAATATGACTCAACAGTAATAGGAGATGAAGTCATCGAGGAAGGGGGACAGGCAGGCACAGACTGTGTAAGACTCATAGGCCATTGTATGGACTTTGACTTTCACTCAGAGTGACTTGGGGACCATGGATTTGATGTGTCACCATCTTATTTATGTTTCACATAGTGGTTCTCAACCAAAGGCAAGTCCTCCTCCGAACCCCCACCACCACCAGGGAACATTTGAATTTGGAGACATTTTTGGTATCACTGTTAGGGTGAGGGTGAAGGTGGGGGTAGAAGCATTTTGTGGGTAGAGGCCATGCTGCTAAACACCCACAATGCACAGGACAGCCCCACAACAGAGAATTACTCGGCCCCACATGTCAATAGTGACAAGGCCAAGAAACCCTATTTTCACAGAATCCCTGCCCTTACCAAGTTTAGGTCCATATTCCCCACACACAGCCCTCATCAGGCAGAGAGTGTCAGCTCCTCACCATGTGACACTAGGCAAGCAACTAAGCCTCAGTTTCCACATCTGTAAAGTGGGAACACCACTGAGATGATGCAAATATGCACTTAATTAAGCATGAGCCTGAGCACATATTACGTGCTCAATAAATGCCACTGCTATTACTGTGATTACTTCCAGATCCATCTCTTGCTATGTCCCTTCCACATTTCCAGCCTCACCAAATGATTCTTTCATCCAACAAAGATGTTCTGATCCCCTACCATGTACCAGGGACTATGCTGACCAAGTATAGTAGGCAGAAGAGTTCTCCAAGATCTCCATATCCCCATCGCCAGAACGGATATGTTACCTTACACAGCAAAAGGGATGTTGCAGGTGTGACTCAGTTATGGATCTGGAGATGGGAGATTATCCTGGATTATCCAGGTGGAATTCCTGGGCTCAGGGTAGAAAGGGAAGCAGGAGGGTGAAGAGTCAGAGAAGGAGCTGTGACAACAAAAGCAGAAGTCAACGCGAGGCAGGACCACTGGTCCAGGAACACAAGCCACCTCTAGCAGCTGGAAAAGGCAAGAAAAATGGGTTCTCCCCGAGAGCCTCCAGAAGCAACTCCAGGACTGCACTTTGGACTTCTGACCTCTAGACTATAAGAGAATAAGTCTGTGCTGCTTTAGGCCATAAATTCGTGGTGATTTGTGATAGCAGCCACAGGAAGCCCGTACAGCAGGCAATGCAGATAGAGCCAGCAGGAAACGAGGGCTGGCTGCGCCCTCACCAAGCGGACGCTCATTCACGCTCAACAGCCCTGCGTGGGCCCTGCCTCACCTGCCCCGGGCCTGCCCGAGTCAGACTCCGCACCTGCTCCCTCCCGGGGTGGCCTGCAGCCCTGTCTGCCCTGCAGTGCAGCTGCTTAGGAAATGCTTGTGAAGGATGGGAGCTGGGAACAACAGAAAATACAAATTTATTTTTAAATTTCACTTTAATAGGCAATATATGACTCAAATTTAAATATATTCCTGTGGGAACACGCACATGCACGCGTGTGTGTGTTGCTCTGCCTCTCTCTCCCCCTCCACCCAGTCCCCTCTGCCCAGTCCCTATATACCTGCACCCCCTCCCTATATACACAATGCAACCACATTTGTGAGTTTCTCATCGATTCTTCTGGAATTTGTTATGCAAATACAAGCAAATACAACTATGCATTCTTAGCTGTTCCTTTCTTTACACAAGAGGTATTATGCCAACTGTATCTTGATGTTTTCACTTAAAAACTGGATTTTGGAGGCTGGCCTTGTCCTCACTTATTTCCTTCTGAAAGCACCCTCACTCCTCTGCTAAGTGAGAACATACTGTACCTACCCAGGTCCCTACTGCCCGCCACTTGGGTTGCTGCCAATCTTTCGCTATTCCCAACAATGACCCAATGAATGCCCTTAGAAATTACTCAAGCTAAAAAAAAAAAAAAATCAGGAAAGCCTGGCCTGAAGATCAACAGGGCTTCATTGAATCACTCATAAGCCTCATAGGCAGAAAACAGCACCGCCCAGGTTAAGTCTGATAACCTGGAGATACGCAGTGAAAATCAGAAGCATAATTAAAGCTGACCCAGTCACCTGTATGGGAATTTAGTCTTTAAAGCATCACTAAATATATCCAAAAGAAATGAAACCATTATCTCAAAGAGATATCTGTCCCCTATGCTCACTGCAACATTACTTACAATGGCGAAGATATGGAAACAAACTGTCTGATGGGTGGATGGATAAAGAAAATGTGATATATATGATGGATTATTCAGCCATAAAAGAGAAGGAAATCAGGGGGGAGGGGTACAGGATGGGATAAATGGGGGGGGAAGGGGACATTTGTAATACTTTCAACAATAAAGGTAAATTTTTAAAAAAAGAGAGAGAGAAGGAAATCCTGTCTTTTGCAATAATATGGATGAACCTTGGGGGTATTATGCAAAGTGGCTTAAGTCAGAGAAAGACAAATACTATGTGTGCTCACTTATATGTGGAACCTAAGAAAGCTGAACTCCTGGAAACAGAGCAGAATGGTGGTGGCTGGTGGGAAGGGAGAATGTGAAGATGTTGGTCAACGGGTACAAATTTCAGTTATCAGATGAAGTACAGCATGGTGACTATTATTAACAATATTGTATATATATTTGAAAGTTGCTGAGAAAGTAGATCTTCAATGTTCTCACCACAAAGAAAAAAAGGTAACTATGTGAGGTGATGTATGTGTTAACTAACTTTATTGTAGTGATCATTTCACAAGATATTAGTGTATCAAATCGTCACAGTGTACACCTTAGACTTACACTTTTAATGCGTGGCAGGCACAATGCTGTCAATTATATCTCAACAAAGCAGAGAGAAACAAAAAAATAATTTAAACTCAGGTTCCTGGACCCCACTGTTGTTCATGTCACCCTTTTATTATTATTTTTGAATGTGCCAACAAGGCCATTAAAACTCCACGTGTGGCTGGTGCTGTATTTCCATCGGACAATGCTCATCTAACCACTGAACGGCAGAGAAATCATCAGGGAAATGGCAGCATAAGAGTTTGCTGCAGTACAACACAGCCACAATTTTTGCAAAACAGGAAACCCTTTCATTAACTTGAAATAAAAGTGACACACCACTAGAAGGTAGGTGATTAGCTCTATTTGTCCCACACCTGGGCAACTGCCCCAGTCTCCTAATAGGTTGCCAGACTCCCCTCCAGTCCACCCTCCACACAGCAGCCCTGATCCCATCGTACTCTGCCCCAAACTCCTCACTGCAATCTCTAGGTCCAGCCCTTACTCACTGTTCTTAACCACTCCCTGCCTCAGGGCCTTTGCACAGTCGATTCCCTCTGTCTAGAGAACTTCTCCTCCTCACTGCCCTGACTTCAACTCAGTGGCATCCTCAGAGAGGCCAACCCACCTGCCCACACCCTTCTCAACGTGTCAAATTCCTCATGGGACTGTGTATACCTCCTGCAGAGCACTCACCATACTGTCATTAAATACGGCATTCAGATATTTGTCAATGTTTTCTGTTATCTTACTTAGTACTTTATATTATATATGTTATGGAATGTATAACATAGTGCTTTATATTATATATGTTATGGAATGTATAACATATATTATGTATAATATATATGCCTAGGCCAAACCATATGAATTGTCATTTGTGTAGGTCAAAGGTTGGCCAACTCCAGCCCGCGTGCCACATCTGGCCCACTGCCTGCTTTTGTATAGATTCCAAACCAGGGATGTAAAATGTAAAACAGACAACTGGCCTTCTGCCAACGGCAGCCGCTCCATGTTGCCTATTGGCCTGGAAAGCTTAAAATATTTACCACCTAGCCCTTTACATAAAAAGTCTGCCAATCCCAGACACAGGGCCAAAATCTTTGGGTGTCGACAATGTCATATGGCCCGATCTGATGCCATTTATTTTATACATTATTTTTTCTGTATCTCGCTCTCTCCCCAGACTGTCAGTTCCTCAACGGCAGTGAATGCCCAGGTTTTCCCCTCCAGATATCACTCCCCACTCGCTACAGCTTCTGGCACTTGGCAGGCAGTCAGGAAATGCCTGTGGAATCTATGAGACACCAGAATGAGTCTCAGCAAACTGTAAAGCGGATGCAACCAACATCTGTGATCGCCACACCAGCACACACTCGCCAGGTCTTAAGAGCACACAGATGAGTAACTGGGGTGATGAAAATGTTGCAAAATTAGTTGTGGTGATGAGTATACAGCTCTATTACAAAGCTGCCAAATGGGACACTCTAAATGGGTAAATTACATGGAATGTGAAGTATATCTCAATAAAGCTGTTAAAAAAAAAAATGATGAGACCCAGGGTCATTGTGACTGCATCCATTTTCCACCTTACATATGCTACCTTTAGTATCTAACACTCCTCGTTCAAAAAATTAATACACAGAGGCCCCACTTTATCACCTCAGTGAGAGAGGCATCACCTATAAGGGACATGTTTGCATTTGTTAAAAAAACATTTAAATGAGATGTCTTTTCCTGTTGCTATGTTGCTTGTAACTACATACATGTCCCCTTCACCCAAGGTTTCTCACCCTTGGCACTACTGACATTTGGGGCCAGATAATTCTCTGCTGTGGGCTGTTCTGTGCAGGGTAGGATATCTGGCAGCATCCCTGGCTTCCACCCCTTAGGTGGCAGTAACATCCTCACGACAAAGCCATGACACAAAAATGTCTCTAGACATTGTCAAAGTCCCCTGGGGGCATAATCAACCTGGTTGTGACCCACTGCCTTCACAATTTATTCATCTGTCCCACTCCTGCCACCAATACCTAGCGACCCTAAAGACCCATCTACCAGCTATCCATTCATTCAACAGATTTACTGAGGCCTGCTCTGTAATAAGAGTTAAACCAAAAACATCCACATTTGTGTCCTGCCCTCAAGAAGCTTGAAATCTTGTACAAGGAGGCAGGATGGGTATATAACTGGCTATAACAAAAGATCTTAAAAGCATTAAGTGCCATTAAGAGATACACATAAATGACAAGGGAAGAGAGAGGGGTTAATTCACAATGCCAAGGGGAAGAAAACTCAGTTTCCTCACCCACCCACACGGCCAGGACAATAATCCCTGCTTTTCAGTTATCGTGAAGGCTACATCCACACGTTAAATTATTTCATCTTCACCTGATCCTCTGAAGTGGACACTACTGTCCCCTTTTGCAGAGGAAGCAACTAACGCGCAGAGAGGTAAAGCAACTTGCCCAAGGTAGTACAGCCTGTAAGTGACAGAAACAGATACCAACGCAGGCTGCCTGGCTGGCTCACCACTGTAGGTCCTGCCTCCCTGGGAAAACGCGCGTAAAATCAGGCATGTGAAGACGGTGGGTACGCAGCAGCCACTCGTAGTGGAAGTCAGTGTTACTGTCGTTTCCACTAGGGAGCTCAGAGCAGGCATATTGAAGCAGGTAAAATCTAAGGAAGGCCAAGATGCCACGATCTGCCAATGTGGAGACAGGAGAGAACAGTGTCCTAAGAGGAGCATGCAGCAGGATCCAAGACAGCCACTGGACAAGGTGTGTAAGCACATCCAGAAGTGGAACAAAGTGCCAGGAGAAAACCAGGTGACACACAGAGCTGGAGGGCAGGCCAGGGCCCGGGTTAAGCAGAGGAAAATGACGCTTCACTTAGAATTCCCACCAGGAAAGTGCTGCGTCACCCACATGCTGCAAAAGCTCCAAGGAATTGTGAAAACCAGAGGGAGTCTCTTATTTACTCTTCTCACTCCCATTTCTGGGACAGGCCAAGAACAGAACACTAGGAAAGCCACCAGCATGCTCAAACGTCGTTATCCCTGCCCCAGAGCCTTCCATCCAGGAGCATCCCAGCTCACCGGCTCCCTATCCCAAGGTGTCTCTCCTGCGAACTGAAACCTGAGCCCCATCCTGGCCATGCGGCATCGCCATGGGATGGATCAGGGCAGGCGGTGTTGAAGGAGCCGCATCTCAGTGGTCAAGGGCACGGGCTTTGGTTCCAGTACCATCACTTCCTGGCTGTGGCCCTGAGGAAATCACTCCACCTCTCTGACTTCCAGCCACTCATCTCTCACTGGACTGTTGATAGTCAATGACAGGGGGAGAGGGAGCCATTGGATATTGCTACTTCTGCCATATTATTATTGCTACTATTGTTGTCATTCTTTGAGTGAAAACAACAGCACAGAAAGCCACGTGCCAGAATGCTGAAGACCCCCCTAGGAGATTTTCATTCCATGAATTAACAATCACTTGCCAGAGCCTGCTGAAGACTCCACTCTGGCCCACCCCACCGTCCTCCTGTTATACCAATAATCCAGGAAGCACACACAGCAGCTAATTTTACAAATAACAGGCCACACCCGGCTGGGCGTGGCTCAGCGGTTAAGCGTCAACCTAGGATCCAGGCGATCAGGGTTCCATTCCTGGTCAGGGCACATGCCTGGGTTGTGGGCTTGATCAATGACTCTCTCATCATTGGTGTTTCTGTCTCTCTCTCTCCCTCTCCTTTTCTCTTTCTGAAATCAATAAAGATATATTTTTTAAAAAATAAATAAATAAATAAATAAAAAATAAAAATAACAGGCCACTGCAGTGGCAACTAGGGACAATCCTATCACAGTAGCAGGATGGTGTCATGCTTGAGAGCCTAGACTAAGGGCTAAACAGCTGGGATTCTGTCCCAGCTCTGCTACATATCAGTTATGTGACCTAAGGCAAGTCCCATAACCTCTCTGGGCCTCAGTTTCTCTATTTGTAAAATGAGTATAATAGTCTAACAACTTCACAGCTGTTTTGAGGATTAAATGGAAAGTGTTTTGTACAGTGCCTGGGATGACATGAGTTTAGTTATTATTATATTATACTCATTATTAAATCAGCCTGTGACCCTCTCCCCCAGCCTCTGATGCTCTAGATGCAATGGCGTCCCCACTGTTCTTCAAACACCCAGTTTTTTCCCCACCCCGGGGCCTCTGACCAGCTGTTCTGGCCCTAGAAAGCCCTTGGCCTGGCTACCTCCTTCTCAGCCTTGCAGTGTTGCCTGAAACACCAGCTGGGGGAGAGTCCTCACCTGTCATAAGTCCCCTTCTCCCCCATTATTCACTAGGACCTAAACGTGTGTATTTCCTTCAGCACCCAGATGTTTATGGGGCAGGATGAGGGAGGGATTACCGGCCAAACCCTGGGGCCAGACAACCTAGGTTTGAATGTGGCTCTACCATTTACTAACTGGATGACTTCACCATTCTCTGCCTCAGTTTCCTCATCCATAAATTGGGAGTAATCCCACTCCCTACTCCATAGGCTCTTGTTGGGACGAAGTCATCAGCACTTATAAAGTGTTTAGAACAGTCCGTGGCACTTAGAAAATGCTCTGGAAGCCTACACTACCAATCATTTCCCTATTGAGGTCTAAGTGTCTTGTCTCTCTTCCCCTCCTACCTGTAATCTCCCCAAAGGAGGACCACATCCTTTTAATTCATCTGCATCTAGTAGGTGCTCATTAAATACTTTTCAGCAAATGAAAGGAGGGGTGAATAAATCTATCTGAAGAGCAACCCAGAATCATGCAAAGAAAAGCCAGGACTCCATCCCCTCGCCTTTCACCCAGGAATCCTAGTGGCAGGCAAAAGTCAAAAGGAAATAAACAGCAAGAAAAGGAGCAATGTGCACATGCTGGGCCATTCATAGGAAAACTGGGAACCTCCCAGGCACAAAAGAGATAAACAAATGGTGGCAGGGGATCCTGCTGAAAATGACCCAACTGTCACGTACCAAAGTGGGGGCCACCACCAGCCCTACAGAGGCCATCAGTAAAGTGGGCGGGTACTGGCCACTTAGGGCTCATATGAAAGCCAACCAAGAACTAAAGGAAAGACCCCATCTCTGAGCAGCACTGCCGAAGAGCTGCAATTAAGGGCTGGAGGGTGGGGAATTCTGAATCAAGGAAACAGATGGTGCTTAAGGTTGAAGGGGAAGGGTATGTCTATTTCTCTGGAGAAGTTTAGATACCATCATAGCAAATCCTTAAGTAGCCCCAGGCACTGATCTCCATTTGTCTAATCTCTAAAACAAATCTATAAAGAGACAGGTACTATTACTATTCTCCATTTTACAGATGTAGAAATTGAGGCACAGAATGAAAAGGCTTCCTGACCTGCACCAAGGAGACTGTTACCCAGAGGCCCAGGAATTAACCGGGGCCAACCTAGAACTCCACCGCTGTCCATTACTTTTTCTATCCCAGCTTCCTCCTGGATCTTCGGATTTTGCTTTGGACTGCTGCATAACAATAATGATGATGCCAATTGTAATAATGACAGTGACATGGCAATAGTAATAGCACTATTAGCACACTAATCATCTATTAACTCATTTCATTTTACAACCATCTGAGGCACTACCATTATCCCCATTTTGCACATGAGAAAACAGAGGCACAGAGAGGTAAAGTCACTTGTCCAAGGTCACACAGCTAGTGAGCAGCAGAACCAGGATCTGAACAGAGGCTACACTGGCTCCCTCTGCTGCTGTGTTCCTCCAAACATCTTCACAACTGTGGCCTCCATGAGACAGGAAGGCCACGTGTTTCACTTGCCACGTATGTGTCCCCAGCACTTAGAATCAAACCTATGACAATAAAATAATTAATATACAGAAATGGGAAGGAGAGGGGTAGCATGGAAGCTATTACCATATTGCATTGATTCTAAGATCTGTGTTTCTTCCTATTTTACTACCTTTGATATCAGTTTGTTTCTCGTAATTAATGCACCCTACAATCTCTGCTGGCCAGTTTCATAGCATAACATCTCTGAAATTGAGACGCATGTCACAACTGCCAGCCTCTTAGATTCTATGAAATGTGGTATCCTCTATCAACAGACTGACCTCTTTTCCAATCTAACTGCATCATTAAGGAATGGCAAGAGGCTTTTTCCTAAGCTTCCAGAATCAAAAAGGAAAAATGAAAAATGCCTTCATGTCTCAGCCAATCTAACCCTAAGAGAGAGGCAATAACCTCTCTGGCCCCACCTCCTTGCTCCAGCTCCACAAGAAGTCAATTAACTTTAATGGAGGGATGGGCGTAATTGTCAAGCTACCTGACCAGGCCAGTGCAGGCAAAACTGCCAGCAGCCTGATCTGATAGTCTCCACCTGCCAGCTGCCTTCTTGTCTCCACAGTTCCTTCCCCAGGCCAGGTTGTTTTTGCCAGGCAGAAAGGAGGCAATAAAATCTATTCCGCAAAGGACAGCCGTTTCAAAGTGCATGATCACCAGGCGGCCGTGGTTTCAACCTGGCCCCAGAGAGAGATCGTCTCTGCAGCACAGTGTATTTTCCAAAACACGCACTCAGATGGATTTGCCTGGCAAAAGGGTTATTATTCCAACCACTTCAGCTTCAGAATCCAAAAGCTTTCTCCCCCAATTTCTAGAAGGTGCTCAAGGAGCACCAGTATTGTGAATTCACATTCACATGTTAAACTACTTTACAAGTTTATTGGAGATCCGATATTATCTGTGGGAACAGTCTGAAAACCTATAAGCAAGCTACAGATGTCACGTATTACTGATCTATGGTCACCCAGGAGAAAAGAGAGTGGGACTAGCACATGATAGCACACGAGTATCTCAACCTCAGCACTACTGGCAATGGGGCCGCAATAATTCTTTGTTATTGTGGCGGGGGGAGGGGGGAGGGGATGTCCTGTGTGTTGTATATTACCAGCAACCCTGGCCTCTACTCCACTAGATGCCAGGAGTACCCGTCCTCCAGTTGTGACAACCAAAAATGTTTCTAGATGTTGACCAGTTTGGGCAAAATTGCCCAGAGTTGAGAACACTTGATCTAGGCAGGCAGTTTGCAGAACATCATATTTTTTCATTTTAGTACTGACATACTTAATAGCTATTAGGTAAATACACAAATATGGCCAACCTGTGACTTCATAGGTATACTAGTGATGAGACACTTCCTTTGGGATATTTTTATGCAGGGTTTTTTTTAAGTGAACCAATTTAGAGGAAAGTATTACATAATACATGTGTGGCAGACACTTCAGCTGGCTTACTCAACTGTCCCTCCCCTTTCTCCCTTCTCTCTTGCTGTCTCTCACTAAAGAATCATAAAATAAATGTTAGCTTTTCCTGCATTCCTTATAGCTAGAGGTGGTCAAGCCCAGTGCAAGGATATTCACGGGACTCTCGGCCACTATCAACCAAGTGGGGCCAATGGGTGAGAGCTCTGTCTATAAGCACAATTCATGATCCTCAGAGGTTTCATCTCCTGCAAGGGGCATCTGAGAAAGTCAAAGACATGGCCCTCTGTACCCCCACCCCCGGCTCAAGCTTCATTTTCCCCAGGATCTCCCTGTGCACAGAGGTTAAAAAACAAGACTAACCACCCCCAGAAGGAACAATTATTAGCAAATTACTTAATTAGGTTCAGGTTGACATTTCATATTCAAGTAAATACCTGTTCATTACAGGTGGGCCATATCCAACATGCTCTAGTAAATGAAACAACAACAAAAAAATATGTTTTCCTAGGATCCCATTCTCATTTTTTAAAAATACTATGATTTAGGATATGTTGAGAAAAGAGACTGAAAATTATAATGCCAACTTGCCGATAAGAGGTTATCTCTAGAAGAGTGTAATTACGGAGAATATTCTCGTTTTATTCTATGTGTTTCTGGACTGTTTCACTTCATACTGTATCTCTTATAATATCAAAGAAGAGAATAAAAGAAAAAAAAGGTCCCTTTAAGTAATTCAATCACTACCATGTTTACAGTAACGGAAAAGCTGGAACTTCCCTATTATGTAAATGTCAGCAGCTCTCACAGTGGTCTTAACCCACCTGTGCTCACACGCCATCGATTTAGGTACTTAAACAAGTCTCCTTAATCCTAAACTACCAAGATAATCTGCAGAAGGAATTTCCCACACCTGAGTCCAATTTCAGAGCTGACAGCCAGTACCCTGAAGTGCCTCACCCAGACCCGGGCACCCTACTGACACCGTATAACAAGTGGGCGAATTAACCTGAATTGTCTGAAATGCCAGGATGGGTATTTGAACCCCTGGGCTCAGGCTGGACGCCATTCCGATCTTGCCTAGGCCTGCAGGGGCCCGGAGGTCGCAAGGAGATTATAAACCAGAAGAGAATTGCCACACCAGAAAGGCCCACCCAGTTGTCTTCCACGTTCAGCACTGTCCCTTACTGGCCAGCTTCTTCCTCCATAAGCACAGCTAGTGCCTGCTGAGTCGGCTGAGCCACCTCCACATCGTGCCTCTTTTCTTCCTCACAACTCTATAAGATGCATGATCATGATCCCCACTTTACAGATGAGGAAATTGGGGCTCCCAGAAGTTAAGTGACTCAAGGTTGCACGTTGGGAAGTGGCCGGAAGAAGTGTCAAACCAAAACTCCTGAATCTGGCCTCTTGACCCCAGCCATATGCAACTCTGGCTTTCTTTGGAACTCTAGCTTCTCACCCAAGCATCCCCATGCCTTCAGCCCCCAATGCTCATCCCTCCCCCCCAGTGTCCTCTTTGAGAATAAGGAGGATCTGACCCAGGGGTGAGCCCTTTCTTCAACCCCTCCTCCACCACAGGACCCTGCCTCTAGCACCAAGTGTGAAACGGCCCACCTAAACCCCAGGGAGATTCATGACTCTATTCCTCAACCCTGAGTTAGTGAATTAATAATCCTGAGCAGGAGCTTTATCAAAGGCTCCTAGATAATCTAACCAAATTATAACTACCAAGTCACCTTTCCTAGCTCGGGGCAGCTCCAACTTTCCCCTGGGCCACTGGTCTCTAGTCCTGCAAGGCAGAGGGACTGGAGAAGACACTGTCATTACTATGCATCTATCACCTGCTCTTCACAATAATAAAAAAAAAAACAATTATAATGTGTATCCTTAGACCATGCTAGATAGAATGATGAATTGAGCAAACCCTTTTTAAAAACAAACAAAGCTATAGCTAGAGTGAAACTTTTTCAAATGTTCTGAGACACTCCACTCCTGAGAATATGTTCTAAGGAAATAAGTCAACAAGCACTATCCATATGATATTCGTTACAATGTTTTCTTTTTTAAAAAACTAATGTTTTTAACATCAAAAAACATTTAATGTTTCTTTAAAAAAAACAAGGGGGGGGGAAGACAGCAACCTAAACATCAAACCAAAGGTAGTAATTATGTAAATTATAGTCCACCAATACCAACAACTATCGTTTGGACATTTAAAGGTGTAATTTTAAAAGTTATATAAGAACATGGGAAAATTCTCACAACTGTAAATGAATGTGGGATAGAAAATGGCAGGCAAGCTACTACATACAAATCTGGACAGGAACTGGATGTTAACAGGCTAACAGACCAACAACGACTTATGAAAAATATCTGCAACACACATGATAGACAAAGGGGCACAATTCCCAATATACCAAGAGCTCCTGCACATCAATAGGAAAAAGACAAGCCATTATAAAGATGTACAAAAAGGATTCGGAAACACATCCAAAGAAAAGAGCAAGCAAATCACCAGGGAGTATGCTGCAGGATCCTCAGCTTCTAACTTCTAAGGGAAACAAAGATGAAAATGATTTGTATTCATCAAATTAACATCATCCAGCCATGTCCGGGGCTGGGAAGGATGCAGAGAAATGCAAATTCCCATTCACTGTCACTGCAAATGGACTTGCTACAACCTTTCTGGAAAATAATCACCCAATACCTATTAAATATAGAAAAATTCTATAAGCTTTGCCTGTGTAAAGGATGTTTATCAGAACATTGTTTACAGGAACAAAAAAATGGGAAATGAATGCAAGCAATGGTTATTTATTAATAAAGAAATAGCTGAATTAATTATAGCAAATCTGTAGCCTGAAATGTTGAAATGCTATAAAGAACTAGTGAGATTCTATGCAGACATGTTTCTGTTAAGTAAAAATAAAATGCAGAGTAATTAACACAGAACCTATTTATTTTAAACATATTATTTATGTTTCTTTTTCTTTTTCTTTAAATATATCTTTATTGATTTTAGAGAGAGGAAAGGAGAGGGAGAGAGAGAGACAGAAACATCAATGATGAGAGAGTCATTGATCAAGCCCACAACCAGGCATGTGCCCTGACCGGGAATCGAACCCTGATCGCCTGGATCCCAGGTCAACGCTCAACCACTGAGCCATGCCCGGCCGGGCTACTATTTATGTTTATAAATGTTTTTATGATTATAAAGACTAGAAGAATACCTTGGTTATAACTCAAAAGAGTAGCTTGTTAATGAATTAAATATCTCTATGTTGTTTTTTCTGTAATTAGAAAACTGATTAAACCGGAGAGTAGGTGTAAAAATTAAATCGGAGTTGCATTAGCATGGTGTGATTATGAGTAAAATTTACATACTGTTAAATTATCTCATCGGTTTCAGAACATATCTTCTTAAAATTGGAACAAACCAATTAACCCTTCTCACTATACAGGAAAGCAAGGAGAGCTTGGTCAATTCCCAGCTTGCTCAATGCTGTCCAATGCCAGGAGCACAACAGGTGCTTAACCAATGCTGGTGTGTCCGTTAGTGGGAGTAAAACTATGGCAGCCACCTGGCAATTAGCACTACCAAATTTCAGTGTGCTTCTATCCCTGGACCCAGCAATTTCTCATGGGAGAATTTAGTCTGCTGAGTCATTTACATATATTTTCATACATGTGCAAAGGTGAGTGCCCACAGATGTTCCAGGCAGCACTGTTTATCACACCAAAAGTCCAGAACTGACCCCAACAATGACCAAGAGGGGGGGGTTCAGTGACTATAGATCACAGTCATATCACAGGAGAATATGTGGCCTGTAAAGAAGTGTTATTTTGTTGGTGGGAATGCAGACTGGTACAGCCACTGTGGAAAGCAGTATGGAGTTACCTCAAAACATTAAAAATGGAACTGTAGCCCAGCTCAGCTGCTGAGCAGCAACCTATGATCCAGGAGATCGCGGTTCGATATCCAGTCAGGGCACATTCTCGGGTTTCGGGCTCCATCCCCAGTAGGGGGCATGCAGGAGGCAGCCAATCAATGACTCTCTCTCTCCCTCTCACTTCCTTTCTCTGAAATCAATAAAGATATACTTTTTAAAAAAATGGAACTGCTTTATGACCCAGCAACCCACCTCTGGGAATATAGCTGAAGAAACCCGAAATACTAATTTGAAAGAATATATGCACCCCTATGTTCATTGCAGCATGACTTACAATAGGCAAGATTTGGAAGCAGCCCAAGTGCCCATCAGTAGATCAGTGGATAAAAAGCTGTAGTATATTTACACAAGGGAATACTACTCGGCTATAAAATAGAAGGAAATCTTACCTTTTGCAACAGCATGGATGGACCTAGAGAGTATTACATTAAGTGAAATAAGCCAGAGAAAGACCAATACCATATGATTTCACTTATATGTGGAATCTAATGAACAAAATAAACTAACAAACAAAATAGAAACAGACTCACAGATACAGAGAACAGACTGACAGATGGCGGGGGGGGGGGGGGGGGGGCGGGTAAAAAAGGTGAAGGGATTAAGAAAAAAACCCCTCAGAGACAGACAACCGTATGGTGATTATCAGAGGGAAAGGAGGGTAGGAGAAGGTACGAGAGGATAATGGGGAGATAAATGGTGATGGAAGGAGGCTTGGCTTTGGGTGGTGAACACAATACAATACACAGACGATGTGTTATAGAATGGTACTCCTGAAGCCTACATAATTTTATTAACCAATGTCACCCCAATAAATTCAATAAAAAAAGTGTTATTTCCTTTTCCTTTCTATTTGCGTGGACTAAAATAGAAAGAAAATCATTTTTTAAAATATGTTTTTACTGATTTTTAGAGGGAGAGGGAGGGAGAGGGAGAGGGAGAGCAAGAGAGAAACACTGATGTGAGAGAGAAACATCAATCAGCTGCCTCCAGCACGCACCCCCAACCAGGGATCAAACCCAAAACTTGGGTATATTCCCTGACTGGGAATAGAACCACACCCTTTAAGTGCACAGGACGACACTCAACCAACTGAGCCACACCAGCCAGGGCTCCTCATTGGTTTTTAAGTGAAGGAAGTAAAACATAGAACAGTATTTAGAATATGAACCCATTTAGAGAGGGCAAAGAGATATGCACACTTTCAGTCCTTCATACACATGTGCATATAATTAAAACTTTTCTAGAAGGACACCCAAGAAACTGTCATCACGGCTGCTTCTGGGAACAGAGCGCAGGGAGGGAAAGTACCGAAACTTTTACTTTCCATTTATACTCTTCCTCTTCACCCTTTTCAAAGTAATGGCACAATCAAAAATGTTACCATTCGAGATCCTCCCCATACAATCAGCCAGATCAATTCAACAGCTAGTTTTAAAAGAGTTTTCTAGCAATCTATATATATAGAAAGTCACTTTATTCACCTAAGAGAGCACCGCATCATCTTAACAGGTCACGAAAAGCCTATGGTCTGACCCTGAAGAGTTTCAGCTAAGGTGAGACTCAAAAGATACATCAACTTAATTTTAAAAACCTGACATTCATTCAAGCATAAATGGATCAAAAGGTTAACTTTTAAGGGAACCTCTAAAAACAGGTGTTTTCACCCCCAGGACTGAACTGCCATACCCCCCAATGAGCATGGATTAGGGAAAAGGGACACAGGCCTGGGTTTTTGAAAAGAGGCAAACAGTATGAGAACGGCTGCAAGCTCCTCCAGCTAATTGGAGTTTAACCTCCTTAACATCTCATTAAGCTTCTCCAAGGCAACCCCAGAAAGCCAATTACACGAGAAGTCCAACAGCCTAAAAACTCGTAGGGAAATGGAAGAATGAGGGCCAAAGTCTCTCCCAAAATTTCTTCTCTGGCTGTGTGACTTCACCATCCAGGGGACATCTGACAATGTCTGGAGATGTTTTTGTTGTCACAACAAGGGGAGGTGCGACTGGCAGGTAGTGTGTCAAGGCCAGGGATGCTACATCCTACAATGCTCAGTACAGCCTCCTACAGCAGAGAATTATCTGGCCCCAAGTGTCAAAGAGTGCCGAGGCTGAGAAACTGCTCCACACCTACCACCCACCCCCAAACTGGCTTCCTCAAAGGCCTCCCTCAGCCCTCAGCCTCCAAGAGGTAAGTACAGGTTCCAGCCTCCATCAGAAGAGACACTGCCCCAGTTCCCGTGCCAGGCTGGGGCATGTGCTCGCCTCAGGATGTTCAAGCCCATGTCATTATCCACCCCCACTTTATTAGCACTTTTTTACTTTTTATTTTTTGCAAAATGTTCAGGCAAGTATTTATGGGCTAGGGTTTTACCGACCATTAAGATCTAATAAGAAAAGCTAGGCCTTATCCTGCCACAAAAATCTGTAGCTAACATACAAATGAGACTCTTGTTTCAAATTCCTCCAACATCGTGACCGTCTGGAGCCAGGATGTTTGCATCACCACGCTAGTGATTCAGAGAGGCCCCGGGTCACTTCACCAAATGGTTGGGCTTCAAAGCAGGGGAATGCCAACTCAAATAACTACAGGTGCCACCTGGATTCTATTAGTGAAAGAAGCAGACCCGATGAGAAAGCACAATGAAGAAAGGCACCTTAGAATTGAGGCTACAATAAGGATGAGTAGGGACTTCAGCAAAATGAAACCACCCAGCTTACCGCCACCATGTACCAAGGCAGGCCCTGTGCTATCAGATCTTCCGGTTTCTCAAGAGAAATCAGAAATCCAGATTTTTCTCTGAAATCTTACAACCAATCAATCAATATTAGCAATTACAGTAATTCATAATTAAAATAAAGCCAAACCAGCACCCTTGTGGGCTAGATCGAACCCCCAGCTCGGAACTTGTACCTCAGACAGTAAAATTCAAATGCTAATTAACCCTACTTTGTGGGAGGCACTGGGTCCTGGGAAAAGGCAGATGGAGGAGGCTCAGTCTGACCCTTGCAAGATAAAATATAAGCCGTCAAATGTGGAAGCTGGAGGGTTCAGTCTACCTGAGTAGCCATTCAGGACAGGTGAGTAACTTTCATTCTTAGGATCTCTGGAGAAAGGCTTCAACTAAGCTCAAAAGCCATTCCAGTACTTCATGTCATTCATTCATTCGACAAATGTTTACTGAGCACCTAGTATGTTCCAGGCACTGTTCTAGATACTGGGATTATGGTCATAAACAGGCAAAAATTGCTGCCCCTGTGAAGTTGACCTTTTGAGGGGGAAAAAAAGTAAAATATTTGGTGTATTAGATGGTAGTAAATAAGTGTTATGGATGGGGGTGGGAAAGCAGGGACTATTGGGGTGGGGGTGGGGAAAGGCAGGCTGAGGTGACACAAAGAATTGAATGTGAAGGAGCATTTCAGGCAGGAAAAACCGCCAGTGCAAAGGCCCTAAGGCAGCCTGTAGCCTGTGTGGCTGGAGTAAGAGAGAAAGTAGCAGGCAATAGGGTCAGAAGTGGTGGAGCCAGAGGCTGCCAGGCCTAGTAAGCCCTTTAAGCCCTTTGGCTTTTGAGGGAAGTGGGATCCACTGCAGGATTTTAAGTAGAAGGAAGACAGGATCCCTCTGGCTGCTGGTTTGGAACTAGACTGTAAGGGTCAAGAAGGGAAGCAGGGAGAGCAGCAAGGAGGAAATGTTTAAATCCAGGGGTGAGCCAGTGGCTCCGGCCAGAGTGGTAGCGGGGAAGGCTGTAAGAAGGACCTGCTGATGGATCAGATGTGGAACGGAAGGGAAAGAGGGGAACCAAGGATGACACAGGCTTTTGGCTTGAGCCTTGGAAAACCGGACTGCCATTAACTGAGATGGGAGGGCTGGGGCAGGAGGGTCCCAAGTTCCGTTTGGGGCAGGGTAAGTTGGAGATACCCAGATGGAGATATCAATTCCTAAAAATCAAGTCCACGAGGGGAAAGAGAGTTTTCATCTCCACGATGGTCCAAGTAAATGACGCTGGTCCAGGCCCCTCGTTAGCCTCTGCCAAACGGGCCAGCAGTGGCTTCCTTCTGCCAGGCCCATGGGCAACACAGGACCTCTGAATTAGGCCTGGCTCTGCTCTGTCCTCTCAAAGGTCCCCCTTTTCTCCTTCCAAAGCCATTTACCTTGTTACCTTGTCACACTGCCATACTAGGCCTCAGCTTTAACCTGAGTGAAGTGGGGTAAGTGGAGGGAGTCCCCATGAGTTCCAGGGTCCCTTTGAACTCTAACAATCCACAAGGGAGAGAGAGGGAAACTAGAAGGGGGAAGACAAAGAGGGGAGAGAGGAAAGCAAAGTGATGAGCCTGAAAACCAACGGAGTACTTGGAGGGTGGAAAAAATTTTGGCTCTTCATAGATTGTTGTGAAGCCAGGGGGAGCTATTAAGGCAGGAATTAGACTGACTCCAATGCCAGACCTTATCCTAAGAGGAGTTTCTAAAAGCATCTAAGATACTCCTTTTTTCACACCCATTGGCAGCTAATTCAAATATTCAGGGGTTTCCTGAGTTGAAGGATGGCTCAGAGCATCTCTGTAGCAAATAACACCAAGACCAAATATTAACTAGAGAATTCTAGTTAGCATCAACGGCTCATAATTACTGAGTGTCAACTGTATACCAAGCAGCAACATTCTCAGTTCACATCAAGGATTGGCTCTTTTATTCCTCAAATTACCACTCTTTGCTTGGTAATGTGTTATCACCCCCATTCTCCACATGGGGAAACTGAGGCATGGAGGGGGGAAGCAACTCACCTAAGCTGCAGAGCCAGGATTTACACCCAGAGAATGGGAGCAATTGCTCTGAGCCACCACACTACACTGCTTACTGATTTGTTTTCTTTACTTTTCTATATTTTTCAATTTTTCTACACTGGCCATGCAACCTATTAACAAACCCCCCCAAAAAAATTTTTTAATTAACTCGAAAGGAAAGACCCAGGTCCATTTTCCCAACCATCATTCAAACATCAGCCAAAGAACAGTCTGTCCTACCAGCCTCACCCCACTCCAGACACCCCCAGCAGAAAGAGGCAGCCAAGTGCTGGTGAACTCAGCCCCCATTTTCCTTTTAGATAATGAAGTTCCTCTTTTTTCAGCCCAGAGCATTTGCCTGAATGAAGGCAGTATGTCAGTGGAATCCTCAGCATGGGCCATTTCCACACTCCGGTTTTTCTGGAAATTTCCTGGGGCTCAGAGGCAGACACCGGCCCAGGAACAAAGCTATGATAAGAGTGTCACCTGGACTAGTCACCTTGGTTTCTAAACACTTGTCTTTGATCAGGACAGAAACCAGGCATGAGTGAGTGGGTGACACAATCCCATCACCACCCCTGAATAAAAAGTGGGTCCAAAGGAAGGACAAACAACTCAAAACACACAGCTTCATCTTCAGAAAGAAAAATAACCATTGTTTAACTCTGTGCAGGGCACAAACTGAGCCACTCACATAGATAAACTCATTTACTCTTCACAATCCCAGGAAGGTGGGACTCTTTTGGCCCCTGCTCCCATTTTACAGATGAGGAAACTGAGGCACAGAGAAGCAAAATGGCTTGCCCAAAGTGGCACAGTTATCTAACAGCTGGGAGGCCAGCTTCTCCTGGCCTTGAGCATGCCATCCTAAAAAACACAAGCTACCTGCTTTCTGTTACATTTGGTTTCTCCTGCTATCTGCAAGTTCTTATGCCTCAGCTGTCTGCTCGCCAATTGTGGTTCCAGGCACCCCCAGAAACTGGGGCATCTAGCAAGTCCAGGTATCCAGAGGGAGGAGAGGCAAAGGACAGTCTGCAAGGCCAAGGACTGAGGGAAGATGAAGGGCCTGGCAGAGGTGAAGGCCAGTCGCTTGGCAATTTTGTAGCAAAAAGTCCTTATAAGGAGGAAAAAAACAATTGCCAATTGGTTTTCCAGATGAGCTTCTTAAACTAAATACATGGAGGACACCCCCAAACACACTCAACTTTGGAAAAACCTCATTAGCCATCAATCAAATACATCCTGATGCAGAATCTAATTTATGGTTGCCCATTTTTCCCACTCTGTCATTTAGGAGAAGAAAAGAAACAATACTCCAAAATTCACAGCAATACTAGACCAGATCCCTATCTGCATCCTTGCAGAAATCATGTTAGTGTTGTCATAACTGGCACAGGGAGGAAGGAGTCCACAGGTTTTTCCTCTCTGCTAGATAGAGTCCTACTTTGCAAATGGCCTGCTCTCCAATCACTCCAAGACACTGAACGCAAAGCTGTTTCCAGCCCTGGAGTAACTAACTCTCTGACCCCGTTGGCCTGAAAATGGAAGGTGTACCAAAGTGTGTTTGGGTTGTTCTACCAAAAGATACTCCTCAAAATAAAGCCTTCCCATGGGGCCCTCAATGATGACTCTTTCAACACTCCAAATGCCACCTGCAAGAAAAGAACCACAAAACAGGACAAGAAGGTATTTTTTGGATGCTAATCGCCAGCTCCTACGAGCCAAGGGTGTTTCTCTCTCCTGATTCCTAAACAGAAGTGGAAAAACTATCGTGTCCAGATCTGTATACAGTGTTTACAAATAATCAACATGGCCAGACACAGAAATGCCCTCCTGGAACAAAGGAAGAAATCACATTAGAGGGAAGCTAAAGCCGGAGACACTGGGATTAAGCCAGAGAAAGTGCATTCCAGAGTCCCAGACACGCTCAGCACTGAACATTCAGAAAACTTGCTGAGGTTAAAACAGGTGGAGGTCCTACAGAGAGGAGCCTGCTTTACAGCCATCGGATGGCATGCCCACTGCTACCAGGGTCTTGGGCATCCTCAGCAGCACCGCAAACCTAGCAGAGGGTCAGGCCAGACATGGCAGGGGTGAGTAGCCCTAGCTTCTTTCCTGGCTGTTCCCCAAACTTCCCCAATTCTTTCCTTGTTCCCCCAAACACCCCCCCCCAGAGTAATTAAGCCCAAAGAAAGTAAAAGATAACAAAAAGGTGTGACCATCTGAGAGTAATGTGGATGCAAAACAACTGGGGCAAACCTCACCTGATCACCAGGAAGCCCCTGTCTACAACCCGAGCCCCTCCCCAGCTCAGCCCTCTGATAAAGGGGCATTCTTTGTGAAAAGGGGGGGTCTCTAACCCACAAAGGAGATGGGAGAACTTCAAAGCAGGGAGACAATCTCCTTTACCGCCCTCCAGCTCTGGCGTCCCCTTCCCTGGAAGGTTATTTTTAATCGGAGAGGGGAACCCCAAAGCAGAAAGGACCCCTCTTTTCGACCCCCTCGCCCAGGCTCTGTCCCCTCACCTTTCCCCCAAACCCCAGAGCTGGACACATGCAAAACTCCCCTTCTTACCACCCCCACCCCCCGCCCCCCGCCCCAGCCGCATGCCTGCTCCCCAGGAACTGAGTCACCCAAGTTAGGGCTGCACTCCCGACGGCGCCGGCCGCGAGCGACTGGGGAGCGGGACCTCCAGGCCGGCTGCAGAGCGGGGACCGCGGCGCTCGGTCGGGAGCCGGTGCCCAGGGGCTGCGGGCCCGCCCGCCCGCCGCCCAGCTGGCGCTTTCCCCCGGAGCCGGCCTCCCAGCCCGCCGGCCACCCTCCCTCCCGCCGCCCCACATGGCCCGGGGGGCCGCCGAGCACGTACCCAGAAGGGGTCGGAGCCGTCGGCGCTGCAGAAGCCCCGGAGCTCCATGCGGCCGGCGCGGGCACCGGCGGGCACCGGCGGGCGTGGGGCTGCGGGACGGCAGGGCGGCGGGCGAACAGGCCCTGTGCTGGCGGCGGCGGCGGCGGCGAGGGCGGGAGGCGGCCGGGAGGGGGCCGGGGCCGCAACGCCCTCTGATTGGCCGGCGCGTCACGGGGATGCAGCAGCCCCGCCCCTCCCAGGCGCCGGCTCCCCGAGCAGCCTCACGGCGTGGGCCGCGCGCGGGGGTTACACCCGCACCCCCCGCGCAGGGGCCTGGACACCGCGCGGGTCTGCACCCTAGTCCCCGGGACCCCGCGTCCAGCCCCACCCCCATCGGGCCGGGGAGGGTGTGCTAACCCTCCAGAAGCTGCCGAGATCTCTGCGTCCAGACCCGGCGACCCGTTTTCAAATCCTGCTGTCACAACAACGACGACCTCCGCTGCAGTCACGACACACAGGAAGACACAACACGCCCTGCGCCCTCCAAGGCCTGCAGCGTGCCAGACGCCAGCTCTGTCCTCACTGGAGCCTCTCTGTTATGACTTCCCTTTCATGAAAGAAGACAAGGGGCAGTCAGGTTGGGTGGCTTTTCCAGGGTCACAGGGCTAGCCGAGGTGGCTGACTCCAGGGCTCACACCGAAACACAGGAAGTGGATACATTTATGAATCTGTTGGAGAAACTGAAGCTCAGAGAGGGGAAGTGATTTGCCCAAGGTCACCCAGCTGCCAAGGAGTGGAAGCGGGATTTAAACCCATGACCAGTCTGATTCCAGAGGACTCATGACAGGAGGGCTCCAATCGCCATCCCAAGCAGCTGTTGTCCCCGCATGTGTGCAAACCGACCTTGGCATTTTCTCCATCCTCTTTGAGCAGCATTCAGAAAATAACCAGGTTATTGATCCTCACCTTAGAGGTAAAGAAACTGAGGCCTACACACATAGTAATAATTAACAAGCATTCACAGTCATGGGGCTTCCTAAGGCTGTGTTCTTAACAGTGAATATGAATTAACTTGGGTAATGCTCACAACCACCCCATGAAGTAAATACTTTTATTATTCCCATTTTGCAGTTGAGGAAACTGAGGTACAGCAAGGCAGAGTAATTTGTCAGGAATATTTAGACAGGAAGTGGCTAAACCAGACTTTGAACCCAGACAGACTGGTTAGGAAGGGCGAAACCTATAATGCTAATCATTCTGCCATATTGCTTCAAATTTCTTTAATGCACAGGCAGCCAGTGACAGAGGGGCTGGGGCTAGGGCCTGGGAGGCTAGGCTTTCACTGTGAAACCAGCAATGGCTTTCTTCCCTCCTCTCCTCCTTAATCCCTTGACTGATGTGTAGTTTCCATTATACCCCCCCCCCCCACACACACACACTCACCAGCTGCATCAACTAAAACAGGAACAGTGATTGAATTTGAAACACACACACACACACCTCTAAAGGACCTAGGGAGGGAGGGAGGGAAGGAGGAAGGGAGGATTGTTTTCTGTGATTTTTTTTATTGGCCCAGATTCCCCTCAGGGTGAGTGAATTTTTAAGAGTTAATTAATTTCAAGTGCTAATACTCCATGTGCTGTTGCTTTAATATTTATACATTCAACAAACACTTATTATGCATCAACTATATGTCAGGTCCTACAATGTTGCTGCTCTTATGGAGCTTAAAGTGTTGGGTTTCTTGAGGGGTTTTTTTAATGCTTTTTTTTAATGGTAGGGGAACAGGTTAATCAAATAATCGCATAAAGAAAAGGGTATTTACAACTGTGATAAAAGCTAGGCAGAAAAAGTTGGAATAAGAGGGCCTAAAAGAGTCCTGGCCTGCAGGTGGTGAAAGTCAAGGAAGGCTTCCTGGAGGGAGGAGTTTTTGAGCTAAGATACAAGTGATGAGTCTAATTTCATGAGGCCTGGTTTATGTTCTAGGCTGAAGAAGACAGATTATGGAAAAATCATGAGCCAGGACAGAGCAGATCCTTGGAGGAACCTGAAGACAGTCTGGGTGACAGGAATCCAGAGAGAATCAGAAGGGATCAGTAAATGCCACAGAGCATGCAGGATCTTGTTGGCCAAGGGAGGGGTTTCAGCTTGGCTCTAAGAGCAACAAAGAGGCCACTAGTGGGTTCTAAGCAGGGCAGGAGACAGGGTCAGGTTTCTTTTTACTCTTATCCGAATTCTTCATTTATTCATTCCTTTTTTAAAATTTTTTTATTGATTGATTGATTGGAGGGGGTGAGGAGAGAGAGAGAGAAAGAGAGAGAGAGAGGAAGAAACATTGATTTGTTGTATGCATTCACTGATTGATTCTTGTATGTGCCCTGACAGGGGCTCAAACCTGCAATGTTGGTGTATCGGGATGAGGCTCTAACCAACTGAGCTAACTGACCAAGGCAATTCATTCATTCTCTTAACAAATATTTATTGAGGAAGCATATGAAAAGGTGTTCAACATCATTAGTCATCAGGGAAAGGCAAATAAGACCCCAGTGAAATACTATTACACACATACCAGAACGACTGAAATGAAATGCCAAGTTTTGGCCAAGAGGAGGAACAATTGAAACTCTCACACTCTGTTAGTGGAAGTATAGATTGGTTCAACCGCTTTGGAATGCAGTCTGGCAATTCCTACTGAAGCTGAGCATCCAACTACACAGTGACACAGCAATTGCACTCCTTTCCAAAAGAAAACGTGCTTATGCCCATCAACTGACATCTACAAAAAAATGTTCAGAACAGCTTTACTCAAAATAGCCAAAAACTAGAAACAACCTAAATGCCCATCAGCAGTCAAAAGGATGAATAAATTGTGGCATAATGACATGATTGATTACTACACATCAATTTTTAAAGGATCGAATTATTAACATATGCAGCAATAGGAATATATCCCACAAAACATCATAAGGAACAAAAGAAACCAGACACAAGAGTTCATTTTTCGTGATCCCATTTACATGAGGTTCAAGAACAGGTAATACAAATAGATGCTGACCAAGGTCAGAATAATGGTGACTTTGGGGGGTACTATTAGGAAGAGGTATGAGAGAGCCTGCTGCGGAGCTGGAAATGTTCTGTAACTTGATCTAGTGGTAGTTACATGGTTCTTACACACACACACACACACACACACATATATTTTAAAATTCACTGAGCTGGATGCTTAAGGTTGCTGTACTATATAAAAACTTAAAATAGAAAATAAATAAATAAAAGTATTTACTGGGGCCGACCATGTGCCAAACACTCTATTAGATTCTGTAGACACAGCAATGGACAAGACAAAGATCACTGCCCTGTGAGAAGGAAGCAGAGGATAGGCAGAACAAATGAGTGTTCCTTTTTCCAGGAGAGGAAACAGAAGGTTAGAGGGATGAGATAACGCGTTGAAGATCCCACAGGTGGGATGTGGCAGAGACCAGACCTAGCCCTGTCTTAACCGTCAAGCTCTCCCTGAGCTCCTCTTCCAGCCATAGACTCAAAGGCCCTCCCTTCCCCTGCTCTCCAAGCCCCTTCCTTCCTATCTGCGGCTCTAGTGGCTCTGGTACAATAACCAACACCCTCCAACGAAGTGGCTGTGGCCCCTGGGCCAAACCCACCCAAATGACAACAAGCAAAATATTTGGTGATGAAAATGCAGGGTGTGGGTTTCAAGCATCAGCAGCTTCAGGAAACTGTTGAGTAAATCATAAAGGCGAGAATGCCAGAGAGATCCTTTTTACCCTTCCCTGGAACCACAGCATGCTGTCCCTGTTCATTTATTTTGCAGTACTTATCGCCATTTGTAGCCATTTAATTATTTATTTGCTCCAGCTACTGCTGTCTCACCGGGACTGCTGCACCAGCGTCATTCCTGGCCTTCCTGTCTCTGTCCCTCCCTGCTGGAGTTGGAGCAGTCACAGCAGCCAGAGGGGTCCTATTAAAGCAAGGGGACTCTTAGCCTTTGCCACAGCATGGATGGACCTGGAGATTATTATTCTAAGCGAAATAAGCCAGTCAGAGAAAGACAAATACCATACGATTTCACTTACATGTGGAGTCTAATGAACAAAAACTGACAAACAAAATAGAACTAGGGGCGTGAATACGTGGAACAGACTGACAGATCTCAGAGGGGATGGGGGTGGGAATGGGGAGACTGGATAAAAGAAAGTGAAGAGATTAGCAAAGAACATATATGCATAGCCCAGGGATGCAGACAAAAGTGTGGTGAGGGCCAAGGAGGGAAGGGGGGTGGAAGGAAGCAAACCGGGGTGGGAGAATGGGGGGCACCTGTAATAGTGTCAACAATTAAAAAAAGACATTTGGCCTTGACCTCTGGGGTGCAGGCAGAAAAGCAAGAAAGTGACAGCCCTGAATAAAGGCTCCCATGGCCTTCCATTGTGTTTAGTACAAAAATCCTACTGGATATAATCTAGCAATTTCTGGGTACATACCCACAAGAAGTGAAAGCAAGAACTTGAACAGATATTTACACACACATCTTCACAGCAGCATTATTTGTAATAGCCAAGAGGTAGAAAAAACCTAAGTGTCCACTGACAAATGAATGGATAAGCAAAATGTGGTATATCCACACAATGGAATATTATTCAGCCTTTAAAATGAAAGAAATTTTAACACATGCTGCAACAAGGGTGAACCTTGAAGACCTTATGCTACGTGAATTAAGACAGTCATAAAAGGACAAATATTGTATGAGTCCACTAATATAAAGTTCCTAGAGTAGTCACATTCATAGAGACAGAAAGTAGATGGTTGCCAGGGGCTGGGAGGAGGGGAGAGATGAGGAATTCGTGTTTAATGGGTACAGAGTTTCAGTTTGGATAGAGATGGCTGGTGGTGATCGTTGCACAACAATATGAATATATTTAATGCCACAGAACTGTAGGCTTAAAAATGGTCAAGACGGTAATATTTTACCACAATAAAAAATAATAATAAAGAGACATGAATGAGCCAATGCACAATGAGAAAGAGCAGAGAGATGGAGTGCCCATCTGTACTCAACTCAGGGGACACCCAAAAGCAGATTCTTCCCAATGCTGCACTGTGTCCCATGCAGAGGGAATACGGGAGGAGCGTGCGGGAGGTGAGGGAGAAGGCAGAGGAGAGACGGAGTGGATGGCAGGGCGTGAGGGATGTAGCAAAGGGATGTAGAAATTGATGAGGGTGAAGGTAAAGGTGGGTGGTGCTGCTTCAGGCCTCATTCCAACTGGGTGTGGAAAATTGCCCTCTGGCCTCCTATTATGTTGGACTCTTGACATCTTCATTCTGAGGGTCAGACCACACAGACCACAGCTGATCCACTACGGGCTGAGCATGGGGCAGCTGAAAACTCCATTTTAGGCCCCCACTACCGTGAACAGGGAAGTCTTGAGAATTTGAAGTGAAAGTTCTAGAGGATTCCCAGGGAACAGCCTCTACACAGTTTCAAAGAAGCACAACAAGCCATCGAGTAGTTTTGAGGAACAGAATGCAGAAATAAAATAGAGCCCCTATAGCTGAGCTGCTAAATTACTAAAATCAAGTGGTTGAGACACAAAGGAACAACAATTCTATTCTTATTTGAACTATCCTGATAACTTATCGGTTGAACTTGCCAGTCTTGTGTAAATACCTGGATATACATCAGACCTCCAGGTAACCCTCTGATTACCCCCTAAAGGACTAAGAAAATAATATTCACGGATCCAGACAACCTGACATCCAGGATCCAGACCACTGGTCATCTAGAGGACTCCCACCTCAGACCAATCCAGAGGCTGAGTGTGTAGGACTGATTCTTCCCAAGAACGTACTGTTTACTAGTAGAGCTCTTTGCTTTTCTTTCTTCTTCAGAACACTTGGGTACTGCCTAGTTGTGTTTCCAGTTTGCAGACCCTAAGGCCCTTGAAAACACCTTGATCATTTATTTCTAGCCAAAGCTTCCAGGCTCTTTTGGAGTTCATTCCACAATTCCCAATTCTTTCTTTCAACCACAACAGTAACTAATAGCCGCCAGTGCTTGCTGATATGTATGCTATGCCAGGCACTGTGCGGCCTCACTTTTTGCCCCCCACAACCCTGTGAGTCAAGGACTATGATTACGCTGATTTTACAGAGAGAGATGGAGACTCACAGAGGTTAAGGGCTCACTCAAGGTCGAATAGCTGGTGAATAGCAATGTGGATATTGAACCCGGAGCCACTACCCTTCTCTGCTGAGTCCATAGGAACATTGAAGAAGGTCTTTGACGAAAGAGAAATGGAGTGACCAGGACTACACTGATAGGGCTGGGTTCCTTAAAGACCAGAAAGGAGGCCTCCACGAGGGTCAGCGGCTTTCCAAGTCAGGGCCCTACTGGCCCAAAGACTCTCCAAGGGCCACGTGCAAGGATAGGGTTTTTGTTATTTTTGTTTAACTTTTTATTATAAGTATATATTTTTTTAATCCTCACCAAGGATATTTTTTCCATTGCTTTTCAGAGAGAGTGGAAGGGAGAGAAGGAGGGGAGAGAGTGGGAGGGAGAAAGAGAAACATCAATGTGAGAGGGACATATCGATTGGCTGCCTCCTGCACGCGCCCCAACTTGGGCAGGGGATCGAGCCCGCAACCAAGGTACGTGCCCTTGGTCACAACTGAACTTGGGACCTTTCAGTCCACAGGCCGACATGCTAACCACTTTCAAACATAAGGAAAAGGAGAAAGAACTGTAAATTAAACACACATGTGCTCGCTGCCCCACCTTCAACGACTGTTTCCCTTTTGCCACCGTCATCTTTTTCTATACATGTAAAATGTATTAATCTACTTTTTTGTAACCATTTCAAAGTAATCAGACTTCATGACACTTTACCCCTAAATATTTCAGTAAGTACCTTTAAGAGATAATGACATTCACTTACATACTCACAATGCCAATGTCACACTTAAAATCCCCTATGGGTCTAATTCATATTCAGGTTTCCCCACTTCCACCAAAATGTTGTTTTTTCAAAGCTGATGTTTTTGAGGGATCTGATTGTTTTAAGCCCAGTCAGAAAAGGCCACCAGGGACAAACCTGCAGTCTGACAAAGCCAGGTTTCTTCACTTTTTATAAAGAGGGAGCGCAAAGGTCAGCGCACTTATGGGATGTCCTACCAAACAGAGGGGAAGAATCAGGTTAGTAGAGGACTTGGGGAAGGGTTTTGATAGGCTTAAAGCAAAATAGGGCTGTGAGTAAAAGGTTGATGTCAGCTGGGACTGTCCTGTTTCCCTAAAACTACAAAGTTACCTAAATGTGGACCGTTGCGTTCCGAAAGCCCTTATCTGAAGCTCTGGACTTGGGTTGGAAATCAAGGCAGCTTCTTGCTCTCCAAGTGACTTCGATCTTGCAGGCGAGAGAAAGATATTTCATTTGCACTGATATAATTTTAAAGTGCAGATTTTCTGACCATGTATGATTTGAGAGAATCAAGTTTCCTAGTGAATGAGAAAGCAATGAGAAGCGGGCCACTAGGGCACTTTACAGTTGCAGAGTGTCCTTGGGAGAAACATGATTTCCTGTTACTGCTGCAGCCAGCTTTATCTGTGTCTGTTATCCTGGCCTGAAGCGTGGCCGGGCTGTTTGACTCTCTCAGTCTGATCCCATTTTTACTTTCTCACAATTCAGGATCATGCACTGCATTTAGCTGTTTTGTCCCCTAAGGGGCTTTTCATCTAGACCAGTCCATTGGTTTTTTCTTTTCTTTTTTCATTACATTGTCCTGTTGAAGAGACCAAGCCAATTATACCATAGACTATCCCACAGTCTGGATTTCTCCGTTTGTTTCTTCATTGGCATTGTTCAATTTGTTCTTCTGTTCCCTGTATTTTCTGTAAACTTGAGATCTAAAGGCTTGGTTGGGTACTTGTCAGTAAACATTCTTCCCAGAATAGGTGTTCTTGGCAAGGACAGTGTTAAGAGGAGCTATTTCCACATGGATTTGCCATCTAACTCACTCTTAGCTGCTTAACCAAGAGAAATGAAAACAGACTCCACACAGAAACTTGTGCGTGGGTGAGAACAGAAAAGTGATTCGTGATAGCCCCAAACTGGACACACTCAAATCGCCATTAGCAGGCTAGCGAGAAACAAATTGCTGTATACAATGAATATTACTCAGCAGTGAAAAGGGACTACACCTTTCATCCGGCTCAGAACCATTACGCTGAGTGAAAGGAACCATATACAAAGAACTGCATATCGAATATAGTGACAGAAAGCAGCCCAGCGGCTGCCTAGAACGGAGGGTAAAGGAGGATTGACCACAAAAGGGCATGAGGGAATTTTCTAGAATGATGAAAATTTTCCTTCTCTATCTCGAATGTGGTGGAGATTAGTATACATTTGTCAGAACTCCTCGAAGTGGATACTTTAAAAGTGTGTTGTATTGTATTAAATTATATCTCAATAGAAGAGAAAGGGAGAGAATCTGTTTAGACCTCAGCTTCTGTGTGTTCTCTCTCCCGAAACGGATTTGCCTGAGAAAGTGCCTGAGGTCCAAGGTGTTCCCGCCTTCACCACTCTCCTTCCTCCACTTCACAAAAGTATGGCAACACTTCCTACTCGTCTGCAAATGTACCGAGGTGCCCCATGTTGGCTGCCAGACAGGCTTAGCGTGAAATAATAATGTGTGGCTAGGAAAGAGAATTACCCTAAAGGCTGGATAACAAATCCTTTTGCAATTCTTATCGTTTCCAATTTGCTTTCGACCAACTTGGAGGAGGCCCTGAAGGACTTGTTGGGTAATTGATCCTTCTGATAATGGATCAGAATGTGATGTGTGGCAAATGAGAGGGGAGTTCAGACAGGCACGGCCTTGAATTACTTAGCTATAACAAATGTCCATTCCAGTCTCCTGTTTATATGAAAAACCTTTCTTAGGATTGGCTTCTATAAAAACAAAAATTGGAATAGTGCTTATTTTAAATTCTGTCCCATTCCAGCAATAAATAATATTCATCCACAGATAAATAAACCTGGAAAAATACACAAAAAAACAACCAGCCCCATTCCTCTCACTAAAAGGCTCACTTAGAATAAGGCATCCTTTTTAGAATAGGACATACTGATCAATTATACAGTAATGATAATTGTAATGATTGTGGATGAAAAGGGGCCACATACTAAACCTAAGAAGCTCAGGGGAGGCCTGCGTGGCAGCCTTGCAAACTCAGAGACCTAAAGTGACCACAAAGGATGGTCTGAAATTAAAACTTATGAACACAGGATGGTTTTCAAAATTAGAGCCATGGGGAATCAGAACTTATTATATATAAAACTTTATATAATCATTTTTATTACACAGAAGTATAATCAGGTGATTAATTTTTAAAATAATTTCAAATATGCTACATTAGGATAAAAGTCTAGGAGGGAAGTGAAATGGAAACACAAGTTCAAGGAGAAAAAGAGAGTGAGATAAAATTTCCAATAGTTAAGAGCCTGTTCTTGCATTTTTTCCCCACAAAATTTTCCATATATTTTCATAATGTGTAATTATGCCCACGGATTTTTTAAAATAATGATGGTAGATATATTTAAAAGTGTGAAGTAAAGTTATATTCTAAAATGTCAATATTTATAATAACTGGGAAATTAGACTCTGCAACTATTTAAACTTATAATAAACAATTTTTTAAAAATCCTCATCAGAGGATAATTTTTCCATTGATTTTTAGAGGGAGTGGAAGGGGGGGAGAGAGAGAGAGAGAGAGAGAAACATCGATGTGAGAGAGACACATGGATAGGTTGCCTCTAGCACTCGCTCTGACCAGGCCAGGATGAAACCTGCAACCCAGGTACATGCCCTTGATTGGGAATCAAATCTGCGACCCTTTGGTGCAAGGGCCGGTGCTCTAAGCACCGTGCCACACCAACAAGAGCTATAATAAACAAGTTTTAGATGCCAGCTTAAAAATGTACAAGGGAAAGGTACATAGTTCTTCGAAATTCTTTTAGGAGAAACACAAATAGCATACTTGAAGATCAGTAAACAACACCTTTTGTCCATCTACTGAGCAGTGACCATGTGCCAAGCAAAGTCTGATAGGGCCCCTGCTCTCCTGGAGCTAACACCTAGTAAGTAAGAAACAAATATAAACTAAGGAAAAAAGCCGATTTCAGGAATTGATGATACTTTGAAGAACACAATAAATGCAATCGAAAGTTCCTTGGATGAGGTTGAATGTATGGGGAAGAGGGGCAGGTGGGTTGGTCAAGATAAAGATGCCAACAAACATTTCAGACAGTGGAAAGCAGGTGGTAAGTGAACCAGCAGAACACAGAGACGGAGGCCAGCAAGAGCCACGCTGATCCCCACTGTGGGAGCCAGGGGAGCCTGGGACACTGGAAACGTCCGTTACTGACGGGGAGACTGTGGTGAGTTGCATGGAAGTCAATATAAAAAAAGGTTAGACTCTTCCTGCATCCCATGGATCAGGTGTCTGTCTCTTTCTCAGCCACAGCATAAGACAGAAAGTTCTGGAAAGTCTACATTTGGGAAAGGGCACGTAGATGATGGAGTAGGTCGTGGAACTGAAAACCAGAGAATTAAGTGGGACCGTCCCTAGGAATGATGAGATTCCTGAGCTTTTGAACGGTGTGGGTTTTTAAAAACCATGTGCATATATTTTTCATACTAAAAATATTTAAGATTTTTAAAATCAGTATATTATCATTATTCAAACATCGAAACTATCAGAAGATACAAAATGGAAAATCTCTCGCCCACTCCTGTGTCCATTCACATAATCCTAACCCTCTCCCATAGGTAACTGCTATTATTAGTTTCCTATATATCCTTCCAGAACTTTTCATGCACGTGTCTGTAATGTATATTTTGTCCTGGTATATTTGTGTCCCCCACCCCTCCAAGTTCATGTTTTGAAATACTGATGCCCAATGTGATGGTATTAGGAGGTGGGGCCTTTGGGAGGTGGTTAGGTCATGAGAGCAGATGAATGAGATTAATTCTCTTATAAAAGAGACCCCAGAGAGGTCCCTTGCCCCTTCACCAGGTGAGGACACGGGGAGAAGGCACTGGCTATGAACCAGAAAGAGGATCCTCACCAGAACACAACCATGCTGGTGTCTTGATATCTACCAGCCTCCAGAACTCAGAAATTTCTGTTGTTTATAAGCTACCCAGTCTGTGGTATTTTATTATAGCATCCGGAGCAGGCTAGGACACCTCCCTTCTCAAAATAAACACCACAGACCCTGTACCTTTCTGACAAAATCTCTCCTGAGACTCTTGTGGGCAAGGTGAGAAAACCTGGGCCCAGGGCTTGTGTTCCTCTCATTCAGAAGGAGCTGAGTCTGCAAACCTACAAGTGCTGAAGAGACATCTCTGGGGAGTCGTTCTTCAGCGTTACACTCTGTTCTCTCTGGAGCCCTTTTTTTACTGTTGGTCGTTGTTTATTAGCTTACAAAGGGCCAGGCCCTGTAATATGCTGAGCACTTTATTTATTTATTTTTTTAAAATATATCTTTATTGATTTCAGAGAGGAAAGGAGAGGGAGAGAGAGAGACTGAAACATCAATGATGAGAGAGTCATTGATCGAGCCCGCAACCCGGGCATGTGCCCTGACCGGGAATCGAACCCTGATCTCCTGGATCCTGGGTTGACGCTTAACCACTGAGCCACGCCCAGCTGGGCTGCTGAGCACTTTATATACTTGGCCCATTTTGTCTTTTCACTCCTCCCAGCAAACAAGAGAGGTTGTAACCATCAGTTACAGATGGTAGAATGCCTAAGGCCCTGATACTTTTAGGGCCCCATCAAAATGTTGGAATTCTTTTAAACTCAGAAGAAAAAATATATATAACCCTGCCTTTATTATATTTATTTTTAGCAACATAATTACAAAATGTAGTTTATATTTATATATCTTATGGAGAAATGTGGCCTGGCCAGCAACCCTGTGAGGTGGGTACTATTGTTACACATTCATCCAAGGGAGGAAACTAAAGTCTGAGAAGTGATTTGACCAAGGTCAGATGAATGGAAAGTGTGGAAACAGGGACTTGAAGGGAGGCCTAGGGAACCTTAAAGCTCTTACGCTTGGCCACTAAGCCAAAGGGCCTCTGGGTCAACACTTTACCTCCAGGGGATTTGCCTCGTTGGAACTGGGGAGGTTTACACTGGAAGAAGATTGAGAGGAGATTTAATACAGTCTTTAAATATTTTAGGGGGATGTCATGTGGAAAAAGGATTAACCCTGTTTTCTATTGCTCCTGAGAGTAGAGCTAGAAAAGGTGGAGTGAGGTTGCAGGAAAGCAGATTTTGACCCAGTAATATAATGAACTTCCCGGAAGTGACAAGAACCCTGTCAGGGGCAATTTATCCTAAAAACCAAAGATGGGGAGTTTGAGCCCAGGCCCTGACAAGAGAAGGATTGGAGACGATTGCTGCTTTTATGTACTTTTAACATTCAGATTCTATACTTGCAAATATTGGTTCAGCAGTTTAGGGGAGTTGGGATCCTCCCCACCCCCACCCCAATTTTACCAATCCTAATTGAGTCCTCTCGTCCACTGTTGGTGGGAATATAGATAAGTACACTCTTTTTGGAAGAGCTGTTGGCAGCATCTATTAATATTTAGACTGTTCATACCTTTTGACCTAGCAATCCTAGGTGGAAGAATCTATCCTATAATTGCACAAATATGCAAAGGTCTTGGCCCAAGGATATTTACCCACAGTGTGGTCATAACAGTAAAAGTTTGGCAACAAACTAAGTCTCCATCAGAAGGAGACTGGTTAGGTTTGGCTCGGTGGATAGTGCATTGGCCCCAGGACTGAAGGGTCTTGGGTTTGATCCTGGTCAAGGGCACGTACCCTGGTCCGTGTGCGGGAGGTAACCAATCCATGTGTCCCTCTCACATCAATGTTACACTTTCTCTCCTTTCCACTCTCTCTGAAAAGCAATGGAAAAAACATCCTCAGGTAAGGACTGAAAAAAAAGAAAAGGGGGGGGGGGAGACTGGTTAAATAGAAGGTGACTTTAAGAAAACCTTGAACCTGGGTGAGACATCTACCATTTCTTGTCCTTCTAATGTGGAAATTCATAGGGCGAACAGCTTTGAGGGGCCTGGCATCCAGCAGGCCCTAGAAGAACAATTGCTATTGTTTATTTTATTCCTGAAATTCACAGAATCTCACCAAAAACTTATCACCAAGATGCCTAAAAGCATTCAGTTTGCAAATGCGGAGTGGGAGGACTTGAGCTCTGGTGACTGTTTTATCGGCCTCCCCAAAAAGGAGTCAAAAACATCTCGGCCAAGGGCAAGGCCCCTGCCAGAGTGTCCTGTTTGCTTGGGTGCCTTTGTAGCAATCTGTCCATAGGTTCCCATCACTTTAACTATGTGGAGGAGGCTCCTCGGCTCCCTTTGTGCTTGATTAAGCCCCACAGGGCCCCCTCCATTAGGCAACAATGAAGCCATTGGTGTGCTGAGGTCCCTCCCCGGACAAGAGGTTATTAATCAGCAACTCCCTGCACTATGGGAGTTGGTCCCTATCAATGTATTTATTCTGAGTCTTGGCAACAGACTGACGGGAGGTACCAAAGGAATCAGATGATTGCTCTCCCTGACTCCAAGCAAGCCTTAACGAGTTCCTTCTAAAAATGGCTCTGGCCTCATTAGGGTAACAGGTGTCTATTTTCAGGTATCTAAAGGAATGTACTCTGGGTTAGATGTCATCTGAAGTAGAGAAAGGGGCTCCTTGAAAGGGATAAGGGAAATAAATTTCTATACAAAGTAGAAAATAAGTACCCCAAGAAAGATCAATAAAGTCCCAGAGGGGTGATGAAGAGAGGCTTCATGGCTCCAAGGACTCTGCTGGTGGGATTGGAGCAGACACAACTGGGATTTTGACACAGGGAACTGAGGGACGGTGTCCGAGGCAGAGGGCTGGCAAAGAAAAACACACGGAGGCTGCTAACAATGGAATATATTCAAGCTGTTCTAAGTAGTTCCTTTGTTTGAAGCATAGTGATTAAAGAAAAGAGTAAATAATAGTAATAGTCAACATTCATTGTACTCTTACTAAGTGCCCGTAGCATTCAAAAACACTCTGTACTCCATCTAACCTTCACAACAATCCTGTGAGAAGGTATATGAAGATCCCAACTCCATAAGTGAGGAAACAGAGGCAAAGCTAGGCTGATAATTTGCCCATTTGTGGTTAAGGACTTTGTAAAACATTACCAACAATAATCATAATAACCACAATAATCAACTGCTGTTGATTGATCACCAAGCACTCCGCTGAGCTTTGGACATTCCTCCTCCTCTGATCTGACCCTCACTGTCCAGGCGAGGACACTTAGGCTTGGGTAGGAGTAAAACTTTTGTATGCTATTGAAGCTAAGTTGGTACTAATTCTAACTAGATGGTTATAAATTAAGATGTTAATTGTAATTCCCAAGGCAACTACTAAGAAAATACCTGAAAAGTATAAAGTAAAATATATGAGGAGGGAACCAAAATGGTACATTAGAAAATATCTAACACAAAAGAGGCTATAACGGAGGAACAAAAAGATATGACATATAGAAAACAAATGGCAAAATAGCAGAAGCAAGTCCTTATGTATGAGTAATCACATTAAATGGAAATGGATTAACCTCTCCTATTAAAGGGCAGTTTGACAGAATGAATAAAATAACATGAACCAACTTTATGTTCACTTTAGATCTACAGACACAAATAGATTGAAAGTGAAAGGATGGAAAAAGATATTCCATGCAAATAGCAGCCCAATTAGAGTTGGAATGGTTATACTAATATCATAAAAATAAATTTTAAATAAAAAATTGTTACAATAAAAAATGTCCAAAGAATGGCATTATATAATGATAAAAGGGTTGATCCATTAAGAAGATATAACAATTATAAATACACATGACCCTAAAAAAGAGCCATGAAACAAAAACTGACAGATTTTTTTTTTAAGTATATCTTTATTTTTTTATTTTTATTTTTTTAAATATGTCTTTATTGATTTCAGAGAGAGGAAAAGAGAGGGAGAGAGAGAGATAGAAACATCTTTCAATGGTGAGAGAGTCATTGATCGGCTGCCTCCTGCACTCCCCCAACCAGGGATCGAGCCCACAACCCGGGCATGTGCCCTGACTGGGAATTGAACCCCGATCGCCTGGATCATAGGTTGATGCTCAACCGCTGAGCCATGCCTGGCCGGGCTAAGTATATCTTCATTGATTTCAGAGAGAGGAAGGGAGAGGGAGAGAGAGAGAGAAACATGAATGAAGAGAGAGCCGTCATTGATCAGCTGCATCACACTGGCTGGGTGGTCTGGAACAAATTAATTCAATTTACATTTTTTCTCATGGGAAAAAATGATTCGGTTTTTGAACAAATGGCTTTTCAAACTGTCTTCCAGAACAAATTACATTTGAGAACCAAGTTTCCATTGTATATTGTTTAACTTGCATGTATTTGTACATTTTTCAGTTTTTCCTTCTGTTTCACTTCATTTTGATTGGAGAAGATACTTTTCATGGTTTCAATCTTTTAAAAATTTATTGAGACTTGTGGTCTAACATTTGTTCTATCCTGGAGAATGTTCCAAGTGTATTAGAAAAGATGTGTACTCTGCTGTTTTTGAGTGGAGTGTCGTAAATATGTCTGTTAGGTCTAGTTGCTTCATAGAGTTGTTCAAATCTTCTATTTCCTTATTTATATTTGGTCTAGTAGTTCTTTTCATTATTGAAAGTGTTGACGTCTCCAACCATTACTGTTGAACTATTTCTCCTTCAATTCTGTCAGTTTTGGGCCTGGCCGGGCGTGGCTCAGCAGTTGAGCATCGACCTGGGATCCAGGCGATCGCGGTTCGATTCCCGGTCAGGGCACATGCCGGGGTTGCGGGCTTGATCCCCAGCAGAGGGCCTGCAGGAGGCAGCCGATCAGTGACTCTCATCACTGATGTTTCTGTCTCTCTCTCCCCCTCTCCCTTCCTCTCTCTGAGATCAATAAAGACATATTTAAAATAAATAAATAATTAATAATAATAAAATAATTTGTTCCAGACCCCCAAATGATTCTGTTTTAATGTTTTTTATATACAGTACATGTCTAACATACTATTTAATCTATAAACAAACACTATTTTTCTTAAATTTATCAAACCACTCCCTGCTAGCCTTAAACAAATCACTTTCAGCACTCCACTTCTAGGTATTTATCCGAAGAAACCCACAACACTAAGTTGAAAAGACATATACATCCATATATTAGGTGCGGCTTTGTTTACAACAGCCAAGATATGGAAGCAACCTAAGTGCCCATCAATAGACAAGTGCATAAAGAAGTGGTACATATACATAGTGGAATATTGCTCCACCATAAAAAAGAATGAAATTTTGCCATTTGTCACAACATAGATGCACCTAGAGGGTATTGTGCTGGGTGAAAGAAGTCAGACAGAGAAAGACAAATATGATTTCACTTATATGCAGAATCTAAACAACAAAATAAACAGGCAAACAAAACAGAAACAGACTCATAGATATAGAGAACATTTTGACAGTTGCCAGATAGGAGGGGTTTGGGGATGAGTGAAAAAGGTGAAGTGATTAAGAAGTACATAGTTACAGAATAGGCATGGGAATGTGAAGTACAGCAAAGGGAATACAGTCAATAACAGATAAGTAATAACTATGTACGGTGTCAGATGGGTACTAGATTTATTGGGGTAATCATTTCATAAGTTATATAAATGTCTAATCACTGGGTTGTACACCTGAAACTAAATAATATTGAATGTCAACTGTAAATGAAAAATAAAAATTTATTTAAAAAATAAATAAAAATAAAATAAAACATTAACCTGTAAAAAAAAAAAAATAGTTTATTATACCCACAGATCCTAAGAGAAGGGAGCATGCCACACCAATGGGGATTGGGGGGGCACATGGGAAACCCTGGGGTTAGTAAGGAAGCAGAAGGATTAAGGAAAACTGGATGAGAGCCTTTATTGGCGTTTCAAAAGGAAGGAATGAGAGAGGTAGGGTAAGCAGGCTTAGGATTGACTAGTTTAATCATTTCAGCAGTGTCTGAGGGATAGGGACTGTCCCTAGTTGTCTGAACCTGGCCCTGAAAGCTATAAAACACTGCTGAAAAAAATTAAAGGAGACCTAAATAAATAGAAAGACATCATGTGTCTAAGGATTGGATGACTTAATGTTATTAATATAGCAATACTACACAATAGCAATCTATAGATTAAGTGCTATTCCTATCAATATCCCAATGTCCTTTTTTTTTTAGACATGGAAAAGCTAAAACTAAAATTTATATGGTATCGCAAGGGACTCTGAAAAGCCAAAATGGTCCTGGAAAAAAAGAAATTTGGGAAACTCACATTTTATGATTTAAAACTTGCTATAAATTTACTATAACCAAACATTGTGGTACTAGAATAAGGATAGACATATAGATCAATAGACTAAAGTTATGACTGTAAATACATCTACTGTCAGTTGATTTTTTAACTGATTTTTTAAAATTTTATTATTGTTTAAAATATTACAGATGTCCCTTTTTCTCCCCAATGACCCGTTCCCCCCGTCCCTTCCCCCTCCCCAGTCCCTCTCCCCACCATTGTCCGTGCCCTTGGGTTGTGCATATATGCATGTAAATTCTTTGGTTACTCTCTCCCCTTCACCCACCCGCCCTCCTCCCTCCCTCTGACATTCATCAGTCTCATCTATGCTTCCATGTCATTGAATCTATTCTGTCCATCAGTTTATTAAGCTCTTTAGATTCCACATATAAGCGAGATCCTGTGATATTTGTCTTTCTCTGCCTGGCTTATTTCCCTTAGCATAATATTCTCCAAGTCCATCCACACTGTCCCAAAGGGTACGAGATTCTTCTTCTTTACAGCTGCATAGTATTCCATGGTGTGAATGTCCCACAGCTTTTTTATCCACTCACCTACTGATGGGCACTTGGGCTGTTTCCAGATCTTAGCTATTGTAAATTGCACTGCTATGAACATCAGGGTACATATATTCTTTCTGATTAGTGTTTCAGGATTCTTAGGAGATATTCCTAGGAGTGGAATCACTGGGTCAAATGGCAGCTCCATTTCTAATTTTTTGAGGAACCCCCATACTGTTTTCCACAGTGGCTGCCCCAGTCTGCATTCCCACAGCAGTGTACTAGGGCTCCCCTTTCTCCACACCCTCGCCAGCACACGTCATTTGTTGATTTGTTGATGGAGCCATTCTGACAGGTGTGAAGTGATACCTCATTGTGGTTTTAATTTGCATCTCTCTGATGATTAGCGACGTTGAGCATTTTCTCATGTGTCTCTTGGCCATCTGTGTGTCCTCTTTGGAGAAGTGTCTATTCAGGTCCTTTGCCCATTTCTTAATTGGGTTGTTTGTCTTTCTCTTGCTGAGTGCTATGAGTTCTTTGTACACTTTGGAAATTAGCCCCTTATCAGATTCATCCTTGGCAAATATGTTTTCCCAGACCGTGGGATTAACTGATTTTTTTTTTTTTAGAGAGAGAAACATTGATGTGAGAGAGAAATATCGCTCAGTTGCCTCTCACACGCGCCCCAACCGGGAATCAAACCTGCAACCCAAGTATGTGCCCTGATGGAGAATCGAACCTGCAACCCTTTGGTGTATGGGACAACACCCCAACTGACTGAGCCACTGGGCCAGGGCTGGTTAATTGATTTTTGACAAGACCATTCATTGGGGGAAAAATAATATCTTCAGCAAATGGTCCTCGGACAACTGGATATTTTCATGCAAAGAAGGAGGTTGGACATTGTACTCACATTATATACAAAAATTAACTCAAAATTAATTAACAACCTAAATATAAAACCTAAAACTATAAAATACATAGAAGGAAACCTAGAGGCAAATCTTCATGATCTTGGATTTGGCAATGGTTTCTGAAATATGACACCAAAAGTATAAGCAATAACAATAAAAATAGGTAAATTGGATTTTATCAAAATTAAAAACATTTGTGCATCAAACAACCCTATCATGAGGATGAAAAGACTACTCACAAGATGGAAGAAATAATTTGCAAATGATATATCTGATAAGACTCTAATATCCAGAATATGTAAAGAACTTTGACAACTCAACAACAAAGGAGTCATTTAAAATGGGCCAAGGATTTGAGTAGTCACTTTTCCAAAGAAGATATTCACATGGCCAACAAACACATGAAAAGAGGATCGGCCCTGGTCGGGCGACTCAGTTGGTTGGAGCATCGTCTAGCACATCAAAAGGTTGTGGGTTCAATTTCTAGTCAGGGCACATACCTAGGTTGCGGGTTTGATCCCCAGTTGGGGCGAGTATGGGAGGCAACTGATTGATGTTTCTCTTTCTCCCTTACTCTCTCTCTAAAATCAATAAACATACCCACTGACATAAGTCAGTCTTTAAACCTGCCACGTACCTGGACTTCTGGTTATGTTTAATATTAAATGTTCTTACCAATAAGACAGTTTGATTTGAATCCAAAGGGAAAAAACAAGTCTAATCAATTAGGAGGGGTTTTTTGTGTGTGTTGTTTTAGTAGATGGAGTAAGGAGTGGCATGAAAATAACTCAGATAGCTGCCACTTTGACATGTTTCTCCAGCTTCCCCTGAAAAAACCTGCCCAAATCTGCCCAAGATCCATTTGCCACTGAAGAGGACTAAGGGAGATCTTTAATCCAGACAAATCATTCAGGAATATAATTTTAGGACATTTTTATCTGCCCCATAAACTGTCACGTATTTTCTATGATTAATTATGGACCAGCAAGACAATTGCTGTTATTACATATAATTTTGAGTCAAGAAGGAACTTTATGAATGTTCTGTATGCATGTTCTAATAAATGTTCTGTGGAATGTACATTTGAACCCCACATTTAATTTGACATTTAGACTGTGTTGTTCAAGGGTCGATTGTATTTGGAAATAAAGTCAGATGAAAAATTCATTTTTCTAGTTCCTGTTGTCAGTTTCTCTGATGAAAGATGGCCATATCACTGGTTTTCAGTCCCACACAACCCAGTAGTCCCTCCTCAGAGCTGGGCTAAGTAAATAGGAATTTGGTTGCATGGCAGAAACATTTAGACACTTCCAAAGGTGACCCTGCCTCTCTCACTGGGACTGCAGAATCTGGTGCTAGTTCATGGTGTTCTTTCTCCTCGCTGTATCCAGGTTCCCTTCCAGAAGAGCCACTAGTACTCTTGGGTGGCTCCTCTTCTCTTCAGCTGATTGAACTTTTTTCCTGTATCAGTTAATTTTTTCCAACTACAAGTAGAATAAAGGCAGTTTTCTAAAAAAAAAAAAAAAAAAAAAAAGAAAAAAAAAAAAGTGTTTATTATGCATTAGCTAATTGTAGCCACAACAACATCCCAGGTAGATATTATACCTACAGATGGGGCATCAAGGCTCAGAGAAGTACAGCAATTTACCCAAGGTCACATAACTAGCCAGCATTCACCAGTGGCAAGTGATAACAGACCTCTAATCTCCGTGGGTTCCACTTCTCGTCACTACAACAGAGAAGGGCCAGCTCCCCACTCATGCTCTAATTGCTTGGGCCAGGTAATTCTTTGAGTGTCAGTTTCAACTGTAAGATGAACCGCCTTTCGGGACTGCGTTCATTTAGTCATTCTATAAATATTTGTTGTACCCGAGATCAGCAAGGTAAGCAAGGATTCTGTCCTGCAAAGCAGTCCAGCGTGGGCACCAGACATGAAAGGACGAGTCACAGTCCGGTGTATACAGGCAGCCAGCCGCCTGCTTCTCTCCAGGCGCAATGCAGGGAACACTCTGCTCTGGAATTTCTGCCTGGTGAGTCACCCTCCAGAGCCTCGGTAAGCACCGAGCAGTTAGGGACAAACTGATCAAGATCAACACACAGGAAGTTTTTTAGGGAGAGATCTTGAGATCTTGTCATGGCACCTAGGGAGGAGGTTTGGGGGAGGGGATGAAGAAGTTGGATGGCTCTGCAGCCTCAATAAAGGCCTCAGCCTACCCAGGGAGGGAGCTCTGGAGTTGAGGGGATCCCAAAGAACTGTCCCACATTGAGGTGAGAAATCCAAACCTTTATACCCCAACATGGACCAGGTATTGAAGCAGTTTACCCCCAAGAAGGCAGCCTTGGGCCTGGGTGTGGGTGTGGGGAGAATAGGTGTGGTGCATCTCTGCTTGGAAGTCTTCTCCTGGTTCTGTACCCCTCCTTTTTCTCAGCCCCTCCCAACCCCAAAAATAGATCTAAGAAGAGGAAACTAATCTAGCCAGGGAAGGTTTAGCGAGAAATGAGGTGTAAACGCAGACCTGAAGGAGTGGAAAATAACTAGGAAGGAAAAGGAGAGAACATAAGGAAGTTTCTAGGCTGAGAGAGGGGCATATGCAAAGACCCAGCAGTAAGGGAGGGAGGGAAAGGAGAAAAGTGCCTCTTATTTCAGCTATTCAGAAATAGTCGAATATGGTCAGTGGGCTCGGGGTCCGGTCCTGACTCTGCCATTTACTCAGTCACTTAAACTCTCCACATCTCAGTTTCTCTGTAAATGGGGATAATACCTGCCTCCCCGTTGTTTTTAGGATGAGGTGAAATAACACATGCTTCATCAATATCAGTTGCTGTGTTTATTGCTCAGAAAATAATAATGGTGTGTTAATAAAGCACCCCTTGCCTAGAAAAATTATAGAAGAGGAATTAGGAAGTCGGCAAACTTTTCCTTAGTAACTAAACAACTTAAGCTTGTGGACCATGTGGTCTCTGTTTTAATTACTCAATTCTTTTTTTTATTATTTATTTTAGAGAGAGAGGGAGAGATAATTGAGAGAGAGAGAAACATTGATTTGTGGTTCCACTTATTTAGGCATTCATTGGTGGATTCTTGTATGTGCCCTGACTGGGGATCTAGCCTGTGATCTTGGTGTTATCAGGACAAGGCTCTAACCAACTGAGCTATCTGGCCCCGGCCTTAAGTACTCAACTCTTATAGTGTGGAAGGACCCACAGACCATAGATCAGAAAAAGGGCATGGCTGTGTTCTAATAAGACTTTATTTACAGAAACAGGAAGCAGTTCCATTTGCCAACTTCCCCAACTAAGATTATTAAACCACCAAAACAAGACCCTGTGGTTTGAGAAGAGATTTCAGGTCTCTTCTCTATGTACTTTCTCCCCTCACTTGGAACGTTCTCTGCACACACCGGTTACATAGATCCGCACTGGTTTACAAAATCGCATAGCAATAAAACAAAAAGTGAGACACAGCAATAGAATTTCCATTTGATCATCAGAAGATTTTGTCATTTCAGATTCCATGAAGTTCATGTACGGCTGTTTATTCTTCTTGAGATGATCCTGTGTCTAGAAGCTGAGGCTCATAATTGCAATGATGAGGAAATATAATTGTCCTAGCTTAGTCTAACCCAAAAAACAGAATCTGAGACAAGGGCTTATTTGCAAATAGTTTATCTTGTGAAGAATTCTGGGAAACTTGAGTGAGGAAACTGTGAGAGTGAAATAGGAAAGGAGGTATATAACCAATGCAATGGTGTGCTATTGAGCTGGTTACTGCAACGAGGTTTCAATACACTGAAAACCCCCTAAGGAACTATGTCTCAGAAATGTCCACCTGAGACATAGCTTGTCCACTGGCTACCATTGGTCAAGGGAGGTGTTAACTTTCTCCCATTTCAAAAATTGAGCACGTCAGGGTACTTAAGGCAGTGGAGAGGAAGTGCTATCAGGTTGCACCTGCACACAGCTGGTTGTGCACAGTAATGTATGCACATAATTAGAAATTTAAATAGAAAATTTTCTATGGATTGAAAAGTAAGTTTTTGCCCATTAGTAGATGAGTGGATAAAAAAGCTGTGGGACATATACACCATGGAATACTATGCAGCTGTATAGAAGGATCTCGTAATCTTTGGGGCAGTATGGAGGGACCTGGAGAATATTATGCTAAGTGAAATAAGCCAGGCAGAGAGAGACAAACATCACAGGATCTCGCTTTTATGTGAAATCTAAAGAACTTAATAAACTGATGAACAGAATAGATTCTGACATGGAAACATAGATCAGACTGACGAATGTCGGAGGGATGGAGGAGTGTGGGTAGGTGGAGAGGGAGAGTGTTACCAAAGAATTTATATCCATATATGCACAACCCAAGGACACAGACAATGGAGGGGAAAGGGACTGGGGAGGGGGATGGGATGGGGTGGAATGGGGCATTGGGGAGAAAAAGGGACATCTGTAATATTTTAAACAAAAATAAATAAGAAATTAAAAAGAAAAAGTCTTTCTCTCACCATTGACTCTTAGTCACCCAGTCCTCCTCCATAGCGACAATTTTTGTTTGTACTTTCTTGTATATCTTTTCAGAAGTAGCCCATGTATAGGAAAACAAATACTTAGTATTCCCCCTTTCTTTAAACCATTGGTGACATACTACACAATATTTACTGGACTGTGCTTTTTAAAATTTTTATCTGTGCATCTTGCTGATGTGTGTGTGTGTGTTTAGAACACATTCTTCTTTGGAATGGCTGCATAATATTTCATTTATGGCTGTACTTTAATTTACTTAACCAGTCTCCCTACTGATGATATTGGTATTTCCAGTAATTTTTTAAAAGTCAAATCAAAGTATACGTGCAGTCAAGTTCACCCTTCTAAGTGTACAGCTCTATGAATTGTGGTAAACATATACAATCGTGTAGTCACAGCCAAGATGTAGAAAATAGTTCCATCATTCCAAAAATCTCTCTCATGAGCCTGTTTAATCAGCTCCCTTCATTCATCCTCAGCCTGGCAACCACTGACCTGCTTTTTGTCCCTATACTTTGCCTTTTCCAAAATGACATATAAATTGAATCATACAGGATGTAGCCTTTGAGTCTTGTTCCTTTCACCAACACAGTGCATTTAAGATTCATTCATATTGTTGCATGTATCCATGGTTGCTCCCTTTTTATTACTGACTGATATTCCATGGTACCTATATACCAGTTAGTTTCTAACCATTCACCAGTTGGAAGACAATGTGTCGTTTCCAGTTGGGGAAATTATGAATAAATCTGCTATAAATACATACTGCCTTTTGCATGGACATAAGTTTTTATTTCTCTTGGGTAAACACCTAGGAGTAGGATTACTGGGTTGTATAGTAAATGCATGTTCGACTTAATAAGCAGTTGCCAAACAGATTTCCAAAGTGACTATACTACCAGCAAGACATGTACATTCGCCAGTATTCATTCTTATTGTCAGTTGTTTTTCTTTCAGTCATTCTGATAGGTAGATAGCCTTTTCTACTATAAACTGTGCTGCAGTGAACATTCTTACACACATATCCTTCGTAATTAGGTGGGAATGTATTTGTGAGGTACGTTCTTAAAACTAGAACTGGTGGATCAAAGGGTGTGAAAGGTTGATTAGGTATTGCCAAACAGCCTTCTGAGAAGGTGGGGCCAATTTACCCGCCTACTATAGTTGGGATGTAAGGCACGTTTCCCCACATCCTCACCAACACAGTGTATTAGCCAATTTCAGTACATTTTTAAGTGAAATTGTACGTTAGATGATTGCTGTGTATCTACCTCATAGAGTTGTTGGTGAGGACTTAAAAGTACAGCTTTTAGAGCAGTGCCTGCCATACAGAGAGTGGCCGTGGCTGTTAATTATTATATGATGACCACTACGGATCAGTCAATTCCATTTTTATTTGCCTCTCTCTCTGAGTTCATCATCAGTACCCTTAGGAATGCTTTTCTCTGAAGAGCTCAGACATTCTCCCTGAGGAATGTAGTTAATCCTTGTACATCTCTTCAGATGCTGGCCAGGAATTTCGGCCCTATGGGTTTTACAGAACAGGGAAGTGTCACAGGATAGGACCTTTCTTTTTTTTTTTTTTTAAATATATCTTTATTGATTTCAGAGAGAGGAAAGGAGATGGAGAGATAGAAACATCAATGGTGAGAGTCATTGATTGGCTGCAGCCCGCAACCCAGGCATGTGCCCTGACGGGGAATCGAACCCCGATCTCCTGGATCATAGGTCCACGCTCAACCGCTGAGCCCCGCCCAGCAGGGCCAGATAGGACCTTTCTAAGGTAACAGAACAGATCTGTGTCCCAGGTCAAAATTAATCTAGTTTGGAACAGAAATGGATTCTTCTAGGTTACAATGGCTTTCCAACTTTTTTCGACTGCTACCCACTTTAAGAAATACACGAGGAACCAGGATACACATATTATATACCCCAAACAGAAGTTTCCAAAAAAAACCAATATTCCTCTTTTCTGTTTATTCCATTCCATTAAAAACACATTCATTGGGGGTCCACTAATAAATAGATTTCAAAAGCTACTATGGGGTTCAGACCAGCAGTTTCAAGGGCATTGTTCTAGGATTGAGGTCATAGATACTGGCCTTCTTGGCCATACAACTGGAATCATAGAGCCTCACGCTCAGTTTCGGGTGCATTATTATTACCATGTTCCTTTTTCTTCATTCCCTTGGGATACTGGAGCTTCTCCGTTCATCAAGCATTTTCACAAACAGCCCTTGGGCTCCTTATGTATTGCCCAGTACTATCGAGTGCCAGTGGCAGCGAACAGGCTTTGAAGAGCAAGAGGCCTGGATTCAAATCTCACCTCCACCATTTGTCGGTGACTTTTGGTGAAGTCTCTTCAGTCATCAGAGGCTCAGCTTCTCCTCTGTAAATTGGGAGATAATAATAGAAAAGGAAAAAAAATCAACGAACTAACGTGTGTAAAGCATTTAGCACCGTTTCAGGCTCATAGTAAGTACTTCATACGATGGTTCTCCAGACCAGCAGCATCGGCGTCACCTGGAACTTGTCAGAAACGCCATTCTTTGGACCTCATCCGGATTCACTGAATCAGAATTTACTCCCCGGTTATCTGTTTTCACAAGCCTTCCTGATGCTTCTGCTGCACGCTCAAGCTGGAGAACCTCAGGCTTATTGCACGGTAACTATTAACAATTAGTGCCCGAGGCCGCAGAGGCCGGGAGTGGGCTGATCATGAAAGACTTACGGGCTAAAGTTAAGCGCTAGGTGCCAGCAGCACCCGGTACCTGTAAGGTCCCGACCTGCCTCAGCCCCCGCTCCCCCAGCCTCAGGCCCCGCGCCCTCTCCCGCCTCCCTTCGCAGCGCCCGCCTAGAGCGCAGGACGATTGTTGGGGGTCTCTCCTGACCGTCACCACCCACCCGTAACCGCGGAGCCCGGAAACTGAGAGGGGCGGGACTGGACGCGGAGAGAGCGGCGCGTTTATTGGCTACAAACCACGCCGCGGAGCGGAGCGGGGCGGGGCTGCGCGTGCGCACGACGGAGGCGCGCCCCTGGCGGCCGTTAAAAATGGCGACTGTCACGGAGCTGAAGGCTGGTGAGTGAGAGTGGGGGGCTTGTCAGGTGGAATGCTTCTGGTCTGCGGACTGTGAGAAGGCTGCGACGAAAGGAGGGCGCGCGGAGCAGGAGTCAGACTTTCCGGGCGGTCGCTCTGCGGCGTCAGGGCCTGCGGGGCCGGCTGATGGGGTGGCCGCTGCGCCAGGGCCCCGGAGGGAATGGGTAGTTCAGGGCAGTTTTTAAACCGGCTTTGAGTTGGAGCAGGAGTCGCAGAATCTGCAGGTACCTGAGCGGTCTACAGTCCTGCACCTTGGGCCTCTGGCGCATTTTTTCTGGACCCCGCCTGGAACCGGGGCCTTGGCGTGGGCCTTTCACGCGGGGCCGATGTTGACGGTATCCACAGACTCTTGATGGTAGGCACAGCCCTAAGCCGTTTGGTCGGTTGTCTCACTGCGTCCTAACAGCCTGGGAGGCAGGTCCCGATTTTCTGTCGTGGGGGGAAAAACTGGAGGTAGAAAGTTGGCTGGCCTGGCTATTCTGTCTTTTTTGGAAGAGTTCCACAAAGAAGAGCCTTTAAGCTGATAACATTTGCACACCGTTAGTTTTGACGCAGGTATCCAGACAGGTAATATTAATAATTATAGTTATGAGTGATTCAGCCTCATATGCCAGGCACTGCCCAGCCCCTTTGTTACCTAACTGACTCCATGTGACAACCCTGTGCCCTTTCCATACGTTAGGAGGCTGAGGCGCTGGGAGGTGGAACGGGCTCACCCTAAGGGATGTAGCCAGAAAGTTCTCACCCTAAGTGAGAACTAGATAATGCTGCTCCTGAGCTCAGGGCGAGATCACTGAGTGATTCTACTGCTGCGCTAATAAAGCCGGTTCCAGTTTTCAGGGAACCCCACGTGGGGCCTGAGCCAGGAATTCTTAGAGACTTGGCGGGGAGGGGTTGAGTCTCTTTGCGATGAATCGGTAACCATGGAAATGAATGTGTATTTGTGGCCCTGGGCTGGTGAACAGTCACAGGAAAGGCATGCCTCCAGCCGCAAGGACAGACGCCGCATCAGTCCACGAGCCCTCTCCCTAGGAGGCGCATGTCGCCCATCGCATTGCCTGCAACTTTGTAGAGCGCGAGATGCAAACCAGATTAAGAACCTCTTTCTGAAGGAGCTGTTGCGGCGCAGTGTGTTTGTTCAGCACGATAATAGAGGGAAGGGCAAAGCGACAGGGAACCCTAGAAGAATTCCTTGGGAATCGGGCGTTTGCCAGTCACTTATCTTACGTTTTAGGAGATTTTACCTTTTTTTTTTTTTTTTTTTTAAGCACTTTCACGTTTTTCCACCTCACTTGGTTCTCCCTCTGAGAGGTAGAGCTCATGTTGGAGAAGGCAACTGAGGCCCGAGCTGGCGACCTACCGCCGGGGTGGTGGCGAGCTAGGCTGGGTTTCTTAGCTCCGGCTTCACTCATTTCTCTGCCCAATTTGAGGCTGTACTGTGTGCAAATGCCAAGTAATTGGGCCGAGATCCTTGCCAGTGGAAAAAAAATCTTTCCATCTAATTTCCAAAGATGGAATTAGAGAATAGGGATTAGGTTATGATCCCAAGGATACAATAAGGCTATACCTTCCTTCTAGGGGCCTGTTACAAAGTCTGATTTGGTGATAACCATATATACGTACATACCTGCAAAGAGTTTGAGGGGGTGATTTTAAAATTAGGGGTAAGAAAGGTTTAAGTCTAGTCTAGATTATGTCTCTTTAATCATAGGACCAGGTTTTTGTTATTTATGAAAACTTAAAAAATACTTATGTTCCTGGGCCCCCTTTATGAATTTTCATTATTGTGTAGTTATTTGGTGCCTTTGACAGGGCGCAGTACGGTATTAATCTATATTTATTATAGCCAGTAGTATATGGCACTATATTATAATGCTCCTAGGTAGCATTTATTGAGCTCTTACTTTGTTCTAGGCACTGTGGGTGATATGTGTTGACTCTCTGCAGTTGTTATTTAGCAATTAGGGGCAATTTGAAAAAAGAAGGTTCTAGACCCCTGCAAGGATGGTGCCAATTCAGTTCTATGTCTTTACTATCGATACTAATACCTATTGCTAAATCTCATCACAACTACTAATATTTGTCATAATGACCCTTATTCATCAAGAAGTTAGGTTACATTGAGCATATATATCCTTGATTTCTTAAGATGGCAGTGATATACTCTGTGTTAGATTTCTGACTAGGCTTAAAATTTCAAAATCTTTTTGCTTAAGGAATTAACTTCTAATTGTCTTTAAAAAACAAAAAACCAAAACCCACCTTTTCATTCAGAATGAGCCATTCCCCAAGAGTTCTGGATATCAAAGGTTTCTATACAAAAGACAGGACATATTCCTTCCTTTTATGGAGTGTACTTGTAACCTTTAATCATTTTCTTTCTAGACCAGAGGTTTTTGGGGACACACAGAACCTGTCTGCAGTGATAACCACTCTTGAAAATGTATGAGACATTGAGGGTTAAGTTCAAGTCCCAGTATGCTGACTATAGTTCTAGCCCCCCTTTTTCCTCCACTGAAAAATGTGCATCAGACTGTAGCCTGTGCCAGTGACAACGTTGGAAGTATAAACTTGAATTTTCTTAAATGTTAAAATAGTAAATTACTCCAACATGGGAACTTTTTTTTTTTTTTTAAATATATCTTTATTGATTTCAGAGAGGAAGGAGAGGGAGAGATAGAAACATCAATGATGAGAGTCATTGATTGGCTGTCTCCTGCTGGGGATCAAGCCCACCCCCCCGCATGTGCCCTGGAGGGGAATCAGACCTCCATCTCCTGGATCATAGGTTGATGCTCAACCACTGAGCCATGCCCGGCTGGGCAGGAACTTTATTTTTTATTACATACATGGCTTGTGTTAGTGAATGTGGTAATTGTTCAGTTCATCACAATGTTTAGATTGAAAGCTGCTGTTGGGCAATTTACCTTTTAAACCATTTTCTTTAAAGTAAGCCTAAGAATGAAAAAATTTATTCTATAACTGAAGCATTAATGTTTTATATTTAACAGTTTTAAAGGACACCTTGGAGAAAAGGGGAGTCTTAGGGCATTTAAAAGCGAGAATTCGAGCTGAAGTTTTCAGTGCCCTAGATGATGAAAGTGTGCCCCGACCAACATTATCTCATGAAAACCTTCTTATTAATGAATTAATTCGGGAGTATTTGGAATTCAACAAATACAAGTATACAGCATCTGTCCTCATAGCAGGTAAGAGGTTATTGTTAGTCACCTGAGACAAAATCTGCTTATTCCCTTCCACCAATTCTAAGAAAGTATTTAGCCTGGAAATCTAATTCCATTACAAAACAGTGTCATCTCAGTGACTGGGACATAAAATCACACGGGCTCTTTCCATACCTTGAACAGGTTCTCATGAGGCTTGTATTGTAGGGAATATAAATAACTAAATAAGCACTAGGTGCATACTTTGAAAAATCATACATAATTTTTGATACTGAGAATAAACAGTTGTTTATATTTTATTGTTTACTGCCATGCCAGTCTTTTTTCTATGGATACGCTTTTAAAATGTGCATGTTTAATGTATACATATATATTATACATACATATTCTTTATTTAAAAACATAAAACATTGGAAATAAAGCCTCAAAATATTACTACTATGTATCAGTTAGGGATATATACAAATGCATGTAAAAGCATGGTATTTAATTTAATAGGGATTAGGAAGGTAAACTCCAAACTCATCTAGTGATAAGAGGGAGAGAAACAGTATTGGGGAAGGAGTGGGCAGTTAAAGGTAAATGTATCTGTTAAATTTTATTTCTTAAGAAAGAAAGTAAAAAAAACTGGAAAGATATATGCAGTAGTCAAGACAGGCATTACTTCTGGGCTTCAGGAAGAAATGAGATTGGGTGGGACGATGATCAAAGCACCTTGAATATATAGGGTGAGGCAAAAGTAGATTTACAGTTGCGGGTATGTGAAACAGTTTATTCTTGTATAATTATTTATTAATTATTCTACATAAACAGCTATAAACCCATTTTTACCCCACCCTGTACATCCTTTAATTCCCTTAAGGGTTTTGTTTTGTTTTTAGAGAGAGGAAGGGGTGGGGGTGGGGCCAGAGAGAGACGTTGATGCTAGAGAGAAACATCAATTGGTTGCCTCCCAAATGTGCCCTGATTGGGAATAGAACACCCCACCTTTCCGTGTATGGGACGACGCTCCAACCAACTGCGCCACACTGGCTAGGGCTAATTCTGTTAAAGTTTAATCTGTGCTTTAAAACTATTTCGTGTCTTAGAGGTGTATCTCATCAAAGAAAAGAAATCATAAAGTAGATTTTGGAAGAGAGAATGAATTCTTTGTGATGCCAGAACTTTACATTAACATCTTTTATTTAATATTAAGCACATCTTAACTGAATAAAGACTGATGGTTTTTGCTGGTTTAAGGATCTTTAATATCAGTATCTCCACTTTCCTCCATTTGTTATAGACGTCTGCATAATACCATTAAGACTAAGAAAAGAAGAAAATTATGAAAATATCATTAATTAGGTGTCTTGAATTTGAGCTTCCCTAGAATGAAATACAGTGACAGTCAAATTTCATATTAAATGCCTTTTTTTTTAAAAAAAAATTGAGGTATAGGTACCATGCATTATATTTTACTTTTTTCAGTATACAGTTCTATGGATTTTGCCAAACACACAGTTGTGTCACTACCACCATAGTCACGATATAGAACATTTCCATCACCCCCCAAAATTTTCTGTGCCCCTTTGTAGCCAACTTCTTTGCCTATCCCACACCCCTAGCAACCACTGATCTTTTGTTATCTGTATCTATCATTTGTCTTTTCCAGAATTTCCTATAAATGGAACCATATAGGATATAGACTTTTGAGTCAGCTTCCCTTCACTTAGCATAATGCATTTGAGATTCAGCCATGTTGATTTTTTCCTCCCATGAATAACATACCATTATGCCAGTTGATGGACATTTGGGTTGCTTCCAGTTTTGGCAATTATGAATCAACCTGTCATAAACCTTCACCAAAGGTTTTTGTGTGAACATATGTTTTAATTTCTCGTAGATAAACTGCTAAGAGTGGATTACTGGATTATGTGTTGTAAATATATGCTTACCTGGGTAAGAAACTGCTCAACTGTTTTTCAAAGTGGCTGTACCATTTTTGCCCTTCTACCAGCAAAGTGTGCGATTTCCAGTTGCCCTGTATCCTTGCCAGCATTTAATATTCGGGTTAATTTTATTCTTAGAATTATTGCCACCAAATGGATATTGGTACTATCACATGTTTAATTCACAGACTTCTCAGAAACAGACTTCTGAAGGCTAGCATTGTAGTTTAAATGCAGAAGCACTATTTTCTTAACCAAAAATTAGATTAAAAATGAATTTATGATAAACCATATTAAGTTAAATATTTAACAAAATATTGTAAAAGTCATAAAATCATAAGTTGGATCTGCCATCATCATTTTCCAAAATCTGAAAAATGTTTATACCTGGTAAATGTGTTTCTTATCACAACCATATTTGCTTAGACTCAGTGTTTTCATGATTTTCCCCCCAGAATCTGGTCAACCGGTGGTTCCACTGGACAGGCAATTTCTCATCCGAGAACTAAATGCATTTGAAGAATCAAAGGATAATACAATGTAAGAACTTACTTTTAAAATATGCTTTCAGATAGTATTGTATTGGAGTCATAATCTCATAGTGGTGGTTTTTATTTCATTTTAATCCAGCAGGTATTTATTTGAGTCTAGTGTGTATCTAGCACTGCACCAAATCCAAGGTATGCAGCAGTAAACTGGTCAGATGAGGTGTCTCTGAAGCTCAAATTCCCATGGTTTCAGAGGACAAAACAGCCCCACCTCTTTCTAAGGGACACTCCTCTTGGCTTCTTGATCCATCCTTTCCTTCTTCTGATGCTGTTGCTCTATCAGTTGTCTTCTTCCTCAGATTTAACTCTTCTGCCTCATTGCTTCCTTCACTTCAACTTAGGAATGTATTCAGATCTCCTCTCTCCAAAATTAAACTATCAACTTCCAACCCCAAGCTGCTGCTAAGATCTCCTTTTTACTGCTGCACTTAGTGACAGTCAACCCTCTGCTTTTATTTTATTACCCCTCTGTGGTCCTCCCTGCATCTTAAATTCTCTCCACACCATTTACAAAAAACTATGCTCTTAAAAAGAAGAGTAATCACTTCTAGTAGTTTCTTAGTTCTTTTCCTACTTCAGTGTTTCTTAAACTTTTCCCAGAGGATCCCTGAGTGGCAAAAAAATTGTCTGTAGGTACCTGGGAACATAGCTCAAAGCAGTCTTTTCCTAGCAAGAAATTTCTCTGAAGTCTTACATTTTCTCTTTCAAAAAAATTCACTGAATTTTTTCATTCTACTTCATGGTGTAATTGTTTTACCATAAAAATGTTTTTAATGACATACCAATTAAATTGAACTCTCACAAATCTTTGTATGAAATTGTTCCAGGATCATATGCCACCTTTATCCTGTAGTTTGTACCAGGTCTCTAGCATATATTTCCAATTTAGCAGCTCAGTTTTACTGAGTTCCTGCAGCAGTTTGTAATAGATATCAATTTTACTCTTCCTTACATTTTTTTCATTTGTCTTTTGTGACGGTCTTGATTTTCCTGTCTCCCTAATGGTGTTCTGCCTGTCTTTATTGGCTCCTTTGGGATTCCTTTAAATGTGGGCACTCCCCGAGTTTTGTACTTTTCTTCTTGTTCCCCTGCCCACTCTTCTAAGTATTCTTGAGCCTTTAATGATATTTCCATGCTGATGACTCACACAGTGGAGCCACAGTGCTGTAATGACCTAGTCTCTGAAGGTGCAGAGCGCTTTTACATAAGTCTTCCTTGATTCATTACAAGTGAATTTAGCCCACAGTTGGGGAGGGCAGTTAGACACCACCTTTTGAAGGGAAAGAAACGTCATAATTTAAACCATCACACCTGCTAATAAGTAAATAGATATCTTGAAAAACTAAATCCATTAAATTGTGTTTTAGATTATGAGATTGGAAATGAAGGAAAACATTTCTTTTGTACCTCTCTATTGTCAGCAGAGCAGCTTCTGTTTGTGCTAGGGCACTAATATAAATCTAAGGCAGCAAATTGTAAGGAAAAGAATACTGGACTTGGGGTTCAAGTATGAAGTTTGCTTACTTAATTTGATCTGGCTCTGCCAAGGCAACTGCAGGTGGGACTTGAAATTCAATAAATCTAGGAGCTTTTTTCATTGCTAATTCTTAAGTTGATTATTTTGTATGGCCCTCGAATGATGTTATAAATACCCAAATCGCCCTTGGCAGACAAAAGTTCCCCACCCCTGGCTTCCTTACTAGCTGAGGGATTTCTAGCAAATTCTCTTTGAGCTGTGATTTTTCTCATTTAAAAGTTGGGGATGATTACTATGACATCACAAGGTGAGGATAAACTGAATAGAAGCAGAAATGTTTTGTAAACTGTAAAGTAACTTTTTAAATGTTAGTTTTTACCCAACTCCTATATAGCTAGCATTTACATACCATTTAATATGTGCTAGGCACAGTTCTAAACATTATTAACTCATTTGGTCCATAACAACCCTACGAGGTAGGATCTACACTTATCCTCATTTATAGCGGAGGAAACATTTATGCGGCTGGGACATTAAGAATCTTGCTGAAGTCAAGTGGCAAAGCCAGGATCTGAAACCAGGTGGTATGTCTCTTGGGACATAAGACTTTCTCTAGGCAAGGATTTATTAATGTAATAAGTGTTGATTGAATACTTGTTGTGTATCAGACTATATTAGGTACTGAGAAATTTTATACTGGACTTTGGAGTTTAAAAGCCGAATTCCTGTGTATTGATTGAATTTGTATTTCAGTTTACATGAGATTTAAGTTGTTAACATTTCCCCCCCCAGGTTTTATAATTGTCTTTGGAGTTAAATAGTACTCTTAAATTTAAAAAAGCATGAACAGTTTGCAATTTGTATAATAACTGTGCAACTTTTTTTTTAAGTCCAGTGAATTACTGGGCTATTTTGGTGTCAGAGGCTACCTTTTAAAGCACAGATGTTTTAAGCTCTTTCTATTTATGCAAATTTAATTGATTTTGGTTTTCTTCCTGCCATAGACCCCTTTTATATGGGATTTTAGCTCACTTCTTGCATGGAACTAAGGATGGCGTCCAAAATTCATTTCTGAAAGGATCTTCACTTCAGCTTCCAAACCCAAATCCTGGTAGACAGCCTAGTGGAAAAGAGCAAATGGGTATGAGTTTTCTGAGATTTCTCACTTAGCTGTTAGCAAGTGTATTTTCTTTGTGTATATGTTTATCTTTGGAATAGTTTTGTCCAGGCTCTTGGGCCTTAGTCCAATCCCGCTTACCTCTCGGACAGTTTAAACCTGCTGTTTATCCCCCGCAGCAGCCAGAGTGCCTTTTGGAAAGCAAATCTCGGGGGAGGCACGTAGATGGCTGGACAAAAGTTTTAGGTAAAATTACTATACAGAAGTATTGAAAACCCTGAATTCCTTATAAATTTGTACTTTCTGGAGCAGCTTAGTCCTTAGCATACTGAACAAATAGCTTTTTAATGAATCTTCATGGTCTTTTTACTTTAAGACTAAAAAGAGGCCAAATTGTTGAACAGAGATAGAGAAGTCACAGGTTTATGCGTCCTTTGCGTTTTCAGGATACCTTTTTGTGGCACAATAGTAGGTATCTACAAATAAAAAAATCTTAGGAGAGTAGCCCATATTTCTTTCAGAATGCATACTCTTTAAACAAGCTGTCAGTTTTGATTATATCAGCAGTAGGACCTCAATTTGATCATCTGAACAAAGTGTTTTAGAGCTCAATGTGTCTTACTGTGGGGGAGAGGTGATCTCTCTTTTTAAGAAGGTCAGGTGAGGCTCAGACAGCTGATTATCAGAACAAATACAACTCTTGAAATAATGTTGAAATAAACTTTGAGGAAACATCTAAAATGTTTATTGCCTTTTGTAGTTTTCCTAAACTTCTATGAATAATATTGATTATCTTAAATATTAGCTTAAGATCTTTAGATCAAAAAGCTTGTGGCCTTTTTGAGGTCATTTCTGACTTTACTAGGACTTATCCTTCTATATATCTTAGAGCTGGATGGAACATTGGAAAAGAAAGCATTCCCAGCTAGTTATTTTACAGTTGAGAAAACCAAGACTAAGAGGTGAATGACTCATCTAAAGCCCATAGCTGATCATTTTTAGCAGCATCAACACCTCTGATTGCCATTCCTGTACACTTTGCCATTTAAAGAACAAAAAAACAAAAAAAAGAATATGGGGTTTTCCTAGTTCCCTTTTCAGGGATTGAATAAGGAATTGTCATTAGTGCCTGCTTTTTGGCAGCTACTTAAAAAGCAAAACAAAACACAAGTACATGAGTAAATCTCTAAACATTCAAATAATATAATGTAAAATGCCCTTTAACCCCTTCTTTCCTGCCTCTCCTTAACTCCCCTTCTATAGATATGGTACCTCCATTAGCAGCTTGGTGGGTGTCCTTCAGGACTTGCTGGTATCTGTGTGTTTAAATACAATCTATCGTACACTAGAAGTGAAACAACGCAGAGAGGATCAACATGGCTCCTGTGCCAGGATGACACTCAAATTTTTGTTACCCTTTAGGTATGAGGGAGAAAGAAAGGCTTTTCCAGACAAACAAAAGCTGAGGGAATTTATCACCATATGTCCTGCATTGCAGGAAATGAAAGGAGCTCCTCTACTTGAAACAGACAGATAAAAGTATACAACATTTTGAATAAGATGACAAACAGAAGCAGGAAGTTTTAACTCGATTTCAGAATAGGCTATTTAACACCTAATTAAAACATAAAGGTTAAAGTGGGGAAATATTTTTTTAAAAAGCCCTTTGTGCTCTGTAGTTTACCTGACTTCTCTGGGATTCCAGTGGTGAGTTCTCTCTGTTCCAAACCTCCCTCCTTCCCTTGTATATAAAAACAGTGTTGCTTACAGTTAATATTGTGAGAGTTTTACATAACTTCCAAACACCAGTCTCAAAGAAAAGTTGATATCTTGTGCCTGGGGACGGGATATAGGTGGTTAGAGACAGGAGTGAATAAATTCACATTTGTAACCCGTTTCACCTTCCTTTTGAATTCTGAACCATTCATTACTGCATTAGTATTCAAAAAATAATTAGATTTTAAAATACAGGAGTGGGCAAAAGTAGGTCAGACTCTGTGCCAAAGTGTGCTTGAGTATAGCAAGTAGACTACGAGAATGTGTAAATAATGAAGGCCAACAATTTGAGCACTCACAAGATTGTACCTGAGTTCACTGTGCCATTGTGACAGTCTTTTGAGTTAATAAAGCTATTGTAGTTATCATAACCTGCGTGTCTTTCCATATAAACAACTGTAAAGCTATTTTTGCCCACCCCTGTATGCACTGTTACTATACGTATTATTCTACATTTTGCTTTTTACTTGTCAATATATGTAGATCTACTTCTCCCTCATTTTTAACTGTATAGTATTCCATCATATTGCTAATCACTCTTTACTGATGTATGTTTAATTTTTTTGCTTTTACAGTATTACAGTGCAGCCTTACTAGTTTGTTCACACAAGTATTTCTTGTCTGGATGCCTAGAAGTAGAATTGCTGGTTCAAAGCATATGTGTATTAAAAAATAGTCTAGTATTGTCGTATTTTCCTCCCAAAAGAATTTACCAGTTTGTGCTTACCAAAAGTAAATGACAATACTAGTTTCCTTGTTTTGTTGTTACCAGTGGATATTGTACACATTAACACTTGTTAGCACAGCAAACCCATGACATTTGTATTTTCAGTCCCATGAGGAAAAATAGCCTCTTGAGAGATAACTTTTGTGACTTGTAAGCTTTTTATAATCAATCTCCTTAATATTCATGGCTAATGACTAATAAGAAAGTTGTAAGTAATAGAGTATTTAACTGAGTTCTCCTCAGATGAAGGTCATGGATTAACTGCTGGTAGCCTATACCACGGTGGACAGGGTCGACTGGGGAGGGGTGGAGAGGATGAGGGAGCGCATTAATTACTTTGGGTCCTTCCTGTATAAAGTGCCAGAGACATCAGAGAGTTGAGTTCAAGCCCTTGAAGCTTTGGGTGCCTATTCTATGGAAAGCTCTGTGGAAGACCCAGAAATGAGGATGACTTCTGAACCAATAGAACAGTGATTTTGCAAATTATTTTTCTTGATCATCAAAAATTTTCTTGGCCTCTTTGTGCAATGACTTGTGAACTGTCAGCCAAAAACTGCATTATGTAGCCCTGGCTGGTGTGGCTTAGTTTGTTGAAGTGTTGTCCCATGCACTGAAAGGGCACATGATGCCTGGGTTGTGGGTTCCATCCCAGGGTGTACAAGGGATGTTTCTCTTTCTCTCTCTTGCTCCCTCTCTAAAATCAATAATAAAAAAAACCTGCATTATGTTCCAGTAACATGTTTAAGCATTCCGTTTCCTTTCTCAACTCTAGCTTACTGTTTAAAACAGTAAACTTAAATTCTCTGTTATTTGAAAGTAAGTCCAAAGCACGCCAACATGAAAGCATTTCTTTTATTAAAGCTTTCAAAGTGCTGAAAAAAATGAAGAAGGTGTATGTAGACACACTTACCTTTGAAATAGTAGCCAATTCATTAGTGCTGCTGCTATTAATACTTGTTATATTGGAGGCAAAGTAGTAGTTGTTGCTATAGATTAAAGACTAGATACTTTATAATATGTAACATCATTATCACCTTAACTTTATGCATATATATGAAGAAGTATGTGAATAACATACTTCATTTTTTAATAATGCTTTTATAGAAAACCTAAAATGCTTGTGTTCTAAAGATACTGTGAATTTTGTTTTGTTCAATAAAGTTGCCTAAAATTGAGGGAAATTGTTTTTCATCTGTGAAAATTTACATTATTTCTGAGCATGATCAGCTATGTCTGGACTAACTAATAAGACCGTGTATACAATCAAATTGTCTTTAGAATTAGAAAATCCAATATGTGTTTTTGGTGCTAAAATTACATGTTTCTAACAACTTGTCTAAAATTTGTATTTTTCTCATGTTATGAAAATTATCATTTAAAAAGGTTATTTTTTTCAGTTGTAAAAAGTGAGGAATTGGGGGAGTTTCACACTTTCTTAGGAATTTAGTTTGTGCATTGCACTTTGGTCACATTGTATATTAAGTGTCTTAGTTTCTTTTAATCTAGAGTACTTTTGTGCTCTACTTTTTCCCCCATTACAAAAGAAGTGACTAGGGCCCCTTCTTTACTATGGCTGGAGCACAGTGAGTGGTCACAGGGCTCTGGGCTCCTCTGAACTCTGAAGGAACTTTATTGTTTTGGCTGAAGAACTTTGTCTACAAATTCTTGGATAGTTTTCTGATTTGGGCAGGAAATTGTAAATGATGCTAGTTTTTCTTCTTGCCACAAGAGGGTGCTACTGGGAGGTATTTCTAGTGGAAGAAAGGTTTATTTTTTTCTTTTTGATTGAAGAGCTTTGACATCCCTCAAAATGCTAATTAAACACTCTGTCCTTTATTGTGAATTCCATTCTTTACATATAACATGAGAGAAGTTTGTAGCTATTTTATGGGTTTACTCCAGGGGGTACTCTATTCATTTAAAAAAAAAGCCAAGAAACTTCTGAGTAATTAGAGTCCCTAGTACAAAACATTTCTGATATTTTTCAGTAGTGTTTAAAAAGTTGTGAGCTTTTTTCATTGTCCTAAGCAGTCTGAAGAACTCATTCAAGCCCTGGCTGGCTTGGCTCAGTGGTTAGAGCATTGGCCCATGGACTGAAAAGTCCCGGGTTTGATTCCAGCCAAGGGCATGTACCTTGGTTGCAGGCTTGATCCCTGGCCCTGGTTGGGGTGAGTGTGGAGGCAACCAATCGATGTATTTCTCTGTCTCTTCCCCTTCTACTCTCTCTGAAAAGCAATGGAAAAAATATTCTCGGGTGAGGATAAATAAAGAACAAACTCATACAATATTAAATATATAACATCCTGAAATATATGTAGTTGTGTCTGCCTACTGCCTATTTTAACTTGGGATAAGCATTGACATTCATTTCTGTTAATTTCAGATGACCACCTAAGAAAAGAGAAGGGGAAAAATGCTAATATCGAAGATCTTCATATTTCTCAAGCTGTGAAGAGATGACATTTTCATTTGGGGCATCTTTTATCTTAAAATTGTATGTATTAAATAACTTATTTATTTTCTCGTTGCCAAAACGCATCACAATTATTTGTACTTTGTACAAATTTGAGTTTCTGCAAAATATTTAGTCTTTCGTGCTTTAGTGCATTTGTGAATAAAAGCTAACTCTGTCACCTAGGTTACTGGATTTGACTTGAAAGAAAATGTATTGTTTTTAGGAAGTATTTTAAAGGTCCTTAGATTTGTGAGAAATGGAAAGTCTTTGTAGTATCCTATACATTCTTCTAAAAAAAACAAACCCAGGTCTGTAGAGCCATATCATCTGCTCTTTAGCATGGCTCATTAAGTAAATTTCCTTCAGGCTGGAATTATGTGGATTTGTAGAAAAATTCATGTTTTTTAAATAACACTAAAGCCAGAAAAAATTATAAGTTCTTTTTTGATTACCCATTTTTTCAGATAACCATTTATAATTAGATTAAAATATCTGAATTACTATCTGAAATTGAACTTTTAAACTAGGTAACAATGTACTTTTTCTTTCCTTAGATCATTTTGGCTTCTACTGGAAGATTTAATTAAAATGTAGAGGGGGAACTAATTCTTTTAATTTTGCTGTAAGTGAAACAAAGAGTTTATTTGATTACATGAAGAATGTGGAATCAGCCTGAAGAGACAGGCTTTAGGAGAATACCAGAAAGTACCTTTTAAAAGATGGCATTGTTTAACCTCTATGTGGCCTTCAGTTGTGCAATTATAAGATGAGCTATGAAAGGGCCAACCCCTAGTTATTTGGGCTCTGAAAGTCTTATTAAATGTCAGTTTTTATTCTTGGGGTAGAAAAATAGTAAGAACTATCATAGTGCTATCTCTAAAATGCTGCTTTGATATTTATTAAGATATTTTTATAATGTGGAGTCTACAGACTGATTTCACTGAAAACTGACTTACAGTAGCAGAACCTGACTGGCAAAAGTCATAGGTATATTCAGAGCACAACTGCATGGGCACCTGGATACCGACAACATTTAGCTTAAACATCTTCCACGGGAGAAGTGATCAGGGCTGTAGTTGGCAAAATTGGCATTCTCGTTATGGTATTGACCCTGTGCTACTTTGGAAATTATTGAAACTTTTGATTTTATATTTGGTGCTAGTCAGTGTTTAGTCCTTACACATTAACCAAGAATTTTTATCTGAATACAGAAAAATATTAAAGAAATCCCCTTAAACCATACTTTACAAGTCAAAGGATTTTAAGAAGCCCTATTGGTGGGCTAAAATTATATAGGTGTAGAAATATTATAAGGGTTCATTTCTATTTTTTATTATTATTATTTTTGTTAATCCTCACTTGAGGATATTTTTTCCATTGATTTTTAGAGAGAGTGGAAGGGAGGGAGGGGGAGAGAGAGAGAGAGAGAAACATCGATGTGAGAGAGATACATCAATTGGTTGCCTCCCGCATGTGCCCTGACTGGGGCTGGGAATGAACCTGCAACCCAGGTATGTGCCCTTGACCAGGAATTGAACCTGTGACCCTTTGGTGCTCAGGCAGTCGCTCTACCACTGAGCAACACCAGCCAGGGCTCAGTCCCATTTTTTAAAAGAAATCTATAGTATCTGATTAAAATTATGATTTCTATTATATGTGGGAATATAAATATCTGAAGTTTTCTCAGACGACTTGGTTTACATACAAAGGTGTTGGCAGTGGACACTTAAGTTTACCTCAGGAATTGCAATCATGCAGCACTAGATTAAGAAAAAATGCCAGAGTTTAGCATACTGATGTAAAATTAAATTATCAAAATAGAAGCTAAACAGAATTGTCACGTGTAGTTCATTGTGGTTTTATGTGCATTATTCTGTAACTTGTATGTACCTAAGCAACTTTTATACTTTCGATGTATCATTTAATAAAAAAACGTTAAGTGATTCACCTTTGTGCAAAGGTGGTTTTTGTGATTGTTCTGTCATCAAAGATATAGACCAGAACCTGGCAACAACTCTCCAGACCTTCCTTCGGGATCTCCAGCAGCCTAGTTGACGAGGGTAGAGTCAGGTTGAGGAAGGGGAACTTCTCATGTATGTGCACTTGGCATCAGCCATCTCACCTCAGAACAAACCCTTCATAGGGTGGCTGGTGGTGTCAGTCTCTAGGAGGGGCAGTATAAAAGTCGATGGGGCCATATATGTTGTTTTTTATTTACATTTTTTTAATCCTTGAGGTTTTTTTTCCATTGCTTTTCAGAGAGGGGGCTGGTGGAGAGAGACACAGAGAGAGAGAAACATCGATTGGTTGCCTACCGTAGGCACCCCAACCTGGGCCAGGGATTGGGCTGGGCCCAGGGATCCAGCCTGCAACCAAGGTACATACCTTTGATCAGAATCGAACCCAGGACCCTTCAGTCCGAGGGCTGACACTCTAACCACTGAGCCAAACTGGCTAGGGCTGTTTAGTATTAATTTTTATGTTTGGAAAGGAAAAAACTACCTATTTTCAAAATATTATGAGAGTCCAGCCAGGCTTGGCTCAGCGGTTGAGCGTCGACCTAGGATCCAGGCGATCAGGGTTTGATTCCCGGTCAGGGCACATGCCTGGGTTGCAGGCTCCATCCCCAGCAGGAGGCGTGCAGGAGGCAGCGATCAATGACTCTCTTATCATTGATGTTTCTATCTCTCTCCCTCTCCTTTCCTCTCTCTGAAATCAATCAAGATATATATATATTTTTAAATATTATGAGATTTTTATGATTATCCACAAAGGAGGAACTTGGGCTAAGAAAATCTGCTCCAGAAATTCCTATACTTGGGATTTTTCAACACTGTCAACTAATTTATAAACCAGTAGTTTAAAAAGATAATGGGCTGAAACATTTAAAAGATAAAGGAAAGACAAATATAAATATAGAGAACCTATCAAACTATTCTCATAGATTCATAAACTAAATTAGTACATCAGTGCTGGCGGTTTTCATGGCATTGTTGGGAGACATCTTCTAGAAATGCAAGGGAAAAGTTGGTTTACACAAAAATAGTATGCAAATTGGAACTAAAGAGGGATTTAGGAAAAGCGGAAATTTAAAACTTGGGGAATCTAAAAATTCAAAGCAGGAGCAGAGTGGCTCTTGAAGATGATAAATTTAAGCTCCGCATATATGTTTGCATAGAATAAACTAATAGCTTTATAATTATGTGCAAGAACACATTTGTATATGACTCACATGCCTGTATGATTATGTAAAATCTGATATGTTCTAAAGCCAAGTGTACACGAAGGATTAATATTTGTGAGAATATGCCTTTAAAGGCACTTAGGGCAATGCTTCCCAGCATTGATTTTTTGATATTTGATTTTTGTAATAACTTCTGCAAGGATTGTGTGCTCTTCATTTTTTTGAAAATGGAGGTTAAACTACCTTTTAAAAAATATATACTTTTTAAAAATAACTTTCAGGTTCATAGCAAAATTGAGAGGAAGGTACAGAGATTTCCCATGTACCCTGGTTCCCCCACCCTCCCACAGGCACAGCCCCCCTCGTTATCAATATCTCCCACTGGCGTGCTATATTTCTTAGAATTAATCAACCTACATTGACACATCATTAATACCCAAAGTCTATAGCTTACATCAGGGTTCACTCTTGGTGGTGTACATTCTGTGGGTTTGAACAAATGTATAGTGACATGTATCTATCATTATGGTGTCATATAGAATAATTTCACTGCCCTAAACATCTCTTGGATCAGCCTATTCATCCCCCCTCCCTCAACCCGATAACCACTGATCTTTCTTTTTACTATCTCCCTAGTTTTGTCCTTTCTAGGATGCATATATTTGGAATTATACAATATGGAGCCTTTTCAGACTGGCTTCTTGCACGTAATCATATGCATTTAAGTTCCTCCATGTCTCTTCATGGTGTGATAGCTCATTTATTTTTAGTGCCAGATGATATTCCGTCATCTGAATGTACCACGGTTTGTTTATCCATTCCGCTGCTGAAGGACATCTTGATTGTCTCCAAGTTTTAACAGTAATGACGAAAGCCACTGTTAACATCTGTGTGCAGGTTTTAGTATGGACATAAGTTTCAACTCATTTGGGTAAATTTTAAGGAACATGATTTGCTGGGTCATATAGTAAGAATAGTTTTATAAGAAACTGTAAAACTACTTTTATTTAGAATCTTAGAACCCTTCCTGATAGAGGTAGAGACTCTGGAGTTACTAAGATGCCAGCATTGGAAATTGGTGAAGGAAAGAGCACTGCAGGTTACTGTGCAATGTCGTCTTGTACCTGGAGAAGCATGGGGGCTGTCATGAGTGAAACAAGTGCTTTTGTGCAAGAGAGTAGTTGCTGAGCAGTTCCCTTGGTAAGAAATGATGCCCCTTTATTCACAAGGAGGCAGAGTCCCATGCAGATCTTGAGCTGGATGACTTGAATGTTGATACACTTTTAAATAATTAAGTTCTGGAGCACATGCAGGAGTAAACCATGCTTAGGCCCAGTCTTTGACAATATTAAAAAACAGGGGATTACACTTTGGAGCTTTTTTAACCCAGTGGCAAATACAAAGCTATTTGGTAAACTCCCAAGAGAAAAATTCCTCCTCTGCCATCTTGTTTCATGAGTTCATGGAAAGTCCCACAACCTGGCACCTCAGAGGAAAGACATGCCACAGAAACACACCTGACAGTTCTCAGTCGGAATAACATTTTTTAAAAAGTAATTTTTGTGTTTTCCTCAATCTTAACTGGATTTTTGAGCTATGAGAAATAAAATGGAGGCATCTGATTTAATTATTATAACAATGCACTTTTTTTTTAACCCTCACCTGAGGATATGTTTGTTAATTATTAGAGAGAGAGAAACATCAGTGTGAGAGAAGCCTCGATCGGTTGCCTCCCATATGCGCCCTGACTGGGGATCAAACCCACAACCCTTTGGTGTATGGGACTAATCTTCAACCAACTGAACCACCCAGCCGGGGCTAACAATGCATTTGTGAAGATTCAAACATCTGAGCTTCGGCATTGGACAGATATTTATCGAATGACTATTATGTGCGCATACTGTTCCTGAGTACTTCTAGCATGTCCCAGAAAACAGGCAGGCGCAGAGAGGTTCCCTGGCAATCCTGCGGCTGCCTGGCTTGTGCTTAGTAGATCATGAGTTAAAAACCAACTTTGCATCACAGGTGGAACTTGAATTCCTGCTCCCCCGCTAACTGGCTGTGCTACCTTAGCTGGTTAAATCACGAAACCTGGTATCTCAACAGCAAAACGGGGCTGGAAGGTTTTTTTTTAAAGTACCTACTTGATAGGGTTGTTATAAGGATTAGTCGAGATGGTGCAGTAAAATTCAGCATTTGGTTACCAACTTCTTTAAAGAATCAAATGCAACCCCTTTGAAAGTGCCCACGTGAATGCCTCTGGTAAAAATGCCACTTCTTACTCCGAGGCCAGCAAGTTTGATTCTGACAGCCTGCTCTGGATTATCTTTCCACAATGGGAGGGTGGTGATCGACTACATTTCCCCCTTCCTTTCTTCTCTGCTCCACAGCATTTCTGTGCTAATGCAGGGACAATTTCCATTCCTTTACAGTCTAGACATTAAGAAGCATGTGGGGAAGCAGCCCATTCATCATTTTCTGAACTTTACCCCTTACTTCCCCAGCCAGTGAATACTGCTCTCTTCACTCTTTGATTTAGCCCCATTTGTGGGCAGGGGGCGGCTGGGCTTGGGTGTTTTGGGGGGTGAAAACCAGGTGAACTTGATGTTGGAAGGACGAGAAGGATTGGAAGCCTGTAGGTAAACACTGTGGGCAGGACAGGCCCTCATGTCCTGGAGGCCTGGTGCCACTCACTCTACTTGGTTTCATGTTTGTTGAGAATAGCAGCCAGCAGGAAGCAATGTAATGTGTTCATTTTACATGGGTTATCTCACGGACTCTTTACAAATAGCCAGGAATAGCTGATGTTCTCCCCATTTTATTGGTAGGGAAACAGACACAAAGGGTTCAAGTTCCTTGCTGATGGTCACAGCTAGAAATTGGCACTGGCAGATTCAAACTCAACTCTCCCGGGCATTTCCCTTTAGAATCTCTCCAGGGGAATCATGGCAATGGTGGGCTCCAGTCCCAGTGAGAGCTGGGGCACTCCTCTGGGACCTCAGTTTTCTCACCTGCCAAATGGGGGTATTAATAAAGCCTCCCACCATCACCTGACCTGGTTACCTGGGGCCGGTTTGAATAAGACTGGGCATATCCAAGCACAGAGCCTCGCAAAGGTCTTCAACTCCTTTAACTCTCTTCCCAAACCCTGGGCTGGAAGTAGCTGGGACCCAAGTGCGACTGGGGCTCTGCGCCAAGCGGAGGGGTCCCCTTCACCACTACCCCCAACCCCCCGCCAGGCGCTACTGCGGGCCACGGGGGCGCTTGAGTGTCTTCAGGGGTGAAGACCAGGTGAGCTTGATGCTGAAAGGACGGGGAAGGGACCAAGTGGGTCTGCGACGCCGAGCTCTCTGCCGCCCCTCCCGCGTGTCCCGCCGCGCCGCAGGCCGCTCGGGACCATATTTAGTCAGGGGGAGCGGGCAGCCCCGGGCTGGTATGCGGCGCTGGGAATTCCGCTGGAAGGAGCCCGCGCCTGCCCTTTTTGGGTTGTCTCCCGCCCAGAGCCCCCCGCCCGCCCGCCGCCCCCGGGGAGGGAGGACCAGCTGGACCGGGAACCTCGGAGCCGGTGCCGAGCGCGGAGCGGGGCGTCGGGCTGCCCGCGGGTCCCCGGCCTGGCGCGGGGCCAGCCCACGGCCTCGGCTTCCTTTTATGGCCTGTGTGCGTGCGTGTGACAGAGAGGAGACGGGAAGACGGAGAGCCAGGCAGAGAGAGACGAGCCAGGGACACAGAGACCAGAGACCGCGGTACCTACGGGAGAGACAGGGACCAGAGACACAGAGACCATGGCCAGAGTTGGGCATATGAGAGACTGTAGGAGAGAAACAGTGAAGGACAGAGTGACAGAGATAGTGACAAAAAAGACAGAAGACAGGAAGAAACGGTGATGGAGACACAGTATCAGACAATGAGGAGATGGGGGAGGGATGAGGGGTTGGTAATGGTACCAAGAGGGGGAGAGGCGGGGGTAGGATTTTCGGCAGCTTCTACGTTTGCAAGAACTTCCTGGGACCGATAGGAGCACTTGCCAGGGCGAGGTCCCGGCCAATGCGCATTCCCTTTGTATCCCGACCAGCACCTTGCAAACTACATTATCACACACGTTTCAGCTGCGGACCCTGAGGCTGGGGAGGGAATTGACTTGCCTGAGGTCACAGAGGCAGCGAATGAGCACGGGGGGGGGGGGGGGGGTTTCAAGTGACAAGAATGGGATTTTTTTTTCCTCTTGTGGGTGGAGGTGGGGATGGCAAGTTGGGAAAAGTAAAAACTTCCCCTTCCCGCACAATTCCCAGCAGTCGGGGGCTCCTGCCTTGCACTTTGCAAAGCTCAAAAAATAAAAAAAATTTAAAAATCCCCTTTTCTACCATTTATGCAGCACGGCCAGCTCCCTTTCAAGACAGCGGGAGGCGAATAAAATGGGGAACGGAGAGGTGTCAACTTAATCCCTCCAGGGGGGAGGAAGCGGTTAAAAGCCCCTTCGGCTGAAACAGACTCAGGGAAGCAATTCTCAAGCATCCCCCATAGACGCTGGCCACTCGACCCTTTTTCTAGGGACCCAGAGTCTCGCTGACTGTCCCAGAGCCGAGGCTGAAACACCTGCCCGAACGCTTCTGCGGGGTGTGCCCTTGCGGGTGGCCTCCGCCTTGGCCCCGCGCGTCGCGGCCGCCGATGGTGCGCGCTCCTCCCAGCGCCGCAGGTGCGCCCAAGGGCCTGGACGAAAGCCCAGCTTCTCGGCCCTGCAGGGGGCGCTGCGGAGGGAGCAGTGCGGGACCCTCCCCCACTCCGCCTCCTGGGCGGTCTCCCCCCCTTCGCACCCGCAGGCAGCTCCGGGTCTATAAAGAGGCGTCTCAGGCGAGCCTGGAGATTTGGACGCCCCTGCCTGGGAGGTGTGCCAGATCTGAGCTCTCCATCCAGTTTCTTCTCCGTTATCCCCCCAGTGGGAGATCTGTAAGTAGGGTGTCCTGGTGGGCAGAAGGGGAATTGGTCGGGGGTTTGAGGGTCCTCCAGGGCATCCAGGGGCTGGGCAGCGGTGAGATGTGTCCATTGCCCTCCTCTTTGGGACTGTGGTGAGAGGGTGGGGGTTCACAATTTTTCTCTCTGCCCCATCACCCTAGATTTCCCCCAAACCAGCAATGATAAGTGTCACTGTGGGGTACTTATGAAAGACGACAGACCACGCCTGGGCACAACTCCAGTTAGACTAGCATCTCTAGAAAAGCTTAAAAAGAATCCCAGATGATTCTTGTTAAGAGGCAAATCTGGGAGATGTACTTTCTTACAAATCTCAGAGGTTCAGCCTCAACAGCCAGGCTTTGAACTTATGTTCTAGTCACAAAAACAGTGCAGTGGAATGTCACCAAAAAGCCATTTCTATCAGTCACTCCAGGTGCCACTTCACCTGGATTTGGAAGCACTGCCTGGTTCTGCTAAGGCATTAACTCAGTTAAAAACACATGGGCACCAACTCCCGCAGAGAGGACAGTATCTGTCATCAATCCAGAGGATGTGCTTGTTGATAACCCAGGAGAAACAGGCTGGTTATGATCCGGTTCACTTATTACAGCCCAGTTTTCTTCCAGACCCCTTCCTCCAAATTAAAAATTCGCCCAAGTTAACCCCGAGGGTCTCAAATATGCAGAGTGATGCCAAAGTCCTCATTTGCCTCCATGACCTGCAGGTGCATTAAATAAGACTGCAGTGGGCTTTTCTGCAGAGCAGCCTCAGCCTCAGAGAGTGGGCAAAGAAAAAGTGTGGCTACTGCTTATTTTAAGTTTTCTTCCTGCACAGAGAACTGGCAGGGATTTTGCTGCTTGAGGAGAGGCACCATTCAAAGCCATACTTGTCAAGAAGTAAAAGAAAATATTTAGAAACCTGAGACAGGGAGTGATTAGTTACAGTATTAAGAACTGATAGACTAAATTGCAGACTGGCCAGAGTTTAGCAAAGGGAAGGCAGGCCAGCTGTTAGTAAACTTCCTTGCATAGTTTTGTTTTGTTTGGTGCAGTCTTCTTCCTCCGTTTGGTTTCCTTAAAGCTCCCATTGTAGAATTTTTATAGAGGGGGAGCTTGAAGATGCTGAGCTGAAAGTCATTAGATGGCAGTGTATAAGATAGGATGTTGAATATCTGTGGAAGGAAAAGCAGTCTTTCCTTAGCACTTTCCCACTGAATTCGCTACCACTGATGGAGCATTTATATGCCAGGCACCGTAGCAGTGTTTGACTTGCTGTATCTCATTTAATTATTGCAACCACCTTTTAAAGGAGGCATTATGGTGCCTGATTAGTACACAAGGCAGCTGAGGCTCAGAGAGGTTCAGTAACTTGCCCAGTATGACACAGCTAGCAAGTGGTAGACCCTATTCCTGGGTCTGCCTGATGCCAAGTCTATACCCTTGACCCCACCATCTTTTTTTATCATGAGCAAAAACTCTGTCGGAGTCGGGTTTCTGGTGGGAACAAATGTTTCCAAGTGTTTATCATCTTCTCTTTGAAGAAAACATAAACTGACCTTTTGCCAGTTTAAAATAAAAGGCACTGTTTGTCCCTTGGTGGTGTGGTAATCATCTGGCCCGATGACCTTAGGTGGGCTGTCATCCCCAGAGTCTAGAACTTGAATTAGCTGGGCCTTCCTGGAGAAGCTTCTTTGATCCACCTTGTAAACACCATGTTTTTTTTATTTTCTTGTCTGAAATAGATGTGTTATGCCGTACAAGGTAGTTGTTATCATTACATTTCTGTGTGAGGGCTGAGATTGAGGCAAACATGCCCATTTATGGTAACATTTTCCATGAGGCCATCCCCAGCCCCCTCGCAAATTAGCCTTGTATTGCAGCTTTGTTGGTTGGGACTCTGGGGATTTCTCTGCCCTTGTCCTTCCCGTTCAGGACCAAGTAGAGGAGCCCGGAGGAGAAGGCATTGGGAGGAAAGGGGAATCAGTTTTTCCTACTCTCTTATTTGGAAGTTTTATTCGGGGGTGGGGTTGTCGCCCTTCCTCAGAACGATAGATCCAACCAAGCAGGTGAATATTAAGCTTGTAATTCTCAAATCAGATATATATTAGATTTTTCTGGAAAACCAAGTCCAATTTTAAATCCATTGGAATCCTAGACTGTCACAAGCAAATTTAGAAATCCCCCACACTGGCCTTCCCAAACATCAGTTTTCCTATCTGTGAAATGGAGCTAATGAGGATAGCTAATGTTAGTCAAGCACCTTTGCCAGACAGTGTGCTAAACCCTTCACTGGCATCGGTTACTGTCTTCACAACAACCTTTGGAGTAGATGCTGTTATTATGGGTGCTGTTTTATGAATGCGGAGTCTCAGTACCTTGGTCAGGATAACTCGATGAGCCAATGAGGAAGACAGTTCTACAAAGCTAGCTCTTTCTAACTCCAGAGCCTACAGGATTACTCTGTTGGGAGGCTTAACTGGGATAATGCCCATGAAGGGCTGAGCACAGTGCCTGGCCCCTGGTCAACATCAACATCAGTGGATGGTTATTTATAGTATCCATGACCAGAGTCTTTAAGGATCTTGCTCAGTGAAGCACAGCTGGTCCTTGGCAGAACCCAGGAAGCCTGTTGTGTGGTCTTTCCATAAAGAAGAAATTTGTTCCTAATTTTTCTTTTGTGTGATCTCTTTTCATAAACTCAATTCTTATTTGAGCTCAAGGTGGTAACTGGTGGTAAAATTTTCTATTTTAGTATGGCCACGCTTCCTCACCTGTGTCAGGAACGTGACAAATTCCAGTTATATTGGCCCACTTGTGATTCATTTAGGAGCTTCCACCTGTGAGTGGAAGAAGCCTGTCTGGCTTTCACAGCGGCCCTTCTCTCTGAGGTCTCCTCCCCTACCCCCGACCTGTAAGCACATTGAACCACGGCCACAGGCGGAGGGAAGGACGAGTTGGGAGAGGGCCTAGCAGGAATCGCAAAGAACATCTGGGTGGAGCAGAAGATGCAGGAAGAAGCTAGTGCTGTCCGCTGTATCTGCAGGAGGGAGTTGGGTATCTCTGACTTATGTCAGCGCTTCAGGGGCTTGGGAGGGACAGTCCCCATCAGAGTCCCTCAGACAGGGCCATAGGACTCGCCACCTGCTCACCCATGCAGGCTTGGCTTCCTCCCTCTGCTAAGCATGCAGCCAGGAGCACAGGTGCCCAGAAGGGGCCAGTGTCGGAGCCCACCGGGGTCGCTGTAGCCATTCCCCACTCTCTAGGTAGAATGCCTTCCTCCCACCCCCCACTCCCCATCTCTAAATGTCACCATGGTTAATGTACTTTTGTGCTTCTTTCTAAAACTTTTCTCTGTCAAATCTTCCTTTTACACAAATATTGGCATTCTGTAAATTATTTTTCCCCCGCATAATTACATATTTTTAACATCTTTCTATATCAGCACATTTTGGGGGTTTTCTTTTTATCGGCTGCATGACCATTACATGGAAGTACAGCATCGTACTGAAATAACCCCTTATTGAAAAACACCAGTTTCACTCCTCCATTTCTTATAAACAGGACTCCAGGGGAACATCCTCGTGTATCTATTTTTGCCTAATTATATGATTTATCCGTAGGATAAAGTCCCAGAAATGCAGTTGCTAAGTTAGAGACCAGACACATTTAAAATGGATAGATATTCCTGAGTGGTCCTCCAAGGACACTAGATTTAAACTTCTGATGGTCACATATGAGACTGTCCATTGGTATTTAAGCTGTGCTCTGCCAGAGTGGTAAGACACAAAATACAACGGGCCTTATGGCCAGAAATGACCAGTTCTCTCTATCCGCAAAGCATCCTCCAGAGGAGTTACCACACCTCGTGCTAACCAAGCTCTCTTTGTAGCTAGGAAAAAATAATTTAGCTTTACTAATGAAAAGAACTTTCTGGAGTTACTTTAGAAACAGTATGCAAATGAGTTAGGCAGTTATAAGGCAATGTTGAAATGGCAGGTTTCCCACTCACCTTTTCCCTGTTAAGGTGAGGTCAGGCTTCCTTGGCAGGATGAGGGAGATCATTTTGAAAAATGAGGGTGTGGTTGGTGGGGAGCTGGCTACAGGGCCAGGCCATGGTGCAAAGGAGAGATTTTATGCTAAGAGGAGATTGGGTGTCAGACAGATCTGAGTTCAAATCCTAGCTCCAAGTTTTACAAGCCAAGGCCTTTAGTTTTCTTTTCTGGACCTTGGTAGTATTGTAGGAATAATAAATAATGCCCACCTCGCTGAACACTTACGAGATATGGTGAGATCATGTATATAATACATTGCCTTGCCCGATACCCCATGAATAGAAGAGTTCCAATAACTATAGCAGCTGTTATTAATAACAGATTTAGAGTCCCAGCAGCCTCATGGGGACAGTTTGGGGCACGGAGAATGGATGCATCTAGGGAGTCCAGTCCCTCGCCTGCCTTCCTCTGCACGCTTGGCTCCGCCCACACCTGGGCCAGGCCTTGAACTAATTTCTCCACTTTAGAGGCCCTTCCAGCTGGTGGGTTGTGTCTTAGATCAGGCCCAGAGGCTTTCATTTTACTTGCATGGCATTTGCAATGTGCAGTGATTTCATTGTAAGGGTGAGTATTTTATACCTAAATTCAGACTTTGGGTCTATTGAAAATCTGTCATATAGGGTCACATCCTTGCTAGGTGACAGGAGCAAGAGTCCATCTGCCACCCTCTTTGGAGACGCAAGAGGGCTCTGCCCGGCCACCTCCGGCCTGGGTCACTCTGCATTGCTTACCTGACCCTGGAGGCATTTGGGTCTGTGTCCAAAAATCTTGCACCCGTGGCTTGGCAGTAAATATTCTGATGGAAGTGGTGACCAGGCCAGATGTTCAAATCCTATACTCTGGGCTCTGGAGTATTTTATTCATTTAATTAATGCAGAAGCAAAAGGGGACATTGCCTTTTACCCTTGAGTTCCTCTGGGAAAAATAAAATTGATGCTAAAACAAACTAAAGCAGCTGACTATTCTTAATTGGTCCAGTTTCAACCCTTTAACCCAGAATCACAGATACCATAAAATGTTAGAGCTAGGGCAGTCCTTTTTTTTTCTTTTTTTTTTCCCCTCCCAAATGAAAAACATAACAGAGGGAGAGTGACTTTCTCAGAGTCACCCAGTGAGTCTGGAGCAGAGCTGAGACTTGTAACCCTGTGGTCTTATAGAGGCTAAGGAACAGCTTGTTTGCACCTGGAGTGAAGCCGCGTGTTGTTGGGAAGGACTGTGTTGGGGCTGACACACGTAGCTGTGTCAAACATTGCTAATGCCTGATCCTGTCCTTTGCTTGTGACAGAGTCCTTTGCTTTTATCAGAACATTCAAGAGCAGCCCTTGATCATGAACTGTACTTAGTATTCATCAGTCTTATGTCATAATCCTGGAGGTGTCCTTTCAGCCCTCGGAGCTGATGCAAGATGTGGGCAGGGGAGGCGGAGGCAGAGGAGGGCTTGGAGAGGAAGAACCAGGTGCTGGGTGGTCCTCGATTTTTGGCCATCTGGGCAGTCGTCTCTTGTCAGATCCGAGGTGACCTTCTGCAGCTGACATTCCAGGCTGGTGTTGACTAGCGACTATCCTCAGCTTTAATTGTCTTTCCCAAGAGCCGTTTTTTTACTCTAACGCAGTGGTTCTCACTGGGGGCATCTGGCAATGTCTGGAGACATTTTTGGTTGTCATGACCAGGGGAGGGTATGCTCCTCTCATCTAGCGGGTAGAGACCAGAGGTGCTGCAATTCCCAGGACAGCCCCCACCCCCATCGAAGGATTAGCCAGCCCCATTGTCAACGGTCTTGAGATCGGAAAACCTTGCTCTAAATGAAAGACCACTGCAGAGAGCAGCAGACCAAGCTTTGCTTCCCTTCGGCGTCGGGAGAATTCTGGCACGGACTGTGGCCTCTGATCTCCGCTGCCGTGTTGCAAGCTACCTTTCATTCTGCGCTGGCCTCGCCTCGTGTCCGACCCGACACTTTCTGCCCGACTGTCCACCATTCAAGGTTCTGGGTGCAAGCTGAGGCAAATCCTTACAACAATAAAACCGAGTTACCCAGAGCCCTCCAGTTGCCAAGTCTGCTCCAGGTTGTGTGCTGTGCATGCCTGGGTTTCCTTCAGGCCTCAGGTTCTCTGCATGTTTCCAAGGGGGGACAAAGCAGAAGAGATGACTTTGAAAAAATATTTTTGTTAGATTTCACTGTATCTAGCTGTGCCACGATGGGCAACTTACTCAACCTCTTGTGCCTCTGTTTCCTCATCTGTAAACCAGAGGTCATGGTGCCTCTCATGGGGTTTTTGAGGGGATTAAATGAGATAAAGCTGACGCTCAATAAACTTTAACAGCTGTGATTACTAATATTGTAATATTAATTTGCTAGGCTTGCTGAATTTTCTCACGGGCAAATCTGTGGGATTTCATCAGTGTTTAGTGGGAAAAGATGTCTGTGGCCAAATGTTTTGGGGAGCTCTGGGTTCAAAGGAGTGAAGTAGCTTTTGGTGGGGGGCTGCCAGGACCTTGGATGTCCTGGTGAGTGTTCTGCTCAGCGAGGCGGAGGCAATATGGAGCACTTTTCAAACGGATTTGCCCACAGAGCTGGTTTTCTCTTTGAAGAGTGTCTCAACCTCCCTAAATCCCACCCCACTCCCACCCCCACCCCAAGTATTTCAAGGGATTCGGGTTCCAAGGCGCATACTCTGGGAAACATCTTTCTCGGGCAAAGCCAAGCTCTTCTTTTCCTTCTTCCCTGTGACCAAAGCAGATGTCACACATCGTAACTGTCACAGGCATGAAAGCCCTGGGAAGCAAGCCAGTTTCCCTCTCTCCTTTTTTGGACCGAGACCGACTCTTTGCACTTGATCTCGTTTGTGTTACTGAGCCCTGGATTAGGCGGGCTTCTTGCCCATGGGGATTCCAGTGTCCTTTTATTTTTCCGTTGTATTTTGCGCTGTTTTCCTGACTCTTAAGGCAGCTCCCCAACCTTGCAATGAGAAAGAGCCCAATGAATTCAATGAAAAGAAAAATAAAAAGTCTTAACCTTAAAAGAAAAAAAGAGCCTACTTAGTTGCCATGCTTCTGGGAACAAATGAAACCCTTGTCCTGGCCTCTTGAGAATAATCAGCTACCATTTAGAAACTTTTTGTTGATTGAGCAATAATACTGATGTACTTAATACTGCTGAACTGCGCAATTAAGTGGTTACGGTGGTAAATTTTATGTTCTGTGCATTTTGCCGTAATTAAAGATACAAAGGAGAAGGGAAGAAAGAAAACCAAAATTTTTCACAGCAGTGTACTTTATATCCAGAAAGGACGCATACACCTGTGGGCCCGCAACTGGCGGAATTTTCACAAGGTGCACACCCCATGCAGCCGGCGCTCGGAGGGACAAACAGCGTCAGCCCTGGCCGGTGTGGCTCAGTCGCTCGGGTGCTGTCCTGTGCACCAGGAGTTTGCCGGTTCGATTCCTGATCAGGGCACACGCCCGGGTTGCAGGCTCGATCCCTGGGGCATGCAGGAGACAGCTGATCAATGTTTCTCTTTCTCTCTGATGTTTCTCTCTCTCTCTCTCCCTTTCCCTTCCTCACTCTCTAAAAAGCAAAATATTCTTTAAAAAAAAAAAAAAAAAAAAAAGGAACAGGACGTCAAGCCTGTGTGGGAGGCAGAAGAACAGAGTAAGCAATCAGACCTGGGTTCAGATTCTAGCTTTGCCACTTTTTCTCTGTGTGACTTGAGGCAGATTCCTTCACCTCTCTGAGCCTTGGTTTCCATATCTATAAGGCGGAGCTTATCATGAAACCTAACTCCAGAGGCCGTGTTGATGTTACCTGGTGGTTCTGCATGTGAAGGATTTAGCCCAGAGCCTGGAAGGGGTCCTTGAGTATAACTGTCGCTGTTGGTGTTCAGCAAACTCCGCTCTGGGTTTGACACACAGGCCAAATGGGAGATGGTGCGATACTGACAATGCTTACAAGTAGGAGGTAGTTTTAGAAATTTCACATAGCAATGTGTTTTTTTTTTTTAAGGAAAAATGTCAAACATGCAAAAGTAGACAGAATAGCATAAGCATCTATCAGCACCTGAGCCAATCTTGTTTCCTCTCCACCCCATTCCTTTCCTCCCTGCACTGATTATTTTGAGATAAACCCCAGGTTTATCATTTCCTCTATCAGTACTTCCAAATGTCTCTAAAAGGAAAGGATCTCTAAGCACATGAAATCACAGTACCATTTTCACAAAGAATTTCACAGATTCCCTAATATAAAAGACAGTGAGTCAATGTTCAAATTTTCCCAATTATCTCATAAATTTTTCATTTGGGAGGTCTTGTCAAATTTTTTTTTTCTTTCTGGCAATGACATTTAATTCCTCAATGCTTTCCATTTAACGGGTGGCTTTTTATAAGTACAGTATATACCTTTATTTGTGATTTTTCCTGTGTGTGATGTGGATGTGGGGGAGTTCTTTCCCTGCCTCTATCTGTGTTTATCTTTTATTGTACTTGTTTGGATTTTTCATTATGAAAAATTTCAAACATATGCAAAAGTAAAGAGAATGGTATGACACCCACTCTCTCAGGCACCTGTCACCCAGCTTCAGTCATTATCACACCTGAAGCCAGTTTTATTTCATCGCCACCCTCCTCCCATTTCTCTTATGTGCCGTAAAGTTCCTTCTAATCTATAGGTTACCCTGCTTTTTTTTTGTACTTTGTTAGAGAAACTGAGTCATCTGTGCTATGCTTTCTCCCACCTTTTGGACTTGGTTGCATGCCCATGACATTGTTCCGCATGTTCCCTGTGCCCTGCGTTTTCTGTAAACAGATGTTAGAGGCTTCTGCAGCTTTTGCTCCCACCTCTGTTTCCTTTTCGTAAGAACATTTCATTGGTGGTGGCACTTCCTATGAAATCCCATCTGGAGACATGTCATATCTGGTCAACTCTTTCTTTGTGTGATGCCAAGATTAATTAGTAGTCTTAGGTGGTGCCAGCCTGGTCCATGCATTATCAAGTTCTCCATCTGCTTTGCATCTAACTCAGTGGGTCTGAAAGTGGGGACCCCAGATCAGCATCCTTTGCCTCACCTGGAAGCTTGTCAGACAAGTGCAGATCCATGGGCTCATCCCAGATCTGCTGACTCAAGTCCTGGGGTCGGCCCAGCCCTCTGTGATTTCACAACCCTCCACGTGAAGCCAATACATGAGGAGGGTGACCACTAGCCCAACGGTTTTAGCTACTACTGATAGTTACAGCCATGGCCCATTATTTTATTAGGGGTCACAAAATTGCTACATTCTGGCTTTATCATTTTGTCTACATTTATTAGTTGGAATTCTTCCAAGTAGAAGGGAGTACTTTTTTATAACAGTGAAAGTGGAATAAGGGGAGGAAGCTATTGGACTTACTAAGTTCCAAGAGAAAATCAAAAACAAATTTTTAAATTGAATTTATTGGGGTGAGAATGGTTAATAAAAACGCAGGAAATGTGATTGCTAAACTCAGGACAATGTATATTCTCTACTAGTCTTTATTTCTCTTTTGAATAATGGAAGTGATTATTCAGATTGAGGGAATGATTTACTCATTTCATCTTTTTGAAAAATGAGCTAGTTACTAGATCTGGTCTCCCAGGAGAAATAACCATCCCTCTGAGCACATCAGCTTCTTGTTTTTATTGTTATTTTCATTCCTGAAAGAGAAAAGTAGGGATTGGAGCATCTGCCCCTCTGATTTTGCCTTGCAAAGTCTGTGTTTCAGGCCTGGCTGCCCAGCTCCAGGGCCCATTCATTCCTTTTTATGGCTGAGTAATATTCCATCGTATGGACAGACCACATTTTATTCATCCATTCATCTGTTGATGGACATTTGGCTTTTTTATATTTGGGGGCTATTATGGATAACGCTTCTATGAACATTCATTTTTCATTTCTCTTGGGTGTATACCTAGGAATGGAACTGTTGGATCACGTGGTAACTGTGTTATCCGTCTGAGGACCCTTTCCCTTTTATTTTTACAGTAAGCAACAAGACCTGAATATCTTCCTGTGTCAACACACATAGACATATTTCTTGCTTCATGACCCCTGGATAGGAATTTCATTGCATGGAAACACCGTGGTTTGCATATCTAGTGCCTTGTTGATGAACAATAGGCAGCGAGGCAGATCTTTCCTTGAAGGGCCTGGTCTTTTCCATTCTTTGACAACATAAACAGTACCACAGGGGACACCCTTGTACTTTGTGGAACATTTCTTCAGACGGTAATCACAGACATGGTGAGGTGAGAGCTTAGTTCTGGCCTAATTCTGACCCTGTCCCCTTACCCCACAGGGGACCAACCAGGCACCATGGCGCAGAAGGGCCAGCTCAGTGACGATGAGAAGTTCCTCTTCGTGGACAAAAACTTCATCAACAGCCCCGTGGCCCAGGCGGACTGGGCTGCCAAGAAGCTGGTGTGGATCCCTTCGGAGAAGCAGGGCTTCGAGGCAGCCAGCATCAAGGAGGAGAAGGGCGACGAGGTGATCGTGGAGCTGGTGGAGAATGGCAAGAAGGTGACAGTCGGCAAAGATGACATCCAGAAGATGAACCCGCCCAAGTTCTCCAAGGTGGAGGACATGGCAGAGCTCACGTGCCTCAATGAAGCCTCCGTGCTGCACAACCTGAGGGAGAGGTACTTCTCGGGACTCATCTACGTGAGTATCTTGGGGCAGCTGGCCCCTTCTTCCTGGCCTCCTGTACCCCTGGGAAGGGAGAGGTTTACAGAAGCGTTCAGGGTGCCGGTTAGGAAGCCAAAGGCCTCACTGAGGGCGTCTGTACAGTGAGATAGAATCATTCAGACCTGGGCCCAAATCTCAGTCCTGCATTTCCTAGTTCTGACATCGAACAGGTTATTGAACCACTTGAAGCCTCGGTTTTTCTATCTGTAGAATGGGGATAACCACCCTTCCCATGTGAAAGGTGGTGCAAAGGTTCCACATGATCACATAGGCAGAGTGCCAAGGTGCATGGTAAACACTCAGTGGGTTTCGGTGAAGTGGTTCCCGGCTCTTTCTCCATCTTGGAGATGAAGATCTCTCACCTCCGTGGAAAGGCTGGTTCATCCTGGCAGCCAGCTGGAGGGAGACATGAGGATCTGGCCAGGCTCTGTGGAGGCCTTCCCTGCCACAGATGGGAAAGCCCAAACTGGACTCGACTATGCAGACCAGAGTGGGCTAGAGCTGCACTGTCCAATATGGTAGCCACCAACCACATGTGGCTAACTGAATTTGGATGTAAATTAAAAATCAATACTTAAAAATTCATTTCTTCAGTTGTACTGGCCACATGTCAAGTGCCCAACAGGCACCAGTGGCTACTGGCTAGATAGCACAGGGGTAAAATATTCCCATAGGGGTAAAATATTCCCACCATCACAGAAAGTTCTGTTGGACTAGATGATGGGGTTGGGTGACTCAGAGGGCACAGATTCCTTGTGGGGTTAGACCAGGCCTCCAGGACATAAAGGGACATGGTAACACTGTGATGCCAGATGGGTGGGCAGGGTCCCCCAGCCCAGCGTTTGTCTGTCTGGCTTCTGAGAAAGGGCATGCTAATCCCTTGGACAAGTCACCTAATTTCTATGGAATTTCATTTCCTTCTCTGCAAAATGAACACACAGATAGTACCAGCCTCACCAAGTGATTACTCTAAAGAGAAAGTACTTGGCCTGCCTCCTGGCACCTTGAAGGTGCTCAGAATGCTAGGTGGTGGTATTATTGTTGGTTTTGTCGTTGGTACGGTCATTTCTGCTATTATTAGTCAGATGTTCTTGGCTCCTTTGTAAACTTGTGGGAACAGGCACTTCCATCATTGTGCCCTCTGGTCCTGCCCTTTACGTTTTGCCACAGAAAAATTATAAAAAGCCCTTTGTCATCTCAAAGTGTCCTGCAGATTTTTTTCCTAATTAGGAAAATAAAACACATTCATTACAGAAGACTTGGAAAGTTTAGAAAAGCCCAGCAAATACAAATTGCTCCCCCAGAGCTAACAGCGTGGTGTCTGTCTTTTTGACAGTGGTTCATGTCTGCCTGTTTAAAAGCCTCTGCTCGTTGGCTGGTGACCTGTTCTTTTCTCCATGTAAAAGTCCTCACTGAGCATTCCCACATCTGTTATAACTCCCCAGCCCCAATACCCTTTTAAGGACTGTGTAGTCTACCCCACGGATGTACCATCATTGGTCATCCATTCTTCTAATGGATAGTTCACACAGGGTTTCGGTGGCTTTTTATAAGAGCCAAGGGGGCAGAAGGGAGCAACTCCTAATTATTTAAATTCCTCCTCTAATCCAGGCTCTGTACCTTGCTGTACTTTATCTCATTTAATCAACACAACCTCCACTGAGTAAGTATGCTTGTCCCATTTTACTGGAGAGCAAGCTGAGGCTCGGAGTGCTAAAGGCCATCCTTACTTCCCTAGCTAAGCCAGGAAGTCCCTTTTGTCCAGGGCACTCCCTGTGTGGAAATGTATCAACCTGGGCCGTCAGTACAGGAGCCGCGTTTCTAAGGACACCAGTCTGCAGGGAGCTGGAGGGAAAATTGGGCTCCTTCGGGACCAGGTCTCTCACTTAAGATGTGCCATCTCTATCCAGAGAAGTCAAGGTCAAGCCTGTGTGTGAATCTTACCTGCTGTCCTCTGACACACTGTTTGAGCCCAAAATAGAAATCAGAAAAAAAAAAATGAGGGGTTTCTGAAGGTCCCAAGACCCAGAATATCTTCTGACAGCAGATTAAAAACTGAATCAAAGTTTGAGATTCCTGCCATGCTTCTCCGGACGGATTAGATGAAGTGTTTCAGCCTTGTGACCACGTGCCTTCTGCCTTGATCCTTTCTGGTCTATTTAGTCACTTACATAGAAACCGCTGTTCATGACGGAGAGATGCAGAAGGAAGGGGGGCAGGTTAACAGGTGGCTGGTGGGGTGATGCTAAGGCACCTGGGTGTGCCCAACTGTGCCCTTGGTGACAAAGAGAACTTTCCCCCCCGCTCTGCAAGGCTCCCCTCACCTGCTGCACCTTCAAGAAGGTGCTGGCAGCCGCCTTGTCCTCTTGGCTCTGGAAGAGTCTGTAGGAGCCAGAGGGTCCTGGCTCCTTACCTTAGAGATGCAGGTCCTGGGCTCAGCCACGCCCAGTCTTGCCTGAGCTGCCACAGGTTGCTCTTGGCACCCGTGGGGCGTGGATATATTTCTGGTTCCTGGTCCAGCGCTCCGTTGCCCTTCTGCATGGGTCATGGGCTGGGCTCTCTCTGCCTGGAGTTTTCCATGATGTAGCAATCAGCCCTGTCCCTGGTATTGGCTGAGAGATGGGACAAAGGTTTCAGGTGGCAGGAGCTCAGTGAAGGTGTGGCCTTGCCTGTGCTGCTACTGCCCCAAATCTTCCCCAGCCCATTTCATCCATTACGACACTGATGAGAGCAAAGCTTGGGGCCCACGCTGACGTGCAGTGGCTGAGGCGGAGACTGACGTGACTTGCCTGGGAAGGGACCCGGATCAGACTCCAGGCGTGTGTGCTCTTCCCTCTCCTGCTCCCTCTCTGTGGGGTGCTGAGGAGTCGCAGGGCCCAGTCCCGGCCCCGAGGTTGTGGCTTTTTTTTTTATTAAGGGGAGGGGAAGATAAGACACACTAGATGCAAATATATGACATGGATATATCGTTTTAGATAAATGGATAAAGAAAAGGTGATATATCCACACAATGGAATATTACTCAGCTCTAAAAAAGGAAGGCAATCCTGTCATATGGGACAACATGGATGAGCCCGGAGGACGAGGTGCAGAGTGACATAAGCCAGTCACAGAAGGGCACACACTGCATGATCCCACTTATATGAGGAATGTGAAATGGGCAATCTCAGAGACTCTGAGAGGGGAGTGGACGTTGCCAGGGGCTGACAGAGGAGGAAACGGGGTTTGTATCAATGGGCATGAAGTTCTGTTGAGCAAGATGAATGAGCTCTAGAGATCCGCCGCACAACACTGTGCCTGTAGTCAACATTACTGCTCTGTGCACTTAACATGAGACCCACCCTCTTCACCAAGTTTTAAGTGTTCTTACTAAAAAACTTTTCCCCTAAAACATGGGATTTTAAACTCAGTGCCTGTAAATAGGCACTAGGGAGTTTGTGAGCCTCCTGAGATTTAAGGAAAAGTGTGTGCATATGTACACTCTTCTTTGGATGGGGGTGGGGGGGGCGTGGGGGGGGGTCTTAGCTTTCATTAGACTCTCAAAGGAGCTTTATCCCCAGGACAATGAAGGCAACTAGTAGTCATTTAAGATTTACTATGTTAAGAGTTGATACTAACTTATTATTGCCTCTACCACTATTTTTTATGGAAGAGATATATACTATTATTGAGCCCCATTTGGCAGATAAAGAAACTGAGGCTTAGAAAAGTTAAGTAACTTGATGAGAAACAGCTGGGTCCTAAACTCAGAAAGGCTGGCCCTAGGACCAGTGCTTTTAGCTGCCGTCTCATTTAATCTTTCCAATGAACCTATGAGACAGAGGCTACTACCCCATTTTAGAGACCAGGCCACTGAGGCTCAGATGTGCTCAGTTCCTTCACAGGAAGTGGGCAGAGCTGGCATTCAGGCAAGTCTGTCTGCCTCCAGGGCGGAGTGAGTACTTGGGATGGCGAAGGACCCTAGGGTATCAGGAGGCTTAGAGCGGAGATGATGTATGTGGGCTAGTGCAGGCAGGGATGGTGCCATGGGCGTCATTAGCTTTGAGTTGGGCATACTTTAAGTACACAGAAGGAAGGAATTTATGCTTTTATTATGATTTCTTGAGCACCTACTAGGTGCTAAGCCAGAGATCACAAGCTGTTGGTCCAGAGTGAGGGACTCAAAAAATTGAGTTAATTTGACATATTAAAAAAAGCAAAAGAAAACATCAGTTTCAGGCATTGCTTGAAACAGCAGAGGACCTGGCACCCCTGGACCCAGGGTGCCAGGTAACAGTTCCTGTTAGATGGGCTGTGTGTACTCTCTTTTCCCACAAGCCCCACCACTCCCTGTTAACTCCCATACCCTGGGCTGAGTGTTGGTGGCCATTGATTGATCACTGTGCCAATTTTTTTCCCCTCACACCTGGCCCATTTCACTCACATCTTACCTGCTTGGTCCCTGTAGACAGTGGGACATTCCCCCCTGCACTGAGCCCCTGGGATTTGGAACATGATCCAGAGCAAAGGGGGATATACCTTCCTGTTTGTTGGGTCTCCAAGTCCAAATTCCCCACCCATAAACCCAAAAGGACATTTTCCTGCTTCTGATTCCACTGTTCTGGGAAAATCAGGGGGCAAGGAGAGGCCTCCTTCCAAACTCCAGCAGGTGATGATGTTTTCCTCTCAGACTCCTGATCTTAGCCTTCTCTGGAGGGAGTGTCTCCCAGGGGCCCTGTGAGCAAGCTGTGAGCAGAGGCTCCCTGGGTGCCAGAGGGTCCCAGAGGGTGGAAAGAAAATAAGGTTGGAGCCTGCCCTTTGTCGAGCCCTGTAAGCCAGCTGTCCAGACCTTTCAAGGTGTTGCTTCAAAAAACCTCCCCAGCAACACAAGGCTATCCATGCAAAGACCACAAGATAATATTTAAAAATAAGAAGCATGCATCATAAAAATCCAGGGCTCCCTCTCTTTAAAGAGCCCCAGCCCCCTTCCCTGGAGGTACATATGATTGACAGGGTCATGTACACATATGTACACGTGTAACCAATATAACCCCCCAATCCCTTCATGTATGCCTTGCAGCTGGCTTCTGTCACCCACCCACGTCTTGTGGCTCTTTCTGTGCCTGTTCATACTGGTCTAGTCAGACTTAAAATATTTTTTGAATAGTTACTACAGGCAACTATGAAATAAAATGGTGTATACAGGTATTTAGAACTTTCCCTTTCATCTCCATTTTTCCCCTTTCAGTTCCCCTCCTTAGAGAAACCGTAGTCACCAGTTTTGAATGTAGCTTTCCTGCTATATTTTATATACAGGCAAGTGTATGTATAGTATTGGCACATATAAACATTATGTGCATGTATATATATACTTTTTAACTGATGAACATTTAGGTTGTGTCTGGTCCTTCTTGTGGTTAAAATCAAGGATGCAGCAGAAGTGTGTTCTTGGTGGATGGTGTCTGTCCCTAGTCAGATTCAGGAGGCTGTGACATTGCACTGCCACTGGTGAAGGCATAGTTACCGCCCCCCACACACAATTTATAGATGGAGGAGAGCTGTTGGCTCAGGGGTTTCGCCACTTAATGCAGGTCACACAGGTAACGGGGGCAATGCTGAGGCCCCACTCAGGCCTGTGTGACCTCAAGTCTGGGTCCCTTCCACCTTCCACCTCTGTTCCTCATTTCTGCCAGAGCCCCGGGAGCAGCCCTGCTCAGGGCTCCAAGGCTGACCATATAAAGTGTCAGGGAAAACTGGAGTCCTTTCCTAATACGGTCACAAGAGGGAAACCCTGGGCCTGTGGCTGGGACCTGCTGGTGGCACTGGGCCCTGAAATGCAGGCTGGGACAAGGGAGGCAGGGATGTTGAAACCTCTGACCTTGACCAGCTGGAGAGGAGCTTGTGGGACCTGGCTGCAGGCACACAGCCAACTGCAGGTGGTCTGGGCCAGGCAAGGTTAATCATGGTGGAACAAAGGAGACGGGACCCCTGGATTCCCAGGCCCAGCCACTCTGCGTGGGGTGTCCTGCCGCCTGCCTGTTCCTTCCTCTCGGACCCTTGAACCCTTGGAAAGGTTTGCTGAACTGAACAGAGATTCAGATCTGCTTGGACGCTTGCTGTGTGCATAGCTCCAGATGTCCCAGCAAACAGGAGGAAAGTAACAGCCCTCCAGAGGCTGGCAATGGAGTTGGGAGGGCCACACGCTCCTTCCTTTTCTCTTTCATTCGTTTTGTTCAGCAATTATTTACTGAGTGTCTGCCATGTGCCTGGCCCTGTGCTGGGGCTGGACTATGATGGTGTGTAGCTCACAGTCCAGGAGGTGACATTTAGGCTGAGTCTTGAAAAAAGGAGATGAAAGTGGCTCTGGGAAGATGGGGGTGGGGAGAAAGTGTTCCAGGTGGAGGGAACAGTGCACGTGAAGGCTCTAAGGTGGCAGAGTTTACATCACCAGGAAACAAAGGGACAATAGTATTTGTAGTCAACTAACATTTGTTGAGTTCCTACTATATACGCAGCACTGTTAAATGCTTCACGAGTGCTGTCTTCATAGATTATAGCAAACTTATGAAGGAGCTGCTATTGTGCCCACCCCCAGTTTTGCAGATGAGGATAACTGAGGCTCAGAGAGGTTAAGAGACTTGCCCAGGGTCACACAGCTAGAAGGAGCAGAATAAGGGTTCAACCCAAGTCCCCAGGACTCAATTCTGTACCCTTAACCACTGCCCTTTACTTACTCCAGGTCAAAGACTTGGGGTGGGGTGGTTTGGGCTGTAAATGAGACCCACATTTTAAAAAGGGCATGGTAGTTGACAGAGGGTGTGGTCCTGGGTGGGGCAGAGGTAGAATTGAGACCTGGAGGAGACATAGGGCTTGGTTGACCTTCCTTCAATTGATCGATCCTTTGTTGGCACTTGCTCTGTGGGAGGTCCCATGCTAGGGACCAGGACACAGATGACTAGGACACACAGCCCCTGCCCTGAAACAGCTTTGCCACTAGCTCAACTAACGTGTACTGAGCACCTACTGCATGTGGGCCCAATGCAAGGCCCCAGGTCACAGACGAAGGCAGCGCTGCCCCCTGCTCCAGGGAAGGCTGGTTAGTTATTTACCTCTGGGCATTCATTTAGCAAGCATTTAGTGAGCACCTACTGTGTGCTGGGGCCTGTGCAGGGACTGAAGAGGAAGACGAGGCTCCCTGCCCTCTGGACACTTGTGGCTGCGGACAGTGGACTCATCCACCCAGCACCGCCCCCCGCCCCCTGCCCCCGCCCCTGCCACTCACCTCTGCAGGGCCCCAGCCCTCTCTCCATCATTTTTTTCTCCTCTAGGCACCAACACCAGCAACCTGCTTGCACCAAAGAGCAACACCACACATACCCCCGTCCCATTTTTCCACCTCTCCCATCTTTGTCCTGGTGCCTCTGTGCCTTTGCTGTCAGCTGAGCTGAACACCTTCTTGTCTGCTAAGACTCAGTGCAAGGAGCACCCCCAGTGTGAGTTAGGGCCCTTTCTTCTTTGCCCCTGTAATCCTCTGGGCTCCATTGTTGCTCTTATGATGTTATTTTAAAATGTCCTTGTCCCCCTTGTGACCTGTGGGCTCTCTGAGGGCAGGGGCTATTGCTGATTTATCTCTAGTATCTAGCATAGAGCTGGTATACAGTAGGTGCTCAATAAACAGCTGGCGAATGTTTAGACAGGCCTTATGCTGGTCTCACTCACTCTTGCCCTTTTTAGGAGAATGATGAGAATTTGGGAGATTATTCCTCCTTTACCACCAATCTTGTCTCTTTAGAAGAATACCATCTCCCACCTGCTCCCTGGCCTGTCACACCAGATTGTCTCTTAGCAGACTGAGCCCTGGAGGGACCCTTCCACTGTCCAATCAGCTGTAGCTGTGACTGAAAGCCCTTTAGTGTCAGGACATTGTACTTTTTGTCTTCTGTTGTATCTCCAGCACCTTGCAGTGTCTAGGGCATACACATTGAATGAGCGAGTGAGTGAATGAATGAATGAGTGAGTGAATGAATGAGTGAATGAGTGAATGAATGAGTGAATGAGTGAGTGAATGAGTGAATGAATGCTTGATTGTTTCAGTTTCCGCAGGACAGGCATAGGCCTGACAGCCTAGTGGACAGTGCTCACACCTGGGAGTGGGCTGCGTGGGCTTGGAGCTGCCAAGGCCTTGCTTGGTGACTTTGCTTAAGTCGCTTACCCTCTCTGGTGTTTGGTCTGAGTGAACCCAGAGATGGAAAATCTGCTCCCCTTCCCTTAGTCCGTCCTTGGGGAGTTGGAGGGGAGACATGCTTCGTGAGGATCAGAGCCTCGGGCAGCACTGACACTGTCATTTGGGGAAAGCAGTGCCTGTGGGACACGTTGGAGCTTGTCTCCTAAGCTGCGACCTCAACCCATGGGAAATGTGAGGTACAACCGGGAACGACAGTAAGGATGCCGGTGCCTCACACGTGCACAGCAAGGGGGTTTGCCGAGTGCCTTCCACCCCTTTCCCTGCTCTGATCACTTTCAGATGCTCCTATGAACTTGGTTGGACAGGAAACTCTTGTTTTTAATTGTGGTGAAATCCATATACCATGAAACTCACCGTTTTAACCAGTTTAGAGGACAGGATGCAATGGATTTGGCGCACTCACGGTGCTGCGCGTATCACCGCTGTCTAGCTCCGGAACGTTTCTCTAACCCCAAAAGGGAACCGTACCCCTCAGCAGTCACTCCCCATTCCCATCTCTCTCTAGAGATCTGTCTTCTGTCTCCACGGATTTGCCCATTCTGGACATTTCATATAAATGGAACCATAAGATACGTGACAGTTTGTGCCTGCCTTCTCTCATTCAGCTTAACATCTTCAAGGGGCGCCCACGTTGCGGCAGGTGTCAGCCCCATTCCTTTGAAAGGACAGCTGTGCTTATCCCCATCCTACAGATGAGGGGGTACTTTGTTCATGGTCAAGGGTATGAGCTCGGGTAAACCGTTGTGATTTCTAGTTCCGAAATTCCCACCCGCTGTGTGACCTGGTGACAACCCCACCGAGCCCACTTCCTTACCTGTCAAATGGGAAAATCATGGAGTCACTGTCACAGAGCAGATATGAGGATTAAATGAGAAGATGCCTCTGAACTACTTAGCTCAGTGGCCAGCACATAGTAAGTGCTCAACAAACAGTTATTTAAATGTTATTTAAGCCTGCGACACTCAGGGAAGTGAAGCGATGGTGGGTAAGGGTGGAGCTGGGATTCGAACCCAGAACTATTTCAAAACACACAGTTGTCAAATATAGCATAGGTGGCCTAGAAATCCATTCCTGCCCCTTGCTTCTCCCCACCCCCCACGCCTGGCACATCCGTGATGCCAAGGAGTTCCCACTAGGACTCTGTGCTTCAGTTACCCCCTTTGTAAAGTGAGTATGAGCACATCTGCCTGACGGTGCTGCTGTGAGGACAGAGCAAGAAAATGCACACAGTGGCGCTCAGTAAATGCAGGCCGTGACGGGCACTACAATGCCCGCGTCCCGCAGGCTGGGCGTACAAGCTCCCCTCCCTGCCACGTTCCCGAAGTAAGCTTGGCTTCTCTGTCCGGCAGACGTACTCCGGCCTCTTCTGCGTGGTGATCAACCCCTACAAGCAACTGCCCATCTATTCAGAGAAGATCGTCGAAATGTACAAGGGCAAGAAGAGACATGAGATGCCGCCTCACATCTACGCCATCGCCGACACGGCCTACCGCAGCATGCTGCAAGGTGAGCGGGCCTTGGGGTGCCGGGGAGCCCACCAAGGGGCTCGGCGCCAGCTCCAGGGGCGGGTGCTCTGCACGGGCCCCTCCTGTCCTGCCTGCCTCCAGTTCTCGCCAAGAATGTGGAGTTTGGCAGGCGGCGCTGGGTGACAGGAGGGCTGTGCCTGAAAAAGGGCAAAACGCAAGCTGAACATCTGTGTTTGCCGCCGGGAGGGTGAGGAAGCGCGGAGAGCTTGGGCAAATACGGGCATGCCCCCGCGCAGCTCCAGCTCGCGCCCTGCTGCCAGGCCCTGGCCAGGCCGGCCGCCTGGCAGTGGCGCGATGCTCTTACCTGAGAAGGGAGGAGGGGGACCAGCCCTGGGAAAGGCCAACCAGCCGTCACTCACTCCCTGCGGGACTGTGGGCAAGTGTCTCCCCTCCAGCTTCAGTTTCCTCATCTGTTAAAAGGGAGCGAGAGTGTCCATCATGAAACTTGTTGTGAAGACTGTAATGCAGGCTTTTCCAAACTGAAGACCTTTGTGCATTCCCTCCATGTTTATGTATTATTATTATTCAACTTTATTGAAGTAAAACATAGGCAGAGTGTGTAAAGTATGCAAATTTCAAGTATCCGGCCTAAAATGAATTTTCACATGTCTACAGTTGTGTAATCACCACCCAGACCAAGATGTAAAATATTTCCAGAAAGTTTCTTCAGGCTTCTTCCCGGTAATACCTCCTCAACACCCCCAGAGTAGCTGCTATTCTGACTTCTGTCACCACCAGTTTTGCCTGTTCTTAAAGTTCATATAAATTACATCCTTATATTATTAACTTAATATTTTTCTTATAAGCTTCCCTCCCCCAGAACCTATTTCAGACTAACCAAAGAACAGCAGTATACTGTATTAGTTAAGAGCATGAATTCTAGAACAGGCTTTCCTGTGTTCAGATACCAGCTCTGCCACTCACTAGCTGTGTGACCTTGAGCAAGCTACTTTCCCTCTCTGTGCCACTACCTCCTTATTTATAAAAGAGGATTATAATAAGCTACCTACATGCTAGGACTAATGGGAAGATTAAATGAACTATTGTGTATAAAGTGCTTAGACTAATACCTGGTACTTGGTTAAAAACTCACTAAGCCCTGGCAGGTGTGGCTCACTGGGTTGGAAGTGTCGTCCTATACACTGAAAGGTTGCAGGTTCGATCCCCAGTCAGGGCGCATATGGGAGGCAACCAATGTATGTTTCTCTCTCCCTCTCTCCTTTTCCCTCTCTCTCAAATCAATAAACATATCCTTAGGTGAAGATTAAAAAAAAAAAAATCTCAATAAATATAAACTATTATCAATCACAAAACCAGATGTCGGACATGTCAGCTAATGTGTATATATATTTATAATACACATTGAAAAGAATGTACAACGTATAACTATTAAAATAAAAATTATTAATCTGAGTGGCACCTAAAATCACCTCACCACACTTTAGGGTTGATGGAATTATGGTACATATTGTGCTTCATGCAGTGCCTGATGTGGCAAAAGCTTGAAAAGTAGAAGTTTGCTATTGTAGGTCTTCTTTGCAGCCTCTGTTTAAATAGGACTTTGGGTCTAGGCACATACCCCTTCAACACAAACACACACATTCACTCTTATTTAACCTTCACAATTTTGTGAGGTAGGGTTGGTGTTGCCAAGTGGGGCTTATACCAGGAGTGCAAGGCAGGTTCAATAATTAAAAATCAACCAATATAATAGTGTAAAGAAGAAAAAACACAATCATATCAATTGATGTGGAGAAAATTCAATATCCATGATAAAAACTGTCAGAAACTAGGAATAGAAAGGAACTTCAACAACCTGATAAAAGGCATCTGCAAAAAAAACCTACATCTAACATCACACCCAATAGTGAAAGTCAGTGCTTTCTCCCTTACCTTGAGTAACAAGGTAAAGTTGTCTACTCTCACCACCCCTATTCAGTACTCTACTAGAAGTCCTAGCCAATGCAATATGGTAAGAAAAAGAAACTGGAGCATCTCTAAATTGTGAGCTTTTCCTGCTCAACTCCCTTGGTCTCTTCTCAGTAAATCCCTCCTAGTTGAGCTCTTGCTTTCCTCATTAAGTGTTTTGGTTACACAATAAAAAGGGCAGCACCCATCCTAGTATCATCGATCTTTGGAGTGGGATGAGAGGATTTTCTTCTCTATATATGGTCTGGGCTTGAGATACCAGAGTTCTGCTGTCCTTGAACTTGGGAAAGGGCAACAGAAAAAGGCTATGGCAATTTTAAAGCTGTGCACAATTGTTATGTGATTGTTCAAAGAGAATAGTCCAGAGGTGGTAAACTGACAGCTGGTAGATGGATCCAGTCCTCAGATAAGTTTAGTTTGGTCTACAAAGAGTTTCAAGGACACTTGAATTATTCACCAACTAATAAAAATTGGGAGATTATACCTAAAATCCAGATTTCAAGGTTGTTTTGAAAATATTGGAATATCTGGCAACACTGGGCCTGTGTTCCCACATGTCAGCTGCCCCTTTGGAGGGAGTGTGAGTTCTACAGTTCCTCAGTCCTCAGCTGGCCTGGTGGCTCATTTGTGTTAGCTGCCCAGTGTTTGACTTTGCAACCCCTGAGATCCTGAGTTCTGAATTGGGAATTGAGAGGAACCCAGTTCTGGAAATTCTTGAGGGCAGGGATCCAAGTGTGCCTAGGAGATACCCTCCAAGGTAGAGGGGCTTCGGTAGAACTGCCCCTAGTTGGTGGCAGAGTTAGCCAAACCCCACAAGTATGATCTGAGCGGGACAACTCCAAACACAAGACTGCCATTACCTCCAAAGGCCAGCTGATGGAACCTTGCAAGGAGGGTTGTGGAGATACATTCTCAGGTTATAAAGTGTTACATATATGTCTTTGTTAAAAAAACATCCTTTGTGGTCTCCCTTTTATGTAAAAGTATGAAACAGTGGTCCACACACCTCTTTGGGAAGCTGAACAGTGTATCATTTGGGATGCTTTTGGTTTCAAGAAATATAGCAACCAACTAAAGTGGCTTAAATGATAGAAAGTTATTTCACATAACAAGAAGTTTGAAGGTTGATGATTTCAGAGTTTGTTAATTCAGCAGCTCAACAACAAACTGCTTTGGCATTGTCTTGGCTTCTTCCTCATGGTCACAAAATAGCAGCCATAGCTCCAGACATCACATCTTCATGTGATAATATCAGGAGGAAAATCTTTTCCAGAAATTCCTCAGCAGGCCTTCCCTTATATCTCATTAGCTAAAACTTGGTCACATGTCAACCTCTAAACCTATCATTGGCAAAGGAGACTGGGATGTTCATGATTGATTTGTACTATTCTGGTTCTTTCCTGGAGCTGAGGGAGCTCCCACTAAGCACATTTTACCTGAAAACCAGAATAAAATAAAATTTCATCAGCAAAGGAGAAGGGGAGGGGAAGTAATTGGTAAGCACTGGCACAGTGCTCTTAAAAATATATATGTAACCTTTAAAAAACTTAAATATTATATATTCATTGTGGAAAAATTAAAATATATATTTAAGCAAAAGAGAACATACCAGCACCCATAATTCTATCACCCAGAGATTACCAGCATTGACCTTTTGGAAAGCAGTCTTTTATACGACATGAAATAAAGGAGGTTTTGACTATCTGAAAATAATTGGTTCCAGAAAAAAAAAATCACTTAAAACAGGGACCAAAGTTTTACTGTCAATAGTAAAGGGGGGAAAACGGTTCTGACTGGGCTTGAAAAATTAAGTTGCAAATTATGACCATAGATTTATTTTATCTTACATACAATAGGAATTTGGTTGTAATTGCTACCAGATGCTAATTCTTAGTGAGTATAAAATTAATTAAGGGTTGATTTTTTTTTTTTTTGGTCTTTTTTTTGCCTTTTATTTTTTTGACAAAATCATGTGAGAGCATAATACAGCATTCTTCATGTCATGCTTGATTTCTGTAAGAGGATAATTTTTACAGGCTTACTTGAAGGATCACCAGTTTTCCCAAGGTCTTTTTTTATTTTTTATTTTTTTACTTCTTTGATGTTCTACTGTGTCTGAAAGCCTCCATTGTGTTATCATTTATGATGACTCCCTGATAGTCGTGAATTGACCTGACTTTTTTCATGGCCTCTCCAAGCTCTTTGACTTTGTGACGCTCTTCACCTTCAGGGAAATGGGCAGTTTTGCGGAGTTGTTGCTTTATTTTGTGTTTGTTTCATAGTGGATGTTGACAGTCAGCAGCCGGCAAGGTAAAGCCATTGTGTGAGTGGGGGCCGCGGTGCTTTAGTGGGGTCTGATTTCCAAGTGGTCGACTCACTGAAAAATATTTCTGTGCTGTGATAACTTTTACTTCCCAGACAGCCTCCCAACTGTGGGGCAAGGACACCCTTTTTAATTCATTTTATTCCTTTTAGAGTCTGTGTTTTAGCACAAAATCATATAGTGAAACATAAAATTACTTAGAAATCTTGACACATTTTGAATGCCAGGAGAAAATGACAACCGTGAGCACACAGGTCCTTAAAAGATAAGCTCTTTATCTGGTTTAAATGAGAATTAACAGCTGCTCTGTGTGCATTCATTTTGGCATTCCCTGGCGCTTTCTGGCAACCTTGTGAGGACAGGCTTTGGTTTTGGCGAAGGAACGTGTAGACCCACTCTGTGTCCCCTTTGAGGAATGCTGCCGTCCCAGGCTGGGACCCACGCTGAGCCTTCTGGCGTGTTGGAGGGGTGGGACTAGCAGCTGTGGCTTCCTCCTCTGGTCCTTTGTGGGACAAGATAGGGTGCGAAGAGGCGAGATTGGGGAGGTGTGGAGGACACAGTCACTGATATAGAATGATATGTTTAAAATGTGTTACATGGCCCAGCCGGGCGTGGCTCAGCGGTTGAGCATCGACCTAGGATCCAGGAGATCACGGTTCAGTTCCCGGTCAGGGCACATGCCCGGGTTGTGAGCTCGATCCCCAGTTGGGGGCCTGCAGGGGGCAGCCGATCAATGATGACTCTGTCATCATAGATATTTCTAGCTCGCTGTCCTCCTCTCTCTGAAATCAATAAAGAAATATTTTAAAAATAATAATAATAAAATGTGTTACATGGACTCCTAAGTTCCTGAGGCCCCTTAAACTCCATAAGACCCACAAACATCACCCTCGTCTGCCTGTTCATCAGGCTCTCCAGCACATATACCGGTACCTGGCATATAGTAGCTGTTCAGTTAATATTTGTTGATGAATGAATGAAGAACTATCAGAGTTGTTTAAGGAAAAGAACTGATCAGGGTCACGATGGGTGGGGACAGTTGTCTGAGTGGGGTGTGGCTTTGCAGGTCTTGAAGGATGGTTTACTAAGATGGGAAAGGGAAGCGGGGATGGTGTGGAGGTGAGATGGGTGTGGTGAGGATGACAGAGTCAGTCGAAAGATGCTGACTTGTAGGGTGCAGTGGGGAGCTCAGTGCTCCAGGCTCAGCCCTTTGCTGCCTCAGGAGACTTGGGAATATGGGAGGGACTTTCTAAGGCATAGCTCACGGGCAACCCCCTCCCAAAAGGAAGCCTAACCCCTTAGGGGAGAAGGGGTGGGAGAAGTAGGCATTTAAAAATGTGTCCTGTATGTGTATGTGTAAATTATGTCATGTTTACTTTTTTAAATTTCCCCATGCTTTTTTGTTTGTTTTTGGAGAGATGATACATTCAAGTTCAAAAGGTGGAAATTTACCCTTCAACTCTTGTGCATCAGACCCCTAGTTCACCTCTGCAGAGACGACCTTGGTTTCTAGTTTATTAGGTATTCTTCTAGAGATTTTTTTTCTGCACATAAATGGAGATATATGCCTGTTCCCCCTCCAAAGGTGGTATTTCATATCAATGGTCCTACACTTTGCAAGAGTGTTCCATGTCGGTGCCTAAAGAGATTTCTTGTTCCTTTTTTATTTTTTATTTTTATTAAAGATGTACATTATTTGACTGTTTAGAGTCAAATAATTCCTCAAGACTTGTTAAGAAAAACAGCCCTCTTTCGCTGCCTCTCTAATTCCCCCTTCTCCAGGGATAACCATCATCAACTCCTTTAACTAACTTTTTGGTATTTACCTCCATAATCTCTAAAAATTTGATTATATTGCTGATACCTTAATTTTTTTTCTCAATTTTAGGCATTACTTACTGACTTCTCATCATGGAAGATGAAGATTTAGCCCCTCACCTCCTCTCCAGCTTATTTGAACTGGCTCATGTGTTTTTGAAAAGTTCCTTTACTGTCATTTTAGTAAGATTTGGGGAGGGAGGAGCCCTAAATATATGTGTTAACCCCACTATCCTTCAATGGAAATTCTCTCAGACCTTCTTTTCCAAAGAAGTGATTATGAAAATAGTGGATTTTAATGTGAGCTTCCTATATGCTCAGGGCTTTCTAGGAATATTCTTAATGGATATTGAGAATTAAGGAACACAAACCTACAAGGCAGACAGGATCATATTAGGACCTTTAAAATGAAGCCCTGAAATTATTATGGTGCCCGTATATGTAATCCAGAGTGAAAACAATACTAAATTATAAAGTCAGGAAGGTCAACAAAGTTCTAATATTTTCCCATTTGCCTTGATGGTTTTTATTTTATTTTTTAATTTTTAATTTTATTTTATTTTTAAAATATATCTTTATTGATTTCAGAGAGAGGAAAGGAGAGGGAGAGAGATAGAAACATCAATGATGAGAGAGTCATTGATTGAGCCCACAACCCAGGCATGTGCCCTGACCAGGAATCGAACCCTGATTGCCTGGATCCTAGGTTGACGCTCAACCGCTGAGCCACACCCGGCCGGGTGGCCTTGATGGTTTTTAGGAAAGAGCAAATATTGGATCCTTTCAAAATGTTTCTTTATTTCCCCTCCCTTTGTGCATGTGTACATGGGACTATGTTTACATGACTTGTCAGATAATCCAAAGCTGGGGGCCCCATTTTATAGCTGGAAAACTGAGGCTCAGAGAGGTGAAGAATTTGCTGAAGGTTGCCTAAGTGTCAGAGCTTGAGTTGATTTATCTGACTCCAAAGCCTAAGGTTTGCCCAGTTAGTGGGTACACAACGCCCCCTACTGTCCCATGGCAGGCTGTTTGCTCCTGTAGGTCTGTCTTGCATCTCAAGGTGTTGAAGGATCGGAGCTCAAGAAGCTGGAGTTGGTTAACTTAGATAAATTAACACGATGAATGTGGGTAAAGTACCACTAGAGCTTTCCTGACAAGAACCACCATGGATCCCTGCCACCCAAGGTCCCCAGGCGAGGGAGGGGTGTGAAAGGCAGATAAGATTTCATTCTGATGTGTTGAGATGATCCATTAGGATTTGTCACCCTGTGCAAGATAGCGACCCGAGTGTTTTGTCTTCACCTAATTAGAACCAAATGGCCACTCCAGGGAAGGGGGCATTAAAAAGAAACAACCGCCCCAGGCCTTTATCAGCTAGGCTCTTGGCTGAACCCACTCCAAGCTGAAAAGAAGTCTGGGAGGTGGGAGGATCCAAACTATGCTTTGCAAGTTCCCACACTCAGCTGGATCCCTCCGTCCATGGTCAGCTGGCTCGTGCTCAGTCAGCTCCCCAGAGGCTGCTCTGTAAATGGGCAGAGAGAGGAAGGGCACCGATGTGCACTGGGCACTGGGCTCACTGCTCTGTAAATCCCACATCGCTCTGTCCTTGCTGGTTCCCTGAAGGACAGCCTCCCCCATTTGACAGATCAAAGACACTGAGCCTCAGAGCACCAAGTGACTTGGCCCCAGAGCTGAGTGTCAAACCTGGAGACATCACCTTCGGCTGCCCTCGAAATGTTTTATCTTCTCTCTGAGGCAATGTGGTTGATAGTGTAGTGCTGTTGCCCCCATTTAACAGATGAGGAAGCTGAGGCCCCAGGCGGCTAAGGGACTGGCTCAGCCCTTCTAATTATTGAGGGTTGAACTTGGCCTACTACTCTGTCTTCCTGGGACAGAGTTGCTGTCCTCTGTAGCCACTTCACTGGCTATTTTAGACGATGATGATGAGAGCAGTGGGGATGGGATTAGCAGTCACTGAGCTCTTGTATGTACCGTGGGTAATTTTAAGTCTTTTGTGTATCCAGTCCCATTTCATCATTTCCATAACCTTGAAAAATAGGGATTTTTCACTCTGCTTTCCTTGTAAGAAAATTGACGCTGTGAAGGCCAAAGTGTCTGGTCCAAAAGGTGGAGCCGGGAAGTAATTCCAAGTCGTTTGTCCCCCCACGCACCCCAGATGGGGGCCAGTTGCGCGCTTTTGCTGCTCTCGGACTTCACAGTAGCTGTCAGCGGCATGTCCGGCCCGGTGGGAGTGAGGGCTGGCGGTGGCTCCGTCTGTCTGGCTCAGGCTTTGTCGCGGCGCTGGGAGGAGTTGGACGCTCTGAGTGATCACGAGAAGCTCACGTTCTCTGGCAGGAAACGAGGAAGGACAGAGGTTCATCTGATCCTGCCCCGCCTTTTATGGACTGCCCGTGGTGTCTCACACGGATGGGACAGCGAAGGACAATTCGTTTTTTTAATGAGCAGTAAATATTGAGTTGGAGAGGCCGGTATGTTTAAGGGAGTGGATTTGGGGAGCTCTGGCTGACACTTGGTGACCACGTGTTCCTTGCGGAGTCCCTGTGTTCAGTCCCCTCCCTCTGTGTTCTCCCACCCTCGGAGGGAATCTGGCTCCCCACTCCCTTTGTATTCAACTCAGTCGACTGAGGACCCACTGTGGGGCATCTAGTTGGGGGCACAGTGTGTGTGGGGCAGATATTAATCAAATCATCACACAGATGCAGGTGCTATGGAGGGGGGTCCAGGGAGCTGTGAGGCGGACCCCTGGGGGCCTGTCCTAGGCTGTGGGGACAGGGGAGGCCTCCTTAGGAGGTGACTTGGGCTTAATAAGGGAGCTGATGTGGAATCCATGAGGCTGTGGGGCTGGAGCGGAGAGAAGGAGGGAGACCCAAGAGGCCACCAGGAAGATACTGGTCCTCCTGTACCCCACGTAGTCTCAACTGGCCAGTTCTGCTATTAAAGATGCCAGGGCTTTGTGTGGGTGCTCCCAGAATCTCTTCTGACCCAACTTTCTGGGGACAGGAGGGCTGGAAAAGGAGAAGGGCCCTGACCTACAGAGCAGTGCTTAGGGCCTGGGCTCTGGAGCTGGGTTCCCCCACTGCTCTGTGCCTCAGTTTCCTCATTTGTCACATGAAGACATTAACTGTGCCTACCTGAGTTGTAAGGGCGGATTTTGACAGTGCATGGGGAACCCTGTGCCTGGTCGGGGCAGGTGCAGCAGGTGTTGGCTGTCATCTGTCGAGGGTCCAGCACTGACATTCACCTTGGATCTGGAGCTCGCTGGCGTCTGCCCTTGGGCGCTGCATTAGGTAGGGAGCCACGCTTAGTCCTTTATTCCTCACTGGCCTGGGGGCAGCAGTGATCCACAGGGACATGGGATTGGCCATCTCCCTTTCACTGGGTCCCACAGCAGCCTGGCACGGGAAGGAGAGAAGAGAGCAGTGAGCCGGGTCTGTTCAGTTTTCTCCTTTTATGGTCAGCCTGCAGGCCTCTGGCTCCCCAGCCATAAACCATGAGCTGGTGTTTGGGATTGGGCCGAAATAGCTGGTCTGTGGGGAGCTGGCGTCTCCTGAGAATCCTCAGGCCTGCTAGGAGGGAGGGCCCAGGGAGCCCTTGATCTGCCCAGAAAGCTCACAGGCAGACCTGTGCATCCAAGGCCAGGCCCCCACCCAGGGGAAGAAGGGGAGGAAGGCACATGTAGGGATGGGTGTGACACAAACCCCAGGGCTCTGGGCTGGGATGCTCAGTTGAACAGATGGGCTCCGGCCCTGCATAGCTCTGCCTGTTTTTTCCCACCTCTGACCTGCTGCATCCCAGGCCTTCTCCTTGGGATACTGTGCCTCCTGGCATCTCTCCTGGGGATTCCTGTGCAGCGTCCTTCTCGAGGCAGCTCAGTTGTCACATGAGCTGTCTTCACCTGAAGTTGTCACCTGAGCTGACTTCTGTCTCTTAGGGAGCATCCAAGCTAACTACCTTCTGCAGCACTTCAGGCGTATACCCATCATAGTGCGGCTCACATCTTCATCGTGTGCCCCATTCAGCATCATGAGTCTCTCAAAAGCAGAGACTAAGTAGGTCTCAGTGAACTTTGTGTTTCCTGGCACATAGTAGGGCCTCATAACTTGTTTGCTGAGTGAATGTGTGAATACAGGAATGAGGGTTTACCATGGCTACTATCTCGGATGCCTGAGAGAGATCGATGGATTGATTGATTCAAATCTACAGGCGTTTACTGAGTACCTACTATGCATCAGGCATTGTTCCTGGCACCTGGGATCAGGCACAGCCCTCGACCTTCAGGAGTTCACGGGCCTAAGTAGGAGAAACATTAAATACCATTTTGTAACTGTTGGAAAACAAATAGATCTATATGAATTTTTCAGGAGTCAGATTTCTTGATTCAGAGATGGTATAAAATTAACATAGTTTTTTTTTTTTAAAAAAACTTTATTGTGGTATAATTTATATACGATAAATCCATTTTAAGTATACAATTCATTGTTTGTGAATTTTCAGAGTAATGCAGCCATCACCATAATCTAATTTTATATTTCTATCATCTTAAAAGGAAATCTTGCGCCCATTTGTAGTCACTTTCCACTCGCACCCCCAATTCCAGGCAATTGCTAATCTATTTTTGGTCTCTAGAGCTTTGCCTACTCTGGGCATTTGAAATAAGTGGAATGAATGATATAATATATGGTTCTTTGTGAATGGCTCCTTTCATTTAGCACAGTGTCTTCAAAGTTCACCTACGTCGTAACGTGTATTAGTGCTTCATTTCCTTTCTGTGGCTGAGTAATACTCCATTGTATGGATAGACCCCATTTGCTTACCCACTTACCAGTCGATGGACATTTTTTTGTTCCTACTTTTCGGCTTTTATAAATAATGTTATGTAGCATAATTTTTCCTAAGATGGAAAATAAAAGCTCTGTCATATGGTCGATTACCAATCCAAATAATCAGTACCCTTGCCCCCTAAAAAGTATTGAGGTGACACAATGATCACAGTGAGGTTAAGTCCTATGGTGGAGGGAACATTTGGACTATGGCAGCCAGGGCCACCCCTAGGCCAAGTGGCACCTTTCTAGAATTAGAAAAAGGCACCCTTTTCTCAAGGCACTTTTCCTCCATCTGCTGGAAGACTGTTATAATAAATAGGCACATCCACAGAGACCAGTGTGACTGGTTCCTCCTGGAGTTTTGCAGTGTACAACTTGTACCACTGTCCATGGCAGCTTCAGAGGGAATGTGCAGAAGAAAGGTCCCTAACTTAGCTCTAGGGAGTCAGAGAAAGTATCATAGAGGAGGTGACTCTCAAGATGACATTTCAAGAATGGATTAGAGTATATACCCCAAAGAATTGAAAACAGGCCCTCAAACAACAACTTGTACTTGAATATTCATAGCAGCACTATTCACAGTACTCAGAAGATGGAAACAACCCAAGTGCCTATCAATGGAATATTATTGGGCCATTAAAAAGAATGAAGTTCTGAAACATGTCATAATAGGGATGAACCTCAAAAAAACCCTGCTCAGTGAAAGAAGCCAGACACAAAAGGCCATATATTATATTATTGCATTTATGTGGAATGAGTAGAATCGGTAAATCCAGAGACAAAAAGTAGATTGCTAGTTGCAAAGGGTTCTGGGGAGTTAGAAAGGCAAGTGACTGCTTAATGGGTGTGTGTAGGGTATGGATTTGGGGCCGATATGAATATTTTGGTATCAGATGAAGGGATCATCTTCACAAATTGTGAATGTACTCCATGCTCCTGACCTGTTCACTTTACATGGTTCACTTTATGTTATATGATTTTCACCTCAATGGAAAAAAAAGAGAAAAGAGTGGGTTAGGCAGGAAGAAAAGTGGCAGAGAGGGTGCTTTGGGCAGAAAAAACTGTGTGTGCAAAAATTGGGGTAGGGGGGCACCACTTTGCACATTCAGAGAACTTTGCTGCCCTGTGTCAGACACAAGCTTAGGCTCGGGAAAGATCAGAGATCTCCAGGAAATCAATTTCCTGGGCCGCATGTGGGTCAGCGAGCAACCCACACCGAGCCTTTCTTCAGCCCATAACCAGAGCTCTGTTAGCTTCCCATGCTGGGAGAGCGTGTGTTTCCGATGGGAATGTCCCAGGCCAGAGGTCCCCAGGCCACCCCCAGCACAGAGCCACCCTGGCAGCTTCCAAGCCTGCTCCCTCTCCTGGGGACTTGTGAGGAAAGGCCTCAGGATGAGCCTCTGACCCCCTATAAATCTCGTGTGCTCTGGGCCCAGGCTCCCCAAGTCCGCCGGGAAAGCCTGCCGCTCTCCCCAGTGCAGGTGCATAAAGATAGCTTGTCCCTCTGGCAGTTTCAAAGTTGCTCCTTAAAAGAGCAGTTGTCTGGGCCAGCCCCAGGGCTGCTCTCTGCCTGGGTGTGATCACAGGGTCTCGGTTTCTCCGTTCTCTCGCCCCTCAGGCCCTCCCTGAATTAGTTTTTAGGCCGTTTCCTACTTTGTTCCCATGTGGATTATCTGTCTCGGTGGAAGTTGGAGGCACAGGTGTCTACATTCCCTCAAGCCCAGGACAAGGAGGTGGTGACTGTGCCGACACATGGGTTCCCCCCTCCACGACTTGCCGTCTACAAGAAGGGTGATGCTGACTTCGGTCTCTCTCCAGAGTGGACCAGGGAGATGAAAGGTTTACTGTTTTCTTCTTTTTAGCCTGTGGAAGTGCCACAGAGCATCAGTGTCCATTATCTGAGGAAGGCAAAGCAACACCGTGACAAAAAACAAGGCCTTTGGAGTCCTGCTGGCTCGGGGCTTGAGTCCCAGCCTGCCACTTACTGGCTGTGTGACCATGTTTGTTTTCTAGGGCTGCCCTACAAATGGCTGCAAACCTGGTGCCGTAAAACAACAGGAATGTGTTCTCACAGTCCTGGGGGCCAGAGGTCTGAAATCAAGGTGTTGGCAGGGTTGCTTCTTTCTGGAAGCTCTGAGAGAGAATCCAGCCTATGCCTGTGTCCTGGCTTCTGCTGTTGCTGGCAACCCTTGGCTTGTAGAATCCCATCTCTGCCTTCTCCGTGTCTGTCTCTCTTTTTTCTCTTATAAATAAGGACACCAGTCATTGATTTAGGTCCTACCCTAAATCCAGGATGCTCTCATCTGGAGATCTTCAATTACATCTGTAAGATCTTTATTCTAAATAAGGTCACTTCGGCCTGGCCGGGCGTGGCTCAGCAGTTGAGCATCTACCTAGGATCAGGAGATCGCGGGTTCGATTCCCAGTCAGGGCACATGCCCGGGTTGCGGGCTCCATCCCCAGCAGGAGGTGTGCAGGAGGCAGCCGATCAATGATTCTCTCATCATTGATGTTTCTCTCTCTCTCCTTCTTCCTCTCCTTTCCTCTCTCTGAAATCAATAAAAATATATTTAAAAATAAATAAATTTTTAAAAATAAAAATAAATAAGGTCACTTCTGAGTTTCTGAGTAGACATATCTCTTGGGGCCACAGTTTAACCCACCACCATGACCTTGGGCAAGTGGCCTCACTTCTGTGCTCTATTTTCCTCATCTGTAAAATGGAGGTGATGCCAGTGCCCACCTCAGGTGCTGCTGTGGGAATACAGTGGGCCACCGAGTACAGGAGGAGCTTAGCTCAGGCCCATGGCATGGTGAGCAAACAGCTGCTGCTTTTCTCTCTTTCCTAAGCTTATGATTATAATGGTTTCCTCAAGAGCAATAAAGACTATTTCTATGTTGACCATCTTTTGGTGGGATGAGGGAATGGTCATACAGACTCACAGCACAATCATCAATAGGATAGAAGATGGGAAGAAAGTAGGTCTCCTCCTGTCCTGATTATGTCCCTCAGACCCTCTCCTCTCTGTTGCCAGTAACAAGAATGGGTTCATAATATACCTGATGCATATACAAGTATTTGAGGGTGTGCATGTGTGTGTATGTCCTTTTTAAAACACAAAGTTATAATGCAATGGTACCTAGCCTTTTATTTTTTAGCTTAATATATCATAGTGTTCTGTATCAGCCCATAAAGATCTGCCTGGTTCTGTTTAATGGCTGCCTCACATGCCATTTTTGGCTTTACCAGAATTTATTTAGCTGGTCTTCAGGTGGTAGACCAGTTAAATGGTTTGTTTCTGGTCTTCTGCTGTTGCTGACATTGTTGCAGAGACCAACTTCTCTGTCTCTCCTTGGGCACACTTGCAGGTGTTCCTGATGTGGGTGTTTCTGAGGGGTTGTGGGGCAGCCCAGGAATTGTAGCAGGCGATGGGGTGTGGGCCTGATGGAAATCAATGCAACTGGACTGGAAGACAGGACTGTATGGTGATGGAGCATTCCCTCCTCTGTCCTGTATGTTTCTGTGGCCCTCCTCCCTGCAAGGGCATCCCCTTGGCCCTCAGCTCAGAAATCAGACATGCCTGAGTGACACCTCTCTGCACTCCTTGAACATGGCCCCAGAAGCAGATGTGACCCAAGGTGGGAAGAGTAAGAGTGAGAATGAGAAATTTGCCTTTTGGCTCTTCTGCCTTTTGTCCTGGGGATTTAGCCCAATCAAGTCACCAGAATGTCTATCTGTAATTTGAGGGAAGAGAGAGAGAATTGGTTGGAGGTGGGCATAGGATCCATGGAGCTTGCCCAGTCATCTCACTCATCTTGCCCTGGGGTGGGCCAGATCTTCTGTATGTGATGTACATTCCCTGTCTCTAGATATGGTTATTACTGTCCTCTTGGGTCCCCAGTGAATACAGACATTGCCTTCTCCAGACCCATCCATCCACCTTCCCATCCATCCATCCACCCACCCATTCACCCATCCTTCCATCTAACAAATATAATTGAGCACCTACTGTGTGCCAAGTACTGGAGCTACAATGTCAAACAAAGCATAAGTCTGCTCTTCTCCGATAAGACTTGCTTTCTAGAGTAGAGAGAGAGGCAAACACGAGGTCATTCCAGATGGGTCTGAGTGGTGTGAAAGAAATAAACAGGTTAATTTTTGAGTGCCCAGAGGGTGTGGCATGTATCTCAGTGGACAGGGAGTTAGAAAAGGTCTCTTTGGGAGTGGAAGGCCTTGAGATGATGAGAAGGCATCAATCATGGCAAAAGCTGGGGCAAGAGTGTTCCAGGCAAAGGCCCTGGAAGGGTAGAATGTTCTCTGTGAGGGGCAGGTAGCTGTTTAGGAGCTGAGTGGGTCAGGGAGAGTAATGAGAGAGTGAGGTAGGCAGGTGGGAGACACATCATGCCAGACCTCATAGGCCACGTGGGGAGATTGGGAGCTACCAGGACTCGCCAGCTGGTTTTGGCAAGGGTGTGGCATTATTCAAGTGTTTTAAGATTTGACTTTGGGTGGTGGGCACACAATGCAATATACAGATCATGTATCATAGACATGCACTTGAACCCTACATGATCTTATTAACCAATGTCACCCCAATAAATTTAAAAAAAAAGATTCCTCTACTGCAATGCAGTACCACCTCACACCCCTTAGAATGGCAGCTATTAAAAACCAGAAAGTACTGTGTTGAGGATGTGGAGAAACTGGGACCCTGTGGCACTGCTGCTGGGAATGTAAAATGGTGCAGCCACTGTGGAAAACAGTTTGGCGGCTTCTCAAAACGTTAAACAGAAAAACCATAAGGTCCAACAATTCTGAGCATGTACCCAAAAGAAGTGAAAGCAGCAATTCTAACAGATGTTTGTATATCCATGTTCTTAGCAACACCATTCACAATGGCCAAGAGGTGGAAGCAGCCCATGTTCATAAACCGATAAATGGATAAGCAAAATGTGGTAGATCCATACAGTGGAATATTACTCAGCCTTAAAAAGGAAGGGCATTCTGACACAGGGATGAACCTCGGGGACAGTATGCTAAGTAAAATAAGCCGGCCAAAGAAGGACAAATACTGTATAATTCCACTTATATGAGGCCCCTGGAGTAGTCAAGTTCATAGAGACTGAAAGTGGAATGACGGTTGCCAGGGGCTGGGGGAGGAGAAAATGGGGAGTTAGTGTTTCATGGGGATGGGGTTTCAGTTTTGCTGGATGAAAAGAGGCCTGGGGGTGGATGGTGGCGATGGTTGCACAACAGTGTGATTATGCTTAATGCCACTGAATTGTGCACTTAAAAAAGGTCACAATGGTAAATTTTGTTATTTATATTTGCCACAATTTTTTAAATTTACAGAAGGAAAGGCTGCCCTGTGAGAATGGCAGAGGGCACAGGCAGGGCAGGGGGAAGGAGGAGGGGAGGATCTGGGCCAAAAGCGATGGTTCTTAGACCGGGTGTGACCGTAGTGATGGGACAAGTCTACAGATCCGAGATCTGGTTCTTGGGAGGCCACTTCCTGGCCCGGGCTCCTTCCCAGAGGTTAGCACAGCTGCTTCCCTGACCTGGGCAGTAGGCCTCACTCCTTCCTTTGGCTGGTCCCTGCTAGCCTCCCCAAGCTGCCTTGTCCCCCAAAGCCTTCCCTGATCCCCCAGGAGCCTGGGCCCCTCAGGACTCATACTCCTGTACTTGGCAAAGCAGAAAGAGCCCAGGCTCTAACATAATGCTCAAAACTGAAGGAGCGCCTCTGTGACTTTGGGCCACCTAACTCAGTTTCCTCAGCCCTAAAAGGGTCTGGATCAAAGGCCACACATGGGAAGTGACTGACAATGTGTCTAGGCCATAGTAAGTGTTCTATACATACTAGGTGTTGGGCTCAAATTCTGCCTCATCCATGTACTAGCTCTGTAATTGTAGGCAAGTTTTAAAATTTCTCTGTGCCTCAGTTTTTTCCTCTGTAATATGGGAATAAAAAGTTGATGCCACAGGACATGAGAGGGCTGAATGAGTTAATACTAGTAAATGCTTAAAGCAATATGTGGCACAGAGGAGGTGCTAAGTGTTAGATACTATTATGTGCTAGTTTCAGGACCTAGCATAGTGCTGGATACCTGGTAGGTGCCGTAAAATTATTTGTTGAATGAATGAATGAATGAATGAATGAATGAATGAATGAATGAATGAATGGAGTCAAGTTCATGTGTGCATATTGAGCATCAAGAAGCTCACGTCTTCTAGGTTTGGGGTTGGCTTTTTTCAGAGCTCACCAAACTATACTTTCTCTGTGGCAGGGCTTAGGGCTTTGGGTCTAGGGTTCCAGGAGCTGGGGGAAGCGGGGTACAGGACTAGATGCTTCTGTCTATGACAGGTTCATGGTCCTGTGGGGCAGAGACACAAGCAAAGAGAAAAGCACAGGTGCTATAGGCCTGTGGAGGTGGAGCATTGCCTCTGTCTTGGGGGTGGGCAGGAACCAGCGACAGACAGCTCAGAGCTTCTGGGAGGGGCTCGGAGGCAGCAGGGGATGATTTGGAGGGGCTGCTGGTGGGGATCTTATTCCTTCTTGCAGTGTTGACTGTTTGCTATAGTTTGGGAGTGCTGACAGAGACTCACAGCCAAGGCACCCCCTGGCTCCATCACTGTGGGGAAGGCTTCTTGGAAGAGGTGTCATCCTCTTAAGACTGAGGGACCAGGAAGTAGCCAGGAAAAGAAGAGAAAGGCTTTCTATGCAGAGGGAACAGCCCTAACGGAGAGGCACGGAATTAGGGTTCAGAGGTTGATCTAGGGGGGTTGCTGGGGCATTAAGAAGGAGGGAGACAGAGGCGCCAAAGTTGAGGAGGCAGGCAGCAGGCAGTCATGGGAGGTCTTTGATGGCATGCTCAGGAATTTGGGCCTTATCTAAGGCCACTGGGGAACCGTGGTTTAAAAATAGCTACTTATGCCCGACCGGGCGTGGCTCAGCCGTTGACCTAGGATCCAGGCGATCAGGGTTCGGTTCCCGGTCAGGACACATGCTGGGGTTGCGGGCTCGATCCCCAATCGGGGGCCTGCAGGAGGAGGCCGATCAATGACTCTCTCATCATTGATGTTTCTATCTCCCTCTCTCTCTCTCCCTCTCCTTTCCTCTCTCTGAAATCAATAAAGATATATTTAAAAAAAAAAAAAAAAAAAAGCTCCTTAACCTTCTGGCTCTCTGAGCATAACCACGGCAGTCAGCAAGAACAAGCACCTTATGAAGGTGGCACAAGGGGAGCCAAGAAGGGAACGGTCGGTCCATTTTCTAAGGAAGATTGGTGTGATGTGAAGGCACCAGCTGTGTTCAGTATAAGAAATATTGGGAAAACACTAGTCACGAGAACTCAAGGAACCAAAATCACATCTGACAGTCTCAAGGATCCTGTTTTTGAAGTGAGCCTAGCTGATCTGCAGAATGATGAAGTTGCCTTAGAAAATCCAAGCTAATTACTGAGGATGTTCAGGGCAGAAAGTACTGACTGATTTCCATGGCACGGATCTTACCCATGACAAAATGTGCTCCGTGGTCAGAAAACAGCAGACTATGACTGAAGGTCATGTTGATGTCCAGATTACTGGGAGAGATTTGCTTCATCTATTCTGTGTCCGTTTTACTAAAAAGCATAACAATCAGATTCGGAAGACCTCTTATGCTCGGCATCAGCAGGTCCGCCAAGTCCAGAAGATGCGGAAATCATGACCTGAGAGGGGCAGACAGATGACTTGAAAGAAGTTGTTAATAAACTGATTCCAGATGGCATTGGAAAAGACACAGAAAAGGCTCGTCAGTCTATTTGTCTGCTCCATGATGTCCTTGCTAGGAAAGTCAAAATGCTGAAGAAGCCCACGTGTGAGCTGGGAAAACTCATGGAGCTTCATGGTGAAGGTAGTGGTTCTGGAAAAGCTACTAGGGATGAGGCAGGTGCTAAAGCTGACCGATCTGATGGATATGAGTCTCCAGTCCAAGAATTTGCTTAAAATTCAGACATTTAATGGTGACAAAATAAAAAATCCCATTTGTGATAAAACTCCAGCTATTTAAGATAAAAACTGCATACCAAAAATTCACCAATTTTAGGTGCAAAATTCAGTGATGTTTAGTAAATTGGCAGAGTTATGTAAGCATCACCACAGTCCAGCTTGAGAAGCCCAGGTGATCCTTCATGCCCATTTGCACTAACCCCACCCCACCCCACCCCACCCCACCCCACCCCACCCCACCCCACCCCTTGGCCATCAGTAATCTGTTGTCTCAATGGATTTGCCTATTCTGAACATTTCTTGTAAATGGAATCATATAATATATGGCCTTGTGTGTCTGACTTCTTTTACTTAGCATAATGTTTTTGAGGGTCATCCAAGTTATAGTATGAATCAACACTTCATTGTTTTTAAGGCTAATACTCCGTTGCATGGCTGTACCGCATTTTGTTTATCTGGTCATCAGCTGATGGACATTTGGGTTATTTCTACTTTATTATAATGCTGCTGTGAACATTCACATACAAATCTTTTAAGGACACTGGTTTTCAGGGCTCTAGGGTAGATTCCTAGGAGTGGAATCACTGGGTCATATGATAGATTTATGTTTACAGGTTTTTTTGTTTTGTTTTTTAAATATATCTTTATCAATTTCAGAGAGAGGAAGGGAGAGGAAGAGAGAGAGAGAAACATCAATGATGAGAGAGTCATTGATCAGCTGCCTCCTGCACACCCCCCCACTGGCGATCAAGCCCGAAACCGGGGTATGTGCCTGACCAGGATTCGAACCCCGATCTCCTGGATCATAGGTCGATGCTCAACCGCTGAGCCACATCAGCCGGGCTATGTTTATGTTTTTAAGAAATGTCCAAAGTGGAAGAACTTTACAAGATCAAAGGTAACCTTTGATCATGAGGGGCTGAGCTCTGTGATGTGGGGTAGAGTTGGGGAATGGACTGGAGAAATGCCTGCTGCTTTGGCCTTGCCCAATAGTGGATGTGACGCTCTGATTTCTCAGTTACAGTTAACTGGTTGATGATTAAAGGTGTTGGTAACCCTCCCATGTCTGTGTGATAGGGGGAGAAAATGGGCTCCAGAACCTGGCTCCACCCTCTGAGGCTACTTTAAGAGGTGATCAGTAATGCCTGCTTATTCATAATCTCATGATGCCTACTATATCCCCCGGAATTCTCTGGTGGTGAGCAGCAGAGACCAACTTGGCACCTTATCTAGGGAAGGAGTTTATGGCAAAGTATCTGGGAACTCACAGATGGGATGGGACGACTGGGGACCCAGCCTCAGGAAATGACAGAAACTGCCCAGGCTCTGGGGGCAGAAAGTGAGGCCTCCACAGGGCTCCCTCTGCCCACTGTGATTCCCTGTCCTAGATCCAGCTTGGAGAACCTGACTGACATAGCCTCGGACCCGTTCTCCCTTCTTGGCTGGGGGAGCTGGTAGAGCATCCCCACTAAGGCTCCCCACTGATGGCAGGGGCAGGGCAGTGAACACATCTCCTAAAGGAACACAGAGTGGCCTTCCTGGAAGAAGAGGGAATGGATGCTGGATTTTCAGGCCAAAAAGTGTCCACTACCCCATATTCCAGAGGACCTGAGGCGTGGAGAGGTTACAAATATTTTCCCAGGGCCACAGAGCTGGGAAGTGGCCAAATCGACCCCAGTCTGTCTAGATCCAAAGTTTGTGTTCTGTTTGTGACCAAATCTGGACAGAGTGGATCTCTCCAAACCCCCCAGAGCTGGTGGGGCTGAGAAAATCACTGCCTCCTGAACAAGTCAGACCAGCATCTGTCTGGGGCTGCGTCCAGGACTTTGAGGTCAGGAGGAGCATCTAAAAGAGCCCTGCCCTCTTGGCTTTGGTCTTGTCCCCGATGCCCTGGGCAATGAGCCCAGCGGGCCCTTTATCACCCCTAGTGGGGCCAGTGTGCAAGAGCTTGGAATGGGAGGTCCAGGAGGCTCCACATCCAGGCCCTCGGCTCAGAGCTACTTCTAACTCATGACTCTCTCTTCTTTCTGTTCTCAGATCGAGAGGACCAGTCCATCCTATGCACGTAAGTGGAGCTGCTTTTTCTTCTGTTTTTTCTGGAGTTGCGATTCAGCCTATTAAAGAAGGCCCATGAGGCAAGGCTCTTGGATTTGTTCACCACCCCATGTGCCTCGCCTCATATCTCATTAGGGAGCAGATGCTCACAAAACACTCGTTGAACAAACGTTCTCGCTCTGAGTCAGGCACACCTACATCGTCAATGATACCTGGCACCATCTTCTTTTGCACGGTCTCCCCTTTTTAAACTAGCATTTCTTGAGCACTTACTATGTGCCAGGCCCTTAACTAAATATTTTATCAGCAGAATTGCCTCTGATCGCATGACAGCTCTGTGAAGGCAGATGCCGTCTCTGTCGGTGAGGAAGTCTTGTGTTAAAGCGTGGCTTTACAATTTCACAATTAGCAGCTGTATCAGTGCCGTATTTGGTGTTTTGTGTCATCGTATTTTTGAGGACTTGGGAACATAGTCAGACGATATTAACTCAGTTTAGGATCATTCAGAGACTCTTCAGTATTCAGGAAAATCCCTCGTGTGGTGGCCCCCAAAGATCTCCGCATCCTAATCCCTGGAACCTGAGGTGAGGTCAGGTTACATGGCATGGGGGGGAGGCGGGGGTTTGAAGGTTGCACATGGTGTTAAGGTTGCCAATCAATTGACCTTAAATTGGGGAGATGGTCCTGGATTATCCAGGAGGGCCTCATGTATTCACAAAGTTCTTAAAACTAGTCGAGGGAGGCAGAGGACAAGAGTCAGAGGGTGATGAATGTGAGAAGAGCTTGACCTAAGATCACTGGCTTTGAAGATGGATGACATCTAGGGTGAGAGGCAAGGATGGGAACCGCCTCTGGAAACTAGAAAAAGGCACACTCGGATCCCCGGGCCTAGTTCCATTTACACATAGAGGCCCCCGTGCAGGGGTGTTGCGTACAAAGCTGTGGGTGCATTACCTTGAAGGTGTTTTAAGGGATTTTTCCAATGTTAACTTTTTGTGATTTTGTTGACTTCTATGCCGTTGGTATCAAACCTCCACATCACAGAAGACTCCACTTCTTGCAGATGTCTGTAGGGACAATCTCTTAGGAATCTAGGTTCATTCATGGCAGGGGCCTTGAGCTGTCAGTGGATCATGTCACTGAAAGACTATTGAGGGGCGGTTAAAAACCATAACACCTGGGTTGCAATCCTGGCCCTGCCTCTCACTGGCCTGGAGCTTCAGGTACAAAGTGTAACCTCTTCATGGCTCCCCATCCTCACCCACAAAGTGGGGAAGCAGGGATGACAATAATGGTCCTCAGGTCACAGGGCTGTTGTGAGGATTGAATGAATAGGTATATGAGAGTGGTACTTAATTCATAGGGCTGTTGTGAGGATTAAGTGAATATTTATATGTATATGTATATAAATGTATATATGTTATATTTATATTTATATAAGTGTGTGTGTGTGTGTGTGTGTGTGTGTATCTGGCTAAGTATCAAGCTCTGTAAGATCATACGTGACTTACAGGGCTTGGCTTGGTTCTCGGCCAGATAAGCTGTTATTATCACGACTGCACTATTATTCTCATGTAGTGTCCTGAAACTATAGAGGCAAACTGCCACGGTTTAAGTCCAGTCACCTCATTTTTATAAAGGAAATCAGAGCGGTTACAAGATTTGCCCAGAGGCACAGAGCAAGTGTTTATGGGCACTGAGACTTGGAGCTAAATTTCTTGGGACGAGTTGGAGAGCCCAGTCCTCATTCGTTGGCCTTTACCGATAAGCCAGCAACAGCCCCCCCGCCCCCAGCCATGGACTGTGGCCAACAGGGAGTGACAAATGGTGGCATCTTCTGAATTTAGCACATAGGTTTAGAGAGAAAGATCTGCAGCCTGCCCAGCTGATTCTTCCATTTAAGGGGTAAGAGCTGACAGCTGAGTGATGAGAAGGAGCCGGCCTCGGGCAGAATTTGGGAAAAGAGCAGCAAGGGCCAAGGCCCTGAGGTGGGGACCCAGTTGCCTTTTGAGGGATGGAAGGCCCGAGGGGCGGGTGGAGGGAGAAAGGAGGTGGGTGGAAGGATGTGGTCAGGGAGGTGACCATGCAGGGCCTTGCAGGCTGGGGGAGAGTGTGGACCAGAGGGAGATCAGATCGCTCTGTCCATTCAGGGAGGCCAGAGTGCCACTCGGGGACATACGTGCACTGATCCCCTCAGGGTCTAGGGGCTTGCATGAGTCACCTGGACACAGTGCCCCTACCTTGCACTCCACACTTGGGTTACTCAGACTCATTGGCAGGAGACATTGGTCTCAGACCATTCTCTCTTCCAAGGGAGGCGACTCAGGATGACAGCTATCCTGCCACTCTTCCCCCAGGGCCCGTGTTGACTCTAGTAAAACTGCGAGGCTCTTGAAGGGTTTGCATTGGGTGCTGCGTTCCCTTCCAACCAGGCACCTCCCACCCCCATCCCTCCCATCCTGTTTTTTGAAAAACTACTTTCTGCAGGGTTTTTAAAGGTGTTTTCGATTACACAGCACAATATTGAGAGGATGTGGATATCTCAAGAGAGTAGCAGCTGTGGTTAGGAGGTGAGCCCTTGGAGCCACGGGTCTGGGTTTACCTTCCTGCTGTGCTGTGTGCCGGCAATTTGTTCTTGGGCAAGTCGGTTAAGCCTGCAAGCCTCAGTCTTCTCATCTGTGCAGTGGGGATATTAACTGTTTCTGCCTCCCAGGGCAGTTGGGAGAATTGAAGGAGCAATGTGGGGGAGAACTGAGCACAGTTCTGAGCACATAGCAGGTGCCCCGTAATTGTTAGCTGGTGTTCTGATCGGTGGTGGTGGTTAGTCCTGGTTGCAGTTCTGCTGAGCCTTGCTTGCTGGAGGCGCTGTGGTGTGCAGGAGAGGGGCCCAGGCTTAGGGATCAGAATCCTGCCTGGGATAGGACCTCTGCTGCCACAGCCCCAGGGATTCCCGAGTTAGACCTCTACAAAGAGTTGAGCAGTTGTGATAGAGACCATCTGTGACATGTTTCCATGTCATTTGCCAATAATCCCTTGTGAATGACCGATGACTGTCCATGGAGCTATTGAACTACTTAACCAGATTCCAAGTATCAGATTTGCAGGTCATTTTAAATTTTACCCTCGAATGAATTTTGTTGGCAGAACTGTCAAAAGGACAGACTCGGGCAATAAATATTTATTTTGTACCCACTGGTGTCAGGCAGGTGCTAGGCCCGGGGGTCCTGGTGGTGAGCTAGATAAATAAGAACTTCAGATGTGATGGTTGCTATGAAGGCAGTGAAATGCAGAGAGAGAAGATTTGGACAATTTGTGGTTAGTTGTCTGTGATCCAGCCCAACTTTTCTTCCCTCATCACTTAACTACCATGCCCCTCCCTCCTGACCAGCCAGCTGCCCTGGGCCCCTTTCTACGCCCACGTGTGCCCAGCATTTCCCTACTATGAATCTTTGTCCTTTCTGTTCCCTTCCCCCGGGACTCTTTGCATCTTTCAGGGCTCAGCTCCTCCTCTGGCTGGGCCACTTCACTAGCTTTCCCCTCACCTCAGTCCTCTCAATCCCGCTACCCTGATAAAGCAATACTAGCCACTTCAGATGATCTGGATTATTTAGTCATTTCCTTGCCTATTGCCTGTCTCCTTCTGGAATGTATGCTCATGGTGGATGGGGACACTCTCCTCGTCTCCCCGCACACTGCCCCACACATAACCAATGTTCAGTAATAAGTAGGCACCGGCCACTGTGAAAGGGAAACCCCCAAACCATTCAGCTTTTATTTGAAAGTGCATCCAGTCACTCCTCAGCCACCAACAGCTGAGCTGTCCTTATGCAATTTTATTTTGGCCGTTGCTGAAGTTGGCCAAAGTGACTTGAGGATCTACAAGTTGATAGCAGGGTATAAGCTTTTAGAAGTAATTAGTAGTCAAGATAAGCCAGGTTGGGACTAACGATTTGCTACCGGTGAATATGTAGTTGAGAAACTGAGAATCGAGCGCATGTAGTTTTTAGACATGAGTCCTATTTGGTCTAGCATGTCCTTCATCCAACGTGAACAAATCGGAGGCCCTGGGCCAGGGACTAGTACATGGAGGGTCCCAGGGTTGAGAGAGAGCTGTGTGTTCAAGGGGTAACTGTGTGTGTGCAGGGGGCTGGATTAAGAGAGAAGGAGGGTGGTGGGCACATGAGATCAGAGAGAGGTGTGAGGGGTCTTCTAGGTCCTGGGGACGAGTTTGAACTTTAATCTAAAATGGGCAGGAAAGAGCTGGAAGACTTCAGCCAGGGCTCAGCAGACCAGTGGGCCACATTCGGCCCTTGTCTGTATATTTGTAAATAAAGTTTTATTGGAACTTTACAACATGTGAATTTGTTTATACATTTTCTTTCATGCTACAAAGGCAGAGCTGAGTAGCTGGGACAGAGAATGTATGACATGCAAAGCCTAAAATACTTACTGTCTGGCCCTTTACAGAAATGGTTTGCTGGCACCTGGCTTAAGTAGTGGGACAATATGATATAATTTATATTTTAATGATAGTATGAATTGAATGTTGAAGGCAGTGATATAAGCAGAATATATAAACATTAGGGGAAAACAGTTATAAAAGTAATAATAGCTAACATGTTTGTGTACCTGGCTTTGTTCTTTAATGTTTTATATATATTCACTCATTTAATCCTCACAATAATCATAAGTGCTTTTATTATGCCCATTTTATAGATAAGTTTGCATTTTATAGATAAGGAAACATCTATAAAATGGGCATGGGAGTAGTTAAATGATTTGCCCAAGGTCACACAGGTAACTGGCAGAGCAGAGATTTGAACTCAGGCAGTCAGGTCCTGGAGCTCATTATGCTATTTTGCCCATTGATGCTGCAGGGGAAGGAGATACTGTTTATACCTGGGGGAGCTGGAGGCAGTCTTCAGAATGGAGGCAGTGCTTAACTGGGCTTTGCAGCGTATGTAGGAGTTGGATAGCACAAATGCCAGAGAACCTTGCAAGCTGCCTGCAGGGATGGGAATCACATGAGGACCAGGGACTGAACAGCTCTGAGATTCAGAGCCAGTTTGGCTTTGCTACCAAGCACAGACCACAAGCTGAAATGGACTTGTAAATGGTATTCAGCCCTGGGAGCCAAGACCAGCCACCTGATTCATAAAGTTACGCAATATAAAAATGCAGTGCCCTTTGTTAAAAAAATTAAGAATTTCTAGATGGCAATAAGAACATTAAATTGATCCCTGTGGACTACACTGGTCACACACCCATGAAGCCTGTCCTGCACGGGGCTGAGGGATTAGCAGCCACTGGGTAGCTCCTCCCAGCCACTGGGGCTGGACTGATTGAAAGGACTTGGCAGTGGGGAATTACAAGGCCATAAAACTGTATATGGTCATGAATCCAGGTCTTCCTACAGGAAGAGGGACCTGGGCTCCAAGTCCCCTAAGAAATAGGACACAGGTTTAGGGTGCTCAGGCCAGGAAGGTATTTTCACCTTCAGAGTTCAGGAGTCAAAAAAGCAAAGATTAATGTTTCTGAAGCAGCCCTGAGCACATCAATCTTTAGATACCCCTCAGCCTGGAGCTTGGGGTGTTTTCTTTGGCGGAACCTCCCAGGACAATTTATTTTTATCAGTAGAACTTGGAAACTGTCCACCAAGCAGCCCATATGGGGAGAAGCGGATTCCCAGAGCTTGTGTCCCGCTTCCCCTCCCCCGCAAGGTGGAAGACCAGGCCATGGTCATGGTCATGCCAATGTCTTTGTTGTAAAAGAGGGGAGGTGGGAAATGCTGAAGGCAATGGTAAAAATTGAGGAAATTGTGGGAAGGGGAAGATGGGCAGTAGTGATCCAGGGACACTGTGTGCACTGCTGTCCTGACTCTTGTCTTGGATCTGAATGGGCTTAGGACCACCTAGTAGGTGGTTTGCCACACTAAGATTGTCTTTCCTTCCTCTTGCTCCAGTTTAGGGGAGACATCTGTCAAGTGTTCTGACATTAGCCTACTTGAAGTAATTCATACTAAGGTGTAAATGACTGAGTGGCTTGGTTTACTGGTCCCTGGTTACATTTTCAAAGAGCCTATTAAGGCAAAGGTAGACACTCAGAATGTATGAATAACTCTTTGATGAAGTGGGTCAGGGCTTTGCTCTGTCTTTGCTGCATTCTATCCCCTTCTCTCACTTACAAGATAAAAAGGGTAGTGGGCAGAACATGGGCTCTGGTATCAAGTAGACGTGTGCTCAAATCTTGTTCCTTCTCTGTTTCCTATCTGTGTGATAGCAGGAGTAGTCAGGACCTAGAACACTTGACTTCAACCTCTCTGAGCCTCAGTTTCCCAGGTACGGGGTGGGGATAGTCAATAACTCCTTCATTAGGTTGTTGGGGGATTATATAACAGATTTGTGAGCATAGAGTAGCCCTTTAACCAATACCAATTCCTTTTCCCTTTTCCTTCCCGTGGTCCTAGAAAGCAAGTTCCTAGAGAGCTGGGCCTGTGTCATGGAGTAACTCGTTAAAATGTAGTAGAAAGAGTCCTGTTTGCATTGGAATCAAAGCCCTGACTTTCCGTTCCGACCCTGCCCTGACCTTGCTGTGTGGCCCAGGGCGAATTGTTTACCCTCTCTGGGCTAGCTTTCCTCTTCTGAGATAACATGGAAGTGATATGTCCTACCTTGGGGGCTGGGGGATAGAAGTAAAGGAGAAAATGCGTGTGAAACAATTAGCACAGGACCTCTGCTCCCCCTTCAAAGTCCAGTCTCTCCTTAAAATTAAAATAAAACTTTTTTGTTGTTGTTTGGACTTAGTTTTACTTCTCATTCCCATTTTACAAAGTGCCTCTGAGGCCACATGGAGTAATGTGGCCATTGGGAATAAAGACCGTTGGGAAGGGAGAGGACAGTGCTAATGCTGGCGTGGGACGTTTCTTTGTTCCTGGCAATCAGACACTTGATTTCTGGACTGTGAGGCCTGTAGGATGGGGTCCTGCAATTAAAGGCACATGTTTCTTCTTTCTCTCTTTTTTTTAAACCATGAGCAAAGTTATTAATGGGCCCTTGGCAGAGCAAATTAATTTCTTATTTCCTAATTAGGAAGCAGAGCAGGGACTGTGCTGGGGCTGGTGGCACTGGTTCAGCACCGAGAACCTTGAGCCGACCTCGGGGCGGACAAATTCTTTTCCAGACTTAAAAAAAAAAATTATCTCTTGCATTTCAGAATATTCAGTGAGCTCAGAAAATGAGAGAGTCTAGGCAAAGACAGGGAACGCAAAAACCAAAAAAGAAAAAGAGGAGAGGAGAAAGGAAGCTCGGGTTGAGGCTCTGTCCTTCCCTTTCACGAGGCCTGGTGGAGCCAGAGGCAGGGCCTGGGCCTCTTGTATGAAACAGCCCCGCCACGGTCATCTCCACTGGCCACCAGAGGCAGCTGGCTCAAGAAGGCCATCTTGGTAAAAATTAAAAAAAAAAATTTTTAAATCTACCCTTATATTTTAGGAGTAGTCTTCTGATGAGACAGATCGGTCATTTACACCTCAGCATCAATTTCGTCAACCAGGCTTATCCTTTGACACCTAGCGGCCACCTTAGATCAGAGAGGGTTCTCCAGACGATGCAGGGGCTTTCGTCTGTGCAGTCGTTGATGAGATAGCCAGTCCTTTTTTTCTGGAAGGGGAGCTTCTAAAGCTTTCACCTTAGGTCCTGATATTCTGAGAGAGACATGTCCTTTCTGGAAAACTGCCTCTTGCCTGATTATTCCATCTCTGACAAAGCTACTGATGATACCTTAAAAGGTAATTTGCAGTAAAACTATTTGGTATGAAGCCTAATGGTAAAACGATGGACTCCGGGTGAAAATGATCTGTCAATGTAGGTTCATCGATTGTGACAAATGTACCTCTCTGGTGGGGATGTTGATAATCCGGAGGCTGTGCGTGTGGGGGGTGCAGAGGGATGTGGGAACTCTGTGCTTTTCTCTCAATTTTGCTTTGAACCTAAAAGTGCTCTAAAACATAGCCTTTTAAAAAAAGTTTCCAAATAAACCTAAATTTGGACGTTGATAGGAAAACTCAGGTTTTCTCGTTCCCTCTTCATCTGCATTCTTTCTTTCATCCTCTTAGTGGGAGGAGTCGATTGAGATATTGGTCCAGGATTTGAGGCCTTACCCGCCCTCTACCAGCGGTGTGACCTTGGGCAAGTTACTTCCCCGCTGAGAGCCTCAGTTTCCCCATTTCGCAAACAGCACGGAGCTGCGGAAGGTACCCACGGAGCCCCTGCGTAGGGTTATCTGCAGCGGGTCACTGTCCCCGTGTCTTTCAGAGGCGAGTCTGGAGCCGGGAAGACGGAGAACACCAAGAAAGTCATCCAGTACCTGGCCGTGGTGGCCTCCTCCCACAAGGGCAAGAAGGACACCAGCATCACGGTGAGTGGCGGCTCCTGTTCGGTGGCCGGGCCGTAGCAGATGGGTCTCCGGGCCTGTGGCCTGACCAAGTTACAGACACGCGCTGTGAAGAGGGCCAGGACTTGGCGCCGTGAGCACCCGGGTCCATGTCTAACTGTCCCCTCCGTGACTGCTCACAAGAGGGCTCATTTCCCACCTGCCTCAGCCAGGATCATCCTCTGAGGGGCCCTGTTTCGCCAGACGGGAGGAGCCCTCTCCCCCCCGCAGGGAGGAGTCTTGCCTTCCCCGGGCCTCTCCATAGTGATGCCATTGTCGCTTTGCTCCAGATAATTTCCCTGCTGTGGGGCTGTCGTATGCACGGTAGGGTGTTTAGCAGCATCCCTGGCCTCTACCCACTAGATGCTGGGAGCGACTCTTTCCCTGGTTATGACACCCATGTCTCTAGACATGCCAGGTGTCCTCTGCCTCTGGAAGCACAGTCACCCCGACCGGAAACCATTGCTTGTATGGATCTGCGAACTCCCTAGAGTGTGGCCCCCTGTCATTCCTCCCTGTGTCCCTCTGACGGGGCCCCAGGGGATGGGAATATGGCTGTCACTCAGCATGTGGACTTCGGTCCCGTGCCGGTGACAACCTCTGCCGTGTGTCAGGTGCTGCCAGATGTGCTCCGGTGATGAGTCCGAGAGGTGCTGTCATTCTAGTCACTGAGCTTCCAGACACATGGGAAAGAGAGAGGCATCAAATGCTCATACAAATGACCCCCAGATGACAGTGTGGTTAAGGGCCTGGAAGAATAGGAAAGGCAGGTTTCTAGAATGATCCCTTCTCGGATCCATCCTTCTCTTCCTCCCTCCATCTGAGCCCGGCCTCATCTGTCCTAGAGGAGGGGACTTCCATGGGGCTGCTTGAAGGACTTTCCAGCTGGAGAGATGGCAGAATGGAGGCCTGAAGATGGCCTGGGTGTCACTGGTTCCTGCCATTCCCGGTCTTGCTTCTGGCGCTCAGAGGTGCCTCTGGAGCAGCCACAGAGACCAGCTTGTCTCTGAGCCCTCAGAGATCTGGGGTGGACACTGGTTTTAGCTTCAGGAACCTTCCTCCCTCAAACAAATGCAGAAAACCGAAGACCCAGCATTTCTGAACTGTCTCTGGCAGGCTGTGTAGAGAGAAAGATCCCCAAGGTTTGCGTGCCAGTTAACCGCTGCTTCCCATTGCCTTTCCTTCCCCTAGAACAGTAAAAATAAGAAATAATAATAATACGTAATAATAATGACCGATCTTTATCAAGCGCCTCCTCCTATGTGCCAGGCACTTTTTTCTCTGCACGTGTAAACACAGCTCAGACAGTATCTCATCTGACACGGTCTTAAAGATTCCACCACGGCCCCTGCAGTTACAAAAACCTTGGAAACGCCTGGGTCTATAAGAGATTAGAAATGGGATTGAGCAAGAGAGAGGGACACTTAAAGAGAAGATGCTGCTGTCGGAGTCGCCCTGGAGAGTGCCGGCGGCCTGGGCGGGGGGACTGAAAGCATAAGTTCTCCAACCCCTGATGTACCGTGATTGAAATAACACTGACATTTGTTTTATACTGTATTGTTCGACCACAGCAAGGCCCATCTCTTGCCTACGTGAGTAACTGGGAGTGTTTTCCTGGTGTGTATGGGAGGCACAGAGTGTATTTAGATCTGCATGGTCCTGTTGCACCCACTGAGCCCCGTAGCCGATGGTAGAACGGGCTAGGCCCCCGAGTTTCACAATCCCTCCAAACCAACAAATGCACCGAAATACCGCCCTGCGGGTGTCCGACGCCAGCGCAGGGTGTGGGGGCGCGGTTGCCACCCGCAGGACTCCCATTGGAATCCCCCGGGGCATCCTCCAGCCTCTGATGGGTTTCCCAATTCAGAATGAATAATCCCCCACCCTCCCCTCCGACTGCCCTCCACCAGTACCACGGCCTGGACCGCCCTAGAGACCTCTGTCCCATCTGGTTGAACGCTTTAGGATTGTCTGGCCCTAAAGCTTCCTTGGCTTGACTGACAATCAGTTAATGGCACTGCTGTGGCATGCCTCCTCCTCTCCTCCCTGCCATCAGCCCTGGATTTCTCCCCAAGCCCTGCCCCCTGGCACTGGTATGTCTCTGTGCATGTGTGTGCAGTGTGTGTCTCTCTTTGCATGATGGTTGCTTGACTGACCTAAGGCTCCCGAGACAGGGGTCTTAGGGGTTGCGATGCACTAGCTTTGGTGGCACGGTAAGGCCCCAGCTATGCGGCACACAACCGGGTCCTGCTCGGACCCCTGCATATGTAAATTCATGTCTAATGCAGAGCTTGGGGGGCTGGCATATGGGTTTCAGCCTGGAAGAGACCCTCAGGGGAACACACTCAATCCCTCTTAGTTAGACCCTGGGCAGCAGTGTCATGGATGGATCAGGAAAATCAGGATTCTAGTTGGGATCTGCTCCTATGTGACCTTGGCCAACTTTTCTTGGCCACAGTCTCACCCATAAAATGATCCCCATGTTTAAAGCTCTCCTGAGAAGAACCTTTTGGCCCCACCAGCTGGACTTCCCATTCTAGAAAGGGACTTTTTTGTGGGATATAGGGACCCCAAGTTTGTGTTGACAAAGTGATCCCTTTAGACTTCTTCCCACCGGCCAAGGAAAGCCCATTGCTCTCGTCATAAATTTCCACAAGCCCCGAATCCAGGGGTTAGTTCCACTTGTGGCTGAGGTTTCACAGAGATGACACGGGCTTCATCTTTGGGAGCCGCAAAGGAGGAGGGCATGTGAATAAACATATAGGTAGGTAGCGGCTTCCTGTTCCGTCCCCTTAGGGACAGCTACCCTGGTGTGCAGAGGAGCAGGCAGAAAGCTGGGCGCTCCCCTTCCCCCTTCAGAACCTTCAGAACCTTCCTTAGCTTCTTTTTAGCCCAGCCCTGCTGCCCCGAACAAAAGGAACAGGGACAACAGCAGACAGAAGCCACCACTCCCCAGCGAGACCCGGACAAGAGCTTGCACAGGGAGGCCTCTGGGCCAGTCTGCAGCAACGAGCAGCTCCTCGCTTCCCAGCATGACTTACCCCGTTGGCTCTTTCCTGCCACGATTAACCCCTTGACTGCATTTTGCACAGGATCCCCTCAGAGGGGCCAGTGGGCTGTGTCCAGCCTCAGCTGCATTTAACCTGATGAATGGAGCTCAGGCAGCCTGCTTTGAGGCTTTGTTCTGCAGTCAGTTTAAAGGACTCCTGGTGGGTTTCGCACAGTCCTTGTCTTCCGCAAGAGCCTTCAGGAAACTAGTCCTGCGAAAGGAAAACTTGCAACTTAAAAAAGAAATCGTCCTAATGCCATCAGGAGTGGTTTAGCTTGAAGATGGTTGCCTGTTAAACATCAATGGGGCCGCGTGCCGTTCACTGTGATGTAAATGACATCCCAGTGTTGTCAGGGCAGAAGCTCTGAGGGGCAGAGATACTGCAGAAATGAACAGGCCCCATCTGGGAAAAAATTGGTCTTCCTGGGGAACAGAGGTCCGAGCTGTCGGAGAGCTCAGCCAGTTGATAGCGTTGGGGCCTCAGAGCAGGTCGGAGATAGGCTGGGGAGAACCTGTGGGTTCAGGGCTGAGTTATGGGACAACATCCCTCTAGGGCAGAACTGTCAGTGCCTGGGCCTCTCTCTCCAATAACTAGATATGAATGAATTTTAGGGAGAGCTGGAAAAGCAGCTTCTACAAGCAAACCCGATTCTGGAGGCTTTTGGCAACGCCAAAACAGTCAAGAACGACAACTCCTCGCGATTCGTAAGTAGCAAGGCCGTGTGGGTTTCCGGGGAAAGGCTCAGGTCCCATGGTGTCATCTCTTGCCTGAGAAAGCAGAGTGTGTTTGCAGGGGGAGTCTGGGATGGAAGGTATAGAGGCATACGTCACAACATTTTGCTCTGTATTCTCAGTCCTGTCTTGACCTTACAACCCTGCAAGGGCTCCTCCCACTCCTTCCTTCATTCACTATTCATTCAACAAATATTCATTGAGAATCTGTTGTGCACTAGGCACCCTGTTAGGCATTTGACATTCATAATTGATTCAATAGATATTTACTAACACCTAGTATGTGCTGGACACTTATATCCAATACTCATTCATTTATTCAGCAAAACATGGATCGAGCACCTCCTAGGTACTAGGCACATACATCCTTCATGAACATTTATTAAGCACCTACTGTGTACAATCATTCTGGTAGGTGGTTTTATGCATACTATTGTCTTGTGTGTTTTTCATTTGCTCAGTTAATTTTTATTAAGCACCTACTGTATATCAGACACTGAACTATGCTCACAGGATCATGGGGGACAATTCAGAGGTGATTACAGCCTTCATGAAGCTTGTGGTCTAGTTGGGGAGCCGACAGTCAACAAGGCAGGAGGTGCCACCTTCCCACACATGCTCCCCTAGGCTTCAAGGGCCTCCCCTTCTCACTTGAGCCTAATGGGACAAGAGAATCCTGAAATTAGGTGTCTATTGGTGCCTAGACAAAAATTATTTTGTTGTACAAACTAAATGGTGGTTTCCATGGGAGAGTTAGAAAGATGTTTTAAAGTGGGAATCCTGAGGAAAGAGTGAGGAGGGTTTTGGAAATCTGGGGGAGTGCTGATTGGAATGTCACATGATTGGGGCCTCTGCTGATTTGTGGGTGCCTCTCTGAACTGTCATTCGCTGGGGTGGGATCCTGTGAAAAACTCTCGGTGAAAACCTCTGCCCTGTCCCTTAGAGCTGCTCTGCTCAGCACCCCTGTGTCCTCTATACTCACAAAATAGTCCCCAGCCTGTCACCCTCAAGACCCACTTTATATATATATATATATAGATGGATGGATGGATGGATGGATGATAGATAGATGATATAGATAGATAGATAGATAGATAGATAGATAGATAGATAGATGATAGATAGATAGATAGATAGATAGATAGATAGATAGATAGATAGATAGATAGATTTCAGAGAGGAATAGAAAAGGAGAGAGAGAGATAGGAACATCAATGATGAGAGAGTTGTCGTTGATCAGCTGCTGCCCCCAATCAGGGATCGAGCCCACAACCCAGGCATGTGCCCAGACCGGGAACTGAACCTCGATCTCCTGGATCCTAGGCCAACGCTCAACCACTGAGCCATATCCGGCCAGGCAAGACCCACTTTTTATAATAACTATGCAATGTCCCCTTCTCTTTCCCAAAATTAGAATTAAAGATAACCTACTATACACACCAGATAAAAACAAGTCAGCATAATGCCTTAATTGTAACATGAAGGCGAAATAAAGCAAAACAATTTATAATTAAAATGTGCATTTCAGCATATCAGTGCTCAGGCCGGATGACCTAAGAAGACACAGTAAAACAGTCATACACTTGCATTTATATCCAGGGTCACCGGAACCGGGGCAGCTGCAAATGCAGAAGGACACAGGGTGAGGTTGTCTGGGGACTGATGCATGGAATGGGGTTTTCCAAAATGACAACACACTCTTGGGAAAGCTCTGAACCAAAGAACAATTTGCTCTAGAGCTACATGGATGTGATATTCTTATATTCGAACACCATTTAACATTTTTGTGTGTTTTTATCTAAAACAGGGTTAGGTTCTAGGTCAGCTAATTACAAACAGGTTTTTCACTCCTCTGAATGTCAGACGGGACATTTGAAAGTCGTAGGGGATGTGGACAGTGCTTGGTGCCGGCGATTCTCCCCGTCATTGCATCCTTGGCTCCTGTCCACTAAAAGGAATGGCCCCCACCATCATGTGACACCCCAATCAGTCACTCCCCCAGATTTCCAAAATCCTCATGGCAGATGTGCTACCTCCACTAAGAAGCACTGCATGTGTATGTTGTAACCCCGTGTGAAGTTTCTAGACGACACAAATGAGAGCCGATTAACCGTGAACCCGAAAAATGTCCTCCACTTACTAGTGCCCACGCTTTCTTGAGAGGAAGAGAGAGGGTGGCACCCGGGACCAGTGTGTTTTCTGCTACAGTTGCAATGACTTGGGTCATCCCAGTCATGCTACTGACTTACCTCCTGATGGGGAATGTGAGGGTTTTGTCAAGGCTTGAGCAAGCCTGGGAGACTGTGTCCGCACAGGTGAACATTTCCCACCATGTACGTCACGGGGGCCAGAAAGGACGCGATCCTTTGTCAGCTACTGAAAAAGGAGGTAAAGGGCCAGGGCTGCGAGATGGTTTTGTGGTTCAGCTGAGGCAGAGGCAGGTGGATTGGGCATCGTATCCTGGTAAAGAGATCTGATGAGCCCCGGGTGGGGGCGGGAGAGGGACGGTCATGGCCCAGTCCTGCCCAAAGAACCCCTATGCAGGGCCTGCTTGGATAGCGTGGCTCCTGGAGTCCCCATTCATGCTCACCCGTCCCAAAGAGGAGGTTTAATTTGCAACTGGATCAACTTGGGCCTGACTCCCTGTGGTGGACCCAGCACATTTCTGGGCGGACAGTGGGGAGGGAGCCCTCCAGCTACTGAAGTGTCAACATGCCTCCCTCTTATGACTCTACCTCAGGAGTGCTGTTACGCTGGGAAGCTCTCTCAGCCTCAGTTTTCCCACCTCTCCAATGGGGATAGCTATGATGGACTGAGGGTCATTTCAAGAGCTGAGTGAAACTGACTTGTGAAAGTGTCTCCGTAAGGCCCAGATCATCCCAGCTCAGAGATGGTGGTTCCTTCTGACAGGTTGCCCTGTGAGACTCTGAGTCTGTGGGGTCCCCCCTCAATGCTCCCTGCCATCTCCCTGCCCCACTGCCTGCAGGAACAGGTGAGGGGCTGAGGCTGGCAACTGACCGTGACCTGTGCTTTCCTGTTGACAGGGCAAGTTCATCCGCATCAACTTCGACGTCACCGGTTACATTGTGGGAGCCAACATTGAGACATGTATCCTTTGCTGAGCCTGGGCCACTTGGGACCCCTGCTCAGCCAATCTCCTGCCCAGAGTCTCAGGGGCCTGAGAAAGGCACAAGAGCTCTCCCTCTGTCCCTAGACTGTTGGGTTCCTTCCAGAACAAATTTTCCTGAGGGTCTTTCTCCCTTAATAGCAGGCATTGTGGTGTAGTGGTCCCAGGGTTTGAACCCCAAACAGCTTGCTTTTGATTCTGGACTGACCTCTCCCTAGCTGAGTGACCTTGGGCCAGTTACTCAACCTCTCTGTGCTTCGTCAGTGAAGTGGCGATGATAATAGTATACCTGTCTCGTAGAGGTGTTGGAAGAATACAGTTAATTAATTCATGTAAAGCTCTCAGAACCACGCCAGGGATAGTTAAGAGCCGGTTGGGTCTTGGCTATTGTGTGATCTTCACGTCATCCTTACCAAGCCATAGTCCAAGGCCACAGCTAGGAAAATGGCAGAAATTGAGCTTTCCCAGAGGAATGGTCATGCTGCAAAGGACATATAGAGCATCTCTTAAGAGTCTGGATGGTGAAGTGGAGCACAGTTAGAAATTTCTGGACTTGGGGACCACATCTAGGGGTTAGTCATTAATCAACGTGAGTCGGAACTGGAAGGTCGACCCATGTGAGTCGAGGCGGATGGCTTGACTCAGCCCGTCCCTAAGGCTCCTCAGAACTCTCCAGGGAGCCTGTCCCGGCTCCTGAAGGTTTCTCCTCCAGCACCTAGTGCGACAGGGACTGGGGAAGACGGTTGGGTTCCTGCAATGGAAGCACCCATGGTATCCCCAGAATCCTTAACTCCTCCCAAACCAGATCTGCTGGAAAAGTCCCGGGCGATTCGCCAGGCCAGAGACGAGAGGACGTTCCACATCTTTTACTATATGATTGCTGGAGCCAAGGACAAGATGAAAAGTAAGTGACCAGCAGGGACGAGTTGGCTGTTAAAACAGGGCCCAAGATCCTGCCGGGGGAAGAACTGTGTGTTTGGTGGCAGTTGCAGCCTTCGTCATCTCCTTGCGGTGAGGGAGGGAGTGTGGCTTCTGCTCAGTCATTCTCATTTACTGAGCACCTACAGAGTCCACATCGAGTCCCATTAGACACACTCTGTGCCTTCCAGGGAGGCAGAAAGACACTGGCTGTATTTGCTAGTTTATAAAACTTGCAGGTATATAAGATACAGTGTTTTAAGGAATTTGAAGGGGAAGTGGAACTAAGCACTTTTCATTATATATGTGTGTTTTTAAAAGAAGAGTGTATTGATTTTGAGAGAGAGAGGAAGGGAGAGAGAGGGAGAGAGACATCTATGTGACAGTGCGACATCAATCAGCTGCCTCCTGTATGCCCCCTACTAGGCATTGAGCCCACAGCTCAGGCACGTGCCTTGACTGGGAATCTAACCAGCAATTTTTCTGAACAGGACTAAATAGTAAATCTTTCAGGCTTTTTGCAGGCCACAGGGTTTCTGTCACAACTGCTCGGTTCTGCCACTGTACATAATATAAAAGGAGCCATAGGCAATACATAAATCAGTGGGCACAGCTGTATTACAATCAAATGTTATTTACAAAAATAAGGGTGTGCTGATCTCTGTTGTAGGGAAAATATTGTTTTATGTAAGAACAGTATACTGTCTGCCTCGTTCTGTTAGGAAATATGTTCTAGACATGTAGTAATCTACTAATTCTTAAAAGAATATATAGACCACCTAGCTGAAAAGGGAACATAGCAATGAATATAGGCACATGATATGGTCTACATTCTGGTATTAAGTTTAAGTCTAAAACTTGAGAACAATACAAACTTTGTTTCCCATCAGTTTTGTGGCCCAGCTTTAGTTATTTTGATAAAGAATTAGGTGTATTGCAATATGCACCGCTGGGGGGAACATTCGCTTATTTCTTCTTGATGCTTGATGGTCTGGAGCAATTTTGGATAAAAGGGAGGGATGCTGAATGGATGCCATACACATGTAAACAGGTAAATTAATAGTTACCGTGCAGACACTATGGGGTGGCTGGGGGAGAAATATTTACATCCCTCATCCTCCTATTTAGCACCAAAGTCAGCAGTTTGGTTGGTTGGTAACTTGGGTTCCAGTTTTGTGCTCTGTCTGTAGTCTTCCAGAAACTGGGTGAGGGATCAGGCTAACAACTAAGATTTCTAGGAACCATTTCTATTCTTGATGATAGATCTGGGAAGAGGTCAGGCTTTTAGAGGAAATAAAATATTTTTAAAATTTATCCATAGTCTGGATAATGAGTTCTTGGCAAAATCCCAAATTCCTTGTGACTTTAATCAGGCATTTCAGTTAACCCAAGGACTTGAGTTTATTGGTGTCTTGGGTCAGTGAAACCTTGAGTTTATCAAGTAGCTTACAAGTGACATGACCCAGAAAAGACCTTTATTTTAAACGAAAAGTATCTCACTGATTTACTTCCAAAAGTATAATAAAATCCAGTCTAATTAAAGTTTGATCTGGAAGAGGACACTTGATGTATCAGAGGGTGTTATAAAAGCAAGAAAAAGGGAAGCAATTATAAATTTAGGAGAGAAAAGAGTGGTGGCTGAGCACCAACAAAGGTATGTAACCATGACCTTACAGAAAATGATGTTAAATAGATGTAACATATATTGTTACAAGGAGTTGGAAAATGTTTTTGCTAAAGGGGTAGGTAGTAAATATTGTAGGCTTTGCGGACCCTGTGGTTGCTGTTGCAACTATTCAACTCTGCCTTTGTAGCATGACAGCAGCCACAGACAGTAGTCAAGGAAACAGGAGTGGCTGTGTTCCAATAAAACTTTATTTATAAACACAACCAGGAGGCCAGAATTGCCAACCCCCAATATAAACCTTATCTATTGATTCAACTGGAAATAGCGGGAGGAGAGGGAGGATGGTGTCAGAGAGCTCAATCTTTATCTACCATTGTAAGAAGTCAATAAACCTGTTATATATGATGTTAAACATAGTATATATAGTAAGCTTATTATATGCAGATATCATGGTAACTATCAGAAGAAACAGCTAAAGGAGATGAAAGCAGTTATTGTCGGGTAAGACAGGAGCTGGAGAAGGGATGGGACTGGGAACGGTATTTTTATTATAAACCTTTTGGAAATGATTGATTCTGAAAATTCATGTGCATGTCTGATTTTATTTTATAAAATTTAATAAATGGATGAATAAAGAGTGATCTAACCTTTCAGACCTCTTCTGTTGCTGAAGGCAGGGTGCCTTTGGGCAGTTGAGATAAAGGCGTCCCTCCTTCTGGGTAAATGCAACCCCACGTCAGGGGTCATGGCTTAGCCAGTGGAGTCAAGGCTGAATTTCAGTGCCAGGTACCCGGGCCGGTGCACAACCTGCACCACTGTACGAGGCCGGTGATGGTGAAGACATCTATGAGATGATGCAGAAGGAAGGCTTTTAACCATTCAAGTCTTAGGAAAGGGAAAGAAATTGTGATGGCCCAGACCCTTTACCAGACTCCAGTCTCATGTTCAAAGTAGTCGTGTGCCTTCCTGACCACACCCACCTTCCTCTCCCTCTAGGTGACCTGCTTTTGGAGGGCTTCAACAACTACACCTTCCTCTCAAATGGCTTTGTGCCCATCCCGGCCGCCCAGGACGACGAGATGTTCCAGGAAACCTTGGAGGCCATGGGGATCATGGGCTTCAATGAAGACGAGCAGCTGTGTAAGTCTTCGTACCTTGAGTCAGGGGTCTGGCGAGGAGACCTGGACTCATGCCCTTGGTTCCACTGGAACCAGTTAGAGACTGTTCTCTGGTCAGGATGCATTTCTGCTCTCTGAATTCCCCAACCCCTCAAAAACAAAAAAAGAATATTACTTTGGGTGGTTTATTGGTGTTTTTTAAAAGTGGCTTCATAAGTTAGGGCTCTTTCAGTTACAAGTGACCCAAATTGTCTTCAGAAAAAAGGAAAATGATTCACTCAGAGAGCTGCAAAGTTCAGGGATACTGGTTTCAGGTACAGTGAATTCTAGGGGCTCAAAGGATGTCTCTAGAACCTGATCTCTCAACAACATTGACCTTAGGTAGGCTATAGTTTCTTGGCAGCAAAATGGCTGCTGCAGCTCCAGCCCTTACATCCTTTGGATTTATGTCCAACAGAAAAGAGCAGAGTGGATTTTCTGCTTGAATTCCTAAATGGAGTCTCATTGACTTTTATTGGTTGCCCTAGGTTGATGTTCGTATGTCTGAGGTATTCATTGTAGCCAGGGTTGTGGAAAGCTCTGGATAGCTTAGGTCTCTGTTCCATTCTTGGACCTGGAGGTAGAGAGGTAGTTGCCCTCATCAAGAACATGTGGGCAGAGGATATGAGAGAGGCAGTGGGTTTACTTGGGCTCTTACTGGAAAGGCGGTTCTGGTGATAGACCAATATTGATTAATATCATCAACCAATGACCAAGAAACACACTTGCTCCTGAGAATAGGACAGCTGGAAGAGATACCCTGGGTCTCCACACTGTGCTTCAAGAAACACTTTTCCTTCTGGGTTAGATGTGCCCCAATGTTCAAGGTTATTCTCTTTTGGGAACACCAGGGCAAGATTGTGGAAAATTTCCCTTCCTTCCCACGCCCCTCTGGAGCCTCAGAATAGCGCTAAGTTTGCTGAAATGCAGCAATAGGGAGGGGCAGTTCCTCCTGAGATAAACTGGGGCCCAGAAAAAGAAGGTTCCATGGGTCAGTTGACAAATGGACGGTGTTTGTGGATTTTGGCCAGGGTTCCATATCAGAATCCAATGTTAGCATCCCTTTCTGAATGACATGGGCTCTCCAAGAATAATTCATTTTATTTGGGACACAAATCAGTTTTGCTTCCAATCTTTCCCTTTAAAAAAAATACAACTAATGATTAAGTACTTGCTATGTGCCAGGCTATTGCTAAATCCCCCCTCCCTTTTTCATTAATGCACCACGTTCAGTTTTATTTAAATAATAAAAAACTGGAACAAACTAAAATATTGACTGATAGAGGATTTATTAAATTATTGTTTGACCTTATTGAGTAGAATGATGAGGCCATTTAAATTGTTTTAGAAAAACATTGGCTTATATGGAAATGCTTACATTTAAAGTGAAGACATCAAGGGACAAAGCAATATGCTAAGTGCTTCATATGCATTATTTGATCACAACTCTGTGAGGTGTTATCCCCAATTTGCAGATGAGGAAACTGGGCACAGAGAAGTGAAGGAACTTGCCCAAGGACACACAGCAAGTTACTGGTGGAGCTGAGACTCCCTCTTGGGTCTTGTGGACTCCCAAACCCTATTTTGTGATTTACTGTGCTCTGTTTTTGTCTGTGGGAAGGTAGTTCTTGTCCTTTAAACTCTTAAAAATTGGTGTCGGAGTCAATGTATGGGAATCAAGGCCAGAGGGAGCCTAGTATATTCTAAAATGCAGACTCACATCATTATCAATGATGCAGAATCCCACCATGGGGCATAGTTCCATTCTCTGCTCCCTTTAATTTTTATTATGACTTTCAAAGAGAGAGTAGCAGTTTGGCACCTACTAGGTCTTCAGCCCTCTCTGGTACTTGCTAATCTCCCTTTTAACCCCAGAGAGTAGAGCCCAGGCCTAGAACCTTGGGCAGGTCTCAGCATCTTGCTAGAATTGGATAATATATATTTTTTATTTTCCCTGTATTTATTTTTATAGTTGCCATGTACTTATGGCAAGGGAAGCTGATTTTTCATTTTAGAGCTAGTTTCCTATTAAAGTAAATCTAAAGAAGGAGAGGTAAAGAGAAGTAAGTAGGCGTAAAGGAAAACTTTAAGTGAATAACAGAACAGGTGGTGCGCAGATAGAGCAAACATTAAGCTGAGGGTGTGGAAACGACTGAGGCCCACAGGACGTGCACTTAGACCACATTACAGCAGCCCCAGTTCCAGGTTCAGAGCCTCGCCCGCCCTTCACAAAGAGGCTGAAGGAGAATGGGGGCGGGCGCGGAGGGTGAGGCTCAAGCCCCAGAGCTTCATCGGGCTGTAGGCGACCGTGAGCTCAGAGGGGGAGACACACTCACCCCAGGTCACAGGGGCCAGCAACAGTGTAGGACCGGAATAATAATAATGACGTAAGAGCAATCCTGTTCACTGAGCACCGCCCGGGTGTAGGTGCTATGAGGGAGGTGTTTCTGTGGGCCTTCAGATGGCAAAACTTCGGGCCACACAGCTGGTAGGACGGCCCAGATGGAGACGCCCTGGCTGCTAGCTCCAGCACCCGGGCGCTCGGCATTCCCAGGCACGGGCTAGATCCATTTCCCAGACTGCAGTCATTTGCAGTTGATGCCACTTCCAGGTTCCATCTGTATTACTGTTGGCAGAATATTTTTATGCAGAAGGTGGATTTCTACAGATCATCAGCTCTGGGCTTTGTCTTAACAATCTCTGTAATATCATTAATTACATGCCCTGGCTGTACTATTTCTAATAAATTAGAATGAATACCTAACTAGGACATTTTTTTTAAAGTTTCACATGCCACCTAAGATCACCTATCCTGTGAACCCCTGATAGTGCACATGCCAGGTGTTGGGAACCCGTTTTTTTATTCCTCAGTAATAAAGGGTGGTGTATTAGTTTCCTGTGGCTGCTGTAGCAAGTCACCACAGACTTGGTGACTGAAAGCAATGGGATTTTCTTCTCTCACAGTTCTGGAGGCTGGAAGTCCAAAATCAAGGTGTCCGCAGGGTTGCTTCCTTTTGGAGGCTGTTAGGGAGAATCCAGCCCATGCCTGTCTCCTGGCGTTGCTGGCAATCCTTGGCATTCCTTGGCCAAAAGACAAATCACTCCCTCAGCCTCTCTTGTCACATCGCCTTCTGCTGTGTCTTTTCTCCTTGCGTTGTCATTGGGTTTAGTGCCCACCAGGTTAATCCTAGGTGATCTCATTTAGGATCCTTAATTAAATCCACAAAGATTTTTTTCCAAATAAGGTCACATTCCAAATAAGGTCCAAATAAGGTTCCAGATGGACATATCTTTTGGGGGCCACCATTAAACCCACTATAGGTGGCTACCACTGTTTAACACCCACTGGGCCAGGCCAGGCCCCACGCATGATCATCTCTCCTGACATAAACTTCATGAAGCAGGGGCTACTGTTACCATCTCCTTTTTGCAGATAGGGAAGCTGAGGCTCAGCGAGGCAAAGCTGGGGTTTGAACTCGGGACTTCTTAATTCCTGAGGGCCTGCTTTCAACCTCTGCCCCAGACTGCCTGCCCTCAGCACCCTCGCCAGTTGTGTGGCTGCCTCCAGTTTTCCACTTTTCTGCCCACCAGCTCTTTTGGTTGGTTCATTTCCTGTGGCTGGGGAGTGGCAGCCCTTCTGTCGTGCACATGTTATCTAGACCAGAAAGTGCAAAAGGCTGGCTCCTGAGCCCACAGCAGAGATTGAACTCAACAGCCTTTCAGTTTTTTAAATTGGCTTGTGCATTTAAACATGTATAGATTTCACATAGAAACCTGGGTTTCTATTATCTTTGCAAAAATCAAAGGTCTGGCAGCACTGGGCTTGCTTCCCCCATGGCCATGCTTGGAGCAGCAGCAGTTCCCCCTCAGGCAGGGTTATAGCCCCCAAGAGTCCCCACAGTCCCCTCTGTTCATTTAGAGCAGCGGTTCTCAACTAAGGGGGATTTGGCTCCTGAGGGGACATCTGCCAATATCTGGAGACACTTTTGGTTGTCATAACTCTGGAGGGGAAACATTACTGACATCTAGTGGTTGGAGACCAGGGATGCTGCTAAACATTCTTCAGTGATGCCCCTACAAGGAAGAATTAGCTGGCCCTAAATTTCAGCAGTGCCACAGTTGAGAAACCCTGAGTTAGTCTGCTTCCCTGGACTCTGCAGGCCTTTCAGCAATCCCGAGTTTAGACCTGCAGTTTAAAAACCATGAGTACAGAGCTGGACAATTTACAAAGCCCCCTTCATAGATGTTATTGTTAAAAGAAACTGCCTTAGCTGTGCCCCGTGAGCAGCAGCGTTGTTCATTTTGGGGAGAACGATTTCTGCAGGGGCGACTGGGGAATATGGGTGGGTGGTTCACCCGCAGCCAGGCCTTTTGCTGAGCTGGGCCAGGGTTCCTAAGGTATGAGGGCAGCTGTTGTGAAGGGCTGTCACCCCTAGCTTGGCTTGAGGAACGAGAGGAGGCTGGCATCTCTAGGATTTACTCCTAGAACACAGTGATTTCTTCTTGGAAATCCTAGGTGATTTTGCACCTGAGTTCATCTAAAGCCAATCATTTGTACTAATCATCCATCCAGCATTCATCTTCCTTCTTTCCATCCATTGTTCCATTCATCCTTTCATCCATCAATCCATCGATTCATCTGTCCATCCATCAGCCATCCATCAGTCTACCCACTGATCCATCATTCATCTTCCAGCTATCCCCCCTCCATCCAGCTCCCCTCCCTCCCCGTGTGTGTCTGGACCCTGGCCTAGGCTTTGGGAATACAAAGATGACAGGACAGACCCCCCCTTCAGTAACTCATGGTCTTAGGGGATTTCAAACACAGAACCCATTTCAACAGTGGCATGGCCTGAGTATGGAGTCAGAAGGATTCCGAGGGCCTGGGAGCACAGTGTTTTGTCTGGAGACACCTGGACAACGAGTGGGGGGAAATGTCCCCCACTTCATCCTAACACGGGCATTTTGCACATCCAGCCAGTATATGTTGGGAAATATAGGGTTTGGTTTTATTGTTTAAATACCTTTGGCTAACATATAATTTACATCTAGGAAACTGTGTCATAAGCGTACATTCAATGAATTTTTATAGACTGGACATAGCTGTGCAACTAGCACCCGTTTGAAGTAAGAGGATACCACCAGCTCCCTCACATTTCTTCTAGTGGAACCCCCCCAGTCGAGAATAACTATTATTCTGACCTGTAACAGCATAGTTTTGCCTGGTCCTGAACTTTTCATAAATGGCCTTATATGGTATGAAGTTCTTGTTGCATTTGGTGTATTTTTTCTTTAGCATTTGTTTGTGAGATACAGCCGTTGTGTTGTTTTGAGTAGCAAATCATTCATTCTCCTTGCTGTATAGCCGGGTTGACAGACATGTCCTGTAAGGCTAGATAAATATTTTAGCCCATACGGGTTGTACGGACTCTGTGGCAACTTTTCAACGCTACGGTCGCAGCCTGCAAGCAGCTATGGACAATACGTAAGTGAAGGAGTGTGGCTGTGCTCCAGTGAAACTTTATTTAAACTGACAGGCTCCGGGCTGGATTTGGCCCATGGGCTGCAGCTTGCCAGCCCCTGCCGTCCAGTATCATGTTTTGTTGTAGCGCAAGAGTTTTTAGCAGTCATCTGAAAATGTCCTTCCCGGGCCAGGTTTTCTCCCATTAGCAGGGAGTTGGGGTAACTTGGCTTTCTCCTAAAAGCTCAGCCTTGACTCTCTCTAGGAGAAAGACGCAGGCTTCCCCACGGTGTGTAGGCTCCAGGCCTCCAGAGCACCTTGTGTTGACGTGGTGTCCTATCTGCTCTCTCTTGTCACCCAGCCATCCTGAAGGTGGTGTCGTCCGTCCTGCAGCTGGGCAATATCGTCTTCAAGAAGGAGAGGAACACGGACCAGGCGTCCATGCCGGACAACACAGGTGCCGCCTTCCCCGGGAACCGACGGCTTGGGTGACGGGACGGAGGGTCACATTCAGCCTTCGGTAGATTTTCTGGACAAGGTTACTTGGAGTATTAACAAGAGCTAAACTGAGTCATGGTCACTGACTTTTTTTCTTTGATCAGACTCTTCCCTGGGGAAGTTCTTTGGTGGGAAGTTGTTGAATCAGAGTGTGGGAGAAAAAAACTAATGGAACTAAGGAAGGATCCTTAGGGAGCATCAGCTCTAACCCCCCACGAATATGTTTTGTTTAAGAAATACTTCTCGGCATGGACTGGATGCAGGGCACTGAGATACAGGGGGAAACAAGGCAGGAACAGCCCGTTTCTTATGGCAGCTGTGGTCTTGTGGGGGAAACAGGCCTCACGCTTCCCTGCAAACAATTGCCCTATAAAATACAGGATGCCCAGTTACCCTTGAATATCAGATAAACAACAAACACTTTTTTTAGTATTAGAAATATAGTATAGAATGTAGAATTATATTTCCCAATATTGCCTAGGACATATTTCTAATCAAAAGTGTTTGTTGTTTATCTGACATTCAAGTTTAACTGGGCATCCTGTATTATTTCTAAATCCGACAGCCCTACCTGCAAATAAGCTCTGTTTTATGCTTTGAAAAGATCCCCTGGCTGCCACCGTGCTTGCTGGTGGCTGAGCCACAGGGTATGGAGGCCCTCAGCCCGCCCCCCGGCCCCAGGCTGGATGTTGTGTTGCTTTTGCACCTGCCCCGCACCCCAGAGCTTCCCCTCCCTGAGATCTGTCAGATGTTTCTTATGTGTTTCACTTCCCGATATGGCAAATTATAGGAATCCTCGCTCAGGAGATACCTTCAGGGAAAGAGAAACCCAGAAAGCACCCTTGCAAAGAGACGGGGAGAAACCCTAAAACCACTCTGTTCTATTACCCACCTTGCACGTGTAAACTATCACACAACACTAGTCTCATGTTAATGAAGACTTTTTTTTTTGAGAAAAAACTTTTAAATGCAGAAATACACACATTGATATAATAAGAACCCACGAATCGACCGTCCACAATTGACGTCTGTGAATATTTTCTAATACTTCTTTGTCTTTAAAATGAAACAAAGCAAAGCAGTATAAAGAACATTGATGTCCCTTTTCTCCCAGCTGGTCCCACCCCCCTCCCGGTACCTCCTGGCAACCACAGCTTCTTTACGAAGCCTTATTTTTATGCTTTGACTCACATATATCAGAACAATATATAGTGTTGCTTTGTGCGTGTGTTTTTAATTTATATAAATGCTATCACACCAAAGACATCATTCTTCAACTTGAATTTTTTCCTACTCTATACTCACCATTGTTAAATTGGGGTTTCTCCATAGTAGCAACACCTAGAGTGACAACCAAAAATATCTCCAGATTTTGCCAAATGTCCCATGGGGGCAAAATCATCCCCAGTTGAAAACCACTGGTCTAGAGAGAAAGAGAGAAAGGCAGCCATTCCTTTACCTGCTGTTTGGTGTGCCGTCTTATGGAAATGCCCTGGTATGTTTGTCTGCTCCCATATTAATGGACATTTAAGTTGTTTCCAATATTTTGTCACTGCAAACAATGCTGCAACACATCTCTCAGGATGGCGGAACAAGCATTAATAAATATTGAATAGTTGGCTCTATGTCAGGCACTTACGTATCTTACCTCATTTAACCCGGTTACACCCCACAGGGTACCGAATGGCTGACTCTCTCTACACCCAAGAAAAACCAGACTCCAGGCAGTTGAATGGCTTTTCCAAAATCACTTGGCTAGGACGTGGGAGGGGGCGAGGGCTTGAACCTGGAACCATCTGGCTTTAAGCCCCCCGTTGGAGCAATGCCTCCATCTGACCCTGTCGTTGCCTCTCAGCAACACATTGGGGGTGAGGTCACCACCGACAGCAGTTCTTAGGACGTTTTTGTGCCGTGTTCACTACTGTCATGTTCCATCTCTCAGAAAAACCCCGATGAGTGTGCAGACCGCAAGCATCCCATGTGATGTGCCTTTCTTTCCAAGCCTTCTCTTTGGGATGCACTTAATATGCTGCTTTTCTCCAACAGCTGCTCAGAAAGTTTGTCACCTCATGGGAATTAATGTGACGGATTTCACCAGAGCCATCCTTACCCCACGTATCAAAGTAGGGCGGGATGTGGTACAGAAAGCTCAGACGAAAGAACAGGTAATGATGCACTTGCCATTTATTCCTGCAGAATCTCCCACCCATCACCTATCACCCATCCACCCATCCACCCATCTACCCATCTATTCATCCATTCATTTATCTAACCATCCGTCCATCCATCCACCCATCCACCCACCATTTGCCCATCCATCCATCCACCATTTGCCCATCCACCCTTCATCTATCCATCTGTTCATCCATCCACGTATCCACTTACCCATCCATCCATTTATCTTTCCATCCATGTATCCATCCATCCATCCATCCATCTATACATTATCAATCCATTCATCCATCTTCCTTTCCATCTGTCCGTATCTTTGTTCCTTGTCTATCCAATACTACAATTATCAAGGTCTCATGTCAGGTTTTGAAAACACAATACTAAACAAGAACAGCAGAGTCCCTCACCCATGATCTCATCTTGATAGGGACAAGGTCTGACCTAAAAGATTTTGAAATGACTGTGTACCCTGTCTAGAGGCAGGAGTGACCTCTGTCTGGTCCCTGGGATGGAGTAGGCTCCTCTCTGGCCCGGTCTCTCTGACAGGGAGTGTTTACTTATCCACAGTCATCCCTTAGATCTCACCAAGCTGTCCCTTACTGCTACTTCCTACTGGTTGCAGAGATGATATAATTTCCTTTTTTGTTTGTTTGTTTGTTTGTTTGTTTGTTTTTAAGGACTTATTATAAGTAGGAAAGAATAAAAATCTGAGCTGTCAGTGGGGTTCATGTGAAAACACAGCCCATTGGGAATAACTGTGTTCCTTTGCTCCCCCCACAGGCAGACTTTGCCATAGAGGCTCTGGCCAAGGCCACTTACGAGCGCCTTTTCCGCTGGATACTCAGCCGTGTGAACAAAGCCCTGGACAAGACCCACCGGCAAGGGGCTTCGTTCCTAGGAATCCTGGACATTGCTGGATTTGAGATCTTTGAGGTACAGCCTGGTGGGATCACATCAGCCATGGACTTGGCTCTAAGGGATGAAGCTTCCCCTTGGAGAATGCATTATTTTGGGGAAAGGCAGTCAGATGGCTACTATAGGATGGGAGACTGTCTAGTAAAGGTTAGTTAGACCCTTGAGGGTGGAAGAGACAGAGATCCAACAGGGAAAGTGTTGGTTTGTGAAACTGAGAAGGCCAGAGGTACAGCTGAATCCAACAAGCGGGACCTGATCTCCTGCCATCTCCCTCCCTCTACCATCCTCCACATCGGCCTCGTCCTCATGGTGGCAGAATGGCTGCCACAGCTCCCAACAGCCTGTCAGTAACCTTGGCAGTTCCAGTCAGTTCCAACTGTTGCCAACAGTTCCACCCAAAATCTTAGTATTGAGTCATAGACTTACCGGATTGGTCCACATGGTCACCTCAGAGCCAAGCACTATTTTCAGGGTCTTGCTTTATTTCATATAGTGTAGCATGGCTACTGGATCTCACTCCCATGGGTTGGAGGGAAGTTCTCAATGAAAGGGGAAGTCTTGAGCTTGACAGATGTCCCAAAACCTATCTACTATGGAATTACTCCCTCTCTGAGCCTCAGTTTCTACATCTGCAAAATGGGGGCGATAAAATATCTTATACAATTACTCTTTCCACAAATCATTGTGCCGATGGAGGAGATCAGGATCCTTAAAACAATGTGTATGTAGACCATGTGACATGAGAACAGGTCATTTTTGCCAGCCCCGGTGAACTCTAGGCAGCCTTTCTTGGGGCCTGTGCCCTCTCTGGGTGCTGAAATGGCAGACCTGGCTCTTGTGGAAAGGGCGTCAGCCCTGGGGCTCTCTTCAGGGCGGGGTCCCCAGGCCCCTGACTTTGCCCATGGTGCTCACGGGCCTCCCTCGCTGCCCCGTGCTCAGGTGAACTCCTTCGAGCAGCTGTGCATCAACTACACCAACGAGAAGCTGCAGCAGCTCTTCAACCACACGATGTTCATCCTGGAGCAGGAGGAGTACCAGCGCGAGGGCATCGAGTGGAACTTCATCGACTTCGGGCTGGACCTGCAGCCCTGCATCGAGCTCATCGAGCGGCCGGTGAGGGCCCGCGTCACACCCGCATGCGCGTGCGGCCTCCTGCAGTCGGCATGTGGACCCTGCCCTCTCCGCGTGCGCACGCTTCCCCCAGCACTGAGTCCTTGAGAACTCAATCACACTTTCCCTTAACCCACATTTTAAATCAAAGGTATTTTCTTTTATATTTCTCCCTCCCTTTCTCCTGCCCTCCACTCCCCTCCCCTCCTCTCCCCCTCCCCTTTCCTTCCTTTCCCTTCCCTTCCCCTCTTTCCCATTCATTTATTTACAAAGTCAGGAGTCTTTGTTTTGTTCACTGATGTATCCCAGACCCCTAGAATCATGCACACAGTAAGTGCCCAGTATATCATGGTTGAATGACTATTTACTGAGCACCTACTGTGTGCTGGCCCCTTCTTTAGGGGCTAGGGATGTAACCGTGAATGAGATGAACTTGGTCCCTGCCCTCCTGGAAGAGGAGACAGTGCAGCCAGACAAACAGAGAAACTGAATCAAGCCAACGTGGAGAATGGCTTAGGGAGGCCTGCTTTGCCCAGAGCAGGCGGAAACGCTTCCCAATTCTGAGTCCAAACGTGAGGACCATTCCAGCAGAGTGAATGGCATGTGCAAATCAGGCTGTGCCCTTGACATCTTCATTTGGCTGTCTTCCCACAGGGAAGCCCTTTACTAAAAGAAACCCTGAGGTGAACTTATATATAAAGCACTAAGTGTGAAATCTTCGTGATCTTGTGTGTGCCGCTCGCCAGGGGGCAGGGGCAAGCATGTTCCGTTGTCGGTTCCTGCCCTTGTATCCCCCGTGCTGCTCCATTGGACACACGGTAATTTGGGGATATATAAAGAGGACAGAACCCCATCTTCACATGTAGGCGGCTATGGCCTTAGAGCCAGGGGTTGCCCGTGCAGGCGTTCGGGTGGCCAGCTTTCCCGGGCGAGCCCGAGGCTTGAGCCCTAGCTGAGATCCCCTCCTATCTGCCCTCCACAGAACAACCCGCCAGGCGTGCTCGCCCTGCTGGACGAGGAGTGCTGGTTCCCCAAAGCCACGGACAAGTCCTTTGTGGAGAAGCTGTGCTCGGAGCAGGGCAACCACCCCAAGTTTCAGAAGCCCAAGCAGCTCAAGGACAAAACGGAGTTCTCCATCATCCACTATGCCGGGAAGGTACCCGCTGCACGCCCCAGGCTGCCTCTGTCCCGGGGAGCTCAGGAGGGATGCTCAGAGCAGGAGCGCCGTGGGAGTGGCAGAACCCAAAGGCCTCTGCTGTAAATCGGATTCCAAGCAAGCTATTTATGGTTTGTCTAAGTGTCTGTAACGGACAAGACACCATGGTTGCCAGGCAGTTCTTTCTCATACAGATTCTAAATCCTTCCTGCTGCACGTTAAACCCAACAGGAAGAGCCAGCCGGAATGGAAGTGACCGATATACCCGATTTGGGGCTGAACAACAATCTCCCTTCCCATGGCCTTGGGTTTGCCATCGCCCGCCTGCGCGGTCAGGGGAATCTGTAACAGTATCACCATTGTCATTGTCGACTCCTCCTCTTCATCATCATCAGTCACGGATATTAATGTATAGGACCGTCCCCTGTGACTCCCGAGGGTCCTGGATAATGTAGAAAAATAGCCTGGCTGGCTTACAGGCTCTTAGAGCATTTTACTGACTCTGCAGTATCCCCACGGCATCATGGGAACAGGCAATGCCCTACACCAGGGTTGGCAAAATATAGTCCATGTACCAAATCTGGCCCACAGCCTGGTTTTGTAAATAAAGTTTTATTGGCACACAGCCACACCCATTTGGTTGGATAACCTTTATGTATAGCCTTTATGCTATAACGACAGAGTTGAGTAGTTGTGACAGACTGTATGGCCTGCAAAACTAAAAATATTTACTATCTGGGCCTTTACCAAAAAAAGTTTGCCAACTCCTACCCTATACTCAAGGGAGCATCGTTCCTTTAGGCACATGGAGGTAACGCTTTTTTCTCTTCCCCACTTTACAAGTGGTTTCTTTTTAGTCTCCTTTCAGATCAGGCTTGGCCATCACCATAACAACCCATATCCCTTAATAACCCACCAGAGATATTTTACTAGTTCCTTCCATTTTATAGTCACAACCATAAAATGAAGGCTTTGGCCAGTCATTATTCAAGTCAGGAATTTACACCCATACCTAAAAATCTCCCAGTTACAAAACCATATGTTCATCAGAAAGGGGAGAATAAGTCCCCAAAGTTAATTTAAAAACTGGAATTGTCACCAAGCCTTCTCTAGATGGGGGGGAACTTTGGATGTGAGGGAGGTGTATCTACCATCAGCCAAGCTCTTCACTGTTCAGAGGGCACAGGCTCTGTGCGCAGGACCCTTTAAAGTCCTGATCTGCTGGTCTCTTCTTTGGAGTTGATGGATTCTCACCATGGCAGCTGCTAATGTCATTGCCTCCCTGACCTTGGAAGATCTGGGAGGGAAACGGGAAGACTCGGGCCCTGCCCTTAGCTCCTTGGAAGCAGGAGCACCACATCGGTGGGGTGGTTTTTGGCAGGTGGACTACAACGCGAGTGCCTGGCTGACCAAGAACATGGACCCGCTGAATGACAACGTGACTGCCCTCCTCAACGCCTCCTCAGACAAGTTTGTGGCTGACCTGTGGAAGGATGGTAAGGCCCTGCCTGCTGGAGCTGGAGAGCTAGACATCCAGAGCCCTCCCGCCTCCAGCTGCCCAATACCCACGCCTGCTCCCAGGAAGGGTGGGCCGTGTGGGGCTGCAGGAGAGGGCAGTGTTGGTAGATGCTAGTGGCGTGTTGACACATTCAGCCACTTCTGAGAGACTCCTGAGCCTCTCAACCCCACAATTGGACCCCAGGGAGAAGGTCCAAGATCAGGGCAATGAGGGAGGAAATAGCATCCAAGGCATGGTGAGTTGGAGTGCTCCCATCTGGAGCCAGAAAGACTGAACTCCTGTCTCATCTCAGCCATACACTTTCTGTCACTCAGAGCTCTCAGGATTTCCCAAGTAGATAACAGCTGGAAAGCAATCCCACCAAGCCTCCCCTTACCTATTGCTGGGGGGAAGGCATCAGAGGCAGAGGAAAGAAGGGGGGCCTAGGGTCTCTACCCTCGGGGCCTGGTCCTCCGGCCTGTTGCAGGGGTGGAGGGCCACTGGGTGGGTCAGAGGCTGATGCCACCCTCAATGTGCCCCCCAGTGGACCGCATTGTGGGGCTGGACCAGATGGCCAAGATGACAGAGAGCTCGCTGCCCAGCGCCTCCAAGACTAAGAAGGGCATGTTCCGCACGGTGGGGCAGCTCTACAAGGAGCAGCTGGGGAAGCTGATGACCACGCTGCGCAACACCACGCCCAACTTTGTGCGCTGCATCATCCCCAACCACGAGAAAAGGGTGAGGCCGCCCACCTGGCTCCTTGGTGGTCAGAACATCACCCTGAGCACATCAGGGTCTACAGGGAAGGGAAAGGCAGACAGGGGTAGAAGGGCAAGAAGAAAGCCTGACTCCCCACCCCAAGGGCTCCATCTGACATGGTAGAAGGTTGTCTGGATTTGCTACCCATTCCCCATCCTGGAGGCAAAAGGAGACAGGCAGGGAGGGAGACTGTCCAGAGGCTTGCAGCCCTGGAATTGCTGAACAAGGTACCAAATCACTCAGTCATTCATTATTCCAGTTGAGTTCCTACCTGTGTTAGGTGCTGGGGATACAGTGCTAGATAAATTGTAGCCCTTGCCTGCAGGTTTCTTGTAGTCTAGTGCAGGTATGCTCAGCTGGGAGCAGTTGTGGCCCTACCCAGGGGACATTTGGCCATGTCTGGAGACATTTGTGATTGTCATAACTGGGAGGGGCTACTACAGGCATCCAGTGCAGAGAGGCCAGGGATGCTGCTAAACATCCTACAGTGCACAGGACAGCCCCACAGCAGAGAATGATCCCAGCCAATGTGTCGGTGGTGCCGAGGTTGTGGGAGATCTGTGGGAGAGGCAGACATACAAGCTGATAACCACGGTGCAATGTGCTAAATTATGAAAACTCCAAACAGCCAGGGCTCCCATTTCAGCATCTTTGGGCTGAGAGGAAGCTTCTTAGAGAATGTGAACTTTGAGTGGCATCAACTTGGTAAAGTGGAGGGTAGGGTGGGAGGGCAGAGTGACCAGTACAACAAAAGTGTGGAGGTAATAAATGAAGGATCTTGGCAAGAAAATGCTAGGTAGGTGGTTTCATGTTGATGTGTGATGGTGTGAGGTAGGGACTGGGAAGAGAGAGGGCTGAATTGGTAGTCAGGGGCTAGATCGCGGGGTTCCTTGTGGGTAGACCAGAGCTTGGACTTTCTTCTGTGATACCCCTGGGGCTTTAAAACAGGGGTATGTCATGACCAGGCTTACATTTTAGAAACCAAATGAGGGGATGAGAGGAGAGGCAGGACTGGAACTGAGAAGACCAGGTAGGAGACTGTGGTGGTTGTCCGGGCAGGAGAAGATGGTGGCAAGTGGATGGCAGTGATGATGGCCGATGGAGAGAAATGGGTGGATGGGGAGATATTTGGGAGATAGGAGCTGTAGAACTGGTGATGGAAAGGAAGTGAGGAAGAGGAAGGCGACACGGAAGAAGCCCCAGTTCCTAGCTAGGTGATACTAGTGCCACCAAGTACAAGAGAGATGTCACCTGAACCCTCAGCCAAGACCTCACCTGGTTGATCCTGGTGATCCTGCTGAGGTGGGTTACTCAGGCTTGAGATTCGGGGCTCGCTGCTCCCTGAGTCCCAGCCCCCCTGGTCCCTTTGCAGTCCGGCAAGCTGGATGCCTTTCTGGTGCTGGAGCAGCTACGGTGCAACGGGGTGTTAGAAGGCATCCGTATCTGCCGCCAGGGCTTCCCCAACAGAATCGTCTTCCAGGAGTTCCGCCAACGGTGAGCCCGCTGGGTAGGCCCAGGTGGGGTGGTGGGTGAGGGGGTAGCAGGGGGAGGGGCGGTGGAGAGGCTCCCGGTTGGTGACTTCTGCTCTATGTCTCAAGCTACGAGATCCTGGCCGCGAACGCCATTCCCAAAGGCTTCATGGACGGGAAGCAGGCCTGCATCCTCATGGTGAGCCCCGCCCCAGAAATCCAGCTGCAGACCTCCCAGGCTCTGGTGGCACCGCCAGGAGCTGCTTTGAGTGTGACTTTCCTTAAACAGGATTGACCCCTGGCCACATGGCAAGGCTGAGAATGGGAACTCTTTGTCTTCCTTCCTTCTGCAGATCAAAGCCCTAGAGCTCGACCCCAACTTGTACAGAATCGGGCAGAGCAAAATCTTCTTCCGAACCGGGGTCCTGGCTCACCTGGAGGAAGAGCGAGACTTGAAGATCACCGATGTCATCATGGCTTTCCAGGCCATGTGTCGTGGCTACCTCGCCAGAAAGTAAGGACCTGCCTGCTGTCGGCTCCCCACAAACAGAGGGGACACACAAGCTTTCAGGGAGATTTCTGGCCTCGTGTTCTGATTCCCTGACTCTAAGACGCCACCTTCTTTAAGATGCTCCACTGATTGAATGGCAGCTTTTTCTCGAGGGGAAGAAATGCTACTGTTTCAATGTATGCTCTAGTTATAAGGGCAGGTGGGAAGAAGTTAAGACTATGGCTCTGGAGTTTTAGACCTCAGTTCCCATCCTGGCTCCCCTACTTATTTGCTGATGGATCTTGGGCAAGTTACTCAACCTCTCTGAGCCTCAGGTCTCCACTGGAAAATAGCATATTCATTCCTGCCCCATGGAATTGTTTATGAGGAGTAAGTGAAGTACTTCCTGAAAAGGGTTGAGATCAGTGCCTGGTTATCATTTTAGAAAGTGTGAGAATATGATTAAGTATCTGAGAAAAGAATAATTTGGCTGTATCTAGATAGAGCCTTCTGTCCAGATGGGATTCATAAGGCAGGGTCTTGGAAGATATGATGCCCCTTCTGTTTTGGGAAGCCTGGGGGCCGTGTGAGGTCCAGGGTCCTTGAAAGTCACACCCCTAAAAGGATGGCAGGAGCTGGGGGAGCAGCTCTGTCTGGGGCATACGTCATCATCAGGTATAGATCCTGCTCTCACCTGCAGAGCCCTGATCATGTCAAGCTGGCTCAGTGCCATGTGGACCCAAGATGGTCAAGGCAGATCTGGGAAGCTCTTGGTCCAGGGACAGATGTAACTTAAGTTTCATAACTCTGTTGCTCCCCCTCCCGCCTCCAGACTAAGGGCAATTTTATTCTTCAAGTTCACCCACATTGAAGATGGCAGAGAAAAGCAAACTGTACTCACTGTTTGTGGTTTCTCAAACCTAACAGCCCTTAAACAGGAGGAGTGCTAGTTCCATGTCAGGTTTGAGATTTCAGAAATACACCTGAGGAGGGAGTAGGTTTGTCAGACACTCAGTATTGGAGAAGACATGGCACAGCTGGGAGTGTGCAGGGTCCCCCTAGGAATGGTGTAGCATAGACTGATTTCCTAGATGTTGTTTGGGTCCCAACTCTGACTCCAGGGCATTTTGTGAGCCTTGGGTCTTCCTTCTCCACTGAGAAAAACTCCTGCCTCCATATGATTTGAGTGGTCTGTGCCCAGACAATATATCTGTGCTGATGCTCAGAGCTTCTGGAAGAGCCTGAGCTGGAGAGAAGGGGGGATTGTCCCCATGCAAGTCACAAAACCACATGTGAAATAGACGTGTCTTGCTTTCAGGATACTGCAGGGTGGGATGCTATGACAACATGGCAGATGTGTGGGGCCAACCAGGGCTTCTCATGGCTCCCTGTCCCTCTCCCCAGAGCCTTTGCCAAGAGGCAGCAGCAGCTGACGGCCATGAAGGTGATTCAGAGGAACTGTGCCGCCTACCTCAAGCTGCGGAATTGGCAGTGGTGGAGGCTCTTCACCAAGGTGAGCGCTCTGGGCCCCACCCGGCTTCTCAGGGGCCCCGGCCCTGGTTCTCCACTCCAGATGCCCCAGATGTGGGACTGGAGATGGTTGACAGTGGGTGTGAAACTGAGAACTTGAGACCACACGTTGCCTGTTGGTGATCCTCCAGGTCTGTGGGTGTGTCTGATGAAGGCCCACCCTCTTTGGCCCATGGGCTATAGCCATGACCTTAACACAGATGCAGAGAATTTCCATCACACCGTGCCCTTTTATAGCCATACCCACTTCTTCCATAGCCAGCGGCAACCACTAACCTGTTTCCATGTCTTTAAAATGTTGTCCTTTGAAGAATGTTACATAAATGAAGTCGTACCTTTTGGCCTTTTTACACCATTCTCAGGAGATCCATGCAGGAGGTTGCATGTATCAATTGTCTTTCTCGGTATAACTTGTTCTTGCAGTAGGGTAAAACCGTCCCTGGCTGAGAAGCACTGATCTAATTTATTACAAGACTGTATGCCTTATGCCATGAAAATAAGTGACGAGCTGACTGTGTGTGCAGGTGAAGCCCCTGCTGCAGGTGACACGGCAGGAGGAGGAGATGCAGGCCAAGGAGGATGAGCTGCAGAAGACCAAGGAGCGGCAGCAGAAGGCAGAGAGCGAGCTCAAGGAGCTGGAGCAGAAGCACACACAGGTACTGGGCCGGGGGCATGACTGGGGCTGCAGACGGAGGCAGGACGCCTGCTCCTGGGGGACTCACTGCCCCCCTCCCCCATGCAGCTGGCCGAGGAGAAGAACCTGCTGCAGGAGCAGCTGCAGGCGGAGACGGAGCTCTATGCCGAGGCTGAGGAGATGCGGGTCCGGCTGGCAGCCAAGAAGCAGGAACTGGAGGAGATCCTGCATGAGATGGAGGCCCGCCTGGAGGAGGAGGAGGACCGGGGCCAGCAGCTGCAGGCAGAAAGGAAGAAGATGGCCCAGCAGATGCTGGTAAGGCACTGTAGGGGCTGCCCTTGATGAATACCAAGTCACTTGACCCTCACTGCAGGCAGGCCTGTGAGGCACATCTGTTGGTATATGTCCCCATGGGACAGAGAGACTAAGGCTTGGAGAGGAATGGCCATCTGCCCACACAGGTCTCCTCTAAAGCCCACTCTGTTCTGCCCTTTCTTTCGTGTGCTTTTATTTTTTCTTCTAATAGTAACACTGTGTGAGGGGTAATTATATTGTAGAACAAAACACCCAATATAAACATTTATCTCACATAGTCAGGAATCTGACAGCGGCTTAGCTAGATGGGTCTAGCTTAGCATCTCTCATGAAGTTACAGTCAAGATGTCAGCTGGGGCTGCAGTCATCTGAAGGCTTGACTGTGGCTGGAGAACCCGCTTCCACATGGCTCACTCACATGGCTGTAGGCAGGAGGCCTCAGTTCCTCTCCATGTGGGCTTCTCCACGTGGCTGCCTGAGTGTCCTCACAACTTGGGTGGCTGGCTTCCCCCAGGAGTGAATCAAGAGAGAACAGGAGAGGAAGCCACAGTGCCTTTTATAGCCTGATCACTGCTGTTACACTCCACCACTTCCTCTTGATTTTGTTAGAAGCAAGTCACTAAGTCCTGCCCACACTCACCGGGAGAGGAATTAGGCTCCACCTTTGAAGCCTATAATTCGTGGACGCACTTCAAAACCACCATGGTATTGACTTCCCTCATTTTACAGATGAGGAGACTGAGGCTCCGTGAAGCAAACCTTTATCTCCAATGAAAGGAAACTGCAGAGCATTGGGGGTCATCAGGCCCAGCCTCTGTGTCATGGAGGCCCAGGGCTCCATGAGAGTGACTTTTAAGCAAGGCTGTGATTCTTTTCCCGTAAAGGACCTGGAGGAACAGCTGGAGGAGGAGGAAGCTGCAAGGCAGAAGCTACAACTTGAGAAGGTCACGGCTGAGGCCAAGATCAAGAAACTGGAGGATGACATCCTGGTCATGGATGATCAGAACAACAAACTGTCAAAAGTGAGTGGGGTCAAGCATCTGCATTCTAATGACAAGCTCACTAGGGACAGGGATTCCAGGTTATTTTTCCTTTTTAACCAAATAAAAGGCATTGAAGGCCAAGCAAAGGTTTAGCTCCAGTGACAAGGCAGCTTTGTGACTGCCGTCTGGATGCAGGTGTGCCATGGACTGGATCCCTGGGTCCCTAGCACCAGGGCTACCATGGAGCAAGTCTCAGCAGCACCATGACCAGTGAAACCCCCAAGTTATGCAAAGAACACAAGTGTGCCTGAGACTCTGGGCCTTTCCCACATTCTCATGGGCTACGTCCAGTTAGGAATGGGGTGACCGGCTGCCCAGTTTGCCTGGGATGTGGAACTTTCAGCACCAAAATTGGAAAATTCCCAGTGCAAAACGGGATGAGTAGGTCACCCTAGTCAGTAACTTCTAACCAGCCCCACTGAGGGCAGGTTCCTTCTGGTTCTTTCAGTTGTCAGCAGGGCACCTGCCGTGAGCCGGGCACCTGCCGTGAGCCAGGCCCCGTTATGTGCATGGCATGGATGGTGAGGGAGGACCATACCCTTGTGGGGCTTATACTCTAGTGATCAGTAAATAGATCATCGTACATAACGATTAATTACCATTGTGATCAGGGTTCTGAAGGAAGTGTTCCCCATATTATGAGAAGAGTACTAGGGGTGGAGGGAAAGAGGTTTATTCAGGGAAGGCTTCCTGGAGGAAGTGACATTTGAATGGAAACCTAAAGACTGAGGAGCAGTTACAGGGAGAGGAGGTGGAGGAGCATCCCAGGCAGGTGGCTCCATCTGTGCAAAGGCCCTGAGGCCGGGAAGAGCTGGCATGTGATAGGAAGGGGAACATTGAAGTATGAGGGGCAGAGGGGCGTGAGATGAGAAGTGGCCAACTTGGGGAAATCAAGGAACTTCTCTTCACCATTTCAAATTCTAGGCTGAATTTGGTTCTAATGTGGGTTTTCCTTTCAGTTGTTTATCTGGAAATCACTAGGAGTGAGACGTAGATCTTGACGGGGGGGGGGGGGGGGGGGGGGGGGGGAAGACCAACGGTATTTCTTTTTCTTTCCCCCAAAAGGAGCGAAAACTCCTTGAAGAGAGGATTAGTGACTTAACAACGAATCTTGCAGAAGAGGAAGAAAAGGCCAAGAATCTCACCAAGCTGAAAAACAAGCACGAATCTATGATTTCAGAACTGGAAGGTAAACCGGCCACCCAAAGGGGCTTTCAGCCAGCATTTTAAAACTAGGAAAATCAGAAAGAAAGTTTCAGAGAGGCAGGTTAATTCAAGAAGTTAGTCCTCTCCAGGCTCCCCAGTCACCCTGGGTTGACATACTTAATAATCAAAGGTCCTTTTCACCGGGGCTGACTTCCCTCCACTGAGAGTGTGGGCAGGTGTGCCTGTTGCAGCGAGGGATGTGTGGTGCGCACGCGCGAGTCTCCTCCGTGTGGGGCCTGGGCAGGAAGGCTCACCCTCCAGGAGGCTTCCTGGTGGCTTCCACCTCCTGAAGGGCCCCTGGCTTTGTCTAGTGCGGCTGAAGAAGGAGGAGAAGAACCGGCAGGAGCTGGAGAAGCTGAAACGGAAGCTGGAGGGAGAGGCCAGCGACTTCCACGAGCAGATCGCCGACCTGCAGGCGCAGATCGCCGAGCTGAAGATGCAGCTGGCCAAGAAGGAGGAGGAGCTGCAGGCGGCCCTGGCCAGGTAGCGAGGCCATGGCCCGTGTGCTCCTGGGCCCCCGCCCATCCGCAGTGGCCCCAGTCTTTCTCCTCCAGGCAGGCCTCCATCTAATGCAAGGCGTCCCCAGGCCAGGCCTTCAAGGCCTGCTGGCACCTCCAGAAGCACGCCTTTGACTTCCCTCTCTTCCCTCCAGACTCATCCCTTTGTGTCTCCTGTGGTGTCTGTCTTTTTGGATGCCCAGGCCTTTCTTGTCTACACCCCAGCCTGCTTTTCCCGTTGACCACAGAGGCCCTCCTGTGGCACCTCGCACACCACAGGAGGCTGGATGACCCTCCTCTCCCTCAAGCCCTCCCTTTCTGTGAATGCCAATCCCCTCCCTAGCTTTTGCCGACCCTGCTGCCCCCACAGCCAGCAGGCAGCAGCCCTCAGGTTCCGCCAGCCCTTTGCCATGTGCCCATCCTCCCAGCTCTGAGCTGGCTTCACACTAGTGGCCTCACACTGGGAATATCACTCACCTGCTCCCTGTGTGCTAAGCTCTTTTTAGGCAATATCTTCGCAGATACCTGGCCAGGTATGCTGCTGTTTTCTCTATTTCACTGAAGAAACATGTGACTGTCAATGGCACCCCGCTTTTGAGAGGTGGAGCTGGGATTTGAGCCCCAGAGCTTTCTACTTGATCCCCTGGCCAGCTCAGTTCATGCTGCATGACAGTGTTAGAGCGAATGACTAGAAATATCACTTTGGGTCATAAACCTGCTCAAAACACTTGGCTGGTCTTAGCCTGGTACTCAAAGCTCACCGCCCTCCGCAGTTGGACCCTAACCCAACCATTTTTTGCTTCCCCTCTCACTGCTGCCATTCACAAGTGCAGTACGATCAAAGTGCATATTCGCCCGGCTCTGCAGGATCTTGCCTCTGTGCCTACCGCCTGGCTGTTCCCTTTCCATCCATCCATCCATCCATCCATCCATCCATCCATCCATCCATCCATCCAGAGCACACCAGAGGGCAGCTCTCGGTGCATTAGGAGGAAGCTCCCTTCCGTGAAACACCTCTCACTCCATGTGATTCGAACAGTGCTGCTCAGTCCCACCTTGACCCACACTCACTGCCTCTCCCAGGCTGGGAGCCCTGGCTTTAGCATCACCCCAAGCAGTGCCTGGCCAAGGGCTTTGCATGTAGCAGGCTTTCCTCAGTCACTATTTGAGCAAAGGAAAGAAAGAACAAGTAGTTGCCAAGGAGGAATAACTGTCCAGTGTTCAGAAAGCAACTATTAAGCCCCTCTGTGAATTAGGCACTTTGCTAGTCTGGGAGTCTGTGCTTTGCGTTCACACACACACACACAATCATGACCTATTTTTTATATCAAACCTTGGAATTCATTATGTCCTATGTAAATCTCCAAGAAGCCCAATGTAACAAGGAGGGATCCACTGTCTTGGGGATGGGGTGCAACGTTTTGATATCCATGGCACACGAGTGGCTCGTTCCGGAACACAATATTTGGCCACTTATGAGACAGCAGAGGCCTGGAGCCTCAGGGTCCTAATTCTGGTGATCTGTCCCTGGCAGGCTTGATGATGAAATTGCTCAGAAGAATAACGCCCTGAAGAAGATCCGGGAGCTGGAGGGTCACATCTCAGACCTGCAGGAGGACCTGGACTCAGAACGGGCCGCGAGAAACAAAGCTGAGAAGCAGAAGCGAGACCTGGGGGAGGAGCTGGAGGCGCTGAAGACAGAGCTGGAGGACACACTGGACAGCACGGCCACCCAGCAGGAGCTTCGGTGAGAGGGGCCCAGCTGTCCCACTGCACTGATGGGATGGCTGGTGTGGAAGGAGTGAGCCCCAGCAAATCCAAATCACAGGGTTCCTCAGGCCAGATATTTACTGTCCTGATTGCATTTTGCTGTAACTGACATAAGTGTGATTATTTTTTTAAATTTATCTTTATTGTTGAAAATATTACAGATCTCCCCTTTTTCCCCCATTAACCCCTCCATCCCGTACCCACTCCCTGCCCCAGGCCTTCACCACACTATTGTCTGTGTCCATGGGTTATGCATATATGCATATAAATTCTTTGGTTAATCTCTCCCCCCCCACTCACCCCCCCCACCCCCACCTTCCCTCTGAGATTCATCATGCTTCTGTGTCACTGAATCTATTTTTATTTCACATCACAATAGTGGGACATAATCAGAGAACAATTTGAAAACTATAGAAAAGTAGACACCAAAAACATTGCCCTTAGTCCCCCCACTGTTAATATTTTGAGGTATCTCCTTCCTGTCTTGTGTGTGTGTGTAAGTAAATCTCCCCCAGCTCCAGTCACCAAGTGTGTGCGTTTTGTGTTAATTTTTTTAAAATATATCTTTATTGATTTCATAGAGAGGAAAGGAGAGGGATATATAGAGAGAAACATCAATGATGAGAGAGTCATTGATCGAGCCTGCAACCCGGGCATGTGCCCTGACCGGGAATCGAACCCCGATTGCCTGGATCCTAGGTTGACGCTCAACCGCTGAGCCATGCCCGGCTGGGCTGTTAAAATTTTTTAAATAACATTATCAGACTGGTTTTTGATTTAAGATTCACAGCAAGCAAGCAAACAGGCCACAACAAAACAACTACAGGTCACCTGCTAAAAAATGAATACTGGCGTTCGTGAAACTGTCGTTTATTCATTCAACAAACAGGCAAATGTAATTCGAGAGCATGTGTGTCAGGTGCTGTGCTGCTAACACTGAGATTCATCTCCCACACTTTGGGATTTATGCTACAGAATTTACCTGTGCCTAGAGGCCTGCACACTATTCTGCTCCCTTCCACCTGACAACAATACAGAAAAGTCTGGTTCAGGACTTAAAAAAACATGGGCTCAGGGTCAGACGATGTGGGTTCTATTTCTGGTCCTACACACAGTGATTGTAACAACATGGGGAAGCTGCTTACCCTCTTAGCTGTAGTTTCATCTGTAAAATGGAAATAATAGCATGCTTGCCTCGTAGGCTCACTCTGAAGATTACATGAGATGATGTATTAAAGAACTTTAGTCAGGGCCTGGCATACAGTAAGTGCTTGATGAATAAGAGCTAATAATATTTCAGGACTATTTTGCCAGTCATTTTGCAATTCTTTCAATATTATTTTGTGCATTTGTTTGCTGGTTCTGAGAAATTCTAGGCAGCTAACATGCTCCTCGTTTTGCAGGTGAGGAAATTTCAGGTTCAGAGAGGTTAGGTGGCTCACCTGAGATCACACAGCTAGGAAGAGGTGGTGATGGAGACATCAGCTCTGGGTCCTTAGCACAAGACTACCTGGGGTGAGCCCCATCTCCCCCCCAACTGCCATCATCACTGTGTTCTTCCTATCCAGGGCCAAGAGGGAGCAGGAGGTGACGGTGCTGAAGAAGGCCCTGGACGATGAGACTCGATCCCACGAGGCCCAGGTCCAGGAGATGAGGCAGAAGCACACCCAGGCTGTGGAGGAGCTCACCGAGCAACTGGAGCAGTTCAAGAGGGTGAGTTGCGATGCCTTTTTGTGACAACACATAAAAGACTGATAGGTCAAAGCTTCAAATGACCACATGTCAGGGTCTGTACTAAGACGAGTAACAAGCTATCCAAGGTCCTAACGATAAAGACAGCAGCCAGCATTTGTTAACTGTGTACTGTACATGGGAGCAATTAACCTTCACAACCACCCTATGAGGGAGGTACTATTAAGCCCATTTTACACAGGAAGAAAAACTACTTCCTTGTGGTTCATTCCCAGGGGTGAGTTTTTTAAACCTGTGACCTCTTGCTACATTGCTTCCCTGAAGTCTGAATTATGTCGCCCTCAGTGCTACGGCTTCCCCACCTCCCTGCACTTTCTAAGTGCCCCACAAACCGGAAGAAATGGGTGTAGCTTTGCCTAGAAGTGGTAAGAGTTTGCATCTGTCTAAGTCCCAGTCAAGGTGACTGTTCTTCCATGAGCTGGTTTACTGAGCATCTTTCCTATTCTATCAGAATCTCAACATTTCCTGTACATTTCAATAATGTGAGCAATCCCTTATGTGGCACTGATTATAGGCCAGACACTTTTCCAAGGTTTTACAAACACTCATTTAATTTACCCATGGACTTTGTTAAAATGAGGATCTCCAGGCCCCATAGCCTAAAAAGCACTGTGCAGGACTGAGCTCTCCTCACTCTCAGAATAAATAAGGACACTTGTTGACGTCCCCTTGTCACTTGAGATCTGAATACCAATCTTCAACATTTCGTAAATTCTTTATATATTTTAGACAAATAAGATTTTGCTAACTGTAACTACAACATACATTTCCCCTTTCGACTGGCCTCCCTTTTTAATGTTCACAAATTATTTTTACTTTAATATAATTCGAACCCAGATGGGCTATTCCCACCTTCTGAAATACACTCCAGGCAGTAGGAAGGTTTATGTATCCCCTTTAAATTTATGGTTGGAAGAGTGGGGCCCCAGAAAGGGTAACTGACCATCCTCCAGCCAGGTGGTCGGTCATCAGAGGCTAAGGCTGGAAGCCAAGCCCCCAGTTCATGGCCAGGGCTCTTTGGAAACACTCAGCTTCTACTGTCACCAGCAGACAGCATCCGTTTCTGACCTGGGTGAAGTAGGTGGAGGCTGTGAACTCCTGCGCACCGTCTCAGGTGCACTGAACAGAGGACTGCCTGTATTTTACCTCTGATCGCTTTGGTACAGACCCTGGTCCCAGTTGTCGGGAAAACTTTTATCATCGTTCCTACCTGGCCTCCTGTCACACGTGTGGTTTTGCCAGAGTTCTGGGCTCTTCGGCTGGGCTAAGGTTTTAGGGGAGTCCAATCCCCTGGGGTCCTTGCTTATCAACCTGCACTGCTTCCCCTGAGGGGCACCTTGTCCCTGTCTGAGGTACTGACAGCTCCGTCATGACGGGAAAAAGGAATGGCTTCTCTGAGGCTGCCTCGACACTGCACTACTCCTTCCTAGGGTCTGTGGGAAAGCCAAGTGCTGTTTCCTCTGCCCTTGGGACTCCCATGCTTTTTTTTCTCCCCCTCCCTTACCCTCCAGCCCTGGAAAAAGCCCCCTCCTTTCTCCTTTTTCCCCAGACACTTTTTTTCTTAGGGAAATTGACATGCCCACAGGAGCTGGTTAGATAAAATTACTTTCTCTCAACTATCACTGAAATAGCAGTGTGAATTTGATGATGAATGTGATGATAGGGAGTGGTGGGGACTGGGGCCAAGTGGCATGTGGCATCCCCATCTCTAGGGCCAGCTGCTACTCAAATCCAATGCATCACTTCCTTGGAGGAAGGCAAGATTCCTGTTTCCAGACCTTTGGTTTGTTTTTTGAAAGTCTGAATTAGTGAGGTATATGCAGTATAATTCACCAATTGAAGTGTACCTCTCAATGAACTTTGACAAATGTATGCACTTGGGTAACCATCACCAGTCATAGGACATTAGATTATTTAATAGAAAAGCTGGGAGTCCAAAGTTTTATGTGACATTTCTTTATTAAAATGTTGGCACTAATTTTTCACAAAGTAATGATGGCTCAACCAGGACAGGACAGCAGGTTGGCTGCAGCCTGTATAGGATGCCGGTTTGCAATTTCTGCGTAATCCAAATGGTCTTCCCGGCGATTGTGTTCCCCAGCCTGCCCTGTCTCTCCCCTGAAGATGTGCACAGGTCCTTGGACCTACCTGAGGGGAGGGGAAAGGACAGAGGCAGATTCCCCCACAGAGGTTCCTATCTTGCAACGCTGTCCTGGCCACACCTGTAACGCCTTCCGTCCCCTCTGCTTCTTGGGGCAGGCCAAGGCCAACCTGGACAAGAACAAGCAGACTCTGGAGAAGGAGAATGCAGACCTGGCGGGTGAGCTGCGGGTCCTGAACCAGGCCAAGCAGGAGGTGGAGCACAAGAAGAAGAAGCTGGAGGTGCAGCTGCAGGAGCTGCAGTCCAAGTGCAGCGATGGGGAGCGGGCCCGCGCTGAGCTCAACGACAAGGTCCACAAGCTGCAGGTGAGGCGGCTGTGCAGGGCATCCCTAGTACCTGCTCTGCAAGGGATGCAGCACTTTCCAGTCAACTGAAGTCTCTCTGGCTGAAAAGCAAGTTGGTTTCCTCTAGTTACATTCCCAAGGAGATGAGGTGGTCACTCTATCCAATTTAATCATTAAGAATCCATTCATTCAACAAGTATTTACTGAGTACCTTCTATAGGCCAGGGACTATGTTGAATCCTGAGATACACAGCAAGGAAAAAGACAGACACTGTTCCCACCCTAGGAGAACTCCAGCCTAGTGGAGGGACAGGCATTAGTAATCACAAAAATGATTGTAAAGTGATGCTGGAAAGGGGTGGCACTGAATGTAATAAGTATGAACAAGTGTGCCTGGCCTGAGGGAGGAGTCAGGAAAGGCTTCCCTAGGGACGGATGGTCTCACAGATAAGGCAGAAGGAACAGCATGTGCAAAGGTGCAGTTGTAAGTGGAAAGTTGGACCGCATGAGGCCAGTAGAGCTAGGAGGATGCCAAGTTGGAAGGGGAAGTGTGGTACATAATGGGACTAGAGAGGCAGGCTGTGGCCAGATGGCATAGCTATGATGGGAAGTCACTGATGGGTTTTAAGGTGGGGAATGACATGGACTGTTTATCTTTGGTCTTCTTTAGCTTTGAATAGACATTTGGCCCAACTTTCCTTTCATGGGATATGGCCAAACTTTTGATAAATATTTAATGTGCTTACAGCCTAGGATGAGAGGCAGGAAAGCATTAAATACGGTATTTTCTATATCCAGTTGAGATCAGGGGCTTTGCTATCATAACACAAGCAATGTCCTGGAGGAGTGGAGTCAAGATCACTTATGTCCTCATTGTAAACGTGCAGAGGACAGACGGTAGGCTGACAGTCTCCAAAAGGACCTGCTTGGAGAGACCGGGGGCAGGAGGAAAAGACAGAGGAAGCAGCAAAGGGTTTTTTTTACCTTAGTGCCTGCTCCTTTGGTTTTGACCATAGGGTCAGTGAAAGGGCAGAGTAGGTGTGAGGGACAGGGCCCCTTGGAAGTGAAGGTGCCGTCTACATCTTCTCCAACTCTAGGGAGTGGGTGAGTCCAGAGCATCTCGCAGTGTCTGGACTGTCAGACCTGCTGCTCCATCTTTGCCAGCCTTGGCAAAGGTCCAGGATCAATTTAGTGGGATCAGGACCCAGTCAATAAAGCATTGGGTTCTAACTGATTCTTAGAACCAGGGATCCCAACTTGTAGGCAACACACTTCCCTTGGGGGCCACCATGATCAGGCCCCATAGCTCATGGCTATTTCTTAATCAATGGACACCACAGGTGGTGGTATCATGTGCGTAGAAAGTGCTCCTCTTAAAGAGGATCCTGTCCTAGAGGTTCCAACTAACCACAGTCTCTTGCCACCCTCAGAATGAAGTAGAGAGTGTCACGGGGATGCTGAACGAGGCGGAAGGAAAGGCCATCAAATTGGCCAAGGACGTGGCGTCCCTGGGGTCCCAGCTCCAGGACACACAGGTGGGTATCCCATCACATCATCCAGAGGGACCTGGAGTACAGCCTTCCTGGAGGTGGGTCCCTGGGATTTGTGCGTGTCCTTTCTCTAGGAGCTGCTTCAAGAAGAGACCCGGCAGAAGCTCAACGTGTCCACCAAGCTGCGCCAGCTCGAGGATGAGAGGAACAGCCTACAGGACCAGCTGGATGAGGAGATAGAGGCCAAGCAGAACCTGGAGCGTCACATCTCAACTCTGAACATCCAGGTGCGGCTGTGCCCTGGCTTTTGGGCCTAAAGCCTCAGGGCAGATCAGGGGCTTCCATGAGCTGCAGGAGAGCATTAGCGCCATTTTGCTTGGCTTCCAGGCTCCCCCTGCTGTTGAATTTCTTCAGTGAGGAGAAGGTGGTCTTTGCTTCTCAGGGTCTGTGGGGCAGGGATGGGAAACTCATTGTCCTCCTCTCACCCCATTCCAGCTCTCCGATTCAAAGAAGAAGCTGCAGGACTTTGCCAGCACCGTGGAGGCCCTGGAAGAGGGCAAGAAGAAGTTCCAGAAGGAAATTGAAGGCCTCACCCAGCAGTACGAAGAGAAGGCAGCTGCTTATGACAAACTGGAAAAGACCAAGACCAGGCTTCAGCAGGAGCTGGACGACCTGGTTGTTGATTTGGACAACCAGCGGCAACTGGTGTCCAACCTGGAAAAGAAGCAGAAGAAGTTTGATCAGGTAGGGGCTGGAGGGCCCTCCACTGTTCAGACATTGGCAGGGGGCGTCGGGTCTGCAAAGCATCCAGGGTGGCTGCTGTGTGTGTGTGTGTGTCAGCAGCAGCATCCCTGCTTTGCTGGGAGCGATGGATGGATGGCCTGCTTTGGTGACCGTGGAACAGTAGGGCTCCTAGGTCAGAGTGAGGAGAGTGGCAGTCTTGAGAGCTGTGCCATATCCAGGGGCCACCACCACAGCCATCTGCAAACCCAGTCACATGCCTTTGTTTCTAGCCCCAATAAGGAATGAGGTTTATTTATTTATTTAATCTACTCAGCAAATATTTATTGAATGCCTACTGAGTATTCCAAGTAAAGTTTCTACCCTTTAAATACCATTTTTCCCTAACATTTCATTACGAACTGCAAGCACACAGCAAAGCAGAAAACACTGCACAGTGACCACCTATATTCCAAACACCTGGATTCAATCTTTAATATTTTACCATACTCACTTTATTACATATTTATTAGGATGAATCCATCTTTTTTGGATGCATTCCAAAGCAAATTATAGACATCTGTATACTACCTTTTCAATACCTCAGCATTTCATACTAGGTTTATTTAAAATAGAATTTTGTTTCTTTTAAGATAAAACTTACAATGAAATGCACAAATCTTAAGTGTATACTCACTGAGTTCTGATAAATACATATATCTGTATGACCCAAACCCCTAAATACATGTTAGTCAGATTTAGTAACTGTGGTTTGCAAGTGACTCGAAGTTACTCTAAAAATCAACTGGGGAATTGTACTGGGAGGCGTGGGGGTTCACTGCCCCTCCCCAGCTGGACTGAGAGTACCGGGCTTCCACCAACCATCCCTTCTCTGTGCTGTCAGCTTGTTCTGTCTAATCGAGGGCCTGAGGGCCTTTTTATTTATGTTCCTGTCACACATAGTGTAGGGTTTTTGTGTTGACTGTGCCGTTTGGGATCCTGTTACTTACCTGTCTTTGCTGAATTCTGGAAGCCTGGATTTTGGATGTTACATATGTAATATGCTCAGAAGGTGAGATTAACATCACTATGAAGTGTTCTTTTAATGGCTTCTCCAAGCAGAGGGATAAATGTGTGCAGATCCATTAGTATCCTCACCATGTCCCTGCTGGGGCCCACAGGGCCCTTCCGAGAGCTAGCTACTGTAGTCGCGAAACAAGAAAGTAACTGGCGTCTGGCAGGATTAAATGTCACTTTGACCTCAGTAGCAGTAGTTGGTTAGTATGTTCTAACCAACATCGTCAGCATTGTGATTTCAAAGCACAGACTCAGCAGATGCTGACTGCATAAGGCTGACCAGGAAGTCAGAAAGCAAGCTTATTATAAAGGATTTCCAGAGATTTCTAAACTACACCTGCATTTGGGAGAAGTCAGCAGGACTCAGGCTTTGCAACTGAAATACAGCGGAACCTGGGCTATGCCTAGAGTCTGTCACCTCTGGGTCTTCTGTTGTTGTAGTTGTTGGCAGAGGAGAAAAACATCTCTTCCAAATATGCGGATGAGAGGGACAGAGCCGAGGCGGAAGCTAGGGAAAAAGAAACCAAGGCCTTGTCCCTGGCACGGGCCCTTGAGGAGGCCTTGGAAGCCAAAGAGGAACTCGAGAGGACCAACAAAATGCTCAAAGCCGAGATGGAGGACCTGGTTAGCTCCAAGGATGATGTAGGCAAGAACGTAAGTTGCTCTTTATCATCTTTGCTTATCTACATTTCACCAACCCACCCATTCTGCTGTGTATCAGTCCTTGAGGGGCTTGGCTCTCTGCCTCTTTCATGTTAAGTGATAACTGGGAATTGAAGACAGTCTGCTGGGCTGGTGCAAAGATGGGGCCTGGCTGGGAGCAGCACTTGGGGGTGGGGTCTGAGTCAGGGGATCTGAGAGGCAGGCTCTGGTCTTGACTCCTGGTCTTGCACCCTGTGGGCGGCAAAAGCCATCTCCCTGACCTTAATGAGCTGCCTGTCACAATGGTTGCCTAACCATCTTCATTAAGTCAACCCTCATGTAAAAGGTCCATGAGCTGGAGAAGTCCAAGCGGGCCCTGGAAACCCAGATGGAGGAGATGAAGACCCAGCTGGAAGAGCTGGAGGATGAGCTGCAGGCGACAGAAGATGCCAAGCTGCGGCTGGAGGTCAACATGCAGGCCCTCAAAGGCCAGTTTGAGCGTGATCTCCAGGCCCGGGATGAGCAGAATGAAGAGAAGAGGAGGCAGCTCCAGAGGCAGGTAATCCGTGTCGAGGGAAGAGGGGGAACGGGGAGCTGGGGTGGCCTGTTTCCTTCCTTTCATCACCACCTCCTGGCCTCATGGAGACTCTTTTTCTCACCTGCAACCTGGGGATAAGAAAAACCCCACCTTGCAGGTGGCTGTGCACACCTGGGAGCTCAGTGAATGCTGGCTGGGCAGGGAGAGGACCTCTGAGAGGCTCCCAGCCCAGCAGTGCACATCTCTTCCTCACTCAGCTCCACGAGTATGAGACGGAACTGGAAGACGAACGAAAGCAACGTGCCCTGGCTGCTGCAGCCAAGAAGAAGCTGGAAGGAGACCTGAAAGATCTAGAGCTGCAGGCCGACTCGGCCATCAAGGGGAGGGAGGAAGCCATCAAGCAGCTGCGCAAACTGCAGGTGGGTGGTGCTGAGTGCAGGGCACTGGTGGACGGAGGTTCAGCTCCCCCAGGCTGGGGAAGTCGAGTCAGCAGCAGCAGGAGGATGCAGGCCTCTCCCTGACACTGGTGCCTGTTCAGCTGGTGTTTCCTATCACCATTTAGCTTTTGGTGGCTTTCCCTACCCTGGGCAGGACACTATTATCAGGCATTTGGCCAAGGCCCTCAGCTCACACCATCGTTTCTTAGGTCTGGTGAACCCCTCCAGAACAGCACCCCCAAAGAGCCACCTGGGGCTTCTCTGTGGTTAACTGCAGAAAATTCTAGGGGTTGGTGTGGAAAGATAATTTGGGCAGCAGAACTTGGGCAAGTAAGGAGCTTTTCCTTCCTGTTGGCTCATGCAGGCTCAGATGAAGGACTTCCAGAGAGAGCTGGAAGATGCCCGTGCCTCCAGAGACGAAATCTTTGCCACGGCCAAGGAGAATGAAAAGAAAGCCAAGAGCTTAGAAGCAGACCTCATGCAGCTACAGGAGGTAACGCTTTCTTCTCACTGTGAGCGCCTCGGGTGGGCATATGGTGGTAGCAACCCTTGGCATTCCAGGTTGTACATCCAGCTTTCCTTCCTTAATCCAACCTTCCACATGTGGACCCCCCTAGTTAGGGACCTGGAAAAACACAGGATTTTCTCCTCTGATGTGTCTGCAGGACTTCACCTGAGCTCAGAGGCCGTGTAGCCATTCTTAAGGGTGGCAGAGAGACTGCTGGGGGGCCTGGTGAGGAGCAGGGCGGATTCTTGGGTGAGGGTCAGCCTTTCCCTGGCAGAAAACAGATTTTTTTCCTCCCTGCCTCCCACCACCCAGGATCTAGCCGCGGCTGAGAGGGCTCGCAAACAGGCAGACCTGGAGAAGGAGGAGCTGGCAGAGGAGCTGGCCAGCAGTGTGTCAGGAAGGTATGGAAGAGCATGGGGATGGAGATCCCAGACTCAGATGACGAGAGGCAACTCACAGGAGAGCCTCTTAGCCCCTAATTTTAATGTTGAAAACGATAGAATGAACTGAGCTTGTAACAGGGGTCTCAGGGTTTTCACACCCTATTTGGTAGTGTGGCCATTTTCACTCATTCTGAATGAACATCATGGTGGGGACGGGACGGGGGGGGGGGGGGGGGTGGCATCAGGAAGGACAGAGGTGGTCCTCATTCCAGGCCTGGCTTTGCTGACACCAACTGGGGTGAGTCCTGGCTCCCTACTTCCCAGCTGTGTGACTTTGGCAAGTCTCTAAAGCTCTCTGAGCCTCAGTTTCCTCAGTTATAAATGAGGTTAACCCTGAGGCACTGCTCCCCAAGGAGAGTTTTCTAAGCCAGGGGATGGCTGGAGGCCTCAGACCCGGCTATATTTCCCTTAGGAACACGCTTCAGGACGAGAAGCGCCGCCTGGAGGCCCGGATTGCACAGCTGGAGGAGGAGCTGGAAGAAGAGCAAGGCAACATGGAGGCCATGAGTGACCGTGTCCGGAAGGCCACACAGCAGGTGGGGGCCGGGTTCCCTGGCCTCGGGTCCATTTCAAAAGCCCCCCACTGCCTCTATGACATGCATCACAGGCTCCTGCGTGCCAGGCCTGGGGTGGGGGCTGAGCGCAGGGAGCCTGGGTGGCACCGGGACGCTGCCTGGGTGACCAGGAAGGAGCTGCCGGGTGGAGGAGGAGGAGGGCTCCTGGTGCAGAGGCTGACGAAGGCTGGAGCTGCGGGAGAAGCTGGTCACCTCGGTGCAGCGCCAGGCTTCCCTGCCCTACACCTCACGACTGCACCCTCCTCCCCAGGCGGAGCAGCTCAACAACGAGCTGGCCACGGAGCGCAGCGCAGCCCAGAAGAACGAGAGCGCGCGACAGCAGCTCGAGCGGCAGAACAAGGAGCTCCGGAGCAAGCTGCAGGAGATGGAGGGGGCGGTGAAGTCCAAGTTCAAGTCCACCATCGCGGCGCTGGAGGCCAAGATCGCACAGCTGGAGGAGCAGGTTGAGCTGGAGGCCAGGTACAGTGGGACCAGGCTCCAGTGACAGCCTGCTTGCCTGTGAGTGCTGGGGGGGGGGGGGGGTCAGCCCCTCTAGGCATCGGTTTTGGCTACGAAATAAACTCAGTGGCGCAGCTGTGCTGGGAGAACCGAGAACACAGGGAAGGGCTGCGCCTGTACCTGGCCCAGAGTAAGCCCTGGAAATGCAGCTGCTCTTAGTAAGGAGCATGGTTTCTCAGCGACACTAGCCCGCTCTCCTGGGAGCACACGTGGCTTTTCCCAAACTACATTTGCAGGACATATGTTAACAGATACACAAAAAGTCCAAATCAACAACCCATTTAGCACACAAATATGGGAAGGCTTCTCATTTTAATGATGGGTCGCTGAGCTGTAGGTCCACAGCACATTTGTGACCATCAGGCTGTAAGGATTCTGGATCCATTTTTCTCTTTTGTCTAGTAGTGGCTTTACTGATAACTCACTACCACACAATTCACCCATTTAACATGCACAACTCAATGTCTTTTAGTGTATTCACAGATAGGTCTACCCTCACCATTCAACTGTACAATATTTTCATCACTTCAATAAGAAACCCTGTGCCCCTCAGCCATCAGCCTCTTACCCCACCCCCACCCTGCGCCAAGCAACCACTGACCTACTTTCTGTCTCCTTGTCTATCTGGGCATTTCATACACATAGAATCATACCAGGCCTTATGGCTAGCTTCTCTCACTGGGCAAATGTTCTCAAGGTTCACCCATGCTACAGCAGGTGTCAGCACCTCACTGCTTTTTATGGACGAATCCTATTCTATCTGACAGATTCATGGGATAGGCCCTGATTGGGAACTCAGGAAAGGTGCCCACAATGGGCAAGATGCCGGTCTGGTTTACATATCTCCTCCCCTCTTGTGTGCAGAGAGAAACAGGCGGCTGCCAAGTCACTGAAGCAGAAGGACAAGAAGCTGAAGGAGGTCCTGCTGCAGGTGGAAGACGAGCGCAAGGCGGCTGAGCAGTACAAGGAGCAGGTACACAGCCTCATCGGGCCGCCCCTGGCCCCCACAGAGCCCTGTGATCCTCAGGCCTCTCCCAGGAGACCCTCACAACCCCCCAGGACCTCCAAGGGATCCCTGACCCTCGGGCCTCTCCTTGACAGGCAGAGAAAGGAAACGCAAAGGTCAAACAACTCAAGAGGCAGCTGGAGGAGGCAGAGGAGGAGTCCCAGCGCATCAACGCCAACCGCAGGAAGCTGCAGCGGGAGCTGGACGAGGCCACTGAGAGCAACGAGGCCATGGGCCGAGAGGTGACAGCACTCAAGAGCAAGCTCAGGTGAGGCGGCCCAGCCCCAGGAAGGGTGTTTTCTCACGGTCCGGGTGCTCAACTCAGCCTGAGATGCCCACCATGACTCAGTGTATTGACACAAAAGGCTCCCTTTCCAAGGCTCTTCCTGCTCACCATTCATGCCCAGCAGTGTCCAGGCACCCAAGGGTCCTGCCTCTAGGACCTTACCTTCTATGTTCACAACCCTTGTTCATCCTCCTGGTGAGGGGAGAGGCAGGTTCCCCTCCCCTGAACCTTCTCTTCTGGCCTTTTTCTTCACCACCTTTCTCTAACTCAGGGTTCCTGGGCACTGTGACATTTGGGGCTGGACAATTCTGTTTTTATCACAGGGACTGGCCTGTATGCTGTAGGATGTTGAACAGCATCCCTGACCCCACCCCGTGGTCAGTCCTTGGTCGCCACTTGACTCAGCAGCACCATGTGCTACAGCCCATCACTCCTCGATGCACTTTCTTCACTGGGCTTCCTGGACACCAGCCTCACCTGGTTTCCTTTCTGGCTGTGGGCCTGCCCCAAGGCACCATCTTGGTTCTCTCTCCATGTCCCTCTCTGCTCACTCCTCCCTCAGTGATCTCAACCAGCCCTGTGGCTTTAGAATTCCATCTACAGCTAGTGACTCCCTAGTTTCTTCCTGGAACTCTAGACCCTGCTTGACATTCCCAATCAATACCTCACAGGCAGCACACACCCCACATGCCCCAGCCTGAGCCTTGATTAAACCTCTTCACACCCCCCCCTTCAAACCAGCTCCTCTCCCAGTGCTCCCCAGCTCAACAAATGGAGTAAGGCTGCCATTAATCCAGGACCCAAACCTTGTGTTCATTCTTTACTTTCTCTCTCATACCCTACATGCAATTTATCAGAAAAGCTGGTCAACTCTCTTAAAAATACCATATACAGTGGTACCTTGGTTTTTGAATGTCTCCATTGATGAACATTTCAGTTTAGGAACACTGTAAACCTGGAAGGAAATGTTTCGGTTTTCGAACATGCCTCAGAAGTCGAACATGCCACACGGCTCCCGCTGAGGGCAAGATCCCGAGGCCTAGCTGTTGCCTATTGATCCCTTGATTTTCAAATGTTTCAGAACGAATTACATTTGAAAACCGAGGTACCACTGTATTCAGAAGCCAACCACTTTTGCCACCCTCCTATCTCGGTAACTTTTGCAGCTTCCTCAGGCCTCCCTGCTTCCATGCTGTCCCCTTTAGAGTCTGTCTCAATACAGCAGCCAGAGGAATCCGGTTTAAATGGAGTCGGATCATGTTCCTCCAATGGCTTCCACCTTACTCAGAGCCAAAGCAATGTCTCTACAATGGTTGGTTCCACTAGGTCCTTCATGATCTTTGTCCACTGCCTCCTAAATTACTCCTTGATCTTTTCACACACTGCCTGGAATGCTCTCTGTATAGCTGACTCCCTTTCCTTTCCTTCCGAGGTTTACTCATGTTACACTCTCTACAATTTCCAACCTCACTCCCTACAGTTCTCCACTCTTGCCCACCTATCACCATGCATCCTATTTATTTTACTTACCTACTCTCGATATCTTCACTCTCACCACAAGCCCACGAGCACATAGGTTTTGTCTGGTGATTCATCCCTGTGCCTGGGGCAGTGCCGGGCACAGAGTAAACCTCCCATCACTGGGTCAGAGGTAATGTTTCTCTAACCTCAGTCATTCTCAACCACCTTTGCCTCTCACTACCTGTGCTACTGCTGACTTGATATTTTGTTTCAAGTTAACTGTTAATCATACATTTACATCCCTCTATTGTTAAACCAGCATCACCAGGTCACAATGAAATTAAATACAGTCAAAACAATAGTGAGTTCCAACTATTGTGGCCAGAAATTTACTATAACCTTAAGGCCTACTTCCCAGTTAAAACACGAGTGACAAAATACATGAGCACCAAAAAAATTTTCTCTGACAAAAATTAGACATATTTTAAGAGAAATACCTTTGAAAGGGAATTCCTTTCTCACTGTGCATTCAGTTATCCAATGGCATGCCCAGCAGCCCTCTGAAATCATCTGGCATGTAGCCTCCAGACTTTGAGGACCACTGCATGAGACAAGGGGAAAGCCCAAACCCCTTTCAGAAGGGGGAATACAAGGGCTGGTTCAGGGTACTGGGATTCAGGAAGGAGCCCCCACTCCCAGCATGGTGAGGGGCTTGTGGGTCCCTAATGGAATGGAAACGGGGCCTAACCTCTCAGGTCCAGCAGGGGTTTGGGGGAAACCCCCCAGGGTTGACTGTCAGTGGAAGAGAGCTGCTCTTACCGCAAAGACTCCCAGAACATCCTCCGCTAGTGATGACACTTCTCAGTGGCTGGGCAGAGTGGTGGGGAAGTAGTCAGCCACTCCTGCTCTCTCACCCCTTTGCTGTCACTGCTCCCTTTCCTCTGGACATGCTGAACATTCCCTGTGGGTTCTACCCCAGACAACTGACCCTCCTTAGGCCATACAGGCCTGTATGGAACAAACCCTTGTCTAAAGTCCTAACCTGAACATACACATAATGCAGGCTGAAGAGGGGTCATACCTTTTCTGCCTTCCCGGAGTCTTCTAGGTGTACACAACCTAAAATCGAACATAGGTTTTTCTCAAAACATAGATTTGGGTGAGGTTGGCAAGCCTACCCAACTCCTCAGAGGAACTGCAAACAAGTTTCATAGTTTTATCAGCCAGCTAAATCTCAACACAGACCCCCTGGAGCCTGACCAGTGTCCCCCTCATGTGCCACACTGCCAGTCACCTTCAACATGGGCTGCCACAGGTGTCTACCTCTGCCTGCTCACTACAAGAATAAAAGGCAACAAAGACCAAGTAATAACAAAGTAAGGCTTTGTGGTAGGTTCTTAGTCTGGGACTCTGTCCCCACGTGGATCTCTTAACTAGCTTATTCACATGCCTTTACCTTCCTGAACAGGTCTGCATAATGGGGGGAAGCCATCTGTGTTCTTAAAAGCAGCTCAGAAGGACAGAAATTTGCTTTTTAGTTTTGAAAAAGGAATTTGTCCTTTGTGTGCCAGCCTGGCTTTAGGTGCTTCATTGGGCAGGTTGACTTGTAAGTGCCTGTAATTATTTAATTGAAGCAAATGCCTCCATGATTGAAAAGGCCCTTAAATGGGCTCCCTCCATTTGCCTGATGATAACCACCAAGGACTCTCTCTCTCTGTTTCAGAGGCCCCCTCCCCCAGGAAACTGCGCAGTGACTCACCAGGTATCATGCCTTCAGCTTTGCTGCGGCTCTTGTGTGTTACACTCAGTTTCCATTTCCTTTCTGCCCATCGCGCCCTCCCTGCCCCCTTTTTTGGCCCTTGCAAATTTCTTTGAGATTCCTGCAAATTCTGAAGGCTTGGACATCTTAGTTCAAAACTGTCTTTCATCACAACCAAGTTTAACACAAGATGACCTTGTGTCTTGACCCATTCTCCTTCCCTACTTCCGCTTTGGCATGACATGGCACCAAATGTGTCCTTGTCACTGCGTGTTGACGGGAGTTTAGAGGCCGTGTCACTTAGATTGTTCTTACCTGCATCAGAGGGCCTCTCTTACACTGTTAGGGACACTTGGCTGTGCTGTCCTCTCTCCTCCGGCTAAGACACTGCACTGAGCAGGTATGACAACGCCAAGATGTGGGGACATCCCTGGAGAATGGCTTCAGTCTGGCTGGTCTAGTTCACTACCCAGAATTAACAAAGCACATGTTCACGGTACCACAGCCCAGACATTTGTCCCCCCACGTTTGGGCATTCACAAACTTGTCTGCAAAGAAAATAAGTGCTCACCACGATGCCTTACAAGTGTTGGGGCTTTGTGGGGCTTCAGCAAGGGTGGACTCCTAACTGCATTTTCAAAGTGGCAGGGTGGACGCGGGCTACCACACAGAGCTATGCGCAATCCTGGCAGAGCCTTCTCCAGAAGTCACAGGCACGCACTCACGGACTGAGGAATAGGGCCCTTCACTAGACAGTTAAGAGGTCTCAATTTCCCTGGGATTCTAACAACTTTTTCATATGTAAATTTAGGCAACTGGGGCCTGGTTTTCCTCTCATCCTCCTTGAGAGGGCAAACAAGCCCTGGCTTGTGTCTGTCTTCTCTTTTCAAGAATCTCAGCTTTGCTGTCACTACCCAAATACTTAAAGCTGGATGAGGTCTTGGCAGGAGTTTAGCCTCTAAGACACACAGCTTCCAAGAAGCTCTCCTGCCAGCTCTTTGGGATCATAAGATTGGCTGGATTCTAGGGTTGGCTGGAGCGTGGCACCTGCCAGATAATGGGAATCCCAGTCCTCGTTAAGCAGCAGGTGCTTACACCCTGGTGCTGATCCTTGCTGTGCCAACAATGCCTTGAATAAGTTCTTTTGAGTCCACAAATAAAATCCAAATTCTCTAAGACCAGACCCTTTAAGAAAACCTTTGGAGAGGTCCCTTGTGACAGATATAGCCTGTGTCAATCTTTGCCTAGGATTTGAAACCAGTTCCTTCAGGAAAGATAAGTGAACCAGAACAAACAGGCTCTCAGGACTAGAGCCTAAGCAGGGGACTTACAGTGACCCAGGGCACAGTTTCCTCCTTAGACCAAGGCAGCACATTTATCAATTAGCAAATACAGACTCTTCCGGGAGGCAGAGAGAGTGCCCAGAGCTGGGAAGCATAGGGAGGCACTGATTCCTGGGCCCAGGCCATCCCATCAAGTTTGAACCAAGGCGGAAGTAGGAGAGCAAGCCTGGTCTGCTGCTGCTCCCTCAGTAATCTGAGACGCTGTTCTCTGACCCAAATTTACAAAAACGGCTTTTAAGGCTGCTAGAGAGAGTGATGGAAATTTAATTCTAAGGGAGTGGGGGACCTAGAAGCTTCCCTAATATGAGCGAGGCTGGCCTGAGTCTAGCTGGGAGTGGCTACAACTTTAAGTATTTATTCCTGATCGCTGTACCTGGTGGTTCTTCCCAGCCACGTTTCTCCCACCCTCGGACCCCAATCCTGTCAGAATTCCCCTTCTCAGCGATCAGGATTCTCTGGGCCTTGCTTATGCCTCCAATCTTACCTGTCCAAGTTGTTCTTGATTCAAGTATCAATAACTGGGATGGACTCACCTTTGTGGCTTTCCTGTCCAGCCTCTGCATGGTCAAATGGGTCGTTTTTCTTACAAAGAGTCTTTCTTCTTAGACATCCTAAAATGATTTAAGACCTGACCTCTGAATCAGGTCAAACATGGCCAGGTGGCCAGAGCCCCACACTATTGGCTGTGGCCACTGAAAAGGACACAAACATTCCTTCCAAACTGAAGGTTACATGCAGGTGGAGCTGACTTCTCCTCCTCCTGCCTGCCCTGCCCTCCTAGCAAAGCCTCACTTTAGGTGACCAGGGTCACCTGAGGGTGATGCAGGTGGTAACTCAAGGCATCAGGCAGGATGGAGATGGGAACGGTAAGGACAGAAAGGGGCATCCTACCAGCTAGAGCTAAAATATACCTTGGAGTAACATCTTTGACTAATTTTTCTAACAAGTATTCATTGAGCACCCATTATAAGCCAATAACAGTGGCTGTCATGGTGAGCAAAACACAGATGAGATCCCCACCCTGGGGGAACTCAGCCCAAGAATTCCGCTCCACAAAAGCTGGGCACCGAGTTGCCTTTAACCAGAAAGCAACCTCCTGGCATCCATACAATGACCTCTTTCCCTCTCAGCACTGCCCTTAACATTCATTTCCACCTTCTTCCCATTGAAAACCTAAAATCCTTCCCCCTTTTTCCCCTCTGAAGGCAAGGCGCAGAATGAGAACATGCCATTTCTCCTCCATACCTACCCCATGAGGTATGAATAAACCCCTGGGGATGTGGTCACCGCAGATGACCAGAATCCCGTGGGCCAGGCACTTTTTTTAAAGCTAATAGTCCTGCTTTGAAGAACCTACTACTTTCTCCCCATTCCAGCTATTCAAATGTAACCATACCTTGAAAAAGTCAAGACTTACAGACTTCAACCTCAACATTTGTGTCTCGTTTGAGTTTGTTTTTTGCCCCTTCTAAAATCTCTTACAGCCTTTAGTTTCTGTACTAAAGAAACATGTTTTCTTAAAACCCACAGGCGAGGAAACGAGACCTCTTTTGTTCCCTCTAGAAGGTCTGGAGGACGCAGAGTTATTGAAAACGCGGATGGTTCAGATGAGGAAGTGGATGCTCGAGATGCAGACTTCAATGGAACCAAAGCCAGTGAATAGACAATTTGCCGAAAACAAAACACCCAGTGGGCTCTGCTTAGCACTGTCTAAATCCATTTTCAAATTCCAAACATCACAGACACCCCTCACAGTGAACATAAAAAACACTGCCCTGTGCTTGGGGCATCATCGATTTACATTTTGAATCATGTACCAAATGAGAAAAACCAACAGGAGACACAGACACACCCACTCCCCCATCAAGGAATTGTGCAGAGGTTTTGAGTTTTTAGAAAAGTAGATCCACGGTAACTTAATCACCGGCAACTTAGTTTACATAAAATGGGGAGAAAGTCACCAAAATGGGTGCCACTGCCCCCCCACTCCCAAGCCATTCCCTGTGTACCCTTCTAACATCGTGAGTAGGACGTGTTTGAGAATTCTTTCCCCGTCCTGTTTAGCACACCTCAGATGCACAGTTCACCGAGACCAAGTGCCTTCCGTAGCCACCTGATTTAAAAAGGAGACACTGCTCGAATGGACAAGAGCAGGAATGTTACACTGTTTTATATGCACCCCGATTGTATTTAAGGACACCCTCACTAATAAATAAAAGGTTATAAATCACTAGAATGTCACTGGCTTTTCTGTTGTCTTCTACAGAGTGAAAGAATGGGGGGGGGGGGTAGTTCTCCTTTAATCTTGACAATGACCCTAGTGGAGAAACAGGCCTAAGGAGGTGAAATAAATTGCACAAGCTCCTACCTGGCAAAAAGAACAGATGCAAAATGAGTCTCTGCAAGGGGCTTCTCTAGCCAAGAGGTAGACAGCTCAAGACTCAGGGAGGAACATGACCAGGAAGAACATCTTTATCCATCAAAACCAGTACACGTGTAATGTGACGAATACAAGATTTCCTTGAATTTTTAAGTTAAAACACAAACGACTTTGCCCAACCGGGGTTGACAAACTTTGTAAAGACCAGAGAGTAAATACTTTAGTTTATATATGGTCTCTGTCACAGATTGTTTTTTTTTAAACAACCCTTTAAAAAGGGCCTTAAAAGACCAGGCCATGGGCCCTTTCCTTCCTCAGCTTGAGTGCTCTGGACAGAGACTCCTTGCAAAGTTTCATTTGACACAAATGATTCCATGCACTGACTCGGTGGGCTCAAACAGATTTGAGAAAAGAGTAAATATGGAAACCGAGAAGACTGCTGAATGACTAAATGCTAATATACCCTGAACAACACACACGTATCCCAAGTGCAGTTCTAAGGAGCTGATTTGAAGGGAAATATTTAAAAAGCAGGTTTTTTCATATTTAGTTACTTGGTTAAAAGACAAGTTCTTCACCACCACACGAGCAAACACAAAAGCACAAACAAAGCAGCATTTACTGATCACCACACACTAGTTGAAAATTAGTTTCTCTTGATTTTATTCTTTTAAAAAAATAAAAGTACATCTTTTACCAATACAAGTTAGAATGTTTCTAGGTTAACGAACCAGGCACTGAAGTTTAATTCTCTGCTGAATTTCAGTAGCACTTGAAAAGTTCTATTTTCAAATCAAGAATATTTTTGCTGTTCTTTTGGAAAAATAACTTAGTAACAAAAGGAAGGTTGTTGAACTTCACACATGTTCCTGAATTCATGTCTTCTTTTTATCTGTGACCAAAAGTGTGAGAGCAGTTCATAAGCAGCAGAGATAAGCATGTACGCCGTCCACGTTGAAAATCCTGTGCGCATTTCTTCTTTGACAAGGAAGCGTCAATAATAATCCTGGTGGTGGTTTAATCTTATTTGAAGGTCACCCTGATTATTTCATTATGGCCTTCAATGAAATCCTATTCTTAAAGGCTGTATTTCCAAAGCCACTCCACCCCAATGACCTTGAGAGTCCTGAAGCAGAGGTCACCCCCAAGCCAGGGATGAGATGCAGGACAAATAAGGGTTGGGACATATCTGAAGAGGACAGATTTTCCACTGACCCAGTCCACACAAAATATACTCTGAAACTCAAGCTCACCTCTGAAAGCTTCAACGAGACAAATTAAAAAGTGTGGGAGGTACACCACACCAGTTTTAATAAGCACATGCCTAGTCTACTCTCCACTCCCAGAGGTGACTTCAGTGAGCCAATCCTTGCTGTGCCATGCAGTGTTGGGGGACGTTGTTCTGGAAGACAGCTCCAGCTGAATGGGGCTAGGGTGGGCTCAGATCCTCCTTGTAAGGCATCTCTGGGTGTTAAAAACACCTCAAGACCAATCAGGACTTGGATCAGCTCAAAATGATGGAGTGGCCTTAGCACTCGCACTTCAGAGCCCTTTCCAGATGGTCCAGTTTGTCCCTGTCCATCTGCAACACACCAACAAGGAGGCTGGGGATTATAAGACGACATTTCACAGGGTCAACCACCAGGGGCCACAGGCGATGGCCTCAGTCACTAGCTAGTGTAACCTGCTTGCCCATATTCCTCTAACTACCTTAGAAAAACAAAAACCTAGTGTGAAGAGGGGAAGAAAGGTAACACCTCCCGCACAGACACCAGTGGCTTCACTTCTGTGGATTTCCTAAAGCAACAGCTTGACTACACCCTGGGCTGACGGCAGCGATGGTGAGGACAGATTTGAAGGCAGCTTCCCAAACTCCAGGCGTTTTCCCGACCTTCAGACAGAGCAAACCAAATTAAGCGGACATTACAGCTGCTACGATTGACTAGCATCGGGGACCATAGTTATAAGAGTGAATATCAAGAGTCAGGAGCAGTGTCACTGCGTCTCAATGTTCTCTCCTGTGAAATGAAGAAAAGGACACTGGCTGTCTAACTCTCACATTCCCAAGGCCACACAAGAAGCCCAGGTACAGATGACCCTCTAAAAACACCCATTTCTAAAGTTCTGGAAGTTATGTGCATGCCACAGAGAACGATTCTTCATTTCCTGTCATCTGTCTGCCAGGGGCCCACAAGACTGTGGCTTGGGGTCCAGTAAGATGGTGGCACATCTTAGAAAGTTACTGAAGCTGGAAGCTGCCCTGATATTCTTCAGGCAAGAAAATATATGAAGCCATTAGAGGTCAGATTTGTTTTCCAATCCAGTGACTGGCTTCAGGATTCTAGTCTGGCTGGCCTGTTTCCAGAAGGTTCTAAAGATTTATTTTAAAAAGAAAAAACAAAAAGACAAAACCCTCTTCTGGAGGAAGCAGAGCAGTGTTAGAAGCTCAAGTCCCAACAAGTGATTTATACAGGACATTCTCTCAGTGTGACCAGGAGTGGGGCTGCAGAATCTGATAATAAAGACGAGCCTCTCCTTGGCCATTTGCCCAAACAGAAGATACCACCTAACTCTGTCTCCAGGGACAGGGGTAGAGGATCAGGTTCACTGACATAATCCTACAACTTTTAAAAAATGGCTTTCAGTCAGGGGTTAGAGGCTCCCACCTAGAGTGACAGTAAAAGGTACTGACCCTTTATCACCCAGAGGCACGCTGGTGCTGCTTGGCCGTCTGTCGCTGCCATCTCTGTTCTTGCTCGCCCACCCGGAGGTGGGGCCACCTGTCCGGTTTGGGGACTGCTCGTACACGAAGTTCCGGCAGGATGCAAGTTTGGACTCCAGTGCCTGGAGGGAAATATGCTTTCATTTCTCAAGTTAAAGACAAGAATTCATCTCTCTTACTGGAGCCTATATGCAGACAGTAACCTAAAACAGTGTGTTGTGCGCTGGAATTCCCAAGTGGGGCCCAAAGGAATCCAATGCACCCCCAACTTAGACCCACTAGCCTAAGATATTTAGCTGATTCCTGGAAAATCACTAACCCTACCAATTATCCAACTCTGCCTATGGGAAATATGAAATCAATTTTGGGGGTCATTTCCTTTTGTTTGTCTTGCTAAGTTTGAACAAAGACTTTGCCTGGCTGCAAACAGACCCCCACAAAAACCAAGAGCGCACTGAGACCATCCCCAGGCTTCTCTATACTCTAACTGTGCAAAGTATTAAAACAGAGACCCATTTATATAATAGAAAACTAGACAATCAAAAGACCATAGTAAAAACATAAGAAAGGAGTTTCGAGCTCCTATTAAGTTGCTGCTCTGAATACATGCATTCTGATTGACAACAGACTGGCAGGAGTTAAATTTGTGGCCTTTGGAGCATCATTTTTAAAAATAAAAGGAACAACTACAAAGAATATCTATGTTCTTTCTTTTTTTTAAAATATATCTTTATTGATTTCAGTGAGAGGAAGGGAAAGGGAGAGAGATAGAAACATCAATGATGAGTCATTGATCAGCTGCTTCCTACATGTCACCTACTGGAGATTAAGCCCACAACCCAGGCATGTGCCCTGACTGGGAATCAAACTGTGATCTTCTGGATCACAGGTCAATGCTCAACTGCTGAGCCACGCCAGCTGGGCCCTATGTTATTTCTTAAGCACAAAAGAATTCTTCCCTGTAATTAATATAAAACCTATAAAGTTCCCTGCCCTAGCCTTTCAAGATATTCTTTCTTTAACTCCCTGGAAAATAAAGAGAAGGCAATTTTCAAATGTTTCTCAGCTTTCTTCAAATTAAGGAAAAAGAATCATAGACACCACCTGAACTTCCCAAATTCCAAGGAAAAATGGTACAGGGAAAGAAAGATCTACCCAGGGATCAAAGAGATGACCTAGAGTCAGGGCTCTGGGTGTTTGTCCATAACAATACCACAGAAGTTCCTATGATTCTAAAGGACATGACAGACCCAAAGCAACACCTAGAACTCATGAACTCTCTGTTAAAGGGGAAAGGAACTGGTAAGGTAATCCCTCACACATATCCTGAAGGCAAGAAGCCACAGCAAACCCCAGGGAGCCAATGAGTCTTACCCCTACTTTCCGCAGCAGGTCTCCCACGATGTTGAGGGCTGATATCCGGGCCGCAGGCGTGAGAGGGGTCCCACCCATGGAGTCGTCCAGACCTGGGTGTGCAAAAGGCAGCACACGTAACATCAACCCACAGTCTTAAGTCTGTGAGCATCTCTAAATGCAAAACCCCAGGGGTAGGTGAGGGAGGCTACTCTTGCCTTGGATTCTAGACACCCCCCGTTTCATTCAATAGGTTGTTAACTGTCTCCCACAGTAAGAATTTATTTGATGACCAACCTTTAGCAGCCTTACAATGACTATATTAAATACTTATCTCTACATGTTATTCTTTTATAACAAAATGAGCACGAGCCCTCCTGAAGTCCCATGAATTCCACATAGCAATTCAACACGAAGAGCCTCTGAGCCAACCACACTTGTAAGGTTTCTATTCTACACAGGCTCTCTTCTCAAAGCAGGACCCAGGGACCAGCAGCACAGGATCACTTGGATACTTGCCAGAAACGCATCTCAGGCCCCGCCCAGACCTGCTGAATCTGAGGTGCATTTAACAAGATGCCCAGCCAACTCATGTGCCTACTAAAGTGTGGAAAACACTGCTCTAGACTATGATTCTGAAATCATATCCTTTATGCTAAAGAATAAGGCAGGATATAGTAAGCCCTGGATCCAGTCTGCCTGGGCTTGAATCCCAACTCTGCCATTCACCAGCTGCATAATAAGACCCTCAACTCAGGGCCTCAGTCTCCTTCATCAAACAAGCATAGCACTTTCTATCTGTACCTTGGGCCTGTGGTGAGAATTCAGTGAGGTCATATATATATATATGAAGCACTTTAAGCAGAGTGACTGGCATATGCTAAACACTCAATAATTGTCTATTATTATTTGCTATTAAGTGACGCTTAAGAATCTCACAGTCAGCAGAGGGGCTGGGGTGAAAACTCAAACTCCTCATTTTTACAACACAGCACAGGTTACACTGGCTCCATTTCTGGTTGGATATACTGCTGGACCACAAAATGCTTTTTATTTGGTTACAGAAATTTTAAATTTGGGAGAGTTCATATTCAACAAGAGAACTTCTGGCTTCCTGTGAATGGAAATGTCTGCTAATGCTAGGCCCAACTTCCTGTGGTAGGAGCAGAGCCCCCTCATTTTCCAGTTCACCACAGACTCCACTGTTCTCTATTGCCTCACACCCGAGACCCTTTTCACTTGCCTCAATGCTCTGCCCTGTGAGCATCCCAGTTTGCTCTCTGCTGTCTAGCCCAGTCCAATTTCTCTCTCACCCAGGACCCATGCCAGGTTCTCACCCAGGAAAGGTTTGTGAAGCAAAGAAAGTCCTCCCAACCTCCATTCCCCTTACCACGTCTGAACGTCCCCGGTGTGGTTAAGCTAGAGCTGGGTCCCCGATGAACCACGGGAGTGGATGGCACCGAGCCAGTGGCCTGCACAGCTGTGTCTGTCTTTTCAGCTGCCACTGAGCTTGGCATGGGGGTCCTGGGTTTCTCCTGCTTTTGCTGTACAGCCAATTCTTGCCGCAAATCTGGGCCAGGAAAAGGATTCCGATTAAGTCCTTGTTTTGGGTGATGGGGCTGGGGGAGGGGAAGGGATCAGCAGTTGACATTGGTCAAGGAAAAGCAGTATCAGGGTGAGAAACCCCAGGTAGAAACTCTGAATGACATGAAGCCCACAGGATACTGCCTAGCAGGCTTATAAAACTACATGATTTTTCTTTTGAGTATAAACAAAAAGGTTTAAAAAAATTTAACTATGGCAATGATACCCTAATACTTTTGTTTCAAAAAAATTCCAGTGTGGCAGGGTACGTAGAACACTAAGTGAAAAAATACGCTTCCCAACCCATCCCCAAATGCCCCTCCCTCACTCATAGTGACTATAACACGGAGACCTTTCCAATCCTTTTTCTCTGAACTTTCATACATACAATTTATAGTGTATGTATATATATATATATTAAGCATCTGAGTAATGAGTAATTTTTATTTAGCATAAACAGAAACATACATCTACTGTCTATGACTTACTCTCCTCCCCTCAGTGGTATGTCCTAATAATTGTTCTAAGACCATGTTTATATTTATACCTTGTTTTAACAATTGTTTTACATTCCACAAAATAAGTCTATGTAATCCATTTAACCACACTTCCTTACTGATGGACATTTAGGAACAACTACCTTTTAAACCCGAATTTTTCTTTTTAATCCCCCTTCCACATTATAAACTAAATGCTATAAACAATTAATTGGGATTTTTTTTAAAAAATCTCTTATACATCCAACTTGGATGATACACTAATGTCTTATTACAGTTTGAAAGCTCTACCTCTGGAATTGCCAACCTCCAAAGAGCAAATATATCAGCTGCCATCAAGTTACAAAAATAATGGGCTAGCTGGCAATTACATCAACAGGAATTTTCCCCCACGAAACTCTTGTGCTCCTCCTGAGCATAAAGCTGGTGGTGGGTTTAAATACCCACAAGGGGTCTTTCTAGTCTGGACATCTGACCATTCTTAGCAAGGGGTGGGAACCAAGGCTAGAGCTTGCTCAGAGTGGTCCCACACGCTCTGACCAGACAGCCTATGTGCCAAGTAGGGCGCAGATTTCCAGCAAAGGTAACACCAGGCAGTGCTCTCAGGTAGGGAGGGGGCAATGCTGGTGAGGGCACGTGAAACAAAGCCCAGGCCTCCTGACCTCTGGCTTCATCCTTCAGTCGCTGAACAGATTCTAGGAGATTCTCCTTCTCATCAAGCTCGCTCTCCAGGAAGGCATTTCTTTCAATGGCTTGATTCAAGCGCTGCTCAAAGTCTTCGAGAGACATGATCGTGGCCCTGGGGAAGAGAAAAGCAAAGTTGTCCAAGAGAACAAGCAGTGACATTCATCTGGTGCCTACACACTGGGAGATGAGAAGGGTGAGACACATGAGGGCATGAGTCCCAGCACTGGCAGTTCCTAGATACCACAGACCTGAGTAAGCCAAGCACTTAACCTTCTGGGACCCAGCTCTTCACCTGCAGAATGGGCTGTCTTAGCTCATGAGGTGCATGAGGCTGTCCTGAGGCTAAAATGAGATAACGTCCATACAAAACTTAGCAGTGAGCCTAAGTAGGACCAGTTGATTGCCAACAGGTCCATCTTCTCTTGGAGACTCGCACCACCAACAGTATTCAGAATATCCTACACAATGTAATCACATGCATTTAAACAGGTAGAAGAGACCATCTTTAATTTCTTAGTTACCGTAAAAAGTTTCAAAGTTCAAAATGCTCAACCCCAGCCCAGCTGGTCTGTTAACCACTTCTTGTGAACAGTGTACACATTTCACTGGAATGCTGTGTTATAGGCACTGAAAAGTGCTGTAATAAAGAAATCTGTTAACTCTGAGGCAGAGAAAAGGTAGCTTACACAGACTGTTTCCTCTCATGCAAAGTGGGGATAGTAACAGTGCCTCCACAGAGGCCTGGGGTGGGGACAAGTAGAGTAATACAGGAAGCATGCAACAGATGTTTCACATGTAAGTGCTCAATAAATGTCAGCAATTTTTATTACTGACCCCATGTTTGTCTCCAGAGACCTTTAACATCCTGCTCATTGTGTCTCATGGTGATTAGAAGCGTATGTTGGGAGTGGAAACCATGAGTTAACACCTGGCCCTTGCACAAAGGACTAGCTATGTGTCCTTGGGTAACTTAATGTCTCTGGCCCTCTGGGCCTTCAACAGCAAAGTAGGACTGACTCACTGATTATTCAACATATCCTACTATGTCCAGATGAAGTCATATTAATACCTACCCTCAAAGGGTATTAAGAGGTAAATAAGTTAAAGTTACCAAAAATGCGTTAATAAAAACAACAAAGGGATACTATTTAGGAGTATAACACTGGAATCAGTTAAAATGACCCTAAGGCTGACATGTCAAACAACAAAAAAGATAAAATACACATGAAAATTCATGATAAAGGTGCCATCATAATCATTGAGGAAATATGGCTAGTTCAATTCTAGGTTTGAGGACTACTGGGTAAGTACCTGGAAAAAATTAATGTTGGATCCATACCTCATACTGTACCCCCAGATAAATTACACCTAGATCAGAAATTTAAACTCAGTATTTAGACAAAATCTGCTACTAGCTTCTGGAATGCAAGAGAACTGAAAACCAACTTCAGAGATACTTGTAGCATTCCTAAACCTGTGTGGATCAATGATCATGAGATTGTATGTAATCAGTGTTGGTAACACCAGCAAGGCACAGCACTTAAATTTACTGCTACTATGTGAGTATTTACTTTCAACTAAAGGTAAGCATCCTAGTTATAACCTCAGTAAAAACAGCTTTATATGCCTTATATATTGAAATTCTGTCAAATGATGTATAAAAAATATTTTTTATTATTATAAGAGTAAAATGCAATACATAATGACTGTGAAAGCTATTAATCTCATGTACAGTTATTGAGAACTTTAAAATAGTTAAATAGGAAAATAGAGTTTTAGTAAATATGAATAGTAAGATACACATTTGTTAGATAACTGAGAACTTGTCCCTTTTGAGTCAATAAATGCTTTTAAAGTCTATGTATTACTTCATGCCCATCAGAATGGCCTCTCTCTAAAAAACAGAAAATAACAAGTGTTGGTGAAGATGCAGAAAAGCTGGAACATTTGTTCACTGCTGGTGAGAATGTATGAACAGTCACTATGGAAAATAGTATGGAGGTTCCTTAAAAAGTAAAAAATAGAATGACCATATAATCAAGCAATCATACATCCAGGTATACATCCAAGAGAATTGAAAGCAGAATCTCAAAAGAGATATTTGTACAATCATGTTCATACCAGCATTATTCACTACAGCCATTCCTCTTAGAAGACTTACTCAGACTCACTTTCTCTGAGCTCCAATGTTGGGGCATCAGCTCAAAGGGTGCCAGGGACATATGGGAGGAACTGAATTATCTGGCACCAGGGCAAGAGCTCGAGGGGTAGTTTTCTCCCAGACAGAAGTGCTGGCAGAGGCCACTTGTCCTTTGTTGAGCCCTCCCGACAGAGCCATATCTGAGTATCCATCAACCTAGCTATCACTGCTTGCCCCGCCCTGGTGATTCCCTGAGACCTCACCCAACCCAACTTTGGGGCCTACCCAAGCTGTCTCCAGTGGCTTTCCCATACGATTGGCCTGTCTTGGCTCATGCTTCAGACTTTTCTAAAATGTCTCAAACAAGCAGTATATAGCCTCAGCATGACCAGTACCTCTTGCTAAGTGACCCCAGGCCTGGCACTAGCGGCAGCCAGCCTTGCTTCACAACTAGGCCTCTCCTGGACAACTCCAAGCTCAGCACAAGTAGCAGCCATCTGCAGATCACTTTGTAGAGTTCATGCCAGGAGGCCTCAGGCAGAATACAGGCAGTGACTGACCTTGGCCTGCACCTCCCGGGAGGCCTCAGACCCATCGCACCCGGTGGACAACTTCAGACCATATATAGAAGTACCACCCAACCACCTCCACAAGCCAAATACTCAAGGGGAAAACTCAGACAGCACCAGAGCCCTGCCCAAGAAGCCCTGCTCCATAGGGGTGGGCGCCTGCACAGCTGTTCCTCCATGGTGGGCACAGCTAGTCCTTGTAGCTGATCGGTTTGGGGGCAAATCCCTTCCATTGATGTGCCAACAGCAATCAAAGTTCAACTACAACAGGAGGTTGTACACAGCCCTGGGGGCGAGGTGGATGGGGCACACCTGGAGTTCCCAGCTTGGGTGAACAGAAAGGCTGCGCCACTGGACCCTACAGGACACCTATTACATTTGGCTACTCTACTATGCCTGGGAGGTGCAGCAGCTCTACCTAAAACATAGAAAGAAACATGGAGAAGCTGCCAAAATGAGGAGACAAAGAAACATGGCCCAAATGAAAGAACCAAACAAAACTCCAGAGAAAGAACTGAACAAGATGGAGATAAGCAAAATACTAGATGCAGAGTTCAAAACACTAGTTATGAGGATGCTCAATGAACTTAATGAGAACTTCAACAGCATAAAAAGGACATGGACCTGGCTAGTGTGGGTCAGTGGTTAGAGTGCTTTCCCATGCACTGAAGGGTTGAGGGTTTGATTTCTGGTTAGGGCACATACCCATGTTGTGGGTTCAATCCCTGGTCAGGGAATGTGTGTGAGGCAACCAACTGATGCTTCTCCCTCACATCGATATTTCTCTCTCTGTCTCCCTCTCCCTTCCTCTCTTTCTAGAATCAATGAAAAGGCATATCCTCAGGTGAGGATTTAAAAAAAAAAAAAGTAAATAGAAATCATAAAAAAAGGTCAAAGAAACCATAAAAAAGAACCAGTCAGAAATGAAGGCTACACTAACTGAAATGAAGAATAATTTACAGGGAATCAACAGTAGAGTAGATAAAGCCAAGAATCAAATCAGTGATTTGCAATATAAGAAAGCAAAAACCACCCAATCAGAACAGCCAAAAGAAATAAGAATCTGAAAAAATAAGGAGACTCGTCCTAGCTGGTTTGGCTCAGTGGTTCGAGTGTTGGCCTATGGACTGAACAGTCCAGGGTTCGATTCTGGCCAAGGGCACATACTTCGGTTGCAGGCTCGGCCCCAGTTGGGGTGCGAGTGGGAGGCAACCATTCAACATGTCTCTCTCTGATGTTTCTCTCTTTCTCTTTCCCTTTCACTCTCTCTGAAAAAGCAATGGAGAAAATATCCTCGAGCAAGGATTAAAAAAAGCTTCTGGGACAAATTCAAGTGTACCAACATTCACATCATGGGTGTACCAGAAGAAGAGGAGGGAGAGCAAGAAATTGAAAAAATAATGACAGAAAACTTCCCTAACCTGATGAAGGAAACAGACATACAAGTCCAAGAAGTACAGAGAGTCCAAAACAAGATGAACCCAGAGAGGCTCACACCAAGACACATCATAATTAAAAAGCAAAAGGTTAAAGACAGAATCTTATAAGCAGCAAGACAAAAGTTACCTACAAGGGAGCTCCCATAAGACTATCAGCTGATTTCTTAAAAAAAACTTTGCAGGCCAGTTTGCAGGCCAGAGGGGTTGATAAGAAATATTCATAGTGATGAAAAGCAAGGGCCCACAACCAAGATTACTCTACCCAGCAAAACTTTCATTTAGAATCAAAGGACACATAAAGAGCTTCCCAGACAAGGAAAAGCTAAAGAAGTTCATCACCACCAAACCAGTATTACATGAAGTGCTAAAGGGTCTTCTTTAAGAAGAGCCCGGTTGGCATGGCTCAGTGGCTAAGCGTTAACCTATGAACCAGGAGGTGACAGTTCGATTCCCAGTCAGGGCACATGTCTGACTTTGGGGCTCAGTCCCCAGTACGGGGCATGCAGGAGGCAGCTATCAATGACTCTCTCATCATTGATGTTTCTCTCTCTCTCTCCATCTTCCTTCCTCTCTTTGAAATCAATAAAAACATATTTGGGGGGGAAAAGAAAAAATATGAATAAAATGGCAATAAATATGTATAACAACAACTGAATTTAAAAAAACAAAATGAACAGGAAGAGCAGAGACAAACTCATACAGAGAACATTTTGATGGTTGCTAGACGGGAGGAGGGTTAGGGGAATGGGTAAAAAAGGTAAAGGGATGATAGTTACAGAATAGTCACAGATACGTAAAGTACAGCACAGGGCATATATAGTCAGTAATATTCTAATAAGTATGTATGATGTCAGATAGGTATGAAATATATCAGGATGATTAGTTATATAATGTCTAGTCACTGGAGTACACCTGAAACTAACTAACTTAATAGTGTATGTCATTAAGGAATAAAAAGAAAAATAGGAAAAGAAGGTAAAGAAAACATAAAAATACCACTAAAAGAAAACATGGGCTAATTGCTCTATAACATTAGAACACAGAAGGCCCTTCTAACTATGACTGACTAATAAATTTGACTACAAAGAAATCAAATAACTTTTTTTTTTTAACATATCTGTATTGATTTCAGAGAGAGGAAAGGAGAGGGAGAGAGAGATAGAAGCATCACTGAGGAGAGAGTCATTGATCAAACCCGCAACTGGGCATGTGCGCTGACCGGGAATTGAACCCAGATCGCCTGGATCCTAGGTTGACGCTTAACCGCTGAGCCACGCCCGGCCGGGCTCAAATAACTTTTGACAGTAACATACAGTAGATAAACCTGGAAGACAAATGGCAAACTCCAAATATTTTCTTTCCATACCACAAATAAAGATCTCCTAGAAACTGATGAAAAAAACCCCAAACCAACCAACAATCCAACTTAAAAACAGGCAAAAATAAACAGAGTTCACAGAAAAAGAAATAAAACAGCTCTTAAGTATAAGAAAAGGAACTCAAGGTAACTCACTTCAGAAATGTACCTATTTGCTGCCTATCAAGCTGGCAGAAATCCAAAGTCTGAAAACCCTGCCCGGCCGGGCATGGCTCAGTGGTTGAGCGTCGACCTAGGATCCAGGCAATCAGGGTTCGATTCCCGATCAGGGCACATGCCCAGGTTGCGGGCTTGATCAATGACTCTCTCATCATTGATGTTTCTCTCTCCCTCCCTCCCTCTCCTCTCTCTGAAATCAATAAAGATGTATTTAAAAAAAAAGAAAAGAAAACCCTCTGTTAGTGAAGCTATGTGGAAAATATGGACTTACATACATAGCTGTGGGAAATGTAAATTGGTATAACCATTATATAGAGAGCTGAGTAATAACTATAAAGAGCACATATGCCCATGACTGGCCTAGCAATTTCACTTCTGGGAACTTATTCTATAGATATACACATCTGTGAAAGCAATACTACCATTCATTACAGCAATACTTATCTCTGCACAAGAATGGAAATGAAACAGATATGTATTACACATACAATGCCAACCATACAATAGAGTATTATGCACTTGGGAGGAAAAAGAACAAAGAATACTCTGAGTCCCAATACAGAAAGATCTCCAAGGTTTATTGTTATGTGGAAAAAAAGCAAGATGTACAACAATGTGTATAAAATGCTCTTTTGTGGGGGAAAAGGGGGGGGGATAATACAAATTTCTATTTTTATTTGGTTGCATTTGCAAAAAAGTCTACTCCTATGTATGTTACTTTTGAACCACACGAATGTATAATCTCTTCCTTTTAGACTGCATTATAAGTCCCCATTCTTCACTCTCCCTACATCCACACCCTTGCTTTGGCCTCACTATGGGTGGAATGTACCTTCCCACCACTTGACATGGCTTGGCCATGTGACTTGCTTTGATCAGTGATATAGAGTGGGATAAATGGTATGCCAGTGGCTTGCCAGAGATCAGAACATACTATAAAGCGACAGTAATCAAGACATTATGATGTTGGTATAGTAATTCACAAATTATACATTGGCCCAAAATAGAGAATCCCAAATTAGATCCCAGGATACATGAGAGGTTAACATTAAACAGAGCTGACTTCAATTCAGTGGAAAAAAAGAGTATTTAGCTTACCTCAAGAAACAAGAAAACGCTCAAATAAACAATCTAACTTTACACCTTAAAGGAACTAGAAAAATAGCAAAGCCCAAAGTTAGAAGGAAGAAAATATAAAAATCAGATAAAAAATAAATGAAATAGACACTAAAAAGACAGTAGAAAATCAATGAAACTAAGAGCAAGTTATCTGAAAAGATAAACAAAATTGATAAGCCTTTAGCTAGACTAACCAAGAAATAAAGAGAGGTCTCAAACAAAATTAAAAATGAAAGAAGTTACAACTGATAGAAATACAAAGAATTATAAAAAACTACTACAAACAATTCTATACCAACAAATTGGACAACTTAGAAGAAATGGATCACTTTCTAGAAATGTACAATTTTCCAAGAATGAATCAGAAGATACAAAGTCTGAATAGACTTATTCCTAGTAAGACTAAATCAGCAATCAAAAGCCTCCAAACAAACAGTCCTAGGCCAAAGACCTTCACAGGTGATTTCTACCAAACATTCAAAGAAGATTTAATACCCATCCTTCTTAAACTCTTCCAAAAAATTGAAGAGGAGGGAAAGCTTCCAAACTTATTTTATGAGGCCAGCATTACCCTAATACCAAATGGAGACAAGGATGGCACACAAAAATATTATATGAGAATATCCTTAATAAACATACATGCAAAAATCCTCAAAAAACATTAGCAAACCACATTCAACAATATGTTTAAAAGGTCCATACACCATGATCAAGTGGGAGCTATTCCTGGGAGGGCAAAAATGGTTCAACATCTCCAAATCAATCAACATGATACACCACCTTAACGAAATGAAGGAAAAAAATCATAAGATCATCTCAATAGATGCAGAAAAAGCATCTGACAAAATTCAACATCTATTTATGATAAAACTCTCAACAAAGTGGGTACAGAGGAAACTTACCTCAACAAAACCCACAGTTCATACTTAATGGTGAAAAGCTGAAAGCTTTTTAAGATCAGGAACAAAACAAGGATGCCCACTCTTGCCATTTTTTTCCAACATAGTATTGGAAGTCCTAGCCACAGCAACCAAATTGGAAAAGAAAAAGTATAATTCTCACTATTTGCAGACAACATGATACTACACAGAACCACACCGGCTAGGGGTAACATGATACTATAGAGAGAGAACCCAAAAGAATCCACACAAAAACTATCAGAACTAGTAAATGAATTCAGTAAAGTTGCAGGATACAAAATCAATAAACAGAAATCTGTGGCATTTCTATACACAATAACAAACCATCAGAAAGAGAAATTAAGAAAACAATCTCATTTACAATTAATTGCATCAGAAAGAATAAAATACCTAAGAATAAATTAAACCAAGGAGGTGAAAAAGCTATATACACTGAATGCTATAAGACACTGATGAAATAGAATGAGACACAAATAAATGAAAAGATATTCCTTGCTCATGGATTGGAATATTGTTAAAATGTCCATACTACCCATAGCAATCTACAGATTCAACCCAACCCCTATCAAAATTCCAATTGCATTTTCCACAGAACTAGAACAAATAATCCTAAAATTTGTTGAAATCACAAAAGATAGCAAATAGCCAAAGCAATCTTGAGAAAGAAGAGCAACGCTGGAAGTATTACGCTATCTGACTTCAAACTATACTACAAGGCTATAGTAATCAAAACACTATGGTACTGTCATAAAAATAGACATATAGATCAATGGAACAGAAACAAATCCATACCTGTATGGTCAATTAATCTATGGCAAAAGAGGCAAGAATATACAATGGGGTAAAGACAATCTCTCTTCAATAAATGCTGTTGGGAAAACTGGACAAATACATGCAAAAGAATGAAATTTGATCACTTTCTTACACCATGCACAAGGATAAACTCAGAGTGGATTAAAAACTTAAATTTAAGACCTAAAATCATAAAACTCCTAAAAGAAAACATAGGCAGTAAATTCTTTGACATCACTCTTAGCAATATTTTTTTGATGTCTTTTCAAGGAAGGGAAACAAAAATAAATAAACAAATAAATAGGATTACACCAAACTAAAAAGTTCTTGCACAGTGAAGGAAACCATCAACAAAACGATAAGACTCCCTACTGAATGGGAAAAGACATTCTCCAATAATACATCAGATAAGAGGTTAATATCTCAAATATATAAGAAACTCATACATCAAAAAAACACCCAATCCCATTAAAAAATGGGCAGAAGATCTGAATAGACATTTCTCCAAAAAGGACATTCAGATGGCCAATAGACACATGAAAGGATGCTCAACATCACTAATCGTCAGGGAAATGCAAATTAAAACCACAATGAGATTATCACCTCACACCTATCAGAATGGCTATCATAAATAAATCAACAAATAAGTGTGAGCAAGGATGTGGAGAAAAGGAAACCCTCGTGCACTGTTGGTGGGATTGTAAAATGTTGCAGCCACATGGAAAACAGTAATGAGGTTCCTCAAAATATTAAAAATAAAATTACCATATAACCCAACAATTCCACTTGTGGGTATTTATGCAAAGAAATCCAAAACACTAAGTCAAAAAGATATATGCACCCCTATAATTCACTGCAGCATTATTTACAATAGCCAAGATATGGAAGCAACCTAAGTGTCCATCAATAGAAGAAGGGATAAAAAAGATACAGAGAACAAATTGATGGTTGCCTCATGGGAGGGGGTTGGGGGGATGGGTGAAAAAGAAGAAGGTATTAAGAAGTACAAATTACCAGTTATAAAATACAGGGATGTAAAGCACAGCAAAAGGAATACAGTCACTATTTTAATAACTATGTGTAGTGTCAGATGGGTACTAGAATTATTAGGACGATGGATCTTCATTAGCTATATAAATGACTAATCACTATGCTGCACACCTGAAACTAATATTGTATGTCAACTGTAATTGAAAAATTTAAAGATTAATGTATACTAAGAGGATAAAACATTTGAAATAAAATTAACACTATGAAATGTACTACTGCTTTGTTATATTTATTTTGGTGTTTATAGGTTTATTTTCTGAAGAACATGATGCCATTGGCGATCCAAAGCCAAAGAAAATGTGGAAGGACATCAATCATTAAAATCCATTTTAAGGTTGGAATTATCTAATCTGTTCATCTTCAGTCATTAAAGTGATTTGGTATCTGCCAGATATGTTTCCTTTGGTGCTCAATAAACCAAACACAATCTTGATAATATGATTAATTAGTGCAGTAGTGCTTTGTCTTTGCATATACTTCAAGGCACTTTTTATGTATTTAATTAGCAGATAACTGAGGAAAAACTAGGATTTGTACAGCCATGGGCATAACATTTTAGCACTGGCACCTTGAAGCACAATTATGTTCTTTTACAAAATGTCCCATGGAACTGCTATCAGATGTAATTTGTTGGATGAACCTCATCCACGCAAGTATATATTTGTATTCATGAACTCACATAATGGGCAAAGAGTTTCTAGAGACCTGGAGCAAAGCCATGCAGGACTAGCCATGAAGAGTAACATAAATGTGTACTTGAACTAATGATGTATGTTTCCTCTACAGTCACTTAGAACCTCACTCCTCTGCTTAATTTACATGCTTATAATTAGAAAATCCATGAGTGGACAAATATACTGTGACACACATCCAGACAATGCAATATTATTAGTGCTAAAGAGAAATGAGCTATGAAAAGGCAGGGAAGAACCTTAAACACATGTTACTAAATGAAAGAAACCCTTACAAAAGGCTAGATCCTCTTTAATTAGAACTATATCACATTCTGGTAAAGGCAAAACTATGGAGACAGTAAAAAGATCAGTGGTTAAGAAAGGTCAGGGGGAGGGAGGGATGAATTAGCAGATCACAGAGGACTCTTAGGGCAGTGAAATTATTCTGTATAATACCACAGTGAAGGATGCATGTCATCATATATTTGTCCAAACCCACAGAATGTACAACACCAAGAGTAAACCCTAATTCAAAGTATGGACTTTGGGTGATGATAATGTGTCAATGTAGGTTCACTGATTGTAATAAATGTACCATTCTGGTGGTAGATGTTCAGAGTTGAGAAGGTTGTACATGTATGGGAACAGGGGATATACAGAAACTCACTGTACTTTTCTCTTAATATTGCTATAAACCTAAAACTGCTTTTACAAAAAGAATTTAGAAAAAAATTAAGAGTGGAGGGGGTTAATGGGGGGAAAATAGGAGACATCTGTAATATTTTCAACAATAAAGATAAATTTTTAAAAAAAGAGAAAAAAAGTTTAAGGCAAATGAAAGACATTTTCAGATAAACCCAAACTAGGAGAGTTCATCAGCAGCAGATGTGCACTATAAGAATCCTAAGAGAAGTTCTCCAAGCTGAAGAGAAATGATACCAAAGGGAAAACTCACAGCCAGGGATAAACCAGAAACGGAGATAAATATAAAAGCCTATCTTTTTACCCTCTTAATTTCTTTAAAATACACTTTGCTTTTTAAAGCAAAAATTGTAACAACGTGTTGTGGAATCCATAGCATCTGTAAACGTAATAATAGCTAATACAACCACAGCATAAAGTTTGAGGAAGGTAAGTGAAATTGGAAGGCTGAGAGGTTGTTGCATTTTTATCTGAAGTGGTACAATATTAACTAAGTAGATTGAAAAGTTCAGCATGTATATGTGAGCCCTAAATAAATCACCAAAAAATAATGCAAGAAACTGTGGGGGCAGTGCAAAGGCTCCATATCTTCACAGGCATGTGGGTTCCATGAATATATGCATTTGTCCAAACTACTGGAACTGTGCACTTAAGATCTACAAATGGCACTGTAATTTTTACCTAAATTTTTTAAAAAGTGTTTTCTTAAAAAAAACAGCACCTGGTTCAGCATAGTTATTAAATAAGTAGTTACTACTCTTACTATTCTGCTAACAACAGAATATCACTTTAAGAAATACTGTTCTTTGAACATGCTTCTTTCCTTCCTACCTTAGGGCCTTATTTATCACAAGCTAGTCCTTCTGCCTGGAACATCCTCACCTCCCACTCTTCCCCTGGATGAGGCCTATCCAACCCCTCATTCTTCGCCTCCATGGCATTTCCTCTGGAAGCCTTGCCAGACATTCTCTCGCCAAAGGCCAAATTAAGATATCCTGTCATTTGTCCCTACAGCATCCCAAACTACTGCTGTAATTAAGTTGCGCTTATTTGCCTCTGAGACTGTGAGATCCATAAGGGCACTGGCTTGGTTTGACTCACTGCTGAATTCTCTATACCCAGCACAGTGCCTGGGTCCCAAGTGCTGGAGGCAAAAAGCAGAGACCAAAAGCTTCAAGACCTGACGTACCGTTTTGCTCTTTCCAGATCATCATTTGCTTGCTCCAGCTCTCGGATATATTTCTGCAGTTGATCTTTAATTGCCTTTGTCTGGGCTAGGTCATCCTCTAAGGCGGAGATCTGCCGGTAGCCTTCAGAATGCTGTGTTTCAAACTTCTCCTGAATGACAAAATTGACACTGAATGAACAATTTAGGACTTTTGATAAACTCTTTTTATCTCCCCCTTCCCTGTCACCTCAAAATACTGAAGGTTAATCCTGGAACGTATGTACTCCTGTTGTAGTGGACACATTTTTAGCCACTGAGCATCCATTCCCCCCTCTCCACAGCCTGCCAGCACCCTGATTTCTTTAGGGGGTTTATCTCTGTCATTACAGGGTCTTCATGGGATCACCCTCCCATCACACTCACTGAAGAAGCTTTAGCCTTCCTCTCCCACCCTCCCGCCACAAGGGAAAAGCCTCATTGCAGTCCATAGGACTGTTTCTCCACAGGTGTGGACTCTTAAAACAAGTGACAGAAGAGGGCAGGAACAGCGGACTTCCTGTCTCCCCGGCTCCCTGAGCATTTGGTAGCTTGCCTCCTCCCAAACCTGGTCCTTGCAGCTGCTGGGTGTCAAGAAGCACCCAAATATCTTCAAAGCAATCATTTTGCTCAAGGTGTCCACAGCCATAGAAAGCCACATAAACCTCTCCAAGCCTCACCCGAGAGTAATATGAATCCACGTCACATGACATCACTGGATCACAAAGAGAACATCAGGGATCACAATGACTTTGGTTGCATGTGCCACAAAATAAGAGCAGGACATTGTGTACTTAGTATGACCACTGTTCTGACTTTGTGATCCAGGACACTTCCCCTGCAGCATGGGGGAGTCAGAAGGAACTTCTGGACCTCTGGGAGAGGGAAGAAAGGAAGGGAGGGAGGGAGGGAGGGAGGGAGGGAGGGAGGGAAGGAAGGAACAAAGAGGAAAAAAACCTGTTATGAATTATGAGAGGAAGCTTAGTGTTTTCCGAGGCAAGGAATGGCCCAGATGACTTCTCAATGATCTGTTGTTGCCCAATTGTAGCAGCTAACGTTTATCATTTACTCTGTGGCCACCTCTGGGCTCAGTAGGCTAATTACATTGCCTCATTTTAATGCCACTTCAGAGATGTGGGGACCATGGCTCAGTTACTTAATTAGAAGAAAGTCAAGATCCAACCTGGGCCACCTGGGCTTATGCTCTTAAAAACAACTATGCTAAACTGCCCTCACCATAATCCAAGTGATATACGTACGTGTCAATCTCTCTCCCTCCTCCTTTCCTTCCTTCCTTCCTTCCTTTCCTTCCTTCCTCCCTCCCTCTCCCCCTCTTCACCAAACACCCTTACTATCTTCCCTTCATCCAAAACATGAAAGAAAACACATCCCAAAGGACAGGCCCAAGGTCTAATTAGTCAAAAAAAAAACAAAAAAAACAAAAGAAAAAAAAAAAAAAACAGGCAAACTCCTTTCTTTTCTTTACCTAGTTGAGTAAACAAAGCTGTTGCTAGAATGACGTAATGGTGCCTAGCCCAGAGAGGCGTGGAGAGCCGTTGTGAAGAGGAACACCCACAGAACAAGCAGATTATTTACGGGGTGAGGACAGGGAGGGCATTCCACATTCTGAGCCTGCTGGGTCCCCTCTGATACTCCATTTCCTGGCCGTGAGCAGAGAGAGGAGGCTGTGAGCAGAGGAAGTATCTCCACTGAGGCATGCAGGGGCACACCAGGCCCCCTACACAGCGAATTCCCAGGTGTGGCTCTGATGGCCTCACACCCTTTAGGTGGGCGCATCTCCACATAAAACGAGAGAGTGCAGGATCCTAGGTTATTAACCTAAATTCAAATTCAGGTTCTCAGAGGATGCAGTTAACGAGCTTCTCCACCAGCACAGAGATTCAAAGGACGTCCTTTGAACTTGTGGACATGAAAAGCTGTTGCTGAAATGTTGTGCTTGCATTTGGGGCTAATTATAATGAGCTGTCAGCTGATGGAGGCATCAATAGACGCTCTGTTTGATCCCTTGCAGGCTTTTTTATTCAACTTGTGATGAATAAGCCAGTTGTCAAGAAGTCTGATTCAGTTGACTACATTCCTCTTAAGTGACAAATATGGGCTAGTAGTGGCACTTCTTTATTCCAAGGTATATTCTATTTCTTCCTCTGCTCTATGCTCTGAGTCTCACGGATCTGTCATGTGGGTGTAATGAAGGTCTTCTGCAGGCTCAAGGGCTCAGTTTTGAAGCTGTTAATTACTTAGTAATAGCTTGATATTTATTCAGCATCCATGAAGGGCCTCCTTCCCTCTCCAAACTATCAGCCACACATACCACTGATCTGCCTTCCTTAGTTTTCCATCCCCAAGTTCCTTTCAATTTAAGAACTATGATTCCTCTGTGCCTATGGCAGGGGCCAGGCTGTTAATAAAATGAAGTGGACCAGGTGTAGGAATAAAGAAAGTGACACTTAACCCTGTGTTGGAGGTGGTGGTGGGAGCAGCAGTGGGGACTGGGGTGAACTGAGAATGCTTGCTCTGTCCAAGCAACCACTACTTGGCTTTTTGCTGGCATGGAACAATGCAGGCCTGGTGTGGCGAGATCTGCCAGTGTTCAAAGGAAATCAGAATTCCAGGTTTTTATTGCCTCACAACTTTGAATGTTGATATTAAAAATATAAATTTTACTTTCAAAATAAACTGTAAACAAACCCTGAACTCTTACTAATAGCATATTGAAGTATTTACAGGGAAGTGTATAGTATAGATGTCTGCAATTCACTCTGATATTCATCAAAACATAAGATGGATGGATGGGTATTAATAAAAAGTATGGCAAAGATTACTCATAGAGTTTGGGTGGTGGATATACAGGTGTTTACTGGAAAATTTTTTCAATCTTGCTATGTGCTTGAAAACCTTCATGATAAAATGGTGAATAAAAACCACTAAAGGCTAAGCAAACAGCATCTATGGGCCAGAATGATCCATAGATAGCCAATTTGGGCTCTGTGGTCTACAGCATGAAAGTGTGAACTGCACTGCTCAGCTTCCAAGGTCTCTGGGGTCTTTCCTCTGTCCTTCCCCATCTCTTGATCCCCAATTCATTAATTTTTTATTTTTATTAATTCTCACCCAAGGATATTTTTTCCACTGATGTTTTAGAGAGAAGGAGGGGGAGGAGGAGAGAGAGGGGCAGAGAGAGAGAGAGAGAGAGAAATTGATGTGAGACACACATCAATTGGTTGCCTCCTGCACTCGCCCTGACCAAGGCCAGTCATCAAACCTACAACCCATCGAACCTACAACCCTTTGGTACCGGGGCCAACACTCTAACCATTGAGCAACACTGTCCAGGGTCCCAATGCTATTTTTGGTCTCACTTTTTCCCATGTACCAGTAAAGCCAGGACTCCCAAAGTCTACCTGACACTCACTTCTTGTTCATGTCTGTGGCAGGTCCAGATTATCAATCCCTGGGCACCTGGCTACACACACACACACACACCATCTTCAAACACTAGCTTAAGTCACTCCTAGGTGCCTTCATGAAGCTATCTCCAACCTACGCAGATCTTTCTCTCTCAGGAGGATCTCATGATCAGTCCTATGTAACTGAGCATCATTTCCAGAAGTGCTTCCTGGTGTTAAATTTGTCTTCCCCAAGAAGCTATAAGAGGGTGAATAGCATATCTCCTTCCATCACACCTAGCCCTAGCACATGCTGCAGGGCCTGGGCTCTTTCCCACAGCAGCTCGTCAAAATTTACATGGAGAGCTTTATTAAGAAAAAATTTTAAGAAAGATATACAGATATGCCAGGGCCCCAACCAGACTTACTAAGAACAGGAATCTCAGGGTGTGGTTGGGCTTGGGCCTGTCTGATGTTTATGAAGCTGGCCAGGTGATCTGCCTGGCATCCAGGGCTATGAGCCACAGTCTCCAGGGCAGAGCGTTATACTTAGTGATCATGTGCTAAGCCCTTTAAAATGTCCAAACGACAGTCTTTCCCCTTTAGAGAAGTGCTTCTCCAGATACTTAGCCATGTCTGAAGATATTTTTGGCTATCACACATGGGGGAAAGGGTGCTACTGGCATGTAGTGGGTGGAGAACCAGATTCTGTTAAACATCCTACAATGCAAAACTTAGCCCTCACAATGAAGAATTATCTGGCCTCAAATGTCAACAGTGCCCAGGTTGAGGAACCTGCCCTAGGCTGGCACTGTCCAACAGAACTTTGTTATGATGGAAACATTATACAGCCCTCTGTCCAATAATGATACCCACCAGAGACATGTAGCTACTGAGCACTTGAAAGGTAGCGCCCAGCCGGGCGTGGCTCAGCAGTTGAGCATCGACCTAAGATCCAGGAGATCATGGTTCAATTCCTGGTCAGGCCACATGCCTGGGTTGTGGGCTTGATCCCCAGCAGGAGGTGTGCAGGAGGCAGCCGATCAACAACTCTCTCATCGTTGATGTTTCTTTCTCTCTCCCCCCACTCCCTTCCTCTCTCTGAAATCAATAGAGATACATTAAAAAAAAAAAAAGTAGCTAGTATAACTGAGGAATTAAATTTTTATTTATTTGATTTTAATTAATTTAAATGTCAACAACCACTTGTGCTTAGTGGCTACCATATTGGACAGCAAAACCCTGGATCTTATAATGATCAGCAATTCTAACAACACTCCATACTCTAAGACTGTCTACTTTTCACATGCCTTATGAGATTATTACAGGCAATCCAAGAATGGCCCTGGGGACATGGGTGTGACTTGCTTCTCACAGAGCTCCTGGCACATGAGAGTTCAACTACCACATCCACCCTGCAGGCCTGGAGGTGGGAGTGAGCCCAGGGCCACCATCCCTCACTCTGCAGGGATTCCTTTTCCCAGTGATACAAGCCACAGTGGAAGCATTTCCTCTCACCCCCCTCACCTTGATGGTTTCTAGTTCCATGCGAAGGCGGTTATTTTCTGACAGGAGGTCCCTGTTCCTGGTTTCAATTTGTTGTAGCTGTGTCTCCAATTCAGCCTCATATTCTCGGCTTCCCTCCTGGAATTCTCGGAGCTCCTCTTGTGTATTCTCTGCCCTACAGCAGAATTCACAGATGTCAGATAATAATATACTGAGCATTTACATGCTGCATAGTCTTATACATGGCTCAGCTCTTTATTCAACTATCTTTTAAGACAGAAACTATCATTATCCTCATTTTACAGATGAAAAGATGAGGTTTAGACAAAATGAGTGACTTGTCTCAAGGTCACGTAAGAAGCCAGAAACAGAGCTTGGACCTGAACCCAGGAATGCCTGACGCCAAAGCCATTTCTTAACCAATTCACTCTTCACTCATTCATTCAACATACATTTCTGAGCCCAACATATAGTAAATATACTTGGGATGTGTATCCTTGGCAGATTTATTTATAAGTAGAAATTGGACATAATATAAATGTCATTTAACACACCATTATAATGTTCCATAAAGAAGATAAAAATCATGCCTCTAGAAGAAAATATACAGCTTTAATATAAACAATGAAGACACTGAATTGGTTAAAGATTTTGCTTACCTTGGTCCAGTCAATTCAATTGGACACTGCAGCCAAGAAATCAAGAGAAGGCTGAGACTCAGAAGAATTAGAGATCATCAAGAGCAAAGATGTGTCATTAGAGACCAAGGCTGAGATCATCCAAACCCTCATATTCCCAATTACTATGCATAGATGGGAAAGTTGGACAGTGGAGGAAGCAGACAGTAAAGGAAATGATTCACGTGAAACACGATGTTGGAGTAGAGCTCTAAAGATACCGTGGACCACCAAAAAGACTAACAAGTGATTCCTAAAGCAAATTAAGCCTCAAACATCACTGGAGGCAAAAATGACAAAACTGAAGCTACTTTGGACACATTATGAGAAAGAGGATTTTTTGGAAGAGACAATAATGCTGGGAAAACAGAAGGCAGCAGGAAAAGAAGACCAAATATGAGATGGACTAACTCCATAAAAGCAGCCATCAGTTTGCCCTAGTTGGTTTAGCTCAGTGGTTAGAGTGTTGGCCCATGGCCTGAAGGGTCCCAGGTTCGATTCCAGCCAAGGGCACATACATACCCCAGTTGCACGTGAGGAAGGCAATCATGTTTCTCTCTCTCTCTTCCTTCCACTCTCTCTGAAAAGCAATGGGAAAAATAATATATCCTTGGGTGAGGATTAAAAAAAAAAAAAAAGAAGCCATAGGCTTGAGTCTACAGGAGCTAAATAGGGCTGTTCAAGACAGGACATTGTGGGCATCACTCATTCACAGAGTTGCCAGGAATTGGAACCAACTCAATGGGGCACACACACATAACGTGTCCCCACTCCATCCCAAACACCCAATTCTAGCTTCTCAATACTGAAAATGCAAGGGATATTTTTTAAAAAAAAATACCAGCCTAAGTTATCTTTAAGTCAAACTAAGAATAAAGAAATTAGAGGAACTGGAATAAGACATCCACATGGAGATTATGAGAGTCCATGAGAAACAAAAGAAACAATACTGCGCGTGTACGTACGTATACATACACACACACACACACACTCCCCCCCAGATATGGGCACTGAAATACTGGTTTCAGATTTTAAAATTTTCCTAGGTACAGAGAGTTCTTTCCCCACACACGAAGCACTGACCAGATATAGCACATGGGATCTGATAAAACCCTGCCAGAAAATAAGATGGGTAGTAGTAGTTTGCTTAGGACCATGGGCCTTAGAGTTCAAACTCTAGCTCTGCTACTTAGTGGCTGTGTGACCTGGGAAGTTACTTGCCTTCATTAAGGATCAGTTTCCTCATTTGTAAAATGGGGTGATAATGGTTTTTTCATGGGGCAGTTTTGAGATTTAACTGAGATAATGTGTGTTAAGCCTTCATAGTGCTTCTCATATAATATGCCCCAGAAAATGACTGCTGCCATCATTATAGGAAGAAAAAGCAGGGTGGACTTTGGAGAACCGACCTTTGTTTGTAGGTCATAGCCAGATCTTTCCAATAGTTAGCTGCTTCTTCCTCAGAGCTGAAAGTCTTTCCAGAGTCCTCCATTGCGAAAATGGGAGAAGAGGTCACTCTTCTTGTGGCATGGTGTCTAGGAGAGAAAGTTTTAAAATTATTACCCTGATTAAACACCTTTAATGGGGGAAAAGCATTCCTGAACTTTACATTGGATTAAATAAACATTAGCAAATCACTAAAACTAAACGCAGACAAAATACAGCCCACCTGCATGCTTCATTCCATGGGCAGATAAAACTATCAGGATCTGCTCATTTATCACACTGGGAAAAGGAGAAATAAGGAAAATATGGGGGCAAGGACATCACCTGGAGTTCCAGCTCACACAACTTGGTACACCACCATCCCCACCACCAGAGATACAGAATATCAGAAGGAAAGTCTTTAGGGCGAGGGGCTAATGAACCCAGTTTGGGACATTATTAGCTTGACATGCCCATGACACATCTAGATGCGACACTGAATCTGAAACTTGGGTAAAATCGGGGCTAACGATACAAATTTAAAAGTCATGAGTTTGCATGTATGCATGACCCATAGACATAGACAATAGTGTGGTGAAGGCCTGAGGTGGGGTGGGGGTGCCCGGTAGAAGGGGTCAATGGGGGAAAAAAGAGGACATCTATAATACTTTCAACAATAAAAATTAAAATTAAAAAAAAGTCATGAGTTTGTGACTGATTCTTCCCTTTTTCTTGTAAGGTAACCACTGGAGAATCTAATGAGAACTATTCAGAATCTGAGGAATGCCAGTGTTTGAAAGCGGACAAGGAAAGAAACAGTAATCGGAGGAGACAGAGGAGAAACAAAGTGATGAGAATCAGGAAGAGTGAGCTATTCTGGAGTAAATGGTTTCAAGGAGGGGGGAAAGGGGAACATTCCACAGTATCCATGATGCAACAAAGAAACTGGTAAGATAAGGATTGGAAAACATCCACCAGACTTAGCAAAATGTTGGTCACTGGTAATGTGAGCAAGAACAGTTTTGACACAGTGGAGGAGGGAGGAGAAATCAGCTGGGTGGAGGAGTACGTGGGAGGTGAGGAAGAGGAAGTCCATGGTGTTTTGGAGAAGTGGGTGTGATAAGGAGACAAATTAGACAGCAGCTCCTGGAGAGTGGGGGATGGCTTTGGCTTGGAGATATTCAGAGCAGAGGTCAGGAAACATACTCTAATAACAGTTGTCAGTTTATGGACTCCCTGCTGACTGAGCCTCTGGATGTAAGCGCTTAATTTATGAATTTATTAAAGGCTCTGAGCTTGTCAAAAGGTCATTAGGACTCCAAATTACATGCCTCCATTGTCTCTTCCTTCCTTCAAGGGAACTCACAGTCTACAGCATGTGTCCTTGGAGACAAAAGAATGAACAGAATGAACGTAATCCCTCACTTTGCAAGACATAACCAACATGCTGTACTTTGGGCTAAAAGTACAAATCATTATTTGGCCAAATATGTTAGGGTTGACATGGACACAATCACCAACTTCTGGATCTCTGGTAGAAATTGAATAATGCCTATATTCGAACATAGCACTTATTGATAACTCTACATTTCCTAATATCTGTATGCACATCTTCTCTCCCTCCTAATTCCTCTCCCTTTCCTAATTCAGAGAAAGCATGCCATGTGCCCTCCCACCTACCTTCCGGAGAACAATCTCTCTGAAAACTTGACCTAAACAGAGAAGCCGAATGCAGTAGAAAGCTGTTAATTTGTTGATTTTTTTCCAGTCCAGCATTCCTTCTTCCATCTTTCTATAACAGCATCCCAATCAATATTCCCTTGGAGAAACTGATCCTATACTCATTCCATGTGGTTCAGATGAACTTGACATCTTCTGCACCTGGGAGAAGGTACATGCCTACTTGTGCCTCCAGCACCAGTAGCTGGCTCAGGGGTGGGCCTAACCAACGCTGAGCCAATGACAGGGATCAGCCTCACGAAAGCTGAACAAATCACTGGCTGAGGGGTGGACTTAACTCAAGCTGAGCAAATAATAGGCCTAACTCAAGCTAAGTCAGTAAGTGTCCAGACCCAGGCCTTTTGCAGAACTATCAAGAATAAACTCTCTGGAAGTGTTATTTAACTTATTATGATAATCATTTTGCAAAATATAAATGCATAAAACCATCATGTGGTACACCTTAAACTTACACAACACTGTTTGTCCATTATAACCATAAAGCTGGGGTGAGGGGAGAGAAAGAAATGAATTCTCTTTTTCCACTAGGGTTTGTTAAATGGTAGGAGGTAAGCCTGTAGTGCCAGTGATCATTCTATCACAGGAGAAGAGACAGCCTGAAAATGAAGCCAAAGCATAGGAAAGCAGGAACAAGAGGTAGAGGGATTGGGTGTTGATATTGTTTGAGCACCTGGATCCAGCTGTACCTGATTTATGTTATGAGGGATAATCAACTCCCTTTTTTGGTTGTACCAGTTAGGGTTGGATTTCTGTCACAGGAGAGTTCTCATTAATATATGGAGTGATAGATCTTATTTGCTGAAAGTAAAAAAGAATGGAGTGCCTACAGTGTAAATAACAGTAATTAGCATGGTAACACGTAAGGGTAAACCTGGGTGTGGTACTCCCTGCTCAAGCCATAAACTCTAATGATCCCAGATTGCAACTAATATGCAGTCACCAAACCAATGTCTATAGTGTCCAGAGCACAGTGCCCAGGCAACTGTAACTGAGCACTGTGTGGCCATTAATGATCTTATTAAGGACAAATGCATGGCATGAGAAGTCTGCATACAGCAGGGTGAGAAAGTGAGGAACTAGGAACAATGAATGTATGCTGACTTTTCCTGCTGTTTGGAAAAAGATGCACAAAGTTCAAATAATTAGTCCCTGCCTATTTCTCTAAATATTTCCCACCCTCCTCCCCTCACCTGCTTATGCTCCAACTATGCTCCCTTCTTTCTGTCCCTTGAACACACTAAGCTTGCCCTACCTCAGGGCCTTTGCACTTGTTCTCACTGCCTGGAATGCTTTTCCTTCAGATCTCTTCTCAGCAGGTTTCTTTCTTGACATTTAGATGTCAGCTAAAATGTCTTCCCCAAAGAGACCTTATTTGAATATCACCAAGTACTCCCTACAACCCTTCACTATCATATTAACCCCTCCTTTGTGTTATCACTTTGAGTTTTGTTTTTATCTTCCCTCACTGGAATGTCAGTTGTTGAACATAGGTACCTTCTCTTTTATATTCCCAATGCCTAGAACAGTGCCTGGCATGTAACAGGCATTATGTAAATGCTTGTGGAATGAATGCACATAGGAGAAGATAGAGATTTGCCACTAGCTGGATGCGGGTATGAAGTTAAGAAAAGGCTTCTAGAAGCAAGAGACCTCTGAAGGCTAGTTTATAATTCACATCTGTAAATCCCTAAGATGCTTATTAGGATGAGGAAAATCTCTCCTTCAGCACCTGAGTGGCATCTCCTTAATGGCAAGGGGCTGAGGGAGAGGATGCCATGTTTAAAACTACCCCCTCTTCAGGTTTATACAAGGAATATCTGATATGATATAGTTATTGGAGTTTAATAACCTTCATTCTGCACTTGTGACAGATGCGTTTTAGAAAAGGGCTTCCTAAAACATAGCTGTCATTGCCAGTGAGACTTAAAACTAAATCCCCAGGAAAGAAATTTGTGATGTTTTAGGGGGTGCTTCCATTGTGGTAGGGGATCTAATTACAACCATGCTGATGGGAAGGATCTGGTTTTGGACTTCAGGTACTGGGGAGAAACTAAGCAGAGACCTAAGCTTACATGACAGCTTGCACAATCTCTGACTCCTTCAACTCAAGGGCAAAAAACACTGGCCTGGCATTTCAACCAAAAATCTCTGCACTTTAAAAATAATTCTTAGGGAAGAGAAAAAATATACTACAGGCTAAGAGGGAAGCAGTAACAGCTGAATTCACTATGTTTTGAAACAGCAATCTTAAAAACGTAAGTTTCCTTTGCCATGTGAAAATGTCTCAAAGTTCTAATGTGCACTGTTCTCTGCCTCAGAAAGCAGATAAGGTGACTTGCAAAGGTTCTTCTTCCAGCATTATCTACTTAATTTTAACATCACCTTCTGTTTGCTGTGTGCTGGGCATTTAATAAGTTTCAAACAACTTTATCCCCTTTAAGACACTCAGGTGTAAGAATAAGCATGACAATCACTTGGTTTCTTAGAAGCTGGAGCAGAAACACTGGAAACCAGACCCAGTGGGGTGGAGGTGGGGGTTGTCTTTAAATTCAAGTACAAGGTCCCCTGGGTTGCAAACAGACTGATTAGAGGTCAAATTCACTCATTTCATTTGGCCCACACAGTCTTTTAAAAAGCACTATGACAGGAAGGTATTAACTCTTGGTAACAATAGACACAACTTTGTACCCACTATCTTAAAAATGAATATTGCTTGCATTTATTTCATCTGTGCTACAGGCATTCAGTCTCCTAACTCGTGTTCTCAATACACCATCATGTCATCATGCCCCAGCATCGTGGACAAATCTAATGGGCATCTCAACTGTATATTCTACAGCATGCAAGGAAGAACTGAGACAAGTGATTCAAAAAGTGTCTATTTTCTATAACTGAAATCTACTATTCCCACGAAAATGTGTTTCACCAAGCTTTTTTTTCCCCTTTTTCTTTTTTTGGGGTGTGTTTTCCATGATTAAACTTAACAGAAGTCTGAAAACACACTTGAGACACATGCCTTTGATTTCAAAACTAGGAAAAAACAAAGCAATCTCTCTTGGCTTCCCTCTGAGTGAAGAAAGCCAGCACATGCTGGTCAGGAGCAATACACACCTATAAACCATCAGGAATTAACTCACCACCCTTCTCCACCCTAACCCCAATCCTTCCCAATCAAAACAAATGGAAGAGCTGAAGGGAAAGGGAGAGAAAGAAGTTGCCAAATGCTAGCACGTGCTCCAACAGCTTCTATGTTATGAAGCAGGCTTCGCACTTTGCAGAAGTGACATCACTGGGACAAGATCAGTCAAGAGGCAGCAAGTCTGGCTTTTGTTTTGTGCTTTCAAAGTCTATAATGATCTACCTAAAAAATAGGCACGCAAGGACATATGCTCAAGGCTGTACATCATCATTCAGTGATGTGGAAACTGGAGAAATTTAACTGTCAACAGGACTGATTGTAAAACTATGCAGTTGTTAAGAATTTTTGTGCTAAAATACAAGAAAGTTCATGATTTGTTATGAAAGGATGCCATTGTTGTTTATACATCTATCTTCTCTCTTTGCATACAAAGGGTGTGGAAGAAAGTACCAAAATTCGGGTAAAGCAGGCACTGAGATGTGAACTGGAACCTGATACACTACTATACACACTGACTTTCACACTAAGCATATATTGCTTTTGAAATTTTAACCAGAATAAAAAAATAGAACAGCTATTGTTCAGGGTCAATTTTATTCTAATGAACCAAATGCCAGGGAAAGAGCTTTTCCTACTGTGGTTTCTCCCTCCTCTACCCCTTTTCAAACATTTCTGAATACCTACTAAGTGCCAGGCACAGCTGGGAGAGGCAGATACAAAGCACCTACATCAAAACTAGATGCGAACACAGTACTAGTAGCTGACGCAACTTTCTGTACACAGGTGTGCTCGTTAGGAAATTACCTTGTAAGGAAAGGGAGTGTAATTTCTCTGGCTCACGTGTCTTAAGGCAAAAGAACACGCTTATCCAAAACGGGATAAAATATACCAACCAGAGGTCCCTGAGACTTCAACCGCATAGATCACCTGAATCTAATTCTAAACAAAAAATACACTAAGAGGAAAGATTTAAGCTTCAAAACTGATTAAATGCCAGTGTGTGTGTTTGGGTGGTGTCAGATACCAAGGTTTCTCTGGGAGTCGCTGGGATTCAATCCCTCTTCAAAGCACCCTACCCGAGTCCTAAAATGCCATCCTATCCTAGAATACACAAACAAAACCAGCACAGAAAACGACAAGTATCTGCCCAGCGCACGCCGCAAAGGCCATTTCTTTATTATAAAGGAAGTTAAATGGGGCCTCGGGCTAAAAGGAGAAAAGGCACAAGCTGGTACAAACCCTGGACAAATAAGTCAGGGAAGTTCAGACCCTCACGAGGCAGAGAACCTGAGATGGCTGGAGAAGATAATGCAGCTTCCCCAAAAGCGGTGTCAAGGGGGTCGCGGGGTTTCCCATGACCTCAGCGAGGTAGGTAAGCCCAGCCACTGCATTCAAGTTGTAGAATAAGCGTTTTCATCCTTTATCCAATCCGTCCCCAAAGTGCTGTCAGAGGAAATCTGAACCGTCCTGCAGCAGAGACATGAGAAACGCGGAGAGAAGGAGACGGTTCCAAACATGTTCCCCGAAGGGAGGGAGGTGGAGAAAGGAGGTTTTTGGAAAGAGGCCCGCAATGAGGGTGGAAGCAGGGTGGGGAATTGGGCTAGGAGGGCTAGGAGGCATGACGGGGAGACGGGAGCAACAGGAGGAAAGGGGGGGGACTGAAGACGGACAGAACACAGGCTCGGGGAGTCCAGGAGGAGAGTTTGGGGTGGGAGGGAGCAGGAGCGCAGAGAAGCGCGGCTGCGAGGGCCGGGGACGAGGAGGGCAGAAGGACTGAGGAAGTCAAGGAAGGAGAAGAGGGCAGCAAGAAAAAGAAAGTTGGCAAAGGCGAGGAGCCCGGCTCGAAGACACAAGGGTGGGAAGGCGCAAAGTTAGAAGGAGAGGCTCCAGGGAAGCGGGAATTTCGAGCCCAGCGGCCGGGAAGCGACGCGCAAGCGAGGGGAGCCGGAGGGTCCAACGCGGCAGCGGGCGGGGGTCCGGAGAGCGCATCTGGGGGCCGGGCGGGGCAGAAGAGTTTCCCAGCGGCGGTGGAGCTCCCGGGGTGCCCTCAGCCCCGGCGGCGGCTCCAGCTCCGCACTTACCCCGGCTAAGGCGACGAGGACGGGCGGCGGCTGCAGCGGCGGCGGCTACTGAGGACGGCGGGGCCGGGACTTCGGGCCCCCGCCCCCGCCCTGGTGCTCGCTGACCGCGCCGCTCATTGGCTGCTGTGCCACGAGACCGCGTCCACTTCAGCCAATCAGCGCCGAGCAGCGGCGTTTGGAAACTTTTTTCCCAGGGTCCGGGCGCGGCTCAGCCACGCGGCGGCCCAGCAGCGGGAGGAGGCCTGTGAGCTTCGGGCCGGCGGGCGGGGACCTGGCCGGCCTTGGAGGATGCTGGCTGCTCCCCGGACACCGGGGAGCGGGCTTGGACTTGCGGGCCGGCTCACTTCAAGAAAATACGACTCCCTGCCCTTGACACCAATTGCATTTTCATTTTCCCCAAATCAGAGGAAAGGGCAAAGATTCAGGTCTGCTTAGGTTAAGCAGTGCCCCCTGTTCTAACCACTCCTTTACACCCAAAATGAGATTTTCAACATTACTACCTTTTTCAAAGGTAACAAAACTTAGTAAGAGTTTGGTTTCAAGCCCAGCTTTGAATCCTAGCTCTGCCCCTTACCAGCTGCGTGATCTTGGGCAAGTTACTCTCTGTGACTTGGTTTATAAAATGGGGTGCCTGATAGGATTCTACCTCAAAGGATTAAGCAGAGGCGAAATGAGTTAGTTTGGCATTTGCAAAATAGTGCCTAACAGTCAAGTACAATCTATGTAGTTGTTAGGTGATCATTACTTTTTAAAATTGGTTGTGTGTCGGGTACAATTGACTTAGGTTTTCTCATTTAATTCTCACAGCAATCCTAATTGTTCACCAAAAATTATTTACTGAGCACACAAATGCTTATAGCACAGTAAATGTCAGAGAAGCTGCCTATCCTCAAAGAACTTACAGTACTAAGATAGAAACACACTAAACCAGCGAACAGAAAAAGTAAAAGAATTTCAGACTCTAGGACGGGCGAAGAATAAAGCAATGTCAGGTGATAGGGGCTGGGGAGGAGTCATTTCAGATAAAAAGGTTAGGGAAGGCCACTCTAGGAGATGACAGTGGAGCTGAGATCAGGGTGATGAGAACCACAGGAAAGCACGTTTGTTATCCTCATTTTAAGGATGAGAAAACTAAGGTGCATGAAGTTAAACGTGTTGCCCAAGGTCTCACAATTAGTAAATAAATCAGGTTTTAAGGCTGTGTCTGTTTGAATCCTACAATCTTGTTCTCCCAGCACTATGTTAGAGGCAAAGAGATCTCAGCTACTTTGAGGATTCCCAGCACTCACAAAATCCTGCCTGCCTCCCTATCGTGGTTAAGAATGACCTTTCTCTAACTTGTCTTCTGTTTCGATGCCTCATTAGTCCCTGAAGAAGCTCAGAGATACAAAAGGGAACCACCCCTACGTCAACAGTGTTAAGGAAAGTACCAAAATGTCTTCCCAGGAAACTTCCATTCCTTGTCCCAAATTCTAATTAAATCATCTGCATCCTCTTAACACTTTTGCTCTTATGCTTTCTTTCACTCCAGAATTTTATTGGCCCTCACCATTGTGTGAGGTTTCTGGGCAGGGAACAATCACCCCAGTTTACAGATAAACTGAAGTACAAATTGATGAGGTATAGCAATCCTGACTAAATGGCGATGGTCAAGTCATGTCAACTAGTTGGCTTTCAAGTTCCTTCATTTTCCATTAAAAAAAAAAGGGAGAGGACACTGAAATGTCATTATTAAACTCTATAGGAACAGGAGGTTAGGTAAATGTCATTTGGCAAAACCTTAAAAATGAAAGGGAAATTTTGGTGTACTTCAAACCTTTTCTATACCTCATCAATTTGTACTTCAGGTCATCTCTTTATTCAATTTATTTTCCTTGTAGCATTCGGATATGAATGAGCAGAGAGTTTGGTTTCTCTTAAGTCCTCCCATCATAATTTATCATTTCAAAACCCTAAACTTAACACAGGAGAGAAGTTGCTGGGGGAGAAGCTCCTTTAACGGAAGCCAGGTTAATCTAGGAGCTGAACTGAATGTAAAGTAGCTGCTTAAACAGCATAAAATCAATCTTCATCTTTCATAAACATGAAGGTTATAATTTGGACAAGGAAAAACCTGAAAGTTACTCTTACTCTCTGATAAAGAGTTTGTCCAGCAAAGGCATGGAAATAAGATTAACAGAGGCTACACTTAAAAAATCTGTATCTTAAGGAAAATGTTAAAGAACTCTTTCACAAATATCAAACTGTATTTCAATTCATAACTATCTGCTTCCGAGGGCGGGTGTACTCTGCGTAGGCTGGTGTTCTACAGAAAACAACAATGCTTTTCTTTAAAAATTCTTTGTAATTCAGACTTTTCAGTAGCTTTCCATTTCGTAGAATTTCTTCATTTTTATTTACTGCATTTAACCTGTTGAGACTGGGCACAACTCTGGCCTCGAAAGAATGCCAAACAAATCAAACAAAACGCGTCTGCTCTTTATGTTTTGTGGCCAAAAACTTTTTTTTTTTTAATAATTTTTTAAAAATCCACAATTACTTTGTTTCCTTTTTTTATACTTTTAGTTAATAGGTCTGTGCTCAGAGATACTCATCTAGAATAAAAAAGAAAAACACCCCTAAAGAGGAGCATATTTGGTACTTTGAAAAAAAACAAAACGCTAGAAACAGAATTGCTTTTCCATCTGCTCTAATTCCCACTTAGAAAATACTCCCCACAGAGACACAATGAAGATTTACTCAGCAGTAATAAATAGCTAAGCAGGCAGGTGATGTGCGTGTACCTGTCATCTTCCTACTGGAATCTGAAATTCAAGCACAAAGGATTCTTCAGCTACGTGTTTGATCTTGTCCTCCGCAATACACGTCTACCAGAATATCTACAGGGATGGACTAGCTTCCCCTGAAATTCACCCCACCTACTGGAAATTGCCTAATGAAATTGCCTCACTGGGCAGACTTGGGGGGGGGGGGCGTGGGGTAAGGTCTCTTGGCAATTTCTAGTCATTGACTCTTCTGCAAAGTGACTGTTTCCTGGCAAACTTCAGAAAGAAACTTTTCCATAGCATTCAGCTAGCCCCTGCTAAACTACGTCTGGGTTTAGATACACAGGCTTTGTTTGTCTCATTGGCAACAGGAAAATAGTGAGCAGCTGGCAGTTTTGCCAACGACCATCGTGCTTACGGAGTTAAAATTTCGTCGTTCTTTCTAAAACTCAGGTACAACAAGTAGATTGTGAGCCGAAGGGGGGGAGGGGAAAGCAAACCCAAACATGACTTACCTATCCGTCTAACACACAGCCGTTTTTGGCTTCACAAGGCTTTTTGCAACTTATAAGGTCTACTTTTTGCTCGCCCGATCCGTCACTAGAAAAGTTGTGTTCATTTATAATGAGCTGCAGACCAGGGCTTTTAAAAATCACGTTCTCTTCCGTCACGAGGACCGCGTGAATGTCGGGGACAACACCCAGCCCAGTCCCCGCACACGCTTCCCGGCCGCCGGCTGGGTCCCGACCGCGCGAGACGCGCCGCGGGCCCGCAGGACCGGCCGCTCGCCCGGCTCGCAGTTTTCTTCCCACTCGCCACTAGGTTGCACTAGATTAAGTTTGCTGTGGAAAATACGCGTCATTTAATTTTTTTTTTTCAAAGTAGGCTCATCACGTGACGAGAGAGAAAGCGAGAGAACCCAAACGTTAGGGTTTCTCATCGACATCCAATTTCAACCGCCTTCCCTCAAAAGACGGAAAGAGCTGAATTGTCTCCAGTCTTGGTTGGCAGGTGTGTTTTTTTTCCCTGGGTTTCACTTCACAAGCTCCTTAATTCTCCGTTCTCAGGCTTCTTTCCACTCGGCAACGATAAGCCAGAGGGAAGGCTCCCTTAAATTGAGGGTTTTCGCCAAAAAAAGCCAGGGCCTCCCCCGGGGAAGGCCCCTATTTAAGGGTTTATCGGGAGGGGACTGAGCCTGACGAGGCTGCAGGGCCGCGAGGCCCCGCCCCCCCCGGTTCCCAGCACGCCCTGCGCGGAGAGGACACGGCGGCGGGGGAGGGTTGAAGGAAGGGGCGGAGCAAGGGGAAGAAAAGGGCGTCGGTTTTACGACTGGGGCGGTGCGGTGCGGAAGCGGAAGTGGAGGGTGCGCTTGGCGGCGGCGGCGGGAGCTGCGGAGTCGGGAATCAAAACAAAGGGCCTGGCGGGGCGGGGGGAAGGCGGTGGGGTCGGAATGTGAACGAAGGTGGAGCTGGCCGTACAGGTGAGTGTGCTGGCAGCGTTGGGGACCAGTCCCCTGGTGGGCCCACTGCTCTGGGGCCACCAGGCTGGAGGAAAGACAGTGTACCTCCTTACCCCTGCCTATTGCTGGCTGGGGTGCGGGAGGTTGGCCGGCCCGAGGGGAAGGACTGGCACCCACACCGGTCAGGCCCCTACTAAAGGTTCGGGTTGTGTCCCTTTCGTGTCCGTTCACGACTGTAATTGCTGCGCCGCTGCTGCTCTTTGGGGGTGTTTGGCTCCCCGCCCGCACCTGTCTTCCTGCTCCCTATGGTGTCCTCCAGGTGCGGAGAGCAGCCTTTCCAGAGGAGTTTGCACAGTTGGAAGGTTAGGAGAGGAAGACGAGGCCTCGGGTGTTTTTGCAGCCTCCCCCCTCGGCCCCCCCCCCCCCCGCCCGAGCGTTTTGCATCCTCAGTTTTTCAACACTCTCTAGGGTGCAGCCTCTGGTTTGAAGGATAAGGTTGAGTTTTCTTAGGGTTGAGCCACTCCCACTACTGATTGTAACGCGACACCTTGATATACACCTTTTAGTTTCCCCAAGCACCTTTCTGGTATTACTGAGAGCTCTCCAGTTACGTTTATATCTTTTGAACTTCCTAACATCTCTGAGTGGTAAATACTCTGTTTTGCATACAGGGAGATTGAAACCTTAACGGTCTTCCTAGACATTTATTGAACTCTTCATTCGTTCAGCCATTACTGGTATGTGCCAAGCGCTGTGCTAGATGCAGGAGACACAAAAATAAATAAGAAAACACGATCCCTGCTGTCACGGAGTTTATATTCAAGTGGGGGAGACAGAAAATAAAGCAAGCGAATAAAACAATTTTGTATAAAAGAGCTATGAAAAAAAGTAGTAGGATGGGGTGGTGTAGGGGTCACTGACTAGACTTGGTGTTAAGAGAAGGCCACTGCTAAATTTTCTACTTGGATTGTCTCATTTAATCCAAACAACAGCCCTGTGAGGGTGCCTCAAGTATTATCAGGCCCATTTTACAGACGGTATCTGAGGTTTGGAGAAGTGAGTTATCGAAAGATGAAGAGAGGAAGCTGCAGAATTGGGGATTATTATGCAGACAGTCTGACTCCCGAACCTGTGCTCTCAGACACTACCTGAATTGCTCAAAGATTCTGAGAGTTAATGGCAGAAGTGGATTTAAACTCAAAGAAAACGTGTTTTTGCTACCTAAGTTACTTAGTGGCATTCCCAGGAATATTTGGGAAAATTTCCAGGTGCAGGCCACAAACAAGCTAATATGTGTGTACTTTCTGTTGCTGTGTTGAGCAATACAGAAGGTACCTTGGTGTGGTCGAAAGAGGTGGACAAGCCTGTTTTGCTCCCTTTCTAATAGTGTGATTTTAGGCAAGTTACAAAAGTTCATTAAACTTCTGTTTTCTCCTCTCTAAGATGTGGCCAATTTCTCCCTTATCTATCTCACAGATTTACTGGGGGGGGGGGGGGAGGAATTACAGAAATGGTTCTCATTGTGTGATTGTTTTCATCATTGTATCCCTTGCCAGTCATAGGCCTGCTACATAGTAGATACTAAGTGAATATTTGCTGAATGAAGAAATAATGTTAAATATGCCCAGCTCGACCTGGGATCCAGGCGATCAGGGTTTGATTCCCGGTCAGGGCACATGGCCGGTTGCGGACTTGATCAATGACTCTCTCATCATTGATGTTTCTATCTCTCTCTCTCCCTCTCCTTTCCTCTCTCTGAAATCAATAAAGATATATTAAAATAATAATAATAATAATGTTAAATAAAAACGCTTAGTAAACTGTATTATACCCCACTTGTTAGCTCACTTTCAGGATTAGCCTTGAAGAGGTTTGCAATAACACATTGTTGAAGTTGTGTGTATCGTGAACATCACAAATTCCTATGATCTAGAGAATGTGGAGAGATATAAAACCTGTATTTAAGAGGAAAGACAAATAGCATAATTTACTAACATTGTGGCAGTCAACTTCATCTCTGTCTCCAAATTAACTCCTAATTATAAACAGCTAGGTAAAATAGAAATATTTATTTAGTATATACTAAGTAGCCAGGCTCTGTGCTTGGCACAGGTGATACAGTAGTGAAAACAAACAGATGGTAGGCTTCTTTATCTAATTTTTTTCACCCTCATTAATGCTGTGAGGTAGACAGGGGAGAATTAGCCACGCTTGACAGAGGAAGAACCCAAGATTTTACGAAGTTTTGTAGCTTCAACATGGCCAAATAGTAAATATTTTAGGCTTTGTAGGTAGGCCATTTAGTCTCTGTTGCAAATACTTAACTCTGCAATTATAGTGCAAAAATCAGCCTTAGACAGTACTTAAATGAGTGTGGTCATGTCTTGATAAAACTATTTGTAGACACTGAAATCTGAATTTCATAAAATTTTGTGTCATAAAACATTATTTTGATTTTTTTCTAAGAATTGAAAAATGTAAAATACAGTCTTAGTTCAAAGGCCATTTAAATACAAGCAATGGGCTGGTTTTGGCTGGCAGGCCATAGTTTGCCTGTCTCTGCTTTATACCTTAAAGTCATCTCTCCCCCATCCTACTATGTAGATGTTAAAACTGCTTTAAATGAGGATCTTATCAGAGAGATAGATAGAAGGAATGCTTTTCTATATGCCCAGGTTAAATTTCTGAAAGATAAATTAATGATCTTAAAATGGCCACTGTAGGTAAGAATAGGTGATTGTTGGGATATGGTGGCAAGGACTTGGAAATGAGATTCAGTTGTCCTTACCATTGGCAGGGTGCCTCCATGCCCAATAGCTGTTATTGATTTGATCTGCTTTTATTGTACTGTCTAAGTGTTGTTGTACTGGAGTAGATTCAGCACATCTGTGACTTGAGATTGCTCTGTTAGAGTTTTGGTGGTATACCAGATTGCACTTTCATAATAAGTAAACTAAGAAATTCGTTTGATTTGATTTGTTTTGTAGCAGAATCAAATTCAAAGTACCCAGCCCTGGTTGGGTGGCTTAGTTGGTTGGAGCATTGTCCCTTACACCGAAAGGTTGTGAGTTCAGTCCCCTGTCCAGGCACATATAGGAGGCAACCCAGCGATGTTTCTCTCACCTCTCTTTCTCTCATAATCATTTAAAAACAATAACAACAAAACATATTCCCGGGTGTGGATTAAAAAAAAAAGCTTGGCCAGGCATGGCTCAGCCGTTGAGCGTCGAACTAGGATCCAGGAGATAGCAGTTCGAGTCCTAGTCAGAGCACATGCCCGGGTTGTGGGCTCGATCCCCAGTTGGGGGTGTGCAGGAGGTAGCCGATCAATGACTGTCTCATCATTGATGTCTCTATCTCCCCTTCTCCCTTCCTCTCTCTGAAATCATTTAAGATATATATATATTTTTTAAAAGTTCACAGAGGTCACGTAATTTGGACCTTCCATACTCATATCAAAGGCACAATGGGAAAGTTGCTCTTAAGTCAATTTCACAATCTTACATAATCGGTAATGAGGACATGTAGTTATTCTTTTACTAAAATTACATACTCTCTGCTGTTAACTTTTGACTCTCACAAGTAGACTCTTTAAGGAGTAATAGTCAAGAAAAACTATAAAAAAAGTCTACTCAGGGCTAGAGGATGTTGTCTCCAGCTAAGTGAATAGGAGAAGTTTTACTCAGGGATATGCAGGTGTCCAAGATTTGGCTACTTCTCTCAAGCATGGCTGTTTACAGAAAAGAAATAGGGCTTATCCAGAGTTCATTTTTATTGGAAGAACTATGGAACATAAGGAATAGAAAATGACAGATTTTTTAAAAATCAGATGGATACAGTCAGAATTTAAGCACAGTCAACCAAGTTTACCAAATTTTAGTAACCTGTAATATGCTTTGAAAGCTGTTCTACTTTTGTTCTTTAAGATCTTACTTGTTGGGAGCCATTGTACCATTAATATAGTTGCAGTCTTATTTTTTTTCCTAAATGTGTTTTTTTATTGATTTTGGAGAGAGATGGGGAGAGAGAGAGATAGAAACATCATTGATGAGAGAGAGTCATTGATCGGCTGCCTCCTGCACACACCCTATGTCACTGATCAAGCCCGCTACCCGGGCATGTGCCTTGACCGAGAATCAAACTTCGATCTCCTGGTTCGTGGGTACGTGCTCAACCATTGGGCCATGCTGGCCAGGCTGCAGTCTCACATTTTAATAGTAAAATTTGTACTTATGCATATAAATAACATTGAAATCTCATTCTCAACAGGGTGGAAGAATGAAAGAAAAGAAAGGTGAAAGAATGTTGAACAACTTTGTGTGGCTGTATGATGGAAGGAAACGGAACTGAGAACTCCTGCAGTAGAACACTTGGATGGCTTCAACAAGATAATGGTGCTAAGCCATGGCTTTGGAAATTCTCTAATTGCTTTTCTCGTCCTGAGCAGACGTTGCCACTTAGTCCCCAAACGGTAACTATGCGCAAGACTAAGGACATAGCAGTTCCCAACGCAAATAGATGAGAGCTCCATTTGGTCTGGGGCTGTCGCTTCCCTGGAGTCTGTGCTAATTTTTTTTGTATCCTGCTTATATTACTTCTTGTAGTACATTATTATAATTCCTGACTCAATGACAGCATAATTTTTTTAACCTCTGTACTTCCACTCTAAGTAACAGTCGATGTTTTAAATATTTGATGTTAACGTTTTGGGAAAATTTGTTTCTCATTAAAATCATGTATTCCAAAGATAAAATCCACATTGTAGAATAAAATTGGAGGAAAATATAAAATCAATTTTATTTTACTGTAGCTTTCTGAGTTTTGAGTTTTATAATCAAGGAAAGATTGATAGGACCTCATTGATGGTCTTTTTCTGTTCAAGATTTCTCTTAAATATTTAAATATGTCTCTCACTTCTTCCTGTGTCTTTTCATAGTGATTTTGACTTTTTTCTGATCTCATGTCATGTATGACCTTATCACCTTTCAATTTCTCTTTTTGCTATTGTACTTGGGGTTTAAATGAGACTTTACGATGAATTTTTATAAGGTATTAATAATAACTGGAAAAAAATCAAACGCCCAGTCTTTTTCAGGTTTTCACTATATAGTTATCTTTGTTGCATGGCATCATTTCAGAAATGTTTTACTTTAGGGACAGTTGACAACAAGGGATGGCAGAACTAGCTGACCCTCATGGAAGCATGTGATACAGAATTACACTCTCAACATTACAGATCCAGACACTTGATTTTTGTGAGTGGCATTCAGAATTGAGTATATTCAAGGGGACCAACTCATAATAACCCTGCCCATAAGAGCCAGATCTGTGTAAATCAGAATGCCATTGTACTCCTTTCCAGCCTTAACTGTAATTACCAAAAGGGCAGAACACGATGCTTGTTGGATGGTCAGCCCATTGCTATTACCTCCCTTTTAGGAGAAGTCTAACTAAAAATCCAGATTTCTCCTGGATGAGTGTAGAATCACAGTAAAAGGAGTGAAATCAAAGCAGTCAGATAGACCTTTCTGTCCTCCAAGGGATGAGCATGTCTCTGTCACTATATAAGGGCATCTTCTTCATCTTATAGTGCCTGTAGTTGGTCCATAAAGGCTCCTGATTAGTTAGATCTCCTTTCAGGGTACTCTGCTGAGAGTTTTATGTGCATGATCTTATTTTATACTTCTAATAACTATTGGAGGCACATCCTGCTGTTCCCAGTTGAAGGATGAAGGAGTGTGGAGAGGTTACGTAACTTACTCAAGGTCATACTGTTGCGTATCCCATGCAAACCACGGCCCCTGACACCAATGCCCTGCTACAGCCTTTATAAACTTACTGGCCTTCTGTGTCTCTGTTGGAGGAATGTGACAAACTATTTCACTTGTACCTTTTCCCAGACCGTTTTCTAATTACCCTTATTTTTTTCGCTGGCTACAGAATAATCGTTGGCATTACGGCTTTAGGTCATGATATCCTAGGGTTTGCTGAATGTCATCAGCAGACTTTTCGATTACAGACTTTTCCACAGGTGGGTCACTTGGGGAGGTGGCTGAGCTCATCCATGTTTGGAATCTTCTCTGGAGGACCTTACCTAGAACCCCTTATGATTTGACTGCAAGAACTTTAAGTATTTTCCTCAAAGCACTTTGCTTATAAGCCATCTATATTGAATGCTGTTCGTGACAGTGTTGTTTTCATGCCACCTATTCTGTCTTCAGAAGACTGAGGCAAGGGAAAGTCATCAAAGGGAGGTAACAGACATAGATGGTTAACCCTGCTTGCTGAAGACCCTTCCCCTAGTCTCTTAAAATTCAGGAAGATCACAGTCTTAACTTTAGTTGTCTTTCTGTGTTCACCTCCTGTAGACCTCTCTGAAGAATGCCACTGGTTTTAGCTGCTATTCCTTTTTTTTTTTTTTTTTGGTCATGATTGAGTAGTATAGACAGGATTGAACACTTTTTCCTTTGTTGAAGCAGTAGGATGTAACCAAATATCACTGACCTCATAAAATTAACTGGTATTCTGATTTTTTTTTCTCAGAAAGATTACATGGAGAACAAGAAAGTTGCTGTGGAATTAAAGGATGTACCATCTCCCCTTCATGCTGGCTCTAAACTTTTTCCAGCAGTTCCACTTCCAGATACTCATTCTCTTCAGCAAACTAAAATACAGCTTCCAACTGTCCCCAAAGTAAGCTGCTGTGCTCATTGCACTAATGAACCCTCCACTTCACCAATGCATTTTGGTGGTGGCGGTGGCGGTGGCGGTGGCAGTAGCGGAGGTACTGGTAGCTTGATTCACACGGGGGCACTGTTAGACTCGCAGAGCACCAGGACAATAACATGTCAGGTAGGATCAGGATTTGCTTTCCAGCCTGCATCTTCACTCCAGAATGCCTTAGCTAGGAACAACATGGCCGGCATTACAAGTGACTTTCCCAGCACGTGTTCAGAAAGTAATCTCTCTTCCTGTCAACACCTGCCCTGTTGTGGAAAGCTCCATTTCCAGTCATGCCATGGTAACGTGCACAAGCTGCATCAGTTCCCGGCTCTCCAGGGCTGCACCTCCGCTGGCTATTTCCCCTGTTCTGATTTCACAAGTGGGGCTCCAGGGCATTTGGAAGAGCACATTTCACAGTCGGAGCTAACACCTCACTTGTGCACCAGCTCTTTGCACCTAAATGTGGTCCCTCCAGTGTGTTTAAAGGGCTCCCTTTACTGCGAAGACTGTCTAAACAAGGTTTGTATCTTTTTATTTGATACGGTGGGGGTAGCTGAGCTTTGAGGAATGACATTTTTAAAGTGGATATATCTTGAAAAGCCTTTATTGTGCATGGGGTTGAAGATGCTTCCATGATGTCGCTTTCTCCCCATGAGTGTAACTTCTGCTGGTCCTGAAGGAGCAAAGAGTAAAATGGGAGGGAACATTCAGCTAGGTAGAGCATAATTATTTATGTAATTTATGCTCTTAGGGCCTCTTGTAATAAATCTGTTTCCTACACATGGACCTAGTTCAGCAGAGCCTTGTGTTCTGTTTTGTCTTTGAAGGCTACAGTGCGATTGTGATTTCTTATAACTAACCCCCTATACTCGGACCCATTCATGTAACGCAGGTAACTGCATGTTGTCCTTTTGTAGTAATTTGAGGAACTTGAAACTTGGCCTCAATCCCACCTGTGTTTAAGTGAACAGTTTCATTCCCTTTATGTAAAATGTGTCTGAGATCTCCATTGCAGTAGACACGTGCTCAGAATGTAAAGGTTTGATCATTTGACTGTCTCCCCTGATCGTTTCAAGTCACTTCTTGAAGCGAGTTTATGAATTGATAACTTATAGTTCTAGGAAAGATGATTTGAAAAGACATTAGAGGTTAGCAGGTGGAAAGGAGAAATACTTAGAATGCATTTTCAGTTGTATGTAACTTTAGGTTATGAAATGATGTATCTGAAACCTCCCCCTTTTTTTAAAAAAATTTTAAAACAGCCGGCAAGAAATAGTATAATTGCTGCTGCTAAAGTCTGGCCAAATATACCACCTCCAAATACTCAAACTGCACCTGTTACTGTTCCTCTGTGTAATGGCTGTGGAACCAAAGGGAAGGAGACCACATTGTTATTGGCGACCGGTCTAGACAAAGCTGCTTCAAAATTTGGTAAATGACTGTTTGGTATAAAATGTGCATATTTAAATATTTTTCAATATCTGATACTAACTCTGCATTTAATTGCCTGTAAAAGAGTCCTTGTGGTTCTAAAGCTACTGTGTATGTGAGCCTCCATTTCCATCTCTTAGTAAAAATCTTTATTTTTACAGACGAGTAAGGCATTTTCCCTTTATGTAGGGCTGAGGCGAGTTGAGATCAGAAGCTGTGTGTAGAAAAATGGGGAGTATATTAGAAGTAAGTGCTGCATGGGACGTAGTGTCAACTTAGGTTCATAATCACACGTGTTAATTATATACTCTCTAGGAGGACTTAGTATTTAAAAAGATTTAGTAACGGCTGGTGAAAAATGATATTCGGAAACCTAAGAGCATTTCCCCCAAAAGTAATTAATGTGATATTTTATTTTTGAAAACATTGAAAAAATATCAAATCAGATGTTAATGCTATACTAAAAGTCTTTGAAAATCAAGGACAGTAAACATTTCACCTTTCATTGCCTCTTCATTGTTCTTCCATACTGAGTAAGTAGACAAGCTTGGGCAAAGCGTGAAAATCGGGTCCCAGAGCTGCAATGTCCATTCACCTATGTGTTAGTATTCAGAGACTCATAAGTGGTCAGCATGAGGATGGCTCATGCTTTGCAATGGTTTATTGTGGGCTTAAAGCAACCTAACCTTTAGATTTGTTCTCTCTTGAAAAATAGGAATAATTGCTAGAGATACTGTAGCAGCTTGGGGTTGTTTTATTAGATCAGCCAGTGAGGTTGGTACCCTTAAAATTAATACCCATCCATTAATTATGTTTTTCTGCCACTAAGAATGCTAGGTAGCTTCTTATTTTAATTTGCCATTTCTTTTCATAATGTGTAATTGAAAGTGTTAACATTCCTTAAGGGTCACCAGAAGTTGCACTAGCCGGACAGGTGCTGGAAAACTTACCCCCCATTGGAGTTTTCTGGGATATTGAAAACTGCTCAGTTCCCTCTGGCCGCTCAGCCTCTGCTGTTGTACATAGAATCCGTGAGAAGTTTTTTAAAGGCCACAGAGAAGCAGAATTCATCTGTGTGTGTGATATCAGTAAAGAAAACAAAGAAGTTATTCAAGAGCTGAATAATTGCCAGGTAAAAACAAAAACAAAACAGTTTTAATTTATTATGGTAGAAGAATATGTACAGGTGATTTTTTTTTTTTGAAAGACTTACAATTCAAAATTTTTTCAATGTGCATTTGTGTTGTTTGTAAATAAAGAAAATTAGCAAAAGATAATTTTTAAAGTACAGTGAGTCCTAACTTAATGTTGTCAGTAGATTCAACTTCAAGTGAAATGACATATAATGAAACCAGTTTTACCATAGGCTAATTGATATAAACAAGAGTTCAGTCCCTACAGCATCTCATCAGTGTTATAACAAAATGACATTGAGCGAAACGACGTTCTTCATTTCCTGAGGGCCTGCTGTACTTGGAATCATTTATCATGTCTCATCTTTCAGTCATGCTACTTGTTTGTGACTAGTGGTATACCAGTATAGTGGTTACGTATGCATCATATCCTTTGATTTTCATAACTGCTTTGTGAACAAGGCTTATAGGATTTATTATTTGAAATATGCAAATGAAATTGAGGACCCAAGTGGTTAAGCAACTTAAAAAAATTTTTTTAAATTGATTATAGAGAGGGAGAAGATGGGGGGAGAGAGAAAGAGAAAGGGAAACATCAGTTTGTTGTTCCACTCATTTATGCATTTATTGGTTGATTCTTGTATGTGCCCTGACCTGGGGTTGGATTTGCAACCTTGTCATATGGGGACAATGCTCTAACCAATTGAGCTACCTGGCCAGGGCAGTTAAGCGACTTTTCTTTTACTCCTCAACCAAGGATGTGTTTTCGTTGATTGAGAGAGAGAGCGTGAGAGAGAGTGAGCGAGCGAGAGAGAAACATCAATCAGGTGCCTCCCATACGTGCCCTGACCAGGGATCAAACCCACAACCTAGGTATGTGCCCTGACCAAGAATCATACCTTGCAACTTTTTGGTGTAAGGGATGATTCTCCAACCAAATGAGCCACCTGGCCAGGGCTTAAGCAACTTTTTAAAGATCCCATAGCCAATAAGTAGATGAACTAAGATTTAAATCCAGATTTACCCCAAAGTTTGTTCTCTTGAACTAGAACTAGAATCCAATTTTTTTGACTCTTAGACAAGTAATTCCATTGATATGCCATATTGATGCCTAAAATTACATATTTATGTTCTTTATAAAAACTAATTATTGTGTATTGCATGTAGTTGCGGCACCTCAAAACAAACCTTTCCTTGCTTTAGAGACTGTTATATGTGAGCCTGATAATTTTACTAGAAATAAACACATTTTAGTTCCTTAAGGGCTAGATGCCTTTCCTCTTCAGAACCGAACCCCAGATCCTGAAAGCTGTAGGTAATGTGTATATATAGCATAGAAAAATGACATCAGCCTCAAATCTTATTTTAATCATATGTCAAATCTCGGCCTCTCCCAAATTGTTGGCATAAGCTATTTGTGAGAGCTCATATATATAACTACTTCACATTTCACTTCCTTTTCTCTACCTGTTTTGTGAAAGGAGATAGATAAAGTGCACAAGCAGATTAGAGATGAGAGCAGGGGTCATAATGAAACCAGGTAATTCTTATGGAGAACCAAATTTGAAATTATAGACATGTGGTTGTAATTTTTTTCCATTTCAAGTTGCAATAATAATAATAATGAAAGAATGTCTTTCTTCAAAGACAGTCTGTTAAGATGTGGGCAGAATGTGTAATGATTTTCTCACCTGAGCCTTTGCTTATTTGCCTTTATTATAAATTAATGCAGGTAACTGTTGCCCACATCAATGCTACTGCGAAGAATGCTGCTGATGATAAACTCCGCCAGAGTCTCCGGAGGTTTGCAAATACACACACTGCTCCAGCCACTGTGGTTCTTGTGTCGAGTAAGTGTGGGAACATCTCATTTCAGCTAAATGCATTGTCTGGGAATTATCATAGAAGCCAGAACGTGTTAAAATAGAATGTGCCCCAAAGAGGCTGAAATACATAGGACATATTTATGCTTACGTCTGAGAACTGTTTAGGGGGGAAAATGGGTCTACATGGAATTCTATATTTTCTCCTTGGACTTGAGTAAGGATCCTTTTGAGCCGAGTTTATTAAAGAAAATGTAATTTTCTTTAAAAAAGAAAAGAAAATAGAATTTTGCTTTTAACCCTGGGCCCAATGTTGCTAATCTTAAAAATCTAAGATGAGTAATTTTCAAAATTGACACTCCCCAAAATATTAATATTTGCTCCTTGTTACTACTAGAAGTAACATGTGTCTTGGGATTCAGTGTAAGTATGTGGTAAATTGTCTTACCATGCTAATTCACCTGATATCAAATGTGCTCCTATGTTTCAAAGGGAGGGGGCAGTTTGTCTCTGTCACATGTTTCTAATGTTTGGGGATGGGGTTATGCTGTATCTTTTCTTTCAGCTGATGTCAATTTTGCCTTGGAACTTAGTGACCTGAGACACAGACATGGTTTCCACATAATTTTGATCCATAAAAACCAGGCCTCAGAAGCACTGCTGCATCATGCTAACGAACTGATCAGATTTGAAGACTTCATTTCCGACTTGCCCCCCAGGTCACCACTAAAAATGCCAGTAAGTGAATTTGCATTCCTTTTGCTGCATTGCAGCCTTAGAGTAGGGAGAATGAAGGCAGCCCTTAGCAAGTGGGTCTCCAAGACTGGAGGCACTGTTTCTTAGAATAGGAGGCTGTCCAGAGTTTGAAAAAGGCTTAGAAACCTTCATTTCTTCTCACAAATATACACAGACTTGATATGTATGAATAGTGTTTTTATTTTTTAAAATGTCATAGGGAATTGACTTTTAGATTTACCTTACCAGCAGCCACTGGCCAGTGTCTCCAAAGCTAACAATGCTTTGTTTCAGGTGGATAGAAATAATGGAATAAGAGTTATTACTCCTTTTGCTTTCAGGTGTTTTGGGTAAAGAATATGGTGATGGTTCGTACCTAGTGGTGTGTTTGGAGTCCAATAAACAGAGTAATTATCCAGTTTTCAGGCATTTAAACTGTAAGCTGCCAGCAGGCCTCTGAGCCCATTTTCTGTAGTTGCACTCCTGTTGTGCAAGTGCACAATTAGGAATGGTCCTTGCGACACTTGTAGCCTGTTAAGCCTCATGATAGGAGAATGTGAGCATATTTCCAGCAGAATGAGTGTTTCTGATTGTCTTGATTTGGGGCAGGAATGTTGACTGCAGTGCTGAACTGTGTTTAAGATGCTTGGAGAATATTTTGTGTAACTGTTAAAGAAATAGTAACGATGGACAGGAGCTGTAGTGTAGATGAAGTGGAAGAGTAGGCAGTCCCATACATTAAGTGCAATTTTAACATAATTAAATAACTTAGAGTTATGGAAGTACCTTGGAGACGATCGCATCCAACATCCTCATTTTAGGGAGGAGAAAGTCAACACTTAGAAAAAGGAAGCAGTTCATTGGGGGGTCACACAGCTTAACTGCAGCAGAGCAGAGACTGGGCCTAGGGCCCAGGGCCCCTGATCCAAGCACTTGAGCTGCTAGCCCCCTTGCATTCCCTGATACCCAGAACAAGCTGAGATTAAACACATGCTAAGGACTATCCGCAGTTGGGGATACCAGAGTCTGACCCTACTTCAGTCTTTGGAGCTGCCCTCCTAATTAATTTTTGTTGTTGTTCGTTATGTTTTTAGTCTTTTGGTTATAGCTGCATTTTTTCCCTGTCTGCTTCTGTTTGCACTAAATGTCGTATTTTAGGTGAAAGATTGCCCACTATAGAGATCCTTATTCTTGATGGTTAAAAAGAAAAAACATTATTCAGAACATTGAATCTTGCCAATTTCATTCACTAGAGTGATAACTTCAGATACATTTTTCCTATGTTTGATCTAAATAAGTTCACCTTCTCTCACCTAAATCATTAACTCTCCCCAAGGTCCCTAGCTTGTTGGAGATCACTCATTGTTCTTAACTTGTAATTGAATGTGTGCCCTTGAGTTAACCTGTTGTAACACTTCTCCTCTGTGTCAGCAGTGCCACACTCTGCTCTATGTTTATAACCTACCAGCAAATAAAGATGGCAAGAGCATCAGCAACAGGCTCAGACGTCTGTCCGATAATTGTGGTGGGAAAGTGCTGAGCATCACAGGCTGCAGTGCAATCCTGCGCTTCATAAACCAAGATAGTGCAGAACGGGCTCAGAAGCGAATGGAAAATGAAGATGTCTTTGGAAATAGGATCATTGTGTCATTTACTCCAAAAAATAAAGAACTTTGTGAAACAAATAGTTCAAATGCAATTACTGATAAAGTGAAGTCTCCCAAAAAACTTAAGATTCCAAAATTGTGCCTCATCAAAGATGCAAGTGAGCAATCTTCCAGTGCCAAAGCCATGCCTGGAAAAGGGTCGCAGGCAAATTCTGGATCTGCTGCAAAAAACACAAATGTGAAAAGTTTACAGGTAATTGTGGTACCTCTTGCTTTCTGAAGTTTATGGTAGGCTTGGTTTGTCTCTGTGTTTTATAGGCCTGCTTGCTCTTGGCGTCTCCTTTATTTCCATTTTTGATGATACTCAGAGTCACGTGATTTCTGTATGGGGTCTGATACACCCTGGGTACTTAAATTTTCAACTCCTCTGCGCTTATCTCTTTTAAGGAGTTGTGCCGCATGGAGTCAAAGACTGGTACTAGAAACAGTGAATCCCAGCAGGGTAACCTGAGGCTGGTGGCATCTCCTCACAGAAACTCAAGTGTCGTAGCACCCACACTGAAAAACTCCGGGGTGGCAGAACCCGTTTACAAAACCAATCCGAAGTAGGTTGAATTACTCTTTCTCATAGTTGCTTCTCCAGTGTGAAGGAAAACAAATGACCTTTGATTTTCCCTCTGTTAGAAAAGAGAACCTCAGTGCCCGAAGTGTTACCAGTTCTCCTGTAGAGAAAAAAAACAAAGAGGAGACTTTGTTCCAAGTGAGTTACCCATCTGCTTTTAGCAAGTTGATTGCATCCAGGCAGGTCGGTTCTCTGCTCACATGTCCGTCTTGGTCTTCTCGGTAAGTCTAGCTTCTCGATTCATGGGGAGGTTACGTGCAGTAGAAAGGATAATATGCTTGTGTAAAAGAATTCAAGCAGTACAGAAATACATAAAGTAAAAGAGAAGTCTCTCATCCCTCCTCTGCCAGCACCCTTTCCCCAGGTAATCTTAGCTATCATTTGAGGGCAGTGCTTCTCCCCGTCTTTCCCTCATCCACATGGGTATCAATAAGCAGAGGTCAGAGAAAGAAGCTTTCCTGGAGTTCCTGGTCAGTGATGGGAGGCACTTGAAGAGGTCCTTGCCATTTCCTTATGGCTTCATCATGTTGAGGAAAAGGCCCAAACTAGATATGCATTGGTTATTCTTATTCATAGGATAATTACAGGAAGTAAGGACCTCTAAACCACTGTAATGATCTCTATAACACTTAGCTTATCTAAGCTTTCCAAGCTCACACTGAGTAATTCTGGAGGCTTGGAACACAGAAGGAGTCATAAGGCTATGTTGCATCCTAGGAGCTCCTCCTAGCATTGTAGGTATTCTGCTGAGTTGGTGAAGACTCACTATAGAAGGTGACTTTGGACCTCTAAAAGTACACTTAAAAATTTACACAAAACTTTTCTATTACATGGAGAAGAAATGTAACATATGAGCGAGAATATCTAGCTTTTTCAAAGCTGGGGGTGGTTAAATGACTTACAGTGGTATCACAAGCTAATTTCCTAAGAATAAATGCCCAAAGTGGAAAATTAATTTATTAGGTCTACCTCTAATTTCTGCCTTTAGCTTTAAATTATCCAATGAAAGAATGATTTATTTGTTGGTAATATGGGGTCAACAGATAGTACTTTTGACAGTAAGTCTAAATCAGTATATGTGGAAGACAAAAACACATTTGAAAAACAAATTGCATTATGGTAAGCTCTGTCTGTATATAGCTTCAAACAAAGCCTAAATGACATAAACTAACTAGGATAACATTTTAAAAATAATCTCAATATGTCTTAAGCCAGAGAATGTCTCAAAACCTTTTAAACAGAGCGTCCCCTCTTGCTTTCAGTGTTGCAAATTCAAGCATTGGTGCCGAGTGCCCAGACCCATTTGCAAATGGTGCTGACATCCAGATCAGCAACATAGACTACAGAGTATCCCGGAAGGAGCTGCAGCAGCTCATGCAGGAAGCATTTTCCAGGCATGGCAAGGTAACCTTTCACTCTTGTTCTTGCCTTTGCCTTACCCTTTGCTGACATTTCAAATCGAGAGAACCTTAATTCAACACCCATAATATATCCACAGCCAGGATACAAGTGTTAATGAACAAGCTCAAGCTCCTTCCTTTGGTCTGTTCTTGGTAGTGCCATCCATCCAGTTTTTAGGAGACAGCCCCAAAGAGCAAGAAACCTAGCAGAGAAGCACTTGTAGTCATGGGCAGGGATTTAAATGGCACTGTGGGAAATAAACATGATGAGTTTTACTTAGCTCTCGCTGCTAAAATCTAGAAATAGGATTCTAAAATTACATTGGCTGTTTTCAGTAATATCTTACTGTATCTGATTCAGTTTTTCGGTGCAGTTTGCTAAAAAAAAAAAAAAAAAAATGCACCTTTTCCAGATTTTTAAAATAGCTATGCCCCTGGTTTTGCAGGGTTGGGAGAAAAGCCCTAAACACCCTTGCATGTGTTGGCCTCCGAGCCTGCATCAGAGAACTGTGCGTGCCAGAGCACACAGGCAGGCCAGACCAGTGTCACGTCTCTGAAGGTCACTCATCCCGGATCACTCAGTTCCAGTCAGCAGGATGCAGACAGGTTTCTTCACTGAAGTCCACAAATGTGTATTGAAATTCTAAGACATAGCATCGTTTTCTTTCTCATTGCTGTAGGTGAAGAGTGTCGAGCTCAGCCCCCACACGGATTATCAGCTCAAAGCTGTTGTTCAAATGGAAAACTTACAAGAAGCAATCAGTGCGGTGACTAGCCTCCACAGATACAAAATTGGCAGCAAGAAGATCCTGGTCTCACTTGCCACAGGAGCTGCTAATAAATCACTCTCTTTACTGAGGTAAAAAAATAAATAAATAAATAAGCCATTTGTTTCAGGAAATAACATTTTGGCCCTGAAATAATTTTGTAAATCATAAAAATAGATTTTATCGCAATCCCAACCTTCTTGTGGTGATTACATATGCAATAATGCTTATTCTGAATTGATAGAGTTAGAAATAAACCAGAAGTTAGAAAAAATAAGTTAGAAATAAGCTAGGTAGAATAATTTGACTCTTGTTCAAATCATTAACCAAAGGTGAAGCACAGCCTAGGCTTGGCAGGCACTTAGGAGTGAAATAATACGCCGCAGATCCAGGCAGCTTCTAAAAATAGTAGACCTCCACAATAAAAGTTTATGAACCTGGAAAGTGAAATATTACTTTCAAATCTTAGTAGAAAGTGGGTTAGTCTATAGAGGGTAGATCTACAAGCTCTCAACTTGCAGATGTATCCATAATGTCAAATAGACACCCAGTTCCGTAATTCTCATTACGACTATACCAATCTTAGGAATCTGGTGGTGAGTTTTATTGAGAATAAGCTTTGATTCTTTGGCTCTCCTTGTTTTGAGTTTAGTAAAACAGGACTCACTATGATGTGTACTTCATTATTATAAATTGTTCCCCCCACCACCCGAATAAAAATAATACTCATGGAAGAAAATTTGAAAAATTCAGAAACACAAGTAGTGGGGCAGGGGGGATTATCCATAATCCTATGACTCAGAGCTAGTCACTCTTAACAGTTTGGCTTTTTGTTTTCCCTTTAAGTGTTTTTGATGCCTTTCTGTTTTTTAAAACCATAAGTGAGATGATACCATATTCAATTGTGTATCCTCAACTACAGGAATTCCACTCCCGTATTTCTAACATATGAACCACAGTGTAGCAGGAGACATTCAAGCTCTTCTGCCTTTTGCTGTGAATTAGCAAGGTGCTTGTCTTACTGAGTAGTTGGTGTCTTGCCGATGTATGGGTGGAAGGCCCTATGCTTGAGTCAGAGAAAAATCTCAGTGTGTGATTTAATATTCTTTAATTGCCTTCTCCCTAAAGTCCTTTCCTCAAATTTTTCTGGAAAATAAATTCTGACATATTAGAAACTGGTAAATTTGTTTGTGTATACATTATTTATTTTGTATATGTACATATACTAATGTATATAATGTACTGTATGTATTGATTATGGTAATTTTATGTTCTATTTTTTAAATGCAACTTGGAAATCATCTGTTGATTTCCAACAGCTTTTACTCTAAGATTTTGTCTTACAGTGCAGAAACCATGTCTGTTCTTCAGGACGCTCCCGCCTGTTGTCTGCCTCTTTTAAAATTTACAGATATCTATGAAAAAAAGTAAGTTAGGTTTATTTTTTCATTGATCTAGTTAATACTGATTTGTGACTTCCAGAATTCTAATATTGATTGGTGATTGGCATAAAACTTGTAATAACTCTTAAGTAACTTGCAGCCTGGTGGAGGAAATGAGACAAAGACAGTGGTGTTCAAATTTACATTTTGATTTTAACATACTTTTTTTTTTTTTTTAATCCTCACCCGAGAACATGTTTTTATTAGATTTCTTAGAGAAACATTGATTGGTTGCCTCCCTTACACACTCCAACTGGAGATTGAACCCGCAACCTTGGTTGTGTGCCCTGACTGGGAGTCGAACCCACAACCTTTTGGTGTACAGGACGATAGTCCAACCACCTGAGCCACCTGACCAGGGCTTAACATACATTTTTAAAACTTTTTTCATTTTTATTAAATTTAGATCTCAGTCCCCAAGTCTGTATTTTCATTTTTTCTAACTGACTAATCAGTTTTGTTATTTATCCAGTGAACAGTTTTGAGCACCTTCTAGACTGTAAGCTCCAGGACAGTAAGGGCTGGGTCAGGCCCAACACTATCTTCAATACCCAGCACATAGTAGATGCTCAGCAAGTTCAGTGGAGTGAAAGGCTGAGGCTCAGTAGACGGTGCAGAGCTGGGAATACACAGCCTTTGTCCTTGAGGAGCTTATGTCTGGAAGGGAAGGGAAAACAAATTATTACATAGAACAAAGAAACTGTCATTAAAAGGAAAACGTGTTGAGGATACGGAGGATGGAAAGAACAGGAGCCTGACCATTTACGTGAATAATGAGAATCCTGGAGCATTGGGGGAATGAGGCGGGATATGTGGCAGGGACCGTGCTTCAGGCAGACTCTTCTGGTGGCGGTTGTGTCTGAGATGGAATGGACAGGAGAGGAGTGGAGACGAAGGGGAGAATGCTGCACCAGTCCCGGTTCTGAGCAGATGCTGTTGGAACGGAAGGAACCAGATAACACAGAATCTTCAGTTTTTAGTGAGACAGGACTTGGTAACTAGTTTTATATAGTAGGCAAGGTAAAAAGTAGAGGTCAGTTTGATTCTGAGGGTTTTTTTTGCACTGGGAGGATGGTTGTATGGCTAACCTGGAAATAGGGAAACAAAGAAAACATGTTCAAGAGGTATAACAAGTTTTTTATCTTGGTTTTGGACATGAATTTAGGGAGCTATTGGAATATCTGGGCAGAGAGTTTAGTTTGTCCTCTGCACATTTGGAGGATCCCTCAGAAAAGAAGTTGGCTCCCCAGATAAGGCAGTCATTTGCCTGAAGGTGATCATGAAAGACATGGGAGCGGATAAGATCAGAGAAGAGAGGGAGGGAAACGAGGAGAATTGGGTGGAATGCCATGAGGGAGAACCCAGAGAAGGTGTGGGGGTGGCTTGCAACATCAAGGGGATTGAGGCAGTGGCATGAGGTTTGGGGAGAAGAAGGAGACCACTGGTGACTTGAGAAACATCCCTAAAGCGTCCTGTGGATAAAATCCTGGAGAGACTGGACAATGAAACAGGAGAAGCAACTCCAGAGAGGCCAGCTGTTTTGAGAAGATGAGAGTGTGAGAGTGAGAGCATGCAGCAGAATGTGCTTCTGTAGGAGAGGGGCAGAGTAGGAGTGAGGGGGAGAGGATGTGAGACTGGTTTTGGTAGAGGGGAAATCTGAGCATAAGGGAAGAAACCACTGGAGCAGCTATCATTTCATGAACAGATGCTGCATGCCAGGCTCATACATAATCACATTTAACCCTATTATCAATACTGTGACATAGGTATTATCACCCCGTTTTACATATGGGAAAACTAAAGTCCAGACTGATTGTATAATTTGACTAAGGTCATACAGGTCGAATCAGGATATGAGCTCAGATCTGTCTGCCATGATTCAGAGCCTGTCTGTGCCTTTAAGCTCCAAGTATGAAAGACGCAGGTCAGGAGGAGGAATAGGAGGTCCAGTCTCAGAGGAAGTGTGGGTTGTCAGGTTGAGTCGTAGGTAAGGCAAGGTGGTAGCTGGAAAGATGTATACATCTTCTGAGGCAGCAGAGCAGAGATGGTAAGGGGTTATATAGAGGCATTGGAAGTGAAGGGGGGAGCCAAAGTGAACAAGGTCATATAAGATAGCTTCCCATTTCAGAAAACTAGGTGAGGCATTTACAGAAGCTACGTGAGAGTTAGGGGGTAGCTACCAAATGATATAACCGTAATGGGCAGTGAGCCCAGATGACTCGAAGGACTGCCAAGCATCACTGGTTTGATAATGAATTTGTAGTAGAATTATTCCAGTTTTATTTTTGAAGCAACAGAGGCACTATTCTTGGTTGTAGCCCTTTACTTAAACAGTACATATGTTTCTGTATAATCAAAGAAAAACATTCTAAGTCAGCATCTCCTTTTCCTTGCTTCTAGGTTTGGACACAAGTTGAATGTGTCAGATTTATATAAATTAACAGACACAGTTGCAATCCGTGAACACGGGAATGGAAGACTGGTATGTCTCTTACCGAGTAGTCAAGCTCGACAGAGCCCCTTGGGGTCTTCCCAGTCCCATGACGGCTCCTCAACGAATGGCAGCCCAATTATATTTGAAGAGTTAGAATATCATGATCCTGTCTGCAGACAGCATTGTTCCAATAAGGATTTCAGGTATAACGCCCATCTCCCTTCAGAAATAATCCTTTTGTTTAAGGTCATGGAATATCTCTTAGAATAACCTTGCTACTGTTTTAGACCACTAGGAAATGTCATCTGACTGTTTCGTTTTCTTTTTTACAGTGAACATGAATTTGATCCAGACTGTTACAAGATTCCTTTTGTGATTCTCTCTTTGAAGACATTTGGGCCCCAGGTTCATAGTCTTCTGCAGACACATGAGGGCACTGTGCCTTTATTAAGGTGAACAAACATGTCAAAACCATTGTGACATGATGCCTTAGTTCTCCTCTTTATAGAATATCTCCCTCTCTGTCCACACCTCTCCCCATGCAAGTATTGTGGAATGTTTCATCCTAGTGTCCTTAGCCTCTTAGTCAAAATATATCTGAAATGGGCCTATTTACTCAGTATTAATTTTTGTGCTGAATTTTGGAAACAAACATGAGTAGGGCATTTTCCTCTCTGCATAGAAGAGATGATTGTAAGTGCTATGAGAGTATGCACAAGCTCAGACAGTTGTAGATTTCAAAATCTGAGAGAGAAAAGTATTCTTCGCAAGTTCATGGAACCATACCATTGGTCATCTGGTAGACAGTACAAGGGCCATTGCAAGACTAAGTTGCCTTACAGCCTGCAATACATTAAAGCAAATGAATAACTGACTTGGAATCCAGTTGCCTTATTTTTAACCCCCTTGGCTGGAAATTTGTCCAGGAATTTCTGGTACCATCAGAATGCATCAAAGAAGTAAATTCCACAGTGATTGACTCCCAGTGACCTTAATTTTAACTCCAAACCCAGATTATGGACATTTAAATTGTTTATTAATGGGTACAGTAAAATAAAGGCTTCTGTTTAGCAGGTGCTTTGCTTTTCCATTATTTTAATTGACTTTTTTTGTTTTTTGTTTTTTTACTTCAGCTTTCCAGATTGTTATGCCTCAGAGTTTGGGGAACTAGAAGTATTGCCGGAAAACCGAGGGGCTGTTCCCTTAGAACACCTCATCACCTGTGTTCCAGGTGTAAATATTGCCACTTCACAGAATGGCATCAAGGTAGTGAAATGGATTCACAATAGGCCCCCTCCTCCAAACACAGGTAGGTGTCAGGTGTTTGGTCCTTCTGAGCCACCATCTATGTCTAGAGAAGGCCATTGGCTTTTATCTTAAACAGATATAAAGGACCATGGGTATCTCCTTTAATCTTTTAAAAACAGCTCTCTAAAGTGGGAAGGTTTGGTAGTACCAGACTTTTTGAAAGTACCAGCATAAATTATATAAGAAATTTAAAACCCAAATTCCACAGTAACAAATGTCTCTAGCTACCTAATTCTGTGAAACTTTTTGACTCGTTGGTTGACTTGTCCTTTTAAAAAGAGGTTCAAGTATTTGAAGGAAATATCTCTGAATGCAGATTTACCTTTGAAATTCATTTTGCTTGACATTTCTGACTTTGATAAATGGGAAAATAGATTTAACTTTAAAGGACCAGGACATTTGGACTTAGATTTAGGTGAGTTTCTAAGTCCTGGGTATCCCCTGAGTTGCAGGTGTCTAATCCTGCTACCTGGGAACAACACTTCAAGTTGTTGCCTTTATACCTCCACTTCCTTCTCTTTGGCCCTCAATACTTCCTCCTTTTCTCCCCCACCTCCCCATCTCCTATATGAAGAGAGGTATGGATAACCAGGGAGCTCTCTACCAAAGCTTCTTACCCACCTCCTGCCTTTCACCTCAGTCCTAGACCACTCTGGGTTCCATATATTATGCTGTTAAATTATATGAACATCAAGATAAATGCAAAAATCAGTTTCTTAGTTTTATATCATGGTAGTTTTACGTTATTGCTTTACATGGTTTCCTGGGCAATGTTCAGCTTCTTTATGGGTTAACTAGGCTTTTCTGGGCTACCTGCTTGATGACCATTTATAACTGTTCCGGTGGGAAAGTATGTTCCATGCGACCAGATTACAAGTGGGTCTTTGAAATACAACCAGCTTATAAGCTGGAAACTTCCTGTGCATTTTCACTTCTGCTTTAAGTTAGCACTGTGGTGAACTATGCTTTGCATTGGCAACTTGACTTTGAGAAGTAGTGGGAAAGCCTTTGCCAGCCCATAAATAAGTTGGGCTAGCCTGTTAATTATATGGGACCTGAGAATAGAAGCTGAGAAGTAAAGCAGCTAGTTGGTCTCGTTTGCTTGATCATGACTGAACTCAAGCAAGGGAGCTCAGGGTTAGTTACCTACCTGTCTTTCAGCCGATGAAGTCATGCTTTGTATATTATGCATGTTCTTTTTCCTCCCCGCTATCTAGACCCTTGGCTTCTACGTTCTAAGAGTCCTGTAGGCAACCCTCAGCTGATCCAGTTCAGTAGAGAAGTGATTGACTTACTGAAGAACCAACCATCCTGTGTCATGCGAATTAGTAATTTCATCCCATCCTATCATCATCATTTTGCAAAGCAATGCCGAGTATCAGACTATGGATATTCCAAGCTGATTGAATTATTAGAAGCAGTGCCTCATGTGTTGCAGGTAAAGAATACTAAGGGATTATTGGTTAAAGATGGGAATATTCCTTCATGACTCTGGCTATCTCAGCCAAAGAACTAGGATAGCTGGTAATCTAATTCCTACGCCAATTCAGAGCAAAACATCCAGTACAAGCTTTCTTTGTAGTACAGAAAACATACGCAGGGTGTCTTAATTTTTTTAGAAAGTTTTGAGCTTCCAACTTAAAGGAAGTCCTTAGAGCACTAAGAGTTATTTTCCTTCTGATCTCTGTAGACTGACCTTCCTCCTCCTAGCACATACCTCTCCAGAAATGTTCACTGTTACATGGGAATGGCTGTGAACACAGTTTACCTTTCTTATAAATGAGTTGAAGACCAGTTACTGCCTGGAGCCTAGCATTGATTCCTAAGAAGTCCTTGCCTATTAATTTATACTATTATAATAGTAAAATGGCCTAAAAAGCTTTAGCTGTCCTTTAGAGACAAATTATTTGCCCAGACTGATAACATGTTTTTTGTTTCTCTACTCATGACTATTTGGGAAGGGTGTGCAGGGCAAAAAAAGGTCCCAGGCCCTGAGCAGTTGTTCATTTTGATCGTTTAGTTTGTTGATCTACCTGTGTTCCCAGATGCAGTTCTCATACATAAAGGGGGGTTATCCTCTGAGGCGGTAACGGAGAAAAGCCAGCAGCAAGAAAGTATCTGCCAAGGTTTTATGCATATAAGTAATCCAAGTTTTGATTTGCAGATTCTTGGAATGGGCTCCAAACGTTTGTTGACCCTCACACACAGAGCCCAGGTGAAGCGCTTTACTCAGGATTTACTAAAACTTCTCAAATCCCAGGCCAGCAAACAGGTCATTATGAGAGAATTCTCTCAGGCTTATCATTGGTGAGTTGATGAGAAGGGGAAAAAAAAAATTCTTTTTAAATGTTTTCTTCCCCTAAATTTTAAAGAATTACCTAACTTCTACTAAGCATTCTTTTGGAAAACTTACAGTTATTCTGACAAGCACTATTTCTCATTCTTTACCTGTTTCCATGGTTAAAATCTAGGTGTTTCTCAAAGGACTGGGAAGTCACCGAATATGGGGTTTGTGAGTTGATCGACATCGTTTCAGAGATTCCAGACACAACCATCAGCTTGTCCCATCAAGATAACGAAATGGTGATTTGTATCCCCAAAAGAGGTATGTTGACTGGGAGAAAGTGTCTGTCTCAGTGGTCATTTTAACATGGAACCATGGAAGATGCCTCTTTCTCCACCTTGTTCATGGATTCCCTAGAAAGTGCAGTGTGAGAACTGCTCTGTTGTGCAGTGGATCCCAGGTTCTTCCGAGTAGGTGGAACCACTTGTTGAGAAGAAAAGCAAGCTAGTGTTTTAGAATCCACTCTAAGGGGAAAGGCATAACCAGCACTTTCTTAAAATGCCTCTGGAGCCTGTCTGAGGCCGTCTGTGCCGTAATTATCCAGCTGAGAGTCAGTGGCCGTGGCTGTTCCTGTCTCTTTAAGTCTGAGCTACTTTACAGCACACACCTGAAAAGGAAAGAAAACTCAAATCACTGTTTTGTGTTACCTTTCACATTTAGTAGTTCCAGTTGAGGTCTGAGAGAGGATAGGTAGATTAAATCTGCATGCTGTCACGTTCTCCCACTATTACTCATCAGTGCTTTTCTTAACCTGTGCTCCTGTACAACACTGTGTCCATGAAATCATAGCATTTCACAGCTACAGTGAGTAATGTCAGTCTTTTCCCAATTCTGGTTTTAAAATTAATAGAAACTCTTAAGTTTAAGCTTTTTCTCCCATCTTTTTTGTTAAACTTTTGACGCCTGGTAGTCATTTCTGCTGGCAATACTAAGTGAATAGCAGATGAATAAACAAAGAGCATGTGAACGTTCAGAAGTGTGATTTCATAGAAATAATAGGCCTGTGTGGTCATGCTCGTATGGGGTGAGGGTGAAACATGGTGGGTGGCTAGAGAAATTATTTCTAGCTTATAAGAAGCAGCTAAATAGGTGTCTATGTGTGTGTATGTGCATTTCATTATATATGTAATAGTGTTCTGACTCCTGGTACTCTGCCTTTGAATGAGTTTGAAAACCATCTGCAAAGAGAGAGGAGTGTGTTTGTTTTAGGTTGTTTGTGTTTGGAAGGTGAAAATAATATCTCTTGTAATCCGTGCATAGGACTAACTACAGTAATAATATTGAGCACAAATGGGTAGAAGAAGATTGTGACTTGTATTGGTTTGTTTTTTTTAAAGAACGTACCCAGGATGAAATAGAAAGGACAAAACAGTTCTCCCAGGATGTTGTTGATTTGCTGAGGCACCAGCCCCATTTCCGGATGCCCTTTAATAAGTTCATCCCCTCTTACCATCACCATTTTGGCCGGCAGTGCAAACTCTCATACTATGGGTTTACCAAACTACTTGAACTTTTTGAAGCCATACCCAATATTCTACAAGTAAGTGAAGAAATTCTATTTTCCTGAACAATATAAGGGGACTTTTTTTTTCCAGAGTAGGGAGTTATGAAATAGAAATATTTCAAATTTTGATCCTGTTAGAGAAGCTATGTTGTTGGCTCATTAGTATTTAGGTAACTGTGTTTTCTTATATCAATATAGAAATAAATCATTCTTCAAACTTGTTTTAGGGTAATTATTGAAAAAATGATTAAATACTTTAAATTTATAAATTGATTATTCTTTCATTAGCTCCATACTTTTCAAATTTCTGTGTTGGAGCTGGGGATTAGTACATGGGGTGGGGGTGATACAAATGATTAGCTGTTTAGTTGTTGGTAACTTAAACCAGATTTCTGTTGTTGACTTTTATTAATATTACCATTTTTGACCCTCAAAGTGCTGTTTAGATTTTTTTTAATTTTGTAGTAAGATGCACATTATCTACTTAACTATTTTTAAGTGTACAGTTCAGCTGTGTTAAATATATTTACATCATTGTGCAACCAAGTTCCAGAACTTTTTAATCTTGAAAAACAAACTATATTCATTAAAGAACACCAAAGCGCTTTTTAGTTACTATACATTTTCATGCCATTTAATTCCAAAAGTAGTCCTAACGTTTTCAGTGTTCCTTTCCTTCTCCTCTGTTTCCAAGGTATTGGAATGTGGAGAAGAAAAAGTCCTCACTTTGACAGAGGTAGAACGATTCAAAGCTCTAGCTGCCCAGTTTGTTAAACTCCTTCGTTCCCAAAAAGATAACTGCCTTATGATGTCAGATCTGCTCACAGAATACGCCAAAACTTTTGGTTACACATTTCGTCTCCAAGACTATGATGTCAGCTCAGTTTCAGCTTTAACCCAGAAGCTCTGCCATGTTGTGAAGGTAAACAGATTTTTTTCATGGAATAACACTTGCAGCATGATCTTCATTGGGTGTTCATTTGTGCTTTAGCATTTCTAAGCACACGTCGCGCCATTTAACTGCTTCACAACTTGCTTTGTGTGTCCTTAATACCTTAAGAGATAATAGAAGATGACTTAGGTTTGGCAGTTTAGATTTCGGATTTGCCTTTGTGTGTTTATTAGTGGCCTAGTCAAAGTTGTGTCTTGAACTGATGAGGTCACTGTTTGTCCCAGGGTGTTTATTCCCAGTTATATCGGTCTCGGTGCTGCTGGCCTGAAGTTGGGATCCATCTAAACAGACCTTCATCTCTGAAGTTTCGGGGAGACTAATCACAAATCTCTCCTCCCTTCCAGATTCTGACTTACTTAAGGAGTAGATGTAGGAGCAAGCTAGCTGAGAGTTGCCCTTGTTGCTGGTAACACTGGATTGGAAAGGGTACCTTCCTCTTCTTCCCTGCCTTTCACTGACTGAGCCTCCCAGCCCTAGGCAGAGCAGCAGGACAGTTTTCAAGCTGCATCCACCCCAGAACCAAGAAAACTCACTACAGGGAGGAGGAAACGGAAAGGAAAGCACAAAGTGGTGGCAGCCTCAGTCACAGGTCTGGAAAGAATCTATTTATGTACTCAAGTGGAGGGGGAAAATCCTTTGCAGGAGACAGACATAGCTGCTGGAGAGTGGGAAGAACACCAAGAGTGTGGAGCATTGAGGACCATGGAGGAGGAATGGCCAGCAGCATCTCATGCTACTGAGGGCAAGGGACACAGGGCTAATGAGACCTATGGATCTAGCTAAGTGAGCATGTTCAAGAGCTACTGAGAGGATCTACTTGAGAGAGAAAATAAATATACAAAGACAAGAAAGGGTGATGGGCGAGGGTCCTGAGGAGGCAGGAGTTGTCATTCAGTGGAAGGAGGGACAGCTCAGATATCAATATTTTCATTTCAATAAAAGGGAAGGGATGTAGGGTGGATGCAGATACAGGTAAAGGTGATGTTTGTCACCAGGAAAAGGAGGGAGTTACCTTCCAAGAGCTATTTTTCTGTCAAGTAGAAGGTGAGAGCAACTGCTTAGAGAGAGAAAAAGAGAGAGACAGGATTCAAGATTGAAGAGCATGGAGAAGGTTTGGAATTGTCATGGTGGTAAGTGGAAGAGTGACCAGGAAATCAGGCAGGGCTGCTGGGAGTATGGAGAGCTCACTGGAAGTTTGTGCTCATAGGCTTACTTTGGTGAAAATCGTGGCATGGCTGCTTAGGTGTGGCTCCAGGAAAGTAGATAGTTGGGTTCGAGGTGAGATTTTGCCAGATGGGTACAACAAAAAGGCATAGGGACAAAGGAGTTTGGAGTGTTGACATGATTGTTAATGAATTAATGGCCTATCAGTGCCAAGATGGATGAAAAAGGGGAGAAAATAGGAGTCAATGCTGGTGAAGTTGCAGAAAGATAAGAATCGAATCTTTCTTTTCTCCCACCCAATGTCTGCTTTAGCCTCCTGTTAGCATGCAGGATGCATGGGAGGTTTGAATGAGTTATTTTGGAAGTGGGCAGTGACAATATTCCAAGTATGACCCTGGGAATGGGAGTCTGGAGTGGAATCAAGTAGAAAGGATGTCACAGGAGATGCGAAAGTTGAGGCACTGAAAGGCCGTGATGTGGGACATGCCCCCTGGGATGCTCAGTCACCCAGGACAATGGCAGTGCTGGCCTTGGTGGAGAGGAAGACTAAGCCATGACCAGAGACTTTGCCAAATAAGGGTGAATGATGGGGAAGCTTGGCTGTGAGCAGTGGAGACAGGAAAAGATGGGAGAGGCTACCCTGGCTGCACTTGAACCCCCTAGGGAGCTTCCGGGAAATTCCAATGCCTGGACTTCACCCCTGCCTCTGAGATTCTTAAGTAATTAGCCCGAGTGTGCTCTTAGCATTGGCGTTTTCTATAAGCGGCCTGGGTGATTCTAATGTGTAGCCAGGGTTGAGAAGCAAGAGATGTATCTAAGTAGCATCAAAGGAGTGGGAGTAATAGTAATGGTCTGGGCATTTAAGAAGATAACTCGGGCTCCCCGGGATTTATAACACTGATTGATTAAACCTCATGCCTGCACACGAAATGTGTAGTATAAATCTCCACAAATCCGTCATCTTGATAAGTGGAGGGGGGTGTCTACCCACCAGTCTCCTGTCTTGACTCTAGGGAAACGTCAGAACCAAAGACACACTGATAGGGATGTCTGGTCAAATGCCAGCCGCCTCTCCTTGCCTCCGAGGATCCAAAACCCCAGCTGGGCCCTGGCTCATGTGGCTCAGTGGTAGAGTGCCGGCCTGCACACCACAGGGTCGAGGGTTTGATTCTCGGTAAAGGGCACGTGCCTGGGCTGTGGGTTTGATCCTCGGCCCCAGTTGGGGCACGCGTGGGAGGCAACCGATAGATGTCTCTCTCACAAAGATGTCTCTCTCTCTCTCCCTCTGACCCTCCCCCCCCCCCCAATCTCTTCCACTTTCTCTAAAAATCAATGGAAAAAATATCCTTGGGTGAGGATTAACAAACAAACTAAAACCCCAACTGGAAAGCCAGGAACATGGAAAAGCAGCTGTAGTAGTAAATACCGGTTTGCCTGCCAATGTCTAAGCAGTGTGTATACTGAAGCTCTGCCTGTTTTAATTTCATTGAAGGTTCAATTCACAGACTCGTCCACCCCTGCCCAAGACCTGTGGATCTCAGTCACCAAATGCTTGTTCCTTTACAAGTTGCTAGGTTCCCAAATGGTAACCTGTGTCTTTTTTGCAAGGTTTCCCTCCTGATGTGCTTAAAAACTGAAATCCTTTATCTTCTTGAGAACCTGAAACAACGGAGAAGTAGACACATAGTCAGAACTGAAAATGCCAGCTTTTTGGCAAGTAATGATGGACTAGAAGATTGCGGCTTGCCTTATAGTTAGAGTGGATCTTGTAGTCAGAATGGGCCTTCAATCACCTCCCCAGTCTATCCCCTGGGACACGTGTGTGGTGAGTCATGTCTGCAGAGCAGCGGTGTGGAGTGTCGCCTGCAGTCTAACCACCCCCACCCGGCACAGCAACCCTTAATTCACAAGCTTGGACCAGTGATGGCAGCTGGCCAGTCTTGTCTCCTTCCTTTAGGGGGCAGTGGAGAAAATGTCCTAAGAGGGGGTGGTATTGATGGAAGTTTCTGGTTTTGGACTAGCAGGAAGGGAGAGAATAATTTCTCCAGCCTCACCTGAAGTGTTGGTCTAGTGTCCCAGAGAAGCTACAAACAAACCCACTCACTTTACTTCAATTAAAGAGAAAGATTTAGAGACTTTCCCTCTGTGGGTCTCATTAGCCAGAATGAAACTTGGTGAGCAGGGTGTGATCCGGGTTGTCTCTCTTGAGTTTGGATAAGTTTGAATTTCTGTTTTCCCCAGGTTACTGATACGGAATCTGGCAAACAGATCCAGCTGGTCAACCGCAAGTCCCTGCGCTCTCTCACTGCCCAGCTGCTGGTATTGTTGATGTCCTGGGAAGGAGCCACCTATCTTTCTGTTGATGAGCTCAAGAGACATTATGAAGCTACCCATAGCACTCCTCTCAACCCTCTTGAATATGGATTCATGACCTTGACTGAACTTCTGAAGAGTCTGCCTTATTTAGTTGAGGTACGAATGCTAATGGTTCTCTAGGACCATCATAATGAAACTTCAATTGGGTATTCCTGGATTAACTAGTGGTTTAGAGGGTGTAGGAAGGGACCATTGGTCATTTTATTGTTGGACAGACAGAGGCACCCTGCCTAAATGTCAAGCCAGCCCAAAAACCCTAGCCCCCTGATTCTTGAACTGGGGGGCTTTTGCCCTGCTCCAGGCTGGATTTTGCTTCTATTACTGCTTTCTGAATTAGAGCAATTATATGGTGGCTTCATGCAACTTATCAGTCAGGTAGGTACAGGTCATAAAGGAAAATTGGCTAGCTGGTCACCCAGGTAGCATTTCAAGAATGGCACTTCCAGGACTAGAAATTTGTTGGAGATACTACGGAAAGAGATAAGATCCTAGGAAAATTATCAAAATTGACTCGAAGTTAAAAATTAGACCAGTTACCACAAAAGAGACTTTAAATGTCATTGAAATTATACCACTGAAAAAGGCACCAGGACCAGTTTGGTTAACAATTGGATTTTAACTAACCCTTAAAGAATAAATAACTCCAACTTCTTAAAAAATATTCTAAACCACTTGAAAATAAAGATACAAAGCTTGACTACTTCATTTTATGAAGCCAAAATAACCTGAATACCAAAAGCCTAAAATGGTCACCCAAAAGAAAGTGATTCTAAATAGGATATTAACCAATAAAATACAGCAATACACAAAAAGAATAATATACCATTGTTCTCATATAACCATGTGATTGATAATCAAATAACTAAAAGGTACTGACAGAAAGTCTCTCCTTGGCCAAACTTTAGTTGGGCTCCCCTGAGCAGCCTTCTAGACTAGACCTTAACTTTGAATGTCAGTTAGGAATTTTCCATCCACCAGCAGTTTCCTCCCTTGGCTATAAATCCCCATTTTTCTTTGTTATACAGGTGACCTTTAAAAAACATGAGGGGCAAAAAATAAAATAAAATAATAAAATAAAAAACATGGGGGGGATTAGGGATGCTACCCCTCACGCAGTTGAAAATCTGCATATGACTTTTGACTTTCTAAAGACTTCAGTTGTCCCTCAGTACCCACAGGGGGTCCAGGAACCAATCCCCTGTGGATACCAAAACCTGCCGATGTTTGTCTCCTGTGTAAAATGGCATAGATCAGTGCATCCAGTTGGCCCTCTGCACCTGTGGACTCCCCACCACAGATCAAAAACAGTACAGGTATTGAGTGAAAAAAATGCACATATAAGTGGACCCATGCAGTTCAAAACTGTGTTATTTAAGGGTCGACTGTATTTGAAATTGAGCCCAGTTCTATACTAAGGCTATTTTTGCTGCTTTAACTACTGTCCAGCTTGGGCTTTCTTTTACAATATCAAATTCAACATTTTCTGAACTCTGTTAATCACCTGTTATATGAACATCAGTTCTGGGCAATGTAAGTGGATGTTCAAGACAAAAGATTTTCCATGGCCCGCTGAGGCTGGCAAATGTCCCTTCTCTTGCAGAATATCCGTGCATGCTAAAGATTCTGAAAAGGTTTATGGTAAAGAAATTTGCTTAATTTACTTGAGAACGGAAGAGCTTTGGGCTGTTTTCCCTTGTTGATTTTGTTGTTTAAGAGAATGCTAATGTTGTCACCTGCACCACGGTGTTCTTTGAAACACCACTTGGGGAAATGAGGTTGAGTGGCCTCAGTCCCCAGGCCTGATGTAGCTCTGTCTCCCTAAAGGTTTGCCTTCTACCCTCAATGCCAGTCTTTTTGTTTGAGGCCCCAGGTTTGCCACTTTCCTTCCTTTCTGGTACACTGTTTCTCCAGACCTCTGCCTATTTTTAGACTTGAAAATAGAACTCAGGTTTGCTCAAGGCTTCAGCTTTCTCTGGAAGGAAATCCTCAAGTGCATCCCTCCCCCTCCTTGACTTATTGTCCATTTTCAGGTTGACTTGGCACCTTGTGACTCTCAGGTGGCGGGGGCAGTCACTCTGGGAGTGTCTAATGCTGCGTCTTTCTCTTGGACCAGGTTTTCACTAATGATAAGGCAGAGGAGTGTGTGAAGCTCACAAGTCTGTATTTGTTTGCTAAGAACGTGCGGTCTTTACTTCGTACTTACCACTACCAGCAGCTTTTCCTTCATGAGTTTTCCGTGGCCTATTCCAAGTATGTCGGAGAAGCAGTGCAACCCAAGGCCTATGGCTTCAGTAGTGTAGAGGAGCTCTTGGGAGCAATTCCACAGGTGGGTGTTTTATTAGCTTCTTAGAGAGTCTTTCTGGAGAGCCACAGGCTTACTCTCTTAAACAGAATAAGGAAATGGCAGGTGTTTTGAACAGATCCTTCCATAACATACAGTTTGCATAAGATGAATGGTTTTAGTATTTCTCCTTCACGCTGCAAACCTTTCTTAAATTCCCATATGCCGGGTGAGGAAGTCCTAGACCCTGCCCCGGAAGGTGTCGGGCATTGGAGAGTCAGGACACCCCAGCAGGTGATGAGTCCATGTCAGTGCAGCCCCCAGCGGGTACACTGATGAGAGTCGTGGGCAGGCATGGGGGTACCAGAGCCGAGTTGTCAAGCATATGTAGGAGTTGACCATGTGGCAAAGAGGGGAGAGGGCAGTCTAGGTAGAGGGGATGGTGTGAGCAGATACCTGACAGGGAAGTAAGAGCTCAGTTATGGGGCTTTGCTCCTCCAGGCCTGAGCAGCACTCAGGGAGGAGCGTGGAGTTTGCGTGTGAAAAACACCACAGTCACTGCTGTGCTTTGGAGAATTGAGAGAAACGGGAGAGAGGAGCTCGGCCAGGACTCTGGCCATTGCCCAGGTCAGGGCGAGTGTTGTGAAGGGATTGAGCCTGAATGAAAATAACAGAGGAAGTAGTTAGGGACACACAGGAGCTGAGATCAGGGCCTTGGTGACAGGTGCCTGTGGGAGAGCACTGGGAGCCCAGGGCTTGGCTGAGGAGATGGAGAGCAGCATTATTAGGTAGAGGACTTTGTTTTAGGATTAGGATAATGAACTTAGTTTGAGGGGTCTGCGAGATCTCCATGAATTCTTTTGGGTATATTTAGTTTCTAGAAAAAATAGTAAGGGCTTTCATGTGAGAATTATCTTCATTTATAGACCAGAGCTGGTGTTTGGAAGATGGTCTTTTTAAAAGCCATAAAGAATATTTTTAAAGCTGAGTCTCAAGATTTTTAGACTACACAGCTTTTTATAAGGGACATGTTTCTGCCAGCCCTTATTGCTCTAAAAGGTAAAGAAAGAGTATAGAAAATTTTTCTTGGCATTAATTCAGTTTTAAATTCTAGTACGTTGAAGGCAGACATAGGTCACATTCTTCTTGAATTTTAGGGCTTATCTCCCCTCCTTTTCAATTGCTTAACCAGGAGTATGTCTTGTGTGCAGGTGGTCTGGATAAAAGGACATGGTCATAAGAGAATTGTAGTGTTAAAAAATGACATGAAAAGTAAGTAAGCGCCCATCCCGTGTCCCTTCAGAAATCCCGGTTCCCTCACTGACCTCTCCCTCTGACAGATGCTCTTTGTCCTCTAGGTCATTTGAGTTCAAACTGGCCCTCGGCTGCTGAGCATATCCTGGAGGTGCCCAAATCTTGCCCAGCCCCGGAACTCAAACTTGGAGCAGGTGATGATGGTAAGAGAGGACAGACAAAGCAGAGCTGGTGAAATTCTAGCAGAAATGGCTTGGAGTGGGGATGGGGTAGGAGGGACATCAGTGGGTCATTTTCATTAATTAAGTCTAGGTATTCATACATTTTTCAAAGTAATTGGTTAATAACAGAGAAAAAAACTGGCCTACATTTGGTTACATTTTATAGTTGACTGGTTAAGGTTCTTAAGGGATGTTGGCAGCCCCCAAATGACAATAGGTCAACCCAATTCAGATGTTAAAGGAAAAAATTATTCTGACACTTGTTAAAACAGTATTTCACACCCTTGCTGGTTTGCTTCAGTGGTTAGAATGTCGGTGCGGACTGAAGGTTCCCAGGTTTGATTCCAGCCAAGGGCATGTACCTCGGCTACAGGCTCAGCCATGGTCAGGGCAAGTGCAGGAGGCAACCAGTCGATGTGTCTCTCTCACATTGATGTTTCTCTCTCTCTCTCTCTCTCTCTCTCTCTCTCTAAAGCAATGGAAAAAATATCCTTGGGTGAGGATTTTAAAAAAACCCAAAAAACAGTATTTCACGACTGTTGTAATAGGGTCCCCTCTGTTGCACTAGGGAGAGAGATCAAGCCCAACTTTGATGACAACAAGGACGTGTGGGGATTTACAGTCAGAGGGCAGAGTGAGGGCATCGGTGGGTAGAAAATCACCAAGGGGAGACATCAAGGGTAGGGGGATTCTAGCTGATCTGATCTAGAAGGATCTTTGCTAAAAGCAGGCCAAGGACTTAGACATCCCGGTGTTGGTGGGTGGGGGTGGGAGGGGAATGAGGAACTTGATCAGATGGCATGGCTGGTGGATTCTCGATAAACTGACTTCCTAAGATTCTTGCTGGGACTCGGTAAGGACAGGACAGACATTGAAGATCTAGTGGAGAAGAGGGCTAAGAGGAGCCCAAAACTGGGTCAAGGAGAGTCGTTGTCATAGGACATCCCTGGGAAAGACTTGATAGTCATTCATGAACGTTCTTCACAACAACACTGAGTCACTTAGATTTTATGTGGAGCCATCTCTGTAGATAGATATCAGCTTGCTTGAATTCTATAGTAATTTTAACTTTATTTTGAATCCATTGTTATGTGTGAGAATTTTAACCTCATTGGCTCTGCAGGTCACTGTGTTCTGTGTTTATAACTCAGTTACATAACATTTTACACTTTATAAAGCACTTTAATGTAACTCATCTCTCAGCTGTCACAACCGCCTTAGCAGTAGTTACCTACATTCTAACATGAGAAACTAAAATTCCCAGAGGGTAAGTAGGTTACCCAGGATCACTCAGCTAGGAAGTGATAGAACTTGGACCCAAAACTTTATACCCTTTCTAAGGGTTTTTTATTTCCCTCCATTGGATGCTGACTGTGGAACCCTTTTTCTCAGGTGGGGCCTCAAGGGAGAGCTAGCTTATGTATTTTCACTTACCAAAGAGAGACCCAGGTCTTTCTGTTATTGGCTTTTTTTTTGTTTGACCTCACGTTCCCGAGTACTGCCTGACTCATGTTTAAGGCTTTGAAAGAAGGCCTCCACACAGACTTGTATAGACTGCTTCCCGAGTGGAGCCCACAGCCTGCCTTCTCTGTGCAGGGCCCTGTCAGACGGAGCAGGAGCTCCTCCGCCTGACCAGCGACTCCCCCGTGGACCTCCTGTGTGCGCCCGTCCCCTCCTGCCTGCCGTCCCCTCAGCTGAGACCAGATCCTGTCATCCCTCAGTCTGCCGATCTCATTCAGTTTGAGGAACAACCTCAAGAACCGTCGGGTAGGATGCACTGTCGTGGGCTTTTCTCTGTGGGCTTAAATAAAATCACATGCCAGTATGTTTGATGGAGGTGGAGAAACAGTACCTTTCCCGGCACAAAATACCTGTGCCGAGTATTCAGGACCCTCTTTTTCTGTCAGGATTCCTCCAAAATTGGGCTCAGAGCCTGAGGTGGCTTGGGGAGCAGGCATGGGGATGACAGTGAGTCTTGAGGGCTGATGTAGCTGGGCGGTGAAGGAGGCACGCTCGTCACCAAACATCCATGTCCGCTCTCGCAGTCTCCAGAATGGCTGCAAAGGGTACGGGGCTCTATGAGGGACGAGAGGGCAGGGAGGGGCCTCTGTCTTGACTGCAGACCCCGCACAGTGGCCTGAGAAGGAAGGGGTCGCTGGCCCTCCCTGCGTGCCTGACCCTGCACTGGGGCTGGCACGCAGCCCTCTTTAGTGCTCCCCTCAGCTCTGCAGGCTAGGTGACGGGCAGAGCTTGTGTCATGACTAGAGATCAGTCTGGCTTCAGGCTGCCTGACTAGGAAGTGGCAGTTAGGATTTCAGCCCAAGGCCTCCTGTCTTTCTGCTGTGTCACCTCACCTGAGGGACTGGCCCCCTGCTCTGATGAGGAACTTCCCTCGTCTTCCCTTTGTTGATGGTCCTTCCCCACCCTGCCGAGCTGCTTTCCAGGAGATCACAGGGGCAGCCTCCTGACCTCACAGCCCTTCGTCTTCTCAAGCGGCATTCAGCATTCGGCATTGTTGCCCAGTGAAAGAGCCGAGGCTTTTTATCTGGAAAATAGAAGGGGAGCCACGCACCTGGCTTCTGTGCCTCTCTCCCCTTACCCCTCACCGTGACCTTAGACACGCAGAGTAAGGACCAGGGCCCCTCGTGGTCTGAAAGTCTTAAAGTCATGTGTGGCTTATGGGTAGTTAATTACCTTATAGAGTAAATGGGCAGAGAATCCAAAGTAGAAAAAAAAAGTTTTTAAATCATTGCCCATTGATTTATAGCCAAAAATGAAGATCTCTAAAACTCTGTAATACAGGGGAGAACTGAGATGCAGTTTATATAAATATTTGGCTGTGACGCATAATATTATTGATCTCTAGTCACGCATAAGCTACACAGCTAATATGTAAATGGTGGCATGGGTGTCACATTTGAGGTGTTATTTTTTAAATATTTTTTGTGAAAATATGAGAGAGAAACAGACACTTCTTACAGGTCCTAGGACTGAATCTATTTGCTTTTCTGTGTTTACAGAAATTATGATTTTAAACCAAGAAGAGAACACTGAAATTCCAGTACCAGTAAATAACAAAAAGCTGACCTCCGACTCCAGCTCATCTTGCGTCTCAGCCACTGTCCCGGCACCTCCCTGCCTCCCCTCGGAAGCCCCAGAGTCGCAGCTCATTAGGGGCCCTGTGGAAAGCCCAGCCAAAAAGCAACCCAAAAATAGAGTAAAATTGGCAGCCAACTTTTCCTTTGCACCTATAACCAAGCTTTGACTCATTTTGAACATAGAATTAGGAGGGAAAACACTGTCTGATTCTGCACACAAAAGTGGGTTCAGAAAACACAGCCTTTGCTCTTTTAATGAAAACCCTCGAAGCCACCTCCTCCAGCCTTAGATGTAGTCCATATGTTCTGTTTCTTTTCCACTGAACACAGCTTGGAGCTGAAGTTTTTCTTTCTACCCTGCCCCCTAAATTATTTGAACAGCAACAACAACAAACTTCTGGCATTTGTTAAAGAATTCTTAATATATTTTACCAATTTTTTTCTTAATTATTATGAAATATAATGGTGTTCCATAAGAAGAAAGCAGTAAGAACTTGTCTAGAAGGAAGTAGTTTTACTTCCATTAGGCCACATCAGTGGTATAATCCTCCATGTAGCATAATATAGTCTCAGCCTTTGCTTACTGATGTTTTCAGACAGTATTAATCATATGCATGATGTGTCTTGAAGCAAAGCCTGTTCAGTGGCCCTGCGTGATCACACACTGACGAAGGGTGGGCCAGAGGTAAGAATGTTTTTTCAGGTTAGGTGTGAAGGTTCCTGGCTTCCATGTGACTTGTAAGAGTGCCTTGTTTTTTATTTGACTATGTCTGTAGTTGACAAATGTGGCTTCATCACAAAATTTTTTAAATGTTTCCACTTTGGGGTTCCATTTAGGAGCTTCTAGAAGGTTGAGGATGATTTAAGCTTCCCTTTCCAGTTTGACATGCATTCAGTAAAGGAAAAGGAAGATTGCTTTGGTGTCATGAATTTAAAGTCAGCATTTGAAGTCCACACAGTATTGTGTGTCAAGAGGCAGTGTTGGGAAGTGTCTGATTTTCTCAGATATGCAGTGCATAATTACAAATCAGAGCCGAGGGGTGCGGTGCTTTATCTGGGGCGGTACGGATACTCTTTCCACTGGGAACACACAGAAATTCTATCTAAACATATAAAGGCCAAGGTTGATCAACTTAACTTGGTTTTTGTAATTTTAAAGCTGGTTTTGGTAGTCGGGAAGCTCTATGTGTATGTTTTTGTGTGTCTTAATAGTGTCTACTTTAACTCGGTTACTTCTCACTGTTGGAAGCACGTTCAGGTTTTTTGTGGTATCTGATGTTGGCATTTGGGAAAAGCCAGCCTTTGAGGGAGCACTGTCCTGTTGAATGACTTTCGCCCCAAGGTGGCTGAGGCATCCGGTGACAGATGGCCTCTCGCCGCTCCTGGAGAACCTGACATTTACAATGGGTTGTATTTGTTGGGCAAAAGCGGAGTCATTCATAGAGCAGAAAGAACCTGTTGACAAAAGGTCTTCCACTAGTTAGATGGTTTCTTTGGGGGAAATGTTTATATTTTGTAATTTCTGGAAAGCCAGAAAATGGGCTCTGATTTTATAGCCAGCATTTTGATGAAATGCCACAAAATAAGGGCTATAGAGAGATTTTTACAAGGTAGATGTTTGTTCCCCAAATCTTTTCTATGAAGCCAGTGATTCCCAGTTCTGGAGATGTAGCCCCAATCAAGATGGAACTACACTGGAAAAGCCTGCTGAGCGTGATGGCACTCTGATCCCTCTGAAGGCGTTTCCTCCACAGACATAGTGGGACAGGAAGTACATGCAAATGTGCAGTTTTTTAAAAGAAGCTTTTAAACAATGTGATAGAGTTAGGGTTGAGAACATCGGTTGCCTTATTCTGAGATTTCATAAAGCTGAGTTTGCATACTTGGACTTTAGTTTTGCTCTCATGTAAAGAACTGTGGTCTTTAAAAACATAAGAGGTACTATTACAAGTCACAAGGAACAGTCTCAAAGAGCAGTTTCTTTGGGCAACAAAAGAAGAGACTGAAGTGTGCTGTCATGTGAGTGTGGTCGCACCATTCGCTGGAGTCTCCAGCCAGCCTGGGATGTGTGTGTGACTCGAATAACTTGCTGTTTGAAGATAGGAAAATACAGCAGAAGTTTATTGTGTTCCTAATGTACTCCACAATGGCCAGTCCAATTGCTACCTATTTTTTTATCCAGAGGCTTAATGAAATGATGTGACAAAATGATGTATGAGAATTAAGACAATGAAATTCTTGATTTCTGGGTGGAAAGATGTACTGGATTAGATTTATCTTTAAAAAAAAAAAAAAGCAAAAGTTACCACCAAAAACCCCTTCCCCATCTTGCACTGTTTGTTTTGGATTGGGCTTGGGGGAGAGATGTTTTTCTTAACCGTCTACTTTGTTTGAACACATTTTGTGGTTCAAGTGCTGTTTTGTGTGTTGGGACCAAACAGTTGTCAATAAACTTTACAAGCAAGCATCCAATTTGAGTTTTCCAAGTGAATGTGTGTTTGAGGGGAGGGTATAAACCAGTCCAGTTTTGTCATCTTTTCGTTTTGGGTTCCCCCAGCTTTTCACCCTTTCTGAAAATATGAGGGGGAGCACAAATTGGTCTGACATTTTGGAGGCCCTTTTAATTCAGCATCCAGCCCTGGCAGGTGACCGGATATTGGCCCTTTGTGGTCAGGACTCTCTGAGGTTTCCAACCTATTTTCAGGTTGTAATGTGCAAGGAAAATACAATAACCACAGAATGCTCCAGCCACAAAACAGATAATTCCCATGCGCACCCTCCCTGTGAAAGAGCCATTTTGCAAGCCACCCTAGTCTTGGTCACTGCCAGGCATGCTTTTGAATAAGCCCATTTGGAAAACTTCTTTCATAGATTCCATTGTGAAGCCCTTCGCCTGAAACCACCGTTACCACTCACCCCCTTGTACAGATCTGAAAGGACCTAGATGAGACTCGAATGTTTGGGTAAATTGCCTCTTGATAAAGTGCAATTTTTTAAAAGTTCAGCATTAAGAAGCTCTTGAAAGCCTTTAGCAAGCCTTTCAAAACCTCTCTCATGGTAGCAAATTTTTGCAGAAAAACTTGAGGGGCCACCATGCCCCTTTAGAGCAGGGCAGGGAGGTTTTGTAGGTCTAGCTTAGAGTTTGAAACGGGGTGTCACATTTATCTTTGTGCATTTCCCATCTGGCCTGGAGAAGGTAGCCTAGACAATGACTGAGTGAGAGCAGACCTCTCCACACAGAGGAGATAAGATCCTCTGGGTCCTAACTCCAAATGTGCAATCAACCCACCTGTCTCCATCACAAGGAGCATCATTCGTTGAGATTTGTCTGGTTTCTAGCTGCTTCTGTGGACAAAGACTGAGTCACAGCTCAGAAACATCCCTGCTTCCTCCCACACCAGTGACCTGCTGTAGCCTCCACTTGCTCTGAGGATTGGCTCTGGGGCTGGGGAAGGAGCAGGAACCCTGACTCACTGCTCCATAAGCCAGTAGTCAGCGTGGTCCTCACCTCTGCCTTCCTTGACCTTGCACTCTCCCACGCTGCTTTCCATCACGCTCCTGCAGTAGCTGGCCCGTCTCCCAGCTGCTAATGTGATTACAGCAACAGCCTCATCTAACAACTCTATGGGGAGAGATGCAAAGAAGACAGATCCAATTTGCTTGTTTGAATTAATACTTTCAGGGCTAACTGTCGAGTCTCTTCCTGGGAGAGTTCTAGTCTTTCTCTGGGAGATAGGCAGCCCTGGGGAACAGCTTAGGTTGGAATATGAGGAAACATGGTTGCCTTTGGGACAAATTTGGCAAATTTTAGGACAGTAAGAAAGAGAACCTCTCTTCAGGTGGGTGGAATGAGATCACCTCAAGTCAGAGGTTGAGGCCAGAACTTTCCTCAGCAAGTTGAAGAGAAGAATTCACATTTTCTGGCAAGGAAGGACTTGAAAATAGGGAACAAGGGGACAGAGGAGGAAAAGGGGAAGAAACAACTGCAGGTAGAAGCTAAGTAGCTGGTGCCACAGCAGTGAACCAGCCAGGAGCACTGCAGTGGTCGGGGTGACCCAGGCTGGCAGGGCAGATCCTGGCACCATCTCTCCCACTGCTGCAGGCAGGTCAGGTGAAGGCCTCTTCCCCTTCCATCTCTGCCGGAAAGCCTTCCCAGATCCAGCACCTGGCGTGGACTCTGAGGCCTGACCCCTGCTGACCATCCCCCCTCCTCACTGAGGGCCCTGGGTTTTGTTGGCTGTCAGCTGGAAGCCACCTGCAAATCCTAGAGCCACCTACAGTTCCCTGCCACAGGGGCTGCCTCCAAATGGCAAATTAATTCATCAAGCCAGCAGGGAGAACCTCTCTCCAGTCTGCTAAGAGGGAGCCTTATATAATGGAACCTAATCAAGGGAGTGACCTCCCATCATCTTGACCAACTTCATTAGTTAGAAGCAAGTCACAGGCCCCGCCTCCTAGACGATGGGTGAGTATTTGATGAATGAGTTGGTGATTGACATAGGAGGCCTAAGACATCCTATCCAGCTTCAAGCATGGGAGGAAAGGGGTCCTGAGCTAAACCTTTTGAGGGCCAACAACCAAACTTCAAAGGTGAAATGGCTTTTAAAGACAGGCTAAACCAAACACTGGGTCTCCACCCACACACTGGGTTACAGATGGGGAAAGTGAAGCTGGAGAGGCTGAGCCATTGGCCAAATCACTCTGGCACAGCTTGGCTGGAGGCCCTGGTCTACACAGCTCCCAAGTCCAATCTTTATTGAGGCCCTCACAGGGGTGCCAGGCACTGAGCCAGGTGTGGGGACTCCAATGAGTAAGACGTGGGCCTAGCTGCACCTTCCTGCCTCCCCCATGGCAGCAGGACTCGGGCTCAAACAGGAAGACCCCTCAGGGTTAGTAGTTCTGTAATCAGAGAGGACATCTCCTCACCAGGGAAATGTTTAAAATGCAGGCTGTCTACTAAAACCACTAGCCCGGGCTCTTCAGAATTGTCGGGGTCATGAAAGACAGAAACAACTGATGATTAGAGATGTGGCAACGAAAAGCAACGCTTGTTCCTGGACCAGATCCCAGATAGGAGAGGAGGAGAGTTGCCATAAGGCAAATTATTGGCAGAACTGATAAAATGTAAATACTAGAGAACAGTATTATGTCACTAATATGAAAGTGAACACCCATGTTCTTTAATACACACTGGAGGATTTAAGGGTGACGCAACATTACGTCTGCAACTGAAGTTATTCTAGAGAGAGAGGCAGTGAATGATAAAGCAGATGCCACAAAAATGCCAGCAACCAGTGAATCTGAGTAAAAGGACGTATAGGAATTCTTTGTGTGAGTTCAAAATTATTTCAAAATAAAAAATCGTCTTACTGTTGTGCAGGCTTCTGGGCCTCTCTGGAGATTGAGGTGGGGCAGTCAGGATGGGAGCTGACTGTCCCAGAGCCACGCTTCCACCAACACCTGCAGCCACAGGAGTGCCTCCTCAGGGACTCTCCCCTTCCAAACATGCAGATTGCGGTTCCTGTGGGTAAACAGTTGCTGCTTGAATCTGAACAAGCAGCTCTTGGGTGAAGACCATGCCAGGGACCCACAGGGGACTGGCAGTCCCAGTGTCAGCTTGATTTCTTTCGAGCCTAGGCTGCCTATGGGGCTGGGCTGGATGACAGAGAAAGAAGGGGACACAGAGCATTGAATCCAACCAGGGATCTGAGTTCTGTCCTGGTTTTTGGTGAGCTCGCTGATGACCTTAGCAAATCCCTGCCCCTCTCTAAAAACCTGTTTCACCTGGCCGGGCGTGGCTCAGTGGTTGAGCATCGACCTAGGATCCAGGAGATCCCCGTCAGGGCACATGCCCAGGTTGTGGGCTCAATCCCTGGTTGGGAGAGGCAGCCAATCAATGACTCATCATTGCTGTTTCTGTTTCCCTCTCCCTTCTTCTCTCTGAAATCAATAAAGATATATTTTTTAAAATAAATAACCTGTTTCTTATTTTCTAAAAGGCAGTGGACCCTTGTTTTTAACTTCCCAGAATCCATTCTCTCCTCTTCTGGCACTACTGGGCTGACACCCCTCTCCTCCCCCTGGCTCCAGGTTCAGCCTTTGGCCCCCAGCTTGGCTAAGCAGAGAACCACACCTTCTGGCCCAGCAAGTGATTCCAGGATGGGCACAGGGTTGATTTGAGAGAGATTTGTTGTTCCACTTATTTATACATTCATTGTTTGATTGTTGTATGTGCCATGACCGGGAGTGGAACTGGCAACCTTGGCATATTGGGACAATGCTCAAACCAACCGAGCTACCTGGCCAGGGCAGGATGGGCATGACTGTTGAAAACAAGACAACAGGCCCAAAATGGAGCCACTTATGCTAAGCCTCACATCACCAAACCAAGACTTAATTACAGTTTCACCTCTCCCAGAAATGGAACCTTAAACCAGTCCACCAGGAATCACCGGATCAGCCCTAGTTAGGTCATCTGCCTGATTGACCCCTGCCACCCCCTATAAGGAACATGACCTGGTGATAACCAACTTACTTTTTTGCTAAGTATAGTAACTTTCTCATTCCTGTTCCCTTCTGCTTATAAAAGCCTTTCATTCTGAGCAGCTCTTCAGAGGTACTATCTGCTACATTGGATGCTGCCAGATCTTAATTGAGTTTTGCTCAAATAAACTCTTAAAATTTTTTAAGATGCCTTAGTCTACCTTTTAACACGACCCTAACCAGGCCTGGCAGATTCCATGCTGGGATTTTTGTTGAATTCGCTGGAGTGTTACTCTGAGAGGCCGGGGAGACCAGAAGCTTGGGTGCTATTGCCATGGGCCCTACAAGGCGACTATACCTGAGGATAAAGCCAGCACAAGGGAGGCAGAATGGAGAGGTGGAAAAACACTGAGTCCAGGTGGCATCGTTTGATACTCTAGATCCCAGGACATCCCAGCCCAGGAGCCAGGAAATGCCCTTATTTTTTTGCCTGTTTGGCTTGAGTTTTGATCACTTACAACCCAGAGGATCCTAATGCAGAGAGCTCCAGCTCTGCATGGGGGACAGTGGGGGATACTGAGAGGCCCTCAAGGCAGGGTGGCCCCCAGACCCCCATGCCACCCCCAGCCTCACCTTCTCTAGCTCCTCTTCCTGCTGCAGAAATGTGTCCTCCCTCAAGAAAGACCCTAAACCCCAGACTCCATTTGCTGACCCCTCCCACGTTCCTGCAGCCTCTGTGCACCACCCTCCTAGTGGAACAGAGCAAGTCCACAACTGCTCATCAAAACCCAATGTGAAGTAGCTGCTCTTTTTATGGGAGGAGGAGCAATGAGCCACAGATATCTTCTCAGGGGAGGAATAAATGTTTGTGGGTGGAGGTGAGCCCTGAGCTGGCTAGCAGCACAGCTGCAGCTTCTCTGGACTCTTGATGGGTGCCTAGAGTCACAGCCAAAGGCTAGAGGAGCCCAATAGTTCCAATACAATGGGAGGAGGCCTGGGGACAGGGTGAGCCATACGGCCGCTGTCAGCAGAGCTGGTGGAAACGGAATAGAATCGTCCTGCTTCACTGGTTTGTGTGGCTGTGACATAACCTCCTCCCACCTCCATAAATGTTCTGGAATGTCGGCTGTGTATTCCAAGGTTTCGTGCAGCTTGGCTTCTGTGAGCAGAGAAGAGGGGCCAAGTTGCACATGGGACTTAGCAGGAGTTAAGGAAGGGAATGTCTGTGAGAAGGGAGGTGAGGGGTGTGAAGAACTGGTGGAGGGGAGCAATCATGGCCACGTGCTGTGGGACCGCAAGCCCCAGGGACGGTGCAGACATTGTGAAGAAGGACTTGGAATGGGGGTAACAACAACATTGTCACATTGCAACATGTCCACCTGGGAAGGTCCTCCTCCTCCCCCTCTCTTCCTCCCTAGGCCCCAGCCCCAGGCCCTTCAAGACCCCCAGCGAACAGGCAGCCTTCTGACTTCACAGCTCCCTACCTTTAGATTTAACAAATGATCTTCGACTTGACTGCGTGTCTTGCTCTACAGCCCTCCCACATATTGTCTCCTTTAACCCTCCCATTCTCTCCTCTTAAGGTCGGGGTTTACACAGGGAGGGCTTCCGCTGGGGTTTTAACCCAGGCAGGCTGACTCCCAGCCCCAGCCCTCACTTTCTCAGTTGTTTTCCCTCTTGCTAATCCTGCTGGTCAGTGGGCTCTGTTCAGACTTAACTCTGGCGAGGAGGCCACCCCTCCTTGCCCTCCTGTTTGACGTCCTTTCTCTCACTAGGACATACGTTGCACAAAAGTAGGACCATCCCTGTCTGGTTCATCTCTGTGCTCCCAGGTACCTGATGCCTGTAGGAGAATTAACTCATGAACGAATGGGAAAATGGCCTGACATCTGTTCCTCAGGCCAGCTTTTTCTTTTCTTTTTTTATCACCCAAGGATATTTGTTCCATTGCTTTTCAGAGAGAGTGGAAGGGACAGAGAGACACATCGATTGGTTGCCTCCCACACATGCCCCGACCTGGGGATGGAGCCTGCAACTCAGGTACGTGCCCTTGGCCGGAATCGAACCTGGGACCCTTCAGTCCACAGGCTGATGCTCTAACCATTGAGCCAAATCAGCTGGGGCAAGCCAGCTTTCTTGAGTGCTTTGCCTTGGCCTCTGCTGCCCACCCAGCTGTCCCGCTGGTGACAGGCATGTGAGTCTTGGCTGATGGCATTGGGCAGGTTGTAATGACTTCTTTTCAAGCTGCAGAAGAGCTGAGCAGGTGAGCTCCCATAGCTCAGGGCTGTCCAGCCACCCTCCCGGACTGTTAAGGTTTATAAGAGGCTCAGCTGCTGCTGGAATGGCTATGAATCACCTCTCACTGAGTCCAGCTCAACAGAGAATGGGGTGCTGATGCTGCTGAGATTAGGAATGAGAAATAAACACCTTGTGTCTGGCTCTCACTCTGCTTTCAGATTCAAGTCCTGGCTCCAACACTTACATGCTGTGTGACCTTGGGCTGATCACTTCCCCTCTCTGAGCCTCAGTTTCTCTATCTGCCAAATATGGGTGATGATCCCTCCCTCTCTCCAATGGATCAGTGGGTGAGGAAGTCCTCCCCTGCCTAATGCATCTGGCTCCCATGCCAGCACCTTCTTGAAACTGCTCATGCTAACCCCATCCTACTGCAAAGTTCTATGGGCCCTTTTCGTGAAGATCTTAAAGTCACATGACCTCTAGGTCAAGTTGGATGCTGCGGAACACACCATCCTCGACACTGCTCAGTGTTCCTTCTTCCTTCCCAGCTGCCCCTAGTCATTCTGTTCCCTTAGCCCAAGATGAAGGTACAGGAGAGTTTTAAACTGAGAAGCAACCCACTCGGTTAGATCTGTACTTTAGGAAGGCCACTTTGGCTTCAGAGTGGCACACAGGTGAAAGAGAGAAAGAGTTGGCAGGGAATCTTGAGTTCTTGACATGGGGAATAACATGCGAAGGTCCAGGAGAGGGGCCAATGGAGAACATGACAAGAAGAACAAAGAACCCCAAGAATCCTTCTGTGGCCCCAGCACAAAGAGGGACCCAGGTGAGCAGATGGGAGGTGGAGAGGGATATAGGAAGGGGCCAGATGTGAGAGGGCCTTTAAACCACACAAAAGAACATGAATTTCATCCTAATGGCCATGGGAATGGTTTTAAAGCATTTGGGGGAATGACAATTGGGTCTGCATAATTCAGGAAATCACCTGGCCGCTGTGTGGAGAATGACCAATGCTAACAACGAAGCCAGTTAAGAAGCTACTGCGGTTTTGCAGCACAAAAACAGCCACAGACAATACATAGAAAAATGCACTTGGTCATGATCCAATAAAACTTAATTTACAAAAACAAGTGGTGGGCTGGTTTGCTGACCCATGTTTTAGGACATGTCATGTTTGAGGTGCCTACTCTGGATCCAAATGGAGATATTCAGGAAGCAGTGGGAGACATGGGTCTGAGTGTAGGAGAAAGGTCTAGGCCAGAGAGAGAATCCAGGAGCAGTCAGAGTGCAGGTGGCCATCCAAGAGCAGGAGAGGGGGAAGAACAGAATGCTGAGGGCCAGGCCCTGAGGACAGGAAAAGAGAAAAGGGGCTGGGTAAATGCCTTTCTGAGTGGTGGGAGGTACACCTAGAGAGTGGAGTGCCTTGGAGTCAAGTGTGTGTGGAAACAGAGCTTGGGCAGCATGAGGTCAGACATTTGTCAGTTGGATGTAAATGAGGGGTGCCAGATTATGCCACCCCAAAAGGTGCCTCTTTGGCATATGGATTATTTCAAGCTAAAGGCCATTGAAAATCGGCAGGGAAAGCTCCAAAAACAGGATTTTTTTATATAGGAAATTTCCATTTATAAAGAAAGTTTAAATTCCCATTTGTAAAAGGTGTCTCCCTCTCCCATACCAAGAAGAGGAAGGCTCTTATCAATAGAGAAGGCAGGACCTAAATCTGCACAACAAACCCTACTAAACAACCCGTCTACCATACTTTTCCCAGTCACCTATGCATGCATAACTTGCTTCCCACTGCCTTCCCCCACCAGAACCCCCAGAACCTCTTTCCTTTGTTTTAGCCTCAGATGGTACATAAGCCCAAGTTCTAACCACCTCTTTGGGTTACTCACTGCTGGGCGCCCCCCACCCCCGTGTACCTGTGCATGCATGAGTTAACAAACTTCTCTTAGTTTTACTTGTTTGTCTATCTTTGGCCAGTCCTAATTTACAGAGAACCCCAGCTGGAGAACCCAAGATGGGTAAAGAGAAAGATTTTTCCTCTTCTACATAACCAAATGGTTACATCCCTGGTGAGAGGGGTGAGTGACAAGAAGAGTGACAGAAACCAGGTTAAAATAGGTTGAAGAGGGAGCTAGAGATGAGAAAAACGTAAACAGTAAGAAGATGAACAAGTCTTAAGAAGGCCGTGAAGATGTAGAGAAGAGAAGGGGGTGGCTGCTAGGGAAGTTGGAATGGAGGGTTGTTTGTTTTTAATGGAGGAGATTTGTTTAAATGCTGATGGGAAGAAAAAGGACTGTTGAGGTTACAGGGGGTGGATGCTGTATGGTGATCCTACCACTAACTACCCATGCGACCTTGAGTAACTTCCTCATCTGCAAAGTGGAAGTAATAATAGGGTCTGCCTGTGGGCTGATGTGCGGAGCCAATGAGAAAATGTGGCTACATGGTTCAGTGCATAGCAAAAAGCTCTCAACGAATGTAACTCCTGTTATTATCCTTCCCTCCCCCTCCCCCAGCTTCCAAAAGAAGCAGGTGTGGGTGTTCCGGTCCCGAGGTCTGCAAGGTTTTCCAGCTTTGCAGGCAGCCCTAGTGATCTGGGAGCATCTTGAATTATTACTTTCTTCTTTCTTCTGCTCTCTGTAAAAGCCTAAATAAATGGTGGGGTTGTTTTTTTTAATAAAAAAAAAAATCAATAGGAATAGCAGAAACATAAGTTAGGTCCACCCCAGGGTTCCGCAGATTATCACAGGCATGATTTTTATGAGGGTTTCCATCTCCTTTGGCTTGTTAAATTAGTGACTGCTCTTTAATTGGTCTGAGGTCAGGCCTTCCACACCTCCATTTTCCACAGGCAAGGGAGAGTGGCAGGCCCTTTGCAGCCTGAGTTTTTATTGCAAGAGTGAAAATCATCTGTGTAGTAGGTTGAATAGTGTCCCCTCAAAATTCATGTCTACTTGCTGTGTCAGAATGCGACCTTATTGGAAATAGGGTCTTTGCAGAAGTAATTAAGGTAAGGATCAAGAGGAGATAATCCTGGATTTAGGGTGGGCCCTAAACCCAATGACTGGTGTCCTTATAAAAAGAGGAGAAGACACAGCCAGGCATACAGAGGAAAAGGCCATGTGAAGACAGAGGTAGAGATTGGAACAATGAAGATAAGGATTGCCAAGAGCCACCAGGAGCTGGAAAAGGCAAGGAAGGACTCTCCCCTAGAGCCTCAGAGGGAGCATGGCCCTGCTGACGCCTTGATTTCACACTCCTGGACTCCAGAACTGTGAGGATAAGTTTCTGTTGTTTGAAGGCAGCCTGGCTGAGGTAACATATTATGGCAGCCCTGGGAAACTCTTAAAGTCTGGCTTCATGGCAATGAAGAAGGACAGTGTTCGCTGAGGCCAGTGTGGTGGCCCTGGCAGTGGCCTTAGGGAGCCTCTTCAGTTTCAGGATGGCAGAAAGTGGTGTGCAGGCCAAAGCTGGGACTGCAGCAAAAATGCACCTGAGACAGAGAGGGAGGGGCTTGCTGTCCACTGGGCGGGGCCATCAGCCCAAGGCTCTGGATCCTCAGACAGATTCGTGTCAACTCCAAAGCTGCTGTGACTTGACATTCAGATTTACTTTTTGTTATTGTTGTTGTTAATCCTCACCTGAGGATATTTTTTCCATTGATTAATTTTAGAGAGAGTGGAAGGGAGGCAGGGAGGAGAGAGAGAGAAACATCGATGTGAGAGAGACACATCAATTGGTTGCCTCCTGCACACACCCCAACCAGGGCTGGGATCGAACCTGCAACCCAGGTATATGCCCTTGACTGGGAATCGAACCCGAAGCCCTTCCGTGCATGGGTCGACGCTCTAACCACTGAGCCCACACCACCCAGGACCAGAAAAAACAAGAATATTCTTTCATTGGCTGGTTTACTCACGTACCTCCGATTGCTGTAGTTTTTTATTTGCCCTTCTGAAGCTTGCCTGACCTAATGAGGCATGTTGTAGACGACAAGGAGTTTTTGTTTTGTTTTATTTTGTTTATCCCAGATACTAATGATGTACTAAAAAAGTCTTATCCCTCTGTTTCAGCTGAGTCTGACTTTCTAACTCAGTGCAAAGCACTTATGATTCCAGTGGGACCAGTGGTTCAGATTTACTTTTAATTTACAAATATATATATTTTTAAATGCACCCCATTGGTGGCCTAAAAACTTTACTTCTAGGAGTCTATCTTAAGGAAAAATCGGAAATTCAGATGAAGCTTTATCCCAGGATGTTTATCATAATATTATTTATAATGCGAAAAAAACAGAAACAGCCTAAATGTCCAATAGAAAGTAAACAGATAAATTATGGTATATCCAGAAGATTACTAAGCAGCCATTGTAAATATTTATGATGAGTGTTTAATGTTTACAAATAGCTTTTAATGATGTGGGAGAATGAGAGTGATATAATGCTAAGTGAGGGGAGAAAACTGGTTATAAAATGGTACATAGGATGTCAGTCATTAAAAACAAAAATTCATTAAAAAAACTGAAAGGAAATGCCCCAAAATGTCAGAGTGGTCTCTAGTTGGAGTAACTAAGGGAGCTAAAAAAAGAACCCCAAACCCCAAAGAGTTCTTTCGACTTTCTATAGTTTTAAAGTGACTTACTATACATACATGGATTACTTCCAAAGTCAAGAAAAAAGTAAAAACTTTAAAAGTGCTGTGTACGTGGTTTCCATTTTTATTTTCTTCGATGGATGATTGCACATCAGCAAATCTTGAGTTATGCTAACTACTTAGGCCGGTCACGACACACACGTACAGAGAGGTCACACGGGCTGTGCCGAGCTGGCTGTAGCATATGTACATCAAGTTACACAGGTGGAATTGTTAGGCTGGTTAGAATATACCACCAAATGATGGGACACGGTAGGGTCAGGCCGCCTCTCCCGCCTGCCACTGCTGTTTACAGAGGTCTGTGTGTTAGGCTGGTGAGCGGGGTCCTGCTGGCACTCCTTCAGGTGGCCCCTGGGATAGAGGAAGAGTGCCTGGGTTAGCACCTCCTCGGGGTCCCCTGCTTGTCTCCCCTTGCCTTGGTGTTGGAGCCTCCAGCATTCTGCTACCTCTTCCAAGCACTGGGCGTGTTCCAGCCCAGGCGCCATCCCCTCCGCTCCACATACCTGGGGTAGCCATTGCAAGGGAAGGAAGAACCAAGAGCAAATGGACATGCTCCTGGCATGACCCGTGCCCAGACATGGGAGGGGAAAAAGCAGGAGATGTGATCATGACACCACACACAAGCTCACTCTTTACAGATGGGCCCTCTGTGTCTCCAAGGTATGTAGGCTGTGTGGAGCCCTCCAGGGCACAGCCCCAGGGAAAGGAAAGACTGGGGACAGGAGCTGTGCCCCTTGGGGCAGGTCTGACAGCAGAGCTAGGAGGGTGGAGGGGGGATGTGTCCAACATGGTGCTAGCTTGTTGAAAGTCACAACTATACACACCTGGGGATCATGCCCCTCTCCCAAGTCATTCGCATGGTGGGTTAAATACAGCTAGATAGAGGTGGAGATATACTTTTTCAAGGACGGACCTTTCCTGGTGGTTGGATAAACAGTGAGACAGACTCCTGGGTTCGGCATGCTCTGGGGAGGGCCATGCTACGGTGAGGGACTCCCTATTGCTACACTCTGTACAGGGCGGCCGGGCCCGCCTGCTGCGCCCACGGCCCTTGGCGGCAGTCACAGGCTTGCCTTCAACCCCTTCCGCCTTTGAGAGCTCTTGGGCCCCGGTGAAATGGGGGCTATGAAGACAAGTGGATGGGAGGGGGAGTCCCCGTGGCCCCGGGGGCACCCCACATGAGGGCTACATGATATTGCACTGGGTGGCCCCACAGCAATCCTTGATGAGAGCCAGCCCAGTCTTGGCCACTGTGGGCTTGCTAGGTGGGGGCTCTGCTTTCTTCTCAGCTCGGGAGCCTGCAGCAAGGTAGGAGCACAGAGAAAGAGAGGGAAGAAGAGAGAGAGAGAGAAGTGAGGTAAGGAGAGCCCTGACCATCTGCAGCCCCAGACCCATCCCAACCCCTGGCCAAACCTTGCTTCACCTCCACAGGTCAGGTGATATGGAGAACTGGCATGCATTGTATATGGTCACACTGACTGTTCCCACTTCCCTGTGGGTTAACTGGCTTTCAGTCCTCAGCTTCCAGTCACAGCTTTTAAACCTTATTCTATTCAGTGCTCCCTGCCATGGTATCTGCCAAGCCTATCACAGGGTCTGGCATTCAAGAAGTATTTGGTGAACGAAAAAATGGGAATTTTGTTCAAGTAACTTCAGTCTGAGGGCTCATGTCTTTTTATTTCTGGAAAACACTCATTCATTAGCCTTTCAGATACCTCCACCACTCACTCTCTGTTATCTCTTCTTTTGTAATGTCTATTAGATGTAACTTGGACCTTCTTATTCTATCTTCCATGTTTCATTGCTTCTCTCATATTTTTCATATTTTTGTCTTTGTGCTGCATTCTGGGTAATTTTCTCAGCTCTGTCTTCCAATTTATGAATCTTCCCATCAAATGTATCTCTGTATTTAATCCATGGAGTTTTTACTTCAGTAACCATAATTTTTTATAAAACTAAGCATTTGTAAATCTACTTATTCTTTTTTCATAGCATCCTCCTCTTTCATTTTTGTGTTGTATCCTTCTCTTATCTCTTTAATAATTTTAAATATACTTATTGTCTCCTTTAGATAGTCTGTTATTTCTAGTTCTTGGGAGAATAGGCATTCTTTTTCCTTCGTTGCTTCTATGGACTCCTCTCAGGGTGGTTTAATTCTTCATTGATTTTACATTTTTATTGAGAGTTTATCTTAATGGGGGTTGTTTATTTGTGAACTGTGTATTATAGAATGCTAAAGAGTCCCTACTGCAATTTTGCATTTGTGGGGTCACAGAGATTTCACTGGTTTTAGATCATTTTTAATTTTTCCACTTGGGTTTCCAGCACTAGTTAAGTAGTGTAAATTTGGACCCCACACTTGGCCCCTTGAATGTGGTACAGGCTTGGTGTTTTGATTTCTTGTCAGAATTCTTTTTCTATCCATAATCCTAAACGGAAGGCAAATTTCCTTACTCCTCCACAGCGTTAGGTGGAATTTTTCTAATTTCTATTTCATAGAAGAGACAGTCCATTGAGGATGATGGATTTACACAGGGACCAAGGATCATGTACCTTGTAATTTTAGGGGCTTGCAGAAGGGACCATGGCTCTTCTCTATCTTTATTCCCCCACAGTGTACAACTGTGTTTTCATGGGATGTTAATGGATAACCAAGGAAAACTGGGTTTGCAACTGTAGTCAACAGTGGCAGCTTTGGGGCTGTGTCTTCCTAGCAAGATTTCTATCCCCTTTAACTCTGATACTTCATGTCCCTGTGATTACAGGAGTGGGCATGTGACACAGATCTGGCCAATCACAGTATCTCAGCCTCTTGATAACAGTAATAGGCCTAGGAGGTGGTAACATAATCCAAGAAAGGCCAATTAGAATATTTCCCTGAGACTGATATATTTAGATACCAGGAGAGAAAATATGTGGTGTTGCCTTGATACTGGTAAGTTATGGATCTGGAGTTCTTGCCCCACAGAGAAGACCTGTATAGTTGGAGAAAAATGGAGCTAACATACAAAGAGGGGTGCTGGTGAGAAATGGAAGAAAAGCAAGGGTTCTAACAGTGTCCAGTCCCTGAAGCCCTGGTTCTTGTTGCTCTTCTTCCAAATCCTTTTTTGCTCGGGACAATTTGAATTAGACATCCATTTCTTATAACTGATAGCAACCTCACTAGATCAACAAAGAGAAGACAGTTTCTTGACAGCAGACCCTATTATCAGTTTAATATGCTAATGAATATTAGGACCCTCCATATAGAGAGAGTCAAATATGCTGCATTTCCCAAACTTACTTCACACAAAACCCTTTATGCTGAGTATCTTGTGAGGCTAATATTCTGAGAAGCATAATTCTGGCTCCACTGCCTCAGAAATTCCAACTCCAAGAGGCGAGAGCTCCCTGAGCCTCAGTTCCCACCTTCTGGCCTCAGCGAATACCCAGCTTCTCCTAGGAAACGTACCAAACTGGGTGGGTAGAGAATGGCAGCTGCTGCCAGACTGGCTACATCATTTGCAGAACCCAGTGCAGAACAAAAATGCAGGGCCCCTTGTTCCAAAATTATTAAAAATTTGAAGACAGCAATAGCTGAGCACTGATACCATCACAGAACCCTCCTAGGCATGGGGCCCTGGGCAACTACACAGGCTGCCCCTGCCCGCCATCATCCTGGCACAAGTTTGATCTCTAATAGGTATTTTGTTGTGCCTTCTCTGGACCCCGGGCCGCTTTTAAATTTCCTTTTCTCTTGGATGGGAGGAGTAGAATAATGTATGCACTCACTGGCTGGAGATCTGGTTACTTTGTCTAGAGGTTTTAACTTGATTCTCAGGAAATCGGCCATTTCCTTGTCTTCTTCTTGCTCCCTGCGAAGACAGATGTGTAAAGACAAGAGGAAAGTAGAGTAAGCAAGGACAGCATCAAGGAACCGATGAAATGAGGCAAGAGGTTCAGTGTGTGGGACCATGTAACAGGCTTTGTGGTTGGTGCATGTATGTTCTTGTGTGCTATGGATGGATGGATGGATGGTACATGTATGTTGCTGTGTGTTATGTGTGGGTGGTACCTGTGTGTTTTGTTACGTGGTGTGGGTATGTTTTCTATGTTCTGTGTGTACGGTATTTGTATGCTGTGTTTGATGAACCTGCTCTGAAGCAGACACATATCAACAATGGAGTAAATGCCTACCCAGAGAGTGGGTGAGACCCAGGGCAGAGGCAAGGACATTACAGGACCCAGTCTCCCTGCCAGGCGTTCAGCGTGCTGGGCAGCACCTCTCCTGACCCTATATCTTAACTCACCCTAGACACCCGTGCTTCTACAAGATGCAAGGCAGGTCTCAGAGGGCAAGTCACCTCAGCTCTTCCAAGGGTCACCAGGAGCAAAGACAGTGGGCCACACCTGGCTGAGCTAGGCAAAGTGCATCCTGGGGCCTTGGATGACCCAGGAGGACCACAGAACATAAAGAGGAAGTCGCCCTTTGGGTTTGAAGAGGCCCTGTGAGCCCCTTTCCTTGTGGATGGCTCCAAAGGCTTTGCTCCAGGACAAAAATATTCAAGAATAACATTCACGTTTCCTGAGCCCAGCCTCCTCTAGAGCCTTCAGGTGCACCGTGGCTCCAGGGCCCATGGTTGTCCAGATCCAGGTGGTGAGTGCGTCTGCAGATAGGAGGTGCATCAGAACCACCAATGAGAGGGGAAAGAAAAGAACAAGGCTGAGAAGTGGACAGGGCAGACAAGGAAGCAAGTCAGTACAGGGGGCAGAGTTTCTGTAGAAATGAACAGAAGCTTCTAGAAGATGCTTTGATGAGTTGAAAGTTCAGTGAAGAGAATGTGTAGAAAGCACCCCTGTGTGTTATGTGATGTAACTTCTCCCTGCTCACTTCCTCAAATGACATTCAGTTAAGACCCACAGGCCTTTTGCAAGGCTTTCTGGAGCTGGATTTGAGTTTCTCTTGAATGTGAAATGGGTTCTCAGGCCAGAAGGCTGGAGTTCATTTGGATCCAGTGTTTGGGGACAGTTTGGCGAGGCCATGCCTGTTAGGGAAAGCTGTGAGTCTCAGGAGCAGATGATGGATTTGAAAGGAAGCTGAGGGCTGTGCTCCAACAGCCTGGTACATGGGGACACACTGCCCACTCACCTTAGCCGCTCGACCTCTGCATCATCCACCAGGAAGTCTCTCTTCTGCACCAGTCTGTGGATCTTCTGGATTAGCTCATCCTCTCTCTGCTTCTGCAGCTTGGTTTTTTCTTTTTCTGGGAAGGAGAAAACACCAGCAAAGAAATAATTGAGTGAAACTGTTGAAAGAACTTGAGTCTGAGGGGCCAAGGTTGGAATACTGGCTCTACCTTTTCACCAGCTGGGTGAACTTGGGGAAGCAACTTGAGCTTCAGTTTCTTCCTTTGTAAAATACACCCAGGGAGGCTTACACGCAGTGACGTTAGTAAATGGCTTAGCACAGAGCTCAGATGTGGTGAGCACTGTGTAACTGGTAATAAAGCAGCAAGGGGTCCTGCTGAAGAAGGCAGAGGGTGAGAAGGGCTGGGTGGGGGTGCTGGGAGGGAAATACTCCATAGCGAGGGCAAACCAGTCTGTTAGATGAAAAGCTCCCATGTTGATGGCACGAGTCTTATCCCAAGTACCCAGGGCTAGAATACCAAAGAGAAAACAAAAGAACCAGGGCTGGAAATGAGGACTGAGGAAACTAGGAGGGCAGCTCCCTCTGCTCAGACCCCTTCAGAAGATAAAAAGCATGGGGCAGCTCACCCATCTGCCTGTCTAGGACTGGTATTGACAATTTTCTCTAGGTTTAGAGACAGAATCAAAGGCGAAGAGAATATAATATTTGGATAAGAGAGAAAATCTACTTCTGTTAAGCAGAAGGGGAAGTGAGGAAGGGGTGGAATTTGTAGCAGTCCCGGATTCCTGGCCATTGCTACATTGACAGTGGTAGCATCAGTTCTCCCAGGCTGGGTCCTGTGGGCTGAATTCCCCACAAATCACTCTTCAGCATCGCAGAGGGCCTCCCAGCCCTCAGCAGGTAAATTCACACAGTGCCCACAGACTCACCAGAGTACCCTGCTCACTCAGCTCTCTCAGGGGGTCCGTAATGACTTCCAAGGAAATGATAATCTCCCTCCCCAAGTTAGTCACCCTGTTTTCTATCTCTTTCTAGTTCAGGCATCCTCAGCCTCCCAGGTACTCATCTGCAGCCCTCTACTCATGCAGCACCTCCCGGGAACTCAGGGGAGAAGCCACCTACTCAAAGTGGTCTGTGCCAGCTTACAAACCAGTTACTTACACAAGTATCCATGCCACCCACCAGTGTAGCTGACCTGCCTGTCTGTGTCACAGAACTTTCCTGCCAGTATCTCCTACCTGCCTGCAGGTACCACCCACCTGCTTCCAGGCACCTGCCTCCAGGCCCCACCCACCTGCTCACTGGCATCACCTACCTGCCTAGAGGCCCCCCTCACCTACCTATAGGCACTGCCACTTGATTAATAATATGACCCTTTTCTTGCCAGCATCACCCGCTTATTTGCCAATGAGGACCACCAGCTTACCAATTGTACCCACTGCTTGCTGGCATCACACAGTTGATTCCTAACATCTCCATGTGCTTGCCCACATGACTCTCCAACTTGCTTCTCACCTCCACCAGCACACCTTGTTAGTCCAGGCCACCATCACCTCTCCCTGGGCCATGCTGTGGCCTCCTAACCGGTCTCCCTGGCCTGTAGCCCCTATCACAACTGTGAGCTCTCCCTGTAGAACAAGATGGTCCTTGCTTGACACCCAAGCTCCCACCCCTGCCAGCTGTGTGACTCAGCACAAATGATTAGATGCCCCCCAGGTTAACTATTTACTAAACCAGGTACAAAAGAAACAAATGCTTATTTAATGAAGGAAAAGCAAATCATACAGCATAAACATGTAAATGGTAAGTGCTTAGTAAATTGAAAGCTATTATATTTATATTCTCATGAGCTTTCTGTTTTTATTTAATCTACATTTCTCAACCTTGACACTGTTGATATTTGTGCTGGATAATTTTTTATTATGGGGGTTGTCCTGTGCATTATAGGATATTCTGCAGCACCCCTGGCCTCCACCCACTCACGCCAGAAGCACTTCCTCCCCCAGCTGTAACAACCAAAAATGTCAGTGGATTGCCCAATGTCCCCTGGGGGGCAAGATTGCTCCTGATTGAGAATCACTAGTCTAAACCTTTGAGATACTATTTCTATGTCCAAGGGGAAGATGACATGGCCTCTGTAGCCAGCTCTAAGGCAGCAGTGGTGATAGTGGGGGGGTGGGGGGGGGAACATCTTGGCTTGTCCTTGAGAAGCCCTCAAGGCAAGGAGAGTCCCAGGTGTTCCTTCCTATCGGGAGCTGGTAAATTATTTTCTGACCTTGGCTGGCAAAACATGATTTTCTTAGCCATTCAGTGCTCTCTCTCCTTAATACTTTTATTGATGGGGTGCCTGCAGCAACATTTCCCCCCCTAAATTCAGCTAAATCCACCCAGAAGCCTGGCACTGGTCCAGGGAGTACACAGAAGACTCTCAAGGAGGAGTTGGAGGGGAGGTAGGGCAGGGAGAAGGAGAGTCAAAATGCAGCAGAGAAAAGAAAACGTTAACACCTTGCTGACCGGGCACGAGTGTACTCCTATTTCCATGTCCACACGCTGCTGACTGGTCATGAGATAACTCATGTCTGCACTTACATTAATTTAAGTAATTTTAAACACCTTGCTGACTGGTCACGACTGAAAAGTAGCCGGTTGCAATGGGCAAGTTCTGGCTCAAGATATTGGGTTAGCAAGGTTAATATTTGAATTTCCACACAAAAGTGATTGGGACAACGCAATTTCCTGGGGAATCCATGCAACTGGCGTTAGGGAGCTGGGCTCTGTTGCTAACTGGCCCTATGACCTTGTGTGGCCTGTTTCTTGGCATTTTGGGAGGAACACATTCTTCATACAGAACTACCCCCATCCTACAAGTTTTAGCATCCCTGGCCTCTGACTACTGAGTATCAGCACTAATCTCTTCTTTAAACTTTTGGTGTTTGCTTCATTGTGGATTTTTTTTTTTTTGCATGAATTTTGACATTTTAATATTGCATTAAAATATTATTTATCCTGATTACTGAAAATGCTGTGCTCCAGCTGAACGCTTTGTTTGCCTCACCCCAGTCCTGGTCCTGGTTAGTCATGCACCCCAGTGACTGTGTCAACTAAAGACCCCCCTTCCCACTCACACCCATTTCCACACGTTCTCCAGAGACTGTCACAGCCCCAAATGGAAGTGCCTGAGGTGGCCTTGGCTGACCCGGTGGCCACACATTCATGTCTCCTTTGCCTTGGTGGCTCCCACATGTCCCTCTGAGCCAGCAGTGGGCTCTGGGAATTCTTCCCCCCAAGATGGAGATGCCAACCCATGTTGGGCCCATTAGAGTCTCCTGGGAAGTTTAAACTTGGGACACAGAAGCCCCAAGAATTGGGCTCTTGTGTGGGAAGATCATGGAGAAGAGATGGAGTAGATTTGCTTGGCTCATATGCTAGAGCAAGAAAATGGAACATGTACCCAAGTGAGAGAGAGAAGGAGAGAAGGGGAGAGAGGGGAAGGGGAGAGAAGGAGAGAGAGATCCAAAGAACATTCCAACAACTTTTCTGGTTCCAGACCCTTGTAGGGATGGGCAGAGCTTCATGCCTGTATTGGAATAAACAGTATTACTCCCACCTCCCCAAATTTCATGTCTACCCTCTTTGGAAATAGGATCTTTGCAGATGTTATTGGTTAAGATGAAGTCATACTTGTTAGGGTGGGCGCTTAATCCAATAGCTGGTGTCCTTAAAAGAAGAGATGGCACAGAGACATACAAAGAAAAGAAGTCCATGACGACAGAGGCAGAGATTGGAGTGAGACATCTACAAGCCAAGGAACCTAAGGATTGACAGGAGCCCCAGAAGTGAGAAGAGGCAAGGAAGGATTCTCTTCTAGAGGCCAACACTTTGATTTAGGACTTCTGGCCTCCAGAACTGTGAAAGAATCAATTTCTGTTGTTTGAAACCACTAAGTTTGCCAGAATTGGTTATGGCAGCCCAAGGAAACTAACACTATGCCCTGGAGCTCAGAAGTCTCCACTGTCCTTCCAGTAATTGCCCATTTTTGTTTTGTGCTTACATCAACTTGGATGGGTTTTATACCTTTCAACAGTACTACTGTGGGAGGGGGGAGGGGGAGACCGGGGGGATGTAAAATGAGAAAGTTGAACTGGCCTGGCGGCTCTCAACCCTGGCTGCTCATCACAATCATGAGAAGGTTTTCAGAATGACCAATGCCAGAGCCCCACACAAATCGTATCAGAATTTCAAGTGGGTGTGTCTGGATTAAAATATTTTCCCTCATTCTTTTACTGTTTTATGTTTGACATTTTACTTTCTGTGGTGATAGTCTTATTGAGATATAAGTCACATGCCATACAGAGTGCTATTCAGTTATGCGACCATCACCACAATTAATTTTAGAACATTTTAATCACCTCCAAAAAAATCTCTGTACCCATTAGCTGTCACCCCCTTTTAGTTAGAACTGTCCACTCGCTTGTATATTCCTAGGGCCTACCTGCACAGGGCCTGGCACCTAGTATGGGCTCATTAAAGCAATTACATCTGAAAGTTCTGCTATGATTACACACACTAACGTGAGAACAAAAATGTGTTGAGCGCTCCTACACCTTGCATTTGTGATCCCATGTTATATCGTGGCACAGTCACAATCACCATTATTTTACAAACAAGGAATTTAAGGCTCAGAGAAATTAAGCTGCTCCACGAAGATCATCTAGCTGGTCATCCTGGATTCAAACCCAGATCACTGGACTCTATAAAGTAGCAGTTCTTAAGCAGGGGGGAATTTGTCCAGCCTACCCCCACCATAGGCCAGGAGATATTTGGCAACATCTGGAGGCATTTTGGGTTGTCACAACTGGGAGAGGGGAATGCTACTGACATGTAGTGGGTAGAGGCCAGGGATGCTACTAAATTCTACAACACACAAGACAGGCCCCTGTCCCAGCAGATAATTACCCATCCCCAAGTGTCCCTAATGCTGAGGCATTTAGAATAATGCCCTGTCCTAAAGTGCATTGTGTTGCACTTCTAGCTCAATAAGAGGCATCCACTGGATGTCAGGACGTCTCTTCCTACTAACCTGTGAGCTCCTTAAAGTAGGGAATCATTTTCTGTACATCACCACATGCCTAGCACCTGGCAGCAATGCAGCCTCTTGAGACATACTAACTGATCTGATAGAATGGCAAAAACATTCAAGTAAATGACAATGGGGGGTGCTTATCTGGCCTGTGCTGCTCCTTGCCAAAGCCAAGGCAAGGTTCTTGAGATAAAGTTTGTGTTTATCCCTTCAATAAACCTTCCTCTTAGCACCTACCAGGCCCTCATGCTTGCCTCAAGGAGCATGGAGTCTACAGAGAGATGTATTTGAGACAACAGGCAATTATTTGATAAGTATTTTGATAAAAGTAACCCCTGGAGGACACCTAACCCTGCCTGGATGGGCAGGGAAGGCTTTCCTGAGAGAAAGGGCCAAATAAGCTGTGACCTGAAGGATGAGTAGAAATTTGTTTGGTTAATAATAATAAATAATAATGGAAATAATTTACTAAGCACTAACTATAGGATGGGAACTATGCTAAAAACTTTACATGGTTTTTTTCCCTTTGTCAATTCCACAGCAACCCTATGGGGCAGATAACCACTATTGTCCCAGTTTACAGAAGAAGAAATTGAGTTTTAATAAAGTAACTTAACTTGCCCAAGGTCATGTCATTAATAAGTGACAGGTCTAGGTTTGACTCCAAAGTCAGCTTGTAGCCACCATACTCTTCCTGTTCCCAAGCAGGATAATAATAGTGATAATTGCTAATACTTACTGGACTCTTACTTTGGAACCAGGTATCAAGCTAAGCACTAGGCTTGCATTGCTTCATTTATCACAAAGAGATTTACACCCAGTGATTTAGGTGCTGCTATTACTATTACCACCCCATTTTCAGAGGAGGAGAAATTGAGCTTCAGAGAGATAAAGTGACTTGCCCAAGATCAAGGGGGTGGCCAGAAATAGGCCTTGGACCCGGGTCTCCCTGACACAGAGCTGTGTTTGAATCACACGACTGGGGAGCATTGCATTGCAAGAATGAGATCATGCAAGGAGAGCAGATGAACACAGTCTTCCAGCCCTAGGGAGTACAGATGGGGTAGGCCGGGGGTTCTGAGCAGCTGGAGTCCCAAATGGTTACCTGGGATGGCCACCAAGTTCTGCAGCTCCTGCTTCAGGTCCATGATGTCATTGCACAGCTGAATGTCATCCATCCTGGGGAAACAGGACACTGCATGTCAGCAGGTTACATGGGAAAACATTCTACACCCCAAGCACCTCTCCAACAAAGAGAATTTGTGGGAGGGGGTGGCCTTTGTAAAGGCCACACGTGCTCTTTATAGAAGTTTTCCCCAAAAAGAAGAAAAACAAAGGTTGCCCGTTATCTCACTACTTAGAAATGATCAGTGACTATTAATAACATCTTGATAGTGTTCCTCCCAGTCTTCATGCGTGTAGCTTTTGTTTGCTTGTATGAGCAAGCCCAGGTGGCAGGTTCAGTGTACTCTTTTAACTGCTTGTTGCTAAAATTTTTAAACATTACAGAAATTCACAGCACAGAGAAAATCTTGCTCTATCCTTTAGAGATAACTATTTTCAACAGTTCAGTATATACTCCAGATTTTAAAAAATGTTTATGTTTATACTATCATATATCATTGTTATTATACAAAAACATTTTACAATTATTTTTAACTTAATGATATATCTTGGGCATATTTCCACATCAGTACATGCAAATCTTCTCATTTGTAGTGGCTGTATACTATTTCATTGTGTTGATATACAATGATTTATTTAACTATTCCCATATTTGTAGACATCTGGGTTGTTTCCTGACACATTTCTAGGACAAATTCCTAGAAAAATAAATTCCTAGAAGTGTAATCACTGGGTCAAGTAACATGAACACATGCATTTTAATAGCAATTTTCAAATTTTCCACCAACAGTGTGAAAGGGTGTTCACTCCCATAATCTCAGTAATCGGGTTGCACATACAATTTTGCGTTATATAGTATAATTGTGTGTGTGTGTGTTACAATGTTAATTCATCTTACTGTAAACAATATTTGTAATGGCTGCCTGGAATTTCACCAAGTAGATTTATCAGGTCTGTTTTCATTATGCCTGTATCTTAATTACTTAGGTGGGTTTTTCAGGTTGTTTGTGCTATTTTAGCCACTGTAGGATGAACATGGATTCACATAGGCTTCTTCTGCAAGTTGGATTATTTGGTGTGGGAGCTATAGGATCTCAGAAGTGGAACGACTGAGCACAAAGGGCTTGGCATGCCTATGGCTGTTAGGACATATTACCAAATTGCTTCCCCCTGAGGAAGGTGGGGGAGTGTATGTCTTCATTCTGCACATCTTTATTGAGCATTTACTGTGTCTGCCACTGGCATAGGCTCCAAGGATACAGTAGCCTCTCCTGCCCTCATGAGCTGAAATTTAGGCAGAGGAGACAGTGAGTAAACACAAATACAACAGAACACCAGATGTTATGAAGAATAAAGCAAGACAGGGGAAGGTGTTGGCCAGTTTGGACAGAGCATCCTACTGTCCCAGGAAGAGACAGAGGGAAGCATTCATATTCTCAAAGGGCTCCACTGTGTCCACACAGTATATGAGGGTGGGGCCAGGACTAGAAATCAACTCATCTGAGTCCACTGATCTCCCTCTTTCCACAGTGTCTTGGCCAAGAACCTGGTCCGTTGCCTCCACCAAAAAGTGTAATCCACAGACCAGCTCGGGGTCCCCTGCCCTTTGCAGGGGAGATCCCCATGTTACCCATTTTAATCCCAGCACCCCAGCTTTCAGAACAAGAGACAGGGGCATCTTACTTCAGTCTGTGTCTCTGGTTGCCAGAGGCACTCCAATCATTCGTTAAGCCCTGTCCTGGAATGTCCTAACAGGTGGCAGCTGCCTCGAATGAGCTTGGGGAGTTGCCAGAAGGGTACAAACTGTTCCCATGTGTTCCTATCAGTGATTATTCAACTGGTAGAACTCTCAGACCCTTTTCCACAACTACTACAAGGACAATTTTGGTCCTCAGGGACATCTGACAATGTCTGGAGACATATTTGGTTGTTACAAGTGGGTGTGGGGGGTAGTGCTCCTGGCATCTAGTAGGTAGAGGCCAGGGATGCTGCTCAGCACCCTACAATGTGCAGAACAGCCTCCTCAATAGAGAATTATCCGATCCAAAATGTCAATCATGCTAAAGCTGAGAAATCTAGGGTTGTAGCCATGGAATTGACACAGGCCCTAATTGATCACTTCTGAGAGATGAGAGAAGAAACAAAAGAGAGACAGGTAATGGTTAGAAGCAAGAGTGCTGACACCAAACAGCTCTAGTTCAAAGGGGCTGTGTGCCAGTGATTTAACTTCTCTGAGTCTCTTTTCTCATCTTTAAAATAGGAATTTTAATAGTACTTCTTAGGATTAGTATGCATGTCAAGCACTGGGATATACATAGTAAAATGCTTGAAAAGTGGTATCTATTATTATTATTAGCTGTTAGAAAGAAACGGGGGGGGGGAAGAGAGAAAATGTTGCTGGACAAGCAGTTTATTTGACAAACAGAGGTAACATGTTCAACCTTAAACAATACCTTGATTGATTATATTTCTCCATAAAAGTTTTAAAATAGCATTCTTATCTGATCATAGAACAGATCCTTGATCACTGTAGATATTTTGGGAAATACAAACAAGTATGAAGAAGGAGCCTAAAATTATGCATAACCTTGATCACGTGCATGCAGAGGTCACAGTTCACTCCAAGTGTTTGTGTGTGAACAAACAAAAAGATTTCAAACCAATTTTTTTCGTACATGTAGCCCACATGTGGCAGACTTGCCATGGGTGGCCTCAGTCCTCACCCTTTGTCCATCTCAAAATTGCACTCAGCCTGATTTTGAGTCTTCCCAAACACATCCAAATCTGCCACACATGAACAAGTACAGTGGGGTCCTGAAGTTCTCACAGGGAGGCATGCTGCAGAACTCCATAAAACTCCTATTAGACAGCACTGTGGTTTTCCTCGTTTCCCTCTTGCCGTCAGCTTCCCATCTCTTTTCTTTCTCTATCTTTCTCTTCCAAATGCCTCGCAGTCAAAGGAGGGTCCTCAGATCCCAAACAATTCAGCTTTGGTCTTCAACTTACAAGCCCCAGTTGGCAAAAGCAAAAAAGCAAAGCCTAGTGGTACCTGAACATTCCCCCAGGAAAGGAAACTCTCTCTCAAAATAAAGTTAAGCAACGTGCCCAAAGTCTCACACTGGTAAGTGGATGTTGGGATTTAGCCCACCCACATTTGTGCTGTTGACCACTTCACCACGGTGTCTCCTCTCCCTGTGGCTGTATGAGTTGCCACTAACATGGCTGGTTGCCCACAGAACTGACCCTCCTCCTCCCTCTTCCTCCCAAAGCCCTGACGTGTTTAGGCAGCAATGTCTCCAGGCCCTGATGGAAGCCAGGAATCTTAGTCTGCTCAGGCTGCTATAACAAAAATACCATAGATAGGGTGGCTAAACAGCAAACAGTGATATCTCAGATTTGAAGGGCTGGGAAGTCCAAGATCAAGGTGTCAGCTGATTTGGTTTCTGGTGAGGACTCTCTTCCTGATTTGCAGATAATCACCTTCTTGCTATATCCTCACACGGTGGAGAACGAGATGTCTCTTGTATCTCTCCTATAAAGGCACTAATCTCATTCATAAGGGCTTTAACCTCATGACCTATCACCTCTCAAAAGCCCCACTTCTGCCCTGGCCAGGTGGCTCATTTGGTAGGAGTCTTATCCCATACACAAAAAGATTGCAGGTTCAATTCCCAGCCAGGGCAAATACCAAGGTTGCAGGTTCAAGCCCAGGTCGGGGGGAGGCAACAGATCACAACCAATCGATGTTTCCCTCTCTCTCTCTCCCCCCACCCAGCCCTCTCTCTAAACATATCCTCAGCTTAGGATTTTTAAAAAAGCCCCACTTCCTAATACCATCCCATTGGAGATTAGGGCTTCAACATATGAATGTGGCGGGAGAGGGGCACATTTAGTATATAGCACCATTCATGGCAATCCCATTTGCCTTTACTGGACACCCACTCTTGCAGGCTCCCTTGCAGGCAGAGGTAGCCATGAGACCCACTTTGGGTCAACAAGATGTAAAAGGAAATCTGCTAGGGGAGCCTCTGGGAAAGACGATCAGCGTCTTAGGTGCTACCCCTCCTCCCTCACAGTCCTGAAGCTGCTGCAGCCACCGCTGAGGCTGGCATAGGGGAACTGAGGAAAGAGCTGCTTCCTTGATGACATCCTTGTGCCACCCTGCTGACGCTTGGGCTGCCTGCATCTGGACTTCTCAAGTGAATATTAAATGTCCTTGTGATTTAAGTAGAGTGACCAACTGTCTTGGTTTGCCTGGGACTATCTCAGTTTTAGCATTGACAGTCCTATGTCCTGGAAAACCCCCGAGGCCCAGGCAAGCTGGAACAGTTGGCCACCCAAGATTTAAGATACTACTAATCATTCCTTGCAGTGTTGTTTACAGTAGCCAAGATATGGAAGCAACCTAAGTGCCCATCAATAGATGAGTAGATAAAAATGCTGTGCTACATATATACAATGCAATATTACTTGGCCATAAAAAGAATGAAATCTTACCATTTGCGACAGCATGGATAGGCCCAGGGAATATTACGCTAAGTGAAATAAGTCAGTCAGAGAAAGACAAATACCATATTTCACTTATATGTGGAATCTAAAGAACAATATAAACAAACAAACAAAACAGAAATAGACTCATAGATACAGAGAATGGGCTGATGGTTGCCAGGGAGTTGGGTTGGGGGACTGGATGCAAAAGGTGAAGGGATTAAGAAGTATAGAATGATAGTTACAAAATATTCATGGAGATGTAAAGTACAGCATAGGAATATAGTCAATAATATTGTAATAACTATGTATGGTGCCAGGTGGGTACTGAAAATATGGGGGAATATTTTATAAATTATATGATTGTCTAACCACTATGCTGTGCACCTGAAACTAATATTGAATGTAAACTGTAATTTAAAAAAATTTTTAAGACACTATTTAAAAATATAGTTCTGTTACTTGCAGCTGAAGACTTTTTCACTATACATGTATGTGGACATGTGCATTTTTAGTAAAATATCAAAACATACATACATATGCCCTGCTCATTGTGAGCATTACATTGTGACAACTTTCCAATGCTATTAAATAATATTGTTCATAAAACACTGAAATAGTCCATGCGAAGCACTTTGAAGCTTGGTTGGAACTCTGAATAAGACACATTAATCGTTCTCTGCACGATTAATGTTCTCTGACGCCAGCTTGTTCCACAGAGAGAGATGTCATCTCCAAGAAGCTGATTAATGCAGGGAGGAAAAGAAAGCAGCCTGTGTCATTCGCATTTCAGCCTTTCACGCTGGGACAATGAAGAAAGTTTGTCATTTGACCAGCTTTGGGAGAGGAGAGGTGATCAGGCTCGGTCAGAAAATCAGTGTTGCTATTTTACAAAATTCCTTTGAAAATGGCACGGTTGGAAGCCTAGTGGAAAACCAGCAGAGACCACAAAGTGAAGGCCAAAGTAGACTGACAGAGGAAAGGATTGACATTTTAAAATAATATCTATTTGGATCCTTCTTTTATAAGTTGTGGATGCAGTAGATGTCTTGGGATGAGTGGGAAGAAGAAATGCCTGGTCATAGAGATGGAGCATTGGTCTGTGATGTGAAGCTTGGATTTGAGTCCAAATCCCACCACAAACCTCTTCTATGACTAAAAGAAAAACTCTGATTTTCTATACACTACACTTCTGACACCAAATGTGTAGGTTTTTTCCATACCAAGCAATTCTCCAGTTCTCAGTGGACACCAAGTGGGTATCTATAATCTAATCCAATTCTGATATTCACTACCTAGAGTTAGCACGGACCCCACAGGGACTCAGTCTCCACTGTAGATGCCAATCAAAAGTCCAGGACACCAGTACTTCTGACCAACTCACTATGAACTGGGGGTTTCCATGAATCCCTCTTTAGGTTTGATAATTTGCTAGAACTCCTCATAAAACTCAGGAAAACATTTACGTGCATTTACTAATTTATTATAAAGGATATTACAAAGGATACAGATGAACAAACAGCCCGATGGAAATGAACATAAGGCAATGATGGGGATGGGGCTTGGAGCTCCATGCCCTCTCCAAGTGCATCACCCTCTCAGCACCTCCATATGTTTACGAATGTGGAAGCTCTCCAAACATCATATTTTAGGCATTTTTATGAGGCTACATCACATAGGCATGATGGATTATTAACTCAATCTCCAGCCCCCCTTTCCTCACCAAGAACGGGAGATGAGGCTGAAAGTTCTAGGCCTCTAATTATGTTTTGGTCTTTCTGGTGACCAGACCCCATCCTGAACCTTTCTAGGGGCTTTATCTACCTGTCATCTCATTAGCACACAAAAAGACACTCTGACCACTCTGGAAATTTCCAGGGTCTTAGAAGCTCTTGTGTCAGGAACAGGAGTCAGAGAACAAGTCGAATAAAAGATGTTCCTACTACCCTTATCACTCAGGAAATTACAAGAATTTCAGGCGTTCTTTGCCAGGAACTGAGGGCAAAAACCAAATATATTTCTTATTATACCACAATGACTTTGAGCAAACCATTCCCCTCTCCAGACCTCTGTTCCCTTATGTATAAAATGAGGAGTTTCAATTATCCCTGGAGCCCTGATCTGTTCACACACAGAGGAATTAAAATGCTTTAGTTTAGACCCAGCCAAGTGCAGATCTCAGTTCCAGTGTTAATTGGCTATAACTACTTGAGCAAGTTCTACACTGCTCTGGGTGTCACTGTCGAAAGGATTAATACCTTTGCCTTGGGTTGCAGGATAATGAAATAGGCTTATGTGTGGGAAGCAAGCAGTCCTGTGCTTGGTACCTAAATAGTAGGTCCACAGGAAAGGCTACTTACGTCCACCCCTCCACCCTGGGTAAGGAGGTGAGTCACTGGGCTGTCAGCTGTCAGACACTCCTGAAAAATCTTAGCCAACATTCCTACGTCAAAAGATTAGCCTCACTTTTGTGTGCTATTTCAATTTCCTCAACCCTAATGGCACTGAGATGATGAATGTGTCCATTTGTTTAGTGTTGGATTAATGAGCTTAAACGCTCTCCCTGAGGGAGAATAAGTGTAGAGACAGCTCCAGGGTGCTTGTGAGCTCAGCCATCTCTCGGGTGGGCATCATGCTGGGGACCATGGGCTCAGGTGACACATCTCTGAAAGGGACAACTGTGTGATGCATCACTGGATACCATGCCACCTGTTTTTCCCTGTGACATGATCACAGTTTGTGCAATAACCAGCCTCTCCCTTGGTTATAAGCAGATCCTCATTCATGGATGTGACACTGTCCCCAAAAGCATGTCACCTCCCTCAAGCACCAATTATTCCTCTCCACCAGGGGTTTTCTAGATTGACACTGTTTTAATTCACCCTAGAAAGAAAATTACTAACACTGAAAAAAACTCATCAAACTGAACACTTGGGGTTTCTGCCTTTTGCTGTGTATGTTACATGCCAATTACAATTTTACCTGAAAAAATTACCAACAAAATATTGCTTAGTGTTGTTTAAACCTAAAAGGGTATTTTGGTCTTTTCAAAATTATGTAACTATTATATAAATATGGCCTCCCTATTAAAAAAAAGGTCAAACAATACAGAAGTATAATCATAGCTGGCATTTATTAACGTTTTTATACTATCAGCACCAGGCTCTGGGCCAAGCATTTTACACAGATCATCTCAGTGTACTCTCACAGCAACCCTCTGAGATGAGTGCTAAGATTATCATTTCTCAGATGGTGTTATCATCTCTCTGTGGAAGGTCACAGAGTAAGTGATAGGAGCTTGAACCCCAGCAGTCTGATCTCTCAACTGGGAATATGAAAGTCCCATATGGTGGTTGGAGTTCAGGGAAGACAGAGATCGGAGTAATTTGGGGGAAGGTTTCTCAGCTTAAGGTGCCACTTACAGGAGGGGCACAATCTGGATAGTCAGGGAGAAGAGTACCAGGTGCTCAAGTAGAGGGAGCAGCTTAGTCAAACACTGACCGTAGAAAAGCGTGGGGTAGCCCTGGGTAAGTGACATAGAAGAGACCACCCAAATAGGATGTGTTGGTGACATACGGGTCTGGGTTATGAAGGACCGAACATGAAAGCCATCTTAGGTTCTAGAGTGAGAGCATGGCACAACAATGTGTCTGTGAAAGCCAGTTTGGCAAACATGGTGATCATTATGTGTACCCCAAGAAAAAAGAGAATCCTCATTCTGAACTTGTTTTTGAAGAGCTCAATGAACTTCCTGGAAGACGTGTTGGCTCATGAGTTTTCAGCAGGATTGATAAATGATGGCCCATGGCCCAAATCTGGTACCTGCTTTGGTATACAACCCATGAGGTAAAACTGCTTTTTGCCTTTTTAAGGGTTGGAGGGAAAAAATCTAAAGAAAAATAACATTTCGGGACACATTAAAATTATATGAAATTCAAAGTTCAATGTCTGTCTATAAAAAATGTTTTATTGGAACACAGCCATGCCCACTCATTTATGTGTTATCTTTGGCTGCTTTTGCGCTACAATAGCAGAGTCGAGTAATTGAGACAGAGACCATATGGCCTGCAAAATCTAAACTTTTTACTAGCCGGCCCTTTATAGAATAATTTTGTTGGGTCCTGATCTTCAGAAAGAACCATGGGAAATAATCAGAGACTAACCAAGTTGCTGGGGATGGAGGAACTCTCACCTTCTAAGAATGAAGAAATTGATGCCCAAAGAGGGGAATATTGACCATTGATTCATTGCTTTGCTGACTAGTCCAATAAATCAATTATCCAGAAAATACTTATTGAGAGCCTTATACTTATTGTGTGTTGGGTTTCCTGACTCAATTTTCACTTCCAAGAGACACAAGGAATCGAGGCCAGCTACCGAGGACACACGGCGAGACAACAGGGTTCTCATGGGCCTGCAGCTTTGACTGAAGGTCCAGAGCCCACGCCAGCCTCCTTCTCTGGGTTCCAGCTGGGAGTTGGGCTGTGCCCAGCACATATGAGGTTGGCCAACAGATTTCCTGCAGGCACCTGCTGATGCAATCTGGCAGTTTCCGCGACAGCATTTGTCCTTCACATCCTTCGCTTCACTGAAGAAGAAAGTTTTGTGATTTCATTCCTTAGTTTCTACTTTTATCCCCCAATCTCTTGCCAAGATAGTGCTTAGATTGAGACATACAAGTCATTCCATTGGGTGGAGAGAGGTTCTGGCCCTGGGTTTCCCTAATCCTAGCCCTGAGGCCCAAGGCTGAGTGGCCCACAAAAAAATTAAAGATGTGGACAAAGATTAGGCTCCAAACAGGTAAGAGAGAGGGAGAGGGGGAGGAAGGAGAAGGTGGAAGTGGAAGAGGAGGAGTGGAGGAAGGGAGGGGAGACAAAATGATATATGTAACCAATAATAGGGCATTGGTTACATATATAATTTTCCAGTTATACAAGGAAGAACTCAGCAAACATTAAAAAATTATTGCTGGCTAGCTTTCAATATTTTCTCAAAAGAAAATTGAGAAATGTAGAAAATACAATTGAGAATAAAATAAAATTGAGAAAATATAGCCAACATAGACTGGGTGAGGTAAGAGAGTAAGGTGATAGAGTCACCAGATTTAGCACCCAGTTATATTTGAATTTCAGATAATTATCAAGTCATTTTTAGTATAAAGATGCCCCCATGCAATATTTGTAACATACTTACAATGAAAAATGATCCACTCTTTATCTGAAATTCAGATCTAACTGGGTGTCCTTTGTTTTCTCTGGCAATCCTGTAAGATGAGGGAGGCCAGACTTTCAAAATCAGCATCATTTTCTAAGCAAGGCATTAGCCCAGGAAGCCTGTTTTGTGCTTGGGGAGGAGAAAAGTCTGCAGGCTGGAGAGGTTAGAATAATGGCCAGTCTCTTAGCTTTATTCCTCTCCATTTCCACTGAAGAGCCCTCTGTTCCCAAGGTTCTAGTGATGTGGAAGTTTGAGAAGACAGCAATGAAAAGCCCCAAGGAGAATTAACAAAAATTGCCAGTGGACTGACGAGAGTGGAAAATTGGGGACAATATGGGAACATATGTCAAAGGGCTTGAAAACATTTAAATTCTCTAGTGACCCCATTTCTAGTATCTCATCCTAAGGAGGTAAGGTACCATAAAGATTTAGCTATGATTATGTGCAATATAGCCTAGTCTGCAACAGCAAAAAACTGGAAGTAACCAAAATGTCCAACAATAATAGAGAATTGCTTAAATAAATTCTGGTATGTATGCATAATGGAATTTCACACAGGCATTAAAAATGATACTCAGAAGAAATGTTATCAATATTTTTAAAAACCAGTTAAGAAATGTTGATCCAATTTTGCAAAGTACAGCAAGAAAAAAAAAAGCAAGATTCCGTTCAAAATATTACAGTGATTATTGTGAAGGATGTTTTTATTTCATTTGCTTCTCTCTCTATTTTTTTTTTATAATATACATGTATTGTCAGAATACTTTTTTTAAGTGTTTTGTTTTCTGTTTTAAATTATCAGGGGCCACCCCTTTCCTCAGAGGTGAACACGGCCAGTCTTGGGTTACTGCATCTGCAGCAGAAGCCCCTCCTTGCCCTGGTCTCATCAGCCTCATCTCTAGCCATAGAGCTCACATTTGGGCTAGCAGCCCACCTGCATGCTTGGGTGAATACTGACCTGCATCCTTCAAGCCTTTGCTTTCTTCAACTCCCTTTCCCACCCCAGAACACCTCTGTCTCAGAATAATCCCTATGCATCCTTCAAGACGACCTCAGCACCCACTCAGGAGCCTTCCCGATGCTCCCAGGCTGGACCAGCTCCTCTTCCTTCATGCTGCCCCAGCCCCGTTTCATACCACAGCTCAGCCTCCTGATAGTCATCTATGCACTTGTGTTTCTCCCTAAATAGACTATGTGGCCTTTAAGGCACTCTGCCTCTTCCCTATGTGGTTCTAGCATGTCACCCTGACGACACATCACAATAAGTAAGTGGTGAAGAAAGGAACACAAGCTGGCAGGTGGACAAGGAGTACACACAGCCCTGGATTTTTATTGAAACAAGGCCTCAGGACTACAAGTGCATGTGGAAAATTTTCAAATCTCATGATAGGGACCCCATGAGGACAATAATATCAATCAAAGGCAGTGAGTCACCCCCAGAGAAATCCAATTAAACATTGTAATTCAAGTGATCCTGCTTTGCAAGCTGCTATCAATACAGTTTCTATTCTGAGCTCTCTGAGCATTTGGGCCTTCCATTCTCCAATACCTGCTGAGTTCCTGCCAGTGGGACGTCTTGTCTCCCAAACCTCCCCCCCCCCCCCCCCCCCCCGCAATCCATCTCTCTCTCACGCTGATACCAACAAGAGCTAACATTCATTTGAGCACTGGACCTAGCACTATCTCATTTAATTCTCACAATCTATAGGGCAGGTATTAGCATTCTCAACTTTATAGAAGGTTCAGAGAAGTTAAGTAAATCACCTAAAATCACATAGCCTGCAAGGAATGAAGGCAAGATTTAAAAGAAGACAATCTGACTCCAGAGCCCTGAGAATCGCCACAACAAACTGGCTAGAGATGATAGCAAGTTGTTCCCTTCTGCTCCAGTACCCCCAACCCTTTGCACCATCCTTGTATTCAGGAGCTTTTTAAAACGCTTTCAAACTATGGCAGCTCCAAGGGTTGAGGTTTCTTGTGAGTGGCTTTAGCCCCATCTCATAATTTCCACTAGCCCTCAAAACTACCTCGATGTTTTAAAAATGTTTTTGAGATGAGCAACAGACATTTTCCCCAATTTCGTGTGTAATATATAAGTAAAAACTTGGTAGAAAACCAAACTATTTTTATTGATCTATACCACCTAATCTGAGTAAAACCGTGGACCTGCTACTGCAAGCAAATATCAGATAAATCCCTGATCCTTATGACTACACTGCTGGCCCCAAGCCCCTTCTATACAGAAACTCTAAAGCTGTCATTCCTTTCAACTGAGCATCTAACTACTAAAGGAAAAAAAGCTTAGAAACACAATCTGCATGCCTCAAACCCCTGAAAAGCTCCCCTGCCCCTCTCCCCGCCCATTCCTATGTAGCTTACAGATTGGGCCACCCAGGAGCATAGCCCTGCGTCTACCAAGTTCCCAACCATCAAGCATCCTTTTCTGAGCCAGCCCAATTCCCATTAGACTCACAGCACCTTCAGAAACAGATCTACTTTTGATGATAACTAAATTAACATTTAAATCAACTTCATGTATGGGAGCAGGATCCCAGGGCTTGGTGAACCATAAAGAAACAGCAAGAGTCCTCTGCTGGGTTCCCCAAAGCCGGGCAAAGTAGGGTTATAATTAGTAGTGCTCTGGCAAATATTTAACAACTGGCTGGGAGTAGGGCAGGGGGTAGAAGCCTTGGTTTGTATCATTTGCCAAATTCCATGGTTTAAATACTCCCACCATGGCAGGTTTCAAACTACCAACAATTTAACAACGGGCTGGCAAGATTCCTGAAAATTTAACATCACTGGCTGGAATCAATAGGTAGGCAATTTTGAGGGTGCCTCTTCAACATTCTTTAAATATTTATTCAACATTTTTTTAGAAGAGAAGCTGAGCACTGTATGAGAAAAAGATTAGCATTGGTGGTGGTGGTGGTGGTGATAATGATGATGGTGATGATGAAGAAGATGATGGTGATGATATGATGATGATACGATGATGATAAGATGATGATATGGCCCTGGCTGGTGTTGCTCAGTTGGTTAAGCATCGTCCTGTGCACCAAAAGGTCGCTGGTTTAATTCCCTGTCAGGGCACATGCCCAGAATGCAGGTTTGGTCTGCATATGGGAGGCAACCAGTCAATGTTTCTCTCTCACATCAATGTTTCCCTCCCTCTCTGAAATCAATAAAAACATATTTTTTAAAAAGATGATAATATGAAGATGGTGATGAGGATGATGAATTTAGCTACAATTTATTCAGAATTTACCATGTGCTAGGCAATAAGTGCTTTATACAGATTATCTCAATTTACAATATGGATTATAACAACCCTTTGAGGTAAATACTATGTGATCATCTCTCTTTTACAGGTGAAGATCCTGCAGCTCAAAGAGGTTAAGTGGCTCAACCAGAATCACAGAGCTAGTTAAATGGTGAAGCCTGGGTGCTAATCCAAGTAGTTTGACTTGGGTGCCCATATTAAGGCAGCAAGAAGCCTCTCTCTCCCTTATTGTTCTATGAAATTCAGCACTGACACCAATTCAGCATAACCCTCTTCAAAAAAACAAAAATCCTGCTGATAGCAGGACTCACTCTACTTAGAAGGCTGTTTAGAGATGACCTACTGTTATTTACACATGACCCTTGGGGGAGTCTTGCTCCTGTAATGGACAAAAGTTGGAATTTTCCATTGCTCAGTATCCAAACTCTAGTTTTGGGGAACCATTCATTGTGTCAGTCATTATTAGAGAAGTTAGAAAAGGAAGCACCCCCTCACCCCCAAGCTCAGACAAGAAGAAGCTCTTGCCCAAGACCTTGACCACTGAGGAAATGACGCAGAGATGAAAGGATGGTAAAGTTGGATCTGTAGCATCTAATGACACTCGCAGTAGTGTCCTGGACAGATTGGTCCTATGGCCAGCCTCTGGAGCCCTCTTGATTCCTACCCAATTTTTCAAGCCTGGCCCTTCAGACTCCCTTTGGTCTTAAGAGCCCCTATCCCATACTAGCCTTCCAGTAAATCTTTTTTGCTTGAGTCAGACAGGGTTGATTTCTGTTGCTTGCAACCAAGAACTCTAACCGAAACAAGCTTCTCTCCCCAGAGGCTCCTGCCAACCACATAAGTCCTCCCTCTGACGGAAGTACTGATGGGACCATTTTCTCCATCTTCTGTCACTTTAGTGAGCGTGTAGTACCACCTATGAATTGGTACCTGGCTTACTTGCGCCTTAACTCAGTTTTGATGGAAAGATAGCAGTAAAAGAATGCTAGAAATGACTTATTATTAGATTTGGGCTTGTGTTGTGTACTTTTGGGGACGGTTTAAAGAAAGAGGGCTTTTACTCTGGATTAGATGTTGTCAGGAAGTGGGATGATTCTCTGATAGGGCATCTTAATAATTCTTACCTATAAAATGACAAGAACATTGTAAAGAAGCAGCAGTCACTCACCTGGACCAAGATATAGGGATGCTTGGTCATTTTTGTTGTTTAGACAATGTTCATGCCTTTATTTGCTTTCAGATACACTTGTGAAGTTGTCTTGTTATCTTGATTGATCACTGTCTCAGAATGGCCTTGTCTGATATTGGCAATCAGTAAAATTGTTGATGTTCAACAGGAGAACACTTTGGCCTTGCTGTGAGTGCTAGGCTAGCTCCTGGCTGCCAGGGGCTGCTTTTCTCCTTCTCACAGTGGAGGAATTAATTTATATACTTCCTGTCTTTCCATAAATAATTATGAGAACCTTGACTCTAGGGACCAGTCCTACCCATTTTTTGTCTTCTCTGTAGTGCTCAGCATGGTGCCTGGCACACAGAAGTTCTTTGCGAATGCTCACTGAACTAAATTATGGGCACAGGGAACTCTCTGAAGCATATTTTCAAAATTTAAAAATAAGATTCATAGAAATAAAAAATAAATACTTGTTGAAAAAATTTTAAGCCATAAATGAATCAGTAAGATGGTAAAACTCATTCTCAGAGCATTTAAGGAACTGGATTCACTGGTCTTTTTTAATAACAATCTTAGAATAAGATTGCTAGGTTAGGTAGAAAGCTGGTTAACAGCCTTAAGGCAATAAAACCATTACATTTAGGGCTAGCTTTTCTACTAGACAAAATCTAAAATTCATGGGAATCTTTGAATTTGTAGTTGACTGGGCAGAAGTGTAGGTGGCCTAGGACTTGAGATTGGCTTCTGAATTGAGGGCAGTCTTATGGCAGTGAGCCTTGAAATTTGCAATATCAGACCTTAACTACAAGTAGATAGTGTCAGAATTGAATTGAATTTTTGGATACGCAGTTGGTGTCAATGAATCAGACCATTGATGTGAAAACACAGCACGTACTTGGTGTCAGAAGAAAACCACCTTTGGTGTCAGAAGTGGTGATAAAGTTCATTTGTATATCAGGACACACAAAATGGGGGCCACCCCAGTGACCTGGCCCACATCACAGATCTTAAATAACAAATCAGCCTGCACTTTCAGGAAACACCTGTCGAGAAAATCTAACATGCACCAAGCACAATATTCCAACTCAGCTTCTGCTAGTTTAGCAGACCCTAGAAAATAGAACCTGCTAGTCTTAGAAAGAGATCTCCAACCTCCTAGCCAACCATGCTCTGTTTCTGTGTCACCTCTTCTAAAGCTCTATAAAACTCCCTCTTGCCTGAAATCCCAGAAGAAGAGTGCTCCACTGCTTGTGAAACGCTGTACTACCCCAATCCATGGATTGTCTTTCCTGAGATAAAGGACATCAAATTTGTTACTAAATTGTTTTAGTTTTGTCATCTGATGGTGGCGCCAGAAAACACCACACAAAAAAGAAGTTAAGTAATTTGCCCAAGATCACCCAGCTGGCAAGCATCTTAGCTGGGACACCACTTCTGACACAGGCAAAGTCCTGAACCTGTATCACTATATGTGCTGCCTTTGGCTGTGCTGACTACCTCCCACCACCCACCAAAGGTGATAGTCACATGCCCCTTGCTCAGTGTGGCTAAGTAAGTGCTTCCTAATCATCAGTCATTTGCATATCACCATGGAAATGTCTGCCAGATCTCATGCCCTCTCAGCTATTATTTATTCAATATTTTTCTTTACATTGACTCATTTTTTATATAAAAAAATTTAATATAGAACTTTTCACAGCACCATAAATGGAAAACCAATATTTTTCCTTTAAAGATATGAAAGTAAGTTATTAATTAATGTTTTCCCAAAAACTACCTAAAATCATCCCAACATGTACCCCAGTTCAGGAAAAACTGAACCAACTGAATCTCATAAGGTCACACAGCCAAGATCTCAACCAGGTCCTATCTCCAAGTCTAATTCTCTTTCAGCCACAACATGGATCCCTTGACAGTGTTTCTGGTTAACTACATCAGGGCAGCAAGCAGAGAGGAACTGAAAGTTTCTCAAGATGACTCAATGTGACCAAAGGGAAAACCAAACAGAGTGATGACAGACAACAGATGGTCGGAGGGCTGACTCCTCCAGGCAGTTAATGATGCCCTGGGCAAGGCTCCCTGAATTTAATCACCAGAGCACACACAGACTAAAGCAGACCTACTCTAAGTTGTTCTAGGAGCAGATGGAGTTTTTCCTCGGAACCGCTCAAGGCCAATAATAGAGGCCCTAAGAGGCAGCGTGAGCACTTGCAGACATGGACTAGCGGTGGATAATTACCATCTTCAAGGTGGAGGGAGGGTGCAGAGTCCCTTTTCTTTCTTTTTTAATTTAATTTTATTTTATTTTATTGATTGGTTTTTAGAGAGAGAGAGAAAAAAAAATATGGACGTGTTGTTCTACTTATTTATGCATTCAATTGGTTGATTCTTGTATGTGCTCACAACCAGAGTTCCCGTTTCATGATCTGGTACAGTTTACCAAACTTCATTTGGAGAAACCTTATGTCAAACCAAAATGTCAGTTTACTCAGGCATTTTCTAAAGTGTTCCTTTCAGAGTGAAATTTAGATCTCATTCTATAAAATGGACAGTTTTTGTCTTGGCTCAAACTCTAGCTTCAAAACTCTTTCATAGGTTGCAGAAAGACTTACCCAAGAATTCTCACAGCTAACAGGTAGGGGGTACTTATAAAGGGCAGGGCTCTATACTAAATTATTTTCCTGCACTATTCTATTTAATCTTCACCCCAACTCTATAAAGTATAAATTATTACAGCACTTGTACAAATGAGGAACCTGAAGCTTAAAGTTTATACAGTTAATCAGTTATAGAGCTGGGAGTGCATTTCTGCACCATCTGGCTCCAGAAACCACCTTTATCATTATTACACTCTAATCCCAAAACCCCTCTGTGAAAAAGCTCAGAAATCCCATGTCTCCCAACTCTTGGTTTCCTTACTTGATTGTTTTAAGAAGTAAAAATTTAAAAGGAGGCTGTGTGTTGGTTTTTAGAGGTCAAGAACAGGAGAATTGAAATGGAGTGTATTGAAAGCAACCATTACTGAATAAATTCCAATTCTGGCTATAAGCTTTTAGAAAGCTTATCATCTTAATTTTCTTGGTAAATATAGCATTAGGTTCAACGAAAGGCTTTATCGATAGATTTCAAGGATGGATGTGATAATGAAGACAATAGATGATGTCAGAATTCTCATACACCACAGGAGGCCACAAACATACATTTCATTCTGACTCTGATCACAATTCTAAGCTAATGAAGGAAGAGGTACCTATTGCTGTGCAAGGAGTCAAACCAGCATAGGGCAGATTTTATACCTTTTGTCTGAAGCCAATTTTAATCAAGGAAAAAAATGTGTTAAGAAAATAAGATTAGTCATCTGTAAGCAGCTGACGGACACAAGGATTCTTCTACTTCACCCAGGAAAAAGGTTAGGGGATGTCTATGCAATGGGGGTTGGAGGGATCACCCCAACTGCTTTGAAAACTCCCAATGGCTGGGACACACCCTGGACCAATTAAATATGATTCTGGGAGTAAGACCCAGGCATCTGCATTTTCTTTTGAAACTCTCCAGGTGATTCCATTGTGATTGCTTGACTCCAGGTGAGTCAAAATTAAGAACCAGTGGTCTTGGGGGAATTGGCAGCCTAATTTTTAAAAAATGGACGTTTCACTGCCTCCAGCCTCCAGCTGCTGTCAGCCAGGGTTCAATCGGGGAGGCAGAACCACCATGAATTATGGGGCAAGGAATGCGTTTTAGGAATTAGACCTTCCACAGTCATCGGAGGAGCAGGGGAGTCATCAGCCAGATGCTCTGACAAGTCAGGCACACACAGCTAGCAAGGTAGAGCTACAGAGGGGGAGCAGGTGGACAGGCCTATGGGAGGCTGTTGCCTAGTCTGCCAAGTGTCTAGATGGCGTGGGGTGGCTGTTGGACATCAGACCTGGTGGTCAGGAAGACAAACTGTATGGGAGGGTAAGCTGTAACCAGGAAGACAAGCTGTAACCAGAAAGAGAGAGGGCAAGCTGGAAACCCTGTAGCCCTCTCTGTCTGGTTATTCCAATCTAACTAGGCGCCCTCAAAGAGTAAACACTGCTGCCTTCCTTTGCCTCCCAGATCACCCACCTTTAGCCTGGACCAGACAGGGAAAGGGATTCTGGAAAAGAGAGTTCTCAGCATAGCTAAGTTTTTGATAGAACATTCTGGCATAAACTAGAAGGAACAGAAATCTACTCAAGCTCACTTCATGAAAAGATAGTTTAGTAAAGATGTGAGAAAATGGGGGTAAATGTTATTACACTTGGTATTCAAATTTATCTTCGGGAAGAAATGGTTTTTGCTTAGAACCATACCTTGACAAACACCTGGGGTAGTGTTCCTGGGAGCTCAAGACTGTTTTGGTGCCATGGCTTCTTAGAAGAGAGTGAAACTGCTCTGCATAAGACAGGGAGAGGAATCTGTCTTACTTGGGGTGAGGTAACATAACTGACATAAAGGAGAAGGGCAAGGAAGGTGATGAGACTGGGCCTTGTGTGTGGAAAAAGGCAAAGAAAAAAGGAACTGTCTTTGTACAGGGTGGTAGAAAGGACCTTGATGGCTAATATGGGTTTTAAAATTGTTTGCTGTGAAGAGCTCAGTGCAACCCTTTTCTGTGATCCTTAGTTTTATGACTCCTCAAATGACCTGTGGGAATAGCATAGGGCTTTATTGTGTTTCGTTGTTATGGAAACTGGTGAAGCATGTGAGTTTCATACCCACATGGAGTGGGATACAGAACCCAGGAAACCAAGCCTAGGAGCAGAGAAGACCTGAGAAGGAACCTGCTGGAAATTCACAGACATCTTAGTGGTGGATTTTGAATATCCCCAGCTTTGGCCACATGGGTGGGAGACATTTCTCCAAGGGTCTGGAGAAGGTCTTATACTCGGATGCAGTTGTGTTATTCCTTCCCTCCAAAAACAGTCTTTGGTTTGCAAATCTCCATCACCTAACCGGCCCAGTCTCTCTGTAGCCCAGAAGACAGACTCTGATTGGTCCAGACTGAGCCAATCCAGACCAATCAGCTCTGGCCTAGAGGAAGAGCATGGGAGAGGTAGGAACCCCAACCTCTAAGGAGGGGCAGTGGGTAGGATGGTAATGATTGGCACTGGGTGAACACAGCAGAGCCAAGCCCTGGGCTCAGCTGCTGGGCCTAGAATTTCAGCCCTACTAATTCTTAGCTGGGTGCTCTTGGGCAAGTCTCAACGCCTGTGAAACTCAATTTCCTCATCTGTCAAATGTGACTCATTAAAGTATCTGCCTCATCAGGTTGCTATGGAGATAAAATCATGGGATCCAAATAAAAATTTAGCATTGTACCTGGCACATGCAAATATTCAAAAGATGTTAGATAAAAATAATAATGATGATAACCTTAAGAATTGACCAGAGCATCTCAGCACCTGCTTTCCTACCACATCACCCATCTGAAGCTTCCATCTATTGCATAGGAGTCACCCAGCTTTTGTCTCCTCTACTGGACTCCAATGGGGCAAAGCTCTCATCTGTACTATTCATTGCTACATTCCCTGGACCTGGCACATGGTCCTTCTATCACAGATGCTTGTTTAATGAATGAAGGAATAAATAAATGCTTGAATATTCCCAGGTATCAAAAGTCATTACATGCCAAGATTCCAACTTTTTATAGCTCCAAGTATTTGGAAAGGCCTCTGTGGAAAGACAGGAATCTGATTCACTGTAGTATCTGTGCAGTGGTTCTAGTTCCACATAAAAAGAACAAGCTCCCTCTTCCACACAACAATCCTTTAGATGTTTTCAAGAGAGCTCTCAGGTGCCCCTTAAGGTTTCTCCTCTCCAGCCTTACATCCTTGTCATGGAGATCTTCACTCCACCTTCCAGTCTCCTCCCTTCTCCTGTGCTCCCTCTTCAAAATAAACAACTTTCTATCAAAAATCAAGACCTGGGCCCAATGTCTGCTCTCACCAATGCATTTGCTAATTTCCAAATTCACTTTCTTCCAGAAGGAAAGGAAAGTAACATTTAATGAGCACTTACATTGTGGCAGGCACTGGGCAGGTGTTTAATATACATGACTTCTTTTATTCCTCATAATCACCCCTTGAGATATTGGATGCATTCCCATTTGACAAATGAGGCAACTGAGGCTCAGAGAGGTAAAGGTATTAGTCTGAGATTGCACAGCCTGTAAATGACAGAGCTAGAATTCAAACATAAGTATAATCTAATCTGGACCATATGCAGGTTTCTCTTTTTATCAGAAAGCAACCCAGTCAAAGACCAGGACATCTAGTAGTGAAAAAAAAGGCTGCCCTTCCTTTGGCAGAACTCAACTAGGAGATGGACCTAATCAAATTCGAAACTCCTGAGGATTTTAGGGGACTCAAGACAGAGGACCAAGAGTGGGCCAGAATTCCAGGAGAAAAGATCTATGTAACTGATCACTCAATGAAGAGCAGTCAACTAAATAAAGTGAAAGATATAAATCAGGATATTGTTTTAATGAGTAACTGGGGACAGCATGCCTATTATAGACCCCAAATAACCAAGGTATGTCTGCTAAATTTTTTGTATCTTTTCCCCCTCCCATTTCTCTTTGAGCATGCTGTTCCAGAAATATTAAGAGAGAGCTGGTTCTTATCTGAAAAGAAATGTGGAAATGAGGCCCAGTCAAGCATTATCTGATTCTGGACTAAGCACAGAGCAAAAAGTTGAGCCCTCAATTGACACCATCAAGTGATATGGACAATCACTTCTCAACCTCTGCTGCCACTCAAAACAGCAATTTCCCAGAAATAAGCAGTCAGGCCCCTGTACATGCATTATTGAATTATTGAGAGTCAGCCTCTCTCTCTCTCTCTGTCTGTCTCTGTATGTGTGCGCACACACACACACTTTTTCTTTGGAAGATTTCAAAGTGATGACAACTCAGCATAAGATGAAGCAATGTGTATTGTGTTCTCTACACATTGTGTGTTGCTCAGCCTTGCAGTGGCCATCTCTGCCACTGTCACTGGGAATCTAGCTTTGGGCTTAGCCCTTAAATGAACTGCTGTAGTCACTGTGGTAGGTTGAACAATGTTTCTCAAAGATATCTGCATCTCAAAGATATCTAATCCCTGGAACCTGTGAATATGTTATCTTATATGGCAAAAGTGACTTTGCAGACATGATTAAATTAAGGAACTTGCAGTGGGAGATTATCCTGGATTATTCAGGTAGACCCTACATGTAATCATAAGTGTCCTCATAAGAGGGAGACAGAGGGAGATTTGACACAGAAGAGAGAAGGAGATGTGCTGTCAGCAAAGAGAGAGATTTGGAGATTCTATTCTGCTCTCTCTGAAGACAGAGGAAGGGACCACCAGCCACCGAATGCAAAAAATGCGGCTTTAGAAGCTGGAAAGATCAAGAAAAAGGATTCTCCCCTATAGCCTCCAGAAGAGAGTGTGGTCCTGCTGACACCTGGATGTCAGTGAAAACAATTTCAGACTTCTGGCCTCCAGAACTATGAGAATAAGTGTGTGTTGTAGTAGGAAACTCATACACTCAGTAAAGTGTCTATAGTGCAAGCTGCCATGTTGCTGTGTCACTCTGTAGGAATACTATGGACTGGACCCACAATCTACCCTAACCATCAGAGAGCCAGGCAGCTCTCTATATCCAGACTTGTCACCTCCAGGAGAGAACTCTCAATGGGTCAGGACCTGGAAAAGCAGGAAAATGAACTGTTGCTCATTTATTAGGTAAAAATTCACTGACCACCTACTTTAAGTTTGGCCATGTGTTGGGTACTGCCAACACTGTTGGGAGTGAGCACAGCTCAGTGCCTGCCCTCATCAAGGCCAGCATCTAGTAGGTAAGACAGATGTTGAACACATACACCAATGAACACAGATTTATAAATGGAGGGAAAGGCTTCTAAGGAAAGATCATGATTATGGAGATAGGACAGGACACAGACTCGGAAGGCTTCCCTTTGGAAGTGACCTTGGATCTGAGTCCTGGAGGGAGAGGGAAAGTTAATCAGGCAAAGAGGGTAGGCAGGAGGAGAGGATACAGGCAGAAGGAACAGCAGGGACAGAAAGGTCCCAGTGGAGGGAGAGGCCTGGAAGGTGGGGGCCTATGGGGGTGGAGAGCAGGGGTGGATAGGGGATGGATGAAGAGAGAACAGGTGGGAATGGACCCAGTAGGACTTTGTAGGCTGTATCATACTGAAAAATTCTCGAGTGTGTTTAAAGCTGGGAGCTTTGGTCTGATTTGCATTTTGACTGCCATGCCCCCCACCCCAGGCCTGGATGGCAGCAGGGTGGAAGTCTGTGGGGCTCCTGTGATCCAAGACAGATAGGAATGTGGAATTGGGTGGTGGCCATAGAGATGGAGAAGAGTGGACAGTGGGAAACCGTTTCAGGAGGTAAAGCTGACACAATTTAAGGATGGACTAAGTCTGCTAGGTGGCAAATTGGGAGGGGTCAAGGATGTCATCTAATTTTGAAATTTGGTGTAGAGATGGTAGTACTGAGTCATTTGCTGAGTTAAGTTTGGGGGGGGCGGTTCAGGGGGATCATGACCTTGGATTTGGACATACTGAGTTTGATGTATCTGAGACATTTCGGCAAAAGTATCAGATATCATACACTTCCGCCCCCTTCTTAGCATTTTCCTCTTAAAAATGTGTTTATGTCAAAAAAGACATACTCTATGATTTCACTTCTACGAGGTACTTACAGTAGTCAAACAGAAGGTAGAATGGTGATTGCCAAGGGCTAGGGAAGAGGGAAATGATTAATTGGTACAGTTTCAGTTTTGCAAGTTGAAAAGAATTCTGAAAATGGATGGTGGTGATGGTTGCACAGCAATACCAATGAACTATACACTTAAAAATGGTTCCAATGGTAAGTTTTATGTTAGGTGTATTTTACCACAACATTGGGAAAATACAGGGGTGGGCAAAAGTAGATTTACAGTTAAGAGTATGAGGAACAGTTTATTCTTGTATTATGTATCAATTATTGTATTATTTTCCATACAAAAAACTGTAAACCTACTTTTGCCCACCCCGGATGTGTGTGTTTGTGTGCATGTGTTTGTGAACTATATTAAAAAGTGTGCATAAAATACATATATACAGTTTATGGAACAATAGACAGTTGTGTTCCCATCATCCTGCTTAAGCAATAACCTGTACGTGCCCCCTTAGGAAACTTGGTGTACCCCATTCCCCTATATTTTCTTACTCCCTCAGAGGTAAGCCCTATACTGAGTTTTTGCTAATGCTTTTTATTTGTAAAGTTAACCATCCCTATATGAATGCCTGCACAACTATATTTGTTAGTTTTACACATTTTGACCTTTACATAAATCTTTTGCTCAACATCTTGGTTTTGAGATTCATCCATGTTAATGCCCACAGTGTGTTCATGTTTCACGGTTGTATAGTATTCCATGGTATGACTAGACCACAGCTGATTTCTACTGCTGATAAACATTTGAATTTCCAGTTTTTTGCTTTACCAACAAGGCTGTTATGTGCATTCTGGAATAGACGTCCTGGTGTTAATGTGTGAGAGTTTCTTCAGGGCAATGATGCCCAATAGAACTTTCTGTGATGGTGGAAATGTTCTACAAAAATGTGTGCTTTCCACTAACCACAACTGACTAATGAGCACTTGAAATGTGGCTAGGACTACTGAAGGACTACATTTTAAATTTCATTTCATTCAGCCCGGCCGGGCATGGTTCAGCGGCTGAGCATCGACCTAGGATCCAGAAGATCGTAGTCTGATTCCCAGTCAGTGCACATGCCCGGATTGCGTGCTAGGCAGCCGATCAATGACTCTCTCATCATTGATGTTTCTATCTCTTTCACTCCCCCTCCTTTCCTCTCTCTGAAATCAATAAAGATAGGTTTAAAATAAATAAATAAATTTCATTTAAATTAAAATAGCTGCATGAGGCCTGGGCCTACCCAATTGTACAAACCAGTTCTAGGGAAACTGCTGGTTATAGAGTAAGAACATGTTCATCTTTACTAGGTAATGAAATGCCAAAACTGTTTTACCCAAGCAATGAGCCAATTTCCCTTTATCTTAATCAGTCTTCTCCAACTTCCTAGGTTTTTGCTACCCTGATAAAGTATTCAGATGGAAATTTCTGAGAATAAATGGGGCTGCATTAGTTAGGGTTCTCCAGAGAAGTAGAACCAATAGGATACATATATAAAAAGAGACTTATTATCAGGAATTGACTCACAGGATTATGGAGACTCACAGGATTAAGGAGAAGTCCCAAGATCTACAGTTGGCAAGCTGGAGATGCAGGAGAGAGGATGGTGTAAATTCCAGTCCAAAAGCCCGCAGGCTCAAGACCCAAGAAGAGTCTACAGCGGTACCTCAGTTTTTGAACGTCTCTGTTGGCGAACATTTCAGGTTACCAACACCATAAACCTGGAAGGAAATGCTTTGGTTTTCGAACACGCTTCAGAAGTTGAACATACTACACGGCTTCTGCTGAGGGCAAGATCCTGAGGCCTAGCTGTCGGCTGTGGATCCCTTGGTTTTTGAATGTTTCAGAACTTGAACGGTCTTCCGGAACGGATTACATTCGAAACCTGAGGTACCACTGTATTTTTTTTCCATTTCAAGTCCAAGGCAGGAAAAGATGCGTGCTCCAGCTCACGCAGTCAGGCAGGCAAAGTTCCATCTTACTCAGCCCTGTTGTTCTATTCAGGTCTTCAGCTGATTGGATGAGGCTCACCCACATTGGGGAGGGCAATCTGCTTTTCTCAGTTTACAGATCCAAAAGTTAATTTCACCCAGAAATACCCTCATGGACTCAGAATAATATTTGGCCAAATGTCTGAGCACCCTATTACCCAGTCAAATTGGCACACTATTAACCATCGCATAGAGCTAATATGGTGATTTCCCTCCCAGCTCACCAGAACCCAGGAGTTTCAGAGGAGATCCTTGGAGTCAAGAGAATGAAATACATTTACGGTAAGACAGAGTTTGCAGAGAGAAGAATTTCCTTTCCTGAAGCTTGTCTGGCTGCAAAAGGCAACTTGGAATAACAGAAGCTTCTCCATTCGGGGATATGCCTTTCTCCATTTCATCAGCCCAAATTCCTACCTCATCCCTAGCTCCCTCCCCAAGAATGCTTAGAAATTAAGGAGGGTTCATACAGGAGGCAACTGACCAATGTTTCTCTTTCACATCAATGTTTCCTTCTCTCTCTCTCTCTCCTTCTCCCTCTAAAATCAATAAAGAAATTCAGGAGGGTCCTTCCATTCAGAGATCTAACCTGGAACATTTTCCATCCCCTCTCTTTCCTCTTCCCTTGAGGCCTCCTTCCTCCCTTTCCTCCCCAACTCGCAAATATTTTGTATATTTTGCCCAAAATGAATTTATTTTTAGATTTTCTACAATTAAAGGCATCTCTTCCCACCTGTTATGTACAGTGGCTATGGCAATGATGACCTGTTCTTAGGAGATGCTATTTAAAACCCAAAGTGCAACCGGTGTGATGCAGAACTCCCAAATGCTGCTGAGACATGTCAAGTTCCGTAAATGCACATGCTTCATTTTGCCCCTGGCTTAATCTTTTCCTAACAGACTTCAGAATTATCAGGTCATTAAAGGGAAAGGAAATATGCAGGTGTATAAAAAAATGTTTTAAATAATAATAAAGTCAGGGCCCTGGGGTAGAATCGGACTTGATGTTTGAGAGCCACTTTCCAGCTTCTCAGGAGAGGAGAGTTTTCTGGGTTTTCTCAAGAGATGTCTAAGCTGCCCTGGTTCCCTACCCTCCCTCAAAGCACAGTGTTAATAGTTAAAGGAAGGAAGGGAATATTGATTGGCTTACTTCCTAGAAACAGCCACCCACTTTCATGTGTCCTCTCTTTTCATCCCTTGCTGCAATGCTTCTAGGGAAACATCATTGTTCCATCATACAGGTGGATAAAACTGAGGCTGGAACATGGCAAAAGATTTGCTCCAGGCCACACAATTGGTAAGAAGTAAAACTAGGATTCAAAACTTTGTAGCATGATGGTTGAGATCATGGACTCTGGACCCAGGATACCTGGGTTATAGCATTGTCTGCCATTTAATGAAACCTGTGCAATGCTGATCTAGTTATTTGACCTCTCTGTACCTTAGTTTCCTCATCTACAAAGTGAGGGTGTGTTGTCTGCCTAGACGGTTGAAATGCATGTAAAACACTTAGGACACTGATCAGCATAGCAAATATTTGAAAAGCTACTATTTATAATTCAGGCACTTTCTACCACCCCACCCTAAATCTCTGCCAGTTCTAGGGCCTGACCTCTTCACCACACTTGGTACTCAATAAAACAAATTCACTGGGGTCCCATCCCAGGCTCTGGAAATATTGGAACTCAAGGGCTGTGCTCCTGAAATCTGTCCTTTGCTCGCCAGTCTCCCCTGCCTGCTGCAGTTCTGACTCTTGCTGATTAAAAGCCACCACTTCCCCGAGCAAGCTGAGAGACAGCGCACACTCTCCTTTTTATGAAAATCTGGCTAGCGGGTATAAAATGAAGATAACCACCTCCCACCACTGTTCAGAGGCCGAAGATACCTAATTATCTGAAACCCAGATAAACAGCAGGATCAGGATATACAGAGGATGCAGAGAGCTGAGGCGGGCAACCGAAGGAGTTATGAAAGCTAATGGTGTGATTCAGTGCTGGAATTAAAGTGAGAAAATGAGTCTGAGGTGTTGACAGCCTCCAAAGGACAGGATGTCGAGAGGCACGGAGATGGGGCAGGAGCAGGAGGGACCAGGAGGTGGGTGTCGGGGAGGGTCAAGGATGGAACAAAGCAGGCATTAAGCTTTAGCTCCTGGACTTTTGACGCCTATTACAGAGGTGGTTTCATGATACTGAGGGATTTATTGACTCATTCAAATGAATCCCATAAAATTGCCACACTTCAAGAGGGAGATCTATAGATGCCATTTAGCAACTTGGAAACCAGAGGACAAGCGAAGGGAAGACAATGAAAGAAGATGCACTGTGTATGCGAAGTGGGGACATGTGCCCACCAGGGTCACTCATAACCTTTCTCTGAGTCTGACCTCATGGGCTTCATCCAGGGCCAACAAGTATTCTGGGGGTGTTCCTGATTCGTCCTTTTGTTAGTAAGCACTTTCTTCAGGTTATGTAATAATGCGTGGGAAGGGCTTAGTACAAGGCTGGGCCCAAAGTAAGGGTTCAATAAATGTTGTCTGTTGTGTTCCCTGAGAACCCTTTAACTTTCCAACTTGAGCTCATCATTTCAGGCTCCAAATAAATCATTTATCTCCAGAGAAAGGGTATGGAAAAGCTTAAAGCTAGACTCAGTAGAATCCTCTCCACTTCCACAACACCTAATTCAAGGTGCCAGAATAAGACAAAATCCAATGTGGGACTGCAGGATTGTGGGCATCCAACCAGGAATTTGTTTTTGCATTCTAGAAGAGTTGGACAAAGAGAAAGGGGGTCCTTGTGTTGGGAATGAAAATAATAAACTAGGGTTAAGAGCTCTGCCTCTGGGACAGACACCTGGGATTCAAATCCCAGTTCCGCTTCATATTAGCTGGTGACCTCAAACAAGCTATTTTACCTCTCTAATCTCAGTTTCCTCACCCATACAGTAGAAGGCATAGAGCCTACTCCCTCAGGGTTCATGTGATGATTAAGTAAACTAAAATTAGTGAGCTAGTGCACACAATGAATGTAGTACTCGTGTGGCATATCAGTGCCCTTGATAAACAATAGTTCTTAGCACTCTGTCATGTGCCCAAGGTCACAGACCAAGGACGTGGGAGAGCCAGGATGACCCCTGAGCCCACTTCTCATGAATTCATCCAAGTTCCCTGGGAATGAGTAAATCTCCCTCTTCTACTTCCTCACAGTTCTGGCAAGAGGACATGGCGAAGCATCAGAAGCTGTGAGTCCCAGGGGAAAGGGCAAGGCAAGAAAAGGGAAACCCATGAAATAATAATGCTAAATGCTGGGTGTGTTGGGGTAGCAGCCATTAGGCCCATTCTTTTTTTTCTTTTTTTTTTTTAATATGTCTTTATTAATTTCAGAGAGAGGAAGGGTGAGAGAGAGAGAGAAACATCAATGATGAGAGAGTCATTGATCGGCTGCCTCCTGCATGGCCCCAACTGGGGATCAAGCCGAAACCTGGGCATGGGCCCTGACAGGGAATCAAACCGTGATCTCCTGGATCATAGGTAGATGCTCAACCACTGAGCCATGCCAGCCAGACTAGACTCGTTCTTAAAAGAATTGACATAGCACGAGACTGTGAAAGTGAGAAGACACCCTCAATCATGAAATACGGTCTGACTCACACTGTCTCCACGGGAGCTGATGGATATTAACTTGATTACTTCAGGGCAGATGTGACAAAACCAATCTCATCCTGGTTATTACAGCTAGTCACTGGGGCTGTTTTGGTCAAGGGCTGTCATATTCCTGTCACTCAGAGCTTCCTCACTTGAGCCAGTAAATGCTTAGTATGGTCTCAAATTCTATTTCCCCTCTCACTCTATGCCAAGAGTCGTGTGTGAATTGTGCACGCGCGTGCCTGTGTGTAAAGGGAAGTTGTTGGGGTAAGAATGTAGTGTGAAAGAAAAATTTACTGCACATTCAACAAATATTAATTGCTTAATAAGTGCCAAGTACTGTTGAAGATGTCGGGAAGATATAAGCGAGGAAGGTGGATAAGATTCCTGCCCTCATGGAGCTTATGCTCTTTAAGGAATTATCTTGGTAGATATATTCAGAGCTTCCTTCCTTCTTTCCATCCTCCCTCCCTCTCTCCTTTCTTCCACGTCTCATTCACTCATTTAATAAATACTCTGGAGTCAGACTGCATCCTAAAAGTCATTGACAAAGAACAGTCAATAGTCATTGGCTACTTATTAGCTAATGCAACCTTGGGCAAATTTCTTAGCCTCTAATTCCCTCTTCTCTAAAATGGAAACAAGATTAGGAACTAGGACCCACATACACAATAAGACCTACAGCTATGTGAGAGCCTAGATATGAGAAATAGCCAGGAAACTGAATTCTAGAATAGCCCATGCACAGCCTGTTAGCCTGGGAGGCCAAGGATGCAGGATGAGGTTTTTGCCCAGGTCTCAATAGGCTCTGATCTCTACCCTGGCCATCCTAGAATCCATGATGCACCTCTGAGATTGATGAACTGGGTGCACCTCCAGGCAAGGCTACAATCTGTACCAGGAGGGACCTGGGTGTGGGGTGGGGAGGGGGCTGTCATTATCATCCGCTGCTCTCTGCAGGCTGATAGGGAGACTCCAGAGGCCTGGAAGCTGGCCCCTTCCCTGGAGAATGTCTCCAAGCTCCACTCTATATCCTAATTACACTGACATCCTTCTGTATCCTTTAAGTAGAATAAGTAGACACTTATTCAAGTGTCTGCTGTTGACATTTGTCCCTAAGTGGTCAGACTCATGGGCATGATGGGGAAATTCAGTGAGGTCACAGCCAAGAGCTTAGTGCAGTGCTTGGCCCAGAGCTGGAGCTTCCATCTTAGCTATTGTTGTCACTGAACACTTGCTATGTGCCAGGCATGTGTCAGATGCTGAGAATAAGGCATGTATGTGCGGGTGTGTACACACATGATCATGATGCAAAGGTCAGTAAATGCAAAGAGACAGCCTTTGTTCCTGCAGCAGCAAAAGCAGCCTCTGGTCCCTCTTGACCACCTGCAGGTTTCTGTACCTTAAAGCAGAATTCATGTTTCTGTCTTCCTTCCTTTTAAAACACAAGGAGGGTGTTGTAAATGCCAATGATGTGTTTTTGATGTTAGAAACAATCCATAGATAAGAACAGTAGCTTAAAGTTTTAGAACTGAATATATATATACTATATTCTTTGAGAACATAAAAAGTAAAAATTGGAAACAGAAAAATTAAAAATATGCAAAAGCAAGACCCAGGTATTAATTAAATCATCTTTTATAAGGGGGAGTTAGTACATCCTGACTAATGTTTATATATTAATAAACAAAAGAATAGTCATAAAAATATCCACCAGAATTAATAAAAACCAATACTATTAACTTAGGTCACGTCTATAAATTAGAATTAAAGATAGAATGGAGGAAGACTTTTAGTTTTCACGTATATGGTATGCATTATTTATAGACTATGATAATCCTAAACCTTCTAGTTGCCACTGAACTCTCAGCTATTCCACATCTTTCACCAAAACTTTGCGAGCTGGCTTTCCCCTTTAACCCAGCTTCATCCATGAGGAGCAGCAGCATGGAGATGTCAGCATTCCCGGATCCTATACTTGGACCGTCACTGTTTTTAATGCAGGGCGGCTGTACCCATGACTTGAATTCAGTAACTGCCGATATGCAGGTGAGCCCCAAGTCTCTATTCCTAGTTCGGTGGTTTCCCCTACACTTCACACTCAGAAACAGAACCTCCTGCTGCTCTTCTCGACTTGGGTAACCCCTAGGCATCTCAAAGTCATCAGGTCCAATCTTGGCAACCTCAGTTGTTGGAACCACCTGACCTAAAAGAACATGTAGTCTCAGTTGTTACTTCTCCCACACAGACAATATTTCAAATTCTTTTAGGGAGAGAGGCCGGAAAACATGGGGAGTGTGGGATTGCTTCCAAACACTCATGTATTGGTTTATCTTATTCCCAGATGAAAGGGAGGATGTTTCTTATCTGTAAAGTGAGAGATGTTCTAGAACCTTCCTCTAAGGGCTCCTGTGAGAAGGGATCGGGCACGTGCATTTGGCAGAGGGTCTGTCCTATGCAGAGAGCTACATAAATGGCAGCTATTAATACTGCCGTCCATTTCATGGGGGTGAGAGAGGTCTTATAATGTAGTTGTGAGAATATAGGTTTTGAAAGCAGGAAATGCTGGGTCTGAATGCTAACTCCCCTATTTACTAGCTGGGAGACCCTGAGCAAGTTAGCTTTCCTGAGCAAACAGTCTCTTCACCTGCAAAATGGGATAATCCCATAACCAGCCTCATGGAGTTGAGAGAAATCAGTGGTGGAGCAGGTGAGAGGTGCTTAGCACATGCCTGGAAGGTGCGATGTTGCTGCTGCTTCTAGTGGAGTTTGTGTTGGGAGCCGACAGGCAGTGCAGGAAATTTTCCTCTTAAACGGTCTGTTTTTGTTCTGTTTCACTTTTAAACTCTCACTATTTATCTGCCAGAGCTCAATTTTTAAAATTACAGTTTCTCTCGAAAGACTACCTGTAATTCTTCAGGAGTGCTGTGCTCAGTAGACAACAGATTTTCAAATCATGTGACACTAAGGTTGCTGACAACCCCAGGAGAAAGGTATTATTATTTCCCCCCCAATTTACAAATGAAGGAATTGAATCTCAGAGGGGCTAAGTAACCTGCTCAGTCTCATCCAGCTTTTTTTTTAATTTCAGGCCTATCTGAACCCAGAGTGTATTTCTTAACGACCCCAGCACAGGGCACCACCTCTGGCCCCATCTCTTTCTCCTTTCTCTTCTCTCTCTCTCTCTTTTCACTTCTCTTCACAATGGTAACATAGGAATTACTTAGGCTTTGGAGTCAGACTGTCCTGAATTCAATTCTAACTTCAGGGTTTTGATTAAAACACAAGATTATGATACCTACTTCTCTAGGCAGTAGTGAGAATCAAATAAGATTTTGGGGGGTAATGTTCCTAATGCCTTTATCACAGTGTCTGGCACGCAATAAACAACAGTAAATGTTAGGTTCTCGGGTGTCCTCCCCCTGAACTCCCTTCCTTTTCTCAGCCACTTCCCCAGACACTCACATAAACCTGAGCTCTGACTCCCGTCGGACCAAAACTTCCCGGAGCCGCTGAATTTTCGCCATCTCCAGCTCTATCTCCTCCGGCATCATGGTTGTCTCTGCCATGGAGATGATGTCCAGCTGATCTGTGGGGGAGACATGAAACGCAGGTGTCAAGCCCCTGAGTCTGCACTGGTTTGCAAGAATTCCCTCATTCCAGGGAACAGACTTGATCCAGCAACCTTCATACATGGCACAGGCACACAGATCTCAGCTTTCAATGCAAGTGTGTGTATGAAAAGGCCTTTCAGAAACTGGAAAACACATTTTCAGTGGGAACCCTGTCACTTACGATGGCAAGGGATGCTCAGGTGGGCTCACCAAAACCTGCTCAGGATTGTGTATGTGGCCTTGACAGTCCCGGACTGTTCCCGGCTCCTAAGCCTCTGCACTCCTGGACTGTGGCCAGTTTGCCCTGTCCCAGCCTCCAAGACCAAGTGCAACTATAGGCAGAAGAAAGTTTTATCTTAATTATTTTATATTAATACTATTACTTATCATCTTACAGGAATACTAAGTAATGTAAGTAATATAAAATAATACAAGTTTGTTGTAGAAAATTCAGATAATACAGATAGGCAAAAAAAAAAAAAGAGATAAAAAATTATCCATAACCACACTGCCCAGAGAGAACCACTATCCACATTTTGGTGGACATTTGTCTGGTCTTATATTTTTAGTTAGAGTTATATATATTGCCATATATAAAAAACATACACATATAACCCTATATATTGCCACATATGCATTATTATAGAGAGAGAGAAAGACCCTACAAATATGTGCATATATGTATGTATATATGCATGTGTATTAATTTTCTTGGGTTACCATGATAAAATACCAGAGGCTGGGCAGCTTAAACAACAGACATTCATTTTCTCACAGTTCTAGGAGCTGAAAATCTCAGATCAAGTCTGGAAGGGTCAGTTTCTGGTGAGAGCTCTCTTCCTGGCTTGTAGACAGCCACTTCTCGTTGTGTGCTTACATGGCCTCTTCTTTGTGCACACAGAGAGAGAGGAGAGCTCTCTGGTATCTCTTCTCATAAGAACACTAATCCTATAGGATCAGTGCCCCACCCTTATGATCTCATTTAACCTCAAACCAGCCACACTGGGTATTAGGGCTTCAACATATGAACTGGGATTGGGGGCATAGACATGCAGGCCATAACAGTATATATGTATGTGTATATTTGTGTGTATATATATATACACATTACACCATATATTGCCATTAACATTTTGGTGTACATTCTTCCAATGTGTGTGTATGTATGTGTATATATTAATTTATATTTTAATACATATTTTTATAATTATATATTATTTATGTGATGTGCATATGTAAGGTAATATATATGTTTTATATATATTATATATACTGTAATGCCAGAGACTATGGTCAAGTGTAATGCCAGGGACTACACCAACTGTAGTGGCCACTCAGGGCCAGGGAGGTTCACTCTAGATGAGGCGGAAGAGCCAAAGAGGTGAAGGAGGATGAGACGTTTACTTTATTCAGCTGACCTACAGAGAAACCGTCTTCCCAGTGGCAGCCAGCCGGACATACACACACAGGGGGCATACCGCACCCTGAGGGACAATCCACAAAACCCACAAACCCATAGGAACAATCCACCTTCTCCCGGTGGTGGCCAGTCGGGCATACAAACCACAAACCTGCAAACCAGCAGGAACAATCTGTACCTCTGAAAGTCCTGGGCCAGTTTTATAGAAACCAGGACAATAGTGGCTCTCAGCCAACATGGGTCCGAAATTAGCTAACAGGGCATCTGTTATGACTATGCTATATCATGTTTACATAAATAACTGTGGCCTTCTGCCATGAAACGGTGGCAAGAAAGCCTAAGTGTTTTCACTTTCCCTACATTACATACATATACAAGTATTTTTAATTGAATATATTTGACATATAACAGTGTATAAATTTATGCATTCCCATGTATATTGCAGCATTATTCACAATAACCATGATAGGAAGCAACCTAAAGGAACCATCAGTGGATGAATGGAGTTAAAAAACGTGACATACACACACAACAGAATATTATTCAGCCACAAGAAAGGAGGCTGTCCCGCCATTTGTGACGACATGGATGGACCTTGAGCACATGATGCTAAGTGAGGTAAGTCAGACAGAGAAAGACAAGTACTGTGTGATCTCACTTATATGTGGAATTCAAAAAGTCAAACTCATAAAAAACAGAGATGGTTACCAGGGGCAGGGGAGGGGGTGGGCAGGGATAAAACTGATGTTTAAAGGTACAAACTTACAGCAAGTAGTAAATACAGTTATTTACCTGTCAAAATATTAGTAGTTTAAAATGTTCATATATGTATACACACACACACGTATATAAAATTATATACATATAAATTCACCATTTTATAGGTCTGGTTTTTGTCATGCTGTAGAAAGTTAGGGTCTCACATTTTACTACCTGGCCCTTTCACCTAACACACCACGAGCATTTTTGCATGTCCTCAGATGTTCTTCCCCAGCAGCAGTGTGAAAGGCTGTGTGTAGCTTTCTATTTGTGGCTGTATCATGAATCACTTCACCAACCTCCAGGCAGTTAGGTTGTTTTGTAACTTTCCCCCCACTATAAACAGCCCTGTGATGAGCATCCTCAAAGCTAAGTCTCTGCATGCATCTAAGAGATTCCTTTAGGCCGCATTTCCAGAGGGAATGCCTGTGTCGCAAAGGATGCAATAGTCTAAGGCCTTTCCCAGGCAGAGAAGGAGATGTAGGGGGAAAGCATCACTTTCCGGTTTGCAAAAATGGAGTTCAATAGCTCTCATGTGTTACACTGCACTGGAGGCTTTATATATATATTATCTCATTTAATCCCTGTTTTACAAATGACAAATCTGAAGCTTAGAAGAAGGAAAGTGACTTGACCAACATAGCACAAGTAGAACTTTGCAGAGACAGAATTCAAACCGTGGGTCTGTCTCTCTGTCTCTCATTCTGTCTCTCTCTCTCTTTCCCTTAACCACATCATACAGCCTCCAGGTGAGGATTAAGTGAATTTGTGGATGCAAAAGCTCATGGTTAATGACCCCGCAGATATAAATGGGTTCCTCACATCATATTCAGATGGGCAACCTGATTTCCAAGGGACAGATGCTGGAAATGGCAAAACATCCTGGGGCGAAGTGTGTGACAAGAGAATTAATCACACCCCGTGGGTTGGCATTTTACTTCCATCCTTGGGGGAAGATGGAGGTGGTGGCACTGTCAGGCTCCAGGTGCCAAGATGAAGATTTAGCTTTGACTCTGAGAACGAGGCTGATACCTCTCCCTCACAGATGCTTTCCTTCCCCTGGAGAAAGGAGTAAACCCCTAGGCCTCAAATCAGATATGAATTAATTAGAACCCTTTCTTGTAGTGAGTGCTTTGTGCCAGGCACTGTGCTAGGCTTATTATAAGTCATATCTCATTTAGCTTCACAACGCCCAAGGTCAAGTTAGGGCTATGAGCCAAATCCAGTCCCCAGGATGATTTTGTAGGTAAAGTTTTACTGGAACACTGGCCATGCTCATTCATTTACATGTTATTTATGGCTGTTTTTGCACTATAACAGCAGAATTTAGTAGCTGCAACAGAGACCATGTAGCCCACAAAACCTCACTATCTAGCCCTTTACAGAAAAAGTTTGCCAGCCCCTGCCCTAGATGGTAGATGCTATAATTTCCCCACTTTAAAGGTTTTTTTAACAAACAGGTTTACCCAGTAACACTAATATTTAACATTTACTGAGCATTTGTCACATGCCAAGATATGATTCTCAAAACAGTCCTTGGTAGTAACTACAGGTAGCATCTCCATTTCACAGATGAGCAAGTTGAGGCTCAGAAAAAGGAGTGATGGGGCTGAGATTTAACACCAGATCTGTCCTACTCCAAAGCCCTTGTTGTAATCAGTCATATTGATTTAAGAACTATCTCCCCACTTAAGAACTACCATCATCATTTAACTATAGAGAGAACTGAATATATTCTATTGCATTAGGTACATGGAGAGTAGTTGTTCTCAAGCAATAGCAGACATGGTGATTATCTGGGGAGCTTGTTAAAAAAGGCAGGTTCTCTGTTTCTACCCTCAGGGACTTTCATGGGAAGTCTGAGAAATGCTGGTACAGTACATGAACAAATAAATCTCATTCATGGTAGGTTTCTTTTCAGTGTGAATTTGTATGATAGAACTAGTGTGATGGAAACCGTCTCAGCAACACTTCTCAGCTAGAAGGCAGGCATCCAACAGCTGCTAATGAATGTGTCCATGAGAAGGACAAATCCTGGAAGAAGACAGGCAGCATTTCAGGCTGGCTAGAGAAGACAGTCTCTATGAGGCCCCACTGCATATTTCTAGGCAGAGCCCAGCTGCTGTGCAGACAGAGCAACACGTTAAGGCACAGAAGTCCCCAGAGCCTCAACTGCCATTGCTGTCATTGAGCTCCCAGGAGCTGAGTCACTTCTGGGGGAAGAAGCAGCTAAATCCATCCTTTTATCCCCAAATGCCACACCAGGGAGATGCATGCCTCGTGAGTGCTGAAGCACCAGCAAACAAGAGCTGAGCACCGGACATGACTGGGATGTGCCAGCAAGCTTAGTCATTTATCTCGAAAATTTAAAGCTACCCAGAGATGGGGTGGCGGTGGCGGTGGTGGGGATGAGGCCTGGCAATCTCCTAGAAACTTGTAATTTAAATATAGCTGAGAAGGGTAAAAGTGCTGGGGACCCAAGTGAAGTCTTCCCTGGTCTGTCTTTTCCAACCATGGGTCATAGTAGGAATTTAAGCCCAGGGTCCCCCAAACAACCCCTGCTTGTGTTTCTGCTTCATAACTTTATGCACCTAGAATATGCTCCAGAGCTCATTCATATTAAGCATTTACTGTGAGCCAAGCACTGTTTCACCACATTCCTAAATACCTTGGCAGGTAGGTATTATCATTATCACCCTCCCTTTATAGATTAAAAAGATGAGGCTCAGGGAAGATATAAGCGATTGGCCAAAATCACTCAACCAATGAGTGGCAGAGCTGGGACTCAGACCCAGGTCTGCATGATTCCAAAGCCCATGCTGTAGGTCAAAGGGCTACGGAAGAGCATTTCTAAACACGTAGTCACTGCACAGAATTCATCACAGCCATGTACCATATGCTATGGACTGAATGTTTGTTTCCCCCCACTTCAAATTAAATTGTTGAAATCCTATCCCCCAATGTGATGGTATTAGGAGGTAGGTGCTTTGAGGTAATTAGGGTTAGATAAGTTCATGAGGGTAAGGCCCCCGTGATGAAGAAGAGGCACAAGAGCTCGCTTCTTCTCTCTGCTCTTCACCGTGTGAGGATACAACAAGAAGGCAGCCATCTACAAACCAGGAACAGGGTCCTCACCAAACACGGATCTGCCAGTGCCTTGGACTTCCCAGCCTCCTGAACTGTGAGAAATAAATGTCTGTTATTTAAGCCACCTAAATCTGTGGTATTTTGTTACAGCAGCCCGACCAGACTAATGCACTACCTATGCTATAATTTACACAATATTTCTTTACATTGACAGTAAAAAAATTCAAATAAACTCCTTAAAGGGCCTGGCAGGGCATGGCTCAGCGGTTGAGCATTGACCTAGGATCCAGGAGATCGCAGTTCGATTCCTGGTCGGGGCACATGCCCGGATTGTGGGCTCTATGCCCAGTTGGAGGTGTGCAGGAGGCAGCCGATCAATGACTCATCATTGATGTTCCTATCTCTCTCTCCCTCTCCCTTCCTCTCTCTGGAATCAATAAAGATATTTTTAAAAAAAAAAAAGAAAGAAGAGAAAAAGAAACTCCTTAAAGGGAATTTCATATCACATTCATAATAAGTCCCTATCACTTGGCATAATTAGAAAATAACCATGAAAATAAATTCAATGGAAACAAAGTGATGTTATCAAATTCTGGCTAAATAGTATAGGCTGCTAAAGGCTCAGACTGAAGCCTAATTTTTCTTTCTTAACAAGGTGGATTAGCAAGTATTAGAAAGTTAGCAAGTACTAGAGAGGCATTAAAAACAAACCACCAAATAGAGGCTTCCTTCTTTGATAACCATAGAGGTTGATCATTGGAAAAGAGTAATTTTCCCACAATGTAAGTCAATGTTGTCTGATGCTAGAGGTATCTAAGTACCACCAAGGTACCCCTCCCACCCCCTGGGAAAGCTGTTGTAGAAGGGAATTCCAATGGGCCCAAACCCTTGAATTCTCATTGGAAATTAAATGAGAACTCAGGCCTAGAGGACAATTCTCAACCATTTGTCAAGTTTTTCACCCAAAGATGAATCAGCCACTTTGAGTCATTATTTCAAACCAGCTCATATCACCAAGGTAATTAAATGAAGGTGGACCTATTCATTTCAGTCCCATGTCATTTATTAGGTGTCCAGCATCCTTCAAACATCTTCGGAAGGACACATGAGAGAAGGGCCACAGTGGCTGCCTTGGAGGATGCAGGCGACTGGGAGTTGGTGTTGGGGAGAATCACCTTCTACCTAATATGTCCTTTTTTACTGTTTGAAATTTTTAATAAGCTTTTTATTTTGGGAATAACTTTAGATTACTAGGAAAGTTGCAAAGATACTACAGTGATTCCCCATATACCCTTCACTTAGTTCCCACCACTCACTGTTAACATCACCAAGACGCTGACGTTGGTGCATTACTACTAGCTGTATTGTTTGAAATTTTACCATGGCAGGTTTACCTATTCAAGACAGACTTAAAATAAAGAAAAAGAAAGGAAAAAAGAAAAGGAGTTGGTGTGTGCAGGCACTGTGGGAACCAAGTAAGCCCTTGAAAAGGGCAAGCAAAGGGGGCAGTTATGAGCATGGACTTTGGAGTCTCAGGGCTGGCTCTCATACTGACCTTGGTCCCATCAGCTGAGACTCTGGCCTCAATTTCTTCATCTGCAACATCAGAAAAATCATACACATCTCTTAGGTAATTTATGTAAGTGCCATGCACATAGAAAGTTCTCTTCATAACTTTCTCTCTGTGTAATATTTGGTCTTATTATTCATTTAATAAATATGCATTGAAAACCTATTTCATGTCGGATACCCAGTAAGCAACAGGAATGAAACAAAAGAGACAAAATCTGTGCCTCCATGGAGCTGAACTTCTAGCAAGGGGCTTACATGTCAGAAGATAAACTTTCTTCAGGGCTCTGTGTTGGTCATTGGCTCACCAGCAGCTTGCTCCTGACATAGATTTGGACTGATTCTGGTTCAAGTCCCTGCTGTACCACCAATTGTGTGATCTGGACGCATTATTTAATATTCCCAAGTCTCACTTTCCTCTTCTGTGAAATGGGACAGTGACTCCTACCTAATGGACTTGCTGCCACGGAGATGAAATAAAATGTATCCCAGTGCTCCGTGCAGTGCCTGGGGATGATACAGACTGGACAGTATCATTCTTATTACCATCACATTTCCTTTCCCTAGAAGAAGCCAGACTAACATGGGGGAGGAAACAAAATCAGGATCATCAGATCTAGAGAACAGACTTCTAGTCCTCTGGGCCATTCTTCTGTCCCTCTAGGTCCTCCTACTCTGACAGACCCATGCCTGTTCTGAAAGGAGGGGTCCAGAGGGGGCCTCACGAACCCTCTGTCAAGGACCCAGCTCCCTGGCTCACCACCTTGAGTATGTATGCACAGGCACGTCTTCCTGGCATCAACCCAACAGAAAGTCTACACACCAGGAAATATATCTCAGTCCCAATTACTGGGAATCGGATATCCTGGTGCATTTCAAAGCCTCCCAGTGATACCCAGCCTTTTATGGTCATCAATCATTCATGTAGAGAAGAAGCTCATTTCAATCCCCAAACATCTTATTATGGGATGTACCAAGCATCTCACCTTCTCACTATACTGTGAATATAATGGGAAACGCTGGTTGCTTTTAATGAGTCACCATTTCCCAAGATGAAGTAACTGCTTTTAATTCAGATGCCCCTGGCTGTTCCATTACCCCCGCCTGCCTTGTGAAGGAGAATGCTACTGGGTCCTGCAAGTAATTGTACCTCCTGTGGCCCAGTGCCTTCCCATACGTAATGTCTCTTTATTTTCACAATCAACCCTGCAAGGAAGGTTTTGCAGCTGAGGAAACTGTCTTGCTTCTGAATCTTGGCCATGGTTATTATTCTCTAATGCGGCTTGGAGAATGTCTTTTAGCTTCTCTAAATTTCTGTTTTCTCAGCCACACCTCACTTGACCAAGGTCATAAAAGTAATTAGAAGAATGCACAATCAGCAGTGGGGTTAAGAAACAGATGCTGGACCAGCCAGTGTGGCTCAGTGGTTGAGCATCGACCTAGGATCCAGGGGATCACGGTTCGATTCTCGGTCAGGGCACACACCTGGGTTTCCGGCTCGATCCCCAGTGGGGGGGGGGGGATGTGCAGGAGGCAGCTGATCAATGACTCTCTCTCATCATTGATATTTCTATCTCTCTCTCCCTCTCCCTTCTTCTCTCTGAAATCAATAAAAATATATTTTAAAAAGAAGAAGAAAAGAAACAGGTGCTAGAATCAAGCCAACTTGGGTTTAAATCCTGGCTCTGTTTCTTTCTAACGACTGAACTTGGGCAAATGACTTGACATCTCCAAGCCTTAGTCTCCTTATCTGTAAAACGGGGGTAAAGAAGTAAAATGTGTGACCATCTAAAGGCTCATTCTGAAAGCTCAGGCAAGAGTTTTATCTCACCTCTGCTTAGCAGCCTCTGAGCACTTTGTTCCAACCTGTTTTTCGCCCTCGGTACTTACTAATGACATCTGGACCCGGAACATTCTTTGCTGTGGGGGTTGTCCTGGGTGTTGTAGGATGTTTAGCACCACCTCAGGCCTTTACCCACTAGATGCTGGTAGCATCCTCCCACCAACCCAAAACATCTTTAAACATTTGCAAATATCAAATGGGGGGGAAAAAATCCCTGGTTGAGAATCGCTGGTTTAGACCCTCTTTTTCAGTAGTGCTCCTGGGAACATCTTAATTCTTATTGATCATATAAAGTAACATATTCACAGGTCCTATGAATTGGAGTGTAGACATCTTTGCAAGGCCATGATTCAACCTATTACAGTCTACACAATAGAGAAGGCCAAAAAATCCTGCTGTGGAGAGTCCCAGGATGGGGTCATTATCATCCTCAAGGGTAGAAACTACTGTAGGGAGAGACGTACATTCCCTGAAGGAGGTGGGACAACCAAGCAGTGAGACTGTCATCCTGCTCACTGGGCATGGTCCACACGCCCAGCTCAGTGCCAGCAGCCATGGCACAGCACCCCTTGGCCGACAGCAGGACTCAAGTCGGAATGGTGGCTCTGCCCCTTACTGGTTTGTGCTCCTGGAAAAGTTATTTAAATTCTCTGAGTTTCCCCTTTCTCACTTGTGAAGTGGGTCTAATAATCCTTTTTTGCCATATTTGTTCATTCCATAATAACTATTTGCATAGTTGGTGAGTTACGCAACCTTCTCCTCCTTCACTATCCATCATCTATTAAGTGGGGATAATAACAGAAGCTACTCTTTGTGGTGAGGGTTGAGTGAGAGATTGTATGTAAGGTTAGTATATCTCAAGGACAGGGTGAGGTCTTGGTGAATGTCAGTTGTCATCATCATCATCACCATCACAACCATTATCATCATCGCCATCATTACCATCACCATTATCATTATCATCATCATCATCATCATGACCGTGAAAAGGGAAAGCAGCTAACTTCAGGAAAGAGATCAGTCCCTCAGGAGGGGAGCCCCTGCCGCATCCTTACCTCCCTTCCCAGAACTCCCTTCCTTGGGAATATTCAACCTCATGTACCACCCCATACCATGCCTTCTTAAGGAGAATGAAAAACTCCAAAAGTCACGTGTCCCAACTTCATCATCCACAAAACCAGCACAGGCGGGGGGTAAGGCGGTGAGGGGAAGGTGTCATATTAAGGTAATGGAAATAAACTTTTAAACAAATATTCTAGAATATTATCCTTCGGGGAATCCTCTTGGAATGGTTTATACTTCTAAGAATACCAACACTTTTCAAGCCTTTTTAAACTTTTCATAGACTCCTCTAGGGCTATTAAATCCTTTCTGAAATAAGGGAAGTATTAATAAACATACTCTTCTTTGACAACTGCTTTCAAAACAGTTTATGAGCTGTTCAGAAAAAGTAGTTTAACACATTTAGATCCACATGATTTGATTACCCACTTTATTTGCACAACTTGGCTCAGAATGACTTTTGGTAGTTTCAGAAAATCAAACTCCCTCTCCACCAAAGGTTCATCACTATTGAGGATGTTCCCAGGACTTCAACATAGACTGGAACTACATCGCCAGGAGGAGTTTTATTTGAATAATCTGTGTGTTACCTCCAGGGTGAAGCTTTGAAGGAGATGACACGTGAGTTCTGGCAGTTTATTTAACAATCTATAACGTCTTTTTTATTATTATTACTTGGTGTCCTCACCTCAACATTTCTAAATGACCTTCAATGAGTCACCAAACTGTTACATTTCTGAGGTCCTTTGAGACCACACAAGAGAGTAAAGTATTCTTCCTAATTCAAAGGCAATTGTTAGAGATGCTGAATTAAAACTGTGAAAATCAATGACCCTGAAATAACAATAAGACAACTGTCCAATTAAAACTGCATAAAAAACTAATGTTTTTTGTCACTTCTGCAGGTTCATCGAACTATTATTCAAGTTTCATTTTTTTAAAAACAACCCTCCAGCCCTGAATCTCAGGCTTCATGAATATTGACAATTATGAATCTATCCTGAACTGTGATTCATGATCTTTACTAAGACTCCCTAATGCTTCCAATTTATAAACCAATTCAGAAGTAAGCAAAGGGCCTGGGTCACGCAAGGATGGACAGAGAACCAGATGGCACTGCTTTAAACCATGCTTGCTGGGGCTAAAATGATTGGAATCTAAAGGAAAATAAATTGAGACTGTCTAAAGTAATATTTCAGTTTTTAAAAATTGCTTAGCCTGGAAATCATGTGGCTCATTTCATCCCTCACTGGCAGGAAAACTTAACTGGGGAGATAAACTGCTTGGAGAGCATTATTTTCATTCAGAAAGTTTGAGACTGGGGAATAGTGTGGGATAAATGGGGGTGGTTTGGGGTGTGCTTTGGGATGCTTGAGGATCGGAGAAAATCAGCCAGAGAGGCCTGTGTCTGGACTACATGCTAACAAGGGCGGGCCAAGTTCAATGTTCACCAACACAGACTGCAAGCTGGGAAGCCAGAGGGAGAGTCGGATCATGGCAGGAGAGAGGAGGCAAATATGGAAATGGAGATGCTGGATTGAAAGCACAGCATGAGCCCTGGCCAGTGCAGCCAGTTGGTTGGGCATCGTTCAGTGCACGGAAAGGTTGCTGGTTTGATTCCCACATACCTGGGTTGTGGGTTCGATCCCTGGTAGGGCGCATGCAGGAGGCAGCTTATTGATGTTCCACTCTCACATCGATGTATCTCTTTCTCTCTCCCTCTCCCTTCCTCTCTCTCTAAAAATCAATAAACTACTCTTTAAAAAAAAAAAAGTGCAGCATGAGAAGACAAGGTCCTAAACAGAGAGATCAATCACACAGGCAAAAGCATCAGGGCTGGAAATACTAAGGGATTTTTTAAAAATTAAAGTCCATGCTTTGCTCAGATTTCCTTGGTTTTTACCTAACACCTTTTTTCTGTCCCAGGATCCCACCCAGGATTCCACATGACATTCAGTCATCATGTCTCTATGTTCCTCTCGGCTGGGACAGTTTCTCAGACTGTCACGTGTTTTTGATGACCTTTGAGGAGTACTCATCAGATATTTTATAGAATGTCCCTCAGTTGGGATGCGTCTGATGTTTCTCTAAAGATAGACTGGGGTTATGGGTCTGCGGGAGAAAGACCACAAAAGGAAGTTGTCATTCTCATCGCTTTCCGTCAAGGGCACATATTGTAAGGATGACTTGTCACTGTTGATGTTGATGCGGGTCATGCGGCTCAGCAGCGATTGTCGGGTTTCTCCACTGTGCAGTCATTCTCCCCCCTACGCCTTACCACTTTCTCCTCTTTGGAATGACGTCACTAAGCACAGCCCACGCTTACAAGGTGGGGAGTCACACGCACTTCCGTGAGGTCAGAGCATGCTATTTTTATAATTAGAAAAAATAAACCCTCATTAAAAGATGAAGAGGATCACATGCCAGTGGGGCAGAAACTCAGAAATTCTGTGTGTTCCAGGTGGAACTGGAGGTGTGGCAAAGACTGGTTCCCCAACAGTCCTGCAAGAGATGCAAAATCTGAGTGTTCAAGTCCAAGGGTCAGCCTGGTTTCAAAACATGAAGATGCAAAAACAAAACAAAACACAAAACAAAAAACTAGGCACAAAAGCGAAGCAAAGTTTCAGCCAGAAGGGATGATTCTCTTAGGCACTGATTTTTATTTTCTCTGCATCCCTTTTGAAAGCTCAGAGCTCTGCCCCTTTGGGTGGTCCTTCCTCTGTGGGGCCTTGGGCATATGACTTGGCCTCATATGTCATTCGGGGGCTCGTTTATTCAACGTAACTACTATATGCCAGACAATGTTCTAAGAGCTAGGCACACAGAAATGAAACGTCCGTCCTAGTGGGGAAGGTGGGTGGCAGGTAAAAAGATAAATAATATCTTCTAAGTTAACAGGACTATGCAGAGAGTAAAATGCAGTTTTGGGCTAGAAAGCCGTTGACAGGTAATTCCTTCAGAAAGTGGTGTCAGGGTAGACATCTCTGAGACAGTGACAGTTGAGCTGACACTGAATGACCAAAAGGAGCAGGCCTGAGGAGAAGGAAGGAGAGAATGCTACAGGCAGATGGAACAAGCTTCCTGTTCAAGAACAGAGAGAAGGTCCATGTGGTGGAGCAAACTGAAAAAGGGGAGGAATGTTACAGGTTGGAGAGACAGGAAGGGACCAGATGATGCTGAGCCTGTAGCTGTGGCGAAAAATTTGGGTTTTATTCCCAGTTGTTGACAAACAGAATTTTAAGCCAGGGAGAGATGAAACTGGCAGTGTTTTTAAAAGTCACTGTCTCCCACAAGAAGTGTACTGTTTTTTGGGTTTCTTTGTTTTTTAAATATATCTTTATTGATTTCAGAGAGAGGAAAGGAGAGGGAGAGAGAGAGATAGAAACATCAATGATGAGAGAGTCATTGATTGGCTGCCCCCTGCACACCGCCGACTGGGGATGGAGCCTGCAACCCCAGCATGTGCCCTGACCGGGAATCGAACCCCGATCGCCTGGATCCTAGGTCGATGCTCAACCGCTGAGCCACACCCGGCCAGGCAAGAAGTGCACTGTTAAGAGAGCAAGCATAGATGTAGGAAGACCAGCCTCTTGCTATTGCTTCAGAAAGTGGTAGAAGGATTAAATGCAGGATAATGTGTGCAAAGTGCTTAGTCCAGGGCCTGGTCATAGCAAGCGATCAATAAATGCAAAAAAAGAAAATAAATGCAATCAATAGACACACTACTGCAGTTAGGCAGATGCTTGCCACTCCTTACAACTTAGCCACAGCTGTCTGCAACTCCCACTCTCCGTGGATCTTAGCAGAGGGTGAGACAACCCCGAGGTTGCTGGCCATCCTGTCCCCACAGACAGGGCTGACTGGCCTGGGGTGTGACAGATAAGTCCCAGGGGGGCAGAGTGTTTTGGGGCACATGCTCCCAGGCACACAACGCCGAGTCTGAAACACCAGCCCAGGCCTCATTTAACCCTGGAGTATGTCCTGTCAAGGGTAACAGAATATGCCACCCCAAATTACGTCACTTTGGCATAACAATTATTTTGAGCTGAAAGCAGTTGAGAGGAAAAAAAAAAATACAAGGAAAGCTCTCTGCCCTCTCCCTATTTGTCTAAAAGCAGGACATAAATCTGCAAACCTGTCTTTCCTCCCTCTATACCAGGAAGGAAATTAATCTCTTAATAACTATAGATCCTTAGCCTGACGATGGCACCAGAGGAATCTACACAACAAACTTTCTAACTAGTCCTTACCTTCCATTAGTTTCCCCCATTTATTTTCCTTCCCATAAGGATATCAAAGTTCTTTTCCCTTGTCTTATCACTTCTCTAAAAATTTATTGTTCTTTGGTTAAGGTGCTAAGTGAGCCCAAGTTCTAACCCCCCTTACGAGTTAGTTACTCATTACTGAGCGCTCCAGACATATAGGTGCAAGGCACAAGCTCATAAATTTGTTTGTTTTTCTCCCGTTAATTTGTCCTTTGTCAGTCTAATTTATATGGCAACAGCCAGAGAGCCCAGGATGAGTAGAGGAAAAAGATGTTTTTTTCCTTCCCCACACTTACCTGGCACCTCTTAAAGTGGTGGATACACTTAACAGAGGGTCACAGTCTTGGTTTGGCAAAGGATGAGAGAAAAAGATACTGAATCTGAAAGGGGCCACTAAGAGGAAAATGTAAACAGGGTCAGAATGAGGCCTACTGTGCGATAAACTTGAGGTGGTGGATTATATTTGGGCAAACGTAGAAAAAGACTCTGCAGTGTAGCGAGGAGCAGGGTAAACTGTCAACAATACCCACTGAGCTTGGAAAGCCCCGAGAGAAATCATGGAAAGCCCACATCAGGAAACAGCTATTTTGAACTCAGCTAAAAGGCTGAGCTCTGTCTGCCTTTACTGAAGGGGTGAGTGGCTGAGCCAGGCCTTTGGCTATTCAAGTCGCTACTTCCCCTAAAGAGAATTTGAATCAACTGAATGCTGTGAGTCCAAGCCACCCAATTGCACAGAATATGAAAAGTAAACCTCTCTGAAGCTCTGGGTTTGCCAAGCCCAGGTCTGCTCCAAGAGAAACTGGAACCTGCAAAAAGAATTTTGCAAAAGGGAAGGCAAGCAAATCCTTCCAGAAGAGGGGGTGTGAGTGACAATTTCCTGCTCCTGGCAGCAACTCCACTCGTTTTGTTCAGGGCATTTAGATTCTAAATGTCACAGTGTGATGTGCCCCATGTGGAGGGGACATTTGTTGATTCTGCCTCCTGGCATCCATTCACATTTCTTTGGTAATAGGACTCCTATTACCAAACTCAGGCACCACTCCCAGGTCTTGGGGATTGTGAAGCTGACCTCACCTAGGTGTGGAGCTGTTTTGCCACTAGGGCTGGTTCAGGTGGGCATGAGGCCCAATAACAAAACACAAGTAATCTAGTCTAGAACTTTTGTGTGAACTCTTAGGGAACAGAAATCCTTCCTGGTTTCCAGCTGGACTCGAACCTGCCATCACATGGATTCTGAAAGCAAACCATGGAGGGAGGAAGAGCCAAAAGATGAAGAGAAATAGGTGAGGTAATTTGAGCCCCTGGATCAGCCACTCCTAGAGTAAGAAATCCCAGTGTATTCTCTTTTTGCTTAAGTGGCTTGAGTTTTCTTTGACATATAACCAAGAGAGTCCCACAGATACTCTACATCTTCTAAGAGAAATGTGTAAGGAGGAGCAGGAAATGCCTCTGGGATAACAGGGCTGTGGATCTAGGGCAGTCCCCTTGTCTCTCCCCTGCACATAGTCAGAATGCCAGCACAACCATCTCCTAACGTGCACAGTCAGAATGCCAACACAACCATCTCCTAATGTGCACAGTCAGAATGCCAACACAACCATCTCCTAATGTGCACAGCCAGAATGCCAACACAACCATCTCCTAATGGGCACAGTCAGAATGCCAACACAACCATCTCCCAATGCACATAGTCAGAATGCCAACTCAACCATTTCCTAATGCAGGTCTGCAAACTGCAGCTGGAGGGCCAAATCCAGCTCACTGCCTGTTTTTGTACAGCCTGTGAGCTAAGAATTGTTTTCACATTTTTAAATCGTTGGGGGGAAAGCCAAAAGAAAAATAATAGATCATGATGTGAAAATTATACAAAATTCAAATGTCAGTGTCCATAAATAAAGCTTTATTGGAACACAGCCATGCCCATTTGTCTATGTATTGCCTAGGGCTGCTTTCACACTACAACAGAGTTGAATAGTTGGGACAGAGACCATATGGCCTCAAAGACAAAAATATTTACTATTAGCTCTTTCAGAAAAGGTTTTCAGACTCCTGTGGTTAAGGATTCTTTAGACATCCAGAAAAAGAGATTCTGTCACTTGCCTTTTATAAACTAGGACTTTAAGTCCAAACTTACTATACTGATAAACTTAGTAAAGTGATTGATTTTTCTTGCCAGGTAATTAGCAGAATTGCTAATTCTTTATGTAAGCTTGTTTAGAAGAAAGCCCTATTTAAGCTTTTAAGGTTATAAACCAAAAATGCCATCTAGAATTCAAGTAATAATCCCAAAGGCAACAGCAATGATATATTCAATTTTAGTAATAGCTATTTAGCCCTATTTTCCCATAATCACAAAACTTCTCTTTCAAGCATCTTCTACTTTTTGTAGAATCTGAGAAATAATCTAAGCCATAATTGAAATGAACTTTATAGTAAGAATAATAATAGATATTATTTACCTATATGCCAGGTAGAATTCTGAACATTTTAATTTATATTAATACATTAAATGGTCTCAACCACCCTATCAGATAGGTACTATTATTATACCCATTTGGTAGATGTGAAAACCAAGGCACAGAGACAGGTGAAGTAATTTGCCTAAAGACACACAGTCAGCAAATACTGGGGCCAGGATTTAAACCCCAGTGATCTGGCCCCCTAAACTGGACTATGTTCTGAAGTAGACCATCTCAGCTTTATTTAAAAGAAGGGTAACAAGATTCCATTGTAGTTTGAAATTTAATTAATAGCACAATGCAACATGCACTTTTTTAAAAACTTAGAATGCCACCTTTCCTGAGAAATGTCTTTTCTCTGACCATCCACATGGTCGTGTTCATAAAACAATACACCCACCCTTCTCCATCTCCCACATCTGATTGGACCGGGTGCAGACATCTGACCCTAGTGAACCAACAGGCTTCCTCTCCCAGACTTTGGTACTGAGATTAAGATTCCAGTCTCAATCTAACTGTTTTCTTAAAACATAAACCTGGTAGCTATTTGCCACGAGTTTTTTTTTCTCTGAAAACCAGAAAAAGCCACTCTTCTGTGAGAGAAGAATGAAAGTGACATAACAGGGAAAAACACAGATGAGAAATGGGGGTGGAGGAAGGAACCTCCTTGGCTCACAAAGGGCTCTGATCCCTTCCTGAATTCTAATGGAACTCCTGGGTATGTGAGACACCCCTGTGATGGTTAATTTTGTGTTTCACAGATTAAACATTGTTTCTGGGTGTGTCTGTGAGGGTGTTTCCAGATGAGATTAGCATTTGAATGGGTGGACTTTGTAAAGTAGATCACCCTCTCCAATGTGGGTGGGCAGCATCCAATCTGTTTGAGGGCCTGAATAGAATAAAAGGCATAAGAAGGAGGAGTTCATCTTTTTTTCCTATCTCACATATTGAACTGGGACATCTCATCTCAATTTCTCCTGCCCTCAGACTGGTATTTATATCATCTGCTCCCCTGGTTCTCAGGCCTTCCTCCAGACTCAGACTGAATTATCCTGGCAGGTCATGAGAATTCTCAGCCTCCAGAACTGCATGAGCCAATCCCTCATAATAAATCTCCTTTATATATATATCTCCCACTGGGTTTCTCTGGAGAACCCTAACTAATATAGCCTCAGAATCCTTAAACACTAGCCCCTTTTGGCTAAATGGGTTTCAGTTACCTACAACCAAAACAATCCTTGAAAGTACACTTAAGAGCCAAACAATCTTCCAGTTTTCGTAGTCCCTGAATCATCAGCATGGGCCTCTCAAATAATGGATTTGTCGGATTCATAATTATTCCCTTAGTTGTGCACTAACTAGGCCAGCTCCCAAGAATTACTGGTTTTCAGGTGGAGAGACTAGTCAAATATTACTAAAATGGTGCATTGGACAGCCTGGGTGTCATCAAATTGGTTTTAGGCTTTAGTTTAGTTTTTATTGTTGTTTGTTTACTTCCTTTCCTCTTCATATAAAGAAAACAAACATTTCCCCATTTCTCTCTGATGAAACAACCAGAAAAGGCAGTTTATACTTGGGATGGGACTAGGGGAGGTAAACAGTGTCTCAGAAACAATTACTGAAATGACCAAAATGAGATACAAAAATGCAGCTGCATAATTTCCTCATAAGTCACATTGCTCAAGGTGGAAATGAATCAGAGACAAAGCAAACGCTTCTCTGAAGAAATTAAGCAAGTGGAATGAAAAAAGCAAGTGATGACTTCCCAGGGTTGGTAGTAATTGGGATTTAAACGGATGTGATGGTCCCATTTATAGATGGGCAGTGTGAAGAAATGAATGGCCGGGCAATTTACTAACTGATGACAAGGTCAAGGTCAGGCTACTCCTCAAAGAAGTCCAGCTCCTCAAGCCCAGTGACCTTTGAATAACATCTGTTCTTTTGCCCCAGCCCAAGTCCACTTCTTCATGTTCTTTTGGGGGACCGGGCATGTAATTGAGAACCTAGCCAATGAAAATATTCCACTACCACCTCTTCTCCTCTCTCCTGCCATAGTAACTGGTTCAGGTCTGGGAAAATTACCCACGTTGGAGCAATGAGAGGCAGTCCTAAGACTTTTACTAAAACCATTGCAGAAGAGTGCTCTCTCCGCTGGGATTGCTAGCTGATGGCTAATGTAAGCTTGGTGCTATTGAGATCACCACACAGAAAGTACCTGTCTGAGAGTGAAGCCAATACATATAAGATTGGATGCCGAATACAGATAAGAAGATGGAGAAACTGAGTCCTGTTGATCTAGAACTGAACTCATCTGTACTTGAGGCCCTAGATCAAACTATGCCTGAAATTAGGTCAGTCTATTCAGGTACATAAGCCAATAACTTCTTTCTTTAGCTTGAGCCAGCTGAATTAGCTTTGTTGCCTGAACTTGAGAGAGCTGAGTAGTACAACTGTATGTTCCAAATACCTGGCACTTAGCAGACTGAATGTGACAATGGCCATTCTTGCAAACACTGTTTACTGAGTGCCTACTATGTGCCAGGCACTGGGCTCAGTACTGCAGACACAGAGATGAGCAAGATAGACCTGCTCCCCGTCCTCACAGAGCTCGGAGACAGACAATGGAGTCAGCTATAAAGTGGTCCCATGTTTGGCAGGGGGAAACATCAAGACCTTAGCCAGTGTAGGGGTCAGAAAGGTGTCTCTGAGGAAGTGACCTTTAAGCTAACACTCAAAGAATGAGTGAGCCGTGCAAGAGGAAAAAATAACATAGGGAGAGTGGGAGAAGGGAAAAAGAGCAGACAAGGTAGACGGGAAACCTACAGAGACCTAGCAGCACGAAGCAGGAGGACAGCCCAAGGATGGCTGCAGCGTAATATTTGAGTTAGGAACTGGCAAGAGACAAGGCTGTAGGTTCCTCTCTTCTTCTCACCAGATCTGTTAACTATACTGCAAAAGCATATCTTGAATCCATCCACTTAATGCCATCTCATTGCCCCACTCCTGGTGCATCATCTGAACAACTGCTAGAACTGCCACGGATCCATTCTTGAACCCCCACAATTCATTCCTCTTGCAGCAGCTGAGGCGAGAAGAACAGGGAGCCACTGAAAGGACATGAGCAGGGAAGGGGCATGCTCCACTTAGGACAAGGGCCCACCGAAGAGATCACTTTTTGCTACCTACAGAGGTAAGTAAAAAAGAATAAGGAAAAGTAAATTGTTGGATATTAGTTGCATAAGAAAAATATATATGAAAAAAATTGCTGGAAAAACATGCAGCAGGATATTGGTTAACTTTCGAGGGTGGAATTGTGGGTGATTTTTTTAAATGTGGTTTTTGTTGTTTTTTTGCCTCAGTTTTCATGTGTGTAAAGTGGAGATAATAATAGGACCTCTATCATCAAATTGTTATAAAGACCAAGTGAGATAATGCATGTCAAGCTTAAAGCACAGAGTCTGACACAGGATAAATGATCAAGGAAATCACTGTAACTACGATTATTATTATGCACATGTATTAATTTTGTAACTAGGAATACAGGCAATAAATGCTATTTTTAAATCCTCTAGAACCTTTTTAATTATTATTTTTAATATAGGAGACTCCTACATCACAGTCCCCAAAGTCACCTCCCTTTGCTCCCTGTCAGCGATATCTTCCTCCAGGTGTGAGTGAAACTGGAGGTGACAGTGAGTCACTGGATGCTTCCACAGGTGCCCTTGAAATGTGAGCTTGACTTAGCTCCGTGCTGCTCTGCGTGGAAAGCAACTAGCTTCTTTTAGGCTCAGCCCTCTCTGCTGGGCTGCTCCTCCAAAGGCCACCAACAAGTAGAAAGAGGGTGACCAGGTTCAAAGCCACCCACTGGATGATTCTGGTGGTCACCGAGATGTTTTCTCATTCCTTACTTCCAGCCTTAGGCAGCAGGGCAGCATCTCTGCTCACATCACGGATCCCTATTTTGGGTGCTCACATCAAGGCACCCAATTCAGTCCATATGCTGGGCAGGGATTTTTCCTCTTACAGATAGAGATGATATTGCCTCATCATCATCCCACACCTCTGGGCAGTCCCCCTCTCTCAAGGCTGATTCTTACTCAAGGTGACTCTGCCATTTGGAACAGGCTGGAGAGCTGCAGGCACCTTGTCCATATCAATGTTGAAAAATTCTATCCTGCAAGGAAACATCTCTGTCTTCAACAGAAGGTCTGGTTCAGGGTCCCAGCGACATTTTATAATTACACAAGCAACATGTGAATTAATTCTCATTGTAAAAACTTCAAACCATCTAGAAATACGTTAAACGGAAAGAGTTCCCTTGGCACCTCTCCTCTAGTACCTCTCTTTCCCCTGGACGTAGCCCACCACTGGTAATAGTTGGGTATGCGTAGGTATAGGCACACATGCATGGGTTTTTTGCATTTATTTTTTTTTACAGAAATAGGAACATACTCTACATATTCTGTGACTTGTTTTTCACTTAATGGCGTTTCTTGAAGACCTTTCCATGACCATCTAAATAGATCTATGGCATTCTTTTCCATAGAGCCACACAGCATTTCTCTCTAAGGCTCTACCATAGTTTAGCCACTTTCCTATTGATGGATTATTTCCAATCTTTCCTTACTAGACACAATGCTCTAATGAAACTCCATCATAGAGACCTTCATGTATTTGTGCAAATATTTGTGTAACACAGAGTCCTAAAAGTGAAATTCTTGGGTCAGAGAATAGGTTCGTTTAAAATATTGTTAAATATTGCCAAAGCGCCTTTCCAAAAGGCCAAATTTCCAAATTCAGTATTTCAAGTTGACTCTGATTTCTCAAGATTTAACAAACAACTATAGTGTGTGTTTGGAAAAAGAGTATTTTAAGTTTGCTTATCCCAATATTTTTCTTCCTTTTGAGGGGCCTCTACAGAGAGATTAATGTTTATAGAGTAGGCACACTCACCACCCTGAACTTCAACATAAGACAGAAGAGATAACTGCATGGTTGACCTGAAGGGAAGAGGAGTGACAAGCACTGAGTTGGCTTGACAAAATCCGCCACTGCCCAGGTCGGAAGTGGGTAATGGTCCAACTGCCCTTTGTAAAGTAGATGGTCTCAAAACAAAAGTTAAGCCAGGCTAGCGTGGCTCAGTGGTTGAGTGTCGACCCATGAACCAGGAGGGCACTGTTCAATTCCCCATCAGGGCACATGCCGGGGTTTCAGGCTCCGTCCCCAGTAGGGGGCATGCAGGAGGCAGCCAATCAATGACTCTTCTATCGTGGATGTTTCTCTCTCTCTTTCTCTCTCTCCCTCCCTCCCTCCCTCCCTCTCCCTTCAATAGAAGCATATTAAAAAATAAAAATAAAAACTTTTTTAAAAAGTTAATGTTTGTTTCATATACTCTGCACAGTAACACTGTAAGTTCCTGGCTACTTTTATTCTGACTTTACAAGTAAGGCTGCAAGAAGTTAAGTGATTACCAAGGTAACAGAGTTAGGAAAAAAATAGCACTGTAAGGTGAATTCAGATCATCTGACTAAAAACCATGTTCTTAGCCACTATACAATGTTTATTAAAATTGAAGATGTGCATACTGTCTGCCCACTCCTACTTCTAGATAAATACCCTGCCTAAACTCTTGCTTCTGGGCTCAGAAAGACATATAAGATGGGCATGATAGCAGTGTTTGGTAATAGAGACAAATTAAAAATAACCTAACATCAAACTAAAAAGCTTCTGCACAGCAAAAGAAAACAGCCTCAAAATACAAAGGAAACCCACGGTCTGGGAAAACATATTTGCCAAGGATGAATCTGATAAGGGGCTAATTTCCAAAGTGTACAAAGAACTCATACTACTCAGTAAGAGGAAGACAAACAACCCAATTAAGAAATGGGCAAAGGACCTGAATAGACACTTCTCCAAAGAAGACATACAGATGGCCAAGAGACACATGAGAAAATGTTCCACATCACTAATCATCAGAGAGATGCAAATTAAAACCACAATGAGGTATCACTTCACATCTGTAAGAATGGCTGCCATCAACAAATCAACAAACGACTTGTGCTGGCGAGGGTGTGGAGAAAGGGGAGCCCTAGTACACTGCTGGTGGGAATGCAGACTGGGGCAGCCACTATGGAAAGCAGTATGGAGGTTCCTCAAAAAATTAAAAATGGAGCTTCCTTTTGACCCAGTGATCCCACTTCTAGGAATATATCCTAAGAATCCTGAAACACTAATCAGAAAGAATATATGCACCCCTATGTTCATAGTAGCGCAATTTACAATAGCTAAGACCTGGAAACAGCCCAAGTACCCATCAATAGATGAGTGGATAAAAAGCTGTGGGACATTTACACCAAGGAATACTACGCAGCTGTAAAGAAGGAGATTCTTGTACCCTTTGGGACAGTATGGAAGGACCTGGAGAATATTATGCTCAGTGAAATAAGCCAGGCAGAGAAAGACAAACATCACATGATCTCACTTATACGTGAAATCTTAAAAACTTAATAAACTGATGAACAGAATAGATTCAATGACATGGAAGCATAGATCAGACTGACAAATGTCAGAGGGCAGGAGGAGGGCGGGTGGGTGGAGGGGAAGAAAGTTACCAAAGAATTTATATATGCACAACCCAAGGATACTGACAACGGTGGGGAGAGGGACTGGGGACGGGGGTGGGACGGGGCAGCATGGGTCATTGGGGAGAAAAAGGGACATCTGTAATATTTTAAACAAACAAACAAAAAATAACCTATATATTATCACTAGACATTGCTAGAAGAATTTGTAGTAGATTCATATGAATGCTTTGAACAGTTAAAAAAATTGATCTACATGTATCAACATGCATAAACTCTGAAAGCATGATGTTTAGTGGTCAAAGGATGTGCATGATATCTCATATTGCTTATGGATATACACGTAAGGCAGTAAAAACACAACACATGAATGAGAATGATACGTATTAATTTCACGACAGAGGGCACTTCTGGAAAGGAAGAAAATTAAAGGGGGAACTTCAGCTAATCTTTAAGGTTCTCTTTTAAAATTGATTTGAAGTAAAGATCTTAGCATTGGCTAAGTCTGGACAGTGGGTACAAGAGTGTTAGACTTTCAGCTATACTAGCCTGAAATTAAAAAAAAACAAAAAAACCACACACAGAAGGAACCCCAAGTTTGCTCCGTGAGGCTGGGGCACACCCACATTTGGAAGACTCAGCTCTAGGATGAAAGAGCCTCACTGCCAAGACGCCTGCATCAGTAGGAGCAGCAGCTGGAGTGGTGGTGGCCAAGAGGGGAGGGGTTGGGGTGGCTTTCCCTGCATACAGTAGTCCCCCCCCAACAGCGGGGAATAGGTTCCAAACCCCCAGTAGATGCCTGAAACTGCAGATACTTCCGAACCCTACGTAAACTATGTTTTTTCCTATACATACATACCCATGAGAGCTTAAGATATAAATTAGGCACAATAAGAGTTTAACAATAACTAATAATAAAATAGAAGGATTATAATAATATACCGCAATAAAAATTATGTGAATGTGGCCTGTCCCTCAAAATATCTGACTGACCCGTACTCACCTTTTCACTTAAAGGAAGCAGTTCACGGCTTCTCTTCGGCATATCTGAATTGCCGGCTCTCGGCTCTTGTGCTTTGGGACCGTTATCAAGTAACATAAAGGCAACCTGAACACAAGCACTTGGGGACGGCGACAGATTTGATAACCAAGATGGCTACTGCGAGACCCGGGGCAGGACGCGGCGAGCATGTGAGCCGACGAGATTCACGCCAGGGGCGAGGCCGCGCGAGATTTCATGTCACATAGACCAGCCCGCAATTTAAAACTTACGAATTGTTTATTTCTGGACATTTCCATGTAATATTTTTGGGCCACGGTCCGCAGGGAGTAACTGAAACTTCTAAGTGAAACCCTCAGATGGGGGGGTTTCTACTGTATAGTCTCCAAAGTGGCATCTTTGGGGGAATCTTTAAGGTGAGAAGTTGCTATGATCTTTGTCAGGCTACAGTGGAAATACATGGAAGGAGTCTATGTGAAAGCCAAGGCCAGGCTGTTCAGCGGCCCAATGATGAGGCAAGAAAAGGCGGTTAAAGCACCTTTTATGCCCCCTCCCTCTCCTCACACACCTTCCTGCCAGGCTGCCGGGCTCATTCACCCTTCCTGCTGGGACCTGGCTGCACTTCGGCTGTTAACAGTGGCACAAAGGATACCTTCAAAGGTATTTCAATGGCCCTGCCATCCATCTTATTATTGGAAGCTAGGACCTCATTCCTGTCATTGGATTCAGAATAACATTTCCCCTCCACCCCGGGATTTCTCACCCTCAGCGCTGTTAACATTTGAGGCCAAATAAACTTTTGTTGGGGAGGAGGGAGGGGATGCCTGTCCTGCACATTGTAGGACGTTTAGCAGCATCCCTGGTCTGTATCCATTAGATGCCAGTAGCAGCCCCTCACACCCAGATGTGACAGTTAAGAATGTCTCCAGACTTGCCAAATGGGCCCTGGGGGCCAAATCGACTCTGGTTGAGGACACTGCTCCAGGGGTAGGCATGATGCATAGTCACTGAAGTTTTGGTCCAGGTAGCCTGACACCCTTTGGTTTCAGCAGTAGGTGGTGTCCAGGACGCTCACTCATCTTCTCCACCTTGCCTTTGCACCCACGTTGCAAATAAAGCCTTCGTAGTTCACGAAAAGATTTCCTAATGGTTTCTCTCCAGCACATCAAGTTATCCTGCACTTTATGTTTAAGCAGAAACGAAATGGCCTCCCAGAACCCTTTCCAGTTTTTGAAACTCCCTGCAGTTGCATGTTTAAAGGCAAAGCCAGGTTCCTTTGGGGATGACTCTGCATGGTTTAAGAATCTTGGGCTGCCCGGTGTACCAGCCTCCACGTCCGAATTATTTGACATCTGGCAACAGAAGGACTAAGTGAGTCCAGCGCACATCTCCCCTGACTAATCTTTTAGAATCAATAGCCTGAGTCATGTACCTGACATTTACTTGTACAGCAACCCTCCTTAAAAACGTGCTATATTTATTCATTTTCCAATTGCTTCTCCTCTCTCCATATCCCAGTGAATTAAATGTCTGCGCTCAAACCCTTAGGACCTTTTCTCACAGGCTCTGTCAGGGCCGCTTTCTGCTTCTGTTCACTCTGTTTCCTTCCCTGGGGACACTCTCCTCTCCCTGACTCCTCTCCCAAGTAAAGCCTTCTGTTCTACAGATCTCAGAGTTTCTCTGACCACCCTGCCCTACCCCAGACCAGGCCCTCCAGCCATGTGATTTCATGGCACCTTAGACTTACAGTTGCCAGGTTGAGCAAATAAAAATACAGGATGCCTGGTTAACTGATTTCAGGCGAGTAAGAATTTTAGTCTATGTTCCATTATTGCATGGGAAATACTTACACTTAAAATACTTATTTTTTGTTTATCCGAAATTCAAAGTGAACTGGGCATTTTTATCTGGCAATCCTACCTGGACTTCTCCTTCAGAACACTTGCTGCCAGCAGAAATTATATTTTTATTTGTGTGATTAGCCCCATGAAGACAATGAACGGGTTTGTTTCTAGCCTAGTTTTATTCCTGGCTCTTAGCACTAAGTTTTGGGCACAAAGGGCATGGAATGAACTCTGATAGATGAGTGTGAGAAAGAAGGAGGGAAGACTGATGATACTTATATCATCAGAATTTTGTATCACTGACTCTAACCACTTATTTGACAAAACAATTGTTTTGTCCCACAAAGATTTATCAAACGTCTCCGTGTGTCAGACACTGAGGTAGGGACTGGGGACTCAAAGAGGAACAGGTCATGGCTTCTGCCCTCAGAAGATGGGAGTAGCCCAGACAAGAAAGTCAGCCATTATCACACAGTGACATTAGTGCTCCGTTACAAAGGAAGCATGGGGTAATAGTCCAGAGGAACCACAGGCGAGATATCTGCTCAACCGGCAGGGGTCAGGAAATGCTTCCAAGAAAGCAAGAAGCCTGAGCTATTTATTGAAGAATGAATAGGAGTTAGCTGATCACAGAAGTGGGAATCGTGTCCCAGGAGGAAGGAACAACCTGAACCAAAGCCGGGAGGCATGACAACCTCTGAGGCCTCTGAGGAGGTGAGGATAACAGGATCAAAGGTCCTGTTGGGCACGTGAAGGGAGAAGAGGCTAGAGAGACGGGCTACTGGGCCATCACCTAAGGAATTTAGCTTCGTCCTGAAGGCAGTGGTGAACTCCTCATGAATTTAAACAGAGGATCATATTTTCACTGTGGAAAAAGACTCTGTCAATTATTTGGAAGACCCAGGAGACAAGATACAACTGGAGGTAGGAGTCAGAAAGGTTAAGAGGCTTATTGAGGTGAGATAGTTAATTTAGGGATGAACAAGGACTGGAACCAAGGTATTCGGAGTCCCGCTCGGCTACCCCTTTTTCCGCTTTATCATGTTGCCTTCAAGTATATTTTCTTCCTGCCTCAAGTTAAGAAGTTTTAATTTAGTCTCAAAATGAACCCCATAAAATGAATTCACACTTATGCGTCTCTCACATTGCAAACCTAGCTGACTGCCTTTCGCTCAGCAATGCCACTTTTAAAAATTTATCCAGAGGAAATAATAGGACAGATGTGCAAAAATAAGAAAGATATTTATTGTACCATTATCTATAAGAGCAAATATGTTACATGGCCTAAATGGCCATCAATAGGGAATTGGCTGGGTATGCCCAGATGTTAGAAAATTATGCAACCATCAAAACGGATGAGACGGCTCTGTATTATTGACATAAAAAGTTGGGGATGGTACATTGAGTGAAAAAAATTAAGCTATGTTCAGTACACAATATAATCCCCTTTATTAAAAAAAAATACATGTTAATATATTTCCAATAAAAGACTGGAAAGATATATACCCAATCTGATGGCAGTTTGAGGTTTGGGAATGGCTTTTACTTTCTACTTTTTATACTTCTGAATTGTTTGAGTTTTTATAATGAGTATTACTTTATAAAGACTTTTTTTTAAGCTTACTGACAGTATCTATGCCATAAATGCCACTTAATTACTTTGGTCTCTTAAGTCTCAGCCACCTGAAGAGAAAGGAAAATGTCAACTTGATTAGCCAGAAGTGCTACGAAGAATAGTCAGACGTTTGTCATGGCCCTTTCAGAGAACACGGTGGCAAAGTCAGGCCAGAGGCTTCCTGGCTTCATTATACAGGTTAAATGCCTTGTTGCTTAATACCATGTCAGAAGTGTACTCTTTAAAACAAAGCTGTTTTCTGTCTTAACATCGAGTTAACATTAGCACTGCTTTGTTGATTTGGTTATCAGGCATCCAATATGCCAGCTCATTCTTAATAAATATTTTTCTCTTCTGGGGCAGCAGTCACTCTCAGCATCACAGTACCTGGCCATGGATAAAGAGGAAGGTGACCAGTTGTACAGTTCACCATTGGATAGCAAATGCCTTTTTAACCCTTGCAATTTCCATACAACAGGTAGAATGAATGGTAGGGTGGCCAGTTGATGTTTTCCTGGGACATTTGGGACAGTCCCAGACAAACCAGGATGTTTGAACACCTTAGAAGTGCCCATTGTTGCATATTTTTTCAGATGACATTTTTCTGCAATTCCCCTATTCATCGTTGCAAGGGATTGTTAATGCTACAAAGCCCATGTGAGTGATTTCTCACAGCATACTCATTATAACCAAATTCCACAAACCGAACTGGTTCTCTGTTTGAAGGAGGTCTTTCACAAATGGAATTTCCTGAGTGTTGATTTCCTTGTCCCCTACTCAGCGTTTTGTGAAGTTCATGGTGTAAAACAGTAGTAATCTCGATTTTGTGGCTTAACACAGAATCATTTAACGTCATAAGCCTAATGCTTGTCCCCAGAGATTAGAATCTCTAATTGGATAAGGTTGGTGCCCAGATACAGGTGATTTTAAGATGAGCCAGGGGAGAGAAACTGACCCAAGAAAGACAGGTAGGGCTGGAAACTTGACAGACTGGTTTGGTAAGGGCTTGTGAGCATCAAAGCAGTTAATTTTTTTTTTTTTTAATTTTTTTAAGATATCTTCATTGATTTCAGAGAGAGGAAGTGAGAGGGAGAGAGAGAGTCGAAACATCAATGATGAGAGAGTTGTCATTGATCGCCCACCTCCCGGGCATGTGCCCTGACCAGGAATGGAACCACGATCTCCTGGATCCTAGGTCAATGCTCAACCACTGAGCCACGCCCGGCTGGGCAGCAGTTAATATTTAATCACAGGCTATGGCTAGGCTTATGATGATTACAAGTGAGAAAACAGAATGGAAAAAATCAGCTACGTATAAGCAGAATGTCCTAAGTTTTGTTACTGGGTCAGATTTGGGTATAGCTTGACTTTCAAACTATGTTTAAACATATTATACTACATGTCTTTATCATTTCAACATAAAGGAATGGCAATTAACTTTTAAAGCTCTTTTTTTGAGTATTTTAAAAAACTGTTGAGCCCAGATGGTGTGGCTCAGGAGTTGAGCGTCAACCTATGATCCAGGAGATTGAGGTTTGATTCCCAGTCAGGGCACATGTCCCTGTTTCAGGCTCCCTGATTCCCAGCGGGGGCGTGCAGGAGGCAGCCGATCAATGACTCTCTCATCATTGATGTTTCTATCTCTTTCTCTCCTTCTCCTTTCCTCTCTCTGAAATCAATAAAGACATATTTTTTAAAAAATAAAAAACTGTTGAGATCACAAAAAAACCCTCTTCTAGGAGACTGAAAGTTTTTTGATCCTAAATGCAAGGTTTTCATGTATTTTAGATTACCTCCACTGTTGTTAGAACAGCGGAATCTTAGTAAATGTCCTAACTTAATTGAGGTGCTCTAAGATTGTTGGAAAAACAGGGTTAGCTGTTATTCAGTTAGCATCAAGTCAGGCTTTAAGAGTTAGAGAATTTCATATTTCATCTTTTTTAGTTGTGATTTAAAATGGGGGGACCTGATATTGCTCTTGAAAATACAAAATATGCTTGAGTATAATTGGGCAATAGAACTTGTCATGTGGGAAGAAAAAAAATCTTTTAGTATTTTTCCTCTCATTTTTGTATGTCACTAACTTTTCTGTTTGTTCATTTCCAGCCTTGAAAGTGAGTGACACCTCATATTTGACTGCCTGGGGCAGGGTGGGGACAGAAAGCTCACTGTGGTACCTCTGGCATCTTGACTGTTACCCCATACCCACAAAACATGAATGAGTCTACTATCCACAGAAAAGTCTTTCTGGATTGAATATCATTGAGCCAAGAAAAGAAAAGAAAGCTACTAGTTAAAACATTCTAGAAGGAGTTCTACACAAAGGTCAGAAAAGACTCCAGTAGTCACACTTTCTATCCAAGAGCTTCTGCACTAAACAGCTCCAGTGGCTGAGTTGTTTGCCTCTTCTCATCTCCCTTCCTTTTTAAAATAAAGTTTTTATTTTGGAATAATTTTAGATTTGCAGAAAAGTTGCAAAATAATACAGAGAGTTCCCATGTACCAGTCACCCAACTCTCCCAATGTTAACATCTTACACAATGATAGTATGTTTGTCAAAATTAAGAATTTAACATTGGTACAATACTGTCCACTAAACCATGAACTTAATTTGAATTTATCAGTTTTCCCACTAATGTCCTTTGTCTGTTCCAAGATCCAGTCCAGCATCCCACATTGCTGTTAGCATCTCCCTGGGTTAAGAAGTCAGAGCCTACGCTATCTTAATCAGAATAACCAACCTCAGCTCCCTTTTCCCATTAGAGTGTGTCAAGAACAAGACAACAGGCCCAAAATAGAGCCCCTTAAGCTAAGCTCCACATCACCAAGCCCAGACTTGACTTAATCACAACTTCCGCTTTCCCAGAAACGGAACCTTAAACCAGTCCATCAGGAATCACCTTATCGGCATTAGTTAGGTCATCTGCGTCATAAACACCTGCCATCCCCTAGCAGGAAACTAACCTTGCAATAACTAACCCACTTTTTTGCCACTTCTTTGTTCCTGCTCCCTTCTGCCTCTAAAATCTCTTGCCTTGTGCAGCTCTTCAGAGCTCCTTTCTATGTACTAGATTGGGTGACACCAGATTCAAGAACTGTTAAATAAAGCCAGTAAGAGCTTTAAAATTTACTCAGTTCAATTTTTTTTAACAAGTATATCCTCTCATTGAACATACTTATTTATTTTTTCATTCATTCAACAGATATTAATTGAGCACTCGTCAAGTGCTGGGCAAACACAACAGGCACGATGAATTGAGGGAAAACAGACAGTAATGATGTGACAGAAAAGAAAACAGTGTACCCAAGGGAAGCGGCCAGGGAAAGTCTTTTTCAGGCTTTGATATTTGAGACCTAAAAGTGTGAGAAGGAGAGTTCACCGGGTGAGCAAAGAGAGACTCCAGCAAAAGCTCCCAGGAAAAGAGCAGCTTCCCGCCCTGGGAACTCAAAGCAAGCGAGTAGGAGAGGACCCAGGCGAGGCTGGAATGTAAGGGAAACAGGACACCCTTTGACTTGTGAAATGAAGATGTAGCAGAGCAAACTCATTAAAAATTGCATGTTGATTGCTTTTCCCTCTGAGTCTCCAGCACACTCGGTTCGTGCGCCTACCGTGGGCTGGCGTCTCGCTGACTCGCTCGCCCACTGGACAGCGAGCTCCTTGAAGGACACGACCCTGCCCCATTCGTCTCAGTTTCCTTCCCTTCCTCAGCAAGCTAGCAGAGCCATTTGCACAAATGAATCAAGACGTGCATTTGTTGAATCAGATTAGACTTTCTGTTAAGTCGTCTTCTTGCTCCAAATTACACGAGGTCCATCCCACTTGTCGAGCATTATGCCCCCTCGAGCCTGCGCTTCTCGCTGGCTCTGAGCTGCACACAGCTCCGCCTGGAGGCTTCCTCCATGCGCACTCTGAGGGGACTCTTCAGCCCATAGGGAGGGAGGTGCACCCTAAGACAATAGAGAAACGGGAGAAGAGGGTCCAGATTCCAAAATGTGATTTGTCTCTCCTTCAGAAGCAGGATGCAAAGGTTGAGGAGAAGGTGGGTGGAGGAGAGGAGGAAGGACCGAGGAAGACCTGAAAGGATGTTCTCGGTGGTTATCTGAGGTTGGCAGGATTCTTTTAAGTGACACTTGCTCTCTTTTATAATCTTAAACCATGAGTATTAAACCTCTTATTATCAGGATAAAAGCACTAGTTATTTTTATTGAAGAAGAAAAAACAATTTCACTCCTTCATGGTGATCTGTAGAGGGATTTTGCAAGCATCCGTCGTCCTGTCTTTGGGTAAAGCACCTCCACTGTATTTCCATGGGAGACTACACCTAGCCAAGGGCTGGGCACTGGTCTAGCTGGGCCAACATACAGTGTCTACATTCTGGCTATGTTTGGCTTCCTCTTGGCTCCCCACAACCACTATCCAGAACTTTTTGCTCTCAGAGCTTGTCCTGCGACCAGGAGAATCTACTGCCCAAGAGTACTTGCAAAGGTCAGCACTGGGCAGAGGCACTAGGACCTGGGAAAGTTTGTAAGTTCTAATTTGGGGGGGTTTCACACATAGGAGGTAGGATTATTTGCAAGCAACGTATATTGACTCTGATTAACTCAGACATTTTCCCTCTGTCCTCTCTTGGGTATTTGAATCTTGAGCACAGTGTCCCAGAGATGCAAAACAGTGGGGGTGATTAAGCCTGATGATAGCGCCCTGAACTTTATGCCACCTGGAGCTTTATACTTATCACAGTTCCTCTTCTTTTTAAGGCCTGGTTATTTAGCTTTTTCTTATTTCTGGCAAGATTTCCACATGCTTCCAATAAACTCCCTTTTTCTCCTTAGGCTCCTGTGCTTTGCAAAAGTATTTAATGTGATCCGCACTAAGATGTACACAGAGTGGCTTGGTATCTACAATCACACATAGGCTTAAGTGAAATAAAAGCTGCACAAAGGAATTCTCACCCTTAGTATCTTAGCTGCATCTTTACAGTTTCTCTTCTTTTTTGTTTTTGAAATTCTGGCTGCAGCCCCTTACACTGATTTGCAGTCTCATCAGTGGGTTGTCCCATATTTGGAAAGCCTCTGAGTTATCCAAAGTCAACTTTTATTGTTTGCAAATAATCCTATTCCTTGTACGTGAAAACTCCCAAAATGAGTGCCTACAAACCATACAAACTTTTTTCTTGGACGGTGCCTTCTTAGCTACAGGACAAGCTCTGTGAGCAAAAAGCCAGCGAGTGATGGTTGGGAGGAGCCAAGCATAAGAGCCAGAATGCTCTCCTCCTACAGCAGTCCAAAAGTCAGCTGTGATCTGATCATCTTTTATGTGCCTGTCATTTGTCTAGGCCAGGGACCCACAAGCCTGCAGGCCAAACCCACTCACTGCCAGTTTTTATATAGTCTGTGAGCTAAGAATGGCCTCTACATTTCTAAATGGTTGAAGAAAAGCAAAAGAATAATATCTCGTGACACGGAAAAATAACACAAAATTCAATTTCAGTGTCCATAACTAAAGTTTACAAGGAACACAGCCACGCCACGCCACTAGTTCAGGTATTCATCTATGGCAGCTTTGGGGCTACAGTGGTAGAACCGAATAGCTTCAAAAGAGACCACAGGGCCCGAAAGCCTAAAATACTTACTAACAAGTCCTATGAGGAAGAAGTTTGCCGACCTTTGGCCCAAGCCCTAGAGGGAGATTAAAAAGGAAGTTAAAGCTTGGTCCCTGCTCCATAATCAACTGGGGGTTAGACAGTGCCCTACGCAATCGAAACAAATCCAGGACAACTAAGCATTCTACTGTACGGGACACAGAGAGTGTAACAGGTTAAAAGTGGAGGAATTCTGCAAAAGAAGAGGTTCGGCGGAAGGAGTGGGGGCTTCTGGAGGAGGAGAAGCTGGAACTTTTGGCAATTCCTGAGTTCCTACGTAGGAGGGGCGTGGAGACAGTAATCTTGTGGGGACTTGAAGCTACATTTATGGGCACTTTACATGAAGGGGAGCTCAATTATGCATATCGAATAAAAGGAGGGGGGGAAGCAGGGAGATAAATGGACCTGCCTCCTGGGAAAAGTAGGATCAAGTTCAAGCAGAAAAGAAGAACAAAGGGTAGAACAAAGGGCAGAACTGAAGGGTAGCACAGGAAAAAACAACACCACCAACAATAACAGGAGCTAACATTTATCAGGCCCTTCTCCTTCACTGGGCATTGAGTCCAAAGCCCTACAGGCATTATCTCATTGAATGTTCTCAAAAACTATACGAGGCAGGTACACATGATCCCCATTTTACAGATGAGGCTGTGAAGGAGACCAGTCTAACTGCTTCGGGAGTGCATTTTAGAGCGTGGAGGGAAGTAAGGTTTGGTTGGGAGGGACAGAAAGTGTGGATTATGCCAGGTGGGGATGACCAGGCTGAGTGTATTATACTCCAACAGAACATTAAAAACAACCAACCAACAAAATATAACAGACGAGTTTGTAATTGGTGTGTCGGAGGTGAGGGAAATTTTTATGAAAGGAACAGATGAGCTGAAGAGAGAGTGAAAAAAAACACACTGGTCAACAGCAGAGCAGGCAGAACTGAGGGCAGGAGGTAGGTTTCATGCCCCCTTGGAGATTCCCAGTGCCCATCAGCAGGCTAGACTCCTACAGTCAAGAAACCTACATCATAAATTTCACCCAGCAATTTCCAAACTTACGACAGTCCTCCCTTTTTCTTAGAAAACGTACGAACAGCTGCTGCTCCTCAGAACATGGTTTAGAAAACGCTGCCTTCAAGAAAAGGCCTACAGTCATACGAGAGATCGTTTTATTGGACAATGAGCGTCCAGATGGCTGATTTTATAAATGCAGCAGAAAGGCAAATAGCTACATGAATTTCTGTCTTTAAATCCTGCTTCTGATGTGCTTCTTTGTGGAATCGCCAGATCTTTCTTTGTACGCCGAGCAGCTAGGAAGTAATCAAACACCGAGGGGGTTAGACTCACAGCGAACTTCAAGCTGCTTTGCTTTATTTTTAGATAATAGAAACGGCAGCTGAGTAAATATTGTAAAATCGAGATACCTGATTTCAGTCCCCCAGAGGCCAAAGTAATTTCTCTTTCAAGACCATTTTTAGAAGCTTGTTAGTTGCTTTTCCAGTATCCCTACCTCCCCAGGAAGTGAAGCAACTTTCTTCAGTTGCTTAGGAATCAAATACCTGGATGCAGCTGGCAAATGTGTGTTGAATTCCTAGTGTGTGCCACTCTCAGTGTTAGCAGCCAGCCTCCTCTTCGAAAGGCAGATCCTTTTACTGGGCAGAGTTGGTAGCTATCAGCCACAGGATAATATGGTAGTGATCCTGAATTGTGTGTGTGTGTATTATATAGATATATTTATTTATGTAAATATTACAAAAGTATAATATATAGAAATATGTGTGATACATATATGATAATTTTAGTTTGCAGAGCAGCTAAATGGGTAACTTAGCAAGTGCTGGATTTACTCACTGTCAGCTTCCATCAAGCTGAACATCTGGATGATGCTTTTAACAGTCAATCAAGTATCTGGCATTTGACATCAAAAGATGAACATCTGGATAATTAATGGGCTGAATTTTCCGTCATTTCCCAGTCTTCTCTGGAATCCATGTTTTCAAGCCCAGCCTTTCAATGGACCAGGTTTTGTGTGAAGTCATTTTCTTCTCTAAAGGCTAATCCTCTTAACTGTAACTCTGGAAAACTTAGTACCGTGGCTTTCTTTGTGTTTGAAAACTGTGGTTGATTAAGAGCCTGAATTCTCGTTGCTTGTGCTTCAGAAGAACGTACAGGTAATGTAGGAAGGGAAAGCACCTCAATGGAAAACCGCACAGTCTGGCATTACCTCCCCAGGTTATCCGATTCTGGTCTTTCATTGTCTTTGCTGTTTTCTGACTCTGTAAGTAGTAGGTAACTGATATAACACACGAATGATTCTTATACCCTTGCAAATCCTCTCCTGTCTAGTAGAGATTCTATTGACTTCCCCCTGGAAACTCAGTTTTACTTTCCTTTGCCCCTTCTTTCAATATTCCTGATCTATAAATCAGTCTATTTAAATTCTTTTTGAATTGGTTATAACAGCTACCTGGTTCCTGCATTGACTTAGTAGAATAAAATCTTTAACACTCATTCACTGTTATATCTTTGTGAGTCACGATTTTACCTTTTTTTCTGGAAAGTATCTTTTATTAGCAGCACAGGAAGATACATTAATTCTTTTCCCATATTCCCTCAAATATGCCTTTGTCTCCTGGCCCCTACCCCATTAGAACTATGGGTGAATTTCTACTGCAACTGACACGTTGTCAGGCGGTAGTAGGCTGTTTCTTTGAAAAACGTATTAGCTAATGGAAAATTATTTTTTCTAAATACAGTGTATTGTGTTTCCTCTCTTCAGAAAAGAAGCTAAATTAATGGAGCAGCTGGCAAACCAAGTACAGGTTATGCATCTCTCCATCCATGACAAATTTTTGAATAAAGGTTGCTAATAATAATAGCAATCATATCTTCTGTATTCAGAAATGGATGACTGATCTAGGGCAACAGGACCCGTGGGTTGCATTGTTTTCCCAAGAGCAATGACAGACTGACAATTAAGGATTGATTCACTTATTTTGCTGAGAGCTTTCAGGTGTTGGCCATCATGGTCTGGTAGAGAAAGTCCTTTGTTAGGAAGGGAACTCTTATTTTCTCAGTTGCTTTTGAATATGTAGGATGAATGGCTTCAAGTCCTGTCGCTACTGCTTAGCTTGAGCATGTGGGAAAATCAATTTCTCTTTGGACAACAGGTTCCTAATCCATTTAGAAGGGAGATGGGGGAATGGGCTAATTGTGTTAAAAGCTATCCAAGGGATTCTAGTGTGCAAACAGAGTTAGGAACTGCACAAGACTAGACTATCCCCAGCAATAATTTTTATACTATGCCCCACAAATGCAATAGAAGCAGTTGAACATAAACATAGACGGATGTATACATACACATCTATACTAAAAAATTCACCTAAGAACATTTTAAAAACCTAGGCGTTCTTTCTCCCCACCCCACCAAAAACAGTGCTCATTTCAGTTTGCAAAAACAAGTGTCATCTGTCACCAGGTGTGTTCTACTTTCTTGGTCTATGTGCACTCTTTGGGGTGGTAATAAAGAAAAAATGATCAGTCCTTGGACATAGATAACGTTTCAAAGAAAACTCAGAGTCACTGTTCTCTGGGCCAACATAAATCCCTCTCATTTTGGTAGCAGAGTTAAGGGCTATTGTTGGAAAGGTGTTTCTATTCATTCCCCCTGAAGCATTTTCTGTGTTGAAAGTAAAAGTGACAATTTCTTCTTCACTTTAATTTGTAGTAAGTAGAAATCTTCCCGGGCAGGAATGCCTTAAAGAAAATCAAATCCATTTTGCATGGGGAGATTTCTTTATGCTTCAGGAAACTCATAACAGTGTTTCTATTGGTTTAGTCCTGAGCACATCCAACACAGTGCTGTGTGTGTGTGTGTGTGTGTGTGTGTGTGTGTGTGTACAGAAAACTGAGAGACCTAGAGAAAAAGAAGGCAGAAACCTAGGGACCAAGATAAAGAGATAAAATAGAGAAATTCTTTGAAACCATCTGCATCATAAAACTAGAGTATCTATATCCAAAAAACTAGAGTATCTATATCCAAATAAGATTAGGCCTGATCAGTGGTTCTCAATTTTTTGTCCCTCTAGGAGACATTTGGCAATGCCTGGAGACATTTTTGGTTGTCACAACCTGGCAGGGGCAGGGGCGTTGTGGTGGTGCTATTGGCATCTACTGGGTAGATGCTGTTAAACATCCTATAATGCAAAGAACAGTCCCCAACAACAGAATTATCCAGCCCAAAATGTCGATGTCAATAGTGCCAAGGTTGAGATGGACTCCAAATGTCCTTCCAGCCCTAAAACATTGAGACACTAAAACACAATTTCCAGTCCCAAATAAGAAGTCTATTGCTATTGACTGAATTGTGTCCCCTAAAATCCACATGTTGAAGCCCTAACCCTTGATGTGACTCTACTTGGAGGTTAAACCTATAAGGAGGTAATTAAGATTAACTGAGGTCAGCAGGACAGGGCAGTAATAAATAAGATTAGTGTCCTTATAAGAAGAAACATCAAAGTGCTTTCTATCTCTCTCCCTCCCTCTCCTTCCCTCTCTCAAACAAGAGGTCTTGTGAGCACACAGAGAGAAGGCAGCCTCCTACAAGCCAAGAGATGATCAGACTAAAATCTCCCTCAACAGTACCTTGATCTTGCACTGCCAGCCTCCAGAACTGTGAGAAATAAATTTCTGTTGTTTGAGTCACCCCGCCTATGGCATTATGATATGGCCGCCCAAGCAGACTAATACAGCTATTTCTAGTAATCATCATTGCTAACATATTCTTACGTGTTTACTATATGCTAGGCACTGTGCTAAGCATTACATATACCTTATCACACTTACTCTTCAACATGCCCTATGGAAGCGTACATGTAGGCCCAGAGAGATCACATAACTAACCTAAAATCAACCAGTTAGTTAGTGGGAGAGGTGAGCTTTGAACCCAAGCAGCCTGACCCCTCATTAAGAATTCACATATTTAATTACCACAAGATACCACCTTCTGAAACTGTCTATCGACTTGAAATTATAAACTTCAGGGGAAGACAGAATAAAAGGATTAGGGCTGGGTGAAACTGCCAGAGAATGTGAAAATCAAAACTCTCTGTATCATCCTCAAAAAGTCAAACATCAAATTGCCACGTGGCCCAGAAATTCCACTCCCAGGTATATACCCAAAATAATTAAAAACAGGCACTCAAACAAATATATGTTCACCAACGTTTATAGCAGCATTATTCATAATAGCCGAAAGGTAGAAACAACCCAAATGTCCATTAACTGATGAATGCATAACACAAAATGTGGTATATTCATCGATGGAATATTATTCAGCTATTAAACGCAGTGAAGCATTGATACATGCTACAGTGTAGATGAACCTCAAAAATAGGCTAAGTGAAAGCAGCTGGACACAAAAGGTCACATATCGTATGATTCCATTTATATGAAACATCAGAACAGGTAAATCCATCAAGACAAAAAGCAGTTGCTGCCAGGGTCTGCGGATGGGGCCATGGGGAGGGACTGCTTAATGGATATGGGGTTTCCTTTTGGGCTGAAGCCATGTCTTGGAACTAGACAGAGGTGATAGTTTAGTACACTGTGAAGGTACTAAACGCCACTGAATTGCACACTTTAAAACGGTTAAGGGTTAGTTTTATGGTCTTGAATTTTACCTCAATAAAAATAGTTCCGTAGTCATCGCCATTGCTAACATATTCTTATGTGTTCACTGTACGCAAGGCACTGTGCTAAGCATTACATATACCTTATCACACGTGCTCTTCAACATGCCCTTATTACTCTTCAACATGCCCTAATCTTATTTATTTTACCTCAATAAAAATATTCTCCTCCCGGCTTTGGATAAGCATTTGAGAAATAAAGCCTTTCCATAAGGCAGACTGATCCCTAGGATAGCGGACCTCTCAGCTCCTGGAACCCAGCTGGTCCCCCGGTCCCTCCTGGGCTGCTGTTCTGGAAGTTGGACGTCATTTGCACTGGTTATAACCACCAAGATGTGCTCTGGCGATGCCCTCCCTGTGTCTATTTGAACAGGATGAAGACGCATGGATCCTGGAGCAGGAGGTCTCCGGCGTTAACACAGCACTATAAACACAGGTGGGTGCAGTGGTCTCACCTGGCCTGCTGGGTTTGGAAGAACCAAATGGAACCAAAATGGCAATAACTTCAGCACTTTGGTTCCTTATCAAAATGACAGTCACTTTTAAGAGCCACCTGTCAAAAGCATTTCACCCCTGGCGTAGGAACTGGACAAATCTCTAGCTCTCAGCTCTCTTAATTCCTTCCTGGACTGAGGAAGGTGATATAGGCTAAATTCGCGTGTTAAAATCTAATCCCCAATGTGGGATTAGGAGGAGGGGCCTTTGGGAAGTGATTAGGTTATGCAGGTGAGGCCCTAATACATGGGATTAGTGCCCTTGTTAAAGATCCCAGAGAGCTCCTTCACCCCTTCCACCAAGTGAGAACATAGGTACAAGACTGTCCATGAACCAGGAAGCCTTAATCTTGGATTTCCAGCCTCCGGAACTGTGAGAAATAAATTCCTGTTGTTTATAAGCCACCCCTTCTATGATCTTCTGTTATTGCAGCCCGAACAGACTAAGACAAAGGGGTATAAATACAGGAAGAAAAACACTGAGTTAAGGAAAAATTGGTTTGTCCCTTCCTCTGCTCATTATTGCCTACTTCCCAAATTTATCTCTGAGACCAGGATTATTGAGAGGGAACTGTTTCATTCTTCAGCCCTGGACCACCAGCAGAGAGCTGGCAGGTGGGAACTACAGTGAGAGGTCTAGGTGAGAATGGTCAGCACTGTGACAACCCAGATCTTTAAAATAGGGCCCCACAAACTATTTCAGATGCCTTTCCCTTGTAAAGATATGGGATACCGCCTTGGCCGGGTGGCTCAGTTGGTTGGAGTGTCATCCCATATACCAAAAAGGTTTCGGGTTCAATTCCCGGTCAAGGCACATACCTAGGTTTTGGGTTCAGTCCCCAATTGAGGTGCCTACAGGAGGCAATCAATCAATGTTTCTCTCCCTTTCTTTCTCTCTAAAAGCAATAAACATATCCTCGGGTGAGTTTTAAAAAAATTAAAGATATGAAATACCAATGGAATTTAATACAGTTGGAAGCTTACAAATAACTGTAGAGGGAGGGAAATGGACTTTTTAACTAGACAGCCTAGATTTAAATCCCTTCTTTATTGATTAATGGGGCAAGATTTTTTATCTTTCTGCTCCTTTACACATACACACACACACACACACACAGAGACGTAGATGCATCTATATTATACGTGCTAGAGACAGGCAGACAGACAGAATTTTGTTTTACAAAAATGAGATCTTGTTACATACATTTTCCTGGATATCATTTCTCCCCTCAGTAATACCTTTGAGACAACTGTTATTATTCTAATTTATACCTTTTTAATGGCTCCATAACATTTCACAGTGGATTAACAATGAGTTATTCAACCATTCTTCTACTGATAAGCCTTCACTTTGTGTCCAGTTTTTTTTCTTTTCTTGTTGCACATGTGTCTTTGTATGCTGGTGTTTTTGTTTCTGTTGGCTAGAATCCCAAGAGTCAGACTGCTGGGTCAAAGCATATGAGTATTTAAAATTTTAATAGATGTTATCTAATTGCTTTCCCAAAAGGCTGGAATACTCAACAGTTGCACCAGAGCGTCTAAGATGACTCTGTTCTCTGCATGAAATTAAAAGGCCTTTTAACAGACCAGACCATTTAATGTGGCCATGCTGTTTTTTGTTTCTGTTGTTCCAGAAAGGTGTGACTGTGAATGGTGTGCCTCACCTTTGCTGACATCTAAGAATCAAAGAGATATGGTACAGGGAGAGCACCTGCCCAGCCTACACCCAGCACAGCATTCTCAGTGTGCTGCCAGTTTGTAATAATGACACCTATTTCCGTTGCTTTGTATCTGATCTGAAATTCTCAAGCCCTTCCCTCAAAGCAGAAAAGCAAGGCTGCTAACTGAACTGTAGCATCAGGAACAAACCATCTAAACCAGGAGATGGCAGGCGATGGAGACCAAGACTCCAACTGACTACATTCAGTTTTCCATTAGGTGATTTTGAAGGTTTACAAAACACATATGCATAAACCATGGACACAGACAATAGTGTGGTGAAGGCCTCGGGATAGCGGGGAGGAGAGGGTGCAGGGTAGAAGGGGCCAAAGGGGAACAAAAGAGGACATCTGTAATACTTTCGACAATAAAGATAAATTTTTTAAAAATCGGTCCGGCCGCTGTGGCTCGGCGGTTAAGCATTGACCTATGATCCGAGAGATCTTGGTTCAATTTCTGGTCGGGGCAGATGCCCTGGTTTCGGGCTCGATCCCCAGCAGGGAACATGCTGGAGGCAGCCCATCAATGACTCTCTCATCATTGATGTTTCTCTCTCTCCCTCTCCCTTCCTCTCTCTGAGATCAATAAAAATATATTTTAAAAAAATTATTTGCACCTCACTGTTTGTGGATTACCAGCCTCCCCATTCTGCAACTATTGACTGAAGGAAAGGCTCTAATAGCTGGGCAGCATTTCGCAGCGAATGTGACACACAGGGTTTCTGCGGTCACGGCCCGGGCCCGAAGACAGAATCAAATCATTGCCCTCGGGTTAACCCATAACACTTGGCCTGACCCTATTAAGACTCATCTTCTCAAGGGCCTGCAAAAACAGGCCTGTAACAAAAACAACTGAATTAATCTCTGGCCAACATTTAGCTAACAAGGCATTAGGGTAAGCAAACTGCCCTGCATTCTGTTTCTGAAGGACTGGAAGGGACAGCATCCTCTCTCTCCTTTGATTTTACATCATTGGAAATAGGGACTGTTCCCAGCAGAACTTCCCTGCACCCCTCAGCTTTACTGAGGTGTAACTGACAAATAAAATTGTAAGGAATTTAAAGTGTGCACTGTGGCGATTTGACATACATACTGTGAATGGTTTCCCCCCATCTAGTTAATTAACACATCCATCACCTTATATATTTACCTATTTGTGTACGAGAACGTTTAAGTTCTACTCTCTTGGCCAATTTCAATTACACAGTGCAGTGTTATCAACTACAGGCACCACACTACATGAGATCCTCAGACTTTATTCATCTTATAACTGGTAGTGTGTGCCCCCTTTTTGTTTTTACCAACCACTCTCTATTTTCCTCATTTCCCAGACCCTGGCAACCACTTTTGTACTCTCTGTTTCTATGAGTTTGACTTTTTTTTTTTTTTGGTTCCACATAAAAGTGACAACCATGCAGTGTGTGTCTGTCTGTCTGACTTATCTCACTTAGCATAATGCCCTCAAGGTCTATCTATGTTGCTGCAAATGACAAATGCAGAATTTCCTTCTTTCTTAGGGCTGATAATACTCCACTGTATATACAAATCACATCTTTATCCATTCACTTGTTGGTGAACACTTAGGTTGTTTCTTTTTTTTTTTTTTTTAAATATATCTTTATTGATTTCAGAGAGAGGAAAGGAGAGGCAGAGAGAGAGATAGACACATCAATGAGAGAGTCATTGATCGAGCCCACAACCCGGGCATGTGCCCTGACTGGGAATCGAACCCTGATCGCCTGGATCCTACGTCAATGCTCAACCCCTGAGCCACGCCCAGCTGGGCTAGGTTGTTTCTATATCTTGACTATTGTGAATAGTGCTGCAGTGACCACGGAGTGCAGATAGCTCTTCATTTCCTTTGCACGTATACCCAGAAGTGGGACTGCTGGGTCATATGGTAATTCTGTTTTTACCAGTAGACCTTAAATCATCCGAAGGCACCGACTAGATGCATCTTACTCAAAGTACTACTGTACTCTCAAGACCTTAGCACAATACCTGACATATAAGAGCCCATCAGTAAATATGTATTGAATGGATGAGTGGATGGATGGGTAGATGAGTGAACGATTTATCTGTTTGAGAATATTAAAGGAACACAATAATTAGTGTCATCCATTGTGGTCACTTTCCGATTTGGATTTTGGGCAATCCAGACATACTTGTTACCGTCTTGTAACACAGTCGTTGTTCACGTGTTATTCATATAAACACGCCCTGGAAGTCCGGTGCATCCTGGACTGTTGTGTCCTTGCTCAGTCCTTACCTGCTCTACTCCTACCCCCGGATGAGTCTTTAACCTGTTTTCCCACTTCTGAAGGGGGATGACAACTCCTGCTCTTTGCCCTTTCTTGTAAAGAGTAATTAGAGAACACAGAAGTATAAACGGGAGAGTGCTATACAAACATGAAGAGTCATTATTATTACTTCTCCCAAACCCATAATCCCTGCGCCTCTTTTTAAAATTGATTTGAGAGAGAGACATAGATTTGTCGCTCCACTTATTTATGCATTCTTTGGTTGGTTCTTGTATGTACCCTGACCGGGGATCAAACCCAAAACCTTGGCGTATCAAGACAACACTCTAACCAACTGAGCTACCCGGCTATGGCCTCCCTACACTTCTTTAAACCCTGTTTAAACCCTATTAAAAGTGAGAGTGGGCAGCACTGATGCTGATGTATTTCAATTCCTAAGCCCCCAGGCTAACAATACTATTATTTCCCACCTAGCACATTGCCCCCACTTGAAGAGCCTCTTTCTTTCCTATCTGTAGTCAACTACTGAGGTTTTATCCCTTCCAGATATCTGATTAGCTCTCTCCTCTCACCCACTGCCACTGATTTAGACCCCAGCCCATGTGAACTCATTATCAGATGATTTCAAAAGCCTCCTGGTTTGTCTTACCCCCAGGGTCCCCCCTCTTCCACCCAGTCTAGAGACACTGTCAGACACATCATCCTAAAAATGCTATTCTCTGCCCCTTGTCCTGCAATGGCTTCATACAGCCTGCCATTTTTAAAAAATATGTCTTTATTGATTTCAGAGAGAGGAATGGAGGAGAGAGAGACAGAAACATCAATGATGAGAGAGTCATTGATTGGCTGCCTCCTGCCTGCCCCCTACTGGGGATCGAGCCCGCAACCCAGGCATGTGCCCTGACTGGGAATCGAACTGTGATCTCCTGGTTCATAGGTTGACACTCAACCACTGAGCCAATCCAGCTGGGCAGCCTGTCATTTTTAATCTGCCCAGTCTAGTGACTCTGCTCAACCAACCTTACACTTGGAGCACTCCTCCAATGCAGCCAAGTTCATGCATGTCTCGGGCAGCCTATACAAATGTAATCACCTCCATTCTTTTCCTGCCACTGGTCCACCCACTTAACTTCCCTCTTTTCCTTTCCTATAGATGTTTCAGTACTACCCAGATAAGGCCCACTGTGTGTCCTGTTCTGTCACTATCATCATCAACACCATCGACACCATTCACTGAGGGCACCAGGCTCTGTGCACAGGCTTTCACACAATGTTGCATTAAATCTTCTTCATCACCCTATGAGGCAGGTCTTGTTATTATCTCCACTTTTTTATTTTTTCAACAACTGTTTATTTCATGTTATTTATTGCATGCAGTCAAACTCAAATCCTGATTGTTTGTTTGCCTTTTTCAAATGATTTTTTAAATGCATCTTTATTGTTGAAAGTATTAAAGATGTCCCCTTTTCCCCCCATTGACCACACCCCTTCAACCTGATCCCACCCCCCACCAGGCCTTCACTGTACTATTGTCTGTGTCCCTGGGTTATGCATATATACATACAAGTTCTTTGGTATTATTTCCACTTTATAGATAAGAAGACTGGAATTCAGCGAGGTTAAGTAACCAGCCCAAGGTAACACAGCTAATACATGGTAAAGCCAGGATTCAAATGCAGGCAGAGCTCCTTCTTGGAAAAACTAGACTATTCTGCCCCCTGTTGTCCATGAAGTCTTTCTTGATCTCCCAAGGGAGGCCTTTCTCTGTGAAGCTACAAGTCTCCTTCAAAACAGAAAGGGTTTTCCCACTGCATTCTGTGAATGTCTTCAAGCTCCCACTCTAGTTTCACCTTGAAGGTACTCTGAAGTTGTAAGATGTAGTCCTCAAGTTTACAAGGGGCGTGTTTGTAATGGAAAAGGAAATTAATGAGCCAGAGAAAAGAATCAGTACTAAGAAACATGGAAAAGTGTCTCACTGACTGTATCTGTCTATATCAATGGCAGCCACAACGAATCTCACAAAATAAGAAAGAATTAAGTCATCTATGCTGGGTTCAAGTTCTGGCTCTACCACTTATTAACAGAGTAACAGTGCCTTACCTTATCTGAGCCTCAGTTTCCTCATCTGTAAAATAGAGCAATAAATGGCTCCATTGCACCTCACATCACAGGGTGTTTTTGTAAGGCATCAATTAGAGGATGTGTGTAAACATGAGCACAGAGCAGGCACACGGAAAGTGCTCACTGCATGTTATTTCTCATAATCATTCTCTTCTACTTCCCTGAGAATCATTGTTTTGTTCCTTTAACAGTCCCTGTCTATAGAGATATTTTAACCAAAAAATAATTATTAACAAGTCTAAATGTGTTCTAGGAATCTGGTCCTTTGTTGACCCTCTTGGACCCTGCAGAAAATGGGGAGTTGAGCCTTCTTGTATCCAGCCTCCTATAAACTTACCCTGGGCTCTGAAATACACTCATCTCCTTCTTTGGTGGTGTTGAGGCAGGGTAGTAAGAAGCTATAAAAATTCCTTGCTGAGTAGAATGGGGAAACTGAGATAGAAAGCTGAACAAATTAGTCGAGCAACTGACAGCCAGATACAGAAGGTCACCTCCCTAGAGATAACATCTAGGCCTCAGTTATATATCAGCTCTGGGTCCAAAAAGACAGTAAAACCAGGTGGGCAATGACAGGGACAGTTGCAATCACTAACGAATGACCTGGCCCCAACCAATCAGTGGAGACAACCCTGAAAGGGCACACCTAGAAAAGCTGATGAATATTCTGCTGCAACCCTCCCCTGAGACCTCCCCTAAGATTCTGGCCTGCAAGAGATATAAAACCTTCAAGACAAAAGGCCCAGCGTGGGCTCTCCCTCTAGGGAACACACCTGGGCCATTCTCTTCCAACTCTTCTTCTCCCACTTCTTCCCCCACATGCTTGTATCTCCTTAACTCTAAGGGACCCCACGAGACTTGCAACCTGGGGAGCAATGGGCAGCTCATCCCGGGCTAACCCTCTGACCCTGTCTCCAAGGCCCCCTTTTCTATGACTTCCCAGTGAGCTAAAGCAGCCCAGCCTAGGCTCTCCTGTTCTTTCTTCTGTGCTAAGCTCTTCCTTGTTTCACTGTCCCCAGCCTTAATAAACATACCCTCAGTGTCCCCTGGGCTCATATTGTGAAATCTTTCCTGCCCAACATCAAGAACCCACACACTACTGGCTGGGCCTAGGCAGACCTGCTCAGGGCCAGGTCCCCTGTCTGGTAACATCATCTCCCTAACTGTTTTAGAACCTAGCAAACATTTCTAGTCCACTTGCAGTTCCTAGATCAAATGTGCTGGTTTCATATTTGCTTCACGGGTGCTTGCTGTTCCCTCTGCCTGGAATGCTGTCCTCCCCAGTCAGTGATGAAATATGTTCCATCTTTTCAGGTTACTTCAAGGGTCATTTCCTCTCCCAGAGCCCAGAACCAGCCTTCAGTGCTACCACCTGGACCTAGTATAGGTTTCTGTTATTATATAAATTATACCTGTACATTAAAGATTTCTTCTTTATTCCACTTTTATAAAATAATTCAGTAACATGGTGAAATACATGTAACATAAAGTTTGTCATCTTTGCCATTTCTAAGTGTTCAGTTCAATGGTGTTAAGTACATTTCTATTTTTTAGATGAGGAAACTGAGATCTAGGGATGTTAGGAAACTGGCTAGGAAGTAGCAGAAAAAGGAATGGCACACAGACAGCTAGAGACACCATAAGGGTGGGGCCTGGGTCTTCTTCATCTCTGTACCTCTGAGGCTAGCACATAGCAGGGGCTCGAGCATGCTGAATAAGTGAATAGTGACGGACTGAATGGAATACAGGGTGAGCACCCTTGGGGGAGCTCTCTGAGTGATCTTCTGAAAGGCAACAGTAAAAGAGCCTCCACCTGTGTTGTTCTCCAAACTGCAGGCTCATCCAGGTAACAGGTGATTCATTTGAGTGAACCAGACAGACCCCCAAGTCCCCTGACAAAGAGCCAAGGGGAAATAAACGGGGGGGGGGGGGGGGGGGGCGGGGAGGGGACTAGTGCATGGACCTGGCCTTCAGGATCTTCACCTCCCAACCTGGGACTGGCAAACTTACCTGAAATGCCCTTCTCTCCTCTGCTCACCTATCGAAGCCCTGCTTACCCTTCAGGACCAGGGCAAACACCACCTTGCTGGCCCACTGGAGTCCCCCAGAAAGAACCAATCTCTTCTTCTCGTCTCCCACTAGTACCTCCATTTAGTGTTTGTTTCATTTTACTGGTATTGTAAATCATTGTGTTCTTTACATCTGTGTCCCCACGCTTCCCAAATCTGTAAGCTCCTTAAGAGTGGGGACTGTGTCTTATTTCATCCCTACTCTGCAGCATCTGGCACTGGGCCAGGAATAACAGACATTGGCCAGGAGCATTCAGAGTCAGAGAGGGCTAGGGTCAGACTCCAGCTCTGCCACTTCCTAGCTTGGTGACCTTCGGCAAGTTTCTTAACCTCCCTAGGCCTCAGTTCCCCCAAATATAGAAGGACAATAAGAACTCAGTTGACCTAATAGGCTCGTTATGAGAATTTAATAAGTTCAAGCTCATAGCTAAAACTCATTCACTTCTATTATTATTAATAAGTGTTTAATAATTAATCAGAGACCAAGAACAGGCACAATGGATATTTCCTTCAATTAACACATAAGAAGGAAATGCTTGCAAAAATGAAACTTAAAGTTGTGACCAAACACAGAGAAAAGTAAATAATTGGATTTGTTCAAACTACATACTAGATGCTCTCATATCCATAATCTTCACATTCCTGCTATTATACTTCCTGCAATAGGTTACACAGTCAGTTGTCTGCCCAGGCCCAGTGCAGAGACTACACAGCTCCTAAATCTTAGCCCAATGCTCGATCTCCCAGAAGACAGCCCCCACTGCCTTTATGCCTTATGATACCTTTCACACTCAAGAAAATTCCTATGACATATCCAAAATGGGATTGATTAGGAAGGAACCAGGGACTACAGAGAAGGACAACTATATTGATCACCACTTGCCCCCTATGGTTTATTCTCTATCCAGTAGCCCATGCGATCTTTTAAAAACAAAAACAGGTCATGTTCATCTCAAGCTTAACAATCGTCAGCAGCTTCTCTTGCAATTAGAATAAACTGTATACTTTTTTTTTTTAACCACAACCTACAAGATCCTACCTAGGATGGCTCTTCTCTGATTCACCCCCTCTCTCTCCCCTGACTCTCTGAGTTCTAGCCACCCTGGCCATCTGTCTCTTCCTCTAACATATCAAGGGCCTTTGTATTTGCTGCCTAGATCCCTGACATTTAGTTGGCAAAATGTCACCTCCTTAGAGAAGCATTTCCTGACCACTGGATGGGAAGTATCCCTCCCCTATTAAAATCCATGTAATACTTATTAGCTAAACTACATTATTTGTTTGCTTATGTATTATCTGACGCCTTCACTCTCAGCCCATGTCCTGCTTTCCCCTGAAGGGACAGGAACCTCATCTGCCCTGCTCCACACCGTATCTGCAGCCCCTAGAACACTGCCTGGCACTTATAAAGCCCTCAATACCATTTACTGGATGAATAAGTGGGGACTGGAGAGCAGATTACAGTCATTTTTCACTTTTTATTTTTATATTTCAGATGAATTTGAATTTTTTATAAAATGCATGCACTGCTTCAGTAATATGAAAAAAGAAAATAATGCCAAAACGAAATACAATTGAAATGAAATTAGCGAACAGATGAAAGTAACACAAAACCTTTCCCAAGAACCTATTACATAGATACCCAGCAATTCATATCCATGCTGTTTATTAAACCTGAAACACTGGCCAATTTAACGATCCGCTTGCAAATCAGAACACAACCATGGACTTTTAAATAATAGTCATCTCTCCTGGGCTCATAGTAAGATTGCTGTTTGAGCTTTCCACTTTATTCCTGTCTCCTACTCACAGCACAGTTATTTCTACCTCTCTGCTTTTGCCAATGCTGTCATCTCACATGAAATGTCCTCCCCTCACTGCCCCTGTCCAAAATCCTGACCATCCTTTAAGGCACATTCAAGTCTATCAAGAAATGGCCGCAACCAACTGTGCTTCTAAAAAGCTCTGTGTTTTGTCAAAAGGCATCTTGTCTTTGTGTCTCCCTCAATTAATTACAGTTGGTTGAAAGCAATATTTTTATATATCTAACCACACTGAAATGTCACTATACATTTTCCAACTGAGTAAAAAAAAAATCACTGCTAGCAGAAAAATGTGGTCAAAGGCAGATGGGAGCAATTGCTTAGAATCTTTCTCAAATGAGAAAATGTCAGGTGGTTTTCAAGGGTTCAAACGCCATTTCCCACACATTCCCATGCGGAGGAAGACAGTATATACAAAATCATTACCTGGATTTTACAAAAAAGTGGGTGCAAGGAAAAACTGACAAGCTTAGAATATCTCCTCCAGAGCTACTGGGCACCACCTACTTATGTCCTATTATGACAACCATTCGGCACTGATTCAGTGGTTACAGTGTGCCTGGCCCTGTGCTAAATGCATTATATACATGCATAGTAGGAGCTATTCCAAGGATGTAGCCTTGAGAGTAAGGTATTGTCGAGACCATCTGGACAATATATGTGACTGAACCCCATTAAGGCCTCTATGTAAACTTTAAGATTCGGGTGGGCAGGCACGAAGATCTATTCCTTTTGTGGCACCCAAGACAAACCTTGTAGGTAAGTTGTCTGGCTTATTAACCCTGGTGCCTACCCATCTGGGATGGTCTGCCTTTGTCTTCAGCCTCTCCTTGCCCTCTCTAACTGGGGCCAGTTTCAGATTTCACCCAGGAAGCTCCCAAGGTTTCAAACCAACATATTCCCATTTTACAAATGAAGTAACTGGTGTACACAGAGGTTCTACAATTTTCCCAGGGTGACAGAGCAACAAAGTGTTAGAGCTGGTTTGGAGCCATTTTGCCTGATTTCCAAACTCCCATTCTTTGCTGTTCTACCATACATTTCTTCTATATTAAAAACTACAGTTAGCCCAGCTGGGTGTAGCTCAGTGGTTGAGCATCGACCTAGGATCCAGGTGATCGGGGTTCGATTCCTGGTCAGGGCACATGCCCGGGTTGTGAGCTCGATCCCCAGGCTGGAGCGTGCAGGAGGCAGCCGATCAGTGACTCTCTCATCATTGATGTTTTTATCTCTCTCTCTCCCTCTCCCTTCCTCTCTCTGAAATCAATAAAGATATATTTTTTAAAATATATAAAATAAAAAAATAAAATAAAATAATAAAATAAAATAAAAACTGCAGTTAGCCCGACTGGTGTGGCTCAGGGGTTGAGCTACGACCTATGATCTAGAAAGTCGAGGTTCGATTCCCAGTCAGGGCACATGCCAGGTTTCAGGCTCGATCCTCAGGGGGGGGCCTGCAGGAGGCAGCCGATCAATGATTCTCATCATTGATGTTTCTATCTCTCTCTCCACCTCCCTTCCTCTCTCTGAAATCAATAAAAATATATTTCTTTAAAAATAAAATAAAAACTACAGTTAACATTAAAGATAGCAGTTAATGCAACCTTAACTAAAAATGACTAGTTCTAGACTATTTTCACCCTTTTCAATTATTTTTAAATAAAACAAATTCAGTGTTTGACAAAAATTTTTAAATATATGTAGAAGTTAAACAGACCCTGTCTTCTTTTTAATAGGACTCTCTTTCCTTCAGCATTTCATGCATCGCAACATTAACTTGACAATTGTTATGCCATAGAATCAATAGTACTAATTTTCACACTTCATTAATAAGTAAATGGAGACCCCAGATGTTATGGGATGGATCCATAGATCCCCTGGGAATTGAGAGGGCATTCCAATAAAGCCACTTTAATCAAAAAATGTCAAGCTGTAGACAAGAGTTTTAGAGATCAAAACATGCTAAAGGTAACAATCCCCGGGTTAAAATTCAAAAGTGGGACCCTAGGTCAGAGCTTTAAGAAGATTTCAAGTTTGAATAGACAACAAGAAAAAAAAGCAGACCTGGGGACCCACACGAAAGTAGATCAAAAACTGCAGTCTTGCATTTGAATGAAAGCAAGAGTCAGAGTCTTCCAAGGCGTGGAACCGAGAGGATGAGAGAGCCTTCCTGCCAGGCTTTTTAACAGTTGGCAGCCTAAGACTTAGAAGTACAAAAATTTTCAGGAGCTCAAATGCTATCCATTGGGTGTTCACTATAATTTTTCTGTATGTTTGAAAATTTCCCTAATATAATGGTAAGAAAATAAACGGGGGATTTATTAGGGAACTGACCAACATTGGAGTTTTGGCTCAGGGTGTTGCTTTATGTAATTCCTTCCAGTGGGTAAAAGCAGGTTCCTTCTATAGATGCAGTAATAAAATAATCGAAGCAGCCAGTATGTATTGAGCACTTACCTTGAGTTCTGCATACATTGTCTTATTGAATATTCACAATAAGGTAGGTAACTATTATTGTCTCCATTTCAGAGAATGGAGGCAGAGTGAGGCTTAGAAATGTGCCAAAGTCGTCACATAGCCAGCAAGGGACAGAACCAGGACTCAAAGCCAGGGCTTATTTGAATATAGCTCCTACTCTGCACATTCTTTCAAGGCCACTGTGAGCTCCAGAGACCAACGCGGCTGCCACATGCTTATAACATGACTGAATGTGTTCTGGGACTCTCTCAACAGATTTAGACAGCTTCCTGAAAACATAAAAGTACTAAACCTTCATGTTAAAAGCAGAAAGGAGCTCTGGGGCCCAACAAACTGGGGTTAAAATCCTGGCTCTGCCAGTTAAGTCACATTACCTAGCAAGCCCTTGTCTTCCCATCTAAAAAAGGAAGTTGTAGTTTTCACCTCAGGAGGTTGTTGTGGAGATAGAATGAGATGGTCCATTTAAAGTTCTTACACAGGAGCTGGTACATGGCAATCTATCAGTGAAAGACAGCCATTCTGGATATTATTTTGAGCCTGTAGGAAGCAGAGACCCTCAGCCCTGCTGTTATGCCAGAGTACCAAAGCCAAAGGCTTTTGAAAGGTTGAAACAGTAGGAAAGACCAATATTTTAAAAGGGGGAAGGGAAGGGAAGGGAAGGGAAGGGAAGGGAAGGGAAGGGAAGGGAAGGGAAGGGAAGGGAAGGGAAGGGAAGGGAAGGGAAGGGAAGGGAAGGGAAGGGAAGGGAAGGGAAGGGAAGGGAAGGGAAGGGAAGGGAAGGGAAGGGAAGGGAAGGGAAGGGAAGGGAAGGGAAGGGAAGGGAAGGGAAGGGAAGGGAAGGGAAGGGAAGGGAAGGGAAGGGAAGGGAAGGGAAGGGAAGGGAAGGGAAGAGAGGTTGGGAGCACTACGGGTTCCAGGTGCAAAACGAAGACAGTTGATTGTTATTTCAGCTTGAACCCATGAGGGACAGAATACAGCCTGAGCCATTCTAGGAAGAATTTTCTGAATTTGTAATTACAGGCATGAAGAAAGCCCCCCACCCACCACCACACACACTTTCTCCCTCCCTCCCTTCCCCCCTCTCTCCCTCTCCCCCTCTCCCCCTCCATCTCTCTCTCTCCCCCTCCCCCTCCCCCTCCCTCTCTCTCTCTCTTTCTCTCCCCCCCCCCCAAATCTCCTACTAGGTGAAGGCAGGAAAAGAGCACATTCACAATAGTTTGGTCCAACACAGCTCTGAGACTGGCGCCGGGCATGGTCACTCGGCGCCAAGGCAGAGCTGAGGGTCCTTGAGAAGGACAGAGGGCCTTTGCCAGCCAGGCAGGAGGCAGGGTCTAGAGCAGGCAAGGCAAGGGCAGGGCAGGGGAGAGCGCCCTGGGTCTGCAGGGCGGGCTGGTGACCCTGGGGCCCCTGCGGCTGCCTCTATACTTGGAGGGCAGGAGTTTCATTCAACTATTGCGTCCCATCAATTAAAAACAAAACCAAAACCCTTGGTTTATTTGGAAATGGTGTTGACCCCAAAATACCGTAAAGAGAACGGAGACAGCAGGTCGGTTTCCGAACTACCTTCTAGGATGGTAGCCAAACCAAAGACTTGGACTGAGTGTGTGACAGGGTTAACCTCCCCCTAACCCTTTCCCCCCGCCCGCAGCCCAGGAGAGGGCGGGGAAGAAACGCTGGGCGTTTCAGCTGTGCCCTGAACCTCGTGCGGAGACAGACACCGCGGAAGCCCAGCGGACACTCCCCCCTCCAGGGGCAGGGGCGCTTTCCTGGATGGCCCATCGGCCGAGAACGGACCCTCCGCGCTCGGCTTCTGGAAAGACCCTACTTTCCAGGACCAGCTGAGAGCTTGCGGATCCGGGACTCCGGGGTCCCGGGGTCCCCCCCCCCAGCTCTCCGCTAGCTGCCTCGCGATTTCCCGAGCCTCCGGGTGCAGCCCAGCCCGGGGTCCCCCTTTTGTTCACGGCAGAGCTCTCAGCAGCGCTGCGCATCCCTCCCCGCGCGGGCAGCCCGGCTGCGGGGGCGCTTCCCTCGCCCCGCTCCCCACGGTCCCCGCGTCCCGCGACCACGGGCGACCGCGCACGGATCTCCAAAGGCACCGTCCTCCGTCGGAAGTACTCACTTCTCCCCAGTCCCTCCGCTCGCCACGCCGTCTCCTCCACCGCCCCATAGCGCCTCGGAGGCTTCTCGGCTTCCAGATGGGTGGATAAAGATTGCTTTAACTCCATCGCTTGTCCCCGCGGGCAGGTCGACGGGTCCCCCTTTACTCCATCCCGGCCGCGGGCCGCTGGGAGGGAGGCGGCTCCAGGCAGCGGCGTTTTAAGGGGCCGGGCGTGCGTGACGCGGTCCCATGTCTTCCGCCGAGAGGGCCCGGGAGCGCGGACTGGTACCCAGGCGGGGAAGGGATGCAGGGCGCATGCGCAGTGGGGGCCCGGGCGGCTGGGTAGAGAGAAGAGGGGGAGATGATAACTCCAAGGAGAACAACAAAAACAACAACTAAAACAGAGCCAACCCAAAGGAAGTAAGAGCCAGGCCCCCGTCCGTACCCGAGCCCCTGGCGATGTTTTTTTTGCATGGGGCCAGCCCTGCGTGTAGCTAGGTTTTGAGTGGGATCTGTGAGCGTGGCTCTATCTGGGGGCGACGGATCCATGTTTGCGGGAGTGTGCAGAAGCGTGGATATGGACCTGGATCTGTGGGTGCTGGGCTGGGCTGAGTGCTTTTCGTGTGTGTGAAAATCTCTGCCTTGTGCCTCTGTGTGTGTAATTTGAATATGAAATGAGACCGTCTCGCGTGCGGGTGCCTGTGTCTACTCGGTATGTGTTGACATGAACTTGAGAGAAACATAAAAATATCTGGGACACAAGTGTAAAAAGGTGTTTGGAACATAGGTGTTACTGTCCAGAGACCTATCTTACTAACGAAGCATGGCAGCATTAAAGGTACTAAGAAAAACCAGAAGCATGACTGATAAAAATTAGTCAACATTTATTGAATGACGGCGAGGTGCTAAACACTCTCCAATAAACAGACACTGCATGTGGTTGGCCTTGTTTTACGGGGGTTGAAACTGAAGTGCAATGAGATTAAGTTATTTGCCCGAAGTCCCACACTTAGCAAGTGGCCTGGTCAACACTTTTGTTTAAGATCAAGTGTGCAAGCCAGGGCAGCATGGCTCAGTGGTTGAAGCATCGACCTATGAGCCAGGAGGTCACCGTTTGATTCTCAGTCAGGGCACATGCCCTGGTTGCGGGATGGATCCCCAGTAGGAGGCGCAGCCGATCAATGACTCTCTCTCATCACTGATGTTTCTGTCTGTCCCTCTCCATTCCTCTCTCTGAAATAAAAATAAAAAAATTTAAAAAGATCAAGTGTATATTGTAACCTCAGTCATATTAATTACTTCATAGAACAATGGTAGAAATTAAATTAAAATACTGTGATCCCAAACTTGTTATATGTTCACATATGTATACATATTCAATGAAAGAAAATACCAAAATGTTGGTAATGACTATCTATAAATGTTGAGATAGCAATGTTTTATTTGAATTTTCTAATGTTCCTACAAGGTATATGTATTACTTTTATAATCAGGAAAAAATTCACGAATGCTTTTAATGCATGCAAAAGAAAAAGAGTAGGCATAAATATACAAAAATATTAACAGTGGTTGTTTCTAAGAGTTGAGATTTGGGGGAAATCTTTTCCTTTTTTAGTTCTCTGAATTTTACAACATCTATACTGAGCACATGTTGCTTTATCATTCAAAACTGAATAAATTTTGTTTCTAAAAATGTTTAATGCAATTTATAATCCTAGATGACAAAACCATCCCTGCCACAGCAGTGCCCAGAACCCTGTCTGTTTGCATTAGTTGAGGGTGATAATGCTTCGCATTCAATAACTGGCTGAAGTTACAGTCTGTGTGGAATTATTAAGTGGCTCTCTTAGCCATGGCTTCGCATCCTGGCTCAGTGCCTCATTGTGCTGGGAATGCCAAGGACTCAGAGGGATGCTGGATGATTACAAAGGCCCAGGGCAGTAGGGCCAGTGCAAGGTATGTTTATAACTGTCATTTTTGGTTGATTAAAAGGGGAAATAATGCAATATCACCTTGGTAATTTAACACTTTATCCAGCCTGTCGACAGTTTCAAATGTAAACGACACTGAGCTTATCAGAATAGTGTGGTTTTCAAAAATACAGGCTTTGAAATCTGGAGGATCTGAGTTCAAGCCCTGACTCTGCCACCTGCCAGCTGTGTGACTCTGTGTGACATGTCACAGTCCCTCTAAGCCTCACTTTCTTCATCTTTAAAATTCAAATGGCACTACCTATACCAGAGCACTGCAGTGATGGTTAAGTGAGATAATGCCCCACCACACATAAAAGGCCTCAATACAAGTATACAAGATATTATCATTATTATTATGACATTGTACTGGCTGATGTTTTGAGTTCTGACTTTTTAAGAATATAGCAATGGAAGTCCCCAAACCCAAAACAGAAACCTATTGAAATCACATTGAGTAGAGAAATTGGACCCATCATACGTTGCTGATGGAAACGTATAATGGTGCAGACACTTTGGAAGACAGTCTGGCAGATTCTCAAAAGGGTAACATAGTTACCATGTGATCCAGCAATTCCACTCCTGGGTTGATACTCAAGAAAAATGGAAAACACATCCACACAAAAGCTTGTGCATGACTGTTCATAGCAACATTATTCACAATAGTCAAAAAAGGGGGAACAACTCAAATGTCCACTAACTGATGGATGAATAAATGACATGTGGCAATCCTTACAAAGGAATGGTATTTGATAATAAAAAGGAATGAAGTAGATACATGCTACAGCATGGATACTCTTGGAAACACTATAAATGAAAGATATCTGTCATAACAGACGGCATAGTGTATGATTCCACTTATATGAAACATCTAGAACTTTATCTAGAGAGAGAGCATATCTATAGCAAATCTATAGAGAAAGATTAGTGGTTGCCTAGGGCCAGGGATGAGGGAAAGTGGGGGAAAAGCGGTCAGCTAACGGGTTTTTTGGGGGGATTGGTGAAAATGTTCTAAAATTGATTGCAATGATCATTGAATACCTCTAGGAATATACTAAAAACCATTGAAATGTACCCTTTAAAAGGGTGATTTTTATGGTATGTGAATTATATCTCAATAAAGCTTTGTACTACCAAAAAATGACATTGAGTGAGGTTTAAACATTTAAATCATACTGCATCATCATGAGGTTAACGAAATGACTGGGGCCAGCCTGAGCAGCCAGCCAGCAGGGAATTGCAGGGGTCTAACCACACAATCCAATCCTGCCTTGGTCCTGGCTGGGGCCCTGCATCACCTGACAGTGATGATCCATTCCAGCTTGTGTGTCCCTGGGAATCACTTGAGGTCCTGGGGCTGACTGGAATTGCAGAATAGCAACAGTGATTCCAGGAATCCCCTAGTTAGTTGCTCCATTGCATTGGCCCAATTCAGAAAAAAAAACTTAGGCTGGGATAACACCTCCCATCCATCATCCCACCCCTCCCACCCTTCTGTCTCCCACTGAATATGTATTTCGTCCAACATTTTTCATGGGGTTTTAACTGAATTAGCCATTTTGTGACTAGCAAATAGGCTATCTGTTAGCAAGACAATATTTATACTTCTATACCTTTCAGTAATCGTGAAAGTTTAAATTGTACAAATGTACTCATGAAAAAAACATTAGAAAGACTATTTTCTGTTCCTGTGATATGTCTTTTGTTTTGTTTTAAATCATGGGGAAAGGGGGGAAAAGTGGGCATGGATATGCATTCCTATTGTTCAAACTCTTTTCACCCTCACAAAATGGGCTCCTCCTCTAACATCCCCAATTTCTCATAATAGATTGTTCTTTTATAAAAGCATGTCATTTATGAGCTTTGTCTCTCTTTGATTCCTGGAAAACATTTAGAAACTCAGACATATTTGAAGAGAAGAAGTTCCTAGCCATTTAAACGGACAGCCCCCACCATCATCCCCCATCCGTGCAGTGCTATGCCTTGTATTCCAGCTGAATCACAGCCTGTCAGTCAACACGGTGATGAGAGAAACAGCGGAGCAACCAGAGAGAAATGTTTCTGGGTTTCAAGAAAAGCCTAATGCGGGGGGGGGGGGGGGGGGGGGGGGGAGGGTGAGCCTTTCCAGTGACTCAAAGAAATATAAGGAATGTTGCTGCTAGAAAGTGAGAATTCTAGAAATCATGATTTGCATGAGAAGAAATATTAATTTTAAGATTTGGAAGAGAAAGTTCTAAGGATAAGACCAGAGCTCTAAAGCCAGGCTGTCTCGGTGGAGATCCTGACTCCGTGCTTGTTAGCTATAGCACCTTGAATAATTACCAAAGCTCCCCAAGGAGCAGTCTCCTTTCCCATAAAATGGGGTTATCTACGTAACATGCTTAGCACAGTGCTCAGAGTATTCAATAAGTGTCATTTATTATTATTAACATGATAATTATTATTATAACTTGAACTTAAAAGTTGGTTTAAGTGTTATGCAGTAATCATCAAAATATCAAGATCATCCTTACGTAAATTCTAGAATATTTAACTCTGTGTTGTCATGACATGTGTCATAATAATATTACTAATTTTACAGACTTCTTCGATGGAGATTGGTGTTATCCACACTCTCCTAGACTGATAGTTAGCAGCTATCTTCTAGTTTTCTAGGTGAGGAGTTTCAGGAAGCACTGAAAGACACAAAGAAGGACAAGAAAACTCAAGTATCAGACCAGGTTGCATGTCTCAGGCACTGTCCAGGAGCCTACCCCATGTCAGCTGTTCTGCAAGGCAGCTGATATTTATACATGCAAAGCAGACACCAAAGCAGAACCACACACTTTCAGCATGCAGAACTGGAATTACCACAGCTCTCTTCACTCATCAAAACTGGGGTATTGTGTTGCTTTGTTCTATTTGTAAAGCTGTGATCAATGTCTTAGAAGGGCATAGTCTTCATAAAACAAATATGGATGTGTTTCTTAGGTGTCTAAAGTAAATACAGATGTGTACAATAGATCACATGTGTCAATAAACCTCTCCTCCTGGCTTAGGGAATAGAGAACATGGAATTCAGCATACAAGTATGAGCTTTGGTTTTAGCGTTTCATTTCTATAACAATGAAATAACGTATCATTCGTTTCCAATACACACAAGCACACGAGACATGCTACTAACATTTTAGAGGGTGTACAAAAAATATTGCTTGTAGCGCAGAGTGATGGAGGACATGAGCTCTGGAGACAGACCACCTAGGTCCTAGCTCCACCACTTACAAGTTGCATGACCTTGGGCAAGTCACTGCTCTAAGATTCCTGATGGCTTGCTTACTGTCATATCCTATGGTTTCTTTTCAGTTATCACCCTATTTAATCTCTCCCAAAAAATGTAACACTGTGGGCCAGAGCCTACTCTAAACTTCCACCCCATCTAGCTTCCAAGACAGCCATCTCTCCTGGGCCTCCTGGTTTTTACTCCTACTGTTCCAGCCCTCCCTTTTCTGCCCTTCCCAAGCTCTTTCTCCATTGCTCACCCCCTTCAGTTCTCCAGTGTTGACACCCTTTCAATTTCCCATTCTTCACGCCTTCCTAGCTAAACCTATCTTTTGTTGTGGTCTCAACACCAATGGCTTGCAAGCACTGTCTCCAGCCCCAGTCCCTCTCCTGGGTGTTTCCACCTGCCTCTTGAAAATACCCAGTTTTGGGGAAATTGACAAAAGAGAGAAGAGGATTTGGAAGAGAAAATAAAGTTAAAGAGAGTTCCAGAAAGCACACTGTGTATTGCTCTTAAAGAAGGCTTAGGGATGAGAAAGGGAGCTGAGGAAATATATGTTTAAGCTTAGGACCTGAAATCCTGCATCTGTAAGAGAGCGGGGAGCTGGTGCTTCTGCACAAAGTGCTCAGCGAGTGGGAACAGGCGTTTGGCTGCGCTGCAGAAGAAGTTATTATGAGTGGAGCCATATAAAGTGGGAAGAGAGCCTAAGGGAAAAACAAAAAACAAAAATCAGGGCATGTGGGACTCTCCCTCTCTTATGGAACTTTCTGTTTTTAAAAAGCTGACATGTATTGAGCGGTTACTATGTACTGAGCGCTTTGCAAGACTTACCCTGCTTAAGCCTGTACTCTGAAGAATATCCTAAGAGACCAGGGCTTGTAGCTCAGAGCGGCTGAGTAAATTGCTTGGTCCTAAGTGGCAGAACCTGCATTCAGTCTCAACCAGCCAGTCTCAGAGCCCAAACACTTAACCACATTCCACATCTCCTCTCAAAGCTTTCCTTTCTTCTCAAGGGGTCACCATGGCAATAGCCAGGAGGAGGATCTGTAACCTCAGCCTGAATGTGTTCAAAATCATACTCCTATGCCCCCTAAGCCTGCTTCTTCTAAATGAGAAATATCAGATTTATCCTCACTAGCTCACTCTCCAATATTTCACACTCTCTGCCACTTATGGTCAGTCAACAAATCTTATTGATTCTACCTTGAAGAGCTCTCCCAAATTCAGTTGTCCTTTCCATTCCCACGCCCTTGCTCTAGCTCAATTCTGCATCATCTTTGTCCCAGACTATTGCAAAAACCTTCTTTTCTGTGTTTTTTCCCTACTAGAGATCATTCCCCTCACTGCTTCTAAAATTACCTTTTAAATAACACACACACACACACACACACACGCACATCCAATGCCACTCTGGTGCTAAAAAACAAAACAAAAAGCCCTCAACTGGCTCCCTGCTACCTACAGAATAGTTTCAATAACTAATCTCCTTGGTTTGGGGGACAATCAGATTATTCCCAACTTCTTGAGATTATCAACAAAACTGTGAGGAGTTTTGCAGTTAAAGCTTTGGAGCTGTCCTTTGCTTCCTTAGGATAAATTCCTTGAAGAGCTGAATCAAAAGATATGCACACTGTCAAAGGCATTTGGTGCCTATTATTAATCCATCCTTCAGAAATGTCATGCCAAGTTATACTCACGAGAAGTGTGCACGATTTTATTATAATTTACATGTTGACATAAGTATACCCATGCAGTAGAAATGTGTTCAATTCACTTTCAAATCATCAGAGCTGGAATATCAAATGGCACATGGTAGAGACTCAGCAAATATTTATTGAATGAATGAATGAACCAAGTAAACAGAAGAAAAGTCCATTAAATGCTCCCTAATTTGTGTCTAGCTTAAACAATAATATAAGACAATTGTTATATACAATGTCTATATCACCCAACTGTTTCATGTGGAATTGATTTAACAGCATCTTTTGCACACAGAGCTGATATTTCTGGATGCTCCTCAATACCACTCCATCCAGGGAGCAAAACCCTTGCATCCCATTCATATTTACTATGTACGTATAGAACCAATCTTAGACTCCAGGAGTTTGCTTCAGAAATGTTGTCCATCTCTGATTCCCAGCACAGGCTAAGCTGTTTGACATCATAAAAAGATTAACTACCTTGTTATTTGACTTCAAGATCTTGGGAGTGGACACACTGACCACATACCCCAAAGCCCTTATCCTGCTATACCCTCCCCACTGCATGTAGCTTCCCCCCCTCCCCCCCCCATCCTTATATAATCAGCCAACTGGCAGGAGATGTTAGAAGAGCAGTTTTTCAAGGTGCCAAAACTGCTGCTTTCTCCTATCTCCAGCAATTCAAATAAATGCTCAAAAAGATTCAACCTTGTCTCTGCTTATTGGCTTATTAGTAGCAACAGGCAATAATGGACCCATTGTGTCTGATATCAAAACTAATATAATGTCATATGTCAATTATACCTCAATAAAAAAAAGAAAGGCAAAGCAAACAGCTATTGGATTGGAATAGGGCAGAATAAAAAAGAATTATAGCTTTTTGAGAGTAACTCTCAGTCTCCTATGTTCAAGGACCCAGAAAGTTATTGGGACTCTCTCAAAACGATTCTGTGACAACGTAAATTTTTTTCAGAAGCATAAAGTAAAATGAAATAGAAAACATTTATTTAGTATCTACCATGAGCCTGCCACTCCATGCCTCTGTACATCCCATTCCTTCTCCTGAAATATCTCCACTCCCACACCACACACACACACACACACACACACACACACACTCCTTCCTTTGTGACATTAATGTATCTTTCATATACCATTTACCATACTGCATTGGAAGAGCTGGAAGCACAGTCATAGAAGAATGAAGGTTTTGGAGTCAATCAAACTTTTGGTTTATACCATAGCTCTGCCATGTATTAGTTTGATGATAAAGGACAAGAAGTGCCTTTTGTTTCCTCAGCTATAAAAATGGGGGTGATAGCTACTGTGAGGTCACGTGTATCCTTACAGATGCTTTGCTTCAAGTAACAGGAAACCAAATTCACAGTTGTTTAAACAATGAAGAGAACCCACCAGCGACAATCACAGAAAGCCCGGTGGAAAGGCAGGCTTCAGCACAGGCCTGTCCAGAGGCTATGAAATCATCAGGGTTTCTCTGAGAGCCTTTCAGTGATACTTCCTCTTTCTGAGCCTCCAAGCTTATAAAAGTGCTTACAGCAGTTCTAGGCCTCATATCTGTATTAACACCCCAAACTGAAAATGAGAGAATGCCTTTGTTCTGGTTTTCCCAGCAAAAAGTTAGGAGGTTCACTCTAAAAGTTATGAGATTCACTACCACAGGTCACTTGGCCATCTCTGAACCAATCACTGTGGCCAGGAGCAAGAAATGCACTGACTGCCTAACCTTGGTTAAGTGCTGCACCCCTTGAGCCAGGGGTGAAATCCCTCCCCTGAGGATCCTGAAACAGAAACTGAGAGCTGTAGGGAAGAAGTGGGGAATGGATGCTGGAGAGGCATCCAACAACTATATAAATACTACACCACGCCCATTAATATATTCTGTAAAGGGCAGAGCACAGAATCTTCTCTGCTGTTTGTGAGCAACACAATGCATAGTAGCTGTAATTTGCTTATAAATCTGTCAGTCTATCTACTAGACCATAAGCAAACAAGAGCAGGGTCTTTCTCTTACTCACTTTGGCCATCCCTCATGCCTAGCATAGCTCCTGGGACATAACTTAAATATTTGTTGACTTAATGCTAATGATCAGAATGAAAAATACAAAGTGATGGAGTTATAGAAATTATTTCAACAAGGAAAAAAAGGATTGCATGACATCAGGGAATATGAAAATGTTGCTAGTCCACAGCATTAATAAGATAAACAAGCTGGAAGTAGATGAATTATAGACTGGGGTTAAAATTGGGATGGATCCCAGGACATATTTTAGGGATTTGCTATAATTTTTGGTCAATTCAGAAAAGAAATGCTAAATAACGTTTATGGTCTGCTTTGCTTGGCCTCAGAGTAGACGGGAAGATTATCAATCTTTTGCGTTTTCCCCTCAAATGTATTCAAGATGTATCCCCTGTGTATACAATACGTGATCCCATATTATATGGGAAAATGCATTTCAAGTGGAAGGCTGATCTAGCCTATGTGTGAATCTTAAGAATCCACCTCTGCCCTGGCTGGTGCGCTCAGTGGTTAGAGCGCTAGTCCACGGATGGAAGGGTCACGAGTTCCATTCCAGGTCAAGGGCACGTACTTGGATTGCAGGTTAGTACCCGGCCATGCAGGAGGCAACCAGTTGATGTGTCTGTCTCACATTGATGTTTCTCTCTCTCCCTCCCTCTCCCTTCTTCTCTCTCGCTAAAAATCCTTTCAAAAAGAAAAGAAACAGAATCAACTTCCATTAAAAAGATACTAGCCCTGATTGTGCCAGGCCCTGTCGGGCTCCCATATATGTGATCTCATTTAACCCTGAATATATTGAGGTTGAGAAAGGTTAAGTAAGCTCCTTACCCAGGATCACACAACTAGTAAATAAAAACTGCCGTGCCGGGAGGCACATGCCTCAGAATCACTCTTCTTGTTAGAAGAAAAGATTTCCTTGCATAAACCTCAGAGATTTTACAAGGGAAATATTGGATTACTGTAATATGACTCATCAGCCCAATTTAATATTACCTATTCATTACAATGTAATGATTCTTGCATAACAAAGAACATGCTGTTGTATTTCTCCCTCTGGCTCTGAAGGAGCCACATAGATCACAGAACTAAAAACATAGGCCAATTACATGACTACATACGCAATCAATATTAAGAAAATTTTTAACTGTTCACAGTTATGTGGTTGAAAATATATGATCTAATTTTGGTCAGCAGTAGCATCTAGGTAATGCTGACTCAGAAGGAAAACATTTGTTGTTGCCATGAGGAGTGGAACAGAAAAGCTGAATCACACTGTACCACATCAAATGTTACCACTATTAATATAACGTGCCACATAGCGAGCAAGATGGAATTAGAACATCTCTGACCAACAGGTTCATCATTACATCAACAGACAAATGCAAAAAATATTGTTACAGTGCTATGTCACTTCACTGTATTATATTCATTATCAGCTAAGCATATAATTAACATGTGGTCATCTGGTCACAGTGTGGCATAGTGTGGCATAGTGATGGCATAGTGTGCCATCAAAACAGGGATTGCAAACGCAAATACCTACAGAGGCCAGGCACGTAATGGAAATGAATACACTGGGCAGTTTGTAAGACATAGAGCATGAAATCTATAGTGAACCACCTAATGAAGGCAGATACTGCAGCTCATTGCTTAGTGGAGGACCATAGCAACCATTCACCAGATTGCCTGCCTTTTCAAGAGATGCTAGAAATCCAGATTTAAATTTTTTAAATTTTTTTCAACTAAAATTTTCATTCAATATTATTTTATATTTATTTCAGGTGTACAGCATAGTCATTAAACCCAGATTTTTAATATGAAATTTTCTAAACCTTCAAACTTTGTGGGTGCCATCAAAAGCACTCTGCGGGCCAGATTAGGCCATTGTTTTGCAATTGGTAATGCAGAACGTCAAAGAAATTTTATTTTAGCCATGTAGGGGGCAGAAAAAGATGCGATATGAAAAAAACAGAAGCAACCACTCCTAGCTTATTGTTGAATAAGCAATTGTTGACTTCTTCTGAGATCTTCATTCTCACTAGCATCCAAAATTATACTCAGAACGACTGGGATTTATGAAAGTGCTTATCCTCATGCTGCTTATAGCCTCACATCTAGCATAGCAGAGAAAAACACTTTTTAAATAGCACCTGCTCCTTGAGTCTATATGGAAGAAAATAAAACTGAAGTCTTGAAAAATGTCAAGTTAATCTGAGCAGCATCGACTTAGTTCAAGAGGCTCCACTGCTTGGACTATTCTTGCCCTTTTTCCCCAACAAAAAGCCTGTTTTGAAAGACTTGTCTTCCAAACTACATGTGTTAAGTGATATTTACTTTTGATCAAACTAAGACGAGAATTACTATCTGAGTTTCTACAGCTCCAGCTGAAAGCTTGCACGGTCATATTATAGATAAATGTTTACTATGAAATGCTAAAAGCATGGCAGACCCAGCATGACCATTTTCTAAAAACCTCCTAAGGGCCTAGAAACTTCATCCATTCACTTCTTCAAAACAAATTTCAGACTGCCTGTTATTTATCTATTCAACAAATATTTAGTCTAAGCCACTATCGCTTCTCACCTGTTCTACTATTGTATAGACTTCTAACTCTCTGCTTCCACTCCTACCACATTCTCTGATGTTTATACTTGTGGCAAAATTTGCCAATGTGACCATCCAACTATTATTTCTATGGAAGATATAGAATCTAGAAGAAACTAAACAGGTTCTGAAAGGTCACCATGCCAAAACAACCTATAGTGAAAGAACAAACATCAAAACTGTGACAAATAATCAGTTGTTTAATGTCCAAAATTTTACTTTACAACTGGAATTTCCCAGATGTATTGTCTACATTAACCAGTTTAACTAGACAATGACAAAAATACCTGTCTCGCTTTATGCTGTGATATTTTTGAGTCCTTTAAAAAAAAAAAAAAATAGGCAGAGAGAGGTCCAAGGTGGTGGCGGCACAGGAAGATGCCAAACTCGTCCCCTCCCATGAGCAAACTCAAATATACGTATAGAAACTCAAATGTACATTGAGAGCACCTGCTCCTGCAAGACAGCCAAGCCCTGAATGAACAGCTTCTGACAACAAACAAGAGAAACAGATGGAATAGAAGAGCTTGGGAAGCCAGGGAAGCCCTCTGGGAGCTCCAGGAACTCTCGAGGCCGGAGGAGCAGGTGGAGCCATTGTTCCTTCCCCTGCACGTCCACAGGGTGAGCAGGAGCTCTACCGGAGGCTTCGACCCACCTGCAAGACCCCCCTGCTAGTTCCCAGGTACATTCCCTGGACCCTTTGCCTACAAACAAAGGGAGCACACGAGAAAACAGGCCGTCACCACACCCACCTGGCTCCTTGCTGAGAGCTGCTCCTCCAGCAGGCAGGTGTCCAGGGCTAGCTCCAAGCAGCTCCCCAAAACTACTCAGCACACAGCCTGTGGAGAGGCCGCTTCCGCAGGGACAACTTTCAGTACAAGAAAGAGAGAGACGTATAGAGGAGAATGGAGAGCCTTGGGAGATCTCTGGGGACCTTGGGAATTCCGCAGGATCAGAGGAGCTGGTGACCACTGGTGTTTATGTCCCAATCCACCTCCACAGGGTGGGTGGGCCTCTGCCCAGGTGCCCTGGCCTACCTGCAAGGTCCCTGTAGTACATTGCTGGACACATTGCCTGAGCTCATTTCAGCCGGAACAAAGAAAGCTAGCAGGATCAACAGGGCATTACTACATGCATGTGGCCTCCTCACCTGTAACCTCTCCAGCTCAGTGGGCCAGTGCCCTGGACAACTAAGACACCCACTGAGCTCCTACCAACCTGCCAAAACCACCTGGCACACACAGCCTACACACAGCCCACATTTACATAAGGCCACATTCCCAAGACTGGAAGAGACAGCTATTTTTGTCTAATCCATACGAACATACACAGAAAGTCAAACAAAATGAAAAACCAAGAATATCTCTCAAATGAAAGAACAGGAAAAATCCCCAGCTGATTTCTCAGCAACAAGTTTACAGGCCAGAAGGGAGTAGCAGGACACCTTTAAAGTGCTGAAAGAAAGGGACCTACAACTAGAATAATTTACCCAAGGTTATCACTCAAAATTTTTAAAAAAAGATAAAAAGTTTCCTGGACAAGTAAAAACTAAAAGAGTTCATCACCATTAATGCAGCTTTTTAAGAAACGTTAAAGGGTCTTCTTTAAGTAGAAAAGGAAAGGCCATAACTAGAAATAAATGAATAAATAAATGAATGAATAAATAAATAAAAGAAAAAAACCTCACAGGTAAAGCCAAATATTCAATAAATTCAACAGATCAGGCATTTTAAAAGCTACCAAGCACCCAACATAGGAGCACCTAAATATATAAAGCAATCATGAATGGATATAAAGGGAGAAATCCACAGTAATACAGTAATAGTAGGAGATTTTTTAATGCCCCGCTCACATCAATCGATAGATCATCTAGAGAGAAAATTAATAAGGAAATAATGGCCTTCAATGTCAGTTAGACAAGATCTACTTAGTGGACATTTATAGACCATTTCATCCAAAAATTATACAGTACAATTTTTTTAAGTGAATGTGGAACATTCTCCAGGATAGATCACATGTTAGGCAATAAAACAAGTCTCAATAAATTCAAGAAGATTGAAATCATCTTTTCTGACCACAATGGCATGAAACTAGAAAAAGAAATCAAAGATATCTTGCCTGGCAGGGCGTGGCTCAGTGGTTGAGCATCGACCTAAGATCCAGAAGATCGTGGTCCGATTCCCGGTCAGGGCACATGCCCGGGTTGTGGATTCTATCCCCAGTCGGGGGTGTGCAGGAGGCAGCCAATTAGAGAAGACTCTCTCATCATTGATGTTTCTATCTCTCTCCCTTTTCCTTCCTCTCTCTGAAATCAATAAAGATAATTTTTTTTAAAGTCAAAGATATCTAAATAAAAAACAATTGTAATGAAAAGTGAACATACCCATTTCCACAACCCAGCAACTCCACTTTCTGGGTCCTGGTCTCCTACCCCACCTCTCCTGCCTGTCAAAATCGTTCCTGCTGGAAAAGATTGTGCCTGGAACAGTTGGGAACAGAAAAGGAAAAATCCTTCTTCTCATTCCTAGGGGTGAGTCTAGTTTGGAAATAGTTTGTATGGCCACATCGACTTTCCCTCCCAGAGTACTTTAATTCTCCCTACTTGTCATTTCCTATGGTAACATAATATTTCATTGGGTTAATGTACCATTCACCTAGATGAACACATCTTCATATTTTCATTGTCATGATATTGTAATAAACTTCTCTTTTTTTCCTTTGAATTATTTCTTTGGGATAAATTCCCAGGAGACTGATTACTGAGCTAGAAGTTATGACCACTTTATAGCTGATGACATGTACTACTTTCCAAAAGGGGATGATTTAATTTATTTTCCCGTCAGCAGTGTATATTAGTCTCATCACATTCTTACCCGAATGCACCTGTTAAAGACTTCTAGCTTATCTGTCATTTCTATCTATCTTCGCTATCGTGTGGAAGGCCGAATTTGCTTAGGTTCCAGTTTTTGTTTTGAGATGAGAGTTTCTGATACATGCTAAAGTTGTCTATTTGAGACATCAGAAATTTTAAATCAATTTTTAAATAAATGATTCCATGGTCTTTATTCATTCAATCAACAATACCTATTGAGTACCCATTATATGCCAGGTGTTTTTCTGGGTCCTTGGGACACAATCAGTGAGCAAAAGAAAGAAGCCTGCCCTCCTGGAGCTTGGAGAAAGGGACTGATGGAGACATACAGTAAGAAATTGATATAACAAATAAGTAAACCATACGGGGTAATAGAAGGCATTGTGTGCTATAGAAAAACAAAGCAGAGCAGAGTTAGGAAGATTGGAGAATACAGAGGGAATGGGGCCTGATGACTATTTTAACCATGATGGCAGGGGTAAACCTTATTGAAAAGATTTATTTGAGCAGAGAATTGAAGAAGATTATAAATATTGGGGGAGTTGGCCATGACGGTATCATAGGGAAGAGCCAGTGCAAAGATCCTGTGGTATCCAGCCTCCAAGATGCCCCCTAATGATCCCTGCCTCCTGGTATTCATACCCTCGAGGGCTGGATTTAGAAGAGAAGACAATAAAATGTGGCAGAAGTGAACGTGTGTGACTAGAAGACTAAGTCAGAAAAGGCGTATGTTGGTGTTCTCTCCAGTGTTCTTTCTCTCTCTTGGATCTCTCACCCGGGGGAAAGCCATATTGGGAGCTGACCTATGGAGAGGTTCATCTGGTGGAAAACTGAGGTCTCCAGCCAACAGCCACGTGAGTGTGGAAGCAGATCCTCCAGTCCCAGTTTCAGGAAGTTTCTATGCATGAATGTAATTCATGCCAATGTCAGTACTGATTTACAGAGAAGTCAACCAACAAGGATTTCTTGAACTCCTGTGAGCAAGACATTGGATGGGAAGGATACAAAAGAAATATAAAACATAGTTCTTAACTTCAACCAGCATCAATTTAGTTAGGAGAAAAGATAGTACACATAAGATGACTTGCAATACAAAGTAATATAGAATTAAGTGCTAATTGTGTGGTACAAACTACAAACGCTCTAAGAGTCAGGAGAAAAGTGGAATAAAAGCCAGAGCAGGCAGAGATGGCTTCATGGTGAAGGGGCTGGGGCTGGGCTTTGCAAACCAACTTTAAAATATAGAATAGTTACTCAATTCAATAAATATTAGTTGCATAAATGGATAAATAAAGGAATGAGTAGTAAGTCCTATAGTGAACTACTAACTTGAGTTTCCTACCATCCTCTATTGTAAGGTGGCCCTTCCCCAACCCCAGGAGCTCAGGGGAAGATACAGGAAAAAAAAAAAAAAAAAGAGGGAGGTGGGACATAACCCAGAATTCAGTCAATTATCACCTTTTGGATTTCAAAACAGACTTTGGACACTCATCATGGAAGGATGACTTCTAAATAGCTCTTGGTCCAAAAGCTTAGCTCAGAGTCTTGAAGGTCAAGTCCCAAAGGGCTCAGGGCATAAAATTTCTGCAATGATTAATAGATTTGTGAAGAATAAATGAAGAGTTAGCTGGTCTGAGTACAGTGGTATCTACAATTAATGGATCACAGCCAGTTACAGATAGTTACAGATGTCTTTGTTCTTTCTCTACTCCTACGGCCTCACTTGACTAAAAAAAAAAGAAGAGTCAGATTACCTTGCCCTGGAACACAGATTTCTCAACAGAAGGAGGTGAGATGGAAGAAGAGGGACTGAGGAGACAGGTCCCTGGGCTGGGAAGGAAGAGATCAGGTCTGGAGAGACTGCTTAGAGAGGTGATGAGGCAGCACAGAAAGATCCCCCAGGCCCCACCCCAGTTTCTCTGGAGTGAACACTAGACCCCATTCACAAAGGGGAGAGCTAGGTGAAGGCTCACAGATCGTCCAAGTCACTGCCTAAGCCCACAGCAGCTTTGGTCCATGTCCCAAAGCTACATGGATGACAGTTCTCATTGCCTGCATGTTCACTTTCAGCAAGACAGACATATCTGTGGCTCAGACATGGCCCAGACTCCTAAATTAAACCATGTAGATAACTCCTATTTTCCTTAACCCCTGGGATAGGACAGAAGGGAAAACCTTCAGAACCCATACAGACTGAAGCCAGCACAGGGATGACATACTAATGTAGCCCCCAACCCCTCAAAAAAGTTTGATTAAAAAGTAAAATTTGAGCCTGGCCCAAAGTGGCTCAGCAGTTGAACATCAACCTAGGATCCAGGAGGTCACGGTTCTATTCCCGGTCAGGGCACATGCCCAGGTTGTGGGCTCCATCCCCAGTCGGGGGTGTGCAGGAGGCAGCCAATTAGAGACGACTCTCTCATCATTGATGTTTCTCTCTCTCTCCCCCCTCCTTTCCTCTCTCTGAAATCAATAAAGATATATTTAAAAAAAAAAAAAAAGGCTTCCCCTAGTCCAGCCAGTGTGGCTCAGTGGTTGAGCCACACCTATGAGCCAGGTGGTCACGGTTTGATTCCCAGTCAGAGCACATGCCCCGGTTTCCAGCTCGATCCCCAGTAGGGGGCATGCAGGAAGCAGCCAATCAATGATCCTCTATCATCATAGATGTTTCTATTTCTCTCTCCCTCTCCCTCCTCTCTCTGAAATCAATAAAGACATATTAAAAAATAAATAAAAATAAAAATGGCCTCCTCTAGGCTTCACCTTACAGTTGCCTATTTTTTTTTTAACATAGTGAAAAGTTTTTTGTTTCTTCATATAAAAGCATAACTGCTCCAAACTGTTGAGAAATTGATAGGGGCACTTATAATTTCCAAAGATTGAGCACCTGAATTAATCTGAAATAGGATTAATATTACTTATAAAATCGTAGAACACATAGTGTGAGCAGGGATTTAAGGTTTTTTTCCTTAGGCTTCTTTCTCCTAGGCCTTTGCACCCTGCACTCCCCTTGATTCCAGACTGAAGCAATTAAGGAGGTGGCGCAGCTGTGGACAATGGGTTAAGATGCCACCTTTTGGAGACATTGTCAGATGGCCAAGAACAAAAGAATGACGTCTGCGGACTTCCAGAACTGCCCCTAGCTGCGTTCCAGTCCCAGCCTCAGTTTCCCCATATAGCCCTAACCCTCAGGCCCTCCTTGCGACAGGTTTGGATGCTCTTATGCTCCGTCTTCTTGGTTGGCCGGCCTTCTCAATAAACGCCTTAAATGATTCAACCCTGCCTTCTTTGAATTGGATACAGCGACAGGCAGCCAGAGCCCCACTGTGGTTTCCCGGGAACAAAATGCCTCAAGATGTATATGTTGCTCTTTATAATTTCTTCCCGGGGATAAAATAAACTGCTTTGCAATCATTAGGTCTATTCAAAAATTTCACACATCACCTGTTGGTAATTCTCTAATATGATTCATTATTGGCCAAAAGCCTGGACATCCTAGTTCCCTTTAGTATTATTTATCACTAAGGAACAAAAACAGTCTGTAAAAATTTAACAGATTATAATTTCTACCTGGTAGGTTCATATCTTATAACTCAATATGTTAATTTAATACTTTCTGCCCCTCTATTAAGTCCTCTAAATATTATTATGCATTTTCGCTGGCATTCAACCTACGCATAAACTAATTTTCCCCGCTTTCTTTTAGTAGCAGTAAAACAAAATAGCCAAAATGAAAAGAATCTTTACTGACATACATTCCACCACACCCCTCCCAAGAGCATTCTCTTAATCTTCCATTTGAGGCCTGTTATTGAAGAAATCAAGTGAACAGAGAATATTTTCACTTTGGTTTAGTATTTTTATTTCAATTTTCTAATTTATAACCCTTCACAGAAGACACTCGGATAGAATGACGCATGAAAATTGAACACACCTGAAACCTGAGCTCTACATGTAATTTATTTCATTTGTTCTGTTCCTGTCAAATTCTAAAACTAAAAGCTAAGTGTTGTATACAAGGAAGGGAATTCCATCTCCCACACTCCAAATTAACTTCCTGACAGCTACTTACATTCCCATGATATCCCTAATAGTTTGATTATAATATTGAAACAACAGAAAGGGACCTAGAATGAAGATGCCGTAAATTAGAGAAAGGTTCACTACAGAAAGACCTAGTGTGACCTTGAGATACAAGTCTATATATACTCATAAACGGAATCAATGTATAAATGTTTGCTAAACTCAACTCCATAACAATTCAATATACTTTTCAAATACATATCCTCAGTTCCTTCATTGAATAATTTGGGGAAAATCATCTTCAGTCAATACAATAGGAAGGGATTTAAATCACAAAAGAAGAGATTAGTGGACTCCAGACCAAAGGAGCTATGTGAGCACTAATGGTAGAAAAGCAGCTTCAGTAATTGAAGTTGAAGCTCCAGTTTGCCTCCTCAGTATTAATAAGAGGGTCTTCCTTTATCTTCATTGGTGAGAGTATTATAGATGCCCCTCTCTTTTCCCCCTCCATTGCACCCCACCTGGATCCTGCCCTGCCCCAATCCCTCACCACCCTATTGTCTGTGTCCATGGGTAATGCATATATGCGTATAAATTCTTTGGTTAATCGCTTCCTGCCCCACCCCCACACCCACACTCCCTTCCCTCTGAGATTGGTCAGGCTGTTCCATGTTTCCATGCCTCTGGTTCTATTTTATTCTTCAGTTTATTTTCCTCATTAGATTCCACACATAAGTGAGCTCATGTGATATTTGTCTTTCTCCGTCTGGCTTATTTCTCCTAGAATAAGAGGATCTTAATATTGCATTCTTTCCTACTTATGCTCAAAAAGAATGGTTTTTGAGGAGTCACTTGGGAATGATTTCAATTCTAAATTTTCAGCTCTATGAGTACATACATACATAGGAAATCGGCTAAATATTTGGAAGAATTCAGTGACAAAGAACACATATAAACAGATCGGGACAATTTGTATCTCAATCCAAAGTAAAAGCATAAATCTTGTATTTGCAATAAAGATGATTAGGAAAGATTACAGGATGTAAATGTCATTTCTTTTACATATTTCCCAGAATATTCGTACTACCAATAACACAAAAATGCTAGTCATTTGCTGTACTTAACTAAAACTCATTTTTTATATATACTAAATCGTATTATACCAAAATTTAATATACACATTTTATACACAAAATTTAGACTTAGAAAGGAAGCAACTGAACCTTTACCACACAAAATATGAAAAGAGCATTCTGGCTCCATGGCTCAGGGTAACAGGACTCTGACACAACTATTAGACAATGAACCAATACAGCTTTCATTACGAATACTAAAGAGGCAATATTCAACATGCAGTGTTTGATCATCAATTTGACCTTGGTATAGAGGTACTGTATCAATCACATTGACTGAGATCTTCACTAAGAAGCATCGAGCATTGCAATATCTCAGCAACAAAGGGGCTTGCAGTCTAACCGGAATCAATTCTCAGCCCCCAACATCCACAGAATTCACAACATACATATTTCATCCGCTGTCAACCTAAAGCGCAAATGTAGTCAGTATTGTTAGTTGGGAATTATTTAGCTACCTGGCTGAATTTCCAGTTTCAGTTCAAAAAGATCTGGGAGTCCTATAGAGAGGCTGTGAAGTTGAAGAGGGTGACAGGCTGTTTATTATGATTTCAGGGGTCCCAGAAAGTAATGTTCAATGTAATTCTGTAACAATTGTGAGCTGGTGGTCATCACCCACAGACAACCACACTGCATGAACAAATTACAAAAATATTAACATACAGAAAAAAGGGTATATTTGTTCTCCAGAGAAACAGGACCAATAGGATGTATACATAGATTTATTATAAAGAATTGGGTCAAGTGAATGTGGAGGCAAGTCCCAAGATCTACAAGGTGAGTCACAGACTGGAGACCCAGAAGAACCAATGGTTTATTTCTAGTCTGTGTCTGAAAGCCTGAGAACCAGGAGAGCTAATGTAGTTCCACCCTGAAGGCTAACAGGCTTGAGACCCAGAAAGAGCCTGTGTTTCAGTTCAAGTCTGATGGTAGGAAAAAAAAGCCAATATCCCTGTTTGAGGGCAGGAAGAATCTTCTTTCTTGGGAGAGGCTTTTTGTTGTACTCAGGACTTCAACTGATTGGACAAGGCCCACCCACATTAAGGAGAGCAATCTGCTTGACTCAGTCTACCGATTCAAATGTTAATCTCATACAAAAACACCTTCAGAGAAAAACACACAGAATGTTTGACCAAACATCTGGGCATCCCATGGCCCAGTGAAGTTGACACATAAAATTAACCATCACAAAGGGTTATTTATTTAATGGTTTGAAAAAGACTCAACCACCATGATTTCACCCAATTCTCAAAGATCTGGGGCAAAGTGTCAAGAGATGGTTTTCTGAGGGATATGTGCAAGTTGGGCTAGGGGAACCAATGCCAAGTCATAACTATCCCCAAGAAAACACATTTTCTCAGTCTGGGGCCAAAATAGGTGAAGGTCTGGGCTGTGCCAAACTGACAGGAGAGCTGCCTGTATATGGGGATGAAAATGGAAGGTGAACCCTGGCCGGTGTGACTCAGTAGTTAGAGCATTTTCCTGTGCACCAAAGGGTCTTGGGTTCAATTCCCAGTCAAGGACACATACCTGGGTTGCAGGTTCACTCCCCACTCCCAGTTGGGGCAGGTGAGGAAGGCAGCCAGTAGCAATCAGTCGATGTGTCTTTCTCACATCAATGTTTCTCTCTCTCTCTTCCCCTCCCTCCCTTTCTTCCACTTGCCCTGAAAAGCAATGAAAAAAATACCCTCAGGTGAGGATTAACCAAAAAAAAATTTTTTTAAAGAAAAAATGGACTTCTCAGCACAAATCAAGAGGCAAAAAGCAGCAGACAGGAAATTCATAAATGACCATAATTCATTCAACAGTGATCTTTGTCAGGCTGATTCGAATCCAATAAATGGACAGCACAATGTAAAGCGTATCAGAGTCGTCTGCCAGAAATATACCCTCTTCTCTCCACTGGTTCCCACCACAGCAATAATTCCTGAAATTCTACTCAGATTTGTATCTGTTAACAATTTTTAAAAAAACACAGCTAGAAAGACTGTCATCCTAAACGTACTTGCCTATATCTAGCTGAAATCACACACATGAAGAGAAAGCGAGGTTTGGAAAGGTGAGAAAAGACACGAGAACTGATTTGGAAATAGAGCACTACAGCCAGAGAGAATGCATGGAGAGGGCACCTAGAGGAAGGAGAGGATCTCTGAAAAGACAGGGAAAATGCAAAATCTTTAGGCATAAGAATACATTAACTTCCTTTCAGGTGAACCTCATTTCAAATGGAAGCTGCTTCCAGAATATTTAGTCACTTCAAAATTCTCCTTATGGCTCATCCTTCCCCCTTTTCTTTCCCCAGAGGGAAGAAGAGACCCAATGAGGCGTCTCTGCCACCATCTCTCCAAAGCATGGCTATCATGTCACTTAACTGCTCCGGTCCCGACCCTCACCCCATCTGCTTTCCCGGAGTGTTTTCATGGTCATGGTTCTTGGGGGAGGGGAGAATTAAAAACAGAAGATGGTTTGATAAGGCCATTTGCCAGAAACAGAGGAAGATATGGATGAATAAATATTCATTTAAGGAAAGACAGGCTTACAAAGGAAGAGAGAACTAGTAAAAGAAAGCTTTTAATTGATATATGCCCCAAATGATACTCAGTTATCACTTGCATGGCCACGGTTCACAGATCTTTATCTGTTCTTTATCTTTAAACTCCAGATTTCTCCTTTCACCTACTGGCCATTGAAAGTATTAAAAGAAAAATTTTCAATTGCTTTTTAATTGCATTTTCTGTGATTTTGTTCCTTTAGATCCTAAACATTATGGACAAAACTAGATTAAATGTAGCCAGTGCCAGGTTAAAACCTTCATGCACAAAAATCCATTAACTTTCTAATACTTTCAGAAGATGAACCTAATTCCAAATGAAAGCTGCCTCCAGAATATATTGGTAAGCCTGTCTGGACACAATTTGTTTTGGAAAAACACTCTGTAGAAATTCACATAAAATTCCACTGAACTAAATTTAAATTGCCCATGGAGCAAAAAATATTTTTAACAGCTTCAAATGAGTCCTACAGGCTGACGATGCTTGGAAGAAAAATAGTAAAGAAAGTAATAGCAATGATGGATGAGTTAGAAATTGTAGTTCTGGTTAACTTACCTCAATTAAACATAGTTGATCTGGAGGCCCTATTTAGATACAACCTGAAATACCAAAATTAAATCTCTTTATCTATAAGTTGAAAAAGAAAAAATTTCTTCAAAATATTAAAAACAAAAATTATAATTACTAATGAAGTACTAGAATGTAAAAATGTTTTCCTCTGTGAACTGTATCTTTTAGTAGCTGTAACCCCTTTCATTCATTAGTTTTCCTATTGTGGCCCAAAGAATATCAATATAAGATAAAGTTTTCCCAAAACACCTTCATTTGTAGGAACCCCCTAAATGCCAAATTTTGCTGACTGTATAGTGGGCAAATAATCAATTACTCTGTACACTGAATCACCTTACTGTATATATTTTGTGGAAAATATTTTCACATGCCACTCTCAAAGTCGGTATTAGAATATTTTAAACACATGCAAACTCTCACATTGTCTCTCTCTCACCAAACCAACTATGACATAGATAAGAGGGAATTAGCTTTTATTAATTTTCCCACAAATGAAAAAGACTGGTAAGTTGCAAATCATGCATTTTTAATTACAAGGAAACTGGATAGAAGCAACTACATTATTCAAAGTTGAGGAGTGGGTGATGGGACTTTCCCTCCATTAGAACTTAAATGCCCTTTCTTTCTCTTTGCACTCTCTTCCAAGATCTCATCTCATCTGATCCTACCATCACCGCTCCAGTTCACAGACCTTTAGACTCTTGTGACTTTCCATCCTTTGAGACCCAGCTCAGGATCACTTCCACGAAGCCTTCCCAGATTGCCCAGGGCACCATGACTTCAAAGCACCTACTGCTTTTGCCACTAACCTATGGCTGGGTAACATTACTTGAGTAATAGTCAAGCTTTCTATTGACCACTTGTCACACAGATGCTGTTCGAGCAACAAGTGATGAATTGGATTAGCTATGCTGATAACCAGATTATCTTTTTAATTTTTTTTTACTTATACTCCCAACTAGACTATGAACTTCTTTTAACACAGTTATCACCATGTTGTTTACAGCCCACTTAATAACATTTGTGGATGTGGTTGCATCTATTTGTGTAAAAGGAAAGCTCTCCCATGCATTGAGAAATCATTTTCAACTGTGTAAGAGGCCTATCTCGGAGACTAAAAATGGAAATCGGCAGTCCAAAAGGACGGACTCGGGCACTCTTGATTTGAATGGTAGCAGCAGGGCCAAGAAGACAGCTCCCAGGGCCAACGGTATTATCACACAGTGACAACCAGGGAGCCAGAAAAGAATGCCAGGAAGGAGCCATTAGAGCTACGGGATAAATACCCCAAATGCCTGGACCTAGGACAGGATTTGTGATCCCTGGGTTCAAGCTAACTATGAGAGGATCAGAAATCCATACTCTGTAAGCTTTTTTTAAAGACATTCTTTTGGCATCCTCAAATTTCCCTTTTGTTTTCTACACATACTAGGTAAAGTTGCTTTGAAAATCCAGTCTATCTCAACTGAATTAAGGGAAAGAAATGATAGGTTTTGCCTTTGCCTGAACAAACATAGGGCAAGAACATGGTAGGGCAACACACAACCAAGTTAAAGAAACCTTATGGAACAGGGTAATCTGAGGGAAGAACGGGGGCCGCCTGCCTGGTTCTAGAATGTCTAGAGTGTGTTTTACCAAGAATGGCAGCATTTTAAAACAGACAAACATTGCATTATTTGGAATATGTTCACTTCCTCACACAAAAACACAAAAGTATGCTTGCATTAAAAATTGAAAGTATCGCCCGGCTGGGCGTGGCTCAGTGGTTGAGCGTCGACCTGGGATCCAGGCGATCGGGGTTCGATTCCCGGGCAGGGCACATGCCCAGGTTGCGGGCTCGATCAATGACTCTCTCATCATTGATGTTTCTATCTCTTTCTCTCTCTCTCCTTTCTTCTCTCTGAAGTCAATAAAGATATATTAAAAAAAAAAAATTTGAAAGTATCTGCAAAAATTCAGACAATACATGCTATATATTTTCTATAGCACAGAGTAGCACATTATTGAGTAAAGATTATCATACTCCTTGAAGAATAATAAGCTTTTTTCTCCTTGACAGTATAAACAAGGTCTGTTTTCCCAGTTGCTTTGTACAAAATACAAACACTATTCTTCCATCATAAAAGTAATGCTGAAGTTCAGCTAAAAGATTACAGGTAGTACTTACTATAGCTGCTCTACATATACATTTTAATGACAAAATTTGTCTTATGTATTGTGAAATAGCTTTTCTGTGGCATTAACTACTTTTAAAACAATGCAAATAACAAATTATTTTACTTTTATTAAATTTATTGTGGTGACATTGGTTAATAAGATCATACAGGTTTCAAGTGTACATTTCTATAATACATGATCGGTATATTGCACTGTGTGCCCATTCCCCAAAGTCAAGTCATCCTCCATCACCATATATTTGGTCCCCTTTACCCTTTACTCCCCTCCACCCCCTTCCCTCTGGTAACCACCATACTGTCGTCTGTGTCTATGAGTTTCAGTTTTATATCCCACGTATAAACGAAGTCATATGGCTCTCAGCTTTTTCTGACTAACTTATTCCACTTAGCATAATATTCTCAAGGTGCATTCATGTTATTTTATTTTAAATTAAAGTATCTAGAAATTTCCTACATTGTCCCAATAATGTAAAATAAAATTAAAATAAAGCACATACTTAAAAGTTATATAGTTATGACTATATAAATTTATATTACAAATTATATGCTTAAAAATTTTAAGTATATATTCTTAAATTAATCTTAAATATAAATTCTCAAGATAAATTTATTAACACTTCAGTGTTTCACATCTTAAGTTTGTGCACCACTCCATTGGAAGCAATAGAATTGTGGCTCGGTTCTAAGTTTGATGACACTTCTTGAGATGGTCATATAATTTTTAAACCCACTTGTTTTGAAGTGAAACAAACAGTAAATCTGAAAGACTGGATCAAGTTTCTCTTACCTATCTTAATGACTACTTATAAAAATTTAGTTTAAAGCATTGATTTAAAAAAATATAACAGCATGAAATTTAGGGTAACTTTTTCCTGGAAACATATGAAATAGAGTTTATACTTCCAAGAAGAAAAATTGGGGTGGGGGGGCTTTGGAGGGTTTTTCGGGGGTTTTGGTTGTTTGGTTTTGTTGTGTGTGTTTTGTTGTTGTTGTTTTGTTTTGTTTTTTATTGTTGGTTTTTTGTGTGTGGTTTTTTTTTGTTTTTGTTTTTTTGTTTTTTTTCAGAAACTTCACTCAGTGTATTTCTTTAAGAAGTCAAATTTTGTATGTCTGGGAAATGGGGTACTGAGTATGCTCAAAACTAAAAAACATTAGCTAAAAAGTACTTAACTTAGAAATTACAAAAATAGAAGATGTCAGTGAAATATATTCTATCCAGGACACACCAATCACACACTTCTTTTTTATGATATAAAATATACTTGTAGAACTTTAGTATCAGTAAAAAATAATTATATAATATTGGGGTGGGGGGAAATCTGGTTATTCAATCTTGACTTTGATTGAGTTCTATGTAAATAGAAATTTACTATTAAGGGCTATTTTTGGTGTAAAAGGTAGTCAGATCCAAAACTGTTCAGGAAGTCAGATCCAAAAGTGTTCAAGAAAAACCTGAGATGTTAGAAAAGAGATGCATACAATCAAAGCAGTTTCCTTAAATGACATTAATAATTAAATACATTAAATATAATTAAATGGCATTAAAATATTAGAATAGAAATAGTAACTATTATAAAATGCCATTCTGCCACTGGTATTGGTTTTTACCAAAGTATTAAAGGAGTGAAAATATTAGAGAAGTAATACTTTCAGGCTAGAATGGGGGGGGGGGATAAAATTTAAAGTGCTTCTTGATAATTAAAAAAGTGGGTCTAAGGAATAGTAATTCTTCCAAATGAAGCACATGACTGCAGGCAAGTAGAATATTTTATCGGCAGGCAACTCACTGCAGTTAAGGAAAAATATGGTCACTTTCAAGGAATCCTTGACTTTTCATTTCTCCTGGGGACTTTCAACTGCGTTGGCCTCCTTTTGATGAAGGAAAGCGAAAACTGACGTTGATGTGCCATCGCCACTCTGTTGTGAATAGCAAAGGAAGGTGGCCCACAGAAAACTATGGAGTCCAGTGTAAACTGTTCTCCACTGAACAGGGACAAGGCTGAAGTTGATCAGCTGTAATAGAAAGAGAGAGTGTTAGGGCGCTGTGCAAACCCAGGCCAGGAGTCAGCATTCTGAGTCAGCAAAGCTCGCCTGTCCAGGGAGCATTGGAGGTCTTGCTCCCAGGCATATGTCATCAGTTTGGCTCAAATAAAGTCTTATAAGAATTAAACAAACAAACAAACAAACAAAAAACCTCACCTGTACAAAAGGCCAGTATATCAGACCACTCTGGAATAAAAAAATAAAAAAATGTATTAGAATGCCTTTTAATCACGCAGTTCATTCTATAAAAGATTAAGAAATACCAGGCAGGTAGAGTGCAGAAGTGGTATTATATTTCAGACTAAGCCAATTAAATTAGACTTCTTACGGTCCCTTGAGTGGAAGAGGTGGGGAGTTGTGGAAAGAGCTGTTAGGTACAAGACATTTATACTAGTTATATTGACATTCAGAATGAAAAGTCTACCAGAATCAGTATCAATTCTGTTAGACAACTGCTTTAAAAATAACAACATATATTTACATACTGCAATTTTCCTGTTAGCCCAAGCAAATAATACAGGAATATATTTATAAAAGGATCATCAATAAATTTTTAAAACTATACCAAACCTATTCTTTTTTTTTTTTTTTAAATATGTCTTTATTGATTTCAGAGAGAGGAAGGGAGAGGGAGAGAGAGAGAAACATCAATGATGAGAGAGTCATTGATTGGCTGCCTCCTGCACGCCCCCCACTGGGGATCAAGCCCGAAACCCCGGCATGTGCCCTGACCGGGAATTGAATCTCGATCTCCTGGATCCTAGGTCGATGGTCAACCGCTGAGCCACGCCCGGCTGGGCCAAACCTATTCTTTATGGAATGATTTGCTAATAATGTATTTTACTATTTCATGCTATAGAATAAGTTAAGCTGACATTTTTGTTTTTTACAAAATATTTCAAGATAGATTTAACAGGCTTTAACCTGTGCCTTCTGACAAAAAAAAAAGGTCATCATTATGGATTTTTTCAAACAAGGAAATCTTGGTATATAAATTATATTTTTAAAAAAAAGCTAGAGGCTTTAAAAATAGTCTTTAAAAGTAGTATTACACTAGTAATATGAAGGTGGTATTATTTTCTTTTTTATTTTACTAAATTTTATTTCCTAAAGCTTCTACAATAAACCAGTGCAATAAAAACTATTTAAATATATACTCACTTAAGAATTTACTACTTTGGCAAAAAGGATCAGAAGAGTAAACTCATCCAAGCATGGCTTTCCTTCTTACGGCAATTTTTTTCCTTCACAACAAAACATCACCTAGGACATAGGTCCTGGTCTCCCCACTCCCCACTGAACAGGAAAAGGACTCCTCAGAGAAACAGCTGATTGCAGGGCTGGGGCAGGGCAGGTAAAGATATAAGATAAGCCTGGGCCATCTGGTTATGAAAGTAAGGAAGTGTTGTTGTTTTTAATGGGGGGCCCTGGCCTGGTGGCTCAGTTGGTTAAGCGTCGTCCAGGACACCAAACGGTTGTGGGTTCGATCTCCGATTGGGGGCATGTCCAGGAGGATGAATGTTCCTCACATCGGTGTTTCTCTCTCTCTCTAAAATAAATTTTAGAAAAAAGCACATATCCTCTGGTAAGAAAAACAACAACAAAACAATGGGGGAGGTCACTAGAACATAGGAACCCGCTTGAAGGGGCTCTCACTGGTCAAATCTAGGACACTTAAGCACCAAAAATAACTGCACACAGTAATGAATTGTAAGTCACTGAAAAACAATGAGAATCCCTGAGTCTTTCCCGATACTAGAGAAATAAGTGAATAATTAACTGGGATAGAAGAGCGGGCATTTGTTTACAGATTGCTGAGCACCACCCGGTGAGTGTGGGACCAGTGCTGGGGCTGGAAATGCATCATTTGCCAACCATCACAACAGCAAAGGCTGGTTTGGGCAGAATCGGGGTGCCAAACCTGGGGGTGGAGTGGAATATTCTGATGGGGAGCTGAATATTTATTTGCATGGTCTTAAAGTGCCTACAGATGGCTTACTCATTTCAAGGGGGAAAATAGTAAGTAGACAGTGGAAAAACCAGACCTCTTGACATCTCCAGTCAGAGGCAGAAGGACATCGTGCACCTTCTGCTGTGATAACCACGGATGGAGTGTTCCGGCCAGGAATGTATCACCTTCATCCAACCATGAGGAAGCGACAGACAACACCCCCAAAAAGCAAATGCTTTGCATGTATGTGTTTTTAATGAGAGGAGGGCTATATTCTTTAAAATTATGTGTCGTAATAGATTTTAAAAGGGCTAAGAAAATATCCCCAATTAATGGGGAATAAAGAGAGATAAGAACTTAATGTACTACCTGGTCCTAGACTGGATCCTGTACTGGAAGGAAAAGAAATGCTATAGCCCGGCTGTGTGGCTCAGTGGTTGAGCATCAACCTAGGAACAAGGAGATCATGATTCCATTCCTGGTCAGGGCATATATCAGAGTTAAGGGCTCAAACCCCAGTGTGTGTGTGGAGGGGACAAGATGTTTCTCTCTCATCGATATTTCTATTGCTCTATCCCTCTCCCTTCCTCTCTCTCTCAAAATCAATAAAAACATATTTTAAAAAAATAAAAGAAATGCTATAAAGGCCATTAGATGGTCAATTGACAAAAATGGAATATGGATAGTAGATGGTATAAAAGGATTATTATCACTGTTAAATTTATCAAAATTGATAACTGTGTTGTGGTTATATGAGAACATCTTTATTCTTAGAAAATAGATACCTGAGTATCTAGGGGTAAATGGTAATTCTGTGTGTAACTCACTCAATGATTCAGAAAAACATTAGATAGAAAGATGGATGGATGGATGGATGGATGGATGGATGGATGGATGGATGGATGGATGGATGGATGAAGCAAATAATAAATGGGGCAAAATGTTAATAGGTGAATTTGGGTAAAGGGCATGTGGATATTTTTTCACATAAATAAGTGATTTATTACAACTGTGAGAAGTTCAACAAGGCAATTCCAATGGTTAGGAAACTTGACAATGGGCACAAGTAGTCAGAAAAGGCTTCCTTAGGAAATGGTGTCTAGTAAAGGTAGGAAGGAAGGGGCAGTGTGAGTCTGGGAAAGGCTGGGGCGGGAAGAGGCTGTCATGTTCCAGTTTCTGAAAAAATTCAAAAGTGTTGAGGCACAGAGCAGGGAGAGGGAGGCATGAGATGAGGCTGGGTCAGGAGCCTATGGGTGGACAGAACCGCCTCTCAAAGGGCAAGTTCCTGGACCCCTGAGGTGGCCTCAGACATAAATGTTTCGAGGAGTGTTTTGCACAGTGTCAGAGCAAACAAAGGCGGTGTTAACTTCCCATCAAATATTTGAGAGGCAAGTTCTCTTTTTACAGGCAGGTCTCTTCCGCCCGATGGTGAACCTCCACTAGGCAGGAGTTCAAGTTCATTTCCAAATCCTCAGCTGTGGCATGGTATTGGTGTGGGCACATAGTAGATGCTGTCGAAGACTCACACGAGATTCCACAGAGGAGCCAGGAAAGGGTCAGCCAAGGCCCAAGGGGTCCAGATCTGGACAAGGTGCACGTGTCTGTTGGTGTCATTGGTAGAACCTCTGGGATAAGCTGTCTAAGGAGGACCAGAGACCCTGGTGACTGGAACTGGGTACCTCCCTCTTCAGGAAGGCTGAGCTCCCCACATGCAGACGTGACCTGGTTCACCATTCAGGCCACCCACACGGGTATACTTTGACCTGTTGTTGTTACTTTTCTGTAAGTTTGAAATTATTTCCATATTAAAGTTTTTTTAAAACTATATAAAAGAGAAGAATGTAATATCAGATATATTTCTAAGAGATAATATATCTGAACTGCCACGTTGCAGCTGAAACGTGGGACAGAAATTGCATACCATCTGTGCAAAAAACCCCACCAAAAACGAAAACAAAAAACAGCCACACACATCCACACACAAAACTCAAGTACTACTTACATGTAAACAACAAATAAACTAGAGATGTCCTTCCCACCTTCATCGAAAGAACTTAGATTGGACTGGGGCGGATAATTTCTGAGCAACAAAGAACCAATTCTACTCTCACATATCCCTTGGGCTATGAGAGTCTTTTGTGACAGATTACTTTTGGGTGCTTCTTTTCTTCTGTGCTCTTACTTTCATTGACCAAGCTTCAATCAAAAGCCTGATTTTAGCCCCTTTTCCTCCATAGCTAATATCTCTAGCTCTGAGCTCTCTGTGCATCTGGACATCTCCCTTTGAATATCCTAAAAGCATCTGGAATTCAACATTTCCTATACTGGACTCATCTGTCTTGTTTCTCAAATTGGCTCACTGTCCTCTATGTCCTATCTCAAGTTACTTAAGTCAGAAACCTGTGAGTCATCCTAGATGTGTCCTTGCCCATAACCCCAATTTCCGATAAACCAGATCTACCAATTTTACCTCCTAAATATTTCCCAAATCATTCCTATTCTCACTCCTTCATTATTTCTTATGTGATCTTGGTTACACTTGGTTTCTCTTGCCACTACTGTTTCTGGAGTTCAAGATCCTTGGTATGGCATTCAGCATGCAAAAAAGGCAACCTGTATGTCTTCATTAAGGGAGGAGAATCTGAAACATCTGCAAATCCCTGCCAAAAGCCCCTTTCTTTCACAATTCTGCTTGCTTGCTCCTTTTATAAATGTTTGATGTACATCTCTCCATAGAATCTATGACATCATGGGAAAACGTGTTCCTTTTTTCCGAAATAAAACAGAAGAAAATCACATTTAGATGTCACCATGGGCCCACAACTTCTACCCTAAGAGAAGTAATAAGAGTCCCGCATACTCTTCCCCCCATGAAAGAAGAAAGAACTGTCCTTGAGCATAGGAGCTCAGGGAGAGCATGTGGCTTCAATCCTTCCTGTCATCTGCCTCCAGCCATCAAGTGGGTGATGCTGGTTCTGGGGATTGGTATCATTCAATAGAAGATGCTAGAAGCAGTGCAGGCGATTGCTAGGTGTGGCTTGCCACTGTTCTTGATAGGGAATTAAGTACATGTGAAGCCCTAGACCAGCCTGTGTATATTCTGTAATCCTAAAAATTCACCTCATTGTAATGAATAGAATCAAAGATGTTCTAGGCCAGAGATGGAAAGCATCCCTGATTTTGCCCAGGTCTTACAGACCCTACCCATCTTCATTGAGTTAATTAATAAATATTTGTCAGACTGGATTGTTTATGTTTGTATTGAGCAAACAATACAACAGGGAAATATAATCTTTCTCTGCAAATACCTTTATAACATTAAGAAGGTTTCTTTCACAGGGACTCAGCAGAATGCACACCTGGAAACCTTGGCTCTGAATGTGGGAATGATTCCATTCACCTTCTATCCTTTTTGCAATAACCTCTTTGGTTCTGAAATTCCCTAAATTATAACCACAAGTAAGAGTAAATATAAGAACATCAGAAATCATTGTGAACACTGACTATAATTCAGAGACACTCATGTATAGATACTCTTAAAGCTTCTTTTCATTTGATTCATCTATCAAAATAAATGTAACATTTCTCTGTCAAAATATTGTATCCTGGTGCCAACCAACTATAGCCCTAATTTAAGAATATTTTTATTAAAATGTACTTAATGTTAAAAATGTACAAAAAACATCTTGGTTGCATTTTCAAAAGTCTGTCTTACCTTATATGTATTCCAGAATTTCTGTTTCAGGTCCAAAAATATGTCTTCCTTTCCCTGGAGAATACTCATACCTATTTGCAAAAACACAATTAAAATTTTTTTTAAAGATTCAGTAGAAAGAATACTGTGTAACAGTTCAAGTTTCCTATTTCAATATGTAAAGTAGCCACCACTACCACTCACTCAGCATGTCCCTTCTGGCTCAACACAGAAAACAAGATATAATCTCCATTCTAAAACTAGATAAATTTTTTAAAGAATTATAAATATGAAGTGAGAAGAGTAGGGTATAAAAGTTATAGGTGAATGATTTTTTTTAAACTAAGAAAAGTGATACAAACAGCAGTATTAGGATAATGAGACTATTAATGACTTTTCTTCTCTCCTTTTCAAATTTTTTGTGAAATGCTTAAAATTTTTAAAACTTAATTACCTGTTTTAAAAAAAAAAGGCTGATGGACCGGACCCTGGGTATTCTGGTAACTACAAGTTTCCCACCAAAGAAAGAGGCTTTTTAATCAGAATTGAAACGCAGGACACCAATTCAGCCTTCCTAAAAACATTTTGAAAACTTTGATGTTCAACAACTCTGAAAAGAAATTCAGGGAGCAGGATAAAAACCCTTGATGATAAAAACCCTCCTAGCAGGACAAAACAGCCCTTCAGTGGTCAGAACATCAGCCCTCGGACTGAAGGGTCCCAGGTTCGATTCCGGCCAAGGGCACATACCTCAGTTACAGGCTTGTCCCCCACCCTAGTCAGGACGAGTGCAGGAGGCAAGCAATCAGTGTGTCTCTCTCACATCGATGTTTCTCTCTCCCTCTCTCTCTCCCTTTCCCTTCCACTCTCTCTGAAAAGCAATGGAAAAAATATCCTTGGGTGATGGTTAAAAAAAAAACAAAAAACCTCCTATTTAAGGAAGGGTGTAAAAATGAGTGCTTTAAAAATTCTCCCCCAACTCCAATTAGGAGGAAGGGGAAATAAAATATTTGCAGTCACTTTGCAGGGGATTCTTAGAACAGGACTCATCAGAAAACCCAGCTGGAATATTGGTAACACCTCATTCCACTTAACCAGCACTAATTAAGTGCTAAGCAGTTTATGTGCTTTTTTTTTCATTTGACCCTCGTAACACTTGACCATCCTAACCATCAGCTGAGGATTACAGAGTTTCAGAGAAGGAAAAGAGTTCAGGGAGGTTAATAGTGGTCCAAGACCAGCCCAGGTGTGGATTCCAAGCCAGGCCTCTTAATCTCTACTCAAGCTCCCAAGGCACAAAGGGTCATCTGATACAGGCAATTTCCCAGGTGGAAGTGCCTGCATGGTCCTACCTTCCCCCCTTAATTTTAACAGGAGGAGAGGGAAACTGGGCCAAAAATCTGAAAGCAAAACAAAGAAGGAACTGGGCAGGACTGTTTCAGGGGCCTTGGGCCTGAACCATAGGCCTCCCCAAGCACTGTTACTGAAGTGTTTGGGTTTCAGGCATACTGACAACACTCACTGAGGCTAAGAACACAGCATGAATTGTGTGGTCTTGGGGCAAGTCACTTAAACCCTGTTGAGTCTTGGTTTCCTCATCTGTACCGTGGGAAAAACAAGAGTACCTGCCTCACTGGGTCGTTTAAGGATTAAATGGGAATCTGATTCCCAAACTCCCAGCCCCTGGCTCCCAAACCCTTCACCGGTGTACAAGGCTACTAGTGACAGGCATGATGAACCAGTTTGCAAATCTGGCCAGGAAGTCACGCCCTGGGAACAGACACATATCTGACAAATCAGGGGGTCCCTGCTCTCAGGTTCTCCATTCCCCTGACCCCATGGGCCACGTGGTTGGCTGGGACTATATCAAGCAGTCCTGTCCTTCAGGTTTTCTGTGGGGTTTGTGAGGAAAGGCACGGAATCTGCCCTCCCCCCAAATAAGATCTGTGGAGCAGTGTAGGTTTCTTCAAGGTGGTAACTTGACCACCTCAACCCCATTTAGATGGTACCAATAGCCACTGACAAGTAGACCGTCTTGGGGTGCTCTGTGATCCCCAATGCCAAGGCCAAGCCCAGGACTCTTGGATTTCCTTAGGGTATGGGTGGCCCTCCCCTTCCCACTACCTTCCAGGCTGTGGAAATTGTTTTTGGTATTTAGGGCCCTGAGCAAGGTCCCCCAAAGTCAGGTGCTCAGACCACGGGTTTTCTGAGGGAGCTCCCAGAACCCTCACAAATACAGAGTCCTCTATGGTAGGGGTCCCCTCACATTTTCTGTGGCTTTGGATGTGAGGATGGGACCACCTCTTCCAGCAGGAAAAGCTTACTAAAGCAAGGCTAGGGCCCTGAGGGTGAATTTTCCAGGAAACCTGGCCTGATCTCAGGTGCCACCCACAATGGCCCCATGGTCCCCTCATGGTTTTGTTGGTGTATTGGAAAGAAATGTCCACCAGTGGAATGGAGGCCCCCTGGATTTTCCCAGGAGGAGGCTGGCTGACCTACAACTAGGTCAGCGGGGTTGCAGCTGCTATGACAACGAGCTGGGGTCTCCCCCACACTACATGGACCTTTTTCTGGGGGGGGGGATGGACCCCAGCCCTGCCTCCCCTCGTTCCAACCTATTTCCCACACCCCCTGAAATCTCCAGCCTCGGACTAGGCACAGCCCTAGAATCTCAACTGCGCTCCTGGCCCCCTAGATCATTAACCCACTGGACGTTGATCCCTTAATCCCTGGCCTCTCCAGCCATCGCCCAACTTCTTCTTAGACCCCTTAATCCCGGGTCCCCAAACTCCTGGGCCCTTGCACCTTCACCTCCACATCCCTCCCCGACCCTGAACTCCGCCCCTCCCCCATCCCTCCCACCAAGGCTTACACCCGGGTCCGGGCCCCTGGCCCCCCGACTCCATCCCCAGCCCTGGCGCCTGCCCCCCGCCCGCCCAGCATCTCACCGGTGTAGAAGGCCGAGACCGCCACGGGCCCGCTGACCGCCTGATCGCACAGCACCTTGGCCAGGACGGTGCGCGGCGCGTAGCCCGGCAGCGCTCGCTCCAGGAGGCGCTGCCACGCGTAGTTGAAGTTGGCGAGGAAGGTCACGGCCACGGTGGCCACGCACCGCGTCTGCCGCCAGTCTGCGGGGCGGCCGCTCAGCCGCTGCTGCAGGACGTCGCCTGCAGAGAAGAGCGCGCTGTACATCAGCACATTAGTGGGCCACGGGTGGCGCCCGGCTGCGCGCCACAGCGCCCGCCACCAGCCCCCCATGGCGCTCGCCGCGCGCCCGCCCGCGCCCGCGCCCGCACAGCGCCCGCCGCGGGCTCCCCGGGCCGCGCCCGCCGCCTGCACCTGCCTCCCCCAGATGCTCCAACACGATTGGGCGCCCCGGGCACACCCAAGCCGTGCTGCCCAATCCCGCGGCCACCAGCCATTGTGCGGGCGGAGCATTCGAAAGGAGGCTGGTCTCCAGGGCGCACGAGCCGTGGACCCGCAAGGTGCAGAATAGAAAAAGCCCTGGAGGGAGAAAGTAGGCTAGTGGTGGGCAGGGGGCTGGGCGGTGGCGTGACGTTGGGGTGGGGGGAGTTGCTAGGTGACCGCTAACTGGGCAGGGGCGTTGGTTGCTCAGAAAAGCATTCAATGCACTTTAAAATGGTGAATTTTATGGTATGTGAATTATATCCACCACCCCCCCAAAAAAGGTTTTAAAGGAAAGAGAGAGAAAGAATAGATATTAAAACTTAGTTACCAAGATGGCAGTGTATTTTAAATGTTTACATGCAAGGAATTCACACTTTCAACACACGCAATGCACTTAGGACACAAAATAAAAATTTAAAATTTGAGGCCTTTCATGAATGTGAAGTGGAGCTCAATGGGCCTACTGCCTTCTCATCTATAGAGGTTGTGACTCAGTGAATATTGCCTCCCTATATGTGTGCTGAGCTCCCAGGCACTGTCCCAGGAGCAGGTGGTCACCGGGGACCCAAACAGCAGATATAATTAACCTCATGGAACTCAGTTTCTCCTTGCTTTCTCCCCCACTTTTTTTTTTCTTCCTTCACTGTAACTTCCAGTTCCATTCTCATTCTCTCTGTCTCTCCTCTTTGTTAGCCTTATTTTAATTTTTTAATTTTTAACTTTTCATTTTGAAATAAGTAATTCCAGAATAAAATGTTAAAAAGTTGCAAAAATAGTACAGAGTTCTCATATCTTCACACAAGCTTCCCCAAATATTGACCTCTTACATAACCATTGTGTGGGCGGAGCAGCGTTTCCCTACCCTCAAGTATTTTTTGGCTGTTCTAATAGTCAAATAGACATGAGACAGATAGGCAAGAGAAAAATAACCAAATTTAATACATACGTATATATGGGAACCCCCACATACATGAGAGAGTCAGAGATCCCACATACATGAGAGGTTCAGCGATAGAAAGGGAGATTGAAGTATATAAGAAACCCTGAGCTAGAGATGAAGTAATGCACCTCGGGGCTTCAGAGGGTCACTGCAGGGAGAACACATGTTCAGTAATGAGTGGTTTGACCTGCCATACAGGTAGGTCAAAAAAGTTTATCTCTGATAATCTCTTATGGCCAAGGCCTCTAATTCAGAGTTCTTCTAGGCAGTCAAGGGAGAAGCAAAAGTTATCTTTAGCTCAAAACAATCCCCATACAGAGGCACATCTTGGGGTGACTCTTTCAAAACCCCCACAGTACAGAGTTCCCACATACTCTTTACCCAAGCTTCCCCAATACTGACATCTTACATAACCATAGCACAATTATCACACAAGGAAATAAGCACCGATTATTACCTAACCTACATACCTTATTCAAATTATCGGCAGTTGTTCCACTAAAGTCCTTTTTCCAATGTGGCATCCAAGCCTGAATCACTTTTCATTGCATTGAATTGCCGTACGTTGTCTTATACTCCAATCTGGGCACTAACCAGTTATTTTGTAGACTGTTCCTCCATTTGCCAACCCCACTGTTGCGGGCTGAATTGTGTTCCCTGCCACCACCACCCCTCCCCCAAATCCATATGTTAAAGCCTTAGCCCCCAGGTGACTATTTGGAGATGGGGCCTTTAAAGAGGTGATTGAGTTTTGAATGAGGACCTTAGGATGGGCCCTAATCCACTCTGACTTGTAAAAGGAAATTTGGACACACAGAGACGCCTAGGCAGAGCATACACAGAGGAAAGATCATGTGAGGACGCAATGAGAAGGAAGAAGTCTGCCAGCCAGGGAGAAAGGCCTCAGAAGAAACCAACCCAGCCGACACCTAGACCTTGGACTTCTATCCTCCAGAACTGTAAGAAAACAACTTCAGCGTTTTTTAACCTACCTAGTCTGTGGTAGCTTGTTCTGGCAGCCCCAGCCAACTAATACACCCATTCTCTTCAAATCTTGGGAACCTGCCAATTTCTGTGTTCTTTGACCCTTTCTGTCTATTTCTATCCCTCCCCTCTCCTTGTCCTTGCCACTACTAGTTCCAAGCAAATATTTCTGTCAGAGTTTTCCCAGCCAGGCAGGCTCTAGCTCACCAAAGCATGTTTGTTTATACCTTATATTCTCCCTGTTTTATTTTCCTATTCCTGCTGTACCACAAAGTCAGTGGCTTAAAACAACATGAACTTGTTGTCTTACAGTTTTAGAGGTCAGAATTCTCAAATGAGTCCACAGGGGCCCTGGCTGGTATGGTGTGCAGGAGGCAACCAATCAATGTTATGTTCTCACATCGATGTATCTCTCTTCTCCTTTCCTCTCTAAAAATCAATAAACTATTCTTTTATTTTTTAAAAAACATGTCTTTATTGATTTCAGAGAGAGGAAAGGAGAGGGAGAGAGAGAGTCACTGATGTGCTGCCTGCCCGCAACCCGGGCATGTGCCCCGACCGGGAATCGAACCCTGATCTCCTGGATCCTAGGTCGATGCTCAACCACTGAGCCATGCCTGGCCGGGCAATAAACTATTCTTTTAAAATATAAATAAATAGGGTCCACAGGGCTGCATTCCCTCGGGAGTCCCTGGAGGAGAATCCATTCCTTGCCTCTCCAACTCCTCGAGGCTTCCTGCATTCCATGAAGGCCTCTGTCAGCTGGAAAATAATATCAACTAAGTGTTTCATTGCCAAAAGGATTGATTTGGGCAAAAAGAAAAAGGTTGTGACCCAGTGCTTACAGATATGGCAAGCCATGTGCACACACTGCAAGGTGTACCAAGATGGAGAAATATATATAGAAGCAAAAAGGAGGTTAACAGAGGGACAATTAAAACCGTAGAGCTTTACAGTATGCATAGAGTTCTTGTAGCAGGAGGTAGAGTGTAAGACTCCCTCCCATAAGCCCTAGCTCCTCCCACAGACTCATGTTAGTTTAAGTTTTCAGTCATAATCTTTATTACCCCTTTCTCCATCTTCAAAATCAGCAGCATAGCACCTTCCCAGCTAGGCAGACTCCTAGCTCACCAAAGCATCTTTGTTTATTACTTTTATCCCCCTGTATTGTTTTCCTATTGCTGCTGTAACAACTTACCACAGACTTAGTGGCTTAACCTAAATGTAGCCAATGTAAATTCTTTCAAAACAACTTACATCTTTCTTCCCCAAACTTCATGTGTAAAAGAACCTGTCAGCTCCAGGACAGCAGACACGCTTATCTCTTCCCTCTGCTGTTGGTGGTTCTGGTTGCATGTCCCAGGACCTGGACTTTTTCTGGCTAGCATTTGGCTCAACATCCCTTTCTTTCAGAAGAGTTTTCAGCCATGAAAGTCTTTATTTAACATTGTTTATTTGTCTCTTCTTACAAGCAATAAAAAAAAAATCTATTACTCAAGCAAATGCTAAAGAACCCACATGGCCTTCAAACAAGAGATGCTCTAAGATAAATTAATTCATTACATTGATGTTTCATTATCTGCACAAGCTGTGATGCAGAGCCCTCTGGCAATCATGAGGCAACACATTTGGGTGACATTAATATCCCTGAACAGTGGGGATTAATGAGCACAGAATGCTGTGTTAAAATGTACAAGAGTAGTTTTGTTAGCGACTCTTTCAGCAGGGAATAAGTAATCATGTGGGCACTGAGCTTCAATTTATAATGAAGGATCACATTAAAAATATATTAAAATGATGACAACAAAGCTTATTGTAACCATTATCATTTCATTTTATTTAAATGAATTGGGACTTAAAAAGAGCCGGCAGGTAGGCCAGAGTGTCTAAAATCTAACTTCTCTTGCTAATATTGAAATGTCTACCGACAAGCAAAAGGCTACTATGTTTAAAAGCTCCAAGACCAACAGGTCTGTTTTCCCAAGAATGGAAGAAGCAATCAGCTAAGGCCACCACCTCCGAAAAGGTCACTGAAGTTCCTCCAGCCTCTTCGGTATCAGCTCTGAGACATGGTTGGATTTGTGGATGTGGGCACAGAGCAGGAATTTGAAGCAACTGTCCTCCTCCTTGTCACCTCCCTCTTTCCTGATTTCTTCACCCATCCACCCCTTCATTCCAGAGCCCTTCATTCTTCATTTCTCCAGGAGCCATCTGATGGAAGGGAATGCTTTGATTTGAAGCTGGGTGCACCCAGTAAGCACAAGGTCCTTGCTTAGACTGTGGCTACAGAGCAATAAAAATAGCGATGCTTTCTGCAAATTTTCTTTAAAATTTTTTGTTTGGGTGTAGGTGAGTGGGCTTGAAATTATGAGAATAAGGGTAGGAGGCACCACCACTGGTTACTCTCTATCTGAATGTGCACATGGAGAGAACTAAAAAGGGTCTTTTAACTGGGGAAAGTCGTCAGAAGGGGTGGTTGGGGGAAGAAGATATAAATCTGCTTCCCACCAGAGCCTTCATTTCTTCTGTTAGCAGAAATGCTATTAATCAATTCTGTCACGAAATCATTGCATGTCAGCTCTGGTGTGGAAAAACCATTCCTAAGAAGTCTGTCTTTATGACCTAGGCAATGTTAAACCCTTGACATTGACACAGATTTATGTGAAAAGTGTTTGGATCAATAGAATCCTTTTCAGACCATTTTAACGTTGGCAGGAGCTGAAACAAAGTACTGAGGTTAACATTTAATCTGTTCTTCGCTCTTGTTTAGAAGTTTGGAAGACTTCCCCACCCTTCCTACTTGCCCTCAACAGATATTAAAACACGGCAACAGATTTCTTAACAGGGATGGTCATGGACATTATGGGCCTGCAACATGGTATTTTGAAAAAATATTTGAAATAGAGTGTTTCTCTGGCTCAGGAACTGTTTTCACCAGCCTTAAGTTACTATTCTGCCCACAGCTGGTGATAATAGAGCAGTCAGTTCAATTAATTTCATTAATTTTTCATTGTTACGCATTGGAAAAAGAAACACCTTTGTAATTCTGCTAAAATACATAGAGAGACAAAATTAAAAATCTGAAATTATGAAAAACCCAACATTAGTGGTAGCTTTAAAGATAATGCATATTCAAATATGCAAATAAATTAAGAATTTCCATACAAAAAGTGAATTAGTCAGAGTTTTCTTCTCCAATTATGCTTTTTTGAAATTTCACTCGCTATAGAAAATGTGTGACTCTACTAATATGTGGAAGAAATGACTAATTAGTGAAAAAATGGTTTAATGATGATTTTAGTACGCTATCAGTCTGACCCAATCAGGTACAGGAAAAGTTTGAATACAGCCAATTCTTATTACTCTAAGTAGTTATATTCTATAAAGTCGCTATGAACACTGAATTAGCAAATATTGAACCATTACTCTTAGGGGAAATTCAGGGTTAGGTTCCTGTCAGCCTCTGGTCACAATATTTTCATCAACTGATCAATATTTAAGTTCGCTTTGTGTTTCTGTTGAAGGATAATTTATTTAATATATATTGTTGATTTATTGACATTGCACTCTCAGCCAACTTTATAACTCATGCCTGAACAAAGCTTATCTAACACAGGTATTTTCCTCCATAAGGCACCTCACAGCCTTCTTGCACCTAGGAACACTAGACAGCACTTCAGAATGATGCTTGAGGGCCATTTTAAACAGCAAAATCACTAATAAAAAGCACAAAAGTGTGGGAAATGGGGTACTAAATAGGCTGTGAAAAGAACACTTGTTTATAGAATGAGAGCTGCAATTAGAAGGCAGAGTGTTGCCTTGTTCAACCGCAGCCCGGAGCAGGCAAGTTGGGTGTGTTAAAAAAACAAAATTCAGCCAAGTAAATCTGAAGAGCTAACGCTTTATTATGTGAGTCTCAAATCAGGCAGCATCCCATCTCGAAGGGGTTGTACCAAATGAAAGGTTTTTATAGGAAGGAAGGTTGAGGCAAGGAAGCTATTTACAAAAAAAGGATTGCCGGGCTGGGTGGGGCTCAGCGGTTGAGCTTCGACCTAGGATCCAGGCGATCGGGGTTCGATTCCCAGTCAGGGCACATGCCCGGGTTGCGGGCTAGCCAATCAATGACTCTCTCTTCATTGATGTTTCTATCTCTCTCTCTCCCTCTCCTTTCCTCTCTCTGAGATCAATAAAGGTATATTTTTTTTAAAAAAGGATTAATTTTAGACTAGGACATCTTGTTTTTTTAGGGGGAGAGAATGGCAAATTGCCCCTTCTTTCTGTAGGTGGGGTGGGAAGGGGGGTAATGGGGAGGGCTGATGGGACAGATTACTGGTACTTGACCAGAAAATTCCAGACTGGTTAAGATTATGTTTCTGGGAGAGATTGAAAGAGCAATTAGGTCAGGGAGTAAATCTAGATTTTGGTATCACTGTATCAAAACTGACACAGACTTGCTTGTTGAGTGGAAAACCCACACATCTGGTGTCAGAAGTGGTGTTGTAGTGAAGTATTGAGTGTAGAGGAGACACACAGGAGATGTGAGTTTTTTCTTACATTCAGGGGAAGCTGCAGGAGCTGGGCACTGGAAACACCCCCTCCCCCAAGAACCCAGAAGCAAAACCCTTTTCTCCTCCAGTGTCTCTCCAGCATCCTCTAGTGACAAAACATTGTGTCAGCTGGTAAAGGAAAAATATTTGAAGGGCTCAGATCCATGTTTACAGAGCAGGCAAAAAGGATGGTTTTGGAGCCAGGAAAGAACAAATTAATAACTAGTACAAGTATTATATAATGTTCTTTTATTTTATTTTTTAATGTTTTATCTTTATTGTTAAAACTATTACAAATGTTCCCTTTTTCCCCCCACTGATCACTTCTACCCTCCACCCCACCCCCTGGGGCCTTCACCACACTATTGTCTGTGTCCACGTGTTATGCATATAAGCATATAAGTTCTTAGGTTAATCTCTCCCCACCCAATCACCCACCCCTTCCTTCCCTCTGAGACCCCTCAGTATGTTCCATGCTTCTATGTCTCTGGATCTATTTCGTTCATTGGTTTATCCCGTTCGCCAGATTCCACACATGAGCAAGGTCATGTGACACCTGTCCCTCTGCGACTGGCCCACTCCATCCAGTACAACACTCTCCAGGTCCCACCATGCTGTTTCAAAGGGCAAGAGATCCTTCTTTTTTACAGCTGCATAGTATTCCATGGTGTAAATATCTGAGAAGATGCTTGATATGATTTCAGTCTTCTTGAACTTGTAGAGACTTGTTTTGTGTGGTTCTAATATGTGGTCTTTCAGAATGTCCCATGTGTACTTGAGAATGTATGTGCTACAGCTTTGGGGTGAAATGTTCTGTAAAAGTCAATTAAATCCATCTGATCTAGAGTATCATTTAGAGTCACTGTTTCCTTGTTGATTTTTTTGTCTGGAAGATCTATCCAGTAAAGTCAGCGGAGTGTTAAATTCCCCTACTATGACTGTATTGCTGATGACCTCTCTCTTAAAGTCCTCCAGAAGTTGGATTTTTTTTCAGCCAGTGTGAGTCTTCTGTTGAGGTGAATCTCCTATAGATAGCATATATTTGGGTCATATTTACTTATCCACTCAGCCACCCTATGTCTTTTTATTGGAGCATTTAATCCATTTACAGTGGTACCTCGGTTTTCAGAAGTCTCCGTTGATGAATATTTCGGGTTATGAACACCGTAAGCCCGGAAGGAAATGCTTCAGTTTTCGAACACGCCTCAGAAGTCCAACATGCCACACAGCTTCCACTGAGGGCAAGATCCTGAGGCCTAGCTGTCGGCTGTTGACCCCTCAGTTTTCTAATGTTTCAGAACTCAAATGGTCTTCCCAAACGGATTACATTAAAAAACCGAGGTGCCACTGTATATTTAAGGTTATTATTAATAGGTACTTATCTATTGCCATTTCATTTCTCTTTGTCTATGTTTCTCATTCTCTCTATTTCAACTTTTTTTTTTAAACTACCTTTATTGATTTCAGAGAGAGGACGAGAGAGAGAGAGAGAGAGAGAGAGAGAGAGAGAGAGAGAGAGAGGGAAGGAGGGAGGGAGGGAGGGAGGGAGGGAGGGAGGGAGGGAGGGAGGGAGGGAGAGAAACACCAATGATGAGGGAGTCATTGATTGGCTGCCTCCCGCAAACCCCTACTGGGGACCAAGCCCGCAACTCGGGCATGTGCCCTGACCGGGAATCGAACCATGATCTCCTGGATCCTAGGTCAATGCTCAACTGCTGTGCCACGCCTGGCCGGGCTCAACTTCTTATTACAGCAGTCCCTTTAACATTTCTTGCAATGTTGGTTTGGTGGTGATAAACTCCTTTAGGCTTTTTTTGTCTGGAAAGCTCTTTATTTCACCATCTGATGAGAGAGTCATTGATCGGCTGCCTCCTGCATGCCCCCAACTGGGGATCGAGTCTGCAACCCAGGCATGTGCCCTGACTGGGAATTGAACCCTGATCGCCTGGATACTAGGTCGACGCTCAACCGCTGAGCCACACCCGGCCGGGCACAATGGATATTATTATTAAAAACAAACTTTGCTAATTTGATAGGCAAAATGCTATCTAGCTTGGTTTTTGCACTTTTTTGATCCCTAGTAATGTAGACCTTTTTTCATGTTGATTGACCATTTGCACATTTTTCTTCTTTATATTATCTTTTAACATTTTTGTTCCTTTTCCTTTGGAGGCACAGTTTTAGAGAAGTCTGAATTCTTTCATAAAATAAATAAATCTGAAACAAATGAAAGTAGAATTCACCTTTTGATACTATTTCACATTTTCACAATGTCCCCTAAAATATTCAATAACTTCTAAAATTTTACTTAGGGAAAGAAAGAATCTTAAACATAAATTGTAGTTTAAACTGTTAGTAAAAAAAAAATTATTTTCATAGAACTGCAACAATCTTAACATATCTGCTTTAGATTTTCCAAGCTGCCCAACTCTGCTCCCATGATCATTAAATGATGGTAAGGTCTGTGAATTACCAGAACTGCTCAAACATCAAAGAAATGTCCTTTAAGTAAGAGAAAAGTCAATGGAATGCCTTCCTCAAGGTCTTACTTAATAATAAATTGTTGATGGTAGTGGTTGATTTAGCTTAATTTTCTTCTAGTTTAAGCTAATTACCACCAAACAAATACTTTCAATATTTTAGAACAGAGATTTCATATTTATAGCTTGAGGAATGGATTCATTTATAATTTACTGTCTATTCTTTTATCCTGTTCTGTTTTCTTTATGGTACTTACAACTAATTAATATTGTATTATATAGCTATTTGTTATGTATCCATTCCAACAGCATGTAAGATCCACAAATGCAGATCCTTAATCTCTTTTTAAAAATTTGTCAATTACAGTTGACATACATTATTATATTAATTTCAGGTGTACAACACAGTGATTAGACATTTATATAACTTATGATCACCTCAATAAATCTAGTACCCACCTGACACCATACATAGTTATTACAATATTATTGACTATATTCCCTATGCTGTACTTCCCTTCCTGGTGACTATTTTTATAACTGGCAATTTGTATGTCTTAATCCCTTTTTCTTTTTTACCCAGCCCTTCTGCCCCCTCACCCTCCAGCCCCCTGCCCATCTGATAACCATAAATTTGTCACAGATTTAATCTCTTAATCCTTGTATCCCCAATTCCTAGAATTCTGCCTGGCATATAGTGGGCTCTCCAAAAACATGGGTTGAATCAATGCGTTCAATAATTATTCACTGAATCCCCACTGCACCCTAGACACTGGATAGCTAGTCTTGGGAGGTAAAATTGCTTGCTACTTTGTAAAAGATGTCCTTATATCCCTGTCTTAATTTAGAAAGAATCTATTGACTCCATACCATAAAAATGAGAAATTTGCCATTTGCACCAGCTCTCCTATCCTCTCCAACTCCTGATTTTTGTTAATTTTATTTCTTCTAGAAGTTTTCTTTATGTCTTTAAAAATATTATACGTAAAACTTTGAATCTTTTTTTTTTTTTTAATCTTCACCCGAGGATATTTTCCATTGCTTTTCAGAGAGAGTGGAAGGAAGAGAGGGAGAGGGAGAGGGAGAGGGAGAGGGAGAGGGAGAGGGAGAGGGAGAGGGAGAGGGAGAGGGAGAGGGAGAGGGAGAGGGAGAGGGAGAGGGAGAGGGAGAGGGAGAGGGAGAGGGAGAGGGAGAGGGAGAGGGAGAGGGAGAGGGAGAGGGAGAGGGAGAGGGAGAGGGAGAGGGAGAGGGAGAGGGAGAGGGAGAGGGAGAGGGAGAGGGAGAGGGAGAGGGAGAGGGAGAGGGAGAGGGAGAGGGAGAGGGAGAGGGAGAGGGAGAGGGAGAGGGAGAGGGAGAGGGAGAGGGAGAGGGAGAGGGAGAGGGAGAGGGAGAGGGAGAGGGAGAGGGAGAGGGAGAGGGAGAGGGAGAGGGAGAGGGAGAGGGAGAGGGAGAGGGAGAGGAGAGGGAGAGGGAGAGGGAGAGGGAGAGGGAGAGGGAGAGGGAGAGGGAGAGGGAGAGGGAGAGGAGAGGGAGAGGGAGAGGGAGAGGGAGAGGGAGAGGGAGAGGGAGAGGGAGAGGGAGAGGGAGAGGGAGAGGGAGAGGGAGAGGGAGAGGGAGAGGGAGAGGGAGAGGGAGAGGGAGAGGGAGAGGGAGAGGGAGAGGGAGAGGGAGAGGGAGAGGGAGAGGGAGAGGGAGAGGGAGACATCAACGTGATAGAGACACGTGGATTGGTTGCCTCCTGCATGCACCCCAACCAGGGCTGGGGATCCGGCCTACCGAACCCGAGACCCTTCAGTCCATGGGCCAACGCTCTAACCACTGAGACAAACCGGCCAGGGCAAAACTTTGAATCTTGATTTAGCTCTTTAGAGAGTACCTACTTACTCCCTGGAATGAAGTTGAGGACATTAGTGATTCCACTTACATTTCTATTCACCTTGCCTCTTTCATACTATTTTCTGGTAATTTATTATTTTTATGTTGCCATGGTGAATAATAAATACATCTTCCACATGTGTCAGTTGGTTGATTCTAAAAGCTAAAGAATAAAAACCAACATCGCCTGACCAGGCATGGCTCAGCGGTTGAGCGTCGACCTAGGATCCACGTGATCCGGTCAGGGCACATGCCCGGGTTGCGGGCTTGATCAATGACTCTCTCATCATTGATGTTTCTATCTCTCTCTCTCCCTCTCCTTTCCTCTCTCTGAAATCAATAAAGATATATTTTTTAAAAAAACAAAAACCCAACATCTACAATATGGTTATGTAAATATTTTTCAGGACACAACAAAAATCATGTAAATGGACCCAAAGGGAAAAATAACCACAAACTTCCTTTACTTGATTTGCTTTTTCCTATTAATCAAGGAAAGTCTGTATCAGCACATATAAGCTGAATGTCCCTATAATGAGTGGTTTCATGTTCTGGCTTCCTACAATATTTTTCTCATCTCTGTACTGGTCAATAGAATGTTGCATTATAATTTATCAGCTCGCATAACTATCTACAAGCCAAATGGTTTTAACTTCTTTTGCCCTGTGTGTGTGTGTGTGGGGGGGGGGAGACTTGAGGGAGAGAGACAGAGAGACACTTGAGTGTAAAATGAAAGCTATGAACATTTTCCATAATTCACACAGAAAATTCTGGGTATAGTTTCAGGAGTTTTATAGATCTCCCCCTGGACCCCAAATAAAAACCTCTGTTCTAAACAGTATTTTCTTAAGGGCAAGATCTTGTATTATTCTTGTGTTTCTAGCATCTAACTATCCAAGATAGCAGTAAATAAATATTTGTGTAATTATTATTATTATTATTTTTTAATGTTTTTATTGATTTCAGAGAGAGGGAGGGAGGGAGAGAGAAACATGGATATTAGAGAGAAACATTGACTGGCTGCACCCCGCAGGCCCCCAACTGGGGATGGAGCCCGCAACCCAGGCATGTGCCCTGACTGGGAACTGAACCTCAATCTCCTGGATCCTAGGTCAATGCTCAACCTCTGAGCCACACCAGCCAGGCTGTAATTATTTTTTAATTTAAATTTTTTAAATTACATTTTACATTTAATATTATTTTGTATTAGTTTCAGGTGCACAGCATAGTGGTTAGACAGTCATATACTTTACAAAGTGCTCCCTCCCAAATTTCCAGTACCCACTTGGGACCATACGTAGTTATTACAATATTATATATTCCCTATGCTATACTTTACATCCCCATGAATATTTTGTAACTACCAATTTGTACTTCCTAATCCCTTCACGCTTTTCACTCAGTCCCCCAACCACCTCCCCTGTAGCAACCATCAGTCTGTTCTCTATATCTATTGTTTGGTTTGTTTCTATCTTGTTTGTTCTGTTTTTTTGTTCTTTACATTTCACATATAAGTGAAATCATATGTCTTTCTCTGACTGACTTATTTCACTTAGCATAACACCCTGTAGGTCCACTCATCCTGTCACAAATGTTAAAACTTCATTCTTTTTTACGGCTGAGTAATATTCCACTGTATATATGTACCACCACTTTTTTTGTTGTTGTTAATCCTCACCCAAGGATATTATTTTCCACTTATTTTTAGAGAGGCTGGAGGGGAGGGAGGAGGGAGAGGGAGAGAGTGATTTTTTAGAGAGATTGGAGGGGAGGGAGGGAGAGTAAGAGAGAAACATCCATGTGAGACACATCGATTGGTTGCCTCCTGCATGCACCCCTACCTGGCTGGGGATCGAACCTGCAATCCAGATACATGTCCTTGACTGGGAACTGAACCCTTGACCCTTTGGAGCTTGGGCTGACGCTCTAACCACTGAACGACACCAACCAGGGCTGAACCACCACTTTTTTACCCACTCGTCTACTGTAAATAATGCTGCAATGAACATTGGGGTGCATATATTCTTTTGAATTAGTGTTTTAGGTTTCTTTGGATATATACCCAGAAGTGGAATCACTGGGTCATAAGGCAGTTTCATTTTTCATTTTTTGAGGTACCTCCACACTATTTTCCATAGTGGCTGCAGCAATTTGCATTCCCATCAACAGTGCACTAGGGTTCCTTTTTCTCCACACCCTCACCAACACTTGTTTTTTTGTTGACCTATTGATGGTCGGCATTCTGACGGGTGTGAGGCGATATCTCATGGTGGTTTTAATTTGCATTTCTCTGATGATTCCTGATGTTGAGCATTTTTTTCACACGTCTATTGGCCATCTGGATGTCCTCTTTGAAATGGTTTTGTGATTTTAACACCATCGGTCTTCTAGCTCCGAATTGCTTTCCTGACTGCAACCCTGGTAGGCTAGTCTATTTCGGTTTCCATCTTTGAGAGGAATATAACACGCACATTGATGGCCTCTCCCATTCCTTAAAACCACATGATGGTTGTGTATCAGGTGCGGGGACGGTTATGGAGGCAGTGTGTGCAGCGTGCAGACGCTGCAGCCAGGGTGCCTGGATATGGGTCTTACCTAGATTGGCACCGCGGCACGGAGACAATCCCTACAACGCGGGGCTTTTGCACTATGAAATGGGAAAGCAGCAGCTGATCTATTATCATTACTATCCCCTGACAGGTCATAACTGGAGCTTGCCATGAAGGACGAGGCTGGGCCAGCTGTCTCCAAGTCTTTTCTGTCTAGAATTCTACAATAAGTTCTGAGACAAATACCTCAGCTCTGACCAGGGCCTTTTCTGAGCAGCGGTCACTTGGGAATCCAGGACCCGACACGCGTAAACCACCTACGAAACCGTCGGCCCTGCGCGTGCGCAAAGGTGCCTTCTCGCCGCCCCCCCCCTTTCTGTGGTGAATGGACTGTTCCATTCCTGAGAGATGGTGACTGGAGAGAGTATGGAAGGCTAGGCTTGGAGGGACAGGTGCGTTACTAGTCGTTCTTGCATTTTGCTGAATGAGTGGCAACTTTTTATTTATCTATTTCTACCCTGACGCCTGCGACAGGCTTCTGAAAAGAGTTTGGACCGGCTTCACCATCCACCCTCCCCCTCTCAAGTTCGGGGACGTTAGGGCTACCCGACGTGACGGCCAGGTACGGAAGCCCAGAGGGCCCCGCCCCCCTCTAGGGGACCCGCCCCGCCGCCTCCCGCCTCCCAGACACCCGCAGATTCTCCACCCCGCGGAGCCCCCGGGCGGCTCCTCCTGGTCTCCGCCCCGCTGGCCGCCGGCGCGGGACGTCAGCGCTGCCAGCGTGGAAACGGCGGCGGGGCACGGGAGGCGGAAGTAGCGCCTGGGATTGCGCGCTTCCCTCGGGCTCCGCCGGCCGCCACAGCCATGGACGCGTCCCTGGAGAAGGTTCGTACCGGAGGCGGGAGGCGGCGCTGCGGCCCGGGTCTCCACCTCCCGGGCGACTGTTTCCCTGTAGCGAGCTGCCATTGTGACTGGGGAGGGGGCTGGTGGTTAACGGGCCCCACCTGAGGAGGCCTGGCCGCGAGGGGCCTGGTTACGTCACGGGGCCGGGAGTCTCTCGGGTCCTCGTGGGCCGAGAAAGGCTGGGCGGGGTTCTGCCCCCGGCCGCGAGCGCCCCGGAGCCCACCGCGGGGCCGACCCTGGGGCCTGCTTGAGCTCGGCTTCCCATTTGGATGACAACTTACGGCCCCAGAAGCTCCTGGAAAGAAGCCCCAGTTGTTTGGGAGCCAGCAGGAAACCTGTAGGTTTTCTGTGGTTTCCAAGTTAGGAAGGAAAAACACTGAAGCAGTGGTTTTCCAGTTTTAGCGTGCCTAGGGATCACCTGAGGTTCTTGGTAAAAACCCAGGTTTTCAGTCCCGGTGTCCGAACCTGTGGGGGCCGGGACTGGGATCTGCGTGTTTAACAAGTTCCCCACGTGATTCTGGTGCTGTAGTTTGTGAACACAGGTTGAGACCCCGGAGATCAAGGAAGGGGTGGGTCTTCTGTAGGTTTTGGGAATTGCTACTGCTCCACAAATTTCTGGCTCCCCCTTTCCCTGGCGAGGGGGAGACCCTCGTATCAATCTGAAATCTGGTAGCAGCGCTTTCCTCTGGTTTTCCGTTGGGGGAACTGTAGCATGATGTACCTGGCTGATTGCGCTGGCATGTGAAATGGATTCTAATTGTCCCGGGTTTAGGGCTTGTAAATGACAACCAGTGCTTGGATCTCTTCATGGATACCTACCTTTAGGACCTGATGTTCTGCCCTCCCTTAAAGTGTTTCTCTCTGTTCAAACTCGGGAGTCTCTGCTTGTCCAGACCCAATTTTTCATACACGCGGAATTCAGGAGCAATGTAAGTGCTTTAGGACTGCATTTTAATTTTGAACTGGCAGAAATAACATATTTTGTCCTTTGTCAGTGCAACACCTGCTGTAGATTTGTTAACTTGTCCCTGGAGAGTTGAAGGAAGTAATTGTACAAGTTCAGCCATATGTCTTCATGTGCACACAGTGGTATAGCCCACACCTAGGCTGTTTCTCATAAATTGGGGAGAATGTAATCAAGAAAAGAAAATAATATTTTTCTTCCATTGCCTTACTGGTGAATATTTCGTGTTTTCCTGGCTAGGAAGTCTTTCCAGGCTTTTGATTAACACAGTGTCCACCTTTGGGTACTTTGAGTTTTAGTTTGGATCAGTGATTCTCAACCACGGGCAGTTTTGTTCCCCATTTGGCAATGTCTGGAGAAATTTTTTATTATCGTAACTAAGGGGTAGGGAGGAGCTGCTTGCACTTTGTGGGTGGTAGCCAGGGACGCTGCCAAGCATACTACATTGCACGGGACAGCTCCTATACAAAAGAATTATCTACTCAAAATGTCAGTGGTGCCCTGCCGGGCGTGGCTCAGCGGTTGAGTGTCGACCTAGGATCCAGGTGATCACGGTTCCATTCCCGGTCAGGGCACATGCCTGGGTTGCGGGCTCGATCCCTAGTTGGGGGTGTGCAGGAGGCAGCCGATCAGTGACTGTCTCATCGTTGATGTTTATCTTTCTCCCTCTCCTTTCCTCTCTCTGAAATCAATAAAGATATATATTTTTTTTTAAATGTCAGTGGTGCTGAGGTTGAAGGCACCATGATCTTGATCATGTGTGTAACACCAATAGTTGAATACAAAATAATACTAAAAATGTCCCTTCAGTGTTTTCTTTCCAATTTCATGAGAAGATGGGATGGGCTTTTGTCATTTCAATTAAAAACCTAAAGAACTGGGGCGATCTTTCCTCAAGAATAGTTCTTTGTAGGCAGATCTGCAAAACGGAGTGGGTTGGAATCCTGCTTTAATTATTTTCTGACATTTGATTAGTAGATTAGAGTGGTTGCTCTCTAAATGTTAATTGATGATAAAAGATCTTAAATTCTCCAAATGAAGATCTGAAGAGGTACTGAAACTCCAAAGTTCTTAAGACTGGAGCATTCACAAAAATTGCAGTGATCTTTTAGGAATTCAGAATGTGTGGGTTGGAAATTTCTGTCTTAGGCCAGTGCAGAAATTCTGAATGTAAGTTTTTCAAAACTAAGACTGTATTATTTTTACATTTCCTGAAGCAATAGAGGGCCTTAGGTGTCATAAACAATTTTTCTTAGTGCTGAGTGGGCAGAAAAGAAAAAGCATTGCTATAATATGAATATTGAGGAGTTTATGTTCTGAAAAATAGTTTCAATCTAAAACATTGAATTGTGTCCATTCCTGTTTCTTTGAGAAATAGACTATTCTAAGCTAAACTCTACATCGATAATATAAATTTGAGAACTATTTGAGCAGTTCTGAATGATCTCATTTAAAACGGATACTTGCATAATTTATACCTGCTACAGACACCACAATGTTATTTGATACCCATCCTCTAAAATTTCAAGTAATCTCTCTCACTTTAAAAATGTAGTGTGCTATCATCATTTAGTAGAATCACTCAGTACATTTCCTTTGGTCCAAATATAATCATGTGTTCTTGCTTTTTCTTTAGGTAATATGTAGATGTGCAGGCCGGGGATAACATTTTCTTGCTTTTTTTCACAATACTATCAGTTTTCTTCTTGTATCTGAAATTAATGATGTCTCAAGAAACCAGACAGGTTAATTGAAGGGGCCAGGAATTCAAACTAGAAGAGTAGGAGTAGGAGCCTTAGCCCCCCGATACTGCATGTCCAATGTGTAAGGAATGAGGCCCTCCCTATAGCATGGCCTTATAGTGCTTGCTTATGTTAATATTCAAGTTTTTAAATGCCCACAGGAAGTAATTAACCAGATGTTGGATTTCTTAATAAGTTATCTACACACGTAGATAACTGCTTTAAATTTGTAAAACAGCCCAGACCTTTTCCTCTTGCTTGGAAAATCTCATTATTCCTGGGTATTATGTTTAGACAAGGTATATTGCAATTTGTTTTGCATTTACTTTAATTCAAATCTTGAGTAAACTTAGAGCAGGGTTTTCCAAAGTAGCACTCCTGACATTGGGCTGGATAATTCTCTGTTGTGGGAGGCTGTTCTGTGCATTGTACTGTTGAGCTGCATGCCTGGCCTCTACCCACTAGATGCCAGTAGCACCCTCTCCCCCCAGTGTGACAACCAAAAGCCTCTCCAGATGAAGCAGTTTTTCCCTGAGGGTGGGAGGAATTGCCTCTGGTTGAGAAACACTGACTTAGAGAACTTAGACCTGCATTGTCAGCTATTTTAGCCACTAGTCACATTTAGCTTTAAATATTTAAATTTAGGTTAATTAAAATTAAGTAAAATTAATTCCGTTTCTGTCACACTAGCTACATTTCAAGTGCTCAGCAGTCACAGTGTGGCTTTTGGCTAGTGTGGCTTCTGGACAGTGCAGGTATAGGACATTTTCATCACTACAGAAAGTTCTGTTGGACAATGCTATAGAGTGAGGCCAATTTATCTGTTGTATATCTAATTCTTTTCTCTAAAAAGGCAACTTTGACCCTAACTAACTACAATCCAGTCTAATTCTTTTCTCTAAAAGGCAACTTTCTGACCTAACTAATTACAGTCCAATCCATTTTTATTTCTTGTACTCATCCTGGGCTAAATTTTCTCCCCTTTGGACCTGATTTCGGAAATTTCTTTATCACGATACTGTTTATAAGGTACAGAAGGAGCATGAATGGAACCTTCCTGATCATTACTGATAAGGACTACCAGAATTTCTATTCCTGCTTTTTACTTTAAATGCACACAAAAGAACCCCTAATAGCCAAGCATACCAGTTTCTGTGTATGCCTTTTAGATTCCGCTCGTACATAGAATGGGAGGCTTCTGTGAGGAGATGATAGCCTGTAATTTTAATGTTTGTTTAAAGCTGATCCCTATATCATTGTAAGGTTAGGGTTTTGCATACAGATGCATGGTGGCTAAGATGGTAAATGATTATCAAATGCTGGGTGTCAGAGAAAACATAGTAAGTACAAAGTTCTGATCCTAAAAATGTGTGGCCTTGGTGATTCTTGATTTATTTAAGATAGCAGAAGTAGTCAGTAGCAGAGCTATTAATGGTCCCCAGTCCCACGTGTGTTCCCCCATATCTAGGTTTATGAATTGTAATTATAGATGGGAGTTGGTTGAGCTTAATGTCATCTGTTTTCACCTAAAGCAGAAGCCTGGTTTGACTTAGAATTTTATTGAAGGCCAGCTATGGTCAAAGCCCAGTGCTGAGTGATGAGAAAGACACAGGGTGAAGGAGTCATGATCTCTGCAAGAGGTTGCATTCTGGTAAGGGGTGTACATGTTTAGACAAGTCCTTGTATAGCAAGGAGGGGTAAAAAAAATCACAGAAAATAAGAAACAAATTGAGGGGGGCGTTGTGCATGGAGTGAGTGACCAGGAAAGATTTTGTCAAAGAAATTTTTAGTTAGAATATTTAGTTCAGAATCATGACTTTTCTAGAGTTGTTTAAAAATGTAAGTATAGCCGTGGCCGATGTGCCTCAGTAGGTTGAGCGTTGCATTGTGCACCTAAGGGTTGCCCATTTAATTTCCGGTCTGGGCACGCGCCCAGGTTTCAGGCTCCATCCTGGGTGGGGGGCATGCAGGAGGCAGCTGACGGATGTTCAGCTTTCCCATTGATGCTTCTCTCTCTCCTCCTCCTCTATTCCTCTCTCTCTAAAAATCAGTCAATAAATTTTTAAAAAATGTAAATATAATGTAGATTTTTACTTTATAATTGCGTCTCATTATTGCTGGTAGGATGTAGATTAAGGGAAAGGAAAGCCATTTCATCTTTTGAAATTAAATCAGATATAGAACAGACACCACCAATCACTTTGAAATGTCCAAAAATTCCTTTCAGAAATATAATAAGTCCATTCTTTCCAAGCAATATTCAAGGGCCATGCAGTTATTTTGAATCTAATTTTTTTGTTTATTTAACTTCTATTACTACTACAATAGATTTTTGCTTGGTGGCAAGTGTTAAGTATTTAACAGTCTTAAGGTGGATAGTCCTTGTGGTCTAGTCTGGAGCCTGGTCCACATTTTATTTTAGTGGAAAATGCATTCTAAGTTTAAAATGACTGAGGGAAGAGCAAACTTTTCTAATATAATTTTTTCCCTATCTGCAGAAAAGCAGAAACAGCAAAATAAAGCCTTTAGTTTAAAAATGCAACTCAGTGATATTAAATATTTAGCTACAGCCTGGCTGGTGTAGCTCAGTTGGTTGGAGCAGCATCCTGTATACCACAAGGTTGCTGGTTCAATTCCTTGTCGGGGCACATATCTAGGTTGTAGGTTCAATCTTTGGTGGGGGTGCATACAGGAGACAACCAGTGGATGTTTCTCTCTCCTTCCCTCTCTCTCTAAAATCAGTAAAACATATCCTCAGGTGAGGATTAAAAAAAAATTAGCTTTGGAGCCTTTCAGGATCCTATTGAGACTGAACTACTTATTGGACTGGACATTCTATTAGGTGGAAACATGAAATTGCTCTTTTTGTGCATTAAAAACAATTGAATATTGGCAGTTTCACAGTTCAACCTTAAAGGTCTGAAGATTTATAGATATACAGAGGCTTCAAGAACTGATGGCTTCCTTTCCTCAGAATTCTTACTATATTTAAGATAAAGCTGGCAACATTAATCTTACATAATTCTAATTCAGTTTTGGAAATAATGATATTGGTGAGGATAATGGATAGCTTTAACTTTCTGATCTGATCCCCCAACAGTCTTAGAATCACTCTCTTATAAGAAGCATATCTCAGTGAAACACGTATTTTTTTTCCAGTGACTATAGCATGCTTCTCTTTAAGCAATTTAATTTTTTATTCCGAATAAGTGTGTGATTCCAGATAAGCTAATAAGCATTTTGAAATAGAGCTTGCCTGATGTGTGGTATTTTTCCATCTGTGTAGTTACTGGGAAGCATTTACTCATGATATAATGTCTAAGTGAATTGATTCTCCAGAAGTAGTAGTCTCTAGAAATACATTTTTTGAAATGTATTCCTAGCATTCCCAGCACTTATTTTAAGACAAGTGATTTGAATGCCTTTTTTTCCCCTTCCACATACTTCTACCTATGATAGATTTGATCAGTATTACTAACTTTGCTGCTCACCTCTGCTAGATTTTTACCTCCATTGTGCATTTTTGCCCCTTCTTTTCCCATGTTATTTTCTGCCTCTCTTTTTGAGAAATTTGTAAGGTTAAATACTAATACCTTATGCAATATTTGCATATCTTTTCCAACTAGGAATATTATGATACTCAATGAGCCAGTAATTACAGTGTCTTCACATTCTCATAAACACACTCAATCATAGAGTCCATGATCATTAAAAATGAGATTTTTCAAGAGTATCCAGTTCTGCCCTAGCCAGTTTGGGTCAGTGGTTAGAGTGTGAGCCTTCTGACTGAAGGGTCCTGGGTTGGATTCTGGCTCAAGGGCAGGGACCTCAGTTGCAGGCTTGATCCCTGGCCCTGGTCAGGGCATGTGCTGGAGGCAACCAATCAGTGTGTCTCTTTCACATCGATGTTCCTCTCGCTCTGGCTTTCCCCCCTACCTGCCCCTCTCCCTCTCCTTCCCCCTTCCTTCCACTGTCTCTAAAAAGCAATGGAAAAATATCCTCAGGTGAGGATTAAATAGAATGATAATAAGAGTATCCAGTTCTTAGAAGACAGAGACCAAAGTGCCCTGTTTTTGAGTAAATACTTCTCTGTTGAAATCAGGCAAAAACATATACAAATGTAGAAATTGAGTCTCCAGTAAGGTAAGCCAGGTTTGCAAGGCACTATATCAACTTTCCAGAGAATTCCTTTTGTTTTCTCTCATCTTTGACTCATGAAGAACAGCTGTGTTCCTAGAGCAGCTGCCACTGTGTTCTTGTTGCTTTCAGAGGTGAGTAGCATTGGGGGTACTAGTGCTAGATAGTAGGCATGGTTTATGTTTTCATGTGAGAGGAAAATAATAGGACTTTTGGAGAATTGATAGTTGCATGAGTATCAGAATCCAGGATTAACCTTGTTGAGAAAGTTGTTAGAAATACAGCAATCTGTAGCTTTATTGGATCTCTTTGAGCAGTTGAAGAAAGGTAGTGACTTTTTAATACATCTAATGTATACATTGTAAACTAGTATTTAATAACACCAAGGTCTTGTGTCTGGGATGAGCAACTGATAGTTTTACATGCTTGTTTTTCTTCTGTTAATAGTCTTAGAACCCTGCCACCCACCCATTATGAACATTCCTCTCCTGAAAAAAGTTTATCGAAACAACAGTATTATATACTCCTATTATTGATGAATGTTGCGGTTTATATATTTTAAAATTACATTTTAGACTTCCTTTTTCCTCTTTTCTGAAACCTGCTTCTCTTTAAAGATTTAGCTCTATATTTCCCAAATAGCAATTATTCATATACCATCTTTGTGAATTTTGTCATGTCTGTGTACCACTTGTACTATTACTTAATATTTCTTTTAAATTCACTTTAAATCAGTATGCCCTCCTTCTAAATTGAGGGACAGCGCTGTTGGTTAGAGTATCATTCCGATAGGCCAAGGTTTCAGGTTCGATCCCTGGTCAGGACACATACAAAGAATCAACCAGTGAATGCATGAATGAGTGGAACAACAAATCAGTGTTTCTCTTTCTCCCTTCTTGTCTCTCTCTCAAATCAATAAAAAAAAATAAAAAAATCAGTCAATGAATGCGTAAGTGGAACAACAAATCAATGTTGCTCTCTCCCCCAACCCCTTCCTCTCTTTCTCTAAAATCGATAAAAATTTTTTAAAAACAGGGACAATTTATATACAATAAAAATACCCACTTTAATTACACAGTTTGAATTTTGGCAGGTGTATACAGTCATATAACCACTAGCATAGTGAAGATAGAGAACATTTCCATCTCTCTGAAAAGTTCCTCTGTACCCCTTTTCAGTGGACCCCAAATCTTTTTTCTATCGCTACAGTCTCCCCACCCTACCCCACACCCACTTTTCCCTTTTTTTTTTTTTTTAACAGCTTTTGCTAAACAGTAATGTCTATGAATTTAGAATTTGAGGAGTTGTTATTTTTTCCCTATTCATGTGAAAGTAAATGTGTAATTTTTGTTTTCACACTTTGGAAACTACTGCTTTACAATCACTTTAAAAAAATGTTCTGCCCAGCCAGGCGTGGCTCATCGGTTGAGCGTCGACCTAGGATCCAGGCGATTGGGGTTCGATTCCCGGTCAGGGCACATGCCCGGGTTGCGGGCTCGATCCCCAGTTGGGGGCGTGCAGGAGGCAGCCGATTAGTGACTCTCTCATCATTGATGTTTCTATCTCTCTCTCCCTCTTCCTTCCTCTCTCTGAAATCAATAAAGATATATTAAAAAAAAAAAATGTTCCTTTTCTCAGCTTCCAAGCTTGCTTAATCAAGCCTTATATACGTTGCGTGGCACTGTAACAGGTACTGTGGATACGAAATGCGAATAAGAAAGTAGTGGCTCCCCTTCCTTTAAGCTTATGGAGGCATGGCTTTTAGTTTTAAGGAACCACCTAATAAATATACATTTTTCTTAGAGCACTTCTTGACTTAGAACCTAATATTTTCCTGCAGCTAGATAACATTTTATATTTTGCATTGTCCAATTAACACAACAAGCGCGTGAGTTTCTACAGTATTGGAGGCACATCATATTCACATTGAATTCACTCAAATTTAACTATAAACGCTATTTTTTCTCCTCATCACTTCAGTTCGTAAAAGAGAGTAGAAGGAAGAACAATTTAAATGTAGGCCAGTCCACTGAATGAGTGTGTGTGCTATAGAGAGAGACTCACATGGGGGATATGAAGCTGCAGTTCCCTTCTGTTCTTCACAGGAACTGCAGCAATAAGGCACACAGCAAGGAGGTAATGCAATACCAAATAAAACGTATTGCACACCTGTACTAAGTACAGTAGGCAGTATAAGGAGAAAAGGCAAATACACTTCAAGACGAAGAGCAGAACAAGAGAACTGTAGCTATTTATAATTAGCTGATACTATGTAGAGATTCAAGGCAATAAAAATTCTGTGGAGATTCAGAAGAAAAAAGGAAAAGGAATGTGATGAGTGTCTTAGTTTCATGTGGCTGCTGTAACAAATTAGCACAAACCGGATGGCTTAGAACAATAGGAATGTATTCTCTCTCAGTTCTGGAGGCCAGAATTTGAAGTCTATCACTGTGCTGAATCAATAGGAATGTATTCTTTCTCAGTCCTGGAGGCCAGAATTTGAAGTCTATCACTGTGCTGAATCAAGGTGTTGGCAGGGTTGCTGCACTCCCTCAGAGACTCTAGAGAGAGTTCCTTCCTTTCTTCCAGTGTATGTTGTTTGCCAGCGCTCCTTCCTTAGTTTGTGGCCCCATCACTCCAATTTTGAAGCAAGATTCTTCAAATCTCCCTCTGCTCCATCTTTACATAGCTTTTGTGTGTGTGTTTGGGGGGGAGGGGGTTATGTTTAGTCTTCCTTTACTTCTCTCTTATATAGATGTGTGTGATTGCATTTAGGGCTCACCTGAATAATTCAGGGTAGTCTTGCCATCTCAAGAACTTTAACCTTAATCATATCTGCAAAGTTTTGCCATAAAAGGTAACATTTACAAGTTCCAGGGATTAGGGTGTGCATATCTTTTGGGGGACCATTTTCAGCCTAGTGCAACAGTAAAACAAAGCATATCATACACTTTTCTGAACCTTGCTTCTAAAAGTGAAAAACTGAGATAACCTAAGAGTCTGTTAATTCAGGACTGGTTTAAATGATGGTACATCACCACTAAGAAAAATGAAGTGAACATGGAACCATATTCAGTATAAACTAAAAAAAACAAAGACAAAGCAAGTTGCAGAGGGGCATATAAATAAGGTGAAAATTTGGAAAGATATATGTCAAACTTAAAAGTAGCTTCCCCTGGGGAGTGGAACTGGTGGACTTTTTTATACATTTGTACTTTTGCATTTTAAAATCAAATATGTACTTTATAATAAATTCATGTGTTTTGTTTTTCTGATGAATTATGTTGTAGAAGTAATGGGGATTATCAAAGTTGAACCTTTTAAAAATTTATTTCCTAGATAGCAGATCCTACATTAGCCGAAATGGGAAAAAACTTGAAGGAGGCTATGAAGATGCTAGAGGACAGTCAAAGGTGAGCCTGTGAAACACAAGTGACCCTGTTAAACATGTTCAGCCTGTTATGAAACTGGTAGCCCTGGTTTCTTGCTGTTATAAACACCTCTGGGTTTCAGAATGTCACACTTAGCTCCTGCTGACTTTGAAGCTGGTATTTGTCTTGAGTAGAAGATGCTTTGTAATTAAAGGATTTTGAAATTGAGGGGCAGGACTTCTAATTTTCAGTTCTGCCTATTAGGAGTTTCATTTACTTAATATATTGATTTGAATCTATAAATATTTCTTACCGTGGAACAAGGTCATATAGGGCATCAAATAACCAAGAAATGGGTTGAGGTATTATTTTTTCATGTTCTTTTCCTGAAATTCAAATTATACCCCATATTGGGGGCTGGGGTAAGGGAGGAGCAGGAGGGAGAGATGCGATAAATGTGTTTTAAATTCTACATCAGTTACTAAGAGATTATAGATAACATCGGCACATGCTTGCATGCTCGGATGTTAAAAATTTGATATGATAAAGTGAACAGTTTTGTATTTCCTTTAAATTAGAAGAACAGAAGAGGAAAATGGAAAAAAGCTCTCGTCAGGGGATATTCCAGGGCCACTCCAAGGCAGGTAGGTGGAAATGAAGATAAGTATCTTTAGTTTGGGTATACATTTTCTTTAAACCAAGATTTTACCATCATTGATTTACAATTTTAGTTTTAATGAGTAAAAAGCAAATTTAGAGTTATGAGCACTGTAACAGTAGGAAAACTGAAATGCTGTTGGCTGGTTGGTGATAATGCTGAACCTGCCTGCTTTTCCCCTTTCCCATTCAGAATTGAATACAACATCATGCATCAAAAGCAGTGTACACATTTATAATTACAACTTGAATATACTTAGTTTATCCTTGAAACCTATAATCTGCATGGTAGACTGAGCTTTATTGTGAGAGATAATTTAATTTGATAAGATTTATTTTATAATACAGTAAAATGAAAGGAAAATGTCAACTTTAACCATTTATTGGCAGAGTGATTTATTTTTTGGCAACAAAAGCAAATTTGTCAAGTGTTTATGGTTTGAGCTAGCAGGGAAAATATCAGAAAAATAAGTAGCTATTTGACTAAAATTTTCACAGGATGTTAGCACTCAGTGTGTAATTAAAATTTCAGCCCAGCTTCCCTCATACAAGTTTTGTGTTTTTTTTATAACCAGGAAACTGCACATAGGTAAACATTACAACTCCCTTAAATTGTCCTTTGACCTGAATATAAATATATGTACAAGGTTGCAAAAGGAAAGTGTGGAGGAAGGATCACAGTGTGCCAATAAATGGCACATCTAACACACCCAGATACCAATATTAAAATAGGCACTCCTACTTGTAGCTTGAATGGTGCTGACTTAAAGCCCTCTCTATGTGCAGTGTGTTCTACAGGTCAAAACACGAACCAAGTCCTATAAATCTCCTCAGGGAGTTAAATTTCCTGAAGGGAATTAAAGAGTTCTACTGATCCCACAGAAGATTTCCTAGAAGAGATACCACCAAGACCATGTGCAATTCTCAGAATGGGAGGGCATTAACAAACACTACTGGTCAGGCATATTCACACTTAGTGCTAGTAGCCAACACCTGAGATAGCACTAAGCCAGGCATAGCGTTAAATGCTTTACATGCACTGTCTGATTGCACTCTCAATTTCTTAATGTAGAGGCTCACGGAGTTTCAATAACTTGCTCAGGGTCCTGTGGCTAGGCACACAGCCTAATCTCTACACAGTGTCGAAGGACCAGATCCCCTCTGGTGTGTGCATCAGCACCTTGGGAAGGGTGGGTATCGAAGCATTGTTTTGACAGTGCTGCTTTTTTCAAAGAGAGAACTTTTTATTTGTCATATTCCCGTTAATGGAGTGATACTATTTTTGCATTACATGTGTTCAGTTTGATGTTGTTTACTAATTCGGTCATTCACATTCTTCTCAGAAGTTTTCACCACCTCGAGTGATGAGCACTTAGTGACATATCTTGGGTAGAAGTAAATCTGTTTATACTCTAAGCAGATCTCCAGTTTCCCAGCTTGGGGAAGAGGTGGAATAAGTGATGCTTGCATTACATGTTTAAGTCTGTTAGAATAAGCAGACAAGATGCCTGCATGGAGGGAAATTATACCAATGATATTGGAATATTCTTGCTGCTTCTGTGACCTTTAGTATCTTATAAGGACAGTTTTGGCTCTTATGACATATTTATCCTCCAGGAAAAACATGAACAGGTAGAGAAATATTACTTAAGCAATATTGGTGAAATTTAAAAATTTCAGTCTCAGATTTAAGTAGAAGATTTAATTAATCACAAGTAAGATTGTATTCAAAATTCCAGCTAATAACTTGAGGTTTGTTTTTAAAAGATGTATACAGTATTTCAAACACATTCTTACTCAATTAAAAAAAACTTAACAGAGCTAGTTTGGATGAGAGAAATAGAGAGTGATGGGGGATGTGTGCTATTTCCACCTGCCCATCAATTCTTTTTTTATTCTGCAGTGGACAAGATATGGTGAGCATCCTCCAGTTAGTTCAGAATCTGATGCACGGAGATGAAGATGAGGAGCCACAGAATGCCCGGTAATGGAGAATGACTGGCAGATTCTCTTTGACAGTATTACGTGTTCTTGATTTTGAAAGTGATTGCATTCTTACAAGTTGCTGAAATAATGAGCTATGTTTCATTCAGAGTTACATATGATATTAAGAGGATGTTCATTTTTTTCTTTTCAGAGAGACATTTATATATTTTAGATAATATATTTTGTAAAAGGAAGGCATTTACTAATCCTCGATCCTGTAGTTTTTATGGAATCATTTCTTCTGCTTTGCGCTTTTCTGCTTCTGATTGCTAAGAATTGCTGCAACTGAACTGATTGGTGGCGGGCCATGTTGTCTGTTAATAATCCATTTGCTTTATTTTTATTTTCATCTACTTATTCAGTTTCATTTTCTCTTTATTTTAAATTTAACTTTTTGGAATAAGTAATGCATTCTCCTGGTTCAAATTTCAAAGATAAAAAGGGTACACAAAGGCAGTTTTCTTTCTTACCTCTGCCTGCCTTGTTCTCCTCCTTAGAGATGGACAACGTGTTTCTCGGAGATATTTTATGTGTATGTATACACAAGCAAAATGTCTTTACTTGCCCCCTCCAGGACATAAATACTGTGCACATTGTTCTGTACCTTGCTTTTTCTGTTTATGTCTTGGAGTTTATTGCATATCAGTACACAAGGAGTTTTCTCCTTTAAGAGCTGTTTGGTTTTACTTTGAATGGATGAACCATATTCTATTTAACTGGTCTCCTTTTTGTGTTTTACTGTTGCAAGCATTGCTGCAGCTAATAACTTTGTACATGTGTAATTTCTTAGAGAAGCAAATGTTTCTGGAGATTAAAGTTCTAAAGTGGGATCGATGAGCCAAATAGTTTGTGTATTTCTAATTTTGATAGATATTGCCAAATTTCCCTCCATGGAACCTGTGCAGTTTACTGTCCCACCAGCACTATATGAGTGTACCTCTTTCCCCACACTTTTGCCTGCAAGAGTTTTAGCAGACTAAGGGTCGTTGCCTGCCTGATAGGTGAGAAATGATATTTCAGCATAACTTTAATTTGCATTTCTCTTATGAACCAGGTTAAGGGTCTTTTTGCATGTTTTAAAACCCATTTATATTCCCTTTTCTATGAACTGTCTCCTTTGCCCAGTATCCTGCTTATTTTTTTTGGCTTTTTAAAAATTGACAGTTATTTTTTTTAAGGGAAATTGGTTCATTCATTTTAATTATATATAAAGCAATACCTAGTTCCCTTTCAACTTGCTATATTATTGTTATAAATAACTATATAATACAGGGAATTCATCTTCATCTAATGATTTTTTTAAAAATTGTTTTCTGCACATTTTAGTTCTACCCTCCATTGTTCTTATGGTTGGTATTTAGTTTTTAAAAATTTTTAGGAGAAAGTTTTTCACAAACAATTGCTATATTTAGTAGATACTCAATAAAAAGAAGGATATTTATCTCCTAGGAATTAATTTTTAAAATATTTTTCTTCCCCAGACTATCAGTACCTTTATAGGCATTGAATTTTCTAAATTTATCTGAATTTGTGCCTTCTAGGCCATTAAGTGGATTTCAGTCTGACAAAAATTTCTATGGGCCCTGGCTGGTTAGCTCAATTGATTGGAGCATCATCCCATAACCCAAAAGGTTGCAGGTTCAGTTCCTGGTCAAGGCACATACCTATGGGTGGGTTCAGTCTGGGAGGTGATCGATCGATATTTCTCTCTAACATCGATGTTTCTCTCTCTGTGTCTCTCTCCTTCTCTCCCTCTCCCCCCCTTCCTCTCTCTAAAAAATCAATAAAAATACATATAAACATATCCTTGGGTGAGGATTAAAAAAAAAAAAAGAAAGAAATCTCTGTGGAATCCTGTCTCAACGTTTTATTTCTTTATGTTTTTTAGTAATCCTTTTTTAATCTAATGAATTTTGATTAACAGAATCCAGAATATTGGAGAACAAGGCCATATAGCTTTGTTGGGGCATAGTCTGGGAGCTTATATTTCAACTCTGGACAAAGAGAAGCTGAGAAAACTTACAACTAGGATACTTTCAGACACTACCTTATGGCTATGCAGAATTTTCAGGTAAAGACATTATGAGTCCTTAGTTTCTGATAAAGATATTTATGAGTTGTGTATAGACTGTGACAAATCTTGTCTGGAGCTATACTACCTGGGCTCATATCTGCCTCTTTCCCTTCCTCTTGGAAGGGTTACTTAACCTCTCCATTCCTCAGTTTTCTCATCTACTAAATGGGGATAGCATTAATATCTATTTCATGGCATTGTGAGGATTAAATGAGCTAATGAATTAATACATGTAAAGAGCTGAGAACATAAGCACATGCATGGTGGATAATGTCAGCAGTTCCCTATTTTTAAAATTGCTAATTGGCACATGTCATTAGAAGGTAGAGCAATGAAACAGATTAAAATATTTTTAAAGCATGGCTTGTGCTTTAGTAGAAAAGAAATGCTGTCATAAGGAACATGAGTGTGTGTTATAAAATAGAAATTTGCTTTATACTGTGATAATGATGGCATTATTAAGGAATTAGAGCCAATTAAGGATTTAGTAGAAGACATAGGACCAGTAGTATTTTTGTGTTATTGCTTTTATGGAAAAGGAATGTTTGCCTAACATTGGAACATTTAACTTGGGAGACTCACTTTCAGATGTTGGGAAAGAGGTTGCCCTGGCTTGAGTATAAGTTTGCCTAACTATATTGCAAAAAAGTTTTCTTCTATTCTGATAAAAATCTAATGCCTGTAATTGAAATTTTCTCTCCCTTCTTCTCTAGGCGGTTAAGGATAGTAAAAGGTCCCAAGCAGATAATAGTGAAAAGGCTGACTAGGGTTTTTTAACAATTTTATTTACTGTGGATGTTTTAGAGCTAGAACGCTGTCAGGAACCATGCCTGCATTATCCAGTGCTAGCCTTCATGTAGAATAAGCCAAAACCGTGATCAGTCTTTTTATATTTTAGGGATTCCTGTTCTCTACTGATTTTCATAGTTTCTGCTTTTTATGGAGTTGTGGGTGGACACAGGATCATTGCCTCTGTTCCTTATAACCTCCAGCTGTAAGGAGTTGTCAGCTATCTAAGATTAGGGTAATTCCTATCTCCTTTGGCTGATCTAGGTGATAGTTTCTAGGCTGAGAAAATAATTACTTCCTTGATTACAAAACTGCTATATAAAATCAGAGTTAGAGATAAAAACATATTAATATATGGGTGTCTCTTAACAGGTATGAAAATGGCTGTGCTTATTTCCATGAAGAAGAAAGAGAAGGACTTGCAAAGATCTGTAGGCTTGCCATTCATTCTCGTTATGAAGACTTTGTGGTGGATGGGTTCAATGTGTTATATAACAAGAAACCTGTTATATATCTTAGTGCTGCTGCTAGGCCTGGCCTGGGCCAGTACCTTTGTAATCAGGTAATGTGGTGTAAGGTGGACATTTTAAAGATTAGATGTTTCACTCTGTCCTGTAACTTTTTAAAGTGTGTAGGCCCATTTCTTTAGCTGCTGTTCTTTTCAAGTGAAAAGAAAGATAGATTTTTTTATGTGCTTGTTTTGTCACTCTAAGAAACCATGTAAATGTATATTAATGAAATTAGATATGTACTTTTTTTACTTACCCAAAGGCAATCACAGTCAACATTTTACTTTCTTCTTTCTAGACTTTAATCAGAGACTGTATGTGTGGTTTTACATGGTTATATGTGGCTTTTTTCACTTAACACGTGCATAGCATGTGTTAACAATTCTTTAAAGATTATTTTTAATGTCTTCATAATATCCCTTCAAGTGAGTGTATGGTAGTATTTTAGTTTACTGTTTCCCCCTTGAACAATTAGAATGTTTGCATTCTTTTGCTTTCTATGACCGTTTCTGTGACCAGTATTAATACTCTTTGTATAATGCAGTTATGGACATTTTTGTGCATAAAGCTTTGTCTATATTTAGGGTTGTATTTCTCAGATAGACTTTCAGAGTCAGTCTAGAATTACTAGATCAAAGAGCATTACCATTTTTAAAGTTCATAGTGCATGTAGCCCAATTAGAGGACTACCTTGAGGCAAATTAAGTCTCTCGGCCAAGAATGTTTTAAGGCAAAACCCTTAGGATTGAAGGGTTTGTCTTTTTTAAAGTGAAGGAATCCTGGAGAGATAGATGAAGGAAATACAGGGACTTCTGTTGATTCTGAGCTGTGGTCACTAGTGGCAAGAAATCATGTCTTCTTCTTGAGGGTGTAAAAAAAATGGGGAATTTTGTAATATCCCTATAGAAACATGGAATAAAATGCTTGTTGAGTACCTACTGCAGGCCAGACTCATATGGACCTGAGGCTGTCTTGGGACAGCAGTCCTATCTTTAAAAGATGTGTGATGGTATTCTGTTAAATGAGAAAGGCAGGTGGCAGAACAGTATATGAATGTTCATGTTTTAAAAAGTGCTTACATGCTTATATGAGTATATTTATACCTAGAAAATTTCTGGAATGTTACATTCTAACCTGTTAACTGTGGTGGATTAGTGGCTTATGTGGGGGCATTTACACTTTTAATTTCTATATATATATTTTTTTATTGTGTGTTTTATTTGGGTTTCACTTTTTTTTTTTTTTAATATATCTTTATTGATTTCAGAGAGAGGAAAGGAGGGGGAGAGAGAGAGACAGAAACATCAATGATGAGAGAGTCATTGATCGAACCCGCAACCCGGGCATGTGCCCTGACTGGGAATCGAACCCTGATTGCCTGGATCCTAGGTCGACGCTCAGCGGCTGAGCCACGCCCGTCCGGGCGTGGTTTCACTTTTATAATTTAAAAGATAAATCCTCTTTAAAACAAAGAGTATGAATAAAGTGCATGTTAAATTTTTGGCTTTTAAATTCTGCCAAGCCTTAGTTATATAGAACAATAGACTGCAACTGTTTAAAAATTTCTAAAACTATAAATTCCTCAAATATTTTGAAGCTAGGGGGGAAAAAGGATTTGGAAGCTAAAAGTGAATATAAAATCTGACAATTGCTATCTGTATAACACTGACTTCATTTCTCTGCAAGTCCATGTTTATTGATTTTTAGGAGTGGATGGACCCATAAATAAGGTATTCTTTGAATGCTTTCGCTGGTGTTGCTGATATTTAGAGGAAGGACCCTAAATTATCCCCCAAAATTCTCAGGGTTTGATTGTTTCCAGTTTGGACAAGTGTTTTGTTTTTTTGGTATATAGAATATACCAAAGATAGTTACTCATTTAGTTAACTCATTTAGAAAATTTTACATTGTCTCTGCCCTCTTACAAGACATCTCAACTCCTGGAAATTCACCCTTTTTTTTTGGCTTAACTTTCTGTGTTTTTTTTAAAATATATCTTTATTGATTTCAGAGAGAGGAAAGGAGAGGGATAGGGAGATAGAAACATCAATAATGAGAGAGTCACTGATTGGCTGCCTCCTACACGCCACCGACTGGGGATCAAGCCCGCAACCCGGGCATGTGCCCTGACGAGGAATCGAACCCCGATCGCCTGGATCCTAGGTCGATGCTCAACCGCTGAGCCACGCCCAGCCGGGCTGGCTTAACTTTCTAGATGTACTTTAACATCTGTTTATAATAAGAGCTCCCAAGAAGAGAGATTATTTAAAAAGAATAATAGTGACTTGTCTTGGAGCCACAATCTTTTGAGGGCAAAAGTGAAGGGTAACAGAACTTTCTTGTAAAACTGTATGTTCCTTCTTACAGCTTGGCTTGCCCTTCCCCTGCTTGTCGCGTGTGCCCTGTAACACTATGTTTGGATCCCAGCATCAGATGGTGAGTTCTCCTTTTGGTTTGTAAAATAATATGGAATTGTATTTTGAAACTGTTTCTTCCTTTCAACTGAGTTCTGTTTGCTGGCCTCCAGATAATTATTAGTTTATTCATTTATTGCTTTGATCTTCCCATTGCAAACTGAAGCCAGAATAAAAGGCATAGGTTTTGAGTTTCTGAATTTCTTTTTCCAAGATAGTTTGATTCTCTGTACATTAATTCAGATGCATTACTGAGTAATATTAGAGATACATTTTTGGCTGGTTTTGGGGGGCTGAGAGAACATTTTCTTTAAACATATATGTTTAAAACTAGAAAATGTTGGCTCTGTATATGCAGTTTTTAACTTTAATCACACTTAACTGATTTTTCTAGTTAGTCTTCAGGAAAACTGATTTTCATATCTATGATTACAGAAACTAGAAAAATTGTCAAGAATTGATTTGAGTAATTAATTTTGAGAGTCATGTGCTTCTTTTGGAAGTTGTAATTTTTCACTGAATAACTTTTATTCTGGTTGCCTCATGTTTTTATAGTTTGTCTTTTAATCCTAGGATGTTGCCCTCCTAGAAAAACTGATTAAAGATGATATAGAACGAGGAAAGCTGCCCCTGTTGCTTGTTGCAAATGCTGGTAGGTATCATGAACCTGAATCTTAAAGCATTTTAAACCTATAAGAGACCTAAAAAAGACCACATCTTAAGAAATGTTTGTGTCACATGTTTAAGATAGTCTGTATGAGCATTGTGGTAAGAATTATAACAGTAAAATTCGCTCATTTGATTTCCTTTCATTGTTGGCTTGTTTTGGGAACTATTTAGGTTGTGTGTATATACTTTTTCATTTCGGTTGTAAGTGCTTCTCTACTCCTTCATGTGCTTCCTTTCTAAGTTGAATTTTTAAATGTCATACTTAAATGTGCACCTTGTAGACAACAGCTGCTCTGCTTACCATATTGTGTTTAACATTGTGCTAAAGTTGTAGACAGTGCAGTAGGCAAGAATAATAATTAAATAACATACAGATTGAAAAGGAGAATAAACTGTCTTTACTTGCAAATGGCATGATTGTACAGATAGAAAGTTGTAAGGAAATCAAAGAAAAGCCATTGGATCTAACAAGCAAATCTATTAAGGTTGAAGGATTTCTGTATACTAGCGATGAATAATTGAAATTGAATTTAAAATGCCCTTCATAATAGCATCAAAAAAACGAAAACTTTATGGATAAGTTTAAGAAATATATACAAGATGTATACACTGAAAACTAGTTGCTGAGAGAAATTCAAAAAGACCCAAATAAATGGGACAATATGCCATGTGCATGATTGGAAGACTCAATATTAGTAAGTCAAGTCTCCCCAAATTAATCTATAGATTCAGCTTAATCCATATCAAAATCTCAGTACATTTTGTGGAAATTGGTAAATCTTACTGAAATTGATAAGCTGATTCTAAAATTTATATGAAAATACAAAGGATCTGAGAATAGCCAAAATAATTTTGAAAAGAAAAAAATTGGAAGACTTTCCATATCTGACTTTTAAACTTATTATAAAGCTACAAATAACCAAGAGAGTGTGAGATTAATTGAACAGAATAGAGAGTTCAGAAATAGACTCACATGTATATGATCACTTGATTTGAAAAAAATTTTTTTTTACAAAGATGCCAAGGTAATTCAGGGAGAAAGGATAATCTTTTCCACCAGTGGTCTTGGAACGTTTAGATATCCATGTGGAAAAAAATTAAACCTTAATGCTTACCTCACTCTGTATACAAAAATTAATTATAAATGGTTCATAGACCTAGCCATATGAGCCACAACACTAAAACTTCTTGAAGAAAATATAGAAGATCTTTGTGATCTTAGATTAGGCAAAGATTTCTTAGGACACAAAAGGCATGAACCATTAAGTTCGACTTTATCACAAGTTAAAAACTATTGCTGTTCAAGAGACCCTGCCTGTTAATAAAATGAAAAGGCAGTTACAGACTGGGGGGAAATATTTCCAGAACATTTTTTTGACAAAGGACTTTATCAAAATACATAAAGAAGTTTTACCATTTAGTATTAAGGAGACAAATAGTAGAGTTTTTAAATGAACAAGAAATTTGAATAGACACTTCACCAAAGAAAATATATGAATGTTTAATCACTTAAAAGATACTTAACATCATTAGTCATTCATGAAATGCAAATTAAAACCACAATGAACTACTGTTACATATCTGCTAGAATGGAGAATATTAAAAAAATACAGCGCCAAATGCTGGTGAGAATACAGAGTAACTGGAACTCTCATAACACTGCTGGTTGGGAGCAAATAATGTTACAGCTACTCTGGAAAACAGTTTGGTAGTTCCTCAAAAGGTTAAACATAGAATTAGCATGTGACCCATTAGTCCCACTTGTAGGTATTTATCAAAGAGAAAAGAACACATGTTCACACAAAGAATTGTATGCAGTACTCATAACTGGAAACAGCCAGATGTCCTTTACCTTATGAATGGATAAACAGGTTGTGGTATATTCATCTTGTGGGCTGCTAAGCAATAAGTAGAAATAGTTACCGATACACATATCAATAGGGATGAATTTCAAAAGCGTGTTAACTGCAAAAAGCCAGACAGAAGAAGTTATGTAGCATATGATTGATAGAAAATTCTAAAAAGACAAAAGTAGAATGACAGAAAGTAGATCAGTGGGGAGTGGAGAAAAGAGTGAAACTTTAGGGAGTTGGGTGGTAAAAAGAGCTTTTTGGGTGATAGAAATATTCCTTACCTTGATTGCGTTCATGGTTACACACTGGATACCTTTAGCAAAACTCATTGAACCATACTTAAATGAGTGGATTTTATTGCATGTAAGTTATATTTCCATCAATAAAGCTAATTATAGTTGCCCCATGGCTATAGGGGATAGGTTCCAGGACCGCCCCCAATACCAAAATCCACAGATATAAAGTGTAGTATTTTCATTTAACATATAGGCTACAGCAGGATATGCCCCCATATCACTTCGTTTGCATGAATTCATTATAGTGCTCGGTGCGTGGCAAATTCAAATTTTGCTTTTTGGAACTTTCTGGGGTTTTTAAAAAATATTTTAAATTCACAGTTGAATCTGCAGGATACAGTGGGCCAACTGTATTTTAAAAATAATAATAAACAGAAAAACACATGCCTACCTTATTGTTAGCAGGAAAACCACCACTTCCTGCCTGATTTAGTATATTGTATGTTTAGAAAGAAACAAACCCACCCATATTCAATCGTTTGATAGATGGGAGAGGCTACAGTTTACATGTGACTGCTGTCACCAGAATACACACATCACGAGTTAGCCAGCAGACATAGCCAAAAAACTTGAAAAGAGAATCTGAATCTGGTCAAGTCACTAAAACATAGCACTGTGCTTTATGTTTTGATGGATCATATGCCACGCATTGACCTTTGTTCTTGTTTCAACTAAACAAATGTGTCAGTTAAGATTTTTTTTTTCAATTGAGACAGACCTGTATGTGGGGGAAATGGTTTTCAGCCCTTTTCCTAGCATTAACCCTGCAAAAGAACCACTTGCATCAGTTGTGTTTGTTGAGGCAGCTGGTGAGGGTTTGAAATCTTATTAGGTGGGATTCTGCTAACAGGAAATTTAGAATAGTTGGGAAGAATACATGACTACATATTTTATTTATGCTCTGAGACAAGGGATCTGTCCAGCAAAAGCTGCAGTATAAACGAATTACCAAGGGGGGATGGGTTAAAGTGTTTAATATGTTCAAACTGACTTCAGAATACATGTTCTATATTAAAACAAAGAACCTCCAAATTGGGTTAAAAACATCTCAAATTCATCTATGTACTTTTTTTATAAAAGGACACACCTAAATAAAAATAACCCAGAAAGTGACAAAAAGTTAGAGTAGATGGGCTATTGTGGACAATTGTAATAGAACAAAAGTATTTAAGCAGTGTTAGTGTGAGATAAAATAGACCTCATGTTAATTATAATTCTTATAACCTAAGAGCTAACAGTTATGAATGCTTACGAACATAACTTTGAAATATATAAAGGCAAACTAAAGGAAAAATTGCTAGAATACAATATAAATTGACAAACCCACAATCTTGATGAAAGACTTTAATATATTTCTCATGAAACAACAAATCAAGTACATAGAAAATAAGTATATAGAAGATTTCAATAGCAAAGTTTACAAGATTTTTTATAGATATATATAATGGAGAATATACACTCTTCAAAACTTGAGTCATCAATTTGCAAAGTTGATTTTAAGCCAATCCACAAAGAAAATCTTAATAAAACAGATATAATGTTACTTCCATCACAGGGAGATACTGTATATAAAAGCTTTAATCATGCTTTAAAGACTCAGAAAATATTTGGTCCTTTTGGTATCTTTTTGTGTGTGTTTTATCCTAGGAACTGCAGCAGTAGGACACACAGATAAGATTGGGCGTTTGAGAGAACTCTGTGAGCAGTATGGCATATGGCTTCACGTGGAGGGGTGAGTGGAGCATGGGGTTGGCTCCATTGGTGGCCTGCACACACAGCTCATGAGGAGTGGACATCCAGGCTCTCACTTTGTTGTGACATTTATCACTAAGGGCTCTTTGGGTTGCAGATAACAAGACAACCCAAACTGGCTTATGTGAGAAGAGATTTTATTGGTTCACATAACTAAAAAAACAACAACAAAAAAACAGTGTTAAGATTGGCTTTAGGCTGAACATCAATCGGGACTCAGTGTGTCGCAACTCTAGCCTTCTTTCCAGGTTTGTGTCCAGTGGGTCAGAATTTCCAGCAAAAGTTCATACCAATAACCGTGGCCTGGCAAATGTAGTTTAGGTTATTTGCCCAGCTCTGGAGCAGGTGGTAGTGTCTCTTCCACCCAAACTTGTGGACTGATAGAGGAAATTGGGATGGTTTCCCAGAATGCTGTTGGAGTGCTGCTAAGAGAAGAGGGGGTAGAGGATGCAGGGCAGCCAAAGTAGTCCATATCCAGCACATCATGCAAGGTAGGCTTCTTCTTTATTGTATCCTCTGGGAAAGTGTAATGACTAAAAAATAATAGTTGTGAAAGATGCGAGACCCATTATACTAAATAAGTAGGAGACATCCCTGAAATACGTTTTGATTAAAATGCATTTTCAAGGTTTTCCTGAAATTCATGTGTACCACATATTCTGTTGCTGTTACAAAAGCTAATAATACAGCCAAAAGAGAGCAGAGCTTTCCTTCCTTCCTTCCTTCCTTCCTTCCCTCCTTCCTTCCTTCCTTCCCTCCTTCCTTCCTTCCTTCCCTCCTTCCTTCCTTCCTTCCTTCCTTCCTTCCTTCCTTCCTTCCTTCCTTCCTTCCTTCCTTCCTTCCTTCCTTCCTTCCCTCCCTCCCTCCCTCCCTCCCTCCCTCCCTCCCTCCCTCCCTCCCTCCCTCCTTCCTTCCTTCCTTCCTTCCTTCCTTCCTTCCTTTTTCTTTTTCTTTCTCTCTCTCTCTCTCTCTTTTTCTTTCTTTCTTTTTTGCATAAATACTTAGTGAATAGCAGCAGTAAATAATTAATCCTTAGACTGGTGTTTTTTTTCTTCCAGTGTGAATCTGGCAACATTGGCTCTGGGTTATGTCTCCTCATCAGTGCTGGTATGTTGTTGATTTACTAAATATTATATTTTTAAGAAGTAATTTTAAATCCTTTAATCCCTGGTACCTTTTCATGGTTTTTGTGAATGGAGGAAGGTGTTGGGTTTTGTGTATTCTGATCGTCTAACAAAAAGCTGTTCTCTCTTTGATAGGCTGCAACCAAATGTGATAGCATGACACTGACTCCGGGCCCGTGGCTGGGTTTGCCAGCTGTTCCTGCAGTCACCCTTTATAAACACGACGATCCTGCCTTGGTAAGCTTACTCCCACTGGTAGGGAGTGGGGAGTGGCTCATAATTACTATTGGGTCTCAGGGCAAAACACAGAAAAACAAAAGAAAAAGTGAAAAATTTCCTTAATGTCACTTCTGTGATTTTTTATTTTCGAAAAACTGTTTTTAACAGAAATGAAACTGTACCACATGTATTTTTCCTACTTATTCTTCCTATACTTCCTGTATATATAAAGAACACTTTGTTATATTTTATGACTGCATAATATTCTAGTACTCCAATATCACTATTTATTCATTCTCCATTTGTGAACTTTTAGAATGTTTTCAACTTTTTGTTACTGAAATAATGAGCATCTTTTTGTTTCAGAGTATTTCCTTAGAATAGGTTCCCAGCAGTGGGCATTCCTGTCTTCCTGTCAGAGTAGTGAAAGCACTTGGTCCACATTGTCTACAAGGTTGTGCAAAGTGTAGCGCTGGTTTTGGTAGTGACCAGTTAGTGATAGGCTCATGCAAAACAAGCTTTAAGTGATTTTTGCTACAACAGTTGATGTCTTGCCCAATTGATAATGACCAAGCATTTGAGGACCATCAAAAACGACCTTGGAAGGGGCTGCCTCTTAAGTGTCTGAGAGCTCTGGTTCTGGGATGTGACTCATCAAGATTCTCAGCCTGGCTCTGCCACATCTCAGACCTGAAACCTTGGGCAAGAGCAAAGTCTCTGAGTTAAGTTGCCTAGAAAACTTAGTTCATGGAGTTGTTGGATGATCAAATGAGTAATGCAAGCTAAGTACCTGGCATAGCATCTGACACATACTGAGTGCCTAGTAAATGGTAACTAGTTGATTCTGCTATGTGATTTCATTGGGTTTGGTTAATAAACTCATATTGGCTTTTTTAGACTTTAGTTGCCGGTCTCACGTCAAATAAACCAGCAGACAAACTCCGAGCCCTGCCACTGTGGTTGTCTTTACAATACTTGGGACTTGATGGGATTGTGGAGAGGATTAAGCATGCCTGCCAACTGGTGAGTAGAAATCTGAAGTTTAAATGAGTCACAAATACTCCATGGCAAAAGCAGAGTCAGAAAAATACTTAATTCATTTACCCTCCGTCCAGTACCTTGTTGTCTGGATTTCCTGTTTCATAAGCAAGAGGATTAATAGCTCTGCATGTATACGTTTCTTGTTCAGAGTTCTGGCAGAGACTGCTGGGGTTATCCCAGCATTTGTGTCCATATGAAATCTGATTAAAGTGAATGCTATCGTCTGCATAGAATGAGAAAAGAAGTCACAAGAGGACAGCCATGGAGTAACAAAGGATGCAGAAGGAGGCGTAAATGTTCCACTTGAATGAGTGATGCTTGAGTGTAAAGGAATATGATGGTTAGGGGTTGATCATGGATGGCATGTATATTTTTAACAGTTGGCTAGAGTTCCCTAATTAATTGCAAGACTTTGGGGAACAATTTTAATTCTCTTTCTCTTTGAGGTGTTCTAATTTTAAAAAATACATAATTATGCTGTAGTTTAGAAAGCAAAATATCATATTTATGCCCTTTGAAAGCTGAATACTACTGAAGTCTAAAAGCATGACATCACCTCTCTATGCCTCCATTTTCTTACCTGTAAATAGGGATAATGATATAACAAAAGATTGTTGAGGACCTAATGAGTTGATGCATGTAAAGCTCTTACAGTAGTGCCTTATCACATAGTAAGTTATGCAAATAGGTTTAAAAGTAAATCTTTGTTTTAAATATATACTTGGGGAATATTACTGTGGCAGTAGTCTTCTGGTTCATAATGTCCAGATTTTATTCTAATGTTCTTAAGGTCCATCCTTGCTGTTGTAAATAGCAAGATTTCATTCTTCTTTATGGCTGAGTAATATTCCACATACATGTCACATCATCTTCATTCATCTATTAATAGACACTTAGTTGTTTCTATATCTTGACTATTATATAAACATGAGGTGCATATATCTTTTCAAACTAGTGGTTTTGTTTTCTTCAGATAAATACCCCAAAGTGGAATTGATGGGTCATATGGCAGCTCAGTTTATTTTTTTTGTTTTTTTGGTTAATCCTCACCCAAGGATATTTTTTCCATTGATATTTAGAGGAAGTGGAAGGGAAAGGGGGAAAGAGAGAGAGAGAGAGAAAAAACCATTTATGTGAGCAAAATACATTGATTGGTTGCCTCCTACATGTGCCTATCCGGGACCAGGGATCAAACCTGCAACCCAGGAGAACCTGCTGCTGTTTGGTGTGAGGGCCGACACTCTAACCACTGAACGACACTAGCTGGGGCAGTTTCTTGTCTTTTTGATAACAGCCATTCTAACTGGTGTGAGGTGATATCTCATTGTGGTTTTGATTTGCATTTCCCTGATGGTTAGGGATATTGAATATCTTTTCACGTATCTGTTGACCATCTTTATGTTTTGTTTGGGAAAAGTCTATAGATCTGCCCATTTTTTTTAATCAGATTTTTTTTTTTTTTTTTTTTGCTGTTGAGTTCTTATATACTTTAGACACTAACCCTTTTTCAGATTAATGATTTACAGATATTTTGTCCTATTCAGTAGGTTGCTTTTTCATTTTGTTGATGGTTTCCTTTGCTTTGCAGAAGCTTTTTATTTTGATGTAGTCCCACTTGTTTGTTTTTGCTTTTGTTGCCTGCACTCTAGTATTTGATTGAATGAATGACTTAAATTAGTAATATAAAAATTCACTTATGTCTCATCAAAAAAATGTCTTCCAGAACTACTGAATATAACTTTAAACTGAAAGAATAGGAAATATTTGCAGATGTTGAAATGCAAAAATAGGCAACTGAACTTAGAAATCACAGATATGCAGATGGCTTTATCTGCCTGAGATCCTTGTGTGCAGACCTGCAAAGACCTCATGAAAATTGCTTCTTAATATGTTGTGTCAGTCTAATAAAATTCCATAAGCTGTTTTGTTTTGATTTTGTTATTTGCAGAGTCAGCGGTTGCAAGAAAGTTTGAAGAAAGTGAACCACATCAAAATCTTGGTATGGTATGAAATTTTATCTGTTTTCAAAGTAAAGAACTTTTAACTAACAACTTAGAATGATTTTCTCCAGATTTGATGCATTTCAGTAGAATTGTGGCAGCTCCAGTGAAACCACATTCTTTTTTTTAAAAAAATATATCTTTATTGATTTCAAAGAGAGGAAAGGAGAGGGAGAGAGAGAGATAGAAACATCAGTGATGAGAGAGTCATTGATCGGCTGCCTCCTGCACACCCCCGACTGGGGATTGAGCCCACAACCCGGGCATGTGCCCTGACTGGGAATCGAACCCTGATCGCCTGGATCCTAGGTCGATGCTGAACCGCTGAGCCACACCCAGCCAGGCAAAACCACATTCTTAAAAATAATTTTTAAAAAAAATTTTTTCAATTATAGTTTACATTCAGTATTATTTTGTATTAGTTTCAGGTGTACAGCATAGTGGTTAGACAATCATATACTTCACAAAGTATCCCCCCGATATTTCCAGCACCCAACTGGCACCATATATTGTTATTACAGTATTATTGACTGTGTTTCCTATACTGTTTTTTAAAAACCACATTCTTTGGAAGAGACTCATGTATATACTAATGACTTAATTCTGCAGTAAGCGTAAAGCCTAGAAATTTGCACCATGCTCTGTTCGAACCCCAATAGTACTTTTCATATGCTCCAATTGTACTTTTATTTTGTTAAAATTTAGAATTGCACAAAATTAAATTACACCATTGACTTTACCTGCCCAGCGATGGTAGAACACTCATCTTCCTAAAATGAGAATTCATTTTGTCTCTCAGAATGCTTTGGACTACTCTTAAAACCTTCTGACACCAGAGTTCTCATTTGCACAAAAGGGAATAAGGGAAAGAAAAGCGAGTGCCCTACTTTCATCTTCTGGTATTTTCCTAAAAGATACCAGAATCTGTCAGAGATTGCTCCCTAGCGATAGTACTAGACAAGGAAATGAGGATTTAGTGAGGCTGATAACCAAGTATTCAAGTTTCAGTATTTTCATGTTTTGCTTTATTATACTTTAGAATTTCAGAAAATATATAGGTCAGATTCTGATTTAAACTGTCACTTGGGTGGTGGTGTTTTTTGTTGTTTTTTGTTTTTTACAAATTTTGCGTTTCAATTTAGTGTGGCTTATTTCCATTTTAGTATGTGGTTTGGTTTAAATGCCTGAGAGGGGGACTGCTCTGCATTGCCTTCTGAGCTTGGAGCCTAACTCAGTTGACTTTAGTTGACCCAAATTCTAGCTTAGAAGAGTAGCCCATTGGAGAAGCAGAGAGATGAATGTAAGTCAGGAGACTTGGGTTTTAATTTCAGCCATACCACAGGGCCTGTGACACTGAGTCATTTTCTTAACCGCGTAAGCCTGTAAGCTCAGCTGTCAGTGAAAGTATGTTGATTGGACTTCTTTGATTGCAAACAGAGAAACCCCAATTATGGATTAGCATGAGGAAGCTGATAGGAATCAGGACAGTGTACTTTCCATCCCTCCCTTGGTGAGCCTGCTGAGCCTCCCAGGTCCTCATTCCTTCTCCCTCATTCTCCTCCAAACAGGGAGGATCCGATGGTGCCAGTTGATCACCAGTTGGTTTGGAGCATCTTTGTAAGGCCACATATGGCCCAGGCATAAACCCTGACCATCTATCCTTCCAATGGCTGCTTTTCTCAGTTGGGGATACAATATTTGACAAACACCGTGAGGCATTGTGGCCTGTCAATAATCATCATCATTATCACAGCTGCTGTTGGGAAATGCTTGCTGTGTACAGTGCTCAGTACTGTGTACCTCACGTGCATTAGTTCATTTAACCCTCACAAAAGCCATTTATTCACTCTGTTCCCTCCACGTGGAAACACTTTTCTCCCTAATTCTTATCATGACTGGTTTCTTATCTTTCAGATCTTAGTTCAAATATCACCTCTTTGAAGAGGCCTTTCCTGACCACCACCATCCATCATTCTCTATCCTCTGGGTTTTTTCCTTCATCACACTTATTGCTACCTGAAATAGTATTATATATTTGTTCATTGTATGTTTTCCCCTGAAGAAACTTCATAAAGACAGGAACTCTGTCTGTTTTTTTATGGTTTTATGTCCTGTGCCAAATATAGTACTTGGTTGGCGTTGAGTAAGTGTTCAAGTGTGAATGAATAAATCTAATCCATGAGTTGGATGCAATGGTTATTCCCTTTTTTCTGGTGAGGAAACCAAGGCACAGACAGGTTAAGTGTGTTGCCAGGCCACACAGCCAGGAAGTGGTAGATCTGGGATTCATACTCCAAAGCCCCTGTTCTGACATTCTCAGGTTAGTTTACAGGAGAAATTAGTTTGTCCTGCCTCAGCGGCTTGTTATAAAGGGCATATATGGGAAAGCAAAATGAAGATTGTAAGGCATCATAAAATATAAGTAATTTTTAAGTGCCTTTCTGCTTCTTACCACAGTATTTGTATAGTACTTTCAAGGATATGGAATCATTGAATCCTCAAAATGGTTCCATTTTTGTTGCTCAGATTAGTTACCTGAGTCCCATAACTAGTATGTGGCAGAGCCAGGAATTGAACCCAGGTTACTTAACAATAGCTGTTTCCCCTCTCCAAGTGCTCGTGGGCCTTCTTCCTTCCCATCTGGATGGCCCTTCAGGAGCGTCTCACATCCCTAAACAGACCCATTCCCCCTGCTTCCCAGCACCAGTGCCTTTTCCAAGGTGCTGGGGGCGGCATTTGTGGCCTGTTTTATCAGTGTACCAATTCAGGTCTTCTTTGCAGCTTCGTTATAATAAGGCTGTTATTTTACTCGACTCTCATCCAGCACATGGGTTACATTCTAAAGTCAACATATTAAGGGGATAATTTAATAATGTCACCTTACACCTGAAAATCTCAAAATGCTCTATGGGTCAGTTTACCTGGTTTTGTGTTTATGATTCTTTTGGCTTTTAAGATTTTCTTTGTTTTTAGTGTTCTACTTTCATCATGATATATCTAAGTGAGGATTTTTTTTATTGGGATTTCTATTTATTTAAACTGAGGATTCATTTTTTTAAATCAACTATGTAGAATTCATTTTTTCAAATATATTTTTCTCTAGTCTTACTTTCCGGATCTTTAGTTACCTACTTATTGGACCGTGTTGTTCCATCTTCCATCAGTCTCTTTGATACTCTCCATCTCTTTGCTGCCTTCTAATGCATTTTTTTCAGATCTTTCTTTGAGTTCAGTAATTTCCTCTTGAGCTGCAGCTAATCCTTTTAATCTATTGACTGCATTTTTGCTTCAGGTAACTTCTTTTTCATTTCAGGATGTTCTCTTTAGTTCTTTTTAAATCATTCTCTCTTTTTAAATTATCTTCTAAAAAATTTTTTCTGGCCTTTTGCTTCTCTATTTAAACATAGTTATTATAGTCTATTTCAGATTGTTTCACTATTTCAATTCTTGGGGGCACAAATTGCCCTCTCAGTTGTATCTCCTGATTCTTGCTCCCAGTTTGTTATATTTTTTTATTATGAGTTAGATTTTTTTTCTTGTGTGAAAAAAAATGTTGGCTTCACAGCTTTAGGACTCCTATACCACATAGGACATCAAGCCCAGGTGCAGTGCATGCCTGATGTTTTGATTTCTCATGCAAGAATTTTCTTCTCCCTTTATAGAGCCTCAGGCAAAGTTAAGCTTTTTTTTTTTTTTTTTTTGGATGGAGTTTTTCTCTCATCTTTTCATAAGGACTGTGCTTCAAGGGTCTTGACCTTATGCACAGTCACCACTATCCCTCACATGGACCGAAAGACCCAAGACCCTAGACATTAAAGCCAAATTCCAGGTCCATACGTGCTCCCCTCTCCCCAGCCACTGCAGCTCAGCTTACAATAATAGCCTTTCTGTTTTCTTTCTTGATTCACCTTTTTTTGTGAGCCTAGCAATGATTTAAACCCTTTTTTTGGTTGTCAGTTATATTTAATCCAACATTTCAGGTATTTAGACTTGATGACTTCATTATTAGCTTAGTCTACCATGTTGCTAGAACCAGAATTCTGTGTGTATCATCATCCCACAGTACCTGTGGGGGACTGGTTTCAGGACCCTCTGAAGATACCAGATCCTTGATGCTCAACCATAGCTGGCTGGTTTGGCGCATGTGGGAGTCAACCAATTGATGTGTCTTTTTCACATCTCCCCCCCCCCCCCCAACTCTCTCTGAAAAGCAATGGAAAAAAATATCCTCTGGTGAGGGGGAAAAAAATCTTCAACACTTAAGTCCCTTATACAAAATGGCTTAGTATTTGCATATAATCTGTACATATCTTTCTGTGTACTTTAAATCATCTCTAGGCTACTTATAATACCTAAAAAATGTGAATGCTGTCTTAGTAGTTGTTATACTGTATTGTTTAAGGAATAATGACAAGAAAAAGAAGTCTCCATGTTCAGTACAGATGCCACTGTCACAGGCCTAACTACGTAGTATGTGTCAGGCAATATTACAGGTTTTTCCCCAAACATTTTTGATTCCCTGTTAGTTGAATCCTTGGATATGGAACCCACAGTATGGAATGCCAGCTGTATAACCCTGTACAGTATTTCTTATGCACACTGACATTTGAGACCATTAAGCTCAAAGAAATAAGAAAAAAGACTATATATAGAAGTGCTGGCACTCAAATCATTCTGCCTTATCCTGAGGATGGGTGTAGAATATTGTCACTCTTGTTCCTATTTCCTTGTTGGGCTTACCCATCCTATTTAAATATTAAGCCCCTCTAACTTTAAAGTATTAATGATTTATTTTTATGAAAGTTACAGGGATAATAGATGTGAAAACAGAAATTGGCTCAATAAATAATTGGCAGATTTGAATACACATTGTGTTTGACCTGAATCACTTCCATAGAGTCTTTTGAAAAGTCAATAGAGTAGATCTTGGGCTGACAACTTCCTGTCATCTTTCCAAGTCAGTATTTCCTGTTGTGGCCCTACGAGTGAGACATCACACATAGAGCCTTGGAAAATAGGTTTTATGACTAGAATAGTAGTACTGGAATTGTTGAATGCGTAGAGATCTTTTTTTACCCTATGTTTTTCCCTTTCTCACCTGCCAAAATACCAGTCTGTCAGGGGCATTGTTGCTCCCTTTGTATCCTGACTCCACAGTGAGGCTGATGGCTGACTGTGTACCTGTTCAGCGGAGAACATGAACTTGGCACTGGCTATCTTAATGCAGTGAATGTTTTCATCTGTTACGAAATCCATTAGTGAAGTTGGTTGTCTGATGCCTATCCTGAATATAAATACCGCTTCAGTGATTTAGAAAATACATAGATTCAGTGCTAGAATGTAGGCATCTCCATTGCCATCAGGACTTGCATTTTGTTCAGGGAGTTTGACAAGGTGAGAATCCTTTTCATATGAATATAAAAAGTTCCAGTTAATCCTGACTGAGGTAGCATCATTTTTGGATTCTTGAAAGTTTTGCGCTCTCAGCACTGATTCTCATTCCACTTTTTTCTTACTTTTTTTTTATCTTTAATGTTATAATGACTTATATTTAACCATTATTATTAAAATTTCCTCCTACATTAATTTCACTGTACCAGTGTCACTTACTGTAATTCAGCAGTGTGTTCTCAGAACTAGCTTATTATTTCGAAGAATTTTACTGAACCCTTGATTTTTGTTACTCTAGCAACTGAAATTAACCTTTGAACTTACGTGTTTATTAAGAAAATATAACATCTCTAGCCTATTTTTCAAACTCGCTGTTTCATTTTGTAGGTGTTTGAAATGTAATATTACTGGTTAATGTCAGATTCCATTTTTCAGGTGGAAGACGAGCTCAGTTCTCCAGTAGTAGTGTTCAGATTTTTCCAGGAATTACCAGGTTCAGGTAGGTGATTTTAAAATCAGAGTTATTTTTGTGTTTGTGTTTAAGGGTTTTGAATTTTAAACGATTTCAAGTGAAATACATAGTCCAAGATATTTTGATTGCTAAAATCTTCAGTCATTTCAGAAAAATGTAATAATTTTCATAAGAACTCCAGACCTTAATGCCTTAGCATTTTACCCATAATTTCCTCTGTTAAACCAGTGGTTTCCAAATGCTAGTCCCTGCACTAGTACTGGAATTAATGAGAAAGAGTCACTTGAGAATAGAGGTTTGAGGACCCTAACTTACTGGATATTTTGATTTAGTAAGTTGGATCCAGGTATCTCTATTTTTTTAAGAATGTCCCAAGTGCCACTAACCTAGTCCAGGGCACTGTTTTTTCTCCCTGGATGGCCACAGTCCCCTCTCAACTGATCTATCAACTTTGTACATTCCACACATCCCATTCCAGACCATTGTCCACATGGGAGTGAGCATTATAAGTAGAAGTCCCATTGTGTCACTCTCCAGGATCTTATTTCATTTGAATAAGGTCCAGGCTCTATGCTGGGCCGTGTAAGGCCTGCAAGTTCTAGCCTTTGCCTTCCTCTCTGACTTCTCTTAAGCCACTTTTTCTCCTGCTCACTAGACCACGACCTTTGCATTTAGTGTTCCCTTGCCTCTAATACACTTCCCTTTGCTCATCTTCTGGCTGGCTTCTCACCATTTAGGTCTCCATAATGTCTACCTTCTTAGAGAGGCCTTCCCTGCCTGTCAGAGCCCCTCTTCTTCCATGGCACTGAACAATATTAGTGATTTCATTTATTTCTTTATGGTCTGTTTCCTCAAGTAGGACATAAACTCCAAGATGACAAAGACCTTATAAACTTATATCCCTTGGGCCTGACACAGCTCCTGGCACGAGTAGGCACCCAGACTGTTTGATGAGTAGAGGATAATTCTGTTGTGAAGCCCTGATATTGGGTGGGTTCTCTGATTTACCTTGCACAGTGCTTAGTTGATAACTTATGTTTTGATTTCCTTTTGAAATTCCTTGAAAGAAAATGTTTAAAATGAAATTAAGAATTCTATTTGTGTGAATATATTCAAGAGTTATATTTTTCGTGGAAAAAGTAACATTGAATTTAGTAAGATACATTTATTTTTAAATTGTGGTTTAAAAACAAAATTTGCCAGTTTAACCATTACATGTACAGTTCCGTAGTATTAAGTATATTCACAGCTCTCCAGCACTTTTTCATCTTGCAGAACTGACACTCTCTACCCATTAAACAGCAGCTCCCTATTTCCTTCCTCTTCCTAGCACCTGGCAACCACCATTCTACTTTCTGTTTCTGTTAATTTGACTTCTTTAGGTACCTCATAAAAACAGAAGCATACAGTACTCGTCCTTTTGTGACTGGCTTATTTCGCTTAGAGTAATGTCTTCAAGGTTCATGCATGCTGAGCATGTGACAGAATTCCCTTTTTAAGGCTGAATAATCATCCATTTTATGTATATACTACATTTTGTGTATCCATTCATGTATGATATACATTTGATTTCTGTAGTATTTGAGACGGTTTTGGGGGGTTAATGTTAGGAGCTAAATGAAATGGGTCAGAGGGGATGCCTTATTTAGTTTGCTGTGTTTCTGGGAGGTGAATCCCCTTTCTCTGTTTTGATGTCAGATCCAGTGCTTAAAGCTGTCCCAGCGCCCAACATGGCACCTTCAGCAGTCGGCCGGGAGAGACACTCTTGTGATGCACTGAATCGCTGGGTAAGAATGGCAGTTGTGTGCTTTCTTCTACGTCCTAGATGGTTAGGATAACACACAGTCACATCTGGGAAATGAGACCTACAGGAGGGAGCCTTCTGTGAAGGCGCTGGGCTTCGTTCTGGGGTTCTGTTCCTAATCGGATCACTGCCTCACATACTGTGTGAATTCTGGCAATTCCTCCCAGAGTATTCCTTCAGTTTCCTTACATGGCCATTTCTTTGCTGTCAGACAACATGCACAATGTGGACTGCAGTGCAGCCACTTTGAGGTTTTGGGGAGGGGCTGTGGGGATACCAGAAAGCACATAAGCCAGAGGCCCAGAACACTGCCAACAGTCTGGCAATATGAATCAAAGGCATTGTGCTCTAGCTGCCTTTTGACACTAAAATTGTACCTCCAGGGATCTTAGTCTAAAGAATGTTCTAAACAACATAAGGATGTTTAGCATAACAGTATCAATCCTAGCAAATGCCCAACCTAGGGTGTTTGGTGAATAAGTAATGGTATGTCCATGCAGTGACGTTCAAAGGAGCCAGATTAAACCATGTAGCTGGGTGTTTATGAAAGAAGAGAAATGGTCATAAATTATATGAAAAAATGCAGGTTACTACACAGTGTATAGATTATCCTATGTTAGGACTACAACAAAGCGCACAGGCACACACACTCACACAGAGAAAGACGGTGAGTATGCCACATAACGGTGTTTCTCAGCGGTGTATTATGGGTAATTTTTATTTTATTCTCTTTTACCTGTATTCCCTAGATTTTTCTACAATGAACTTAGGTTTTTTATTAAGAATAAGTATAAAGTTTGCTATTTTTAAAAAGGAATTGTGTTAGTATTCAAAGAGAATCAAAAGATTAAAGGAAACTAGCCCCCCACGAGCTTCTTGGGTCTGGGGCTGAATGGATGAGGGTAGGTCTGAAGACACTTGATTCCCTCCTTGCAGGAGCATATTCATTCTACCCTTTTCCCTGCAGCTGGGAGAACAGCTGAAACAGCTGGTGCCCGTGAGTGGCCTCACTGTCATGGACCTAGAAGTGGAGGGCGTGTGTGTGAGGTTCAGCCCTTTGATGACAGCAGCAGGTAACTTGTCTCCATGGATTGCCCCTACTTTTGTTCTGGGGAACAACAGTGATATGTCTATGAAAGTCCAGGCTGTGGGGGTTTTATAGCTTTCCCTTGTGATATTCTGTTCTGTTTGGAGAGGCTTTTTGTTTTCTTTTGGGTTAAATTTAGGTAGACTAGCCTTCTACTGTAATTTCTCAGAAACAGAAACTTTTGAAGTCACTTGAGCTCCTGTGTTTTGATGTTTTATGACCCTTTCCTGTCCAGTGGTTCAAAGTCCAGACTGCACATTAGAATCACCTGTGGAGCTTTGAAAACTCCCAGTGGCTGGGCCTTACCTACAGAGATTCTAATTTACGTGGTCTAGAGTGGAGCCTGGGCATCCACTCTACAACTTTTATCTTTAAAAGTTCCCTTGGTGATTCATATAGGCCAGCAATGGCTGAAAACCACTTTTAGTTATTTAAGAAAGCAATGTAGCTGAAAGAACCTGGACTTTGATGACAAAATCCTGGGTATTTGTCCCCGCCAGGCCACTTCATACCTGTGGGGACCTTGAGCAAGTTTCCTATCTCCAGACCTGTTCCCACTAACTCATGGTAATGGTGCGAAGATTAAAATGAGATCAGGTATATGAAATGCCTCATATAGTGCTTAGCATATTATACTAGGCACTCAAAAATAAGCTGAAAAAAGGTGTATTAAAATGTTTTGTTGTGCTTTTATTTTTAGATGATTTAGACATTTTCAGAAAATGTTTGGTGGTTTTTCATTTTCAACATTTTGGGATAGATATCTCAAAAACATCAAAGTAGGGAAGTTTAGGAATCTGTCCTGTAAAGAGAAGCTATTGTGAAGATGGCTGGTGGCCTCAGGATTCTCAAAGAGTCTGTGCTCCTGCGGTGCAGGGTCCTTACCCCCAGCCCCAGATGCTTGGTCTCTAAAACTCGAAAAGCAAACTGAGGACACCAAGGCAGTGTGTCCTGAGGCTCAGTGAGGTCATTGTGCAGTGTTCGAATCAAAGAAGTGATGGTGCCAAGACTCTTGGATCCCTGCAGCCCTGAGACCTCTCAGGCTCTGACCTTCAGAAGTGGCTTAGTTCTGTCTTCATCAACCTGCCCTTCCTGCCTTCCCACCACAAACATGCCCAAATCCCTTTCTTTCCAAGAAGTTAATGTACAGGAAGAACTGTGTTTTGCCTCTTTGTTTTTAACCTGCGATAGGATGTTTATAACTTGATTTAAGCAGAATCTGTGGGAATAATCTGATTTCTACATTAGCGTTTCATTGTGTATTAAATTGGAGGGGCTAATTCTGTCTTTTTAAGAAAACTGTCTATACCTGGAGGAGCTGGCTATGTTAATTTTTAATATTTAACACCAGATTCTAGGTGTTAAAAGATATCTAGGTTTAGTATCTTTTTATTTATTTATTTATTTTTTAGCTCCTCAGCTCCAGCTAATTAGATGTACCTAGAGCTGTTGGCCTTTTTGGTAAAGGAAGTGGGAACCCTGCCATCTCATTTTTAGCTGTTCCTTAAGCATTTCTCTAACATTCTATGAATGTTTTCAGTTTTAGGAACTCGGGGAGAAGATGTGGATCAGCTTGTAGCCTGCATAGAAAGCAGGCTGCCAGTCCTGACCTGTACACTACAACTGCGAGAGGAGTTCAAGCAGGAAGTGACAGGAACAGCAGGCCTCTTACATGTTGATGACCCTAACTGGCCTGGAATAGGGGTTGTTAGGTATGGTTTTGGCTTGCTCTTTGCTGTATAAAGTTTTAATTTCTCTTTGCTGTATAAAGATCATGGTGGGTCATTTTATGAACCAGCTTAAAAATCTCAGATGAATATGTGAAGTCACAGTATACATGTCTAATGAACATTAAACCAGATATTCTAGGCACTTACAGAAGCACATGCAGCAGATGATGGGGCCCACCCTTGCACTCAGTGCAGTAGGAGTGGCTCTATGTGCTTTCTGTGCCAACTCATCAGTCGCTAAGAGAAGATACATACAGGTATGCAACTCACAGATGATTCCTGTCCATGGCATATGAGAAAAAGAGCCCATTTCCCCAGCAGAGAAAACTCCTGTGTTCTCTAGTCAGTGTGCTATCCTTCCTGTGGCTGCTTTCCATCTCCTTTCAGGATGAGGGACATCTCCTTTTTTAATCACAAATGATGAGATTACCAGGAATGAAGAGCAGATTAGGGGAAGCTGAGGATTTGATCAGTGAATTAGAAGACAGGATATGAAAAAATCAAAGAGCCAAAAAAAAAAAAAAAAAAAAATTTAAAACAGGAGGACAGGCTAAGGGAGCTGTGGGACAACATGAAACACAGTAACATTTGCGTCATAGGAGTGGCAGAAAAGGTCAAAAGTAAGCAAGGGTTGGAGTACCTGTTTAAAGAAATAATAGCAGAAAACTTCCCTAACCTGGTCAGGGAAAAAGTCACACAAGTTCAGGAGGCACAGAGAGACCCAAGCAAGAAGAACCCAAAGAGGCCCACGCCCAGACACATCATAATTAAAATGCCAAAAATTCAAGACAGAGAGAATCTTAAAGGCAGCAAGAGAAAAGCAAGCTGTTACCTACAAAGGAGCTCCCATAAGGTTGTCAGCTGATTTCTCATCAGAAACTGTACAGGCCAGAAGGGAACGCTATGAAGTATTCAAAGTAATGCAAAACAAGGATCTGAAACCAAGACTACTGTATCCAGCAAGGCTGTCATTAAAAATAGATGGTAAAATAAAGAGCTTTCCAGACAGAAAAAGGCTAAAGGAGTTTATCACCACCAAACCAACATTGCAAGAAATGTTGAAGGGACTGCTGTAATAAGAAGTTGAAATAGAAGGAGAAACATAGGAATAGAGAAATAAAATGGCAATAGATAAGTACCTATCATTAATAACCATAAATAGAAATGGATTAAATATCCAAATCAAAAGACATAGGGTAGCTGAATGGATAAGAAAACATGACCAAATATATGCTGTCTACAAGAGACCCACCCCAGAACAAAAGACTCTTATAGGCTAGGGGAGAAAAAAACACTTCTGGAGGACTCTTTTTAAAGGAGAGAAATTTAACACCCCACTGACTTTACTGGATAGATCTTCAAGACAAAAAATCAACAAGGAAACAGTGACTCTAAATGACACACTAGGTCAGATGGATTTAATTGACATTTACAGAACATTCCACTCTAAAGCTGCAGAATAGGCATTCTCCTCAAATGTACATAGGACATTCTCAAAGATAGGCCACATGTTAGGACACAAAACAAATCTCTGCAAGTTGAAGAAGACTGAAATCATATCAAGCATCTTCTCGGAATTTACACAATGGAATACTATGCAGCTGTAAAAATGAAGGATCCTTTACCCTTTGAGACAGCATGGTGGGACCTAAAGAGTATTAGGTTAAGCGAAATAAGCCAGTCAGAGAAAGACAGGTGTCACATGATCTTACTCATATGTGGAACCTGATGAACAAACTAGATCCAGAGACGTAAAAGCATGGAACAGACTGACGAATCTCAGAGGGAAGGTGGCAGTGGGGAGAGAGTAACATAAGAATTTATATGTCTATATGCATAACCCATGGACACAGACAGTAGTGGGGTGAAGGTCTGGGGGGATGGGTACAGGGTGGAGGGTATTAATGGGGGAAAAGGGGGACACTTGTAATACTTTCAACAATAAAGACAAATTTAAAAACAAATGGTGAGACTTCCAGACCTTGCCCCCTCTCTCTAAATTTCATGGACTTACAGAATTAGCCTTTTCTTAGACAGTCTTGAAAGTTTTTGGTCTTGAAACCCAGAGTGGCTCCTTTTCTCATTTGTTTCATTCTACATTCTTGGTAATCTCCCATAGCATATTCCCCTCCGTAGCCCTGTGTCTGAAGAGACATTTGATTCTAGATTTAAATACTACTGTTTGGTGTTGTTTATAGGTATGAACATGCTAATGATGATAAGAACAGTTTGAAATTAGATCCAGAAGGGGAAAAAATCCATGCTGGACTCCTGAAAAAGTTAAATGAACTGGAATCTGACCTTACATTTAAAATGGGTAATTACTACTTTTATAAGTCAACTGTGAACTTTGCAAGGACATTTCTAACTGGCTTAATTAAGAGAAAACGTCTCTGTCTCTTTGAGGAAACGTTGGTTTAGTTCTTCCTCGGGGGGGGGGGGGGGGGGGTGAGATAGCTCCTGTAGCTAGCCCCTCTGGGCTTCCAGTCTCCTCATTAGAACCACTTTCCTCACCCATAGGGAGGCTCCTTTGTGCGTGGTCATGCTGTTGTACAGGAAAGCAGGCCCATGTCTGACTCATGACAGGTAACCAGGTTGGTCTTTTGTTTCTTCCCACAGGCCCTGAGTATAAAAGTATGAAGAGTTGTATTTATATTGGCATGGCGAGTGACGACGTAGATGTTTCTGAACTAGTGGAGACCATTGCAGTCACAGGCCGAGAAATTGAGGAAAACTCAAGGGTCTGTAAGATTAATGAGCATCTCATTCCTTTTCTAGGTTTTGCCCAGGCAACTAGCTAGAGTTACAAATGTCTGTTCATTCATTCTTTCCCAAGAAGTTTTTAAATGTTTGCTATGAAATTAGGCATTATGCCGAGCATCGGGAAATGCCAAGTTGTTTTGACATGGTCCCTGCCCTTAGGGAACTCACAAGCAGGGAGGGAAAGAGGTTGATACAACCCAGTGAGGTGGTAATGCTATGGGGTAGAAGTTAGGGGTAGCTGAGCATTCAGGAAGATGCTTTCTCTGACAAGGTCAGGGAAGACTTCCTGGTTGTAGCTGGGTCCTGAGGCTGAAAGAAACAGATGTTTCTGATAACTGGAACTTCCCACAGTAACAGACCTGTTCTTGCTGGCCACTTGGGATGGAGGAGCAGGCTATGAGGCTCAAAGTTCGTTCTCCAAACCAGAGATTTGAGTCACTAGAAATCACTCAAAAGGAAAGGGACCAAAGCAAGACATGTAAGAGGAGGCAGAAACTTGTGTTGCGTGTTTCACTTTTGGTGGGGATGGGGAACAGAAGAACGCCTGAAATGAGGCTAAGGAGCCATATTTATTCATTCTTGAGTGGACTTGCAGTTTCTTCTGACTATATCACTTCTGACTCCCATTTCCACGAATGTGAAGCCATGTGTCTATTTTCTATTGATCTAAGATTCAGATCATAGGAACAGTTATTTCTCCTCTCTGTTCCCTGGCTAATGAGGTTGGTCACAAGGTCTGTCTGCATAGGCCTCCTTGAGCATTTTATTCTATTTGATCTTCTAGAGGGAGAGAGATAGAAACATGAATGATGAGTTATTGATCAGCTGCCTCCTGCACACCCCCTACTGGGGATCAAGCCCACAACCAGATTGCCCTGACCAGGAGTTGAACCAAGACCTGGTTCATAGGTCGATGCTCAACCACTGAGCCACAACAGCTGGGCTACACTGATGTTTTAAAGTGCAGAATTCCATTCCAAAAATGTCCCCAGTGCTGTGTTATTAATTCTATGCCCCAAGCAGTAAGTTTAGACAAGAAGTGATGCATTTTTTCGTCTTAACACAGCTTTTGGAGAACATGACAGAAGTGGTTCGGAAAGGAATTCAGGAAGCTCAGGTTCAACTGCAGAAGGCCAATGAGGAGCGCCTTCTGGAAGAGGTGAGTCTGCGGAGTGGCTCAGGCTGGGATCCAGATGGGACAAAATGATGTTGAGTAATGTTATGTTTTGCAGGGGGTGTTACGGCAGATCCCTGTAGTAGGATCTGTGCTGAATTGGTTTTCTCCGGTCCAGCCTTCACAGAAGGGAAGAACTTTTAACTTAACAGCAGGTAGGACTAACAGCCTCCTCTCAGATTCATGTACCTTGAGAGTTTTGACCAAATGCCCTGGGATCCCACACTTATACTAAAAAGCCTTGTATGTGTCCCGTGCTTTATCCTGAGTACTGTGCCAGTAGTCTGCCTGCCCCTGTGACTTTCTCACCTCCCTTCTATCCCTCCCACGGCTAAAGTGGCACAAAAGCAGATACACATTGCCCACAGCAGACCTCTTTCTGGAATGCAACAAGAACATGTTCACTCAGCTATTCAAACCCTAAGACTGTGTCTGGGCATTTTGGTTCACTGTTAATATTGCAGTCCTCATTAGTGTTTTGCCCAGCAAAGGACTGCCTTTGAGAGAAACAGGTAAAAGACCATGGTCTATAGAACTGGACCATTTAATTTCAAACTAGGCAACCAGCAAGGAATTACCAGTTGCTGGGGTTTGGGCAAGATGATACCCAACTATAGGACTCCGCCTTTCCTGTCCTACCAGGGGCCCCTTCCTGTGTCCCTTCCCCAGGAAATGTCTTCATTGTCATATAACAACCAGAGGTAATCTTTTAATCCGCCACGCCTCAGCCTTTAGCAAAGAGGCATCCAGAAGTCCAAGGGGGAAGTTGGGATCTTTCCCACTTGGGTCTGGCTCTCCAGGCGTGCTTAGGCCAGCCACACTGCTGGCTGTTTTCACAGAATACCTGGGGAGACAAGGATGAAACCCCAGCAGGGCCGGGACTCCTGAGCACGGCCGGGAGATGGCGTTCACTGGTTCCTGGCATGTTTCAGGAGTACCCAAGTGTCCACCAGTCTGTGCAAGGCAGCAAGGCTGGAGGAAGCTCAGCAGGGAACACAGCTGAGTGGAGCCATCTCCCAGAGCAGCCTATTTCAGGAGTTTCCACCCACCCCTTTCTTTTCCTGGCAGGCTCTCTGGAGTCCACAGAACACACGTATGTCTATAAAGTACAAGATACAGGAGTAACACCGCCTCAGACCCCCTCAGGCACTCGCACTAAACAGAGACTTCCAGGTATGAGTTCATTGACACTAAAGAAAACGGGTTGGCCCTGGCCAGTGTGGCTCAGTTGGTTGGGCATCATCCTGTGTACCAAAAGGCTGTCCGTTTGATTCCCAGTCAGGGCACATGCCCCAGTTGCAGGCTTGATCCCCGGTAGGGGCGTGCAGGAGGCAGCCAGTTGACGTTCCACTCTCACATCAATGTTTTTCTCTCTCTTTCCCTTCCTCTCTTTGAAAATCAATTTTAAAAACAAACCAAAAAACGGGTTGTATTTCTCTTGGGAAAATAGGCTTTTGCATCATGTAATTTTTTCCATTTGGTATTACCGGCATGCCTTTGTTTTCATGGTCTTTAACTCAAAGTCCCATTTCTCTTCAATTAAAACCAGCCGTCCCTTTAAATAACCCGATAGCCTTGGGTTTCAGCCTTGGAGGACTACCTCTGTAGTACTCCCGAGGGGAAAGTTAGGGTCTTGAGAGCTGGCATCATGTTTAACCTGGTGTTTACTCTCCTGAGCTTTTCACGAGTGACCACCAAAGTTCCCAGCCTTGGAAGCATGTTAGTCCATTATCAACTCTTCTCTTGCCTCATCACTTAAATGCCTCAGAGCCAGTAATTCCGGGGATTTCCGCTCAACAGTTGGAATTAATAAAGCAGTCTCTTGTTGCACAAAGAGCTTTGTTGCAAAAGTATCCTTTACCAAACTTTCAGTGCTGTTCATCCCATCTTTCTCTAGGCCAGAAGCCTTTTAAAAGATCTCTAAGAGGTTCAGATGCTCTAAGCGAAACAAGCTCAGTCAGTCACATTGAAGACTTAGAAAAAATGGAGCACCTGTCTGGTGGGCCAGAACAAGAGGCCCTGGAGGCTAACAGCCCTGAGCAACGCCCAGGGGCTCCTACCCCTCAGGAAGTGGAGCAGACTGGAGCCTTCCAGAACAGAGCCCAGGGCCCAGAAGATGACCACCCACAGGTAGAAGCACCGGAAAGCTTAAGATAAAACTCAAGTGTTTGGTTTGAGACTGTACTGAATATTGTTATGGAAGATAAAGTTATACTGAAAATGTGAACTGTGCCACATGCTAATGTAAGAGAAATTACTATTATTTCTGCTTAACTGGATTTTTGCACAAATATGTGCCTGAAAGCCAGGCTTTCGAGGGGGTAACTGATTTTGTCTAATTTTTTGGGTACAGAGAACTACTGTTTCTGTCTACCCAACTGTAGTAATACATTTTTCCCCAAGTTATTGTAAACACTTTTTATTCACAAAGAACACTCAGAATGTCAAGTGCCTGCCACTTGAAACATTTGCTCTTATCTTGTAAACATAGCATAAGTTATTAGGTTACACATAACTTTTTGGTAAGACAGCTTTCTTTAGAACTCTCTGGGTTCTCTGCTGTACTACTGCAGAGGAGAGACAGACAGCTTTCTTTGCCATCTATTTTAGTTGGTTTTAGTTTGGTCAGGTTGTAGCGTACAACTGGATTGTGTTGGCTTCAAGGAGAATGGGTTTCAATGGGATTGTAAATAAGAGTGTCAGAAGCCCTCTCCTGCCACCCCAACTGCTGCTTTCCCTGGAGACATAAGGACTGTGTCCACTCAAGCTGTGGCAGGCTGTCAAGCAAGTTAGACTGGGCAGTGCTTCTGTCTGTGACTTTCCTCTGCCACAAATCCATTTCTCCCTTTATATCCTTCCTATTTGTAAAGTAATTAAAGGACTCGTCTACTAAGAGTAACTGTAAAGACTCTTCTTGACCATATATATGTATATTTTTAAATACTGGTAAAGCTTTTAAATTGGTACAAAAGAACAGACTATGCTCATTTCTATGTTTAATATCTGAAAACCCAGTAGATGCTACTCTTAACAAGAGCCTAATATTAAATATGCAGTGTAGCACCCAGTTAAATTTAAATTCTAAAATAAGTATACTTTTGACCTGTTTCACATGAGAGTTTCAATAGCAGCTCACCCCTTTAGGCCCAGCGCAGAAACAAGAACCAGAAAAGTAACCTTTCTTAGGCCGACCAAGCCAGAGTACTGCTGAAGTAATGGGACGTTAGCCCTTAATGACCGCCCATGTCTACTTTCCAGAAGGACGGCACCCCTTCACTTACCATAGGGATGGTCCCTGAGCCAGCAGTCAGACTTGGGCGACCTTGAGACGGTGGGAATTCACACTGGGTTTGTGGACTGTAGTATTGGAAGCCTTAGTTATACCACAGTAAGCCTATAATTACACCTGATTTGATGTGATTTCTGACATTTGCCACTTGTCAAAATGCAATTTTCTTTTTTCTTCTCCTTTTGTGCAGATGATTAAACAAAGTCTTCCCTGTTTGTTTGGTGCAATGAAGTATAGCAGATAAAATGGGGGAAGGGGAAATTATCACCTTTAACAAGATTAATTTTTAAATGTTTTTATATATATTTGGAATTGTTAAATTGGTTTTGCTGAAACAGAATTTCACCTTGAGATACTATTTGGATGTTGGTTTCAATAAAGGTTCTTGAAATTGTTCCCAGTGAGTTCAGTTCATAATCTTACCAGTCAGGAATAGTGACTTCCTTTTGGACAGACAGCAACTTCAGAAAAATAAAGATTTCTAAAAACAGAATTTGCATAGTAATCACAATTTGGCCATTTTTATGACCTAGTACCTAAAAGAACAGATTTATCAGTGGTTTTCTGTGCCATTCAGATTAAATTTAGTCTCATGGGAAATCACCTATTTTAGAGATAATTATAATGCAGGACAGTGAGATCAAACCCTGTTTGTCTTTCTGAACCTTTCATCTCATTCATCAGAAGTATACTGTATTTATATCAGTTTTGGATTTGATGCTTCTAAAATATTTTGGGGCCAAAAACCCAAATTCTCGCTGAAATTTACTGCATTTTAACTATTGTTTTTAAAGCAGATTCAACTATAATTTTTCCTTTATTCACTAATTTTGTAGAATTAGAAATATTTATCTAAGTAACTGAAATAGCTGTCATAGAATAGTGAGCAGATGGCTTCTCCTCTGCCCGATATTACTAATCAGAAAGGAAAAGCTGGATATCAACTTTTTAGGAAAGCAAAAAGTAAACAAATATCTTTGCCAAAATAAGATTTTATTTTGAAAGTCATTTGAAAGACACTAAGACTCAATGGATGTAGATTCCAAATTCATATTCTGTCCAACCCCCACCAATGGTCTCAGTCATGCCAAAAAGTTGCTTTCTTTGGTAATTCCTATGTTTAGCTTCCTGAAGAAGAGACCTTTTCCCATAAGCCATCTTCATTTTTTTTGTAGAGTAGAGCTTTATTTCCAGGAAATAGTGTATTTGTTGGAGATGGGTATTTTTTTAAAAACATCAAGGTGGTTCTAATATGTTCAACAAAGTGGGGGGGCTCAGCCAGAGGTGAAGTGGAGAGGTTCTGGAAAAACAAGATATGAGGCATGAGAGAATAACCTCGCTCTGTTCCCTACTTTGATAAAGATGAAGATATCCTTGTGGTCCTTAAACATTAATCAGGACGGCCTCAGGTCACCATGTAAATATATATACATTGTAAAATTACATAAGAACTGAGGTATATGGGTTAATGAGAAAAAAGCAATTGGTTGCTTACTGCTTCACCTGTGCAAGTATCTATTCAGGACATTACTTAACCCCAATTGATACAGAAGTTAAGTGGGGTCTGTCAGTGCCATCCCCAAAATAAATATCCAGTGAAGGAAAAGCAGCTGTTATTTAGTCTAAACCCTTTCTTTTCTTACAGATGAGGAGACCAGGGTCCAGAGAGTTAAGATTGGCCCAACCTGTAAATTCTCACCTCTAGTATTTGCTTATCATCTTGCTGCAACCAGAAATCCACATGTGGAAGTGGCACCCAGGAGTACGGTCCTATACAGAGTCGCTCTGTCTTTGCATCATAAATGCTAACCATCTGAAAGGGACAGTTCAAGGACAGGATTTAAGGAACGCTGCCAGCTCCTCCAACCCTACCATTAAAGCATGGTCCAGTGCAGTCTAGCAGTTAAGGCATTTACCTGAATGATAAGCTTCTTTACAAGTTTGTCTCCTAATAACAAAAGCTGCTACTTACTGAATATTTCCGACTGTCTGGTACTGCACTTTGTGGGTAATATATTATTATTTTGTTTAGTCTTGACAACAATCCTGCATGAAGATGGCATTTTTGCCATTTTGGTTGAAACCTGAGACTCAGATGGGGCACATAGCCCACAGGTACATCAGAGCTGGGCCTCAAACCAGGTGTGTCTAACTGAAGCCCATGTTCCTCATGACTACATAAAACACTGCCTTGTTATTTATACCCAAGCAGCTAAGTTACCTTGCAACTTTACACAGTGCCTGTTGCCTCATCAACAGAAAGGAAAAACAAAAATGCTAATTTGCCAAATGATCAACTCCCTAAATTCTCAAGTTTGTCAATGGTCTTTCTCAGCTTAACCAGCAATGTTCGATTTTGGTTATTGAGATTGAAGTATATTCTGAATATTAGCTAAATCAAGGCTGTTATGCTACTTGAGAAATTATAAAAGGAACACTAAAAATGTTAAAGGGTTGGCAAAACAGGTCACTCTGAATCCAAACATTATTTTCCAATGAAAATATGAGCATTTCATGAGTGAGCTGATTTCTTTTGGGTGCTCTGAATGTGATTTCTATTTTTTCACGCTTTTACACATTTTTTAAAAGATTTTTTCACCCATTCCTCAAGTGGCATGCCAGTCTTAGGTTTTTATTTTTCTAACTTTTAAAATTAAAATGTTAATTAAAAAGGACCCTAAGGCAATCAGACTTTTAAGTTGATTTGATCAGTCTTTTGATCAATTCTTTCCAGCAGATTGCTCTTTAGTTACTTGGTCCAAAGGAGTATATGATCTGAGATACAGAGGGGAGAAACCTCTTCTTCCCCCTTCTTGGCTCCCTCTTTGTAGGGACTTTAGGTGAAGTTCTTACAAAGTAAAAGGGGTTCGTTCTCTTAGGATTGGATGCTAGAGGTTCACATTACCTCCCCTACCTTCCAGGCAGAGAATCGGGGTCTTGAGCTTATAACCTAAAAGCACTGAGAGAAAGAGTGGTGTGGGTGGGTGTGTTGGTCCCTGATTAATTCACAGCTTTAAAGAAGCTGACATGAACTTTTCATTTCTAAGGCCTTGATGCCCCTTTTTTCCCTTAATTCCTTAACACAAAGATGATTCCAGACTCACTGGTCCTCCTGTTAAAGCTCGTGCAGCCCGCAGCTCCTCCTCCGGACCACGATCTTGAAAGGAGGCTCTGTAAATCTCTGCAGTTTTAACATCGACAGCTGTGAGGGACAACAGGATGACTTTGAGTTGACAAAAGACAAATATGGGAAGTTTTCACAGGTCTCCCACCATATGTAACAGAATATGGCTAAGCCTCTCAAATAGAATGGAAACTGAACAAAATTACTCTTAAGTGCCTGGAGCTTCCCCCTCCTGGAAAGGGAAAATAAAATCTCTTAGCCAAGCATCTCACTCAGAATGGCTGAAGCCCAAGCTGAGTCAGGTTCGGTGAGACTGTCCCAAACCAAGGGCCGGCCCCGTGGGGCAGGCCCTCCATCTCTTCAGGCAGGTGCGTGGCGAGGCGTCCCGGGCAGCCCTGTGACCAAACATGTCTGCAGACGGTGGGGTTAGGTAGAGGGGTGGCCTGTGATTGTGGCCAAGTCTGGTGGGGGTTTCTTCATTGTGTTTTTTTTAATCCTCACCCAAGGATATTTTACCCATTGCTTTTTGGGGGGGGGGGGGGGGGATCGATTGGTTGCCTCCCGCACGTGCCCCAACTGAGGTACATGCTCTTGGCTGGAATCAGATTGGGGCCCTCCAATCCTCGGGCTAATGCTCTAACCACTGAAAAACTGGTTAGGGCAATTGTTTTTCTAATTTTTACTAAGCATTTCAGATATATACAAAGTTACAAAGAACAAAATAATGCACACCTGTGTACCCACCACTCAGCTCAATACATAAAATATTACAGACACGGAAGCCCTCTGCATACAGCCAGTTTCATCCTATTATATCCCCAGGAGTCTTGGGGACCGGGACCATCACAGAAGGATGAAAGTTTCTGGATTTTCTTTCATCTGATAGTTTTACTTTCTTTTGGAGGATCTTTGCTCTCAATCAAAACCTTACTTGGTTCCCTACATAAGAAAATCATTATGCCCCACTCCAGCCCCTGGAGCGCTAGTTGGAGAAAAACAACTGGCTGCCTCAGGAGCGCAGAGCGCCACTGACACTCCCATTATTGACGGTGCTATCCATGCTTTATATGTGCCACCTGGCTTTCCCTTGCTGGCCTTTGGATGTGGACATTTCCTCTCTCTTGTAGATAATGCTTAGAGAAGATAAGCTACTTGCCTAGGGTTCCCCCAGCAAACACACAGAGGAACCTAAGGCTGTGACATACTGACATCAGTGGGCTCAGTAGATCTCGGGGCCTACCTTGTCAACATGTGGACAGCCTCCAACACTCAAACACTACTTACCAATGCCATAAATGATTGGAAAGTGGTTTTCGTTTTCTTCCCGGTCATTTAATTCTAACAAATAAAATAAATAAATTTTAAGATCCAATTTTTAAGAAATTCTAAACATTGCTTTCATTTTGTAAAATAGAGGCCAAGAAGGAGCCCACAAAAGGGGGGGAAACAGAACATGAAAGGGATGGTTTTCCTGTTTCCTTGCTGAGTCCCAGAGCACTCAGCTTTATACTGAACAAACTGCCACTTCCAAAGTTAGTGGCTCCCAACCGTCCACATGCTCAGCATTCTGCCACAAAGGTGGCAGCTCCTGTCCTGGGTGTACAGAGGGGGCTTCTGAAAACCCCAAGGAAGGAAAGATGAGTGGCAATGAAGTGGGTCAGCATCTCAACTGAGGTTGATAGGATTTGGACAATGGGAAGGAGGGGAAGGCCATTCCAGCAGATGGGGAAAGCCAGAACAAGAGCAAAGCAAAGCATCTGTGACTGAGGTACTGAGGCTGAGTCCTCCTTTAGGAGTGAGGGCAAAACGTTCCTGAAATCTACAGCTTTGTTTTGGGAAAGATGGCAGAACTTACCTGTCACGCATAATGTCACTAAGTGAATGTCATCTTCTTGTCTGTCAAATTCACCTACAATTAGAATTTTAAAACTGGATGTCAAAAAAGTTCCTTAATTAGCAGAACATATGCTGAGCAAGTCAAGAAGGGGATGGAGGGACAGATGCCAGCTGAGCCATCTCGTCTACTGCCCTTTCAGCCACAACCTGGCCTGTCCATCAGAGGCCACATCCGCGTGAACTGGCGCCACGGAACCTTGCCTGCCAAGTGACAACCATGTTCCTAGCCTCAAGCCCAAAGGAAACTGTGACCAAGGCTTTCCATTTCTCTATTCTGAGAGGTTTGGGAGGGTAAACTGACTCATAGGATTTTTACTCTTCTTTTCCTAAGTAACATTTTTTCCTGATTATCAGAGTCATAAAAAATTTGACCACTGCAAAAATATAGAAAATACAGGAGTATAAGGAGTAATGGGTTTTTAATGATAGAAGTATATGGGTTTTTAATGCCCATAATCCCAGTTAATGTGCTGTGTATTCCACACTTTTCTGTGCACAGCTAAGCTCACAGCATGTAGACAGTTTTATATCCCTATTTTTTTGTGCATATGTATTTTCCCATGGAATTCAAACCTCTTCATACTATTTTTTAACAGCTATATAACTATTCCTCTATGGATGAACATTAGATTATTTCCTGTTGTAAATGTTCTACTGCCCATCTTTGGGCATAAATTCTGTGCATATCTCAGATTATTTTCTTAGAATAGAGTCCCAGAAGGGGAATTACTGGGTCAAAGGATGTGAACCTTTTTAAGACTTTACCATGATGCCAAATTGCTCTCCTAACAGGTTGTACCAATGTATATTCTGGCACTATGTGAATATGTTACCTCACTGCCTCATGGCTAATTAACACGGAACAATGTGTTTTTAAAAAATACTTGCTCACCGAGTAGGGAAAATATGATCAGTGTTTTCATTTTCTACAGATTAAAATGGACATTTCTGTCCAAAGGGTGGTTCTGTTTTCACATAATTCAGAGCATTTACTATGTTGGAGTACATCAACTGCTATTTTAAAAGAAAATCTTGTCCCATCCCATTAGCCCCTGAAAATATAGCTGTACGCTGTTCAGTCTTTATGTCAGATTCCAAGCTGAGCAGCTTATGTCACTCCAGGAAGGTGTGTCCTCACTGGGATTCTTATCCAAGCAAAAATAGGTATAAATTTTTATCAAGTTTGGGGAAAAAACAGTGAACTTACTAAGAAGTTGATGAGTAAGTTTTTGTGACAACTGCCTATCGTCACTGAAGCCGCCCACGAGGTGCACTTCCAGCCTGGCAAAGAGATGGGACGGTGGTCAGAGGCCAGCACAAGGCAGTGACAGTGCACTGGTTTTGCTTTGAGTGGTAGTTCTCAGCTTTGTGAACCCTCGCTCTACAGCAGCACTTCTTGGCCTTGTTCGTGCCATGATGCACACAGAAGATACCTGTGTGGCTTGCTGGGGTAAATGGTGAGGCTACCAAGGCCAGGCAAGCTCCTGGGGACCCTGATGGCTAAGCAGATTTATATTTTAGCACAAATACGATGCCGCCTAGATGCAGAGGGTGAGGAACTCTGCTCAGGAAGAATAAGACTCTCATACTATTTACCCACCCAGATATCTCCAAAAACTTCTTCAAAGTCTTCGCCTAGAGGACCTGGGGTAGAGGAGTGGAAGGGAAGACAGCTTATGCTGGCCATAGCCCATCTGTGCAGGGACTGAAGTGGACTTTCCACAGTGATGTCTCCTCTAATGCCCACCTCTCTCAGAGAGACAGGAATGACCATCTCCATCCCACAGAGAAGGAAATGGAGTTTCTGTCTAAAGCACATGCTTATCCACTGTGTCCCCCTAGATGTTAGCTTCATGAGACGGAAAGAAGTGTTCTTAGAGTTCAATAATTTGGGGAAATCTTGCCTACTGTAACCCCTCCCTAGGAGTCACAATACACACTAGCAAAGAAAAACCCTAAGAATTTTGACAGGTAAAAAAACTATCTTTAGCCATGTGTTTCCCATTTGCTAACCACCCATCCACAGCCTATAACCACCTGGGGACTAGTGCTTTGGAAAGTACGGCTGTATTTCACACAGAAATGAGAAACTGGACTCTAAGTTATCGGCACAGGGCGAAGCATCAAGGGGCCTCATAATAAACAGTTAAAGTAAGAGGAGCAGTGATCACCATGGCTTTGCTTGACACCAGCCTCCAGGTTGCAGCAAACCTTCCAGAGTGACCAAATCAGTACCATGATCAGATCAGGGATATCTCAAAACTGCATTCCTAGACTCATGGAGTTGGGCCTCTGGCCAGATCCGGCTACATAATCTGTGGGGCCCACTGCAAAATAAAAAGTCCACTCTGCAACTGCACAGGTTGCATGCCAGTGAAGCTGGCCCAGCCCGTGTCACCAACACAGGCAGAAGTAGAATTAAATTTAAAAATTGATCTGTGTTGTACTAAAACTCTGAGAGAGGCTTTTTTTTAATCCCTGGGATTCTAAGAACTTGCATATGAATGGACTAGTTGAACTCAGTGGCTATATTAGGCTTCAAGTAAAATGAGAGTAAAGCCTGCAAAGTCGGCCTGATGAGAGAGAGAAGGGGACGGGTCAGACTGCATCATGGGCCTGCCACTAGCTAGCTGTGTGACTCCGGGTCAGCTGAGTCTCAGTGTCAGCAGCTGTGAAATGGAGGTGGTTACACTTCCTGTAACCAGTGAGGGTTAGATGCTGTGATAGACGGCCAGGTCAGACATCAGCTCTTGTAAGGAATCCCTGGTAAAACCACTGATATACTGACACTTAAAACTGTACTCCCTAGCCCCTCAGCCATCCCCCATTTCTTCCCTGCCTGGTTTTTTCCACAGTCCTGTCACCATTTAACATCCTCCTTTGCTTACTGAATGGCTCCTTGCTTTACAATATGAACACCACGGGGGCAGGTTTGGTCTACTCTGTCCCCTGCTATGTCCTTGGCACCTATAACAAGTTCTTGCTCATAGAAAGTTTTCAATAAATAATTGAAGGAAAGAATGAATGAATGAAGGGATATTGCATCTGGGGTATACCAAAGCAATGTCTAGTATATGCGCACCTAAAAATACATCACTGAAAATAAAACTACAGGTGCAAGGTCAAACCTTCCATTTACAACTCAGCACTGTTTCCCTGCCTGTACCCATCACCCATTCATTCAACAACCACTGACAAGGGGCCATGCTGTGCCAAGCTCTCTCCAGGGGAACAACACAGCCACTGTGTGGTTGACGCTCTATGTTTCTCTAACGGCTTCCACAGCTATTTCCTCTACACAAGGGTGCCAAGTTCCCGATATCACAAAACAAGAGCAGCATAGAGCTCACCTTCCACAATCAGCGTGATCGGAAAAGGATTTTATGGAGTTCACGATCAAGGGGACCTCAGCTTTGGTGTCGGTTCCATCACAGTGTGTCAGGCAGGTAGCCCCGTTACCTGAAGAACAAGGGTGAAATGACTCATGTTATTCCCAGTGAGAACTCGGGCAAGCCAGGTCTACGCCTGTCCCCTCAGGCCGCCTCGCCTTTGAATATCCTGCAAGAAAAAACAGAAACTGTGCTGCCCAGCCAACCCATTCTGACCAGGGCGACAGGGAGGTACCATGCAGACCAGAGGAAAGGTAAGCAGCGTCAGGCTTCCAGTAGGGCACCAGGACACTCAAATCGAGAAATTAATGGTCCCAAACTTGGGTCGGTTTAAGTAATGATTTCCTTCATCTCTCTCGCCATACCTGTGTGCCTCAGGACCACAATGTGACAAGTGGTGGCATCATCAGAACCCAGAATGGAGATGGAGCCTGTTTAAAAAAGAAATAAAATAAAATATCCAATAGCCTTTTGGGATAATGCCCAATTCACTGCTTCCTAACCTACCATCCTTTGGGGAGGTCACTGCAAGCTCTCTTTGCTGAACATACAGAAGGCCCTGGGGTCCCACTTGTTGAACAGACTGACCTCTGAGAAGTCTGGCTCTTTCCTGTTTAATTAAAACAAAATAAAATAGTGATGGAAATTAGTGAAGACTAACTAGCGAGGTGGAGAGAGCCAAAGTGTGCCCTAAGTGGGAATCCCACACTTCTGGGTCTAAGGTGTGTGTGTGTTACTTGGCAGAAAGACTAAAATAAAAAGGTAGCAGTAACTATCAAGTGGAACAATGCAAAAAAACCAAAGTTCTATTTTTTTTTAACCAATAAAACAAGATTTTAGTGCCTATGGAATAAGATGCAAAATCCTTTTTCACGGTTTTTACTAAAGAATATGAGACTCTTCGTGATTTTACAACTGGAAAGAGAATCAGACTGTATGGCCTATCTAGTGGATCAGTGCCTCAGAAACCACATCCCTTCTTTACTTCCTTTAAAGAGGCAGAGGGGTTGAGACCTTCCCTATCCCCTAATTTGATAATCCCAGTCCTGGAAATCCACAGTGAGGAAATAATCCAAAATCTCTGTGTTACTTAGGATGGTGAAAAGTTGGAAGCTGCAACAAGGTGAGTAAATTACACAGAACCAACTCACAACTACTAACCGTATGGTCACAGAAAATGAAGACTACAGGGAAAAGAGTTTTGAAATGTACACTGAAAAGCAAGATGCAAAAGTATAAAAAAAGGTAAAGCTATAAACATGCTGTTAATACAACAATGCTAAGATGTTGCTACACCTAGGAAAAAACTGTGGAAGGAAATTCACCAATATGAGCACAGTTATGTTAGAACAGGGCAAACACAAGTAATTTAACTGGCGTCTTCTATTTTCTAAATCTTCTATGATGTAGTTACATTATTATTAAAGTAGAAAACCGAAAATGCGCAAATCTATGAAAAGGATATTTTAATATTAGGTGTCAACATTTTGTCTAACTGAATACTTGTACAAATTCTTATGTAGTAAACCTGGGGGGAAAACACTCAGGTACTTAAATTCTCAAATGAAAACAACTATACATTTTTCTCAAAAATGTCAAACTGATACAACCCTAAAAATCGTTATTTCCTTCTTATTTGCAACAAATAAACTCAATGAAGAACCTTTTATCCAGATGTGTAATACAGAGTATGTAATACAGTCTAGACTGGAGAGTGTGTTCAGAGTCTTACACACGCTTCTCACTGTATCTCACTATTGGTGTGAATTTAGGTTAGTACTTACTAAAACATATTAAAAAGCATCATGATCAGCTTGAGTTATACAGTGTCTTCTTTTAATAGACTGCCATTAATTGGAAGCAAAGCAGCAATTAGAATGAGAGCAGCCCCTAGATTTAAGAAAGGGATTGAGAATTAAGTGAACTGCAGTGAAGATCCCCTTGGCACCTTTGCCTGCTGTAGAAACTGATGGTTCTCAAACTCAAAACACTCCTTGTGGCAGAACGCTTTTCATTTTCATACCACTTCTCACTTCACCTCAATTCAAAATAACAAAGAAGAATTCAGAATTTCCTTTTTATCGTCCTTTAATACTTACCTTTGCTTAGTTCTTTTGGGAGAGGGAGAGGGAGGGAGTAAAGGCAAATTTTTACCACTCATTTTCACAACTGGGTCACCACCCAAAAGCAAAGCTACTTGTGAGAAATGATTATCACTTTCATACCAAAGACCAAAAATCAGGTCCCTTTTTGACATAGCTCCTATTATTTCCCAAAGAAAAAGCACCATGGATTACTGGAAGAGAGAATGTCACAAAGCAGAAATGGTATGCTGCTTCAGTGTTCCACTTAAATTAAAAAAAAGTTTAGCCCAAGTCCTCTGTGGGAAAACCCACAGCCAGCCCTACCTTATAAATTCACATCCTTTCTGATATAAAAATAAACCCAGCTTCCTCAACTTCTGATGTTCTCTGGACACTAAGATTCACTAAAAAATCTCTTTTCCATCAGTCTTTCTGTGCTACACCTCACCCTCAGTTCCCAATTCCTAATCAATGGCACTCTTTTCTAAACCCAGGGGTCAGCACTCCCATTTCTGAAAAGAGCCAGAGTCAATATTTTGGGCTTTGCAGATTGTGTGTTATAGCATGAAAGCAGCACAGCCCACATGTAAACAAATGGCTGTAGCTGTGTCCCCAAAAACTTTATGGGAGACACCAAAATCTGAATTTCATATTTCACATGTCACAAAATACTGTTCTTTTGATTTTTCTCCCACCATTTAAAAATGTAAAAGCCATTCTTAGCTCATGAGCTATTCACAAACAGGATTTGGCCTGTGGCTGTAGTTTGTTGCCCCCTGTGTTAGCAGATCACTTAGCTGTATCCTTGAGGATGATCACAGACCCCTTACCCTGCTGCTATATTCAGTCGGTTCTTCCTTCAAAAACAGGAAAGCAGTTATAAAAAGTGCTTTGTGATTTGCAAAGCACGCTGTGTGAGAAATTATCATTAACAGGTACAGCTCTCAAAACTAAGCCCTCTTTCCCACTTGTGCTACCTTATTTCAGTCCTTCGTGATCTCACATCTAAACTCCTGCCACAGAACTTACGAACGGAAGACAGAGAGCAAGACAACGCTGGCCTTGGAATCAATCCCCTTTCACCGAGTGATCCTGGGCATGCTCCTGACCCTCTGCGCCTCCAACTCCTCCTCTGGGAAACCGGCATGATGCTGGCCACTCCTTAGGTTGTGTGAGGGTTAACAGAGCAGGTTTGTAGGGAGTAGCTGTCAACATTCCCCACCCGTTTCTTTGACCCCCGCCCCCACAAGGTCTCCCTTGCCCACTCCATCCTTCCTGATGGCTGCCAGCATCATTGCTTTAAAACACTGATTTTGTTACATCACTTTTCTGCTTAAAAAAAAAAGCTTTCTGAGCCCAGCAATTTCACTTGAAGGAATAATTAGGGGGTTTATAAAGATTTAGCTCTGTGAATTTTCATAATAGTGAAAGATTTTAAGTATCTTAGATGCTTAAAAGGAGGAACAAAGTTACAGTGCATTCATATTGTGGAATTCTATGGAACCATTTAACAAGATGTTGCAGGACTGGTTACTGTGCATCCAGTGACTAGTTAAGAGCAAAGACTCTAGCCTCAGCCAGCATGGTTCAGTGGTTGAGTGTCGACCTATGAACCAGGAGGTGGGTCACGGTTCAATTCCTGGTCAGGGCACATGCCCAGGTTTTGGGCTCTGTCCCCAGTGTGTGGGGGGAGGCATGGAGGGAGCAGCCAATCGATGATTCACTCTCATCATTAATGTTTCTATCTCTCCCTCTCCCTCCCTTTCTCTGAAATAAAAACATACTTAAAATACATATATATATTTATATGCACACATATATATGTGTGTGTGTGTGTGTGTATATATATATTTTTTAAGTCAAGATGTGTGGCAAATATTTTTTTAAAAAAGTGCGAAGACTCTAGATAGCACCCACTGAAAGGAACTTTCTGCATGACAACAATCTGTATCTGTGCTTCTCATATTGGAGCCACTAGCCACATGTGGCCGTTGAGCACTTAACATTTGGTTAGTTCAACTGAAGAACTGATTTTGAACGTTTATTTAATTTTAATTAATTTAAATGTGAACAGCCACCTGGGGCTGGTGGCTACCATACTGAGCAGCACAGCTAGAGAGACAAAGGCAGACTGCCAGGGCTCCAATCCAGGCTACACCACTTGCAGGATGCCCATGGGACCCTGGGCAACTTATTCAATCTCTCTGTGCCTCACAGTCATCAACCGGGAAAATGGGAATAGTACCTGCACCTACTTCATAGGGCAGCTCAGCAAGTTCTGCTGCATTACTGTTATTTTTTAAATTGATTTTAGAGAAAGGGGGGAAGAGCCCAGCCGGGCGTGGCTCAGTGCTTGAGTGTTGACCTAGGATCTAGGCGATCGGGGTTCAATTCCCAGTCAGGGCACATGCCCGGGTTGCAGGCTCGATCAATGATTCTCTCATCATTGATGTTTCTATCTCTCCCTCTCCATTCCTCTCTCTGAAGTCAATAAAGATATATTTTTTAAAAAAAGAGAGAAAGGGGGGAGACAGAAACATCGATTTGGTGTTGCACTTATTTATGCATTCCTTGACTGACTCTTGTATGTGCCTTGACTGGGTGATTGAACCCACAACCTTGGCATATTGGCATACTGGTAGCTCCAATCAACTGAGCTACCCGGCCAGGGCTGCATTACTGTTATTACTGTTGTTATTCTATGCTAGGCATAGCTAGAGACAGGCTTATAACTGCTGGCACTGCATACTTATAGTATATTGTTACGTGAAAAAGACATCATAAAACAGAGTATATGATACACTCTCATTTTTAAAAGTATATCATACACAAAGAAAAACCTCTGTAAGGATATTTACCAAAATGTGAAGACTGGTTGTGGTCATAATTATTTTTTCTTCTTTTTGACATTTACTTTTTTTTTTTTTCAAAGAGGATATACTACTTATATAAAAATAGTTAAATCTTTCCTTTCCCTCCACTGCTTATTTGTTGAAAGACCCATCCAAACCCCTCTAATCCAGGTATGACCTACCTCTCTGGCTTATATTCAGTCTTCCCCTTCTTACCCTCTCTGCGCCAAGGAAACTGGCCAGCTCACCTGCCCTCAGGACCCTTCCCCTCCTGGCCATGGGAGCACAGTCTAGTCGCCCAGTTAGAAAGCCCTCCCCCTTTTCAAATCTCTCTCATGCCTCCACCCTCCTTCCCTCAGCCTGCTGCAAATGAAAGTGACCTTCCCTCCTCCGTGTTCCTGTAATGCCAGCTGGTCCCCACTACACAGCCTTTCTAGGCCACGTCGCCCTGAATAAACCAAACATCCCTTCGAAAGGGGCGGGCTGCCCTGGTATATGCCCACATCTCCCCCTCTCTGCACACTCAGTGTGCTGCCTTGGGCACTGATCTTTCTTTCTGCCTTAGAAATCTTCAGACACAAAAATAGTGTGACCTGCCTACAGACTGAAGGGTCCGGGGTTCTGTTCTGGCCAAAGGCATGTACCTCGGTTGCAGACTCGACCACTAGCCCTGGTTAGGGGCGTGCAGGAGGCAACCAATCCATGTCTCTCTCTCTCTGCCCCTTCCACTCTCTCTGAAAAGCAATGGAAAAAATATCCTCGGGAGAGGATAATAAATAAAAAAAGAGTGTAACCTAAATTTTTTATGCAGCAGGAATTTTTTTTTTCCCTTGGTGAGTCCTACTCCTGACTTCACTAGTTAATGGTGTGACAGTGACATAGCACAAGGACAGCGCTTAGCACAATGCCTGCTGTCTGCTAAGTACTCGGTATGCGCTGACAACTGTTACTGTTGTTTTCTTGAAATGCAAGTTGAGAATAGCACAGAGCTGTCCCCTTTTCCGTCAGTAACTCCTCCCCACCTTCCAGTCATTTTGTTCACTCATTTATGTAACAAATATTTACAGAGTGCACTCATTTCCAGGCTCATCTTCCACTGTCGTAGGGCCTGAGGATACAAAGCAAAGACTCTGCCTGCCTTCAGGAAGCTTACATTCTGGGGGACAGATCAGGGAGAATAAACAACAGTAGTCTGCAGACAAAATCATTACAAAACTGTGCAGTTGTTACAGAGGAAACCTCAGGAATACCTCCCCTAAGCCTACAGGCCAGATCAGGTTTCTGGGCCGCACATCTCAGACTGAAAAGGGGCATTTTTTCTTTACCGCACTTAACAGTTATGTGATTAACACCCCCCCCCCCAACTAGACTATAAATGCCCTGATTGTAGGGGTAGAAGTGAATACTGGACAGTGCCCAACATGTATATCTTAGGGGCTCAATAAGTATCACTTAAATCAATTGCCCGATTCCCCCTTAACCGGAGCAAGTGGGAGGTTTGGTCCCCACTCTTTTTTTTTTTTTTTTAACCGTAAAAACCCCTTTCCAAACAGTTTCCGCATGAGCATGGACTAAGGTCTCAGATCTATTTGAGGACAAAAGCAGGGAAACAAAACAAAACCCTACCATCAGGGCGTGGTCCTCGACTCCGCCCAGCCGTGGAAAAGCTGGGCCCGCTCTTCAGGCTAAAAATAACTGGAGCCCTCAGCCCCAGGGAAGGGGGGAGACGCGGAGGGGCCGCCCGGAGGCCCCCGCCCACCCCGGATGACCTACTGCCCCTGGGCGCCCAGCACCGGGCGGCGTCCACCGGGCGGGGGTCCCGCGCGCGCGAGGCGGCTGCCCAGCTCTGCCCCTGGGGCCGCGTCGGGCCGGGGTCGGGGCCGCCCGGCCCGCGAACGGGGTGTCCCGGGGCGTCTTCCAACCAGAGCTGTGCCACACGGGCAAGTCACCTAACCTCTCAGGGCCCCCGCGCCTCCTCTGGGAGGGGGGGGGAAGAGGGGGACTGAGCAGATGCCCTCTAGGGTACAAAGGTAAAGCTCCACAGATGCCCCCAGCGCAGGCAGGAAGCCGGCTGCCAGCGGCCGGGCCCCGGACGCGCCGCCAGCACCTCAGCTGTGCCAAGTTCAAAGTCTGTTTCGGGGGAGAGCGGGTGGTGGCGGCGGGGTGAGGAGGGCTCGGGTCCGCCTCGAAGCCCCCCGCCCGGGCCCTGCTCACCTCCAGAAGCGGGTGGGCTCGGGCGAGGTCCCCGGCGGACTGCGGCAGCCGCACTCGCCGCCCCCCGACCAGCAGCGGCATCGCGAGGCGGCCGCCCGGAAAGCCGAGTCCGAGGAGGCCGCGCAGCCCCAAGAGACGGAGAAAAATCTAGGGCGGGGCCGCAAGGCCCGGTGGGAAGTGTAGTCTCGACCTGAGGGCAGGGCCGCAGCCAGCCTCCTCCGCAAGGAGCGCTGGGAAATGTAGTCCTGAAAGCAAGGGGGTGAAGGGAGGGGAGCGGCGCTTAACTAGGGAGGGAGTCGTCGCTCTTAGAGCCGTGGCTCAGTTTCCAGGTCTGGTAACCTGACCTGAGTGCGGGGTCTGGGGGTTCCCAGCTTCGGTTCGCAACACGGCTCTACATCTAACCGTGACCTTCAGCCAGTCCGATTTTGGGAACCTGCGGCGCTGCTCCATGTGATTGTATTTAGTGAGTAATAAACGCACACCAGTCAAACTGGGAAAATAGAGCCTGGACTTCGCTAGCCCCACATTTAGAAATCATGTTAACGCTTGGGGCGTGGCGTCCAGAGGCACTCACAGATGGGAGAAAAGGTCAGCAAGATACCATACAGTTCCTAGTGAGGATAGATGCCCTGGTGCCAGGCTGGGGTTTATTCTAGAACTTGGAAATATCACTCAACTAGATCCAACTCCACAATACATTAAAATGTAGGGCTGTGTTTTTTTTAAAAAGACAGTGGTTTTTTTTTGTTTGTTTTTTTAAAATATATCTTTATTGATTTCAGAGAGAGGAAAGGAGAGGGAGAGAAAGAGATAGAAACATCAATGATGAGAGAGTCATTGATCGGCTGCAGCCCACAACCCGGGCAAGTGCCCTGACTGGGAATCGAACCCTGATCGCCTGGATCCTAGGCCCATGCTTAACCGCTGAGCCACGCCCGGCCGGGCAAGACAGTGGTTTTTAAACAAAAATAAAATTAAAAAAAAAAGACAGTGGTGAGATGAAGAGGAGCCATCTCAGGCAGAGCAAAAATTATTAAAATGTAACCATTTTATATTCCACCACCTCTTAGTTTTTCTAAGCTCCCACCGGGATTCTAGGGCAACAAGAGTTAAGAACCACCTTAATAAGCAGTGTCTGGCAATGGGAGGCATCTGGCCCTTCCTCTCCAGCTGAGATCTCTTAAGCTGGTACCAAGGAAGTAACATGGATGAAATGGAAGTTCTCTTTCTTGAGATTTGTCCATGGAAATGCTGCTTCCTGCTTTAGACTGTCTCACAAGGTGGCCAAACAGCTATTAACTGACTTTACATGCATTTCCACTGAATCCTCACAACCCTAGAGCAGGTATTAGTTATTTTCACTTTACAGCTCAATAAAATGAGAGCTTTGAAGGGTGTAACTCACACACTTGGTTAGAAGAGAAGCCACTTCTCATTGAGGACCCAACCATAGGAGACACAAAGGGATGGACCCTGGTCCTCCAACAATTGCAAGTTTGCTTTTCAAAAAGAGAAAGAGAAAATCCCTTGTTTTCATACAATTCCCAAAGAGATTTCACAATTACTTTCCTCCCAGAAATGTTCCTTCAAAACATGTAAATTTTTTGAAGAAGTGTTTGTCTTCCTCGGATGAATTCAAGCCTGTCACTCTTGGCTGGTTGTGATCAAGGGGAGTCACTGACACTTCAGATGCACCTGGAAGTCATTCTTATCACCAACATGCAATTTATTTTTGAGCACTTCCAATCACACGGAATCACACTGGCAATATTTTTGCCTTTTTAATAAAGTCTCACTTGCAGTTTTCCATTGCAAAACAATGTTTAAATACAGGTAAGTTAAAAAAAAAAAAATCAAAAAAAATATCTGTGTGAGAAGCCTCTTTTGTGAGGTGCCTCCCTTTATTGGCATAACAAGAAGAGTTCCAGATTTTAGCCATGTCATTGTTTTATTGTAACATTGGTTTTTCTTCTCACGCTCTTTTCAAATTAAAACACTTAATTGTAAATATATCCCTCTACATTAAAGCTACTTCCCAACCCACAAGACCTCACTTACCATTAATTTCTATGGACACATTTCGTTTCCTCATTTTATCCAGTATACGAAAATCCCACTTTTGTCAGCAGTTAAAGAGAACCTACAGGTTCTCAAATGACTTTCCACCAAGTCACCAAAAGAAAATCACCAATATCCAAAACTTTTTAAAGCAATTAAAATTTCTATTTTCCAAAAACATATTTACAGACTGAAATTCAAACTCTACATTGCCATCAATATAATTATACAAGAGCATACAAAGCTCTAGGAAAGAGAAGTATTTCGTTACAAAATATTTGTGATCAAGAAAATATTACTTGTCTTTAAATAAAAAACAGGAAAAGTGGCAGAAAAATAAATATGTTTAAAGATGTCCATTTTCACAAGTAACAAAAATGTACACAAATAAGGAATGAAGCTAAATATGCATGGGCTTCAAAAGGAATCTAGCAGCGCCTGCACAAATTTGTTATAAAGCAAGGTTGTTTAGACTCCTCTCTCTGTGTTTAGTTATAAAAATATTTTAAAACCTGGACAGAGGAAGATTTCACTGAGCTGAATCCATGATACAAATAGCCAGGTGGACAGAGACTAGCTGTAACCTTGACCAATTGTTTCTACCAAAACCATCCCACCAAATAACCTAAAGTGGACCCCACCCTCCCCAAGAAAATTTCAAAATGAGAACTGGTCTATTGATTCTGGTAAAAATAATTTTTTTTTTTAAATTCATGTTAATATTCCACTACAAATGAGTAATTCCAGTTCTAACGCTCTTGGGAGCGGCAGGGTAAAGTACTCTGTGCTGTTTTATAATAAAAGTCCAACCCCACTTTCAGTCAATGTGAATTACTTTTACCTGGAACTCCATTTTTCTTTTAAATCCATTTTTACACTCACAAGTGTATGATCTAGCTAATTCTGTTTCCCTAAACTCCTCTATCTCTTCCCTCCAGGCTCTTATTGGTCTCTGAAGCCCCTGGAGATCTCCAACTTTTAGCATTTGGGACCAGCTCTGGCCATCTCCCCACTTTCCTATCTTCTCTGCACCCCACTGAATCCCAACACACAAATAAAGTTACAGCAGAGGGTAGACAATGTACCCAAAATAAACTCTTTCTAAAGACTTTAGTGTTTCCTAGAGGATTTTCACTGATCAGCAAATGCTCTGACCAAAACCTATGTTAAAAATGCAACCTGTTAAAACAGGCTGCTGCCGATATTAAAAATTTCACAATAACTATATGAAAAAGCTGTAACACAGAGAAAAGTATACATTAAACAAGCCAAGCCTTTAACATTTATCAACTCCATTGTAAAATATTGCACATGATATTCAGTCTTTTCCTTTTGTCCGTAGGCGAGCAAGAAGAAAAAGCATGTCTGTTCGGACACTAGAGTAAGTTTAACTTGAAAGTAAGCTGCATGAGGCAGGTACTCTACGCTCTAGTTCGATGTGAAGCTTAAACAGTATGAGCCCTGGTATTAAAGGGCAGGATGGGGAGGTATGTTTGTTTCAATCACAAATCCTTGCAATCAAAGGAGACTGGTCTGGCAGGTACAACACTGGTGGGGAGCCCACACTACTTGAAGGACTTCGGAAATGTGTGTCAAAGGAGCTCGGTGTAATCCCAACTTCACCTTTCAAAAAGTCATCATCTTCATCTTCCACCACCTCCTGCCAGAAGAAGAGATTATCAGTAAGATCACAAGTGGTTTGAAAAGCTTCCAAGGATTCCTTTCCTCAGGAATGTGCTACTTCTGGAAAGGTAAAGAAAACATCTTAATTTCAAAAGCTTCCTCTGATGCACACTTCTCAGTTGCTTATCACACGCTGTCACTATTTGTTTAAAGTCAGATTTTAAGCTCAATGAGGGCAGGTAACATGTCATTCTTTATATATACACACACATATATACACATATACATATATGTTGTTATTGATTTCAGAGAAAGGGAGAGGGAGAGATAGAAACATCAATGATGAGAGTCACTGATCGGCTGCCTCCTGCACACCCCCTACTGGGGATCGAGCCCACAGCCGGGGCATGTACCCTGGCCGAATCAAACAGTGACCTCCTGGTTCATAGGTCGATGCTCAACCACTGAGCCACGCCAGCCAGGCATGATATGTCATTCTTGCTCACTATTATAACCCTTATATCTAACACAATGTGAATGAATGAATGAATGAATGAATGAATGAATGGCAGCCTCAAACACAAAATATGAGGAAAAATATTAAAATGAGCTTTCCAATGATTCCTTATGAGAAAGGAGACAGGCACATAAAGCTGACTTTTAACGTGGAAATAAATGTGCCACACAAAAAAACAGCGACATTATCTATTACTCAATTCTAATTTTCCCCTTTGGCAATAACTGCCTCACCTCCATCTGCTGTGCACTGGAAGTTATGCTGCAGACCTGCATCTTTACCACCTACTCAGGGGGAGCTACAAAAACAATGTTAAATTACTATGTTACTTATAACGTCAACACAGTAAACTTGCCATTGTTACCTGGCAATAATGACCAAGTAGTAAAGATCTAAATTTGTTGAGCTGATTTTTAATTAACCTTCACTTCCCAAAGTCAATGTGTAAAGTGTCTGATTTAAATAATTTATCAAAAAACACCAAAAACTCTTTTCATAAGAACATACCCTGAGCTTGGAATTTTGCAAAGGCAGAATGAATAAAACGCCCTATTTTTAAGTGTAACATTGCTACTTACTATTTGACTGTGATCTGTAACCACACAGGAGATTCCCAATAAGTGTCAAATCACAAATTTACCTTCTTAATAGGTTTCTTAAACTCCTGAAGCTCTTCTGCACTCATGTCTTCCCATATCTGGTAAACAGGCTCAATGAATTTCTTTGACCTGTCAACAAAGATCATATTTCAAAATCAAGTTAAATACTATAGTGAAGGTCAGAACATATTTAGATCTTCTTTCACAAGACCTAGTACCTGAAATGAAGTGAAAATTATGGCTCAAATAATAAGTGTCAAAAATACGCTATGTAAGTACTCTAACTAATGTGGCTCCTTCTAAGAGTTCATCCCCTCATACAGATTGAGTATTATACCTACTATTTCTCATCTTGTCATTTTCAAGTATAACTGTTCTCAACTTTGCACAGACTGACAATGAGTTATAATGTGTCCACATGAAAACAAAATTATATTATTCTGGAACTTCCTTTTTTATATTCTTATAGCAATTTACTAAAAATAAGTCTGGGGAAAAAGACCTATCTTGTTTTAGTCAACCAAGACTTGGGGGAACCAGGTAATCCCAAACTGTTGTGTTACTAGTTAGAATCTAATAAAACAAAAATTCTGCTTACTTATACAAATACAAAGTTAAGACTGGCTTGGTGGTTTTCCAGAATCATCCACCAAGAAAAATCTCTTGGCTTTGTTTATCCTATGCAACAGTATGGGATGTGGTCTTTAAAGAAAGGAACAAGTCACTGGCAGAAAATTATGAGCCATGAAAAGACAGCATCCTCCCTATCCAGGCACCTTATATGTTTAAACCAACAGGTTTAAAGAAAAGCAAAAATAAACCAAAAACCCTTGGTGTCAACCTGGATTCCTAATGCAGCAAAGATCTGCAAACCCTAGTGTGCCTGCCTATGACACTCAGCAGCCTCTAAAAGGCATTCCTACTTTGGGCCTGCAAAACATGTGCAAGGAGGCCATGACTTCACAAACAGCTAGGAATGGCTGGCCATTTATGACAAAGAAACTCTACATCACAGTCTTGAGAAAAGCAAACACACAATGCATTTAAATTCACACCTACAAGTCAACTGTCTCAGAGAACCCACCTCTTAAGCACACAAGGATCAAAGGGGAAGAAGGTGTCAAGTGGGTTTGTGCAGGTTTGCACCGAGTCCCCTCCAGCTGTACTTCTAATAACTGGTAGCATCTGGCGATTGTTCCTCTCAATGATAGTGTAGCAGAAGACCAGCTGGTATTTACTATGGAACATCAGAAACAACACAGACACAGGCATTAGCATGCTGGGATTACTCTGCATGAACATGTTCATGCGTGACAACCATTCTGACTACATAGATACTGCCGAACATAACAAGTGCAAGAAAAAAAGAACATGAAGCAAAAAGTAACGCTTTTAGGGAAAACTTTCCTAGTTTGCAAAAGCATATAGTTGTCTTTACTTATTTATTTTTACTGTTTCTAAGAGAATTAAGAAGGGTGGTGAAAAAGGGATTCAGATTTACTGAGAGGAGACAGTGGCTGATGACAGAGACTTGGACGTTGAAGAAATTAGGATGGTACTCAGAGAGGGATATGGGATGACTAAGTCACAACCTCAAAAAAGGGTAAAGAAAGGAACAGGCATAGTGAGTACACACAGTTAAATATATTGAAGAACTCATGATAAAAAACAACAGGGTGTCTATATTGTCAGTTCTTCTGGTGGTTACCTCCATATGACTTGGCAACCTGAATCATTACTGTATGGTTTCTCTGAGATGAGGGTTTAGCTCACATCTGCTACTCTCTACCTCCTACTCTCCCTCCCACAGTATTCACAGGTGTATCTTCTCAGATTCTCAGGTCACTATTGTAATTTTAAGTGACATGTGTCTAGTTCTGTTCCAGTAGCCAAGGATCACATCTGACTCCCTACTCCTTGCGGGAGGGTAAACTGGCAAAACCACACCAGAGTACAGCGTGCAGTACCTGGTCAGGGTCACAATGTGTATCTCCTACAACCCACCAGCTGCACTTCTGGGTGACAGGAAGTGTATGCCTTTCCACCAGGACACACATACAACCATGTCTCTAAGCTGCTGTTCCCAATATGAAAAACTAACAGCTTAAATCCCAACAAGAATCTATTTTTAAAAAGCAATATAACATTACACAGCAGTTAAAATCAAAACACAGGCATATGAGTTGAAAATGAATCTTAAAACCATTAAGTAAGCAAAAGCAGCAGCTGCATGAATGATACATAAATTCCTGGACACAGAACTTTTCTTACCATCACACCTCACCCTTAACCTCCGTTGCTAACTCCAACCCCAAATCTAGAGCCTCTCTGGCCAGTGTGCTCATCCACTGCAGCCCCCACTCCCCACCCGAGAATATTCTGGGGGGCAGCTGCCTCCGCTTTATTCATCCATCCTCACACTTCCTGTCTTCCCACAATGTGCTGGACCCTTTCACCCACTGAAAACTATTCCTTGTTGGTCTCCTTAGTCCTTTTAATTCTTTACCATTTTTGAGATCTCAGGAGAAAGAAAACATTGAACTTAGTCCAGCAAAGGAAAAATAAGATTGCTCAATGAGATCAGCAAGTTGTCTAAAAGGGACTGAGGAATGAATTATTTTTCTTATAATAGAACAGACTCTTATCTGTTGAAGATTTTAAGCTATGATCTTGTCCTAAATATGCTGATTAAATGCCCAAGGTCTCCAATTCAGTGTCTACATAAACCAGAATAATTCAGTAACTGCTTATGAAGGAGCCAGGCTACCTACATTAAAATTTTAGTTCTGTTCCAGTCCTGCTATGACTTCACAGAAGTCATTTAATCTCTCTTGCCTCCATCTTCCTATTTATTAACAGCGGTTAATAATATAGTCACAGGATTATGTGAAGTTTCAGTAACTTCTATGTAAAGCACATAGAACCATGCCAGGCACCCAGTAAAATTATGCATTAGCTGTAGCTACAAGACCTGAGATAATACAGCCCCTCACTAAACCAGTACCCTATTGTTGGAGATTTTACCTCACTTCTAGTCTCTTTTTATTGCTATTTTAGGAGTCACTCTAATAAACATCTGTGGTTTCTATCTCTCAGATTACTAGTTGCCTTACTTCTTTCAAAGTGTCTAGGCTTCTGTTGAATTATCCTCTCAGGATAAAAATTAGTAGCAATTTCCAATGCCACCAAAGTATAAAACAACAGCTGCACTGCAGTGTTTCCTGCAAGTACTGGGTTATTGGTTTTTAAATGTTTACTATTAACTAATTTTATTGAATGGTTTTACAGAAATAAAATTTTACAATACCAATACTAACATAAATTTACTTTTAAATAACTTCCACCAATAAAGTACAAATAACTTACCTTGTAATTGCAGCAAAAAAGTTAACTACCGAGGGCAGACAAATCTTCAGAGGGTTTAGCTGACTCATCACTATACGTTCAAAATTTAAACTTTGAAGGTACCTCAAACCTTTGGTTAAAAAACAAAAGATTTTTTAAAAGGTACAAAAATAACAGTCTTTAAGCAGCATGGATTTTTTTCACAGGTTAAAAAATGACTTTTAAAAGTTACTTGTGGCATTGCTTTAAATAAAGGTCCATGTAGACAGTCATACAGTGTGGAGCCCAGAAGAACATCATGAGGCTTAAGTACATTCGTTTACGACTAAGACAATTTTTCTAAAGAAAACTGATTATTCTTTTAAAGACCCAGAACTTCAAAGTAGGTACACTTTTCTAGTGGGCTATAAACTTGTATAACAATTTGAAATTCATATACATGTAAGGCCAGCACATGCTGAGTTTAAAGACCATGGGATTTGATTTCAGCTAACAATAATAAAATCATTAAAAAAGTTCTGGCAACAAGGTGAGTCTCCAATCCCTGGAGGTAATGACTGAGAGTGTGGAAATTTCTCCTTCCTGAATTCCATATACTGTGTACATATGCCAATCTGACAAGCAACAAAAAAACCCGAGTAAGACTTGCATGTCTTAAATTATTAGTAAAGTTGAGCATGTTTTTAAATGTGCATTAGTTGTTTGTATTCCACATTTTTTTAAAAACAAGAAAAGTATGGATGTAGAAGGAAAAATCAGACAGATTTCACTGTCCTGGAACTAATAAACATACTTCTCTCCTATATTAGTAGAAGAAAGATACCACACCTATTTTAAGAGGCAAGCAAACCAACTTGTGCTTAAGTGTATTTTGTTAGGAGATCCTTTGATTTATATTTTGATATCCTGGAACTAATAAACATACTTCTCTCCTATATTAGTAGAAGAAAGATACCACACCTATTTTAAGAGGCAAGCAAACCAACTTGTGCTTAAGTGTATTTTGTTAGGAGATCCTTTGATTTATATTTTGATAAAAATTACTAAAAATGGAATGTCAGGCCCACCCCCATATGCCAAGGTTGCGGGTTCAGACCCTGGTCAGGGCACATACAAGAATCAACCAATGAGTGCATAAGTGAGTGGAACAGGTCGATGTTTCTCTCTCTCAAATCAATAAATAAGTAAATAATTTTTTAATGGGATGTAATGGCTTAGAAGAAATTCTCTTTAACCAAGAATCTTATCATTTATTCACACAAAGAAATCTAGAGATTTAATAACCTTGTGATAAAACCTTGTCCTACCACTAGTTCATACAACTAATTTTTAACCTTCATATCTTTTCAGAAGTATACAGAATGTAAGCAAATGGATATAATGCAACACATGCAAGTTTCAGTTTAGAACTATGGTTCTCAACTCAAGGCAACTGTGCCCCAGAGAGGACATATGGCAGTGTCTGCAGTTTTAGTTGTCACAACAGAGGATGAGAAGGGCTGCTAGTGCCATCTAGTGGCCAGAAGGTGAGGAGGGCTGCTAGCCATTCTGCAATGCAAAGGCAGCCCTCACAACAAAAAATTATCCAGTCCAAATGCAGTAGTGCAGAGGATAAGAAACTCTGGTTTAGAGGAAACAAGCTATTAAATATGAATTATTCATGACAGTAAACAAAACAATTTAAATTTGTTTTATTTAACTGATATCGCTCTTGGGGACCAGCTTCAACTAAAATACTGTAACCCAAAAAACAAGCTTCATCTGGTAGACTTAAATTATAAAGCCTTAGAAATTAGCAAAACTGAAAACCAGCAAATTTACTCAACAGATAAGGTGCATACTTATTATGACCACAGCTTCACAGCCATCCTCACCTGGTTTCAATTTCTAATCCTGCCAACGAATTACTTCCCTGTGCTTTGGTCTCCTCTGTGAAGTGGGAATGACACCTGCCCTTCACTGGGCCGTTACAAGGACAAGGGGAGGTGGAAGCTCTGAGCACAGTGCTGGCCCAGTGCAAGTGCTTGGCCTCTCCTCTGAAGAGGAGCACCTTCCCATCTTACATATTCTAGATACCGCCCTCTAAAACGGAGGTTCGCAACCTCAAATCCATCAACTATTAAGAGGAGTCTTAAGGAGTTTTTAGCTGACTGAAATTATTTATTAAAAGTTTGTATGCATGTGCACTTTTCTAACTCCAGAGTTTTCATCAAATTCTCAAAAAGGTAACAAATCTCCATTCTAAAGGGTCACTAGTACACAAGGAAAATTCAGTTCAATCCATCAACCCCACATCACTCACCTTCTTTCAGATTTCCACTTAAAAGCTGCTTGTGTCTAAAAACAAAAGTGTAGAACACAGCTTGGCAGGCTGAGTAAAATGGTCCATGGAGGGCAACATCACAAAATGCCTTTGTTCCTGAATCCTGGTTATTAAGGTACATGTGCAGCCAGTTAACCAAAAGATCTAGGCATGATTTTACAGTACTAGAGAAAAGAAAAATTCAAGTCAACTCCAGTGGCTTCATAAAAAATCTACAGTGACATAAAACACAATTGTCTGTCATACAGACTAAGAACAGTCATTCCATAGGCTTCTTTATATATTACCCAGGGGCATAGAGGAGAAGAAGCAGGGCGGGCAGGTGGGACCACAGGAACAATAGGAGGCCCTAAGGATGCCTGGGAAGTCCCACGGATCTCTTTATCAACTCAGAAAGCTTCTCAGATGCCCTTCCCCACTCCAACCCTCCAGAGGGATTTGGCCAAATAGGGCAAGTTTACCAATAACTTCTAAGGGAAAGAGAAAGTCTGGCTGACTTTACCATTCCCTCTGGGATTCTAATGAAGCCCTGTGTCAACAATTTAGGACAGAATGGCCAGACGGCTTTAGTTTTTGAGGAAGGGTCTCTAACAGCATCCTCAGCCAAAGATATCTTCATGGATCACTAGAAGAAATAGGCCCAGAGCTGGGCTCCTACACAGATCTTTCTATTACCTTTACAAGGATTTTTTTCTTCAGCTTTAACAGATACAGAATGTAAGTGAAAAATGACAAACCTATAAAAAGAATCAAAACAGTATACAACACTGCACCCTATCCATGGAGACAAATGGATCTTTGTGTTCAAGTGCAACCATACTGAACAGATGACAAAAGTTTTATAGGTGAGGCTTTACATCTAAAACAGGAGATATTTTATTTATTGCCTCTTGATAATATAAACATTTTGCAGAGAGGGGCAATGGACTTTTTCACTTCAAAGACAGACCAAAAACATAAGGCAGCTATATCTCTAACTTAAGGCAATGCTATAATCTTTTAAAGCATGATACAAAAAAGCAGTTGGAAAAATTAGGTTACTTACATAAGAGGAATAAATTTAGCTCTTGCCAAAAGGCTTCCAATATAATTCGCAGCAGCTTGCCTGATGATGGCAGGGTTATTTGGATCCTGCAATTTTTTCCAAAGATGTTCCAAAAATGCTTCTGCAAATCCCTATAACAAAAGAAGGTATTGGTCTGATCACTTTTAATGCTTAAGATATTCTAGCTATCAAAATCCTAAGATTTTAACTCACCAATGTGGGAAAACTCTAGTATCTGTTATATAGCTAGATAAATAATGAATATTGTTACCATGGTTCTTATTTTGAAAACACCTTGAAATAAAATTAAAAACAAAAGGCTCCCCCCAGCATTAAATAATCCAATGGATCCCAAAACAAACTGAGCATCAAATCAAAATAAACCTTACAGCCCTAGCCAGTTTTGCTCAGTGGCTAGAACATTGGCCTGCGGACTGAAGGATCCCGGGTTTGATTCCGACCAAGGGCATGTATCTTGGCTGCAGGCTCGATCCCTAGCCCCAGTCAGGGCGCATGCCAGATGCAACCAATTGATGTGTGTCTCTCACACTGATGTTTCTCTCCCTCTCCCCCTTCCTCTCTCTCTGAAAAAGCAATGAAAAAAATATCCTTGGGTGAGGATTAAAGAAAAAAATAAAAAACAAAACAATCAGCCTTACAGATTCAGTAGGTTTGTGACAGGGCTTTGCAGTTGCCTATTTTAAAAGTTCTACAAAGTGATTTGATGTTTGGCAAGAAACTGGAAACCAGTGATGATCCACACTCACATGGAAACCCCTTCTGCAGGACCTTTCAGAGTGCAAAGTAACCCTCCAGTGTTTGACTGCATGAACTGAATGAACTTCACCAGCATGTGCAGTAACTTGACTAATTATGCTAATCAGAGAAAAAACAGACTGAGTAAGCTTCTTTTTAACAAAGGATGCAACCTCCAATTTTTTCCAAATAGCTCTTTTCAAGTTATTAACACATACTTTGACACAGACTGATTTTAACCATTTTACCCATGACCCTGCTGATTGTTCTAGAAAGCTACAAAATAACTGCAAAGGAGAAGAGTCTTCCAATAACTTTTTTTTCCCCAAAATAGAAAACCAAAGCCTAAAGTTTTAAAATTGTGATTAAAAAGTTGGTTTGGGCTAGCTAGGATGAACAGAGAGAGAATAAAAGTAATAAACAGTTAAATATCCCATCTGAGATTTTATTTATTTTTTAAATATATCTTTATTGATTTCAGAGAGAGGAAGGGAGGGGGGAGAGAGAAAAACATCAATGATGAGAGAGTCGTCTTTGATCGGCTGCCTCCTACACACCCCCAACTGGGGATTGAGCCTGCAACCCGGGCATGTGCCCTGACAGAGAATCAAACCTCGATCTCCTGGATCCTAGGTCGATGCTCGACCGCTGAGCCATGTCCAGCCAGGCCCATCTGAGATTTTAATAAAAGGCTCAAATTAAGGGGAAGCACACTACCTAGTGGACCAAATGCAGGATGACATTTCCAGAGCACTTGGCTGAGCAGAAAGGCAGCAATGCCCTTTGCTCTTTGACACATTTAAGGGCAGATCCTTTATTAGTGGTACTAATAAAATGAACTCAAGAAAAAGAAATACCTGTGATCTCCCTATACTACTCCCTCTATTCCCCAGTTTTTAAGGGAAAGTGTGGGCGAGAATGATAATGATAATGATATACTCACCAATTTAAAGCTACAGAGATAAAACATGAAAAACTGGACATGGCAGGAGGCATGGGTGGGCAACAGGAGTTTGTCAAAGATGATTATGAGATCTCGATATAAATCCTTTGTTTTGTTGATATCAATCTTACCTACAGAGAAAACATGGCATTTGTTTTATAAATACATCATTTTCACACTACCAGTTTCATTTACCAAATTTTAAAAAGAAAAAAAAAAAGCTATGCTTACACAAAATGCCATTTTTATTTTTCACAAATTTTCCTTTTCAAGTATAACAACCCAGCTCTAGCAAGAAAACAGGCCCTCACCACACACACACTGCTCTGATGCCACAACTGCCCTTCTAAAGGGCAATTTTACAATTCATGGGGCAGAAGTCCTCTGATCCAGTAACTCTACTGTTAGGAGCTTATTAAAGCAAATGATTGAAGATAATGTACAAGGATGTTCATTACACTGTTATTTATAATGACATAAAAGGGGCGGAGATAAAAGAAACCAGTTAAATCCATATGATCAATAGCAACTATTTTAAAAGAACAGTGAATGGTATGGAAAAAGGTCCACAACAGGTGAAAAGGGCAGATTATGGAACACTACATATAGTGTGACTCCCAAATCCACCGAAAAACACACTCATACATATATACATAACAGAAAAAAAATTATCAAAATGCTAATAATGGTTTTTTGAATAGTAGGAATGAGGCTATTTAAAATGCCTTTTAAAATTCTTTCCTATAGTTTCCAAATTTTTTTCTAGTCGACATGTATTACTTGTACAACAGCAAAAAAGCTAAAATAGTAACTTAGTCAACCCAGATTCAAGTCTTATTCTGCATAGCTGAGTTTCATTCTTAAATCTAAGCAATGTGAATGAAAAAAATTCTGTTTTCATAAAAGTTCCATGAGGACAAGAAGCATATTGATTTGTCCACTTCAGTACCAACACAGAACCAAGACCCTCTAAACTCAGTACATAACACCAAGCACCATATTATCAATGTCTACTACACCATTCTTAAATGTCTTGAACAACTTGAGAGTAATGTGATCTCCACCTAAAACTGACCAAGTGCCATATATAACCTTTTTTTAAAAAATGTGCCTCAGGCATGAAACAGCTCTGACCACCAATACAGGCATCAAGCTAGGATGAACTAACTACGGAGTGCATGTCTGCTTTGCCCCTGATTGATACAAGAGCAACACCACCAATCAGGTGTTTCCTTGCCCATGGCCAAGGGGTGCCATATATATACTCTTATAACACAATAGTCAGTAAAAAGATTAAGGGCTTTGAAGACATATAACTGAGCCTGAATCCCAGTGACACCATTTTCAAGCTATGTTATATTGGCAAGTAACTTAATCTCTCTAAACCTTCTTTTTCTCATTCAAAATAGGGATTTTTACAGGATTTTTATCAGTACTAGATAATGTTTGAAAACACCCAACACAGAGCCAGGTGCATGATAGGTATTCAATAAACAGTAGCTATTGTTACCATCTACATAGCAGACATCCTTAATGTAGGACAAAAGTAAAGACAGCAGGATGTCCAGACGTTCAGCAACAGGATGTACCATCTGATTGAGCCTTTCAGGGTCAGCTTTTGTTTCATGTTCAGTCACTTCGTCTTCATCCTTTGGAGACAATATAAAAATTGACATTAAAAAATTCAGGAAAAGTAGTTTAGTGGGAAAATTGTTGGAGGCAATTATTTCCTTTAACAATAAAACAAACCCTGGCTAGTGTAGCTCAACAGTTAGAGCATTGCACTGAAGGGTCAAGGGTTTGCTCCCCGGCCTGCGGGCATGTGCAGGAGCAACCATCGCTCACATTAGTGTTTCTCTCTCCCCCCCTCCCCCACCCTTCTACTCTCTGAAAAGCAATGGGAAAAAATATCCTCAGGTGGGGATTAACAAACAAACAAAAGAAGATAAAACTAAGAAAATACATATATACCATTCCAGGCAGGGGCTCTCAACCAGAGGTGTTAATCAGAACCAATTGTGGAATTCAAAATAAAAGCACAGGTTCAGAGCCTGGCCTCTGATTCCCATCTAGAAGACCCTTGTAGAACACGGACATGCAAACATCACAGATGTCCCCAGCTCCTGGCACCCACTGTGGGGGCACTGTTGATGCCAGGTCTCCTTTTCCAGGACAAGGCACCCATCCCCCAGCTACTGTGAATGTTGGCTGCCAATAGCTCACAGCCGACCCCCTTCTCCAGAGAACTACCCTCAGCAGAACAGGAACCAGAACTGCCCTTGCACTCCTTCCAGCAACGCCCCCACCAATGAACCAATGACTGACTGACAAGGGATCATCAGAGGCCAACCTTGTCTCAAGCTGGGACAAACTCTGTGGTGCAACCATGTTCCAGAGCTCTTGGTGGGATCAGGCTGTAGATGCTTTCCGACTGAGACCAAACTCTTGCCTAGGTCCTTCCCCTGCAATTTCCTGCTTCCTCACACCCTTGTCCAAGGGCACCTGAATCCACATCTCAGGCTCTCCTCCCAGTAAACCCAACTTAAGACATTGTCCCAGGTAGAGAAGTACCGCGTTAAGGTATACAACTTACAAAAAACAAACTGGTGTCTCTTCTATTTTTCAGCCCCTCACCGATGACAATGTGGTTACAAAAACAAACATAAACAATGAAGGTGAAGCATGCTTTCCCAAACCCAAATTCAAACCTTGGAAATAAACCAACATGTTGCAGTAAGCAACATGGAAGTAAACCACTTCATTTAAGTCACTTTTTTTAAAAAATTCACTTTCAAGTTTGCTGAACTATGATTTTAAACTGAAGGAGATGGGATGCCAATAGCTGTCTCTTCCCACCCTCTGGAATTATATAACCGTGTGTGCCTGCTTTCACTAACAAATGCTGACCATGTTAAACAGTCCTTCTGTGGCATCTGTTCCACTACCAGTTTGAGCTGCTATTTCCTCAGCATCTTCAATATCCTGCCGAGATGCATTCACCTACATTATAACAAAGAGTAAAAAAGAAAACATTTAAAATACAATTACATTATTTGGGAACAGAAAATTCAGGAACTGATATATATATACCTTAAAGGTGTCCAGATTAGCACCATAACTCATTACATAATTAAGGTGCAAACCTATAAATTGGTTTGGGTCATGAAGGAATTTACAAGATTATAAATCAAGCCCCTTTTACTATATATTTATTTGGCTTCAACAAACTCCTCTATTCCAACTCCTACTTTACACAAGATACTCACATACATGCTGCATATGTATAAGCTTCATATCATCAATTTACTGAGCAGGAAAACTATGAAATGCAAGTCAAACTTGAATTATTGAATATTTCTTGTTATATAACCCTTCAAATGTCTTTTAAAAATATCATTCAAATTATGCCTTTTTTACTAATCTGAACATGACCTTTCTAAGTGTACTCTAGAATGTTCCATTAAATATAAAGCAGACAAGAATTTACAAAGATTGTGTATGCAGCAGGGCAGAGGGTAAACTCCAAGCGAGCACTGTGGCAACCTGCAAAACCTCCAGCACTTGCTAGACTTGCCTCATTACAGCCTCTTTCTCCCCTACAGTATCAGTGTTCTCCTCCATCAACTCACCTCCACAGTCCACAAACCTCAAGTCTCCCTAGCCCTAGCACATGCCTCTGACCCTGCCTCATCCTCTCTTTACACCACAAACCCTCACTGAGATCTCTAACCCCACTTCCTAACCATCCACACTCTCTAAAATGCAGTGTCTCCCTCCCCACTGACAAAGCAACAGGCTACCTCCCAATCACCAAACCCAAGGACTTTCGCTTCCTCCTTCCCCTTAAAAATGTCAGCCATATTTCATGCTGCTGAACAAACCCTTCCTTCTTCCAGATCCTTCCCCCACGTTATCTACCCCCTTGGTTTTCTTCCCACTTCCGATCAGACTTCTGCTCTCCTATCCTAAATTGCATCATTCCACAGGTTTGTACTCAGTCCCCTACCTGCCGCTACAGCTGCCTGGAGAGTATTCACCCACCAGCTTCCCACCTGCACACCTCAATCCATCCAAAACAGAGCTCATCATCTTCCAGCTTCCTCCTGACTTTTCTCGGTACTGTTAATGTCTACACCAAGATTCTATTCCACAGGGAGCTAAATTTGAAGGATTCCTTTCCTTTACCCCCTACCTCTCTGCTTCCTACCCAGTCTCAAGGACCAGTTCACCTTTATTCCACAATGTCAAGAGAAGCCACCACTTTCTTTCACTCGTATTGCAGGCCTCTTTATATGCCTTCCTGACTCCTGATTACATCAGACCCCTGGCTCATAACAATGAATGTGTTCCATTCATAGCACTTACCACAACTATACTTTTATATTGGTGTGACTGTCTAATTAATGCCATGTGACCCAATCATGAGAGGAATGTAACCCCTAATACATCAATGAATCTCAACAAATATATAAAGAAACGAATCGAAAGTAGAACTATGGATTCTCTTCCATTGCTACTAGTTTCAAATACTATGATTATAACAAATATATTTAATAAAGGAAAATCAAGGAGAAAAACAGATTATTAAATACTTACATCCAATTTGAGTAGCTTTTCAATGACAAGCTCCAGAATGTCATGCCGCAGAGTTGGAAAATATACACTAATTCTTAGTAAGTTATGAACATAACATTCCTAAAACATAAAAAGATGAACATTTCAACAGAAAATGTTTCAGTTATGTAAGCATCAATTACACAATCTTTAGTTCCAATTACGTAAGTAGAAAAATAGGCTATCCAGTAACACAGAAACCATAGTTATATACTCAGTTTCCTGTTGCCATGTCACAATATGCAGTTCAGTATAATTAATCAAATTACCCCCAATAAAATTAATTTGTAATTGGTACACTTCTACAGTGTTTTTAAAACAGGTTTGTTGAGATATAACTCATGTACAATTCACCCATTTAAAGTGTACAGTTCAAAGGTTTTTAGTATATTCAGAATTGTACAACCATCGCCATAATTTTAGAATATTTTCATCACTCCACAAAGAAACCCTGTTATCTTTTAGTAAAGAAACTCTCCCCAGCCCTCAGTAACCACTAGTCTATTTTCTGCCTCTACATTGCCTATACTAGACATTTCACTAAATGGAATCTTAAATTATGTGGGTTTTCAGGGTTCACTCATGGTGTAGCAAGTAATCCATTCAACTGCCAAATGCTATTCCATTGTACACATACCACCCACATTTTATTTATTAGCTGATTAAACATTTGGTTGTCCCCATATTCTGGCTATGATGAATAATGCTGCTTGGAACATTCGTGTAAGCTTTGTGTGGACAAATGCTCCCATTTCTCTTGGGTATATACTCAGCAGAGGAAATGGAGGGTCATGTGGTTTTTTTTGAGGAACTGTCAGACTGTTTTCCAAAGCAGCTGCACCATTTCCCATTTTACATTCTCATCAGGAACGTGCAAGGGTTCCAGTTTCTCCACATCGCGTTACTTATCTTTTTAAATAGCCATTCTGGTAGGTGTGAAGTGGTACCTTATTTTGGTTTGACTAGCGTGTCCCTGATGGCTAATAATTTTCAGCTCTTTGTATGCTCATTGGCCACTTGTATATCTTTTTTAGAGAAACACCTACTGAGATCCTTTGCCCATTTTAAATTGAGTTATTTGCCTTTATTATTGAGTTAAGAGTACTTTAAATAGTCTAGATATCTTTATCCAATATACAATTTGCAAACATTCTCTCCTATTTCAGTTGTCCTTTCACTTTATTGAAGGTGTCCTATGAAGCACAACTGTTTTTAATTTTTTTTTTAAATCCTCACCCAAGGATGTTTTCATTGATTTTAGAGAGAGAGGAAGAGAGAGGGAAAGAGAGAAACACCAATGTGAGAGACAAACATTCCTCGGTTGCCTCCCATACGTGCACCACCGGGGATCAAACCCAAAACCTGGGTATGTGCCCCAACCGGGAACTGAAACTGCAACCCTCTGGTGCACTGGACAACATCCAACCAACTAGGCCACACCAGCCAGTATACTTTTAATTTTGTTGTTATTGTTAATCCTCACCCTAGGATATTTTTTTCCATTGATTTTTAGATAGAGTGGAAGGGAGGGGGGAGGGAGGGAGAAAAACATCGATGTAACAGAGACACATCGGCTGGTTGCCTCCTGCACGAGGCAGAACCGGGGATTGAACCTGCAACCCAGGTACGTGACTTTGACTGGAAGTCGAACCCACAACCCTTCCATCCATGGGCCAACACTCTAACCACTGAGCACACTGGCCAGGGCCAGGGCCAGGGCCTTTTTAACTTTTATGAAGTTCAATTTATGCACTTTTTCTCTGGTGGTTTTTTCAGGTGTTATATCCATAAACTGTTGCCTAATCCAAAGTCACAAAAATATTAACCTATGTTTTCTTCTAAGTGTTTTTGTTAGCTTTTACATTGAGGTCTTTTATCCATTTCAAGTTCATTTTTGTATATGGTCTGAGGAGGGAATCCTACTTCATCTCTGCGTGTAGGTATCCAATTGTCCCAGAACCACTTGTTGAAAAAGACTATTCTTTTCCCCATTAAACTGTCTCATACAACTGGGTTTTGTATATTGATCTTATACTCTGTGACCATGTGAATTAATTAGCTCTAATAGTATTTTTGTGGATTCCTTAGGATTTTTCCTAGGGAAAAATGACATGTGACATTATGTCATCTGCAAATAGAAATAGTTTGTTTTTTTTTACTTCTTTTCCAGTCTGGATGCCTTTTCCTTTTCTTGCCTAACTGCTCTGGCTACAACCTCTAGTAAAATACTGAGCAGAAGTGGAGAAGCAGACATCTTGTTTTATTATCTAGAGGAAAGTTTTCAGTCTTTCACTACGGGGTAGGATGTTAGCTGTTTTTCATAGATGACCTTTATCAGACTGAAAAAGGTCCCCTATTTTTGTCATGAAAGAGTTTTGGTGTTTGTCAAAAGCTTTTTCTACATCTATTAGAATGATCACGTGGGTTTTGTCATTTATTCTATTGACATGGTGGGTTATAGTAATTGATTTGGAGTATTAAATCAATCTTGTATCCCTAGGATACATTTCACTTGGTCATGGTGCATAATTCTGTTTATCTGTTGCTAGATTCAGTTTTCTAGTATTTTGTTGAGGACTTTTGCATCTATGTTCATAAGAGATACAGGGTTTATAATATTCCACTTGAAGCACACTATCACAAACATTAGCAAAATGTATTTTATGCTTAGAAGGGAACCACTATTATTTAGTAAAAACAACACAGATGATCTAAAACTTGGAAAGGAAGAGGTAAAACTTAAAGAATTCATCTACAGAAGGCTCTGCCTTCATGTTCAAATAAGGCATATCTCTAATTGATATTACATGAACTCTTACCTTCTAGTAGTTTTATCTGTATAATCATTAAATCTATTCAGATATTTCTGAAATGGGCTCTGCCCCGGACTTGCACATAGAAATCAAAGGGAGCAACAGTGGGGGTCCTCAGTCACTTGCCAAGAAAGGCATCTGAGTCAAATTCTCAGACCTAACAGTATTAGAACCAAATCTACATGTAACAATTTTTCCATTATCTTCCCCATGAAAAGATTTCTTACCAATGTTCTCTCTGATTTTCGAACAAATGGAAATTTTTCTACCAGTATTGGCATAAGAAACCACGGTGTCCTATTAAAAAAAAAAAAAAAAAAATCTTGAAAGGAAGTACTTCCATTCTAAGCAAATATGGATACAGGAGGCAAATGGTAACTCCTACCTCAAGCAATTAGAACTTAAAAAATTAATGTATAGCTTCAGAGAAAATCTATAACTAAGGGAAAATAAGCTTCTGTTAACTCTGATATCAACAGAAAATTAAAGGGGAATTCTTTTTTTCTACAAAAGCAAATTAGCAACTTGAACTTTTTAAAAGTTAGCAAGTAAACTTACAGAGGGAACTTGAAGTGCACCCCTCCAAAAAAAACCCACACAACTTAAAGCTTTTCTAGAACTGCAATTTTTATTCAAATGGCATGACACAAACACACAGAGGTCTCTCACTGAAAATTCTTGGGTATCATGATCTACTGACGATAAAAGCACATTACAACCACTATACTTAACTTGGAGGAGAATTTGCATTCAAGTTTGAAAAAATAAAGACAATGAATAAAGAACTAAAATGTCTTTTTTTGGTAGAATGTGGTGTTATAGCAACAGGATACAAAAAACATGCAGCAACTTGAGTCTTGCTTCTATAAACAAACTGTAGTTTTCTACTAATTGATTGCAATTTCCTTAAGACTTAAATACCATGATTCAAAGTAAGTAACAAAAGTGTACTCACGATGGGACATATCTTGCTATTATTTGCAAGGCCCTGTGACATGTGTCAAAATTTGCAGGAAGATCTACAAGAGAAAAAATGAGAACATGAGCATCAAAGTAAAATTGAAAACTGAAAAGTTATGTACTTGAAGCTAAAAGCACCTGTAACCAAAACTGAATCATTTATCAGCAAAATAATAATTTCAAAATTTTTCTCCACAGCCAACTATCAATGAAGAATAAGTGGACTAATTGTGTAAGTAATGCATTAAGGGCAATTGGCTACATGTTAGTACTTTTTATAAAAATCAATTCCATCAAAGGTTGCCATTAAACTTTATCATTCAGCACGCATTCTCTAAGACACAGTAGGCATTTTTTTGCTTTAACCCACTTTATACTTACTATCATCTTCATCATCAGAATCTGAAACATCTACGTCACCTTCCTTAATGACCACCCGGGCTTTTGAAGGAAAAACAAAATATGTTATTCTTCTGTCATTGACCTACACAAAAAAGTGATTTTTCCATTGTATAAACTAGTACAATGATTAAAAACAAGCAACTTTATAGTTTTTAAACAGCTAAAAATTCCTGAGTTCTAAGACTTTGCCAGATACTCACTAAAGCAAATTCGACCCATAAAAATCACAGCAACAAACGAATCTAAACACTTCCACAGATGGCATTATAGGGAAAAGACATGTACCAGAGCTGCTGCCAACGTGTACCTGGAATCTTCAATGGTCGTTCAATCTCCAAAGTGTACTGGGAAGGTAGTATTTTAATAGGGAGATATTTAAAAAGTGAAAAATCAAAGCAAGCAGAGAGAAACCACTTACGAGGTACAAAATGAGAAGCAATCATGCTGAGACATGGTCTAAGGAAGACAGTCTGTGCCGATACAAGATTACCAAGAAAAGCCAAATACTCCTCCACCACTGTCTGACTTCTATTCAGCCACTGCAATCTCTAGAAGAGAGAAGAAAAAGACAAAAGAAACATTTTACTGATACAATAAATACTATTTCAAAGTACTGAATCACATACTAGTTAGTGAAATAAATGGTGAACTTACCAAGAGAATATTGATAAGCTGCTCAAAGTCTTTGGTCAAGTACATGATAGAAGAACGGAATTCTAACAGCCAGTTAATGATCTGGTCATCCTTAAGTTAAACAAAGAAAAGTACTTTCAAAATCATAAATCCTCTAAAATAACAGAGAAGATGATATCTATCTTGCATCAATCACCTATCAATAATATTTACATTAGAAAAAGAAGTCACAAACTTGGACTTAAGCCAAAATTGGGATGAAAATTTCTTAGTTTGTATCAAACTGGAAAAAGATGTTACAATAAATTTTCCCATTTTAGAAAAAAGCAATGTAGTAACTTTTATGCACAGGAAAAGGAATTAAACACAATATGTCCTTCTCACCACTTTTGTTTGCCCTAAAAAAGTGAAAACCCCTCAAATGTTGATACCTGGGACTTGCAAATTCAAATATTATAAGACCACGAGGACCTCCACCTCCTCTATATTCATGCTGATCTGCAAGCATGTTGATAGCATTCAGTCTAAGCTGATTAACTAGAGCCATCAATCAATGTATTAATTTTCCTCAACCTAACCTGTCATAGGGTTTAAATGTATCAAGCTGTGTTATATGTAAACAATGGTTCCATTACTCCATAAAATATTTTTCAGGCAATAAAAAATTACTGTTCACAACTTTTAGTGACATGGAAAAAAACTGCTAAATGAAAAAAGAAATCTTTGACAAGTCTGGAAATTAAATTAAAATTTAACCCATGGGTATATTTCTTTCTTTTAATAAAAAAGAAAGAAAACAAGCCATGAATAAAATACAGTATCAAGTTATGTAAAATATAGTTTGTATTCGTGCATATATACAACATACGCAAGAAAAAACTAAAAGCCCCCATTTTTTAAAGAAAACAGATAATGCAGATTAAAACTCAGCAGGGAAAGAGCTCTAAACAAACAAAAGCAGTACAGTGTTATACCTATACTGACAAACTTAACAGACAGTGTTGTATCTAGAGTGATCGGTTTTAAAAGACAAGGTTGTACCTACAGTTATAGACTACTTACAGGGTGTATCATTTAGTGAGAACACACCAGGTGCTCAATCCCATATATATGTATCTTTCCTAATCCTACCAACACTGCAAAAGGATTTACAGTTTAGAAAAAGAGATTAATAAGCAACTTGCCCAACCAAGAAGCCAATAAAGAACCAGGTTCCAACCTGTCTGTCTGGGCCAAGGCCTAAGGTCCACCACTCTCCCACAATGCCTTGGACTACTTTCCTCCATCTTCATTCAACCACTGAATGCTTCCTATGTGCTATGTGACGAACTTCAATGAGACCATTTTCTGATGAAACCCCAAGTAAGCTGGCAGTAAAATAAAGTAAATCACAACTCATTCACAATATGGTAATTTTATAATGTCCACAATCATGAAGGGTAACATTAACAGTGGCTCACCACCACCTGAGGCAAAGACAACGAGCTAAGTCACTTAGAAATAAAATGAGTTAGCTATATTCTATCCCATTTAAAAAAGTGTGACAAAATTATAAGAATAACATTTAAACTGCGCCATTTTTTAAAGTAAATCAGCCAGCCTTCAGTGCTTTAACACCGAACTATTATCAGAAGCAAATCACTTGCCCGGCCGGGCGTGGCTCAGCAGTTGAGCATCAGCCTAGGATCCAGGCGATCAGGGTTCGATTCCCAGTCAGGGCACATGCCCGGGTTGCAGCCTCAATCCCTGGTCGGGGGCGCGCAGGAGGCAGCCGATCAAAGACTCTCTCGTCATTGATGTTTCTCTCTCTCTCCCTCTCCTTTCCTCTCTCTGAAATCAATAAAGATATATTTTTTTAAAAAAAAAAGCAAATTACTTGCAACACCCTTCTAAACTAACATAGACACAATTGATGTGATTATCTGTATGTCAAGATACCAAGGATGAGAAATGCTGATATAAAATACAGTGGAACACAAAGAAAATGGTCCTTTGTACCGCAGAAGAAGGCAAGAGTCAAGGAAAGCTTCAAACAGGAAGTGATGCTTCTGCTGTCTTTAAACAAAGAGAGTGCTCTCTGGGACTAGATTCCTTACACAGGGAAAAGAATGTTTACAAAAAAACAAAAGTAGTTCAGTATGGCAGGAATACATGGTGAGCAAGCCAACAGATAAATCTGGGGAGCACAGTGGGGTCAGATAAATCACCAAAGTCCTTGTAAGACAGATTTGCAATTAGAAAGATCTGCTGGAAGTGTGGGAATGGGCTGAATGAACAACCATGTGCTTAGAGAGAACCAGGGAAAGTTCAATTACAAAAGATGACATTCCAGCTCGATCTCAAAGACTAGGAGTTTTGTAGATTACAGTAATTATACTGTAGATGGTCCCCTACTTATGATGATTTGACTTACAATTTTTTGACTTCCCAATGGTGATAGATACCCATTCAGTAGAAACCGTACTTCAAATCTTAAACTTTAATCTTTTCCCAGGCTAGTGATACGCGGCATAAAAGCTCTCTCATAAAGCTGGGTAACAGTAGCAAGATGATTTTGTCCAACTGCAGGTTGACATTAAGTGTTCTGAACATGCTTAAGGTAGGCTAGGCTAAGCTATGGTATTCGGTAGGTTAGGTGTATTAAATCCATTTCTGACATAGTATTTTCAACTTATGATAGGTTGAATCCCATCATAAGTCGAGGAGCACCTGTAATAGTAAACACTAATATAATACTTTGTGCCAGGTACTGTTCTAAGACATTAACATATATTAACTCATTTAATCCTTACAACCACTCCATGAGGTAGGCATTACCACTGGTTCCCATTTTATAGATGTGGGCACCAAGGCACAGAAGTGCAGTAATTTACCATCAGTCACAAAGCTATTAAGGGAAGGAGGCCATGTAGCCAGGTACAGAGAACCTCTTGCACCCAGAAAGAAAAGGCACATACAGAGGTATAAAGATGAAAATAAGTGGCGAATTCATGAAACGAAGTGTCTAGTGAGACTGAACACAGAAAAAATGCTACAGGCCATACAAAGCCAATCCTTTATTCTTCAATAAGTATGAAGTTTTTCAGTAATTACATGTTTAGCATGTGCTTTGGAGAGGATTTAGGCTGCACTATTGAGGATAAGTTTGGGGCAGCAGCGGGGGAACATGAGATAGAGGAGAACTGGAACCTGGAGACTACTAGAGAGATTACTGAAAGAACCTAGACATGAGATAACCACAAAACAAGACTCAAAAAAATTTCCTCCAAAGGATTTGGTAAATCAAAGGATATGAGGGTGAGAGACCAGAAAGACTCCAAGGTTCCTAGCTCAAGAACCAGGGGAACAATAAGTTAGTTTAGCACATAAACAAGGCTTCAGAAGGAGTAGGTTTGGAAGAGAGAGAATGCCAAGTTTAGGCATATGTAACACTTGTGGGCTGGCAGTTAAGAAACACATCTAGAGCCCACAAGAGCAATCTGAGCTACAGATATAAATTTGGCAATTATCAGGACACAGGTAGATTTCAAAGCCATGAAGGTAAAAAGAGATCACACAGGAAGAATCTGTAGAGTGAGAAAAGTGTCACATTTGGAAACCCAATCAACACCAAATTTAAGAAGAACCTGGTTAGAGATAAGTGGTAGGAAGACAGAGAAACTAAAGGAGAGGTTTCAAGAAGTGGGTGGCCAAGTGTCAACTACTACAAAGAATTAGTATGAGGCTTGAAAAAAACAAAAGCCCATCAAAACCAGCATGTAAGAAATCACTGGTAATCTTTTCATAGTAATTACAGCAATGGCCTTAACCATGAATGAGAAATGAGAAAGTGCAGACCATCAGCAGGAACAACAGCTAACAATTACAAAGCCCTTGCTTTAATAAGGCCTGTTCTTAGTGCTTCTTATATATTAACTCACTGGATCCTCTTAAAACCTCTATGTTTAAAAACCCTCTATTGTTTTTCTGGTTTTACACAGAGGAAGCAAAGGCAGAGGGATTGAACAATTTGCCCAAGATCCCAACCCAGATAACAGTGGAGTTGGAATTTTATCCCAGGTCATCTGACTACCACTGCCATGATAAAAGATTATTCTTTCCAAAATTGGGTGATAAAGGAGGAAAAGGGAAACAAAATGTATTGAGTTGTTACTACATGACAGGTATACACTGTATCTTGAACTCTGAAACACTGAAAGAGTAGCTGCTTGAAAGACAAGTCTGTTCTTTCTTTGTTTTATTTTGTTTTTGCGTTGGAGAGACATGAGAGTTGCCTACACAATAGAGGAAAAGAGGTATTAGAAAGGAAAGATTAAAGCAGGGTTTCTCAACCTTGGGACCACTGACACTTTGGGCTGGATAATTCTTTGTTGAGGAGGGCTGCCTTGTGAATCGTAGAATGTTTAGCAGCATCCCTGCCATCCACTCATTAGAGGCCAGTAGCACCCTTACCTTTCTCCTGTTGTGATAACCAAAAATATCTCCAAATAAAAGAAGGGGGTGAAACTGCCCCTGGTTGAGAACCACTGGACTAAAATAAGATGGGATCACAGAGAGAGCAGGTTTTAAAGGATGGAATAGGATCAAACAGAAGTACAAACTAACATCTGTACAAAGTGGCAACAACTTTGATAATGATCAAACACAAAATTAATTACCTTTATGTCTGGATCTGACAGCTGGTTCTTCAACAACTCATAGTCATTTGTTTCACCCTTAACAAGAAGGGGGGGGGGAGATGAAGTCTTAATTGCTTTGGTTTCCTGTTAAAGATCAACAGCAGGACTTTTAACTATATCTTAGTATCTGATGAAATTACAAAAGGAACACTGTGACTTCCACGTATCAGTTGAGGATTATAAAATTGTGACTACAAAAATTTTAAAACTTATGTTAGTAGAGCTAGGGGGCTTAGAAAAAAGAAAATGACAATTAAAAAGCCATTTAAATAGGAATACTTGTATACTGACATTTCAGTATGATAGTTGATACTATCCACTCACATATAAGGATATAAATGCATATTATATATAAAATAGCCATTATGTCAATTATACCTCAATTTAAATAAAACAAAAGTCATTCATATTTCCCCTCCATTGCTGAGATTTAGTGGAATCACTTTTAAACTAACACAAAACCAAACCCCCAAAAATCCCTATTAACAGAGCTGGTTTACTGTCCTTAAGAAATAAAATGACGTTTGTTCTACGGTTTTTTTACTCTAGCACTTGCTGAATTTTTAAAAACATACCATGTAAATAAAGCAGCTGAGTAGGTGAAACCTCAGCAAGAGGGTATTACTCTAATTTTGAGCTGATAGCATCGTGCTATTATTAAATATCTGATTTCAAGACGGATGTCTAAAACACACATTATTATGTTAACTGGTCTTTAGTATAATAGCTATCATTGTATTCTAACCAACAGCAAAAAAACCAAACCTCAATGTCAATTATATCTCAATGAAGGGGGGGGGCACAGGACACACACCAAACTTCATGTGTTATTTGTTACCTTTTTGTACTTCAGCAAGACTTCTGTCACTGTTCCACCAAATCGAACAGTTTTTCTTGGAGGAGAGTTGAAGAAGTCATTTTCTAATTCAAGCATATCTGAAATCCTGTACAACCAAGATTATCAAGCTATTAAGTGTATGACAGAAAATGATAAAAATTACAAGTCAACATTTATCAAACCATCATCATTTAGTGAGCCAACTGGCCTCCCTGTTTCCACTCTTATCCCCCAACAATCCATTCTCCACTCGGAGATCTAATATTTCAAACACTTAAAACAGATCATGCTACTCTACTCTCCTGCTTAAACTCTCCAAAGGTTTCCTGCTTCACTTAGAACACAAATCCAAACTCCATACTGTGGTCTTCAAGGTCCTCATTAATCTGGCCCCCACCTACCACTCTGGCCTCATTCCCAACTACTTACTATACTACAGCCAATGTCCTTTCTCTTTTTTTCTTAATTTATCTTTATTGTTGAAAGTATTACAGATGTCCCCCTTATTTCCCCCAATGATCCCCTCCATACCACCCCCACCCCCTCCCCAGGCCTTCCCTGAACTATTGTTTGTCCATCGGCTATGCATATATGCATATAAGTTCTTTGGTTAATATCTTCCCACCCCAGATGTCCTTTCCATTCTTCAAATTTGCCGAGCTGGTTCCCATTTCCCTTGCTGTTCCCTCTATCTCAGTGATTTTCAACCTTTTTCATCTCATGGCACATATAAACTAATACTAAAATTCTGCCACACACCATTAAAAAATATACTTTTTGCCAATCTGACAAAAAAAAAAAAAAAAAAAAGGTTTAATTTTGATTCATTCACACCAGATGGCTATTGTTGTGTTAGTTGTTGTCATTTTTTTTTTTTTTTTTTGGACAATCTAGGGGAAAAGAGGTCACTAAATAGTCAGGTATTGCAGGTTTTTTAAATTCTTGCGGGTTGAAAATTGCTGCTCTATCTGAAACTCACTCCCCAGATCTACACATGGCTGGGTTCTTGTCTTCATTCAAATTGAGGCTCAAATCTCAGAGAGCCCTTCTCCATCAGAAATCTGAAATACTCATCCTCCCTCCCTGCTCACATCACCCTGTTTCATTTCTTCACCTCAGTTACCACGATCTGAAATCATCCTGTTTGTCTATTTACTGTCTGTCTCTTCCTAGGCTGTAAGCTCTGCTGGGAGCAATGACTTTTTCTCTTTTGACAGACTACTGTTCCCAGTGTCTAAACACAGCAGGTAGGAGCTAACTAAATATTATGATGAATAATATTATGCCAAGCGTTTTACAAAGTTTGCTTCTTTTAAACAGATTCGTGAAAAAAATACAGTCCTAACTAATGATTCTCAGATTTAAACCCCAAAGTGTCTTAGGGGGTAAAAGACTTTAAAAACTTGAACAAGATATAGACTGTTAAAAAACCATGTGTGTTGAAGCAAATCTCAAAAAAAAAAAAAAAAAAAAGATTCAATTTGTCATCAATGACAGCACTGCGCTGGTAATCCAAACAGCCTAAGAAACTCTAAATCTAGACAAATTAAAGTACCCAGGCCTGGACCGCAATGACGGAGGGAGCTCCGTGGGGAGGAAGGGGGACTCTGGGACAGAGAACAGATTCGTTTTCCCAGCCTCTCTCCCACTGCAGCATCCACTTAAGGCGCATGGGCTTACTCTTGAGAACCTGAGACGACCCTCTGCCCTCTTCTCCCGCCCCTCCCTACCAGCTCTGCCCCCAGCCCTGTCAGATCCGCTCCCCTAATCGCGGTCCTGGGCTTTGGTCCCAGCCGCTCTGAAGGAAGAGGCCCGGACTCTCACCCAGTCCTGGATGCGCCCAGCGTCTCGACCGCGGAGGCCGAAGCAGCCCCATCTCCAGGTAACCGCGTGTGAAGCACTGGGGCCGCCATTGGGCCGAATTAACGCGACGACTGCGCTTCGCGCCGGAAGTCGTGCTCCTTCCAGTACCGCCTTTGTTCCGGAAACGGCCTCGGCCAATCGGGAACCCCACGGGAGGCGAGCGCGGTGCGCCGGCGGGCTAGAGCGCCGCCAGCTTTCTCCACCTCGCCGGGCGTCGGGGGACTTTCTCCGCCCAGCGAGGCGCGGAGCCTAGAGCGGCCCCAAGTATTCCCTGGGAGGGAGGGCCCTAGGGCTCGCCCGGCCCAGCTCTGGGGTACCCAGAGAAAGAGGGGGACCCCCGGGAAGTGCTGAACGGTGGTTGGGTTCCTCGAGTATTAACTTTTTGGAGTTTAAGCGTGCCTCTGTCAAACTGAAGAAACTGAGGCCCAGTGATTAACCAAAACCCTCAGAGTGGGCAGGGGATTCGAACAACACGGCTTGAGCCAGGAAACAGCGCTATACCCACTGCACTGTCCTCAAGGACGCCAAAGACAGTCTTATCCTCACGGACACTGAGGTGTGACCAAGCGACTTACCCCAACACCTCAGAGTGTGACGATACTGGGATGAGAAATCAAAGAACGAGAGGAGACAGTTTCCGAGAGGCGTTGTTAGCCCTTAACCTGAGAATTTTAAAGGAGGTACAGCAGCCAGACCAGCAAAGCAGCGAAGGGTCTTCCAGGCAGAAGGAACAGCACGTGGGAAGGTATGGAAGATTGGGAGGCAGAGGGAAAGACGGACAGCGCCTCCCCTCTGTCTCTAAGGGGAAAAACTGCAACCGTTGGAAACCCATCAAAAGTACATTATGTCATTTGCAGCAACTTGTGAAATATGAAACACTGTTCTGTTTTTGCAGCAGGGTAATCTAGGTGTCTTACTGCTGTTATTGCTTTCCTGGCTGCTTTAGAGTTCCTGCAGAATATTGGGCAGAAAACATCAATGTCCCAAGAGCAGAGGAAATTGCGCCCTAAGGTCACGAAGATGCTTCAAGATTGCCATTTAAGCAGAAGTCTCTTCCCCTATACCCCCAAAGGAAAATTACATCACAGTTCATTGGCACTGTCAGAAGTATAACTGCACTATCAAGCAATTTGACAATTACTTTATTCTTTCATTTTTAAAAAGTCTGACATGTATAAAAGAATGTTAATGTAAATTACAAAACATAATAAAATGAACAGCTATGAGTGTACCACCCAATTTATGAAAAAGAACATTAACTTGTACTATTGAAGTTTCCTGTGTGCTCCTCGCAGATCCTACCTTCTCCCTGCTTCCTTCCAAAAGTAGTCACAATCCTGATTTTTTAAAATCCTTGTTTTTGTAATTAGCATATATTCTACATATACACTATTTACTTTTGCTTCTTTGAACTTGATAAAATTATTTCCATGCTGTATTATATTGCTGCTTCTTTGTGTGTGTGTTTAAAATATATCTTTATTGATTTCAAAGAGAGGGAAAGGGAGAGAGGAGATAGAAACATCAATGATGAGAGAGTTGTCATTGGTCGGCTGCCTCCTGCACGCCCCTGACTGGGGATTGAGCCCGCAACCTGGGCATGTGCCCTGACCGGGAATCCAACCGCGATCTCCTGGATCCTAGGCCGATGCTCATCCACTGAGCCACACCCGGCTGGGCTGCTGCTTGTTTTCAATCAATGTTTCTAGAATCCATCCCTGTTGTATATAGTTGTATTTTATTTTCTCTGCCATATGGCATTCCATTGTATGAATATACCATGACTTATATATCTATTTTCCTATCACCAACATTTAAGTTGTTTCCTTTCTCCACCCCACCCATATTACATACATTGCTATGAATATTCTTGTATATTCTAAACCCTGTGATAATTTTTCTAGGGTAGAATTGTTGAAGGGGATACAAGAAACAGTCCAAGAGCTTTCCAAAGTTGTGCCAATATACACTTACAGCAATATATTCTCCTTAAGCTTGAGCACAGATCCTTCCTTTTTCCAAAGCACAGCTAAGACAAGGTTGCCATGCTTAAAAATATTTTCAATGGAAGCCTGAGCTTGCCAGAAAAATCTTAAAACAAAATAGCATAATTCACTGTTGGAAATCTTTAGTTATGTCCCTTCACTGGGGATCCTCTCCTCAGTTACTCTATTCCATGAGGCAACTTATCTTGCCAGGAAAAAAGCCTCCTTTATCAGTCTTGCCTCCACAAGAGTCCCATCTCTTTTTGTCTCCAGATCAAATCAAATAAAGACAAAAACAAAAACAACAGAGCAAACAAGCATTAGCATGCCGCCTGCAGAGATGAAGCCTTGCCCACAATGCATTCATCCTTGGACCTGTGCATTACAGTTGCTCGTGATTGTTCTAAGCTGCTTCATTCCAGGATGAATTTTTGCTTTACTTTCATATACCCAGAAGACCCATTAAGCTGTTTTTTCAAAAGAGCAGTCCTCCCCTAGAGATGAATTTTACAATCATCCCTAGGGGTAGTTCTGCTGGTTAAAGTCTCTTGGCTGGAAAGTAACCGAAACTACCTCACGCTATCTTAAGCATAAAAGGAGAATCTGTTTTAAGGGCACAAGGATACCTTAAGGCATCAGAAAAGAATTTCTCATTGGCCAAGTTTGGGTCCGGTGCCCTTCTTTAACCCAGTCTAGAGAAATGAGGTCATACTGTACCAAATGGCTTCACTGAATCTTTGCTGTGGATGAGAGGGTCACTATAAATGCTCAACAAATGTTTTTCAAATGCTTGAACGTAGGGAAGAGCCAGAGCAACAATTTCTAAATAGTAAAACCAAAAGTAGATATTCCATTTGTTCCTTTCCTCTTTCCAAAGAGTCAATGATTATGAGTCAATTTATAAAAACTCCATTCATTAATGAAAGATCTCATTAAAGACCATTCTCTGAAGACCATTAATTTAGAGGGTTCCTTGTCACAGCATTACAGAGGAAAAAGCAGTGTTTCTCTACCTTGGCAGTATTGCCATTTTGGGCCAGATAATGCTTTCTGAAGGAAGGAGGCTGTCCTGTGTATTGTAAAATGTTTAGCAGCATCTCTGGCCTCTGCCCACTACAGCAGCATTCACCTCCTCCCTATAGTGACAAGCAAAAATGTCTCCAAATGCCAAAAAGCCCCTGGGAGGCAATACTGCCAAAATTAAGAACCGCTGGTATAAAGCATGGCCTTAGTAAACTTTTAGTCCAATTAAAGACACAAAACATATTTGGAACAATCAGAGAACAAAAATGTAAAACATAACACAAAATATATTGTAAACAGTTGATCTTTCCTTTAATAATCTTGGGGGAACATAGGAAAAAACCATTTACCATTTTATTGTTGGAAAACAACGATGGTCATATGCAAGAGCCTCATGCTGTTTAATGCCTCTTTGGAGTGTTTTTCAGGTTTTTTACTGAAAAGATGCTAGAGAACCTTAATTTTTCCCCACAGTTCCTCAGAAGGCAACTATCTGACTGAAGAAGTTATGAATCAGTAACATATTTTCTATTGTTTTATTGGCACAATTTCAGAAATTAGCTTTATCTGTCTTTCTAACTGGCCTAACCTCAGCTTTATCTGTCCCTACAGGCTTTCCATCCAATAGTATATAACATCTACACTCATCTATTCAACAAATAACTATTGAACATCCTAGGTACCAGGCCATGTGCCCTGCATATGGAGATACGTGGTCAGCAAATACTACTACTAATGGTCCTTGCCCTCATGAAACTCACCACCTAATGAAACAGATATTGATCAAATGTGAATTTAACAGATATATTAAGTCCTTTGAAGGAGATCACATGGTGCTCTGTGGTTCCATAAGGGACAGAATTTACCTCTTTAGGGAGCTCAAGGAAGTTTCCCTGAGAAAGTGATAATGAAGGTGAAATCTAAGAACCATTAAGTATGTGCAAGACTCCATGGCAAGAATAGAAAAAGGGGATATCTCTTAGTTACATTCTTTTTATTTTTTAAAATATATCTTTATTGATTTCATAGAGAGGAAAGGAGACAGAGAGAGGGAAATGATGAGTCATTTATCGGCCGCCTCCTGCACGCCCCAGACTGGGGATCAAGCCCGCAACCCGGGCATGTGCCCTGACTGGGAATCAGACCCCGATCGCCTGGATCCTGGGTCGACGCTCGACTGCAGAGCCACGCCTGGCTAGGCAGTTGCATTCTTTTTAAAAAATTAAAATGTTCTGGTGGTGAGGGAAATGTAAAATGCTTCATTATCTTTTCTGAGCTCAAATTCAAAACTCTAAGATGATTTTTCTTAATGAGGCTATTTACAATGCAGTAAAATGATAATTATACTGATTTATTAGAAAGAAGACTCAAACTCAGGGCTGTTATATTTTAGTCCAGCCTCTGCCACTAACTAGCTATGCAAGCTTAAGCAGGTCACTTACGATTTTTGTTAGTTTTGGAAGAGAGGGAAGGGACTAACAGCCTTTAGGATTCTTAAAGTCAATGGGCAATCATGAGTAGCTGATTGGTTCATATCTATTTATTAGGTCCAAATTTATTACTGCTTCAAAATATTTATTTAAAAAACATTTATTAGATTAGAAACAACCAAAATTCCACCAGTAGGAAACAAGTTAATTATGGTGAAGCCACTGAGTGGAATACTATGTGTTCAAAAAAAAGAATAAGAAAGCTCTTTAACTCCCAAAATGACCTCTGACATATTTAAGTGAAAAAAGCAAGGTGCTGAACGGCATGTAAAGAACCACTGGAATATGTAAGCATTTTATACATATGAATTAATAATATATAAAATGAATACATTATATATAAATAAAAGGACTTATAAGAAACTAATAACATTTTTTAATGTCTATCAATTGCACTGTACTGAGGGTTGTAATGAGACTTCAGTATGTGCCATTGATGCTTTTAAAATTTTGTAATATGGAAATATATTACCTAGCCAAAGATTGAAATTTGAAAGATCTGTCCATCCTATAAAAAACAATTATTTTGCCCTGGCTGGGTGGCTCAGTTGGTTGTAGCATCATCCCATGTACCAAAAGACTGCAGGTTCAATTCCTGGTCATGGCACATACCTAGGTTGTGGGTTCAGTCCCCAGTCAGGGCACGTACAGGAAACCAATCGATGTTTCTCTGTCTCTCTAAAATCAATAAACACATCCTTGGGTAAGGAATAAAAAAAACAACAAACCACAATTCTTTCAAAATGTGGAAAAAATAAACCAGGAAAGTTTAGTGTTTTTAAAATACATAAACATCTGTATTCATTAAGGTGATTAAAGCTGTTTCTATTTATCTTTCCAGGTAACCATCTTCTGCTTCTAGGCACTGTTGGTAGCACCTGACATTCACTAATCACAGTTCTTTTTTTCTTTTTTTTAAATATATCTTTATTGATTTCAGAGAGAAGAAAGGAGAGGGAGAGAGAAAGATAGAAACATCAATGATGAGAGAGTCACTGATCGAGCCCGCAACCCGGGCATGTGCCCTGACCGGGAATGGATCCCAGGTCGATGCTCAACCGCTGAGCCACGCCCGGCTGGGCAATCACAGTTCTTAAGAACCACCTCTATTTACACAGGATAAAATCCAATCATATTAGTAATGATTAGCCATTGCAAGATAAGAGGCTCTTCTGTAGATCCCAGCACATACACACCCCTCTACAATGTCCTTTGCATTTATTGAGTCCTTTGTTCTGTAGTACATACATTAGATTTTCCTCTAAGTTACCTGCTATAGTTCTTGAGTTATTAAAACAGCTGTGCTTACCTGCTGCATTTTATATATAGATGCTCAACTGTTGCATATATTTATTCCTTAAAAAGAAATTTATAAATGTCACATGGTTTATACATTGCTGGTTTAGTCCAATTATTCTTTTTCTTAATTGTGGTAAAATACACATAAAATTTTGCATCTTAACCATTTTTAAGTGTAAAATGCAATAGTGTTAAGTACATTCACATTGTTGTACAATCAATCTCCAGAATGCTTTTCATCTGAAACTGAACGCTTTAAATAACTCCCAATTCCCCACTCTCCCCAGCCCCTAGCAACCACCATTCTACTTTGTCTCTATGGATTTGATTTTCTAGAAATCGAATATAAGTGGAATCATACAGTATTTGTCTTGTTGTAACTGACTTATTTCACTTAGGAGAATGTCCTTCCAATTATTCTTTTCCCAAGTATCTGTAATGCATAAAGTCTTCCTGCTTGAATTGGAATAAACATAAAAACAGCTAAAATTTCGCAAGTTTTGATCCAAAGTATTGTACCACCTGAAAAAATGTAGTTTTCCCTATAATTGGAAATTTCAAAAGGAAACTACCTCTGTATTAGAGCATTCTTTTATTATTATTATTATTTTAGAGAAAGGAAGGGGGAGAGAGAAAGAGAGAAACATCAATGTGAGAGACAGCATTGATCAGTTGCCTCCTGCACAAACCGGCAACCTGACCAGAATCAAACCCGCCACCTTTTGGTGTGCGGGACAACGCTCCAACCAACTGAGACATACCAGCCAGGATTAGAGCATTCTTACATAAACAATCCACTGAATCAAAGAAAGAACATAAAATGAGGGTAGTCCCAAATGAATTCTATTTTATCAATATGCAATCAAATCAGATTTAAAATTTGTTTTGATTGATTTTAGAGAGATCAAAGAAGAGAAAGAGAGAGAGAGACATCGATTTGTTGTATTACTTATTTATGCATTCATTGGCTGATTCTTGTACGTGTCCTGACCAAGGATTAAACCTGCAACCTTGGCATATCGGCACGATGCTCTAACCAACTGAGCTACTCTCGGCCAGGGCTCCAAATCAGCAGGTTTTAAATTCTTGGGAAAAAGGGAAACTCGGATGTTACTTAAATCAAATGAAAATATAAATATAAATTGTAGCATATTACAATGCATTGATTGTGTTAACCTTTCTGATAGCTAATGAGATCACAAAGTATCCTTAAAATCAAGGAGTTGCAGTTTTAATGTCCAATCCGTAGGAACTGTATTTACTTACAGCTTCACCAAGGTACGTGAGACTATTTTCCATTTAGAATGTTGGAATGCTTTCACAAGAGAAGTCTATTGAAAAAACCCCAACTTATTTTATAACACAGTTCATTTGGAATGGCCTAACGTATTATGGCTTAAAGTTCTGGCAATAAATAACTTCATTATCTGCAGCTGGAAAACTCTCCCAACACTGAAACATGTATACTTGGCAACGGCAGTCTAGCAAGTCTGATCGTCTGAGTTGGTTAAGATTCCAGATGGAGGTTTCCAAAATTAGATTAATATTAAGTATTTGTGCTTTTATAAAGTTGGCACTTAAATCTGTAGAAACATCGGTGAGTTCTGGAAAGAAGAAAAAAAAGCATTTTTTATTTGAGATGACATTTATAAACATAGGCTGGAACAAAAAATTGATTTTCATTCTCTCTCTGAAAATACAGCTTTAAATAGAGAAGTAACCCATTGACTAATTCTATAGTATTACAACTCAAGTAACAAGGCTTAAGAAAAAGGCTCATTAATAACTTAACTTGGAAGGAAAGCTTATAACATAGAACTTATAATAAATTATACATCAATTTCAGCTTCTCCATTGCGAAAATTACTTAACTTCTCAATATGAAATCTAACTTCCTTGAAGAGAATAGTGATGCCTACCTGATTGTTGTGAGGAGTGAGATAATACTGGCAAATTACTTAGTACAGTGTGTAGTATATTATAAACACACAATAAATGTAGCTATTTTTGTCAACACAGATGCCCCCAACGTGTTGATTCAAAGATGATACAAAATGGGAACCCAAAGGTAAGTAAAACAAAGACGAGTAAGATCTTCACGGTGTAGTGGCGACAGCATTATTATATAAGAGGCGATGATTCATCTGAGGATCAAAATATTTGTTTCTTTAAGTACGTCATAAACTATAGAGCAATTTTTTATTATCCTAGATCAGGGTTTATCAACCTCACATTAATGATGTTCTGGGCTGGACAATTCTGTGTTGTGAGGGGCTGGCCTGTGCATTGTAGGGTGTTTTGCATCTCTGGCCTCTACCCACTAGATGCCATAGCACCTTCCCCACTCTGTGTGTATTGCTGTGGGCTATTGCTGTGAGCCTCAAAGTCCAAGCCTGGGCATCAATTTCCACCCTGCTACCCCCAGAGCACCCAGTGCTTGCCTCCCTGGCCAGAGGACTGCTCAGGGTTCCTCTCCCTCCAGCCAGTTGTTCTTGGTAAGGTTCATGGCTTCAGCTGATGTAACGGGAGTCAAAGCAACTGTATAGCCTACTCTAGACAAACGGGAAGCAGTTTTCTTTCTTTCTTAGATAAGCAGCCACATAATATCCTTGATTTTGCTTTTTGACCCTCAGAGCCTAAAATATTTACTATCTGGACCTTAATAGAAAATTTGTCAATGCTGGTTTTATTTATTTATGTTTTTTAAAGTTATAATAGGCATTTATTAAAAGTAATATATTTGCAGCCCAGATGGTTCTAGATTGTACATTTCAGGTTTAACCAACATCATTAAAATACTGAGGACAGGTTCATTCACAGATTTCAATTATATGATTATTTCTTTGTCCATTCTTCTCTTTCTTTCCTTTCCCAAATAACCTCTTTCAGATATGGTTGAAGGTAGAATTTATCTTCCTCTTATTTTGTCCATTGCCTTTAGGCAAGATGAGCTGCCCTGACAGAGTAGCTTGGTTGGTTGAAGTGTCATCCCAATATGCCAAGTTTTCAGGTTTGATCCCGGGTCAGGGAACATACAAGAATCAACTGCCCAGCCGGGCGTGGCTCAGCAGTTGAGCATCGACCTAGGATCCAGGAGATTGAGGTTCGATTCCTGGTCAGTGCACATGCCCGGGTTGTGGGCTTGATCCCCTGTCCAGGGCGTGCAGGAGGCAGCGGATCAATGACAACTCTCTCATCATTGATGTTTCTATCTCTCTCTCCCTCTCCCTTCCTCTCTCTGAAGTCAATAAAGATATATTTAAAAAAAAAAAAAAAAAAAAAAAGAATCAACCAATCACCCTAGCCAGTTTGGCTTAGTGGTTAGAGCATTGGCCCCTGGACTGAAGGGTCCTGGGTTCAATTCCGACCAAGGGCACATGCCTCGGTTGCAGGGTCAATCCCCGGCCCTGGTGGGTGGGGCTCCTGCAGAAGGCAGCCAATCGATGTGTCTCTCTCATATCGATGGTTCTATCTCTCTCTTTCCCTTCCGTTCTCTCTGAAAAAGCAATGGAAAAAATATCGAGTGAGGATTAAAAAAAAAAAGAATCAACCAATGGCACACTCTTCCTCCAAGGAGCATGCCTGAGCCTTTCCCTTCCACATCTTCTTTCCCCACAGACAGGCATCGTCCAGACTCTAAGGATCCCACAAGACTTACAACCAGGGGTGCAATGGGCAGTGGCAGCTCATCCCAAGCTAACCCCCTGAACCTGTCTCCAAGGCCCCCTTTTCTCTGACTTCTCAGTGACCTGACAGCAGCCCCACCTAGTCTCCCTCCTGTTGCTTCTATCCTAAGCCGTTTCTTATTTCACTGTCCCCAGCTTTAATAAACATACTCTCAAAATTACCTGGACGCATATTGTGAAATCCTTCCTGCACAGAGTCAAGAACCCACACACTACAAGCTGGCCTGAGGCAGACCCACTCCGGCCGGTCCCTTTCTGGTAACATTTCCTAGGCCCAGGCCAGGGTGCCTCAACCCTTACACTATTAACATTTGGAAGTGAGTATTTCTCTGTTGTGGGAGGCTGTCCTGTGCAATGTAGAATATTTAGCAGCATCCCTACCCTCTAAGATGCCAGAAGCATCTGCCCCACATCTAAAACAAACAAAGAATCAACCAATGAATGCATAAATAAGTGGTACAACAAATCTATGCTTCTCTCCCCTCGCCCCCCTTTTCCTTTCCTCTCTCTCTAAAACCAATAAATAAAAATTTGGTAAAAAGAAGATCTGCTGCTTCATGGACAGGTCCAGTGCTCTTTTAATTCAAAACACCCTGTCATTATACAGGTTCTCAGGTTCTTATGGCTTCTTTTACATTATTGTCCACATGTATTGTATCATCTCACATTAACCCCATTTATTACCATTTATAACCATTTTCGAATATTCTCTAGCCACCAGGTTGATGCTGCAACAGCAGGCTGGTTCATCATTTTGACTCGACACTGAAGCTTTGCCTACTGGGCAAGTCCAAGAGGGCCTAAATCCCTGTTTTAGATAAGTACTTATCTTATATAGAGAAATGGGTCATAATATTTACGTTTACTCTACCTCATGTCATATTTGTAGCAAAAACATATATATACATATGTATCTGTAAGTAAATAAACATCTGAAAATGTTTTCCAAGATGAATATCCATGGAGGCTACACTTCAGTTAAAAACTGTTGCTAAGCCCGACCAGGCATGGCTCAGCGGTTGAGAGTCGACCTAGGATCCCAGGCGATCGGGGTTCGATTCCTGGTCAGGGCACATGCCCAGGTTGCGGGCTCGGTCCCCGGCAGGGGGCGTGTGGGAGGCAGCCAATCAATGACTCTCTCATCATTTATGTTTCTCTCTCTCTCCCTCTCCTCTCCTCTCTCTGAAATCAATAAAGATATATTTTAAAAAAACAAACAAAGACAACTGTTGCTAACATCTAAAAGGTCTGTTTTCAGCTTAGAACTGGGAGAGATTTGGCAATTATTCTCTAATTATTGGCCTATTGCCATTATTTTATAACAGAGCCCACAGGCAGAATTAAGAACACAAAATACCCTACTTAAAAACCCTTCAAATGTTGGTCTTAGTTGGTGCCCCCCACCCTTTCTCTCTCCAACCTCTGAGTCTCAAGCACCCTTGTCTATAGCATCAGGCTATCTTTCCCAAGTATGTCCCCAACAAGCCATGGACTATTACACCTCTGTGCCTTTCTGCTAATGCTTTTCCCTTTGCATGGAATGTTCATTCCAATTCTTCTCCCAGTGAACACCTACTTTAGGATTCAACTAAAAAAATCTCTCACCCATTGCACATCTGTATCTGAAAGCACTTTCACTAGACTTCTGCTACACTACTCTGTTAGTTATTCCTATGTCTCTCTCCCTTGATAAACAGTGAGCTCTTGGAGAGCAGGGACATCTTATTTAGCTCTGATCCCCAGTGCTTATGTAATGCCTGGCACTTGCTAGAAAATCAATAAATGTCTGGTCAATTAATTATTTAAAGGGCATTGCATGGTTCTTCCTGTCATAAAACAATTCTTCCACTAAGAATTATTAAGTAAGCACTAGCCTACTCCTCCTTATCTAAAATTTCCTCCTCCTTAGAGCCATTCCTGTGATATAAAGAAGCACGTCTATAAGCTTTCTGATGGCAAGGTCTGTCTGCATCCTACTTTTTTTTATCCTCACCAAGGATATTTTTCTACAGCTTTTAGAGAGAGTGGAAGGGAAGGAGAAGGGGGGGGGGGGGAGAGAGGGGGAGAGAGAGAGAAAGAGAGAAATATCGATGTGAGACTTGATTGGTTGCCCCCTGCACAGGCCCCAACTGGGGTAAAGAATGAACCTACAACCCAGGCACGTGCCCTTGACTGGGACTAGAACCCGAGACCCTTTGGTGCACAGGATGATGCTCTAACCACTGAGAAACACTGGCCAGGGCTGTCTTTTTTTTTTTTTTAATAGAAATAAACAAATCACTGCCTTCCTTTTAGCCAGAACCACCATCTTCCACTAAGTTGCTGAAATGACTAACACAAAGGGAAAGACAAGAGGCACCTGCTATGTGTTCTCTAGGCCTTTTAGAAAACATGGAGTTGTTCCTTTGGCCACATACATAGGCGTCTACAAGAAAGGTGATATTGTAGACATCAAGGGAATGGCACTGTTCAAAAAGGAATGCCCCACAAACGTTACCATGACAAAATTGGAAGAGTCTACTGTGCCACCCAGCACGCAGTAGGCATTGTTGTAAACAAACTTAAGGGATTCTTGCTAAGAGAATTAACGTATGTATTGAGCATATTAAGCACTCTAAGAGCCAAGACAGCTTCCTGAAATGTGTGAAGGAAAATGATCAGAAAAAGAAGGAAGCCAAAGAGAAAGGTACCTGGGTTCAACTGAAGCACCAGCCTGCTCCATCCGGAGAAGGATACTTTGTGAGAACCCATGGAAACGAGCCTGAGCTGCTGGAACCCATTCCCTATGAATTCATGGCACAGTAAGTGTAAAAGAAATAAAATACCTCTGGCCTGGCTGGTGTTGCTCAGTGGATGAGCATCAACCCATGAACCAGGAGGTCACTGGTTCCATACCAAGTGAGGGGACACTCCCAGATGTTGGGCTCAGTCGCCAGTAGGGGGCGTGCAGGAGGCAGCTAACAGGTGCTTCTCTCTCATCAGTGCCTCTATCTCTTTATCCCTCTCCCTTCCTCTCTTCTCTAAAATCAGTAAAAACATATTTAAATAAATAAAAGACCTCTGTACAGTTAAAAAATAAACAAACCACTGAATGTATTTCATTTTAGAATCCAAGTGTCCAAACTGTACAAAACCAAAGGAGTCAAAATGTTTTGCCCCTACAGATTATCTTTGTAATATATATGTTTGTGTGTGTGTGTGTGTGTATATATATATATATATACACACACACACACAAATACACATACACACACTCACCTGGAGAGAGAACGTATGTACATTCTCTTAAAAGAGAACTGAAGAAAACTGTAAGGAAATTTGAGTTTGGCTTCCACTTAATATTCAGTTGTATTCCATGCTGGAAATGAAAACAACCAACATGAAATAAAGATGAACACCTTCCTGAATAATATGTTGGTATTTCTGAGCAACAAATAGCATAACATAATCAAAGTATTGCTCTGTCCTGTACCCTTCGCTGCTATCCCCCAAAGAGCAGGTAACTTATGGAAAAGAATTGGAAAGACCAGGAAATTGATACTCAGCAATGTATACTATTATGATAGCACTTAACTCAGGGAAAAGCAGGGGCACCAATTTTGACATTCACATGGCCTTTTCTACCTTTCTAATTGTCAAGGTGTTGGAGAGTTAAGCAGAATTCATCTTCAATAGCCTTAACCATAAAGTTCATCAAACAGGTTAGCACAAATGGTCTTGTGATTTCCGCAGAAAGTACATCTGATTTAGTATAAATAAGAAAATGTTGTCCAAACTTCAAAACTGTTCCAAGTTTCATTTATACAATTAACTTTTACCTTCAAGTTGACTCAGGTAAAGTGGGTTTTTTTACTTAAATAAATGTATTTCAAAATGCAGCTGCCCTGGCTGGGTTGCTCAGTTGATAGGAGTGTTGTTCCATACACCAAAAGGTTTAGGGCTCCATTCCTGGTCAAGGCACATACTTACCTTCTGGGTTTGGGTTTGATCCCCCATGGGACTGCACACGGGAGGCAACTAGCTGATAGATGTTCCTCTCTCACATCAATTTTTTTCTCTCCCTTCCTCTCTCTCTAAAATCAGTTTTAAAAAAAACCAACACTATAGCCTCAGGTGAGGATTAAAAAAACAAAGCGCCCAGCCGGGTGTGGCTCAGCGGTTGAGCATCGACCTAGGATCCAGACGATCAGGGTTCGATTCCCGGTCAGGGCACATGCGGGGGTTGCGGGCTGCAGCTGATCAATGACTCTCTCATCATTGATGTTTCTATCTCTCTCTCTCCCTTTCCCTTTGTCTCTCTGAAATCAATAAAGATATATTTAAAAAACAAAAAACAAAAAAAAACCAAAGCAACCAACACTATTGTAAACAGAAAAAACAGTGTTACTTGGCATTAGAAGTTATACATTGAAATGACTTTGTTAACAATGGTATTAAGTCCTAGCTGGGGGCATTTGTCTACCAAAACGTTAGAGGTGTAAGAGATCACTAACCCCTTTGACATAATCACAAAGATTGAAAAAGAACTAAAAATAACTTTCCCACTGGAGAGTTCATTGCTATTTAATGCTGTGTCCCTGTACCACCTAAAATCATCTTGTTTCAAAAACACTGCAGTCCCACTCCCTTCTCCCACCTTAGAGCTCCAAGAAAGAATGTAATTCCACCCTCTCCCAACTAGGCCTAAATAAAAGAAACTGATCACACTAGTATCTGGTAGAATAGGTAAAACCTTACAGCTCAGGGAACTAGGTTTCAAAAACCTACCAAAGTTCCAAAAATCTAATCGCTGAAGGAAAAGGCCACTTCACCTCCACTAACTTAATTTTTTTGAACAGAAGGGGTTGAGGAAAGGACTAGAACACAGACCTGGAAATGATCAAGAAATACTACAGGTGAAGATTAAGATTCCTCCCAAGGTACTTAGGGTAGGGGCACTTATATTTTCCAAAGATTGAGCACCTGAATTAATCTGAAATATAATTACATTACTTATAAAATTGTAGAACACATATACTTATGCAAGCAGGGATTTAAGTGTGTTTTTTTTCCCTTAGGCTTCTTTCTCCTAGGCCTTTGCACACTGCACTCCACTCAATCCCGGACTGAAGCAATTGAGGTGGCGCAGATGGGAACAATGGGTTAAAATAGCACCTTATCAAGACCTAGATGCATGGCCCTGCCAAGGACCTAAAAATGAGTCAAGATATCGCCTTCTAGAGACATCCCCAGGCGACCAAGATCAAAAGAATGACTTCCAGGACTGCCAGTAGCTGCATTCCATTCCCAGCCTCAGTTTCCCCATATAGCCCTAACCCTCAGGCCACTCCTTGCGACAGGTTTTGGATGCTCTTATGCTCCCTGTCTTCTTGGCTGGCCAGCCTTCTCAATAAACGCCTTAAATGATTCAACCCTGCCTTCTTTGAATTGGATACAGGGACAGGCAGCCAGAGCCCCACACGGGTTTCCTGGTAACACTTACTTGGCAGAGGCCTGAGCATCTGGCTCTGAACTAGAGATGCTGACTGTTCTCAGTGGTAGGGGCAGGCACACTCTCATGGGGCATTGACTCCTGGCCCTTGGTAGCTAGAGCCAGGGACCTGGGAAGAGAGGATACAGTACCAGGGACTTCCTGGCTTAGTTCTTGGCCTGCCGGTGGCTCCTGGGCATGGGAAGATTGGCTGATTGCAAGCTCTTGAACTAAAGCAGCGCTACAAGAGGCCTGTTGGGTGTAACACAGGGATTGAAAGTCATGTACATTTGGAGTGACCTTTAAGTCCACAGGTTGGGTCACAGAAGATGAGGCTGGCTGAAGCTGGACCAGAGAGACCTGGGTGGCCAGAGCCTGGGTTTGGGGAGCCTGTACAGGTGGAGGCTGAGTTTGAGAGGCCAGAGAAAGATTCTGGAAATCGTTCTGTGAGGCTACAGGGACCTGGAAATGGCTCTGTGCAGCCACAGACGCCAAGGGGTAGCTCCGCGGGGCCACAGAGGCTGCAGTGTGCATTTTTGAGGACAGGGTGTCCAGAGGCTGACCTGTAGATGACAAGGGGACAGCAGGCAAGTTTCTAGAGGCAAGAGCGGCTAGAGGCTGTCTCGTAGAGGCCAAGGAAACGACAGGCTGGTTCTTAGAATCAACAACAGCTAGAGGCTGACGGGCAGAGGACAAACAGTCCACAGGCAGGCTCTTAGAGGCAACAATGGCGGGAGGCGGAGGCCGGTCCACAGGAGATGAAGTGAGCTCTGGCTGCCCCCGATGGGTCGATAGATGTTCAGACTCGAGGTCCAAAGTCCCGGCATCAGGGCCTGGGGAGCGAACTGCTTCCGGTTCCGGGCGCAGATCCTCTCCGTCAACGTCTTCAGCACCACCACTCTCGACATTTTTCATTTCGTTTTTGTCTGGTTCTTCCTCTGATCGCCGTTTTCGTATCCGGCCTAAGATGGTCGAACTCAGAACAGAAGCGGTCCTTTGGAGCATCCTCCTGCGGCGCTGCCCTCGCCGGATCCGCGCCAGGGTGGTGGTAACGTTTAAGGACAATGACCAGTACGAGCTAATGGGCCGGTTTTCCGCGTCCATCGTGACGGCGGAAGGCACGTGGACGGCCTTCAAGGCCTCTTCAGGACTCAATTTGACGTTGCCGGTGTACCAGAAGACCCACCAGAGGAGGCTGAGGAAGATGATGATGGAACCCAGGTAGAGCAGCAGGTCGTAGAAGAGCAGGTCGGAGAAGACCCCCGTGAACAACACCGTCGCACCCACCGTGTCGAAGACGACGCCCAGCCAAAAAAAATGCCGGCAACGGCCCAGGCCGGTCCGCTGCCGGCTCTCCGGTACGGAGTTTCTAGAGGGCTCCATGACCTCGCACGGCCCCCCGCGCCAGGTCCGCAGAGCTGACTGGTTGACGCGGCGCAGCCAAAGGCGGGCCGTGGCCGCTGGATCCCCATGGCAACGCCTGGCGGGTGAGCCGCGCGGGGGGCGGGGCCAGAGAGCGGGAGAGCCCGGCAGCCACTCACCTGCGGAGAAGGGCGCATGCGAGGTACGGTCTACTCCGCGCGACCGTCTACTCCGCAGGCGTAGTTCCTCCGGTCCCTGCGTCCTTCGCGGGTTCGCCGCGTGCGCGAAGGCGGGGTCCCTCGGAGGTCCCTCGAAGGCGTTGCCCACGGAGAGTTTAACTCTTCGGACGGAGGTCTGCGTCCTCGCCCGCGTTCCTCTGCCCACGCGCCCGCCTTCCAGAACGGGTGCGGTACCCCGGAGGAGAGCAGAGGGCGAGGAGCCTTTGTTTTTGCGAAGAAGTGGGTAGGTTAGGGCCCTGTCACCAGCTCTCTCCTTGCCCGGTAGTGCCTGGACTCGTACGTACTTGTGCTCCTCGATAGCAGACCTAGAGGTGAATCGGAGGTTTACCTGCCTCCTCCAATTTCTTCTATTATCCCATTTTGTTGACCTGTTTTCCCAGACCCTTGGGAATGGTTAAGCGATTAACCTTTCCCGCTGTATCCAACAGAGTAGGATAGGAAAACGGTGTCAAAAAGTAGAAAAACTCACTGGAGCCCCCAAACTACAATAGCTTAAAAATGAGCTTATTTTAAACGAGAATAGGGCGCGGGAAAATTAAAAGTTTAAGACCTGCTATCATTTCAGGTTCCTTTCAGTATTCATGAAAAGCCATAGGCCCTTGGTTCCTCAATTCTGAAGGTGGAGGTTTTTTTTAAATAATTTTTTTTTTAAATTTTAGAATAGACTTAGATTGACAGAAAAGTTGTCAAGATTGTATAAAGAGTTTCTCTATACCCCCCAACACTCAGTATCTGCCCTTTGCTTTTTAAAATGCATTACAAAGCTCCTTACTTCTTTTTATAGGTGTTTCTAGAAGTTTAGGAAGCAATGTTTGGTGAACTTCTTGAACCAATCAGTAAGACTACTTCTGAACCGGGATACCCCTGAAGTATGCTAACAGGGGTGTCTGATGTCACCAGATAAGATATGGTGCATCTTCCTACAATGTCAATTTTCCTTAATAGTAAGTACTTTAAAACACTAATACTATAAAAGCAGGCATGTATTATGGAATAGAATCTAAAATGAAAAAGTGGAAATTTGGGGCTAAATTCCCAAGATAAAAGTTTATTCCCTACGAGCTGTTTCGGAGTATTAGTTAATGTGCCACAGTCTACACAAAGTTTTAGTGTATTTAAACATCCATCTTCCAGGAACTTCAGTTTCTTAGTGGTAAGAAACTTGAGAGATTTTTATATGAAATAGTTCCTTTTATTTTCTTAGCCATTTATATTTTTTACTGTGTTTTAATATATCAAAATAAGCATGGGGATGTTTTGGAGTAGAATAGAAAATCCATATCCATTTAATGCAATAGAAGACACAGCTTTGTGCTCGGTCTCCAAGATAGGGGCTTGCTTTCCCTGTTGAGAAGCACTAAGAAACTCCTTCATTTTGTGAGGGAAGTAAAACAATCCTGCCAACCAAAAACCCCTTTATACCACCAATATAAGAGAGGGAGAGAACACAATTTATTATTGAGTAAGCATTAGTATGTCTATATGCATGAGAGGTAGCATGAAATCTTTGCTAACTTTGTGCTATCAGGACATGCCTCCTAGTGCCCTCTCAATAATGAGTTAAAAGCTTTATTGTAGCCCTGACTGCTTTGCTGAACCTTCTTTGGAGACATATTTCTCTAAATTTGTAGAAATATATGCAAGTGCCAAACCTTTCATTTTCTGGACACTTCCCATGAGTTTTATTCTTTCCTTTTTCTTATAATATTTTAGCAAGATTTGTTTTACAGAATATCCACTTATTGAGAGATTTGATGGCTCCAAATTGTAGCAGGCTACAGTATTTTTTACAGACTCAGGATTGTATCTGAGAGATATCCTGCTACAAATTGAGAGAAAGGAAAACACATTCAGACAGGAAACAAATATAAAAAGTATTGAGACTTTCCAGGAAAGTAAGTAGGGGATATAGCCAGTGCCCAGCCAAGTCATATTGAACCCAGAGGTGAAAGAGAATTTTTTCCTTTTTTACAGCATGTTTTTATTGCCTGACTGGCATGGCTCAGTGATTGAATGTTGACCCAGGAACCAAGAGATCACTGTTCGATTCCTGGTCAGGGCTCTCCCCAGTAGGGGGTGTGCAGGAGGTAGCAGATCAATGACTCACTCTCATCTTTGATTTTATCTCTCTCTCCCTTCTTCTCTCTGAAATCAATAAAAACATAGTTTAAAAAAATTATTATTATTTAAAAATATTATTTAAAAATAAGTATTATTATTTAAAAATAATAATTATTTTTTAAAAAGTAAGGAAGAGCCCTAGTCAGGTGGTCCAGTTAGTTGGAGCATCATCACAATGTGTCAAGGTTGCAGGTTCACACCCAGCTGGCATGGCTCCATGGTTGAGCATTGGAGATTGGTTGAGCATCCAGGAGATTGCAGTTCGATTCCCAGTTAGGGCACATGCCCAGGTTGCAGGCTTGATCCCCAGTATGGGGCGTACAAGAGGCAGCCAATCAGTGACTCTCTCTCATCATTGATGTTTCAACTCTCTCTCCCCCCCTCTCCCTTTCACTCTGAAATCAATAAAGATATATTAAAAAAAAGAAAAAAGAAATCCAATATAAAAATGAATCAACTTTCCATTAGAATATTTTTTTATAAAACTAGTCTTTTGAAAATATTCAGCCATCATGTGAAATGGATTTCTAAATTCTGAATCTCTCCCTAGTCTAGGATGACCAAATTTTTATAGAACCATTGCAGGACACAAACCAAAAACCCATTTTATAACATACAATAGATAATTATACACTTAGGTGTTTTTTTTAACACCAGAATGTATAAAATAGGCATTTAAAGGAAGTACATATTAGTTTGTATTATTTATTTTTCTGTGACAAACATGTTATTATTTAAACAAAACAACAGGAGGACTAGTTAACAGTGGCAGAAATCTTAGTAATTTTAGAGTCAAAATTATGGAGTTTTAGTATAGATCCAGAAAATTACAATTCTTCAACCTTTGGGGCTCAGTGGAAGAGCTCTGTAAATGGAAGACACCACTGGCCATCTTTTACCAAATGGAACAACCACATTTTCTTTAACTTGTTCCACCTTCCTCAAGAAAAGAGTTAATTGTCCAGAAGAAAAAAACTGTGTTCTCTTCTCCAGAATGTTCCCTTTTCTGTTTGTCCATTTTAGTTTAGGTGTGGTACAGTCATGTTTTCCATTTGTGTTATGATAAAGTTCTCAATAGTGAGAGATGATCCCAATACAAGGCTCTATGCCAAGACTGTACCTCTTTTTTAAAAACTAAATTTGTCATTCCAATTCTTCATAAAATATTTTGTAGTTCTTAGAAGTTTCCATACGCTCTTTACACACTAGGATATATTTTCTTGTATCACTAAAAGGTTTACGATAATAGTAACATCCTCACTTGAGTGCTGTCTGTGTATCAGATACAATACTCACTAACCTCTTTATTTGAATCGTCATTGAATTTCCATAACAGTCCTATGAAATAGGTTCTATTATCATCTGTGTTTTATGGTTGAAGAAAATGAGAAGTGGAGACCAACTTGTTCAAGGTCATACAGCCACTAGGTTTCACATCAGTACATAATGCAGAATAGTGTAGTGGACTGAAGTCAGGAGATATTACTTTAAGACTTACTATGTGCTGTATGTAGGTTGTGGCCACAAATGCATTTGAGAAACAGCTTATAGCCTAAGGTAGAGAGAGACACAAGACATCAGATTTGTGTTTTAGGTTCTGGAATAGAGTTACAAGGGAAAATGGGAGCAAATCAGTGGTAAACCAAGTGGAGCTCTAAGTTCTTAGCATCAATACTAAGGGAAAGGGAGGCCTGCATGGGTAATGGGTCTTTCAGCAAAGTAGGACAGTTGTGTGAGCATGGAAGAATAAAAACATTGGCATATTGAGGAAGCTGCCAGTGGATCAGTTTTGTTGATGTGGGTGCCTGTGATTTTGAGGAGAGTGCTAGAGAAGTGAGATAGAGACACACAAGTGTTGAAATAAAGCTAGAAGGGGTTTGATGGTCAAGGGGTTTATGACATGATATAGAGGTTAGACTTTGTGAGTAGGGGAAAACCACAGAAAAATCCTAAGCTAGAGAATATGATCAAATTTACAATGTTAGAGAGTGCCCTGGTAGGGAGTGGGGAAAACAGAGATTGAAGACAGCAAGTCTGTCACCAGGGATACCAGTTAATTAAGATGCATGTAGTATTTTAGGAGAGGGGTATTAAGAGGATAAATTGAGGCAGTAGTAGTGAGATGTAGAATTAGTGCCTGACAAAAAAAGTGTTAAGAAAGTAGAATTGACAAGGCAAGTCTGAAGAAGCTTCTATTAATGGGTCATAGCCTGCAGGTTGAAAAACAAAAAACACTTTCTTGAAGTCCTCTCTAGCCCAGCAGCTTTTATAGTCTGAAGGTTTACAGTGTACCCTTTAAATCACAGGCTTGAAACCTCTGTGAAGTTGGGGACCAACATCCACCTTATTCACCATTGCATTCCTGCTGAAGGATCCTGAAACATTGTAAAGTAGCTATTACAGACCAAAAAGTAAACACTATGTCCTTTGACTAATAGAATTAAATTCTGTCATCAGATGTGAAAAGAAAATTCAAGTTGTCTTGCCTGATACAGGTAAAGTTTTTTAAGGTTTAAAAGGTTAAAGAATAACCAGATTGCAAGTTTTATGAAAAGCTGCTAAAGTTTAAATGATATTTCAAAAGATTTTCAAATTCTTGAAGTTGGAGAAGGCTTAGAAGAAATTATACCTGTGTTTTTCAGTGTTTTTTAGTCACCTGACTTTTTTGAATACTCAAAAAAATTATTTTTATGAAAAATATGCTTGCTCCAGCCAGCATGGCTTAGTGGTTGAGCGTCAACCTGTGAACCAGGAGGTCACGGTTTGATTCCCAGTCAAGGCACAAGCCCAGGTTGCAGGCTCCATCCCCAGTAGGGGGCATGCAGGAGGCAGCCAATCAGTGACTCATCATTGATGTTTCTGTCTCTAGCCCTCTCCCTTCCTCTCTCTGAAATCAATAAAAATGTATTAAAAAGAAAAAAAAAAAAAAGCTTGCTTTATTTACCTGATAGTAAAAAGTAGTGCTTATATAAGAATACAGATCAAACTCTTTCAAGCCAAACAGCACAACCAGCAGTGGATTGTTAAAAAGCCATGGCATGTCGGCTCTTTTTCATGAGGTAGGGTCTTGATTAGACAATTATAACAACATACTTTCTCAGAGGAAGCTATTTTCACACTTCAGATTCATTTTTTTCTTAAGTCAATAATTTATTCATTTATTGACCAAGAAGGAATGTATGTATGTATGTATTTTTTAACAAAGAATTTATTATATAAGATGTGAAACCATAAAAATCCTAGAAGAAAACGTAGGCAGCAAAATCTCAGACATCTCTTGTAGCAATATGTTTGCTGATACATCTCCTAGGGCAAGAGAAATAAAGGAGAAAATAAACAAATGAACTACATCAAAATGAAAGCTTCTGCACAGCAGAAAAAAATCATCAACAAAACAAAAAGGGAGCCCACTGTATGGGAGAATATATTTGCCAAAGACAGATCTGATAAAGGGTTAATATCCAAAATATATAGGGACCTCATACAACTTAACAAAAGAAAGACAAGTAATCCAATTAAGAAATAGGCAAAGGACCTAAATAGACACTTCTCCAAAGAGGACATACAGAAGGCCAAGAGCCATGAAAAAATGCTCAAGGTCACTAATCATCAAAGAGATACAAATTAAAACTACGATGAGGTATCACGTCACACCTGTCAGAATGGCTACCATCAACAAATCAACAAGTGTGGCGAGGGTGTAGAGAAAAGGGAACCCTAGTACACTGCTGGTGGGAATGCAGACTGGTACGGCCACTATGGAAAACAGTGTGGAGTTTCCTCAAAAAATTAAAAATGGAACTGCCATTTGACCCAGTGATCCCACTTCTAGGAATATATCCTAAGAAACCCAAAACACTAATCAGAAAGAACTTATGCACCCCTATGTTCATAGTAGTGCAATTTACAATAGCTAAGCTCTGGCAACAACCCAAGTGTGCATCAGTAGATGAGTGGACAAAAAAGCTGTGGTACGTTTACACCAAGGAATACTATGCAGCTGTAAAAAAGAAGGATCTCTCACCTTTTGGGACAGAATGGATGGAACTGGAGAGTATGCTAAGTGAAATAAGCCAATCAGAGAAAGACAAATACCACATGATCTCACTCATATGTGGAATATAATCAACAAAAGAAACATGAACAGAATAGCTGCAGAGACACAGAAGCATGGAACAGACTGAGAGATCTCACATAGAAGACAGAGGTGGGGGAGTGGGTGGGAGAGATTAATCAAAGTATTTATATGCATAACCTAGGACACAGACACTGAATTGGGGAAGGCCTGGGGGGGGGAGGTGTATGCGGGGTGGAGGGGAATCAATGGAGGGGAAAAAGGAGACATCTGTAATACTTTCAACAATAAAGGCAAATTTTAAAAAAGAAAGAATTTATTAACCAGAGGAAATATGAGCAATTACTTTTTAACTGTCCGTGATATGCCTGTGCTTAAGTTTTGGAAATAGTAGATTTATTTTACATTGATAATGTCTTTTATTCAGGAGCCATTGGTTTCTCTTGTTTTACCTACTGCTAAAATACTGTGACTAAATGATGTGATGTACTTTAAGCCAGTGATTATTAGCTCTGCCTGCACATTACAGTCACTTGGAGAATCTATAGCAAATACTGATGCCTGAACCCCATCCCCAGAGAGTCTATTTAATTGGTCTTGGGTAGGGAATCAGTATTTAATCTTTTAGGTGAATCTAATGTGTAACCAAAGCTGAAACCCATTGCTTTAAACCATTGCTTCACATTCCTTAGAGGCCAATTTAATAGTTTAGAAAAGTAGAATGACCATCCAGATTTAAAAATTGAATGTTTTACTTATTTGGTTACTTTCTCCTCATTGAAGGCTATTACTCATTGCAGGCTGTATGTTGAGGGCAGGAACTATGTTTTATTTATCTTGATATTCTCACAGCCTAGCACAGAACTTGCCATAGAGTCTGTCATGTGTGTGTGTGTGTGTGTGTGTGTGTGTGTGTGTGTGTGTGTGTTAATCCCTCACCCAAGGGTAGAGAAACTGGAAGGGAGGGAGGGAGAGAAAGCAAAAGAGAGAGAGAAATCGAGGCATCATTGTGGGAGAGAAACATCAACCAGTTGCCTCCCACACGTGCCCCGACTGGGACTGGGGATTGAACCTACAACCCAGCTTCGTGCCCTTGATTGGGAATCAAACCCATGACCCTGTGATGGGTGGGTCTGTGTTCCAACCACTGAGCCACACTGGCCAGGGCCATATAGTCTCTTAATAAAATACCTAGGAATAAATTTAACCAAGGGGGTGAAAGACCTGTATATTGAAAACTACAAGACATTAATGAAAGGAATTGAAGAAGATACAAATAAATGGAAAAATATTCCATGCTCAGGGATAGGAAGAATTAATACTGTTAAAACATCCATGCTGCCCAAAAACAATATACAGATTCAATGTAATCCCTATAAAAATTCCAATGGTATTTTTCACAGAAAAGGCAACTTGAGAAAAAAACAAAGCTGGAGGCATCACATGCCCTGATTTCAAACTATATTACAAACTATAGTAATTAAAACAGCATGATATTGGCGTAAAAACAGACACACAGATTAATGGAACAGAATTGAGACCCCAGAAATAAACCCATGCATATATGGACAATTAACTTATGACAAAGGAGCCAACAACATACAATGGAGATATACTCACTTCTTATTTCTGGTCATCTTGCTCTAATCCAAGAGAACAGAAACCTTGTCTATTGTTTATTGCAGCTATAGTGCCTGTTACATAGTAGTACTCAAATACTTCTTTAATAGAATGATTCTGAAACAAGCATAGCTACCACCAGAAAGAAAAGAATTTGGTTTTTGCCTAATAGAGTTGAAGTTCTATGACTATATGAGAAAAATGTCACTCATTTAAATTCTATGTACAATTGGCTGAAAATAAAGGTTGAGAAGTTGGGTGTGGGAGGCAGAAAGGCACAAACCAGAAGGACCATACTACCTTAAAGTTTTTTATTGATTGATTGATTTTAGAGAGAGGAGGAGAGAGAGAGATTTGTTGTTCCCCTTATTTATGCATGCATTGGTTGATTCTTGTATGTGCCCTGACTGGGGATCAAACCCACAGCCTTGGTGTACTGGGACGACGCTCTAACCAACCAAACTACCCGACCAGGGGCAACCGTACTACCTTTTAGACCTGGTAAATCTTTCAAAATCGAGGAGGCTCTCAGTTACTTCTAATTTAACTATTGCTGGCGTTTTAGGTATTTCCTTAGTGGTGCTCCACAGGACACTCATCCCCAGAGAGCTGCTTTACAAATACGAAGTTTGGGAAATGTTACATACTCAGTTCTTCTCTACAGGCTCTGGGGAATTTTCCAGTGAAGACTTTTGCATGTTAAACCCAGTGTTCCCCTAATTCACCTGGCCACTGAACCACTTTCCACCAAAGATCTTTCAAAATTCTGCAGAACTCATGCCCTTGGGAACACATCTTCCAAATACCAAGTTTGAATGCTCCAGATGTTTCCCGCAAGGTAGACACTGCTTTATAAGGTCATTCTTTGACACCAAACATATTAATAGAAAGCAGAGCAAGCTTTCCTATCTGGTGAGCCAACAGTTTCCCCTCTTATAAATTAAGGAGAATATGGAAGATTCTATAATTCAGGTGTAAAACTGAGTGTGTAGTGAAAGAACTTTGGAATTGAGCAGATCTGTACCAGAGAACAGTGACAAAGAGCGTGGGCACTGGGGCTGTACTGGCTGCACTACCTGGGTTCAGGTCTTGCCTCTGCCACTTTCTAACTACATTACCTTGGGCAAGTTGTTTAATCAAATTGTTTAATCATACAGCTCACATCTTGCCCTCTGTCGATGATAATATAGTGTTTACCTCATGAGGGTTATGTTACCCAGCATATCACAAGTACTCGACAGTTATTTCTCTTAAGTTACTTTGGATTTTATGTTTATTAAATTGGTAAGCATTCTAACAGAGTCTATTTTATTTTATTATTTTATTTTTTATTTATCCTCTCCCAAGGACATGCTTATTGATTTGAGAGAGAGAGGGGAAGGGGGGGAGGAGAAAGAGAAATAGAGAGATACATCAATGTGAGAGAGAACATCAACCGGTTGCCCTCCACATGCACCCGTCAGGGATTGAACCCGAAACCCAGGTATGTGCCCTAACCAGGATTCTTGAAAATGCAGCTTCATTATTTTATATATCTCTTTATCTGCTTAATTTGTAGAGTAAGGCCTGCTATTCTCAGTAATGTTTGCTAATTTTCCAATCCGTTTTAAAGGAAAGTATTTTATTTGACCAGAACTCTCCTCGCCTTTTAAAATGACTTTGGCCTGCTCTGTTGGTTCAGAATACTTTGTTACTTTCTGGGAGGAACCCCATTTCACTGACAGATAAAATCAAAGCACCAAAGGCTGTTCTTTATGGTTGATACTTAAAAGCAATGCCAAGAATTTCCCTTTGAGGAGGATCAGCAGAGGACACTCTGGTGGTCCTATGGTGAAGCTGATCTTCCTGATAGTTGTAGTGACAACCTTCAACCTCATAAGGCTTCAGAATGTCATCCCAAGATGTCCCTCTGTGGTATGTGGATTATTTTGAGCTAAAAGCAACCAAGACCCTGTGGGCTCTAGAGTAACTCCACCACCTCCTTAACTACCTAGGAGAATTTACATTAGGGGCCTTTCCCATAAGAGTTATCACCAGAAATAACTTTTTATGACCCAACCAACAGGGCAGGGCAAACTAACTACTGAACATCTGCTCTTCCTGTTATCCTCCCATGGACTTTCCTCCCCTCTGCCGTCCCCAGTGACCTTACCTCATCCTTAGCTCACTTGGTCTTATACACCTCATTTTTTCTGGTCTCTGAACCTTTCATGTATGTTGGGTCTCTGACTCGTGTGTGCCATATGTATGTACGTAATTAAATTTGGTTATTTTTTCTTGTTCATCTTTCTCATGTAGATTTAATTATTAGACCAGCCGGAAAAAACCTGTAAGGTAGAGGAAAGTTTCTTCCTCCCCCACAACCTCCTTGTATCAAGAGAGCTCAGGAAATGTTTCCTTTTTGTTAAATTCAGATCATACATATTTTTCAAATCTCTGGTACCTTCTGAGTCAGAAGAATAGGAATAGAAGCTAAATTCAAACATCATTTTCAAAATTTTTTAAAAAGCTCTCTGACCAGTTATAATACTATGTTTCTCTAATATATTTAACAGTCATTACAATGCTTGAGAAGCAGGAGGAATTTTACATTCACATGAAGGAGACCTTAACTTCAAGAGAAAAGTAAAAATACCTCTGAAGCATTTTATATGAAACTTTTATTTCTTTTACCTGTTATAACAAGTGGATTGTGGCAACAAATTAGAACCCATTTCAACAAACAGGCAGATACCCTCTAATGTTCAGAGATGACCTATTCAGAGAAGAAATGAAACACCCACCTTTTCTCCACCTCTCACCTTTTTAAACATGTAGGATTGACTGTCATTAATTACAATAACAGGGATTTTTAGAGGGACCCATTTTTACAACTCAGATTTGTCCCCCGCCCCCAATTAAACCCGTGGGTTTTGTGCTCTTCTTTAAGTGGTGACAGATCTCATTAATGGGGCTGCGAGCAATACTTGTTATATAGGGCAGTGGTTCCCAACCTGCTGCTCAGAAGAATCAACCACCAAAAGAGCTTTTAAAACACAGATGCCTCTTAAAGAGATTTGTGAAAATGTAAAATAATGCTACCTTTTCACTACATCTTTTTCTGTTCTGGAAAATATAGTTACTTTTCATAAAAATATGTCATTCGTGTTAATATGTAATAGGTTTATTATGGCTATTTTAAAATGAATTCATAAATATTTTTAAATTAGAAAAAATACAGATGCCTCTGCCCTGCTCCAAACCACCTAAGTAAGAATCTCTTGGGCTGAAGTCCTATATCAGGAGAAATTCAAAGCTCCCAGGTTATTCTAAAGCTCTTCCAGGGTCAGAAACTACTGTTGTAAACTAAGTAATTTGAAGGCAACTATGTATAAAATTAGAAAATAATACATGATTTTATTCTACCCTTTGTTTGCCTCCTCTTTTGGTTTCACATGATGCTACTTAGATCCAGGTGTGACTTCTAAATGAAGGCTACTTCGATATTGCATTGGTTCCCCAAGTGTAGTCCTCAACCAGCATCACACTTAGGAACTTGTTACAAATGTAAATGATCAAGCCCCACCTAGGCCTATTGAACTGAGGGAGAAGGGCCCAGCAATCAGTGATTTTTGGTTTTTGTTTTCTTTATTTTTTTCTTTTTAAAAAATATATCTTTATTGATTTCAGAGAGAGGAAGGGAGAGGGAGAGAAAGAGTCAATGATAAGAGTCATTGATCTGCTGCCTCCTGCATACCCCCTGCTGGGGATCAGGCTGAAACCCCGGCATGTGCCCTAACTGGGAACTGAACCACAGTCTCCTGGATCCTAGGTCGATGCTTAGCCGCTGAGCCACGCCAGCCAGGCCTATTGTACTACTTTAAATCTAGGGTTGCCAGATTAGATACAGAATATCTAGTAAAATATGAATTTCAGGTAAACACTGAATAATTTTTAGTATGATTTTGTTCCAAATATTGCCTAAGACATGCTTATACTAAAAAAAAATTCATTGTTTATCTGAAATTTACATTTAACTAGGCATACTGTATTTTTATTTCCTAACTTGGCAATCTCCCCCACATACCTTTTAATTTTAGACCTGTAAGAACAAGATGAATGTCTCCTTTTTAGAATAAATGCTTTTTTTCTTTATGAAAGTAATTTCATAAAGAAATTTTAGGAAAAGATGACTAAATTGAAAGAAAAAAATAAAAAGAAATCAGTCCACTCACTGAAAACACAGTGTGAAAAAAATACACTAAATGTACACAATGTTTATGCTTAGCAGAATGGTGTCATGAGTAACATTATTTACTTATAGATTTGAATTCTCAATAATTCAGAACAGTTTGAGTTCCTAGGAAGTATTCCCATTTCAGTGATGGCAAAATCAAATGCAAAAAGGAGGCTTGCAGCTGATAAAAAAAAAAAAGAAAAGAAAAAGAAAACCAAGGTATTTCGTATTTGAAAAATTGGTAGAGAAATAGGGGGTTAGTACACTCCTGATGTCTGTTTATTATTATTAATTTCCACCTCTTACTGGAGAACTTCTGTGTGGGAAGGAGCTAGTAGATGAGGGAGGGAGGCTAAGAGTAGAGTTGGGAGGTGTCAGGGATGGTGTCTATCTCTTGACATTTAAAAAACATATTTTAAAAGCCTTATGCTAAGAATTGTCCAGATAATGATCTTTAAAAAAGAACTATCTTCTTTCTTAAAACATTTTTCTGATTAAAAAAGTAATACTTATTCTTTGTAGAAAAATTAGAAAATTATAGAAAAAATACAAAAACAATCAATGGAAAAAACTTAAAATTTGTGGATAGCCTTTGTGGCTTTTTTCAATAATATATATACATATAACAAATGTGAAGTATATGACTGTACTTGCTGTTTTAAAACCAGTTTTTTGCCCCAAGAGTATATTTGACTCTTTCTCAGATCATTAAAATTTTTTTCCAGCCCGGCTGGGCGTTGCTCAGTGGTTGAGTGTCGACCTAGGATCCAGGCGATCGGGGTTCGATTCCCGGTCAGGGCACATGCCTGGTTGCGGGCTTGATCAATGACTCACTCATCATTGATGTTTCTATCTCTCTCTCTCCCCCTCCTTTCCTCTCTCTAAAATGAATAAAGATATATTTTTTAAAAATAATAAAAAATTTTTCCACATAATTTTTTAAATTAAATTTATTGGGATGACATTGGTTAATAACATTGTGTAAGTTTCAGGTGCAAAATTTTATAATACATCATCTATATAGTGCATTGTGTACTCACCACCCAAAGTCTAGTCTCCTTTGGTCACCATATTTTGGACCTTCTTTACTCTCTTCATCTTCCCTCCCACCCTCTTCCCCTCTGGGAACCACCATACGGTTGTTTGTGTCTATGAATTTGAATTTGTTTTTTCAGTTTGTTTGTTTGCTGCTTTCTGTTTTACATCCACATATGAGTGAAATCACATGGTGGTTGTCATTTTTCATCTGACTTATTTCACTTAGCATGGCACTCTCAAGATCCATCCATGTTGTCACAAATAGTAATATTTCATCATTTTTTATGGCTGAGTAGTATTCCATTGTATATATATGCTACATCTTTTTATTTATTTCTTTTTTTCTTTTGGTGTGTGTGTGGATGCTCACCAGAGAATATTTTTTCTATTGCTTTTTAGAGAGAGTAGAAGGGAAGGATGGAGAGGGAGGGAAAGAGAGAGAGAAACGTCAATGTGAGAGAGACACATCTATTGGTTGCCTCCCACACACGCCCCAACCAGTGAAATCATATGGTTGTTGGGATCAAACTTTCAATTGAGGTATGTGCCCTTGACAGGGAATCAGACCCTTGACCTTCTGGTGCACTGGTTGACGCTCTAACCACGTAGCCACATTGGCCAGGGCATGCCACATCTTTTTATCCAATCATTGGTGAAGGACATTTAGGTTATTTCCATGTCTTGGCTATTGTGAATAATGAGTTAGTTAGTTATAGGGCTGGTTATATAATAATTTAACCCCCTGTTGTTAAATATTTTGTTTTCCTAGTTTTTCCCAATTGTGGATGCAGAGCATCATTGGACAGAAGTCTTATTGTATATATTTTATTATTTCCGTAGTGTAAATTTCTAGTCCTTTGAAGAGACATTGCTGTTTCAAAGGACATTCTCCTTAAATGCAGCCCCACTAGTTTAATAGGATGCTAAGCGGCACTTTTCGTGATGCTCCAGCATTGGTGACTAAGGTTCTGCCAGATAGGGCCAGAGTCCGTCTCAGGGAATGAGACCTTCAGCCACTACCCTTCCCCAGTCTATGTAAAATGACCTGTAAAGGAAAGATATCAGGTGTGGGAACTTTGGGCAGTGCCATGGAGGAAGTCCTAAGCAACTACTTATAGAAAGACTCAGAGGAGGGTGCTGTGAAAAGGGGAGACTGGGTAGGCGGATGTGTGCTAAGGCAGGGAGAGGAGGGCTGGTGAGAAGGCAAGACAGAGTGCTGTGCTCCACAGCCAGTATCTCCACTATCTGGACAGATGGACACTGGTGAGGTAGAAGGTTTGCAATAGAAAATACAAAAGGTATAAATTTTAAAAGATTGAGATAAAGATGAAGTAAATAATATTTTTTAGAATCTTGCCAACCACATGACTTTATACCATCATTAAAATCTCAAGGTACAATGCCTACTTAGGATAAGAGCCATTGCTAACAATAGTGGATACAAATGCTTAATTCAAGAAACCTTCTTGATAATTTTCCATTTTCTTAATTTATTTTTTTTCCAGATATGATTGTTATTTTTACCTCAAATATAGCTGAACAAAAGCTCCTTGCGAGAGTCAAAGAAGCATCTGCTCTGCTTTTTTCTTGTTTCTGCCCATTTTCTGAAGGTTGGTTTATTTACAGCTATAATATAACTTGTAAATCCAATTAACTGGACGTTGGAATACAGAAAATACTGAACGTGAAAAAATGAGAGAGGATGCCACTCTTGACCCCTTTGTGTGGTGGTACTTCCTCTCTCCTGCTAATATATCTCTGTGATCATGACTCATAGAATGTGTGTGTGACATCGATCATCAGTCTACCTTACATCATCAGAAAGCTTAATTTATTTAGTTCTTTTTAGATAAAAATAAATGTAAGTAGAAGTTTTAATTTTTTCTTCCACAACCCAATGGGTTTTGCTTATTTCTTATGGCTAATGCACCTCTCCATGAGGACCACTGGCTTAGAAAAGGGAAGAAGAGGGAGTAAAGAAAGAGATGATGCCCCCACCCCCCTTCAGGTCTGACCTGCAGAATGGGGAGGAGGAAGGACCTTACATCCTTTATGAGGGTGGAGTTTTAAACTGAAGTGGAAGTTTTTACAAAAGGCTTTATTTTTTTGAAAGCAGTTTTAGGTTTACAACAAAATTGAGAGGGAGGTACAGAGGTTGCCCATATACTTCCTGCCCCTGCCCCCCCTATTATCAACATCACTCACCAGAATGGTGCATTTTTTACCAAGGATGGGCCTATGTTGATACATCATAATCACTCAAAGTCCATAGTTCGCCATAGGGTTTACTCTTGGTGCATTCTATGGGTTTAGACAAAGCTGTGGTGGTGACATATAGCTATCGTTATAATATCATACAGAGTATTTTCAGTGCCCTAAAAGTGCTCTATGCTCTGCTTGTTCATCTATCCCATTCTCCACAACCTTGGGTCATTTTGTTTTTTCCATCAGTTTGCCTTTTCCAGAATATCGTATTGTTGGAATCATACAGTATGCAGATTGACTTCTTTCACTTAGTAATGTGCATTTATGATTCTCCCATATACTTTCATGGCTTGATAGCTCACTCCATTTTAGCACCGAATAACATTCCATCGTCTGTATGTACCACAGTTTATCCATTCGCCTACTGAAGGACATTTTCGCTGCCTCCAAATTTTGGCTGTTTTGCTTAAAGCTGCTGTAAACATCATATGCAGGTTTTTGTGTGCACAGAAGCTTTCAGCTCCTTTGGGTCAATCCCAAGGAGAGCGATTGCCAGAGCATTTGGTAAAAGTATGTTTTATTTTATAAGCAATCACAGAACTATCAAAGAGGCTATACCATTTGGCATCCCTGCTGGCAGTGTCTGAGAATCCCTGATCACCGCACATCCTTACCAGCATTTGGTGGTGTCAGTGCTCTAGATTTTGGACATTCTCATAGGTGTGTAGTGGTTTCACATTGTTGTTTTAATTTGCATTTCCCTGATGACACATGATGAGGAGCATCTTTTCATGCACTTCTTTGCCATCTGCTTATCTTCTTTGGTGAGGCGTCTGTAAAGCTTTCATCAATTTTTTAATTGGGTTGTTTCCTTATCAATCTTTATCCATTTTGGATAACAGTGCTTTATCAGATGTATCTTTTGCAAATATTTTTTCCATGTCTGTGTCTTGTTTTCTCATTCTCTTGAGTGTCTTTCACATAGATGTTTTTAATTTTAATAAAGTCCAGTTTATCAATTATTTCATTCATGGGTCATGTTTTATCTAAAAAGCCATCATCATACCCAAGATCGTCTAGATTTTGTCTGATGTTATCTTCTAGGAGTTTTATAGCATTGTGTTTTGTTTGTTTGTTTGTTTTGTGTGTGTGCGTGTGTTTTACATTTAGGTTCTCTGATCCATTTCAGTTATTTGTTTTAAAGGGTGCAAAGTCTGAGTCTAGATTCTTTTTTTTTTTTTTGCATGTGCATGTCTAATTGTTCCAGTATCACTTGTTGAAAAGGCTGTCTCTATTCCATTGTGTTGCATTTGTTCTTTTGCCAAGGATAAGTTGACTAAAATTGTGTGAGTCTATTTCTAGGCTCTCTATTTTGTTCCATTGATGTGTTTGACTATCCTTTCACTGATACCACAGTGCCTTATAGCTTTAGAGTAAGTCTTAAAGTTGAGTAGTGTTAGTTCTCTGATATTCTTCTCCTTCAATATTGTTGTTGGCAATTTTGGGCCTTTTGCCTCTCCACATAAACTTTAGAACTATTTTGTCGATATCCAAAAAAGAACTTGCTGGGATTTTGATTGGCATTCCACTGAGTGTATGTATCAAGTTGGGAAGAACTGATGTCTTGGTAATATTGAGTCTTCTTGTCCATGAACATGGAATAATTCTCCATTTATTTAGTACTTCCTGGATTCATTAATCAGTTTTTCTCATACAGGTCCTGTACATAGTTTATAAGATTTATACCTAAGTATTTTATTTTGGGAGTTCTAATGTAAATGGTATTATGTTGTTAATTTCAAATCCCATTTGTTCATTGCTGGTATACAGGAAAGCAATTGACTTTTGTATATTTACCTTGTATCCTGCAACCTTGCTATAATTGCTTATTAGTTCCAGGATTTTCTACATAGACCATCATGTCATCTACAAACAAAGACAGTTTTATTTTTCCCTTTGCAATCAATATAATTGTTACCTCCCCTTCTTGTCATATTGGATTAGTGTCTTAGTCCTTTGGGGCTGCAATAACAAATTACCATAGACTGGGTGGCTTATAAACAACAGAAATTTGTTTCTCACAGTTCTGGAGGCTGGGAAGTCTAAGATCAAGGTTCCAGCAGATTTTGTATCTGGTGAGGTTCACTCCCTGGTTCATAGATGGTCATCTCTCTGTGTCCTCATATGGAGGAAGGGGGTGAGGGAGCTCTGTGGGGTCTCATATAAGGGCACTAACTGCATTTACGAAGGCTTTAGCCTCATGACCTAATTACCTCCCAAATACCACCACCTTACGGGGTAGGTTTCAAGCATATGAATTTGGGAGGGCACAAACATTCAGCCTCTAGCAATTAGCTAGGATCTTCAGCATAATGTTGAAAAAGAGTGGTGAAAGAGGACCTCCTTGTCTTATTCCTGATCTTAGCAGGAAAAACTCACCATTAACTATGATGTTAGTTGTAGATTTTTTATAGATATTCTTCATCAAAATGAAGAAGTTTCCTCTATTCCTAGTTTGCTGTATTCACTTTATTTTAAAATTTAGATACCATTACCACTAACAATAAGCTTGCTGAACACAATTTAGGATTGCTTGAGGTAGGTATTTTGTCTTTACGATGTACAGTCAAAATACCATATATTCAAGTCTCTTGAAATAATTCCTCTCCTTGTGGTTATCTACTAACTACTTATATAGATAGATTTATTTGTTTCAGTTTGCTTTATCTTTAGGGATATTGTCCTTTTAATTTAATTTCCAATGTATGTAAAACTTTCACATTAATTTGCAGTCAAAACAAATAAAATAAAATATATTAAGAGAAGTCTATCTTCTACCCTTTCCTCAGTCTGTTCTTTTATTTTCCCTGTAGGTAACCTACGTAACCATTTTCATTGGTTTTTGGTTTTTCTTTCCATTGTTACTTTTATATATATATATGCATTTATATTCTCCCCCGGTTTTTGTTTTTATTTTTAATATATCTTTATTGATTTCAGAGAGGAAGAGAGAGGGACAGAGAGAGATAGAAACATCAATGATGAGAGTCATTGATTAGCTGCCTCCTGCACGCAGCCGACTGGGGATCGAGCCCACAACCCGGGCATGTGCCCTGACTGGGAATCGAACCGAGATCTCCTGGATCCTAGGTCAATGCTCAACCACTGAGCCATGCCCAACCGGCCCTACCCCTTTTAAAACAAAACAAGGCCTACTGTGCATATTATTTTACACCTTGCTTTGTTTTTCACTTGACAATATGTTTTGATGATCACTCATAGCTATACGCAAAATTCTTCCTCGTTAAAACTGTACTGTTTCTGTTAACAGTTATTAAAATTGTGGGGCTGTACCATTCCTCTATGGATAGGCATTTCTGTTGTTTCCATTACTTTACTGTTATAGATGTTAAAATGAATAGTGTTAAAAGGATGAGCATATGTCATTTCATATTTTTGCCAGTATATGTTTGTGATAGATTCTTAGAATTGTATTGCTGGATCAAAAAGTAAATGCAGCCCAGCCGGGTGTGGCTCAGCGGTTGAGCATCTACCTAGGATCCAGGCGATCAGGGTTCGATTCCCAGTCAGGGCACATGCCCGGGTTTCGGGCTTGATCAATGACTCTCTCATCATTGATGTTTCTATCTCTCTCCCTCTCCTTTCCTCTCTCTGAAATCAATAAAGACATATTAAAAAAAAAAAAGTAAATGCATATGTATTTACTCCATACTCATTAAACAATACCCTCTTTTCCCTCCCTGCAGCCCCTGGTAACCACAGGAATACAAAGTTTTTTTAAAAAACCACAAAAGAGAAACCAAAAACTGATGAGTATCCTTATCCTTATGTCTGTGTCTCTGTGTTTTTAAAATAATAGCAAGATAATTTTTTTCAATAGCTAAGCTTTACTGAATTAAAGTTTATAAGTCTAGTTTTATTTTAATTTTTCCTCTGAATCACAAAAGTTTAGGTTTTAATAGAAATTTGGAATATAAAGAGACAAAGCTAAAAATAATACAGTTTCACCACCAGAAGATAACCAGTATTACATTTTGATACATTTCATTTAGTTTTACTGTCTTTCTTCTTCCCTCTCCCTCCTGTTCCCTCCAGAGAGCCCCATGTGTATATTGTAGTGGGTATGTGCATATAGATAGGCTTATGTGCGCTCTCTTTCAGTTGCATGGTCTGTAATTATAAAGGTAGGATTATACTGTAAATTTCTACTTTTTTAGAGTATTTTTAAGTGGCTATTAAATATTCTTCAAAAACACTATATTAGAATGAATGCATATTCTAGAATGTGTAAAATCTCATAAAAATTTTTATTGTTGGATATTTAGGTTGCTTCTCAGCTGTTTTTTCTCTTTGTTAAGGATCAACTTTGTGTCTAAATCTTATCTGAGTATGTTATTTTCTTAGAGCTATTTCTAGAAACAGGTTACTGGATCAAAGGGTGTGCTGGCCTGTATTGGGACTCATCATTCTGTTATATGTGGTCTCATGAGCCAGATTCACATGCTCCCTGGTGTGTGTAGTTATAGAGGAGTACTGACTTCCGTCACAAAGGAGAAGAAATCCTTTTACTCATCAAACATTTGTAGCAACTTTCTGTTAATAGAGCAGAATGAAACCTGAAGATGTGGCTACACTGAGACTAACACCAGGGCACAGTTAATTAATAAGCATAACTCACTCTTAGGAAGTGAACCGATTTCTGATTCTATTCACATTCTGTTATATACCCTTATCTCTCACTCAACTGAGGCCCTTTATGACTTATAATTTACCTTTTTAATATTATTGAGGAGAGAGTGTAGGACATTAGTATATTTGGTGATGGCCCCAATGCCCCAGTTATCTAACATAATTAGGAACAAATTATTCTGTATGAATGAGCTTTGCAGATGATTGAGGCAAATCAGTTAAAATGGTAGAGTTTTTGCTGCAAAAGTTCTAATACTGAGAATAGATTTCCTGACTTTTTAATTATGATGGATTTAGTATAAATGAGTTTTCCTCTGTGCACATTGACTGGGAAATTCCTTGAAAGCAAAAGCCTTTCTCCATAAATTTATGTGGAATATTTTATCCCCCAGTGCCCATGGGAGATCCTCAGAAGAAAGACTATGCTTTTTACCCCATGTTTTGGAGAGTCCGAAACCCATAATCTGTGTGGACAAGCCCTCACTGAACAACTGTTGTGTGCCAGACAGGCCCATGCTAGGGTTCAGGAGGAGAGCCCTAGGCCTTGCCTTGAGGAGCTCACTCCAGTGGGGAGACAATGACTCAGAGTGGCAGATAAATGGCCTGATGCCTTAGGCTGTCACAGAAGTGTTACTGGAAAGGGGACCTGCCTAGGGCAAGCCGGTTGTGTGTGGATTCTTGATTATATGCAGGAAAGATTTCACAACATTAGTCAAGGTGGTTTTGAGGGTACATTTGTTAAAACTAGAGACAGTGAAACAAGGAAGGGCCCAGGATTAGAAGAAGCTACAGGAGAAAGGTAGGGCAGCTTTGGCTCTCTAGAAATGTTATAAGAAAGAAATGAGCCCTGGCAGGACTGCTATAGCTCACTGGGAAGTCAAAGAAGAGGGGGCCTTAGAAACAGGTTCAGGGGGTTAGCCCAGGACAAGCTGCCACTGCCCAATGCTCCCCTGGTTGCAAGTTCCATGGAATCCCTTAGAGTTTAGGAGATGCAAGCCTGAGGGGATGATGGGAGGAAGGAAAAGGCTCAGGTGTGCTCCTCAGGAGGGAGAGCTCATACTGGAACTTTTGTTTTTTTGAGGTTTTTTAAAGACTGGGAGAATAGGGGAGGTCTTAGGAGAGGATCACAACAGAATATTCATCAGTCTTGCCCTAGCCGGTTTGGCTCAGCGGTTGGAGCGTCGACCCGTGGCCTGAAGGGTCCTGGTTTTGCAATTCTGGTAAAGGGCACATACCTTAGTTGCAGGTTGGGGGCAACCGATCCATGTGTCTCTCTCACATTGATGTTTCTCTCTCTCTCACACACACACTCTCTGAAAAGCAATGGAAAAAATATCCTTGGGTGAAAATTAAAAATAAAAATAAAAAGAATATTCATGAGTTTTATGCTGATGTACCAAAATGAGATTTATTCCCTTAACTTCATCTGTCCTTGTGTGGGGTTGGCACAAATGGCACTAATTGGATTTCTCTTATCTCCCTGAGCAGAATGATTTAAACTAATTACTCTCTGGTTGGGGAGGAGAAATGTAAACTATTTACTCTTAAGTGGCCTTGGTTTAGGGAAGATAGAATTTACTAGATGGCTGTAAACTGCTTGGCTGTTTAACTAACTGTCTCAGTTTCCCTGCTCCACTTGCCAAGGAATTTTCCTAGCCTCTTACTATCCTGCCTCCAAAGGAGGCAGGCAGAGGTTTTGCACCAGGTATAAGTGAATTTGAATCTGGGCACCCACAATTTTTGGTTCTTAGCTTCTCTGAGCCTCAGTTTTTTCCTGTGAAATGGGGACACCAGGGGTCTCAAGGTGAGATAAGATCATGTGTCTGGCCCTAGCCAGTCTGGCTCAGTGGTAACAGCACATTGGCCTGAGCACCAAAGGGTCTCAGGTTCAGTTCCCAGTCAAGGGCGCATACCTGGGTTGCAGGTTTGATCCCCACCCCAAACAGGAGCATGAGGGAGGCAACAATCGATGTGTCTCTCTCACATTGATGTCTCTCTCTTTCTCCCTTCCTCTCTCTCGAAAAATCAATGGGGAAAAAAAATACCCTTCATTGTTACCGGAAAGGGAACCTGGCCCTGAACAGGTCTGCCTAGGGCCAGCTGCAGTAGGTGGGGTCTTGACTTTGTGCAGGAAAAACTTCACAACATGAGTCCAGGTGTTGGGAACAGATTTCCACCATGCTGCAAATAAAGACACAAGAAATCGAAAGTAACTCGGCGAGGCAAACTTTACTTCTGCAGCAGGGTGCGGAGCTACCCAAATCGGGCAGGCAAGCACACCACAGGGCACGGGGAGTCTGTTGGGCTTTTATCCCTAAGGCGAGTGCCACTGTGCCACACCCTGTTGGTTGGGCCAAGGCTTCACAACCTAAATTGGCTAATTTAGAAAACGCAGCCAGCGGACCCTTGGGTTGGACGACTGGGCACCTATGTACTGGGTACAAGATGGAGGCGGCGCCGGTAAAATGGAGGAAGCTAAGGTGGGCGTCTATTCAGTCTGGCCTATTCTGATCCCTGGGACAGAAAAGATTATTTCCTTCTTACACAGGTGAATTTTACACGTGAATTTTGGAGGACTTTTATGAAAGCTGGGGGCTGTGAAACAAGGAAGGGCTGGGAAAATGAGCCTAGGCTGGTCTGCTTTTGGCTCACTCAGAAATCCTAGAAAAGGGGGCCTTGGGGACAGGTTCAGGGGGTTTGCCTGGGACAAACTGCCGGTGCAGGTGCCCATTGCTGCCCTGGTTGCAGGCCTCGTGGGGTTCCTTAGAGTTTAGGAGATGCACGCCTGTGGGAGAAGAAGGGGAGGAGGGGGGAGGGCATGGGTGTGCTCCTGGAAGGGAGAGCAAGGGCTGGGGCCTTTGTCTTGAGGATTTTGTCTCTCTTGCTAGTGGGAATCTTAGGGGAGGTCTCAGGAGAGGGTTTCAGCTGAATAATCATCAGTTTTCTAGGTGTGCTCCTCCAGGGTCGTGTTCTTCACTGATTGGTCATAGTCCTGGCAAGGGGCCATTAATCACTGCAGCTGGTCCTGGTGTCACCCACCTGGTTTTGCTGCTTTTCTAGGCCTGGAGCTGAAATACAACTGAGGCCTAGATGTTATCTCCAGGGAGGTGACCTGTATCTGCTGTAAATTGCTCTTGTCAGTTTGCTTAGCTATCTGCCTCAGTCTCCCCATTCCACTTGTCCTGGCTTACTGGCCTCTTTCAACATGACCATTATTAGTTGCCATTATTTTTACTAGAGCTTGGCCGTGGAGATGGGAGAAATCTAGGTTTCCACTCTCAGAAGGAGTTATGACTAGAAATCAACATAAATTGATGGCACTGGGTAGGGACAAAGGGGAACAGATGTGTGCCACAATTGTCACCTTACAATGCTGAGCACCTACTGTGTCTGTCTTCACCGCCTCACATGTCGCTTGGGGGAGGCTTTATTACCCTTGACCAGATGAGAAGCCTGAGACAGAAAGGGTGTGGGGTGTTGGGCTCGCTCCCCTCCTGCACCAGTTCAGCTCTGTCTCCACCAGAACCCACTGTGACCTTGGGCAAATCCTTGACCCCTTCAGTTTCCCTACTGGTGGTGGTGAGGGTGCGGGTGCAGAGAGCTCATTTCAAGAGGTATCATGAGCACCAAGTTTCCTGCATTTAAAGTGTTTAAAATAATGTCAGTCTCTCCCCCTCCTCCAAGTTGTCTTCTTTTTGATGCCCAGGTGAGGGCTGGGAGGGGGCTGCAGGTAATAGTATTAACAGAGCACCCTTTTGAGCATTTACTCCCTGACTCGACCTGTGCTAAACTCCTTTCCTCCTTAATTCTCCCCAAACCCTAATCCCAGACTTCCTGGGCTGGATTGTCTCTCCTGGGTTCTCTCTCGTGGCCTCGAGCGCCCATTCCTTGACCAAGGTGCGGAGGCCCGGGAGGGGCTTCTCCGGCTGCCCCAGGGGCCTGCCCTTGCCGGGCTCCTCCCGGGCCTGCGGTAAGGTGAGGGCAGGGGCGGAACGGGGCGGGGCTGGGGGAGGGGGTTCGGCCCGGATTAGGTGACCACACTGGTCCGCCAGATCCCCACATCGTCCCATACCTGCCACCATCCTATGGGTCAGCTGCCCCTGTGCCAGCCAGTAATGCTGCCGCTGCTGCTGCTACTGGTACCCGGACTCCTGCCCAGCGGAGGTGAGTGAGGAACGCGCCCCTCGCAGGACCGAGGAGTTCCTGGGACTCCTTCAGCCCCCTCTCTGGGGCAGGGGCCAGGGTGGGGCCCGGGAGCCCTGCTCCCCACCCCTCTGCAAGAACTCCAACTCACCAGCCCTTCCCAAGGTCCCAGGAGCCCTACAGCCCCAAGCCCTCCTTTCTCTGGCTCACTGACACATTTCTTACCAGGTTTGCAAGAGCCTTGTCCCCCAGCCCTCCCCAAGAGCTTCCACTCATTCACTCCTCCCAGGGACCCAAAACTAGCCCAACCCTTCCCCAGGGGCTCAGTATCCTCCCCAGACACCCCATTCCGCTCACTGTAACCCTCTTCAGCGACCAGACCCTCCCCATCCACCTGGCCTGGGGTCCTGTGAACTGTTTACCTGTCCCTGGGGTCTGAGGTGGGACTACCAAGGGTCACCAGAGGCTGGGAGGAGCCGGGGAAGAAGGGACCCAGCCCTACCTGGGGTCGAGGAAGAAGATAAGGTTGCCTTCTTACCCATCCCTAGGCACCACCCTTGGTGAGGTTCCCTCAGAGACTGCCCATTTCTGGGTTGCACAGGCATACACACTCACAGGGAAATATACAGACACCACGCTATACACACACACACCCCCAGCCTCACCTGGGCACTTAGGTATAGGGCTCATGGACAGGCTCACACACACAGACACAAGCAAAGATATCCCAAGAAACACACACACACTCAGGCCTACAGGAAGATAGGAAGCCTGGACAGCCTTGGCACTCCAGTGAGGCTGCCGTGGGCAGACAGAGCAAACAGACCCCAGAGTGACCTGCCCCACCTAAGCTGGCCTGGAGGAAGTGTTTTCCTTGTTTCCAAACCCAGTGCTGGGCGTCTGCCCCATGCCTGGGTTCTCCATAGGGCTGTAACCAGGACCCTAAGATGCCAGAGTGTGGTTAAGTCAGGGTGGGGGACCTCTGGGACGGCTGTGGGGTACAGAGCTAAGCCTGGGGCCCTGTCATATATGCTTAGACTGGGGCTTGGTGGATCCAGAGGTCAAGGGACCTTTTATGGAAGCCCACTGCATGCCAGGGGATCTGGAGCTGCCTGTGGCAGAGATCTGCCCTCAAAGAGCTCCCAGGCTGAGGGGTCTCTCCCATAAGCAGATAGCAACATAGTGTGACAGGGCCCCTGTGGTCATCTGAGGGTGAGGTAGATTTGAGGAGGTGACAGGTGAGCTGTGTGAGGATGGGGTGAGGGCACTTGCAGCGCAGGATATATGTGATGGGAACTGTAACTGGAGGAACAGGAAATGATGAGCAGGATCTATGTGATAGGCATTGAGAGAGGACACTGGGGCGGGGGAAGCTCCTGCAGGGCCTCTGGGCTGCAGTGAGGCCCCTGAACTTTCTCTGGAAGGTGGTGGGAGCCCTGGGAGGTTCAGGCAGAGGTGTGGGCAGCTGGGAGCAGCACTCGGCAAGTCCTGGGAGAGCGAGGACTGGTCATCCAGAAAGGAAGGCGAAGCTTTTAACTCTAAACTTGTTTTCTTACATTTTTTTTTGTATTTAACTCATCTGTATTCCCCCACATGAATACGCTACTTTCTCCTCTGAGAAAAAACAAAATTGGATTTAATTCTGGTCTGTACTCTTCAAAAAAGTCAGTATAATAAAAACTTGTTCTAGGTAAAAAGACAAAAGAGACGTGATGATCAAAGGCAATCCATAGGTCTCTGGATCAGCAGTACCAGAGCAGTGGAGAGTGGACTCCCAGGAATCAGGCAGCCTGGGCGTGAGCTTCTCCCCTGAGGCTCACCAGCCCTGTGACCTGGGATGGGTCCTTTTGCTTCACCTTAGTCTCAGTCTCCCCATCTGTAAATGGGATGACAGCTGCCCACAAGACAAGGTGGCTATGCCATTGACAGCAGGTGATGCCTGGTGCAGGCAGAAGTTCAAGTGATTGCATCTCCTACTATTGCTCTGACTGTTGTTTTTGACCAAACGCCAGCAAGTAGACCCATTACCCTCACCATAAGGAGGGGTCGCTCTGGGATTCTCTGATGCCCAGGTCACAGTAGGTTTGCAGATGCCTGGCCCTGAGCAGTGCCCCCCTTCCTTGGTGCCCCTCTGCTCTTTCACCCTGGCAGGTCTCCTTCCCTTGCTGTTATTGGGTGAAAAGGAATGAACACTGGATTGGGAGTAAGAAGTCTGGGTCAAAGCTCCCAATCAACCAGGTTCTTGTTGGCCGCTTGGCTGTGGGAGTCATCCTTCCTGCCCAGGCCTCCTCTTTCTCACCTGTGAAAGGCAGGGGTTCCAATTACTCCTGCTGTGCACTGCTGTGTTAGAGCCATGACTGGGCTCAGGCCACAGGGCCTCCCTCTGTGGGAGGAAGCTGTGCCTGGGCAGTGAAAATAAGAGGAAATGTAAAGGGCCCTGAACCAGAGTCTTGATTAAGTGGTGGTGGTGGTGGTGGGGAGAACCAGGGAAGCCCTCACAAAGGATCCCTCCTTGGTGGCAGGGACCCTGTTTAGCTCATCTTTGATGTCCAGTGCTCATTACAGGACAGGCTTTTTCTTTTTTTTTTAAATGTATCTTTACTGATTTCAGAGAGAGGAAGGGAGAGGGAGAGAGAGATAGAAACATCAATGATGAGAGAGTCATTGATCGAGCCTGCAACCGGGCATGTGCCCTGACTGGGAATCGAACCCCGATCGCCTGGATCCCAGGTCAACGCTCAACCGCTGAGCCACGCCCGGCCAGGCCAGGACAGACATTTTATGCACAACTTGGACTCTGAGTGTGCCTGGAATTGACAAGGGTAGGACATTGGGAACCAGGGCATTCCAGGAAGAGGCCCAGTGGCATGACCTTTCAGATGCTGTGGCTCTGTGTCTTGTTTTCTCTTTCATGGCTGCCTTGAGGACATTGGTAATCATAGTTAGAGATTGCTATGTTCCAGGTGCTTTACATGCATGATCTCATTTCATTCTTTTTTTTTTTTTTTTTAATATGTTTTTATTGATTTCAGAAAGATGGAGAGAGAGAAACATCAATGATGAGAGAGAGTCATTGATTGGCTGCCTCCTGCATGCCCCATATTGGAGATCAAGCCCACATCCCAGGCATGTGCCTTGACTGTGACCGCCTGGTTCATAGGTGGATGCTCAACCACTGAGCGACGCCGGCCTGGCTGATCTCATTTAATTCTATGAATTGAGGTACACTTATCCCCCTATTTTATAGATGAGGAAAACAAGGCACAAAGAGCTTGAATAAGTTGTTCAAGATCACTTAGCTAGGAAGTAGGAGGAGCAGGATTCAAACCCAGGCAGTCATCCAGGCTCTTCTCAGGCCAGTGACCTTCCCCAGGGCCAGGGAAAACCTAACCTTCAACCTTTAACCTTTGTTTTCCCCCTAGCCTCCTTGAAGTCACATGTGCATCGACGTGGTCTCGTAGAACTGGCAAAGACCATAGACTGTGTTGGCCCCCGCAACCCCCTGGTCTATATTAGCTATGGCTGCTATTGTGGACTGGGTGGCCATGGCCAGCCCCTGGATGACATTGACCGGTGAGTTCATGCTTGGGCCAGGCTAGAAGGTATCCCACCCTCTGGGGTAGTTAAGACCTATGAAGAAATAGCACATGGTACTACCTTGCAGGCAGAGGGTCTCCTGGGTAGCATCACCAATGAGGCCAAATCTTGATTCCAGCTGCATCCCTCACTGGCTATGGGATGATTACTTTGGCTGGAAAAAAAAATAACGAAGTTGAGCAGACTTAAAGTGTACCAGGAACTGTTCTGAGAATCCCTTTGAGTCCTCACAACAGTCCCATTTCAGAAATGAGGAAACTGAGGCACAGAAAGATTAAATAACTTGTCTGGCATCACATAGAGAGTAGGGGGTAGGGGCTGGGACGTGAACCCCAGCAGTCTTACTGAGTTCATGGCCCTAATTGCTGCACTCTGCTACCATGTGAGAAGTGCCTGTTCTGTGCAAGGCTGCGGACTTATCTTTCCATGACTTCTCATTTACCCTCATGGCCAGCCTTGTAAACAGGCACAATGGCTGTCCCTGTTTTATGGACGAGGGCCCCGAGACTCAGAGAGGTGCAGCCATTCATCTGTTTCCACACAGCTAGCTGGTGACAGAGGACAGAATTTGACTGTCTCTTCCCTAGCTTGGAGGATGTGATTGTCATTAACAAGTCTTTACTCAGCCTTGCACCTTCAAGGCTCCTGCTGCTGGCCATGCCCTCCCACACTCTGGCTGTCCAGTTCCTGTACATCTTCCAGATGCAGATCAAGCATTACCCCCTCTAGGAAGCCTTTCTTGAAGCCCAGCTGGGCATGGCATCTCCTCTGCCTTCCAGAATCCCCTTTCCTTACCCCACATCTCAGCACTTCTCACTATGCATGTGGCACCTGGTGGCTTGTCTGCCTCCCCCACCAGACTAGGAGTTTCTTGAGGGCAGAGCAGAATCTGGCTGATCTGTCACTGCCAGACTCAGCTGAAGACTCAACACAGAGTGGGGATGGTGACTGGATGGAGATAATACCAGTGAATGAATAACGGGCAGGTTTAGGGACATTTGTGGGTGTTCCTCAGGGAATTTTTTCAACAGTAAATTATTATTATTATTGAAATCCTATTATGTGGTAGTCCCTGGGCTGAATGCTGGTGACACTGTGAGGAATAAGACAGAAATGGTCCCACATCTTAGAGTTCTGGTCAGTGAGGAGGACAGATGCTAATCTTCTCTCTAATGGGGATCTTGTTATAAACCTGCCCTGAAGGGAAGGAACCTGGTTTTAGGAGAGGGTGTAACAAGGAAACCCTCATAGCTGGGAGGTAGGGCACCTGATAACACTCTGGGAATGGGGGCTGGTGCTTAGGCTGAGACCTAAAAGAGGAAGCATCGGCATGCAGTTGTCCCACACAGAGGACAAAGGTGGGAGGCAGGCTTGTTCTAGCAACAGAGGGGAGACCATTTCTGCTGGAGCTCAGAGACTCAGAGAGTGAAGCAGGCAGGGGCCTGGCTCGAGCATGGCTAGGGATGGGGCCAGTGCAGGACACACTGGGGTCAGTAGAATTATTTCCCAAGATAGGATTCTCAGGGACAAAGTTTGGATCAAAAGATGCTCACCCATAGTCCTGGCATGGGAAGATGGCCAGGAGAGCAGCCCTGCCTCCACCCACCTGATGGTCTGCCTGTCTGCCATCCACAGGTGCTGTCATCGTCATGACTGCTGCTACCGACATGCCAAGTTGGAGGCTGGCTGCAGGGCCAAGCTGGAGTCCTATTCCTGGAAGTGCATCGATCAGCGCATTGAATGTGGTGAGTCCCCAGCAACACCCACTCCAACCTCCCCAAGAGTCCCGAGGCATCCTGCTCGTAATGACTTACCACTGCTTCCAACTCCCCGTAGACCACCCTTTGGACTGATCGAATGTAAGTGGTCTTTAATCCTGAGCACTTAAAAAATAAGCACACCCATTTCTTTTCTGTCTTGTCAAAAACTGGAAAAGACAGAAATGACACCAGATATAAACTACCTAAATGTCCATCAGATGGGGCCTGGGTATGTAAACCCATGATGTATCCTTACTGTAGAAGACTCTGCAGCCTGGAGAAAGGATAAGGCGGAACCATATGCTGACATGGAAAGATGCTGAGCGAACAAGCAAACTGCCGAATGGCATGTTCAATAAAGCACCATTGTGTTAAAAAGAAAGCTTGCAAATAGTACCATACTGCTTTCCATAGCTACATGTAGACATTTGCAAAGCTCAGAGAAATGTAAGGATACGCTCCAAACTGAGGATGGCTGTGGTCACCTCTAGGGACAGAATCAGGCTGAAGGGAGTGATGGTAGAAGGCAATTTCCCGTTCTCTATAATGTTGCCATTTTTTACAAAGAGCATTTCTTCATGAATTACTTGTGAATTAAAAGTTAAAAAGAAAAGGACTATACAGCCTGATGTGATCTCTGCAAATTACTTTGACATGCATCAAAACAAAATAAAATAAAAATGTGGATGGGTGATGGATGAACAGATTACCTTCCGATGGATGGAATTTATCAGTGGGGGTGATCAGTGTATCTCGTTGTGGTTTTGATTTGCTTTTCCCTGATGACTTTGAGCATCTTTTCATGTGCTCTTTGGTCACTTTTATATCTTTGGGGAAATGTTTATTCAAGTCTTTTGCTCATTTTTTATTGGGTTGTCTTTTTTGTTGTTGAATTATAAGAGTCTTTTACCTATTCTGGGTACTGTACCCTTATCAGATGCACAATTTACAAATATTTTCTCCCATTCCATAAGTTATCTTTTCATTTTCTTGATAATGTTTTTATGTACAAAAGTTGTAATTTTGATAAAGCCCAATTTTTCTATTTTGTCTTTTCTTGATCACATCTTTAGTGTCCTATCTAAGAATCCATTGCAAGATCCAAGGTAATGAAGGCTTACGTCCTGTTTCCTTCTAATAGTTTTATCATTTGAATTTTTACATTTAGGTCATTGATCCACTTTGAGTTAATTTTTGTATATGGTATGTCATCGGGGTCCAACTTCATTCTTTTCCATGGGGCTATCCAGTTGTCCCAGTACTGTTTGTTGAAGAGACTCTTTTTTCCCTTGTTGAAAATCTCTTGGCCCTAGATGGATGACCTCTCTGACCTCAGTTTCCTTATCTTGAAGATGGGTGTTGCAGATTTGAAAAAAGGGTTTATAATGTGATAAACAGATTGGACAGGTTATTTCTCTCTCCCATCTTCTCTCCTCCCTCCCTCATCCTGATCTGAACCTCTCTCTGACTGCACTACCTCCCACTAAAGAGAACTGAGGTTCTGGTGCAACTTTCCACTAAAGCCCTAGCTTCTGCAGCGTGGTCTGTTCTGGAGGAAAGGAGGCAATCCTAAGAGTTACTAGAAGGATATGCACAGATCCTCAGCCATAGCTACTCCATATGACTTAGGAGCTGGCATAAGAGCAAAGCTGACTTAATATTGAGACATAATATTAATGTTTAGGACCAAAAGTGCCCCAGACATCATCTCTTACAGCCCTCTCATTTAGAGTTGGGGAAACTGAAGCCCAGGAAAGAAGTGAGTTGCCTAACATGGTGGTGATGTGCCTACTCCTGGGCACATTCCCTGTATCCAAACTGCCCCCTTCCGGTGTTGGTGGGGAGGAGGTGAAATGGGCCTTGAGTTGGAAATCTGTTAAAGATCTTCCCCTTCTTCCCTTCAGCTTGCCCCTAACCATGTGAAAGTGGAGTTTATTGGTGGAGTCTGTGCCTGTTTACAGAACTGCCCTCCCTGAGCCAAACGAAGGGAACCAAAATATCTATTATGCATTTTTGACTAAAAATATTCTCTTATTCTGTTTGGAGATATTCTGAACATAGTTGTTTATTTAATTACAGGTGTGGCCCATTTTCCATTTATGGGCCTGACTTAAATATATTTAAAAAATTTTAAGCCTATAATAATATTTACTGGCAGGCCTTTATTTTAAACTTAACCCTTAGGAGCTATTTTTCTTTTTAAGTTTTTATTATTCTTGAATAGCATGATGCTGCTGGGTTCCTGAGGCTGTGGAGCAGTGAGACCAAGACTTGCTTTTAAAAGAATCTTTCTCGCCCTAGCAGGTTTGGCTCAATGGTTGGAGAGTCGACCCACGGATTTAAGGGTCCTGGGTTCAATTTCGGCCAATGGCACGTACCTCAGTTGCAGGCTCGATCCTCGGTATGAGTCGGGTTGTATGCGGGAGGCAACCAATTGATGTGTGTCTCTCACATCGATGTTTCTCTCTCCCTCTTCCCCTTCCACTCTCTCTGAAAAGCAATGGAAAAAATATCCTGAGGGGGGTCAAAAAGAAAGGAAGAATCTTTCTTGTTCAGAGAAGGGGGTAGGAACACAAGGGAGGTACAGGCGCTGGGTCAGGAGATCCCGGGCAGGAGTCGTGGTCCACCCCCCCAGCTCTGTGGCCTTGACAAGTTACTGAATCCCTTTGAGCCTCACTTTACACGTCCTCAAAATGGGAATAATGAAACTTAGATGCTGTGTTTGTGTGAGAATTGGAAATGATGTATGGCTTTTCTATATTCTCCCAGGAAGTATTAGTGAGAATCTACTCTGTGCCAGCCTCCATGCTAGGTTTTAGTTAAGAAGAGAAGTTTAATAGGAGGAGAGCAGGAAATTGTGTCTGTGCCAACTGCTTTTATAACCGCTGTGTTGGAAAATAAAGCAGGTGAAGTACTATACCTGACAACATGGATGAACCTTGAAAATGTGGTGCTAAGTGAAAGAAGCCAGACACAAAAGGTCACTTACTGTGTGGTTCCAAGTATATGAAATATCCAGAGTAGGCAAATCTACAGGGACAGAAAGCTGATTAGTGGTTGACAGGGACTCAGGAGAAGGGTAATGGGGAGCAACATCTTAATGTGTACAAGGTCTCTTTTGGGTGATAGAAATGTTTTGGAAGATGCCAAACAAGGTCTTTTTTGGGTGGTAGAAATGTTTTGGAGGGGATGGTTACACAACATTGTGAATTTACTAAATCCCACAGACTTGTGCACTTTCAAATGGTAAATTTTGTTATGGGAATTTTTCCTCAATAACAAAAGCAAGGATGCAGGGTGGGGTTATTCTTTTATATTGAATGGTCAGGTGTCCAAGAAGCTCTCACTGATAAGATGCCACTGAAGCAGAGATTTGGGGAATGAGGGAGCCACGTGACGAGCTGGTAGGAATAAATGTCTGGGTGGTCTGAGGAGCGCAAGGACGGCGAGGGTAGGGCAGGGTCATTTAGGATTATGTCAGGGGTGGAGAACAGATTCCACAGCGTGTGGGAGGCTTTCCTCCGAGAGAGATGGGGAGCCAGGGAGGGTTTTGAGCAGAGGAGAGACATGGTCTGATTTGCATTGAAACTGAACCACTCAGGCTACTGCGGGGTCCTTACCTTGGAGGGAGCAAAGGTGGAAGCCAGGCACTGGTTATGAGGCTGCTGGAGTGGTCTTGGTGAATGGTGGCTTGGGCAGGTGGTGGCAGTAGATGTGGTGGATGGGGCTGGCTTCTGGGCATATTGGGCTGGAAGGTGGCACTGCAGGACTTGCCGATGGATGGGTGAAGGGAGAGGAGCTAGCTGGCGTATTTGTCCCAGTCACCCTGTCCCAGTCCCAGCTGGCCTCTAGCCAGCTCTGTGGGAACAGTGCCACCCTGGAGCTTCCATGGCTTCTTCCTCAGGAGCCCCTACCCCATCAGGTCACACTGCTCCGAGGGTGCCCATGTCTCTTGTGCAGCAGCCCGCGAAAAATTTACAGGCAGAAGGGCTCACTCCTGCATTGGCTGGTTCTGTTACCAAATTTTACACATTGTCAAACCATGTATGGCTGAAAACAACTGGTCTCTGGCGTGGATGTGTTTTATTCTGATCAAGTCCCCGTCAGCTGCTGAATGTAATTGCACGACCATGGCTGTTTATAAATCTTTGTGAACTCGTGTGAGAGTTTTTGTAACATTGAATCCTAGAATTGTTGGGTCAAATAGCATATTTGAGGCACCTCTAGAATTAATATGTAGGAAGGGCTGCCCCCAGCCTGAAGGGTGCTAGAGAATTTATTTACATGGGAAGGGCATTTAAAAATGTAAGTTGTGTTTATTTGTAGAGGGGCTGGGGTTAAGGTTATGGAGGGGGAAGTTCACGAAAGCCCCCACACGCCACCTCCTTTTGGCACTGCCACTGAGCAGTATATTTTAAATCTAACAGATATCATAAATAAACCTTGGAATAGCTACTCTTCAAATTTTGTTGATATTGCTTTTTCCATGATGATAGCATCATATGGCTCAAAGTAGAAAAGTTTGGATTACAAAATGTACAAGTTTTATGGGAATACAACTCCCGTATACACCATACAGACAGCTGTTTGGTAAACCTTCTGGTGTTCGTCTTTTCCTAGCGCATATATATAGTTTTTTAATATAGCAGTATGCTTTGTACCCCTTCTTCTTCTTTTAAGCATGTTTCCTACATTGTTAAGACTCTATTAGGCACTGGCCAGGGTAGCTCAGTTGGTTTGAGTGTTGTCCCGATACGCCAAGGTTGTGGGTTCGATCCCCAGTCAGGGCACATACAGACTCAACCAATGAATGCATGAGTAAGTGAACAATTGTGTTTTTTCCTCCCTCCCTCCCTCTCTCCAAAATCAATTTTAAAACTATTTAAAATCCTCTTGTATAAACATGAATTGCAAAGGCAGGCACATCCCCAGGATTGCCATCTCATTCCCTTTGAGTCCGAACATTGGGCAGGACTGGGCTGGGGGCCTGCTCTCCTCTCCCGTTCCTAGATTTCTTTTCTGTAAGATTGGGGTGCCAGTGGCACCACCCTGAGTACTGGATGAGATGGGGACCATAGAGCCCTTTGCCCAGTGTATGGCTCCGCATAACTAATTGCACAATAAACGTTAGCTCCCATCATCCAGACTTTTTATTATTCATTTTCTTGAATTATAACCAGAGGAATTTGCAGTGTTTAAACACAGGTTTGGAGTTTGTGTCTTGCTCTCCCTCCCAACTGTTTCCCAGAGTGTGGGAAGCTTAATAGATGAATTTAAGTGAGAATTTCCCTTTCAGCCCTGTTAATTTTTCCAATTACACAAGAAGGAAGTGTCAAGTGTGTGATGGTTGACTACTAGAGAGGTTAAACCTCTCTTACACTGCTTATCTCCCTTTTTTTAAAACCAAGCACCCCAATTTGGGGGGTTACAGCCTTCAGGTAGGCAACAGCATTTAACTAGACTTTGATATTAAAACTTGATCTCACTGGTTATTTTTGTTTAATCAGTTTCTTATATTTATGGTATAAAATTTTGGTTTTCCATTTATGGCAGTGACAGAATTTATTTAATGTAATTTAATACCATTTAATATATTTATTTAATAATTGACTTACTATTAAAAAATGAGATTTAGCCCGGCCAGGTGTGGCTCAGCAGTTGAGCATCGGCCTAGGATCCAGGCGATCAGGGTCGCCTTGGGTTGCGGGCTCGATCAATGACTCTCTCATCATTGATGTTTCTATCTCTCTCTCTCCCTCGCCTTTCCTCTCTCTGAAATCAATAAAGATATATTTAAAAATAATAAAAAAATAAAAATAAATTAAAAATGAGATTTAAAGCAATAATCTTTTAGCTGCCATAGGCCTGAGTTTGGACAATCCTGTGTGCAGTCATATAGACCAACACAACAGGGCCTGGAAAGACGGTTGCCAGAGGGTGTGGGCCCCCTGCTCAACACCTTCACTCATAATTGTGTCCCCTCCTGGTGTGGCCAGGCTCTTGTGGGTGTTGCCTCAAGAGAGAAGCTGATGGACTTTCTGACTCTCAGGCTTCCCCTTGCTAGCCTCTCTAAGGAACGTGTGCATTTGAAGAAATCTTTATAGATTAGCTGGCAGCTTGAGGTCAGCTTCAGCCTACAGAGTGCCTCCTGTACCCCCATTCTCCCAACTGCCCTTAGAAATAGGTACTATTAGTATCCCCGCATTGCACCTGAGAAAAAAGCCTAAGAAAGATCAAGTGATGTCTAAAGGCACATTGAGAAGCCAAAAGGCCAAATGGACTTTGGACTCAGCATCTGAAAACACTTCTCTGACAACTTCAATTCCCTTTTCTGCAAAATGCGGCCAACATCACCTCCCTCCTGGTGCTGCCCAGAAGATGGAAATCACGTGTACCGTCAGGTGTCACAAAGATGCATTTGATGGCCCCTCCTGCCAACAGCATTACTGCCTTCCCTCATGTTTATCCTCAAGTCTCTGCAAGTCTGTGCTCTAACCTCAGGTTTCCCATTTCTTCTAGGACCAACAGAGGACAAATGTCAAGAACTCTTGTGCAAGTGTGACCAGGAGATTGCTTACTGCTTAGCCAAAACTGAGTACCATTTAAAGTACCTCTTCTATCCACGTTTCTTATGTGGGCAGGACTCACTCAAGTGTGATGACTAGTTTGACTTGGAATGTTCTTTTGCACAAGGAAATAAAACGCCTTTTCACTAACAGCAGCCATATTAAGTTCACATTCCGAGGGGAATTGAGTTAAAGTGTTAAAAGCTGCAACCTGTGTTTGTTCTCTCTGTCCCCGAACTTGGGGCTGGAGTCTGTTGGATTTCCAGTTAGACTAAGGTCAAAATCCCATGCCTATTTATAAAAACATGACTGTGTTTATGACTGTATTGGGTTTGGTACCATTTCTGAGGTTCAACCGTTATGAAAAGGCTGAGCTTGTCTTCTAACCTGTTCCTGATGAACAAACACCTGCTAAGTGCCTGGCCTTGTCCTAGGTTCTGGGTTGAGGCAATAAACAAGACAACCACATGACACTGGCCCTTGTGAAGTTCAAGTCTAGCAGCTGTTAGCTCAAGAAAGAGTATTCTTCCCCATCCTACTCCACCTTTATGGTTAAAACTTATTTCCTGATTACAAAAGTATTACATATTTACTGCTTTTAAAAAAGAGAGCAAATACAGAGAAATATAAAGGAGAAAAAAATTACTGGAACTCCCACAGACAAGAATAACCACTTTCAGCATTTTAGTGTGCTGTCCATCAGTCTTTTCTGTAATTTTATTTTATTTTATAATCCTCGCCCTAGGATTTGCTTTTCAGAGTGGGAGAAATATCAATGTGAGAGACATTGATTGGTTGCCCCTGCCCCCCAGCATGCACCCCGAATGGGGGCCAGGGATTGAGTCTGCAACCGAGGTATGTGCCCTTGGCTAGAATCAAACCCAGTACCCTTCAGTCTGCAAGCCGACACTCTAACCACTGAGCCAAATTGGCCAGGGCATTTTCTAATTTTAAAAAATGTAGCTGAGTCCTGGCTGGTGTGGCTCAGTTGGTAGGGCATTATCCCTTGCACCAAAAGGTTGCCAGTTTGATACCCAGTCAGGGCACATGCCCAGGTTGTGGGCCTGATCCCCACTAAGGGGCGTGCGGGAGGCAGCCAATTGATGCTCCCCTCTCCCTGCCTCTCTAAAAATCAATAAACTGTCTTTTTTTAAAAAAGAGTTGAAACTTATTTTACAATTTTCATAACTTTTCTCCATGTCATTAAAAAATCTTTGGGAACTCCATTTTAAGTAGCTATATTAGATACCAGTTTATAAATCGCTCACTTTAGAACACTGGCGGTGTTTCCTATTCTGATCAATTAGACACCCCTTTCTGACGCATGTAAGCCTGCTACGATTGAGGTCAGAGGGAGGAAAGGCAGCTGTGGCCCTGGCTCTGAAGTGCCTGTCCCCGCTGCTGGCAATAAGGAATGAAAGTCCAGCCATACCCACATGCTCTTGGTCAGGTCTCCTTTGCTTTCCCCTGAGCAGATGTGGGTATCACTCATCTTTGTAACAGGATGTGGGGAGTGTGTGGGACACTGGACTAGGGGTCTGGTAACTGTGGTCCAGCCATGGTCCAGCGCCACCAGTGCCACCCAGCCTCCATCTCTTTATCTGGGAAGGAGAATGGTAACCACTCAAGGCAGGAGACCAGTGAAGTGCAAATACTGCAGTGTCCCCAAACCCGCAGTGCGGTCAGTCAGTGTCTCTGGCTGGGTGTTGAGCGGGTAAAGTCAGGCAGTCCTGGGGCCTGATGAGCAAACGCAGGAAGAAAACATTCTCCCTCCTTTCACTTAAGGTACCTTAGGGTGACTCCCTGGCTCAATGTTCCCATCAGGCAGGGGGACTTCTGCATGACTAGTAGGTTGTATTGAACAATTCAGATTTTCTACATGTTTTCTAAACAATTTTTTTTCTATAGAATTTTTGTCTTCTTAAAAAATCTTTTTATTTCAAGTAATTTCTTCAAACTTTCAGATGCAAAGTTTGAGTGAAATCTTCCAAAATACAAAGGATTAATGAACGGTTCATGGAGTCACAAACCCTTTGGATGCAAGCTTATTTCTGCAGGGTCCATCTTCAGATGGATCACACTTCACACCTGCTGTTTTCACACTAGAAGGAAATAAGAGGCATAGTTCATCTCATTCATATTTACAATTACAGCATTTGGTGTAATTATTCTTGCTGTTTTATACATCAGAACAAGATGATAAAGATTTTACAGTGTGAGGTCAATGTATAAAATGCTTCATTGAACAAAAGGACTATCCTGGATTTTACAGATTAAAGTCTTAAAAACAAAACAAAGCAAACCCCAAAACAAAACAATTTTTAAAATCCTCACCTGAGGATATGATTTTTGTTTTTTATTGATTTTAGAGGGAGAGAGAGAGAAGCATCAATGTGAGAGAAACACTGATCAGTTGCCTCCAGTACAAGCCCCGACTGGGAATTGAACCTGCAGCCTTCTGGTGTACAGGACGACACTCCCAGCCACCCAGCCAGGGCCAAAACAATTTTAAGTAGCATTGAGGCAGCTCAGCCTGATATGAATTATCATCTGATAATATCCTGACATCCTACTCAATCCCCTCACTCAGAGAAAGGGATCCAAACTTTCACTGATTAGAAATTGGAAACAGGATGAGTCTAACCATCATTCTAGTCTTAAACTGAATCCTTTAGATATTTATCTCTTTAACCTCTTAGCAACTCTTCAATAAAACAATTGTCTATTGGGTTTTGGTTTTCCTCTGTATTTTTTAGGCGCAACTGTCTATGCCTATGACATAATCTTCCATTTTCCTAAACTTGACTTAGAGGAGAGGCCTGGCCCCAGCAAGCCTGGTGTTGGGCTCAGTCTCAGGACTCCAACTTGCCCTGGGAGCCTTTGTCAGTCACTGGGGTTAGGGCAAGTAGGACTGCTGACATGGCAGCCTTATGACGTCACCCATACCACATCCTCTGGGGACCCTAGGTCCTTGCAAGCCATAGTGGACTGGGCCTCCCAGGTTCCTGTGAGCAAGGCGGCAGGTGAGAGGTGCTGCTGCTGTGTCAGCCCAGCTCTGGGGTGCCAGTCCCTGCTGCCACAATGACACAGGCAGAGGGAGACCTGGGTATAGCCTTTGACAGAGAAAGCAGCACCTTGTTTACTACGGAAAGAAAATAGGAAGTCCACTCCCATCCCCCCTTCACTTAAGCATCAAAGCTCAGACGTCAGGGAGGCTGGAAGAGTCCCTCAGAGCCTGGGCAGTGCCACTCAAAACACTTGGGTTTCTAGTCGTCGGACTTCCTTGACCACAAGATCAATGTTAATAATTGGGTTAAAGTACAGGGCCCAGTAAAATAAACAGTTGCAAACAAACTGAGGAATGAGGGGCCAGAACATGGCCACAAAAAGCCCCTGTGTTGATACTTTCCAAAAATGGCTCCACATCCTCTGAGGCACAGTCCTGGAAAAGAAGAGAAGCATTTGAGAGGTGAAATTGTGAAGGCAATTCTACAGACAAAACCAAAGTGCTCAGCCCTGGGCTGTTTCCCATTGCAGAGTCAGGTTGCCTGTACCGCAAAGACCTTGTGTTCTGTCCCCATTGTCTGAGACACACCTTTGCCTGCCCAAGCCATCTTCAACTCCCAGGGCGCAGTCTAGAGGGTGCTTCCCTTAGGGCACTATCCACACCAGGTGAGGTATCCCCATTTCAGCCCCAATCCCACCTGCTTCACTGCTGTGTCACATTTGTATATATTTAATATACATATTTTCTCTGCTAGGCTGTAGGCTTTCAGAGTGCAGACTGTCTTCTTTACCAAAAGATCTGCAGTGCCCGGAAGAAAACCAGGGGCAAAGCAGGGGCTCAATTAACTGTGCACAAAGAAATGAGTTTACTGAATTGAAACAAATGAGGGAGATTCCTGTCAGGTTCTCAGAAATATTTATAAGGTTGCTCCTGATTGAAGCCAAGAACCTTTTGAGTTATAGGATGTTGCAGACTTCAAGGGTACTGGTGTGGTGATGTGTTACTTCTGCCTGCCAAGCAGCCACCCTTTCTTCTGGAAATACCTTCTAAGTTTTCCTTTAGGGTGCCTCCCTCCCCTATTCTTTTCCATGTGGTCTGGGTAGAGCTGAAGCCAGCCCCTGGTTGGGGGGATGAGTGCATGCCTTGAGCCTGGACAAGAACTCCGCATACCCCTGTACTAAGTGATGGGTTCGGGTGAGCATGTGACCCAGGCTGGGCCAATCAGAGCAAAGGCACGTGAGCCCTGAGACTTTCATAGGTACTATAGGGAAAGAAGTACTCTCCTTCCACAAAGGTTGCTAAGCTGCTCAGATCTATGTCTGGAGTGAATGAAGGCCCCCACATGAAGAGAGCTGCCTGAGGCTGAACCACACAGGAAAGGGAGAGCTGCAAGAAGAAGAGCTGCAAGAAGAAGAGCTGCAACAGTCAGTCCTGACGATAGCATTTGGGTCTGTCTCTGGGTCCAGCCACGTACGAAGCCTAAACTGGGCATTTCCCTTTTTAGGAAAGCCAATTTAGGTTGGTTTCTGTCACTTGCAACCAGGAGTCTTAATTCAGTGACTGTCTAGTCCAACTCTCATTTTATGCATAAATCCAGAGAAGTTATTACTGTTCCGGCTGGTGACAGAGCAGGACTAGAACTCATGCCACGGGATTCCTAGTCAGATCTCTATTCTCTATCACAATGCTATTTGCCATAAAGTAACCCATTTTCCCACTGGTTTATTCTCTATTAAAATCCTTCATGTACCCCTTCCACCCCCAGGAATCACACAGTAGATTACGTGGGGATAAGATCATGGAGAAGCACTTCAACAATGGGCACCATGAAAACCTCCCCACTCCCCCAAACACAAGGTAATTTTTCCTATTTGCTGCTTAAGTTGGTGTTTTGAAACCAGAGCACAGGAGTCTTCGTGCCTGAGTAATACTTCAAAGATACTCTTCCCAGGCTCTGCTGCCCCACCATCTCCAACAGAAAACACTCACTTCAGTTCACTTCTTGACCAGATCCTCCAAAAGGAGAATAACTCCAGAACCGAGAGTAACATGGCGTTGACGATGAGAAACCGCGACGTCCAATAATGGACCTCCAGCCAGTCCCAGGCAAACTCGGCGATCAGCTGGTACGGGAGGAAGGAGTATTTGACAAGGAATTCTCTCCACTGCTTCCATGTGGGCTCTCTAAGATCCTTTAACAATAACACACAAACAAGTCAAAATGGACACAAAAAATTATGAGGATTGACTTTTACACAAAATATTGTGGTTCTCCCAGGGAATTTTACATTTATTAAAACATACACACACAATCTCAAATGAAATTTCCATCAACTCACCTTGAAATTTTCTTACATTGGCTAAATGTTACCAAAGAGGTTGAACTGAGATGCTTGTTACATAATTGTGGAAGTTCAGAAATAAAAATCTAAGCATGAATTACAAAATATGGGATTGAAATGAATCGAAATGAATAATTTTTAAATTTCTTCATCACTTCATATGTAGCTCAGTTTCCTAAATTCAACAACTTAGCTGTGGTAAAATGATAACAGCTCATGGAAAAATTAAACACAAACCTTGAAAATAGCTTTTGGGAAAATAAAAACTTTAATTACAGATATTATCAGATAATTATCAAAAGTATTTAAACAGCTCATAGGCATCTAGAAGCTAATGGAAGTTCAGCAAGACTGTGCACAATGGAGCAGTTACTGAGTATTCCAAGAGACAAGCGAGCCTGATGAGCGGACGGGGGTTGTTGGGCCTTGTTAAAATGGAAAGGTCAGGTGGGTCTCTGTGCTCCCAGTCCAGCAAGGGTAGGTAACAGCTGGAAAGTGGTATTTAGAAAAACATTGTACAAAGGGGCTCATCAGCAGGCTTTAAACTACATCCAAGGTTGAAGTCAATTAGGCAGGTAATTGACTAAAATGTTAAAAAAAGGCTATTAGGAGATTTAGGAATTGTATTTCAACATTTATGGATGTGGGTCATATATGACAATTCCTATATCCATGTGACTTTTGATATAAACAAATCAGAGGGACTGCCTGAAGAGCAGCGATGCAAAGGACAATGTACCCTCAAATGACGAACTAGACATGAGAAATCACCCTTGGTCAATGGGGTCTAATAATTCTGAAGGATCCATGGGTCAAACTGAAGAAACAAGACCCATGGTGGGTAACCATCTCAGGTGACAAGAGGACTCCCATCAGTGAGCTGGATGATGGCTTACTACTGTTCCGAGGCCAACAGAACAGATACCCTTGCCTTGTGGTAAGACAAGTAATCATCCTTTGGGGATCCTATTGAGACACAGATTACCAAGCTGGCAGACCTATAAATCTAACCTTCAGGCAATTCAGACCTAGCCTATCTTCTTTTATAACAAAAGAAATGCTGTCCCCCCCCACCTAATTATTTCAAGTCTAGAGGGCAGCCCTCCTTGCTATGCAATGTAGGAACTAAAATAGGCTTCTTGGATTGGAAACGTTCCTTCTTTCTTTTCTTAGGTAGGGGGTCTCCTTACAAAAATCCAAATAAAAGTGGGTGTTGTTTGCTCTTCCATGACAGGCTCCAGTTCCATACCACACTGAGAAATGGTAGACTAATCTCATTCAAGGCACTCTGCAGACCTACCAGAAGCTTGGCGATGATGTCCTCCCCGGAGTTGTCTTCTTGCAGAGGGCAGATGGTGTGGATGAAGGGTAGGAAGGTGTCTGTGTAGTCAAACAGGTAGAGGTACAGCAGACCGAGTCTGGGGGAACTCCTGAGGGCATACAGCAGGAACAGGGACCTGCCCGGGTTCACAGCCTGCAGGTGAAGTGGGCGCAAGGCCACATTACAACTATGACAGCCAGCTCCCACCTATGCTCCCTCCGCAACCTCACGCCCTTTGCCATCAGCCTTTTTTGTGTGGTTTGCATAAACAACGAATGAATGAATGGCAAGAAGAGGCTAAGTAATCTCTGGGCTACATTATATAAAGATCCAATCTCTCTCCACAGCTAGGGAGGGGAACGGGGTGAGAAGCATACTCCGAGGCACTACTAGTAGAACACAACCATTTTAGAAAACAATCTTGCAAAATGTATCAGTCTTAAAAATGTCTAATTTAACCAATCTATTAGTGGGCACTACTTAAACATAATCTGAAGTACAGAAGGTCTTATGCACAAAATGCCTGGTGTTGCATTGTGTATGAGAGAGAAAAAGTAAAATCTGTGACCTAAGTAATGAAGTTACAGTAGATATTTAACCACTGAAAAATGAATATGAGAAGTTTTGGATAATGCTCATGACAAAATGTTAGGTGAAAAAAAGATTCAAAGATGTGTAGCAATCCGATCTCAACAGTGTCAGCACCATGAAAGTAAGGCCTTGTTCAGGGCTGAGGTCCTTTTCCTAGGGGAATACCTGGGTCACACCAGATGTCAATAAGCATTTGTGGAATAAATACACAAACAAATGGACTGTTTAAACTGCACAGAAAATCGTCTAGAAGAAAACAGAGCAAAATGCAATGTTAATCATGTTTGAATCTCAGGTGGGATTATTGCAATTTATTTTCCTTAACTTTTGTAAACTTTGCTACATTAAATGTGTATTCATATTTTTTCTGATTATAAATGTAACTGTAAACTAATTCAACTTACTTGATGCTACTAAGAATCAAATAAAATGGGCAAAATACATGAGTGGACATGTCACCAAAGAAAATATAAGGGTGGCAAATAAGCATATTCAAAAATGCTCAATATCACTGGTCCTTAGAAAAAGGCAAATTAAACCAGTGAGACACTACTTTTTAGAATGGGGAGGAGTGAGAAGGAGGGCTTACAAAGAGGCAGGAGGAAACTTAGGAGTGATAGGTAGCTTCACTATCTTTTTTTCTTTTTTTGTGGGCACCAGGACCTATGATCACCAGCTGCCCAAGAACCAAAAAATTATGCTCCTGAAATCTCTTGATGTCAGTTCTGCATGCAGAGCAAGCAAGCTGCTCTACGTGTGCACTCATGACAGAAGCCCTTTTTTAGCTTCACTATCTTGATTGTGGTGATTTCATAGGTGTGTACATACATCAAAACTTATCAAATTGTACACTTTAAATATGTGTATGTTAACTATAGCTCAGTAACACTTAAAACATTTAACTGATTTGATGCTATTAATAGCTTACTATTAAATTGTTTTTAGCATGATAATGATTACATTTAAGAAGAGCCCTTCTCTTTAGAGATTCATACTAAAGTATTTATGGGTGGGATAATATAATATTTGGTTATGCTTTAATCAAATCTCAGGATTGTGGGTGTGGGGAGGGTGTGAAGGGGGAGGAGTGATATTAGAATGCCCATAAGTCAATAGTCATAGAAGCTGCGTACCGATACACTCTACCCTCGATTTTTGTATATACCTGAAGTTTTCTATAGTAAAAGATTATTTTTAAAAGGTCCAACTTGTGAAATGATTCCAGAGGACAGAAAAGTATGAGAGTAACTTGAACATCTTGTCAGTGAGAAAGGAAAGGCTTAAAGACTAATGAAGTCATATTAAAAGGGTTCACTAGCAAGCACATTATTCTTTAATGCAAAAGTTCAATTTAAAAAGTAGACTCAGAAAATAATTTGAGGAGATCCTACTAAAAAAAGATGGAACAATTTGAGCATCTATTAGAATAACTACTGAAATGTATTCACACACATCACGAATGTTAGAACCTTCCGTTAGAAATTGGTCACCTTTGGAGGATAACAGGGAGCAAATCATCCTCCTGAAACTGGTAAATAAAGGGAAAGCAGCAAGTACTTAAACTTGGCTTTCGGGTACAAACTGTTCTTAGGGGAAATCAAAATGGTTGTTGAGGGACACCCTCCTCCCCCTTTAGATGTATTTCAGCTAACAAATGAAGAAAAATGAGCTCTGGCCAGGTGGCTCAGTTGGTTGGAGCATCGTCCCATAACCCAAAAAGTTGTGGGTTCGATTCCGGGTCAGGGCACATGCCCAGGATGATGGTCAGGGTGAGTGCAGGGGGCAACCTATTCATGTTTCTCTCACAGTGATGTTTCTCTCACACCAGTGCCTCTCTCTCTCTCTTTCCCTTCCCCTCTCTCTAAAAAATATCAATAAAAACATATCCTCAGGTGAGGATTAAAAAAAAAAAGAAGGCACGAGAGCATTACAATCTCTCCATTTTGCAACCCCCAATGAACTAACAAATCTAAACAATCAATGATCACAGTGGCTGCAACCATCAGAAAAAGAGACAATTGAACATTATGAGTCTCTTGATGGAAGAAAACACCACCACCTATGAAAAAATCTTGCTAAAATACCAACCCGAAACCAGAGCAAGCCTCTAGATCTAACTCCTAGAGTGCAGCATATGTAGGGGACAAAGGGACCTGTTAGGTGACAACACAGAGACAATCAGTAAAATTCAAGATGTGGGAAAACTATAGGACAAATGATCTGGCTTCTTCAACAAGTCCACGCAGGCAGGATAACAAAAAGAGGGAAGAGGGCCTATAGACTAAGGGCCTTAGGAAACAAAACCACCAGAAGTGGACCTTGTTTGGACCCAGGTTGGAAGAAATCAACTGGAAAAACAAAAACAAAAAAGATGCGGGATATTTGAACACTTACCAATTATTTGATAGAGAATTATTTGGGAGTGCTGGTACAATGGTGGCATTTTAGTTTATTTTTATTTTTTTCATGCTTCATCTGGTTTTATTAAATTTTTTAAATTGAATTTATTGGAGTGATAATGTTAATAAAATTATACAGGTTTCAGGCGTACAATTATGTAACATCATCTGTATATTGTATTGTGTGTTCACCTCCCCAAGTCAAGTCCCCTTCTTCCCTCACCATTCATCCCCACATACCTTCTTCCACCCACCTCAAACCCCTTTCCCTCTGGTCATCACCATACTGTTGTCTGTATCTATGAGTTTTGTTTTGCTTAATCCCTTCACTTTTTTGACCCAGCCCACAACTTCCTTCCCTCTGACAGCTGTCAGTCTATTCTCTATGAGTCTGTTTTCTTTTTTTAAAAAGTCTTTATTTTTTAGAGATTTACAGTGAAATATTTAACTTTGACAAATAAGGTATCTCAGATTTTCAAAATAATCAAGCTGGGGGTAGGTGGGGGTATTACTGAAATAAACATGGCCCTGATTTGCTATCGCTGGTATGGATGGCAGTTTTGTATACTGCTTTTGTGTATGTTTGAAATTTTTCATACTAATAGTTTTGAAAAATCTAACTTCTAAAAATATCTTTGTGTCCTAACTTAGGTGAAACATAGACATATATGGGAGTAGTTCATTCTAAAGCAGTGTTTCCCAACTTTTTTATTACTACCCCATAAGGAGCCCTTTAAAAGACATTTTTTCATTAATTCCCCCCCACACACCCATGGAATGTTAACACCACATAAACATATAGTTAATGCAGAAATGGAAACAATCTCATGTTCATCAACAGGAAAATGCATAAACTGTCACAAACTTGTGCAATAGAATACTGCACACAAGAGAAAAGGAATGCACTGGAGCCACAGAGAGAAACACTACTTGCAGAAGGACATGCTCAGTTCATGCCTCTTGGGTTAAGGTTAAAAACCTAGCCCAGCCGGATGTAGCTAAGTGGTTGAGCTTTGACCTAGGAACAAAGTGATCATGGTTTGATTCCCAGTCAGGGCACATGCCTGGGTTGCGGGCTCGATCCCCAGTAGGGCTGTGTAGGAGGCAGCTGATTGATGATGTTTTTCTCATATCAATGTTTCTATTTCTCTCACTCCCTTCCTCTCTCTCTAAAAATCAATAAAAACATATTTGAAACCCCCTCAAAAACCTATAGAACAATGCTTGCTCCTAGTGCTTGCAGATGCATACCCATAATACAAGAAGGAAAACATGCCCAGGAAGGATGTGCAGCATGCTGCAGGAGTGTGGGACCTCCAGAGAGCGTGAGGAGGCAGGGGCTTCAATCGTGCCTGTGATGTTTTCTTAAGCAGTGGGCATGCAAGTGATTGCTATGTTGTTCCCTATACTTTTTTTCAATTAAAAAAAGTAAAGAGTTCACCTTATATTCCCAGAGATTTTGGGGGGGCTTCACGCCCAGTGCTTTGACACGCTCCAATTCCATGAGGATGGCTCTCCTGTGGCTGCTGTTTTCTATGGTGTATGGCACTCTTGAAAATTCTTCCTCTGTCAAGGTTAAAAGCAATCTGTGATGGGGAAAGGAACAGGAGAATTATTTTGAGGTTGTGTACTGGAAGCAAACTTTCCACAGAGTTTCATTTTATCAAAACAAATACTTTAGCCTAGAGGTAAGACACTTAATATATGAAGTACTATTAATGACAGCAAACAATTGACTGTTTACTATTTGCCAGTGACTTTCCGAAAATACTTTCATAAATCATCACTGATCCATTTGACAATTCTGTAGGGTAGGTGGCCTTATGCCCAATTCGTGGATGAAAAAACTGTCTTAGAGAAATAAAGTGACCTACCCAAGGCACACCCAGGTCTGCTTTGCTCCTAACCTTTGATCTTTCAGCTATGCACTTTGACCTCTCACATTACTCTGCTTTTTAAAGTGTGTGTGTAGCCCTGGCTGGTGTGGCTCAGTTGGTTGGAACGTTGTCGTGTGCACCAAAGGGCTGCAAGTTTAATTCCCAGTCAGGGCACATGCCCAGGCTGTGTGTTTGATCCCCAGGTGGGGATCAATGTTTCTCTCTCACATCGATGTTTCTCCCCGCCCCAAAATCAGTAAGTGCAGCCTGTGTGGCTCAGTAGTTGAGCATTGACCTATGTACCAGGAGGTCATGGTTCGATTCCTAGTCAGGGCACAAACCCGGGTTGCAGGCTTGATCTCCAGTACGGGGCATGCAGGAGGCAGCCAATCAATGACTCTCTCATCATTGATGTTTCTCTCTCTCTCCCCCTTTCCCTTCCTCTCTCTGAAATCAATAAAAACATATTTAAAAATAAAAAATAATAATCAATAAAAACATATCCTTAAGTGAGGATTTAAAAAATTCTGAATAAATAAAGTATGTGTGTGTGTACAGGAAAAAAGTTGGAAAGAAAGCCAATAAAACCTTATGGCATTATAAGTAGTTTTGGGATAGTGATTTAATAAAAATAATTGCAGATCTCTAACCTGTTCTCTTTCATCAGAAAACACATATCCACCTCCACAGTGATTTGTTGTAAAAACATCCCTGTGCACTAGCAGATGAGTCCACTACAACCACTGTTGGAGGAATGTACACTGATGCCCTTTTGTGGGTAATATTTATTAATTTGGTGATATTTATTTAAGTGGTAAAGGTTTACTCCCTTTGATTTAGCAATTCCAGTTTTAGGAATCTATCCTCCAGAAGAAACAAAATTATGCGAAGACATGTTGTATTAACTAGGTAGAGAATTTTTTTTTAAAAAACCACAATTGTGGGCTGGGGAGGGGGCACACTAATTTTTACAAAAAACATCAGACGATTACAGTGGGTGCATTCTGTTTCCACAAAGGAGAGTCAGAAAGCTCAGTTCAGGTGGGTAAAGTGACTGGGGTGGAGGTAGGACAGTCAGGCAACCTGACAGTGAGTGGACTCCAAGTCTGAAACAAGCAGCTACTCCTGGCACTGCGTAGTGTTCTAAGTAACTTCCTTACACTGTTCCTCCAAGGAAGGGAGGGACCCCAATAAAGACGGACAGTGCTCTGGAAGGGGCAGGGGTTTGTTGACAGAAGCAGGCCTCCTTAGAGCCCAGCGACTGGTGAGTTCTTCATACTAATGAGTTTCTTCAGGTACTTCCTATACAGTGTTGTGTGAAACTGTCTAGAAAAGGAAATAACCCAAATGTGTTTTGGTAGGGATCAATTAAGTAGACTCTAGCATATACACATACATACATATGCACACATATGTGCCTACATGTACATATACATAAATATGTACACACAGACACATACAGACACAGGTCTGCTTAGTACAACTGTATTTTCAGTTTAAATAAGTAATACACATTGCAATGTGTTATGTCTGTATATACATTTTAAAAAATCTGGAAATGTATCCAGGTAGGTAACAGTGGTATTCTCTGAAGAGTAGGATTCCAAGGGTATTTCATTCTGAATATCCTTTAGTTCTATGTTATTATTTTCAAATAAATAATAAACATGTTACTTTTATAATCAGGGAGCAACAAATTAAAATGTCAGCAACATAAAATGGTATGGCTACTTTGGAAAACAGTTTGGCAATTCCTCAAAAAGTTAAACATAGAGTTACCACATGACCCAGCAATTCCACTCCAAGAGAGTACTGAAGTACATGCCCACACAAAAACTTGTACACACATGATCACAGCAACATCATTCATAATACACAAACTGGAATCAACCCAAATGTCCATCAACTGAAGAATAGATAAAATGTGGTATAGCCACAAAACAAGAGTATTATTCAGGCACAAAAAAGAATGAAGTAGCACATGTTACAACTTGGGTGAACCCTGATGACGTGATGCTAAGTGAAAAAGCCAGACACAAAAGGCCACATATGGTATGATTTCCATTTATATGAAATACTCTGAACAGACAAATCCACAGGGACAGAAAGTAGAATGGTGGTGCATGGAGCAGAGTGGGGAAAAACAAGGATTGACTGCTAAAGGGTAAAAGCTTTCTTTTGGGGGGCGATGAAAATGTTCTAAAACTAGATTGTGGTGATGGCTGCACATATCTGCGAATACATTAAAAACCACTGATTGTACACTTTAAGTGGTAAATTTTCTGGTATGTAAATTACACCTCAATATAGCTGTTTCTAAAAATGCCAGTGAAGTGTCAAAGATTTTGCTCCTCACCTTCCATTTACTCTTTCGGATAAAAACCTGTCTCTGTAGAGAGAGGCCCAAGGGCCCAGCTGCTCCAGCCAGAGGACAACTTCTTCCGCTGTCCATTTGGCCACAGCCTTGTGGACCAGGAGGTCATGCTCAGATTCCCTGCTGCTCCAGTGATACACGAGCAGGACCACCTGGGGAAAAGCGACAGGGATTTCAAGACACAGAAAAGTCAGAGATGCTAGTTTCTAAATATGTGAATGTGGGGCAGGGAAGGGAAGAGGCTGAGCTTGAAGGGAATGGTGCCAAGTCTATACATAGAAGCAGGGCAACGCCACTGCCAGAGAACAGGGGAGCACAACTCGGCAGGCTCAACTGTGCACACTGTTCTGCTGTGAGGGAACAGAGACAAGAGCAGGACTCATCACAGGGCACCTGGGAACACTGCACCCATGACCCCATCAACCTGGTCAACAGGACTAACTCATATGCCTTTTCTATTGAAAAATTTGTAACATTTAGATTTCTGTAGCATGGAACTTAAAGGAAATAGTCTTTACATTGGAAGATAGTAAAGTGCTGTGCTCAAGACTCTATCATCAAGGCAGACATGGCCTCAAATTCTAGTTCTATCACCTACTTTCTCATCTGTAAAATGGGAGAAAAATGAAATGAGAGAAAGCTAACATTTACTGGGCTCTGACTATTATGTTGTCTACTTGAGTAAGCAACATCCCCCCAAAATCATACAACCCAGCAGATTTCAATGTATGCAATGAATTACCACAAGCAACCAGTCATCAATCATTTAGGTGTATTTCAACAGAACTGACTTCAGTAGAAATTGTGGGAGGGTGGGGGATAGAGAGAAAAAGTAATAAACTTACTGCCACACCAGTTAAAGCTGTGAGCACTCCTGAAAAGAATCCCCCTCCTCTTTGCTGATTCACTCGGCCTGTGTTGGGAGCTAAAGGAATTTGATCATTCCCGTATTTCTGAAAGGCTGCAAGACTCTGGACTATGTCATTATTCTGCTGAATGTCTTCAAATCTCATTCTAATGGCATCAGGAAATAATTTTTCAATGGCATCCCTGCAGAGAACAGGAAAAAAAAAAATCACAAGAAAGTTGTTTTACTAAATATACTTGAAATGTTTAAACTTTAGAACTATACAGATACAATACCACTGATATGAGAAAATGTTTGCATTTCCTACTGGCACATATATACATAAAATATTTTTTTAAATCTGAAAGAAGCCCGGTTGGGCATGGCTCAGTGGTTAAGCATCGACCTAGGATCCAGGAGATCAAAGTTCGATTCCTGGTCAGGGCACATGCCTGGGTTGGGGGCTTGATAGCCAGTCAGGGGTGTGCAGGAGGCAGCCAATCAAGGACACTCTCATCATTGATGTTTCTCTCTCTCTCTCTCTCTCTCTCTCTCTCTCTTTCTCTTCCTCTCTTTGATATCAATAAAAGATACATTAAAAAAATAATAAATAAATAAAATCTGAAAGAAATCACAACTAAGTCATAACTGAAGTTACTCTGAGACAAAGGAAGAAAGGATTATAAGATCGGGAGGGGTCAAAGGGATCTTTAGCTTTATCAGTAATGCTCTAATATTGTAAAAAGACTAAACAAATGAATGTGTGTGTGTGTATATATATATTGCTTAGGTAATTAAAAATTAATTTGTGCCCTGGCTGGGTAGCTCAGGTGGCTAGAGCATTGTCCTGATACACCAAGGTCAAGGGTTCTATACTTGGTCAGGGCACATACAATCAATCAGTGAATGCATAGATAAGTGGAACAACAAATCAATGTTTCTCTCTCTCCCCCTCTCTCAAATCAATTAAAAAAATTAATTTGTAAAAAGGAAAAAAAAGTGAAGTTGAATAGTAAGAGAAAAGATCAACCATCACACCATACTGTAGGGTTCTTCTCATTTTCAATTACACAGAATCAGAGAACCCTCCTTCAATTTAAGATTAACCTTCAGGTAAAACAAGGCAAACAGGTAAAAGCAAAGTGTTTGTAAATATATCTCCTGTGAAAAAGAGAATGTTGGGTTAATGTTTTCATGGAACTTTGGGGTACTCTTTTGGGGAACTTCTTGATACCAAGAAGACAACAGAAGAAGTGACAAGGAATTTAGTCTCAAAGACCTCATAATAAGCAATATTCCCACAGAACTTTAAACATTACAAACATTATGAATGGAAAAGCCTGCTATCTGAAAGGTCTTGCCATTTGTTGTGTGATGCTATCTATGCATGAGAACCTACCCCAGTTAATGTGATAGCTGGCACAGGGTTTAGTCAAAGACCATGAAAATCAGCAGCATACCTGTTATTCAGAATTGTACAGTTATACAATTTTCCTCATTAGACCTACGGTATTCTTAGTGAATATAAATCAATAGAAAGTATTATATGGCAAAGGATTACAAGCAATGGTCTGATAACCAGAATTTCTGTTATTTATAGTAAATAATAAAGAAATCAGAGTCACATATGAGGAAGAGAGTCTGGATTTTCAGGTCCTTGAGCTCCCTCATTCACATTCCAGCAGATCCAGAATGACTATGGTAGAGGTGAGCTCTGTGCCTCTCACCTTTTCAAACATGGCTGTACCACTAAGAGAAACCACATCTGCCCAGCCAGCGTGGCTCAGTGGTTGAGCATTGACCTATGATCCAGGAGATCGTGGTTCGATTCTCCAGTCAGGGCACATGCCCAGGTTGTGGGCTCGATCCCCGGTGGGAGGTGTGAAGGAGGTGGCTGATTAATAACTCTCTCTCATCATTGACGTTTCTATCTCTTTCTCTCCCTCTCCCTTCCTCTCTCTGAAATCAATAAAGATATATTTTAAAAAGAAAAGAGAAACCATATCCAGCAAGCCACATGTGCTACCAATATGGACTGAGCATACCTGAGGAGAATATTGACTTTGGGGAAACCTTCCCATTTTTCTCTGCATTCTGGACACTCTGTTTTCTTCGAAGAGGTCCACCATAAAGCTAGGCAGTGTCGGCAGAAGCTGTGTCCACAGTTCAAGGTGGTGGGGTTAATCAGGATGTCATAACAGCAGTGGCAAGAAAATTCACTGACAGAAATCTGAGGGCTGGTGCTCTTGGGAGTGTCATCTTTCTCAAGGGTCATCGTGTTCAGGTCATTTTGCTGAGACTCCATCTCAGCAAATTCTGAGATCCACAGGCATAGAAAATTTCAGACTTAGAAAAGTGCAGCAAAGCATCATTAAATCTAGAAAAGAGACAGCAGAAATAGGACAAACAGTTTAGTAGGTATTTGAGATTACTGCCATTCAATTAAAGCTAATTTTTAAATGTGACAAATATGACTTCTAAAAATTCACATTTTAAAAACCAGATAAACAGTACTGAATTTCTTTCTGGCCTATTTGTCTTACTTTTGAAAAACAGGTAAAGCAAAATAGTGTAGTGGAAAATTTAATAGACCTGGGAGATGGTGTGGAGAATTCTATATCCTACTCTTTCACTAACTTCTTCTGAAAATGTTAATTTCTCTGGCCTCAGTTTTCTCAATTAAAATCCTTTCAGTGGGTGTGATTTTAAGTAAACAAGCTTGTTAGCCCAGGAAAATGTTTGGAGTTGGCAGTAACAGATGTATTTCATGTAAATAACATATTTTATCCAAACAAGTCTGCCTTTCCATTAGGTAATTTCATATTTCATAAACATTTGATTTCAGAGGCTCCCACAGGAGCAGTTCCAGGAAGTGAGTGAAGCCTTGTTTTTGAGGTGCCCTGTGCCAGATCAACTCCCCATGGCTCAATATTACCCTTTCCCCCAAATCAACCCAAACATGCAAATCATGCCCTCTGGTTCCAGCCAATTTGGTGCCAGAGAAATATGCTAATATCACTAATATGCAAATGGCAAAGGACTATTCTCATTCTCAGCTCGGTCTTGGGAGATTTTTTTATTAAGAGGCAGTATGATGGAGAATAGCAGAGTTAGAATCTCAACTCTCCAACTCACTAGCTCTGTGACTGTGCATAAGTTACATGAGCTCCCTGAGCCTTTTTCTCAACTGTGAAATGATGGTAATAGTACAAAACCTTCAAGACTTCCTATGAGGATTAGAGACAGTGAGAGTAAAGTGGCTAGGATGGTGTGTGGCGTAAACAGGGGCTGAAGAAATTATTTATACTGTTCCTGGTATTATCACAGTGCAGGCATTAGCAGGTGATTTCTCAATGTTGCTACTGTGAAAGGAAAATAAGTAAATCACTCTCCGTCACCCACACTAGTCACACAGAGAAGAGCTCTGTTCGTGCTTTGCAGGCACAGTGGTTAAGAACACAGGTCCCAGGACTAGGCTGCCTGGGTTCTTACCCCTCCCCTGCCCTTCACCAGCAGTGTGGTCTGGACTTCTTTGAGTCTCAGCTTTCTCATGTATAAATGGGGGTGGTAATAGTATTTACCCCATCAGGAGGTGTGTTATTTTTTTTTTAAGGTTCCAAGAATTTTTATGACCACTTGAAGAGCAGAAGAGTCCATATAAACCTTAGACTATGGGCCACTCTGTATCACTGAATCAATCTTTTAAAAAAAAATTACTTTTCACTTTTTTTAAAAATTAATTTTCAGTTACAACTGACATGAATATTATATTTGTTTCAGGTATCCATTGGGAGGTTTTAAGAATGAAATAAAAGAATGCAAGTATAATGCCTAGTAGAGAGCCTGGCATATGACAATTTACCTGATTTTCAAATGCAGTAGTAAGAGAATTTTATTACTTTTTTTTTTTTAAAGTATATCTTTATTGATTCCAGAGAGAGGAAAGGAAAGGGAGAGAGAGAGAGATAGAAACATCAATGATGAGAGATTCATTGATCGAGCCCACAATCCGGGCATGTGCCCCGACCGGGAATTGAACCCTGACTGCCTGGATCCCAGGTCAACGCTCAACTGCTGAGCCACACCCAGCCGGGCTATAGGGTGAAAATTTTTACATAGAGCATGATAACAGAGTATTTTAAATAAGCAAATGTATAAACAAAGACTAGAAGAAAATACAATGAGAGCTGCAGAATATGCATTCTCCTCAAGTCCACATGGAACATTCTCAAGGATAGACCACGTAAGAACACAAAACAAGTCTCTACATAAATTCAAGAAGACTGAAATCATATCAAGCCTGGCCAGTGTGGCTCAGCTGTTGAGCATCAACCTACGATCTAGGAGATGGAGGTTTGATTCCTGGTCAGGGCACATGCCTGGGTTGTCAGCTCTGTCCCCAGCGGGGGATGTGCATAAGGTAGCCGATCAATGACTCTCTCTTGTCATTGATGTTTCTCTCTTTCTCCCTCTCCCATCCTCTCCTTGAAATCAATAAAGACATATATATATAAAAGAAACATATAAAGCATCTTCTCAGAAATTTACACCATGAAATACTAGGCAGCTATAAAAATGAAGGATCCCTTACCCTTTGAGACAGCATGGTGGGACCTGGAGAGTATTATGTTAAGTGAAATAAGCCAGTCAGAGAAACATAAGTACCACATGATCTTACTCACATGTGGTATCTAATGAACAAAATAGATTCAGAGACCTAGAAGCATGGGACAGACTGATGAATCTCAGAGGGGAGGCGGGGGTGGGTGGGGAGAGATTGACCTAAGAACTTATATGCATACATGCATGCATAACCCATGGACAAATAATGTGGTGAAGGCCTGAGGGGAGGGGATCAATGGAAAAAAGGGGACATTTGTAATACTTTCAACAATTTAAAAAAAAAAAAAAGGAAAATACAATAAAGTATTGGCCTAACACCAATGGGAGATTTTTAACTCAGAGAATAAACAGAACTAAATTTCAAACTTGGTGTTAATTTAAATATATATTTAAAGTAATTGTTATTCATAACAGGTGGTAATAAAGAGGGGAACAACCTTTTTGTATAGGCCCATTAAAAACAGTTCTTCTTGGAAGAAAGAGTCTAAATAAATGTTCTTAATGACACGTTCTAAATTATTTCTGATAAACACATTTGCTCATTACCTGTATGTTTAGGAACATTTAAAACAATTTCTAAGTGCTTTACTCTGGGCAGTCTCTTCAAATTGCTAAGGAAGTAAGAGATCTTATATATAGGTTTCTAGAAAAAGAAATAATTTTGAGTAGTCCCTTTATTTGGTTAATAGTTATTAAACTACTATGTGGACAGTATTACCTGAGGAAGTAACTGAAACACTGCTATTTACTGAACATCTGAGCTTGGACACTGGGCAGGCCCTTTAGGTACATTCATGATCACATCTGGATTTAGTGTCAAAGGAAAGACACAAGACTTCCAGTGAGGGTTGGGCAAGGGGTTAGAAAAGATGGGCCTGACGTGGGGAGCAGTGAGTGACATAGGAGATACAGGTTTGATACAGGGTCTTACTTGCCTGGTTAATGACAGGTGGGCCAATGGGATCACACAAAGAAAGGTTTCAGAGGCAATGAGATCAGCACTACTGTGCTTTAGGATGATAACTCTCATCAGGGAAGAGGGCTAGGCTGGGACAAGAGCTAAAACTAAGGTGACAAAAATGAAAATGACAAAGAAATGGAAGTGGTAAAAGAAAGGGATCAAGCTATCCAAAAGTTTTAAAGAAAATAATTTATGGGCTCAGAGTGTTGTCCAGATACAACAAGGTTGCAGGTTCAGTCTCAGGTCAGGGCACATACAAGAGGCAACCGGTGAATGCATGAATAAGTGGAACAACAAACTGTCGTTTCTCTCTCTCTCTATTCCTCTTTAAAATCAATAAATATTAAAAAAAGAATAATAGCATTTCTAAAAATAATAATTTATGGGCTTTGGTGTCTAGAGAGAAAGATCCAAGATGCTGGCTAGGTTTTAGAACTGGGGAAGAACAGTACATCTGACAGAAGTGGGTCACTGTAAACAAACTGGGACAACCTTAGAAAGGTTAGTTGAATTTTAGAAAAGTTGAGTTTGAGGTGATGTACAACTGTCTAGTAAGCAACTGGAGACACACACAGAAGTTGGGAGCTAAGAATGAGGCGAAGTATGTGGATTTTAGTCATTTGTAGAGAAATGATATCATATATTGAAGTTAATTTCTCACAAATTAGCCTTTTAAAACTAGAATGCACCAGTAGTTCCTAGCTAACCAGATCCGAAAGTTTGTTTTTCATGAGAGAAAACAAATCACCCACTGCTACCAAATGTGTTTTTTAAAATATATATATTTTTATTGATTTCAGAGAGAGGAAGGAAAAGAGAGAGAGATAGAAACATCAATGATGAGAGTCACTGATTGGCTGCCTCCTGCACGCCCCTGACTGGGGATCGAGCCCACAACCCGGGCATGTGCCCTGACCGGGAATCGAACCATGATCTCCTGGATCCTAGGTTGATGCTCAACCGATGAGCCACATCCAGTGGGGCTCAAATGTGTATTTTAAGTCATATTTTGAAAAACTGAGGTGGCCACTAACTCTGTTTTATAATTGTCTTCAACAAACTAAAAACTGCATGGACTTTGATTATGTCTTAGGAATTTGGCTAGTTTCATTTTACCCTAAATTCAAAACGTGAAAGCTAACAGAAAGAATACACATCTCAACCAAATTCAGTTGAACTTTTCTGTTATTTCTACCTGTATGTATTTGGGTTATTTCCATTAAAAAAAAGCAGTACTTTTAAAGGACAAAAATGCCTCTTCAGTGAGAAAATGGAGCTCAGACACTAAAGTTCCCAGCTGTGGTGTTCTGACTTGGGTAAACACACCCTCCTTCACTGGCAGTGAGTAAAGGTCTCTTTGAGGAGAAGGCTCAGTGTTCCAGAGGATGTTTATAGCTGTTCTTGGCACATTCATCAGCAGGTTGGAGCTGTGAGGTTCCTGGCTCTTTCTGAGCTCCTTCACAAGCAAGCACGTGCTAGAACATTCCCGTAGCCTCCTGGTCTTTCCCCCTTGTCTCAAAGCCCTTAGGGAGGACTGGGGGGACTGGGGAGGATTGGGGCAAGGAGAGTCAATCCATTCCCAACCCTAGTGCCCCATTCAAATGGATACACTTTGGTTTATGTTTAGTCATCACATGAAATTATAAGTGTTAATTACCTAGTTCAAAACTAATGGGAAGAATGCCTGAGTTTGGAAAAGTCTGCCAAACTGCAGAGACAAGTTTAAACCCATAGGTTGCCCGACAAGCATGGCTCGATCCCCAGTTGGGGGCACGCAGGAGGCAGCCGATCAATGACTCTCTCATCATTGATGTTTCTATCTTTCTCTGTCCCTCTCTCCTCCTCTCTCTGAAATCAATAAAAACATGTTTAAAAATAAGTAAATAAATAAACCCATAGGTTGAACACAGCAGAATTGAACAGTACAGCAAAACCTCGAGGGACTGAGTCACTCTGAAGAGCTGTAGTTTCTGACAAAAAGTGCAGCCTTCAACTGATGTCTGTAGAGGCGCTTCAGTAGTTCTACGCATATTCTGAAATTACATGCCAAGCTTAAGTTTCTGCATATGAGCATGTAACATGATCAGTTTCCTGAAGGAAATCTAAAGTTTTTATTAAGTCTCTCAAAGGGACCAAGACCCAAATAAAGTTAAGAACTCATGTTTACCCACTAGGATAAAGGCTTTCTAATCTACTACACCCCTCTACTTCCTAGAGTGATTATAAGGAGCCCAGGTGAGCCTCTCTACAGTGATGCAGCATTATCCTGGTAAGCATCCATCCTCTCTGACCTGAACAGTCACAGCACTGGCAACCACACCCCACTGTGGCAACATCCACCTGTAAGCAGGCTTTCTTTCACATAGTCTTTCTCTTTCTCTCTTTCTTTCCTCTTCCGATTCTTTTTCTTTTGAACTGGGTGCCAGTATTTTAAAAAATATTTCACATAAAAATCCAGATTCCTGGCTTCTATTGAAAAAATTCAGAAAATCTGGCAACACAGGGCTCCCATTTTGTATGACAGGAACTCTCTCAAGCTGGGTGACTCTGCTGGCCCCTTCAGACAGGGCAGGCTGGGCTTCAGTTTGCCTCAGTCCTCAGTCACCTGTTTGCCTCATTTCTGTTACTTGCCTGACCCCTGGGGATAACTGAATTTTCATGCTCTGTCCCATAAAGTGATGCCTTCAGAGTCTATTGATGAGTATATGATGTTTTCAGATTAAACGGTTAGGCTAGTAACCTTTTGGAATCCTGTCAGCCTATAGTTTCCCTGTCACTTGATTTGCTGTCAGGTTCTTGTCGAAGGCCTATGAGGTCTTCAACAATTTTTAAAATTACTGCTTCTATTCTGCTTTAGATTCAGAGGCTAGATAACCCTGCTCAGCAGATTCTATGTGAGAAAGGGCTGGATGAACCTGAGGGCAGGGATTAAATAAAAAATTCTAAGTTGGCTTTACTGTCATCATATCCTATGTCAAAGTAAATGGAGTGAGAGTTTGTGGGCTCATCTATGAATCAAGTGTTTTGTACAAGGCTGTTAAAGACACTTATTTTTATTTTTGGAGGTATTATTTACTTCCTGATTCTGAGAGATGGTATGATGCACCTCAGTTTTAAAATCCGAAGACAGGTTCTGAGACCCTGTTCCATACTTAGGGACCTCCAGACCATGCAGACATAGCCCATTCTCTTCAAGTCTCACGTTAGCATATGCAAGGAATGGGGTTACTACTGCCCACCTCACAGGGCTGTCATGAGCATTAAGAGAATGACACATATTAGCTTTGTCACTTAGGAAGTGTTTATTAAATGTGGTCCCTTCTTCCATATCATATTCTAGCTGGGTGACACTTCCCAACCCATTCAAGCGAGGAATCCCTAAAGTTGTTGTTCTGGTGCCCATGCCATGTAATCAACAACTCATTCCAACAGCTCACCAACGTTAACTTTTAAAACATCTGGAGACATATTACTTCCTGAAAACACACCATCTTTAAAATTTCAGTGTCGACAAATGGTATACAATCTTAGAAAGCATTAATATGTTAAATATGGCATGAATATGTTACAGGGCAGTAAAGGGCTAGGAAAATTCCAGAGCAAGTGGAATGGGGAAACTGAGACAGGAAAGTTCAAACAAGGCCAAACAGTGTGGGCAATCTGCAGCCAGCTTGTAAATAACAAGCCATTATCTTCCTGAGCCAAGGACACTTGAGAGCAAATGGTTAAAAGCCTCTCTAGGGAGAGAATGCAGAAGAGGAGGGAAGGGGAAAGGAAAAAAAGGGCAGTTTTACACTCTAAGCAGAGAAGCCAGCAGTCTCAAGGCTTGGAAAGGTAAAATTGCCAGGTGCTTCTCATGAATTCTGGGAAGGCCACAACAAAGTAAAAACGGACCTTGAGAATTAATGTATACCAAAATATTCAGCAGAGGAATTTTGAGACCTATTGACAGGAGGGTTTATAACACCTTGGGCCCCAACCCAACTTGCTCTTCAAATTAGCTGAGAGCCCTATGCACTTCATAAACCAGGTATATAGATTTGCTTGCTTTGCTTTTTATTTTTATTTTTTTTATAAATATATCGTTATTGATTTCAGAGAGAGGAAAGGAGAGGGAGAGAGAGATAGAAGCATCAATGATGAGAGAGACATTGATCAAGCCCGCAGCCCAGGCATGTGCCCTGACCGGGAATCGAACCCTGATTGCCTGGATCCCAGGTTGACGCTCAACCCCTGAGCCACGCCCGGCTGGGCATTGCTTTGCTTTTTAAATAAAGGTGCATGCTTTAATTACTTTAATAATATTGGCTAAAACACAATGCAATCAAGGTCTCTTGTATAACTTCATTTATATGAAAAGACAAGGATAGAGGCTGGGGACAGCCCTCTCTGGATGACTCAGGGGGCTGCCCAGTTACAGCTCTCTGGTGTTGGTGAGAGGTGCCTCTAATAAATACACATATATGAACAAACTGTATAGTTAACCTTTTCTAAAATGTTCATGGGTTTGGTCTTTTGGTCTAATTGATAGGAAACAATTATCACAGTCTCCAATGACTTGGGCAATGCCAAGATATCTATCACCATAACCCTTATGTTTTTCCAAAGAAATACCTAAATGACAAAAAAAGGGGGGGGGGGCTGAGACACAAAACAATCTCCCAATAATTAATTCTATGTAAGTAAGGAACTTGGAATTAACTTAGCCAAGTTCCTCCCTTGGAAGCAAAGTTCTCTGACCCGGTCAAGTACTTATCTATGGATTTATCCAGAGGGCTACTATCTCATGGTTCCTATGCTGTTACCTGTTTGATTTAGTCACCCAACTAACACTTAAAGTCAATTAATACAATCATTTTTATTGAGTTTATCAAAGAAGAATGCATTAATTCTGAGTTTAAGAATTTCTACACCTAAACTTATAAAGATTCATTATGTAATGATTGTTAACTCTTAGAGATAATAATCTTTAAACTGCTTTGTTCAGTGGTATATAATTATGGTTCTACCTCTTCATTCAACAAGATGCTTACTGTGACTATAGTACATACCTGATATTTTAGGAATAATCCTTTGAAGGGCAACATTATAGGGATTCCAGCCTGACAATTATGATCTCAGTCATGTCTTAGCAAAGATGTTCACTACAAGAATAAAAAGATTTTGGCTTCATATGGGCCTCTAATTAGACCATTTCATCTCATTACATATTACCTGACAAAAGAGAATATTGCCAATTGCTAATATTTACTGAGCCCTTATAATGCGAAAGGCGTAACAATCCTATGGGATAATTATTACTATCATCTCCATTTTACAGATGAGAAAATGGAGTTCCAAATCCTGGTCTGACTTAAAGTCTGTCCTCACAACACTACATTAATAATGTAATCAATAACAATAACCAGTACAAAGGACTGATACACTCCTTTATCATCTAGGCCACGTCACAGAGCTGCTACTGAAAAGCTGAGAAATCCAAACTAGAGAAAACAAACTAGAATCTAACAACACTGCATTTTGAAAATATGAACTCCCACGTGTGACTGCTAAGGTGAGTATGCTGTTCCATGAGATAAAGAAGCAGAAACATTCACAACAGAAACAGGGGTGAGGCCCTGGTCTGGGTCAGTTGGTTGGGTGTTGTCCTATGCACCGAAAGGTTGCCTGTTTGATTCCCGGCCAGGGCACATGTCCCGGTTGTGGGCTTGGTCCCAGGTCAGGGGTGTGCAGGAGGCAGACAATTGATGTTTTGTTCTCACATTAACGTTTCTGTCTCTCTCCCCCTCCCTTCCTCTCCCTCTAAAAATCAATAAAAAAATTCTTAAAAAAAGAAAAAAAGAAATAGGGGTGAGGGTGGCTGGGAACACCCCAAGTCCACCTTTGGGGATACCACTATAACCACTGGCAGAATGCTATAGACATTAGTAAATGTTCAAAGAGTGACCACGCATTTCTAGTGACTACGAAATAAAAAATGTGTGCCCAAATGTAAGCAAGGCAAAGGTCAGCAATGGCAATAAAAGAGACTTACATGCACTTCTGGCAGGTGGCAAAAACTGGCTTTCATTAATATAAGAAGCATTTCCAGGCTCTTACCGTACAAAACCTCGTGTTTTACCAACTCCAAACAGACAGACTTTCTTTCTGGACGAGGTTAGAAATCACTAGGACAAAGGTAGCTAGCTCACTGGATGTTGACTTGCTGCCTGAACTTTGAGGCCTTGTGATTTACTGCCAGTGAGTGGTGTTGGGCAAGAGAGCACACTGAGAAGGGTGTCCTGGCTCTCTCTAGAGACTGTCCTCTTTCGTGGCATATATTCAATGACCTATCCTATATTAAATGATGTAGATATCTAATAATTCAGAAAGTCATCTAAAGCTACTGGTAGGTACCAGTAAACCATACCTTAATGTTGTTTTTTAAACGATTCTATTATGATTCACACATTATAAAGGGACATATCCTTTTCAGGTTTACTTTGCTCTTATACTTTTTGCACGTTACTATCTGAGTAGTCTTTGCCTCTCCGACCAAATCCTGAGCTCCCTGAGGTCAGAAATCAACCCATAAAATTCTATCATCATACCTGAGAGTTGCTGGCACAAAGCTAGGCTCTAGATTTTCATTCCTAGTAAATGAAAATCAAATCAACAAAAATTTGACTCCCTATCACAGTAATTTCTTAGAGCCTCCATCAGAATCACCTGGGAAGTTTGGTGATAGTTGGAAAGAAGGTATCACCAAAGGTATCTGGGAGAGAGGTCCAGGAACGTGCATGTTAAATAAGCCCCTCAGGATACTGTTATGCACATGAAGTTTGGGAACTAGACAGCTTGTTCCATTTAGGCACATCTCATTTTATTTATTTTTTATTTATTTTTTAAAATATATCTTTATTGATTTCAGAGAGAGGAAGAGAGAGGGACAGAGAGAGATAGAAACAACAATGATGAGAGAGTCGTCATTGATTGGCTGCCTCCTGCAAGCCCCCGACTGGGAATTGAGCCCACAACCCAGGCATGTGCCCTGACCTGGAATTTAACTGTGATCTCCTGGATCCTAGGTCAATGCTCAACTGCTAAGCTACGCCCAGCCAGGCAGCACATCTCACTTTAAATTGTGCTTCGATTTTTGCACTTCAAAGATGTTGTGTTTATACAGATTGAAGGCAGGACCCTCCACTAGCAAAAAGATTACAACTTCCTTTACTGTGATACTAGCTTTATTGATGTGGCCTTGAACCAAAACCTAACCTGCAGTATTTCTGAGGTATGCCTGTACAAATAAACAGTTATATGCCCTAAATATATGTTTCAGACAACGTATGGGTAAGGTGTGAACAAAACAAAGCTTGGTAACACTACTAATCTCATTTGCCCTTCTCTCCAGTCCCTTCTCTCACCACTGCCCAAACCATCCTTCTGGAACACAATTCTGATCAAGCCCTTCCTTTGCTCAAGACCTTCCCAACTATGAGAAATTAAAACCTATAGTTGTAAGCTTGTCATTTAAGCATCTCTATGGCCTGCTATCAACCAACACAACTGTTTTTTTTTTTTTTAATCCTCACCTGAGGATATTTTTTCCATTGCTTTTCAGAGAGAGCGGAAGGGGGAGAGAGGGAGAGAGAGAAACATTGATGTGAGAGAGACACATAAACTGGTTGCATCCCGCAATCTGCCCGACTGGGGCTAGGGATTGAGCCTGTAATTGGGGTACGTGCCTTTGGCCACAATTGAACCTGAGACCCTTCAGTCTGCGCGCTGATGCTCTAACCTAGGCCACAACTTTTAAAGTAAAAGCACAAATTCTAGAGCCAGAATGACTGAGTTCAAGTTCCACCAATTATTAGTTGTGTGACCTCAGGCAAATCACTTAACCTTTGTTCCTGTTTCCTCATCTATAAAATGGAGATCTTTATAGTATCTTCCTGATAGGGTTGTTGATGAAAGGAATTAAAATGTCCACAGCACTGAAAAGAGTGCCTGGAACACAGTGCAATTTATTATTATTGTGACTATTCCCTATTATTCACCTATTCATACTCTAGTCTCACATATTAATTCCCGCTTCTTGCTCACTTTTCCGTATCACTCTGTTCCCTCCATCTGTAACACAGCTCCAAACCATCTCTGGGTCAAAACTGTCCAGCTGACAAGACCCAAATTAACTTTCATTTGAACCTCTCTAATGACTAACTGCCCCCCACACCCAAATTAATCCTTCCTGCCTGTGTGCATTAGCATAACTTTTATTTGTGCATGTTTCCTCATCTCATAGATTATAATTTCCCTGGAGAAGCTGGTATAGTTGAGTCAGTAGTCTTCAGAATGAGAGATACCTGGGTTCCAAAGCAGGTCACATTTATTTCCCATTTATAAGTTCAGGATAATAATATCTACTCTGAAGGAGGTTTAAGTGATAACTTCTAACCATAGATACTCAAAAAGAGTTTACTCTATGGTTGATAGGTATTATTAAAATAATTAATAGCTGTATTTACTGAGTGCCAACTATGTAAGTAGTGCCTGCAAGCACTGAGCTTAAAAAAAAGAAAGAAAAAAGAACTGCCCTGGAGAAGCAGTTTTTTAATCAAGTTTATGAAGATAGACAGGAAATGCAGAGTGCATCATACACCCTAAATGTTTGTTTATAAAACAACCATAACAAAACAAAACCAAACAATTCACTCCGGGGTGTGCCTGGGGGGGTGGAGGGGAGAGTAAACCTCCTCCCTATTGGCCTTCCAAAGCGTGACATAAAGGCCACCCCCCAATGGACCAACCAATGGGGTTCCGCGGGGAGACCCATTGGCGACATTTGAGGACACGGCAGCCTCTGGGCTCGCTTCTCTCCACCAAAGTAGGAGGGCAGCCGCCTAGGGCACTGAGAGGGTAGCCTCTTGCCCTGCCAAAGACTCCCAGTTAGACCCACAGCCTGACTCTCATTTGCCGTTTTATTTTTTAAAGAAAATTCCCTTTGCACAAGTTCAGATTTCTGCCCGTAAACTCGGAATCCCAGAGCTGGTTCTAGCCTATCCCCAATGTGACTGTGCGGTTTCACTTTCGCCTTTCTGCGCGTCCGTTATCCTTCTTTAAAACGGGAGCAATCGTTCCGTTTTGTAGCAGATAGTGCCTCGCCAATTAGATCTGAAGCCCAGCCTGGCATTTCTCAGGAGCCTGATCAATTCTGAACGCACTGTCGCAGGCTGAGGCTGGTGCTCCTCGGGGATGGGCGCTCGTCGTCCCCCTACAAGGTGTGTGGAAGCGACGCCCCCTCCCTCTCGCCCTGGGGAAATCCTGGAGCGGTAGGCTGACGCTGACCCTCGAGGGGACACAGGCGAGGCCCAGCGACTCGCCGTGCCGATGTAGGGCTCTAGGGAAGGGATGGGGAAGTTGGCCAAGCAGGGGCTCGCGTCTCGAGGCCAGGACTGCGGTTGCTCAGGACCCGGGCCTGGATAAGGAAAGCCCCACGCGCCTCCTCGGATCTCGAACCTCACGCCTGTCCTCCACACCCCGCCCCCAAATCGAGCCCAGGTCGCCCCTCACTATCATCCGCCGCGCGACTGCTTACCACTGCGCTCATCCTGGGGCCCACCCGGCAGCCAACCCGGCCTGGACCCCGCGGAAGTCGAGGAGGAGGTGGCAGCTTCACTTCCGGAAGTAATCTAAGACTGCCAAGGAAGGTGCCCCGGGCTCCGGACCATAGAGGAGAGGTCGCACTTGTTTCCCAGCCCCCTCAACCCCGCGACCTCCCCACTGCCTAGAGCGGCCACTCCCCGGCCAAGAAGCCGCACGCATGCGTAGCACCGTGGGTCCCGCCCCTTCCTCCTCAGGGACCCGAGCGACCCGAGCGTAGCTCTGAGCTTGAGGTTCTTGCTGTATCCCTTCCTCCCTGGCGGCTATTTCTGAGTCATAGATTTACCGAGATATTAAAACAATATTGCAAGTCCGCACTGTACTTTCCATAGTGAGTTTTTTTGTGTGTTTTTTTTTGCCTTCACATATTTATGCAAAAAGTCAGAGGACTACCGCTAAACTTCCATTTACAGTATTAAGAAGAATTGGAATGAAAATGACTTTACAACTTTTCTCTCACAGCGTTTTGCTGCGTTGAGAATTAATGCCGACATGTTTTAAACCGGTGGTCTGGAGATCGTTAAACTGATCATTTGGGTGACTTCTACCTATGAAACTGGCAAAGAGTAAAAAAGATTGGTAATGATCTGTGCTAGTGCTTAGGGATGCGAACCTATTTTCTGGAGGATAATCTGGTAATAAGCATCAGCATTTTGTGTGTGTGTGGTAAAAGATACGTAATATTAAAGTTACCGTTTTAACCATTTTTAAGTGTACAGGACAGTGGCATTAAATATACCCACACTGTTGTGCAACCATCATCACCATCCATCTACAGGACTTTTTTCATCTTTACAAAAGGAAGTTTCGTATCCATTTAACACCACCTCATGGTCCCCTTCCCCCAGTCTCTCTTAACCATCATTCTACTTTCTGTCTCTATGAATTTGACTACTCTAGGCACCACAAATAACTGGAATTGTACAGTATTTTGTTGTGACTGGCTTACTTCACTTAGCATAATGTCCTTAAAGTTCATGGTTGTAGCACATGTCAGAATTTCCTTCTTTCCTTTTTCTCTTTCTTTCTTTCTTTTTCTCTTTCTTTCTTTTTCTCTTTCTTTCTTTTTCTTTCTCTCTCTCTCTCTCTCTCTCTCTCTCTCTCTCTCTTTCTCTCCTTCCCTCCCTCCCTCCCTCCCTCCCTCCCTCCTTCCTCTCTCTCTCTCTCTCTCTCTTTCTTTTTTTTAATTTTAAGAGAAGGATCGATCAGTTGCCTCCAGTAGGCACCTGTGGGGGAAATGAACTGAAAGTCTTTCAGTGTACCAGATGACACTCCAACCAACTGAAATGTCCAGCCAGGGCAGAATTTCATTCCTTTTTAAGGCTGAATAATATTCTGGTGTTATGTATATATTACATTTTGTTTATTCATCTGTTGATGGACACTTGGGTTGTTTCTACCTTTTAGCTATGGTGAATAATGCTACTAATAAATGGGTGTACAAATACCTGTTCAAATCTCTGCTTTTGATTCTGCTGGTGTATGCCCAGAAGTGGAATTGCTGCATCCCTTAATTTTTTTTGTTTTTTTGTTAATCCTCACCTGAGAATATTTTTTCCATTGATTTTTAGAGAGAGTAGAAGGGAAGGAGAGAAAGAGAAGGAGAGAGAGAGAGGGAGAGAGAGAGAGGGAGAGGGAGAGGGAGAGAGAGAAACATTGAAGTTGAGAGAGATACATGGAATTGGTTGCTTCCTGCACGCGCCTGACCTGGGCCAGGGATCGAACCTGCAATCCTTCGGTTTAGGGGCCAACGCTCTAACCACTGAGCAACATCAACCTGGGCTATTTTTAATTCTTTAAAAAATATATCTTTATTGATCTCAGTGAGGAAGGGAGGGGGAGGGGAAGAGAGATAGAAACCAGTGATGAGAGAGTCACTGATCCACTGCCTCCTGCACGCTCCCAACTGGGGATCGAACCCTCAACCCAGGCATGTGCCCTGATGGGGAATTGAACCACAATCTCCTGGATCCTAGGTTGATGCTCAACCGCTGAGCCACGCCTGGCCAGGCTATTTTTAATTTTTTAAGAACCACCATAGTGGCTCCACTATTTTACATTTCCACCAGCAGTGCGCAAAGTTCTAATTTCTCACCCAGTGGATATGAAATGGTATCTCATTGTGGTTTTGATTTGTATTAGTGATGTTGAACATCTTTTCATGTGCTTGTTGGCCATTTGTGTATCTTCTTTGGATATTTATTCAAGTCCTTCGTCCATTTTTTAATAAGATTGTTTGTTTTTGAGTTGCTGAGTTGTAGGAATTAATTATGGAGCTTTTGCCCTTTGTTTTTCTTAAAGAGTCCTATAGTTTCAGCCCCTACATTTAGGTGTTTGATATATTTTGAGTTACTTTTTATATGGTGTTAGGTAAGGGTCCAACTTCATTCTCTTGCATGTGGATATCTAGCTTTCCCAGCACCGTATGTTGAAAAGAGTACCCTTTCTCCCTTGAATAATCTTGGCATCCTTGTTGCAAATCACTTGAGCATATATGCATGGGTTTATTTTGGGGCTCTCTACTCTTTCACTGGTTTCTATGCCTTTAAGCCAGTTTTAATCAAAACCATACTGTTTTGATTACGTTAGCTGTGTTGTAAGTTTTGATATTTATTCAATTTAAATTACTTAAAATTTATTTATTTTTAAAATACATCTTTATTGATTTCAGAGAGAGGAAAGGAGAGGGAGAGAGAGAGATAGAAACATCAATGAGGAGAGAGTCATTGATCGAGCCCACAACCCAGGCATGTGCCCTGACCGGGAATCGAACCCCGATTGCCTGGACCCCAGGTCGACGCCCAACCGCTGAGCCACGCCCGGCTGGGCTAAATTACTTAAAATTTAACTTTAAGTGGCCATATGTGGCTAGTATTTTCCAATTAGTTTTTAAGCTTAAACTTAAGGAGGCAGAGAGACATTTCAAGCTTGAGGTTTGACTACTTGTCATATTGGTTTTTCCCCTTCCCATTCCAGTTGAACTCTAGAATTTACATTCACATTCACTCTCTGCTGCTCACACTAGGGACAGTGGGAATAATTACCTGTATATAGTTTTACATTAAGTGAGGCAAGGGAAAAGGCCTTTGCTGTGGGACTGTTACCAAATTCAAGGGGTTTCTGCTTGGGTTCTGTTCAAGAATGAGACATGGTTGTTCCAAGGTCATTCTATTTACTTGTAGCAAGTGTCTAGGAGGCTTAGCCATTGCCTTTATACACTATTTGGTCAATTACATGTTTATTTCTCCTTTGCAATTTGCTACACTTATAGGGTTGGGTTCCTGTCAAGCTCATCCTGTTTACAGCCGGTCTGCAAAATACTGTGCTGCTACATTTAGCATATTTTAACATTTAGCAAAAATAGCATTTAGTAAGAATGGCCCAGACCTTCAGACCCTTGTCCTATGTAACAGGACCTTACAGGAAAAAATGGCCAGACTCTTTATTTGTTGTTTAGAGTACTTAATATTTCCTTCTGGATGGATAATGGTTATCTTCTTTTCAAAAAGAACAGGTGGTGTGTACTCAGTATTTTTCTACAACCAAGAGTGTGAATGCAGGAAAATGTGACAGCAAGTTAGATCTGTAATTATACCTTCCATTTACTTATACGGTGCTTTACACTTCACATGCATTATCACCACTGATCCTTAACCCTATTTAGTGGGTGAGGAAATTGAGGTTTAGGAAGGTTGAATAGTTCCAGACCTAATAAATGGCAGTTAGCCTTTGAAAGCAGATCTTCTAACATAGTTGGGTTTTGTGAAAGACCAAGGTGAATTCATTCACTCAACCCTGTTTACTCAGCATCTACTATATGTCAGCACCGTTGTAGGCTCTGGGGATCAGCCGCGGCCCCCAAAACTCCTTTAGGCAAGACCTCCTCTGCTGTGCTGGCCATGTCCAGTGTCTAGTGCGATAGACAAGGTCTCAGCTTTGCTTCCCTCATTACATTTTTAAGTAATTCCCCCTCCCCCCCCATTATTAGTACTGCAGCATCCTGCTCTTCCTCTACAAAGAGATTATGATGATCCCAAGTAGCAAGTTTGATTTCTGCTTGACTTTTCCCTTACCCCAAGTTAAACTCCAATGGGGCAGGGACCTTGTGTTTTCTGTTCATCACCGTATCCCCACTCCTTTCAGAGTGCATCGCATATAATAGGAACCCAGGAAATACTTGCTCATTGATTGGATGTTAGGATATGCATAGTTCTTCTAAAGGAAATGCTGCACGACCTGGCCTCATAGGTTAGACCTTGCCTCGGGACTTCGATAGCCACGCCCCTCCTCTGTCCCTAGAAGGAGTAAAGGGAGCCCAGCCTTGGCCCCGCCCCCGCCGTGACGCAGCGCACGTGATGCGCGCTGGCGCGCGCTGTTCCCGGAAATCGCCGCCGCGCTCTCCGACGCCGGTACCTCAGCCGCCGCTGCAGTCGCCGGGAACTCTGCGAGTAGAACGGCGGAGGCGAGCCCGGGCGGGGCCGGGGTTCCGGCCACCCTACAGAATGGAGATAATCAGGAGCAGTGCGTGTCCGCCGTGCACCTCCCCGCATCCCCACGGTCCCCCTCACTCGGCCTGCTAGGCCCGGATCACGGCCGCCCAATCCGCTTGGTGGGGCCTGGGGCTGAGGCAGCCTCTCAGGAGTTTGCCCTCCTCAGCCTGTGTGCCTCTGGGGGGGGGCTTGCCCCTCTCTGGCCCGTGTCCCCCTGGGGGCCTTGTTCTCCTGCCCAGCAGCCCTCAGGGCCTTGCTCCTCTCTGGCCCGTACACCCTCAGTCCTTGTCCCTTTCCAGCCCCTGCACCCTTGGGGCCTTGACGCTCTCTGTACCGTGCATCCCTGCAGTACTTGTCCTCCGGGCCCAGGCCTTAGAAGCTCCTCGGCCCTCCTTCCCTCCCCCCTTAGGCTCTCGTGGGCAGAAAGCCAGGCCACCGGTTCTGAGCTTCTCGGTTTCTCCGCAGATTTTAAGAGTAATCTTCACAAAGTGTACCAGGCCATAGAGGAGGCGGACTTCTTTGCCATCGATGGGGAGTTTTCAGGTATCCCGCGCTTGCAAGCCCTCGGCTAGCACCTTGCAAAGCGTAGCCAGGGCTCCTCCTGACACCCTGCCCCTGACTTCTGCTTGCTGACTCCTTTTCCCTGTTGATAGCCTTGGGCAAGTTCCACGAGAGTCTCAACATTTCCTCTTTTTAAGGTTTCAAAAGCAGGGAAGTGGGTTTGTGATTGTTGGTGCTCTGAGGGTTGCAGATAGAGAATATGGTTTTGGTGCTGCTTAAAACAGTTTGACAGGTGGGTGGTAGCTTGAGGGTTGGAGTCAAGGTTTTTTTTGGGGTGTGTGGTAAAATATACATAACATAAAACTGACCATTTTAAACTACTTTTATAGTTCAGTGGCATTAAGTACATTCACATTGTTGGGCAACCATCTTCACCGTCCATCTCCTGAACTTTTTCATCTTCCCAAACTGAAACTCTATACCCGTTGAACAAGTCCCAATTCCTTCCTCCTCCCTTGCCTCTGGCAACCACTATTTCTGTCTTTATGAATTTGACTACTCTAGGCATTTCCTGTAAGTGGAGTCATGCAGTATTTGTCCTTTGTGACTGACTTTAGGGTCAGGCTTTATGCATTTGTGGAATTGCTCATTGCCTACCTTGGCATGGGTGTGTATGTGCGTATAATACTTTACCAACGCTTATAATTGCAAGGATTTTTTTTTTTTTCTTTTTGGTTTAGAAAAACCCCCTAAGTTGTTGAAGTTAGTATGAACAGTAGACTTTCTTTGGTATAGATACCTACTTTCACTATCTGATTTTACATGTTTGAAAAACTCTTCAGCTCTTTCTAAAGGAATCCATGCTGGAATAAATAGATCCTTGGCTTTAATTTACATGCCTTTTCTAGTGGGATTCAATTCTCTGGGAAGCTAAGAGTTTTCACCAGAAATAATTTTCTCTTGGCCTCGAAGATATCTTTGTTGTGTACATGTAATTCCAAACTGTTGGCCAAGACTGGAACTCTAACAATAATATACTTTAGAATATGCTGATACCTGATTATGCATTAAACTTCTGAAAGAAACAAAACTTATTCAATCATAGATATGTTTTCTTAAATCATTACTGTTTTGAAACCTATTGTAGAAACTCAAACATGGCCATTCTCAAATTGAAACATTCATATCTCAAAGTTCATTATTATAGAGTTTAGCTTGGTGGCCAGTGAAATGAATGCTTATTTTGAAAAAGTGAAGTAAGGAGCACTTTGTAATTCATGAGAATCTAAAATTACAGAGCCACTGAATAGCTTACTGACATTTTTACATTAGTATTTACTAACAAGTTAAAAACTTTTATTTCTTAAAATCTAGGAATCAGTGATGGACCTTCAGTCACCGCATTAACAAATGGTTTTGACACTCCAGAAGAAAGGTATCAGAAGCTTAAAAAGGTAAATGGATGTGCTAGAAAATCTTTTTTCTCCCTACTGTTTGTCCTCCTGACATTGAATTGTAGAGAAATATGATCATTAAACTTGCACATTGACTTTTCAACCCCAGCTGTAAAACAATATTTTAGTGTTATTTGAAGCAACAGCAAAAATAATTGCTTGCTGGAAAACATTTTGGGGGAAGGTGTAATATTTTCAGTTTTAATTTGATTTATAGGGAATATGATGTGGTTATTTTAAAATTTGGAAATATGCCTAATATGCTCTGGATGGTAGATAGGTGCATAATTGGGGAAAACATTAAGAAATGTATATAAATTAATAATGCTTTAATGCATAATCTGTAATCTGTTCTAATTGGAAGTATTCTTCCAAAGTCAAATTGAATAATTAGAAAGCCCACTTGATTGAGAACACTGTTACTGAATATACAGCATTGTTTTGACAGATGTTTTATTTCCCTTTTCCAGCATTCCATGGACTTTTTGCTGTTTCAGTTTGGCCTTTGCACTTTTAAGTATGACTACGTAAATTCAAAGTAGGTTGTTTGAACAAGTGGTGGGAATTCTTTTGTCGTGGCATAATGAAACCCCCTAAATCTCCTTTTATCTTATTTTTCCAGGTATATAATAAAGTCATTTAACTTCTATGTTTTCCCGAAACCCTTCAATAGATCCTCACCAGATGTCAAATTTGTTTGTCAGGTTAGTAGCATAATTGAATTTTTTTTCTGTTATGAATTGCTGATCAGTCTGTGTGGATATGTGGAATCAGAATTCTCTTTAAAATTTGGTTCTACCACTAACTTTGGACTTTGGAAAAACTTTTCACCTCTCTGACCTTTAGTTTTATTTATTTATTTAAATTTTCCCTTTTTATTGGATTTATTGGTGTGACACTGGTTAGCAAAATTATACAGGTTTCAGGTCCACAGGTCCACAACTCATCATCTGTACACTGTTTCTGACCTTCAGTTTTAGGGTTGTAAATTATTTACACTGCTATCTTACCCTTTACTTGGGAATGAATTAAGGAATAGGACACAAGTGACAGGCAGATGGAAATCAGAACATGAGCTTTACTATTAGTAAAACTTTGAGAATTGCATAAAGTTCTCAAAACTTTGAGAACTACATGAAGTGTCCAGGTGTAGCCACAGTATGGCTTTGAGAACTCATCTTCATAATGTGGCTCTATTTGGGATTTTGAATATCTTACACCTGAATTGAACTTATAGCTCAGGACCTGTAGGCTTCTTCCCACCTCATTCTTTTTGCACTCACCTCCAAGGATAGAACTTTATTTTCTGGAAGAGCAGAGTATGTGTGTATCCTGTCTTAAAAGAACCCAGAAGGAGCTAAACTATATACCCTTAGTTCCTTTTTCCAAGCTCATCAGTTAGGAAAGGGAGGGCGGGAAAATATTGCTGTTTCCTCCTGAGGAGAGGCTTACTTTATGAGCCAAGGTAAAGATATGGGAGATTCTCCCTTAGAACATCCCGTTCATTTTTTTATATATATATATATATATATATATATATATACACACACACACAGACACACACACACACGTGTGTGTGTATACATATATATATTTGTGTGCGTGTGTGTGTGTATATATATATATATATATTCTATTGCTTTACAGAGAGACAGTTAAAGTGGGTTCCATGGCTTTAGCCGGAGGTTAAATAACAACAACAAACCCTAAAGATGCCACCAAAGTGGAGAGAGTGGAAGGGGCAGAGAAAAAGGGGGAGAAGGAGAGAGAAACATTGATGTGAGAGAGACACATCGATTGGTTGCCTCCCACACGTGTTGGGGTGGGGATCGAGCTTGCAACTGAGGTACATGCCCTTGGCCGGAATTGAACCCTGGACCATTCAGTCAGTGGGCTAATGCTCTAACCATTGAGCCAAACTGGCCAGGGCAGAACATCCTTTTTATGGTTGTTGTAGCTGACTTGGTAAACACTTAGTAAATACCATTTTCCTTTTTCTTTCCTATTAATAATCTGTTATAATGGATAAAAAGACACTCATCTTTAATCACATATTTGCATATTATATAAGTATGTGATTAAAGATGAATGTTGTCTTTCCCCCTAGCTTCTCTCCCAGTAGCAACATTAGTTCATTTGAGTCTTCTCGACTTTCTTTTCTCCTGCATGTAAGTGGTAATGCAGTTAAGAGAGCCTGAACAGTAGGCTTCTGAGTGACTGAGTCATGTTGAATTCTTTTTGTAATGAGGCAGGATATAAGCAAATGAAATTGAGAGTTAATCTCAGTTATGCCTGGGGCTGAAAAGATAAAGATAAATTTGGTCTTGTAACCTGTTTTTTTAAATAAGCAAATAAACCATAGTTGATGTTTTCTTTACCGTGCACTCAGTTAACAGCTATTTACCAGTCACCTTAGTATAGGATACTTAAGTAAACAGTATTTGTAGGTTTTTACTGAGAGAAAAATAGGCTCAGTTTGGAAATTTGTGTGGCTACAGTTTTCTAGCAGTATTAGTAGAAGACAGTTAAAGTGGGTTCCATGGCTTTAGCCGGAGGTTAAATAAAACAACAACAACAAACCCTAAAGATGCCACCAAAAAACTGTTAGAACCAATAATCAAATCCAGTAAATTTGCAGGAGTCAAAATCAATATTAAAAAGTCAGTGCATTTCTATACACTATTCACTTATACACTGCTAGGTGAGATAAGTCTTATAGAGAAAGACAAATACTGTATGATCTCATATATGAAAAAACGCAAAGAGTGCCACTGAGACACGTAAGGGATGATGCTCTGTTCTAAAAGACTAACACAAATATGGTTATTCTAGGAAATGTATTGGAAACGGATCAGAATAACTCTACCTATTGTACAAAGCCATTCTGTGGCTACACCTGGAACACTTCATGCAGTTCTAGTTGCCACCCACTCCTTAAAAAAGAAAAAGATACAATAGACTTGAAGATAGACCAGGGACTAATGCCTAAAATGGGAGGGAAAGGCTGTAATTCTCTAGTCTGGAAAAGCAAAGGCAGAAAAAAGATTTAGACTCAGTATGTAGCCCAGTAGGCCGGGGTGGCAATTCGATCCCCAGTAAGGGCTCATATTAGAATCAGCCATTGAATGCACAAATACGGGGAACAACAAATCAGTATCTCCCCCCCTTTTCTCTAAAAAAATCTATTAAAAAATATAAAACAAACAAATATAGACTCAGTATGTAAACTTGTGATTTGTATGGGATAAGGTAAATGATAGTATCTTAGAATTTTCTTTCTTTTTTCCTCCATCTAAGGTGGTTTTTGTTTTGTTTAAAATTCTGTGACTGCAACACAGTTCTATCTTATAAGGGAGTTAGGGTTTGGAGTTAGTAAATAGGGTAAAAATTGTGTCCAGTCAAAAATCCCTCTTAAAAAGCTCTTATCACCCTTAAAACAGATGGGACTTGGGGAGGGGTGTAAAACAACCTAATATGCTCTTTGAAAAGTAATTGTCTGTACACATGGTGAGATGCTCACACACTAGGCAGGATGTGGAGGAATGGGCATACTGAGAACCAAACACACTCCCAGTGAATGTACCCATCCTGTGGAATGACAGGCAAAATGTCATGGCATTTACATTGTTTTCATCTCTTTTTCTTCTCTTCTTCCTTTTTCTGGCCAAACATCTATAGTTGAATTAATGGAAGATAATACACACATAGTTGTGAAAAATGAAACATTGCTACTATCCATAGAGTAAAAAATGAGTTTTTTTATGCCCTCTTTTCCATACCTCTTCTTTCCCCATTTCACTCTTTTTTTCTAGATTTTATATGCATGTATACATATACCCATATGTCTACACACATATACATAATTTTAGCTTTTTTTTTTTTTTAAATATATCTTTATTGATTTCAGAGAGAGGAAAGGAGAGGGGGAGAGAGAGAGATAGAAACATCAATGATGAGAGAGTCATTGATTGGCCGCCGCCTGCATGCCCCCGACCAGGGATTGAGCCCGCAACCCAGGCATGTGCCCTGACCAGGAATCGAACCCCAATTGCCTGGATCCTAGGTCGATGCTCAACCGCTGAGCCATGCCCGGCCGGGCAAGCTTTTTCTTTAATATACACAAAATCCTAATATTCATATTTTATATAACTTGCATTTTTTACTCAACAAAATGTCTTCATATTTCATAGTACAAATACGTGTAATTTATTGAGTTGGAATTTAGAAGCATTCCAATAGTTCCCTATTTTAAACAATGCTATATCCATGTGCAATATATTTTTGTGTATATATAGGAATACTTTAATAGGACAAATTTTCTAGCAGGGGAATTATCTTCTCAAATGGATGTGCTGATTTTTTAATCTTGAAAATGGTACATTTAGCACAAATCAAAGGCAGTAGATAGTAAACCACAGATAGATTTTGTTCATTCGAGGGGTTTAAAAGAAAAATTATAGTAAAAAATACATAACATAAAATTTACCATTTTAAGTGGTTTTAAGTTTGGTGGCATTAGGAACATTTACACCATTGTGCAATTTAAAGGGTGTTGTTTGGGTGGAAAATACATAGTTTCAGAAATGGAATATATGAATGTTTGACTCTGTGTTTTTCCCCCAGTTGATCTTAGAGGAAAGGAGTGGGGTGGGGAAGAGAGAGAGAGAAATTGATCGATTGCCTCCCCCACATGTCCCAACTGGGGGATAGAAGCTGCAACCTGGCTATGTACCTTGGTTGGGAATGGGACCTGCCACCTTCTGGTGTCTGGGACAATGCTCCAACTGAGCCACACCAACCAGGGTGAGTCCAGATTTTTAAAGAGAAGGAAGTTGGGATGTTTTGTAGTCTAGTGACAGGAAGGACAAGAATGCCTTTCCATAGCCCATCTTTCGGTGCCTCTGTTAGTAGTGGAATATGTAGGCGGGTAGAATTACAAGACTACACAGGCATGGGAGACAGAAGGAGGCTTGTGACCCAGGTCAGAAAACATTGGATCTTGGTTCAGAACAATGTTTTATTTATTTATATTTATTTTTAGATATATTTTTATTGATTTCAGAGAGAGGAAGGGAGAGGGAGAGAGAGATAGAAACATTGTTGAGCCCAGCCGGGCTTGGCTCAGCGGTTGAGCATCGACCCAGGATCCAGGCGATCGGGGTTCGATTCCCAGTCAAGGCACATGCCCGGGTTGTGGGCTTGATCCCCAGTCGGGGGCTTGCAGGAGGCAGCCGATCAATAACTCTCTCAGCATTGATGTTTCTTTCTATCTATCTATCTATCATCTATCTATCTATCTATCTATCTATCTATCTATCTATCTATCTATCTATCTATCTATCTATCATCATCTATCTATCCCTCTCCTTTCCTCTCTCTGAAGTAAATAAAGATATATTTAAAAAAACACACAAACATTGTTGAGAGAGGAACATTGTGGGCTCCCTCCTGCATGCCCCCTACTGGGGATCAAGCCCACAACCCAGGCATGTGCCCTTACCCAGAATCGAACCAGTGACCTCCTGGTGCATGGGACAATGCTCAACCAACTGAGCCACACCAGCCAGGCTGCTTGTTTTTTTAAACCATGGAAATCTTGGGCATGATGGAAAATGATGTACATGTACCTAAATGTTTGTGTTTGTGGTGGGAGTAAGATTGTCTTTTTATGTCCCACTATATTTGAAAAAGAATTGTGTTGGCTAATAAAGATAACGTCGTATTTACATTTTAACATAAGATTAAAAAATAAGTAAATGAAAAATTAGGAGAAAAGAAAAATGTGGATATGATTACTATGGTATGATTAGAACACAGAATTTGCTCCAAAGAAAGCCTCTACTCTTTGTCTCTGAGCTTCCTACCAGCTAAGAAAAGGGGGAAACACACAATCTGTGGCCATAGGATCAAAACAAACCAGGGCTCAGGAGAAGTTCGGCTTTGCTCAGACTAGAGATCTCAGAAACATTTCCCCTTCCATTATCACGAAGAAATCATTAATGTAGAAAACTTTGTTTTTAACCATATCTCTCAAGTGAATACTGTAATGAGTTTAATGGGACAGTATGATAACCCTCACTCTAGACTAATGGTATAGTGTCAAAATACAGTTCAGAAAAGGTAGTTCTATGAGGGATCATACGAAAATCATTCAGTTGTTTTGCCCTTTCATGTTCAGACTTAAATCAAGAGTAAAATTAGAGTAGCTACAGTAATGTTTCCCACTCTTTAGTCAGTTTGAGTAAGAGCTTTGTGATTTTAGCCATTCTTGTGTACATTGTGTAATATTATTTACTTATTGTTTTCATTTACATTTACTAAATATTACTTAAGTTTACTTAAATATTCACCCTAGGTTTGAAATGTTCGTTTAATAAGTCTTGTTACTGGGAAATTTTGTCTATTTTGATCTTGAATGTAAAGAACATCCAATCAAGGTTTTGGGTTTTCAGACTCTAATTTAAAGTGGATAGTGATGTTTTATAACTGGCATATGTGAATTACCTTAAACTTGAACCTGGGGTAAGGTAATATAAATACATTTTATTTCTATTTATAGTTTCCTAGTAAGTATAGTGATCAGGAGTTGTCTGCCTATTGGGTAAATATATGTTAACCAAGTAAAGTTTTCTTAAATAATGTAAAACAAAGGATATTTGTTTTATAAGCTATAAAGGAAGAGAGCCTGGATAGTTTAAGTCAATTAATGAATTATTTGGCAGGCTGGGAGTAGAAAGCCCTTGTCTTCTGACTTTTGGCATGTTGGTTCTTTGCCTGGTTGCCTATGTTTACTCACCTGAGTCACTTCTCCACTTCTGTTTACATACCTGCCATTAAAATCACTGAAATATATGTTCTGTTCACTCTTGTTTCAGAGCTCAAGCATTGACTTTCTAGCAAGCCAAGGATTTGATTTCAATAAAGTTTTTCGCAATGGTAAGATTATGTGTGACTTAAGAACTTGTAAATGTGGACTTGGTTGAGAATTATCTTTTCGTTCTTACTCTCTCAGACAGAATCTCAGATTTCTAGTATATCACATGCAGTCTTAGAGTTTTAAAAAACTTCTTTTGTGCCTTTTTGCCCCCAAACTTAGTCAACCATGAACTGAACACGAGAATAGATGCAACTTCATTTAGCTCTAATGAGGCCTCTTCTATTCCTGATTTTACTGAGTGGAGTTTACTTACACATAGTTATAATATAGAATAACATAGTTATTCATAGTTTATTCTATGTGACTTCCTTGACACCTGTGGGGAATGCGTCCCTGTTTTCTTTCAGTGAGACACAAATGGTATGGTATACTACTTTAAAATGTAGCTGTAGCCCAACTGGCATGGCTCAGTAGTTGAGCATTGACTTATGATCCAGGAGATCGAGGTTCGATTCCCAGTCAGGGCACATGCATGGGTTTCGGACTCAATTCCAAGCAGGGGTGTGTGCAGGAGGCAGCCAGTCAATGACTCTCTCATCACTGATATTTCTCTTTCTCTCTTCCTTTCCCTCTCCCTTCCTCTCTGAAATCAATAATAATAATAAAAAAAGTAGCTGTATTCCAGTAATCCTGTAGTGAAAAGCTCCCTTTTCCTATTGGTGCCTTTTTTTTTAATCCTCACTTGAGGATATTTTTTCCATTGCTTTTCAGAGAGAGTGGAAGGGGGAGAGAGAGAGATAGGAACATGGATGTGAGAGAGACACATCAGTTGGTTGCCTTCCCCTGGTGGGCTGACTGGGGCCAGGGATCAAGCTGGCAACTGAGGTACGTGCCCTTGGCCAGAATCTAACTTTTGGGACCCTTCAGTTCCCAGGCCGACTCTCTAACCACTGAGCCAAACAGGCTAGGGCTCCATTGCTTTTTAGAGGGAGTGGTAGGGAGGGAGACACATCTATTGGTTGCCTCCTGCATGGGCCCCGGTGGTGGCTCAGGATAGAACCTGCAACCCAGGTGTGTGCTCTTGGCCAGGAATCAAACCCGATACCCTTCTGTGTGCAGGCCAATGCTCTAACCATTTTGCCACACTGGCCAGGGCATGCTTTCTTTTCTTTATCAGAGGGGTGACCATTAAATATTTGATGAGTGCTTGTTTGACATTAGAGCACACCAGCGTGGTTTTCCTTCCTCCATTCATTTCTGGAACAGTATTTGGAAAACCTTTGGTTTTTATAAGCAGTATTAAGCACCTGCTGCTATTAACTACTTTTAATGTAATTATTTTTCTAAATTGTATTTTCCATGGCAAATGTAGAGTTATTCAGTAAGGTAAGGAAGAAGACTTTTTTCAGTGAATGTACTAGAACATAGACTTTAAATAAATTCATTTCCCCTCAGCGTGGTCTTCCTGGGAGGCCTTTAGAACCCATGCCATGTTTTTTCATTGCTTCAGTGGTGCTGCATCATAATTTCTATTGATGCTTTTGATTTTTGGAAACACTAAAAAGTTTTGTAGCCCAAACTGCTTAACATAACGGGTGAAGCAACTGGGTAACACAATTTGGTTATATAAAATAATTTTTTTTCTTTGGCTCATACTTGATTCTGAAAGCCATTATAAAATACAAGTTCCAAATGTAGTTAGAGCACTATACTGGAATAAGCACAAAAATCTTTTGAAGGAATTACTTTAACCAGACTCATATGGATGTAGTGTGGTTTCCAGCCTGATGGTTTTATTTTCATAAAAGGAGAAAAACAGCCCAATTAGAGTGTGCTGCTTCTCCTTGTTTTATAGTCAGAATGTTTGGAATATTTTAGTCACAGAGGAATCAGGATTCCCAGGCCATCTATTATTACCAGGATTCTTATCTTCATGCTGTTTCTGATATTCTAAATCTGATCTAGACCACTTCTTCCTTATCAAATGTTTCCAGTCAGGCTCTGTAAGTGCCAGACCCTTTTCTCCTGGTGGTCTTTTTTGAAACGGAGCCTGGTGACTCCTTGTTACTGTTCTCCCTGCAGCCTCTCAAACATGGATGGTTTTTCCCACTCTTTTTTATCTCCAGCCAGGCAGCGGTAGGTATCCTTGCTTCCCGTGCCACTTTCAACCCACTTTGAATTCTCTTCTCAGGAGGTATAGTTCTTCTCGGGACTGTCACCCAGCTCTGCCACCCCTCTTTCTATTGACTTCATGGGCATAGCATTCACTGACAACCTTGGCTTTTGCTCATTGTCTTTCTCTCCACTCCTGCCTTCCTCTTTCTGGGTGACATCTGCATCCACAAGTATGACCAGCAAATGCTCTGTCTTGTCTGTTTCTTGACCAGGTGGTCAGCAGTCCTTGATTCTACCTCCCCTTAGTCATCTCCCTTAGTAGCATCATGGGTCTTATCACCCACTTCCAGCATTTCTCTTCGAGAGCACTGCCTCCTGTTCTTATTCACTTATTCCAGTACCGCATTTCAGCAATCTGTTGACCTCCATTGCTGTTTCACTATCAGTGTCCTTTGCTCTCCTGTCTTGACTTCCTTCCTTTTCCACATGGTCCATCATATTCTTCCTTCCCTTGCTCCTCTCTTCCTCCATTGCACTTGCCTAGCAAAGTCCCAACACTGGTTAGATCTGACCACCCCACCTTCTCTGTTTCTGAGCATCTGAATATTGCTGGGAAACATGACACACGTGAGCTAATTTGTTCATGATCACAAGCTTCAAAGAAAGTCATGCTCAAAAATCTTACTTTTCTGACTTAGAAATTCCCTTTCCAGCTCTGTTTTTTACTGTCTCTTTTTCTCTAAACTTCCCACCGCAACTGATGATCATACCTCTCAATGGAATTAGAAAGAAACAGAGAAGAGCTGCTGCATATTCTTACTACCATACCCACATCTAGACCCAGCCTTCTTACTTTTTAAAGTGAAGAGGCATCCATGTGCCTGTAAATGGCTAGTCCCTGTCTCCTTGTCAAGCACTGGCTCCTCTGCTTTGCCCTTCTCTCTCCTGAATTATTTTCCCTTCTCTACTGGATCATTCCTGTTTATATTTTCCCTAACCTTGAACTTAATCTGGTAGTTTCTTCCATAATGAGTGTAGGCAACAATCTCAGTAGTGTTAGTATCTGTTGACAGGTGTGATTTTTTTAATTCCATCATTCTTTCTACAAAGTTTGTTAGTGTCCCGTGGCTTTGAAGACCACCCAATCCTGATGATGCCTAAATTTCTCTCTGAACACCTTTCTCCTGCACTATAGACTTATATAAATTTCCTTTTTATATATACACCATTAGATGATTTTATATATCCAGGAGGTAGCTTCTTTGCCTAGTTTTCCCCACCTCATTATGGGGCCCTATCATCTTCCTAATTGCTTAAACTTAATAGCATCATTTAAAAATTTTATTCTTCCCTTTATCCCTCATTTTCAGTATATCAGCAGGTTCTGTCTCTCCTATCTATAAAATCATTCTCCCCAATTTTATAGTCTAAGCCAGGGTATAAACTATGGCCCACTGGCTATTTCGTAAATAAAGTTTTGTTGGGACACAGTCATGCCCATTCGTTTACTCATCGTGTGTTACTTTTTTCATGCCACAAAAGCAGAGCTGAATAGTTACCCTACAAGCCTAAAACATTTACTATTTGCACCTTTAAGAAAAAGTTTATTTATCTCTCATCTAAGCAATCATCTCTTGCCTGGACAATTATAGTGGACAACTGCTTATAGCTCTGACGTCCCTACTTCAAGTGATTTTTTCTTTTTATTTTTTTTAATTTTAATTTTATTTTTTTTAATCTTCACCCGAGGATATTTTTTCCATTGCTTTTCAGAGAGAGTGGAAGGGGCAGAGCGGGGAGGAAGGGGGGAGAGAGAGAGAGACACACACACACACACACACATTGATGTGAGAGAGATTGGTTGCCTCCCACATGTACCCTGACTGGGGCTGGGGATGAGCTGCAACCAAGGTACACGGCCTTGGCTGGAATCGAACCCTGGGACCCTTCAGTCCGAGGGCTGCTGTTCTAACCACTTAACCAGACTGGCCAGAGCTCAAGTGATCTTTTTAAAACATGAAGCAGGTGATGTAATTATCTTGTTTAAAATCTTCTAATGGCATCCCACTGCTTAGAATATGATACGTTTTTACTGTGGCCTGTAAGGGCCTGCGTAATCTTGCTCATCCTCTCTCCAGCCTGGCGTCATGCCATTCTCCTGTTCATTGTGTTCTGGCCACACCAACTTCCTTGCTGTTTTTGGAAAAGCCCAAGCAATTTCTGTCCTCAGTACATTTATACTTACTTCCCCACTGGAAGTACTCTTCCCCCAGTTCTTTGCGTGTCTGATTCACTCTGCTTTGGGTAGTCACTCACAGTGGCCTTCTCTGATCATTCTGGCTGAACTCATTCCTTTTACTTCAGAGTAGAATGCATCTACTTTGCTCACTGTTAGATTCCCCAGTGCCTCATACAGCTCCTGGAATAGCATAAGTGCCAAATAAAAATTTGTTAAAAGAAGAATAAATGAATGGAGTGCATGAATAGACAAACATATTTCAAAATCATTTGCTTTTTCTGTAGATTTTTTTGAGATATAGTTAAATATGGTAAGTCTTTCCTGAATATTTTAGGTTCTTTGGTTTGTTAAACAATTTTTATGTTAAACAGTTACTTCTACTAATACATTTCTTTAAAAAACTATGTTTAGGAATTCCATATTTAAATCAGGAAGAAGAAAGACAGTTAAGAGAGCAGTATGATGAAAAACGTTTACAGTCCAACGGTGCAGGAGCTCTATCATATGTGTCTCCTAACACATCAAAATGTCCTGTGACGATTCCTGAGGATCAGAAGAAGTTTATTGACCAAGTGGTGTAAGTTCCTAAACTGGAACCAAGTGTGCATTGCATAATGTGTATCGGGGGCAGGACTGACATCTGTATCTTGAACCTGCATTGCACATACACAGTATACACGGAGGTGTGATGTGATTGACAGGATTTAATTATGGCTTATCTAAATTTGTGTGACAGCAGCACATTGTAAATAGGGTTCTGTGTACTGTACTTAGACTTGTCACATGTCACTGGGAAGACCTTCTACAAAGGCCTAATAGCCACTGTCCAGTTCCTCTGAAGGCAGAGCAATGAAACAGGCCCGTCCAGGTATTTGTAACATGTCCATGCATTTTTCTTTGACAGTGAAGCTTCTGACAAGCCAATGTGCCATTGAAGGAACATCTAGACTTGCTTAGTTTACTTACCAGTATAACTGCTTTACTAGAAAAGTAAAAGTTTAGATCACTTGTAGTGATGTAGCCTTGAGGGGTTGTCATCAATTCATTGATAACAGCAATAACAAAAAGAATATGCCAAAATAAATTATTTTTCTTTAGGCCTTATTGAACTAAAAAGTTATAACATGATACGGTAAAGTCATATTGTCATATGTTCTTATATTTAGATGGCTTTTGAGTATGGTTATTCTGTTGGTTGCTGACTTTATCCCTTAAAGATATTTACAGTCATGTTTTTATTTTAATTCCTCAGAGAGAAAATAGAAGATTTGTTACAAAGTGAAGACAATAAGAACTTGGATTTAGACCCATGCACGGGGTTAGTTACCCTTAACCTTTTCACGTGTTTCTTTTGGGGAAAGGTAGATGATTTATGGCATGTGCTGTATTTGGTCTTAATGAACAAAATAGCTCCAGAGGCAGGGAGGCATGGAACAGGCTGACATATCTCAGAGGGGAGGGACTGGGGAGACGGGAAGAGATTAATCAAAGAACTTATATACATATATGCATTACTAATGGACACAGACAATGGTGTGGTGAAGGCCTGGGGTGGGGTGGGGCAGGGGCTGGGAGGAGGAGAGTGAAAGGGGGAAAAATTGGAGGAACATCTGTAATACTGTCAACAATAAAAAAATAAATAAAATGAGAAATAGAAAAATGTATTAAAACAAAACAAAACAGAAAAACACCTTCATAAATAGTGTTTTTATTGCAATCATCCTTCCCAAGATTTAAGCTCTAACTTTAACATTAATACAGTGGGGATGATGGTTTATTGAGACACTGAATGAAAGCTTTGTTCCATCCTGGAGAGGAAAAAATTGTTGTGCAACTTCAGTTTAAAGTTATGCTCAAGAGTAGCATAATTATTTTAGCCTTGAGTAGTACTTAATGCATAAAGACTTCAGAAGAGAAGAATTTACTCTCAAACTACTTTTATGCTTTTAATTTTTCTGTAGTAAATAAACACCAGTGTTTCAGAGTCTTAACTTTAGCATCCTACTTTTTACTTTGTGACTAGCTCCACAAGAGTGTTTAAATGCATCTGTCTACCTTAAACTCTCTTTATATAAACCATACTTTGGTTAGACAGGAACTCCTACCTCTTCTATAAAGGTGGTATAGTAATATTAAAGAACATTTTGATGAACACAGGTGGTGAGGAATCCTCAAACAACCTGCCTATTTTGTTTGCATATTACCTGTCACTTTTATTGAAATCTTTTTTAAAAATAAATGTCCTTCCTTACCAGTGCTTGATCAGTTAGGATTTTCTTTTAATGAGCCAAGACCAATATTTTTCCTTTTGTTTTAATAGGTTCCAAAGAAAACTAATTTATCAGACTTTGAACTGGAAGTAAGTGTTTATATTACATGCAAGAGCTCTGTGAGAGACCCAGGATTTAAAAACTAAATATAATCTCTTAGCCCTCATTTAATTTATAGAATCTTACAGTACCTGGTGATTTGACAATTCTACGTTATTGTGCAGTGCTTTATTTTATTTCCTCCTATTTTCTTAAGTTGAATACCAACTTTATTTTGTTTGTTATGCTTTTAAAAAAATTTTTTTTAAATTGATTTTTAAGAGAGGGAGAGAGAAAGAAACATCAGTTTGTTGTTCCATTTATTTATGCATTCATTGGTTGCTGCTTGTATTTCTTGTATGTGCCCTGAGCAGGGATCGAACCTGCAACCTTAGCATATTGGGATGATGCTCTAACCAACTGAACTACCAGGCCAGAGTAGTGTTATTGTTTTTTGTTGTTGTTGTTAATCCTCACCTGAGGATATTTTTTCCAGTGATCTTTAGAGTGAGTGGAAGGAGGGGGTGCGGGGAGAGAAACATCTGTGTGAAAGAGACACATCGACTAGTTCGCTCCCAGGTATGTGCCCTTGACTGGGAATTGAACCTGTGACCCTTTTGGTGTGCTGGCCTACGTTCTGACCATTGAGCAGCACCAGCCAGGGCTGTGTTACTGCTTTTTAATAGATGATTTAAAACCTTCTAAAATTTCTTTTAATTATCATTTTGGCTTTGTCTGTTAAGTTCTGGGTGTGCAATGTTTTTGTTCTTTAAATTATAAGGTAAACATTTGGTTTTAAGACCTAGTAAAGCCCGGCTGGCATGGCTCAGTGGTTGAGTGTCAACCTATGAACTAAGAGGCCCCCGTTTAGACTTCTGGTCAGGGCACATGCCTGGGTTTCCGGCTCTATCCCCAGTAGGGGGTGTTTGAGTGGCAGCAGATTGATGTGTTGTCTTTATGTCATCGATGTTTCTCTCTCTCTCTCTCCTCTTTCCTCTCTCTAAAAAATCAGTAAAAACATTAAAAAAAAAAAAAAAGACCTAGGAAATACTCAGCTGAATTCTTTTTCTAAAGCAGAAGTTAGACAATGGATGGGTTTTAGGAGGTCTGTGAAATCCCCTGAAATATTATCTAAAATGTTGGGTGTATATTTGTCTAGGGATGTTTCCATTGGTTTCATTCTGTTTTCAAGTGAATCTCTAACTCCAAAATTGGCCATCAGTATTTGATGTTTGCATTTGACTTTGTTTGGGGTTCTTATTCTTCCATTAGAATCTGCCAATGACGTGTATACCAGAGATTTACTTTTAACATAACAGGAAAGGGCCATTGTCCTTTGATCAGGCTTCTTTTCTTTCATATTATGCTTGCAACTTCATGTGGATGCCAGATCCCTCTTGGCTGGTACAAACAACCATGCCAAACTAGAGTTAATTCATCTCAAACCTCCTGTGTGTACCCATACAACCTAAAAAGACCTTCAAAATGAGTTAGAAAGTAAACATTATTACATTTGGAAGAAAGATTTGACTATGTGGTAATGAGTTGACAGTGTTATGTGATGTAAGACATTTCAGAAAATGCCTAAGTCCTAAAAAAATTAACTTGAAGTCAGATACATTCCTGTGTGTTTAAGGGCAAAGATAGGGGAACATTTAGCAGCTGAAATATTATGGAATAGGCTTACTATAAAGTCTTTATCAAAGTAATACTAATTTCATATTTAATAGAACTTCATTTAATTAAATTATAGCTATATAGTTGCTTTTAAAATGCTTAGGATTTTAGCTGTCATTGTTTTCTCTGCTGATGTTATGTTTTTTCCCTTTTCTTTAGGTATCCCAAAGGCATTCACGTTGAGACTTTAGAAACTGAAAAGGTAACCTCAAGAGTTACCCAGGGCTAACAAACACGTGCAGTGATACAGTGATATGTCAAAAGTCAGAATTCACTTCTTGGCCCTGTTATTTTTGAGCTGGGTGACCTTGGGCAATTCATTGAACCTCTCTAAGCCTCATTTTCCTCGTTTGTATACATGAGCATGGTAATGCTGATCTGTACCTTCTGATAGCTTTTTTATGCTAATTTACTGGGTAAATGGGAATGAACAGGTTTTGTAAACTTGAAAGCATGCAAATGTTAGTACGAGTTCTAATTATAACAGAAAGTCATGATGATGTACATGAAAAGAAGGCTTTCTGTTAAGTGGGCAAGCAAAATTAAATTTTAGAATTTAGGGCATAAGCGTATGCATAGGTATTGTCACATATTCCCAACGTGCACTGATAGAATCATGATGGGTAATCGTTGGCTGATGGTGGGTTCCCTTTGCAGAATTTTAGGATTTTAGAATTTATTTGTTGCTCAAGTTGGGTGCAAATTATATAAGAGATTAAGTGAATTAAAAAACAGTCTTGCTAGAAGATAAATCTCAAACTTTCACATAGGAGGTTTTATGGTGTGTTTAATTGATAAAAAATGCAATACATGAGGAAGAAGATACTAGTTATCTGACAGATTACCAGAAAATTCAGGATTTTTTTTATATATTAACGAAAATATGATGTAGAAATATTATTTTAAAACCAACTGTTTAGAAATTCATGTTTAGATGCAATGTAATTTCTTAGTGTTTATTGTGGAAAGTGTCTTATTCTCATAGTCTGTTGATGCTTTTAACTGACATCTATTGGATTGGATTAGTCATCCATGAGAAGATGTCATGGAAACACAGAGGCGGAATTTTGGTTTGTAATGCATCAACTCAGCTTTTGGTGGCATTTAAAAATCCTTTCATTGTGTTTAGCCCATGAAAGATTGTGAAGAGATAAAAACGATAACTTTTAATGGTAGCAGAATTCTGGATTTTTTTGGGTCAAGTTGCTTCCAGAAAATTGTATGTCGGCTTTATGTCTTTTAGAAAGAGCGATACATAGTTGTCAGCAAAGTGGATGAAGAAGAACGCAAAAGAAGAGAGCAGCAGAAACATGCTAAAGAGCAGGTAACTGAGTTAGTTCGTTTCCTTTGGGTGAGAAATGGCAACATAGTACCTTGCTCTATATTTGTAGATCATATGTTGGATTCAGTTTAATGATTAGTTTTATACCGTAGAGAAATTGAATTGGTAGGAAAATCCAGAATAGAACAAGGGGAATTTAAAGTTAAGTATTTAAACATAGCCAACAAAGTAGGTCCAACATGGTTGACCAGTCTTCCCTTATATGAAGCAGTCTTGAAAAAAGTGTTCTTACCCTAGCCTGTTTGGTTCAGTGGGTAGAGCGTCTGCCTGTGGATTGAAGGGTCTCGGGTTCAGTTCCGGTCAAGGGCACATACCTCAGTTGCAGGCTCAATCCCCGGCTGTGTGCGGGAGGCAGCCAATTGATGTGTCTCTCTCACATCGATGTTTCTCTCTCTGTCTCTCCCACTCTCTCTGAAAAAGCAAGGAAAAAATATCCTTGGGTAGGATTTAAAAAAAAAAGTGTTCTTGATTATCATTAGGATTATGTCCCACTGATCTTCATTGCCTGTTAACTAATATCGCTATGTCTGATTTCAGGCAAGTTACTAGTTTTCCTAAAACAAAGTTTAGAACATATGGTTTGACAGATTAGAATGACATGGTCATATCTGCATTGTTGGAACATCATCTTGGTTACTCTCTAGAGAATGGCTTCAAGTAAGACTAGAGGCAGGGAGATCATTTAAGCTGTGGAATAACATAGCTAAGAGATATCAGTGACCTGGAATAGAATAGTTAGTAGCAGTTTAGGTGAAATCTGGAGATATTTAGAAGGTAGAATCAGTGGAATTTGTGATTGAATGTGGGCAGTGAAAGAGGAAGAGAGAAGAAGAAAGATGCTCAAGCCTGAAGTTGAGCAACTGGGTAGACTGACGTCAGTTCCCTTAGATGGAGTGGGCTGGAGCGACACTGGTGGGGGAACACAGGTGGAGTAGGGCTTGCGTATGGGTGGATGGATGGCAAGTTCACAGATATATAAGGCAGGCCGCATCTGACCGATTCAACGAGCAAAGACACAATAAGCCGTTTTAGATTTAGATGGTTTGTTACTTACATAGAGAAGGAAGATCAGGCAAAGGTGCCAGGTGCATGTGGTCCTCATTCCCACACATTAAAAAGGCAACACTGAAAAAAAGGCCAGGTGACTGCAGCGTGAGTTGTGGATACTTCATTATTGAGATTCTAGAGTGCAGCTAAGTGCTTTTATATCTTGCAGCTTTGTGTGCGTGTGGAGTGAGGCAGAAAGTCCCATGCCTCATCAGAACCTGGGAGGTAATGAGAAACTATCTAGGCCTCCCAGGAGAGAAGGAGGTGGGGGAGGAGATGGCATATTAGCAGCTCCTTGTAAGCTTCTGCCTCCCATCCTCTCCTCCTGGGGTGTTTCACCAAGATGCAGATTAATTGCAGCTTAAGCCTTTGCCTGTGTGGCCTATTTGGATATGTGCAGGGTCACCAGGGTACTATGGTAGAGCTTTCTGCCTACAGTGTAAAAGAGATTATATTCTGTTTATGATCTGATAAGGTTTTAGATGTCTTTGGGACATCCAAGGGTAGGTGTCCTGTAGGCAGAGTTGTTCTGGAATATAGGAGAGAGATGAGGGTTAGACTTGGTTGTCGTTGGCAGAGACACTGGGACTGGATTAGAGCAGCATGCATGAGCAATGCGATGAGGACTTAGTGCAAGATTCTGAAGACCATCAGCATTCAAATGATAAGCAGAAGTAGAAAAATGTCAGGAGACTATTGTGACACAGCAGACAAGGGAAGAGACTGTTTGAAGATGGGCATGTCAACTGTGTCTGATACTTTAGAGAAGGGGTAAGGACCATTTGGGTTTAGTCTTGGGAGTTTTTCTTTTTTAAATATTCTTAAATTTTTTTAACTTTAATTGTGATAAAATACACATAACACATAATTCACCATCTTAACTATTTCTAAGTGTACAGTTCCATAGTGTTAAGTATGTTCAGATTGTTGTGCAACCATCAACACCATCCATCTCCAGAAGTCTTTTCATCCTGCAAAACTGAAACTCTGTACCAATTAAACAACAGCTCCCCATTTCCTCCTCCTGACAGCCCCAGGTAATCACTCTTCTACTTTCTCTCTCTGAATTTGACTACTCTAGGTACCTCATATAAGTGAAATCATACAGTATTACTGTCTTAAGTCCTCAAGGTTCATCTATATTATAGTGTATGTCAGAATTCCTTTCTTTTTTAAAAATATGGTTTTATTGATTTCAGAGAGAGGAAGCGAGAGAGTGAGAAACATCAATGATGAGAGAGTGTCATTGGATTGGCTGCCTCCTGCATGCCCCCTACTGGGGACTGAGGCTGAAACCCAGGCATGTGACCTGACCAGGAATTGAACCATGACCTTTTTGGTTCATAGGTTGATGCTCAACCCAGGAGCTATGCTGGCTGGGCAAGAATTCCTTTCTTTTTAAGGGTAAATAATATCCCATTGTATAGCTATACCACATTTTCTTTATCCATTCATCTGTCGATGAACACTTGGGTTGCTTGAACCTTTTTGTTCTTGTGAATAATGCTGCTGTGAACATAGATATACAAGTATCTCTTGGAGTTCTTGCTTTCTGTTCTTTTGGGTATATACCCAGAAGTGGAATTGCTAGATCAAATGGAAATTCTGTGTTTGATTTTTTTGAGGAACTTCCGTACTGTTTTACATATCAAGTATACCACTTTGCATTCCTACCAACAGGTCACAAGTGTTCCAGTTTCTCCACATCCTTATTAATACTAGTTAGCCTTGGGAGGTGAGAAGTTTCAGTGAGGGGGATGCCAGAGAGCAGGAGGCTGTAAGTACCTGGGAGTTAAACTGGAGCTAGTTAGTGGAGAGAAGTCTTTAAAGTAATTTAGGTGTGAAGAAACAAGGAGAAGTAAGAGTAAGTAGTTGCATGGAGCTTAGAGTTGAGGGGGTTTCAAGATAGGAGAGAGCCTGGCTGGGCATGGCTCAGCGGTTGAGCGTTGACCTAGGATCCAGGCAATCGGGGTTCGATTCCCGGTCAGGGCACATGCCCGGGTTGCGGGCTTGATCAATGTCTCTCTCATCATTGATGTTTCTATCTGTCTTTCTCTCTCTCCCTTCCTCTCTCTGAAATCAATAAAGATATATTTAAAAAAGAAAGAAAGAAATTCAGCCTATTTAAATGGCATTAGGAAGGAAATAGGAAAGACGAAACTGAATGGGAATAAGTTTCAGAGTGCTTACTATAAAAATTTTATAAAAATGCTTTCAACAAGGAGCAAAATAAAGAATTATAGGAATGCTATTTCTTTGTTGTTAATCCTCGCCTGAGGATTTTTTTTCCATTGATTTTTAGAAAGAGTGGAAGGGAGGAGGGGGGAGAGAGAGAGAGAGGGAAAGAAACATCGATGTGTCTTACATTGATTGGCTGCCTCCCACATGTGCCAAGTTTGGGGAGGGGATCAACCCCACAACCCAGGTATGTGCCCTTGACTGGGAATCAAACCCAAGACCCTTCAGTGTGTGTGAGCTGACACTCTAACCACTGGGCCACACTGACCACGGTTATGCGAATGCTGTTTTGATCAGTCAGCTGCTGAATGGATGTCCTAAGTACTTAATGCAGTATTGAATTTGGCCAGCAGGTGGCAGCCTTTAAAAGTTTGTGTTGTTTTTTTAAGATTTTTGAAATTGATTTTTAGAGAGAGAGAAAGGGAGAGAGAGGAAATATTGATGTGAGAACAAAACTTTGATTGGATGCCTCCTGCACACCCCCTACCAGGGACTGAGCCTGCAACCCAGGCATGTGGCCTGACTGGGAATTGAACCCACTGTCAACGCCTTTTGGTGCATTGGACAAACACCCAACTACCTGAGCCTCACCAGCCAGGGCGAAAGTTTGTGTTTTTTAAGATGGCTTGATAGACTTGGGAATTTCAACAAGTAATGTGAAGTGATGGTAAACCCTAGACACTGTTATTTTAGTAACTTAAATAATTTGCTATGTGCTCATTCCACTTTCTAAAACAGAAAAAAAGGAATACCATAAGTCATTTCAGATGCATTTGTTTGGAATGATAGATGCAAAGCATGTGAAACTAAAGCTAATTCACAATAAAATTTCAGTGCTTTTTTTGTGGAGGAGGCTAGGTTTTAACCCATTCAAACATAGGAATATATGTAAATGAATAGGGTTTTTTTTGTTTGTTTCTTTTAAATTAGGAAGAACTGAATGATGCTGTGGGATTTTCCAGAGTCATTCATGCCATTGCTAATTCGGTAAGTAAACCAGACTTTTTGTTTTTAACTAGATTCTAGAACATAACATTCAAGGTGAAATGCCTAGTTATCATTGCAAATTAATCATTTGGTTACATTTAGAGTGTCTACCTGGTAGGAGGAAGAAGTTAGGACTTTATAAAGGTAGACTGTTGTTATGATATGCTTCGTGTGATATCATAATTGTGTCACTATTTTTTAATCCAAAGCATTTTTTCAGAAAACTTTTCTCGTAAAATGCATTGGAGGATTATATTATGAGGTCCTTATACTGCTACATGAAATGAATATTTATTACTTTCAAAACCAATAAAGAAGTGGGATAAGGAAATAAGGAATATGGGGAGAAACAGTCAGGTTTTTGAAGGTGTTTTTTCCCTTAATTAGAAAAATCTGGAGGATAGAAATAATTGTCTGTTGAGTTTTTTCACATAACTGTAATGGAATCTTATATGTGATAGCCTTAATAATATTTGATGTTTTAAAATGTGTTTACCATTTTTGTAAATGTGCTAGAGGGTTTTTGTGATATATATGATAGACATTTTTTCTTGTTTTCTAAGTCCTTTTGGAAAAGAGGCATCCACATCTTGCATAGATAAATTGGGTCATGCTGCTGGTGGTTTCGTGAATTACATGTCCAAGCCAGACTACTTAGTTGGATGCTAAATTGCATTTCTTTCCTTGAGTAGTTGGCCTTGGGAGAAGGAATAATTTCCCTGGAGAAGGACTTATCTTGTCCCTTAGATGTTGAGCTTTGCATCATGGAAGCTTTAAGGCGGTAGAGACCCTCTCAGAGTTCTGTGGCTGTCTCACTACCAGGTGTAGACTTGTCAAAACAGGAGTACTTGAGGGGAGGCACACCACTGTCCTCAGCTGGGGGTAAATAGAACTTATAGAAGAGCTCACTAGGAGCTCCTTCTCTAAAGTAAGCAGGATAATCAGAATGGAATAGTAAGTTGGATGAGCCTGGAGAGAAACAAAGATGTGAGTCTCTTTAGAAGTGGCTAAGATCACAGGTATCTAGAAAAGCAGAGTTTCTGGTCACATTTGCTTACATTATACATACTTAGCTGGCATTCTTCAGATAAGTAGTTGGCTTGACTGAGGCTGGCCCTAAAATACAGAGATGTGGGATATCAGTTGGCTTTGAGTTCTCTTGTAGCCATGATAGTTTAGTTAGCTGGGATATTTGTTCACCTTGTACAAATTCAGATACCTTACCTTGCTGTGCCTTTGTGTTTTCTCTCTTTTGTCTTCTACAGAATAATTCGTAGTATGTTGCTGACTTTTGGTAGTTTATGTCATAAACCATACTATGAAAAAAAGCCCTATTTATTGATGATGCAGACATTTAAAATTTAAAAGTCACATACCTTAAAAATGCTAACATTTTAAGTTAAGCTCTATAGAGCTAGCGAACAGTAAATACTATGAAATATTTATGTCACACCAAATTCTTTTCCTGTCACTCTTAGTAGTAAATCTGTTTTCTATAGTTTTAAAAACTTTTTTTTAATTTTACACTCACAGCAAAATTGAAAAAATAGTAGAGTGTTTCTATATATTCCTTACCTAGCTACCCCAATGTTAACATTTTATATAACCATACAGTTATCAGAACCAGGAAAGTAACCTTGGCACAATATTATGAACTAAACTATGGACCTTATTTGAATTTCACCAGTTTTTCCACTAAGTATTTTTTCTGTTGATGATTTTATCTAGGATCCCACATTACATTTACTTGTTATTTCTCCTTAATCTCCTTCAGTCTTTCTTTGTCTTTTATAACCTTGATATTTTTAAATAGTATTGATTTCATTTTGTCAAATGTCCCTCAATTTGGATTTATTTGTCTGATCTTTTCTTATGATTAGACTGAGGATATACAGTTTATGCAAGAGTACCACAGAAATGATAGTTTATAATGTTGACCTTGATCACTTGCTGTGCCAGCTAGATTTATACACTGTGAAGTTACTACTTTTCCCTTTGTGGCTAATAAATATCTCAGGGGAGATACTTGGGACTATGAAAATCTATTTTTTCTCAAACTTTTGCCCACTAATATACCATCTATCAGTGGACCTTATCTGCGGCCATTATTACTCTTGATGTTGTAATGGCGAGTTTATATTTCCCTCTTTCTTTGTTCTTGGAATTCTTTTATAAGGAAGAGCCCTCCCTTCTTTCCTGTTTATTTAATTGTTTAAAAAATGTATATGAGTATGGACTCAGGGCAATATATTTCTTCTACAGATTATAATGTAGTATTTTTATTGTTCATTTTGTTGCTCAACTTGTACTACCTTTGGCTATTAGAGCTTGGTTAGGTTGGCTCCTGTGTCCTTTGAACAACCCCCTATTCTTTTTTAAGCATTTAATTACTTTCTGGCATCACAAGATGTTCCAGACTCACCTTGTATTTTCCCTGCCTTAGCTCTGAATCAGTGACTTATCCAAAGAGCCCTGGTTCCATTAATTGGAGAATGGTGTTTAGAAACCAAGATCTGTCACTAGGTTACTACTGTGGTGGTATTACTTCTAGGCCCCCCTCACTGGACGGCGCTAATAATGATACCATATGTCCTCCTGTCATACATATATAAAAAACCATGCATTTGTAGTGATAGCTCAGATTCCAATCCAACACCATAGGGTTTATTTTTAGCCTACTCTTTCTTCTTATTTGTAACTTTTTTCCAACAGTGGGAAATCTAGTTCTTAATCTGCATTATACGTATTTGTTTAAATCTGGTATACACATAAAAAGTTTTGGAATTACTACTCATACCTTGTGAGAAATGTGTTCACTGAGTAGGCTGCAGCATTCATGAGCAGGTCTTTTTGTCCTTAGCCTGACAACATCTAGTCACGATGCTGTTTTCATAGTTCTTTTCTTCCCAGCTTCCTTCAGTGGGGTTATGGTATTCATTTATCATATAGTTAGATTTTATTGTGTTTGTATTTCATTTTGGGTTCCTTCCATCTCTTTTCTGTGGTTTTAATCAGTACTTGATATTTTAGCATTGAAGAGGTATTCAGAATGTACACAAACACTGAGCCGAAAGGACAGCTTGTCAGATTTGGGAAATTTTGTATAGAATTACTTATTTCAAAGAATTATGTTTAGTCCTATGAGTCAAGCAGTCTTACTCTGAAGGTCCACTGGGATATATAGTAAAAAGCTCCATTGTAGTGATCTGATGCTTTATGTTAAAAATGGTGTTACCTGGCTAGCTAAATCTAAGTTGATGTTCCATTTTGGTAGTTTAATTTTTATCAACATGGAATAAATTTATTGTACACATACTGTATTTCAGTTGGTTGAAAAGCAATGATTTTATTGGAAATGGTATTTAAGGACATGCCCCATGAATTTGACATAAATGATAAAAGAAATGAAAATTCATTCTGTTTATAATTAGAAAAGTTATTTTTATCTTTTAGCATTGTTATGAATGTATCTTTTAAAAATAAATGAGTTGTTTTAAAGAACACAGTTCTAAAATAGGTATTTGGAGTTTGTTCACAAATTATTCAATAGTGCAAGGGACCTAGCGTTTTCAGATTTTACCTTTTCAACTTGAGCTCTTCAATCAAATTTACTACTCCTGATTCTTGTGGGTGGTAAGATTAATAAAAATCAAAGAAAAAGATCAATGAAATCAAAACCATATGGAGCTTTTATTTTGTATTCTGTATTTAACACCCACAAATTGAAAAAGAATGATACCAACCCTAATTTACTTGTTTGTATATATCTATACTTTTTTTAATGGGGTAAAGTAAGTTTAGTAGAAAATTCTCATGGATTTTCACTCTTAAGTCCCACTATAATTTTGTACCTGGAAATCTATTTCCTAACCTTGACTTTCTTTAGGGAAAACTTGTTATTGGACACAATATGCTCTTGGATGTTATGCACACAGTTCATCAGTTCTGCTGCCCTCTGCCCGAGGTAAGCGACTTGTCAGCCTGTGTTGAAAATTCACTGTTCTTTACTACTGAGAAAATGTTCTCTACTTGACTGTTGTTTCCTTATATGTAGCATGTTCTCAGAGAGAGAGAGCCTGCCTCTTACTTGGTTGTACATTTTTGAAGGGATGCACATAAAGGCCAGTTTAAGGGATCTTCAGTCATCTGCCATTGCTAGAGCAAGGCTAAACATTTGTTTTATCTTAATGTCAGTGGTTTGCTCAGTTAGTGCTGGGTAGGTGTTCCTCAGCCACAGGTGTGGTTGTCCTGTTTGCTATTGCTAACATTAAACATAGCAAGAAGGTGAGTGATGCATTTGGTCAGTTGAACTGGATTAGTTCCTGCAAAGTTCTTGATTACCTCTTGCTAAGCTGCTTCCCTTAGATCTTCTGTTGGCCTTGGTGTTTTTTCACTCTTGGAGTCAAGTTGTCTCAGTGCATGAAAGCATGAGCTTCTTTGGCTCAGGGAAAGAGCTTCTCTTCTGTCTCTTCCTCTCTTCTTACCAACTGTATGTGACCTCATCTCACTCGTCCTCCCATCTACTTTATTTTCTCTCCATATTTTCTGTCATTTAATGGTCTCACTTTCATAACTTTAGCTGAAGGCACCGACATTAGTCTCTCCAGGTGTGATTCTCTCTTTGGAACCAGCTACACAGTTCATGCTGGACTCCACACTTCTCCACCTGGAGAGCCTTCAGACTAAATGTTGCTTAAAATTTACATGTTTCAAAGGAGACATGTAACTTATACTACTTTTCTTTCCTTCTGACTAACTCTAAACCAGTTTCTTTTACTAATTCCTTTACTATAAATGATTCTGTCACCAAACCGGTTTTTTTTCTTTGTCTTTTTGTTAATTCTCACTCAAGGATATTTTTTCCATTAATTTTTAGAGAGAGTGGAGGGGGGGAGAAACAGAGAAACATCAATGTGAGAGAGAGACATCGATTGGTTGCCTCTCGCACACTTCCCAACTGGGCCAGAGATCGAGCCTGCAACTGAGGTACATTCCTTTGGTCTGAATCGAACCTGGGACCCTTCAGTCCCGGGGCCGACGCACTAACCACTGAGCAAAACCGGCTAGGTTTCCATGCCGTGTCTTACATTTGGGTTCTTTTCATTTCAATTGCAAGTAGCCTATTTTTCATCTGGAGTTTAGCAAACTTCAGACAGAATTCCCTGTCTCACTTTAACCTTCAGCCCATCCTTTAAATCATAGGTTGGTAGACTTTTTCTTTAAAGACCAAATGATAAAATAAGTATTTTGGACTTTCCAGGCTGTACAGATTCTGTCTTAACTTTCAACATTGCTATTGTAGCCTGAAAACTGCCATAGGATGCATAAAGAAATGGGTGTGGCTTTTTTCTAATAAAACTTTATTTAAAAAATAGGTGGCTGGCCAGATTCAGCCTGTGGTCCATAGTTTGCTAACTCCTGCTTTAGACTGCCACCAGATTAATATTTTTATCCCTTCTGGATTGGAAGATACCTACTTTGGAGTTTAGTCTCATTTATACATCTGCAAAGCCTCAGTTCTTCCCACTTCTTAGGGGACATTGTTCCATCAGCATCTTCATTAGTTTCCTCTGGAAAAGTCCAACACAGCCCACAGTGGCTCTCTTGCTCCCCTTGTTCTATTTCTGCAACATTAAAATTGTCACTGCTTTTCATGACAACTGTATCACCCTCTGGGACTCAAAGACTTCATACTTGTGAGTCTCAAGACAAACGTGATGGGTCTGAATTTGCACTGTATAAACCTAAGATGTAATGTTTATCTCTTATTGGCCAAACAGAACAAAGTAGCAGCTTCTCTCAGGACTTTTTTTTAAGTTTTTTTATTGTTTAAAATATTACAGATGTCCCTTTTTCTCCCCAATGACCCGTTCCACCCCGTTCGTTCCCCCTCTCCAGTCCCTCTCCCCACCATTGTCCATGTCCTTGGGTTGTGTATATATGCACATAAATTCTTTGGTTACTCTCTCCCCCTCCACCCACCCGCCCTCCTCCATCCCTCTGACATTCATCAGTCTCATCTATGCTTCCATGTCATTGAATCTATTCTGTTCATCAGTTTATTAAGTTCTTTAGATTCCACGTATAAGCGAGATCACGTGATATTTGTCTTTCGCTGCCTCTCTCAGGACTTTTTGACCTTTAAAGCAATGAAGTTATCTGTAAGGAAAGAGGACAGTGTATTTAATACTGTGTTTGTAGGTGTTTTGGATATCAAGCAGAGTTTGGCACATAGGAAGCATAGAATATTGATTTAACAAATGAGTATTTTCCCACTGTGTCAGTTTTATAATCTTCTGATGTGTGGCTCTGTTCACATCACTGTCCCTGCTCAAAATTCTGAACTAATTGCACATTCTTTGTTTTTTTATACAGTTGATTCTTTTTAGCTTGGCATATCAAGCTTTCTGTGATCTGGCCCAACCTCCTTGTGTGGTCTAGCCACTGATACTCTCCTTATTCCCAGCCAGACTGGCTCATTTGTTCCCTGGGAAGTGCAAGGTGTTTTTGTATATCTGTGTTTGTAATATAATTTCCTCCAACTTGAATTTCCTCTAGTCTTTCTCAATGTTTGCTGTATACAACTTTACCTATCTTACCAAGGTCCAGCTTATGCCTCCTCCAGGAAGTTTTCCCTGTCTGTTGCCTTGCTCAACAGGTGATCTTTCCCTTTTTCTGACCTCCCATAGAACTGTGTGCCTGTTATGGTGCATGAATTTTGTCTTTACAGCTTACCCCGCCTTCTCCTTCTAGGTGATTACTTCCTTGGACAAGGAGTATAACCTTGTTATTGTCTGTGTTTAAATGCTTAGCGTAACACTTTGTAGGTAAACACTTAATAAATGTTACCTTGAATGAAACTAGTTTCAAATTCTAGTAAAAGAGCACATGATTTGTTGCAGAGTAGGAGGTGGATTAGGATAACTTCTAACCATGCTAGGGATAAAACCAGTGTGATAACCTGAGTAAGTTACTTAACTTTTTGGTGTGCTATCATTGTCAGAAGGAGAAAGTGGTTTTCTTTTCTCTGTCTTTGGAAGCAGTGATGTAAATGAGAAAACCTATGTAAAATGATAGAACTTTTACAAACACTGGTACCAAAATATGCATTTAAAAGTATACTAAAGATTCCCTGTTTTGGAGCTACTTTTAAGGAAGAGCCTCCCCTTTTTTTTTAAATCCTCACCCAAGGATATCTTTCCCATTGCTTTTCAGAGAGAGTGGAAGGGGGGGAGAGAGAGAGAGAGAGAAGGGGAGGGAGGGAGAAAGGGAGAGAGAGAGAGAAACATCGATGTGAGAGAGACACATCAATTGGTTGGCCCCAACTTGGGGCCAGGCATCGAACCTGCAACCAGAATCAAACCCGAGACCCTTCAGTCGTGGGGCTGATCCTCTAACCACTGAGCCAAACTGGTCAGGACTTAGTGGTAATTTTAACCAATATTTCAAAGGTGTTCCCAATAAAAGTATAACCTAGTTTATAGTATCCATTTTCTGTGTAAACCATTTATTTAAATAATTTTTCTAGTCCCACTATAATAATGAATTTGTGTAATAAAGCTATTATTGAAAGTTTTCTACATATAGTAGAAACCTTTTTTCTTCTCCTATTTCAGGCATAAAACACTTAAATTTTGGTTAGGAAAAGGTTTTATATCAGGTGATATAATTCCCAATCAGTGAGGAAATCATGAAGATTTAAAAAAAATTATTAACTAGAAATGGGTTTGGCAGTTTAGCTTTAAAGGGCCTGTGTGAGGTTTAGCAGTTAGTTTAAGAAGAGACCAATGGGACTAGAAATATTTATGTATGTTATTAAAGCTGTAAGTATATTAGTAAAATTGTAACAAGTTGTTCTCTTGTTTTTGTAGGACTTAAATGAATTTAAGGAGATGACAACATGTGTTTTCCCCAGGTAAGCTTCCTTTCAGGATTTCTTTTTAATTTAAAATGGTCATCATGGCATATATGATGGGTGTCCCCCAAGAAATGTATACACACTTTATAGCTCATAGCTCAATTGATATTTCTTTCTTTTCAGATTTAACCCATTAGAATTAGAATTAGTAATTATTCAAAGTGTGTATACATTTTTTGGGGACACCGTGTGTAATACAAATAGGTATATAGTAATTTATTGAAACTGTTAGATCATGATTACGGCCCATTTCATATCAACTGGGAAATAGTTTAATAGCTTCAAGTTTGTGGTGGTTGACTTTTATATTCGATGACTGGTTTTGTTATTCCATTAATATCAGAATTTGAACTGAGAGTAAAAATAGCAACTCCTTTTTTTCTCATCCCACGTCTTGATATTTGAAGAACTGGTCAAGTTTTCTTGAGTTGGCTCTTGTCTTTCCTGTATGTTGGATGTATCTTGTCACAGTGAAGTGTCCAGTTGAGAATATTAAGTTGAATATTGGATATAGTTGAATATATAGTTGAGTGTAGTTGGATATTGTTGAACTATCCAGTTGAGAGTATTCTGTAGTCAGTCAAGAACTGTCTAGCTAGGGATTTTTTCCTCAACTTTAAGTCAGTGCCTTTACCTGTTAGTGTTTTCCAGAGTTAATATTACATGATAATTTTGATATGCCACATGTCACATGTCTGAGAGATCACATACCAGCCATGTGGAGCCTGCAGAGCTAGGCTGTGCATTTGAGGGCCTATTTGAAGAGGAACTGGCATGGCAGTGGAGTAGCCAGGGTATTTCTATCCTATTATCTAGTATTCACATTTATGTGAAAAAAAAGTTTTTATATTAGTCTCTCTCTCCTTTAGTATTCCAGTCACTGAAAGAACAGTAAGAAATAACTAAATAGCATGAACCTACCAAATGCAGATTTTGACCTTCCCAGAGTTTATGGTGTACAAACCTGGGTAGTGGTGGTAGATGGTAATGGCTTGGCAATGTTACACCTATAGCAGTATTTGAACCATGTAAAAACATATGAGGAGATTTGACTTCCCCTTGAGATTAATGTAGTCCACACCCTATCAGGGTACAAGCAGATCCAGGATTTGTGCTGTGTGTATGGCAGAGTGTAGACTCTTCCACAGCCTCTTGATGAAGTCCCTGGTTGAGGGGACTAAGTTCCTAGTGTAACCTTGCAGGGATGCCAGCACCAGGCTCACAATGGCTAATGTGCTTAATTCCCTTGTCCACTTTTAAGACAATAGGCTATTCATTTGAGTAAAATACATTTTGAATATTGATATACATTTTGTTTACCCTATTAAAAATTCTTTTGTTTTTAGACTCTTGGATACTAAATTGATGGCCAGCACACAACCTTTTAAGGTATTTTAAAAATTTGAACTATCAATGATAAGCTATATTTGAAATTTTCAGAATTGCTACTAAGAGCTTTGGAATTCTGGTCTATTTAAGTGTTATTTTCAAATCCATCCAAAAAAAAAAAAAAAGAGGGAGAGAAAGAATGGAAAAAAAAAGAAATTGGAAAAAGACTAGAAAGAAATATATCAAAATGTGAATAGCGGTTGTCTTTGGGTGGTGGAATTGTTTTTCCCCCCTTTATTATTTTTGAATGTAAGTTTTTAACATTAAAATATATAATTATTTTTGAATAGGTTACACATGCATACACTTTGTCCTTTATTTTTCTTATTTTATATATTTTCTGATCAAGAAAATTCAGGTAAAGGTATAATCATTTGCTACTTTGTGAAGTGACTTTATACAGCTGAGTGAAATGAATGTCAGCACACTGTAAGAACAAGTAGAGCTTCCACGCCCAAGGTCTATAGATATTTAGCACATCTGTACAAATCTTCTTTCATATGGCTAAATCTTCAGTATGGTGAAAATTCAACTTGCTGCTTCTCTTTCTTGTTGAATAAACAATGATTCCTGTGTTTCTTTAAAGAACACAAGGGGGCAGTATCTCTTTACTATAGTTTGTACTGAGATGACAAAGACTCGTAATTCTCTGCTTACTGGTTTGCAGGATATTATTAACAACACATCCCTTGCAGAATTGGAAAAGCGGTTAAAAGATACACCTTTCAACCCTCCTAAAGTTGGTAAGAATACAAAATATAAAATGAAAATCCCAAACTCTTTGTGATAATTATGTATTGATTTATATTGTAGAAGAAAGGTGAAACTGCTTTAGAAACTACATTGTCATTTATAGATTTTGCCTAAATTAACTTGTTTATGCCCTGTGTTGAAATTGTATTTTCTGAATAAAAGTAGTCTTCTAATCTTACATCTATTTTATGTGCATGGAATTGGGTATCCTGATCATTGAGAAGTTTAGCAATTAAACCTTCAGGGCTTTTATTTCCTAATGCTTGAAATTCTCCCAAAACTTCATGTGTCCTTTCTATAGTGCATTGTTTAAAAGCAGAGACAGAGTTGGCGATGAATTGCCAGGGCTAGAATGAAAATACACTTTTTGTTTCAGAAGAGCCCAAAGTTTACAGATGAGAAAGGAGAGTCCTCTCCACTCCTCCTTCCTTCAGAGGTGGCTTTGAAGTGCGATCGCAGCAGTGAGGGAAACTAGAAGTAGGGAGGAATGTTTGTTGGAGAGGAGATGTTTTGCCATGCCTGGCCTTGGCCCCTACCCAGGTGTTTGGCGAATCTTCCAGGTGTTACTCCCTTGGTTCCTTTTTGCCTAATTGTGCTGTTGATAGTGTAATTAGCCTTCCATTAGCTGTAGCCTGCAAAATTTTGAAGACATTGGTAATAGGACTAAGGGCTCAGAAATTGACAATGGTAGGTACTAAAGTAGCCAAGAATATAGTTATTTTCTTCCCTTTCTGGGTAATGGTCCAAAAAAGGAATTAAGAAAAGGGGTGGGTGGCCCTGGCCAGTGTGGCTTAGTGGTTAGAGCGTCAGCCCACAGACTGAAGAGTCCCAGGTTTGATTCTGGCCAAGGGCTCATACCTTAGTTGCGGGCTCGATCGTGGCTCCAGTTGGGGCGCATACAGGAGACAGCCAATCAGTGTGTCTCTGACCTCAATGTTTCTCTCTCTCTCTCTCTCTCTCTCTCTCTCTCTCTCTCTCTCTCTCTCTCTCATTCACTTCCATTCTCTGAAATGCGATGGAAAAAATGTCCTCCGGTGAGGATTAAACAAATAATAATAATTTAAAAAATTAAAATTAATAAAAAATCTTTAGGGAAAAAGAAAAGAGGTGGGTGGGGGGAAGAAAAGCTGACCAATACAGTGGAAATAATTGATTTTGGAAATCTCTGTTTCAAATAGCTGGTTAGAGTAGAGGCTATTACTTAGTTGGCTATCATGTTACAAGATTTTTTTTTTAAAGTTTAAAGACTTAATGTTTAATACTTATAGAGGTTAAAAAATTATTGTTTACAGAGCATTGTATTGATATAAAGACATTTACATTTACAGCCTTTTCATTGATAATTTCCCTTCATGCTTTTGATTCTGTTATAACCTTTTTGATACTCATTTCCTGAATGGTTCTAGGAAATAATTATGAGTTACAGTTTTATTGTATTACTTCCACATAATACCCTGATGTCTGATAGAGAATTTACTCTAAGCAGGTAGGCCACTCTTCTCAGACTTTATTCTCTCAACATCTGTGTATGTCCATGTGGCGGAAGAATCACATTATACAGTGGTCTCTCCTATGAAGTGGCCCCACGTTCCAAGGGTTGCATTACAGAAAGTTCCGAACTGTTTTTGGAGTTAGCTGTGCTTTCATCTTTAGATCTGTAAGCTTGGCAGCATAGTAAAGGACAATATTGAATTGAGCTATCAATATTGATTGGAGTCTTGCTTTTGGGAGGATTACCTGGAGTATTGATAGATAATAATTAGTGAGCATTTACCTTGTAGCAAGCACTATGTAAGAGCTTTACTTAAATTAGCTCTTTTGATCCTCACAAAAAAAGGAGGGGGAGTTGATTACCATCTTCATTCTACTGAAGTGGAGGACCAGAGGTCCAAGACCACATAGCAAAGAGTGGTGAGCAGAGATTCAAACTTAAACACAGTGGGATTCCAAAGTCCATACTTAATCATTATTCTGAAATTCCTGTTGTGCTACCATTATCTATAAGGGAAGATACTCCTTTTTGTGACCTTAGAGAACAGTCAGAAGAGGAATAGTTGTCATAAAGTGAGGCATGATTGTAAATAGCACTCACCACTGTGCAAGGGGGGGCCTGTGACTCTCTTTGATAACATAACTGAGGCATTACTCTAGTCTAAACAAAAGCCTCATTTTTAGTGACTCTGTTATCTCATATTGTAAGGGCTTATGTGGAGAGAATTAAGAAATAGCTTTTTCTAATCTTTAGATTCAGTGTAGTTCCTATCAAAATAGCAATGGTGTATTTCACAGCACTAGAACAAATAGTCCAAAAATTTATATAGAACCACAAAAGACCTTGAGTTGCCACAGCATTCTTGAGAAAGAAGAACAAAGTTGGAGGTATCATGCTGCCAATATCAAACTATACTACAAGGCTATAGAAATCAAAACAGTATGGTACTGGCATAAAAAACGGACATGTAGATCAACGGAACAGAATAGAGAGCCCAGAAATAAACCTGTGCTTATAAGGTCAATTAATATTTCTTTTTTTCTTTTTTTTTCTTTTTTTAAAATATATCTTTATTGATTTCAGAGAAAGAACAAGAGAGGGAGAGAGAGAGACAGAAACATCAATGATGAGAGAGTCATTGATCGAGCCCGCAACCCGGGCATGTGCCCTGACCAGGAATTGAACCCCGATTGCCTGTATCCTAGGTTGATGCTCAGCTGCTGAGCCACACCCAGCTGGGCTAAAGTCAATTAATATTTGACAGAGGAGGCAAGAACATACAATGAGATAAAGACAGTCTATTTAATAACTGGCGTTGAGCAAATTGGACAGGTACATGCGGAAAAAAAAAAAAGAAACTAGATCACCTTCTTATACCATATACAAGAATAAACTCAAAATAGATGAAAGACTTAAATGTAAGACTTGAAACCATAGAACTCCTAGAAGAAAACATAGGCAGTAAAATCTCTGACATTTCTCTTAGCGATGTTTTTTCTGATATGTCTCCTCAAGCAAGGAAACAAAAGAAAAAATAAACAAATGGGACTACATCGAACTAAAAAGGTTTTGCACAGCAAAAGAAACCATCAAAACAAAAAGACAGCCCACTGAATGGGAAAATGTATTCACCAATGATACATCTGATAAGGGGTTAATAGCCAAAGTTTAGAAAGAATTCATACAGCTTAATACCAAAGAAACAAACAATCCAACTTAAAAAATGGGCAAAGGACCTGAATAGACACTTCTCCAAAGAGGACATGTGAAAAGATGCTCAAGGTCAGTAATCATCAGAGAAATTAAAATTAAAACTACAATGAGATATCATCTCATAGCTGTCAGAATGGCTGCCATCGATAAATCAACAAACGTGTTGGAGAGGATGTGGAAAAAAGGGAACCGTTATGCACTGTTGATGGGAATGTAGGTTGGTGCGGTCACTATGGAAAATAGTGTGGAGGATCCTCAAAAAATTAAAAATGGAACTGCCTTATCACCCAGCAGTTCCACTTCTGGGAATATATACCCTAAGAATCCCGAAACACCAATCAGAAAAAACATATGCTCCTCTATGCTCATTGCAAGTGTTGTTTACAATAACCAAGATATGGAAACAACCCAAGTGCCCACCAATAGATAAGTGGATAAAAAAGCTGTGGTACATGTATATGATGGAAAATGATTCAACCATAAAAAACCCAACACAATGAAATCTTACCGTTTGTGGCAGCATGAATGGACCTAGGGAGTATAATGCTAAGTGAAATAAGTCAGTCAGAGAAAGACAAATACTATGTAATTTCATTTATATTTGGAATCTAAATAATAATATAAGTGAACAAATAAAAACAGAAACAGTCTCATAGATACAGAGAATAGACTGATTGTTGCCAGAGGGATCGGGCAGTGGGGGACTGGGTGAAAAGTTGAAGGGATTAAGAAGTGCAAATTGGTAGTTAGAAAACAGTCATGGGGATATAAAGTACAGCATAAGGAATAGTCAATAATATTTAATAACTATGTATGGTGCCAGATGGATGCTGGAATATCAGAAGGAACACTGTAAAGTATATGGTTGTTTAACCGCTGTGTTGTACACCTGAAACTTATAGAAGATAGTATGAATGTAAACTGTAATTGAAAAATAAAGTTTAAAAAAAGCTTTTAAAATGCTTATTTAGAGTATTTCTATAGCACATACTAAATACAATTTGGATTTGGTAGGGCAGTATACTTACCAGTCTTCACGATTTATGATGTCTTTGGGAAAACTTTTTTCTTTTTTCTCTTTAGAAAGTGCAGAAGGTTTTCCAAGTTATGACACGGCTTCTGAACAGCTCCATGAGGCAGGCTATGATGCTTATATCACAGGACTGTGTTTCATCTCCATGACAAACTACCTAGGTACTCACTGTACATGTTTCTGTCAAACACAGAGTGGATCTTACCTCCTATTTCCCTGGGATCCACTCACCCAGTTAGAAGTGGGAGGAGATTGGGCTGGAGGGGATGGAGAGTACACAGGGAGGAACCATTGACTCATATCCGTGGTATGGTACTTGGCCCATATGAGTACCCTTTACCCTTGCTGATCCATACTGTTGATTTAAATATATTTTTGTCTGAACTTTCAGGCTCTGTCTACTTGACTGTATATAATATACTCTGCTTCTTTTCTTTATTAGGTTCTTTTCTTAGTCCTCCAAAAATTCATGTGTCTGCCAGATCAAAACTCATTGAACCTTTTATTAACAAGTAAGTAATCAGTGGGTCCCAAGGCCCACATTCTTTCACTGTGGAATAGCCTAGTATCTGGAATGTCAGTTAGGGATGATTGGGAAGTGTAGTGCATTTTTAGGTGAAATGCTTCTCATCTCTAGTGACTGAGATGTTTTTTGAAAACAGAAATTGACCTTTTGGGAAATAATTTATTAAATGTATTATTTAATATATTTAATAAAAAGGGAAAGAAAAGAAAACACTGCCAATAATAGTGCATCTCTTTTAAGACAAAGAACTGGTGGTTTTGTGTTTAAGTTATCTACAGGGGAGACTGTGTGTGTGTGTGTGTGTGTACACACAGTGAGATCTGACTTACTCCTAACAAGTTTTATATGTGAGATTATTATTTATGCTTGTATTGCTATCTGATCAAATATTGTTTCTAAGAAGAAGTTGGTTATACAAATGACTTTTAAGATAATCTAGGGAGCTTAGATTGTCATTGCATCCTGAGCCCTCATCTGAATAGATCCAGTGAAATACAAGCTTGCTCACGTACCTTCATTGTTGGAAGAAGTCACTGTGATTTAGGGAGAAGTCTAAGTTCAGAACATTCTCAAAGAATCTCAAGATTATTGCTTCAAACTGCGGTTTGTGCTTTCTTGGCACAGTTGCGACTGAAGTTATGGATGTACTCCTCCAGCAGGCCACAGTTTGGCTCTGTTCCAGAGCCCTAAACCTTAATCTTTACTCCAGCTTTCTTAGCAGGGTTGGTTCTGCGAGATTCTCGGCTAGCCAGAGAGAACAAGGCAGCCCACAGCGATCACAACCACGGGGGAAAAATTATTTTGGTGTTGGGTTGGTTACATCATTTCCTTACATTCTGTGCAGCACTTTACAATTCTGTCAGTGCTTTACTGGGTAAGAATACTGTCTCCTTAATACGTCTGTATAAATACTAGTATCACAGTGCTTGTACTTAGGTGACATGCTGCAGAGACAGATGTTAATTCCAAACATCTGGATTGCTACAGATTCAGAATTTGTGTAGTCTCAGGGAATTTTATCATGCTTGGCTTCTTATTTTTTTAATCTTTGTTCTTTTTTATGGAAGTTCAGAAGTAAATGTGTTTGATTTTCCAGACATCTTTCAAAGTGGACTGGGTAACAGTGTGGTGTATATTAGAAATTAAATTGAACTTTTCTGTATGGGAAATTAAGTCTTCTAACAATTGAGTCCTTCCATCTATCCAGATCTTATGGGTATTACAGGATTTTCTTAGCTCTTAACTCTTATTTCAGGGTCAGTGCTTAGCTTTGTAAATCTTCAGAAGGGTAGCTTATGTGATAGACCATGGCACTTACAGGTGACACTAAATATTGTTCGGATCATGACTGTTCCCTACATTTCTATGTGTATGATATTAAGTTCATAGTTCAACAGTATTTTTCAAATTTTTCAGCTGGGAGATGTTGACTTGTTCTCCATGAAATCAACTCCTTATAAAATCATCTGCGATAGATGCAAACTGGGTTAGATACAGGAAGCACTTACTTTATCAGTAATCTTTGTGACCAACATGAAGAGCACTCAGAATAAGCTTTGATTAAAAAGTTTGACTAAGAGTTTATGTATTTTAGATCAATTTACTATTACTAATAATCTGTAAGACTATCACTCAAAAGAACTGGAAGGTAAACACATAGCTAGCTTCATTTTAAATCGGGACATGTGTCCATTCAGATTTTTTCTTCTGAACCTAGATACAAAATATACAAAAAGAGCTGAGGATTCAGGAGTCCTTTTGTGATACCCGCAGTGAAAATTCTTGCCTAATTTGATATGTTTACTTTATTTTCCCAAATCTATAAAAGAAGAATATTTTCTTCATCTTTGAAAGAAAAACAATTCCAGCAGGATTTGAAATGTAAAATAAGAACTGTTTTTATTATTCTGTAATGGAATAGCTTGATCAAATACAGTCATCCATTCTTAATACATTTAGGAAGTAGGAAAAGCACTTACTTCTTTTGACATCATTCTGTATTAATATTAACCTCATTCTTACTTACGTGCAGTTTGATATATGATAATTTTTTCAAGATTACCCTTAAAGAAAAAATCCAACAGTTGCCATAAACATATATCAAGTGATTGATTTTAGAAAAAGTTGTTACTTTTTCTGAGGGTTTATATGTTTTCGCACGAGGCTTTTCTCAATGTATCTCAACCGAATTTGCGTAGTCCTAACATAAATTTAGAAGGACATCAAGCTGCTCACATATTCAAATAATATTTTGTTCTGTTGTCACCAGACTTATGTTTAAAAAGTAAACCCTGAGGGGAAGTAGCTCTACCTATTTCCACGTTATCCTAAATTGGCATTTGACTGCATTAGATACCTTTTTGGGAGCTTCATTAAGTCAACTCTTGAGAAGATCCCAAGATATTTAGTGTTTGAGCAATATGCAGAGACTGAGTGTAATATAAGGTGTGTTTTGTGCCGTATTTGTCTACAGGCATGTTCCATGAGGGTTTTTCATGGTGCCATTTGTCTTTTTCATGGTCTGGGCACCTCCCATATTTCTCCTTAGTTTGTTGGACTCAGAATGAAAGTCATAAGAGAGTTGAGCGACGGAAATCAGGATCAGACCACTGCTAATGACAGGCTGTGTGGAATGTACTCTTCGTTTATATTGTAGGCTCTTTGGTCAGGAAATGATTTACGTTCTTTTATAATCTTGGTCAGTTTTAATCAATGCATGGAAAACCAGACTTAGAGAAGATTCTTTGGTTAAATCCTTTTAGGCTGGGAAGAGCTAAAAATACTCTTTGCTTTTACTTTTTATTGCACCACAGAAAGCACAAAATCAGACTTTTGCCTTATGTTTTATTAACAGTCATCTCTTTCTGCAAGACCCCTTGAACCCTCTTATGGATAACCTTTTATGCAGGTTTTTTGGGAAGGTTATTTTCCATTTACTTCAGTTCTTAGAAAGAGAAAGGAAATGACTAAGTCTCTACTTTTGGCTATTTTCTATAAGTAATAGAATTAAAAAGAAAGAAGTGCCTGCAGTTTACTGTACATATTGGGTGGCCACCTTGTTCTTGACACAAGTGTTCTGAATCTGAACAGGATTTCTCTAGAAAATGAGGTCTTTCTGGGATGACCCTGCCGTTTGTTCTTTCTAAGCTGCAGATGAGAGAAACCATTAGAAGGAATGCTATGCTCTTGGACAAATTGTTTCCTCCTTTGTAAAATGGGGATAACACTGTTTGCTTCCCACAGAGATTATATGGATTGCTTTTATAGTTCTTATAACTTATATGTTGTTTCTTTCTTGACATTTAAGAGAATTTAACATGCTAGGAGATTCAAAAAGTAGATGTAGTAGTGGAATGTGTTGTATGTTTTTTGTTCAGTGATACAGAAGAAAATTTGTTGTCATGTGGCTATAAAATGGGAAGACAGTGGCAGCTGATGTGAAGTGTTTACTTTTGCTTGTACCTACCTTTTAGTGTTTGCTTATGAAAAGTCAGATGATGAAGTGAGTCAGATTGGTACATAGTGGAAGCAAGGTTGCTTTGATTTGGAGCATATTCAAAGTTCTGCCATTCAAATGAATACAATAATTTATGGAGGGTGGTATACGTATATATAACTGCCATAAGTATATAGAGAGGAGGAACCATTATGGTGCCTAAGATAAAGCACACCAATGTTTCTCCCTTCTTTCTCCATGGAAAGCAATCATGCTGGCAGCAAGTTGTTTTTGTCATATGCATTTGCTTCGTATTTAACGTCAGAGAGATTTTAAACTGAAGGATTATAGGAAAACAAAATATTAAAGATAAGGGCTATATAGTTGTTCCTCAGTATCTGAGGGGGATTGGTTCTAGAATTCCCTGCAGATACCAAAATCCACAAATGCTCAAGTCCCCTATATAAAAATGGTATAGTATTTGCATATAATGGATGCACATTCTTCCATATATTTTAAGTAAGCTCTAGATTACTTATGATATCTAATACAATGTAAGTGCTATTGAAATAGTTGTTATATTGTATTGTTTAGAGAATAATGACAAGAAAAAAAAAGTCTGTACGGTAGGCCTGACCACGTAGTACATGTCAGCAACATTAAAAAAAATATTTTTTATTTGCAGTTGGTTGAATCCGCAGAGGGCCAACTGCATCTCCTTTCTTCCCAGCCCTTTCACTGAGAGTGGACAGAGCAACTCTTATTTGCCCCATTTACTAGTGACTTGCCATTCATGCTTCAGGCATGGTGTGCCAGGTCATATGCCAGTCGGTAGCAGGTTGTCAGTAGGCCACATGCCTGGAAGTGCAGACTCTGCTTGTCTCTCAGGAGGGTGGCACCTGATCACCTGCAAGCTGGCTCTCACTGGATCTTCTCTCGTCTGCTCTTCCTCCTCAGAGGAACAGAAAGTGCTGGAATAACAAGAGGATGAGGCTAGACTGTTCTGATTCCGTGTTTGCTCTTGGTTTTTAGCATCCCGGTGATGGATCGAGTGTGTCTTTACTGAGATACTGACTGTTCAGGTCAGGTATCTGAATAATTAGGTCCATTGTTTTAATTGTTAAAGTAACCCTCCTGCCACCTCCAACACATAAGTGGGACTTCCAACTTCATATGTAAACAAGAGCTATGACAGTTTGCATTGTTGATAAGGCATAGCCATGAGCGTCACAACACTTCACATAATTGGTTCCATTTGCATTTAAAATTTAAAAACTATTTGATTAATTTATTCAGTAGAATTGCTTTATTTCAGGATATCATGTAGTGTAGAGCAGTTGTGGTCCCTGGGATCAGGTACCTGGATTTGAATCCCAGCCCCACTCCTTATACCTTTGTAACCTTGGGCATGTTATTTACCCTCTGTGCCTCAGCTTCCTCATCTGTAATTGAGAATATTAGTGCCCATTTGATAGGGTGGTTGTGATGTTGAAATGAGGGAATGTATGTAAAATGCACAGTGCCTGACACATCATGGGTCTCAGTTAGCCTGTCACTGCTGCCACTTCTGTGAGGACATTTATGCTTTGAAGCTGTGCTTCTCTGCCCTGGCCAGTTTGACTCAGGGGTTAGAGCATCAGGCTGCGCACTGAAGGGTTGCAGGTTCGGTGCCCAGTCAAAGGCACGTACCTCAATTATAGGCTTGCTCCCCAGCCTCAGTCATGGCCCGTGTGGGAGGCAACCAATGGATGTGTCTCTCTCACATTGATGCTTCCCCCCCCCCTCTCCCTAAAAATCAAGGGAAAAATATCCTCGAGTGAGGATTAAAAAAATAAAAAGATGTACTTCTCTGACTAGATGCTGGGAGCAAATGGAGAGCGTTTTGTTCTTTTAGAAGATAGCATATAATCGTACATTGGTACTGGACGTACACTATAAGGAGAGTTTTGTAGTCAGTTATAAGCCTTGGTCAGAAAAGGGAAGGAGGGGAAGAAGTTCTCTTAAGAAAATACTTTATAACTGTCTCCATATCTTAATTAAAAAGGTTGTGCTGTGAGGTTGGATTGTGAACCTGGCCACTATCTGCCCAGCTTGTTGTTCCCACGTGTGTGTTGAGCTTTATGATGGTGGTGAGGCTGTGTCATTAGTGAGGCTGAAGAGAGCTCCTTCCATTTGTCTGCCACCAGGAGCAGCTGTGCCCTACACATCTCTTTCCCCAGGAGCCCCTGCTGAGGAGTTCAGGGGATGCAGGATGGAGACAAATAGTAGCATTGGTGATTGTGGGACCCTTCCTGTCCAGTGGGCTGGCTTTCCCAAGAACTTGTTAGTAGTTATCTTTGATTTTTATATTAATGGTGCTTGAGTAAAGGAGTAACATTCTCTGCTCTCTAGCTTCTACCAAAAATGGGTGTTGAACCAGGGATAGGGAACGTAATTCATCACTCGTTGTCATCTGGGTAGAAGTGGATTGTGGTGCTGTTGTGGACCTTGCTTTTTAATCATAAAGAACCCAGGGAATAAGCCTTTTAATGAAAACAGTACATTTTTACCCTATTCCAGATTGTGCCAGTTTTGGAATCAGGTGCCACGGGGAGTAAAACCTCACCATTAAAAAAATGCTCGGAGCAACCTTGGCTGGCGTGGCTCAGTTAGTTGGAGCATCGTCCCGGGCAAGAAGGGTCGTGGGTTCGATCTCCAGTCGGAATGTGTACAGGAGGCAGCCCATTGATGTTTCTCTCTCACATCTGTGCTTCTCCCCCTCTCCCTCCTTCTCTCTCTCTCCCTTCCCCCTTTCTCTTCCTCTCTCTCTAAAATCAATTAAAAAAAATGCTTGGAGCAGCCTTCCAGATTATAGAAGGCTTGAAGTCAGTTTCTTCGTAGTTTACAGATATATTTTTACTTACTACACAAAATGTATTCTGTTCTCATACACCTTAACCAAATCCCTTTATTTTGCCCCAATTCATGTTCATTTCACTTTGGGATCCCCAGATTACTATGGTAGAAAGAATCTCCAGGAATTTGTTTGGTTTGATTACCCTGAAAGTTTTTTAGTACACTGATTTTCATAAAGGTAAAAGACAGGTGAGTCTAGGTAGGGCACATTAAAGTATTCTTAAATCTTTTGTCTGGTTTCTTAAGACTGGGAACTAGTCTTAAAGGCACTTCTTCAGGGAAAGGGGTGTTTGCTTTAAGTTGATATTACCTTATCTAATTTTTACCTTGCACTTTTTTTTTTTTTAAAGGTCTTTATTGATTTCAGAGAGAGGAAGGGAGAGGGAGAGAGAGAGATAGAAACATCAATGATGAGAGAGTCATTGATCGGCTGCTCCCTGCACGCCCCCGACTGGGGATCGAGCTGCCCCTGTGCCTTTATCAAAAGGCTACTTTTTAAAGAAACCTTAAAGTGTACCCACCTGGCAAACTTCTACTTGATATGCTAGCCCTGAAGGCCTATAGAGGCTGTCCACATGCTGAGTTGTTCTAGCTTTGTATTTGCTCTGGTTACTTTATAGTATACTCTGGATTACTAACATGTATATTATTATGATAAACAAACAATTCGTTGAGGTAAAAAAATCAACCCCTGGATATCTATTTAAAAGCTTGCTTCCTCCATAGTAGGGTATTATATTAGTTTCCTATGACTGCTACAACAAATCACCACAAGGTTGGAGGCTTAAAACAACAAAATTTATTCTTTCATGGTTCTGGAGTCCAGAAATTTGAAATCAAGTATAGGTAGGGCTGTTCTCCTCCCAGGGGTTCTGGAGAAAAATCTATTTCTTGCCTTCTCCAGCTTCTGGGGACTGCTGGTATTCCTTGGCTTGGGACCACATCACTTCGGTCTATGCCTCCATCATCACAGTGTCTCCTCTCCTCTTTTTTTTTTTTTTTAAATATATCTTTATTGATTTCAGAGAGAGGAAGAGAGAGAGAGATAGAAACATCAATGATGAGAGAGTCATTGATTCGCTGCAGCCCGCAACCCAGGCATGTGCCCTGACCAGGAATTGAACCCTGATCGCCTGGATCCTAGGTCAACGCTCAACCACTGAGCCACGCCCGGCCAGGCTGTGTCTCCTCTTCTATGTTGTGTCCTGTCTCTATCTTTCTGTTATTAGGACACTTGTGATGGTACTTAGGGCGTACTTGGGTAGTCTAGGATAATGTCCTCATCTGAACACACTTTTTTTAGAACAAAATTTTTTTATTGATTTTTTTTTTTTTTAGAGAGAGATAGGAAGGGAGAGGAAGGAAGAGAGAGAGGCATCGATGTGAGACAGAAACATCTATCAGTTGCTTCCCACATGCACCCCAGCTGGGGATCGAACCCACAACCTGGGTATGTGCCCCGACTGGGAATTGAACCTGCTTCCTTTTTGGTGTATGAGACAATGCTCCAATCAGCTGAGCCATCTCGGCCAGAGCTCTGAACACTCTTAACTTAATTATTAGTTACATCTACTAAGACCCTTTTTCCAAACAAGGAAACGCTCACAGGTTCTAGGGATTAGAATATGGATGTATTTTTTTGGAGGCCACCATTCAGCCTCCTGTAGGCAAATTAGTAGTAATGTCAGCATTCTTAGGTATTCCTCACCTTTCTTTGGCCCTGACTTAAGCAGGTAGGCATTAGTTATTTCCAGGACTATTTAACATTTAATTTATATGATTCAAGGGTTAGCAGTGTACTCTAAGAAATTTAGACTTGCTGCTATATATATCTTCTCTATTGAACCTCTTCCATTCTTCAGAGTTTGTCACCTGCATTGACTGTAATTCCTGACAACAACCCTCAGAGGTAGATAATAATGTCCCCATTTTTAAAGCTAAGGCCTTAAAAATGGCCCCAGAAATGGCAGTCAGGGATAACCCAGTTCTGTCTTCAACTAAGAATGATTTCTTCCTCCACAGTACACAGTTTCTAAAAGGGACAATTCTATAGTTAGTTGCACATTTTCTTAAGAGATAATGCTGGTATCTTTGAAAGATTTCTTTTTCTCTCAGCCTAAGCAGTGATGCTAAAAGGTGTTGACTTTGAGCACTGTATTGCATGGGGATGGTTTCCTCTGACATTTTACAACCTTATTTTATAGGCCCTGTAGAAGTTGCCTCTGTATAATGCTTAATTTAACATTTTTATTAGATGTAATTTGATGTGGTTCATTTGATGGAGACTGTTCAAATGAGCTGCTGGTTTTCTTTCTTTTGTTCCCCCTTTGTTCCCCCTCCCCCCTTGTTTCTAGGGGTATATCTCTGTTTAAGAAAGGACACAAGTTGGCTTCAGGACAAATGTCTGGTAACGCTCTATTTGTGAAAACATCAAGTGACTAGATTGAAAATTGTATGCTCCACCCCCCGAGTGAGTTTAAAATAACTGATGGCACAGGAACTCCCTGCTAGCCAGTGGTTGCCCTCTGATTTTACACAAGAGCTTTAGTGAGCAAAATAAATGAGCTTATTTTGTGAGAGATGTGTGCATGTGTCCTACTCTGGATGATGAAATTAGTTTTTTATAGCATATAAATATGTATACTGATGAGCTCTTACATACGAGGTTCTTATGAAGTACTTTTATTGCTGTGCCCTGAAGGAAATACCAAGACCATTTGCAAGTACAGTAGAGCTGGCAGTCATTAAAGGTTTCAATTTTCCTTCAGAAGGCTTGGGACTTGGGGTAAACTACAAATTAATTCACTGCCCCAATTGTGTTAAGATTAGATTTTACTCAACATTTCTGTATTCAAGTCTTTAAGTGTTATGAGAGGAGTGCAATTTTCCTTGGAAACCTTTTTTTCTTTTTCTTTTTTTATAGATAAAAGCTTTTCAGGAAGAGAAGTATAGTCTTGAAGAAAGCAGATGAACAAATGCAAATTGTTACTCATTGAATGAAATACTGAGTTTCTAGGAGGAAGAATGAAGAGTTTAGGGGCTTGAGGTTTCTCCTTTTTTGCTAAGGAAAGAGACCAGAATAAACACTGCTCTTCTTTATTAAGACGTGCTGTAACATTAGAAGTCCTTCTAGATCATTCAGGTGTGTGTGTATGTGTACAAATCTGACATTACATAAAGTAAGCCCCTGCATTCAGACACTTCTATGTCCCGCTCAACCCTGAGAAGAACCCATTCGCTAGTTTTCCTGGTGGTGATCATGATGTGTGGGGGCAGGTGTGACTGGAAAGCCTGATACCCAGGTAGCCACTCTTCCTGCACTACAAACATGGGAAGTTTGTCCTTTTGATCTGTGGCAACAGAGCTCTCTTTGCTGACTGTTCCCATTGCCTTGAAAATTCACTGTATCTGAAGCTCATTCTCAGACATCAAACTTGTTTCTTGTATTTAGGCTTTGCACATCACACAAAGCTGTAATTTAATCAGCCCTAAAGCATTACAAAAAAATGTTTCTAAGATCTTTACTTGTATTCTCGGCTCATGCTTCACCTTTATACACTAGGGGGTTGGGTAGTGATTCAGGCCTAAAACCTGACTTGTCCCTAGATGCTCGTGCTGGTACTCCAGCTCACTGTTTCACAAGGAGGCTTTGGACATCATTCTGGTTAAAAGCCAAAGTAAGTGGGATACCTCTCCCACATAGCATTGGAAAGCATGCTACTGCAGGAGCAAAGTGAAATATTTTCTTTTAATTTCTGAATAGAATCATTGATTTTTCTCCATAGATTTGATAATGTAGAATTCTAAAGAACTTTAATGATCTTTTCAGTTCCTTGAGCCTCTTGGGCATAATATTTCTGAATTACCATCAGGAATTTTTTTTTTTTTTAATATATCTTTATTGATTTCAGAGAGAGGAAAGGAGAGGGAGAGAGAGAGAAACATCAATGATGAGAGATTCATTGATTGAGCCCGCAACCCGGGCATGTGCCCTGACCGGGAATTAAACCCAGATCACCTGGATCCTAGGTCAACGCTCAACCGCTGAGCCACGCCCGGCCGGGCTACCATCAGGAATTCTTGCATGCATTTTTTAATATCACTTTTGTCCTTTTTGTTTTCTTGAGTTGCATAAAATGGGTTAGTACTGGCATTGTTTTGCAATCTGATTTTATTCACTGGACAACTAGGGTGTGATTCAGATAAGCTGTTACCGTCAAAGGATGACCTTTGATCTTAGTGTACTTCTTAAAGCAGCCTAATGTGTTTTGTGGTTGCTGGAATTTGTGTCTGAAACTTGTTGGTAAGATTGGAGAGTTTTGATAAGGTTAGAGGTGTCTGATTCTTTGTTTTCTAGTCTTAAGTGCTGCATTAGGGGCTCAAGTTAATTTGTGATGTTGTAGGTATTCATTTGTGGCCAATTTACAGAAGCAGGTTTGACTTTTGCCAGTGAGTTGCCAAGAGAGTAGTATACGTATTTTTTTTCTTTCTTCTTAAAAATGAGAAAAATAGCTGCCAGAGCAGTAATTTCCCCAATTTACCTCTCGCATAGAACCTACTTGCTTGCTACAGTTAACCTGGTTTCAAGGAGTAGTATAAGTCTTATGTTATTGCTTCCTCGATTTTGAGGTAGTTTTTGGTATTCGTTTTAAAAGTTTTGTGTTTTTCTAAGCCAAAATCATTTAAACAAATCATTAACACTAATACTTTTTTTGGAGAAGTTGGCTCAAGTCATTATTATCCAGCTGATTGATTAATCATCATTAATGGCAATTAACCACACAATCTTGAACATACTCTTTTCTTGTTAATTCAGTGATTCTCAGTCTTCAGAGTTTGAGGCAATAGGGTTAGATGTGGTGCAGGAATTTGCATTTTTATCCAGTTCCTAGGTGATGTTGCTGTTGCTTGTCTGGGGAACCACATTTGGATAAGGGCTCAAGGTTCAGGACTCAAGGCCCCTAAGAAGTTTTATATCTGAAATGAAATTCTTTTGTGAGTAGTGAGCTTTCTTACACAGTCTAGGCCACAGTGTCATACTTCCCTGGTTGGAAAAGAATTAGCAGATGACTTTCTGTGAGTGCCATAGAGCATATGGGCAACAGAGGTAGCTAAGTCTGGAGATAAAGGCGCTGAACTCAACAGCCAATGCTGTGTAGCCTATTAAGAGGCTGAGCTTAAGTTACCTGTCTGCTGAGAGCAACAGGCCCTGGAGTATACTGTGCTTTACCTTTGGATCTTTCCAGACATGTTTGAAAGCCGAAATAAACAGCATCACCAGTCTTATATTGGTAGAATGTTTAAAAAAAACTGACAAATGCCAAAAGGGGTAAAATGTGTTTTATGGCATCTGGAATGTCAACTTGAGTTATACAGTTTATTAGGATAAAATCCTGGTGTAAATTTGGCTATTGTATCATATGGGAATTTTAATTTTAGTCTTTGACAGAGTTGGTGTCAATCCTTTAGAGAAGTGTTAAAATAACATTTCATCAGAAAGCTTGCAGGAATGTGGCAAGACTCCACAGTCCTGAGTATCTTTACCCAATTATAGCCATCTTGAATCTTCACTAAAATAGAGAAAATGTTCCATGCAAGTGTTGGTCCGAGTGTTTTTTTGATATTTCCCAAAGAAAGGCCTTCTGGGAGAGATTGTTCTTCAATACAATTCACAGTGAAGGGACAATCTTTCAAATATTTATTAGCATTTCTGCTCTCCCAGTACATTTCCTTACATGTTAAAATGAAAACTGTCTAGTCCAGAGACCCATATGTGAAGTATTTTATCAAATCATGCCAGAGAGTCAGTGTAGGCCTTTTGACAGCCAGTTTGTAGGAAGCGTTAATACAATGAAATGTTTTAATTTTACTTTAAAAGGGCATGGATATTACCAGAGCAGTGGCTTGCAAACAGTCCTTTGTAAGGGGGGTGGGAGGCCATTGGAGAGTTTACTTTGGTTCAGTTCCACAGACACTCAGCTACAGTTTTAGAGTCGGTTTCCCAATTGCATGGCTCTCTCCAGCAGCATAGTCTGCCAAGTCACACACAGAGTTGGTTTTCGTGTTCTTCCAGGGTTTTGGGGCTACTCAATTCTCTTTAAAGCCCAGACATGAAGGTGGAGGCCTAGGGGAAGAGTGAGAAATGCTATTAATAATTCATTTGAAAGGGGTTTCTATTTAGTTAAAGTATCAAGTAAGCAACCAAGATAGTATAGGATTAACTAACTTTAAAAAGCATCTTTTGAGTGTTTTACCTGAGAATGTTTTACTTATTTTAAGCTGAGATGATACTTCCAATTTGGATGAAATTTTAGAGAACAAATAGCCTGTATGTTGCTTGATAAAAGATATCTTTTTAAAATTTTTCAATTACAGTTGACATTCAGTATTATTTTACATTAGTTTCAGGTGTACTGCATAGTGGTTGGACAATTATATAATTTACAAAATCCCCCTCATAATTCTAGTACCCACTGGACATTATACATAGCTATTACAATATATTCCCTATGCTGTACTTTATATCCCTCTGACTATTTTGTAGCCACCAATTTGTACTTCTTAATCCCTTTACCTTTTTCACCCAGCCACCTATCCTGTCTCCCATCTGGCAACTCTGTTTGTTCTCTGTATCTGTGAGTTTACTTGTTTTGTTGTTTGTTTATTTTGTTCTTTAGATTTCACATGTAAGTGAAATCATATGGTATTTGTCTTTCTCTGTCTGACTTATTTAACTTAGCATAATACCCTCCTAGAGCCATTCATGTTGTCCCCCAATGGTAAGATTTCATTCTTTTTTATGGCAGAATAATATTCCATTGTATATATGTACCACATCTTCTTTATGCACTTGTCTATTGATGAGTGCTTAGGTTGCTTCTATGTCTTGGCTATTGTAAATAATGATGCAGTGAACATAGGGGTGCTTACATCTTTTCAAATTAGTGTTTTGGATTTCTTTGGATATACAGGGTGGGGCAAAAGTAGTTTTACAGTTGTTTGTATGGAAAAAATGCAATAATTAATAAATAATAATACGAGGATAAACCCTGTTTCACATATTACTGTAAACCTACACTTGCCATAGTGGAATTGTTGGATGAAAACCTAGTTTAATTTTTTGAGGAACCTCCATACTGTTTTCCATAGTGGCTGCACTAGTCTGTAAGCCCACCAGCAGTGCACAAGGATTCCCTTTTCTCCACATTCTCGTCAGCACTTATTTGTTGATTTATTGATGATAGCCTCTGACAGGTGTGAGGTGTGATATCTCATTGTGGTTTTCATTTTCATTTCTCTGTTGATTAGTGACCTTGAGCACCTTTTCATATGTATATTTTCCATCTGTATGTCCTTTTGGAGAAGTGTCTGTTCAGGTTCTCTGCCCATTTTTAAATCGGAGTGTTTGTTTTTTGGTGTTGAGTTGTATGAATTCTTTATAAATTTTGGATATTAAACCCTTATCAGATGCATCATTGCAAATATGTTCTTCCATTCAGTGAGTTGTCTTTTTGTTTTGTTGATGGTTTCCTTTGCTGTGCAAAAATTTCAATATAGTCACACTTGTTTATTTTGTCTCACAATAGATAACCTTCAAAAAAATTTTCAATATTTATATGGTGAGATAAACTGGAGAAGTGTTCTTTTTCTTTTTAAGTGCCTCACTTGTATTTATAAGACAGTAGGTCTCTTAAACTTGTTATTGAAGTCCCATGATTTTAGAAATAAAACAATATTTTAATAAAAAATAAAGCAATTGCAGACTCAGAAATTGTGATTTTGCTTTATATTCCCCTCCTTCACAACAGGTGAGATAGTACACAGGACACATAAGATTGATCAGTTGGCATTTTTAGCTGGGCTTTCTCTAAGAAAGTCTCTAGTTATTTCCCATGGGCCTCTCAGTTCTGGTAGCCTTTATTATTATTATTGTTATTATTAATTTATTTTTAAAAATATATCTTTATTGATTTCAGAGAGAGGAAGGGAGAGGGAGAGAGAGAGATAGAAACATCAGTGATGAGAAAGTCATTGATTGGCTGTCTCCTGCATACCCCTGACTGGGGATCGAGCCCGAAACCCAGGCATGTGCCCTGACCGGGAATTGAACCCTGATTGCCTGGATCCTAGGTCTACTCTCAACTGCTGAGTCACGCCTGGCCGGGCTATTTTTTTTTTTTTTTTTTTAAGTTTAAAAATAATAGTAAAAGAATTCTGAAAATCAGAGTTCAGTTTCACAAAACCATTGGCTTTTTTTCATGGGTGAAGGTATTTTTTATTCTTGCTTTAATGACATAAATATTTTACAAAGCTCTAATTATAGTATAAACTTTTGTGCTTATTTAAAACTTGAAATTGTATCACAGTTTTTATGTTGTGAAGTTTTCAAAAGTTATTTTGAATTTATTTTGATTGTTTAATATTTTGTTGAAATGATGAACTATAATTTATCCACCCCTACATATTATTAAATCTTGAGGTTGATTTTGATTGTTGTGTATCTGACAGTATAGCCATGATCATCTTGTCTATTCAACTTTATTCTTCTGTTGAAATTAGGGTAAAAAATTTTAAATTATTTTTATACTACTTGATATATTCTACTAACTTTTAAATTAAAGCATTTTTGATTTGGCTTTTAGAATTTGGGGACCATTGCTAAAGTTACTAAGTGGAGAATTTAAAGTTATATGAAGCATAAAAAGACTGAGCTTTCTAACTGAGGAATATCTTTCCAGGTTCTGGTTGGCAGTAGTAAGAATAGCTACTTCTGAGAGAACCTCCTGTGTCTTAGGTGCCTTATATGCTTTATTGTCTACTGGCATTATAGGTAGTATTGATTAAATTGGGTAAAATAGCTACCAGAACCAGAATAGTACACTTGAATCTAAATTAGTGCACTAAAAATAAATTTGGTTTCTTAGCCATAGGATTTGGTTTATTAAATTGTAGACTAGGCAACAAGTTTTCAAACCACAGAGTACCATGACTTCTTTTTTTCTAGTGTTAATGGAACAATGTTATTCAGGCTGATGGTTCCATTTGTAAACTGGATCATGCCTTGCTTGGCTTTTGAATGCCTGGTAATAAAGTGCCTTAATTGTGGGTCAGTGAAGCCAAACTAATTGCTTGTTGGGCACTTGGACTGCCTTTTTAATTTGCTGTATAATGTAGTCTCTACCAGAAGTGCACAATGTATCGTTATCTAAATAAAACTCATTAAAGTCATCTCACATACAACAGAATGCCTGATGTTTTGTCCATAATCTTGCATATAAGAGAAAATTGAATGACATTACAGAAACTTGTAACTTACAAGTACTCTTTTTTTAAGTGCCTTTGTATCCATTTTGGAAGTTATACAAAAAGTGACTGCTATGGTTTATGTCAGTGTGATAGTCTTCTGTAAAAAAGACATCTCTGCTGTTATTCTCAACTCATAAAACACCAGTCATAGGGGTAACCTTACAGTTTAGGGATCAATTTTTCATAGGTTGGTAAGATGTTTAGGATTATAATATTTGTTTTCTCTCAGTTTCTCTGGACTGACAGGCAGCTCTCCAAAGGGCTTTCTTTTGACTCTTTGCTTACTAATTTCATTCATTTAGCTAATACTTATTTACCAGCTACTGAGTGCCAGGAACTGTTGTAGGTGTTAGGGATACCCAAGTTTTTTTGTTTTTTTAAAAAAATATATGATATTTAGCCATAGAGAAAAATCATTGAAATGAATTGTAACAGCTTTTAAAATGATTTTTAAAATAGAATAATTTAAGATGTTTCGTAAAAATTTAATAAATGCCTGTCTTTTTAAATAGAAATTAGTTCATTACCTTTTTTTTGTAGGTTATTTCTTATGAGAGTCATGGATATTCCCTATCTAAATTTGGAAGGACCAGACTGTAAGTGAAATTTTATTTTCTTATACATCTGCGCATTTAAGTGTGTAGTCTGGAAGGGATAACAGGAAAAGTATGACCGAAGAAAGAGCTTTATTCATTTAAAAATAGGCAATGATTTTTGTGGTTGATATGAATAGTATGTTTAAGTTAATGGTACCCTTGAGCCTTGATTAACTCATCTCTTTACTTACATTTTCCAGTTTATGTGTTAGTTGAATTAAAAATAAATCTCCATAATTTCTTTTCACTCAGAACACTAAATTAGTAATTTCTTATAAATGTGTTTGTATAATAGATTTTAAGATGTGTTATCAATGTCAGTAACAGTAACTTCTCTATTTTCCAATTATTGGAGTACTGTGTATTTAAGTTTAGTAAGTGATCTTGTTGAAAACCTTGGAAGGCTAATGTATTTGGGAGGGGTTTGCTCCTTCTGATTATTCTGTACTTTATCCACATTGCCCCATCCTTCTTTCCCAAGCCTTGGTATATTTGTCTTAATATATACTATAGGAATATAGAAAACTGTAAACTGTACTTGATGATAACCATTGCAGTTATATTGATTTGAGACCATACTGTTGCACTCCATAGTAGATTTACATTTTAATCTGTCATTCTCACAACAGTTCTGCAAGGTAAATAACGTCATTCCCAATTTATAGCCATGAGTGGCTGGAGTGGTTAGGTCTCTTGCTAAGAGTTGCACAGTTCAGTAGTGGGTCTGGTGTTAGAACACAAAATTGTGACTTAGGACTGCCTTTACTTAAACACAGTTAGCCCATTTAATTTGAACAGTGCATTTGTGTGTTTGTTTTTAGCTAGATAAACACATGGACAACTAGATTAAAAGGAGAAAGTTAAATGTTTTAGTGAAACTTCTCAAACGGCAGCTGTTTTTTTTTTCTTTAAATAATTTTCATGGGAATTTTTATGAGCAAAAATGTTTTTACATAGAATTGCTAGGGTTTAAATTGTTGTGGGTTCTATAAAGTATAAGAGCCTGATGTCTAGGCTAAGATGGCAGAGTTCTGCCTTCTTAAGAATGCTTTTAGGAGTTGTCTGGTAATCAGGAGGCATTCATAACGATTCCCCAAGTTAGTTTGGACTTAGAGAACTCCTTGTGTATTGTTCACTTTTTAGCTATCAGCCTTTAATCAAAAATTTGTCTTGTAGTGCAACCTAAACGCGATCATGTTCTCCATGTGACATTCCCCAAAGAATGGAAAACCAGTGACCTTTACCAGCTTTTCAGTGCCTTTGGTAAGTAAATCACAAGTACAGATGTACTTTTAGGATTTTGCTCCTCTTTTGGTCTAGGTTATCAGAGGTATATAGACAGCTACGGGGGCATAAAAGAATATTAATATACAAGGTTTTAATCTCACTTATGAAATTTTGGGAGTTTAGCATACTGCTATCTTTGTGCTGATGTGATGTGAGGAACTTTTTATTTAAGTCCAGAATTTTTTTTTTTTTTTAAATATCTTTATTGATTTCAGAGAGAGGAAAGGAGAGGGAGAGAGAGAGATAGAAACATCAATGATGAGAGAGTCACTGATTGGCTGCAGCCCGCAACCTGGGCATGTGCCCTGACCGGGAATCCAACCCAGATCACCTAAATCCTAGGTCGACGCTCAACTGCTGAGCCATGCCCGGCCGGGCCAGAATTAAAAAAACAAAAAAAAAATCTTTATTGATTTCAGAGAGAGAGGAAGGGAGAAGAAGAAAGAGAGAAACATCATTGATGAGAGAGTCATTGATCAGCTGCCTCCGTGAGCACGCCCCACACTGGGGATTGAGCCTGCAACCTGAGCATGTGCCCTGACTGGGAATCGAACCTTGATCCCCTGGATCCTAGGTTGATGCTCAGCCGCTAGGCCACGCCTGGCTGGGCCAGATTATTATTATTATTTTAAAAAATATATCTTTATTGATTTCAGAGAGAGAGGGAGAGAGAGAGAGAGAGAGAAACATCAATGGTGAGAGAGTCGTCATTGATCAGCTGCCTCCTGCACATCCCCAACTGGGGATGGAACCCTCAACCCCGGCATGTGCCCTTACCTAGAATCGAACCATGAGCTCCTGGATCCTAGTTCGATGATTAATTGCTGAGCCATGCCCGGCTGGGCCAGATTATTTTTTTATTTTTATTTTTTTATTTAAATTTTTTTCTTTTTTTTTATATCTTTATTGATTTCAGAGAGAGGAAAGGAGAGGGAGAGAGAGACAGAAACATCAATGATGAGAGAGTCATTGATCAAGCCCACAACCCGGGCCTGTGCCCTGACCAGGAATCGAACCCTGATCACCTCGATCCTAGGTCAACACTCAACCGCTGAGCCACTCCTGGCCGGGCTGGGCCAGATTATTTTTTAATCCTCACCTGGGGACATGTTTTTATTGATATTAGAGAGAGGAAAGGAAAGGGAGAGAGAGAGAAAGAAACATCAATGTGAGAGCTAAACATTGATTGGTTGCCTCCTGTAGGCACCCCGACCAGGGATCAAACCATCAACTTGGATATATGCCCTGACTGGGAATTGAACCCTCGACCTTTCCGTGTACAGGACAATATTTCCACCAACTGAGCTACACCAGCCAGGGAAATCTGAGGAATTTTTAATAGCACCCCACAATAGAGAGCTATTATTAATCCATGGAAAGCAAGGTATGATTACTGTGACTTCCCTTAGTGCTGACCATTGAAAATAAATCTAGGCTGATGATAAATCATTTTTGAGATTAAGGGCAGCCAGTTGGTCACTGCTTGACACTAAATAGTCCAAGCAGATGAACACAGATGTTTGAGAGGACCAAGATATGTGATGTGTATGAGGTAGGGCAGCTTTTCTTTTTCCTTTTTATCAGGTCAGGCGATTAGGTTAAATTGAACAGTCTTCTGATTAGGGTTTATAAAGACCGCTCTGATTGCAAGTCTTCAGCAGTGCCACCCCCCCAACTTTTTTTTTTTAAACAAATGAAGTATCTAGGCTGTTCTCTTTGGATATTATTGAACAAGGTGAAGGCAGCAAAAACCTAAACGTCCAATCATAAGAATGTTTAGTAAATGTTTATCTCAACAGACTATTATGTAGTCATTTAAAAATATTTAAAGAGTTTATTAAAAGATGATAAAGTGTTGCCCAGCTGGGCATGGCTCAGCGGTTGAGCATTGACCTAGGATCCAGGAGATCGGGGTTCCATTTCCGGTTAGGGCACATGCCCAGGCTGTGGGCAGCCGATCAGTGATGACTTTCTCATTATTGGTGTTTCTATCTCTTTCTCCCTCTCCCTTCCTCTCTCTGAAATCAATAAAAGATATATTTAAAAAAAAAAATGATAAAGTGTTTATACTTTTACGTTTAGAGTAAAAAGCAGATACAAAGTAGGATTCCTGTATAACTAAAAATTTTTTTTAAACTTTGGAAACCAGACTGAAAGGAAACATCATGCTAGTATCACTGAATGTTTTAGATAGAATTTTCTTCTTCCTTTTTATGCTTTCTGTATTTTCTAAAATACGCATATATTAACTTTTTAAGTAAAAACTTTACACACTTAAATTTTAGAAAAGTAAGTGAAAGCAGGTATATTTTTGGAAAGTTGTCCTGATTTTCGTGGATAGTCTAAATGTTTTCTGAAATTCTAGTTCTGCTTTTAAACTTAATTACAGGTATAGAAATGCAGTTGAATTTCATAGCTTCTTTCTTTTGAAAGCTTTTGATGTTGTTTTCATCTTGTATTGTTACATTCTTATCCCCGTATAGTCAAACTTTAATTGGCTAGACTAAGTAGAACACTGAGTAAATGTTTTAAAATTTTAATTAAAAAAAATTACTGTGTGATATTAGACAAGTAACACCTCTGTATCTTTGTTTCCTCATCAGAGATAGTGATGATGATGATGATGATGATGATGATGATGAAATAATAATAATGCCATCCATTTCATAGACATGTCCCAAGGATTAAATGATCTAATCCATGGAAGACATTTAGAATAGTATGTGGCATATAGTAACTAAATAAATGTTAGCTGTTATTATTTATCTCAAATACAGCATACTGGGTAGAGAGGTAACAAAATAATAGTATATGACTTTCTAATTGAGAAAGTCATTATGGCACCTCATTGTGCAGCAGGAAGTGGGAGTTTTTCTCCTATGACAGTAAAACAAAGCAGTTTTCTAGCCTTCAAAATTTTAGTTGAAATTAAAACAGTTTTTCATTGCTAAATTCTGGTGAGTTTACCCTTTTTAAAACTTTTAGTTTTCTGTATTTTTTTCAAGAGTGGTAGCAGAATAATTAGATCTCTGATTGTCCCTTCAGTTTTCTGCAAACTTCCTACCCCACTCCTCTTTCCTTCCCCTGAGTGCTCTCCTATATTTCGTTATGTTTACGGTTAGCCTTTTTTTGAGGATTAGTCTCTGTGTAAAAATCATTTTGTTTCACTGTACTGCTTTCTGCCCCTCTGTTTTTCTTTTCTCTGTTAGTTTGTCTTGGTTTTCTGTCTCCTTTCTTTCCCTTTTTCTTTATTCTGTTTTCTTTACCTTGCCCTGAGATCAACATTGAATTTTTCTTATTTCTTGCTACAATGATTCATTTCATGTTTCCCATTCGTAATTTTCAAAGTTTGTGTCTCTAAAAAGAAATTGTTGTGTTTTAAACTTATGGTGTCTCTGGATTTTGTTAGTGATCTTGATAGGAACAAAGTTTCCAGTTCTGGAAGGACATTGGGTTGAATCACAAATCATGAAGGATCTTACTTTTGTTTTTAAAACAAAATTTTAAAGCTCCTCCCCCCCTCCCCGGCCCCCTTTTTTTCCCTTGAAGTTAACTGAAATAACTGCTGTGGTAGATTTATGATTTTGCTTTTTATAAAAAGTGATGAGATTTTGATTTTATTTTAAACCAGCACATCATCTCTCTCTAAATTAACATGTATATTGAAATATAACAGAGATATAAATGAAATCTGATAGCTATCTAAATGGTCAAGTGTTCATTTTTAATTCGCTCTTATAGGTAACATTCAGATATCTTGGATTGATGACACATCAGCATTTGTTTCTCTCAGCCAGCCTGAGCAAGTACAAATTGGTAAGTGTTTCAGACATTGTTTTGTGTATTAATTAAAGTGGGAGCTTGCCTCCCACATCCCCAGTGGGTTCAATCAGCTGATTCATAAGCATTGTAGCCTGGTTTGTTTTGAGATTGTTTATAAAATAAAGAAAATAATTAGTAAGTCATGTTTAGATGAGGAAGTAAGACAAGTTTATTGATTCATTATATATGTACTACATAATATCTTTTTTACTTACCTCTATTCTGTTCCTTTTCCATTGCATTTTTTCTAAAATGAGTTGCTGATTTACTTTAGTATTAGAAGTAGCAAATTGAGAGGAATGGGGGACACCAAAAAATGATACCTATATTGACCCTTTGATTTCTGTAGTTTTCCCATGTATTTATAAATTTTTGTAATTTATTCATTCCATTAAATAAGTATCAAATACTTGTTTTACAAGCAAATAAACCGATAGTTATGTTGTTCACTTTTAAAATAGGATTATAAAAAGACTGAGTATCATATCTCTAGTCAACCATAAATAATTTTGATGTTAACCATCACAAAACATTCCATTTTCTTAGGATGAAAAGTTATTGAGTAAAATACTGAAGAAAATATGTAGTGTTAAGCTACTTATTCAAATAGATTTCAAGTTTCCTTGTACTTTGCTTAATGTAAAAGGTGTGAAATTTTTTTTTATTTACCTTTATTGTTGAAAGTATTACAGGTGTCCCATTTTTCCCCCCCAATTAACCCCCTTCACCTTGTTCCCACCCCCCCCAGGCCTTCACCCCGTTATTGACTGTGTCCATGGGTTATGCATATATGCATATAACTTCTTTGGTTAATCTCTTTCCACTTTCCACCCCCCTTCCCTCTTTCCTCTAAAATATGACCGTCTGTTGCATGCATCAACGTCTCTGGATCTATATGGTTCGTCAGATTCTTTTGTTCATTAGCTTCTTCTTAAAGAAGACCCTTCAACATTTCCTGTAATGCTGGTCTGGTGGTGATAAACTCCTTTAGCTTTTTCTTATCTGTGAAGCTCTTTACCTGATCTTCAATTCTAAATGATAGCTTTGCTGGGTAGAGCAATCTTGGTTGTAGTTCCGTGTTTTTCATCGCTTTGAATATTTCTTGCCACTCCCTTCTGGCCTGCAAGGTTTCTGTTGAGAAATCAGCTGACAGTTGTATGGGTGCTCCCTTGTAGGCAACTAATTGCTTTTCTCTTGCTGCATTTAAGATTCTCTCTTTGGCATTTTAATTATGATGTGTCTTGCTGTGGGCCTCTTTGGGTTCCTCTTCTTTGGGACCCTCTGTGCTTGTAAGTCTATTTCTTTCCCAGGTAGGGGAAGTTTTCTGTCATTATTCTTTCAAGTAGGTTTTCAATTTTTTGGTCTCTTTCTTCCCCTTCTGGCACCCCAATAATACGAATGTTAGGCCTCTTGAAGTCGTCCCAGATACTCCTTATACTATTTTTATATTTCTGGATTCTTTTCTCTTTTTGCTCTTCTTGTTGGGCGTATTTTGTTTCTTCATGTTCCAAATTGCTGATTTGTTTCTCAGTGTCCTCTACTCTACTGTTGACTCCCTGTAAATTCTTCATTTTAGTTTGTGTATCCTTCATTTCAAATTGGTACTTTATTATGTTATCAATTTTCTCAGTTATTTCCCTAATAGTCAGCTTAAACATCCTTATAACCAAAATTCTGAACTCTGTATCTGTTAGCTTGCTTGGATCTATTTCATTTAGTTCCTCTTCTAGAGATTTCTTCTGTTCTTTCCTTTGTGACATGTTTCTTTGCCCCCACATTTTGGCTGCTTCCAGGTGTTTGTTTCTGTGTATTAGGTAGAGCTGCTGTGTCTCCTGGAATTGGTAGAGTGGCTTTGTGTAGTAGGTATCCTGTAGGGTCCAGTGGCTCAGCCTCCCTGGTCACCTGAGCTGGGCCTTCTAGGTGCTTCCCTGTGTGGGCTGTGTGCACTGTCCTATTGTAGTTGAGCCTTGGTTGCTGTTGGCGTCACTGGGAGGAATTGACCCCCCGAGCAATCAGCTGTGAGGATCAGCTGCAACTACAGCCAGAGAGCTGCTGTGCTGGAGACACCCCTATGGAGCAGGATTTACTTCAGTGGGGCTTTGGTGTTCACCAAGTACGCCCCTTGAGTGTGTCATTCGTGGATGTGGTCAAGTCTGACCACCAGGTGCACTGTCTCTGGGGCCTCTGGGGAGGTGCAAAGTCAGTCTCTGCCAGTGCCTTGCCCAGGGCCACCCCGCATGAACTACTCAGCAAACCGTAGTTGGCTGCTACTTGTGCTGGGCTTAGAGGTGTCCAGGAGAGGCCAAGCTATGAAGCAATGTAGGCTGTCACTAGTGCCAGGCCTGGGGCCACTTATCAAGCCCTATGGGGCCCGCTGCTGCCTGTTTGAGAGATTTTAGGAAAGTCCTAGGCATGAGGCTCGAGAGGCCACTTGCATAGAAAAGCCACTGGAAATGGCCTGGCTGAGCTTGCAGGTGGGGAGGGGTGGGGCCTCCGGGAATCACGGGGCGGGGCCAAAGGTGTGAGTCAGGTGCTGGCGATTCCAATATGGCGCCTGCCTGCCGGCTGTGTGCGGGGAGGACTCGCCAGAGGAGCAATGGCCTCTGCCAGCTCCTCTTCCAGCTCCTCTGCCTGGGAGGAAGCCGCCCCTCCAACTCTTGCCCAGATTTCAGGCAGGTTAGTTCCTCCCCAAATATCCCAGGTTCCTTTCAGGCTGCTGCCCGGCGCTGGGCTCAGAGGGAGCGCGTCTGAGTGAGTCTGTTCAGGCCCTTTAAGAGGAGATCCTGGGGCTCCTGCACCCACTGGGACCCTCAGCCACAGTCCCCGCTGGTTTTCACAGCCCGAAGTTGTGGGGACTTCTCTTCCCAGCCTTGGAATCCTGGGCTGGGGGCCTGGTGTGGGGCTGGGACCCCTCACTCCTCTGGGAGACCTCTGTGCTGAGATATCCCTCCTGGCTTTAAACTGCAGCACCGAGTGTGGACGCGCAGCCGCGTCTCCCGAGATTCAGCCCGGATCCGCCCCTCCTACCGGTCTGGATGATTCTTTAGTTCCCTGGTTGTAGGGCTTCTGTGCAGCGAGATTTCAGGAGGTTCTGAGTGATGGTGCTTCTGTATTCTAGCTGTAATTTTGATGTGGTTGCGGGAGGCCGCGGGTATAGCTGCTGCCTGTGCCGCCATCTTGTTTCTTCCACAGAAGCATTCTAATTGGATTATTGTTTGCCTCTGTGTGTTGCTTGCCTGAGGGGACTATTCAGCCCACCTTGTTCACAACTGATTCCTTCTCCAGTGCTCGGCACACACTGTGGCATGAATGAATAAATGTGTGTTTGATGGGTTATGTGGGGAATAGGCCAAGATGGCATTGTGACCTTTTCCTCATGGGTTAAGAAGTCTTTTGATATATGCAGCTTTTTTTAAAAAATTTATTTTTATTTAAAATATTGCAAATGTCCCTTTATCTCCCCAATGACCCATTCCACCCTATGCCACCCCCCTCTCCAGCCCCCTCCCCACCATTGTCCATGTCCTTGGGTTGTGCATATATGCATATAAATTCTTTGGTTACTCTCTCCCCGTCCACCTGATATATGCAGCTTTACTAGTAAAGTAATTTTCCATTGTCGTCTTTCTTCTTACACAAGAAACAACTCTTAACATAAATACCTGGTGATTTGCACATGCTGCGCCTATGACCATAGTGTTCTTTGGCAGAAACCATCTTTTACTCAACCATTGCCTAGGTCCCTTTAGAGCCTGGCTGTGTCCTACTTCCCTCCTCATCTCAGCTTAAATGTCCACTTCTCCAGATGTCTTCTGGCTCTACTTTCATTTTCTGTACTAGCCTGGCATTCTTTATTGACACACCTTCTTTGTCTTCCCTGATAGACTGTAAACTTTTTGAGAGCAGGTGCCGTATTTCTTGTTCACCATTGTGTTTTCAGTGCTTAGGGTAGTATTGTCTGACATTAGTTAAGTGTATGTTAAATATTTATTTAGCTGAATAAATGATATTCAAGGTATTATGACTTAGAAAGGTCTTTTTGCATGTGATGGATATATCTACTGTCTGTGGTCTGTGATTTCTAAAATTATGCAGATGTTTCATTGAAAGACAATGTAAAATCTGTACTTTATTGTGATCATTCTTATGTGCCACAAACCCTGTTAATGGTATCTTAAATTACTTATTTCTGCGGAAACAGAGGACCTATTAGATCAATAATGTAACATTGGAAAAATCATTAAATGCCTATTTATATAGTAGCTCGTAATGGCTTCTTTGGCCCAGTTACAAACTATTTTTGGTTTACATTTAAGGAGTTGCTTTTTAACTGACACCTGTCTTTTTCTTTTGGTAATACAAAGTCTAATCAAGATTTTAAAAAAATTTATTTTCAACATCTTGAATATGAGAGTTCTTTTTTTCCAGGAATCCTTATTATACTAATTATTAAAACCTTTCTACTGAGTGCCATGTGTTTTGATTTCCCCCCCGTTTTTTTTTTTGCTGCTGCTGCTACTGCTTCTGCTGTGAAGGTGAGGGTCCCTGGTCGCTTTGGGGTGTTCAGATAATCATAACCCATACAAGCCATACATTCAGCCTTCTTCCCCTCTCACTCATCATATAAGACAGTAGGTGGCCAGTATTGGACTTGATACCATGGAGAAGATAACTTAGCCTAAGCATTTGAGATTTTTTTTTCTCAAAGTAGTCAAATAAAAAATCACCTTCAGTGGTCATATCTAAATAGCTCATTTATATTTAAGGCTTTTATATTCCTAATATAGTTTTTTTGAAAGGGGAAAGAGCTCAACAGTATTTCAAAAGTAATTGAACTTTCTAGTCATACTCTCAATATATAGACATTGTTTTGAGTGTCCTTATGTTACAAGACATTTTCTCTCTGCCTGTAATTTTTATAGTAATAGCTTGAGAAAAATGACCTTTTCATTTATTTTGAAAGCTGGAGATTGGAGCACACTGTGAATTGATAAAGGTACTTTAAAAGAGTTGGAAACCTAACAATTATTTTGTAAAGCTAGCCCCAATTTAGCTAGTTATATAAATTCTTGATATGCTGCATTAAGAGCTTGTTCAGAATGGTGTGTTGGGATGGTAGGGTGAGTAGAATCTTGGCTTCATTTCAATCCAAAGTATGAATGTGCTTATATTAAATCAGACTTTTAAAAGCACAGCTTTTGATTGCTTTGAAAGATGAATATTACAGTTGTGGATATGACTCTTTGAGGTGATTATTTAGCAATGTTTTGCTAAAATGCTGCTTGTAATTTTAAATTTTATCGGTGCCTTTTGTTATCCTTTTAATATGTGCAGAATATATGGTGATAACTGCTTTTCATTTGTGATATTGGTGATTTGTGCTCTCATTTTTTTCTGGGTCACTCTACCTAGGGGTTACTGATTTTGTTAATTTCAAAACCACAGCTTTTGGTTTATTTTGCTTTTCTTACTGTTTGTTCTATTGTCTATTTTGTTGATTTTTGCATTTAAAAATTTTTTTAAATTTTTATTATTTATTGATTTATTTTTTAGAGCAAGAAATACTGATTTGTTGTTCTACTTTTTTATGCATTCATTGTTTGCTTTTTGTATGTGCCCTGACTGGGATCAAACCCACAACCTTGGCATATCGGGGGAACACTCTAACCAACTGAGCTACCCAGCCAGGGCTTCTTGTGTTTTTTATGTTTGCCTGGTATATCTTCTTCCTTCTATTTACTGTCAACCTATATGTGTAGATAGCATATAGTTGGTCTTGCTTTTTTATTTATCCTGATAACTCTGAAATTTTTTTTTTTTTTTAAATATCATTATTCATTTCAGAGAGAGGAAAGGAGAGGTAGAGAGAGAGATAGAAACATCAGTGATGAGAGAATCATTGATCGAGCCTGCAACCCAGGCATGTGCCCTTACTGGGAATCAAACGTGATCGCCTGGATCCCAGGTCGATGCTCAACTGCTGAGCCACGCCCGGCCGGGCTGCTTGCTTTTTTATATACTCATTAGCACAGCAAAGGGAACTGTCTGGCTTTTGAAACTTTTAGCTGGCACAGTAGTCCCTTTATATAGTTGACTATAGTTATTTTATAGCATCCCTTTTCTAATCATGACATTTATGGAATTAATTTATTTGAATTTTCTTTCTTCAACTTTTGGGTTAAATCTGCTCTTCTGAAAAGGTGAATATGAAACACTTTTTATTTGTGATGTTTATTGATATTTCTGCTGTTGAGTATTTTTATAACCCATCTCTTCTCATTTCTCCTGGAAAAAAGCCCAAACATCACTTTAGTATCAGAGTGAATGTCACTTCATTATTTTTAGCAAAAACGCCAGAAAATGCTATACCACTGGAGTGTTAAGTAACTTATAATTGATGATGGTGGTGGCCGTAGCACTTCAGACCAGGTTTTACCTTTACTTCTATACCCCATGTTAATATATCTAGGTGTTAATGAGTGTTTTTTTAGGTTGTCTGATTATAAAAAGCAAACATGGCTTAAAATAATTTAGTAAAAAGCTTTATATTATACTGTCCAACTGGTAGGAATGCCTTTTTATCTTTTCTGCCTGTGAATTGGAACAATGTGGGGAACTTCATAGAGACTCATTTCCAAATTGTGTCAAAGGCCAGGAAATAAACTGCTACAGTATTGGGAAAAGGAACATAGTAAAGTTATTCACACATTCAAATAAAACTTTGAAACTCAGATCCCCCCTCCAAATCCTTTATTGTTATTATATAGACAGTTTAAAGAAAAGTGAAATAAATTATTTCAGTGTATTATGTAGCAAAAAAAAAAAAAAAAAAAAGAGCTACTTACCGACATTGACTGATTTTAGTAATTGTCTGTTAATTCCCTAAAGAAGTTTGAATCACTTGATAGCATGGGCAGATCATGTTTAAAATTGCACTTTCATATTTTCAGATGGAGTGTAAGCCTTTTATTCCTTATTGATTTCTCACTGTATATTGCTAGATATCTCTTATGTTTTTGTGTTCAGTATTTGTTTTTATAGTAACAGCAGAGAATAATTATGAAGGTATTTTGCAAGGCTTTTAAACTTTGTTATTCCATGCATAAATATTTGCCTATCTGCTGTTGAAGAATTGAGGGACTAAACTTGATGGGGAATAGAGTTAAAATAATAGTCTCCACATTCAAGGAATTCTCATAGTCTAGTAAAGCAGATCAGTATCTAGACAACCAGCACCTTAGTATATGCTAGGGAAGGGAGAACCAGCTCAGACCGGCATGGAAATACACTAGAGGGTCAGCAGGAGAAGGTGATGCCTGTGCTGGTCCTCAAATAATGAGTTGGATTTAGCCTAGTAGAGGAAGGCTGAGAAAACTTTGGCAAAGAGTGGGACTAGCACTTCCTTTGGTATAACTGAGACAGAGGGTACATGTGGTTGGAGTGGCTTGAGGGGAACTTAGAAGGTGGAAACATGGAATTTGTGTGTTAAAAATAGGAGTTTGAATTGTATCCTTTGTACAAACTTGCTGTAATGTTGACTTGGGGTATTTTTTTATTAAATGAAGTTTTAAAATAAAATATTGTGCCTAATTTTTAAAAGTTTGGGGCTTTCTAAAGAATTTTCAGGTATTGAGTGCCAAGTTTGCCAACCAAATAGGTAGCTGCCATTAGAAAGCCTGATAGTTGTCAGAAGTGGTACGCTCAGTGGCACTTGTCCATGTGTGTATGGTGGCATCATAGCAGAGTCAAAAATAGGTGGACATATTCAAGCAGGTTTTGTTTATTTTTAAATGTCTAAAAGGTTGGTCTTTGCATTTACTATAGTTCATAGCCTTCTCTAAGAGACTGGGGCCAAATTGAATTTACCTGGGAACCTGTCATATCTGTAAATGCTCCACAGAATAATAAATGGGCCATTGGCTTCCAAGAATCAGTGACAGTGCACTTTAGTTCCTAACTTATTTAGAGTTCATGAAAATTATCCCTTGGCAAACAAAATTGTAAAAAAAAACCCCCAAAACAAGAAATCCTACTTTATGAATTAATCTTTTGATAAACATTTAAATGTTGTTTATACAAATGATACTGGAACCAGTCAAGGTAGGAAGTGAATGAAGGAACTAATAAACACACGCATAAACGAATGAATGAATATAGATGGCATGTGTTTTTGTGTTCAGAGGAAGGGGAGATAATTGAGCTAAAACATATCATCGAATGTTAATCTAATCTGCCCCACCGGTATACTTGACTTCTCGAAGTGGGGACTAGTCGTAGTCATTGTTTTACTTCCTTGGTGTTTGGGACATGCTGGGCACAAGTCGGGGATGGCTTTGAGGAGACGCCTTCATGGAGGGCAAGATTCTGGGTTAGCAGAGAAGAGAGAGGATTGTGCCAGCACAACAGAGGTTGGAATGAAAGTGGATGCTTACGACAGTGTCAGACTGTGGTTCACACTTTCTCAGTGAGTTGTGAAATTGTTTTAGTGAGTGTGACCAGCATTTTAATAAAAGGAAGAAGTTAGAAAAATTCAGAGAGAGTGCCATATAATAAAGTTAGGTTTGCTTTTTTTTAATGTAACTTTTGTTCAGGTACAAATCTGTACATGCAGATATACATGTATGTGTATGGGGTTGTAATAAAAATGTATTGTTGCAGGTTATGGTCAAAAAAGTTCGAAATCAAATGGTTTAGGAGACTTTTCCATATGTGCAGAGCACTGTGGTAGGGGAGGAAGCTAAGATAACCCTGACAAAGATCTCGATCCTCAGGTGCATTCTGAGGCTGGGCATTTGTGCACATAGCATCAGGGAAGAATGCTCGTCCCTTCACTCTTACATCTCCATGGGCCAGGAGGAGACTTCTTGCTTCTCACCAAGAGGGGAATATTGTGGTTAAAGTGTCTGACCCACTCTCTCTTCCCCTTGCTTGGTCCTCCAAATGGTGTATCTGATGAGTGAAATCAGGAAGAGGCCTTCCTGACCAGTGGGGGCGGGCGGGGGGGCGGGGCACTGCATTGAAGATGGCAGGCCTGGAAACCAGCTGCTGAGGTCTGTTCTGGCAGCAGAGATTTGGAAATAATTTAGAGGCATCTTGCAGCGTCAGGTGTCTTCACTGATGGGACCTCCTGGTCTGGATTTCTTTAGAGGGTGGTGGCAGCTATAGTAGAAAGCACCACTTGGACCTTAGACCTAAGTTCCATCTTAACACAATCTACTTAGGAGTCCTGTACTTTGGGGGAACATAAAGGTGATGCTAAGTCATCATTAGCTCTTCTATCTGTTCTTCAGTTTGTTAGGACCAGTGAGAGATGATGTTGCTCCCTAACTGCTAACCAGTACTAGTGGGAGATACGGGAAGGGGCCAGATTCTGAGGGCCTTGATAGCAATTGCTGCCCCCATCAAATTTCGACTTTGTGCATGAACAGCTGAGAGCCTTTTTGCGCTCCCAGGCAGGTATGGGTGTGACTCTGATTACATGATAAGAAATTTCTTACATAAGGCATGATGGGTTCTACAGTATGGGAGAGTTGAGAGGCTGGGCATGGCTGCAGTGTTTGCAAAAGTGGAATGACGACCAGTAGTGACCTATAGTTAAAATTTTTCCCATTCCATGATTGGTCTGTGAGGGTGTTTACTTAGTACTAACATTGTTCAGTTTTTGGAAACGAATTTTCTAGTGTGCCACCCTCTGGGTTACCAAACTGTTGAAGTGCTTTTTAACTCCAGATGTGACTTTCTGTCTTAATTCCTTTTCACCAACCAGAAGATGGTGCTGTCGTGCTGGCAACCAATCCACCTTTTCCTCTTCAAGTAAAATTTGTCATCTAAATGCTTATTTATGCCAAATCATGTGGACACATTTAGCATGTGGTATTTACAGTATACCCCTCATGCAGAATCGGATCAGATAGGCATCATGAAACATTGGTAGGGTGAAACTTACAAAGTGAGGGGCTAGAAAAACCGGGCGCGCAGGGGCCTTGATTAGCTATTTGCTCAGGGCCATTTTTGCACTCAGTAAAGTGACACTTATAGGAGGCAGGATGAAGATGTCTGTTAGGTGCTGTTTGATCTGTGTGCAGTCTTCTGTAATTTGGCTTGAAGATTTATGAGTAGAAATGAGAGAAGTTTCCATAGGAAAAGAAACTTTCTTTTTTCTCTTTTTGGAAAAGATCTGAGTACCTAGAAGAAAAGTTATGAAATACTGTGCTCAATTCAATGCTTAACTGAATACTCAACAAGTTGAAATACCCAAGCCATCTCTTCATTTATTTTAACCACTTGAGAGAAACCCAGATGATTATGATGGACTTGAAGTAAAATTGGTTGAGTGATATTGGGTGCTTGACTTAACCTTTTTGAGCCCTCAGCTGTAAAATGAAGATGAGAAACTCTACTTCTCAGGCCTAGGAAGAATTGATTTGGGTAGTAAAGGTAATGTTCTCAACACAGTGCCTGGCACTAGCTGCTCAGTAAATATTCACTTCTTACCCCATCTCATCCACATCCAGAAATCCAGACATTAAAACAATATTACAAATTGAATTTGCAAAAAGTATGCATTGTTTCATCATGGAGACTAAGTGTAAAGCTCTCTGCGTTTGCTCAGCTTGCAGAATGACATGTCCCTCAGGTAGGCCATGTTTGTTACTGTAAGTGACCTGCAGTTAAAGTCTTCTCCTGCTTTGTACTTTTTGACAAAAGACCAAAACTGTTGCCACATTTTTTTTAGTTATCCTTTTCTTTCACGTAACTTCCTACAGCTGGCTGCCATTCTGATTAATCTTTTATCCATCCAGTCAGGGGTCTCCCTCAGAGCCAACTCAGGGAGCAGCTCCGTGAGTTACTGGAGCAGCTTTCTGGTGTAGAGATTAGCTTTTGAGTAGGTTCTTAAATACCATGAGGGTTCTACAGACACAGAGAAGTTTGTAAGATCGCTGTAAGGTAGGTCTAAGGATTTATTCTCAGACTCAGGGAGGGAAGCTGGTTTGGGAATGGCTTTAAAAGTACACTCAGTTCTCATTATGCACAGATTCTGTGTTTGTGAATTTACCTACTCATTAAAATTTTTTTGTAACCTCAAAATCAGTACACACAGAGCTCTTGCAGTCATTCACAGACATGTGCAGAATGGTGACATTTTGAGTCTCTCAATGCACAGGTTCCCCAGTTGAGGTGGAATAAGAAAATCCTCTGGCTTCTTGTTGCAGCTGTCATGCTGTAAACAAGTATTCTTTTCACAGTCTATTTGGTGCTGCGTTTTTCACATTTTTGTGCTTTTTGATGGTGATTTGTATGTTAAAATTGCCCCCCAGTATAGTGTCAAAGTGTTGTCCAGTGTTCCTAAGCAAAAGAAGATCATGATGTGCCTTATGGAGAAAATATGAATGTTAGATAAGCTGTATTCAGGCATGAGTCATAGGGCTGCTGTTGGTGAGTTCAATATTGCTGAATCAGTAATGTATATTAAATAAGGTATCTTTAAACAGAAGTACATATAAAATAAAACAACAGTATGTGTTGATTGGTTTACAAAAATCCTGCGTCCAAGGGTTTGTAGGAACCCTGGTTTTCCCCTAGAAGCAATGGTTTGGTGTTTTTGGACACTTGATACACCGTAACTACCAGGAATAATGGGATTTGGGACTTGACTCTCTATTCCTGTTTCCTTCAGGGTATTTGACCCAGAGCCCTTAGGGGAAAGGCTTTCTGAGCTGCTTACTTTTTGTTTTCCTGGAGAGGTCCCTGTCACAGAGTTCTGGAGAGTTGTGCCTGATGAGAACGCTGCTATAAAAATGGTTGCTACAGGGTGGCACAGCCTCTCCTGGCCTACCAGGGCCCTGAGATGGCTCCAAGTGCTGGGTAACTTGGTGCATGGAGACCTAGGATCTTCATCTGGTGAGATGTGGACAATGAGCCATATCCTCAATTTATTGTGACTTTGGTCATTTTTTTAAAAAAAAAGTTGTTTAGCTAAAGGATTGAGGTTAAATTCTATTTTATGTTGAACATCTCTTCTGCACCTATAATTCCTACAACTGTTGAATTTGACTTTAATTGGAAAGTGATGTCTTTATTTCTTCTTTTGCTTGATACCATATTTCTGCTCATTAATCCTCTTATTGTGGATTTTCACCTTAAATTTTTGGTATGTGTTGAGAAAACCAGGGATATGTGGTTTACATTGCCAGCATCTTTATTTCAGCTGCATTTTAACTAGCACCTGGGCCCGTTTAGAAAAGAAGGGCCTGAGATGGGAAATGGTAAAAAGCAGTGGAAGAGTCACTTGATTCTTTTGGCAGATACTTGAAAAAAGTAACATGTAGCAAATTTGGTTGAAATCACAGTGAGAACACTTAGTGTCCCATTACGCAATCTTTCTTTTCACCTCTGTACATATAATACTTAGTACCATATTTTCCTAGTGGAGCCTACAATTAAGGACAGTGTTGCTTTTAAGTTTGCTGAGCTTAATCAAAGCCTTGGATTCATTGGCCATCTCTGACCTGTCATTTGGTATGTGCATGATAATGAAGAGAGGCTGCAGGTAGTATGGTGGCCATGCTGAACAGGACTGTCCTGTGCCCCAACAGATCCCACAGCTGGCATGCCAGTACCTTCACTCATCCACTTGGAAGCTTGTTCCACAGACATGGTCACGTTGATTGTCATTCGAATGGGGTGTTTGTGTACCCTACCTCAGCCTGAGAGTGATTGGGTGCTCTGCTTTGCTGTGTCTCAGAGTTGTCCCTTTGTGACTGCTGCATTGACATGACTATATCAGTGTTAAGTACTGACACTGACAGGTCTTGGACAACTTCAAACCAGGCTTCCTGCATTTTCCAGACACATCCTTATCTTTCAGATGGGAGGGGTCATCTGTTTTATTTCTCGGCAGAGAACAGCCTTTATCCTTTGGTGCCTTTGCTTCCTCATCTGTGGAGAGTCACATTTAGTAGGAGTGGCACAGGAACTTAATCTGGAGGTTTTCCTCAGATATCTTAAAACTGAAATTCCATAATTATCTGTAAAATATTCTGGATAACTTCAGGTAAACAGAAGCAAGGAAATATGTTACTTACCCTCATTTTTTTTTAGTAGTACTATTTGGTCTGGAAAATATCTATTATCGACTGTTTTAAAATCTGTCATTGTTTAAATTCTTCTTTTTCTCCTTTCTCATGAAATTAGATCTTCCTCCAGTTACATATACTGTGTTGAGTTATATTTAAAGGGAAGATTTATTTTGAGGTACAAATGAAGTAAGAGTTTCATTTTATATCCATATCTGTGTGTACGTGTATAAAATACTACCATGATATCTGGTAATAGAAAGATTTAATGGATCTGAATAAGGAAAGATCCACATAAAAACCACAGGGCAGGATCTGAATGGTACCAATGTCTATGTTTTGTTGATGTTAACTCCTTGGAGAAATTTTTACAAGCAGTTGATACTCAGTTTTAATATTGCTTTAGAGACATTTTAACTGAATAATGTTTGGGAAATTATATATAAGTGAAGATCAAATGTTTTCAGTGAAGTGTTTGAAGTAAATTTAAAGACTTTCCTCTAAATTTTCATTAGATTTCTAATTGGAGTGAAGGGAACTTCCCCCCTTCGTCCTTCCCCCCTTTTAAATGCTTGTAAGCATTTTGAAAAGTGATTATGTTAGAGCTAGATCTTTGTCTTCTTATCTTGATAAATCGAATACTCTTAATGCTGCAATTTAGCGGCAGTGGTGAACAACAGCTGCCCTTGGGAGTAAAGATATTTTTTCATAATTCATGTTTGGACAGGAAAGTTTACCTGGTAATTAATCTTGATTATCTAAACCGCCAGTGATGGACCAAGGGATGATAATATACTGGTTTGCCTTCAGGCCTCAGCTCTTTTTGGAGAGCTTACTGATAAGGAAAAACAAAACAAAACAAAGAATTTATAATTAAGTAGCTGCCTTGGGAAAACAACAGCTCATATAATGTTTTAAGTGTCTTAAGCTAAGAAAAAAGAGAATTTTAATAAAACTCACAGGTTATCAACCTGTGAAAACCAACTACTTAATGTTGTTTCTAGGCTTCCTTCTCGCCTGAATAACTTAGCCTTTAATATCCCCAATCCTTGTATCACTCCAGGGTGATACACAGGGTCAAACAGGTTTTGTTTTCTTCATGGGATTGATTAGTTAGCTGCTCTGTGATATTAAATGTCATAATGATTCCATTTTTATCTAAGTGTTTAGCCTTTCCTACATCAGTTCAGTACCTAGATATATTCAATATTCACTTTAGGTTAGTGGGATGTTAGACTTCTGTGACTGTGATCAGAGAAATGGGTCAGAAAGTAAAGATTGTTCTAATTTGCACCCTGGTCCTCACCATAGTATTTGTTGCATCTTGCTTTATGACCTAGTCAGTTTTTATAAATATTCCAAGTGTGTTTGAAAGGAAAGTATAATTTTTTAATTGTGAAGTGGTGTGGGGTTCCATATGTCTAGTAGATCAAACTTGTTAATCTTATATTTATTTACTAATTATAGTTGTTTGCTTGATTTATAAGTTTATAATTGGAATATATTTTTTAAAAACTCCTACTGTGGTTTTGAAAATGTTTTTTCCGTGTAATTCTGTCAGCTTTTGCTTTGGATAGTTTAATGCTATTGTTCTAATTAGTGGTTTGTTATTTTGTTTTGTTTTTTCCCCTGGACTGTTTTCTCTGATTTAAATTATACCAAGTTTTACCTTCTTTGGTTAGTACTTGCCTCACGTATAATTTTGTATTCTTTTACTTTCAACCTTTTAGGGTTGCTTTAGATGTATCTTTGTGAATAGCATAGAGATGCCAGTTTGCTTTTCTTCAGTCTCAGAATCTCTTGTCTTTGAAATGGTGAATTTGGTCAATTTATCTTTACTATTTACCATACATATTTCTTTTTTCTTAACACCCACTTGTGGAGCAAGCGTGAGGTGTGACTAAGCCCTTAGGCAGGCCCAGACGGGGTTGCCGAGTCTCAGAACCAGTTGATGAGTCCTTAATTTAGTCCTCTCTGAGATGGCAGCTCTTGTATGTCCCCAGCTTTTTGGTCCAGTTCCTGCCCCTCAAGGGCCTGAAACTGTGTCTGGGTCTCTGTGTGGCTTCTGGATGTTGGGGTCCGCACTCAGGTTTTACATCGCCCCCTCCCCTTCAGCTGCCCCAGCCCTCTCTTGCTCTTAACCCCTGCCTTTAAGTTCTCCCTTGTTTCTGACACTCTAGGATTTTCTTTTCTTTCCTTTAAGCTCACCTGTACATTTAAAAAAAAAAAGGGTTAGTTTCCTTTCCCTAACACTCCTATACATTTCTAGTGGGTAGGAGACTCTCTTATTTCTGCATTAGCTCAGTCCATCTCCTCACCTGCACCCCAGTTCCATTTGTTTCTTGATCCTGTGTAAGTGATATCTGTGGTTAAAGATCTTTTTGGACTATTGGTGTTGGGCTTTTCTGGTTTTTATGTGTTGGGCCACTTTTGCCTTTCACTTAGCTCCTTTGTAATATTTAATAAATATCCCAAATAGAAAACAGCACCATTTCTCTTTTAGTGTGAACTGATGTTCAGTGGTTTTGTGCATTCATTTACTGATGTGGGACTCTCCAGATTTTACCATGTGTCAGATGTGTGCCAGGCTGGAGGACTGTGGGGGACAGGACCTGCAGGTCATTGCATTTTTTGGCAACCCTGGTTTGCTTTCAGAGAAAAACTGCTGCAAAGGCTTGAGTTTGGGGATATGTTCACTCCATTTTTTACTTGAACTCCTAATCCCTATGAGGGAGCCAAATTCTGGTCGAGATGTCATAGGTAATGCTTAGGCCTCATTTTAATTATTCTGGGGGGGAGGAGAAATTAGAGAAACTTAGTCTATTGTATCTCAAGTGATCTATTGTACTTTGTTCTTCATATGAAAGTGTGTTGTTATAGCAGCATGGTAGAGCCAAAAAAGCAGTGAAAGTAAAAATGAGGTTCTGACAAATCTTTTACCTTAGTTAAGCTATGTGGGTAATTAAGACTAGAAAACCAAAGGGTAACATGTTGTGGCATAGTCACCAGAGAAGTGAATACGCTGGTGAGTCTTGAACCATAGAAAACTTCCTGAGGGGTGTGCGCAAGAGGAGGGGAGAGGCTCCTTTGGCCTGGTGGTGGTTCTGTTTGAGGTTTTTATTGTGGAAAACTTTTAAAGATAACCCCAAAAGACAGAAGAATATAATGAATCCTCTGTGTACTCACCTTCTCCTTCAACCACTATCATGGCCAATCCTGTTTCATCTCTACCAACACACACTCTCTCCCTTTTTGTTTTATTTTGAAGAATATTCTAGATACCATATAATATTCACTGGTAAATATTAAATATTTCAGTGTGTATCTCTCAAAGACAAATTCTTATTTTTAAACAAAGCAACAATACTGCACTTTAAAAACAAATCTTTATTATCATCAAATAGTCACTTACTATTAAAATTTTCAATTATCTCAAGGATTGTGAGTTTTTATTTTTCCATTTGAGTCAGAGATCCATAAAAGGGCCAGATATTGTGATTATTGAAATGTCTAATTATGTCTCTTAATCTATAGGTCTTTCTCTCTTTTTACTTTTCATGGAAAATGGTATTTCAAGATCACAGTCTGGGTGCTAGAGTGCCAGTTGTACTGGGTTGGTCATTGTTTCTGAGATTTTACAACAGACAGAAGTAAGAAAATTCCCTCCTTCCCTTTCTTCCTCCTTTCAGATAAAAATACATCATGGGTAGAAATAGAATATACGATTCATGTGCTTTATCCCATGATATATATCCAGCAGTCTTGGAATACTGAAACTAATGCAGTCATCACCAGTATGATAATTGAGAACAGTTTTAAGACTTTTTGCAGCTCTTTTTGGCATAGAGTATCCCCTTTGAGGGACATACAATCTGATCGCTGTTTTATAAAGCCATTTTCATTAGTTTTCTCTCTGTGAGTTTATACCCTCAGCTGGATATATTTAGGTTTGTTTGTTTTCTTTGATTTTCAGTTCCTAGTGATTGCTTTTAAAATTATAATTGTTTTGTAATTATTTAAAATTTTGTCATGGTTTCAAAGTGAAAGTTAAAAAACCAAGGTATACTGTATTCAGAAAGGTCTGGATTTTATGCCCATTTCCTCCACTCTGTTCTCTCCCTTCCCTTATAAGTAACTATTTAAAACTTTATGCTGTATCCTTCCCTTGCTTGTTTTTCTTAATGTAAACAGACAAGTGTATATATTTATATTTTTCTATTTCTTAGATAAATTATAATCTACCATATTTACTTTTTTTCACTTTGTTTTTTTCATTTTACAAGATATCCAGATTACTTCTCAGTAGTACCCCTATAAATAGTAGAGCAAAGTGTTGGATTTTGCTTTGCTAGCCAGTCTGAAATATTTTTCTTTTTAATAGGTGGATTTGAGCCCATTTAAATTTATTCATATAACTAATATGTTTGACCTCAGTTCTGTCATTGTTTTACGTTTCATATGTATGTACATGAGTCTTTCTCTGTATGGTCTGTTTTATTTATTCTCTCTTCCCATTACTGAGTATGATTTTGCTTTTGTTTATTGTTTTGTGGGTTTTTTAAAAGAGCAATTTACATTATTGTTCTAAGGGCTACTATATTCTAATGCCATTATGTAACACCTTAGTTACTATCCCCCCTTTTCATTGTCCGTTCCCTCTGTTTGATTATGCTTATTAACACACCTTCGGCCAAAGCAGGTTAAACAGGAGCAGTAAATACGGTGCACCTGTTGATGGGGGGAGCAGAAAAGTCACATTGCAAAGGTTGTGCATAAAAAGAAAAAAAAAAAAGGATTTTTGACCATTTTACAGTCTGCCACAACTAACATTATATAATATTTTAATCTCATCTATTTTTAGTTATTGTCTATTGGCTCCCTACTAAAATGAGCTAATAATCTCTTAGCTCCCCTGTCTTCCCTCTCCTCTGCATTTCATTTGAGGAAACACCCTTTTACCCTCGTTATTGACTAGATGGAAGGCAGCCCTGTTACTCTTGTGTCCCTCTCATTCTCTGTTTCTTTTTCTAATAACTATACTGTATCTACATTGTCATTGCAAAAAGCCACTGTGCGCCTGCTCTATCCCTTATAACCATCAGTGAGTGTTAGTTTTACAGGTAAATCTGTGTACATATAATGCTTACTATCAGTACTTGTGGTAATGTTTCTTCAGTTAGTTTTTCCAAAGCTTATTCTCTAGTGTGTTTTCTTAGAAGTCATGGGAAAATGCTCCCGGAATTGTTGCACATTAGCTTTCTATAACCTTTATACTTTCTCTAACCTTTATAGTTTAGCAAGATACAGATTTTTATATAAAAGAACATTGGTTCAAACATTGTTTCCTTAAATATTTTAATTATACTATTCCCTTTTCTTCTCGCTTGAAGCGCTTCTCTCAAAGTGTTATGGCAGTGTGATTCTTTTTTTTCTTTCCAAGTGTCTTGCTCTTTTTGACTGGAGGCCCAAAAGATTTTTTGCTTTACATGCATTCTGTGCCAGGTATTTAGTGTACACATTCCATTCATCATCTCACTTAAATCACATAACTCATGATTATCACTGTTTTACAAAGGAGCAAACTGAGTCTCAGAAGGATTAGGAAAACTCACCAAACGCCAGTCCTACAGCTGCAAGTGGCACAGCCAGAATTCTAGCCCAGAGCTGCCTGACTTACCAGCAACAAGGTCAGGCTCACCATGTGAAATTGCCTGGATTATGTCTTCAGCTAAAGTTAAAGAAATACAAGAAATGTTTGAAGGAACTGAGATGTACCACCTGAAGAAAAGTAGATTCAAGGAGCCCATACCAAATGTCTACAGATAATCAAAAGGCTGCTAAATGGAAGAAATTCAAGATTTATTCTTTCGCTCTACCCAGGAAATTAGAACAAATAAGAAGACAGTCTTTTGCTCATAATTAAGAACTGTCTAACAATTATGGCTGTCCAATAATGGAATATGCTGCTATTATAAGTACTGTTTCCCTGTAACTGGAGATATTCAAGCAAAAGTTTTATGACTGCGTCTTAGGAATGTTGTAGAGGAGACTCATGAATCGAATAAGAGCTGGTCTAAGTACAGCTAAGGCCCTGTTAGCCATTGCCGTGCTATAATTTGAGATACCAAAGTTGTTTTTTCTTAGCCAATGGGTAAAAGTTCAGCTCTCAGTAGAACCTCCTATTGGTGTAACAACAACCAAAAAAGATTTTTTTTTGCTTTAAAGTTTTAAGGCCAATTGTTTTGGATCCATTTTCCCAGGTATTTGGTGTGTTTTTCAGCGTACAATATCAAGTTTTGGTTGTGGTTTTTTTTTCTTGTTACTTCAGCGAATTTTTCCTGAATCATAATTTTCATCATTGTTCTATTGTGTTGTGTTTGTTTATGAGAACTGCTGTTATATCTATTTGAATCTTCTTTGCCTATCTTCTGTATCATTTTCTTTCGAATCATTTTTTAAAATCTCTTTATTTCCTTTTGGTTTTAAAATTTTCCTCCTTTTCATCTTCTCTCTCTCTTAAGGCATATTGTATTTATTTATTCTTATATACTTTATAACTTGGTCTTCATTTATAACTTGATTTCTTTGATACCTAATTCTTTCTTGAGTTCTAATGTACCTCATTTCTGAATTCTTCTAATTCTGATTTTGTTCTCTCATATATTATATCATTCCCTTAAATTCTTTTAGTTCATTTCAAAGTATTAGATGCTGTTTTCATCCCTTTTGTAGGCATGCCTTTTTGGCATGCTTTCATTGGCCTACAGGTAATTGTCCTGCTTCTTCTTTAAAATAACTTCCTATGGGATTTGAACAAACTCCTCTTCTCTCTCTCATTTTGTCTGTATTTTCTTTTTACTATTGAAAACTTAAAAATTTCATTTATTTATTTTTTATTGAATTTATTGGACTGACATTAGTTAATAAAATTATATAGATTTCAGGTATATAATTATACAATACATCATCTATATATTGTACTATTAAAACCTTTGAAGAGACATTAAATTGGTAATAAAATATTTTCACACGTATATATATTTGAGCTCAGTTGTCATTCCCAGTGATTTAACTCCAGTGAAACATACCTTAGAATTTGCTACCTGAGGTGGTTAAAGCCATTTCATGTTTATATTGGGGACATTGTTTTAAAAAGGAATTTAGCATCTCCAAGTACGTAGGTTCAAATTACATATGAAATGTGTATGGCTAAACAGAGACAAGAGCAAGTATATATTTTGGAATTTGACAAGCACAATGACAAGGGCAAGTTTGGTTGGAGGGGACAATAAGGAACAGGTGAGTGTTGATTTGGGGCATATGTAAAGATGTTTATGCCATGGACCACATAGTGTGTTGTTACCAACAAAGAAGTTACCTGAAGAAAACTTAGCTTTACCTTACCATCTGTGATAATTAATAGCTTAATCTTATGTAACTTTTCTGTGCCATCTCATTTATAAAAAACATCGTTATCGAGTGCCCACTATATGGGAACTGCTTGTCCCCGGCACCCTCTGGCTGCAGGCCTTTTCACTGGCCACTTCCTCCACTTGGAATGATCTTTCCCCAGATATATGGTGAGTCACATTCCTGTACCTCACCTCTGTTCAATCATTGCTCAAAATTTCTTTGCCTTACTACTCCGTTTAAAAGTAACTCTTTTTGCCTGGCTGGGCGTGGCTCAGCGGTTGAGCATCGACCTAGGATCCCGGTGATCAGGGTTCGATTCCCGGTCAGGGCACATGCCCGGATTGCGGGCTCCATCCCCAGTCGGGGGCATGCAGGAGGCAGCGATCAAAGACACTCTCATCATTGATGTTTCTATCTCTGTCTCTCCCTCTCCCTTCCTCTCTCTGAAATCAATAAAGATATATTTAAAAAAAAAAAAAAAGTAACTCTTTCTGCCCTGCCAGTGTGACTCAGCGGTTGAGCATCGACCTATATCCAGGATATCGCAGTTTGATTCCCGGTCAGGGCATGTGCCCCGGTTGCAGGCTCGATCCTCAGTGGGGGGCGTGCAGGAGGCAGCCGATCAGTGACTCTCCTCATTGATGTTTCTATCTCTCTCTCCCCTTCTCCCTTCCTTGCTCTGAAATCAGTAAAGACATTTTTTAAAAAAATAAATAAAGTAACTCCTTCCCATCCCCATCCTTGCCTTATTGTTCTCAAAAGCACTGTAATTGTTTGATATCTATACTTTTTAATCTCCCATGTCCTTATTCCCATGTGTGTTTCCCCTTATTTGAATCTAAGGTCCATGATATATCCCTGGTGCCTAGAACAGTTCCTGACACGCACTAGTCACTCAGCGGTTTATTGAATGAATGCACATGTGTTGGGCACTGAGCTAGGTGCTGAGGATACTGTGTTGCACAACAGGTGCCCCACCCTCAGGAAATTTGTACTCTAGTAGGAGAGACAGAAATTAGTTAAATAAAATGTGGAAGGTATTGTGTGGGGAAACAGCTAGCCTAGGGCAGTCAGGGTAGGCTTCTCTGTGAAAGAGAGTTTTGAGCTAAGTGAAAGAATAGTAAGTGTGAGCTTTGTGACAGTGGTGGGAAATTTTCAGGAAGGTGGAGCATCTTCTTCAAAGGCTCAGTGGCAAGAGGGAGCAAGACCTGACACATTCAGTTAAACAACTTGGAAGAAGACCAGTGCTATGAAGGAACAGGAGAGAGGGGAGTGGGGAAGCCGGGCAGGGCCATGTCAGGCAGAGCTTTAGGCCAAGTTATAGATTTTGCTCTTTGTGAACTATCTAAAAAGTAGTACTAATCACAGCCACATAGATTTGGTCACAATTCAGATAATATGGTAAATCACAATATGTATAATAAATACAGGATTTAACAGGACATCCAAGCATAGAACTATAATGAATAACGATGGAATCCATTTCTCCTGGCCTACAGTTGGTTCCCTACCGCAACTTTGAGAGACCTCATAAAATGAATACACTATGTATAATAAGTAGTTCATATTTGTATTATATAGTAGCAGGGTCACAGTACTGTAATATTTTTGTTTTTAATAGTATACACTTTATCTGCTGAAGTTCTGAAAATGTTTTTTAAGTGCTCCTGGAAAAGAAACATTTATTTTAATTGTAAGATTTTTTTAAAATAAAGAAAAACCTTTACTATGTAAAAGATGACCAGTTTTATTGCTAGTTTCACTTGGAAAGGTCGAGTTTTATAGAAGTGTGTGGATTAAAAAAAGTATCAGAGGCAGTAATGCAAAGTGGACAGAGCAGACCCTTTTGGAGTTCTGTAGGCCTCAACTTGATTTCTGGGGCCTGGTTTTATGAGCTGTGTGATGTTCGCCAGTTACATATCTAGGTTTTCTGAACCTAGGTTTCTTCCAGTGTGAAATGAAGCTGAAATAGTACTATGCTCATCCATCTGTAGCAAGTCAGTGAGCCTCTTCCTCTTAGAGGCGCCAGTCCCAGTAGCTTCTTTGTCATAGGCCCCCCAGGATCAGTGAGGATGAATGAGGTGATGTTAGTACAACACTTAATTCAGGCCTGGCACTTAGGAATTGCTCAACTAAATGGCAGCTCTTATCTACAGAATGGAAGGTAAAATGACTTGTATTGGATTTTTGTATATAATCAGTGGTTTTTTAACTTATGCCTTCCAGAGGGAGAAAAGAAAGTCACTTCTTTTTAGACCCTAAGGCTATTCATAATTCCTTTTATTTTTTATTTATTTATTTATTTTTTAAAATATATCTTTATTGATTTCCGAGAGAAGAAAGGAGAGGGAGAGAGAGACTGAAACATCAATGATGAGAGAGTCATTGATCAAGCCCACAACCCGGGCATGTGCCCTGACTGGGAATCGAACCCTGATTGCCTGGATCCTAGGTCAATGCTCAACCACTGAGCCATGCCCGGCCGGGCCATAATTCCTTTTAAATGCATTTAACCATTTAGGTACATGAATCTCAACTTGAAGCTGTTAAACCTAATCATTCAGGAGGCAGAGGAGAGCCAAAGATATCTCAGTCTTGTATTTTTGTCATGATTTCAGTGCATTGATTCAAGCTTATGTTATGTGTGACGCATTGTTAGCTACCCTCTCTGACTAGTGTTGGAATTTGTGTGCTGTTTAATGTCTGCTGCTTGAATACTTCCCAAGTAAAAACATTTTTTTAATGAACCATCAAATAGGATGTGGCTTGGGGTTTTCTCAGCAGTTGGAATAGATTTGTGTTAATATGTCTAGATTCTCTTTCCCTCCCTCTTGTTTTTGTTTTTGTTTTTTTGTTTTTGTTAATTCTCACCCGAGGTTATTTTTTCCACTGCTTTTCAGAGAGAGAGAGTGGAAGGGATGGGGGGGGAGAGAGAGAAAGAAAGATTGATGTGAGAGAGACACGTCAACTGGTTGCCTCCTGCACACACCCTGACTGGGGGGTAGGGAGTGAACCTGCAACCTAGATATGTGCCCTCAACTGGGAATCGAACTTGTGACCCTTCGGTGCAGGACAATGCTCTAACCACTGAGCCACACCAGCCAAGCCTCTTTCCCTCTTTTGTGAATGCAGTCATTTAAGGGTGCCACGGTATAGACTGTGTCCCTAGAACAGGCCAAGTTATCTCATCCTTGACTTTTAAAAGATAATGGAACCTTGGACTTGTCACCCTGTGTCAACTTATGGTGATAAGCAAGCTATGTGCTTTAAGGTTTGAGCTAGCAGTGAATTTGTAATTTTGTTTAATTTTTTTAAACAAGGGAAGACTGCTATTTAAAGGAAATATGTGTGTATATTAGAGATAACAGAAGAGTAAGAACTTGTGATCTGATTTTTTGTATGTTTTTAGAATTCCTTAAAAGGGGAAATGGTCTAGAAACCACCTTATTGAGCAAACCCATAGTTGGGCGGCATTCATAACTTTTAACGTTGGTGAATATATTTTTCCTCTGTGGCTCACTTCTTTTCTACATTTCCTGCAATCTGTAGATTTCTTTTCTTCTCTTGTCTTAGTTTTAGTCTTAGTTTAGCATAACAGAACAGCAAGCTTGGCTAGATGATAAGCATTGTCTGCACAGCAAAGTCAAAACACAACATCACTGGATGGTGGTAGCTGTATGATCTGCTGCTCTGTGCTTCTGCAGTTGTCAGTGGAGACCTAGGCTTAAAATGCAATGATCTGGTGTGGTCTTTGGAAAAGCAGAATGATAGATTAAGAAACTAATTTAGCTGAAGATTTGAGTTTCTTTATTTGTCCTTTTGACTAAGCATTTTTTTGGTTTGTTTTGTTCTTTAAGGCTTTGATCATCTTTTTCCTCTACTTCAAGACATACAGGTTAATCTTTCTTTTTTACTTGTGATTTTAAAAAGTGAATTTTTATAAATCCCTACATGATTTGTGGTTCTATACAGGCACTTAATTATGCTTAAGTAAGTAATTATCCCAGCCTTTATATTTTTCTAGAAGTTGTGAAAATGATAGAAAAATATAGTACTATTTAAGTTGGCTATTGTATATGTATTGCTTTAAAGAGTTGCCCTGGATGGCAGTTTACAGCTTTAGGAGAATATGTTGTTTTACTCTACTTTCCTGCAATTTTTTGTTGAAATCTGTTTGATGAAACTTATTACCCCATGCTTTGGAAATGCCTTGATGTTTTTCCCTTTCCTCACAAATGAACATACTTCCCCAACTCGCTGCTGTTCTTTCCTCTGGGGAAAGAGCCTGAGATGCTTGAAATGCCCTGCAGCAACACTGAGTAGGTTCAGTTAGTAACCAGTGGGTGTCTGGGAATCTTTTCTGAATATGAGTGTTTCCACCAGTTGTTTTTGTCAGTGTTTTGTTGGGATGTTTTTTGTTTGTTTGCTGGCTCTGGGTGAGGATTTAGAACTCTCCACGGAAAAACTGTTGGCAATACGTTAGCATGATAAGTTGTATATCTTAACTCTGGTGAGTTGTGAAACCCATTTCTTAGGAACCAGAAGGAACAAGGACATTTAACCATATTTCTCCTTTACTAAAGAAGTTTAATGCCAAAATATTTATTCCTTCAATAATAGAAAAATATGTACAAGCCCCCCCCCCCCGTGGTTGGGAAATGCACTTACTCGTTTGAAGCAGGTTTCTACCTGAAACAGTAGCTGCTATAGGCTTTCATTCCCTCACTCCAGCTATTAAAAAATCTGTGACTTGTTTTAACACATTTTGCCATAACACTGTATGTTTCATTTAATATTACAAATAAAAATGCTCTTACATATTGGTGATATTTGACCAAGTATTAGAGCTGCATGTTTGTGGGTTTTAAATCATAATAATGATGGTAAGAGCTTATGCTTGTGATGTCCATTTGATATTTCTCTTCTGGGATGGGTGGGGTTTAGGGTGTAACATTTTTATCCTCTGAGGTTCCCTGTTCACATGAAAATGGATTGGCAGTTACACTGCTTTACCATTTGTGACGTTTTTAGGAGAGTCTCTTTACTTATAACCAAAGAAAAAGTTCCTAAATAATCATTCAGTAAGTTACATTTATTGAATAAAGCCTTTCTTCCCCTTCTCTTCCCCCTCAGTTCAGTAAGTCTGTTATTTCTGCAAGTGAGCAGGGCCAGCCGAATGATGATAGTCCCAAAATCCACACTGGAAGTCAGAATGCCCATCCCTGCCGTGTTGCCCTTATCTGGATGCTACATCAGGGGCTGATTAGTAAAGTCAAATGAACAGGTTGACACATGTTTACATCTTTTCTTTGGCAGCTTATACCATTGTAGGAGAGGTTCCTTTCTCAGTGAACTTGGCTTTCTTGAGAAGTCAGTCTAAGTAGGTGAAATCCCCTAAGTGGTTTATTTTATTTCTTAGGATATTTTTACTTAATTATTTCTGAAGAGTTTTATTTATTTACAATTTAGCTTGTTTTTCAGAAATTTTACCTTTTTAGTTTTGCCTTCTGATAATTTTATTATTCTCAGAACAATTTACTTCCAAGAATTTTAAAATTCTGTCAGACGTTAGCAATTGTTGGCTTAAGATATAAATTGCATGTATCAGGAAAGATATAGGGATTTTCATTCATTTTGTGATAACTCTGTTTTTTAAGCTCATAGTTATAAATAAAATGAATTGTGGAATTTTGGTTCAGACTAGGTTAGGACTTTTGAGGTTGAGCTGTAGCCAAACACCAAGATAATTAAATAAAAAATTGAGACTACTCCTTCTCAAAGAAAATTTATTTGGTCCTTGCCTTGCTGGCATTGAATCAATCCTTTTTGAGTTTAACATTTCAGCATATTAGTAATAATGTGTGTAAACGTATTCATAACTCAGTCTTCCTCTATAATTTTCAAAAACTTTGTTATACCACAGTCAGCTAAAAATTTTCCTTTATAAATAGGGCTCTCTGGTTAGTTATTACAGAGGACAGTACTGTGGGAATATGAGCCTGCATTCCCTGCACTCAGCTTTCAGATTATCTAATCGGTTAACTACAATAACAAAAACTTTTGCTATAGTCAGAGTCTAAGAATGCCAATTTTTTTGTCTTTTATTTTTTAAAAGTATTTAAAAAAAATAAAACAGATCCCATGTTCATTACAGAAAATTGGGGAGAAGCACACACACATGCCCACACAAAATACCCCAATGGAATAAAAAACATAATAATCACCTAGAAATAATCAGGATAACATTCTGGCATGTTTTCTTCCTGTATTTTGCCTCTTTATGTGGGTATAATCATACTGAATATAGAACTTTAGGTTTTGCTTTTCTCATTAATAGCTGTGAGAAATTTACTCAAGTTAAACTCTATGAAAGCATTTTAACTGGCTGCATCAGTTAAATAAGCCCTCAAGTCAGTGTACTATAATGCTGTAAATAATACTCTCAAACCTCTTTGGACATGAGAGTTTTGTGTGAAAGAAGGGACTCCAAGTGCAAACTTATGTAAGTCTCTGGAATTTTACTTGGCCTCTGTCAATTACATGATAGATTCAGAGAATTGATTTTTAAAAAGTTTAAAAATCAGAATCTCTCATATGTTGTCAGATTGCCCTGTACAAATGTTATAATCACTTTATAATCCATCCAGTGTTAGGTACTTATCTTTTTAAAACCATTTTTATTAGCAGTTCTTTGATTACTGAGAATGTGTGTGTGTTTTTTAAATATGTTTTTATTGATTTCAGAGAGGAAGGGAGAGGGAGTGAGAGATAGAAACATCAATGATGAGAGAGTCATTGATTGGCTGCTTCCTGTACCCTACCCCCCATGGGGATTGAGCCCGCAACCTGGGCATGTGCCCTGATCAGGAATCAAACCCCAATCTCTTGGATCATAGGTCGATGCTCAACCACTGAGCCATGCCGGTTGGGTATGTTTTTGTTTGTTTTTGCAATTAGACTTCATCTATTTTATTTTTGCTATTTTTTCCAACTTTTTATTTTGAAAAATTTCAAACCTATAGATAAGATGCAACATTTTGTCATATTTGCTTATCTCCTCCTTGCTCTGCACATACACACACATACATATATACATATGCATTCATAATATATACATATGTGAACATTTATATATATGTATTTTATTATTGGAAATTCATGATACTGATATGATCTAATGTTTAGGCTATAATCGAATTTCCCCAGTGTCCCAATTAATGTCTCTTACAAGGGTTTTTAAAAAATTTTTTGATCCAAGATTCAGTCAAAATCATGTATTGCATTTAATCATTATAGCTCTTTAGTCTCCTTTACTCTAGAATAGTTCCCTAGCCTGTTTTTGTTTTTCATAATTTTTTGTTGAATGGATCAATGATGTAACTGGTGAGCTAGGCATTCAAGTTACTTTTGTCCAAATAACTAGCCAGAGAATTTATTGATTATTTATTGGTAGTTGTTATCCCATTGAAAAGCATAAGTTTTAATGAATATGAATAGCATAATTATTTAGCTATTCCCCCAGTGCTGAACATTTAGGAGGTTTGTTTGTGGTTTTTTAAATGTGTGTGTGAGTGTGTGTGAGTGTGTGTGTATTTTTGATCTTTAAACATCTTTGTGCATTAAAAATTAGTCCTCATTTCAGATTGTTTTCACAGACTGGTTTCCTAAAAGAAATTACTGGGCCAAAGGATATGAGCATCTCCAAGCCCCTTGTCATTTAGATAGAACATTCACTGGGAGGCAGTGGACCTCTGCTGAAGAGGGCACATAGAAAGAATTGACACCATGGCCATGTGTACCCTGCTTCAGAGAACAATTAGCAGAGTAGGTGGCCAGTGCATGGTAGTTTCCTTGACATCATTCTCTTTGGTTGGTAGAGTGAAACGCTTTGGTTCTGAACGCCAGTTATTCTCCTTATACCAGCTTCAAGACTTTGGGCAAGTCATTCAACAGATTTTAGGTTTCTCCTCTATACAGTGAGGGTAGCAGAGTCTTTGGCATTGACAGTGTATACTACCTGGGATATAATCTCAGGAACTGATAACTGCAGCTCTAGTGCAGGTGGCCCTGGTGCTCAAAAATTACCCAGTCCCTGGACTGATGCAAGGGGACCACTTCACCCAGGACAAGAAATACTTGTGAGTGAGGGTCAGGATATTAGCTTAAAGGACAGGATTCTCGCCTTCCCATTGTGTCCACAGGTATGCGGGGTTGTAACCCCTTTCAGACAGATTTGTTTAACTATGAGAGCATACCCGCCTAGCTTAGGCTGCCCTCGTCTTCCCTTGCTTATACATGATACATCCATATCTGTTACCTTTGCTGGAAAAGTAGATATTGCGTTACCCCTTTCTTACACCAGTCAGCTCTCTCCAGGATTGCATTCAACCAAAAAGAGCTCCTAACAGCTCCATGAGCATCATTAGTGAATCTACAGTACAAGTTATCTTGTATAAACTACTCTATGTGGACATTACATTCACCACTTTGCTGCCAAGAAGAGAAGGTGGGGGTTTCTTCTCTCTCTGATGTTCTCATTTTATCAGGAAGAAGACTTAATCATTCATTCAGCTAATATTTATTACTAAAGGCCTCTGTGGGAGGTATATTATACTTATCCCATTGAAAAGTATAATTTTTAATGAATATGAATAGCATAATTATTTAGCTGTTCCCTCACTGTTGAACATTTAGGAGGCTTGTTTGTGTCTTTGGGAGGAGGTTATTCTTAAACTTTCACTAAGCATCCCAACACGAAAGGAGAGCAGTTAGGAATGCTCCAGGGTGTTTGGGGGGGTTGGCGGGAGATAGAAAGGAGGGGGAGTATGAGTTGTAATTCCTCTGCAATCTTTTATGTAAACCATTCTTGCAAATTTAAAAGGTTCTCTATAATACATCCATTTTATTTTAATATTAAAATGTTTTAAATGACCAGATTAATTATTTAACTTTTCCTCCCTAATCTCCAGTAAAATCTATGCTCCTGAAAGTTAAGCCATGGTTTTTCAGTGACTTGTAGTAATTGCAAGCACAGGGCTTTTCAGAAGCAGAAAGAAATAGCCGTGTTAAATATTCTCTCCTGAAGAAATATCACTGGTGATATAAAATGGAATAAAACACATTCTTTGTCTTCAGAGAACCAGCTTGGGTATGTGTGATCAGGGGACAGGAACAAAGGCATGGACTGTATATTATAGGGGTCAACAAAAGTAGGTTTATAGTTTTATACAAATAAATAATGCAATAGTTAAAAATAATACAAGAGTAAACTATTTTGCATACTCACAACTATAAACCTACTGTTGCCCACCCCATTCACTGGGTTCCAACTAGAGTTGCATCATAAAAGTTTGATTCAAAGTGTAAATTCAGTTAACTCATTTTGGAAAATTATTTTTTTAGCAATGAGACTGGTTTTGCTTGTCACTCCTCCACTCAGTGAAAGAAGGTGTCCAAGTGAGCCGGAGATGAAATGGAAGATAGGGATCTACTTTTCCGACGTGAATATCAGTTCTCTCATTCTGGGTGTGCTGAGCACCCCACTGATTAGAAGCCATGTGTGCTCCCACATGGTTGTGTTTAGGAACATGGTCTCCTTCCTCTGGTGTGAAAGAGAAGAAACAGTAGTATGTTCCGACACTTGAGGGACGTGTGGGAGGCCAGTGTGGTCCCTCAGAAAGGAATTTTCAAGGATAATTTATTTTTTTAATCCTTACCTGAAGATAAATCTTTATTGATTTTTAGAGAGAGGGGAGGAGAGATAGAGAAACATTGATTTGTTATTTCACTCATTTATGCATTCATTGGTTGACTCCTGTATGTGCCCTGACCAGGGATCGAACCACAACACTAGTGTAGCGGGATGATGTTCCAACCAACTGAGTTACCTGGCCAGGGCCAAGGGTAATTTTGAATAAACAGTTTCCTCCTTTAGTCTTCCTGTCCCTCTCCCCCACAATGCTGCATCTCCGTAGTGCTCGCTTTCCCTGAAATGAACTATGGAAAGCACCTCAGTTCAAGATCAGTAAGAAAGTGATTGTCCAGAGATGTGAAGTGGTAGTCCAGTGGTAGAACTGTCTCACCCGTAAGTGCATGCTCATCTCACTTTGCCATTCTGCTCATACAATGTGTATTAAATCATTTAAATCATGAAGTGATCAAACTTTTTTTTAAAAAAAAATAATCTAGATAGCATTTAGTCAGGTTTTCTGGAGAACCAAGCACAGGGTCAGCCTGCGCTCTTTTTGGTTACAGCCACGAACTCCAGCTGCACTCTGGCTTAAGTTGGAAAAAGAAGAAGCCCCAGTTGGCTTGTGTTTTGCTCCTTGTTCTTGATTTTCAGACTACAGTATTTTCAGGTAGCTGCTTCCTCATGTAGCCCCACAAGAGCATATTTGTGGGGAGAGACTGCGCAAGGGGAGACGACCAGCTGTGAACCCAGTAGAGAACACATGACACAGCATTCCAGCCAGCCCCCTGAGGATTCTCACTGCTCCTGCTTTAATAAAATGTGGCATGTTGCCTCGCAACCTGAGAGTCTTGGGGCTTTTTTCTCCCTACTTTACCAAAAGTCCTCTATCAGCTCTTGGCTGACCACTCAGGGTGGAGTAGGAGATAAACTTGGCTTTGCCAGCCGACTTCTTTATTTTCATGCCTCTGCCTGCATTTGAACATTTGCTCTCTCTTCTCATTTGTATATCACTTAAAGGTAGTGCCTGGACAGTTGGCACCCAAATCAGGTCCCAAATCAAGATGAGAGTTAGTTACTGAGAACATGTTCCTTTTTATATTAGTCAAAATTATTTCATTTGTGATTCAAACCTGTGGATCATTTCACCGAGTCTGTTATATAGCAGCAGAGTCTGTAGCATGCACTTCCTTGCCACTGATTTGGTTTTGACAGAAGGATCCAGTTGTAGGCTTCGAAGCAAGCCTGGCTTGTTCTTCTGTTGGTGAAGGCCTCTAACGGTTGCCCTAATCAGGCACAGGGCATGGAACGCTGTCTGTGAGCTCACTGGAAAAATGTGGTTTGTGGAGCTTTACATCTGGGTCCCAGGGAAGTTCTTGTCACATACTCATATTTTTCTCTCTTTTTTTTTTTTTTAAATCCTCACCTGAGGATATTTTTTTCCACTGATTTCAGAGAGAGTGGGAGGGAGGAACGGAGGGGAAAAGGGAGAGAAACATAGATTGGTTGCATCCCACATGCACCCTGATCGGGACTGGGCATTGAACCTGCAACCCAGGTACATGCTCTGACTGGGAATTGAACTCATGACCTGCTAGTGCACGGGACGACTATGACTCTCTAACCTACTGAGCCACACTGGCCGGGCATATTTTTCTTCATTAAGATCATAGCATAGAGCACTGGCTAGGTAGCTCAGTTGGAGCATCATCTCATATACCAAAAAGGTTGCTGATTTGATTCCTGGTCAGGGCACATACCTAGGTTGGGGGTTCCATCCCTGGTCAGAGTGCATATGGGAGGCAACTGATAGATGTTTCTCTCACAGCGATCTCCCTCCCTCCCTCCCTCCCTCCCTCCCTCCCTCCCTCCCTCCCTCCCTCTCCCTTCCTCTCTCTCTAAAAAATCAATAAACGTATCCTTGGGTGAGAATTAAAAATTTAAAAAGTTATAGCACAATACTATGCAATGACAGGGTAAGTAAATTCATTCATTAAATAAACAGACTTGAGTTTACATGCTTTAAAATGAGACGTATGTTAGAGGCATTAGATGTGGGACCTCAGTTTATAATTTAAAGGATGGTAATATTTTTGTTGGGAAAAATAAATGTAGAGAGTACATTTTTAAATCCATAAGTGCTCCATTATTGAGTATTCTGTGTACCGCTGTACAGATTCTTGACTTCCAAAATTGTTTTTTGAATTTCCAATTTGTGTTGAGTATTTAGACATTGTGGGAAACCTTTGTATCATTGGGAATTTTAAGATACAATGTTATAAAATATTCCAAAATTCTTTAATATGTAGCAATTTTACAACACTTGCCATTGTATTAATTATTTTTATGTAAATGTTTGCAAATGTAAGCCATGACTTTTTTATCTAACCAGTTGATTTTGCATTGTAAAAATAGACAAAAAGATCTACATTAATTTCACCTTAGGGTGTAGAAAACCAGATGAATGTTTACAAATTTGAGATATTAACAACTTGAGACAGGAAAGCTGAACAATGGCCATATCACTTTTTAAAAATTTTTTCCTTATTCTGCTAGCAAAGAATTTCACAGGCTCTTTAAATGTGCATGAATGGTGAAGAACTTGTTAGTTCTCTGAATTTTGGGAGTTCCCACTTTCTAAAAGCACTCCATCGTCAAGTGGGAAAAACTACTCTCCCTGAAAATCATGCTGGCATCCTCTCCCTGCCCCTTTTCTCTCCCTGTCCTGCTTTTCAAACTCTTTCTCTTCTTCTCCTGCTCCTCTCTATATATAGTATTTGACTAGAGAAATGTCAGTACATTTGCTTCAGCTGCTTTGGCACCTAAATGTACTTATATCAGACCTTAACACTGCCTGTAGCAATGGCCTCTTATAACAGGGAAACAAACTTACAGGTGAAGAAAATAAAGAGGTGAAATAGTTTTCCTAAAACCATGAAGTCTATGAGGATGTGATTTGGTCATTTAAAAGGAGAAAAATATACCCAGTCAGGTGTTGCTCAGCGGTTGAGCATCGACCTAGGATCCAGGAGATCTCGGTTCAGTTCCCGGTCAGGGCACATGCCGGGCTGAGGGCAGCCAGTCAATGACTCTCTCATCATTGATGTTTCTCTCTCTCTCCCTCTCCGTTCCTCTCGCTGAAATCAATAAAGATAAGTTAAATAATAATAATAATAGGAGAAAAATACAAGTACAAGTATAGAATGAATGTGTTAAATGCCACGGTGGGACTTTAAAAAATAATTCTCGTTCAGTTTTGAGCTGCCGTTTTGTGATGTTTGGTAATCCTTAGGGTTTTAGTGTGCAGTGTGCAGATGGAACCCACCGGTGAAATAAACCACTTGTTGGGCACATCGTCTCAGCAAAGGCAAAAAGTAAAATTGATGTGGAAAATAAGACTAACTTCATCATTCTTTATTTCCCCTTTGAAAAAGTGTGTGATTCTTTCTGTATACTTCTTTTCTGAAGTCAAACATTGCTCATTATAACAAATACATTTCATTGTCCCAAGGCAACCTGTAGTCTGAAGAGCACATTTCACTCCTTTTGTTGTTAACCTATGTACTCTCCGCAAAGGGCAGGCACAGTACCAGTGAAGGCTCCGTGAGGGCACAGAGGTGGCTGGCCTAAGTGTTAAATGAGATTGTGTTGGCATTTTTTCACTTCGGGTGACAGATCATATGTGGGGTGTCCTGGAGACACAGAAAAGGTGAGTTGACATTTGATGTAAATTTCAGAATGTTCCACATTGTGGGGGTAGGAAGTGAAGAAGAGATGAAAGGCTGGACTAGAAAGAGGGTGACCCCATGGTGCCATCATGAGTCCACTGACGGTTCCAGACTAGTGGTGTGGCAAGGAATGGTTAGAGAATCACAGCAGAGTTGTACCAGCTACATGGAATTTATATGTGATTTCTGTGACTCCTTCCTTGCTAGGTTGGGAGAGCCTTTTTTTTTTTTTTTTTTGGGTGACTGATATCCTCCTTCCCAGGGGTAATGACTCATCTTGCAGGTGAGATAGCTCAGCCCTGCCTGGCTGATAAGGGCCTGTCATTCTCATTTTCTCTCCTCCTTTTCCTCAGGGGTTTCAGTTGGTTAATGAATAAGCTGAATCTGGGTGGGGGGTGGGGGGTGTAAGTAAATTCTTTTATCAAATGAAAACCACATCAAAACATCCATAGAGGGGCATTTACTGAAACTGTAAATATTGCAGCACAGCACCTCCCATTTCTGGTTGGCTTATAAACAGACTTAAACTTTTCAGTTATTGAAACCTTTGAATCTGAAAATGTGATGCCCTGTCAGGCTTTTCGCAAGCCTGATTATGGGAAGTAGGAAAAGATGGTGCACTTACATTTTATTGCAATAGCATTAAATTGTGGCAGATTCAGTGCTCTACAAGCTGCCAAGGTTAAGTAGTCCAAAAGTATTGTCTTGGTGTGTGTGGTGTGCAATTTTATATTTGGTGTGTATTTGTATCTCATCCAAAGCATTGTTAATGAGAACTAGTCCAGATGAAAGAACCCTGCTTAATTCTGACTATAGACCCAGCCACTATCTACAGTCAGCAGTTCAGTTACATGTAGGCTCTGGTTGGTGAATAAGGTTGTGTCCTAAAAGTTCTTTTGTTGATTAACCTTTTAGAACACTAAGCACATTGTCGCCTAGAAATGCCAATTTGAATGGTGGTAGTCAGTGAGCTGTGGTGTGTTTCAAACTTCGGGTCAGGGCCCATTAGTGGGTCAGGAAATCAATGCTGGTTGACACCAGTATAAAAAAAAGAAGGGAGAAAGAAACAATAGAGTACATCAGAGTGGGTTGTGTGTAGTAAAGTTAGGTATTGTTTGGTGATACTGTTGCAACTTAAAACCTATTGCACACTCTATGCTGCCATCAGAATGCAAAAGGCATTCGTGTGGGATGCCATTTATTACCATCAAGCACAGTAACATCAGGCAAGTGACTTCACCTGTCTGGGGCTACATTTGTTCAAATTTGTATTCAAAATAGGGCTGAATTAGGTAGAATTAGTGATGAAAGAGAATATGTTAAAATTAATATATTAGGATATTAGAGAATATAGGATAATATATTAGGACTAGAGCCAATGCAGCACCTGGTGCATGGTAACCTCTCTGTATACCATGATTATTACTTGTACTCATTCGTGATATGTATGTAAACATTAAAGATAATGTTATAAAACAGTCTAACTAAAACTTGTACTTCCCTGGAGAAGAATTTATTCAGTGTTCTTGACGTTTAGGGCCTGCCATTTTGTACAGTCTAGGAGAGTTTCAATTTTACTTTAAATTATTCCTGTGTAGTTGAGACATCAATCTTAATTTTCTCCCATGAAGTGTGAGGAATGTTGTAAATTGCTTAGGTCTTTCAGCTGTCTGTCAAGTTCGTCAAGACTGTTAAGTATGGAATTGCTTTCCAACTCCTATTTTAAGTTATGTGTTTCATCTTTAAAAAAAAAAAAAGATTTTCTCTTTTTCTCTCTCAACTCTCAATTCTAAACTTTTTAGAACTCCATCTGCTCCTGTGTGAGTCCATCTTAAAATTCCGTCTTACTTTCTGCACATCACTACTCCATCTTTTAAGGAGCTATGTCAGCAATCGTGAAAACCTTTTTTTGTTTGACTTGGGTTCAGAGTAGCTGCTTTGTTGACAGCTTTGAGGGGTAGGTTAAAATAGTCATCAAAACCATAGGGAGGTCAGGACTCAAATCCAGCTCTGCCAATTAGTTATTTTGGCCCTCGGCAGGTTACTCAACCTCTCTCAACCTATTTTCGTGTCTGTAAAAATAGAGCTACTGCCCACCTTGAGGGGTTGATTTGAGGATTAAAAGAGCATGGGCAAATTGGTAACTGCAAAGAATGCCCACTATCTCTGGCACGGTCTTCACAGAAGCTAGCCCATGGGCTTTTCTAAAACCCTTTTTGTTCTCCTAATCTCCAACCCTGGAGCTCAGGAAGACCTGCCCTCTCCACCCAGGAAACACAAACTTACAGGCACAGCTTCCTACCCCCAGATTCACAAAGCTCTGCACCCACACCTCCCTTCTCTCACAAGTGGATCCCACACATCTACTTCCTGGGACCCTGTGCTATCCCTCACCCAAGGGCATGAAAACCTGCTGGATCCCTTTCACCTTTTCAGAAGAACTCCTAAGACCCCAATTCAGCTTTGCCTCTGATCATTTCTCTCCTTTGATAAATTCAAGTGGTCTGCATCCATCCCCCTTGTCATCATTTCCTCTTTCTCTCATTCTGTGGTGTCCCCTCGCAGCAATGAGCTTACTCTTATGAGCTCCCCAGTGTCCTCTGAACCATAGCACCACCAGACCCATTCCTCTTACCTGGTTGCTAAGTCCATTAACCGTCTCCCTTGAGCTCCCTAGCACCGTCTTCTCTGGGCTAGTCCTCCTTTTACCCTGCAGCTTCCCAGGCCCCTGCCTGCTCTTCCCCATCTGTATGATGATTAAATGTCCATGTTCCTATTTCCATTAGGAATTCTTTTCTTACTCTGTGCCTTCTCCATTCCTATTCCTGCCCTTCCCCCTCACCCACAGTGATTTTGTAGAGGCGCACATCAGATCACATCTTCCCAGACTAAAAACCCTGTGGGGCTCCTGCTGCACTCAGCATGGTCGGAGGCCCTTTGTGCTGTGTCCGTCGTTCTAGCGTCACTCTGGGCTCCTCTCCGCTACCTCTTTAGGGCTCCACCATAACGGTCTCCTTTTAATTTTCTCGGTCAAGACTGTGCTTCCTCACTCAGAGATTGGTTGCATCATGTTCCTTCTGCCTAGAGCACAGTTCCCCACTCTCAATGATTTAAACACTGTCTGCTCTCCCAACCTGTAAGTCTCAGGAAAGACCTGAGTGTCATTTCTTTGGGGAAACAGTCCCTGTGTCTTAGGTTTGATCAGCTTTCCACTGGAAACTCCGGAGTGCTTCTTCTTTTCTAAGCCTCAGCACACATGTGGAGCTCTGTACACTGTCTTCGTCTCCCCCCTGAACACAAGGACTGTGTCTCTGATTCGCCCTCACAACCCCAGTTGTCTAGTCTTAGAAGATGGTTTGTTTGTTCGTGAATGAATGGATGAATAAGTGAACAAATGAGAATTTAATACATCAGTGTCTGTATTCATAAAAAGATGGATGGATAAATACATGAGCAAGTGAGAACTAACTACATTTGTAAAACAGCATAGTTCTTGGTATATAGTAAGTACTCCATAAATGGAAGCTTTATTTGTTTTTAATTGGCTTTTCAGTTAGTAACCATGAAAAGAAAAAACCCCACCACCAGTCTGGTTAATGGAATCAATGTTCCTTAGTGACATCATTCATTAAATGCTAAGGCAATTGTCATAGGCCATGGGAATTTAAAACTTAAAGAGCAGCCTCTTCCCCTTACAGGCAACCTTTTAATATCTTGTATTTATTGTCTCTTCTTCCCTCCTGCCCTCTTCAGGTTAAAATCACAATTTCTCACCTTGATTCTTACCTACCTGGTGTTCCCTTACCAATCTGTTCCTTTTCTTTCCTTCTCTAGATATGGGCTTCTTCAGGGTAGGGAATGTCTCTTCCCTTCTGCCACACCCCAATACCCATAGCCCAGTACCTAGCACCAGTGTTTGTTAAATAAATGATGACTGTTTAAAAAGCAGACTATTGTTTTGTCAGTAGACTTAGTGGAAATTAATTGACTAATTTTGATCTCGGTACAATTTTGAAAAATTATAGTTCAGACTTTTTGATTTTATACTTATTGACTATGGTCAGTATATTGGTTTCTATATTTTCCATTCCCCCCCCCCCCACATTTTTACATAGGAAAGATTTTGCTAGATTGCATCCCAATTCTAAATGATAGCCATATTCCATGAGCTATTGCAGACTCAGGTGTGTCAGGTACCTCACTTCTGCACACCAAGGCGTGATGTTTTGGCTCACAGAATCTGTGTCCCTGTAGCATGCCTTATATTGGCTTGGGCACAGTTCTTTTTGTCTGAAGTATTTTTTGTGATTTAACAGCAGTAGTCTCATTAATTAGGTACCTACTATGTGCCAGGCCTTATGCTGCAGCTAGAAGCTTTGCATCCATACTCTCTGCTCTTCCTAATAGCCTTATAGAAATAGGTAGATATGCTGGTTTTATGGATAAAGAAACAGAAGCCCAGGAAGGTAGATGATTTGCCTCAGGCAAGTTAAGATTTGTCAGGAATTGAACCCAGGCCTTTGTGGCCTCAAAACCCATGGTTTTCCCACTTGACTTTGTTGCCTCCCCTTTTTATAATATAGGCTTCAAGTAAATGTCACTGTATCTACACGTCAGCCTTTGTCCAGTTTATAAGTGTGTTCTTTGCCACTGCCTTGGCCTTAATTAGAGAACTGTGAGGTGAGTGAAATGAAGTATGGGACTGTGACCAAAATGCGTGCCTGCCTTTCTTTAGTTGATGGGCATGATGTGGAAAGAGCACGGAGCCATAGGCACGACTTGCAGGTGCAGAACCCAGGTTGTACTTTTCCCTACTCTGCTGCTTCTCGCTGGCTGCTAGTTGAGCTTTCTCTCAGCCTTGTCAGTGACACCCGCCTCACTGGGGTACGGAACCAGCGAGGGCAGGGTTATGTGGAAGGTGTCTGTGAATGCCTAGCTGCTCTTGCCATCATGCTCTGCACTTCATGTCTTTGAAAGCATGGTCACCTGAGCCTGCTCTCTTTTCCTTAATTCACTTCTTTTTTGGGTGTCCCCTCAAAATCAGGAGCTGTGGTGGAGACGTTGGGAAAGCAGAGATATATGAATCAAGTCCCCTCTGCCTCTTACTTCTTTGTTTCCATCTATCCCCTTTACGACACTTGGATCTCTTTCATTGCCTTAGTTTTCACTCTTGTGGGCTCAGTACTTTTAAGAAATTACTGTTTCTTGGAGAAGTACCCACTGGATGAAGGAAGAACAAGGACAAGGAATCACAAGCTGTGATCCTCACTTTGCACCTACGGCAAGTCCATCAGCCTCATTGCTGTGAGGCTCAGGTTACTGTACAAGGGAATGTGCTCTTTAGCATCAGAGCTACCTCCTCTTATTGCCAGTCCAGGGCTCTTCATCCACTAGATCAGGGATTTTTTTTTTTTTTTAATATATCTTTATTGATTTCAGAGAGAGGAAAGGAGGGGGGGAGAGAGAGAGACAGAAACATCAATGATGAGAGAGTCATTGATCAGCTGCCTAACCCACAACCCGGGCATGTGCCCTGACCGGGAATCGAGCCCCGATCGCCTGGATCCTAGGTTGATGCTCAACTGCTGAGCCACGGCCGGCCGGGCGATCAGGGATTTTTAACTGAAAATTTTGTGACTAAGTATCCTGGTTCTGGCTTTTTTCTCTTGAGTAGGAACAAACTGCCAACATATGAAGCTGTGTTTCTTCCCTCCTCTTCTTCCATAATCTTAGATTAAGTTCCTGCCCAAATACCATGGTAGAGTCCAGGCGTTACAAAGGTGAATAAGGTATGGTCCCTTCCTCGAAGGGCGTCTGGCCCTGTTCGGTAAATGTGGGGAAAGTAAGAGCTGAGGTGAGAGAGGCAGACAGGGCTAGATGATTACTGAGGCCTTGCATGGTGTACTAGCAAGTTGGGACTTTATCTTGAAGACTCTGAAAGGTTTTCTCCAGAAGAGAGTGGATATTGTCAGTAGGGAAAGGATGGACTGCAGAGGGTAAAACAGAGGGTCTCATTTTCTGGGCTGGCCTGCCTACTTTTGCCTATTGGCACACTGGAAATAGCTATATTTCAGCATATACCTGTTAGATTGCCTATCTCTGCCTGCACCTCAGTGTCTGCTGAGACCCATGGATAGGTTGAGGGGAAATACATCCTGGGTCAGGTTTTTGAACATAGGAAAATGTTCACAGTGTCCATTAGGGTTGCATGGTTTTGTTTTGTTTCTTTAAAGATTTTAAAGTTTGCTTCTCCATAGAATTCAAGATAAAACCCTCCATTTCCTATCTGATCAAAGTGGGAAAACGGTCACTCTTGAAAACCAAAATCTGATCAAAATTTTGTGGGACGTAAGAAACCATTTATATACATTACGTTCATATTTAAATAAATAAGCAAACACAAAACAACATTTGGTGTCATGCTGGCATGGGGTGAAAACCTGGAATGACAGTCATGTAGTGCAGGGCAGGCCAGAGGCTGTCAGAGGAGTGAGGAGGCTGTCTTACTGGGCATCTGAAGCAGACACCATTGAGCATGAAAGCCCATGCTGACATACAGGGAGTAGGGTTTGGGTCTGCAAAGCTGACAGAGGCCACTCTGGCACATGCCACTTTTGGTGGTAGACTAATATACCAGGTATCACACAGAGATTCCTTCTACAGTACTGTTGTGTGGAGAGATGAACTGGCTCTGATCATCTTGCAGACAGGTATATATGCCTCTGTTAACTCTAAATGACATGATCTGGGACCCTTCTAGTGCATGTGGTGTTATGAGAAGAATGTAGGCTTTGGTTTGCATCCCAGTCCAAACACTTGTAATCTTTGGGACCTTGGGCTAGTCACTTCTGAGCTTCAGTTTCCTTATCTATAAAGTCAGGATAATATTTACAGGATTTTCTGTGCCTGACAGAGTTAAGTATCCAATAAATATTTCTTTCTTGTAAACATCAGATTAATAAGAATATAGGCAGTTCCCATAGAAATTGAGAACATGATGTTGGCTGAGGATAGCCATTGAAAAAATGCAGGACTAATGGTGTGTCCCACATTTTTCTAAATGCTCCCGCACTCCACTCCCAACAGTTGCTACAATGAACTGATTTTACCAGTCTGATAAACAGGCTGTACAGATGTCCTTAGCTTCCTGGGGAAGGTTTGAGAAGTCTAGCATTTCAGCAGCAGTGCTCATTTACACTACCTGGACTATTCAGGGGCACCTCTGTATCACAGAAGACATTGAAACTGAGGTAACTGTAACCTGGTCGTACAGAGACCTTCATACTTGGACAGCCTGTATTGGAAATGGCCCTTAGTAGTTCAACAGGGTAGACAACAAAAAAACCTAAACAATTTGGTTAAGATGTAATGAAAATCTATGAAACCATCACTCAACCAAAGAACTAAAATATTGCTAATAAATTACATCTACCTGTTGTTCTTCCCTTATCCCACCCTCCTGATTCCCTGCCAGAGGCAACCACTCTTCCAAAAGTTGTGCTGATAATTTTCTTGGGCTTTTGTTGTTGTTGTTTTGTTTGTTTTGTTTTAATTCTCTCCTTCTCTCCCCCCCCCCCCACCTGCATCCATCGATCCCTCTCTTTCCCCCTCTCTCTCCCTCCCTCTACAGATCTTCAAAATGTTATCTTATTGTCTGAGTTTGAACATCTCTTTATATGATTATTGTCATTATATGCTTTCTTTTCTGTGAAATGACTATGCATGCTTTTCATATCTTTTGCCCATTTTTCTTTTGGGTATTTTCTTACAGATTTGTAGGTGTTGATATGTATTCTGGTGCTCCTCCTCCATCAGTTGCATGTGTTACAAATACCTTCTCCCAGTTTGTAGATTGTCTTCACTCTCTTTAAAGTGTCTTCTGATGCACAAAAGTTTTCCTATTAATGTAGTCAAATTTATCTTTTTTATGCTTGACACTTTTTATATCTTCATAAATTCTTTTCTACTTCAAGCTCAGAAAGATATTTACTTACATTTTCTTTTCAAGTTTCCAAAGTTTGCTTTTGACATTTAAGTTCTTCATCCATCTGGAGTTGATTTTTTGGCATGGTGTAAGTAAGAATTCAATTTCATTTTTTCCTATGGATAAACAATTTTTCCAACATTTCCTTTTCCACACTCTCTGTCATGATGTCTCCATCTAAAATCAAACTTTGACAGATGCATAAGTCTTTTTCTAGGCTCCTCTATACCATTGGTCAGTTTGTTTGTCTTTGCACCATACTCTATACTATCTTAATTACTGTAGCTTTACAATAAGCTTATTTGGCTACCCAGGCAAAGTCCCCCTTCCTTTTCTTCTTTAGCAATATATGGGCTATTGTTGGCCCATTTGTTCTTTCATTTAAATTTTGGAGTCAGCCTTTCTAATCCCACAGAATATTTGAGGTATAATTTATATACAGTAAAATTACCCTCTGTTGAACAGTTCTGTTTCAACAGATATAATCACAGCCATACTCAACATCTAGGACAGTTCCATCACCCCCCCAATTCCCTCACCTCCTTTGTAGTTGACCGCTTCCCCATGTCCCTGGCTTCCACTGCTCTGTTTTCTGTTCAATGTGTCATTTACATTTTTTCAGTGCTCTATTAAAATGTTGGAATTTTTTTTACTGCAGTTGCATTAAATCTATAGATCAGTTTAGGAAGGAAACTGCATCTTATGTTAAGTCTTCTTGTCCTTAAACATGATGTATCTGTCAACTTAGTTGGAGAGACTTAGCTTGACAGTAATGGAAAGTTCTTAATTTTAGAAAAAAAAAATCTAAACATTTTAAGTAGTTCTTTAAAACTCCTAGTAAAGGGATTATTTTATAAAATAATTTTCCATCTAAAAAAACACATAAATACACACAAATATATGGCACACATGTGGCAATATTACATTTAAACACACACACAACACACACACACACCTGTCTTTCTTCCAAGCAAGCTTTATTGCTCTCCTACAAGATCTTGGGCAAGCTGCTTAGCTTCCCTGATACTCCGTTTCTATCTGTGTGATGACTAGAATATCCCTTCCTCTTGGAGTTGTTGTGAAGATTAAATGCTATAATGTGTGCAGAGAGTGTCAAGAGACAGCGGACCCAGCACAGTGAAGCTATGAATGGATGAGACTATTATGTGGGAGGAACTGCTCTCACTCACCTACAAGGAAACAGGGGTGACTCTCACCGTGTTTGCTTCCCCAGTGGCTTTAACCAAGTGGCACGACCGAAAGAGAGCCTCAAATCATTTCCCTGACAAATTTGGAAAAAGTTAGTGTTGCCAAGCAGCTGACTACATGCTGCTTCTGACAGGCAAGCTGGAATCACTGGGGGACACAGCTGACAGCCAATTCATTTTGCTGATTCATCCATTAGAGGGGTGGCTTTGAGCCAGAGCTTGGCTTCTAGATTAAAGGCCGAGAGCTGCAAAGCTGCTGGGACTTGAAGGAATGCTGGTAAATTATTGCCATTTGAAGGCCAGCAGTGAAAAGTGGATTGTTATTTGTTTCCCCTTTTAAGCGATCCTAATTCCAAATGTGCTCAAATAAATTCCCTCTCCGTGGTTAGAGAGTTGTTTGTAACATTTGTCCATGGGACTGAGAGTGAAATTATTGGAAACAGTTGGACACTATTAAACAGATCATCTTGGCTCCTTTATGATCTCATCATCACCTTTGCTTTCATGGGGAATATTGACTCAGGTTTACTCTTTTACTTGGTAGTCCAAATCAAGTACGAGAGAGGGATTATTGCAGATGTCATCCCTTTTGGGCACACTTGCAAAATGAACCTACCAGATAAAGGAATGAAACTTAAAAAGGAAAATCCAGGAAGTGCTCATTTACCAACAGTCAGTACAGAATAATGATGGTAGAATCTGTGGATTCTCATTATGTATCATGTTGGTATGTTAACCTGTTTTAGTAGATAGTCTCAAGCATACGGGGGAACCAACTCTACATAAAGCTTGCATGGTGACATGGTGAGCTTAAGAGGGTGGAGATTGTGTCTTGTTTTACCAAATACCTAGCATAGTCCCTGGGTACTCAGTGAGCAATTACTAGATGGAAGCATAAATGGATGGTGTTTGTTGATATGGAAATTGTGGGTGGTTAGATAAATGAGGGGAAAAGTCAGAAACGTGGCCTCTGAAAGCAGGAAAAGTAACTTTCACGAGGAATAAGGTTTTCAAGAACGGATCCTATTTCTGTGGTTTTCTGATATGAGTGACTTTGGTCAATAGCATGTCTCCAGAACTTGATGACTCTTTATCTCCTTGTGAGTGAGTCAGAGCACACTCTTTTGAGCTCACATTTCAGCAACTCACTCTACTTCTTTGGGAGACTGTAATATGAAAGTTCCTTAATGCTCTCATGTTTGTTTGTTTTTCTCTTTAACTCTAGAGTGAATGTTTGAAAAGTACAGCAAACTTCTTAGTAAAACTTGTGCTTCCTTTTTTTTTTAATCCTCACCTGAAGATATTTTTTCCATTGCTTTTCAGAGAGAGGAGGGAGGGGGAGAGACAGAGAGAAACATCAGTGTGAGAGAGGCACATTGATTGGTTGCCTCCTGCACTCACCCTGACCGGGGTCTGGATTGAGTCTGCAACTGAGATACATGCCCTTGGCTGGAATCAAACCCGAGACCCTTCAGTCTGCCGGCTGACACTCTAACTACTGAGCCAAATCAGCTAGGGTGTAAAATTTGTGTTTCTTACAGAATTGGGAGTTTTTTCATTTCTGTAGTTGTTTTATTTTGCTCTTTAGGTAGCTAAACATTTAGGGCACAACATTCTGTAATCAATCCACTATTGTACTGAGAAGTTTTTGGCAAATCTGGCCCACTTGGAGTGAAGATTAAATGTCAGATGTTGAATATGTGGAGGATCTGCCTCTCATGCAGTTTGTCTTTCCCTCTGATTTTAGGTCCCTAATATAACTGAGTCCCTTGTCCAGTTCTGATGTTCTCAAAGACTGCATGCTTATCACCAGTTGCTGCATTCTGCCTGCACTCATTCATGTAATATTTATTGAGAATTACTCTGTACCAAGAACTTTGCTAGGAGTGGGTATATAGATTCTAGGTAAAACATTATGGTCCTTTTGCATCTGCCCAGGTTACCAAGTCAGCATGGCTAGGCTTTTACTGTCTCACTGCCAGTGTGGGAAATAACTGTTGGCAGTGATAGTGGGCTAGGAGAGTATATGCTTAGATTGCATGAGCCAGAACCAGCAAATGGGTGCCTAGACACCAACAAGCCTTCTGTGGGTCCTCACTCCCACTCTACCAGCATTTTCCATCCCCACTGGCCTCTGGAGAGGAGGCAGCAAAGGACTGCAGCAAAACTGACCTGACCTTAGTCAAGTATTAACACCAAGGAGGGAATAAGCTCCATCCAGCTTTCAAGTACTCCTGCCAGCCAGAAGCACATTACAGAGAATTAGCAGTCTTTAAAAGCGGAAGGAGAAGAGGCATGTCTTAGGTATTGTGGGAATCTCTTGAATTTGCAGAGTCCAAAGTGAGGTGCAGAGCAGCAAGAAGGCCCCTGGCCTTAGGGTCAGAGTAACCTGATTTTGTATCCCAGTGCTGCCACTCACTCATGGTGAGGTCTGCTGTAAATCTCCTGACTTCTGTGCCCCTGCTATCTCATTAGCAAAAGCAATTCCTCCCTTGAAAGTGTATTGTGAAGATTAGACATAATGTATGCAAAACACTGGACATAGAACATATGGTAGGCCTTCAGTATTTGACAGTGAAGATTGCTTTTATTACCATTTTTAGTTTTAACAAAATAAATGAGGGTTTATAGTTTTCCCTTAGTGGTTTTGTTGTTGTTTTCATTTTCTTATTCTGAAAATGAGTAATTTTCAAGCAGTAGTGTTACCTGCAAATATTTTGAAAATTAATATTTTACTTACAGCATGATGGTTCTTTACAGTTTACAGAGCACTTTCACACTATAAATGAGACTGAGGAGCAATGACTCTCTTTTCTCCAGTTGAGGAAACTGAGACTTGGAGAGTCTATCGAACATTCCCAAGGCCACCTGGCTTCTATGTGACAGAGCCAGTATCTGAGCTCAGACCTGAACCCAGGACTCCTTCACTACCTCAGTGACATCTCTGGGGCTAGGTCAGACTTCTTTATAATGATTTTTTTCTTTTCCTTGTAGCTGTCAATACCAGCAAATATGCAGAAAGCTATCGGATTCAGACCTATGCTGAATATGTGGGGAAAAAACATGAGGAGAAGCAGATCAAGAGAAAGTGGCCAGAAGATAGTTGGAAGGAGGTTGAGAGAAAGCGGTTAAACAATCAGTGCATATCCTGTGCTCTGCAGAATCACTACTACCGTGCCAATAGGTAAGAATCCTTGGCTCTTGATTTAAAAGGGCAGAGTTGTTCTAGCAATACCTTTTTTTGTTGCTTCCTACAGGATTGTAAGTAATAAAACTGACTTTTGAGAAAGACTTCTTTTTTAACTTTTCCCATAATAGCAGAAGTTACTACTACCTTAATTACCCCTGTGCTTTATCAACCACAGCTGGTTCACTTAATACTCACAAAACCCTCTTGAGACAGACAGGATATATCTTATTCCCATTTTAGAGGTGAGGAAACTCTGCTGTGTCTGATCCCTTCCTCTTCTCAGTATGCTGTGTTGCCTCTGCCTGAGCTTCTGAACTCCTTTCAGATCCTACATAGGCTTCTGCACCACATGCCAACTATAAAAGAGAACTTGATGAATACTTCCTTTAATGGTTTTCATAATCCTACTTTCAGAAGATATGCACTGGTAACATTTTGGCATCTTTGTGAAACCACAAAACATAATAGCGAATGGGGGCAGGAGAAGTTCAGTATAGAAAATTATAAAGTTCATAAAAGTGAGAATTAGCAGAAGAAAAAATTAGCCAGAATTCCATGACTCAGAAGCAGTCACAGTTAATATTTTGTATTGCTTGCCATACTTTTTAAATGGTTTTCTAGAGATTTTAAATTAACATATAATAAAATGTACAGATTTAAAATGTTTAGTGCAAAGAGTTTTAACAGTTATTTACACCTATGTAACCACCACCCTAAGCAAGATATAGAACATTTTTACCTCCCTCAAAAGTTTCCTTATATACCCCCTTTTAAGTAGTCTGTTGCCTTAAGCAACCACTTCTAATTTCTGTCACTATAGATCAGTGATTTTCAACCTTTTTGATCTCATGGCACACACAAACTAATTACTAAAATTCTGCAGCACACCAATATATATATTTTTGCCAGTCTGACAAAAAGATAGGTATACTTTTCATTCATTCTCTCTGGATGGTTATTGTTGTGTTGACTTGTCATTTTTTTATTTGACAATCTAAGGGAAAGGAAGTCAGTGCCTCTGACTAAATAGTCAGGTATTGCATGTTTTAAAAATTCTTGCGGCACACTGGTTGAAAATCGCTGCTATAGATTAATTTTTATTATTGGAATTTGTGAAAGATGGAATCATATGGTATTGTATATGGCTTCATTTGCTTAATGTGTTTTTGAAATTCATCCCTGATATTGTGTGTTTCAGTAGTTTATGATTTTTTATTGTTGAGTTGTATTCTACTGTATGAATATACATTTACCTGTTCTGTTGGTGGGCATTTGTGTGAGACTATTATAAATAAGGCTGCTATGATCATTTCTGTTAAAAAATTTTGTGGACATATGTTTTCACTTCTCTTGAGTAAATACCTAAGACTAGGATTGATGGTTCTTACGTTAAGTGTATGTTAAACTTTATAAGAACAACCAAACAGTTCTCCAAACTGGATGTACCATTTTATACTACAGGAGTATTGTATGAAAGTTCCAGCTGCTCCATATCCTTGCCAACATTCAGTGCTATTAGTGTGTTTTTCTAGCCATTCTAGAGGATGTAAGTTTTAATTTACGTTTCTTTAGTGACTAATAATGTTGGTCACCTTTTTGTGTGCATCTTGGCCATTTAGGTATCTTCTTTCTGAGATGGATATTTAGTCTTGTGCCCGTTTTCCAACTGGGTTGTTTGTCTTTTCCCTGTTTTTACTGTAGGAGTTCTTTTATGTATTCTGGATACATTTCTTTTGTCAGATATGTGTTGGAAATATATTTTTTTGAGTTTGCGTTGCCGAGTCATTTTATTAGCGGTGTCTTTTGATGAGCAAATATTTATAATTTTGATGAAGTCCTGTTTATAAAAGTTTTTCTTCATGATTAGTGGATTTTATCCCTGTCCAAAATATCTTTGCATACCCCAAGGTTGCAGTGATTGTCTTACCTGTTTTCTTCTATAAGGTTTATAGTTTTAGCTTTTATATTTAACTCATGATCCATGTCAAATTAATTTTGTATATGAAATGATATTGGAGTCAATGTTAATTTTCTACATACGGATATCCAGTTGTTCCAGCAGCATTTGTTCAAAAGAATTTTCTTTTCTTATTGGATTAATTTGGCACTTTTGTCTAAAATAAATTGACCATGTATTTAGGTCTATTTCTGAACTCCTCTGTTTCATTCATTTTTACATCTATTCTTATGCCTGTACCACGCTTTCTTATTTCTGTGACTTCATAGTAATACTTAAAATCAGGTAGCATAAACCCTCCTACATTTTATTTTTCAGATTGTTTTCGCTCTTTTAGATCCTTTGTATTCCAAATAAATTTTAGAATCATCTTATCTGTTTCTTCACTAGGCCTGTTTTGTAGGTTTTGCTGTAAAGGTCCTAAGTGTCTTTATGTTAATATTCTTCCTAAATATTTTATGTTATTGATGCTGTTATAAATGGAAGTTTCTTTTTTTTTAAATGGAAGTTTCTTAAAATAAGTCATTCATTTTCAAGTTGCTTGCTGCCTCTATATAGAATATAATTAATTGTTGTATATTGACCTTGTACCCTGAAACCTTTTAAAGTTTATTTATTCTGATAGTTTTTTGTTGTGTGTGTGTTTTTTTTAAATATTCCACAGGGTTTTTATGTACACAATCATGTTGCTGTGCTAGTAACAAGTTTTATTTTCCCAATATTTATGTCTCTTATTTCTTTTTCTTGCTTTATTGCACTGACTAGCACCTCTGGTATACTGTTAAATAGAAGTGGGAAGAGTGGATATCCCTGCCTTGTTTCTAGTATTAGGGAGGGGAAGTTCAGTGTTTCCCCATGAAGCATGATTTTTAGGTTGTCCATACAAGTACTTTTTAAACTAAAGAAGTTCTCTTGTTCTAGTTCTCTAAGAGTTTGTATCATGAATGGATGTTGAATATTTTCAGATGCTCTTTTTGTATCTTTGTAAATTACCATATGGTTTTGGTACTTTATTTTGTCAATATTTTGAATTATATTGATTGGTTTTGAATGTTCAATCAAATTTGCATTCCTGGGAGAAATCGATTTAGTCATGTTGCTGGATTTGATTTGTTAGTATTTTATTAAGTATTTTTATGTCTTGATTAATGAGAAATACTAGACTGTAATTTTCTTTTATATTTTTGTCAAGTTTTTGTATCAGCATAATACTGACCTCATAAAACTAGTTAAGTTCCTCTTCTGTTATTTTCTGAAACAATGTATAGGATTTTTTCTTAAAATTTTGGTAGAGTTTACCTGCAAAGACATTTGGACATAGAGTTTCTCTGTGGAATGGTTTTTTCATTATAAACTCAATTTCTTTCATAAATATGGGCTATTTAGATTTTCTGTTTCTTCTTGTATCACTTTCAGGAATTAGTGTTTTTCAAGGAATAGTCCATTTCATTTAAGTTGGCAAATTCATTAGCATAAAATTATTAGCTTAGAATATTCCCTTATAATTTTAATATCCGTAGGATCTATAACTATGTTCTTTTAAAAACTCCTGGTATTGGTAATTTGTGTTTCATTTCTTTTTTCCTAGCTAGGTGATTATCAGTTAATTCTTTCAGAGAACCAACTTTAACTTTATTGGTTTTTCCCCCCTGTTGTTTTTCTGTCTTATTGTTTCATTTATTTATACTCTTGTTATTTCTTCTGCTTATTTTGGATTTGTTATTCTTTGTCTAGCTTTTTAAGGTGGGAACTTAACTCATTGATTGTATTACATTTCTTCTTTTCTAATAAAAGCATTTAAAGCTACACTAAATAATAAAGTCAGCACACTAAATAAGAAAAAAATTATTGACCCTGTCAATGGGTACAGCCTTTTAATTCCCACCTGTCATCTGTATACTAGAATTTCTTAGAAGCTCCTTCTCCCCATGACTTCAAGAAATGGTTAGAGACCACTAGTCTGTGGCAGAAGAAACTTGTACTCAGCCCTTTTTTCTTCTGTATCTTGATCCTTGATTTACACATTAACTGCTTCTGTGACTTAAAGTGGCTGCCTCTCACTCAGACACACTACCACCTATCGCTGTCTAAGAATGCATTTCTACAGCTTGGGCACCAGCCCCTCTTATCCTGGTGGCAGCTTATTTCCTCTGAGCAGTGAGAAGTGCACTCAGAAGCTCTGTTTACCATTTATTGTTTCTTCTGTCTTGCTCCTGGCTCCATTGCGGAAATATCCATTCAGCTTTAACTGCTTCTTCTGTTCATGGTTCTCAGCTGCCTTTTTCTGGGGAAATTTCCTGTTGTTTCATTCTTGTTTGTTTCCATGTTCTATAGGTTAAGAACATATTTTACATCTGTGTCTTTATATTAACCAAATGACACTCCTATAATTTGCATATTCCTTTGGATAGACCCTTAGCTTCTGGAAAGGACTGTAGAAGTTATCTAATGACCCTAGCATCTTTCTTGTATTTGGGCAGAATTAGCAAATTCAGTGTAGATCTTGTGGGTTATATAAATTTTAGTAGGGAAAGTGTTTCGTGTCACGCTTTTTAAACCATTGAAGTGATAAATGCATAAAATTAAAAAAAATTCACATAGTACAAGAGAATATAAAATGAAGGGGTGGGAATCTTCGCTCCTCATTCCCAGTTCTTCTTCCCAGTGGCAGCTACTCTATTTTCTTTTGGAAGTTTCACTCTACCTTTAAATAATATGTCTTACTAACTTTGACCAATATGTCTTAATCACTTCTATGAAAGATTAAAAATTAAGCACATATAGTATCTTCCTTTCCTCTCTGTCACCTTCTTACTTTGGTTAATTAGGATATTTAACTGCTTACTACTTCTTTGCATCTATATTTTTGTGCTTTCTTGAAAAGTTGATTCCAAAAGATGGTGGCAGGTATATAGCATGTATATTATTATGATTATGTAAATACAATTCTCTAAAGAAGAAAGGCTGCATATTGGAGCCCACAGAGAAGAGAGTGTATTCCTAGGTCATTAAAACTTTGCTACCCAAATGAGAATCTTCCGAATATCTCAGCTGTTTTTGTTTGGATTATTTTTTTGAGGGAAGTAATTTTCTTTTCTGAGCTCTGTATTTTTTTTCCTGGTTTTGTTTTTTTGGGTTTTTTTGTTTCTTTTTCATATATAGTGTATGGTTAGTAAACTCAGTAAAAACGCCTCGTTTTCACCTTTCTAATTGATAATGTTCCTGGAAATAGAATTCTAGATCCAAAAATTTTATCCTTTCAGAACTTTAAATACATTACCACTATAATCATTGATTTACTTTCCTGTTTTTCCTTCAAGGCAGGTGCCATGTTTTTGTGTCTTTATATCTCTAGCACCTAACCTAGAGTCTGATCCAGACAATGTACTTAGATGTTTGAATTAATGAATGAATACTGGTGTCAGTTTCCTGAGTGCATGCCCTGGACTAGGTATTTCACATTTTATCTCATGTGATGCTACTAGCAACATTGTAAGGGAGGTGAGGTTATCCCCATTTCACAGAGGTTAAGGGAGATTAAACAGTTCTTGACCGAGAATTGGATTTGATTCCAAGGTGATCTGCAGAGCCCTGTTCTTTCCACTATCCGTCATGTCCCCCATAAATTTTTCTAGGTCTGGGATAGCCCTGTCCTCAAGGAAAGAAAGTACTCAAGCAGATTGATTACATTTAGGTACATGCCATATAGGGGACTATTGTCTTGACTATAATCACCACATACCTTAAGAAAACATTGAAGAGCTTGTATCTTTTAAAAGTGATATCCTAGGAAGCAGAACAAAGGCCTTTTTGAATTTCTGCTTAAAAGAATACCAAAACTTTTCATTATAGAAAAATTTCAAATGTGTACAAAAGTAAAGAAAATAATACAACAAAACTCCCATCTAGCTGTCACAGTGTCAACAGTGTGTGTGGCCAGTTCTATTTCCTTAGTACTCTTTCTTTCCCTCTTCCTTTCAGATAATTTTGAGACAAATCACAGACAGCATATCATTTCAGCCAATAGGCTATATATATGTATGTATCAAAAAGATAAGCAGCCATTTTTAAACAAAACTTGAATACTACTACCAATAAAAAATTAATAATTCCTTAATATGAGATATTCAGTGTTCAAATTTCTGCTTACAGTTTTTTTCCTGCTCACAAATTTTTCGAAATAATTATTTCATTTGGGCTCTAGTTTCCAAACAAGTTCGCGTATTACACTTTGGTTGATATGTCTCATTTCTCTCTCAATCTATTAATTCCTTCTCTCTGTCAATTCTCTTCTCCTATCCCCACTCCTTTGCAATATATTTAAGAAACCAGGTTGTTTGCTCTGTAGAATTTCCCATATTCTGGAATATTCTTTTAAGGTTGTTTAACATGTTCCCTGACTACTGTGTTTGTAATGAACTGGTAGTTAGATCTGTGAACTTGATCAGATTCAGGACTGAACTAATAAGATTTCATAGAAGGTTTTATGTGTTTCCTGTTGTTCACTTTGTGTGGCATAAACTCTCTACTTGTCTCTCTTTTTGTGATAAGACTGATCAAGTGGGTTCAGATGTTTTTATTCTGGTCCATTCATTATGAAGTTTCCTGTCAGCATTTCACCTGTTGGTTTTAGTAGCCATTAATGATTAATGGCTAGATTCATTATTCCATTAAGAGTTGCAAAGTGATAATATTATAGTTTGTTCCTTCTTCATTTATTATCCCAAATGCTTTTATTTAAAATACAAAATTTATTCTCATTATCTATTCAGTTATCTGGAGATACTGTTCATCTAGAAAAAGCAGAATAAGTTCTTTAACCTTTACCCCAACACACCTTTTAAAATCCAGTTTTTAGAATAATTCATTGGTTTCCATGCTAGCACCTTCCATAGTGATTATGGGTTTTTAAAATATATATATTTGTATTCATTATAGTTGCTATTCCTTTTGATGCTCTAATTATCTTGTTTATGACCAGTGGGAACCATTGAGTTGCCTCTTGAGTCTTCTGATACAATTCTAGTAACCTTTAATAGCTTCTTTGACTGCTGGTATGCTTAAGATGATATTCCTACCTTATATTGAAATCAACCATTTCTTCAAGGGGCTTGTTCCCTTTGATGGGAAATGGTACTTAGAAACCATAATCTGGGTTCTAAGGGTGTTGATTAATATTGGCCTTTTTTTGTTGTTTTATAGCCTTTTTGACTGAAAAGAGCTAGCAAGGTGGTCCTTTCTTCCTTTGTTGAAAAAAAGATAAGTTTATCCTGATATTTCAAATTCCAGTTAGACTCCAGGACTTACCTTTTTAAAATTTTGGTTCTCTTTTTCTTTGCTGAAAATTCTGGTTTATAACGATATTAAATTATTTATTTGTTTCCTACTACATACTCATAGTTTCAGAATAACTGTATCAGTATCATTACTAGTAATATAATTAATGAAAAAAATTTTATACTTTTGTAGCAGTTTTTGTCCCTGGAGTATATCTGACTAGAGCTAAACAATCAAATTACCTTATTTTAAAGTCACTTGAAATAATTAATTATTTTTTGTGTGGTTAAGCTACCAACTCAATAAACATTTAGGTTTGCTTTGTTTTTACTTTTACAGATTCCCTTTCTAAAAATTTAATTTTGCCTTATAATTATGTAAAACATTTTTATGGTTCCACAGTCAAATCTCCCAAGCTTGTCTCCCTGCCTTCTCCAGCTTGTTTCCTCCCTTCCCTCCCATGCAGTGACCAGTTTTATTAGTTTTTAGTCTGTCTTTCCATTTTTACAAATATATAAACAACTACATATATATATATATGTGTATGTATGTATATATACACACACACATACGTACACACACACACACCTTTTGTTAGGTAGATGGTAATGTACCACACATACTTTTCTCTACCTTCTTTTTCTCATTTACCATATATCTTGGAAGTCACTCTTATTCTGCTTCTGCTAAAATGTGATTCTTTACAATGCAAATGGCTTTAGTGTTCTTCAGCCTCCTTAATAAAATAAACCTGCTAACCTGGGTTTAATCCTAGTTTAAATGATCGGCCTTGTAGTGAAATTCATGAATAATGTGAAGTCTGATGCTTTGTGAAAGATCAATTTGTGACCAGTGCTATAGTTCAGATGAATCATTTTTCTTTTACCTTTTCTTATCTCTTTCTCTGTCCCGTCAATATAAAGGCTTAAAGCTCACTGACACACAGCATGCTTTTTGGAATATCTACAGATGAATGTGAAATACAAGAGAGAATGCTCATATTTATTTAGCAGATTCTTCATTCTAGGCATTGTGCTAGGTGCTTTGCATCGTTTTTAAAAATCTCTATAATAACTCAGTATAACCCTTGGTGATATTCCTGGTTTATATATGAGAAAGTTGAGTCTCAAGAGAAGCTAAATAATTTAGCTAAAGTTACACAAGAGTCTAACTTACAGGTGTTTTGGATCCATAGCCCAGTGTATTAAGTTGCCTCTTAGGAACATGGCACATCTACACCTATGAGTGTGCATGTTTGAGAGAGATGCTCTCTCATTTTAATATATTATGTTTTCTTTTTAAAAAAACCACACCCATACAACTATTAAAGAAGCCTTAAGTTGAAAAATGAATTTCAACCTTACTTCTTTGGGGAAAGGATTTAGATGTCTAGTCCCACAGATTATCAGTGTAAAACTATTAGTTTTTAAAAATGTAAAAATAGAAATAACCCTGGGATGTATAAGCCAATATAAAAAATATTGAGTGTCATCCTTCTAGTATGCTCGGCAGTGGTCATCCCCTTAGAATCCAGTCTTGGCCTTTGATGGATTGATTGGTTACTTTTAAGTAGAAGTACCACAGCGAGTCTAGAGGAAAATGACTTGGTGGTGAAAGGAAGGGGAAATGTTGAGACTGTTCAGCCTGGAATAGTAGCTGGAGACAAGGGGCAGAAGGAACCATGTTAAGATTATGAAATTCCATTATGAGAAGAGTAATGGTTCTTTATCCTCACAGGGGACTGAGGAAGAACCCAGAGGGGGCTAATGTAACGTTATTAGTCCTATTTCAATGATTTAAAAGAAACCAAAAAAACAACTCAGAGGGGAAATGGCCCAGAGAGCTGGTGACACAGCTCTTTTCTGCTGATCGGTTACCTTCCCTTCCTCTTTGCTGATTTTGCGTAGGTCTAATTATCTTTTAAGGGCTGTGTTAATTTCAGACCGGAAAGGTGGTAAAGAGACCTTTAAAAATCTGTTCTAAATGATTTTTTTAAATAACCATGGTCCTGTCCGGCTGGGCATGGCTCAGGGGTTGAGCATCGACCTAGGATCCAGGAGATCGTGGTTTGACTCCCAGTCAGGGCACATGCCCGGGTTGTGGGCTCGATCCCCAGTCAGGGGCATACAGGAGGCAGCTGATCAATGACGACTCTCTCATCATTGATGTTTCTCTCTCTCTCTCTCTCTCTCTCTCTCTTTCTCTCTCTCCCCCCTCCCTTCCTCTCTCTGAAATCAATAAAGATATATTTAAAAAATAAAAATAATAATAATAATAATAGTAACCACGGCCCTCCACTTGGTACCCCCTCTTATTCAGCTCCTTTCCACCTTAACATCTGAACAACTGAAAGAAAGGACCAGTCTGGTCTGAAGGGAGTATTTTAAGAAATTTAAATAAACATTCAACATAAAACTAGAGTTTGATTAATGTAAAATGCAGAATTTTAAAGCACCAGGCAAATTGGTCTTACCATGGAATATTCCTAAGACATAAAGCCAAGGAGCTTTTAAAAATCAAGATGTAGAAATAAACTCTAACAAATATTCCTTCTAAATATTCTGCCTGCCTGGCCAGTGTCAGGGAAAGCTGAACTGATCTAACTTGTCTCCTTCCTTTGACTTCTCTTGTGCCAGTAGGTCAGGACACCATTGCTTTTTTTCAGAGGAGCTATTTCAGCAGGATTCCTGAGAATAATATAAAAAGAAATGTAGACAACTTAAACAAAATGTGGTATAGAGCAGCCATTTTCAACCAGTGTGCCACAAGTTGAAAAATTTTAAAACATGCAACAACTGACTATTTAGTCAGGGGTGCTGACCTCTTTCCCCTTAGATTGTCGCATTAAAAAAAATGACAAGAGCCCGGTCAGGCGTGGCTCAGCGGTTGAGCGTCAGCCTAGGATCCAGGAGATCATGGTTTGATTCCCGGTCAGAGCACATGCTGGGCTGTGGGCTTGATCCCCAGTTGGGGCCATGCAGGAGACAGCCAATCAATGACTCTCATCATTGATGTTTCTGTCTGTCTCTCTCCTTCTTCCTTTCTCTCTCTGAAATCAATAAAGATATATTAAAAAAAAGAAAGAAATCAGCTCTTAAAAAAAAAAAAACAAAGACAACAACCAACACAACAATAGCTGTCCAGTGTGAATGAATGAAAATTATACCATTTTTTTGGTCAGATCTGCAAAAATATATATATTGATATGCCGTAGAAGTTTAGTAATTAGTTTATGTGTGCCATGAGATGAAAAAGGTTGAAAATCACTGGTATAGAATATTATTCAACTTAAAAAATGAAGGCAGTTTGACATGCTATAACATGGATGAACCTTGAGGACATTATGCTAAGTGAAATAAGCCAGCCACAAAAAGACAAATACTGTATGATTCCATTGTTGTGAGGTACCTAGAGTAGTCAAATTCACAGAGACAGAAAGAATGGTGTTTGCCCATGAGCTGGGGGAGAGAAGGTGTTAGTATTTAATGGGTATAGAGTTTCTGTTTTGCAAGATGAAGAGTTGTGCAGATTGGTCACATAACACTACTGAACTGTACACTTAAAAATGGTTAAGAAGGTAAATTTTATGTTATGTGAATTTCCCCACAATTAAATTTTTTCAAAAGATGCAGGCATTCTGGAATGCAATTTTTTTAATAGTAGAATTCCACTTGAAGCCTTTCTCATGAAGATTGGGGATGGAGAGGAGGCTGACCTAGACTACTTAAAAAATCTCAGCAGAAAATTATGAATTACCAAGAAAAATAGTTGGTGAATTTATAATTTTCAGTTACTACTTATCTATTTTATACTTTATTAAAATGCTTTTGTAGATGTAAAAATTCTTAAGATAAAATATGAAAGGTAGGTAAATTTATTGGAAATGCTATAAGATCTGGCCTTTTCTTTCTTACTTATTGTATGGGCTATAGCTTGTCTGGCAACCAGACCAATTGATTCTTAGATGAAGGTTTGCTTTAAGAGAATGACTTGTGAACTCTTCAAAAATAGACAAAAGCACAGCTGTGAAAAGCAGAACAATTATATTTATTAAAAATGATATGTATTTTTAAAAAGAGCTCAACCTCTAAGATTCATATAGTTGATTTTTAAAAATCTGTAATTATTTCATTAAAATTTAGAAAATTTTAGTAATGACTTAGCTTTCTTAAATTTAAAAACATAGGAGTGTTAGTCCCCATCTCCAAGAAAATTCATCATTTCCATTTAAAAGTTTCTGTGTGCAGTAATTTAGAATTTGGCACTGAAAACCTGTTTTCACCCCCACTTTAAAGCAGTATGTCATCTCAAGATTTTATTTTAAATAACTGAAAACTCAGTTTAATACTCCCTTATACTTAATCTGACTTTTGATGTTTTGGAATGTTTTCATGTTTCATAATAGCAGTAATATTTGAAAATCAATGTTTTCTTTCCTTATCTTTATGTTATTTATTTGAATAACCATAATTAAAAGTAATTATCATCTGTGTTTCTAATAATGTGTTATGTAATTCATATTTATCTTCATGTAATAGTATAATTTTTTTTAAATGGGGCTAATGATTGAAATTACCCTCAACACACTTAGATGATAAGGAAGTGAAATGCTATCTATTCCGTATCTATTAATTAAACACAAAACAAATTTCCTATTTGAGTTGCCCAGATCATGTGCAGTTAGAATTATTCCTGTATTATTTGTAGTAGTTTTAGCTGAAATAAAGTATGAAATGTGTAAATCCTGTATTTTCATTGCCAGGTGTAGAAACCCTTAACATTTTTCTGACAGTTCTTTTTTGACACTTTATGCCTTGCTAGTACATTATAAGCCAGCAGAAGCCATAGCATGTTTGTGTTTATTTGGGGGAGGTTGGGTATAAGGATGAATGACTACTATGGCCCAACAGGAAGTTTGTCATTGTGCTGATAGGTGGCTCCATGTTTAAATTCTGTCTACAGATTTTAGGTGCTTCCTTTTCATTCAAGAATCTCTGAAGCAAAGATTTCATTTCATTCAACTGCATTGCTGGGAGAGCAGAAGTCAAATGCTTACCACACGGGAACATTCTAGAGCTTCTCCCTTTTATGCCCTTTTCCCCCAGTTGCCAAAGAACTAAAACCTGCTATGTATTTTCAGATCTCTATTTCGAAAGTACAACTAATTATAGAATCTAAGTAATGACTAAATCGATGTTTATTGTACAGTTCTTTATACTTTTCTGTATATTTGAAGTTCTCATAATAAAATGTTGGGAAAAAATGGAACTGTGTCTTCTAGTAACCTTGTATACATTTCCAACAGAGTAGGGCATTTGGGGTGGTTCTGGAAACCTATGAGTTAGTAAATAGCTGTCTAGCTGATCACTTACCTGTCCATTGGGAGGTCTGCTGGAACACTAACCCTCCCAGCCATCATGACCATGCTTTACCACCTACTCACGCTGCTTGCATCTTCCCTCTACTCTTTCTTCTATCTTTCTCTCCTGATGATTTTCAAAGACTTGGACCACAGCCTCTGGAGACCCATCAACATCATCTCTAAAAACATGGACCTCTCTACTTTGCCCACCATAGAACAGTGAGGAAATAGAGAAGGCGCTGACATTCGTTAAGTGTTTACCACCTGCCAGGCACTGTAACTTTTGCCGTTTTGTATTGTTTTCTTATTTGATCCTCACAATAACCTGTTTTATAATTGAGACTGAGACTCACAGAAGGAACTTTCCCTGAGTCACACCACCAATAAATGACAGAACCCAGATTCAAGCCCTCATCTCTTTCATCTGAAATCCCATTCATGTTCTTTCCAGAATGCCCATTCCCTCAGATATCCACTTGTGATCCTTCCCTGCCACCAGAAATGCCTTCTGAGATGCCTTCCATGCCACTGGGAATCCTTGGGAATTCTTTGCCTTGGTCACTCGTGTAGGAAGTGAAAAGATAAACTTGGGAATTGTTGTTTATTTGTATTGGCGTTCCAGTACCTAACAATTGATGCCTTGTGGTCACTCAGAAAAAGATGCAAATGAATGAACGAACAAGAGAACTCATAATATACCAGGAACACACCTTCTTTTCTGGTTTCTTTTTGGAGAACGCCACACAGACTGCTTTTTCCTATTAGGTCATGCCAAGAATACTTTTAATTGCTTTGCTAAAGGTAAGGCAGAAAGGAATGATATTCTTTTCATAATTATACCAGTATCCACCCTATTTTATTGCCTTACCTGCTGTTTAGACTGAAAGAGCTATATGAAGGTGGGAGTAGATCGACTGTGGATTCCCTGGAATATCTCAGTCTGAAGACTATTCAAGCATATCTTACCCCCCCCCCTTTTTTTAAGGGAAAATAACTTAAAAGCAAATAAATTTTCTATGATACTACAGAAAATCATTATTCAGACCACTGTTTTCTGAGTATTACATCTATTGTCATCTATTTGATACAAAGAATGGGGGAATTCTTGGGAATGACCATGAGTACACTAGTTTATCATCTTAAATTAATGATTCTAAATTCTTGGAAGGGATTAGTTTCTAGTTGGCTATAGTCAAATTATTCCCAGAAGGGTCTTCATAAACCAAACCAAGATGTAAGAAGCATGTAGTTTCTTGGTAAGAGAACATCTTGTGGTAGGTGGCCCTTTGTTCTGAAGAAGCTGCAGTGACATTCTCTACTTCATGAGCAGCCCATCGGGGAGAACCTTGTTCTCTTTTCCTGGTTAAAGCCACCATAACCCCATTGGTTCGACAAGTCACATTGTTAGTGCTGATGATGTCATCTCATCATTAATTTGACTAAATAGGTGATTTAGAATGTTTGAATTAATGAATATAATGAAGCTACTAGAATCTAGAGTAACATTCTCTACAGAGTTGAGGGCTCTCCTTTAATCTTCTTTCATCCCCAGTTTCTTTCTCTATTAGCTAAGATTATGTGGCTACAGTGGGCACCCCATAAAAGTGAGTGCCCAAGCAGAGAGGAACAGCTGGTACCTTCTCTGAGGATGAAAACCCCACCTACTGCCTTCCTTCGACATTATTTGTGAAATGGTAGTTTACTTCCAAATTTGAGCCTGATCAGATGACATAGGTTTTTGTTTTTGTTTTTTTTCCTTCTCAGGTTGTGTTTAGTGGGTTTACTTGTAAATGCTAGTAACTGTGGAATATAGCAACACCACACTAATTCAGATGAATCGAAGTGAAGACTAAAGACATTTGTGAAGAAATGCAGATATATTCTTTTGAAGAACGGGTAGCACCTATAATCATGTGAGCAAAAGTGGTACTTGATAAAGCCATATACTGGCTGGAAAGGACCTGGAGGTGATCCAGTCCACCCTTTGTGCTTACAAAGGAGAACTGGAGGGCTTGAGAAGCTGTGTCTTATTCAAGGTTGCAAAGCGAGTTTGTAACAAAGCTGAGTATATCTATTTAACATAACCAGACAAGTAAGTTTATTGGTATGGTAGCTTTTCACAGTCAGTGAAGTTCTTGACATTTTTTCTTTTAAAATATTTCAATGAGTCTGGCCGGGCATGGCTCAGCGGTTGAGCCTCGGCCTAGGATCCAGGAGATCAGGGTTCGATTCCCGGTCAAGGCACATGCCCGGGTTGCAGGCTCAATCCCCAGCAGCAGCCGTGCAGGAGGCAGCCGTTCAATGACTCATCATTGATGTTTCTATATCTCTCTCTGTCCCTCCCTCTTCCTTCCTCTCTCTGAAATCAATAAAGGTATTTAAAAAAAATTTTTTTTAATTAAAAAAAATATTTCAATGAAATACATGAATGTTGTTTTTAAAAGCCAAATGATATAAGAAAGTTTATAATAAAAAGCAGCAGTCCCCTCCCACTTCCATCCTGTCCCTCAGAGGCAATCACTTTCAACTTTCTTCTGATATTTACCTGTTTTTCCAAGTAGTAATATACTTATTGTTACTTCTTGATTTTTCTGTTTATCCACTGACATGCAGATATGGGTGATTGCCCAGTCATTTTTTTGGTCCAATAGTATGTGCAAAGCAAGGATTGCCTGTAGTTTTTTAAGTTTTCCTTAGTTCCTAACATTGTTTCTGTTTCCTCATAATTTTTTCTGTCTGCATATTGGTCTGTTTTGGATTTTGTCTCTCATGTTGAAGGCTTTCTTCAAATATTTGGCTAATTTTGGCTGTCTATTACTTAAGAATGAATTAAAAAGGGGTGATAAGCTCTGGGTGTGAAGGCAGATCTTATTAATGGTTTATCTCTATAGAGTGATGAAGTGAAAAGTTGGCTTTGTAATTATATCTTTTCTCTGGGGCTTATGCTTTTCTTTATGGCTTATACTTTTTATGATCTACATAAGAAATTGTTGCCTAAACTAGGTTCACAAAGATTTTTTTCATCTTTTTTCCTATCAGTTTCATAGTTTTTGTTTTATGTCTAGACATACGATCTATTTTGAATTGATTTTTATATACAGTGTGAAGCATGAGTACAAGTTCATTTTTTACATATACATGTCCATTTGTTGAGCACCACTATTTCAAAAGACCGTTTTTCTCTCTACTGAATTACCTTGACTCCTTTGTCAAAAATCAGTTGGGGAAGTGTGTGCGTGCATGTGTGTATAAAATTTCTGGACTCTATTCTGTTCGATTGATCTATATGTCTATCCTTTTACCAGTACCACACTGTCTAGAGTATTATATTTATAATGAGTATTGAAATCAGATAGTAAATCCTGCAATCTTATTATTCTTTTTTAAAAAAAAAAATGTTTATTCTAAATCCTTCATTTTTCCACAAAAAGTTTAGAGTCAGCTTGTTGATTTCTACAAGCCTGCTAGGACTCTGGGATTGTGTTGAATCTATAGATCAATTTGGGAAGAATTAACATCTTAAGTATCTTGCGTCTTCCAATCCATGGATGTGGTATATCTTTTTGTTTATTTAGGCTTTCTTTCATTTCTCTCATTAGTTTATTATAGTTTTAAGCATACAAATTTTACATATGTTTTATTAGAGTTGTCTCTAAGTATTTTGCTGTTTGATGCTCTTTAAATCATATGTTTTTTAATTAATTCAATTTTCAGTTCATTGCTAATATAAAAAATAAAATTGATTTGTATATTTTGACCCTATATCCTTGGACCGTACTAAATTCTCTTATTAGTTCTAATAACATTTCATAGACTATTTGGTATTTTTCTGTTTAGACAATCATATCTGCAAAAAAAGATAATTGTATTTCTCCCTGTCCAAAGGACTGTATGAATTTTTTTTCTTTCTCTTGACTTACTGCATTGATTACAGCTTCTAGAACAGTGTTGAATATGAGCAGTGAGAGCCAACATATGTGTCTTGTTTGTGATTTTAGGGGGAAAGCATTCAGTATTAAATTTGATGATTCAGGTTTTATCAGAGATTAATGTATAGCTTGGGGCAGATAGGCCTGACTGCTGTGGTGTTTTGGGTACTGATGGGCAGAAGGAAGCCGGAGGCCTCACTTATCAGTATGCTACCTTCCACACTAGTTCTTATTTCTCCACTCACTGCCAGTCTCCACTACTGGACCCGGTGCCACTGTGAGAGGATCACCTTCTCCAAACGCAACTTCCTGCCCAACTCCTGCTGGCCTGGAGGAATACCAGTGACCTGGTCTCCCAGGGATGGGGTGGGGATCCTAGTCCAGCCTTTCTCCCTGTCAACATAGTGCCAGTCCTTATTATCTGCTTGTTTCAGAAATCTGGTGCTTGTTATTTGCTGAGACTTTGCAGGGCTCTATTGGGTGAATCAGCCTTTTACAGAGCACTTAGATTTTGGTTTCCTGATCTATGCAAAGTTCTTCAGCACTCTTCTCCCTACTTGTCATCTCCAAAGTGAGCTAACATTCCAGTTTATGATGCTGCTTCTCCTGTTCTGTGTGCTTTTATGAAGATATTTATATATCTCTACAAATAAATATGTGTTTGATTGGTTATGTTTAATTTCCTGGAAAAATTTTGAAAGCAGTTTATTTTATGAAATAGTTGAGCTTTTGATATGGGAGGAGTTGCTATTTTTTCCCTCCTATAACTTTGATTACATTACTGGTTTCATTAGCAAATACTTTCATCAGAATCAAGGTTAAATTTTAGTACAAAGTAAAATTCATACTAGCTTCTGAAAATTTCAGATGTTCTGTATTCAGCTTTAATTAATTGTATGTTGAGTGTAAGTTCTTAATTTAGGAATTAGTATTAATTTCCGTCATGTTTGTTATCAATTAATCTTTTCTATGTTGAATTAAAGTGAGTTAGCAATAGGGAATTGTTTATTCAAACCAAGTTCTTGTAAAAAGTATTTATAATTGAATGCCATTGATTCTTTGTAACCCAGAACCAGTTTTTCTCTCACGTAGGCCAATCTCACATTTGCAAGTCAACTTTATACCTAGGATTTGAGCACATACTCACATATATAACATTCTCCTTCCCCCCCACACATACCCCACAAACTCCCATTCCACAAAAGATGTTCTTTATTACTTGAGTAGCTATCAAACAGATAGAGCTTATTTAATGTTTAATTTTGCTCTTTGAAATAAAATTTCTTATTAGAAATAATAGTCACAGATATCAGCAATCTCCAAGGCATAGGCTATCCAATGTCCTCGCCTCATTCACCCAGATCAGGCCTGAAAACACAGAAGCAGTCATGCTTGTGGAATTTGAATTCAGCATGAGTTTGTGAAAACAATGAAGATGCATTTTCTAGCTCCCACTTCCCCAGATTTTTCCAGTTCACTTTGCTGTGTGAGTTGGTTTGTATAGTGGGACATTCCCTCTTTCCCTTACTTACGTCTAGTAGGAAATATGGTGTTATCCAGACTGGGGAAGTTAGCTGTATACCAAAATGTAAATCATGTTAATATTATATATAATTCAGGACGAAATAAGCAACTTGTTGTTTGTCACTTACCCTGTTGCTTTTGGGGGGAAGCATCCACTTATTTCATCCATTCAACAAGCCTTGATTGCAGAGGACTTGCTCTATAAGGCTATGTGCCAGGTGCTGAGGACCCCATGGTCAACAATGAGTGTGAGATCCTGCTCTCTCAGAACTTGCATTCTAGTGGCAGAGAGAGAGAAATAAATAAAAAGCACAGGCAGAGATGAGTTTTAGAAGGGAAGCAGAAAGTAGAGGATGAATGCTACAGGGAGAGGGGCTGCTTGGGCTCCTCGGGGTCAGGGAAAGCCTTTCTGAGGGGGTCCCTTTCTGGAGCGATGTGGGTGGGAAGGGAGGCTATGCAAAAAGCACTGGACTTGGAGGACAATCTCAGATCTACTTAACTTATGACCTAGGGGAAGGCACTTATTCTGAGGATGAGCTTTTTTTGTCTGTAAAATGGGAAAGAAAACACATGCTCAGCTTCAAATGGGCATATACAAGTTTCAAAAGGAGAGAATTTTAAAACTGGGCAGCCCCTGGAAATGAGAGGTGGCTGATATTTTTTCCAGCAGCATGAACCTCCCAACCAACGAAAGAACTTAACTTTATCTTTAAGACTTACTATAAAGCTACAGAAATAAAGACACGGTGGTGCTGCCATAAAGAAAGACAAATAGATAATGAAACAGAATAGTCCAGAAAAAAAGCAAAACATGTGTGGTCAGTTGATTTCCAAAAGTGCTTTCATGCAGGAATTCCTTCCTGGCATTTTCAGGGACATTTGTGTGTTACTCCAAATTGTGGGAATAATCAGTTGAGAAATCAGGATAAAGGAAAAAAAAAATCTGTGGGAATTAAAGTTTAACCATCAACATAAGCATTACTAGTTCAAAGGAATCCACTGACATGAAGTTGAAAACAGGAGTGGAATCAACATCAGAGGTTAAGGTCAACATTTCTAAAGCCAGGACTAGAGAAAGGATGTAGAAGGGGCCACAATCAAATTAATCATTCTTGCCTATCACTCTCGCTGTGTTAGAAGTGTGTGTTTGTGGCCCTATCTGCTAACAGCGAGTCATTCTTATCAATAAAAATATGTTAATGAATTTATACACATTAGTATACTTTATAAAAACCCTGTAAGTCTTGTTCCAAGAAATAATAAGTTTTGGAAGCTGTCCTTAAATTGGCAATTTTGAAACATGTTTCTGTGTAGTAGTGCTGTTAACCTTGCTCTAGGATATCAGAATGTTACATTATCTTACAACAGAATCCAATGGCGTTTCAGTGTTTAAATATTTGCTGTAAGCTACTGTTCTCTGTAAATACGTTTGCAGAAGAAACACAAAGACAAGTTGTAAATATCACTGTGGAATACTCCAGTGTGAAATAAGCTGATCTAAAATATGAATTAGGACAAGCAATATCAGTTTTAACAGCAAGACCAAAATCAAGGCAAGCAGACAAAATATTTCTATTTCTACAAAAAGGAAATGAGCTTATATGAAGCAATGTGTAGTCTAACGCCCAATTTGTATTAGCTTTGGACACACTCAGAACAATTTGACCCACATTAGCGCAATGTGAAAGAAACTCTTTTATATCTGGAATGTTTGTCACAAGACAAATATTAGCAATTAAAACTTGTGTGGTTTAAAATCTCTTTGAGAATAACTTTTAAATATTAACTATTTATGACATCTTTTAATGTTTAAATGATATTTATTGGGCATCTCTTTGGTGCTAATGTTTTAATCTTTTAATTTTCTGTTACTAAGTGTGTATATCAGGTAGAGATTATTTATTGAAATATATAATTTTTTCACAGTATATTGGTTCATAATAACTCATGTACTTTTTCTTATATCTTACTTTACCAAACCACCCCCTAAAACTTTTAATATAACCCTATCACAGAAAAGTGAGTCACTGTTTTATGATAACTCATTATTATTTAAAAAGACATAATAAAGTGCGATTAAAATATGTAGAATAATTGATGATTTGGGAATTTTTATTTCTTGTTATCAAATCCTGAAGATTAATAACTGTTGGGAATTTGGAAAATTAAAATTTTCTGACAAAGCTGCTGGTGATCCAATAGCTAAAGGTTAGTTTTGCCAACAAATAGTGCTAAAACTATTGGATAATGGTATGTAAAAAAAATAAACTTCCACTGTTATATCACACCACATATATAATGAGCTTAAAATGACTTATAGATCTAAATGTGAGGATTGAAACTAATAAAATCTTAGTGACCTTGTGTTGTGGACTGAATTGCATTTCTTCCCCCTTCCGCGCCCCCCCTCCCCAATTCATGTTGAAGTCTTAACCCCAGTGCAATGATATTAGGAGGTGGGGCCTTTGAAAAAGGGAACTATTCTGTATCTTGATTGTAGTAGTGCATACATGGTTATATACAATTCCCCAAATTAACCAAACTGTACACTTAAAATGTGTGAATTTCATTGCGTGTAAATAATACCTTAATTTAAAATAAAGGGGCCCTGACTGGTGTGTTTCAGCTGATTGAGCATCGTCCTGGGCTCCGAAAGGTTACAGGTTCGATCCCCTGTCAGGGCACATGCCCAGGTTGTGGGCTGGATCCCCTGTGGGGAAGGCAGCTGATCGATGTTTCTCTCTCACATTAATGTTTCCCCCTCTCCCTCTAAAATAAAAAAACATTAAAAAAAATAAAAGGGAGAAATTTCATGGAGCAGATAGATTTTTATGGTTTTATTGAAGGAGCTTGTGAATGTGAACTTTCTATTAACAAACAGTTTTTCTGCTAAAATGAAGAAGTTAATGGAGAATCTTGCAGAATTTGTATGTAGTTGCTGCATTGTTAATAATATGGATTTAACAGTGTTCTTCATATTCCTTGTAAAATGGCTCACTTCGTGCATTGTAAGTTTGCATGCAAAATGAACTCAGACTAATGGGAGGTTGTTTTGCCTGATCTTATTTTGATTTTTGACCTTTGAAGTCAATTCGTACAAAAATATCTTATTAACATATATGTATTGAGAATGTCTATACGTAATACACACACGCACACAAACAACTGTATCTTAAAAATGTTTAAAGAATTAAAATATTAAAGGTAGCACTTCATATATCTAGTTTTTAATGCATGATAGAAACTTGTGATCCAAAACTGCTTTAGTTAAGCTATATGGGATATAATCATAGCTTTTATTTTTATTAGAGAATGATAGTTGAGAACATTTTATGTTACTGTGGATATTACATACATATATATACAAATGCATATTGTCAACCGATGGGCGTTGGTGCCAAATCAGTGCCAACAGGAATCCTGAAATAGGGGTGCAGTGAAAAAGGAAACTTTATTCAGTGCTAAACAGCTCAACTGTGATACAGCATGGCTGTGAGCTAGCCCTGGGGCCAGGCGGCTCTGGAGCCAGGCCCCCTCCACGGGGGGGAAATGCAGTCTTCGGAGGGAAGGGAAAACGGGCCCTCAGAGCCAGAGGAGAGCTGGCTTATATAGACAGAAGTACCCACCCTTGGCCCCTGATTGGTCTGTCCTCATGCAAATGAGGACTTCAGATCCTCACAGTTTGGTCCAAAAGACACTTTCCTGATTGATCAAAATAGAGCTACTCTGATCGTTAGTGAGGATGTTGATGGGGCTTCAGCTGTGCAGCTCTGGTTGGATGGGGAGAGCCTCAGTCCTGTTGGTTGCAGCAGGATCCCAGGAGCTCCTTCCTAAGGGCGGCAGGAACACAGGGCGGGCTGGCAGTTCAGTGCAGGTATCTCCGGAAGTGCAGTTTCTATGAGAGGCCCCTGCATAGTAATAACTGCTAGGCACCGTTTTTAAAAATTTGAGCCCAGTTAGCCACCAGGAACCCTTTTTAGTAGGTATCTTTCTCAGGGTCCACAGTATGCAAACATATGAAATGCATTATTTCAGACATATCCGAGGGCTTTCTCAGGCAGGATGTCCCATAAATAATAGCCCTTCTTAGAAAGCAAAGGATTCTTATTTGAAAGCAGAAACTACAGATTAGGAACTAAGAAATATGTTCCAAATTAATTGAGAGAATGTATGAAAATGCTTTGTAAACTTAAAAGTTATATAAAAAAAAGAAACTTCCAGAGGCAAGATTCTAGCATAGTCTCTGAAGCACAGTAGACTCTCAGATGTTTGTGGAGAGGAACCTTACAGATTCATGGGCCTTATTGGGCAAAAATGTCGCAGGAACCTATGGTTAGGATAAAAACAGTATACTCCAGCAAATTCCTACAAAATCATTTGCCAGTTAATGCTAAAATTAAAGCAGTCAATCCCATGTTTAGAGACTATCCACCTGGTGTTTGACAAAAGCATACTCCTATAAAGAAAGAGCATTAACATCACCTCAGAATGTCCCCTCATGTTCCCCTAGTCAAGCCCTATCTGCCCCTCCACCACCCCTGCCATTCTTCTGAATTCCATAGATTAATTTAGCCTTTTCTGGAATTTCATATAAGTGAATTATGAAATACCCACTCTTGTCTGTTAAGGGTTTATTCACTTAGAATATTTCATCCATGTTTTTATAAATCTCAGTAGTTCCTTGCTGTTGAATGCTGAATTGTATTTCATTGTATGTATGCAGCACGGTTTATTTTTTCCATTCTCCTGTTGATGGACACCTGCATTATTCCCAATTTTTGTTTATTATAAATGGTGGGTGACTTAAAGCCCCCTTGAGACAGACAAACTGAGTGTTATGGGGAGCATGGACGGAAGGGAACACTAGGCAGAGAAACTGGGGAACATTCTCGAGGCTAGTGGTGTTTGAGCAGGAAGAGATGGGCATTAGGGACTTGTCACAAACAGCGACACTGGAATGGGGAATATAGGCAATACTGGCACTGATAAACTCTCTAAAGGGATGGTGGATATATGGGAATGTGCATGTAATGGAATTCATTAAGGCCAATGTATGTTATATTTGCACCTCGACTGCCTAGTGGAAGATAAGGCTAGAAAAGCAGATTGGGACCCAGATGACAGTGATTCCAAGCAGTTTAAATTTAGGTTTGTAGTGGAGAGCCATAGATGTTTTTTAGCTGGGAACACCTTGATCAAATTTCTGCTTTGGAAGAAGTTTGGCAACATTGGAAGGAGTGGCTTTGAAGGGGAAGAGAGACTGGAAAGAAGAGGAGAGGGAGACTGGCCAATTAGGATCCTGTTTTGAGTCTGGGGCAAGATAGGGAGGGCCCCCAATAGCAGTGGGTGAGGAAAGAGCTGGGCTGCTGGTAGGTAGAAATAAAATGGGTAGGACTGGAGGCTGTTTGAGGGTGGCCCAGGGGAGGCACTTATTAAGGGGGTGGAATGCTAATTAATGAGGGGATGAGTTTCTCTGAAGGAGAAGGGCTCAGGCATTGAAGACCAAAAAGGGACAGGTGCTGACTGAGGGTGTGAGCCAGGGTGGCTGGATTGATGTTCATTTGTATCAAATGAGACATTTTGTTAATGGTCAAGGTATCCCCTTTCTTGTATTAATAGGTTGACAATATATTTATTAGTTGTGTATCAACACACACGCACTTCAGTCCTAGATTGTGTCCCAGAAGGTCTGAGAAGATATTCAATGAAATTTACTTTTTCTTGTTACACATTATGCTTCTCGATAATGTTTTTTGCTTTTAACTTGAAAATAATTTCAAACTTTAAAAAAGTCACACAAATATTGTCACCGAACTCAGGGGGCTCATCGCTTGGGGGTTTTTATTCAAGAATGAGATGTGGTTGTTGCAAGGTACTTTTATTTACTTGCAGCAAGGGAAGGAGAAAGGGGATTCCTATCCAAAGCTCTTTGAAGGGAGGGTTAGCCATTGTTTATATACACTATTTTGTCAATTACATGTTGATTTGTTTTTTTGCAGTTTGCTGCGCTTATGTGGTTGAGTCCTGTCAAGCTCATTCTCTTTACAGTTGCATCTACAAAATACTGTGCTACACTTTAACATTTAGCAAGAATAACATTTAAAACTGTCCAGACCTTGAGACCCTTGTCCTATCTAATGCTATTACGAAGATAATGCATATATATACTCTTTATACAGAAACATCTATTAACACACTGCTGCATTTGTTTTTTGCTTTGTGTACACATGCTCTCTCTTCCTCCCTCTCTCTATCTGGATATGGCAGGACCTCATCATTTTGTTCTATGTTGTTTCATTGTAACGTTGATGAGATGCCATTGGAACTTAACTCCTGTTTATATCAATTAACCTGTGGTAAAATTGATTTCATTGTACATCAGTTTAAAGTCACAGAACCGATCGAAGTGGTTAACTGAGGGCTTACTGTACACATATCCTCTGTATTGCATTCTCTCCTTCCCTGTCTCCTTTCTCTCTCCATCTCCCTGCCAAACCCCCACCTCCAATACTATTTTTTTTTTTTAACTGTTTGAGAGGACCTTACCAACCTCAGTAGTTTAACATTGATCTAATATTTAACCTACTGATTATACCTGTTTTATTATTTGATCTAATATGATTTTGTTAGCTTTTTCCCCTCCAGTATAAGATTCAGTCTATGATCCAGTCTAAGCTCCAGTCTATATAATATGTGCCATCTAGCTTTCCTGCCTCTTTAGTCTTTTTTTATGACATTTTTAAAGAACACCAGCCCCCCATACGTGTTTTTTCAATAAAGTATTTTTCATTTGGGTTTGTATGATGTTTCTTTATGATTGCATTCAGGTTATACAGTCCTGACCAGAATACTACATAATTGGGTAGGTAGCCAGAGTTTTTTATATATAACATTGTGAAGTGTCCACTTTGGAAGAAGGCTTAAGTAGGAGAATGTTCGAAGTGGAATGACTTGATTTTTTTTATGCTTTTCATAACTTGGGGGCTATAATAAAAAAATCTATTTATAAGACTCATTTAGAAGAGACAGGACTCACATTGGCCATGTGGTCTCTGTTTTTAACAAGTTATATTTCAGGGAACATATTTTCTTAAGGAAAAATTGGGACATATAATCTGATTTAATTCAATATGTCCAATCCTGTAAAGCTTTAAAAAATGAAGCCAGGTTTAATTATAAATTTGGCACTTTTTTGGAATTATAGGAAGGTGGGGTATGCCCTGTAACTGTATTCAGATGCATGAGCAGTGTGATAACTGACTCACGATTCCTTCCGTTCTGCCGTGTATCCATTAGGTAGTCATGAAGGTAACAATACTAGCTGCTGATTTAAAGTAATCAAGATTATTTCGTTATAGTAGCTCTACCAAAATAGAGACCAGGGCTTGTCTTTAAAAATTTATCCTGTAAGCACTAAGAGGAGCTTAGATTTGCATATATCTCTACACAAGCATAATGTAGATCTTCCTTCTGAATAAGCTTGTCCTGGGTAAACTTTTAGACTTCAGTTCATAATAAGGTCTTAACTAACACACACAGGCAGTAGCTGCCGATGCTGTTGATTGCTAGTTAAGTGTTAATAGAATTAAGAGTATTAAAGTATTTTTATAGGCTAGTCTTCCTGTTACTCTTAACACCTTTCATGTTGTCCCACTGTTTGCATTTCAGTCCCACAGCCGCCAGCACAGGAGGAAAGAGAAAGCGGAGTCTCAGTCAAGCAGAGGCTGGCTTGGAGGCCAGCATGTCGGGAGAGATTTCTGACCTTGAGCTTGAGCAGACAGATTCCTGTGTAGAACCCCCCTCCGAGGGAAGGAAAAAGACCAAGAAATTTAAAAGAATGAAGAAGGATCTTTCACCAGCAGGTTTGTATCGGTTATTTCTAAAGTTGTGTGCTCTTCGGGGCTCTAGAAACTCGTATTTTGTGGGAGAGATTATAGCAGGGCTTCTATTGGTAGCAAGGCCCATGTGGCCTTCTGTGGGACCAGGTGTTTTTAGGACCAGTTTAATTGAATTTGAAGAATCCCTTAAAAGTCCTGGCTCTTGGAAGAGAAGACTTGGTGGGGGCCTCCTGGTTAAAGATGGTTAGTCCATTTTGGTATCTTCTCTCTCTCCTCCATAGGTTAGAGGTTTTGCTGATGTGCTTAAAGTAGCCTCCAGATTTTAAATGTACATTTAAATTTGCACAGAGGCCTACTCCTACACATGTTATTTTCAGTAGCAGAGTTTTCACTGTTCCCACGAAAACCCAGGCAGCCTGGATTGCTCTCATAAGCAGAATTATATAAGGAGCAAAGGAAACAGGAAATTAGCACATGCTGTGAGCTTACTATGTGCTAGATGCTGTAGTAGGAGTCTTTTTCTCTCCTTATTTAATTTCGTTCTTACAACAGCCTAGACATAGGGAATTGTCATCCTTCTTTCAACAATGCAGGTGTCTGGGCTCAGAGAGGTGGAGAAACACTTGCAGGTCCATGTAATTGCTAATAAGAAGCAGACCCAGGAGGTGAGCCTCAGCCCACCTGAAGCTGAAACACACGTCCTCTCTGTCACCCAGACACGCTATGGAGGGTCCATGGCCTAACTCAGCTCTCGTGCCCAGACCCAATACACGGCCGGAGTGTGAGGGAGGAAGGGGCCTGCTTGTCAGATCCGGCCATGACCTGGTGAGGCACCAGTCACAGTGACGGCAATTACAGCGGCTGCTGACTGACTGCTTGCCAAGGATCCAGCATGACACCTAATGCTTAACAGAAATTCTTTCATGTAAATATCTGAGATAGTCATCATGGGCCGGTTTACAATTAAGCAAACAGAGGCCTAAAGAATTACTGACTTGCCCAGGGTCACAGAGCCCTTAATTCTGCCGTATAAGAAAGCCGGTGCTTGTAAGCACAGTTTCGTATTGTCTACTCGGGATAAGAGGCCACCGACCTATCTGCCATTATTCCTGTCCTTTACCTCTTACATCCTGACAGTCATCCTGGTGAGCAGAACCAACAACCAAACCAAAGAAAGGTAGTAAAGCAGTGGAACTTGATTCATACCCAAGTTAGGAACTTGTATTTCAGTTCATTCCTGTTTTTGCATGTGGCCCAATCTAACTATAGGGAGTTCTCTGCATCTCATTAATATTAATGAAATCAAAGAAGCAGCAAAATGTCGCATAAGCTTTTTGTACAGTCTGCTGACACCTAACTTAACTGAAAACGTTAAACTCTTAGTTGAAGCCTGAATTGAATATTCCAGCTCTTCTCCTTGAATCAGGGTGTCTCCCTTTATATGTATCTCTTTTTTTCCTTAAAATAAGTAGTGGAGTTTTTAATCTGTAACATACTTAGCCTTCATATGTGATACCTTGTTACCACTGCTGATTGTACCTGTTCAACGTGTTAAATATTAAGTGTTAGTATGACTTAGAGATCACTCTAAGCATGATTGGGGGAGGCTCCCTCCTCTATTCCTTTCCTTCATATCTTGTTCTCTTTTGAATTTTTCAGCTTATCTATTACTTCTCAGGGACAAGATTTCAGGGTTTTTTTTTTCTATCTCAGCATAATCTTAAAGGTATTAAAATACCTAATAATAGACTGCATTAATAGATTAGCTCCTTTTATAACTTTCATCGTTTTAAGTGAAAACTTCATGTGAGTTATTTGGGGGTTTGAATTTATAATACCGTCATTAAAATAGGTTTTTTTCTTCCTCTCCCATTGACAGTAAAGTGTCACTGCCACAAGATATGAACCAAAAAAATGATAGATTTTGTACTTCATTGTCAGTTCTGCTAAAAAAAGAGAGAGAGAAATACCTTGACAACTTTGAATTGAAGCAGAGAACTTGAGAGAATTGAGCTTTCTTCTGGAGCACCACTCACCGAGTTAGACCTTCCGGCAGGGCCAGGGTAGAAGTCTAATGGATCCTTTCCTGTTGGTTTGTTGTAAGCATTTAGTTCTTACAGTATTAGCAGGATGTAGGTCAAGCGATCAGGTGCTGAAGCTGTGGAATCAACCAACTTTGATTGCTTGGTCACTTTAATAAGGTCCTGTGATAGTGAGAGGACCAAGTTCAGCCTTTGTGAAGGATTTGTGTTCAACTCTCATGTCCCAGAGCTGTGAAGGCCATTCATGGGCAACGGCTGGAACTGTGATAGTCTGGTACGGGTGGAAAAGTGTCCTACAGAGACAGGTTAAGGCGTCAAGTCTGGCCTCTTCTACTGGGAGAGTATTTTGAGAGGTACTCAGGGGATTCACAAAGGTGTGTGGCGTGCCCAGCACTGTCAGTGAGGGCATGAAAACCATAAAAGACAAGGCTTCATCTATAGGGAATTTTCTCTTTTCCAAGGAGGACCTAGCAAAAAGTAAGACCATAGAATGTTGTGTACCGTGGCAATCCTAGGACAAAGGATGCTCAGTAAACCCCACACAAAACAGTCCCATTTTCCTTAGTTATACATTTTAATATCTAAGGTACATGAAGAGTTAAGTATTAGACCCCTTTCTAGATAACAAAATGACCCAAATTACTATTTAAGTTTAAATAATATACCAGGCGTTGTACTAGGAAAGTCCTTTGTTACCTTGTTTAGTCCTTAGAAAAACCTGATAAGGTATTCATATTCCATTTCTGTAGGAAACCAAGGCTCAGAGCGTTATCAACTGCCCAAGTCAGATACAGCCGGGGTGGGGGTGAGGACTGTCTGACCCGGAGCTCACACATGGCACCAGAGGAAGCAAACGGTTCTTTATGTTCAAAGGTGTGAATTTCTGGCAGCTGTTCTGGATCAGAAACAACTACCAACCTGAACTTTCAAATGATGAAGTCATGTGATAAAAGTCCAAGCGACCACCCTGGCTGGTGTGGCTCAGGGGTTAGAGCGTCAGCCTGCCAGCAAAGGGTTGTGGGTTCGATTCCCAGTTAAGGGCACATACCTGGGTTGCAGGTTTGATCTCTGGCCCCAGTTGGGGCCCATGTAGGAAGGCAGCCAGTCCGTGTGTCTCTCTCACATTGATGTTTCTCTCTCTCTTTCTCTTCCCCCTCCCTCCTCCACTTCTACTCTCTCTAAAAAAAACAAAAAAAACTGGAGAGAATACCTTCAGGTGAAGATTAACCAAAAAAAAAAAAAAGGAAACTCCAAGTGACCGCTTCCGTTTGGAGCTTCTGTTTTATGTACATATTATGTACTTAGTAAATATTTTTCTCTTGGGCTTTGCTGTTCCTATCCTATTTTCAGGAAGCAAATACGTAATGTAAGCCCCCTTCTTTTATATTTATTACGATTCGTGCAGATTGATAGTGCTATGTACGTTTCCTCTAAGGAACTCAAGGTGCATCCCCTGTTGGTACATAAAGGAAAACAGTTCTCTATTCCATTTATGCTGGAATAAACTTTCTCTGGGAAATGTTCCCCAGGCGGTGTTTAATGGGTGGGCTGCCATAGCACACTGGTTCTTGCTGACTAGGTGGAGTGTCCGCAGGGCCTGGAGAAACCGCAGCCTCGCCTACAGGCCGACAGGAGTGGCCCGACACTGAGCAGGCTGGCTGCTCACAGTTCCAATGCAGTCCGATGGCTGGAGGTTCTGTCCGCACCCTGTGGGCAGCGGATGCGGAGGAATGCCAAGAGCCATTGACCCTTCCTATTGACCGTCTGTCATATGATAGAATGTTGGTCCAAGTCTTTCTCCCCCTTGCATTTAAAACACAACACATTAGACCTTTAACTGTTTGCCCAGAACCGTGGGTTTCTTTGGAGTTTTGACTAATCTGCTGAACTTTTCAAGCTCAAACCCACAGGGCCAGAATATAAAAACCTAGAATCTCCATCGAGTAGCAATCTCCTCGTGCTATTACAGGTCTCCTTAGAGTCAGAAACGAGATCTGCGGTTGCTGCTGTGGGTCACCTGAGCAATCAGGCTAGGAAAGTCTAGAGACCTCCCAAGGAGCTTTTTAATTACTCAGTTAAAGTGTGGTTTCCAGCCTGAATGTGGAAAGTGAGGTGTGTGTTGGGCTGGGCAATGGGGCAGTTTGCTCAGTGCATTTTTGTGCTTCCCTGTTCCTCCTGGCAACCCTCTGGGGCCCCCATAAGCCATCCAGGGTGAGCTCCACCTGCTGGGTGGGGAAAACCACCCAGTCACCAGGCCCCTTGGACCATTTCCTAGTTAAAAACTTTATATGGCACCCCAAAGGACCTTTCCGAATACAGAATTCCACTCTGTAGAGATTTATACGATGGCACATTTCCAGTGAACTATGTAGTTTTTAAATTCCATTTTGGATTCTCCTAAGGGAAGAGATGTCTTAACTCTCGGAGTTCCTCCTTCTCCACTCTAGTTAGTTGAAAGGTAAATAAGCAGAAATAATCACCTATTGTGTTGACCACTTTTTAATTTCTTTTGTTGTTTTGGTTAATAAAAATAATGTGCTCACTAGGAAAATCTGTAAAGTGAAAAAAAATAGAAAGTTACTTGATACTCTGTTAATGTTTTGCTTCCCCCTTTTTTTTTTTCCCCAGAGAGAGAGGAAGGGAGAGCAAGAGAAACATCCATGTGAGAAAGAAACATTGATCAGCTGCCTCCTGCATGCCCCCAAATTTTAACAAAATCCACTTTATCAGTTTTTTCTTGCAGTGTGCCTTTGGTGTCGTATTTAAGAAATCTTTGCCAGACTCAAGAGTGCAAATATTTTCTCCTATGTTTTCTTCTAGAAGTTTTAGGTTTTATATTTAGGTGTATAATCCATTCTGAGTTAATCTTTGTATGTAATACAAGGTATGAATTGGGGTCTAGCATAGCAGGAGGCAAATGTCCTCAAGTATCTGTTTTAAAAAGAAAAATTGTTCCTGAATAATTCTTTGCACGCCAGTAAAACAGGGCTGTGAAAATGAGTCCCCTGAAAAACTGTGCCAGGGACTTGGCTGTATCCGAGTCCTATGTGGCATAAAGTAGTTAGTCCATCTTATAGATGAGGCAGTGAGAGTTGTTCAAAGTCATCCAGCCTTTTAGCAATTTATCTTTTTTCCCTCCTCTCGGCTAGTTTTGATTTATTTTAGTTCCCCACATTTGGCATTGTGGCCTTTACCTTTATAATGGTTAATTGGCTGCTATTTATTTGATATGTGAATTATAAAATGCCTTTATTGATGTTTATTTTCCCCCTCCCAATAGGTACTGTTTGAATGTGTGAGTGAGGTCAGGCCAATTATGCCTGTCACCTGCAGTATTTAGTTTTTCCAGGGAGGGCAGTGTTTCTGGGTTTTGTGTGTGTTTTTAAAAATCTTTATTCCTTTTATAAATGGATCATGTGGATCTTTTTCACGTGGGTCATCTCCAGCCCATCTTCACGCCACAGGAGAAGTCTTGCAGTCTTTATTGAGTGTCCCAAGACTTGCATGTTAACACAGTGAGGAAAACTAAGTACTCCTCTCCAGGTCTGCTCACCCTGTCTCTCTGGATTTTATCTCAATAAGTGATCAGAAATGGGACTTCTCATTTTAGCTGAAATTCCCATGTTACTTCAGGTGTTTAGATCTAGTTACCTTTAGGCATTCCTATCGCTGACAGAAGCCAGGCCCAGCTGAGCGATTTCCTACTTTGTGGGACATGGAACCCCGTCTCTTTTTAAGAGTTACTGTCCACTTTAGGCATCATCAAAGACCTCTTCCCTTTTGAAATCTTGGAGTGTTAGCAGCTGGGGTTGGCTCTGCCCATTTTCCCTGCCAGCCCTGCAGTTATGGTTTAAATAAGGCCTCACACCAGCAGTGCAGGAGCGCCTGGCCCACTGCACTTTCCATGTGAGCACGCCGTTTCCTCACTCAGCTCCCACTCACCCAGCTCCAGACACTGGTGCTCCAGGCCCTGACCCATCCGTGCTGTTCCTGTTGCAGAAAGTGGCATGGGTGGAAAAGAAGGGCTTCTAACTGGGCTGAAACTGTTTGTAATGGAACTGGTTCCTTCAGTCCAAGAAGACCTTAGCCAGTGTTGGCTGAGATTGGAAACAGCTATTAGCTTCCTTGTCCTTTTTGGGATCTCTGACCCCCTGGTGGTCAGCTTCCCTCCACTCTCGGCCTGCTGGGGCTGTGGTGGGGCTCTTGGTGCTGTGAAAGGATCCAGCTCCATCTCAGCCACTCAGCCTCTCTGAACCTCTCCTTGCATCTGTAAAATGGGGCTATTTTATACCATCGTGTGGGGCTTTCCTGAAGAGTAAATGAACCAAGTGCCCAGCCTGGTGGCGAGCAGAGTATGGTGTGTGTGCCACCAGGAGATGCAAGCGTCCCCGTGTGAACTCCTGTTGTAAAATGAACAGAGGCAGCCCAGTGGGGCGGGAGGCTCCTCATTAACCCTCCCCGGGCTGCGTCTGTGGTGTCACTCCGTGTGCCGGACGCTGCTCTCCGTAGACAAGACCCGCCTGTGGACTTTCCCGCGTGGCTGCTCAGCTGCCCACCCCCCTGGCCATTCTCTTCTCCCCCGGGTGCTGCCCTCGCCTCGTTCATCTTGTCTTGTCTTTTCCCACCAGGAGGCGTCTCGGACAGCTCTGCCACGCTCTTTGAAGTTCCTGACACGTGGTAGCCGAGACCCGAGTGAGACCCGTCGCGGTGCTGTCGCTGGGAGACAGCCAGCGGGCACATTTGGAAGCCATACTGTATTTAATGAGTGTGGTGTGGGAGGGGTCTGAAAACCGTGTGTCTCCCAAAAAAAAAACTCAGCTTTTGTTTCTCTGGCTCTTTTTTTCCCTCCTTTTTAATGTAAACTGCCTGCTGACACTCAGCACGGCTGTAGGCTGTTAAGGTGTGCATTATTAACCAGTTGTTCGTTGCTCCTGTGAAACCTTTCCTGTCATGCATTGGTGTGTGTGAGAATCCACCGGATGGGGGTGCCGGCTGTGAACTATGCAGAAAGAGCTGACAGTCTTGGGGGCCGTGACCAGGAGTTTGGGGTTGAGCTCCTTCCTGCTTCAAGAGGTTTCGTGGTCTCCTCACGCTCAGATTCTGGGGCAGTCCTAGCACGTGGTTACCGTCTCCTAGTGGAGAAATTGGTTCTGTCTGTCTGCTTCCCATCTTAGCTGCCTGAAAATATGAAGCTTTCAAGCTTATTTTCCCAGTAGGAAGATGTCTACCGATAAAGGAGCTTACCCTAGGCCTGGGCCTTGGGGCATATTTACTTAGAGTTATTTTTCCTAAGATGTGAGTTTCTTGCCCCAGGACAAGTAAAATTGTTAATTTCTGTTTTTATGTGTAATGCTGTGTTCACTTGTCAGTGTCTTCACGTGGTTGTCTGTCTGTGTGGGAGGAGGTGGCATGTGCGTGCGCATGTGTGACATCATCGCAAGGCCACGTGTACCAGCCCTGCTTCTGTTGCAGCAGATCGCAGTGGCGACAGTTTCGTGGGTCTGCCTCAGTAGAGCTGCTTCATAGAAATCGTTGTTAGATATATAACATTTTTGTATCATGAAATAAAAATAAAAAATGTATTTCCAAAAGGTGAAAATTAAAAACATTTTCATAGGATTCTGGTTTTCTCGTGTGTTTTTTTTAAATAAGTGAATGACATATTCAGTCTCTACATAGGTATCATTTCTGTCTAAAGATCACCCCTGAAAAGCTGTGGAAAGTCACTGGAGCTTCCTTTTTTATCTCTAACCCTCTACCTGCCTCCGTGAGTCAGAGCCTGGTGCTGGAGCTGGGCCTTGTGGTAAAGGCTATGTGGGAGGAGTCTGAGCTCTCACGATTCTGATCGGAACCTGGAAACTAGTGTGCAAATTCAGATTTGTAAGACACTTTCCCCAGTTAAGAACCTCTTGCCCCGCCCGATATGGCTTCGACCTAGGATCCAGGAGATTGCAGTTCGATTCCCAGTCGGGGCACATGCCCAGGTTGTGGGCTCGACCCCCAGCGTGGGGTGTGCAGGAGGCAGCCGATCAGTGACTCTCTCATCATTGATGTTTCTATCTCTCTCCCTCTCCCTTCCTCTCTCTGAAATCAATTAAAAAACACATATATAAAAAGAACCTCTCAACATTTCCCTTTCAGGGTCCTCTCCCTTCTGTAGGAGTTTGATAGTCACAAAGTTACAAACCCAGACGGCACCCCTTCTGAGGTGTCACTGCTCCCACCCAGCTCAGCGGGGACGTATGAAGGGAGAGTGAAAGACCAGCAGTTAAGGAAGATCCCAAGGCAGGGGGCTTGATGAGCTCTGCCGTGTCATTAGAACTTACAGGGAAAACAGGTAGCACTGGACACTTCCTTTTAACTAGTGAGTGAGAGGGAAAACCTACCAAAGACTGTGATTGATGTTTATGTGAAAAGTACTAATGGCCTAATGAGGGCATCCTGCCAGGAAACTCCAATCGAGGGGTCTAACAACCCCAGGTCTTCAGTAGGAGAGAAGTGGGCCTCTTGTTCTAAGGTAATTAAATCCTTCGTTGCCCCTGAAACCCAATGCTTCCTACTCAGAAAGCTTTGCAGACATACAGGTTGTATCGCTGTCGCTACTTGTCCAGAGAGGGGCTTGGTGAGGAGCGCAATCTCGGAAGGACCTCTAGAGAGTCTGTTTCAGCTCCAGCTCTGTGTCGTTGGGCACATCATTCACCCTCTCTGAGCCTCAGTTTCCTCAATCATAAAATTAGGACAGTAAGCCTACCGTACAGGGTGGCCGCAAGAATTAAATGAGATTATGTAAAATGCCCAGCATACACAGTGCACAATAAATTGTAATATGTGAAGATTACGCTTTTGATCTGGAACACTAACTGTATGCTTCTGTCAACCGGAGCTGACATAGGCATGGTCATGTGGTATTTGGCTTAGAATTCATACCTAGCAAAGCTAATACACGCCCAGGCCTCTATTTTCCCAGCTGTAGCAAATGACTTAAATAGGAGAACTGGATTGGCCCTTTGCCCTCTCCATACGTATCTACTAGGCTTTCTCGATGTCTCGTTTGGGCTTTGGCTTTTTGATAGGCCCAGAGGCATACTGTTAGGATGGGGCTGTGGTGCAGGGGTTTCTGGAAGACTATGGCTAAATCGAGTCAGGCCTGGGAGTGGGGCCCTCCGTGTATCCCTGCAAAGAGCTTTGTAGTTTCTTGATTTTGGAGCTAGGGTGGAGACTGAGCGCTGTGGCTCTGTCCCAGCTTTATAGCTTCATATTTGTCTGTTTCCCCAACATCTTACTGTGAAAATTTTCAAATATACAGAGAAGTTGAAAGAATTGTTCAGTGAAACCCACATTTACTTACCACCTAGATTGTACAGTTACCATTTTGCTGTTTGTGTTTTATTATATAACCCTATGGCCATCCTTCTGTCCATCCACCAGTTCATCATTTCTAAGTTGCAAACATCAGTACCCTCCCCCCTCCCAGATACTTAAGCATGCTTGTCATTAGAGTTTAATATTTGTTTATATTTGGGGGTCATTGGGGATAACAAAGTGAAATGCTCACATCTTAAGTGTAGCATTAGCCTTAAAAATTAAAGGTTATCAAGCGGCAAATGAGTTTATTTGGGAACAGCAGAGGGATTGCAGTTCAAAACAAACATGGTGAACCATAGGCAAGCAAGTCTGGAAAGTAAAGGAGAAGAGCCTTCTTTTATATAGGAAAGTAGGAATTTGGGAGGGGTTGTTATGAACAAACTTTGTTGGAGGAAAATGATGGAAGTGGTGACAGCTCCTCGTTGGTAGCAGGCAAGAGGGGCTTGCTGTTTCCAGGGGGAGAGGACATTGTTCTCTGAACTGCACAAGCTGCGATGGGTGGTCGTGCGTGAGAGCTCCCCCTCCACAGCTTTCTGACTTCGTTTTTTTCTAAATCCTTACCCAAGAATATGTTTTTATTGATTTTAGGGAGAGAGAGAGAAAGTAGGACAGAGAGAAAAAACATCAACATGAGGGGGATTGAACCTACAACCTGTGCATGTGCCCTGACCAGGAATTGAACAGCGATCTCCTGGATCCTAGGTCGATGCTCAATCGCTGAGCCATGCCTGGCTGGACTGAATATATATACATATATATATATTTTTTTTTTTTTATCACAGATTAGTTTGACCTCTTCTAGGGCTTCATGAACGTAGAATCGCTCTCTGAAGTGAGGCCTACACTCTGCCTGTGGTTTTGAGATTCTTCCCTGTCCCTGCACGTATCAGTGGTTCCCTCCTTCCTTTTTATTGCCAGGTGCACACCTACCGGCGATTGTTTGTTCATTCTCCGGTGGGTGGACACTTGGGCTCTTTCCAGTCTGAGGCTACTCTGAGTAAAGCTGCTGTGAACATTCTAGTACCAGTCTTTTGAGAACAAAAGCTCTCATTTTGGAGAGTAACTATCAAGGAGTAGAACTGCTAGATGATGGGATAGATACATGTTCAGTTTTATGAGAAACTTCCGGATCTTTTCCCAAAGTGGTCGGATCATTTTTCCTCTCATCCAGCAACGTATTGAGAGGCCCAGTAGCTCCGGTCCTTGGCAACACTTGGTGTGGTCCGGCCGTCCCGGTGCGCGTACAGCGTTATCACTGCAGTTTTCCTTTGCGGTTCCCTGATGACTGATGATGATGTGCTTCTGGGCCGTTTGTATATAATCCTCCGTGAGGCATCTGTTCAGCTTGCTTGTCTCTGTATTACTGGGTTGTTTGTGTCTCTGTTATTAAGTTGTAGGGGTTCATTATATATTCTGGACATCAGTCCTTTGTCATAGTTGGAAATTTTTAGTCCCAGTCTGTGGCTGGCTTGTTTCTTTTTTTCCAGGCTCAGTAAGATACAGCTGACATATAATGTTGTGTAAGTTTAAGGTGGACAACGCGATGACTTGATACATCCATATGTCACCGAAGGATCACCTCCGCAGCACTAGCCAACACCACCGTCACACCACACATCACCGCTCCTTTGTGGTGGGGATACTCATGATCCATTCTCCCAGCAACTTGCTTCTTTCCTTCACAGCATCTTCTACTGGGCAGATGTTTTTAATTTTAATGAAGTCTATGCTGTCAGTTTTTCTTTCCGTGTCCTTTCTAAGAAGCCCCCAGGTTGTACAGATACTCTTTCATGTTTCTTCTAGAAGCTTTAGAGTTCTAGCATTTGTGTTTAAGTCTACGGCCCACCTTGAATTAATTGTTTGTGTCTGTGGCGTGAGAACAGGAGTCGGGGTCCTTCGATTCCACGTATTCGAATATCCAGCTACGCCAATAGCGTTTGTGGAGAAGACCTTTCCGATTGGATTGCTTTGGCGCCTGGTGCAAAACTCTGTTGACCCAGTAACAAGTGTGGGTCTTGAGTAGGTGTGTGTTTAAAATGTGCTGTTTTTATTGCTGAACATCCAGACAGAGGGGATCTCATCATTCCTATGTGTGCAGTTCCCACTTGGATGGTTTTGCAGCCTTTCTCATCACATGGAGAGGAAAATGCTGTGACCCTTGGTTACTGCTGAGGCCAGGTCACTCTCTCCTGACCTGGGAAACTAGTCAGTGTTAAAAATAGTGCAATCTTTTGGAATCCTTTTTTGTTTTTAATTTCATGACTTAAGTTTCATGACTTCAGCTGAAGTCTTTCATGCCCCAAGCGATTCATGGAGTAAAGCTACGCGTCCGATTTTGTCGAGGAGGGGAAATAGAATACCTGAAGGCCAGTTCGTGTTTCTCTTGCTTGTCAGCCAGCCACCTGCTCCCCTAAGCTGTCAGGTCCCTGCTGAAAGCAGTTCAGTTTGTCTCGGTTTCCTGCTTTTTCTAGTCATGCCATGAACCTGAACTTGAGAAAGATATTGGTGCCACTGGGCCTGGTGAAACCACCACCAGCTGAGAGGATCTTTTAAAATCGAAACGTTCAAGATGAGATAATCCCATCGAAAAGGAAGGACAACGAAAAAGAGCCCTTTTATTGGGGGGAGGGCTTAATATTTCATAAGAGAAGAAATTGAATTTTTACTAATCCTCATTGGAGGATATTTTTTCCATTGATTTTTAGAGAGAGTGGAAGGGAAGGAAGGAAGGGAGAGAGAGAGAGAGAGAGAAACATTGATGTGAGAGACACACCGATTGGTTGCCTCCGGTGCACCCCAACCAGGACCGGGAATGACCTGGAACCGAGGTACATGCCCTTGACTGAGAATCGAACCCTTAACCTTTTGGTTCATGAGCCGATGCTCTAACCACTGAGCAACACCGACCAGAGTGAAATTGAATCTTCATGGCTATTTTTTTTTTTTTTAAGGGAAAGATTAGACCAGAAAGCTTGAAGCCAAAGAACCTTGCCTGGGTGCCCACATTGTGGACTTACCCAGATCCCTGCCTGGCCCGTGCAACGTGTCTGTGGAGACGTCTTGCCGTGTTTCTGAGACCAGCCAGGGGACAGACCAGCTTTTGACGCTTGCCTCCCCAGCACAGGACAGGCGGGGGACAGCACTCCTCCCTCCCGCTGCCCTCACAGGTGCTCTGCGCCCGGACGGCCGAGCCCTAGACCGAGGGGGTTCCCCAGCGCGTTCCCGTTGGCCACGAGGAACGCGAAACCTCTTCCCGTGTGCCCCCTCTGTGCCCTGCGTCCAGCTGTCCCAGTCTTATTGTCAATACCCACGATCCGGGCGTTCAGAGTCCTTCGTTTTTCAGGAAGGACTAATCTCACCCAACAGGCTGTCCGTCACTTGTTGAACGGGGCAAAAATGAAACAGCGCCTCGGAGGCTGTGCCTGTAGGTTACCTTGACAAGTGACTGCGCCTGTGACTCAGAAGCTTAGGCTCTGCCCACTTTTGGAGGCTGGGTCTAAGTGGGGGGGATGGAGGGTCTTTTGGGAGTGTGGTGGCTTTGACGACTGCCTTAGTTCTCCATTGCCCACTTGGCTTCATCTCCCGCGGCGTGAATCAGCAAGCACGCAGCGCCCCGATGGGTGGTGTGACCGGAGCACCCACCGTACGCAGCCTCGGAGCCCTCATTGTCCCCCTTTTCCATTCGCTCATTTCCACTGAGCCTCTTGAAAGAGTTTCCATTCATCACAGGGACTGAGGAAACCACACGTTGGAGGCAGCGTGCTGCGGTGCTCCGCGCCTGGCCTGGGGACTGCCCGGGCCTGAGCTCAGCTGTCAGCTATTTCAGCCTCCTCGGCTGTCAGGGGAGGGCACGGCCACCCTGCTCACAGGGTCACTGTGAGCTGCTGAGACAGCAGGAAGCACCCGCGGGGAGTGAGCGCTCGCGGAGGGCTTTCCCCGCTTCGCCGCCGCGTCCCTCCTTCACTTACACTAGCAGAAAGCAAGAGGCTCCTTCTTGCAAGCACAAAACCCCCGCTCTCCAGGGCTTTTCCTTTTCTTGTAAACCCACCCTCCAGTATTTAATCCTTGCTTTTTGAAAGCAGATTTTCCTGTCCACTCACTCCACTGTGTGTTTTCTGTACTAATAACAGGAAAGGTATGTTAGCACCATACTGTGATTTTTGAAGTGTAGGTTCCCTCGTTCCCTTGAAGATAAAACTGAGGCCCAGGTGGGCTCAGTCTCTTGCCCTGGAGGTCCTGGTCAGGGGCAGAGCTGGAATGCAGACCTCCGGATGTCTGACTGCAATGGCATGTCCCTAACCAAGACTTGGTTCTGCCACGTGTCCATAGGAAGGGAGACAAAGAAATGACGGCAGGAGACATGCTGAGGGACTCGGGGTGTAGGAATCCCTCTGTATCCCGGAGTCTCACCTGTGTGTGTCCTGATTATGTCAGGATCAGGGCCCCGGGTTGGGCCCCGAGTCCCTATCTTTGCACACTCTGCCCATCCCCAGCTCCAGGAACCGAGAGTTCTGCACAGACCTGCAACCTCCCCCTCACTACCACAGGCGATCAGAAGGCTTTGTCCGTGTCTTAGACTCTTTCCTACGGGACAGCTTCCCAAAAGAGGGGATCTCAGCACCAGGGAGCAGAAATGTTTTAAAGACTCTCGATCTACATTGCCGGATTGCTTTCCAAATTACCCTCCTTCCAGAGGGCTACAAATCCTGAGTGTGGTGTCTTAAAACCCCCACCTCCTGAGCCAGGGAATCATTTCACTACAGAGGAGGCCACGGAGGCCCAGCTGTGAGCAGACACACCCAGGCTTTTGAAGCTCTGGTTCCCAGCAGCAGCAGCAGCACCTGAGAACTCGTTAGAAATGTAAATTCTTGGGCCTCACTCCAGTCCTACTGAGTCAGAAACTCCAGGGGTGGGGCCAGTAGTCTGGAAACAAGCCCTGCAGGTGTTCTGGTGCCGGCTCAGGTCTGGGAGCTCAGGCCTGGGAGCCCCAGGTCTTGGGAAAGCTGCCTGGGCTGCAAGAGAAAAGCACACACTTGTTACAAACCAGAGCCGGGGCGCTGGGAGCACACCCAAGGGCACGGTCACAACCGTCTCTAGTTTGCGTTAGGAGCCGGTACCTCTGAGCTAGTTCGCATCTTTAGTTTGGGTAATTGGAAGCATGTGAGAAATGTCACTCTTTCTCTGATGTTGAGGGTCTAGCTCTCGTTGAGGCTTGTTATTCAGACTCAGGTTCGTCATGTGCCGGCTGCGTTACTATTACCCGTTTCGTTCCCTCGGGCGGGAGGGGAAAGCTTGGAGCAGTTTAGAAACATCCTCAGCTCACGCAGCTAGTGAGTGGCAGGCCTGAAATTGGAGCTCTTCATGGCCGCGCTGCCTGAGAGAAGGAATTGAGGTACAAAATGCGGGGGTCTTTCAAATAATTATTATTGTTCTGGAATCTTTTGAAGCTGTCTTAAGTGCCTCCAGAAAGCAAGTGGCTTTCCCCTGCCTCTAACCTCGGACTCCGACAACCAAAGCCGGTCTCGGCACAGGTAGCTCTTGCCTGGTTGACAGGTTAATGAGGCGACCTCTTATCTTCCCCGCTTATTTCAGTTCGACTTGCGGGGATTGCTTCTAGAGTGTTCCGACTCCAAGCATCCCCTGGCAGGTAGGTGTCTCAGTTGTAGATCACTTGCTCATGACACTTCATATGACGAGTTTTCAAATCCTGTCTCAATGGCAAGTGGGGGCCAAGGGCACTCGGAAGGGTTGGGGGGTCTGGGGGGACAAGGACACTGAGTTGTGGGTGCCGGTAGTTGGTGTGTTTTTCCATCTCATTCAGGGCTGAGCCTGAGCTTTGGTGCACACTGGCGCTCCGGCTACCCTGGGGCTTCGCAGCTCAGCTTCCGGGCGTGGTGATGGGGTGCACCAGAGGCCCGAGCCAGAGGCATCGCCGCCCCAAAGGAATCCCCCTGGAGAGCCTCAGAGGTGCCTGCAGTCACAGCAAAACAGAAGGGGCTCCAAATATTCCCTTTTGAGGCTGGGGAAGGGAAGCCAAGTGAAATGTGAAGAGGTGTCTGAAAGCCCGGAGGAAACCAGTAGGCCCTTCCAGAAGTTCTATTTGTGGTAAGGAACCTTGGCATGGGGCAGCCAGCTCGACTGCAAAAATAGACCGATGTGCCGAGAAACGGCTCAATTCTGGAAGCAAATGTCCCTCCGCAGAGGGCTGGAGCTGGGACCAGAAAGCTCTGTCCCCCACTTCTGCTTTCCTCTGGACCCCAGCACCAAAAAGAGAGAAGAGGAAAGCTATACGTCCTAAAATGGACCCCTGAGTATAGCATGACTTTACTGTCTTAAATGGGGCAATGGAAACACAGGGCAAAAGGAAGTTTTCAAGTAAATGCCTGGAAACCAAATGAACCTACAGCCCATCCCTGGGTCTGCCAGGACCGGCTCTCCTTCACTGTGTTCATTCTCTCCTTTGCCTCCAAATGGGCGATTGGCTAAGACAATGGGGTACAAGAAGCAGCAGGAGGGAGTGTGGCTCGACAGAAAATGTAGACCTTGGCACTGATCCAAGACGGGACCCCGACAAAAGGTGGTCTGGAGACCGTCCTTTAAATCACCAGGCTGACAGCCTAATTGGGGTGGGGTGGGGGTGGGTGTTAAGATGTGTCTGTGAAAGAAGAAAACAGGACAAGATAGACTCCTGGGGGCCACCCTGACTCTGGAAAGTCCTCCACTGGCATGGTGTGTGCCGGGCGCTCACCTGGACATAAACCTCCTCTCTCAGGAGTGCTGCCTGGGCTCCACAGCAGCAAGTAGCTGTACATGTTGACCAGCTCCTGACGTCACTGGAGCCACGCCTCAAAGCTCTCTGGGTGGTCCAGTAACCCTACCACATTTTCCTGCCCTGACTCCTGGCCACGCTGAGTGGAGACACAAATGTGGAGGGTCACCGATAAAGAGGTGTGCTCCTTGGAAGGGGAGCTTTATTTAAGGTGCAAACAGTTTGCGGGGGGAAAGCATAAATGAGCTATTACCCAGTGTGTCCTCAGCTAGAACTGAGGTTCATCAAACAAATTAGATCCACTTTCCCCTTCTGGCCCCAGAAGGTGGGTGGGATCTGCACCCCCCCCTTCTCTCTTTGAGGCCAAGAGCTGTCAACGTCCAGCCACGGCTTTGCACTCAGCTGCCACTCAGCCATTGGAGTTGAAAGGTCAAGTGTCCTCTGAAATTGGCAGCCCGGCTGACCAGCAGCTCTTCTGTCTTCAGAGGCTCGAGGACAGCTCTCAGAGGGCTTGGGCAGGGACTACAGAGGGAATTCCCTCTCTGCCAATAGAGAGGCTCACCTTTGGTTGGAGGGAGAAGGGCAGATACTGACCCAGGAACTTTATAGCTGGTGGGTAGGATCCCTGTGCAAACAAAAGAGGCGGGAACATGAGGGGAGTTTGTCCGGCAGACAGAAAGCAGGGCACAGGGTGGTGAGGCGGGGGAGGAATCAGGGGTGGCAGTGCACCGACAGATCCTTCAGCAAGCTGGTTTCGGAAGGGCACTTGGTTCTGCAAGAGTGTGCAGGAAGATATTTGCAATGTTGGACTGCAGTAGAAACAGGCTGCTTTTTTTCTGGAAGCACCCGTTTCTCTGAGCCCAACTTCTTCAATGCCATGATTCTGGTAGGGCCTGCCCTTCAGAGCACCCCACCCTCCTAGCCGCAGGAGGCGGGCACATGATCCAGGCCCAGCCAATCAGAGGGCCTCCTCTCCCTGGTGCTGGAAGAACCTGATCTGGGGTGGCTGGCAGCCTGTTTCCAGTGCACATTGAGAACCCCATGCAACAGGAGAGACGGCCAACCCAACCCGACAGCGTATGGATGGCAGCATTTGGGGCCTGGATCCATTTGTGCCCAATGCTAGATCCACCCCTTCCTTTCCCGTTACGTAAATCAATAAACCATATCATTCCTTTGCTAATCTTAGTTTGAGTTATGTTTCTGTCACTTGCTACCACAAAAGCCCTGGCTATTACAGGAAGTATTTGGATACAGGAAGGGCCCTGCAGATTGTGAAGAGACTTGCTAGTACAGAGTATTGTAGACTAAAACAAACAGTAAAATAGAAATGTTAAATATTTAGCTTAACTTGAGAAAGTCAAGTCTTTTCAGACCCTTGAGAAGCACTCATTGGCCTATGGCTGATAGGCCAATAACAAATCCTTCAGAAAGGTAGGTTCATGAAGGGGGTTAATGTTCCGTCTGCCGGGACTGCTGTAGGTCAGGGGAGTAAAGGAAAGAAGAAAGTTCTAACACGTGAAAAGGCTGCACAGACATTGAGTTGATGAGCGTCACTCCACCACCAGCTGAAAGCTGGTTTCTCTGGCAGGTCCTGGGGTTTGAAACAGAATTCCCTGGTCAGGGGATGACCCATCTCAGCCAGAGCCTCCGACCAACTCTAGTGGGCATCTGGTTAGGCTCTTCTCCAGAGGGAGGTGGCTTTGTGCCTTGGAGCATTTTTTTGTCCCTGCTCTGAGAAGGCATTATTAAACACTGCCTGTAGCCTGAGACAGCCTGCCTTCAAACACACACCATCTGTTATCCAGACCTTTTGCTCTTTAAGTTCATCCTTCCCCATCACTTATTCTGAAATTGGGAACGTTTCCCAAACCAACAATTGCCCAGTCCACAGTGTTCCTTGCTGAGTGTCCCCAGGAAGGACGGGGAACATGGTGAATTAAGCAGCAACCTTTGCTCCCTGGCCTAGTAAAGGGATTGTTTTGCCAGGCTGCTATCCCATACCACTCCTGTCCCGTTTGACATCACATGGTAAAGATTGTCTAGAAGATGGGGCAGGAGCTCCAGATGATTCTCCCCAATAGATCTCTCTCTAGAAGCCTTGGAAGAAGGATATGTATTGTAATGAAACAAATTATAAGTCAATACCCAGGCTCAACCACTTAATTGCTTTTGACCTTGGATAAGTTCTATGTACCTATGAACCTTGGTCTTCTGTTCTGCACAGTGAGGATGATAATACTGCAGTGTTTAAGACTGGGTTCAGCTGTGAGAGACAGAGCTCTGGATACGGTGGCTTAAAACACTGACATAAAAGACTCCCAAAGCAGGCAGTCAAGACTGGCGGTGTGGGTCAGTGAAATCATCACAGACCCAGTCTTCTTTGGTTTTCCTATGTTAGCTCCTATGCCAAAGGTCACATCATGGTCTAGGGTGGCTTCTGGAGCTCCAGCCATTGTGTTCCAGACTTCAAGAAAGAGGAAGCACATTCTGACTCATTTTTTTAGGAGTCTTTCCAGAAGTCTACCACAAAACTCCTGCTTATATTTCACTGGCTAGAATTTAGTCACGTGGCCATATCTAGCTGCAAGGGAGTCTGGGAAAGGTAGTGTCTAATCTCTTCCTCCTGATATTCACTTTGTTGTGTAATTCCCTCCCCTCAAGTGTGGGCTCAGCCTAGTAACTTTCTTCTAATCAACAGAATTTGGCAAAAGTGATAGGATGTCACTTCTGAGATTAGGTTACAAAGAGATGGTGGCTTCTGTCTTGGGCACCTTCTCTTGCTCTCTTGCTCTGAGGAAAGCCAGCTGCCATGTTGTGAGCTGCCCTATGAAGAGGCCCATGTGGCAAGGAACTGATGTCTCTGGCAAACAGCTAGTGAGGACCTGAGGCCCTCAGCCCAATGACTTCATGAGTGAACTTGGAAGAACAGCCTCCCCCAGCCAAACCTTCAGATGACTGATGTTCTGGTGAACATCTTGACTGTAATTTTTTAAAAATATGTGTTTTATTGATTTTTAGAGAGAGAGGGAGAGAGAAAAACGTCAATCAGCCACTTCCTGCACACCCCCTACTAGGGATCAAGCCCACAACCCGAGCATGTACCCTGACTGGAAATAGAACCAGCAACCTGTTGGTGCATGGGACAGTGCTCAACCAACTGAGCCACACCAGCCAGGGCTTGACTGCAATTTCTTGAGAGGCATGATCCTGAGGACCCACAGAAACTGTGAGATAATAAAGTTTCTTGTTTTCAGCTGCTAAGTTTGGGGCTTATTTGTTATACAGCAATAACTAACTAATACAGTGTTTTTCCAGATGGACACATTCCCAGAGTTCTGTTAGTAAGAAGGAAAGGAAGGGTGGAGATTGGGAGGCAATCAACAGTTGCTACCATGTGCACCTGCCTCTCAGGACTGTTGTGAGAATGAAACGAGGTAAATTTATTTAGTGTCCACCAGAATCTGCCAGCATCCAGAAAGTGCCTAAGGAGAGGTGGTTAGTGAAGGAGCGCCACTACTCACAGTCTACCTCCCAGGCTTCTCACCAAGCTCTTCTAGGAGACGCAGCTGTGCTGTGTCTAATATGTGATTTTACCTGGCTCCCTCTCCCCTTTTATAATTCAGACACTCCCTCCCAAATCAAAGAATGGCACGCCTGCAAAACCAAAGGTCCCCAAGCCAGCTGGTAGGCTCACAGAATGGTGAGATTTAGCAGGAAAGGGGCTTAGAGCCTCTCTATTCCAGTCCCCCATTTATAATGTGAGCCAGGCACTTGCTGAAGGTCCCCCAGCCTCAAGGTAGAGGTGGGAGCTGGACCCCCTCTGGAGAGATACCCTAGCTCTCTGTTCCAATTTCCTTCCCCACTGCTATCGCCGAGGCAGAATAGTCAGGGAGTATTTGTAGAGTTCCTTATAAAAAAAAAAATTGCACTAGTTCAACCCAGTTTTCTCTCCCTAAGAGGAGTCAAGGTCAGGTTTATGGAACATGAGGTGCTTTTTGAATGAAGGAGCATCATATTTCCCTTCTGGTTTTCTCTTAGGCTACTGGGACCTTTCTTCTTGTCTGTTTAAAGAGGCTGAAGTCCTGCAGTCTCCCAAGAGTCAGCCCCTCATGGGTGTAACTGGGAGAAAAATCTAGAGAATGTCCCCCGGGTCCTGTGGTGTCGTGTGCAAGAATTGAGTGAGCCCCTCCTTGGATTACCCCTCTTCCCCCCGGAATATAGGGATCTCGTCATCCTGGAAGAATGTGGGCGCCTGGAATCATTTCACATATAATCAAATCCCAATTTTTCAGAATGGAGTGAAACCAAGGCATGTCAGTGAAAACAAATGTTCTGGGGAGAAAAACATTGACGTTAAGTCCAAAGACTTATTTTTCCCCTTTTAACCACCATCAGTAATGATGGAAGAGAAAAATTGCCAGTATTCTTGCTCCTAATTTTTATTAGCAAACTAGGATGTATGAGAACTTAATAAAATATTCACAGAAGGCTCCACTGCATTATTAAAAATCTCCTTTACCATTTTTTTTAATTTCATAAAACAGCAATTTATTTAAAGGGGGAGTGGGTGCATACCTGGGGTACTGTTCTTGTTTAATGTTGCATGAGCAAGCTTTTATAAATTTTAAAAATTGACTTTAATACGTTTTTAGCGTGACGTTGCAGAAGCTCCTCAGGATCCTGCTTGTAAAGTGCAGAGGAACCCTATGGGTGTGAAAGCCGTGTGAGCAGAGGCTGGTCACCAATGTCCCCATGAGTGCTTAACGTGAGCAGGCCCGCGGGGACTGGTGGGATGAGGCACTGAGAGGCGGGGCGCTCTCAGCTTAGAAAGTTGTCACAACAAAATGATGCACAGAGAGTTTGAGCACCTTCTCCCTCTGGAGGGAGAGCAGCCTGAGCCGAAAGCACTGTGTGTGAGTGTGTGTGTGTGTGTGCATGCGTGTGTGTGTGCGCACACGTGCGCATGTACGTACATAGGGGAGCTTTGGGTGGGAGGAAAGCGTGAAGGAGGAAATTAACTTTTTCTGATAAGGAGCAGGAGCATGTATTAAGCATGTGGGAGCTGGGGCTGTGTCCTGCTTGAGGTTTCAAGATGAGCGATCGATAGCCGTTTAGCGACAGTTACAGGCTGGCCCCTGGGTGACTGTTTTTCTTGACGCCGCCCTCTGCGGTTATATTCTCTATTAGGAATTTGATATGCTCAGAAGATACAGTGAGTTGGCTGTTTGCTAACAGCCGGCCTCTTTCAGATGGTGTTGGCCACAGGAAACATAAACAGGGTGTTTTTTTGTGTGTGACCCTGGCATCGCTATTTAGCTGGTGGCAACTCCCTGGCACTCAGCTTTTCTGACCTCGGGGGGTGGCCTTGTCACCCCAGAGCTAAAGCTGCATGCACAAAGGTCATGGGTCACAGGGTGTCAGCGTGGGGACCCAGGGCACACCAGGATTCATTTGGGACGGTTCCCCCTCAGCCCGTTCCCTGGCCCCTGCTCTGCGTGCCCACCTCTGTCCTGCCCAGGAGCATGTGTTTGCAGTGAACTGTGGTGCTCTCCCCTCTGTGTCTTCAGACTGGGAGAACCGGCCTGTGCTGGAAGGTAGCCGGGGCCTGGGGAGATGGCTGTCTCCGGCGGGGTGGGGGTATCGGGGGTCAGGGGGGAGAACATGGTGGACTCATCCTTGCTCTTTGGGGGGAGAGGAGGTCACAGGATTCACTGTGTGAAGCTGCAGGAAAAACCTGGGCCCTGAAGAGGCCCTAAGGAGAGGCACCAGCCTGGGGATGGCAGGAGGAGACGGGCGGCCTCTGGACATGGTTACTAAGAGCAGTGGCCTGAAGGAAGTGAGCAACGACAAGACGGCTGCTTGGTCCTCAAGCCAGTGGCCCGAGCGGGGAGGTTAGTGATAGGATGTTCCTGAGACTCACCCACACAGCTTTTCATTTCTCTCCTTATGCATTTGAAAGAAAACTCATCGATTTTCTTTTCTGTCATATGCTCGGCCCTCTAAGAGATTTTTTTTTTTTGTCCTAGGAGGACATGCTGGTATTTTACGCCTCATCTGAAGCTTGTAAAGGACTAGATAGATCACAGCAGTGACAGGGACAGGCGCTTCTGCAGCTGCGCCGTGAGCCGGAGCGGTCCTGAGGCCTCTGCAGGTGTAGCAGCCGGTCCCTGGCCGAGGGCAGGCAGCCGGAGGGCCCTCAGGCTGGGGGGAGCCAGCTGCCCTCCTGTGGGATCCTCCAGCGCAGGTGAGATGAAGGAGTTTCAATCCACAAATGTGGGTTTTTTAAATGTCACAATTAAAAATATATATATATATATCTTTATTGATTTCAGAGAGAGGAAGGGAGAGGGAGAGAGAGAGAGATAGAAACATCAGTGATGAGAGTCATTGATCAGCTGCCTCCTGCACGCCCCTGACTGGGGATCGAGCCCCCAACCCGGGCATGTGCCCTGACCGGGAATCGAACCGCGATCGCCTGGATCCTAGGTCAATGCTTAACAGCTGAGCCACGCCGGACGGGCTAAATGTCATAATCCTTAAAAAATTTTTATTTAAAAATTTCCAGCCGGGCCAGGCGTGGCTCAGTGGTTGAGCATTGATTATATTAAAACAAAAATTTCCAGCTTTATTAAAATATAATTGACATATACCGTTGTGTAATCTTAAAATGTACATGTTGATTTGATACATGCATATATTGCAAAATGACTGCCACCACGCGTCAGTTAGCACCTGCCTCATGTCATTACCATTTCTTTTTTGTGTGATGAGAACATTTAAGATTTACTCTCTCAGCTCCTTTCAAGTACTGTACAACACTCCCCCATTATCTGCGGTTTCAGTTCCCACAGTCAGCTTCCATCCAGAATTATTAAATGAAAAATTACAGAAATAACAATTCACAAGCTTTGAATTGAGCCCTGTTCTGAGTAGCATGTTGACATCTCTCACCGCCCTGCTGAGGTGTGAATCATCTCTTTGTCCAGAGTATCCGAGCCGTAGACACACCCCACCGGTGAGTCACACAGTAGCCGTCTTGGTTATCAGATCGACTGTCAGTATCGCAGTGCTTGTGTTCAGGGAGCCCTTGTTTTACTTAATAATGGCCCCAACGTGCAAGAGTGGCAATACTGGCTGAGAAGAGAATGCCCGAGAAGAGCCGTAAAGTGCTTTCTTTAAGTGAAAAGTTATGTACGTATAGGAAAAACAGTAAGTACAGGGTTTGGTACTTTCCATGGTTTCAGGAATCCACTGGAGTTTTGGAATGTATCCCCATAGCTAAGGGGGGACTACTGTATGTAATACAGTATTATTAACTACAGTCACCATGCTGTATATTAAATCCCCAGAACTCATTCATCCTATAACTGGAAGTCTGTACCTTTTGACCAGCATCTCCCTATTTCCCCCACTGCCCATCCCCTGACAACCACCCATCTACTCTGTTTCTAGTTCAGCTGTTTAAAATTCCACATATAAGGGATATCGTGCAGTGTTTGTCTTTCTCTGTCTGACTTATCTCACTCAGCATAATGCCTTCAAGGTTTATCCATATTGTTGTAAATGACAGGATTTCTTTCTTTCTCATGGCTGAATAATGCTCCACTGTGTATATAATACACACGCACACACACATATGCTGGTCTCAGTATGACATCAAGTGCCACTGAACCATCCCTTACCACCAGCTCCTGGCCTGGCCACTGGTGCACCTTCACCAACTGCTCCTCTTCCTTCTGCCGGGTTCACCCACCCTCAGCCCAGCGCAGGCCAAGGCAGTGGGCAGGTGGAGAGGGGGGAGGGTATTTCAGCGCTTGGGGGCCTGCCCCTGCCCCAGCTTCCAGGCATGGTGCAGGTGGATCCCTTTCCACAGGAGGCTCTGCTCAGTTGAATAGCGTCTCCCCCACATTCATGTCTACCAGCAACCTGTGACTGTGGCCTTATTTGGAAGTAGGGTCTTTTGCAGATGTGATCAAATTAAGATAAAGTCATGCTGGATTAGGGCGGGCTCTAAATCCAGTGACCGGTATCTATTAGAGGAGGGAAATTTGCACAAAGATACGCACAGGGAGAAATGCCACATGATGACAGAGGCAGAGATTGGAGTGATGCTGCCACAAGCCAAGGATTGTTGGCAAACCTAGAAGCTGGAAGAGGCAAGAAAGGACTCTCCCCTAGAGCCTCAGAGGGAACACGGCCCTGCTGCCGCCTTGACTTTGGACTTCCAGCCTCCAGGACTGTGAGAGAATATCCTGTTGTTTTAAGGCACCCAGTTTGTGATTCTCGGTGACAGCAGCCCTGGGATTCTAACACGGGGCACACACAGTTCCTGTCCCACCCCCAAGGACTTCAAATGGGAAACTGGTCCTCTTCCAGGAGGAGAAGAAGATTTTAGCAGAAAAGGCCACATGTGTTTGCAGCTGGGGCCACTTCAGAGGGAAGACAGCCTCTCATGTGCCTGGGGACAGCTTTGGCCAGCATCGGACTCATTCCCCTATGAGCTCTCCCCAGGGCTCTGCTGAGACAGTGGCTTTGGGCAGCGAGGCTGGGGTGACAGCTGGTTCCTGTGCACTGGAACTGCCCTGCATCCCGAGAGCCCCTCGGTTCTGAGCAAGCCAGGAGGGCCAGCTCCCCTGCTGGGGCTGGGGTCGGTTTTATTTCCTTGGGAACAGGGGACAGACTCAAACACTGTGTGTCCTATCCTATACGACCATAGGCCTTTATGATGTGCCCGTTTGTGCCTGGTGCTTTGTGAACTGCCCAGGCCTCGCCGCATACCTGAGGATGTCCCTATTTTACGAGCTCGGCCCCAGGAGAGGGGAGCCCCAGGTGTGCAGACTGCAGGTCCTTTGCCAGCTGCATCAGTGGGCCGGGCGGCTTCCTCATTCTGTGCCCTGCCCATTGCACTGACTCACTCGGGGGAAATGCTGACTCCTGCACCCTTTTGGTACCTACTGGATCCTGTCTCCTGTGGATGGAAGTGGCACCTCCCTTCAACATCTCCCTTGCCTGTGATCCCACCAGAGGCTCTCAAGTGGCATCGTAGCAGCAAGAACCCAGGAAGCTCATTGCTTGGGTTTCATTTTGAATTGGCCTCTTGCTGGCCCTGTGACCTTGGGCAAGTCATTGCTTTGTGCTCCAGTTCCCTTGTCTAAAAGATGGGGGGATTTGGCAGCATCCTCATCAAAGGGCTGTGTGGGTTCTAGCACAGGCGTTGGCATTATTGAGAGGTTAGGAGCTGAGAGGTGTGGACCTCAAGTCTCGGAGTCTGATGGAGTCTCGTGCAAATGGCAGTGATTCTGGGCACTTTATCCTGAACTTCCCCGCCCCCACCTGTAGGGTGGGGATCAGGCAGCACTCTCCTCAAAGATGAGGGGGGGCTTGCTGTTGCAGGTTACCCTAGCCAGCTCCAGGACCATCACCCAGCAAATGTGTGTCACGGACACTCGGCCAAACCTGTGAGTCATTTAAATTGTTTGCAAAGTTCCCACAATTGTTTTCCTTCTGATCCTTCGGTGGCCCCAATGCACATGTTTTGAAGTGACCTCAAGCTTGTGAGAGGACCAGCACCGGGTGGAGTTGTGAGAGTTGCTGCTGCCAAAGGTTCAGAGAAAAGGCCAGGAGCGAGGAAGGGGTCAGGGCGCAGGAGATGAGGGTTCCGGCTCTACCCTGGCTGACCTCACGCATCCTTGACTTCTCAGGCCTCGGTTCCCCATCTGTAAAATGGGCAGAACTTCAGATTCCTTGCCTGGGGCTTGGGCTGGAGATAAACTCACCAGTCGTTCTCTAAGGTGACTCTCAAGGTAAATAGTTTTCAGTATTCGTCATTCACTCAACCAGGGCCAGCTTCACGGGAATGTAGCCTGTGCGGTCAGGGTCCCCTCTCAGGAGGGCCCGCACTTGGTTGAATGCTCTGCTGTTGCCATCCTGAAATTCTTAATTTTTGAACAAGGGGCTCTGCATTTTCATTTTCACTAGTCTCCACAAATTACATAGCCAGTCTTGTCTTCAACAAATATTTACTGAGTGTGGAGGGAGTGTGAGGTTGTGTGGCAGGTACCAGGCTACCCCGGTGAGAATAGTCGGCCACTGTCTCTGTCCTCATGGAGTTTAAATCTAAGAGGGTTATAGTGGGCTGAGCAGTGTTCCCCCCAAAAGACACACCCAGTCCTAAGCCCAGGCAGCTATGAAGGTGACCTTATTTGGAAATAGGGTCTTTGCAGATGTTAAGTTAAAGATCTTAGGGTGAGGTCATTCTGGCTTTAAGGTGGGCCCAAAACCCAATGGCTGGTTTCCTTATAAGAGGAAAGAGAGGGAGATTTGAGACACAGACACAGAGGAAAACACAGAGGGAAAGGCCAGGTGAAGACCAAGGCAGAGATGGGAGTGATGCGTCTACCAGCCAAGGACCGCCAAGGACTGCCAGGACTGTCAGCAACACCAGAAGCTAGGAGGGAGTCACAGAGGCTCCAGGAGGAACCAGCTCTGACAACACTTTGATTTCAGGCTTCTGGCCTCCAGAACTGTTAGAGAATAAACTTCTGATGTTTTAGGGTTACCAAGATTGTGGTAATTTGTTATAGCAGCTCTAGGAACCAAATATAAGAGCAGGCAGACATTGATCAACTTATCACAAAACCAAATGTGAAATTGCTAGTGTGACAAGGGAGATGTGGGTGCCTGTGTTGGGAAAGGCTTCTCTGGGACTGGAAATCTGAGGAGTTAACTAAGGGGGCGGGAAGGGCATTCCATGTTGAGAGAAGAGCATGGGCAAAGGTCCTGGGGTGGGAGGCACTCTGTAAAATTGAGGGGAGACACATCTAGCAACTTTCAAGCCACATGGGTCTCTCTGAGGTGTCGTCGTGGCCACAGAGGGCTTTAAAAGCCGTGGAGCTGGACAGGTGTTCCCGATTGCAGCAGCAGCAGCAGCAATTTGGCGCCCGTGGTTTCAACCCCTCTGGTTTCACATGTTTATGTTACTAGATTGGCCGCTGACAAGAATGTGTTTGCCAGGCTCTGACCTGGTGGAGCCTGTGCCTGGTTGCCCAGCCTGGAACTGTGGGGTGTTTGCTGTTCCCAACCAACAAAGGAGAGAGTTTTCTGCTGCCTTTCATTGCCCTGGGAGAGCTCCACGAGACCTGGCTCAAGATGTGGCTGTGTGAAGGGCCTGGACCTGCCGTTTGGGGAGAACTTTCCTTGCAGGAGCCATGATGCCAGTGGTTCTGTGGCTGCAGGGAAGGGGCCCCTTGGCTGCAGGGAGGACATAGCTGGGGTCAGAGTGATTTTGGTTCCTGCAGGAGGCCAGCAGCATGGCCTCCTAGACACCATCCCTATGCCTTTTTTTTTTTTCCCCTATCAGTAAATCCAGAGAAATTATTCTCATCAGAGCCTCATCTGTAAAACAGGGCTCATAACTATACCTCCTGGGTAAAGCGGTTGTGAGAATTAAATGAGATGATTTGCTCTTTCATTCAACACATATTTTTTGAGCAGCTATGAGGTGCTAGGCACTATTCTAGATGCAAGGGATACTGTGCTGAACAAAATCAGACAGAAATATATGTTCTTCAGAACTGACATTCCAGATCAGGGCTCTGCAAACTACTGCCCACAGGCCAAATCTGGCCCAGCGTTGTGTTTGCATGGACCATAAACTAAGAATGGTTTTACATTTTCAAATGGTTCAAAGTAATCAAAAGAAGAATAACATTTCCTGAAATGATATGGAATTCAAATGTCAGTGTCCATAAATAAAGTTTTATTGACACTCAACCATGCCCATTGGTTCTTGTATTGTTTATGGCAGAGTGGAGTAGTCGCAGCAGAGATCACAAGGCCCTCGAAGCTGAACATGGTTACTACCAGGGCCTTCATAGAAAAAGGTTGTCAGCCGCTCATCAAGATTCCTGCTACTCGCAGTGTGGTCTCTGGACCACAACATCAGCATCACCTGGGAGCTTGTTAGAAAGCCAGACCTCCTACACCAGAATCTGCACTTTAACAAGACTCCCCCGGGGATGTGTGCACATTAAAGTGTGAGATACGTTGCTCTAAAATGATGCAGCAACACGCTAAACACCGGGCCTGGCACTGAGAGTCCAACAAATATTATCTGCTGCGGTGGGCTCGGAAATGGGCCCCAAAGATGTCGTGTGCTCATTCCCAGAACCTGTGACTATGTTCATTCACGTGGTCAGGGTCCTTGCAGACGTGATTAAAGATCTGGAGATAAGGGTAGACCCGGGGTCTTCCAGGTGGGCCCAATGTGTCAGTGATCATCGCCGCCTTCTGGAGGAGGCAGAGCAGCTAAGGAGACGGCGGGGCTGTGAGGTGGCCCAAGAGGTTGGAGTAATGCACTGCGCAGGTGGAGGAAGGTGCTGGAAGCCAAGCTGTGCAGGCGGCTTCTAGAAGCTGGAAAAGGCAGGAAATGGACTCTCCTTTGGAGCCCCCAGGAGGAGCGTGGCCCTGCCGACACCCCGATTTTAGACTTCTGGTCTCCAGAACTGTAAGAGAACCCCTCTGCCCTGTTTTAAGTCCCGGGTCTGTGCTGGCTGTTGCAGCAGCCGTGGGAGAATGATGTAGCTGCTGTTACTATGACCATCGCTGTTGTTACATGCTGAGGGCTGGCTCTGCCATCTACCCATGAAGTTGTTTCAGGCGTTGTTGACTCTCTGCAGAATGGATGATAATCTTTCCTCCTCGGGTCATTGTGGGCTTAGGTGAGGTGTGTACAGTAGCTCAAAGTGTCAGCTGCCATAATTGTTGTTGGCCTGATATGAATAGAGGTAGTGGCCAGGGCTGGCTCTGTGTGACTTTAGGTGAGTTACTTAACGTCTCTGAACTTTAGTTTCCATGCCTACACCGTGGCGTCTGTCCCCGGGTGCAGCAGCTGTGAAACCGGGCCGAGGCCATGAGCATGATGCGGGACCAGGCCTTGCGTAAGGAGGGCGCTGCTGCTTTGGTGGCTAAACTGGGGAAGGGGAATCAGATCTCTGAACGGGGTGGGCCCCTCTGAGGTGCTCTGATTCAGGGTGTCTGGATCCTGGCCACAGCCAGCTGATGGGAAGAAGAATTGTACTCCCTCTGTTGGCTTTGCTCTTCCCCTGAGTGAATACCTGTTGCCTTTTGCTGTGGCTGCTGCAGACCCTCTGGCGAGACTTCTGCCCTCACAGGGCCAGGGGTTCACGCTGGCTGACTGAGGAGGGGCCTGGGGCTCCCTGCGCTGAGGCCCTGGCTCCTCTGGGCCCAGGGGGAGGCAGCATTCTGAGGCCTGGCTCAGCTTCCTAACCAGGCTGGTGGTGTCAAACTTTACTACTCCAGGTTCCCTCAGGGCATTGGTTCCACTGGGTTGGGACTGTGTCTCTGGAGGGGTTTCCTTAAAGGCAAGGACCTGCTAGATTTAATGGGTGGGCTCCCCGTACCCAGCACAAGTCCTGACTCACAGAAAATATTTCCTGGAGCAGCAAATGAATGACCAAAGGGACTGAGAGGCTCTGGTGCAAACAAAAGGGAGCTCTTATTAGTGGAAGCTCTGCCAGTCCTCACGAAGTGCTGGTTGACCAGGCGGCCCAGAATCTGGGAGTCACTGAAGTGGACTTGGAGCTCTAAGGAGGCAGCATTTACTGAGCACCTACTATGTGCGGTTGTGATGCTGAGTGCTGATCTCATCCCGGCCTCTCCACTGCCCCATGAGGGGCACTTGGTGCCCTATGTGTCAGGACATGAGGCTTGTAGAGGTTAAATATGCACCCAGGGGTCTGAGGCAGGTGCTGGCTGGATGCCCAGCTAAGGACTCGGAGGTGTTCTGTAAGAAATGAGGGCCACTGAAGGCTTACTAATATGGGGGGACAGGGTTGCTACTTACTTTCCAACATTTTATTATGAAAATTTTCCAGCAGATAGTAACACTGATTCGTTAACATTTGAGTAAACTTGACTTATCATGGACCCATCCATTCCTCTATCCATCCATCAATCCATCCTATTTTTGGTGCATTGTTTTTAATTTTATTTGGAACATTTTCAATATATACCAAATAAGGGAGGGTAATGCGACCAATTCTGATACGCCCAGATTCAAACACATCGACATTTTGCCTTTTTTTGTTTCCTCTATTTTCTCTGTCCCCATCTTTTTTTCTTCTGGTGGATTTTAAGCAAATCCCAGACACTATATCCTTTTACTTGTAGGTTTTTTATGAAAAGGCTTGCTATAGAATCTCTTTGGTGATCTCCAGGTAACTGGGCTCCCAGGGCCTGTCAGGGGTTGAGAGCCCAGAGCCCACCGGCCTGGAGCGTGGGCTGAGCTGACTGGCCTGCACCGAGCGTGGAGTAAGGGAGGCTGAGACAGCAGGGCCCACGCGGGTCAGACTGTGACCACCCATCTGGGGGGCTGCTTTTGCACCTGTCCTGTAAGCCGGCCCTTGGATACCTGCACGTGGAGACAGGGCCACGTTCAGGTTGAACTGGGGGTCTTCTCACTTTCCCTCTGCTCAGCCACACTATTACTTCCTCATTTTCTTTTGGGGACAGGGCTGGTCTGTCTTGTTCCCTGTTGGATCCCCCTCTCTGACACTGAGTAGTTGCTCAGGAACTGTTTGTTGAATGAATACAAGTGAGAATGACTTACTGCTCTCCTGCCAACCCCTCCCCTCCCCGCACATCATGTTTCAACATTTCTGACTGACTGAGGGCTTCTTCTGTGCCAGGCGTGTGCTAAGCCTTTTATGTAGCAACCCTCTGGTGGAGGTACCCCGAGTCCCCACACTTCACAGATGCAGCGGCTGGGGCTCAGGGAGGTGCGGCGACAGGCCCCAGGTCACACAGCAGTGGAATCTGACTGAAGTTGCGCCAGCCCCGAGCCCATGCTCTGAGTCCCTACCCGGCCACCCTGAGGTGAGTCCCCATCAGGGCCCTGCCCTCTGCAGAGCAGGAGCTGGAGAAGCCCGAGTGGCCCAGGGGCCCCCTGGACGGCGGCCTGGCTCAGAGGAGACCCACCTCCAGGCTTACGTTCCGCCATTCCTCACTACCTCCCAAATTAGTTCCATGTTCAGCCCAGGGCCTGCAGTTTCCACTTGTTTTCTGTAACCAGAGCTTCCCCAGTGCTTGGCGCTGAGGTCCAGATTTTGGCTTCAGCTCAGGTTCCTGATTTCCTTGGATGTCGAGATGATGTAAAATTATTTCACTGGCAGAGAAAAACCCAGCTGAGGGTCAGCGGGCAGGTCATACTCAAGTAAGGAAGGAGCACACTGAATCAGCAGTGCCTCCTTTTCTCATTTCTTCCTGGCAATAGATGCTCAGAGAGGTTGGGTGATTTGCCCAGTGTCACACAGCAAATAAGTGGCAGGGCAGAATTTGCACCCAACACCCAAGCTCTTCCTCCCAAGTGCCTTTCCAGCTCCAGGCTGCAGACAAAACGACCCTGGGGACCCAGAGTGACGAAAACCCAGACCTCGCCGGCAAAGCGCTCAAAAAAAGACCAGATTGAGTGCAAACAGTGATCAAAGCAGAACTGGTCAACATGAGACAATATGTATTTTTAGACAGAGAGTGAGTCAATCCGTGATGATTCACAGGCGGGCTGGGCTGGTGGGGCAGCTCCCGGCCACCAAGGGCAGGGCAGGAGATCAGCCACCCCAGGGGCCGGGAAGGCCAGGAAGGGGCCGGGGCCACACCAGGTGGAGCCCCGTCCTCCTTCATTCCGTCCAGGGTTGGATCCTCACTGATTTGTCTGGAAGATGCATTTTTCAATAAGTGCTTGAAAATATATCACGTTTACAGAGCTAGAGAAGGATGTTCTAAGCAGTTTACCATCACTTTGTAACCATCTACAGTGGGCCAGACATTGGGCTAGGTGCTTTGGAGACGGCAGAGAACAAAAGCAACAAAGCCAGAACCTCCTGCAACTTCTAAAACAGGTGCAGGCATGCTCTCCCTGTAAAGGGCCAGGTAGCAGTAAATATTTGAGGCTTTGTGGGCCATACAGTCGCTATCACAACCACCCAACTCTGCTGTTGTAGCAGAAAAGCAGCCATAGACATTATGTAAATAAGTGAGTGTGGCTGTGTTCCAATAAAACTTTATTTATAAAAACAGGAAGTGGGCCAGATTTGTCTGGGGAGCCCTAGTTTGCTGATCTCTGTTCTCAAAGATACCTTCACCCAGCCCCTAGTTCCCCTCATTTGCCCTCTACCCTGTGACTAATACATACCCTCTCCCACCATGAGCCTTCTGAAACTTCTACCTCCCAGGTGGCTTGCTAGTTCTGAAGGTAAAAACTATAAACTCTACTTTCAATGAAAAAGGGCTTTTGTTGGCCCCATGAGTTCCCTACACTCAGGGATTTATGAACCATATTGGACTGTCGCCTCCTGGAGCAGCAGAATCCACATATCACTCTGTGTCCAGCCTAGTGCTTGGGACATAGTAGGGGATGGCCCAACATTTGCAGAATGGACACGCCCAAGGCTGTGCCCAGCCCTCTCTATTTTTCACTTTAGTTAGAAACTAGCAAAAATAAAAGAGGTATGGGGGTATTGTGACAGACTAAGGCCCCCTTTGGTCTTCTCTGTCCCTAGGGGGTCTTTGCACCTCAGTGTCCCTTCCCCACCCACCCCATGTTCACACAACGAGAGTCCAGCAGGAAAGCAGGCAATGGGAAGGACCCTGACGCGGGACCCTAGTCAGGTCAATGGTGGGCACTCAGCCCTGGGCCTCAGCTTCCTCCTCGGTGAAATGGACGGGGTCAGGCCCATGCCTCTCCCTGAGCTTGTTCAGAAGTGAGCGTGAATCCCTGTGGCAGCTCGGCCTCTAAAATTCAAGGCGCACTGTCCCAAGCGTGCCTCTTGGCCCTTCCGAGCAGTGGGGTCAGCTTCACTCTTATAGACCAGCTAACAGGAATTTGGGGCATCCAGTGGCTGGATTGAGGGGCTGGCTCAAGGTCACAGCCAGCTAGTGCAAGGCAAGTTTCAAACCTGGCCTCTCTGGGCCTCCCTTGACCCTGAGCCACCTTCTTGAGTCAGTGACATGTGACTGGCCACCTGTGAGTCTCCCTTTGCTGGCACCTGCTTCTCCAGGCAACAGACAGCTTTTTCTCTTACACCCTCTTGCCCCCCAACCCCAATCCCTACCGTTCAGCTGGGGCTCCTCACCACCTGATGGGTGTTTCCAGAAAGAAACAGCAGCATGGTTGAACAGTCAAGAGGAGCCCCCCCCCCAAAGGTTCCAGAAGCCTGCACTCTGGGGGAGGGGCTGCAGAACTGGCATCCACAGACCTGGGTTCGAATCCCATGTCTGAGGACGGCTGGCCTCATGACCTTGGAAAGGGACTGAACTCGTCCAAGCCTGTTTTCTCTCTGCATAACAGGAACGGTAAAACACACACAGACACACACAGACACACACACACACAGACACACACACACACACACACACACAGACACACAGACACACACACACACAGACACACACACACAGACACACACACACACAGACACACACACACACAGACACACACACAGACACACACACACACAGACACACACACACACAGACACACACACACACACACACACAGACACAGACACACACACACACACACACACACACACACACACCCGGTTCTTGTTACTCTCGTTAGTTATATTCTACACACAGACACACACACACACACACACACACACACACACAGACACACAGACACACAGACACACACACACACACACACACACACACACACACACACACACCCCCGGTTCTTGTTACTCCCGTTAGTTATATTCTACACACAGACACACACACACACACACAGACACACACACAGACACAGACACACACACACAGACACAGACACAGACACACACACACACACACAGACACACACACACACACACACACACACCCGGTTCTTGTTACTCCCGTTAGTTATATTCTACACACAGACACACACACACACACACACACACACAGACACACACACACACACACACACACACACACACCCGGTTCTTGTTACTCCCGTTAGTTATATTCTACACACAGACACACACACACACACACACACACACACACACACACCCGGTTCTTGTTACTCCCGTTAGTTATATTCTACACACAGACACACACACACACACACACACACACAGACACACACACACACACACACACACACACACCCGGTTCTTGTTACTCCCGTTAGTTATATTCTACACACAGACACACACACACACAGACACACACACAGACACACACACAGACACACACACACACAGACACACACAGACACACACAGACACACACAGACACACACACAGACACACACAGACACACACAGACACACACACACACACACACACACACCCCGGTTCTTGTTACTCCCGTTAGTTATATTCTATAAAGTTACTGTGAACACTGAATTAGTAACTCCTGAACCATTGCTCTTAGGGGAAGCACAGGGTTAGGTTTCTGAGAGCCTCTGGTTACCTTTTTGTCAACTGGCCAATATACAACCTGGTTTTATGTGTATTTCTGTTTCAAGACACCCGGTTTGCTTTATTTAAAATACATTGTTGATTCATTAACATTGAGCTCACAGCCAACAGCTCTGTAACTTGTACCTGAAAAAAGTTTATCTGATACGTATTTTCTCTGTAAAGTGCATCCCAGCCTCCTGGCTCTTAGGAACACTAGACAGCAATTCAGCACTCTGCGTGGAGCCGTTTTAAATATTGAAATCAGCCCTGGCAGGTGTGGCTCAGTGGTTAGAGCATCAGCCTGCGCACCAAAGGGTCACCAGTTCAATTTCTGGTCAAGGACACGTACCTGGGCTGCAGGTTCAATCCCTGGCCTGGGTCAGGGAGCGTGTGGGAGGCAACCGATCAATGTGTCTCTCTCACATCAATGTTTCTCTCTCTCTCCCCGCCTCCCAACTTCCTCCCTCCCTTCCTCTCCCTCTCCCTCCCTTCCATTCTCTCTAAAAAAATCAATGGAAAAAATATCCCCTGGTGAGGATTAACAAAAAACAAAACAAAATATTGAAAACACTAACAACAAACATACACAAAAATGCGAAAAACATGCTAAGTAGGTATTTGCTCCCAGCATGAGAGCTGAAACAAGGCCGAGTGTGGCTTTGCTCAGCCTCAGCCCGGATTGTGCAGGTGGGTGACTCAAAGTTGTTGCCATTTTGCACGTGTCTGTGGATGGCCACAAAAGCACCATGAGTATTAATTTGGGAGTTGTAAATAAATTCTAGGCAATTTTGCAAGTACAGGATTTGCCATTAAATAATGAGGATTAACGATATGTGTATACATATATGTGCATAAATATAGGAGATATATAAATATGGGCTATACATAACTATAGTAGTATTCATCCCCCTTAGGAAGAAGCCTTAGTGGTCCTGCTGCACTAACTCATTGGTTAGAAGCAGCCTATGAAAAGGTGACCTGCTCTTTCTGCATCTAAAAAGCTATAACATTTTTGAGAACTTACTTTGTGTCAATCTGAGCCAAGCCCTTCACAGGCCTTATCTCATTCAGTCCTCAAATGGTCCTGTGAGTTTGGTATTATTATAATCAACATGTTACAGATAAGGCACAGAGAGGTTAAGTAAATTCCCCGTGGTCACACAGCCAGCAAGAAGGATGCAAACCTGGGCAACTGGGTACCATGGGCAAAGAACACCTCATTGAGTGGTAGTAACAATAGCTGACACGTTTTGACCAGGAGTTGGACCCAGACCCGTCTGGACACAAACGTACCATACAGTGGGAGATGAACACGTTATTATCACCGAGAAATTTAACACCATTTCGGGATCACCTAGTAGCCAGTCCACATCCAGATGTTCCCAGTGGTCCCACTAAATAAAAAATATTTTATAGCTGCCTTTTAAAACCAGGATCCTGTCACACATGGTTCATACCTTGCATTTCGCTATGTCTTTTCAAACTTTTAGGCTATTTTCACCCTGCCTTCCTTTTCCCCCAGTGACATTGACCTTTAGAAGAATCTAGGTCTTTCATCTTATAGACAATCTCAAACTCTGTATTTGTCTAATTATTTCCTCATGAGGTCATTTGTTGTTCCTCTGTCCCCTGTATGTCCTGTAGCCTGGAAGTCAGACCTAGAAGCTTAACTAGACCCTGACATAGCGTTTTTAGCAAGAATGCCCCCTGGGTAACATTGCTACGTCGCATGTAACATGACATTCGGCGATGCTGAGTTTATTGCTTCATTTAGGTGTTGCCGGCCGGTTTCTCCGATTGTAAACTCTGTTATCTGTCCCCTGTGTAATAAGTAACCTGTGGGGGTGATGCCTTGGCACCCAGTGAGTACCCTGCCCTCAAACGGGCTTTCCCCACCCCCGACCCCACCTCTCATGGCCCGCAGCCGGCCAGGCCTGGGTCATTACTGCGCTGGCCTTTACTGTGACGTTGCTAACGTGGCTTCTACACGTTCAGCTGGTGTTCTTCTATGGAAAAGAGCTGTTCCACCACTTGTGTTTTTTACATACAGTCAGGTCTCATTATTACTTATGTTCTGTAGAGTCGCCATAATCAGTGAACCTCGGCGTCTAGAGGAAATTTAGGGTTAGGTTCCTGCGAGCCTGCGGTCCCATTTTCATCAACCGATCAATACTTAACCTTGTTTTATGTGGGTTTCTGTTGAAAGGCATCCCATATGTGCTGTCGATGGATTAGCATTGAACTCATGGCCACCAGCACTGTCACGTGCGCCTGAAGGAAGCTTCTCTAGCACACATTCTCTACAAGGCACACCGCGGCCTCCTTGCCCTAGGAGTACACAGCCCTGCAGCACTGTGCTCGAGGGCCACATTAAGCAGCAAAATCACCAACAAAACCCACCAAAAAATGCAAAACTCATGGCAGTAAATAGACCACAAAAAGGACTTTTGCTTTCGGCTTTCCGTGTAAGAGCTAAAACAAGAAGCAGGCATGGCCTTGTTCAACCTCAGCTGGAAACATGGGTGAGGCAACTCGGGCCTTTTTCTGCTCTGGGTGTTTCAGTGAATGACTGAAAGTATTGATTCTGAGGTCGCAGATAAATTGTAGCAAGTGGGCAAAGTTGCAGACACTGAACCTGAGAATTATGGACTGTATACAGTTCATTATAGTCACTATTCTTTCCGATGTTCAAAAGTCCCAGTATGGCCGAGGGGAGATCCCTTCCAGCCGGTCTCTGTGTCCTTTGGAGGGGATTCTTTCAGGTTTTGACAGCTTTCTCACTTTTTGATACAAGCTATCCTAAGCTCACCTGCAATCAACCAGGCCTTCAAGGCGCCTCAGTTAAGAGGACATGGTATTTAGAAACCAAGACCTGAGTAGTAGGTGTGCTCATTGCAGGTGTCACTGCTCCTTGGTCATTGCAGTGGATGGAGATAGGACATGTATTTGTAAAAATCGTGTATGCATATTAATAAATTTATGCATGTATACACATCAGTATTTCCAATTCACACTTCACAAAGCAAGAGTGTTTCTTAACTACCTTTTTTATTGCGGTGAAATATATGTAACATAAAATTGACCATCTTAAATACTTTTAAGCATACAATTCAGTGGCATTAAATACATTTATAGCCCAGCCAGGCGTGGCTCAGTGACTGAGCATCCACCTAGGATCCAGGAGATCCGGGTTCGATTCCTGGTCAGGGCACATGCCCGGGTTGCGGGCTACAGCCGATCAATGACTCTCTCATCATTGATGTTTCTCTCTCTCTCTCCCTCTCCCTTCCTCCCTCTGAAATCAATAAAGATATATTAAAAAAACACAAACATTTATATAGTTTTGCAACCATTACCACCATTCATTTTTTTTTTTTTTTATCATCTCAAAGTGAAACTCTATACCCATTAAATAATAACTTCCCATTATCTTTTCTGCCCGGCCCCTGGTAACTCCCATTCTACTTTCTATGAATTTGACTACTATTAGGTGCCTCATGTAGGTGAAATCATATAATGTCTGTCCGTTTGTGACTGATTTCTTACAATTAGCATGTTTTCAAGATTCATCCATGTTGTAGAATGTGTCAGAATTTTCTTCCCTTTTAAAGCAGAATAATGTTCCATTGCATGCTTATACCACATTTTGTCTATCCATTCATTCATTGATAGAGATTTGGGTTGTTTCCACCCTATTTTTAAAAAATTATATGTTTTTATTGATTTCAGAAAGAAGGGAAAGGGAGAGAGAGATAGAAACATCAATGATGAGAGTCATTGGTTGGCTGCCACCTGCCCGCCCCCTACTGGCGATCAAGCCCACAACCCGGGCATGTGCCCTGACTGGGAATCGAACTGTGACCTTGACCTCCCGGTTTATTGGGCAACACTCGACCACTGAGCCACACCGGCCGAGCTGTTTTCACATTTTGACTGTTGTGAATAGTGCCGCTTTGAACATGGGTGTACAAATATCTGTTCTTTTAAACTATTTTTATATTTATTTGTATCTCTTTACTCTTACACTGAAGATTTCGTTTCCTAAAAACATTAGTATTTACTCTCTGCTTTATCATACAGTATGCAGAAGAGAGTTCCGAAATGATAACAGCGGTGGCTTCTGAGAATATGTGGAGGACAGGAAGCAGACTGGTGGCTGTCAGCGGGGGGGAAGGGACAGTGATTGCTTAATGGTTATGGGGTTTTATTTGGGGTCATGAAAGAGTTTTAGAACTAGATAGTAGTTAGTGATGGTTGCGCAACATTGTGAATGTGCTAAATGCCGCTGAACTGTAAACTTTACAATGGTTAACTTTATGTTTTGTAAATTTTACCTCAAGGTAAAAAAATCCCTACTGCGTGCTCTTTAAGATTTCTCTGCAGTTCTTTTGTCCTTAAATGGATCACTCTGAGGAGATGCACTTGAGTTGTGAGAAATGCTTTGTCCAGTGTGGCTGTGCTGTCAATTTGATGTACAATTAGGCTTGCTTGTTTCTCTTTTGCATTCACTTTGGGGGTTGGAGTTCTTTTTCTTTTTTTATTTTATTGATTGATTATGAAACAATACATGAATAAAATAAAAAATTAAAAGCCCACTCCCATCCCTCTTCTCCCTACCCCAACCCAACCAGCTCCCTCTGAGTGACCGTGTTCTTTAGCTTCTATTCATTTTCCTTTGTTTCCTTTTATAAAAAGGAAAATGATAGGTAAAGGTAGATACTCTTATTTCTTCTTGTCTGACACAAAAATAAGGTACCGTATGCTCTGCTCTTTGCTCTGTTTTTCTGCACTTATAATAACAAGAGATGATAGCTTATCAGATGCTGTGAACATGTTTGCCAGAGTTTGGGCCTTGCCTTTCCTGGTGTATGTGGCCCATCTTACCCTTTGCCCTGAACGGCTTCTCGCCCCTGGTGGGCCCATTTCCTTTCAGCTCTTCTGCTGTGTCTCTTTGTGTTTAAGTGTCTGTCTGCCCCTCGCCAGTGGTTCCTAGGTGCACGAGGACCCTCACGTAGGTCATCTTCCTAACTGGCCGCCACCGTGAGCGATGCAGCCTTGGCGGGCTGCCTGGGATGCCGCTCCCTGCAGACTCGCTTCTCTCGGACCCTTGGGTCGTTCTGGACTCTCTCCCAGTCCGTTGATCTGTCGATTCACGTGCTTACAGTTGTTGCCGCTCTCTGTCATGGGTTCTCTAAATGCCCCCCTGGCGCACAGAGTCAGGGTGCTGGGCCCACTTAGCGAGGGTCTGGTTCAAATTAACCCACAGGCTCGGGCCACCCGGGGGGCGTCCCTGGCAGCGCTTCTGTCCGGGCGCTATTTTCTAGGCCAGGGAAACGGAGGCGATGAGGCAGGTTCCCAAGGCCATCGCGGATGGCTGCTACGGGGTTGGAGCTGAGTTTTGAAAGTTCAATCGAATTTTCTGGATGGAGAAGAGGAAAGGGCAGTTGGGAACAGCGTGTGGCAAAGCAAAGAGGCATCCAAGAATGGGGTTCAGGACCAAGTCCCTAATTAATGCTGACACAGGGGTGGGGGTGAGGGGGTATCCCCAGTGCTGGGTACAAGGGAGACACTGGAGGTGTTTTTGTTGTTAATCTTCACCTGAAGATATTTTTCCCATTGCTTTTCAGAGAGAGTGGAAGGGAGGAAGGGAGGGGGAGAGAGAGAGACATCGATGTGAGAGAGACACATTGACTGGTTTCCTCTTGCACACGCCCCGACCGAGGGCAGGGAACAAGCCCACAACCCAGGTATGTGCTCTTGACTAGCACTTGAACCCGTGACCTTTCAGTGGGCAGTCTGAGGCTCTAACCACTGAGCAACAATGGCCAGGGCAACCGCTGAAGGTTTTATAGCAGCAGAGTGGCCTGGGGGATCTGGTTTGGTAGGATGGATGCAGGGCTAGAGAGCAGCTGCTCAGGGGGCAGCCCAGGCCTGTCTGAGAGGTCCCCCTGGGCCAAGGTCAACTCTGGTGTGTCCTGGGGCCTCTCCCTCCCCTCCACTACCTCTGGGACGGGTTAGGTACCATCTCCACCCTGTGGCCTGAGGTCCTCTCCCTACATCACCCACCCCAGGGCCTCCCTATACCCCAGAAAGATCTAGGCCCAGATGAAGGGCCTTTGCCATCAGGCTCACACCTCCTCCTCACTCCTTGGCAGGAGCCTTGACATGTGCCCTGTGATGGGTTCCTGGGGCCCTCCCAGTGGGGCAGGGCATAACTCCAGGCCCGGAGGCACTGGGGGAGTACCCGGAGGAGCTGTCCAAGCTCAGAGCACCTCCCCTGTGACTCTTTCAAAAGGACCAGGAGACTCAGTGGGCAAGGCCAGGAATCTAGCCTGGGGACTCGCCCAGGCCCCTCAGGGATGGTGAGTGCAGGGCAAGACTGGCCTCAGGCCTCTGCGTGGGAGTGGACAGGAGAGGTGGTTGGCTCCTGGGTTTCCAAACCATCTTTTGTGAGAGACCACAGTGGGCCCGGAGCAGGGTGGAGGGGGCCGCCGGGCTCTGACTGGATTCAGGGCCCCTGTGACTCATGGTCCCACCACTGGTTTGCCAGCCTGCCAGCTCAGTGGAGAAATCCCCTGCCCGCCCCACCCCGCAGCCCGTGGTGAGTGGCCCTTTCTCAAGGGGAGGCTGAGTCAGCCCGGGAGCAGGGCACCCCTTCCGTCTGTGGGGTCTAGGATCGCATAAACACAGCTCCGCTTGGGGCTGTGTCCTGCCTGGTCCATGACCTTGGCCAGGTGAGCCCCTTCACCTTAGTGAGTCTCTCATCCTCTGTAAAATGAAAGGGTATTGGACACGCCTGGGACATAGCTCACCTTCTGTCTAGTCGCAGGGATGTCCACAGGGTTTCTTCCCTGGTAGAGATGAAGGGCATTGCACTGCTGGAAGGATCGGGGTAGGGGTTAGGGAGCCTGCAAAGAGCTCCCCAGCTATTCAACCAAGAGACATCCACCATTCCTGTCTTCCCACCACCCTCCAGGTGAAGGACATGTCGCACTTGCCATACCCTTCCTCAGGGCCAGCAGGAAATCCAAGGTGGGGACTGAAGCCCTGAGTGACCCTGGGCAAATCTCTCCCCTCCCAGCCTCAGTTTGCTCATCTCTAGGGACAGAGTTGGACCCAGTGGCTTCTTCCGTGTCCAAATTCCAGGATTAAAAAAAAAATAACAAAAAATAACAGTTCTATTCAGATATAACTCACATTCCATATATTTCAGTAAATTTAAAGTATAATTCAGAATGTGGTTTTAGTTAATATATGTGTATATAAGTAAATGTGTTTGTTTATGCACATACAAACATATATTTTGGCTCAGCAAGTGAAGTATATTTCATACTGTATTTTATAGTTAAAATGTTTGAAAGTCACTTTGTCTGTTGGGTGATGACTAATGGAATTGTGAAATGACAGCTTGGGGGAATAAAGCGCCAGCATTGAAAGGGCTAATGGAAATGTTAAGACCTACTAGTGCATCCTGAACCTCTCATGGGTTTCTGTTCCCTCCACTGCAGTTCTGACTTTAAATCTTCGATCATTTCACTTGTGGTGTTGCGTGGCCTGTGCTACCAGAAGTCTTTTGGAGCACAGCGATGCCGCACCAGTCGATGAACGGGAAGCAGGCTTGATAGTTTAGACTGGATCGGCTTCTTCCCAGGCACATAGTTTAGCAGACACCAGCCCCTCCCATACACACTTGCCAGTGACTGACACAAAGCTAAATCTTTTAGGATGCAAAATGTTCAAAAGTTCATAGTCTGCATGAAAGTATTAAGATACAAAAGAAGCTGAAATCCAAGATTGAATGTTATGTAAGCTAGCAAAACTACTTTCTACTCACCCTGTATCTTTGGCTGGACTTCCCTAACTGAGATGCAGTAGTCCCTTAAAAAAAAAAAGTATAATTCAATGACTTTTAGTATATTCACGGATAAATGCAACCATGAGTGCAATCAATTTTAGAACAATTCAGTATCTCGAAAAGAAACCCGGTGCCTGTTAGCAATCACCCTCCTCCCTCCCCCTCGCCTTCCCGACAGCTCTAGACACCCACTAATCCATTTTCTGTCTCATAGATTTTCCTGTTTGGACTTTCATACAAATGGAATCCTGGAATATGTGGCCTTTTGTGTCTGGCTTCTTTCATTTAACATAATGTTTTCAAGGTTCATCCATATCATAATATGTATTGGTACTTAATTCTTTTTTATGGCTGAATACTATTCCATTACATGGATGTACCACTGTTGTTTATTCTTGATGGACATTGGGGTTATTTCTACTTTTTGGCTTTTATGAATAATGCTGCAATGAACATTCGTGTACAAGTTTTGTGTGGACATCTGATTTTATTTCTCTTGGGTATATCCCTAGGCATAGAATTTCTGGGTCATATGGCCAAACTCTGTTTAACTTTCTGGAGAACTGCCAAACTGTTTTCCAGACTGGCTGCTCTATTATTTTACATGAGGGCTCCAGTTCCTCCACCCTCACCGACATTTGTATTGTCTGTAATTTTTATTCTAATCATCCTAGTGGGGGTGAAGGGACATCTCATCGTGACTTTGATTTGCATTTTCCTGATGTTGAGTGTCTTTTTGTGTTCTTGTTGGTCCTTGAATATATTTTTTGAAGAAGTATCTATTCAATTATTTTGCTCATTTTTTATTGGGTTATTTGTTTTCTTATTGGGTTGTAAGAGCTCTTCATATATTCTGGATATAAATCCCAGGAGGGCATCGAATGTCTGCGTCCAGTGTAGGCCCAGGCTGGAGGGTGGTAAGACCCCATAGTGGGCCTCTGCCTGGACCACCGAGCCAGCTCCTTCTGGAGCCGGAGACCCACGCTGGCTCAGCTGGAGAGGGCTTGGAGGAAAACCTCAGGGCCCTGTCTGACTTCGGATTACAGTCAGAGTGGAGCGGGCTGGGTCTGTCCTCTGACACCTAGGAGGGGGAGATCCTTACCTCTGGCCCTGACCCCTCACCCTTCTCCCTTCCAGGGACGGGGCCTCCCAAACCTTGCCCTTGTCTACTTCAGAGCCTCCAAGCCTGACCTTGACCCTGGCTCTCACCAGAGGGCCTCAAAGTGGCGTTTGGAGTTCATTCCCCAAAGAAAGCCCCGGGTGGGGGGGACATCAGCTCTCCAAGGCATCCTTTCTTCCATCTTCCCCCTACCCCTGCCCCCCCAGGCATTAATTGCGGGGTGAGCCCTGATTGTTGCGGCTCAGCTGGTTGAGTGTCATCCCGTGCACTGAGCGGTCCCTGGTTCGATTCCTGGTCAGGGCCCATGCCCGGGTTTCGGGCTCGATCCCCAGTAGGGGGTGTGCAGGAGGCAGCCAATTGATGTTTCTCTCCCTTTTCCTTCCTCTCTCTCAAACAAAAAAAAAATTTAAAAAATCAATAAAAACATATTTTGTTAAAAAACGAAGATTTCAGGGTGAGCCCAGAGGCAACCAAACCCCATTTCAGAAACAGACTTGGGGAGAAGGGGTGTGTCTGTCCCTGAGGGCAGCAGGCTACCCTTCCCATGGCGCTGGGTCCTGTGAACACGTGACCCTTTGCTGGAGAAATACCCCCTCCCCCCAGGAAAAGAGTCTTTCCTGGGCCTGAGCAGGAGGCCCGGCTTTGGCTCTGGTGCCTGATGTGAGTTGGCTGAGAGTGGCAACGAGAGGCTCCCTGAGCAGGACACAGTCCTTTCCCAAAGTGATGGGCTCAGAAGACCCGTCTTCATATATGTTCCCTGCCCCGGTGGGTGAAGCCGTTAGCTCTCTGCACGTTGGTCTCCCCTTTGGCAAAATGGGACCTGATTCATCTCACAGCACTGGCCGTGGTCAAAGAATAAGGGAGTCCAGCTGGCTGAAAGATAACCGACAAGGCACTTCTGGGGTGTTCCGCTTCATCACCTAGCAGCTCATCCTCGAAAACCACCTGGGCATCACCTCTATCACCCTCTCCAGGTTGGGCAAGGGAGCTCCCCTCTGGATTTCTGTGGCCCCATGTGTGGCCCAGGGCCCAGCACTGGTCACACTGTCTGCCCTGGTGTGTGTCTCCCCTGTGGCTAATCCAGGGCTCCTTGGGGCAGGGATGCCACGGCCACCTCTGTGTCCCCGGCTTCTTGCTGGGCCTATCCTGGAGCAGGTGAGCCAACAGCCCCTCCTCCCGTGGTGGTCTGGGTTCCAGGATTCAGAAGGCTAGACCCGGGGTCTCAGGGTGGGTGGGTGGCTTTCATCCTTTCTTAGGTGGCCGGGGACTGTGCTGTCCTGGGCTCAGGGCCAGCAGGGGAGGCCTGGTGTGTTGGCTCCCTGTCCCTGTTGGTGTGTGGAGGTGGCACACGTGTGTGTTAGATTTTCTTAGAACAGGCTCACTGCCCCTCTGGGGCCTGGGTCTCACCATCCCAGCTTGTCACTGATGAGAGTTTCTCACCCAGCCCCGCCCTGAGTGGCCCACACCCCCTCCTTATCAGACTGGGTTCCCAGTGGGATGCATTACCCCACTGTGGGGTTTGCTGTCACGACTCTTCCATTCCTAAAATGGGGAGAATCCAGTGGGAAGGGGACTGGGACAGGGTGAGTTCATCTTAGATCTGGCTGTCCCTCTCCGGGACCTCAGGTGGAGGTCCTAGAGTCCCTGTTCCCATCCCAAACTCAACAGGTGCCATGGCCCCATTATGCTCTGGGTGTTTCTTGAGCCATAAAGTTCAAGGCAAACACATGTTACTCACCAGCAGTCCACACCCCTGCCCCTCATACCCACTTGTGTAAGGTGAGGGACCTGCAAACATCTCAAAATGATAGTGCTGTGGCTAAGGCTACTCCCCCCCGCCCCCCACCCCCACCCCCAGGAGCTGAGCCATCTGGATTTGAATCCAGCCTCAGGCATTTGTCAAATGACTCTCTGAGCCTCAGTTCCTCACCTGCTTGGCTTTCTTGTGAAGATACAAACATTAAACATGTGCTCAGTGCAGCACCTGGTCCATTAATAAGTGAATGCACCCCCGGCAACAGCGGAGGGGGCCCAGCAGAGCCTCGCTGTCTAGGCCTCCCTCTGTTTCCTCTGTGTGCTGGCTGCTGCCTTCAGTGCCCTCCCCCATGGAGGTGAGGTGCCAGCCAGCGGCAAGGGGGCCACCCGCTTCTTGTTCAATGTCCTGGGGTGGAGGTGGGAGGAGTCCTAAGTAGGGTTGCCAGATGAAATACAAGGCACCCAGTTATTCAGATAAACAAGGAGTACAATTTTAGTATAAGTATGTCCCAAATATTACATGGGACATACTTATACTTAAAAAAAAAAAATTATTTCTCATTGATCTGAAATTCAAATTTAACTGGGCTCCCTGTATTTTTCTTTGCTAAATCTAGTCCTGATTACCCTTGACCCCCAGCCTGGGCTTTGGGCCAGCTCAGGGCTGAGTGATTTAAGGCTGAGTCACTATAGATCCAGGCAATGTTTGAATCTCAGTCCCTCCTTGTTCCTGTTTAAACAGGAGTCTCGTCCATTTCACAGATGGGGAGTCAGGCGGGAGCCTGGGCATGGCAGTGGCCAGCTGAATGGGTACAGCGGTGTCTCATCTGACATCTCTTAATCTGTTAGTGTCTGCGATGTTTCCAGAGCTAGAACGGTGCTGCTCACTTCCACGAACTACGAGAGCATGAACAGCCCCCACTTCTGTCTGGTAACGGGGAGTCATCATTGTGCCTTACTAGGGGTCCAAGATGGGCCAGCCATCCTGGGGGCTATAGAGAAGCAAAATCCCCTTTGGGAGGCCATTCCTGCTTGTGGTGGCAGCCCAGATTAGCAAAATGACCAGCCCAGGCCCCAAGGAGACTCAGCCGCAGGCTGGGGCTTGAACTGGGGGCTCCTGGCTTCTAATCCAGGTGGACTTCTTTCTACTCAGCAGCCCACACCAGCTGGGCTTGGTTTCACAGGCCCTTCCCAAGAGAACACGGTATCGCTCAGCCCTGCAGCTGCACATCTCATGCTTGCTGCACTAGGGTCGAAGGAATGTGCTGGAACCTCCCCCCATTTTTTGAAAGCCTGGAAAGGAAGCCTCCCAGGTCTGGGGTGCAGAAGGAGCGACCGAGACCCTCTTCCTGGAAGTTGGCCAGAACAGGGCACTTGCACTCCTGGTGAAATGTATGAAGGTTTTGGGGTGCACTGGTGAGCCCTGTTTTATTTTTAGAGTTATTTATTTACCATAAAGCCACAGGGGGTGAAGGGAAAGAAAAGTAGCCCCTCGGACTATAATTTCACCAGCTATTAGTAGAATATTTCCATTTCAAAATGTTTTGATTGATTTATTTTGGAGAGAGAGGAAGGGGAGAGAGGGATTTATTGTTCCACTTATTTGTACGTTCGCTGGTTGATTCTTGGACGTGCTCTGGCCGGATCGAACCTGCAGCCTTGGTGTATCAGGAAGACACTCTAACCAACTGAGCTACCCGGCCAGGGCTGGGATATTTCCATTTCAAATGAATAATGAATATTTGTTTGAAGTGGCTCTATTGTGAAGAGTTTTAGGCAAGTGATGGAGATAACAGATGCGGTGTGGCATAAGTCAAGGGGCTGGGGAGCCTGAGGTGAAGTCTGGCAACTGTGGCCTCCGTGGAAGTGGCTGAAAGCAAAGGCCCACAGTCTCCTCCACCCTGCACCTCCCACTGTGGCTGCAGCCAAGCTCTGCTGATGGGGTTGGAAAGAGTGACTCCCAGCTGGCCTGCCTTAGAGGTCAGGGTGACCGTGAGCTGGGCCCCATGCCCGCCACTCAGACACACCCACCCAGCCTGGCCAGCAGCTCCCAAGCCCCTGGGGCTTCATCCCCATGACCCTCCTGTGGGTTCCCTGGGCCCAGTTCCCATGGAGCAGACTCCTTCCGCTGACAACTGAGGAGCCCCTCAAGGATGAAGCGACTCCCCTTTGGGAACCCCCCTCCACCGCTTGTGTAGCCTCAGCCGGGTCCACATGCACAGTGTCATTCTCTTGGCAGGGCTCTGGCGGGGGAGGGGTGCAAGCTGTCACCCATTTTACAGATGGCCCCTGGCCAACTGGTGAGTGTAAAGTAGGGTAAAGTTCGGACTGCCAGGGACTGACTGGGGTCCCTGGCCTTCCACCTCCTCACCAAGTGTCTCTGAGGTCTTATGCAGATTAAACAAGATAAAGTAGGAAGGCACTGCTAGCAGGGCCTGGTATACAGTCAGTGCCAGATAAGTGCATATTTTGGTGTTGCTATTTTTCAGTCTCTGGACACCCAACCTGTGGGTCTTCCTTTGTTCTTCATTCATACCCATTTTGGGAGTGTGTCTAGATAAGAGGCCTCAGGCCTTGGATGTGTGCACACAGGCAGGTGATATATTTGCGGTCACAGGTGACAGGATGGCATTTCCACCATCTCAGCCCCTTCCTTGCTCTAGCCTGTGCCAAGCCTGGGTGACAGGATATGGTGTCGAGGAGACCAAGGAATGAGACAGAGACTCTGGGGTCAAACACTCTCTCTCTCCCTTTTTTAAAAAAAATATATTTTTATTGATTTTAGAGAGAGGAAGGTGGAGGGAGAGAGAGATAGAGAAACATCAATGATGAGAGAGTTATTGTCTGCCTCCTGCACGCCCCACTCTGGGGATCAAGCCCGCAACCTGGGCATGTGCTCTGATCCGGGATCAAACCACGATCTCCTGGATCATAGGGCGACGAGCAACCACTGAGCAACGCTGGCTGGGCTCAAGTGCTCTCTTAAAGGAGGGTCAGCTGGCCAGGGGAAGGGGTCACCATGTCAGAGATTTACTCTGAGGGTCAGAGATGCCTCTTCCAGGGAACAGGTCCCCAAGAAAAGGCTGGGAGGAAGGGGGGGCTCCCTTGGGCCTGTCCCATGGGTTTGATGTCGGCTGAGGGCAGCTCTCTGGGATGCGTCAAGACCTGGTGTGCCATCCCCTGGACACCACACAGTGTGCCGTCCTTTGTCCTTCCATCATGGGAGCGTCTTCCTGATAACAAACGTGCCCTCAACTCCTCCCATGTGTCAGGAGCATGGCCAAGGGCTGCAGATGAATGCACTGCTAAATGGGATCCACTGTTAGAAGCACTGTGATAGAACCAACCTTGGGGGTACATAGGGACTAATTCTACCAGGGGAGAGGGGCAGGAAGGAGTCAGGGACAGTTTCAGGGGGAAATGTCTGCAAAGGAGTTGGGCTTGAGACAAAGAAGAGAGGTGTTCCAGGCAGAGAGAGAAGCCTGTGCAAAGGCCCTGGGGTAGAAAAGAGCCCATGATGTCAGCCCAATCAGGTGGATTGAAGCCCATTAAGCTGTTGTTGCCTTACAGATGGGGTAAGGCTGGGGTTAACTCAAAGTTGGGCACTGTGTATCTCTCTGCTCTCGCTCGAGTTACAAGATTGCTGGTTTCTGCAGACGTATCTCAGTCCCTTCACCTGGGGTCTAAAGAAGACAAGACTGAGTCTCTTCTTGCCTCCTGCATTTAAAGACCAGCCAGAGGGCAGTCCTTCGAGTCTGGGGGCAAAGATCGTGTCCCCTAGGGGCTGGCTGTCCCTGGCCAGACCCTGCTGATCCACTGCTGGTGCCTGTGGATTACAGCTTTGCCGCCTCCGCAGCACCTCACAGAAGCTGCTCCCTGGCCTGGGCTGGGGCTGCCACGGGAGGGCTCTCGGCTTCCAGCTGGTCCTTTTCTCCTCCCCTTCTCCCCCCACCCATGTAGATGTGGGGCTAGGTCCTGAGCCTTTTCTGTTGTCAGAAAAGATGGGGTCCCAGCTCTGCCCTTGGAAGGTGCGTGACTTTGGGTGTGAGACCTTTGGCCGAAGTCCCTGGCTTAAAAATGAGGGCATCGCTGCCTTTCTCCTGAGTCTGTCACAAGTGCTAACGGAGGCAGTGTTTGCCCAGAGCCCACACAGCTGGACTGGGGACCCAGGCAGCTGGCTCTGGGGCAGATGCTTCACCCTCTGTGGAGGGAATGGCCTGGAAACTGACATGGAGCCACCACAGATGCCTCCTGGCCAGGCCTGGCGCCGGGCACCCAGAGGAAAACAACACAGGCGTGTCCTCTCCTGGTGCAGGGCACTGAGGAGGCACATATTTCAGACACAGTATTGCCTTGCCTCTAAGATGTATTTTTTTCTCTGATGTGAACAATTTCCAAAATCGGAATGCCTTCCACATAGCATGCCTGTTTGATGGACATTGGTATCACGTGCGTTTACTGGCTCTCACTGATGGCAGGTGCTCACTCGTGGGTCCCGTAGGGGATGGCGCAGGGGACAGATGAAGCCCCTGGCTATGTGTAACCTACATCCATGGGGGAGATGGCGAGAAAGAAGTATGTTAACAAGATGATGTCAGGGAGCCCCGAATTCCAGAGCCCTGAATAAAATAAGGTAAAGGGGTGGAAGTAACTGGGGACCTGCCCCTGGAGAGTTTGGAGGGAAAGCTTCTCTAGGGAGGTGACTTTTGAACTGAGCCTTGAAGGGGGAGCATGGACACAGGGTTTAAAGGGGTGAATTTTACTGGAGGTGGGAGAGGAAATGTCTGAGGAGGAGTTGGTCTTGGGACAAAGTGAAAACAGACATCCCCAGCTGAGGGAACTTCCTGGGAAGAGGTCTCGAGTTATGAAATGGCTTGTGATGTTGGCCTGATTGGGTGGCTTGAAGCCAGTGAAGGTGTCACATTACAGAGGAGTAAGGTTGGAGTCTGCTGAGAGATGTGTGCTCCCCCCATATTCACCCCCACATGCAAGCCCTGGCAAGACCTGCTGGGAAAGCATTTCAGGCAGAGGGAATGGTATGTGCAAAGGTCCTGAGGTGGGAGGGAACTTGGCACTTTCCAGAGCTGAAAGAAGGTCAGTGAGGCTCTTGCAGAGTGAAATGGGGGAGGGGATAAAATTCAGAGGCAAGGGCCACATCACACTGGACCTCTAGGCCTTGGGGATAAGTTGAGACTATACATATATGGTCTCCCTAGAATCAACAGTGGCTTAGAATAGAGGAAGAGAGTTAATTCAGTCCCATGTGCTACATGCTTTCAGTAGAGGCCCCCTAGGGGCCCCTTACCCTAGGGAACCCAGGGTACATTTCTATGGGCAGCAGAGAAAGCCGGAAATCACTGGGTGTGTCCAGGGAGATGCTGCTACTTCAGGATTCCTTGAGGGCAGGAGAAAGAGGAGAGGGACCTGGGGAGGTGGCCAGAAATTGGGCCACCAGGGTTCCACTTTATTTGAGTCCAAAGCACAGAGCTGACCACAGATAAGCTTCGTGTGGCTTGTATAGCACCTAGATTTCTATTTTGGGGGGAATTGCAATGTTTAGAAATCAGGATTATAAAAAACAATCCATATTTCCAACTTGCCTGAAGGAGCTCTGGGAGTCCTGAATTCACATTCCCCCATGGCAAGCACTAGTTGCAGCTGAGTGACAGCTGCTGTGTTGGGGACCTGTGATCTCCTGTTATCCACAGTCTCTACCATTCCCTATTATCTCCCACCAGCCTCCATAGCTCCTTTGTCCCCAGCCTGGATCCTGAGGGCATGTGATTTATGGTTCCTGCCATGGACAACACGTTAGGATGGGCCACTGAGGCTGGAGTGGGGGCTCAGAAGGGACAAGTGCCAGGAGCCCAGGGTGCTGTGGTCACCCCACCCCCAGGTGCCAAAAATTCTTGACCTCAGGCAGTGGGTGCGGGATGGAAGGATGGCTCACGCCAGCCTCTGTCCCGGACTGGTCCTGCTGGGCTTCTCATGATGACACTCTGAGGCTTTGTGTCCTTTCCCCACGCCTTCTCTGTCCCCTGCCCCATCACGCCCTTCTAGCTGACCTTCTATCCCACAAGGAACTTCTCCATGTCTGCATCAGACCCTCCATAAATTAAGCCGGCAGAAAGGTTGTCATCAGCAGTAATTGAAGGCTTTCCACCCGGCTCCCGGGCTCCCCTTGTGTGGGAGCCTTCACTCCTGGACGCGAGGGTGGCAGGGGGCCTCTGTAAGGTCCCCAGGGCATTGCTATCCTCGTGTTTGCTCTACGCCTGCATGCACCCACTTCCCTTAGTCGCGAACCACTGACCTAGGTTCCCGCGGCTCAGCACCCGCCCTGCCAGCGCCCGTGGAGACCGGAGCTCCTCCGAGCTGTGGGCACCGCGGCTGTAGGGCCCGCGGTGGGGCTTCAGTCCAGCGTCTGCTCAGCGCCGCCGTGGAGGGCCACAGGAGGGAGCTGAGCGGAGGTCAGACCGTGTGTGGGTCTCACCCTGAGCACAGGTATTCTTGTCCCCACCCGGCTTCGGGGATGGAGTTCCTGCCCCTGCCAGCTTGGGGGCTGGAGGCGTCGCTTCTGGTGGCTTCTTGCTGTTAATCAGCCTGCACAGGGCCAGAGCCCTTCTATTCTCGCTGAGAGAAGAGGTGCTTCAGCAAGGCAGGGACGGCACTGACGGCTGTGGGGTGCTGTGAACAGCTCTCAAAGCCACCTGAGTGGTGAGCCTGGCTAGCCCACTGCACAGAGGGGGAAACTGAGGCTCCATCACATAGTGATGAGCAAGGGGTCCTTGCTTCTGAGCTGGGCAGCCATGAGTCCGCCGCCCCTGCCGCCATCCCCTTGCTCTGTGACATGTGACACGGAGAGGGCCAGGTACTGTGGTGGGCTGACGGAGGTGCCCTGCTTGCCCCACATATCCAGCCTGCCAGGAGGGACTAGTCCTTTCTGGTGGGAGTGTTGGTCTGTGGCCCAGGCTGGGGGCTTGGGGCTGGGGCCTGGGCTTAGCCAGGCCCTTCGAGTCCCCAATCTTTCCAGCCGGGACCAAGCTACTGGCAGGTCTTTAAGTGGGAACAGAGAGGCATCTACCTTGGATTTCCCTCCCAGCAAGCGCTTCAGCTACGAACATGCTCTGCAATTTAAAATCATCATCATCACAGTTACTGAGGGCCTTGAACTCAGTGCTCTACCTGCAGGTTCAAATCACAGCTCTTCAACCCTGGACGCCTTTCTCAACCTCTTGTGCCTTAGTTTTGCTTCTGGCAAATGGGGGTGTAACCATGCCACACGCTGAAAGGTTTAATATGCACAGTGTCCTAATGCAGGGCCAGATGCTTGAGTCAGCTCGGTGCATGGCTGTGGCCATTGACCTTCCCAGCAATCCTGGGAGATTTGTGTTGTCATTGGACCCATTTTCTAGGTGAGGAAGCTGAGGTTAAGAGCAAGAAGTGACTTCCCCCAAGGTCAACTCATCATTTTAAAATCTCTTGAAGTGCCCAGCTGGTGTGGCTCAGCGGTTGAGCTGACCTATGATCCAGGAAATCAAGGTTCGATTCCCAGTCAGGGCCTGGGTTGTGGCTTGATCCCCAGCAGGGGGCATGCAGGAGGCAGCTGATCAATGACAACTCATTGATGTTTCTCTCTCTCTCTCTCTTCCTCTCCTTTCCTCTCTCTGACATCAATAAAAAATAATAAAATAAAATCTCTTGAAGTAATTAAGCTGTTGAGGGGATCAGGCAAGGTGATTGGCACTAGCTGCCTCCCAGGCACTCTGAGGGGCCACCCCCACCCAACAGTGACATGCCACCCACCCAACCTCCGCCTGCCTGGGAGCCAGCTCCTCCCCAGCACCCAGACTCTGGGGCCCCCTGGGGAAAACACTATATATCGCACATCTTCTGGGGAGTCTTCCCTTCCCAACACCCTCTCTCATTAGGAGCCATCGCAGTCACCCACCCCCTACGCAACTTCCAGAAAGTTCTCTCTGGGAGTTCAGACAACCCTGGAGCTCTTTCGACCCCACCCTACAGTTGGCTTGACAAATGTGTGACCTGGCGTGGCTGGATTCCACAGCAGAGGTTAGAGGTTGTGTTATCTGTTTCCCGATGCACGTGTATACACGTCCAGCTGTCTGGAGAATCCCTGGCCAACAGTGAATCTGAGTCAGCGCTCTGGGCACAGGCCTGCGCACAGGTGTCTGGGCAGACCCGAACCCACCCCTGCACATCAGCATTTTTCTTTTTAATCCTCACCTGGGGATATTTTTCCATTGATTTTTAAAGAGAGTGGAAGGGAGGAAGGGAAGAGAGAGAGAGGGAGGGAGAGAGAGAGAAAGACACATTGGTTGGCTGCTTCCTGCATGTGCCCGTGATGGAGCCTTGAGCAGGAATTGGACACGCGACCCTTTGGTGCAAGGGCGGGCGCAGGGCCATCTCAGCATTTTTGATTTAACATCATCAGTATGGAAAATTTCAAAAATGAACAGAAGTGAGAGGACCAGACAGTGATTCTGGCCTCCGCACCCCTCTATCTCACCATCCACAATATTTTGCAATCTTGTTTTGTCTCCTCCTTGTGAGCTCCCTCTCCTGCTTTCTCCTCAGTTTGGCTGGAGGGTTTGAAAGCCAACTGCAGACATCACACCATGCATGTCATTTTTAAAAACTTTTAATTTTGAAGGTACAAAATGTAGAAACTTCCAGTTCTAAAATGAATCCCGGGGCTGTCACGTGCAGCATGGTGACTATCATTAATAACACTGTATTCTGTATCTGAAAGCTGCAAAGAGAGTAGAACTTAAAAGTTCTTAGCACAAGAAAAACCCTGCAGGATTGGGGGCTCCCCACCCAGCCCTATCTGCGCCTGGAACCTCCAGTCCTGCCCTGTCAGCCTGAGAAGCTGTGGGCACCACACAGAAAACCCGTCCTTCGCTTTTAATCCTTTCTCAGCAGAATCTGGGCCTCTACCCTCCCGGCTGTGCTGTGGTGTCACCATGGTGCGACTGGCAGCGAGGATGCTAAAACCTACCATTTGTTGGGCACTGTGGCTGGTGCTTGAATATGTGATTTTGTGTGATTGGCTTGACTGCCCTGCAGGCATGGCAATTACCAGGGCTTCAGAGAGAGGCAGTCAGAGGCTCACCCAGCTTGCAAGAGGCAAAACTGGGGTTTGAAACGGGTCCTTTGACCAAAACCTGGGTGTCTCTCAGTTGAGCCAGTTAGGAAGGTCTCTCACCAACTCTGCTGGAGACTTGTCTTTCCTGCCCAGGATGGGGCACCCTGGGACCCCAGATATCTAAACTTGGCACAGTGGCCCATTTGTGGGTCCTCAGTGGTCCAGGTGACACAGAAGGGCCCTTGGGATGAAGTCTCTACCCCACCCAAGGTTCCAGGCCTGCCCTTCTCTCCAACTGGCTGCCCTTTACCTCACACCTCACCTTCCTACTTGTGTGAGGCCAGGCAGGTGACTTGAGCCCCCTGACCCCCCTTGTCTCCTCTGTGTGGGAAAATCAGTCTTTCCCCTCTTGGGCAGGGCCTACCTATCAACAGATTCCTAGCCTCAACACCCCATGGTCAGAGGGAGGACAGCAGACTGGCAGGTGAGGTCCCTGCACTGGGGTCCCAGCCCTGGCCCTGCTCCCAATATCCGCTGTGGCCCTGGGCAGGTTGCTTTAGCTCAGGGCCCCTGTTCCCACTCAGCAAAGGTGGCTATTATGATGGGATCTGCAGAGGTGACTCATGTGACAGCTCTTTGTGAACCATGAGACACGACATAAATATGGGGCTTTTCTGTTCCATCAAGCCCAGGTTCAGAGCTCTGTGGCTTCATTTCTGAGGCTGTTTCTCTTTTATGGCTCTGATTATATTACTTAAAGTTGATTGGGTAAATGTATTTCTGATCTAATCACATAATCTGTACACCCGGGGAGTGGGGAACAGAATTCCTTCCTCCTGCACTTGGTTTGGTTCAGCGGCATTTCCTGAGCACCGCTGTGTGCCAGGCTCAGCGTTGGGGACAGCAGGGATCCAGCATGGTCTCTGCCTTCCAGGGACCCACCGCCCACTGGGGAGTCAGGAGGGAACAAACAGACCATCACGATACAGGGTGGTCTGCGCAGCGACGGAGGGGTGCTGCAGGGTAGAAACCAGCCCAGGCAGGCTGGGGGTGAGGAGCCTCTCAGGGGGCTTCCGGGAGACACAGAAGCCTGAGATGAGTCATAAAAGACTGAATGGGAATTGGGCAGAAAAAGAAGTGGAGATGGTGTTCCAGGCAGAAGGAACAGCACAGGCCAAGGCCTGGAGGTCTGTGAATGCAGTTACATACTCCACCCCTTCTCCATGTGCCCCGAGTGTGTGATTGCCCAAATCACCCCCACTGTGCTCTCTGTGTTGGATGCTGAGTTTTACCGTAAGACTGGGCTGCTTCTATCATGCCCCGTTTGCACCTTAGGCCAGCAAAATGTCTTTCTCTATCTTTAAAGAGTTACAACTCTACCTATCCATGCATCTACTTGTCTGTTTGTCCATCCATCCATCCATCCATCCATCCATCCATCCATCCATCCATCCATCCATCATCTGTCCATTCATCCATCTATTCATCCATGCATCCATCTGTTCATCCATCCAGACATCTATTCAGCCAGCCCGCCAGCCAGTCATTCCTTCAACAAGTGCTTACTGGGTGCTGATGAAGGCCAGGCCTCACTGGGCAGAGTCTTCTCTGGGGAGGTGCAGGGCAGGTGATGAGCAGACGTGGGCTGAGGTTGGCTTCACTCCCTGCTGGGGCCCTGCCCACAACGGGCACAGACTTGCCCTGGAATCCCTCCCCATCCTGGGCTGCCTGGTCTTGTTAGGAGGGAGGTGGCCCTCGCCTCTAAGCTTGGGAAACTGTCCTTGACAATCCGCTCTTGAGATCATTACCTCCCCAGATGGAGGGTGAGAAAATCGACCCAGACCACAGGCTCTCCAGGCTGTGGGCCTCCTGTCACCCCTTCTGAGAACCCCGCCCCACCTGCCTTTGTAGGGCTGTGAACGCTGGGCAGATTTGTCTCCCCACCCCAGGATTGTGGGCTTCCAGACAAAACTTCAAATGTCCACTCTGCCATCGGACATCTCCATAGCTCATTCCCAGCTGGTCCCAGAGGCCAGAAGTCTGAAATAAAAGTGTCAGCAGGGCATGCTCCCTCTGAAGGCTCTAGAGAAGAATCCCTTCTTGTTTTGTCTTTTTTTTTTTTTTAAATATATTTTTATTGATTTCAGAGAGAGAGGAAGGGAGAGGGAGAGAGAAATAGAAACATCAATGATATAGAATCATTGATCGGCTGCCTCCTGCACCTTCCCATGCTGAGGATCGATCCCCAAACCTGGGCATGTGCCCCGATCTCCTGGATCATAGGTTGATGCTCAACTGCTGAGCCACTCCTTGTTTCTTCTAGCTTCTGGAAGATGCCAGCAGTCCTTGGTGTCCCTAGCTTTGTAGCCACATCACCCTGCTCCCTGCCTCCATCATCACAAGGCCTTCCTCCCTGTGTGTTTCTGTGTCTCTTCTTATAAGGACCCCAGTCATTAGATCAGGGCCCACTCTAATCTAGTAGGACCTCATCTTGGCTTGATTACATCGGCAATGACCCGATTTCCAAATAAGGAGACGTTCACAGATACCTGGCATTAGGACTTCAACATATCTTTTTTTGGGGAAACAATTCTGCCTATAACACCATAGTATCTCACTATGTTTAAAAGGCACACATGCCTGGCTGGCGTGGCTCAGTGACTGAGTGTCAACCCATGAGCCAGGAGATCACAATTCAATTCCAGGTCAATGCCCGCTTGTGGGCTTGATCCCCAGTAGGGGGCGTGCAGGAGGCAGTTGATCCAATGACTCTCATCAATGATGTTTCTTTCTTTCTTTCTCTACCTCTCCCTTCCTCTCTCTGAAATCAATAAAAACATATTGAAAAAAAATAAAACACACATGCACGGTTGTGTTCTGTTTCTTAATCTGGATGCTTGTTATGTGAGAGATTTCATGCTGAAAATTCATCAAGCTAAACAATTATGATCCACGTACTTTTCTGTACATGTGTTAGATTTCAACGAGCATATTAACACATATACACAGGCTGAAAACAGAGACTGGCAGCTACTGTACCATGATATTAATAGAGTTTTCCCCTGGGTGGTGGGTTTATGGATTAATTTCATTTTCCGGTATGTCCCAAATTTTCTGCTATAAACATGCTTTACCTTTATCAAATAATAAACCCATGCATATCATAGAAGGAGAGCTGGGATGGAACCCTACTCACCAGTCCTTCCCTGTGCCCAAAGCAGGGGACAGGAGGTGGGGGTCTGAATGGGAATTTGACCTGCCCTGAGAATCCCTTCCAAATAAATATTTTTAGCCACATGACCCACCCCCTTCAAACGTCTTGCTCATGATTTGTGGCCCTGATGATGCTGCGGAGCTTGGGCTTGGCAGTTACCTCACCTGTGTCCTCTCCAGGGGGATGGCGGAGGAAGGTAATAATAGAACTGACCTCATGGGTGGCTGGGAGGCTCAGTTGGGATAATGCACGTGAACCCCTTTGCACGGGGCCCTGGCACAGGGACCGGCTGCCACGAATTCCCTCCTGATTAGAAAATGTCCAGAGGACGTGGCAGGCCTCTGAGCGCTCCGGTTTAATGGTTCAGCTAGTGGGGGAAAGTCCAGGAAAGGATACCTCGCCCTGTTGCATAGAGTCATCCCTGGGGGACGGGCAGGGGTGGCGGAGGCTGCCCTTTCCAGGCGAGCTTTCTAGCTTTGCTCCCTTTTAACACATCTTGGAACTGTCCCCGGTGGTCCCCCTCACCTGCCTGTGTGTGTGCCGTTTCACGGCGTGCGCGTGTAAGGCAGTGGATCGTGCGCGTGTAAGGCAGTGGATCCCCAGGGCGGTTAAGCCATCCCGGGGAGATCTAGAGGAAGCAGGTGGGCGGTGAGGGAACCGGCGGGGGTGGGGGTGGGGGTGGGGCGCGTTCTCTCTGCCCTGCAGACCCCGCCCCTGCCTTGGCCCCGCCCCCGGACCCGCCCCCTTTCCCTGACCACGCCCCTGCCCGGCTCTGCTCCCACAAGCTAACACCCCACCCCCACCCCCCACCCCACACCCCGGGCTTTGGAATTTGGGCTGCGCTGGGCTTGGAACTTGGTCTCCTTTGGCACTATGTGTCCAAATTACAAATGCAGGAACCCTCTGTCCCAGCTGGGCTGCTGCCCAACAATAAACCTACAGATAAACGGGGACTTGTGGGACATTATTTAAATACAAGGTTATCTTTTGCAACACTGTTTGTAGAAGGGCAAGACCGAAAGCAACGGAAACCGCCAGCAGGAGGGGGCTGGCTGGAGAAACCGGCCCAGCCCCTGTGCTGGGCCACTGTGTGCGCAGTCGTGCAGAACCACTTTAGTAGGTGAGAAAAGCAAGGTTCGAACTGTATGTATCTCTGCATGAAAAAAGCAGGGTAAGAATATATATTTGTATTAGCTAATATTTGCATAGAGAAACTGTGGCTACCCACTGAATGACTAAATATTACCTGAGGAAGTGGGGGCAAAACTTCATGCTTGGGGGACACAAGGAGGGAGAGGACACCGATTTGTTCATTGCCTTGTTTCTTTATTTGGACCCATGAGAACTTACTACTTTTCAAAATCTCAAATTTACAACAATGTAGTATCTTTGAAACAAAGCATGTTTTAAAGCAGCAGCTTTGGGCTCAAGTGCCACATTAAGTCTTGCTTCAGCCTCTCCTAGCTGTGTGACATTGGGCAAGTTACTCAAGCTCTCTGTTTCAGTTCCTTCATTGAAGAAATGGGGGATAAAAACAGTTCCAACCTTAGGCTGTGGGAGGGTTAAATGAGATCAGCTGTGCTCAGTGTCTGGTATGCAGCAGGCAGGCAACAGGAGTGAATCAGTGGTGGTGGTGGGTATCCTGAAAAGAAACCACAGGCCTCAGGCGGCAGGATATGAACCCCAGAGCTGCTCTGAGGCCTCTCTGTCTGGTGTCTGTGTCTTCCCTCTGCCGCAGGGTCCTGGGCCTGTTGGGAGCGACTTGCTAAATGACAGTGGGGCCTCCTCCTCTCCTTCCCTTGCTCAGTGAAGGCAGCTTGGGGAGACTTCTAGGCTTGAGTCCTGAGTGTGCTGCTGGAAGCTGGGGAAAGGAGTAGAGTCAAAGGCACTGGGGTATCAGATTGCTGGGGCTCTATGCTTGGGCCAGGGCAGTTTCTATGAGGACACAGAATGGTGAGTCCTCCTTGGAGCCAGCTCTGGCCTCCTGCCCTGTGTGGTCCTTTGGAACCCCAAGAGTGAGGAGCCCAGCGTGTAATCCATGGCATCACACCTTGTGACTGTCCCCAGCCCTCATGTTACACCAATGACACCAGCAGAGAGGGGCGCCAAACTCAAGCAGTGAACAAACAGCGTGCCAGACCATGGCACTCAGCTCCTGCTGAGGCCATCTCAATTCCTGCCCCGCGAGGGCTTTTTCCAGAAGGTTCTATCCATCATGGCTTTGGGGGCTGGTTTTACTGAATAAACAGCTTCTGTACCTCATTTGTTCACCTGTAAAACGAAGGGCGATAACCATCCTGCCTCCTCCCCATGAGGACAAGGCGAGGCTGGCAGTCACTTTGGAGGGAACAGGGGCGAAGGGGCCTGCAGTCTTGTTTGTGTGTCTGCCTTTACCCAATAGAGATGTTCCTGAACTATGAGTCAACGTGACTCTGTCATGTGATTGTTCATTAAAATAAGGTGGACTTGGGCAGGTGCGTGAGACACAGCTCCAGACTTGGGTACGTTGGAATTCGAGTTTTGTATAAACTCATTTAACTTCTGCGGAAGCCTCCCTCCTGCCAGGCTGGTGGGAAAGTCTGCCCTCTGTATTTCCGGGCTGATCCACCTCTCGGAGTTGACACCGTAGTCCAAGGGCTGGCCCTGACTAGGAGAGGTGACACAGGGGCTTAGGTGTGTCAGAGGTTCCTCAAGATCTGGACGTCTGGGGCTGCTTGGGACAGGACACTATGGTCAGGGTCCTCCCTTTTCCTTCTTGAGGCCTCTGTCACTCAAGAATCAGAATGACTGTCCCCTTCCTCCCATTTTTTCCCTACTCAATGTCATCTTTACCCTTTTGCTTCCAACATGTTCCTGGCCCCAATGTGGTGCCCTGGCCTCAATTCCCTGAAGCCCCAAGGGCCTGGACAGGGGCCGGCAAACTTTCTGTAAAGTTCCAGATAGTGGATATTTCAAGTTCTTTAGCAATGACTCAACTCTGCAATTCTAGGTCAAAAGCAGCCCTGGGCAATACGTCAATAATTGGGCATGGCTGCATTTCAATAAAGCTTTATTTACAAAAACAGTTCAGCAAAAGAAACAATCAACTTGGAAAACGGTGTGGAAGGTCCTAAAAAAATTAATAATAAAACTACCATATGGTCCAGCAATCCCACTTCTGGGTATATATCTGAAAAAAATGAAAACACTAATTTGAAAAGATATCTGCACCCGTATGTCCATTGCAGTAATATTCACAATAGGCAAGACATGGAAACAACCTTTGTGTCCACTGATGGATGGAAAGATAAAGAAGAGGTGGTAAATCTATGCAATGGAATATTATTCGGCCTTAAAAAGCAAAGGAGCCTTGAGGACGTGATGTTGAGTGAAATTAGCCAGACACAGAAGGACAGATACTGCATGATTCCCTTACATGAGGAACTGAAACAGTCAGACTCAGAGAAACAGAGAGTAGGATGGTGGCTGCCAGGGGCGGGGGAAGGGGAAATGGGGAGTTATTCATCAATGGGCATAAAGTTCCAGTTGAGCAAGATGAATAAATTCTAGAGATCTGCTGTACGCATTGTACCTACAACAATACTGTGGTGTTCACTTAAAATTTGTTTAGAGGGTAGATGTCATGTGAAGTGTTCTTACAACAACAATAATAATAATAAAGGGGGGCAGCGGGCTGAGTTTGGCTCCCAGGGTGTAGTTGGCTGCCCCTGGCCTGGGCCTTGGAAGCGAAAGCCCCAGAGGCCCAGTGTGTTTGTCCCCCTCCCGTCGCAACTCTCCTGGAGGCAGTGAGGGGGGCAGGCTCTCTGTTCAGTGACAAGAAGGAGAAATGCCCAGAGGGTTGAAAAGAGAACCAGATACTCATCCTTGAACACAGCTTATTCCTGAAGACTTTATAAATCAAATTTCACTCCCCTATTTACCTTGCGGGGAAGATACATTTCCCTGCGGGGTTTACCTAAAGCTCCTGCTGCTGGATGCGGCCAGGCCGCAGGATTCTCCACAGCTCTTCTGTGAACATCTGAGCCTTTGCCCGTGCCAGGCACTCCCGTGTGTGGCTAGGGGCTCTTGCCCCGAGGTCCTGCTGGGCTGGGGTGAAGTCCTGGTCCTGCCACTTTCAGCTCGGGTGACCCTGAGCAAGGGATTCCTTATCTCTGGGCCTTGGTTGGCTAATCTGTAAACTGGGGAACACTCACCAGTGCTCAGGGTTGTCACAAGGCTCCCATGACACAAGATTTTCCAGCTGCCCAGCACTGGGCCTGGCCGAGGTGGGCATTTAACAAATGGGAACTGAAAACCCAGCGTCACACTCCAGTTGCCATAGGGAGAGAGTTGGGCAAGTGGAATCGTTCACATGCCACTTAATCCTGTGTTCGTAGGCTAGCTGTGTAATTCTTGCCGAGCCTCAGTTGCCTCCTCTGTGAAGCCAGGGTAATTAGTAGGACTAACTTTTTGAGGACTTCAGTGAGAGAGTGCTCAGTGCCTGGAATGTAGTAGGTGCTCAATAAATGGGGAGCCATTTAGTGTTTACCTCTGCTGGGTCCCTTCCTCACTGCCTTGTGCTTATGTTGACCCATTTAGGTTTCCCCACCAGCCAGTGACGCCTGAGGACAGGATCTGGGTCTCGGTTGGAGCAGGGAGGCTGCTCCACCTCTTAAATCACTCAGGGAGAAGGTCTTGTGCTGGGGCATCACTGGCCTGGAGCCCGGACACCAGATTCGGCCAGAATTTATACCATCGCTCCATCCACATGTCTCTACTTGATCAGTTACCTTCTACTGATGGCCAGTGGCCCAGGCTCTCCACTATGATCGACGTGTGATGAATCCTTTAATAACTTTTTTTTGGTGAGGAAAAAAAAAAAGAGTTTGTTTTAAAAATATATTAACCAAAGAAAGAGGCAAACTGATCTATGACTCAGGTTTGGGAAGCCCTGGAGTAGAGTAGAAAGCAGGATTGGCGGTGGTGGGGGTGGGAGGGTGTGATGGGAACCAGATTTAAGGAGCGGGGCAGCCTGAAGGCCCTGTAGTTTCTTACCATCTCTGGGTCTCAGTTTCCTCACCTGCAAAATGGTGACAGTGATGGTGACAGGAATTCATCGAGGCCAAGCACAGGGCCTGGAACGCCGCAATACTCAGGTATTAGTATTAGTTTTACGGATGGGAGGGGGAGCTAAATGCCATGTGGTACCCTGGATTGGGTCCTGGAAGAGAAAAAGGGGCATTGGAAATATAGGGAAATCTGAATAAAGTGTGGAGCGTAGTTAATAGTAATGTACTAATGTTACCTTCTTAGGTTTGATGAAAATACTGTAGTTATGCAAGATGCCAGCATTAGGGGAAGCTGGGTGTGGGGGGTGTGGGAATTCTCTGTGCTATCTTTGTAACACTTCTATAAATCCAAAATTTTCCAAAATAAAGTTTGTTTACAAATATTAAAATAGATGGGGGCAAAATGCTGTAGTTAATCAAGGAAGGGAGGTGCTGAGTCCTGCTTAGGAAATTTAGGAAACATTTTCTGGGGAACGGGAAGGCTGAGTCTTGGAGGAGAAAAGGAGAGAAGCGTGGTCCTCATGGAGGGCATGGCTGTCTCCGGCTGAGGAAGCCCGGGGCCAAGCTGGCCTTTGCAGCCACTGTTCCCTAGGCCTGGAGCACTCTTACCACGTCCCATTAGTCTGGTCCAAAGCAAGTGTCACTCCTTCAAAGAGCTCTTGGGTCCCATTCACTGTCACACACTCTGAGGGGCCCTATCCTTTCACTTCTTGGTCTAATGTCACTATCGTAATGAGCTGGTTCTATATGAGATTCAGGGCCGGCTTTGTGGGTGCAAAACCTGTGCGGTGCACATGGCCCCCCACTTCAGTGAATGTTCTGTCACTGTTTTGAAATTCTTTTTTTTTTTTTTTAAATATATCTTTATTGATTTCAGAAAGAGGAAAGGAGAGGGAGAGAGAGAGACAGAAACATCAGTGATGAGAGAGTCATTGATCAGCTGCCTGGCCCGCAACCTGGGCATGTGCCCTGATGGAGAATTGAACCCCGATCTCCTGGATCCTAGGTCGATGTTCAACCGCTGAGCCACGCCTGGCCGGGCGAAATTCTTAATAAGTTTTGAGCCAGGGGCCCTGCATTTTCATTTTGTGCTGGGCCTCTCCCCCAAATTACATAGCCTGCCCTGGCGGGGCTTGTGGGCTGAGCGTCTCCCCCTGCTAGACCATTCCATTAGTTTCCTGTGGCTGCTCTAACAATTTTCCTCAAACTTAGGAGCCTAAAACAACATAGAGGTTAGTATCTTACAGTTCTGGAGGTCTGCTGTCTAACACAGGGCTGCAGGGCTGGCTCCTTCTAGAGGCTCAGGGTGCGGGGAAGGTAACCCGTTTCCCTGCCTTTCCCAGCCTCTAGAGGCAGCCTGCGCGCCTTGGCTCACGGCCCCTTCCTCCACCTTCAAAGCTGGCAGTGCGGCATCCTCTCCTCTCTGACCTCTGCTTCCACCCTCACATCTCTCCGACTCTGACCTTCCTGCCTCCCTCCCTAAGGACCCGTGATCAGGCTGTGCCCACCCAGATAATCCAGGAGAACTGCCCCATCTCAAATCTCTAATTTATTCTCACCTGCAAAGTCCCGTTTATCACGTAATGTAGCATAGGCACAGGCTCCAGGGATTCGGATGGGGACATCTTTGGGAGGCTATTATTCAGTCTGTCACAATTGTGATCGCTGGGAGGGCAGGGCCTCATCTGCTCACCACTGTGTCCTCCTGGCCTGGCATACTGCCAGCTTATAGTAGATGCTCAACAAATAATTGATGAATGAATGAATGAATGAATGAATGCATGAATGAGGCACTGTGTATGACTGGAGCACCCGTGTGAGGACTGGGAGGGCAGGAGACTGGCTTGAGCAGGGCCCAGTCACTTTGCTGGCTGGAACTCTACCTGGTGTGGGCAGGGTCCACCAAGAAGCTGGCCTTAGGAGACAGAGCCCAGTTGTGGGGCACGTATGGTAGTCCTTGGCCTTTCCTAGTTGGCCCTGAAGGCCTTGAATGCCTTTGGCCGCCTGGGGAAAGGACACATGACCTTTGCTTCCCTCTCTTGACCCTGTCACCTCCTCTTCACCAGGGTCACCCCTCCTCTGCCTTCTGTGGGGTGGGTGGGGGGTGGGAGCAGTGAGGCAACCAAGATATGGCAACACCCTGCTCTAGAGGTACTGCCAAGGGAGTTGTGTCATTGCAGTGGGGAGGCGACCCAGTGACTCTGAGGTCATGCCCTAAGCCCCTGGCCCTCTCCTCACACCAGCTGTGGGATGGTTTTTCTTTTGGTTACATTAATTGCCGAGCACCCACCGCGTGCGCAGTGCCATGGCCAGTCCAGGAATAGTACAGTGAAAAAGCCAGCGAGTCCCTGCCCTCCTGACGCTCAAAGTCTCCTGGGGGACACTCGGCACGGTCCATCTCATGGATTAGAGGAAGAGGCAAGGACACACTTCAAGGTCATTTCAGAGAGAGTAAAGTGCTGGCTGAGGGGTGAGGGGTCTGAATGAGACAGGCTCACGCAGGCCTTTCTGAGCAGGTCCCGTTTGAGCTGAGCCCTGGACAGAAGTGGGAGCCCAAGAAACGGATTCAGGCGGAGGGAGTGGCAGAGGCAAAGGCCCCGGGGCAGGCATGAGCAGGAATGAGGACAGGTGGGGGGGGAGGCAGCCCTGCAAACAAGGGGAGCTGGGAGAACAGGGCAGGGGAAAGTGCTTGGTGGCCAGCTGGGGGAGGTGGCTTTAGGGAGAGCTGCCAGGAGGCTGGGAGAAGTGGGCTTACTGAGAACACATTCTGGAAGTCAGCTCACCACGACTGTTAAATGGGAGCCTGTTTCCCTCCGAGACACTCCCCTAGGGTCCTCCAGCCAGGCCCCCATCCCAGTGCCAGGCCTGTGGGGTGTGACACAAGAGCCTGTCCCTTTCCAGCCTCAGAGAAGCGCTGGCACCAGGGAAATGTCAGCTGTTCATTCTGAGGCAGGGCCACCGTCCCAGGCCAGGGTGGAGGGCTGTGTCCCCTCCCCTACGTCTCTACCTCCCTCTCCAAACCATTTGTCCCTTAAATAGATGCTTTGGGGACATTGAAAGCCATGGGCTCCAGAGGGGGCTCCTTCCCATCTCACCCTGGGTAGACAGAGAGCACCAGGGGCACCTGGGGACTCCTAGAGTAACCTCCCCTCTGGAGGGTCTCAGTGGCCTCCAGCATCAGCTGTGCTTCCCCATCACCCCAAAATAACCCTCCCAGGGAGGGCACAGCAAGCTCCACCAGGGTGATGCCAGGGAGCAAGCTTGAAGGTCTGACCAGGGGGGAGAGCCTGGCCTGGGTATCCCCCAGGACCTGGTGACCAGCTAGCTAGGGGCCCCTGGCATAAAGCCTTTGCCCATGGCAGTCCCTCCTCTGGGCTCTGTCTTGCAACACTGCTGACTTGGGTCACTTTTGTTCAAATATTGAAATACTTCCAGGCCATTGGCCAAGAGCTACAACCCAGTGACCTCCTGGAGTGTCCTGACCAGCCCAGCCACCCTGGAGCACCCATGACGCAGCACCGAGGGCTTAGTGCTCAGAGTGGCTGGGGGCCCCAGGGTGATGGTGATGCCCTGATGATCATCTGTACTGTCAAGGTCAAATACATCCAGTACCACCCCTGTCACTGTCCCCTCCCTGCCCACCTCCACTGCCTGCCTCCCTGCCTCCCACCCCTCCTCCAATGGCTCGTCTCCTTGTCTTGCCCGGGCAAGTCCCTGGTTTATTTTGCTCCCAGCACCTCATGTGTTTGAATGAATGAAGGAAAGAGATCATGCAGGCCCTTCAGTGCTTACTCTGTGCCCAGGGCTTTCCCTACCTCACCTTGTTCTGGACTCTCGGGGGAGCCTTTGCAGACACCTCCTTTCTAATGAACCTCTTCCCCGACTTCCTGTCGGAATGTGGGCCTAGTGCTGTAGCCCAATTCTTGTTTATTAGTTGTACCTTTATTCATTTATTCATTCATCCGACACAGACTTATTGTGGGCCTACTATGTGTCAGCTGCTGTTCTGGGGGCCGAGCTTCCCGAAGTGAGGGGAAGGGTGCGGCGGTTAGAGAGGGCAGGCTTGGAAACTGGAGGGCAGAGTGCAGTTGGTGAGGGGGTGTAACTTCCAGTTACTGGTCATAGGAAGGAAGGGCTGGAGTGTAATCCCAGGCGTGGGTGGTGACACAGGGTGAAGGATGGCACGCTGGGGCCAAGGAGATCAGAGACCCTAGAGCTTCATGGATGGTCGCCAAGGACTATGGCAGAGTGGAGGCAGGGAGAGAGGCGGGCTGGAGCTCCTGGCACCAGCTGCAACCCACCGCCTCTTGCTAAATCCTCACGGCAAACCTTGGAGGGTGGGACACGTGACAACTCTCCCCATTTCACAGATGTGGAGACTGAGCAACTTGCCTGAGGCCACGCCTTAGTCTCTCACTGTGTGAAAGTCCGCCGACACCTCTTCTGGGCTACGGCACTGCATACACTCAGCCTGCACCCGACTTTCTGGCCCCTCAGGTCAAAGAACCTTGTTCGGAGGCCTCTCTGACCACCCGCTTCCTGGGGCAGGCGGCCTTCTGCTTTCTCCGTATGATCTAATCTTACGTGCATTTCTGCTGGAGCCACCGCCTGTCCTCCGGAGCACTGGCAAGGGAGGAGGGTGACATGTGTCTTCATGTGTGTCCAGCCTGGAGACAGCCACGGGACCAGCCTGGTGCCCAGGAAGACCCAGAAGTGGGGGCACCTGCAGTGCTCACGGTGCGCTTGGTTCTCCGCTTCTCCAGGGCTTTCCCAGGCTGCCAGAGTAGCGCACGGGCCCCCCCCCCCCCCGGTGGGTGAAGCTGTGTCCCTTTGGTTGACTGGAGTGGGTATCTGCCCAGTGCTGAGACCCTAGTGGGCTTGTGGAGAATAAATGCCCAGGGTCAGCCAGTCACTCAGCACACTCGCTGAGCAGCACTTTTTAAAATTAAAACCATAAAACAGCACTGTGCCCGTTGATCCCCTGACCACACTTTGGGGTACCATCCTATAGAAGTGAGGAGACGGACCTAAGGGTGCCAGTACAGCGTGGCTGGTCGAGTGAAGGACTGGAAACAGCCTAAATAGCCATTAGTGAAGGATGGGCTGATACCTTGGACTGCGTGGGGGCTCATTGCCAATGGGGAATGTTAGGAAGCTGCTGAAAAGATTGAGGTTGGTTTCTGTTGCAGCGGCCTGGGAAAATATGGATGGAATTAGCTCATTTCTGTAAAAATGACACAAGTAAACCACATGTATGCAAATGTGTGACTGTGCAAGGAGAAATGTTTGGAAGGACAAATGCTCAGCCCCTCCCGGGCACGTGGGAGTGTGGGAGGGGTTCGAGTGAAGGGAAGGGAGGAGATTTGGCTTTTTTTCTGTTCACCTCTGCTGTTGGGCTTGTTTCAAGGAGCATGTATTGCTTCTGTAGCTGGGAAAGAAGATCCAATAAAACATATTTTTAGAAATTGACCGCACCGGGCTCTGCTGACAGCAGGGGCTGCTGCATCTGTCTGCGTTCCCCGCCCAGTGCTGTGTTCAGCACTCACACACCGCGTGAACACTGTGGGCGGGTGCTCTCGTCACCCCGACTTTTCAGCTGAGGAAACTGAGGATCGGGGAGGTTGAGTGACTTGCCCAAGAGGACACAGCCGGCAAGCGTCAGAGCTGGTGCCTGGGGACAGAGAGGTCTTCCAAAACACTGGCCAGTGACCCTATTTGGGGGCCACCGTGGGTTGAGATGTAAGAAGGGCCTTGGCTGTCTCGGGGTTGGGTGGGAGCACCTGCTTCTGTGGTGTCTGCTGGGGGACTGGGCTGTCCTACACATGGTGGGAAGGGAAGGGCCATTCATATTTGATTGAGGCTTAAATGTTCCAGCCTTCCCACTCAGCTTAGTGTCTCTTAGCATGTCAGTGTTCATGCAGCCAGGAGGAGAAAAGCCACAGTGCACAATCCTTTCCTTTCCTCAGCCCCACTCCAGGGACTTGCTCAGAAGCCATGTGGGTCAGGCTCTGGCCGGGTGGCTCAGTTGGTTAGAGCATTGTCCCGATACACCAAGGTTTCAGGTTCAGTCCCTGGTCAGGGCACATACAAGAATCAACCAATGAATACATGAGTACGTGGAACAACAAATCCATGTTTCTCTCTCCCTCTCTCTCTCCCTTTCTCTCTAAAATCAATCAATAAAATTTTTTAAAAAAAGAAGCCATGTGGGTCTGGGAGGCAGAGTTTCCCTCTCTCCCCATCCCACATAGCCACAGGATCCCAGTGCCCAGGGTCCAGCCAAGGAGGGTGATGCCAACAGGGCCATGCCAGATGTAGCTCCAGGAAGCGTGGTGAGGTGGACTCAGCTGTGGCGGTGGTTGTCGAGTTCGACTTCTCTCCAGAGCCTGGGCAAATGGTACTAAGGGGGCTGGGTCATATATAAGAACCATGCCAACATGCTCACTTCCGGATGGGGCAAAATTAGAACTTGGCTGTCATCAAGAATGGTTGGAAATATCTAGCCCTGGTTAGAAACCATGTAGGGAAGTAAGGTCTTTTGCCACTACTATAATAATTCATTTACTATTTTGAGTGTCTACGACGCCTCAGGCATGTCATAGACACTGCCTACTGTGTATGGTGGTGACGGAGAGTCTCTGCCTCATGAAGCTTATATCCCCATGTGGGGAGGCAAAAACACCCACCACATGGACAAGTGAGTAAGTTGGCATTTGAGTTGAGACATAAATGATGAGAGGGAATCAGAATTGATTCTGCAGGAAGCTGGAAGAAATGAAATTCCAGGTAGGAGGAATGGCACATGCAAAGGCCCAGGGGCAGGACTGAGCTCGATGCACTTGAGGAATGAATGGGCACCAGTGTTGGAGCAGAGTGAGCTAGAGGAGAGTGGTAGGGGTTGGGGTTGGAGATGTGGGCAGGACTTGGTTGTGTGAATTAGTGGGCCCAGGTAAGAGCTTAGAGTTTATTATCACAGTGGGGGGCCATTGAAGGTATAAGCAGGGTGGGACATGCCTGGTTCACCATAAATGATCACTCTGGCTGATTTGTAGAGAATGGATTGAGGAGACCAAGGGTGGAAGCAGGGAAGTGAATTGAGAGGTTGCTCCAGGCAGAAGGTGGTAGGAGCTTAGATGATGATGGTGGCATCAAAAGCAGAGAAACTTGGTTGAATTCAGGATATTTTGACTCAATAGGATTGGACTTTGGGGTGTGGGAAAGAGAAGAATTTCATGAATGACTCCTGGGTTTTCAGTCTGAATGACAGCATTGAATGGACAGTGGAGCCGCTGGCCTGGGGAAGAGCAGGTTTGGGGGCTGGGTGTCAGAAATAATGCGATCCAAGTCCAGTGACAGCAGGGCTGCAGTGGGGCAAGAGAGAGTCACTGAAGTGGGGGAAGGATGTCAATAGACCATATGCCTGACGCATCTGAGAGCCACAAGAACCTAGAACTTAATTCCACTTGTTCAAACCAGTAATACAAACCATTGCTGATGGTGACCAGCCTGCATCCAATCAGCCTGTCCTGCTTCAAGGGCCCTGGCCTGGCTTCCGACTGTAGCACCTGCATTTCTTTGCCTGAGGACATTCCCTGGTTGCTGGAGCCTGCTCTGCCCTCCTTACATGGCAGGAAAGGGTGAGGAATTAACATGCTCTGGGAACAGCCCTCAACCAGTGACTGGAGAGACCTGGTGTGTAAATACCCCAGCTCCCTCACGTCTCAGGTGGATCCGCTTTGAGGTGTGTGATCCCCAGTTGCCCGCAGACATAGCTTCCTTCGTGGCAGGCCCTTCCGTTTCCTTTCTTGTCTCACTTCCCCCCTCCCACCCACACTTTCTCCCTGTCTTTAACTGCGTCAAGCTCACTCCTGCCCTGGGCCTTTGAACAGATTACTCCACCACTCAAACCCTTGTCTCAGAGTCTGCTTCTCGGAGAGCTTGAGCTGCTATCTGATATTTCTTTCATCCCCAATCCAATCTCTAAGTCCTATCGGTTCTTCTTCCAACACACATCTCAAATCCCTTTCTGGTCCAAGCTACCAATGTCTCTGCCAGGACAACAGCAGTGACATCTTTATTAATATCCCTCCTCTCATGGGCTTCCTTCAATCTGTTGCCCACACAGCGGAGGTATAGATGAAAACCTATGTAAAATCATGGCCCCCCTTCTGCTCAAAACTTCCCATTGCTTTCCCAACATGTGTGGAGAAAATTTCCAATTCTTTCCCATCCCCTCTGCTATAGACTGAATGTTTGTGTCCTCTGAAAATTCATCTGTTGAAATCGAATCCTCAATGTAATGGTATTAGGAGTGGGGGTCATGAGGGTAGAGCCCTCATGAATGGGATCAGGGCCCTTATAAAAGAGACCTTCTGTTTCCGCAGAAGGACATGGCTGTAAACTAGAAAATGGGTCCTCACCAGACACCGAATTGGCCAGCACCTTGACCTTGGGCTTCCCAGCCTCCAGACCTGTGAGAAATAAATTTAGTTGTTTATAAGCCACCCAGTCCGTGGTATTTTGGTTATAGCAGCCCAAACGGACTAGGACAGCCTCTGTGGCCACACGACCTGGCCTGGCCCACTCTCCCTGACCCACTCTGCTCCTACCTTCCTAGAAATTCCAGTCTCTGTTTTTCCTCGGGACATTTGCTCATGCAGTTCTTTCGACTGGGGTTATTTGTCCTGTAACTTTTTGCATGTCTTTTTGTCATCCTGGTGGACCCACTTAAATATCACCCTCTTGGAGAGATCTTTCCTGGTCATCTTGTCTAATGTCACTCCATCCCCTTATTTTCTCTCCCCAGGGCCTCTTGGTTTCTTTCACAACACTCTCCACAATTTTAATTGCTTGGTTACTGGTTTACTTTTGTCTGTCTTCTTCCTTAAATTTTAAGCTTTGTGAGATCAGAGATCATGTCTGTTGCTTGCTGTCACCTACTATAGTGACTGTTGCTTGGTAGGTGTGCAGCAATTGGTTGCTATATAAGTGAAACACATAGGCCAAAGTCCCGGGAACCCACCCACTGGGACACACCTCCCTTCTCCTGGATGACCCAGCAAAGTCTTTGTTGTAGAGTCTGTTCCCCAGAGTTCCCCACACTCAGCGGCTGTGTCCTCTTTAGCTCTATGGTCAAATCTCTGCCTCTGGGAGGCCCAGATTCTAGAATTGGGAGACCTGGTTTGGCCTCTTACAATGTGTCTCAGTGAGCCTTGGCTGCATGACAAACAACCCCCAAAACATAGCAGCTTAAAACAATGTATTATTTTTCATGATTCTGAGGATTAGGGGGGTAGTTCCTCTGCTGGCTACACCTGGGCTCACTCAGTTAGAGGGTTAGTTGGGCTGGAAGGTCCAGACAGTCTCCCTCACATGTATGGCAGCTGGTGTTGGCTGTTGGCTGGGTGGCCTCAGTTGACCTCTCATCTTCCAGTAGGTGAGACCTGCTTCCTTTTTTGGAGGCCTCAGGTCAGCATATCAAATCAGCAAAGACAGAAGCTGCCAGAGTTCTTGAGACTTGTGGCTCGCACAACACTTCTGGCACATTCTATTAGTCAAAACAAGCCATTAGGCTAGCCTAAGTTTAGGGGAGTGGAAAAATAAACTCTACCTCTTGGTGGGGGGAGCAACAGAGAATATCTGACTATATTTAATCTACCATAGTAGGTTGTGAAGTCTTAAGCCAGTGATCTAACCTCTCTGCGCCTCTCTGTGAATTGGGTTTATTGGCATCTATTTCTTATAATTGTTTGTGAGAATTAAATAGATGATGCATGTGAAGTGCTTAGCACACAACCTGTCTCTTAGAAAGTGCCCACTGAAGAGGAACCATTGTCATTATTGCTATTGTTAATACTATTACAGTAATTATAGTGTGAACTTAGCTATTGGATAGGTGAGTGGATGGAATAACACACAAATGGCTTTTGGCATTCAAATAGTATATAGTCCTGATGGCTTATCTGATGAGGAAAAGTCATCACAGTTCATGGAGTTTAGAATAAACAGCAACTCTGCTGCTGAGTTCAAACACTTTGACTTCTAAAGAGACCTGACTTCTTGCTCATCTGTATTTGGGAAGGGGTGGTGGTCAGGCAATTCTGCTGCAGGCTTTGTGCACAAGAGATGATATACAACTCTGTCTCTGTCTCTGTCTCTGTCTCTCTGTCTCTCTCTCTCTCTCTCACACACACACACACCCTCCACGGCCTTGGTTAAACATAACCAAACACTAACAATTGTGACAAACACAGCTTCCCACTGGAAAGCTAAGCAGCAAACCACATGTGGTTGGAGCACAGAGAGTTTGTTGACACACATTCCTCCAGGCACTGGCTGCTGGCTGGGCGAGGCCGGCTGGGGAGCAGCGAGGGGCTCCCCCGCTGGCCCTTCGGGGACCAGGCAGAGAAGCCTGGAGCCAGGGGACTGCCGTGGGCAAGTGTGGAGGTGATCTTCTTGGAAAATACGGCCTTTCAGAGCGTTTTGGCTCTGGGGTTGACCAGGTGAGTTGTGAGGTGGTGGGGAATGTTGCCACCTGCTAGTGACATCTTTCCCTGCACCAGGCTGACATTAGTTGGGGGCGTGGCCGGGAGAGGGAAGGGCTGGGGAGCGAGCAGGGAGGTGCATTCCTTTGTGAGGGCTGCGGACAGACTAGCACAACCCTGGAGGGATAAATCAACAGAGACTTACCCTCTCACAGCTCTGGAGGCTAGAAATCCAAAATCAAGATGCCAGCAGGGCTCGTGCTCCCTCCAAAGGCCCTAGGGAAGAACTTTTCCTCGCCTCTTCCTGGCTTCTAGTGGCTTCCTGTAATCCTTGGCTTCCTTGGCTTGTAGATGCATCCTTCCAGTCTCTGCCTCTGTCATCACACCACTGTCTCCCTGTGTGTGTCTCTGCGTCCTCTCTCTTCTTAGAAGGACACTAGTCTTTGGATTTTGAGCCCGCCCTAACCTAGCATGAGCTCATCTAACCTTCACCAGGACCTGCTGGACTGCAGGCAGACTGACTTCCCAGCATGAGCACTCCTAAACTGAGGGGGTTTGGGGCAGCTGGTTGGGGGACTTGGGCCGGGACTTGGACTTTCGGGCTGGAGTGCCTGTGTGTGCACAAGGCCCTTCAAGGCGCAGAATGGAGGAGGCTGCGGAGAGAAGGGGGTGGTCTGTGGAAGCCCAAGGAATCTGGGAGAATTTTGAAGTCAGACCTGGCCTTCCAGGTTGTAGCCAAGGCATGTTTGTCGGGGAGGGAGGTTGGAACATCTTTTATTTACATGGCTTCTTAGCTTGACTTATAACTTTTAAATCTGTAGTCGTACAGTACATGGGCCTCCATTTTCACTCTCTCCCTGGTCCCCACGTAAGCTGAGTTGAGAGGGAGGAATCTGGAACCTTCCAGACTCAGTCTGAGAATCACCCTTGTCCCATCACTCTCTGAATTGTGTGTGTGTATTTAACTTTTCAGCTCATTTTTGCAAGTCTCTCTCACTAGCATATAAACTCCATGAAACCAGGGACCTTTTTCTTCCCATCTGTAAAATGGGATTAATAACAGTCATGGCTTCAGAGGGCTGCTGGTGGAGTGAGCGAGGCAGTGGATGTGAAGCGTGTAGGGCCGGGCCTGCAGCTAGTGCACTGAGAGGTCCGCTCGGGTTGCCCTGGTCATCCCAGAGCCCTGCACAGTGACCTGTGCCCAGGAGCGCCAGCAACCACTTGTGGAATAAATGATGGCCTGGCTGATGGATGAAGGAAGCTGTGTCCTGCCTACTCTTGGGCCTTCAGACTTTGTGCTCGAAAGTCGGGTGGGAACGAAGGGTTGGGTGATTCTCAAAACATCCCAGAGGCAAATGTGTACCATCAGATCATCAAAGCCAGCCTCCCCCAGCAAGAATATAGGATGATTGGCATTTTGAGAAAATTCCTGTGGGTGTCCAGGGGAGCCATAGTGGAGGAGAGGGGAAGAATGGATATAGGAGAGCCAGGCGGGAGGCAATTCTTAAAGGCCCAGGTTTGGGGAGATGAGGCTGGGCTTGGGGTGAAGAGGTCAACAGAGAAAGAAATAAACTGCTTCCAGGGCTGCCGAGGAGGTTAGTGGACAGGACTTCCTGACTCTTGGGTGTGTCAGTGAGGGATCAGGAATGACGTCTAGTTTCTAGTAATCGCCGCCAGACTGAAGGGGGTGCTGTCCCTGAGAAGGGGGACCCAGGAGGGAAATCACATTGGAGGGGAGGCTCTTGGATTCAGTTTTGGACAAGCTGAATTTGAGGGACCACCAAGACATCTAGGAATTAGACAGCCTAGTATGTCATCCCTGAGCACACACAGTATTTACTAGGCAAGACTCCTTCAACCTCTCTTTGCCTCAGTTTCCCCATCTGCAAAACGGAGTACCTCACCACGTGATTGTGAAGACCCTATGTGGAATGCATGCAATTTGCCCAACCCAGAGCCAGGAACCATGAGGAGAAAGTGCCTGTCTGTGCTATACTCTGTCAGTTACACACAGGGACACACGGGACAAATTGGCTTTAACAGACAGAGAATTGACTATCCCTGTAACTAAAAGCTAGGGAGTAGATCTGACTTCCCCTGTCTGCACCTGGGGCTCAAGCGTTGTCACAGGGGCTTTGTATGTCCCGCAGACACCTTCATTCCACGTATGTTCACAGTGGTCCCCAGCTCAGCAGATCCGCTGGCAGGCGTGTGGGGGGCTGTGGATGTGCTTTCCTATAGTCCTGGCAATAAAGATGGTTCACGGAAGATTCTGACTGGCACAGGTCATGTGCCCACCCCGGAGTCAATCACTGTGGCCAGGCCTGGGTCGCCTGGCTCCCCTGATGGGGACTAAGGTGGGAGCAGTACAGTCAAAGCTGGCAGACCTCCAGCAGGCTCAGTCTGTCCCACGGGAGTTTCAGGATGGCAGATGTGTACGTAAAGTTTCTGGCACAATAGCCCAAGACATGGAAGTAACCTAAATATCCAGTGATAGATGACTGGACAAAGAAAACATGGTAAATACATACGAAGGAATATTATTCAGCCATAAAAAGAAGGAAATCCTGACTTATGTGAGCACATGGATGAGCCTGGAAGATGTTATGTGAGTAAAATAAGCCCGTCCCAGGACAGTATACTGTTGATTTCACTTATTATGAGGCACCTAAAATAGTCCCTCTCATAGAACCAGAGAGTAAAACGGGGAATTGCCAAGGGCTGGGAGGAGAGAGAAACGGGGAGATTGGCCAAGGGGCGCAAGGTTTCAGTTGTGCTCAGTGAGTAAGTTCCGGGGCTCTAATGCACAGCATGGGATGGCAGTTAGCACTGGGCTGTATACTGAAAATTTTGCTAAGAGGGTAGATCTTATGTCAAATGCTCTCATCACAAAAATTAAGACTAATAAGGAGGGCAGGAGGAAACTCCTGGAGGTGATGTTTATGGCATAGGTTTAGGTGATGTCTTCACAAGCGTGTGCTTATCTCCAAGCTTATCAAGTTGTAGGCATCAAATATGTAGTTATGGAAGTATTGAAGTAGATTTACTTCAATAAAGTAGATTTACTTCAATAAAGTGGTCTAAAAAATGAAGTTTCTGGCGCTCAGTTTCTGGTGGCTGTTTGCATTTGGATTCTGGAGGTAGAACACCACGATGGCCCTCCATCCACATGTCCTAAAGTCTTCTACTGATGTGGACTCCACTCCAACCCCCCCATATCCTTTGGGGTGCACTTTTCCCCAGCCTCCTCCAGTCTTTCACCAAGCTCAGCTCTGGGAGTCTGAGCCATCCCGAGCCCACGGCAGGGCATCACGCTGTACTCTGTGTTCAGCCATGAATGGGTCCAGGGCCCCTCTGTCACCTGCCCCCAACCAGGCAACCCAGGGACACCCTGTTAGCCCAGGGGGCATTCCGGGACCTCTGGTATTCCCCCAATAGCCTGCAATCCAGAGAGAGGCAGACAAGACTGAGAAAACAGGTTTTTCAGAGTTAGACAAAGATCTTTATGGTTCATAACGTCAGCGTGAAAATTCCAGAACCCCCCGGGCGGGCGAGCTGCGCCGCGGATGCTCCTTTCAGCAACCTGCCTGTGACTGGAGCTGCCCGGGAGCTCCCTGCCAATTGGCATGGGTGCTGTGGAAGCTGGAACTTTACAGCTTAGCAATGAGAAATCTGGAGGAACTCTGGAATTAATTTCAGGGAAGGGGAAGAAAAACCAACAAGGTAATCAGTAGCCAAATAATCAGGCTGCGCAGTTTCCTTATTACCTTTGCAGCCAAAGCAAGTCGTGAGCATTTTCTGCGCTAATTACAAGCAGAGAAGGAACCAGCCAGCTCTCTCGTCTCAAACTCTGCAGCTAATTTTTTTTTTTTTTTTCCTGAGCTGGTGCTGGGGTGGGAATGTGAACAGAGCCAAGACAGAGTGTACAGACAGGTATAACAGTTAACGAAGAAAACACACTGCTCCCGGCTGCCATCGCTCCTTCCAGGAGCCCCTTGGCCAGTCTTTTTCTAGGATCATCCCGTCGTGTGACATCATGGACACCAGCCTGTCTCGCATGGAACCAGAGGTCAGGGTGGCTCTACAGGCTCTGCGATTTCAGAGGGAGGCCTCGTCAGAGGTGACGATGGCATTGGTTGGTCCATTCAATGACTGCTTATTTTTTTATTTTTACTTTTTAAACCCCCACCTGAGGATATGTTTTTATTGCTTTGAGAGAGAGGGGAAGGGGGAGAGAGAGAAACATCGATGTGAGAAACATGGATCGGTTTCCTCCCCTACGCCATCCGACGGGATCGAACCTGCAGCCTAGGTGTGTGCCCTGACCAGAAATCAAACCCGCAACCTTTGGGGGAGGATGGGACAACATTCCAACCAGCTGAGCCACCCGGCCAGGCTGATGACTGTTCACTGAGCACCACTCATGTGTCACCACTGAGTCAGGGGCTGTAAAACAGAAGTGAACGTCACATCCCATCCCTGTGGGCTGACAGTCTAGCCAGGGGCGGGAGAGACTAGATATTAATAATCCGTTAAATATACAAATAGCTATGTGATTACAACTGTGCTGATTCTGTGGGAGAAAAGGGCGGGGTGCTGGGAAAAGGGTATGTGGGTAAGGGGGAGATGGTTAGGTCTCTGGCTCTCCTGGTCCTGCTTGGAATATCACAGCGGGAGGGTGGATCAATAGGGAAGCTCCCTGGGCAAGCCCACCCAGGGGGCCTGCAGGTCTGGGAGGTTTCCAGTTTGTCCTAAAGCAAGGGGAAAAATGAGGAACTATTTCGACTTGTAGACTGAGGCATGGGGCAACTAGATTTACAGTTCAGGACGACCATGCTGGCTGTTGGGTGGGGAACAGACTGGAGAGGTGTAAGGAATGATGCTGGGTGACGGCCCACTCCAGAGACCACGGGCATGACACATGGGTGGTACCCCAAGGGACCACAGGCGTGAAACTTAGCACTTCTACACGGCCTTGTTGGTGGTTCCATCCCAGGGCCTTGTGTCCTGGAAAACATCCATTTAGACACCTATGAGACAGCGTGACCAACTCATCCTGGTTAGCCCAGGACTTCCCTGGTTTTAGCACCTAAAGTCCCTGGTCTGAGGACAACCTGGATGGTTTGTCACCACACTCTGGGACAGGATTAAATGGGGCAGTAAGAGTCAGCTTCCCTCACTGCATGGGGCTTCCCCTCACCTTCTCCTCAGACAGGCTGAATACAGGCTTAACAGCTTATTTGCTGTGTGGCCCAGGAGAAAGTTGCTTGGCCTCTCTGGGCCACTATTTCCTCATTTGTAAAATGAAGTTTGACCGGGAGAGCTTGTTGGTCTCCTAGCTTCTCTGATTTCCCGGCCCTCCGGTTGCATTTCAAAGCTTAGTCAACACAGAGGGCCAATTGTAGAAGACAGGGCCAGTACCCTTGGCATAGCCTTGGGACGGTCCCCTTGCCTCTCCCTGCTTACTTTACTCCTCCACAAAATGGGAATACTAGTACTTAGGGCTGGAAACGTACGTGCTAAGTGAGATTATTCTGTGTATTTACATAGCTGCATACTCAGTAGTTAGAAGTGTGGATACTCTGGTTAATGAAAAGTATGATTGAGAGGTATGGTATTTCCTGTGTACTGACTGCCAGTTTTCAAAAAAATTAGGATGTGACTAACCACCCTTACATCTCACATTTTATAACATGAGCTTTATCACGGTACTTATATTCTGTTAAGATTGCCTTTCACCTCTGAGTGTCTAGTTCCATGTGGTGGAGACTAGGTCCTTTTTGCCACTACCCTTCTCCTCATAATATTTATTTAGTTGAGGTCACATTATGCCCATTTTACAGATGAGAAAAATGAGGCTCAGGATGGTTAAATGTCCTGCTTTTACGTGGGGAAGTCAGAATTTGAAGCTAAGTCTGATTCAGGGTCCTGTTCTCTCCACTAATGGGCCTCTATTTCCTGAAGGGGTACATAGGGAGGGCAAGAGTGATGGGGAGGGGGTGCAAGGAGGCAGGTCTGGTGGGCGTGCCCCCTGTGAAGATCTAACAAGGACTAAAGAGAGCCCTATGGTGGGCCTGGCACGACACTGGCAGCCTGGCCTGATCCTCAAGAGGACAGGAACCTTTTGGATGCTATCTCACCTCACTGGTTGCCATGGAGAAAGGAGGAGGGGTGTGTGTGTGTGTGTGTGTGTGTGTGTGCTGAGATGTATGTCAAATCTGCTACCCAGGTTTGCCAGCAGTGGGTGGGCAGACCAACCCAATACCTTTGAGAGAAGGGAAGGGAAAGGCAAAGGCTAGTATTCACTTTTTAATTTATTTTTATTATGAAAAACTTTAGGCATATACAAGAGTAAAGCATATAGTATAATAAACCCCAGTTACCCATCACCCAGCTTCAACAATCACCAAGTCTCAGCCAATCTTGTTCCACTTATACCCCTTCCCTTCCTCCTTCATGTCAGGTATTTAGAAGCAAAATCCAGACAGCAGTCATTTCTTTTGCAAATATTTTAGTATATGACTCCAAAAAAGGGGGTGAGTTTTTTTTATCATTGTCACCCCTAACTAACAGTATTGCTTTAATATCAGCAAATATCTACTCAGTGTTCAAATTTCTTTGGTTGTCTCATGTTTTCTTTACAGTTGGATAAAATTGGGATCCATACAAGTTTCATTTATTGCGATTGGTTGATGTGTCTCTTACGTCCCTCTTATCTGTAGGTTCTCTCTCCCTCCCCTTTTCTTCCCTTGCAGTGTCTTTGTTGAGAAACTGGGTTGGTTGGTCTGTAGAGTCTCTTTCAGTTTGGATTTTGCTGATTGCGTCACCATATTGGTATTAGACGTGTTCCTCCCCCACTTATATTCCTTGTAAATCAGTATTTGGATCTAGAAGCTACTTAGATTAATGCTTGTTTTTGTGTGTGCATGTTTTTTTGATGACTTCCTAGTGGCTGTTTTGTATTTCCATTTGAAGGCACATAATGTCTGGTGATGTTAGCAGCACTGACGATCACTGTCTGGACCCATTAGAGGTTGCAAAATGCCAACAAATAAATTCTATTCTTCTTTGTGTGTTAGCTAGAATACTTCTATAAGAAGAAACTTCCTGTATCAACTATTTGGTTACTGGAAGGAAATAATGAGTTGGTTTTTCAACATCCCCCAAAGAAGACAAATGAGTTCATGCTTTTTTCCTAAGAATCATTGTGAATGCGTAGATTTGGATCTATATAACACATTTCGGTCCAGAGCAGTTATTATTCTTATTGATGCTCAAACTGTCCCATCTGGCCAGCTGTCCTATCACACTGTCCCCTCTCTCTTTTCTGACATGACCCAGAGTCTTTGAGAGCTTCCACGTTGCCTGGGTGACAGGATGTTCCAGGCTTGTCTTGCACGTGTCCTGCCTCAGACCTGGAATCAGCTGTATCCGCATAGCACTCGATTTCTCATTAGAAGTGGGGTTTAGAGACTCTAATCCAAGGGCTGGAGGTGCTCACTGCTACTGAATGGGTCATGACTTCCAACGTTTTCAGTGGACAGGGCCAAGAAACACATGCTTTATTCTATAAGGCAAATTATAGCATGAGTTCATCCCAAGGCTTCCGATTCAAATCTGGGACTGCAAGTTCCACTTTGTCTCTGTGATCTTACATCCCCACCTCCTTCCTCCCATGACGGCGTGACAAGGCCTTTGTCTGCAAGCAGAGGCTCCTCACTGCGTCTCCCATCAAGCAGGAAGTGTGTGAGGAAGCACTCAATTCTTTCTGCAGAAATGAACCTGAGCTGTCTGATGAAACGCCTGGATGTGGCCCTAGGGGAAGTGTTCCCACATCTGGGTCCACAGGGACCCCATTCTCATGGCGGATGAACCAGTTCTTCTCATCTTACTGTGTATGGACCTGCACTTCTAGCTGCTCTCAATTCTGGCTGTGCACATGGGGAATTATAAGAACCCCTCATGCCTGTCTCCCCCTCCCCCTGATCATAGTTAAGTCAGAATCTCCAGGCCTGGGACCCTATCATCAATATTTTTTAAAGCAGTTCAGGTAATTTAAAGGTGCGGCCAGGGTTTAGAATCACATATCTAGTCCTTCTCAGCCAAAGGAAGGGAGGAAAGAAGCAAAGGGTAATGATAGAATAGCACTGCCTCTGAAGCCCATTGGCTCTGGTTTGAATTCTAGCAGTGCTAGTTCCTACCTGTGACATCCCTGGAATATCACTGATCAGTAGAACTTTCCATAGTCATTGAAATGGTCTACACCCGAGCTGTCCAATGTGGTACCCACTAGCCACACGTGGTGAGCGGGCTCTTGAACTAGTAACTAGTGCAACCTAGGAAGTGAATTTTTTTATTTTTAAACTTTAAACTAATTTAGACATAAATAGCCACAAGTGGCTAGTAGCTACAGACTTGAACATCACTCTGGAAAATTACTTAACACCTGCAAACCTCATATTTGTAAAATAGGGGCTAATAAGAGTTACTTCATTGGGCTGTTGTCAGGATTAGAGATAACGTATATTAAGTGCCTGGTGCACACAAGGCATTCAATAAAGTGGTGCTTACTTCCTTTCATTCCTAAAAAAAATTTTAAATAAAAGACTTGACTGGAAAAATGAGTGCTCACAAGCTACCCTACCACAGAGACAAAAAATTCTAAGCTGTTCCAGAAAAATCCTTGGAAAATATTTCTTAATTGTCAAGTTCAATTGCAGCAGGAGGTTATCAGTTGCAAGGGCTGTCTTTCATTACAGATCTTGCCACAGCTCAATAAATTAAGCAATCACTCACAATAACATGTTGCTTTAATCCCCTCTTGGAACTGTTTCAAGTTGTTTGGTTTTTATATTAGCACAGCCCTTGAAAGGCAACTCACATTGGCCTCGTTTCTTTTCCCTCAATTCATCAGCTCCTCTGGATATATCTTTGCGTCTCCTGACCAGCAGGAGGGAGGATTCGAAGCAGAGCAGACCTCCTTTTATCAAAACTGGAGCGTTTTCCATCCTCTGGCTTTTACATGGTCCGTGTTTCATTCGCTGAAATTACTGGCAGGTTTATCTGCAACTAAGACAGAAAGCGACACCTCTCAGCGGCCCAGTTCTCAATGCAAAAAGCTAACTTGCCACGGCTTTTCCACTCTCCTCTTCTCTCTAGCGGTTTATAATCTCACAGTAGAATTTCATTTCCCCTAGAAACTTGGCACCAGAGGTGTCAGCCCGGGAACATATTTGTTTGTGTAAATTAAAAGGAAAATATGTTTTGACCATATTTAAGTTCTAGCTGTACAAAAGAAATAAATACTGAGTTACAAAACACTTCTCACTGCATGATCCTGGCTCACCTCCCCAAACTCTGCCTTGGTTTATGAAACCCAAGCTAACGAGAACTCTGAACAGCTTATTGCCTCAGAAAGCTACAGGGATGACCTCAGAGGCGGGTCCACCCCCACCCAGGCCCACATGGCAAGTCTACTTACCTCATTTGGGATTTGCTTCCCCTGACACACGGCGTCCTTGCCAGGTTGTGTGAGGGCTGGAAACAAGCACCCTCACGCGTGCATGGTTTATGGGTGTGGGGATGATACCAGCGTTTTGAAGGATACTGGGCCAGAGCTGTAGAAATTAAAAATGCACACATCCTCTGATTGAGAAGCTCCACTTCTAGGAATGTATCCTATGGGTACACTCGAGACGTGTCAAAGAGCATATATTTTATAGCAGCAAAACCCTGGAGGTAACTGAAGTGTTAGCCAGTCGGGGGCAGGTTAAGCAGGTGCAACACTGGAAGTCACTAGAAAGAATGAGGTGGGTGGGAGGGCTGTCTTGTCTTCAGGATATATGGTAATGCCCCTGATTTTCTTAACTTTATGAGCAAAGAAAGTGTATGACCTTGAACATGCTTAGGAAATGGATGAAGATTAGGCTAACTGCCTACAGTGGTTACTTTTTAGAAAGTGCAACTGGAGTTCAAGAAAAATTGCAAAGGGGCTCCTTTATTTCCCGCATTATACTCTTCCGTACTGTTTCTCTTATCATAAGCATGCTGTGATTTTAAAAAATTGGGATAATTAAAAAACATAAAATGGTATTTTAAAAATCATTTCCACGCTCTGATTGGAGCAACATAATACAACAATAATACCTTTTTGTTGCTGTTGTTAATCTTCACCCAAGGATATTTTTACCATTGATTCTGAGAGAGAGTGGAAGGGAGGGAAGGAAGGAGGGAGGGAGGGGAGAGAGAGAGAAACATCGATGTGAGAGACACATCGATTGGTTGCCTCCCGCACGTGCCCTGGCCATGGCTGGGGATGGAACCTGCAACCTAGGTATGTGCCTTTGACCGGGAATTAAACCCTCCATCCTTTGGTGCACGGGGTGACGCTCTACCCACTGAGCCACACCAGCCAGGGCAATACAATACTCTTTTCATTATGTGTCTGTCAGGCCAGTGGAGTGGTAGTGGGAATCTTTGCTTTTCTGGTCTTTGTGCAAATAACCTGTAGTGGGCTGAATGGTGGTCCCTAGAGTGACAAGACCATTTCCTATTCCCCGGAACCTGTGCATATTACCTAATATGGCAAAAGATGAGACTAAGTTAAGGGTCTTGAGAGGAGTTGTTAATCCTGGTTATCCAGGTGGGCACTAAATGCAATCTCGCATACATCCTTATAAGACAGAAGCAGAGACAGGCACAGAGAGAAAAATGCATGAAGACAGAGGCAGAGATTGGAGTGATGTGGCCACAAGTCAAAGAATGTTAGAGCCACCAGGAGCTAGAAGAGGCAAGGAATGGATTTTCCCCTGGAGCAGCTGGAGGGAACGTAGCTCTGCCAGATTTTGGACTTCTAACCTCCAGAACTGTGGAATAACAAATTTCTGTTGTTTTAAGCCACTTAGTTTGCAGTACAGTTGACACTTGAACAATGCAGGGGTTAGGGGTGTGACCTCCTACAGAGTCAAAAATCTGTATTTAACTTTTGACTCTGAAAAACTTAGTTGTCACTCAGTATTCATGGGGGGATTGTTCCCAGCACCTCCCCCATGGATACCAAAATCTGCAGGTGTTCCCTTCTATAAAACAGCATAGATCAATGCATACACTTGGCCCTCTGCATCTATGAATGCCCAACCATAGATCAAAAACAGTGCAGATACTTACTGAAAAAAATAAATGTATAAGTGGACCCGTGCAGTTCAAACCCATGTGTTTAAGGGTCAGCTGTCATGTGCTATGGCTGCCCTAGGACAAGAATACATCCCTGACTTTCTCAACACCTGTAAAATGCATGAAGTGCTTAGGCCTTTAAAGAAACAAGTTTAGTAGAGCTGTGGTTTGGGCGAGCACAAAGAATTCATGCATTCATTCCAAAGATATGTATTGAGCATCTACCAGGTGACTGGCAGAGTTCCAGGTGCTGAGGGTACAGCAGAGAAGAAAACAGAGATGCCTCCCACCTGGAGGTGACATTTCAGCGAGAGATAGTAAGTAAAAGAAATGGAATGTAGAAAGAACTGAAGGTAGTAGAAGGCGCTAAAAAGAGTAAGAAAGCATAAAAGAGGGAAGGGGTCAGGAAGGGGACTGGGAGAGTGCAGTTTACTGGGAAGGTGACATTGCAGTAGAGGAAACTAATATAAAACCTGACCTTCCGAGTGACCCATTGGTTGGACCAGAATAAATAGGGATGAGCTCCCTTTCTCCCTTCTTCCTCCCCTGCCTCCCTCCTTCCCACGCTTGCTGCCTGCCTGTGGTGTGCCAGCAGCCGCGGGTGCAAAGATGAGTGAGACCTGGGTCCCCATGCTCAAGGTCCCCACTCATGGGGGGAACACTCATAAACAAATCGTTGCAAATATAACATGGGGGGCATCAGAGCAGAGGCCAGGAAAGGTTCCTGCTCTGTCCATGGTGGAGATCAGGGTGGGAGGCGTGGGTGTGTGCTGTGGACGCTGTTGTGGAAATGGAGACAAGTAGGACTAGGGTGGGAGTGTTTAGCTCTGATTCAGTGGGAAATTAATTGGGAGGGGCCCATGAAGTTGTGTCTAGGGATTTTCTTTTCTTTTTTTAGCATTTTAAAATTGATTTTCAGAGAGAGAGGAAAGGAGAGGAAGAGAGAGAAACGGTGTGAGAGCGAAACATTGCCCGGCTGCTTCCTGCATGCCCCCGACCGGCGATCGAGCCCACAACCCAGGCTGCGCCCTGACCGGGAATCCCACCAGCAACCTTTTGGTGCACTGAGTAATGCTCAACCAACTGAGCCACACCGGCCAGGGCTAGGGATTCATTTATTCTCAAGGACAGCAGGCACACCTAGAGGAGAATTGAGTTCTGAGGATAACCCACCCTTTTTAATTTCACACAATCAAAGAAGGAAACAGTCTCCAAGACCGGAATTGGGATGCTTTGGGCCACACAGAAACCAGGGTTGACCTTATTGGGGTAAAAGGGGGAATTTATTCACTTGGGAAGCTATGATGAAGAAAGAGAGAAGCTGAGCTGATCCAGGGACTGGAAGGCTCTGGGGTCGGAACGCAGCTCTAGTCTCTGCCCCTCTCCTCTACCTCCACCCCATCTCTCATTTCTGCTCCCCTCTGCTTAGTGGCCTCAATATCTGGGGCCACAGGCAGCTCTGGACACCCTAGAGAGGGAAAAGCAACCTGCCCACCAGCTCCAGGTAGGACAACCCTGGGCTGGCCCTGCTCGGGCCACATGACCTCCCCTGGACCTACCCCTGCAGCCGGGCTCAGCACTGGGTCACGGTCCACGCCTGGACCGGTTACTACTGAGGGATGGGTGTAAGGAGCCGTCATCTTCAGCCACTTTGCACCCGGAGTGGGAGGGAAAGTGCAGGCAAAACAGAAACACCAAAAAGCGAAAACAGAGCCACCTACCTGTGGAGACTTCTCCTGGTGGTGCTGCTTCTATTGTCACTCCACTGAGCTGGGCTTCGCTTTAAGGTTCACTCTGGCCGTCTAGAAACCCCAGAGCTGCCAGAACTTACCTAGACCTCGTCGTTGTAGCTGTGTTTGTAATTGCTACTGCATTCCTTTAATCACACTGAAAATGTTTTGTTCATCTTTGGTTTATGATTGCCTCTCCTGCCTCGACGGGGAGGGGCTGTGCCTGTCTTTGGTTACTATCCTGCTCACGGCCAGGACACAGCCCCTTGTGTACAGAAGGTGCTCAAATAACTGATCAAATGAATGAACATTCGCTCGTTCATTGAGTATCCCACAGAGAACAGGAGGAGCTGCAATATCTTTATCTGTTCCTGCCTCAGGGAGTCCCTCTCCTCCCGCTTCCCAGTCATGACAAGGCCATTAGCGTAAGTGCATCCTTGGGTGACACCCTGACACTGAAGGCTTCGAATCTCTGGATGGATTCTTGGGTTGAGAGTCTAGACAAGTGCAGGAACTAAGGTTCACTTGGTTGGTAGAGGCTACTCTTTGAGGAGGAGAATGAAGCTCTGTCTGAGCTGGGCGGGATTGGGTGCCATGACTGTTTGTTTGCCAATGTCTGCCATGGCCACCTGCCTCTAACGGGCATTTCTGGTCCTCCTGCTGCTCTGGGTTGTTTGCTAACCAGCGGGCCTCTGTTCTGAAGACTGCGGGCCTGTCATCTGCTGTGATATCAGAGTCCACTCAGAGTCCAGGCCACAATGGTGTGGCCAAGTCAAACAACTGGAGGCCCTTAGGGAAGAAAGCTTAAGACAAGTGGCTATTTTTTTAAAGTACGTATAATCCGCATGTCAGCTGGGGTCATCTTATTTTTGGAGACTCAAATGCAATGGGTTTAAACCCTGTCCCACATGCCATGGGAGACCCAACTTTCTTTGGGACTTTTCCAGGGATTGGGGGTGACGGGTGTGTATGTTTCTCCCTGGCACCAAAGGCTCTAAATTCCTGGGTCCAATGAATCAGCCCTGCTTGGGCAGCCTTTTGCTGGTTTCACGTGTAGGTGACCTGTGCAGTTACACAGGGCCAAAGTGTGGTTTTATGCTCTGCTGTTGTCATTTTAAATTATTAATAATTTTTGAATAAAGGACTCCACACTTTCATTTTGCAAATTATGTCACCAGTCTTGCTTCACTCAGGAAATATGCCTTTTCCACCCCACACCGACCCACTCTAGACTCTGCTCCAATTCTTCCGTTCTCCCCAAATTCCATCCACACAAGGATGGCGGTGTAGGAGACTTGAACTGAAGGTTTGGGGCAAAAGAAAATGCTGACCTCTCAGACGAGTTAACAGCATAAAGTGAAGCATTTAAACTGGCATCCAACCGCTCAGTGGGAAACAAAGTGGAGAAGAAGAGGCTGAAGAATCAATACGGACAAAAGGTTGATAATTATTGAACCTGGATGATGAGTAGGGGTGCTCGTGCTTTCTCTGCTTCCAGTGGTAGGAAATTTGCAGAAGTGGAAATTTGGAAAAGGTGATATAAGACGTGCCTCTGGCAGTTCCCCAGAAACTTAAACATGGAGTTAGCATACGACCCAGCAATTCCACTCCTAGGTATAGACCCAAGAGAAATGAAAACGTATGTCCACACAAAAACTTACACAGAAATGTTCATAGCTGCATTACTCATAAAAGCCAAAAAGTGTAAACACCCGAAATGTCTACCAACTAACAAATGGATAAATAAGAATGTGGCTGTTATTCGGCCATTAAAAGGAATGCAGTTCTGATATCTCCTACAGCATGGGCAAACCAACAGCACTGCGCTAAGTGAAAGAAGCCAGTCACGAAGCACCACATAATTTATGATTCCATTTAGGTGAAATATCCAGAACAGACAAATCTACACAGAAAGTAGATCAGTGCTTGCTTAGGGCGGGGGAGGGGGTGGGCTGGAGGATCAGGGTTGAGGGCAATGCCAAAGGGTATGGAGTTTCTTTTTGAGGTGATAAAAATGTTCTAAAATTGATCATCATGATGGCTGCCTAAGTCTAAATACACTCAAAGCCACTGGCTTATATACTTTCAATGGATGAACTATATGATAAATGAGTTATATCTCAACAAAACTGTTTTAAAAAATCATGCCCTCGGGGCCTGGCCCTGAAGAACACTTGCTTCTCCAGGCCTCTCCTGTCCCTCAAGTTCTTGGAAGCAACCACATTGTGCCTTAGCTCCACACTGTGTAACAAATAAAACTTACACTTAAAAAAAAGAAATCATGCCCTCCCCCACCCTCCTGACAGGAACCCTTAAGCTTCAGCCTCCTGACTGTTGGGGAGATCCTCCCCCTCCTCCTGCTCTATCCTTTCCCCACACACCCAACAGCCGTCCCCACTTCTGGTTACCTTTTTTTGTGCCTTAAGATGTTTTTCATTCTCTGAAGAGATGATATTTCCACAACCCAAGTACCCACTGAGGTATTTGCCTTAACTACGACACTTTCTACTTTGAAAGTTACTCAGTTGACAGCTATTAAAATTACAATTTAAAATCCCCATGGTGGCCCTGGCTGGTGTGGTAGAGCGTTGGTCTGCACACCGAAGGATCATGGGTTCGTACCTGGGTTGCATGTTTGATCCCATGGCCGTGGTCCAGGTGAGTGCAGTAGGCAGCCAATCGATGTGTCTACCCTCTCACATTGATCTTTCTCTCTCTCCCCATCCCTCCTTTCCACTCTCTCTACAAATCAATGAAAAAAATATCCTCAAGTGAGGTTAAACAACAACAAAAATCCCCATGGTGTTCCTTTATGGCAGTCACTAGTAAAACATAACAGTTGTAAATTCCAAGAGCTCCATAATTTCTTCAAGGAAAGAGAGGTCTACTCAGCCTCTCCAGAGCCAGCGGTCTTTGTTCTGAAACATAATTCTTAGTCCGCTCACAGGTGGGGAGAGACAGTGGCAAAGAATGTTGCCAGGGCCAAGTTCTTCCTACCTGGAAGGCTGGTTTTTTGGATCTGGAACACGGGAGGGCAAACTATAGCCTGGGGGCCAAATTCGACCCACTTCCTGTTTTTGTAAATAAAGTTTTATTGGAACACATGGACACATCTGTTCATTTACATATGTTTATCTATGGCCAGTTTCTTGTTATAATGGCAGAGCGGAATAGCTGGGGCAGAGACCGTATGGCCTGTAGTGCCTGAAATATTTAGTTGCTGGCTACTGGGATAGAAGATCCGGGACTGAAGCCCAGCTCATCACATGCTGGATGTGTGACCTTGGACAAGTCAGTTCCCCTCTTGAAGTGTGTTTCCTCATCATAAAGGCAGAGATAACAACGGTGCCTCCTTTACATGGTGCTTGTGCAACTAATATGACTTCATACGTGTAAAGTACCTGGTACTCAATATATGTTGGCGATTGTAACGTTGTTTAGAAAATGAGGATGGTAATTCCTCCTTCACAGGGTTCTCTGAAGCAACGGATGCCTGTGCAAATAGTTGGCAAAAACCGGCTAAATGTTGATTATTGTTATAAATCTTTCAAAGGTTTTTTGAGATGATTCTTTGCTTAGTAATTTTTGAGAGTGTAGAAGAACTCTAATTTCAGAGGAAAAAGGGACATTTAATCCAGAAGTTTAAACCCGTTTATAATCAGTTCAGGCAATTGTGCTCCCTGACCCCTGGCTGGGACTTGAACCTGCCCAGAATGAAAACTTGGGTATTCTTTCAGCTGAGCACTGCATTTTCCTCAATCACTGGCGCTCAGGAATTCAGGCTCTCATGCCTTTAAATTCATGTTGTCTCTGAGCTCCCCACAAGAACCTGTTAAACAGTAATCTGCTACAGGCTTTTGGCAAACAGAGTTGGGGCAGGGAGAGGAAAGAGACTTGTGTCTCCACACCCTTCAGGGGCTCTCCAGAGCCTGTTGAGGTGGCCACGGCTGACACTGCACCTGCTTTCCTGGAAGATGTCATTTAAATAGGTTTGATTCCAGAGCTACATCAGCCTCCCATTCTTTGACTGAATCACAACTATTAACTGAGCAGCTAATACATGCTAGGCCCCGGGGATATAGCAATGAGTGAGTCAGGGTTCTTGACCTTGGGAATTGCCCTGCCTGCTTTCTAACAAGGGCAACAGACAAATACGTAATCGGACAATTCAGCCCCATAATAAATCTTCATATTCTCCCAAGAATTTCAACCCCACACTAAACACTGTGCTGATGATCTGGAAAATGACTCTGGACCCGGCTGCATGATGTATGGATGGTAGAAGTTCAGCTATGAGTGGCAGATTTGGAGTAAGTCAGAACTGGGCAAAACTGGCTCCATAATTTGCAAAATGAAAACCCGGGGCTCCTGGTTCCAAAATTATTAAGACTATCAAGAATAACAACAGTAGAGCATTAAAGCGAGAGCAAGGCCCCCAACCATGAAGCCGGCCCTGCACCTGGGGTCAAAGACACATTTCTTCACCTGCCTGAGCCCCAGTTTCCTCATCTGAACAGATATTAAGGCCCAGCTGCAGGCTGGTTGTGGCTAATCAGTGAGACCAGGCACGGAAAGTGCTTAGCGAGGAGGGTGGGCTCACCGATCTTACCAGTGTCCTCAGCCTGCTGTGACTGTCGCACTGCCGCCTAGAAGGATCGTGCGCATTTATCATTCTCAGAGAAGACCTGAGACTTGTATAGCACATGGTGGATGCCAGGCACTGCCCTGAGTTCTTTTGGGATGTTTGCTTACTTCATGCTCGCTGCAGCTCTACCGCATAGATGCTTTTATTCTAGCACCTAGACAGGGAACCTTGGAGTGAGAACTTGCCTGAGGTCGCCTGAGTTCACATACCAGTCGGTGGAAGAATCCAGATTCAGATAGGGGACATCTGGCCCCAGGTCTGTGTTCTTAATCTAGCTGTGTGTCCCAGGAGGCGACACATTACTGACATGCACATGTGCACATGTAGGCATGTACGAACCCCCCCTCCCTGAGGTGCTAACGCCAAGCGTAGTGTGGAATTTTCTCTGCAATGTGGGATTCCTTCTTTCTTTGCCTACTCTTTCATCTGTCTCCCCCAACCCCACTGGGAGCCCCAAGAGGGCAGGGGCTGTCTTGCTCCCTGCTGTACCTCCGGCACCTGTCACAGTGGTTAGCACACAGTAGGTCCTCAGCAGACAAGTGCCCAGTGAAGGAGGCAGAAAGTAGGTGTCCCATCAGAGAGCTCTCATCCAGAATCAACAGAAACCATCTCACCCCCTTTCCTGGCTTTTCTCATTTGAGGGTCTCCCCACTATGTGGGATAGATGCATTTAAGGGGTTGCCCAAGGGCCCAGCCTCTATCCTGGCAGGCTGCTGGCAGGAGTGGGTGTGGGTTGTGCTCTGGTAGCTGGGCTGGCAGCTGTCTCTTGGCCTCTAGGCACCCGCCCCAGCTGGCAGCTGGGCCCCAATGCCACCCCCCACCCCATGACACAGCAGAAAGTGAAACTGGACTCTGCCCCTGCCCAGCAGGGACCCAGTGCTTGCTGCTTCCCCTTGAAGCCACCACCCAGGGGTGGCTGGGAAGCTGGTGCCAGTGCAGGAACAGGGTGGCCTGTTTGGGGAGTGCCCCTCTAGGCCAAGGTTAGTGCTGTGTCCCCTGCCCATCCCAGGGCTGCTGGTGCCCCTATGAACCATCTGCCTGGTGGAGCCCCTGCTCTGAGACAGAGGGTTTATTATTCCATTTTGCTGAGAAAACTGAAGCCCAGAGAGATGCTCTAGCCAGGAAGAGGGTGCTGGGGCATCACGGTCCTAAAATGAGAGACAAGTAAGAGCTACGGGTGCGTGTAGGGGCAGAGATCTGAGGGGTCTCCTTAGTGTTGGGGAGCAAGGAAGGGGTGGGCATGGGTGCGCCCACCCCATCAAGGGAAGACAAGTGACAGCCAGGCTGTCATGGGTGTAGCCCTCCACAGATTTCAACTGGCGACCTACCCCTCTGTCCGACCCCTCCCCACCCCAACTACATGGGGTCATCTTGAAAATCCCTAAAACAAAGAACTCTTAAGTGGACCTAGGAAACTTTACGCACTACCATCTTGATTTCTGCTCCATCCTCAAACCACCTGTACTCTTTAATATTTTTTTTCAAGCAACTCACCCTTTTTTACTTACATAAATTGATGTAAAAGGGAGAGGGCTTATATCTCTACCTGAAATTGAAAACCAATCGATTGCCATGAATAGAAATTAGCTATACAAAGAAATACCTATGAGAATAATTTAGCCAGGTGCACATCAGGCTTGTGAAACTTCTATTCCTAACTGTGGGCTTCCTGTATGAGGGCATGGAGGCTCAGGGAGATTGGGCCACCTGACTGGGGTGACACAGAGAAAGAGTCGCAGAGCTGGGGGTGGCTGGTTCCAGAAACCAGAGCTTACTGCGGGGTTGCAGTCTCCCCTCCTGTTTGAGCTATCTCAGCAACTCAGGCAGAGGTATTAATAAATAAATATCAGCACTAACACCTTCCTGTTGAATGCTTTAACCGCCCCATTTTCAAAGCACCTTCGGAGCTAGCATACGCCTTGAACTCATTATAACATTGGGAGCAACCGAGAACCCTTTGAGACCAGAGCATGGGGTGTTGCCCCTCCCTTGGCAGATAGGGAAACTGAGGCAGTGAGTGGGAAAGTGGTCTGTCTCAGGTTGCCGGTGAGCAAGCCAGGACTGCCCCGGGCCCCTGCCAAGGTGAGGATCCCAGAGGCCCTGCTGGAAGGCACCAGGCTGAGTGTGAAGTTCGCCTGGTCAAACAGGTGGCACTTATTTCTTTCCTACTTTCCCCACCTTCCCCCAGGAACCCCCATTGCGAACACTGACGGTAGCCACAGCCGCCCGTATCCCAGGCCTGATATCCAACATCCTGCCAGTGTCTGTGGATTGTGGTAACCGCTTCTGAGCGCTGTGGGGGGAGATCTATCAGGGACCAGGAGGGAGAATTAGTGCAGGGGGGGACATCTTCCTCTCTTCCTTTAGTTGCTGCAGGAACTCAGACCTGCCATCTTCCCAGCTGTGCGGGGCCAGCTCAGGGACCCCCGAGGAATACTGCAAGAGCAATAAGGATTTTTAGGGGCATTATGATAGTGGAATGGAAACACATCTGCCCCCAAAAGTCCCTCATTTTCCCTGCGGTAATGAACCAGCTGGGCAGGAAGTGGTGGCTCTCTGAGCACCAAGAGCCAAAACTAAAAAGGAAAAAATGTACAAAGTTAGAGCAAATTTTCAACAAGCCAAGGCTTTCGTGGTATACGGTGGCTCCACCCAGGCTCCCGAAGGCTGATCGTGATTGGCTGATATTTGGCTAAATGCATCTACGCACCTTGGCCTCACTACAGATGTGCCTCCTCTGTGCCCAGAAAACCAGGATCTGGAACCCCAGAGCAGGTTACAGGGATCATTCCCTAATGCCAGGCCACTTGCTGGAGCTGGCAACACTCCCCAAGACGCCCAATGGTTATTCCAAACTCTCTTTAATGATCTAAGTGAACCATGATTCCAGACCCCCCGCTCTGGAATGAGGGAAAGTGAGTCAACTGGGAGACCCAGATGAAAATATCAGGAAAGCGAGCAGCTGTTTCCTCGGCTGTCCAACCAACAGAAGCGTGAAGGCTCAGGCAGGGGAGACTAGTGGTTATCACCAATGGGGCAAAAAGGAGAATCACTGCTAAGGGCCATGCGCTATCTTTCTGGTCCCACCACCAACGACTGGGGGCTGAGGAAGGAGTCCAGGGCCGTGGCTCCCACGGGGCATGTGGCCTCTAAGGTGTCTAGGCCGGGGGCCCCTGTGCCCGCCAGCACCCCAGTCTGTGAAAGGGTTAACCCCTCCAACAGTCACTGACACCCGAGGAGGAGCCTGCTCACTCAGCAAGCTGGCTATCGCACTGGGCCATCGCAGAGGAGAGGGACTGAAAACAGCCTCTGTGCCTTCTGTGAATGGAGGCGCCCTTATCGCCAACCGAACGAAAATGGGGCGAAAAGCTTCCCGACACAGAACCAACTACCCCGGGCGCTCGTTGGCTCCTTGGCACCTGTCGCGTGGCCCTGGATCTCTGGCGGGGACTCCAGCACAGATGCCAGCGAGCGCTCGGCTGTCTGGGCCAGGCCTGTGAGCGAGCGAGCCACACTCGCCATGTGACAGCTGGCAACCAGATCTGTTCTTTCAAGCAGCACCTAAAATATTCTTTGGGTGAACCTAAGGCTAAATATGGCATGGCCTGTGAGTGCCCTGTCCAGGCCTTTTAATGCCATTCTAAGATACAATCAGGAACCCACGAGGCCTTTTGGTGGCCTGGTGTCCAGTTACTGGGGCCAAATGGGAGTCCCATGGGAATGGCTGACTCAGGACTGGGTGCTACTTCCTTCCCCAAGCGGGTTCACGCGGTGCCAAGGCAGAGCAGGCTTCTTTCCCAGAACGCTCATCCAGCTCTCCCTCCCTCTCTCTCTTTCTGGACAGGGGGACTCAGACGGAAGTCCCCTTATCTGCCCAGCTGGCCCACTGAGGGTCCCCCAAAGCCTTCTCCCACTCCAAGGCTACAACCCTGCCCTCCTTGCCCGGGTTTTCCCCAGTGATGAGGGGACTCAGCTCCTCCATGGACGGGAAGCCGGCTGGCTGGAGAAGACAGGAGCAAACCCCCGCAGGCAGCGTGCACTTGGCTTAGCTGTGTGCGTGCTCTGTTGCTGTCCCTGCACCTCGCCCCCTTGGGCCACCCCAAATGAAAGGATCTCTGGGGAGCCCTGTTGCTAGACAGCAGAGAGCCTGAGCCTGGGCTGCCAAAGCACAGTTCTGCTCCCGAACCTTCGAGACTAGAGTCTGCTCCTGCACAGGCAGATTTGCTCGGAGCCCTTCGGACCGCCCCATCTGTTTCCCTTGAAGCATCTGGGAGACCTTATTTCGCAACGTGGATTCTGCCCTCACCTGAGCCCACGTGGTAACCAGATAGTAAACCCTGCAGAGTCTCAGAGGAGGCTGTCCTGGGGAGCCAGACACCCCCCTTCTGGCCAAGAAATGCTGTGGGCTGGGTCCCAGGAGAAAAGACCCCAGGGCACCTGTCCAGGGCATGTTTGGGCTCCGGTGGTGGCTCTAAGGCCACGGTCAGGCCTGTGCTGGCAACAGTCCAGGCTGTCTTGGGGAGAGATGCCAACAGGCCTGGGCACTGATCTTGCCCCTGATTCCAACAAGACAGCCTCGCTTTCGGCACACCTCTGAGGAAACTTTCACACCAGGCTGCACAGCTCACCGAAGGCTCAAGCCAGCCACGCACTCCTTTCCCTGCCCAGGGCCAAATCCTCAGGCAGAGGCTGAATCTGCCCCCATCTTCCCAGTGCATTTTTAAAATGGCTTTCTGGTGACACCAGCATGAGTTTTCATTTCCTAGGTGTGTCTCCCTTTCATCTACTGGTGCAGCCATTCAAGGACAGAGAAATGATTTGGCTTTGTGGGTCCTTAAGCTCAAATGTTTTATATAAGGAAGATGATGTAAAATCAGAAACTTTCAGGCTTTGTAAATATTTGCTCATGCCCCCTACAACCGAGGATGCTGAGAAAGCAGCATCTGATGACTGGCTGCTCTGAAAAGAGACCACGAGGAGGGCGCTGTGGGGCTCGGGGTGATGGAGGGAACCCCCCAATTCCACTCCTAAACTCTCTTCCGCACCCACCCTTTGGCCTAAAAAGCCTGCGTGGCCACTAGGCCTGAAAAGTCCATGGTTGTTTACATGATGTTTATGTAGCTGTCTTTATTCAGGGTTCATTTTCACCTCCTTCCAAAAATAAGAAGCAAAAAGGACTTTGCATTTTCCTGAGTTTGGGATGCTGGGCGAGAAAGAAAATTCCAGCTTCAATAACTCTAGTCAACAATGTTTTCTTTTGTTTGTGGGCGCCCCTATTTTCTGGCAAGTGATTCTAAGTACATAGTCAGCTTTAACTTTTCCATCAGACTAATTTCTATTCTCACGTCTAAAATAGCTGTATTTACTCTACAATCCCAATTAAAAGAGGGTGAGCCAGCCTATTAGGAAGCTGTATGTTTATTACCTGGCAAGAATCTTCTTTCTGTTCTTAATATAAGGTGGGAGGGGGGCCTGGGAAACAAGAAATAGAGGGAGTGTTCCCTTGTGGGGACTCTTCCAGCTTTCATTGGTTTGAGTCACACATGCATGTTTTATTTTTAAGGAACTATTAGTTTCACTGCAGCAGCACCTCTAAAAATTTTTCCCTCGGCTATACCATATTTTTTCTCTCAAAACATTTTATTTTTCTCTAAGAAATTCACTATGGCTTGTGTATAGCTAAGAACAAAATTCAGAGTTGCTATTTTTTTTTTTTTTTTCTAAATCCACACTTCTTGGGGGCAGTGGGATAGCAACTGCTTAATGACATTTTATGCAGAGGAGAAAAGGCAAAACGTAATCAGTGTGTACATCAGTTCCACCATGAGGTTTTTTCCTTCTTGGGTGGGGGAGGGGATGGCGGTCAGAATTTGAAAAGCAACTGTGATTCTTTGCCGAATTAATGACAACTTCTCACTTGCAAAGTACTGATTTATAATCTCTTCATCATACTGCTTCGCCTGTTTCCAGAGTTGGAGGGGGAAAGTCTGCTAAAATGTATTCATAATTACATGCCTGGTTTCAGAGGGCTGAGTTGAAGCAGGGGCTGTACTGAGCAAACGCTCGCCTTCACGTTTAGCACCGAATCCTGCCTGACTTTCCACACTTAACAATTCAGTCATTTCAACGTACGGCTTCATCGCCTCGATTATAACTCAGGATCTTGGCGCAGCCCTCGGTGTTCCGGCCTGGGTAATTCACGGAAAAAGCCCTATTTGTAGAAGTATCATTAAAGGCTAATTCGGTGAGATATCCTTATTTAGCAGAGCAAATAGGATCTGACAGTCAGCTCGCCGGTGCTCCAATGGCGGTGACGATTCAGCAAAGCACAAGCACTATTTTACAACGCGACAATTTCCCATCGCCCAAGCTCGCTGCAACTGTGGGCTCGGGCAAATTGTGCTGTTTCATCGCGTCCCGTAACAAAGAGAAAGAACTCTGGAAGTAAAGAAGTGCTTTTGCGAAGGCCCGGGAAGCGCAGCTCTCTGTCCTCTGTGTGTCCATGTGCCCTGTCTGCTAACCTAATAGCAAGGACTTTGTGTTCAAAAACTTTTCAGGTACAGCTCACTTTTCTATTCCCCGTTGAGAACACTCGATTAAAATCCGGGTTTGCACATAAACTTAAGGTGCATGGATATCTGAAGGTTACAGATGGATGGCAGGTGTGTGTTTGTGTGTGTGTAAATTAATGCAATTTAATAAGGTTCATGTTCTGGGAGGGGTATTTGTCCCCCACCACCCCTGCCTTAAAAATTCCCTGTGACCACCTTACGCAAAGTTTCTTATAAAATGACTTAGACTGAGGTAGCAAAGAATCGCAAGGAAGTATCGTGATTCCACGTGGAAGCAAGCAGAGCGCTGCTCCTCTGACAAATCTAGAGGCAAATCTAATATAATTATGACTCTCGATTTCAGCAGTGCTTGATTTTGGGGGTGTCAAGGGACCAATGTGCTACTGATTTCCTGCAAATCCTGTCCACAAAGACATCTCATCCAACCATTGGGGGAAAAAAATTGTACTTTTGCCTTTTCATATCTCCTTTTGGCCTTCCAAGCGAAGAGGCCCTTGAAAACACAGCAGGTTCAACAAACCGAGAAAAACACACACACACGCACACACAGGACTATCTCCCCAAACAGCCTTTCACTTTTACCAAAAGTAGTAAACCTCCCCACTTTCCTCTGACTTTCCAGGCTGACATGCAGCCTGGGGGTGTCAGCTCATTCCCTCACATTCCAGGGGCTGCTGGGACCGGAATCCCTCGCTGTTGAGAATGACCCCAAAAGCGGGACTTTGTGGGCCAGTTGGATAAAACATAAACTCATCTCGCCCTCAAAACCCCGATTCTGGGACCACAGCGTTCAACATCTTCTGGAGAAGGACCCCTGCCCAGCTCACAGCACTGGGGCAGGCTGTGTTGGAGACAGGGTTTGGGAGAACCCTGGATAATTGAAGGAATCCGTACAGGGTTTTTCTGCAGGCAGGACAGTTTATCGCAGGGAAAAGCTGGGGTGCTGGTAGGGAGAGGGTGTATCCGCCTGCCCCATGGAGGGATCTTTTCCCTCTCTTGCGTCCAGACCCACAGTTGGGCCTGAAATTTTTCCCAGGGTAAGACACTGGGTGCCCAAAGCGTCCCTTAGCAAAGTGCAAAAGGACTGCCCGGTACACTTTCACCCCGCACCACCACCCCCATCAAGCTAAAGTTTAGGTATTTGTGCCCTTAATTGTCTCTCATTAAAGTCAAATTTGCTGCTTGCCCAGAATGGGGGAAATTATTTCCATCTTAATAGCTCAATTAGCTTCTGGGTTCTGAAAGGCCACCCGGTACTTACACCTTTTCTCCCCACCTTACACCTCCTCCCTTTTCCACAACTTCTCCTAAAAATAAATTATAAATATGGATGTGTCCTCAGAGGATCCGAGCGGCACATTCCAATGCTCCTCGGGAGGGGATTGGAAGCCAGAGAAACCAGAAACGCCACTCCCCCACCCCCAAATCAAAATGCCTTTTGCTTCCCCCCCCCCAACTTTTGCCTGAGCAACTTGATTGGTCTCCGGCCCTGACACCCCGATCTGCACCCCGGAATCTAATTTTATTTTATTTTTTGACTCCTGCCCAGCAAAAGCTAAAGTCAACGTGCTATGGCCGCCTGCTCCTGGGAGGAAGGGAGGGACGGAGGGAGCGGGCGGCCAACTTTACTTCGGGGAGGTGGTAACTCTCCGGGGACTGTGCTCCCCCGCTCTCCCCGACGTCCCCGGGAGGGTGGCGCGCGCCCCTGTCGGTGCCAGCGCAGCCCCGGGCGCACGTGGAGCGGCGGGCGCGGGGGGCGCGGACCGCGCGCGGGCGGCCTGCTCTCGCGGCGGCATTGATATCGGGGTCACGCAGCGAGTCAGTTTCCCGAACGGGCTTTCCGGGGTGGGGGCGGGGTGGCTGCCGTTCGGATTGCCTCGTTCATTCCCCAGCCTGAGCGCCAGCGAGGCGGGGGGCTGCCTCACCCCCATCCCACCTCCTGGTCTAACACACCCCTCTCGGGAGCCGGGGAGGGGGCCGGGGTGGTCCCCCCGCCGCGGCGGGCGGCGGGCGGCGGCGGCGGCGATCGCGGTCCAGACAAGCGTCTACCCCGGTCCCGGGAGAGCGGCGCGCGGCTCCGGCTGCCACCTCCCCGCGCCCGTTCCCACCCACCCCGGGCAGCCGCCCCGCACCCCTCCCAGCTCAAGGGGCCTGGGCACCCACCTGCCGAGGCCCCTGCCCTGGCCCGGGGGAAGGGTGCCATGAAGCCAAAAGGGGAGACTCACCGCCGCTGCCTCCTCCGGGGGTGCAGGGGGCCCCCCGGGGCTGCGCCTTCCGGGGCTCCGGGAGGCGTGCGCGGAGCGGTGTGTGGGGGGTGCCCCGCGGGCCCTGCAGCCTCCGCCTTGATTGGAGCCCAGGCTCAAATCCTTCTTCGGGGGGGTGGGGGGAGACTTCCAGAAAAAAAAAAAAAATCCCACCCCTCCCACACGAGATCCAAGTGATGGGGGGGTAGGAAACCCTTTCCTGCAGAGAGCAGGAGCCGACGGGGCTGCACCCGGCCTCCACGGTCCGCTGCCGCCACAAAGCCGCGCCCCCGGCCCCCCCTCCCGGCCCGGCCCCCCTCCCCCGCTCCCCCCACGCCCTACGGCCGGCCCGGGGCGGGGGCTGGGCCAGCCGGGGTTGGCCGTGCCGGGGAGGCGGCGGTGGCGGAGCGCGCTGCGGGGCGGCTCCTCCCCGGCGGGTCCGGAGAGGGCAGGAGCCTGGAGCGGCGCGCTCGCCCGCCGGGGCGGGGGCTGCGGCTGGACCGGGGGTGCCTTCCTAGAAACCCTTGCCAAATATAGTCAGCGGATAGGGGCATTCCTAGAAATGCGGCGGCGACGTCAAGCCTCTACCCGTGGGGGCAGAGGCTGGGGTTCTCCAAACTGGGGTGCGGATGAGGGGGGGGGCATTCCCCACTTCCAATACCCTCTTGCCCGGGAGGAGGAGAGAGCCCAGGCTGGGCCTCCTTCCTCAGGGGTGGGCAGGATTCCACCAAATGCGCTCCAGGGATCCCTCAGATGGGGTGCAGGAGTGCCCGAATGGGGACACAGCTACTTAAGATTCAGACCCGCCCCCAGATCTGCCTCCCCATTTCGGCAACACCGGTGACAGTGCCAGCAGGCGCTTTTAGCCCTTCTTCCAATTTTCAACTCTCCCCCTACCCCCATGAACCAACAGTAGAAGTTGAGCAGCACCCAGACTGTCCCCACACCTGCCACCCACCCCTTGGTGGCCTAACTCCTTTAGGAAGACCGGAGTCCCCTGGAAACTTCAGTTTGAAATAGGACAGACATCTCTGTTCCCAAGAACTCCCCAAAATACCAACCCACCTTGAGGCCAAAAGATAAAGTTGTGGCTTCCCCTTCCTCATTCTAATGTTGCTTTAATGCTGCTTTCACAGACTCGGGCTCTGGGAGATACTTGGGAAACTGGGGGTGGCACACGAGGTTGCCCTCTCCACCTGGCAAAAATCTGGCCTCTGGCGCTGACATCCCCCAAGCTACTCCCCGCCATAAAGTACACAAGGTTCCAACAGTAAAGCCACACTCAGCCACCTCCTAAGGTCTGTCCCAGCTGCACCCCTTGCCTAGAGACCCCCAGATCATGGTAGAAGTGTCCCCTCCTGCCTAAAGATGATCCAAATAACTGAAATAAGACTTGTCCCCCTAGACCGCCCAACCTCTTTTCAAGTGAACGTGACTGGACAGAGCTTCCAAAGATCATAAAAAATGTATGTGCTGTCCTCTGTTGGCCGATGGGTGTCACACTCAGAAAACACATTACCCAACCCAGTGGGCATTCCTGATGCCAGCGGGAGGGTCCCATGGACCCCAGCCAGAGGGAGTGGTCCAGTCAACCCCCACCTCTCCTTCTGCACCAATTGCACTCCTAACCCCCCCCCCATGGGGCAGGGGCGGGGTGGTCCTGGCTTGCATCCACTACACAAAACGTTGACCCACTAGCATTGCTAATGCTCCTTCTCCCTTGTTGAGCCTTAATTCCAGAAGCCTGGAGGACCCTGCTCAAGGGGTGGCAAGAATGGCTGCAGTGGGGGTCTCTGAGTTCACTCTGGGCTGGGGGACTCTTAGGGGGTGGTTTCTTTAATAGCAACATGGAGGGGAAATGTGGCAGCAGGGAAATGGGTCAGACCCCTCTAAGACAAAGGACCGATCACTGATAACTATTTCTCTCCATTTTTTTCTGAGGACCTACTATGTGCCAAGCACATGAAGTATACTATCTCACCAAACTCACCCTATTGTTCAGATGAGAAGACTGAGGCTTAGAAGTCGGTTGTTCACTGAACTAACACTTGCTTGCCCTCCATGTGCCAAGCACAGAGCTGGTGCTAGGGCTACAGTGGCAAACAGGACAGGTCCCTGCCCTCAGGGAATTCATGGTCTCGGGGAAAGACCGAAATCAGCAGGTGATTACCATGCTGCTCTTGTGGCCTGGAGCGCAGCTGCCTTGGCTCAGGGCAGCAGGAGAGACCAAGGCTGGGCTGGGATGTCCCACCGGGGCCCTCCCTGCTGGTCCCACTTGAGTGCTGTCTCCATTAAGGCCACATTGTCCTCACTTTCCTCCTGTCCACTTCTCACCAGCTGGGTGACCCTGGGCACTGCTTAGCCTTTCTAGGCCTCAGTTTCCTCATCTGTAAAGCAGGAATTAGAATACCTGCCTTTATAGAACTTTCAGGGGGATTAAATGAGACAAAGTTCGAGGAGGGATATTTGGCAATTTTCCCCCCCTTTCTCCTACACATATTTTCTTTTTATTTATTCTGTGTTTAGAAGTTGCAGTTCAAGTACTATGAACAGAAAATACATAACAAAAGCTTCCTAACAAGTGAAAAACTAATTACAAATGCTGGAAGAATTGGCTTTATTAACATATTTAGACTTGTACTTAATACATACTCCATTGGAAATTGATTATATGCATTTATACAAGCATTAATATTTCCAGCTCACCCTGAGCAGTGAGCACTTTAGCTCTTTACTGTCTATCCCCGATGTAGAAAGTCACCCAGTTTCTGGGGGCAATACGGACAAGCGGCATAAATGGTCAATCTGAAATACTGTTGACATATGTCCTGTATTGTCCTACCCCTAAGGATGCTTCTGTTGTGTCCTTACGCTTCTCTTTCCTCTCTGTTCTGCTCTTCCTTCAGCTTCAGAATTATGTTTTGGATTTCTTCTCTTTTTGTTCCCATTCTCGGGGAAGGAAGTCGGTTTGCCAAATTCATAGGTAGCTCCGAATTGAGAATTAGATTATTCTTAGAATTTGAACGACATTTGACCAAGAAGGGCCTCTGAGTGAGTTCACAAGATGGTTGTTCTTGGTATTATTACCTGGAGGAGGGATTGGGGGTGGGGTTCTGAGCTGACACTGGAAAGAGAAAAAAACTGGGCCAGCGGGAGGGGTGGAGTCCAGGCAGCGGGGACAGCACGCGCAAAGGCCTCTCTCACAGCTGCAATAGCTCCTCCTGTCTGAGCAGCAGTGGCTCAGGGTCCTGCAGGGGCTGACCCCCACCCATGTCAGTGCACTGAGCCACAGGCTCTGGAAGCTCACCTCGTCCCCCCAGTTCAGGCTGGATGCAGGAGGAAAAAGGCTCTGGGGCCAGCAAGGGCCCTGGGCGAGGCCCCACTGAAGGCAGCCAGGGCCCTGCCTTTAGCTTCCACTTTAAAAGCCTATAAGACCTGGCCGGGTGGTTCAGTTGGTTGGAACATTGTCCCATACACCAAATGTGGTGTGCTCCATTCCCAGTCAGGGCACATACCCAGGCTGCGGGTTCGATCCCCAATAGGGGTGCATATGGGAGGCAACTGATCAATGTTTCTCTCTCATGTTTCTCTCTCACATTGATGTTCCTATCTCTCTCCCCTTTCTTCTCTCTCTAAAAACATCAATAAAACATATCCTCAGGTGAGGATTGAAAAATATATATATTCTCCCCCCAAAATGTATGCACACACTTTGAATAAGTATCAAGGCAGTGTTTATTAAAATACATTTCATTTTCAAAATTGAGCTATCGGCTGTTAAAGTGTATATACATTTTTTGGGACACCCTATATACATATATAAAAGCTCCCAACAGATGCCCCCGATCCCTCTGAGGCCTGCCCTTGCCTTGGCTGGATTTCTCATGACTCAAGCTAGCGGCGGCCTGAAAGCCAGTTAAGCACCGGAAGCGCCGCCAGACTCCGGAAAACAGCCCGCTCTCGCCGGAAGCCCCAGAGGCCGCCCTGGCCTTCTCCCAGGAAGGGGCCCCACCCGCACCCAGGTTCCTGGCGCAGGGATGATGCCAGGACCTAGGCCAGAAGCACAGAGAGGCCACACCAGCCAGGAGCAGCCTCTGGGAAAGGCCTGGACTCCTGACTCCCAGGCAGAGAGAGAGGAGAGAGAGAGAGATGCAGGCCTCTGAAGTGTGCCATCTCCTGAGACTTCAAGAATACAAAAAATGAAAAACTTCCAAAGTAGGCATTCAAAAATTCTTGTGCCGTAGATTTTAAATGCTTGCATTAAACGAATGTATGTGCTTAAAAAACAGACACCCTATTAGTAATGCGGTAATAGCAATGTAGTGATGCTAGACAGGGGATAATGGCAGGATTTACAGCGGGGTTCATGGGACACAAATCTGAAGTGGCGTGAAGTCGTCTTCCTGTCCCAACCCCACCAGAAGGAGGCTGTGGCCACCCTTGTGACATCTTCTGGAAATAATGTTAAGAATCTAGCCTGAAAAAATATTTCTGACAATGAGGACTTAGGCCAGATGGTCCTTACAAGTTAGGTGCCCTGAAAACCAGAGGTGACCCTACCCTCACCCCATCCTAGCTTCCAACACTTGACAGGATGCTGAGTGGTGGGAGCAACTCCAAGTCCTTTTGTTTTGCCCTGCCTGGCCCCCTGTAGGAGACAACAGAAATTGGGGTCAAGGACAGTGCAGGGAAACCACAGTTTCTGTGGAAACCCGGCCCTCAGGCTCTGTGATGTTAGGTGGGGAGGGCTCCTGGCCAGCCCAAGTTTTCATAAGGCCACCCGGAGCCACAGGCCCCTGTGGGCCTCCAGCCTCACATTTCTGTATAAAAGAAAGAACATGAGCAACCGACACCCCATCTGTGAGGATGCCGAGGTCCCCAGGAGGTGGAGAGCTCTAGGTCTGAGGTGGACAGAAAGACAAACTGCCTTCTGAGGGGTCTGTGGTTCCTGGTGGGCTGGGAACAAGATCCTTACCTACCCAGGGGATCATGACACAGGCACTCAGAAGGCTGATTGAGAAAAGCTTTGCAATGAAAAGAGAAGCCAGAAATCAGGCTGCGATCTGGGGCAGATCCTCAGCCCTCCTGAGTTTAGTTTCCTTGTTGGCAACAATGGGGCTGTTAAAAGGATTAAACTGCATGATTTGCTTGTCCGGGTCTGGCACATACTAAGCACTCAATAAATTGTAGCAGTTATTACTAGTTATTAAGTGGAGGTGATGAACCAGCCATGCCAATGGATGGTGTGTGAACAGATATACAAGAGTGAGGGGTTCTCCCCTTCTGTTCTTTAAGATGTGGTTGGTGTCCCTGGCACCAGTTTCATCCTTGCTCTTCAGCCCCGTGGAACCAAAGTAGAAGTGGCCCCGGGGTCTGAGTGGGTGGGCCAGCCTGGCCCAGTTGGACCTAGTCACCTAGAAATGCAGATTTGGCTTCTTGGAGTTTCAGCAGGGCGACCAAATTGTGGCAAGAAACTAGAAGAATGCTTCACCCATCCAGCCCAGGGGGAAATGAAAGAGTTGATCAACATGTCCATCATCAAAGACCTTTTCTCTGGAACCCACATGACTATGGGCCTAGCACCACCTCTCAGACCAACACCAACTTAAAATCAATGCTGTTGGCTTTGAGCTTTTTGACCAGAGGTTGCAACTGGCAGCCCACAGGCCAACTGGAACCCACAGATGTGTTGTCTTTGGCCTGCAGAGCATTTAAAATTGTAATAATAAATTTGATTTGGTTGCCAACATTTTTAAATCCGGAAATTTCATTTTGAAAAAATCCAGATTTCTGGCTTCCCTTAAAAAAAGCAGCCGATCAAACGATTTGGCAACACTGGGCCTGCATTCCCACAGGGCAACAGCTGGTCAGAGCAGAATAGTGGGAATAGAGTATTTGTTAGGGAAGGCTAGCTGCTGTAATGCACGACCCCAAGCTTTCAATGGCTTACCACAATGCAATTTTATTTCTTGCTCATATCCAAGGAAGTGGGGCAGGGTGGGGTGAGCAGGGGTGTCCATAAGTTACTTAGGAACGCAGGTGCCTTCCACTGCATGGCTCTGACATCTTCTATTATTTAATTTTTTTGGCATTGAGCTGGGAGATGGAGAAGGAGGTTGTGAGGAAAGCAGACCAGCTTTTACCTGTGTCAGCTAGGAAACATCTCCACCTTGGTGGGAACCAGTCATGAGGCCCAACAGGGACCCAAGGGGGCTGTGAAATGAGGTCCCTGGCTCAGGAGCCTTAAAAACACCAGCATCTCTATTTCAAGTGGCTGCCCTACACGCTTCCTCTATTGGACGTGGAAGTTCTATTCTTCCCATTGCCCTTCCTCTCCCCACCTCAGGACAGTCATTTGGCTCAGGGGAAACCACAAGTCATTGGCTGAAGGATGGTCATATGATACAATCCCAACCAATGAGAAAAGATGAATTTGGATGTGATGTCTGGAACTGCAGCAGCCATTCTGGGACCAGCCTTGGGTTGAAGCCAACACAGTCATGGCAGAGAAGACCGAGGAAAGGAACCTGCATCTCTCGTGGCCTGATGGAGTTGCTCAAACAACCAATCCAGAAACCCACCCTAACTCTATACATCCTGATGAATGCATAGTAAGTTCCCTTACTGGGTAAGCCAGTTTGAGCCAGGGAAGTTCCTGTTCCTTGTAAAATAAAGTATCCAAACTGATAATAGAGCAGTCCTTGCCTTGCTGGAGTCATATAGGTCACCTGCCTGGCCATGTAGGTATTTGAGTTTTGACTCCTTGACTTAAAATTCTTTCTACCTCAATGCAGAGCTGAGGTCAGATTGGCCAGCCCTGACCTGCATGGCATGGAATAGAAATTACCCAGTGTCTACCACCTGAGGGTGCAGTGTGCAAGTACTTGTGCTCCCTAGGACAATGTGGAGCCATCCAGGCTCTGGATCTCCACCTGCATCTTGGAGACACAGCAATCCACGTGTGACTCTGACCACAAGATGAACAGGTGTGGATTTGAGCCTGGGCTACGCCACTCCTTAGCTGTCTGAACTTAGGCAAGCCAGTTAACCTCTCTGAGCTTCAGTTTCCTCAGCTGAACATGAAGCTAGCACTTGGATTGCTGTGATCATTGCCAGAAAGTTCAATGACTCGACACATAGGGACTCTTTCCCAAAGCTCAGCACACAGAGAGTTCACAGTAGATGTTGGCTGGCAGTGTGGTCACTGTCCAGCAGCTGAGACTGCTGAGTGATCACATGGTGGGAGGTCTGCTGCCAACTACTCGGTCATTAGCCCTAAAAAACGAGGCCCATATGTTGGAACAAAGTTGATTTTAGAGCCTGGACGGAGGTGGCATTAGATAGTTCTCAATGACCAAGTAGAAATGTATTCCCTTCTTGCTTTCCTTTTACTCCTCCTGATCTTGGGAAGGAGAAAGTCTCAGTTGGTGTTGCTCCCTGTTTAATACCTTCCCAACGCTTCCCAAGCCTCTGTTAAGAGAGGGAGCTCAGGCTTCTGGCTCAGAATATGTCATCGGTGGCAATATTGAGATGGCACGTATGAACACTGTTTTGTTTTCGCTGCATTTAAAAATAACCATCTATTTATGGCAGATGGTGCTCTTTTTTCATTTGTGAAAGTGAGATAAAATTTTTGTTTGAACTAAACTTGTCCGGGTTATAAAGGTGAGTTAAGTTAAATAAAAATATTAGTGGCATATAGTGCAGGAGGTACATGGTGTGGCAGAAATCTAGAAGTTGGGGTGTGAAAGACTCACACTTGGGCAATCGTCAGAGAAAACCACAGGGGCTGGGGGTTCAGTGTGGGCAGGGCCTTCCCACGTGGTCCACGGCTGTTGGGCATTCCTAAGAGGAGTGATGAGAGCTACGAGAGCCAGTCCCCAAACCTCTTAAGAGAGTCCCTGAGATGACACGCAAAATGGCTTCGTTTGGAAGGAAGCACAGGTAGGACGACCCATCATTGGGGTCACGGGAAGCTGAGGGGTTTCCAGGGTTATTGGACTTTCAGTGTTAAAACTGGGATAGTCAGTCCAGGTAAACTGGGGCAGTGGGTCATCCTACCAGTCCTGAGCGGGGGATGTGGGGGAGCAGAGCATCGCTGGTTCAGGTCTGTGAGAGTGGCCGTCACTGTGAAAGGACAGAAAGGAGTCTCTTTTGAATAGCCACAGCCTCCCCCCAAAGGCCCAGAAGAATCCTCTTAGCATTGTGAACAAGGCTTGACATGCACATAAGGGTAAGGGGTGAGGGGACCAGCACAAAAGCGTGTAGACAGGCTGGAGGTACATTGGGACGGGACAGAGAGTCTGAGGGGCATCGGGCATGCATGTGACAGTGCGGAGCTGTCACAGGAGAGTCTGCCAGGCTGGGTTGGAAAGGAGCCTGGGGACAGGCCAGAGGTGGCTTCCTATTGCGATGGGCGGCCATGGAGAAAGAGGAGAGGAAGCATTTTTAAAGCCATTGAGTTGTGTTATGACTGGAACCCCTCCCTACCAACACCCCCTCGGACATCTTCTGGAAGTGCATAGTGGAGATTTAAATGGCTGTTCAGTTCCTTTCTGATCTTGAGCTGATGTGGCCCTGGGATGCCACACTCTCCAAAGGTCTGTCTGGATAAGTCTGACCAGGGAGGGCTGGTTCTGGGGAGACCCACACTTCTCCAACCCTGTACCCAATACCAATGAATTCTCCAGACCCTGGGAAAGCACCTCCTCTCTCTTTCTTTCAATTACCCCACTTGGAAAATGAAAGCAGTATTTTTCTCATCATTTATGTGCCAGGCTCTGTGCTGGTTCAGGTCTATGAGAGCGGGAAGATGTGAGTTAGACCACAGTAGACCCACTTCTTCTTCTTCTTTTTTTTTTTTGCTTTTAATTATGAGATATTTCGGGCCAACAAAAAAATAAATTAACAGCTCTGGCCGGTGTGGCCCAGTTGGTTAGGTGTCGTCCATCCCATGCACCAAAAGGTCACCGGTTTTATTCCTGGTCAGGGTACACGTCTGGTTTCAGGTCCATCCCCAGGAGGGGTGTGCAGGGGGCAGCCATTGATGTTTCTCTCTCATGTCAATGTTCTCACTCTCCCTCTGCCTTCCTCTCCTCTAAAATCAATAAGAACATATTAAAAAAATAAAATAAATGAACAAACACTCACGTGCCTACCAGTCAGCTTAATTAACACGAGTCAAATCCAGATTCAACTAAGACCCCTGTGTGCCCTTTCTCCAGCTCAGCCCGTCTTCTGACATTCCACTGACAGCACCGTCCTGAATTCAGACTTTAGCTCTCTCAGTCGGGTTTTGAAGCTTTTCTTACCCGTGTAGCCAGAAGCAACAAGTAGGGCATTGTGCCTATAACGTTGACTCTGTATAAATGGTGTCGTGGCGTACCATCTTTCTATGCTTGCCTTTTTTTGCTTCCACACTTTGTGAGTTTTTTCCATGTCGAGTGATGTAGTTATAGTTTATTCATCTGAACTGCTGAACTTAATTCAACTCTGTAAGCACACCACAGTTTGCCCGCCCCTTCTCAGTGCTGCTGTGTACACGCGTGAGAATTTCCACGGGGCTTCATCTCAGAGTAGGATTCCTGGGTCTGGTCTACATGGGGTTTTCAGAGACGTTGTGGCCTTTAGCCTGGCACTTCTCTCAAGTTTCCCTCAGTCCCCAACTAGGCCCTGTTGTCTTATATCCAAGTGGCTTTATGTTCACATGATCAGTCTGGCTCCTGTGGGCATTTGAGCTTTCAACCTCTGGTCTCTAGGGAGATAAAGTGGGCACGTAAGCTAGTAAATGCAGTATCTTGTGATAGGTGCTACATAAGCGATAAACCCAAGGTGCTGGTGGTGTGTAGAGGAAGCAGCAACTAACTCTGACTGAGAGGTTGAGGAATGATTCGGATTAATAGTTAATTTAGTAATAATAGTAAGGTAAGGTTTTGTGGCATAAGTAGGAGTTTTCCAGGAAGATGAGGGTGAAGAAAGGACCTTAGAGGCAGAGGAAACAGCATATGCACAGGCACAGAGGACTTAGGAACAAACAGGTGAAGGCATAACACAGGCTAGTGTGCCAAGAGCAGGGGGAGCGTCGCAGGAGGCACAGGTGCCTCGGAGCGCCATGCTGAGGGCTTGGGGTTTATCCTGGTGGCCGTGGGCCTCCTGTGAAGGACTGAAGGATGAGAGGGACATGTTCACTGCTGTGTTTGAGAGGGGTCAGGTGACAGAGGAAGGGGGATGGAAGAGAGAGGACTTAAAGCAAGGGGTGCTAGTTAGGAGTCTGTTGCCATAGTCCAGACACCAGACATCAAAGAAGAAATGGCACAGTGAAGGTTGGAAGCAACACAGAAGTGACTGTTTGGAGCGAGGATTAGGTGGTGACCAACTGGATGAGCAGGTGAGGATGGAGGGGTGAGTCAAGGGTTGGGGCAGGCAAAATAATGCTCTCCCAAACACGTCCACCTCGAATCTCTGGAACTTAATGTTTCATGGCAAAAGGGACTTTGCAGATGTGATTAAGGTGATAGAGACTTTTTCTTTTCTAAATGTGACTCTGCTTGTGGACATGCATTTTTAAAAAAAGACTTTTTATTGATTTTTAGAGAGAAAGGAAGGGAGAGGGAGAGAGAGAAACATTGATGTGAGAGCAAAACATCCATCAACCGCCTCCTGCATGTCCCTGGGGATTGAGACCGGGAATGGAACCCCCAACCTTTCTGTGCACAAGGTGATGCCCAACCAACTGAGCCACACCAGCCAAGGCAAGGTGATAGACTTTTTTAAAGAATATGTTTTTATTGATTTTTTAGAGAGAGGGAAGGAGAGGGAAAGAGATAAAAACATCAGTGAGAGAGAAACATTGATCGGCTGTCCCTTGCACTCCCCATGCTGGGAATCGAGCCCACAACCCAGGCGTGTGCCCTGAATGGGAATGGAGCTGGTGACCTCTCGGTGCACAGGATGACACTCAAACAACTGAGCCACACAAGCCAGGGCAAGACTTTTAAATAGGTATCTTAGTCTGGATTACCTAGGTAGACCCAATCTAAATCCACGAACCCTTAAAAACAGAACATTTCCTTTGCCTTGCGTGAGAAAGGGGCAGTAGAAGGGGAAGTCAGAGAGATTTGAAATGTGAGCCACAAATGTAGGGACACGATGTCCAAGGACTGGAGAGAGGCCTTTAGGGGCCAAGGGGACAGAGAACTCAGTCCTAGAAGTGCGCAGAACTCAATTTGGCCAACAACCTGAGTAAACGTGGAAGCGGATTCTTCCCAGAGCCTCCTGATGATGGCCTCGCCGGTCAACACCTTGACTTTGGCCTTGAGAAACCCGGAGCAGAAAAGCTGGCCAAGCCTACCTGGCCTTCTGACCTGCAGAGACTGTGCCGCTAAGGCTGTTGTAAGTTGGTATGGCAACGGTGGAAAATGAACACAGGGATGCAACCCAGGTTTCTAGCCAGGCTGTGGGCAGATGTCGTCCTGAACGGCGGCGGGACCTGGATGGAAGGTGAGATTTTGGTGTTCCATCTCAGGCTCTTGTGTAGTTATCTATTGCTGCATAACAATCTTACCACAAACTTAGCAGCTTGCATTACAAATAAACAACACACATTTATTAGGTCCTAGTTTTGGGGGCTAACCTTAGGCACAGGTTAGCTGAGTCCTTTGCAAGCCTGTAGCTGAGGCACTGGGTGGGTTCACCCCTGAACACTCAGGCAGTGTCTTCGTCAGTTTGGGCTGCAATGCCACAGACTAGGTGGCTTAAACAAACATTTATTTCTCACAGTTCTGGAGGCTGGGGAGTCTGACATCAAGGTGCTGGCAGATTGAGTGTCTGGGGAGAGCCCTCTTCCTGGCCGGCAGACGGCCGCCTTCTCACTGTGTCCTCAGGTGGTGGAGAGAGGGAGAGCTTCGTGTCTTATTCTCTTTTTACAAGGCATTGGTTCTACCATGAGGACCCCACCCTCCTGACCTCATCTAGCCCTAATCACCTCCCAAAAGTCTCACTTCCAAATACACTGGAATTAGGGCTTCAACATATGAATCTGGGGGAGACATAAGCATTCAGTCCATAGCAGCCAAGGAAGGACTTGCTTTCAAGCTCACATGGCTGTTGACAGAATTCAGTTCCCTGTGGCCTGTTGGGCTGAGGGCTTCAGATTTTCCCTGGTTCTTGGCCAGAAGGTGCCCACTGTTTCTGTCAACATGGGCCTCCCCATCACGGCCACTTGTTTCACCAAACTAGTAAGAGAGACAGCATGCTAGCAAGATGGGTGTTGCCATCTCATGTAACAGACAAGTGACACCCTGTCACCTTTGCTGTACTCTCTTGGTTGGAGGCAGGTCACAGTCCCACTCACACTAAAGAGGAAAGAATGGCACAGGAGCGTGACTACCCAAGGCAAGGATAAGTGGGGATCTCTTAGAGTCTATCCCCAACGCTTCTCAAAGGGAGAGGCGGGCTTCTTATCTGGGTATGTTTCAAGAATTGTTAAGAGATTTTGCATCCAGCTGGGCCTCAGGTTCAGAGGCTCTTTTTGGCCCCCAGTCAGTAAAAATCTACTCCGCTCACCTGAGTTTGAAGGGCAGGGAGGGGGCCGAAGGGAACGCAGCCTCGAGAAGTGTTTGTCCTGCGCCCGCCTGGTGATTTGCTAAGCAAAACTCAAGTTGATGTGACATAAACAACGTCTGCTGCTGCCAGAGGCCTGCCACAATATTTTCCTTTAAGTGCTACTCATGCCTGAAATACGCTTCTGGTTTTGAAATGTGGTTCTCAGCTCACGCACCACAACAAACCACTCACTCACTTGTTAAGAGTCCCATTTCTTATTCTTTAATGTTGGTTTTCTAAGCACGTGATGTCAGCCCAGAGGGGAGACGTGCCAGGGCAGTGGCCCGGAGGCCCCTCCTTAGAGAGGGTCAGTTTGGACGACCGGAGCCAGCTTTTCCACTGCAGACTTGGCGTCTGACCCATGCACTGCCAGCTCCGTGTTAATGCCTGTGCTCTCCAGAGCCCTGACATCTGCTTACGCTTTACATTTTCTCTTTTTTTCTGTTGTTAACTATTTCCTTTTGCTGCAAAAAATAGTGAATCTGAAAGTAACATAGATTCTGTTTCCGATATCATGATATTAGGAAAAATTAGTAATTTTCTGTGCAATTCCTCTCCAACCTCTCACCCCACCTGAAGGTACTCATTGCCAATAGCATGATGTGGAAGCTTCTGTGTGGGGCGTGGACTTTACATTCTGAGAAACCAATGTATACATTCTTATGTGTATTGATAAATATGCTTATTTACCTTTACAAAAACAGGACATCCACTAAAGTAACTATGATATAAGATGAATACATTCTAGAGATCTGCTGGAAAACATAGTGCCCATACCTAACAATGCTGTGCTATGTGCTTACGCATCTGCTAAGAGGGTTGAGGTCAAGTGTTCTTATCACATATGCAAAGAATGCAGAGGAATGCACGAAGCTTGGAGGTAATAGTTGTGTCCGTACCTTGGGTCATGGTATCACAAGTATATGCACGTAGCCAAACTCACTAAATTATATACATTAAATATGTGTAGTTTTTTTTGTTATATCAAGTATACTTCAATAAAGCAGTAAAAAAACCAAAAGACAAAAGAAAAACACAGGACATCAACTTTTCTTACTTAATTGTATCTCATTATCACCCCTTCAGATCAATAAATCAATCATTCTTTTTTTAAAAATTTATTTATTGATCTTAGAGAGAGGAAAGGAGAGAGAAACATTGACTTATTCCACTTATTTATGCATTCATTGGTTGATTCTTGTATGTGCCTTGACGGGGGATCAAACCCACAACCTTGGCGTATAGGGGTGACACTATAACCAACTGAGCTACCCAGCCAGGGTATTCTAACAGCGGCCCATGATGCCATGAGGCGGATGGATCAGCATTTACATCCCGGCCAGTGGATGTTTGCAATGTTGTAGTCAGAAGAACTGCATGAGAGGGGAAGCAGCGAGTGTGTGTCACTCCAATTTTAGAATGGGGGAAACTGAGGCACAGAGCGGTTCAGTAGCGGGCCTATGGCTCCCACTGGTTCCCGGTAGATGTGCTCCCGCTTCATGCTGCCGCAAGGCCGCGCTGTTAACACTCGCTCCTCTGCAGCCTCTGCTGCCAAACAGCCGCTGCTAACGCTGAGATTCTGGTCGTTCCTGTTCGGTTTCAAAAGTCCAATTAAACCTTTTTCTGCCACTGACCGTCATGATCTATTCTTACAGGTCTCCCTAACTTTGAATAACAGGGATATGGGTTGGAAAAGTTTAATTTCTCCTTTTCCAGAAAGCCCTGGGCTCCTCATGCAAATCCGCTTTCTCCTCAATGGACGAGTTTGCACAGCAAGGTCTCAGAGGGTCCCTCTAGGCTCAGTTACACCCGCCTCTCCTCCCAGCCCCAGCATCAGGGGCCTTCTCTCCCCTTTACGTATCTAAGGGAGACCAGGGACTGATTTTTCACAGAACAAAGGCTGCCGACTTCAAGGTGACTTTCAGACAGGAAATTCATACAAAAGTTGCAGAAATCCAAACACAGCTTTATATGTCCATGAACACAAGCGGCTTAAATCAACATATAACGTCTTGCTTATTCAGACACATCGTCGGCTTTCCCCATTTAAGTGTCTACAGGACCCGATTCAGAATTTTGCTCACTAGTTTCTGATTCTGCAGCCTGCGCCAAATTGGTTTTACAGCTCTGTGGCACCCCCAGCTTTCAACCAGAGGTGACGTTTTGAGATTCCTGTGTAATTTCAAAACAACACAGCAAGCAGGTCTCCACACAGGAATATATACCTTTAGATATCTTGTGCAATTTCTCTTTTGGCATAAGCGGTGCCTACAGTACATTATGTAAACTGCTTTTTTCTAAAGTCCATTCACCTGGGGCAGAGAGTGGGGTGGGGGCAATGGTGGGTGTGGATGACAACGGGCGTTTTCCTAAGATGGCATCACAGGGGAGTGCTGCTTCACTCTGGGACAGGAAGGTCTGTGTGGACATGCTCCCTAGACACTGGCCTACCTGTGAGGGGCAGTGTGGTCCTTTTCATTTTTATTTTTTAATGGGGAGGACTACAAGTGCTCTTTTGTGGCACTTCTTAATAAAGAAATGAGTGGATGCCGTAGTGGAGAGAAGAGAACACTCAGTCACTTATCTGTCTTAATTCTGGATGGTTTTAATTTGCCTGCTTTCTAATAGGTTATCTTTGTGTTTGTGAGCCTTGAAGGTTATTCTGGAAAGAAATTACACGTAATAGAGTCATCTTGAAGAAAATCCAAACAATGCGAAAATTTACAGGGTAAGAAATCCTTTCAACAGCTCCCCCACACTCCTTCCCTCCGTAGAGGCAAGGACTGCTACCCTGGTGTGGCTCCTTCTGTCCTCTGGCTGCCACTCAGTGAGGGCAGGGACCAGCTACACCAGCATAGCTCAGATCAAAGTTAGAAATGCAGAGTCTTGGGCTCCACCCCAGACCAACAGAGTCAGAACCAGCATTTTAACAGGATCCCCAGGTTGAAGTGTGAGGACTGGCGTTGACTGTTTTTATGTCTTAATTTACATATTTGCATACGTGCAAACACACATGCTCCGGGGTTAGAATGTGGCTTTAGTTATGGCTCCTGGGACGCTAGCAACAGCACCACCACCTGGGAGGTAGGTGGACATGCACAGGATCGGGCCCCAGCTCAGAACTGCTGAATGCAGACGCAGTGGAGGGGGGCCCAGCGATCAGTGTTTTAGCAAGTCCTCCAGGGGTGCTGATGAACTCCACGCGCGAGAAGCACTGCAGAGGAGTCAGGACTCTTACTCTCTGGAGGATCCTGCCAAGCTCCCGCCTCCCATGACCCCCCCCCCCCCGCCCCCAACGGAGAGAGCGCATCCTGATCTGGCTGCTCCACCGAGGTACCCCCAGATCCAGCTCCGCCAAGCATGCACTGGGAGCTCCATTAACGCTTCCTTCAATAAGGCATCTCTGGCTGATACAGGTTTCCCCAATTTAGGTCAGGCTGGTTTTCAGATCATACAATTGCTGGAGGTTGATTGAGGTCCTGGCATAATTTCTATAAACTCATTCGAGCAGGCCCGTGTGCATCCTTTCGTGGTGCAAAGGAAACAGGTGCTATAGGACCCGTAGTCCATTTACTTAGGCCTTTCTCCTTGACAGCTGCTTCACCAAAGCCAACGCTGGCAAGAGACCCATTTTACATAGGGGCAAACGGAGGCCCAGAGAGGGTTCAGTTTTCATGCCAGAGGTGCTCCAGGCTGGGCACGATTTCCTCTCTGTAGTGCAGGGCCTGCAATGGATTTTCTTTTTAAAAGTGCAAGCCAGACGCCAGTTGACTCTGGGTGTGGGCTCGGTGTTAAGCAACAGCAGTTCTCCATAGGATAAAACTGGACTTCAGTGTGCGGGAAAATGCTTAGTGGCTCTTGGGTCAAGTGCCACCCGCTGTAGATGTCTCGCCCGAAGGGTGTTGAGCCTCCGCGGGGCTCACGGCTTCCAGGTGACCCCTGGGGCACCGGAGTCCTCCCCCTTCCCCAGAGGACCAGGCGCCAAGGGACTGAGGGGCCGCGGTGCCCGGCGGGCCACCCGGGGTGCAAGGGCGGGAGGCGAGTTTGAACGCAAACTGAGTGAAAAATAGTCGGCCGGGTCGGGGCCGCAGCGCGGAGATCGGAACGCGGCGGGCAGGGTCCGCAGACCGCCGACGAACACGGTGAAAAGGAGATTCACCCCTAAAAAGTCTCCCCCGCGGGAGGAAGACGGGACCCTAGGCACGGACGGGGTTCGAACCCGTGATCTTCGGTTTACGAGACCGACGCCTTACCACTTGGCCACCGCGCCTGCGTTAGAATGGCGGCTCGGCGAGCTCTATCCTGTCTGCACTCCCGAGAGCTCGCCCCGCGGGCACGAGCCGGAGCTGCGGCGAGCGCGAGCACGGGCGCGAGCACGCACGCCCCGCCCCGCGGCCCCGCCCCGCAGCCGCCGGCGGGATAAGGCGGGGCTCCAGCGGGCTCGCGGCCGCCCGCCCGGCGCGGAGGTTTCCCCGGAGGTCCGTGGGCTCCCGCTTGTCGCCAGGACGCGTCTCCCGGGTCCCCGTGGCCTCAAGTGGAGGCGTGTCTGGGACGCGGGCGGGACGCTGCCGGCGTCTGCAGAATGGCTCGGCGCCTTCGGACGACCGGCCCCGCAGCCTCAGTTTCCCCGCTAGGGCGAGGCCGCCGGAGGCGGAGGTAGGGTGGCGGCGCTCCTCGCCAGGACCCCCGGGCGCTCCGCGGTGGTGGTTGAGTGAAATCGAAGTTTTCTGAAGTTAAAAGCCGCGACTCGTGTCCCCGCCCCCCCCCCCCCCCCCCCCCCCCCCCCCGGTTGCCGGCGTGGCCCCGGGGTGTGCTGCCCGGGACCCGCAGCATCACCTGCGGCCCGTCGGAAGCGCGGCTCCCCCGCTCACGCGGCCCGCGGCCCAGCAGTCTGGGCTTCAAGGCCTCCAGGTGGCACTGAGTTGCGGGAGAGCCGAGCCCCGCTGCTCCGGATAATTGACACGCCTGTTTCTGCTCGTGCGTTCAAACGTGCCCTCTAATTTTTAGCCGAATGGGATGACTTGACCTTCTCTGCACTTTGATTTTTCATGAATTAATGTACGATGTGTTAACTAATACAGCGGCCTGTAGTACATAACACAATATAACAACCTTAAGTAGTAGCATAATTTATTTAATAAATCACATTCTATTCTTTAATGGGAACAATACAACATTGTATAGTAAATTATATATATATGGCACTATGTACTATAATGTATTATGCATGGATGCGTTACTTTTATTCTCTTTAGTAACTGCATGGTGTTCTACTGAGTGGCTGTATCACAGTTGATTTAATCCGTTTCTGGGAGTTAGGCCTTGGGTTGTCTGCCGCTTTTTTGCTGCGCAGAACATTCTGTTACATGTGTCTTTGCTGCCTGGCCCAATGATGCTTGTAAGGTATACGGAGACATATCAAGAATGCCCGCAGCCCACAGCCAGGGGTGTAGGCAAGTAGGAAACTTAAAAGTACCAGGAAGTTGTGTTCACCAAGTTGCTCTAAATGTCAAGGTTTGGGCAGGTGGGTGGGAAAGGCCCTGACATTTGCCTTCAGACACCGGACGGGAGCCCTGAGACACTGCACCTGGAGTGCTTGAGATCTGCATGCAAACCTCACTGCAGCTCCCTAATTTAAAAAAATTGAAGGTGCGCTGGGGCGGGGGAGCAAACAAAATTGAAGACCATTTCAGGATTAAAAAATGCATTACTAAGCATTGCTTCTGACTAGTTTATAAACTTGGTTACATTGTCCTCCCCCCTTTTTTGGGGTGTTCATTGAGTTGAAATTATTGTGCAGAAAGTGATGGGCTTATAAAAAGTGAAAAGAAATTAGCAAATTAGCTGAGCCCAGAACTAACTGGCAGGTGGAATGGGAATCAGAGTCTAACAGGTGCTTTTTCAGCTTTGTCTCCTGAGGGAACGGAGGGAGTTGAATGATCAAGGTGCATTTGCACTTTGATGGGCGGGTGGGATGCCAAAAGTATCCAGGGTCTGGGGGTCGCTGAGATAGGCTGATCCTCTAACCTTCTGTGAGCCCTAAAGTAGAGAGTACAGCCTGGCTGGTGATGCTCAGTGGTTGAGAATCGACCAGTGAACCAGGAGACAGCAGTTGGATTTCCGGTCAGGGCACATGCTAGGGTTTCAGGCTCGATCCCCAGTGGGGGGCATACAGGAGGCAGCCGATCAGTGACTCTCTCTCATCATTGATGTTTCTGTCCGTCTGTCTATCCATCCATCTACCCCTCTTTCTCTCCCTCCCTCTATCTCTGAAATCAATAAAAACATTTGGAAAAAAAAGAATACAGGTGCTGGGCGCTCTGACCCTACTTATCTTCTGAGAAGCCACAGATCTTGGACACCTGGATGGAGGATCTGCTTGTCCTGGCTCCTGCGTCTTAGAGTGGTGCTTGCACAAGGTAGGTCTTTAAAAAGTATTGCACAAGGAATTAACATGTGGGGTTCCTTTCCCTCTGGTCCTCCATGTGGTTCTGCAGGACCTTCTTGGCCGGCAGCCTCCAACCACTGTGCCAGGACAGTATGGCATTGAACTTCCTCTAAGCCCTTCCCTGACATAGCAGAAACTTTTAACTTCTTGGTGATAAGATGTCCATTGTCCCCCTTTAGGGAAAGAAACGTTTTTTACCCCCCCCTTACAGAGTCCCTGGGGTAGGTAGGTGCTAATGGCACACAAATAATTGTGATCCCATCCCAAATGCAAGGGTGAGAAACCAGGGTTGGGTGAAGCAGATGGTGCTTTGAGTCTGGGAGGGTGACGGTTTAAGTGAGAAAATGTCTAAACTAATCTGGTGACAAAGGTGACACAATAGAATACTTTTGATCTTTTCGTTTCATCTGTATAATTAAGTTGCCTAGATATGAATAACTTATAAGCATCTACATTTCTTTTGTGTTGAAACTTGGTCACTTTTTTCCATTTTAGAAAAAAAAAAGTAGTTTTCAATCTTTTTTTTTTCTTCACCTGTTTCTTTGTGCCTGTCTCCAAATCAGGAATTCCTAGCCTGCACTCAAGACCAGGAAGTCACCGAATTCCCCAAGAGAATGTAGAATGGGTGTGTGTGTTTCTGGGAAAGAGATGGTGTCACATTTTTGATCAGGTTTTCAGAAAGGCCTCCTGAAGGTCTTAGAAGGTTTTAAGTGTTTTTACTTCCGTGCTCCTCTTTCTATGGTTCGTGACTCACCCAAACCCCACTGAAATGCAGTATCTTAGTTGTTTAGCCACAGCAGAGGTTATTGAAAACGAATGAAGATGCTTCCCTCTCCTGGGACGCCTCCTCCTGCAGCCAGTGCCTCCATCCTGCCCGCCCTGCCCCACCTACCGCCTCCCCGGAGCGAGGAGAGCATCGGTTTAACCTCCCCCTCCGAGGGGCTTCCACTGTGGTATCAGCTGTGGCCCCACCGTGCTCCTCAAACCTGTCATGAAGGTGCAGGCTCATCTGGGAGGTCTGGGCTGGGCCCCAGGTCTGCCTTTCTAACCGCCTCCCGGGTCGTGCTGAGGCTGCTGTTCCTGCCCTCGCTCTGACCACGGCTGCTCTAAAGTATTCTTGGAGAAATTCATTTGCATGGGGAAGAGGGGGGTGGGGTGACATGACACGCTCAGGCTTAGATAGTTAGGCCACGTGAGGGTAATGACAGCAAGCTTTTTACTAATGACCTAAATCAGGGCTTCAGCTCAGGAAAGCTCACTTAGCCACTCATAGCATCCCAGTGAGCACATTGTTAGCGATGGTCGATTTCGAATCCAGGACCGGAGCCAGAGAACACAGTCCCCTTTCATTGCTTGATCTGATCAGGTCAGTGATTTGGAGCAGGCTGGGCACTTCAGATGCTAGTGAGGCAGGCAGGTTATGTGAACCTGCCAACTGATCGGGTGTAGGACAGGGAGTAAGGGGCTATTGTACATTCCACCAAAAATATGTGCGACCCGGTGACTTCACGTCTTTCTCATCCTCTCTTTAATTTTAGCTCTTTTGTTGAGTATATGGTGGTATCTCTAAATTGCGTTTCCCTGATGACTAACGATGTCAAGCACCTTTCCATGTGCTTGGTAGCCATTTGTTACATCTTTTGTGAAGGGTCTGCTCATATCTTTTGTGCATTTTTATAGCTTGTTTGTCTTCCTATTATTGGTTATCAGAGTTTGTTGTGTATTCTGGATACAAGTCTTTTGTCAGGTGTATTGTGAATATTTTCCCTTCTCTGTGGCTTGCCTGTTTGTGTTCTTAATTGGGTCATTCAAAGTGCCAAAGTTTAAAATTTGGATGAAGTCCAGTTTATCAGTGTTTTCTTTTTGTGCTTCTTGCTTTCTGTGTCCTTTCTAAGAAATCTGTTTACCTAGGTCATGAAGGTTTTCTCCTAGAATTTCGATAGTTTTAGCTTTTATGTTTAGATCTGTGATCCATTTTGAATTAATTTTTGTGTATGGTGTGAGGTAGGGCTTGCTGTTCATTTTTTCCCATATGGATATCCAGTACCATTTGTTGAAATGGCACCTTTGTTAAAATTCAGTTGACTGTGTACGCGTGGTCTGTTCCTGGAGTTTGTGTTGGTTTCCACTGATGTGTATGTTTATTTTTAAGCCAGTTACCACAGTCTTGTTATATTTTACGGGGAGTACTGAAATCAAGTATTATAAATCCTCCAACTTTGTCCTTTTATAAAATTGTTTTGCCTGTTCTAGTCCTAGGTGTTTCTATGTAATTCTTAGAATTACATAGAATTCTTAGAAGCTCATTAGTTTCTACAAAGTGCTGGCTGGGATTTTGGGATTGCGTTGATTTTGGGAAAGTTGCTCTCTTAACTCTACTGAGTCTTCCTATCGAAGAATATTTCAGTTTGTTGCTGGTGCCAATGAGTCTTGGATTATAAAGTTATTTCTTTAGCGTTTCATTACATGAGTTTCCTGTGGTAGAGTAGCTGGAATGTTCGTGGTAACCGTGTTCACCTCCTTTGGCTCTCTATCCAAGCAAAGATCCCTGCCACATGTAGGAATCATGTGGGGCCCCCACAATGCCCCAAGGTGAGGTGTGAAGCAAGACATGTAGCCTGTGTAACCACTGTGACCAAATCAGAAGCAGCAAAGGTCTCCCAGCTTAGGGAGAGAGGTGATGATTGTTTCAACTGTCTTTTTTTTTTTTTTTTTTTTTTTTTAAATCCTCAACTGAGGATATTTTTTCCATTGCTTTTCAGAGAGAGTGGAAGGGGGAGAGAGAGAGAAACATAAACATCGATGTGAAAGAGACACATCTATTGGTTGCCTCCCACACTTGCTCCGACTGGGGTCGGTCAAGCCTTCAACCAAGGTACATGCCCTTGACTGGAATCGAATCCGGGACCCTTCAGTCCACAGGCCGATGCTCGAACCACTGAGCAAAACCAGCTGGGGCTGTTTCAACACTCTTAACACGTCATGCCAACCATATACAAAATGTAAAGATGAAAAGTAAATTTTTCTGCAAGAGAACGACAGTTGTACAGAATGCCCAGGTGTCACCTCAACAACTCAATCTTAGAACCTTTAACCTTGGAAAGTGTGCTTTACGTGGTTCATTCTGGAGCCAGAGTAAGATCAAGTTGGCAGCTATGAATTATACAGTTTTGTTCTTTTTTCCTGTTTATATTTTCAGATAAACTCTATAAAGGCCAACCAGGTCTGAGATACAAATTGGCAGGCAGAGTTGACGATGGTTTATGTAAAAAGCAGTGGACAGTGGCAGGGAATGAAACTGCTGATCTCTCATCCCTCCTGCAGCTGGCAGAGGGTTCCCAATCTCCAGCTCTCACTTCCCTCCTACTCCTCCCTCCTTTCCAAAGTGACCACTATTATGAGTTTATTTTGAATTTTCCCATTTTTTTCTTTGCTTTTCTGCTGTTACATATTTATACAAAGGAAATGTAGTGTTTTGGGTGGGATATTTCTCCCCACAAATGGTATCATATTGTACATGTTTTGTTTTGTTTTTGACTTTTTTTTTTTTTTAACTCGACAAAGCATTGCAGGCCCAGCCCAATCATTCCTTATTTTTTTAACTGCTGCGATCTAGCCTGCTGGGTGACGGTAGCAGAGCTTTTGATAAATCCCGTTGCCGGCCACCTAGCGTGTTTCTGAGTTTGCTGCGTTACGAACACAGCTGCTCGTCCTCTCTGCACATGCCCCCTACGCACACGCGGGAGGGTTCTTCAGCGGAGATGCCAGGCGCATTGCTTTCCCAAGGTAACTTTTCTGCTGTATGTTAGCAGCCTTGAGCACAGTTCTGCAAATACCTGCTTGCTGGTTATCGGGCCCATCATCAGTGCCACTGGACTACAGGAGGGATACTTGCTCTTGTCTGAGTGTCTTTTTAACTTTGTGTGGAGTTGGCTGGGGGGAGGCAGGAACAATGAGCCGCCCACTTTGTGCGACGGCAAGGCCGACTGTCGTGGTGGAGCCGCGTGTCATGGGTGTGAGTGTGTTGGTATCAAACTGAACAAATTCCTTGGGATCTTTTCAGTATTACGAGCTTCTAAGGAACAATATGCAAATATCCCAAATTGGTTTCTATATGTGTTACCACTTTCTATAAAGTAGCTCACACGTGAATGATACATGAATGTGTTTCCCAATACAGCAAAGGATCCTTTCTTTCCTGTAGATTTATTAGTATCATATCATATTTCAAAAACTCAAATCTTCACTCGTATTAATCAGGAAGTCAGTCTGATAGACATATAGATTGATAGTGATCTCTTTGCTAGGCCTTCTTTTTTAAGATTGTTATATAAATGACACTTGACCTAATTTTAATCTGACACTTGCAAATTTTTCTTAACTAGTACAAAGTTGTGATAAATTAATGCTTGCTATTGGGCATCTTCCACATACATTCCCTTCCCCCGTTTAAAATCTGGGAGTTAATGCAGCATATACATGGTTAAAGGAATATATATTATAAAGTGGAAAGTGACTATTTAAAATGCCATTTCCCATCATCAGATGCCAATTATCCCGTCCCAGCGTTTGGCGTGGGCGATGATTATCCCCAGGTCTGTTCTTGGCAACGCGAAAAAGATAAATGGGTGGAAGGAAATGAGAGCAAATGTGATGATAAATTGACTTGCAGAGAACATACCTTTCACATTTCCCCCGGTGGCTTTGCTTTAAGTGCTATTAAACCACAACTGTGTATGTAAAACTCAGGTGCGGAAGTGTCTCACCCGAAATACGGCTTTTCCCTTTCTCCTCATTCTGTTATACACACTTAGAATTTCTTTTGTGGAAACACGAACAAGATTTTATGGGAAACATTTTGTTGTTCTTTCTCATGTCACCATTCTTAAAACGCTGTCGCTGTGTCCCTTGCAGCGCTTTCTGCCCCGTAGCCGCTTGTCGGGCCAGCAGGGCGCCCTGAAAGTGAGTGGTTCCCCTCGTGTTTCCCTCTGCGTGCCTGCCACTTGCCACGATATATTAGTGAGCACTGCTTAATCCTATGTTATCTTAAAAACAGCACAAGGGGAAATATTTAGAGAAAGTGTAGACACGACACCCAGAGCTCATCCTATCTAAAATAAAAGCCCCTAGTTCCATCCAGCTGAAAGGTCCTGTGGCAATCCAGGCGGCTTTTCTTTTAAATGCGCTGTTTGATTTATTTGGTTATTTTTTTCATGCCCTTTTGCAGACCTTTGCTCCCACCCCCACAAAACCACCATTCTGCTCTCTGTCACTACATGCAGGTTTGCATATCCTAGAATTTTATATAAGTGGAATAAAACAGTATGTTGTTGGTTTTTTTTGGCTTCTTTCACTCAGCATAATTATTTTGAGACTCGTCCATACTGGACATTATTGTGTAGCAAGAATTCATTCCAAGTCATCACTGCGCGGTGTGGATATTTGAGTTGTTTCCTGTTCTAGGCGATTATAAATAAAACTCTCAGATTCATGTACTAACCTTTGAAAAGACACTAAAAGGCTTTTGTTCCTCTTGGGTAAAGTAATAGGAGTAAAATGCCTGGATCATACCTTTATCTTTTAAAGAAATTGACAGGCTGTTTCCCAAAGTGGTTGTGCCATTTTGTATTCCCATCAGCTTTACAGGAGAGTTCCAGTTCCTCCACATCCTTGCCAACACTTGGTTATGGTCAATCTTTTTATTTAGCCATTTTAACAGGTGTGCAGTGGTATCTCATTTTGGTTTTAATTTGCATTTTTTTTTAATGACTAATGATGTTGAGTATTTTTTTCACGTGTTTATTTACTATTCATCTCTCCACTTTGGAGAAGTGTCTGTTCAAATCCCTTATGCATTTTTATTGGGTGGTTTTCTTATTATTGAATTTTCAAAGTTCTTGATGTATTATAGATAAAAATCCTTATTAGATATATGATTTCCAAATATTTTCTCTTGGTTTGTGACTCTTAAGTTTTTTTGTTTTTTTTTTTTAAGAGCAGAACTGAAATTTTTATTTTTATTTTTAACATCTTTATTGATTTCAGAGAGAGGAGAGGAGAGGGAGAAAGAGAGAAACATCAATGATGAGAGAGTCATTGATCGGCTGCAGCCCGCAACCCGGGCATGTGCCCTGACTGGGAATCGAACCCTGATCGCCTGGATCCTAGGTCGATGCTCAACCGCTCAGCCATGCCCTGCCGGGCAGAACTGAAATTTTGATAAAATCCTATTTATTTATTTGTTCCTTCATGTATCATTCTTTTCTTATGTCTAAGATATCTTTGCCTAACTGAAAGTCGCCAAAGTTTTTTTCTTCTGGAAGTTTTATGATTTTAGATTTTACATTTAGGTGTATGATCCACTTAAAGTTAGTTTTTATATGATGTAAGTTATCACTATTAAGAATTACTACTATCAAGCTAATTAACACAGCCATTACCCTACATGGTTACCCTCTTTTTGTGTGTGGTGAGAACACTTGAGATCTATCTTAGCAAATTTCAATACAATACAGTATTATTAACTATAACCATGCTGTAGAGTAGATCCTTAGAACTTATTAATCTTATATCTGAAAGTTTGTACCCTTGACCAGCATCTCCCCATTCCCCACCACCTCCCAGCCTCTGGCAACCGCCATTCTAGTTTGTGCTTCTGTGAGTTTGGCTGTTAGGTTCCAGATAATGAGTGAGGTCACACGGTATTTGTCTGTCTCTGTCCGACTTGCTTCACTGATCACAATGTCCTCCAGTTCACTCATGTTGTGTGAAATGGCAGGATTTCCTTCTCTTCTGAGACTGAAAAAATATTCCATCGTGTGTGTATACAGATGTATATACAGGGTGGGGCAAAGTAGGTTTACAGTTCTTATGGAAAATAATACAATAATTAATAAATAATACAAGAATAAACTGTTTTTCATACAACTGTAAACCCACGTTTGCCCCACCCTGTATGTATGTGTGTGTACATGTGTGTATATATGTGTATATGTGTTTTCTTTACTCATCTGTTAACAGACACAGGTTGTTTCCATATATCTTGGGTATTTTGAAATGAGCATGGGGGTGCAGATATCTCTTTTAGATACTGATTTCATGTCTTCTAGAAATATATCCGGAAGTAGGATTGCTGGATCATATGGTAGTTTTATTTTGAGATTTTTGAGGAACCCCCATACTGTTTTCTATAATAGCTGCACCAGTTTACATTCTCACCAACAGTGCCCGAGGGTTCCCTTTCTTCACACCTTTTCTGACACTTGTTATGTCTTGTCTTTTTGATAATAGCCATACTAACAGGTGTGATGCATGCAGTAGCTCATTGTGATTTTGATGTGCATTTCCCTGATGATTAGTGATGTTGAGCATCTTTTCATATTTGTTTTAGCCGATTATATGTGTTATTTGGAAAAATGTCTATTCAGGTCCTCTGCCCAGCTTTTAATCAGGTTGTTTTTTGCTATGAAGTTGTATAAGTTTATATATTTTTGATATCAACCCTTTATCAAATATATGGTTTGCAAATATTTTCTCCCATTCTGTATGTAGGCCCCCTTTTCATTTTGTGTTTCCTTTGCTGTGCAGCAGCTCTTCAGTTTCATGTAGTCCCACTTGTTTATTTTTGCTTTTGTTGCCTGTGCCTTTGATTTTATATCCCAAAAAGTCTTTGCCAAGACCAATGTCAAGGAACCTTTTTCTTGTTTCCTCATAGAAGTTTTATGGTTTCAGGTCTTACATTTAAGGCTTTAATCCATTTCGAGTTAATTTTTGTGTTTGGTGTCAGATGAGGGCCCAATTTCATTGTTTTGCGTGTGGATGTCCCGTTTCCTGACATCATTTATTGAAGAGACTATCTTTTCCTCATTGCTTGTTTTTGGCATTCTTTTCAAAGGTTAATCATATGTATATGTGCGGATTTATTTCTGGGACCTCTGTTCTGTTCCATTGGTCCGTGTGTCTGCTTTGATGCCAGTACCTTACTATAGTTTTGTAATACACTTGGAAGCCGGGAAGTGTGATACCTCCAGTTTGTTCTTTCTCAAGACTGTTTTGGCTGTGTGGTCTCTTGAGGGTCCATATGAATTTTAGGACTGTTGTTCTATTGTGAAAAATACCATTGAAATTTTGATAAGGATGGCATTGAATCTGTAGATTGTTTTGGGTATTATGGGCATTTTAACAATATTAATCCTTCTAATCCATGCACATGGAGTATTATCGTACCATTAATTTGTTTTCACAAATTTTCAATATCTTTCGTCAGTGTCTTACAGTTTTCAGTGCAGTTGTCTACCTTCTTGGTGAAATATATCCCTAAGTACTTCATTCTTTTTGATGCTATTGTAAATGGGATTGTTTTCATAATTTTTTTTTTGGATAGTTCATTGTTAGTGTATGGCAATGATACCGATTTTACTGTGATTGTTTTGCATTCTGCAACTTTAGTGAATTCATTTATTAGTTGTAACAGTTTTTAGGTGGAATCTCTAGAGTTTTCTATATAAAATATGTCATCTGCAAAACAGAGATGATTTCACTTTTTCTTTCTGTTTTGGATCGCGCTTGCCTAATTGTTCTGGCAAGGACTTCACTGTGTTGAGTAGAAGTGGTGAGAGTGGGCGCTTAATCTTGTTCCCGATCTTTGAGGAAAAGCTTTTAGCTTTCCGCTGTTGAGTATGATGTTAGTTGTGCGCTTGTCGAATATGACCTTTATTATGTTGAGGTACATACCCTGTATTCTCCGTTTGTTGAGAACTTTTGTCCTGAAAGGTGTTGAATTTTGTCAAGTGCTTTTTCTGCATCTACCAAGAGGATCGTATGATTTCTATCCTTCATTGTTAGTGTGGTGTATCACATTTATTGATTTGCGTGAGTTGAATCAGCCTTGCATTGCAGGGATAAATCCTACTGGATGGTGGTGTACGATCCTTTCAAGGTGCTGTTGAATTTGGTTTGCTAGCATTTTGTTGAGGATTTTTGCATCTGTGTTCATCAGGGTTATTGGCCTGTAATTTCCCTTTTTTTTTTTTAATGTCTTTATATTGCTTTGGTAGAGGATAATGCTGGCCTTGTAGAAGGAGTTTGGAAGTGTTCCCTCCTGTTCAGTTTTTTGGAAGAGTTTGAGAAGGATCGGGATCTTTCTTTAAATGTTTGGTAGAATTCACCTGTGAAGCCACCTAGTTTGGGGCTTTTCTTCGTTGGCAGGTTTTTAATGATTGCTTCAATTGCTTTACTTGTTATTGGTCTGTTCAGATGTTCTGTTTTTTCATGATCCAGTTTGGGTATGTTGTATGTCTCTGGGATTTTATCCAGTATTTGTAGGTTATCTAATTTGTTGGTGCATGACTGTTGATAGTTTCTTATGAACCCTTGTATTTCTGTGATGTGTAATATCTCCTCTTCCATTTATAATTTTATTTGAGCTCTGTGTTTTTTTTCTTGGTTAGTCTAGCTAAATGTTTGTCAATTTTATTTATCTTTTCAAAACCAACTCTTGGTTTTATTGATCTTTTCTGTTGTCTTTCTAGTTTCCATTTTATTTTTGCTCTAACCTCTTTATGTCTTTCCTTCGGTTAATTTTGGGCTTAGTTGTCTGTTCTTTTTCTTAGTTTGTTCTTTTTTTCTTGAGGTGTAAAGTTAGGTTATTTGAGATCTTTCATAATTTTAATGTAGGCATTTATCATGATAAACTTCTCTCTTAGAACTGCTTTTGCTGAATCCCATAAGTTTTTCTATTTTTATTTTTTAAATATATCTTTATTGATTTCAGAGAGAGGAAAGGAGAGGGAGAGAGAGAGATAGAAACATCAATGATGAGAGAGTCACTGATCGAGCCCTCAGGCATGTGCCCTGACCGAGAATTGAACCCCGATCACCTGGATCCTAGGGCAACGCTCAACCTCTGAGCCACCCCCGGCCGGGCTGTATCCCATAAGATTTGATATGCTATTTGCATTTGTCTCAGGATACTTTTTAATTTCCCTCTTGATTTCTTCTTTGACCCACTGGTTGTTCAGGAGTGTGTTGTTCGATTTTCAAATGTATCTGAGAATTTTCTATTTTTCCTCCTGGTATTGATTTCTAGTTTCATGCCACTCTGGATGGAAACATATCAATTCAATATACTTAAATTTAAGACTTGTTTTCTGGCCTAACGTATGATCTACCTGGAGAATGTTCCATGTCCACTTGAGAAGAATTTATCTACTGCTATTGGGTGGAATGAGCTTTGTGTGTCTGTTAGGTTCTTTATATATTATGTCTTAATTTTTAAAAAATATATTTATCATCAATTTCAGAGAGAGGAAGGGAGAGGGAGAGGAAGACAAACATCAATGATGAAAGAGAATCATGGATTGGCCGCCTCCTGCACGCCCCCTGCTGGGGATCGAGCCCACAGCCCAGGCATGTGCCCCGACAGAATGGAACCGTGACCTCCTGGTTCATGGGTCGATGCTCAACCGCTGAGCCACGCCAGCTGGGAGTCTTTCTCCGTTTTTATGTTCCTGATTTCTCTGTTGAAGTTCTCACTAAGTTCATCTTCCCCTGAGTTCCTTGAGGAACCTTGTGTCCAGTGTTTTGAACTCTGCATCTGGCAGATTGCTTGTTTCCACCTTTCTTTCTTTTTCTGGAGCTTTGTTCTGTTCTTTCATTTGGGACATGTTTGTCTCCTCATTTGGGCTGCCTCCCTGTGTGTGTTCCTATGTATTAGGTAGAGCTGCTACGTCTCCCATTCTTGGTAGAGTGACCTTATGCAGTAGGTGTCCTACAGGGCCCAGGCGCGTAGCCTCCTTGGTCACCCGAGCAGGCTGCTCCAGGTGTGCCCCCATGGGAGCTGTGTGCACCCTCCTGTTGTAGGCCCTTCAGTGGGAGGGATTGACCCCCCAGGCCAGTTGGCTGTGAGGACTGGCCACCATGGAGGAGCTGCTGTGCAGGGGCTGACCTTATGGGGCAGGACTTACTTCATCAGGACTCTGGTGCCTGATGAGTCTGCCCCTTCTGGGTGTCCCTTGTGGAGGATGCCGGGTGGCGCTTCCACATGGTCTGAAGCTATCCACCAGGTGTGCTGGCTCTGGGGCCTCCTGGGAGGTGCAGGCCACGGTCAGCCACTGCCTGTGCTCTGCCCTGGGCCATCCAGCAAGAGCTACAAAGCGACCGGCAGATGGCTGTTGCTTGTGCTGGGCTTGGAGATGCCTGGGAGAAGCCACGGTGCGAACCAAGGCCAGCTGCTACCAGTGCTGGGCGGGGGCCTCTTAGCCAGAGGTACCGGGCACACCGAGGCCAGGTGCTGCTTGTCTGAGAGGTGTTAGGAAAGTCTGCAGCATGAGCCGGGAGAGGACATTTGTAAAGAAAAGCCACTGGAAACGGCCTTGGTGGGCCAGAGAAGTTGGGTAGGGCTGGATCTCAGGGAATCACCAGGGCTGGATGGTGTTAGCCAGGCTGATGGAGACTCAGATGTGGTGTTCCCTGCTGGCTCTGTGGGCAGAGGGCTCAGGAAAGGAACAAAGGACTCTGCCGGTACTTCTGCCTGGGAGAGAGTTGCTCCTCTAGCCCTTGCCCCAAAGCCAGACAATTCAGTTCCTCCCCTTATGGCCTGGGTGCCTTTCAAGCTGCTGCCCCCACCCTGGAGCTGAGAGCGCGCGAATCGGACGGAGTACGTCCATGCACTGGCTCTTTAACAGAAACACAGTCCCTGCTGGGGTTAACCGCCTCGGCCATCTGCAGGTTTCCCCGGCAGGACCTGCCACACAGTCCTATCCAAGAGGAATTCAAAAATTTGATGAGTGCCCGTGTTTTCTCCTAACCATGCAGTGTGGGTTTAGTTTTAATAACTTGCCATGAAGTCAGCAGGAGACAGCGAGGGTGTCAGGATGAGGTTTCTTTCTGAAGTTGCTACCCATCAGAAATGGAGATTAGCTATTTGTAGGCGGAAGGGTGAAGGAATGGTGATTAGGGGACTTGGGGCATCTTCAGGATTATGTGACACATGGAATTGTTGGTGCCACTTAGTTTGCATGTCCTGAAGTTGGTCTTGTGTTTTACTGTATTGTGGCCCAACTGTCATTCATTCCCGCAGTCACCGTGTGGGTGTGCCTGCCCTTCCAAGGGCTTTGGTATTCACCTCAGTTCTAGAACAAGTTGCTGCAGAGGGCGATACAGATGCTAATGACGACTGTGTCCAATGTATGAGCTTCCCAAGGGCCTGTACTACCCAGTGAAAACCGTTAACTATAGAAGGTGCTGCGCCTCCAAGTACTGGGGTCCTTGGGGCCCGGCTGTGCCCCACCTTCCCACACGGTGTCTCAGCACTTCCTGCGTGGGTTGCCCTGTCCTACACCCCAGCATCCAGCCGGGCAGAGCAGGGCCTCACCTCAGCCACGCTGCTTTCTCTGCTTAGAATGTCCTCTCCGTGTCCCAACACCATCTCTTCCCGCTCAGTCCCTGACTTTCTGAGTGCCCTCCCAACATCAATTTCTCTCAGATGAGTGATGTTCGTATTTTCTCTCCCTGAGGGCAGGATCTTGGCTGATGATGTGTGATGTTACAAGTGTTTTTGCTCCTTGGAAGTGTAATCCAAGGCTGCTCTCTTGGTCTCTAAATATCATGGATAATGAACATTTTGTGGTATTTAGGCAATCAGTGATCTTTTCTCTCTTCCTGTGGTTGATACAACACTCATTTTCCTAATCAAATATTGATATGAAAGTTATGGTTGTCAATAAAATTCACTCACCATTTTATTGCATCAAAGCAAGGAGGAAAATATAATGCTGTTCTCCTCAAAACTATTTTAACCATGGGCTTCTGGGTTGAAAATTAAATGCCATCTTACAAAAAAAATACTGAATTCTAAAGACCCTTTTGTATGCTCTATAAAAACACCTCACATAAATAGCTGCTTTTGGAACTTGGCTGCATTGAAGGGTTATCTGGGTCTTCCAGGAATTCTGTTGGAGGTGCAGTTATTACTGTCAGAGCATGAGTCAGTCTTCACCATGCATGCACGTGTCTATACTTATCAAGTCTTTTGTTCAGTTTCCTTATGATGTGGAAGAATGTGATTTTGGTGTAAATCTTGTCAGGTTCAAGTTCAGCCAGTACTTGTTTCTATTGTGTGTCCCTGGGCCTAGGTCTGGGCGGCTTCCTTGATGTGTGATCTACAAAGCCAGCCTTGATGAGTCCATTTGTTTTGTGTGGTGACTGTCTGCTGTGATGTGTTCTAAAGGCAGCATCTCCTCCCAGCCCCCCCCCACAGGTCTATAGTGGCTCTCCTGACCCAAAGATAGGGTGGTCTTTTCTCTGTGTAGCAAGAATCATAGTACATCAAAATGCTTTTTATTTGAGACACAAAAATGCAAAATTGCTGAGATATCAAACATTTTCCAATCCGCTACAATACTGCCACTATGTACAAAATTTCTGATGATAAATGTGCACACATATAAAAATACAGTATGCATTACTATGTACAGTACATGTGCAAAATGTATGGCATTCAAACATGATATGGAATTGATTTCAGGGGTGCAAACAGCAAATACAAAGGCATCATGGTTCTTTTAGAAAACAACATAAAGGCAATACATGAATGGACCCCCGACTGCCATAATTTTTTGTTTCTTAAACGAGTGCTTTAATAAGCAGGGCTCTGTAGATTGGTATTTTCTCCTTTTTTTCATAAAGTGAGATGCTAAGACATAATGTGACAATGAAAATAAGAGGAGAAACACCTATCACGTTGCATTTCTATTGCAAGCAAGAAAAGTAATTTGTATGTAGAAAGGAAAAAACTTTGTATTACTACTAAATATGTACTATTCCTAAACCAACAAAACAAATCTATACTATTTTACATGAAAACAATAGAGAACTATCTACACCTTTGTGAAAATTATAACCTTAAATGGATAATACACTTTTGGGACTGATTTTTGAGAGCTCATTAGTCTCAAATTTTAAATAAAAAGTGCCTCCTTTTGGCAAATACTTGGCAATGCCTTTGGTTCCTTTAAAGCAAGTTTGCATTACTATTGGTTACTTGAGGTTAAGTACTTTTGGTAGATACTAAACCCTTTCCTAAATGCTTCTCCCTCCTATCGAATCAGCACGTTTCTACAGCGTAATGTAGAGAGGTAATTGTTATGAGTCTCTGTGATTCGTGAACTTGGTTAAAGCTTTGTCTTAGTAGTTGGCACAAAGCTCTGTTAAACATGACAGCTGTGTTGATTATCACTGGTGACATATTTTATCTGATTCCAGACAGCACCTTGAGGATCTGAGATTGCCATCCTGTTGTTACAAAGCTGTGACACTTTTTCAATGATTCAGAGCAATGTGTTTGCGTGGAGGGTTAGAGCGCTTTGTAAACATGTGCAGCTTTTTAAATTACAGGCTCCAAATCAAAGGTTCCCAGGAGAAACGCTTTTCAGGGATGCATTTCCTCCAATGCTGAGAGAAGGGCGAGCAGGGAAGACATACACTGCCATGCAGTCACTTCACATGTAAAGAGTAGCCTAGAAAGATCACTGAGCAAGCTCTCCAAAGTTTGAGAAGGAATTACTACATCTGAATTAATTCCAGTTTTGACTGAAACCACCGAAAAGATGAGCTGCACTGCAGGTAGGATGCTCTCCAAACCACACAGGTCTGCACTTGTAAGCTGTGTTTCTTGATGACCCTGACCTTCCAGTTAAGGGTTTTGATAATCTGGGCTAATTCTGTGGCCTCTAGGGCAGTGGTCAATCTGTTTGGTGTCTGCTCAGCTGCCCGTAGCCAGGATTCATGTTTGCAGTGATGGATGGAAGAGCGGAGGGTTGCTTGTGAATGTGGTTAATGGACCTGTGCTGCTCGCTGGTAGACACCCAATAGCTATCCTCCCTAACATTCTCTAAAAGTCCCCAGGGGTGCTGGACACCCCCACCCGACCGACAGCGGCATGGGGAAGGCCTGCCACTAGGCGGCCCCCGGAAACGGTGTGAGGTGTGCCCTGGTCGCTGCCAGAGAGCTTTACCACTTCGCTGCAGCCAGTAGAGGGACTGTCCTGGCACTTGTGGGGACAGCTGTCTTGTCAGCTGCTGTGGCTGGTCAGTGGGAAGTCTGAAAGGATGAAGCTCTGTGGCCTGGAATGGTCTGAGGTTGAGGGTGAAGAAGCCTGCATCAGCTCTGGTGACAGAATGGGTGACATGCTCTTGACATAGCTCAGTGTCACTGACTGCAGTTCTGTGGCGCTATCTTATTACCATGACTTTGCCTACAACAGGCGCAGTTTGGAGGCAACACCGGACTGCCTTGGCCACTTGTTCTTGCTGACCAGTCACGAGTATACCCATGTTTCTGTGTCTGAATGATGTTGACTGGTCACGAGATAACTCGTGTCTGTGTGTTAATTTAAGTAATTTCAAGGTCTGAAAGCAGTGTCGAGTTTTCAAAGAGCAGAAAAGTAGCCTGCCATCTGGGCGAGTTCTGGCTCGAAGTAGCTGGTCAGCAAGGTGTTAAACTGCATTTACAGGAGTGTCAGTTACATGGGCCACAGAACTGTGCAGTTTTTAAAAAGGAAATTTAAATAAGATCTCTTTAGTATTATAAAAATATTCATATAAAACAGATATAGTATCTGAACGAGAAATTCCACGAATTCAGAATATATCTATGTACAAGTACGTGGCAAATACTATACAGTAGATTGCACAGTTCAGGAAAAACACTAGGACCTGAACCATCAGCACTGGGCCTAAGGTTTTCTAGCACATGCTTTGCTGAAATGTACAAGATGACACACCCTGGACTTCCAAAGACTGTGTAGAAGCTTTGGTACAACTCCTGTGCATCCCATCCCATGACATGACCAGACACCTATATACACTAGAAAGGTAAGCTTGACACTGCTGTGTTTCAGGAATATTTAGGGAAATAAGACTGATGTGAGATAACACATTTCTGGGAGTTGTTTGGCAATAGGATATTCTGCAAGATGATCCACAGCAGTACCACCTCTAAACTACACACTGAAAATCCAGCTGGCTGTCTGACCTGGGTTTTAAAGGCTGTGAACCTCACCTCCAACACCACAGTCCTCTTTAGCAAACACACGCCTTTCCCACTACATTTACCTCTAAGTACACTGAGTGAGGGCAAAGGAGCCTGGATTACAGAGCATCATCTTTGGTCACGTCACATGCTGCACGTGGTCTGTGTCCTCACTCTGACCTGGAACATGTAGATGGGACCCGGGAGAGCAGTATGGTGCCCAGCTTGCTGCTCAGGCCAGGCCAGGCGGGCCCAGTGGAATGGTGAGAGTAGGTGGCTGGTAGACTTAATAACCAGACTCCTTGCCTGCCTGCCTTTGAAGGAAATTCTGGTACATAAGGTTTGAACACAGATGTAGAGTGGGCACAACAGCAACATAGTCCAAAGAGCAGGCTAGTGAGATGGCATTCTTTGCACTGTGGAGTATGTTTGGAGAGCAGCCTTCCTGTGGCATGTGTCAAACCCTATTATAAAAAGGCAACAAGGGGGCCTGAGGGCCAGGAAACGATCTTTGCACACAACTCGGGAAGATGGAAACAAAGTTCTTTAACGAAAAGTTCTTTAACGAGAGTCAGCAGCACTAGTGTTCAGTTGCCTCCTATAGTCCCACTGATATTTGGTGCTAATAAGCCATTTAAATCTGAATAAAGATGACACGTAGAGTCCAAGTATGGACCAGATAAGCTCCAGAAAAAACCCATTGCTAAGACCTGCCCTAAGAAAGTACCTTTCTGAGTCCACAGCCCTGCCCTGGAGACAGGCCCTTCTGAAAGGAAATGACTCGAAGATGCACATCGTGCCCACGACAGAGCTCTCGCTGGGCTTGGTCAGACGGCAGCGTTCTGGGCCCCGTGCACGGGATTACCGACTGCTAACAGTTAAACTACTCACCCGGACCACACTGAACACCGCCTCTGCCCGGAACCGTTCAGAAGCCTTCGAGTTGGGAAGTGCCAGTTAACAGAGGGCTCCAGGGTTCTGGGTGACTGAGTTCTGGAAAAACGGACTTTTCTTACATGTAGTGAAATTTACAAACTGAAATAAAAATTTGAAATAGTATCAGCTCTTAGGCAAAACACAAACCTAGAAATGATTCACAAATTCTTTCCAAATAATGGGTCAGGTTGCCTCTCCATGACCCAGAAAGAGCAGCCCGACCCCCAGGCTCACACAGGCGAGGTGGAGAGCACGAGAATACTATTTAATGAAAACCTCCACACTTTTTGGTAGATTTCAGGATTTTTTTTCAGTTATATACATTTTGTCATATGCTTAAATGACTATTTTGAAATCATTTTGGAAATCCTGTGATAGTTGGCATTTTAGAAAATTCTTAAGAAACTACTCAACAAGTGTGATAACTTTCTATATAAAAAAACTAATAAAACCTCCAGTTTTTTGATCTTCGGCTTGATCATATAGCGAGAACTCAGGTATGTCCAGTTCCAAGCCTGTAAAACGATGACCAGGATGAGCGACAGAGAAGAGGGCAGCCAGAGCTGGAGTCCACAGGCCAGTCTAACCTGTAACCGTTGTGGGAATGTCCTGGGAACGAGAGACTTCTCCCTTGCCTTGTTTTGCGACTCACCAGCTCAGAAAGATATTTTACACTGAAGCCTTTTCTTGGTTCTTTGAGATGGGTCTGGTTACCTGAAATACATGTGGCTCAAGTACTCTAGAAACGTTCGCGTTATTAAAAGAAGTAGGGCCACTGGATACCCAATTCCTTACCCCAATGCAGGCTGTACAAATCTCAACGTAGAGTGCAGATATAAATGTCTAATTTATACATTAAGTCAATCTAATCAACCCAGAGGGATGCTAACAGAATTTTCAGTGTTATCAATAGACCTGGACTTTTTACAGGAGATTGTTTTTGATAGTATTTTGAAGACACTGTCTGGTTACGGTGAAAGAACTTACATTTAAATTTAAATTTGGAAATCTAAAGATTCCAAAAACCACAAAATAAACTACAACACAAATTACATTGGTTTCTGAATGGAACCAAGTCTTCAGCTGGAAGCTGTCGCTGGACTGGCTGGTGCTCTCCTCGGCCTTGGATCCCTGCTGTGTCTTGGGCCGGCTCAAGCCATGTCTAGAAACACACGGTGGTGATCTCTCACCTCCCTCACACCGGCATTCTTGTTTCATTGGAGCTGTCTGCCTTGTATTTAGGGCCTGAAAGTGACCACAGAGGTTTAAATGTAGTTGATTACCAGAGAATCCGTACTTGGTTCTCCTGTGCACATTACTCTGTTTTTATCTAAAGGTACTTTTCATTCTTTACTGGTTTGGAGAAACAGGTCTTCTTTGACTAGTGATTTTTCAGAAGGCCCTGTGCTATATAAAACCGTAGACATTCACTGCTGGGTGCAATGAACGTTCTCAAACTTGGTTTCCAGGCTGTGACCATCTATCTGTTCTTTCTGTGACAATATATTTTCATTGCAACGATGCAACTATGGATCTGTCTCTTAAAAACTGACCTTTTAGACTCATCCTCTTAAACCTCGTGACCTCAGACAAGAATCTGTGATGTTAGTCCCATGGCAATGGCAGGTCTTGTGGGTCTAGAAAGTCAGCAGAGAACATGCTTGGGGCAGTGGCACTGAGAGGTGTGAGTCCCGACGAAGTGTTGGGCATGGTGATGTCTAACCACTCCATGTTGTCCAGGTTTGAGTCAGAGAGGTCAAGTGACAGACAGGGAGTACTTGCGGCAAACTGGGCCTCGGAGGTTTCCATGGGTGAGTGCGAGTGGTCCAGCATGCCCGAGTGACTCAGCAGGTCATTATGGAGATCCTCAATTAGGGAGAAGGGCTCTCTGTCCTCGCCGCTGCTTTGTAGTGGAGTAATTTCATTGGCTGAAGGTAAAGTCCCATCCAGGAAAGCTTCTAGTTGGTTCTCTAAGCTGGCAGATAAACTGCTCATAGGTTCTAAGGATATGGGTGGTGCCATTTGGACTTGGGGTGGTGGCCGGGACACCACTGTGTTGACTGGCATTGTGGTGATGCTGGCTGTCACTGGTCTCATTTTGGAAATAGGAGAAGGCTCTTCCTTTATAGGGAGGGAAATCTCTGTGCAAAATGAAATAAGTAATTAGTAAAGATTTACTATTTAAAATTTGTATTACTAAGACAGCTATTTTTGCACTGACTTAATACACAGTCCATCTTAGAGGTAGGAAGAGAATGCTATTGGTCCTTGATAACCTTTAGGATGATGGGTCATTTTAGTTAAATATTTACATTGATAACATTCTGATATGCTTTTACTTCTTTTTCGTACGAGTAAGCATTAAAAGCAATTATATCCCACCAGGCAGGAATTGCTGGTTTTAGATGATCTGATCACTGGGTCCTATTCTCGGTAGTTTTAGGTGTAAGATAGCGCTCGAATCTGCACCACGAATCTGCGATTACAGCAGCACACCACCCCGAAGGGAATGTGCAAACGCGTATCCCCAGTGTCATGAAAGATCTAATTATATGTGTTCTTCTTTATCATTGTAGTTGAACTGTGTATCCCATTTAGCCATATAAATGCTATATAGAGTTCTGAAAAGATACAGTGTCATCTTATGTCACTTTTCTTTCTTTTTGTTAGTCTCCACCCGAGGATATCTTTTCCATTGATTTTTGGAAAGAGAAAGAAACATCAACGTGAGAGACACAGTGATTGGTTGCCTTCCGCATGTGCCTGGACTGGGGCTGGGGATCAAACCCCCGACCCTTTGGTCCACAGGCCGATGCGCTAACCACTGAGAAACCCAGCCAGGGCAATCTTATTTCAGAATTAAAGCTAATGGCTCTTTTGACCTTATTTAAGATGAAGTGGGTCACCTTATTTTTCTCACTTTTTTGTCTTGTTTCTTGAGTTTATATAAAATCTTGAGGATTTGGTAAATGTGGCAAATTAACGAACCATCTGCTATAGATATCAGTGTTCACTTAACTACATATATTTAAAAAGTGTATTTTTCACTCTTATGAGTATCTGATTTCGTTTCATTTATATGCAGACACACTAAAAACTTGACTTAATAATAGCTCTTACAACTCAGTGAATGACTGGGATGTGTAAACAGGTGAGAGAAAACATTGCAGATTTGATCCCTCTGTGTAAACCATCAACTGTGTGCTGTATGCCCTCTCAGGACAATTTGTTACTTTTCAATATCTGTGAGTCATCTATAGAATTGTTTTGAAAGCTGAAAGTATAATCTAGGTAACTAGTCTTATAATCAACTATTTAAATCTCTGTTCTCATTGTTATTGGTATTCACAATAAGATGAAATAATATTAGATACTCTGCCATAAAAAATCATTCCTTTGAGCCCTGGCCCGTGTGACTCAGGGGTTGGAGTGTTGGCCGGCACACCCAGGTCACAGGTTTGATTCCTGGTCCAGGGCATGTACCTGGGTCACAAATTCGATCCCCAGCCCTGGTCGGGCGCATGTGGGATGCAACCAATCAATGTATTTCCTCCCCCTACCCCTCTCCCTCCAAATCAATGGAAAAAATATCCTTGGGTGAGGATTCACAAAAAAACCAAACCAAACAAAAATAGTCATTTCTTTGATGACTGTCACATTTTAATTTCCAAGTTTAAAAGTTATTCTTTTTAATCATTTAAAAAGGTACTTTCACCAGATTTGGCAAAAAAATTTTAAAAAATTTTAAATTCAGGATATGGAATGTCTGTTTCTCTAATTATAGTTTAGATATTTAATGATTTAAATTATTTTCCAAGGCCAATATATAGTTCTTTGGAGGAAAAAAAAACAAAAAAAAAAGCTATTCATGCTATTGGTACCCATAGATCTGCAGTCAAATATCAAAAATTTTCTATATTATGCCAAACACTGTGATGGGATCATTAATGTCAAAATCAAGTAGTACCTGGTATGAATGGAGAAATTTTGATAACTATTTAAAAAGCTGAATAAAACTCCTTTCCCTGGGAAATTTAAGACTACTTTAAAATAGTTCAAAATAGCATTTTAATTTTTGAAGTATTTGTAAGCTGAGGCAAAGATATCTTTGATTTTGTGTGGTTTATATCCCTTTTTAAGACGACACATGTAAAATCTAAGATTTTCAGTTATATGTAGAAAGTTAGTTTTAGAATTGCCTTGGCATATTAATAAAGTTACTAGACCCCAAGCTAGGTAACTTGGTTGTCTCCAAATTAACTCATGAATTGGAATGTTTTTATCCCATTGCAATGACTGATACAACATATGGAATAAGTTTTGAAGTTTGCAATGTGGAATTTAAATCTGTCTATTTTGCTATTTTGAGATGGTTTATCTTTTTCAGCAGGTATGTACCTGTGAGTAAATATAACATTATCTCACTATTTTAACCTGAAACAATGGTTCTTCCTCCATTTATAAGTAAGTTGTTTTAATGGCCTAAATTTAACAGATTTTAAAACAGTAAATTCAGTTAGAATATATGAGCTCTAGAGGAAAACTTTCATAAACTTGTGATAAGGGATTAGGGGTCTGATGTGGCTTTTGACTTACCTCCACTCTTAATGAGGATATCAAAGAGGTCGTCCATCTGCTGACTATGTGCATTGGAAATCTACAGCCAAGGAGAACATAAATCAGCTTTCATACAAACCCGAAGTGTTACAGCACCAAGGGGCCTTACAGATCAGCTAGTTCTTATCAATCCATCATTTTGAAAACACTGAGGTCCCCTGGGAAGTGAAACCATTTACCCAAATGTCACAGCTTGTTAGCTGACAGAGCAAAAATGGGGCTAATGCCCAGCTCAACTCAGCTCACCTTTACACTGACTTGTACATTGATTGCATTTTGAGAGGCTTCTCATATTTTAAAAAATATTTTAGTTCACTTGCATTCTGGTAAAAATATACAGTATGGTATAAATGTGATCATGCTGTATTTTTTCAGCTTTATTGAGAGTAACTTGACATATAGTAAATTGCAGTTATATGAAATACACAATTTGATAAGTTTTGACATGTGTACAGCCATTAAACTATCAGCAAAATCAAGACAATATTCCACTGCTCCTAGTTTCCTCATGCTCCTTTGTGATAGTACTTCCTTCATCCCTAGGCGACACTAATTTGATTTCTTACATTATAGATTAGTTTACATTTTCTGGAGTTTTATACAAATGGGCTCATATAGTATGTACTCTTTCTTGGGGGTGTGTGTGGCTTCTTTCACTAAATATGATTTTGAGGTTTATCCATGTTGTAGATTATACCTTAGGAATAATTTACTCCTTTTTACCACTGAAGTTTTTTATTGTAAGAAACAGAAGTCTGACTGGGTTGTTACTTGATTTTGGCCATTACAGATAAAGCTGCTATGAACATCTGTGTACAAGTCTTTGAACAGACATATGCTTTCTTCTCTTGGGTAAATACCAAGTGGAATGACTAGATCATAGGGTAGGTGTGTTTAAGAAATGGCTGTTTTCCAAAGTGACTGCACCATTTTACAGTTCTAGCAGCAATGTATGAGGTTTCCAGTGGCTCTACATTCTCTTCAACACTCGGTACAGTTGTCCACTTTAATTTTAGACATCTAATAGGTGTGCTGTGGGAGTTAATGTGTATTTCCCCAATGACTTGGTGTTGCATCTTTTCACGTGCTTTTCTGCCATCTGTGTATCTTCTTTGGTGATGTGTCTGTGCAAATCCTTTGCCTATTCCAGACTTTTCATGCTTACTGTTTTTATGGTATGTTTTTCTAACCATTTATTTTCAACTTGTGTCTTTATATTTAAAGTATGCTTCTTGTAGAAGCACACATTAGTTATCTCTTGCTCTATTATAATTTTTCTAAAACAGTGGCTTAAAACGCTAAACGATTACTATCTCACAGTTTCTGTGAGTCAGGAATTTAGGAATGGTTTAGATGGGTAGTTCTGGTTTGGGGTCTTCCACCAGGTTGTAGTCAAAATGTTGGCCAGGTTACAGCTATCTCCAGGCTTGGCTGGAGAATGTTCTTGTAAAGGTGGCTCACTACACGACTGGCAGGTTGGTGCTGGTTGTTGATGGGGACGGGGGCGCTTCAATTCCTGTCCACATGGCCTCTCTCAGATCTGCTGGACTGTCCATGTGGCATGACAGCTGGCTTTCCCCCACAGCCAGCAGTCCAAGAGGGAGCAAGGCAGGAGAGGTGTGCCTTTTATCAGTCTGTTTCAGAAGTCACACACCATAATTGCCTATTCCATTCATTAGGTGCCAGTCACTAAGTCCAACCAGGGAGGACTATCAGAGAATTTGCAGACATATCTTAAAACTTCCATACAGCATGTAGTTGGTTCTGTGTTGTTGTTTTTTAACTCATTCTGATAATCTCTACTACTTTATTATATTGTTTACTAGTGTGTCTTGTGTAATCATTGCTATGGTCAAGTTTATATTGCTATTTTACTGTTTCTATTTGTCCTGTTTTCTGTTTCTCTTTTCCTGTCCTTAAAAAAATTTTTGATTTCTTTGAATTCTAAATTTTCATTTTTAAAAAGCTATAGTTCTTAACTTACTGTAGCTATGCAATATACACCCTTAATTTTTCATAGGCTACTTAATGATGCATATAAAATATAAACCCCTGTAACCATATAGATCTATTTATTTCCTGCATCCTTTATTAATTTTAAGTAAATATCATACCTATATATTTTATAAAGCCCTCAGGACATTATAATACAGGTTTGCTTGATCTGAAAATATCTCTAGTTCGCTTACATTTTTCAGGGATATTTTTACTTGATACAGAATTCTGGGTTGATAGAGGGGAAGAGGTGCGAGGGACTAAGAACTTTCAGGATGTTTTTCCACTCTTTTCTAATGACAAGTAGACCACAAATCAGATAGTTGTTTCCCTGTATTGCTTTTTTTCTTGATGCTTTCAAGATACACCCTTTAACTATGGCTTCAATAACCTGAATCTGATATGAGGAGACCTTCTATTTATCCGGGTTGGTACTCACTAACCAGCTCAAAGCTGTGAACTTGTCTTTCATCATATTTGTGAAAAATCCAGCCATTATTTCATAAAATATCTTACCTGCCTCATTCTTTCTCTCCTCTCCTGGAACTTCTGTCATACTATGTTGGATTATTTGATACAGAATAACAGGTTTCTGAGGCTCTGTTCACCTTAAAAGTTGTTTTTTCTCTGTTATTCAGATGGATAAGTTCTACTGATCTATCTTCAAGTTCACTGACTTTTTTTTAACTTCTGCCATCCTCATTCTGCTAAGATCACCTATAATTGTTCCATTTCAGAGACTATTGTATAGTTTTAGAACTTTCATTTCATTAAAAAATAATTTATATTTGCTTACATTCCCTATCTTTTCTTCCCTTATGAATATAGTTTCTTTTAAAAATATTTTCCAATTACAGTAGACATACAAATATATTAATTTCAGGTGTACAACATAGTGATCAGACATTTATATAACTTACAAAGTGATCACCCCAGTAAGTCTAATACCCATCTGAAATCATACGTAGTTATTACAATATTATTGAATATAGTCCCTTTACTATGCTGTACATTCGTGTGACATCTTAATCCCTTCCCCCTTTTCACTCATCCCCCCAAAGCTCTTCCCATTTGGCAGCCATCAGCCTGTTCGTATGAGTTTTGTTTGTTCAGATTCCATATAAGTGAAATCATATGGTATGTGCCTTTCTGTCTGACTTATTTTACTTAGCATGGATGGACTAGAGGGCGTTATGCTGTCACAAATGGTAAGATTTGGTACTTTTTTTATGGCTAAATATCCCATTGTGTATATGTACCACATCTTTATGCACTTGTCTATTGATGACTTGGGTTGCTTCCATATCTTGGCTGTTGTAAATAATGCTGCAGTGAGCATAGGGGTGCACATATCTTTTTGAATTAGTGTTTTGGATTTCTTCGGATACATACCCAGCAGTGGAATTGCTGGGTCATATGCTAAGTTCTGTTTTTAATTTTTTGAGAGAATGCTATACTGCTTTCCACAGTGGCTTCACCAATTTTCACAAACAGTGCATGAGGATTCCCGTTTCTCCACATCCTCGCCAACACTTGTTTGTTGATTTATTGACAGACATTCTGACAGGTGTGAGGTGATATCTCATTGTGGTTTTCACTTGCATATCCTGATGGTTAGTCATGTTGAGCATTTATGTGTCTATTCGCCATCTGTATTTCTTCTTTGGAGAAATGTCTATTTAGGTCCTCTGTCCATTTTTTAATTAGATTGTGTTTTTTTTGGTGTTAAGTTATATAAGGCCCTTATTGGATGTATTATTGGTGAATGTCTTTTCTCATTTAGTAGGATGTCTTTTCATTTTGTTGATGGTTTACTTTGCTGTGTAAACCTTTTAGTTTTTTTCTTTTGTTTCCCTTGTCTGAGGAGACATCGAAATAAATATTACTAAGAGCAATGTCAGAAAGTTTACTGCCTATGGTTTCTTCTAGGAGGTTTATGGTTTCAGGTTTTACATTTAAGTCTTTAATCCACTTTGAGTTTATTTTTGCATATGGTATAAGAAAGTGGTCTAGGTTAGTTTTATTTCTGTCCAGTTTTCCCACTACCACTTATTGAAGAAAATGTCTTCACCCCATTGTATGTTCTTGCCTCCTTTGTCATAGATTGACCACGCAGGTGTGGGTTATTTCTGGGTTCTCTATTCTGGTCCATTGATCTGTGTGTCTATTTTTATGCCAGTACTATGCTCCCATCCCTGGAGAAAGCTGCCCCTCCAGCTCTCTCCCTGAAATTAGTTTCGTTCCTTCCTGTATATCCCTGGTGCTTTTTGAGCTGCTGCCCTAGCACAGGAGCTTGAAGTGAGTTTGTGAGCAAGTGAGTCAAAGGCATAATCTCCTTACAATATATAACATTTCCTAATGTCTCTTAGCACCAGTAGCCAAATTACATGGCCATGACCATCCCGTTTTACATATGATACTGGACATTCTAAATGACTTATCCTCACTCCCACCTCTCCAAGAAAGCAACTGCTCAAGTGTCAGAATGCAGATGAAAACCCAGATATTTTCCCCTCCAAATCCTGCCCATTTTCCATAACAACAATGGCCAATTTGTAGCAGCCAATTTTTCACCTCTTGTGTATATGTATTTATTTTCTTATAACTAGCTCTAACCATTTCAGTTTCAGGGTATTGGCTCTCTGCATATTTCCATAATCATCATCATCACCATAACAGCTACCATTTATTGAGTGATTGAAATTGCTAGACACAATACAAGATGGTTTAAAATACACTATCTAGTTTAATTCTCAACCCCGTGTAGAAGGTAATATTATGTATCTTAAAGACAGAGAGACAGAGATACCATTGGAACACTGACCACAAGCAGGCCTGACAAACTCAGGGACGGGAAGTAATCATACAGGACAGTTGATCACAATTCCGTCAGAGCAGGTAGTTACGTCCCAGCCTACAGCAAAGGTCAGTGAAATCTGTCCATTGTTTTTATGCTTCTAGGATAACATATCAGAGCAATTTTCTTTTCCTCCTTCTAAAGACACACCATTGGCAGCAGCATGAGACCATGGAACCCCTCATTGTTACCTTGTCCCCGCAGACCATCTCTAAGTGTGAATTAACTACCGTTTACCCACCAGCGTAAAAGAGGTATGTGTTTCTCCATATGATTTCTCCCACCTCCTTAACCTACCAACAGTGGATTGCAGGTTGCTCTTTAATTTTCGTCCCTTGATTCTAATGTATAAAATAAGCTGCAAAACTACTGTTCTTGTGGTGATGAATTTGTAAGTTATAAAAATATGTAATAAGTATGTTGCATACCTGAAAGTAATATAATAATGCATGTCAATGTGAATAAAAAATAAAATAAGCATTGCCCTTTCCAATCCATGGAGGTTTTCATACCTGGCATCATGTGTTCCTTGTGCAGGTAGGTCCTCTCCTTCTCCCTCCCACCTTCAGTAATCAACTACTATATGATCCCACTTAAATGTAGAATTTGAAAAAATCTAGAAACAGACTCATAGATATAGAGAACAAGCTGATGGTTGCCAATAGGGAAGGTTTGGGGAATGGAATTTAAAAAAATGTAGTTTCAATAAAAGAAGTTACAACAAAATAACTACTGTATATAGTCCATCCATTCAATAAACATTTAAAAGATTGAGTTATGAAGTAGTATGAGTCCAAATATGTTAAAAAAAATTCTATGGACATAAGAATGGATTTTACATAGCAGAATGTTAATAAAACAACTCTGGGGCTGGAATGGCTCAGTGGTTGAGCATTGACCTATGATGCAGGAGATCGAGGTTCGATTCCCAGTCAGGGCACATTCCCTGTGTTTTGGGCGATCCCCAGCAGGAGGTGTGCAGGAGGTGGCCAATCAATGACTCTCTTTCTGAAATCAATAAAAAAATATTTTTAAAAAAGACTCTGGGTGGTAGGACCACTGGTGATTTTTTTCTATTTTATATTTTTCTGAGATTTCCAAAATTTCTGAATGAACACGCAAAGATTTTCAAGAGACTAGATGTGAGCAAAACATAAATGTTAAGTGAAACATCAGTAACAACTCTTCAGGAGCACAGAAATGAAAACTGGCATCAGATTGTTTTAAAACCTCAGACACATCAACATGTCTCTAAATCTATGAGAACTTAGGAGACATGGTCAGAGCTGAATTCAATTTTTTCCTCACTTTTCCATAACTATCAACTTGTCAAGTTCCAAAATGGAAAAAGAGGGACCTGAATAACAATCATATCTATCCTAACATGACCCATTCCTTGGCCCCAAAGAAAAAGTTAAAAGATAAACCCTAAGTTTCCGAGTAACTGCAGGTTACACAGCTGCTGGAACCTGCTTGGAAGTCTTCATAGGAAAGGATAGTGTGATTTTAAATAGCATTTAAAATGCAAACAAGGCTCCGAGCCATGAACTTAGTATTTCTTTTCTTTTCTTTTTTTTTAAATATACTTTACTGATTTCAAAGAGAGGGGAAGAGAGAGAGAGATAGAAACCAATGAAGAGACAGTCACTGATCAGCTGCTTCCTGCACAACTCCCACTGGGGATCAAGCCCGCAACCTGGGCCTGTGCCCTGACCAGGGATTGAACCGCGATCTGGATCATGGGTTGATGCTCAACCACTGAGCCATGCCGGCCGGGTGATGAACTTAGTATTTCTTTTGAGGCGAGTCCTTCTTAGAAAAGGGATTCAATTTGAGGATTACAGACAAAATAGAAGCCACTGGCCTCACTTACCTCTGGAAGTGAGGGCTGGGCACTGCGTGTCTGCTTGATGGCCTCCTCGTAGCGGGGAGGGTCTTTCGTCTTGGGGACTGGGCTCCCAAACAGCGAGTGCTGGACAACAAACTGCTGGGGTGGAGGGGGCGAACTCGGCTGTGGCAAGCAGAGGAGGAAGTCAGCTCTGGGCAGTAAGCTTCCTTCCATGGCAGCCAAATCATGGACCTCCTAAGCCAGTGAGGCTGATAGCACAGGTGGGCCATCTTGTGTGGGGAGGGCCGTCTTCACTGTGATAACAGCTAAGCTGCCCCTCACCAATGTCACCCCAGTATTTTCTGAACACTGATCTTCAGTCATTCCAAGCCTAAAGCTCTGGGCTTTGGAATGGTCTGTACCCAGTCAGTGTGTCACGCTGCAGTCACCACAGGCTTACCTTGCTAGGAGGGCTCGGTCCATTTTGCAGGGATGGAAGGGGTGCACTTCTGGGTTGGAGAACGCTGCTGGGTGTCTTGTTAACAAAGGGCTGCTGGGCCGTTGGAGCGGGTGGTCTCTGATGTGAAAGAACTGCACTGGATGCCGAGCTTGTGAAAACCTGTAATGAATAAATATTTCCCCATCAGTTTGTCCTTTTGCTCTTAGTACTAAAGGAAACCATGTTTTAAAACGGTCGGCACACTTTTTCTGCAAAGGGCCACGGAGTATATGGTTTAGGGTTTGCAGGTCCTGCTGTCTCTGTGGTGACCGCTCCCCTCTGCTGCTGTGGCACAAAAGCAGCCTGGACAACGTGAAAATAAATGCGTGGGGCAGGGTTCCAACACAGCTTCACCCACAAACAGGAGGGGATGGATTTGGCCCTCAGGCATGGTCTGCCACCCCGTCAAGTGTCAGTGGCCCCTCCGCTCAGTGGCCCATCTTTGACGGCAGTGGGGACAGTGCTTTGTGGGAAAGCAGCACTTCCTAGGTGTGGTTTCCCTTGCGAATGAAGCTGAATTTTTTCTGTTCCTCACTAAGGTGATCGCATCTACTCTCCTTGCTTTACTGTTCACAGTGCATCTAATGATCCCCAAGCCAACCTCTCTCTTCTAGCCTTGTTTCCAAGTTTGTAAACCACATTTACAAACGTACATTTGGGACATTTCAAATGTAATATCTTCCAAACTAAACTTTTCCCTTTCTTCCCTTCACCCCCAGTCTCTGAGGGAAAGTAATTCCTGGTTTTGCCTTCATGTTCTTTTAAACTTCAGTAAATTTTAAACCAGTCTACTGTCTCCTCCCCTCAGAGCTCATACTCCTTAGAAATGGCTCTTGGATCAGGCCTCTGTTCTGTGCTGTCCTAATCCAGGTCCTCACTATCTAACACTGGATTCCTGCCAGAGCCACTTTGCTGTGCCCCCACCTATCAACCCTCCACCACAAGTACAGTCTTGGCACGCGCCTGACAGCTCCGCCACACTGACCAGCTTCTCTTGTCTTGAGGGTAAAAGTTAACCTTTGGCTGGTGTGCAAACCTTCTTACTACCTGACTGGCCCTTTTCCATCCTACCCAAAAGGTTACACGTGCTGTGGACACACTCAGGTTTCCAGTTGCTTGAAAACCTCCAAATCCTGGCAAGGCCCTATTTAGAATCTGCCCCTTCTGAGAAGCGGTCTCTGCTCCGTCAGGCAGAGGTGAGATTTGTTCCTGTGGGACTACAAAGTTCTGTTTAGCCCCCAGTGAGAGCCAAAGGCTTCAGGACTTTTTACAAATGTATGGCCAGACTACTGATATTGTAACGGTATTTCACAGAACTGGTTTGCTCATAAAAATATTTAATATACTTTATGCCACTAACATCCCGAGAGAGAAAAACATATCCTCTGTGTTTTTATTATAAATATACATAAACATTTCTTAAACGTGCAAGTATGTGTGTGTGAGCGTTTATATTCCTCCAAACAGTATGTTGTCTCCGGGGTGATGAGTTCTATAAATATATCCCTCTTTTAAAAGGTTGAATACCCTAATATTTGGTAAAAAAAAAATTCTTCCTTTAAGTTGGAAATAATGATTCCTAATTCTAGTGTTTTGAGAGTCAGTGAATAAGTCCTTATTTATCCTGTCCAGATGTTTTTCTCTTTCCCCCTAAAACAGACAACTGTCTCAACATTTGAACATTCGCTAAGCTTATTACTGCACTAAAATGTTACTTTGAGCCCAAACTAAGTAATATGCAACTAGAACTTACGCATTTCTCATAGGAGAGTCCAAAAGAGAGCATGTGTGTTAATGTCTTTCTCACCTGAGAGGTGGTTTCTGTCTGTCCCTCAAGCTGTCTCAGCCCAGACAGCTTATGGAGCATATTCTACAGGTCCATCTAGTTATCCAGGTCCCTTTATGTAGAAGATGGAAACTCTGGGACAAAGACTAATTCTCAAGGTTTGTAACAGTAAGTCCTACTTTTGAGGCCTTAGGATTTTCCTGGCAAGGATATGTGCACACAGCTCCACCTACTGGATGGTGGGAATTCTGGTAACTTTTGGGATTATTTAACATCAGAACTTTTGGGTGGAACTCGTATAGAGGACACTGAGCCCTAGATCAATACCAGAATTTTAAAGATGAGGAAAGTGACACTAAGAGAAAGAGAACTGTGCACAAGGCCCACCACATAGGTGAACCAGAATGATAGCCAGACCCAGGCCTTCTGGTTCTCAGTCCGCGAGATGGCAAACTCAAAATAAAGAAGGATCTTAGTCAAGAGACACATTTCAGGAAGCACCTTTTTCATTTTCAAATATCTCTTCCCAGAGAACAGCACTTTTTTTGCCCTACAATAAATGGTTAATTTAAGAGTTTAGACCCTGGAAAAATTCTATATATGAAGAATGAAAAAATACCTTTGAAACTTTTACTTAGAAGAGGAGTTTAACTGTTAACATGATCTATCTTTTAGCAATAAAGAACTCTTTCTCTTTCCCAAATAACTGGATAATCTGTAGCCAAATGGCATCTGACCTGAGCCTTCCGGGGTAGGAGATGGATTGTGGAAAGAACCAAGGGAGCTCCTGGAGGAGGCTGCTGTGAAGATGCCAAGTGGCCGAGCAGGTGAGGGACCAGTTAGCAATGCCTGTCACCCATTAGTGTTCACCAACCTTTCTGATTTGCTGTGGCTGACCGAGCACGTGCGGTGTGAACATGCCTGGTTGCTGAGATCCAGGCTGGGCCAAGCCCGACGACAAGGTGGTAGTTGCTATCTGAGGCTGAGTCTGGACGCTTGCTTGTGGGGGAGTCTAGGAGGAAAAAAAAAAATTGTCACAGTCAAAGTCAGAATCAAGAGCCATTTGATTCTGGTCATTTGGGGATCATATCTGGAATAAGGTAAAATGTTCAGATACACACTTCAACTCATAGGCATCTAAATTTGAGCCTTAACAATTCTAAACCATAGAGTTAAAAAGATCAGTTATTTTCATGCTCTTATTCCTTAAGTGATTAAGGTGTTCATTTAAAACTGTGGAAATAAGAACCTGTAGCAGCTCTACACTTAATAGGTCAGGTGTTACAATAATTTTACTAGCAGCAAGGAAATCTGTGATGCTAAGAGTCTAAATCCCTGCGTTTAAGCTGCAATGAGTCCACTCTCTGGGGACAGTCAGCCATGTGCCGGCACACACAAGCCCAGCATGAAATGCAGTTCTCCTAGGTCAACTCCCGTGGAAGATTTGGACAGAAAAAGTTTAGAAAAGCTACATTAAAGAGAATTTCCATTTCACAGTCTAAAGATTAAACATGGGAATTAGGATTTTTGCAAATGCCAAAGGCCTGTGGGTCATGCCTCCTAGGCCAGGGTATACTCTGCTCAGGATGTCTGGGTAGTCAAGGCTGAGGAGCACTGCCTATGGCCCACATTGTGCTAAAACCTATGGAAGTCACGTTACATAAAAACAACTTAAAGTCAGTGCAAAGGTTATGGGGCATAAAGGAAATTCCACCAGTAGCAACTCAACATCTTTACTCCTAACCTCTGGTCACCTTTTCCTTAGTGTGTGCATCTTTGCATGTATAATGCCTTTCAGGGATGACATACAGGAGGCAGAACATAAGAGTGGACATGAGAGTAAGAGCTCTGGGGTCAGAAGGCCGAGGTTTAAACACTAGTTCTGTCCTCAGGCAACTTGCTAAGCCTTCAAGGGCCTCAGTTTCCTTATCTAGAAATGGGCTTCATCACCTGGGTCTTTCGGGAAGGGAGGGTTAAAGGAAGTGAGCCATGTAAAGTGCCTGATGCTGTAGCGTGTGCATAGAGTACTTGGTGATAGGAGCTATTATCATCATAATGTCAGGGGTGTAAAAGGTGCCCTGGCTCAGTGGCATTGGCTCGAGCACTGAAGGGTCACAGGTTCGATTCCCGGTAAAGGGCACGTACCTGGGTTACAGCCCCCCCCATTGGGGCTTGTGCGGGAGGCAACCAATCAATGTGTCTCTCACATCCCTCTCTCCCTCCCCTTCATCCCTTTTCTCCCTCCCACTCTCTCTAAAAATCAATGGGAAAAATACTCTGAGGTGAGGATTAACCAAAAAAAAAAAAAAGTAACAAATAGAAAAGCACCCCATTTTTTACTACATAAAAACAGTGCTGATGGCTCAAATTTTTAAATCCCCCCCCCCCCGCAACAGTTTTCTGCCACTGTGAAACCTGATTTGGATGCATTTATGAAAAAGCTCAGGTGTCTGTTACTAGCAGTGTCCATTCCAAGCAGGCTGCAAGGCAAAGTAGTTAGAAGACACACTTCACACCTGGAGTTTGAGGCTGCCTACAGGGAGCTGCACGGAGGTGACACTGGAGCCCTGGATAGATACGGGGAGCAGCAGCTGAGCAGTTTGCGTGGTCAGCAAAGCCTGCGGCTGAGCGACAACAGCAGGCGGTGGCTGTCCCTGGGAACTCACGTAAAACTGCGAGACAATGCTTGGCTGCTCTGCCTGGGCCACAGGGACCTCTTGCTTGATCACTACAGCCTTTTTGGCAACAAGCGTCTGGCCACCCGCAGAAAGAGGCTGGCCCACAGAGTGGCTGGCCCCTGGTACAGGCTGCCTGGGGCTGGAGCAGTCAGTGAGCGAGGTCTCATCTTTGATGGAGGATCCCCCGCTGCCCTGCTTCTGCTCTGCCTGACTGACAGAATTAGCTGGGGCACTGGGCTGGGGGTCCAGTGGTCGCCGCTGCTGTTGCTGCTGCCCTCGTTTTTCCACCTCCAGTTGCATTTTCAGAACTTCCACGAGCTTCTGCTCTTGTTCCAGTTTCCTTTTCAGCTCTTCGATCTGCTTCTCTTTTTCCTGAAGCTTGCGATCCTTCTCAGCTGCATCCAGTTCCAGTGAGGACAGAGTGCTGCTGGTGGGACTTAGGCTGTCTTCGTTACTGGTCACTCTCAAAGGAGATGAGCATAAGAACTGGGACGGAGACATCATGGTCATGATCTCGGTGAAAGTGTCGGCCATGTTTGTGTCCTCGGTGCTGAGACTGGACTGTTCGGAGGGAGACGGCGAGATAGGCAGAGGTGAATTAACATTTTCCACGTGGGCCACATTGCTGGTTCCAGCAGATGGCAATTCTGGCTTGACAGTGGAGCCCGGGCTCGTCACACAGTTATGCAGTGTGGTGACTGGCACTGCCATGGTGACTTCTGGGTTACTGGTGACAACGGCAGATGTCGACACCGCTGTGATGCCATCAGCAGCACCACTGCTGTTCATTTCCTGGTAAGGTTTCAGGCGCTCGATAAGGTTCGGTTTGGTGCCCGACACTGGAAGACCCCTTAACTTCAGTTCTGTCTTCAGTTCTGATACCTGGAAGTACAAACAAATCAACTCTCTTCATGTGGCATTATAGCTTTCTAACAAGTCTACAGGACACCTCTGTGACCAGGAAAAGTGCCTCCATCTGCCAGACAACTCCATATTACCGCATAGCTGAAAGTGGGAGTTTTTCTTTTTAGCACACAGAAACACACACACTACAGACCTGAAGAAGTTGAAAGGCAGTAATAATAAAGCAAGGGTTTTTAGAGGGTAATTCCTCTGTTATATCAAAGAAAAGATTTACTACCAGAAAGGATACCAGCTACATTTACTGAGTAATTACTATGTGCCAGACACTGTTGGAAGTGCTTTATTCTTTCAGTTAATCTTAACATGAGGTGCAGGTATTATTATTCCCATTTTAAAGACGAGGAGATAGAGGCAGAGAGAGGTTGAATCGCTTTTCCCAAACTTGGTAATGAGCAGGGAAGAAAACAATCTGCCTCTGGAGTCAGAACAGGTATGGTGCCACAACACAGTATATGCTCAATAAATGAGAGTTATTACTGATTGTAATAACATTATAAAGTAAACTTAATGGACGTAAAAGGAAAGTACCTCTATCAGAATTATCATATTGTTGGTAAAGTTGAATGTCTACTGAAAACCACCTGCTAGACAAATCTAACAAGTCATTTACACCTCCGTGTCACTGATGGGTGAATAGACTACTTGGAATGATTACCTTTAAGTCGTCCAAGCTGGAAGGCAGAGGCCCTGGTTTCCTCACAGGAATGGACGTGTTCTGTCTTGGTGTATTAGGTGTGGTACTGTTCAAAGCTGAATTCCCACTGTTGTTATTTTTGTCATTGAGTGGCCTTCAGAAGAAAAAGAGAATTAGTTTTTAATAAAATAATTTCTGCATTTGACATCGCATGTGCTAAAAATTTGACTATTAACTTAGGAGGAGAAAAATACCACGGTTATGATCTAGAAGACTCAATATGGTAAAGATGTCAATCAAATCAGGTCCCAATAAAAATCCCTGCAGCTTTTGCTTGCTTGCATGCTTTGTAGAGATTTAGAAAGTGACTCTAAGCTTTATATGGACATGCAAAGGACCAAGAATGGCCATGCCATCCCTGAAGCAGCAAAGCAAAGTTGGGAGAGCCATACCACCAGATACCAGCACTTATTACAAAGCCAGTGGTTCAGATGGTGTGGTGCTGGTGCAAGGACAGAACAGACATATAGAGAGACCAGAGAATGAGAAACAGACCCCCACATACATTGGCCTTATCACAAAGGTGACACACCACTGCAGTCCCATCAGATAGTATTGGGCCACACTGGATATTCACACAGGAAAAAAACAGCACTCTTGATTGACCACTACACCTCACATCATCCCCCAAAACCTAAATGTGAATTTTGAAAACAATAAAGCTTTTATGAGAAAACTAGTATAATATCTTCGTGACCTTTGGATAGGAAAGATTTCTTCAATAGGACACACAAAATACTAACGAAAAGGGACACCTTTAAAAGGGTGAAAAGTTAAGCCATTGGAGAAATACTTATGTTTTTCTTACAAAGACCTCATATCTACAATATACAAAGAATCTTGCAAATCAGTAAGATAAGACAGAAAACCCAATGGGAAAATCTTGAATAAGCATATCACAAGAAAGTATATCTAAATGGTCAATAAACATGTCAACAAGGCCTTAACCTCAACAGGTATGAGGAAAATGTAAATGAAAAGCACAAGAGAACAGCATGGCACGCCCAGACAGACACTGCTATACCAACACTGCTGATACCAACTACTCAGAACAGCCAGGACTCTCCCATACACAGCTGGCAGAACTGTGCACTGGTACAACCACACTGGAGAACTGTTTCATAGTATCTCCTAAACAAAACCCCACTCCTCTTCTCTGACTCAACAATTCTACTCCTACACAGACACCTGACAAAGACATGTATTTGTCAGGCAAAAGATGTAGGCTATCTATTATGGCATTTTTCATAATAGCTCCAATTGGAAGCCACCCAGTTGTCCATCAAGAGTATGATGGGTGGATAAATTGCAGAATACTAGACAGCAATAAAAATGAACTGCTATTTCCACCAATGAAGATGCATCTCACAAACATAATGTTGAGCAAAAGCAGCCAAACATACGTGTACTATAGGGTTGCACTTATACAATGTTCAAAACAGGCAACAGTAATCTATGGGCTAGAAGTCAGGATAGTCACCGAAAGAGGGACTGATAATGTTCTATTTCTTCCTTTCTTTTTAAATTTTGATTTACTGATCTTAGAGATGGAGAGGGAGTGAGGGAGAAGGAAACAATGACTTGCTGTTCCACCCCTCTATGCATTCATTAGTTGATTCTTGTATATGCCTTGACTGGGATCGAACCCACAACCTTGGCGTATTGGGATGATGCCCCAACCAACCGAGCCAGGGCTAGTGATAATGTTCCATTTCTTGATTTAGGTGGTTACAGGGGGATGCTTACTTTGGTGTCAATTTTCACTTATGATTTATGGAATTCTCTGTAAGTTATACTTCATTTTAAAAAACTTTATTTAAAAATGTTGGTTAATCAGTTGTCAAGTTCCAAAATTAGGTGCTTTTGAACTCATTTCCTTAAATGCCTGTCCACATCAAACCAAGGTCCCCTAACTTCTTTCAACTGTGATATTCCTGCCAACAATGGCATTTCCTTTTCTGGTGGCTGACACCTATTAAAGAAGGGTGACATGGTGGCTGACATTGTACAGTCAACTCCACTGCAGCCCAAGGCTTTACTATCATAGAAGCCCTGGTACTGACGCCAACGAGACTCTGAATTCCACCTTCTGAAATGGGTCTGAGGTGACGTGGTGTATGGGGCGAGGCCCACAGTTGGATGAGCTTTCTCAAGGGAGTTTTAGGAAGCCTGTGCTTGAAGCCAGTTCTGGCCTTGTCAACAGCTAACTCTTTATGTTCGAGTCTTTTCAAATTTTGTCGAAGTATTTGAAGTATTGATGAAATGACAAATATTTCTGTTATTCTCCTTTCTAAAAATTCAACTCTTAAATCTTATTTTTGAATTATGAAAACATTTTATTCAAATCAGTTTCTCAATCTTATATTTAATATTGTTTCCACAAGGAGCCTTTTTAGAAACTTTTTTCCTAATTGCTCTCCCTGTGAAGTTTTAATTCCATAGATATACTGCATATTTATGTATTTTATCTATGTGCTGTATTAAATAAAAAGTGTAAGATTCCCCTCAACCAACTTGTGCGCCCTTGTGAATGAGATCGTCTCCTTGAGAATGCATAATTTCAATGAATTATTCCATTCATGCTCTCTTTGGTTGAGATCCTACAATACTCTTGGTTACTATGATGAAGAGTTCAGTGTTTAATTCAACCTTTAAAATAACAGAAATAAATTATCTATTTTTTCCCCAAAACAGGAGGAAAAAAGTGGGGTTTGGAGGGCTGACGGATGTGATCACTGTGTTGGTGAGAAACCTGAAGTTGAGAGAGATGATGTGACCTTCTAGGACCTTTCAGCCAGTGTGTGGCCACACCGGGACTATAGCCCTGTGTCTTCAGGCTCTTGGTCCTTCCATGGTACCAAAGGTGCGTCATCAAGAAAATTCCACTACTGTGGGCGCTACAGGACTTCAATAGTTTCTTGTAATGGAGTTTTGGTAAAAATAAAGTGTGTTAAAAGCACCTCTACTTTTAGGACCTGGAAGTTAAGCAGAACTGGTGTTCCGTCTTTGTGTGGTGAAATAATACTCAAAAATGAGTGGTCCTTCCTCCTCCTGGTCCCTGGATCTTTTTGTGTGATATTTTCCGTGGGCAGGTTGGCTTGGTCACTTCAGCAGTGGGAATGTTTGAGGACGGGGAAACTGAAGTCTTGATGGAAAGAGTTCAGAAACCCCACTCCTCAGATGTATTCTTTCCATCTACAAAGCCGGCCCCATGTAGCCAGTTTCTTTCATTTCAGGAAAGGCTTTCATAGAGCAAAAAAAGTCCTTTTATGGGGTTTCAGTTGAACAGTTTCCTCATCTGGGAGTGGGGTCACTAATATCAATCCTCATAGACTAACTGTGCGGATGATGATGATGTAAGTGCTGAGCACACTTCTTGGGGTATCGGAAGCACACACATGTGAGCTATCGCTGCTGTTCTTGTCACGGTGCCCAAGGCTGGTGGTGGCAGTGGGGATGCCTCCCTCGGACCTGGACAAAGCTGCAAAGCAGTGCAGTTTGTCTCTGATGCTCTTTCAGCTCTCTTGGCCTTCCTGGTCCCCTGCCAACGTCGACAGCTGTCTGAAGCCTGCTTGCTCTTAAAATAACACGCTACCAGATTCTTCCCTCCTTCATCTCTGTGCCCTGATGTTGCAGATTTAAGTGCTTCACAGTAAGGGCTGAATGACTAATTGGTCTAACCTTCCTTGACATATTTGGTTCTTGAAAGAAAACAGTGAACTGATAATCATTAGCATATGAGGAGATCTTTCTTACACAGAAGCTTCTTAGAGGGTCTTAACTGTTTTCTCCTCCTAGAAAACAGGGGCTCCCCATGGAGGAATGCTTAACATGCATGCAGAAAACAAGTACAGTGTCTACGGACCATGTGATTATACATCGAGGGGTTTGATCACAGAGAATGATTTTTCCTTGTATGAGATTTGATCATTTCTAGATTTTCTTTTCTCAAGGTAATGTAAATATCCCTTTCTCCTAAAAAGTGAACAAAATGAAGAACAGGGGCTTTGCATCTTTACCTGTTTCCCAGAAAAAAAACATTGAGGATGTATAACTAGAAGTTTTCTTTTATTACATAATTAAAATAAGCTATGGATGCCTTGCTATGGATTCAATTGCAGAAACTATCAGAACTCACCCCCACTCTCCCTCCCAATTGGGCTCAAACTTTGGAAACATATTTCTTCTCCACAGTTGTTGGTCACAAAGGCCTTTTATTCACCGTCTTTTGGAACATCTAGCCTGTTTCTTCCTTTCTACTATCAGTGCCCTTTCATCTTCTTGCATCTACTTTACTGCAAAATTTCTAACTTGTTTTCCGATTTCCAGACTCCCCTTCAGTTCTGGGGTCAAACGATTCTATCCTGCGAGATTAGATAGTCGGCCCAACTTCAGATTCCTCCGGACATTGGCTCTACTCAACTCTGTCCTCCAGTTTTCTTAAAAACTAATCATATTCATTACTCACCAGGCCACAATTAAACAGGCATTGCACTCCGTACCTCCACTCGCATCATTCCTGTGCTTGGAGGGCCCTTCCCAAGTTTCAGGTTCTTTCCCACAAACATATCTTGCCCTTTTCATAAAACTTCCTTTGACCACTGCAGGCTTTATGGTCACCTTTTTTTTTTTTTTAAAACTGTTCATACCATGTCTTATACTTCTTATGCTTTTCTCACAGCACTTAATACTAGGCAAATCTTTCTTGGATGAGTAATTGTGAAAAGTCACTTCTAACTTGAAAATTCAGAACCAACTTTGGGGACAAAAACCAAACAGCATGAAGGCTACTCTCACTATGTTCACTTTAGACACTGTCGAGAAGCTTTGATGGCAACAAAATGAAAATGGTCATTAAGCACAAATAAATCACAACATCCAACCTTCAGAAACTAATGGGTCCTCATAAAAAACCCACAGTGAAATCCACTTTAGCCCCCAGCCCGTACTTGAGTGGTGCAGGCAGGATGGTCTGGTAGTTGTAGTGCTGCTGCTGTTGGCTCAGGATCTGTAGCTGCAGGAACAGCTGCTGCTGCTGGAGCAGGCGGGCGTAGTTGGAGTCCAGCTGCGGCTCGCTCTTCTCACCTTTCTGGTCTGGTGGAATGTACTGGTGGTACTTCAACTTCTTTACCCGTGGTTTGGGGTCTTTGCATTTTTTGCTACGGTGCTTGTCATTCGGATTCTTGGGATGGCTTTGCTATTTGTGAGAAAAAGGGAATAAGAACATTTTAAGAGACACCACTGTGTACAATCTATTTTCCTGTGCCCCAGTGATTTGAAATGAAAAAGCATCACAGCTCTGGAACTAGTAGAGCCACTTTGGAAAGCAATGTACTAGATACTTAGTCCCTTGACCAAGAAATCCTGCTCCTAAGAACTCATTTCTCCTGCTGCCTTGTTTCCTCAGACTACGGGCAAGATGCTCAACTTAGCATCATCCATTCAAATTCAACAACATTCACTCTGAGTCTTCTGTGTAGACACACTGCCAAGTGCTTACATATATTATCTCCTAGTGAAAAACAGTTCATACATTAAATATACAAATATAGAAAAAAGATTAAGTATATAATTCACTAGAACTATGTAATATTTTAAAGTAAAAAATTAATGGAGACTATGCAAAAACAGAAAAATGCTTATAATGAGAATAAAGCAGAATAAAAGGCTACGTATTTCTATGAAAAGTATACACACAAAAAATACTGAGCAATGTGAATATGAGTTAAAAAATTTTTTTTCAAAAATATATTTTTATTTTGAAAATGGGGTGTGAGACTCATTCTTATGATTAAGACTCAGATGACTCTTTCCTGAGGTTCTTTCTCTTCCATTTATAAGTTATCAGATCACTTTCTACTTTTTTAGTGTTCATATTATAACTTCATCTGAAGATATATATCCATAAAACAAGGTATAAAAAATTAATTCCTAAGCTTCCTTAGGTAAATACTCAATAAGAAGGCCTTGAGAAGTAATACATTAAATATAGTTATTGGTGTGCTCGTTATATATGTTCATATTCAAAGAATTAGGAAATTAAAAAAAAATAATAAAATAAAAATCACCATATTCTACAGACCAGAAATCATCACTATTAATACTTATTTTTTACCTGCAGATATCCACATGGCAACTCCCTCACCTCCCTTAGATCTCTGCCCAAGCACACTATTTGAAATAGAAACGTCTCCCTTTGTTTGCCTAGCAGCCCAGTCCTCACTTTATCTTCATGGCCGGCCCCTCTGTTTTGCTCTGTTTACTTCCCACTTCTAATCCAGGTGGGGTGCTCTGTGATGTTTCCTTCACAGAGGATGTTTGCTTTACTGATGCTCGTTGCCTGGCACATAGAAGGTGCGAGATAGTAGCTCCTGAATAAGTTAATGATGAATGTGTATGCAATTAGAAGTCACTTGAATGATCAGGGACTTAAAACACATGACACTGTCAGAAAATATCCTTGCCTGCTAAAAATCCTCCTGTAATCTCACAATATTAATTCACTGTCATCTGCTTCTGTTGTTATCAATAATATATTTTATTTCTAGTCTTTTCAAATAGCTTAACAATGAATGGGGTCTGGGTTCCAGAGGTGTGGCTCTAACTGTTATGTAATGGTAAAACACTGACCCGGCTGCAATCAGGAAAGGACCTGCTGACAGGGGAGGGCCCACAAACACAAGAACCAGTGTTCTGCAGACCAAATCTGCTATTACCTATTAGCTGGCACAAGTCTATTCTCTCAGGAAGTAAGGATGGGAAACAGCTTTCCTCATAGAAAAAGTCAAACAATTGTGTGGTCTGTTTCCTAATACATACCGTCCTTTCTTCCACTGGCAGAGTCCTAGGGTTCCCTCCCCAACCTCTGAATCTCACATTCTTAAACAAAGCCTCCTGCCCTAGAACCAAGGCCCTCTTTAAAGACAGACACCAGCGAAGCGCAGAACTTCGAAGATTAGGAGAGGCAGAGAACAAATTTTCAGTATCTGCAAGGAGATGGTTGGCATACAAACGCTTTGTGCCATTAGTGGTACAGGCCTGGGGATGTGGGAAGTGGAGGTAAGAGCTGATTTTATTGAAATAGTTGCCACTTGGCACCCTCTGGAACTTCTGGCTTCAATACTAAACAAAGAAAGAAGGTGAAATATGCTGCCAGATGCCCTTGAAGCCACACAGACTCGGCCACACTGACAAAGAGAGCCAGGAGTAGAAAGAGAGCCTTCTGTCTAGGAAAGTCAAGGACAAGGACAGGCAAGGAAGGGGACAGACAGAGAGGAGGACTATGCACAGGCCAGCTGCCTCAGAAGAGGCCTGCAATGGGCTAAGAAGGCAGAGGGAAGGTGGGCCTGGGCCTCCGGAGGCTGCAACCCGCCTGGCCACTTCTTCACTTCTCTGGGTCTCAGTCTCCTCATCTGAAAGGTGGTGAGAGGCTTAGCTAGCTTTCTAATGTCCTTTTTTAGTTTGAGACCTGTGTTCTGCTTGTTTTGGCAAAAGCCACATCTGAAATGATTACACTATCCTGCAGGTTACCCCCCCCCCCTTTATTTAGCAGTTCTAAGTACACTTCAAAAAACTTCAAAAATGTATTATATATTATAAATTTTAATCTTCTTTGGGACTTATTCTAACTGAATTGTTTTGACCAAGTAAAATGTAGGGAATAGTGCCACAAATCTGCAGCTTATCTGAAGAACAAACCAAGCTTCATCGAGCCAAATCTACTAAATCAAAAAAATGTATTTGCTTCTATAAAACCTTTAACCTATCATGTAATATATCTGGATACCACTGAGTTCAACCTTGTGTAGAAAGTTCAAAATCATGTTACCATTAAAGACATCTGTTTGTGAGGTTCAGGACTCAAGTGCTGTGTGAAAGCACCTCCATCTACCTATTTCCCCTGGTTCCGCCTTCAGGGCCTGGATGGGGGCAGAACTGGGGAATGCTGATAGAACCTTTCTCACTGCTCCAGGAGTTTTATACACACTATATTTTGTGCTGTTCTGTGACTGCAGAACAAGAGGTCATGTGCTGAAGGTGATAGTTTCGGCCTGGTCTAGCAAGTCTTCCCATGGTTTTGTTTTCAAGGCTTCAGGCTAAAAGGCAGGCTGGACAACGTGGACACATGCCTTTGTCTTCTATGTGTGCGTCTACAGACAAGTCATAAGTAAAAACATTCAAACCAGTGTGTATGCGGGGTACCCACCTTTACCAGTGCAGGCCCAGGCTTTGCTGAGGACACAGTGTTTGTGGGGAGCACAGGAGCTGTGGACCTTGTGGGGGGCTGATCTGTAGTAGTGGGAGTTTTCAAGAATTCAGGAACTGCTGGGGACACTGTAGTAAACTGGTGGAAAAGGCAGAAAGGGAACAAGTCTGTGAAATCAGTGACAGTAAAAATAGAAAAACCAGAATTATAAGGGAGTGACTTCATTTCTTAAAAAAGCCTACTAGAAAAGAAACAAAAGGAAAGTATACTATTATGTCTGAGACCCAGATGGAAGAATAACATGCCTTACCTCCGTGAAGCCAATTATTTAGTCTTTGCCCCAATAGTATCCAAAAGCTAATGCTAAAAAGGGTTAGATTGACTAAACTGTAGTGTTTTTTCAGGAATATGGTCAGAACCGCCCTTTTTGGCAGGAAAAAAGTACAAGACTCTTGTAAAAATTATCAAAACAATACATGGTATTCATAAGGTTTTCTTGCCATACAGGTCACACTAATCCGGGCTAATTCAAATGTCATCTTTAGTCTTTGTTACAGGGCCTAATGAACCCCACCGCCATACCCAGGTCAGTCAGGAGGCACCACGAGAAGGCTCCCGCTCCCTGCAGGCCACCCCACCCACGTGTTCCTAAATGTGCCTCAGCTTATGTGCCTACCTCTAAACCCAGCTGGTACTCATTAACCCCCATGTCTTGCAAAGAACAAAATATGAAGACTATATTCTGGTAAGAATGACCTGTTTCACTGACAGTACCCTCACACTTAATGCAAGAAGCTAATCTGTTACCTGGGCAATTATCCAATCTCAATCTGGAAACATATTAACAAGAAACTGCAGAAGGCTTGGTTAGGTTTTTTATCAACCACCTAACAGCCTACTCCCATTAGCAATCTACTTTAAAGTATTCATTTACTGGAAAGAGATATTACTGTTACAAAAGGAAGCTGTATGTTGCCTATTGATTACCACTTGGACTTACTATTACCAGCCTAATCTTAAGGAAAAATGTCTTTATCACTCACAGTTCTCTGAACAACTCTCAAATTCATTACAACAATCAAATTCAGTTCTCTTGTTGAAGTATTTGGGTTTAAAAATAGCAAACTATATTTTCCCTCCTTAAAATAAATGACCTGAAAAGTCAGAGGGCTAATAGTCGCAAGAATTATGAAGCTTGGTGCATACTAGATACTCAATAAATATTTGTTTAATGGGTGAATGGAAATTCCTTGTGGCTTTACTCATGCTAGGTCACACTCTCAAGCCTGCTGGGACTGTATGTGTGTAAGTGTGCAATTAATTGTGTGTGCCCATGTCAGCTCTCTCTAAGGTTTTATTTCACCATTGACTTTAGCTTTTAAGTAATTATCAGTAATCGTAAGTGCTGACAATATAAAAGACTTGCCTTTTTAAAAATGGCTCTACTCAATTTCATTTTCAAACAGAAATGAAGAACTTATGTAAAGTTCTGACACGTATGTTCCAGGCTGACTTTTGCCCCTAAATGGCCTGAGACAGCCAGCTCCTCAGTGAACCTCTGACATGATGTGAAAGATGACAGCCAGCTGATCACTGCCTAAAGTACAGGGTTTTATGTTATTTGTTTTCCTTTCACTTTGCACATTTTTGGGAAATGATACTTATCTCTGGGTCAGTTTTCACACAGGGGAAAAACATTCCTTGGCTATTAAATAATTGGCAATTCAGATATTTGAATTTTAAAATATATATTTCCTTGCAGATAAATTCTACTAGCCTAGCAGCTATTTTACCAGTCCAGACCTCACTGGCTGATTTGACAGCCAATGATGCAATTGAGAGCAGTCAGTGTTAATAATCTGAAAAATAATCTAGGAACATGAATGTGGTATTAACCGTAATATCTATGAGAATGTTTTGCCTATATTTTGAGACCCTGCCTAACTGACTTCAGCCCTGAGTACTAGGATTCCCATCTTCTTAGCTCTTCTGGTACTTCAGTGTGACTTTGCAGCCCAGAAACCTCAGACTCCAGCATAACACAAGAATAACTACTGAGATACCAGTGATTAACTTTACCTAACCTGAAAACAAATTCTGGTCAAAAAGGGAGAAATATCTAAACTTTGCTTTACATTTTGCCAGTCTTTTTCATGTGCCTTAGAAAGGACACTCCAAAAAACCTTGGATCATATCTAGATGTTCGGATCCTAGTGGCTAGAGTTACCAAAAAGTAAAAATAAAATTCTAGATATTAATGCTTCTGAAATGACAGTATTCCAAAAAGGATTGAGAATATCCAAGCAATAAAAAAATACTACACTTACTTGTTTCACAGTAGGTTGAGCAGTATGTTAAAATCTTAAAAGAATGCTTTAAATATGTTTAAATTGCCACTGAGACCTAAGCTCACCTTATGTATTATCAAAATTCAATCTCAAAATGATTCAGAATCTTTTCTCCAAAGAAACAAAAAAGCTGCCAACTTTGCTTTGTTTTCCTGGATCTGATCATTGTTCCTGACACAAGTAACAGGTCTCATGACCACCAGAGTTCTTTGTTATCATAACGTCGTGAAAGGAAATGTCAGGAAACACTGTTGTTTAACAGTGGATATTTCTGCGTTAAATAAAATTCAAAGGAAAGCACTTCTGATCTTAAAGATGGACTTCTCTCTTATTAGAAACTGCTATGGAAAAGTACTGATACTAAAGAAAAAAACAAGTCGGAGCAAATGTTTAAGCTGACTAAAGTTTCATAACACTGAAGGCATCTGCACTGGTTCCTTTTGAAAAGATGATATACTTGCCAAGGACCAATCACTGTTCTCTGGTAAATTCCTTTTTTATTAGAGTTTCTTTACGCAATTTAACAGGACAGATATAATTTTTTTTGTACTGTTGATTTAAAATCTATAATAAATGTGTTTTTAATTTAGAATGCAGCAGAGATCTTAATTATGATGGTAATATGCAAATAAATTCAAAATGCAACTATTTTAAAACTACTGTTTCTATATTCTAATCCCCAGACAAAAAAAATGAACACTAGTCAATTAATGAGTTGAATATAAATAAAAAATGTGCTTTGTATATTTAATAGATGGATTGACATTTTATGTTTATGTTTAAACATTTCATCTGTAGAAGAAGTAGTTGAACATTAAAAGTGAATTAACCTATTAGCACAACATCTAGTGAACAGTTAGTTGTTACTTGATTTCCTAGTTAGTAGTGAGGATCTGCAAGTATCCCTCCCATTAAAAAATATTTTTAAAATAAACTGTGGTAAAATATACATAACATAAAAATTTCCATTTAAACCATTTAAAATGGATAGTTCTACGGACTTAAGTACATCTACACTGTTCTACAGCCATCATCACCACCTATCTCCAGAACTTTTACTGAAACTCTGTACCCATCAAACAACTCCCCAGGCTCCCCTTTCCCCAGCTCCTGGCAACTGCCATTTACTTTATGTCCGTATGAATTTGACTATTCTTGATACCTCACACTGTGGAATCATATGACGTGTTTCATCCTGTGGCTGGCTTATTGCACAATGTCCTCAACGATCCTCCATGTTGCAGCGTGTATCAGGCATTCTTGAAAGTGTTCGCACCATTTCACAATCCTTCCAACAGTGCACAACATTCTAGTTTATCCATGTCCTTGTTGACGCTTGTTCATTTATGTCCTTTTGGTAGCTGCCATTTTAATGGTGTGAGATGAAGTACTATCTCATTGTGGTTTTCATTTGCATTTTTTTTAGTGATTAGTGATATTCAGCATCTTTTCCTGTGCTTATTGGCCATACGTTTATCTTCTCTAGATAAATGTCTATTCCAGTCCCTTTTTAAATCATGTTTTGTTGTTGAGCTGTGGGAGTACTTTATATAGGCTGTCCCAAGAAAGTGTATACGCACTTTAACAGCTGATAGCTCAATTTTGAAAATGAAATGTATTTTAATAAATACTGCCTTTATAATTATTCAAAGTGTGTATACATATTTTTGGGGCACCCTATATATTCTGAATATTAACCCCTTATCAGATATATGATTTGCAAATATTTTCTCCATTTTGTGGGTTGCTTTTCACTCTGTTGATATTGTCTTTTGATGCACAGAGGTTTTTAATTTTGATGGAGCCTGGTTATCTATTTATTTGTTGCCTTGGTGTCATATCCAATAACTCACTGCCAAATTCAGTGTCATGAAGCTTTACCCTATGTTTTCTTCTGAGGGTTTTATAGTTTTAGCTCTGATGTTTACGTCTTTGTCCATTTTGAGTTAAACTTCACATATGGTGTTAGGTAAGGGTTCAACTTCACTCTTTTGCATGTGGATATCTAGTTTTCTCAACACCATTTGTTGAAAAGATTGTCTTTACCCACTGAGTGATCTTGGCACCCTTATAAAAAATCATTTGACCATATACATAAGGATTTATTTATGGGCTGTGTATTCTATTCCATGGGTCTATATGTCTGTCTTTATGCCATAATCACACTGTTTGATTACTGTAGCTCTGTAGTAAGTTTTGAAATCAGGAAGTGTGAGACATTCAACTTTGTTCAAGATTGTTTTGGCCATCAGGGGTCCCCTGAGGTTCCATATGATTTTAGGATAAATTTTCCTACTGCAAAAAATTGTCATTAGACTTTTGATAATCTCTGAATCTGCAGATTGCTTTGGGAAGTACTGACATCTTGACAATACTAAGCCATCTAATCCATGAACATGGGATACTTTCCATTTACGTGTTTGATTGATTTTTTGTAGTTTCTCTTTTCTCATTTCCTTTGTGGTTACCATGGGGATTACATATAACACCCTAAAGCTGTGACATTTATCTTATATTGATACCAACTTCAGTTACATAAGAAAACTTTACAGCTACATCCCCCATTTATATTACTGATTCACAAATTACATCATTATATATTGTGCAGCCATTGACATAAACTTAAAATAATTTTGTGCATTTGCTGCTTAAATCATGTAAAAAAAAAGTGGAGTTACAAAAAAAAAAAATTATACCCCAGGAGTCTGTGGGGCTACAGTCCCCCTGTGGTTTCACATGCCATGGCTTCTAGTGCTTGAGATCCAAACCATGCACTTTTCCCTGAGTTCTGAGTCAGACAAGACAGAAACCAGTCTCTCAGGCAGCCCACAGACAGACCAGATTGTTGCAAACAAGTTGTGCTCTGCTCCTTTCATCCTGAAGGAGGGAACCGGGTATTGGGCCACTTCTTTCTGACTATGCCATGTTGGGGAGGGGGTGGGCAAGGGTGAGTAAAGACCATGACATTTTCTATCTTCTTGAATGTGGCTTTTTCTTGATTGGATATTGTTTGGTTGGTATAGATTGCTGCCTGGTTTCCAGAGCTCTTCTGAAGTCTTTTTAGTCAGTCTGTAGTTTATTATGCTTCTGTGGGAGAATGAGAGCCTGGACCTTTCTATTCTGCCATATTGTATATAGTGAGATTTACTATCACTTGTGAGACAATGGTAAGCATGCAAACATGTGCACAAAAATACAAAACGTGAGTTTTCATTTAGTACCTGTTTTTTTAATGGTTTGATTATAACCAATACTACAACAACTAAAATAATGCCACAAAACAGAAGGGTGACTAGTCAGAGTACCACCAACCTACTCTAACCATTAATGAATCTATTACTTTTGGTGGTAACTTCACAGAAGGATTAACATAAAAATTTCATTAATACTTTAGATCAACTGTGAAAACCCCAAAGCTAGCCAATGTCCATCTTATTTAAATATAGTCCTCTTTTTAAAGTTGTCACACATATTACCTATTATATTCTCCAGAATCATGCAGAATGTCTATTACAACTGTGGTGTGATCCTGTTGGTAATTCACAAGTTAGTGAAAGTGGCCATTAGGGGTCAGAATGCGGAAGCATAATAAATACTAGAATTACTATTATTCAATTTTTTGGTAACTGAGTTATAATACCTGAGTGGACTACATAGCTGAGGAAACAATGTTATGCATGCATTTCCTGAGTAATACAAGTAACAGTTGTCACTATGAGTCATAACAGGATGACACAGGGTGATGTGCTGCAAAATGGTCTAAAGAAAAATCTCAAACTGTTGGCCTAACAAGAACCAGATCATTAGTTCAAACCCTGTGTGGGCCTGACAGATGCTCTCTTTTCATGACGTCTGCCCCAGGTAGCTCAGTGCCTGGTTCAAGTAAGTGCTTGGCACATGTTGGCCATTATTTTTTATCATCAACTCAATTATATTCAAAACACATTTATTTACAAATAATCGAAAAGGTCTGTTCTGATTAATGCCCTTTTTTAAGGTACTTTCCTATTGGTCATAGGAGAATTAAGAATTGGGATGGAATACAACTTCACAGTTAATGCTGGAAGCTAACTCAAAATCTAAGTATTAAGAGTGGCAGAGTCCTCTTACGGCAGAAGTTAAACAAAGCATAACTGAAAGGGTAACAAATAGAAATTACAGTCAATATCTTTGCTATTCTATTCAGGCCTGTATTGGTAAGTATTTGTAATACAAGTTAGAGTAAAGCTGATTATTTAATGCATGTGTGCATGGCTTACCTATTAGAGCTTACGTTCTCTCTGTTAAATTAAAACTAAGGTTTCTATATTATTTGGCAAAAGGTGATCTACCTGAAAGTTATTGGTACAATGAAGAAAAATAGATAATAGATAGTGTACTGAATTTTCCTAAGGTTGTCTTTCTGAGAATACAGAGTAACTGGCCAGCAAGGTTCCTTTCAGCACTGCTTTGAATTCAGCATGGGCTTTGTCCTTATAGCACAGGCTTGAAAATGAACACATCTTGTCAGGCCACACTTATAGTTAACATCTGTGTTTATAATAATTAATTAAATGACTTAAGAAATTGTTGAGAGAAAAGAAGACTTGAGAGGAAAAGAAGCAGTATAACAGCTCCTGGTACCCACATGTGGCTGGCTGTCCTTAATTTTCTACAGCTTTTCATTGTTCAAGAGCTGCTCAAGCACAAAAGAAACTGAGCTCCAATACGTGATGTGTGTTCCATTTATATTTCGGTAAATTCCTTTCCAGCTGTACTTTAATCAGAATTGAAAAGACAAAAGTCCAAGGGAAAGCAGTTTTAGTCTTTTACAGACCACACAGAAATACATATTAAAGAAGAATCCTTTTCACTGTAACAATCTACATTTTAAACGAAAAACATGGTGGTGTACTGTACTGTCCACACTGCAGGGTCATTAGCATTTCAGCACTGGGATTTCAAGAAAAGTGCTTGGAAAATCTGTTCTTTACTTAGATATTATGTGTTAAAATTTTTTTGGTAAGGAATGCTTCTTTTATTTGAATACTTTACTGTAGGACTTAATCCTCTGGCACCTCTGTTCTGAAAAGAATTAAGGCGACTACATGTCAATAGACATTTTGAAATAAAGCAAAGCCTTAAGAAATCTTGAGCTTAATTTTCTCTCAAATAATTATCTGTAAATATAACTTTTTTAAAATAAAATTTTTAATGTATTTTTGTTTTGTTAATCCTCAATAGATATTTTTTCCATTGATTTTTTTAAGAGAGAGGGGAGGGGAGGGAGAGAGGGGGTAAAGAAAGAGGGAGAAAGAGGGAAAGAGAGGGAGAGAGAGAAAGTAACATCCATGTGACGGAGACACATTGATTGGTTGCCTCCTGCATGTGCCTTGACAGGGGCTGGGGATCGAACCTGCAACCCAGGTATGTGCCCTTGACCGGCAGTCGAACCTGTGACCCTGCAGTGCTTGGACCTATGCTCTAACCACTGAGCCCACTGGCCAGGGCACATTTTAAAAATGTTTTTATTTATTTATTTTTTTTTAGAGATAGAGAGAGGAAGGGAGAGGGGGACAGATAAAGAGCAGACTGTTAATGGTTTGTACATAGCTGGCAGAACTGGTGCCACGGTAACACTGAAGGGTGTTATAAAAACTGTTTAAGTTCAGGAATGACCCAAGGCTTACTGTGTTGCACTGGCAATAAATAGAGCATATTTATTCTTCAAGAAACACTGCTATTCCTTTTTTCCTTCAAGGAATTCTGGAATGTCAGCCCACTGGGTGGAACTGTCTCTGGTTAAAGTTTCTGACTTACAAACTTAGCGGGAGACCAAGTTTCAGGAGCAAAGTAAAAAACCTAATAGTATAAGCATGCTGAGAAAAGGAGAATGCCAATCTCCTACACAGGAGGACCTGTCCTGAAGCCACTACCAGGTAGGCCGCTGAGCCAACAAAAATTCTGTTATTAAAAGCTAAGGCCATGCTATTGTCTGATAGCCTGACCTACTCAGAAGCAGAAAACAACCCTAATGGATAAGTAGAACTGTTTTTTATGTTCTTTACTTGCATACTTGACATTCTTTTTAGCCCTATTTTTAAAGCTCAAAACCAGGGTGCAGCAAATACGTGGGAATACAGTAGGGTCTGGTTTCCCCTTGCTCTCCCTCTCTGCCTGCTTAGACCTAGGACTGTGGGCTGGTCCTGACCCTCGTTCTTCTAGGCCAGGTTCCAGCAACGCTGAGGGGTTAGTCACTCTTGCCCTGTAAACTCTGACAGGAGCATAGGAGCTGTAGCTACCCACACTACCTTTGACGAATCCAAGCTGGAGAGGCTCTGCTCCCAAAGGAAGAACACAAACATCACTTCTACAAGCTGATGTCAGTTAGCTTCATGGTGCTGAATTCAGTTCAGTGTTTACTGAGCACTTTTCCTGAACCAGGCCCTGTGCTAGATATTGAAGATAGAAACACACACACACACACACACACTCTCTCTCTCTCTCTCTCTCTCTCGGCTCTTGTCCTCCAAGAGTCAAAGTCCTTCTCCTCATAGGCTCACACTTTCACATTTTATTTAGAGGCGTAGACACAATAAACAAATTAATATATTTCAGATTATAGTGATTAGTACAAGGAAGAAAATAATGCTGAAAGACACAGTCCCTACCAAACAAGTAGATCTTCATCAATGAGAAGAAATGCTATAAGAAAATATGCAAATATTTTTAATCCCCAAACTTCCATATCTCTCTGAATCTAGGCCTCCCCTGGTGTAAGAGTTAAGGCAGATGATTGCTAAATTCCTTTCCAGCTTAAAAATTCTATGATGCTAGGCTTTAACAAGTACATTTTCTACTGAATTCAACCAATCCCATTACATAGCTCAATAGTTTGACTTTAAAATAACAAAAACACTATTAAAACTTCAGTAAGTAAAAAACACCATGTGAACTCTAAGAAAGAGGACACCTACTAAGAAAGGCACTTGGTGGATAATGGCTCAGTTTTTAAAAAAACAGAGCCTAGGGGCCATTTCTATAAAGGGACCTCTCATGCAAACTGCACTTCCAGAGATGCCTGCACTGAACTGCCAGCCTGCCCTGTGTTCCTGCTGCCTGAGCCCACCCTTATAAAGGAGCTCCTGGGATCCTATTGCAACCAACAGGACTGAGGCTCTCCCCATCCAATCAGAGCTGCACAGCTATAGCCCCATCAACATCCTCAGTGACCAATCAGAGCAGCTCCATTCTGACCAGTCAGTAAAGTGTCCTTTGAACCAATCAAACTTTGAGGATTTGAAGTCATCATCTGCATGAGGACAAACCAAACAGGAACCAGGGGCAGGGACTTCTGTCCATATAGGCTAGTTTTCCTCTGGCTCTGAGAGTCTACTTTCCTTTTCCACCTGAGACTGAAGACTGCATCTCCCTCGCAGAGCTAAAGCACCAAAGGTGTCTCAGAGCACAGCAGAGCAGAGCAGAGCAGCACAGCACACAGCTGACCCGCAAGCAGCAGAGCAGAGCTGTCTAGTTGGAGAGGGGCCTGGCTCCAGGGCTCCTCACAGTCCTGCTGTTTTCACAGCCATGCTTTATCAATTGAGCTGTTTTGCACTGAATAAAGTTCTCTTCTTCACTGCACCCCAAATTGTAGCAAATTGACGCAAATTGTAGCAAATATGTGAGAATACAATGGGGCTCTTAGTGTGTGTATGAATGAAAAACAGAAAACAACTCCAAATAACCAACAACAGAGAACTAGTTAAAAGAGATACCAGGATATCAGTTCAATTGAATACTATCTAGCAGTTCAAACTTTTACAGCTCAACAATAGAAAAACAAATAAACTGATTAAAAAACGGGTGAAAGACTTGAACAGACATTTCTCCAAAGATAATACACAAATGGCCAATAAGCACATGAAAAGATGTTCAACATCACTAGTCATTAGATAAATGCAAATCAAAAGCACGATGAGGGATCACCTCACACCACTAGAATGGTCACTATTAAAAGAACATAAATTAACAAGTGTCAGCAAGGATGTGGATAATTGGAACTCTTGTACACTGCTGATGAGAGTATGAAATGGTGCAGCCACTCTGGAGACCAGCACGGAGGTTCCTTAACAAATTAGAAGTAAAATGACCATATGATCCAGCAATCCCACTTCTGGGTATATGCCCAAAGGAACTGAAAACAGGGTCTTGAAGACAGATTTCCACACCTATGTTCACAGCATCAGTATTCATAATAGTCAAGAGGTAGAAAGCAGCCCCATGTCCCCTGACGAATGGATAAACAAAATGTGGCAAATCCATACAATGGAATATTCCTGAGCTTTAAAATAAAGGAGATTCTGTCACATACAACATGGATGAAGCTTGAGGGCATTATATTAAGTGAAATAAGACAGTTACAAAAAATAAATACTGTATGATTCTACTTATATGAAATATGTAAAGTAGTCAAATTCATAAAGATAGAAACAGAATAGTGGTTGCCAGGGCCTGGCGGGGAGGGAAAACTGGGAGTTATTTACTGGGTATAGTTTCAGTTTTGCAAGACGAAAAAGTTCTGGCAATCTGTGCACAACAGTGTGAGTATATTTAACACTGCTGAACTACAGACTTTAAAAGGTAGACTTTACAGTATGTGAATTATATTTCAAAAAAAAGTTATGTGAAAAAAATTTGAGTCACAAAACTGAAAATAAAAATGTGTATATAGAACAGAAATAAAATGCCAAAAATCTATTGAAAAATGTTAACTGGTTACATTACAGGTGAAAAATGGATATTTCCCCACATTTTCAGACTTCTTCTGGTCAGAATGTGCTGATACGTAAAATATAAGATACATATTTGATATACAAAGGTACTTTCTCTATTTAGGGGTGAAAACAAGAAGGATGATACCTGGGCTGGAGTGTTTGTAGTCACAGGAGACGGCGACTCACTAACTCTTGGCTCACTTGGGGATGCGGCTGAGCCCTGAGACTCCTGGCTGGCAGGCTGATCTGGAGACAAAGCATCACTGCTGTCTTCGTCAAATGAGAAATCGCCCTGAGTTTGGGGATAGCCCTCCTTCCCAACGCCTAAAGAAAGAAATGATTTGTAACTGATCTTGGTCTTGGAATACCAAGCTTAAAATGAAAAAGGAGAAACATTGTTTTTCTGTAAGGACAGTAAGAAGCTGGTTTAAAAAAAAGAACATCATGTACTTCCCAATGGAAGAACCCATTACTACCCACCATAAGTAGCTGGGGGGGAAAAAATCAAACCTGAATAAGATCAAGCCTTTGGATTCAACTACGAGTTTTAGAAAGTACAGTAGACAAGAAAGTTTTTAATGACACCTGGGGATGCAAATGCTTCCAGTAAAATCTGTGGAAATGCTACAGATAAAACAAGCACGTTCATCAACAAATACACAGTAAAAAAGGAAAGGAGGAGGAAGACCCACCTCAAAGGTTAAGACTTAAGAGGCTGGATCAGCCAAAGGCAATGTGTGGACCTTGTCTGGATCCTGATTTGGAATCCAACTGTTATAAAACATTATGAGGCAACAGGGAAAGTGGGGCGATGACTGGCTATCTTGGTAAGTCCCACCTCATGGAGCAGCCCATTATACTGACACCCTATTTTTGGGAGCCCATTTCCTTGGGATTGAAAGGAATTATGGTTGATAGTACTATTTCAAATTATGGACTACAAATTGCCTAAGATTAAAACTCATACTAATGCAAAACAGACAGTCCCCATGAGTAATGGAAACTATCATAGTTTTTCAAGTAGAATATTAACTTTTAAAAATTGCTTGCTGAATAAGTGGCATTATTCAGGATTTTTTTTTTTTTCCTGCTAATGCTTATGCCAGAAAAAAAGTGAAAGCATTGGTAACTAAGTATGATAAGAGCAAGATAAAATGGATAAATACTACCATTGATAATGAATGTATCTATACTCATCTGTTTACCTTGCTGAACTAACACTCAACAAACTATTTTTTGAAAGTAAATAGAATGAAAATAATAAAACCGTTAAACAGAACAACAGAAACTAAATAGTACAATACAGTAAGTTTAACTTAGAAAATGTGATAATGAAATCAGAACTTAAAGACTTAAACCTTGGATGTAAGGATAATCTCTGTATTAATTGGTAAGAGATACTATTCTTACAATATCTAATATACAGTCGGCCCTCTGTATCTGCAGGTTCTGCATCCACAGATTCAAACAACCCAGATCAAAAACATTCCAAAAGAAGTCATGTTTTTGCTCACATGTACTATGTAGTAGGCCTAACATGGTTGTGTCTGTACTGAACAGGTACAGACTTTTTTCTCAGTCATTATTCCCTAAACAATACAGTTCAACAACTATTTACACAGTACTTACACTGTATTAGGTATTGTAAGTAATCTAGAGATGACTTAAAGTGTATGGGAGGATGGTGGGTAGGTTAACTGCAAACAGTACGGTATTTTATTTACGGAACTTGAGCATTCAAGGATTTTGGTATCCATGGGGGTCCTGGAATCAATCTACCTTGGATACAGAGGGACGACTGTAATAACAACAGTAATAATAGAACCAGTGCAAGTGTTAATTTCTAATTCACCCAGAAAACAATACTTATGATTGGTGCTGGCCTTTTAAATTCAATTTGTTTTCTCTAAAACTGCCAAGGTTTTTCCTCCCAGAATAATGTTTAGAGTCTTGCCTATAATTGCTTCCTTAACACTGGAGTCTACAGGCAGGATGTTTTTCTCTACCAGTTCCATAGGACCAGGTCTCTGAGCAATCTTTTCATTCAGATCATCAGCTAGGCGAGCTCTTTTCAACTTCATCTGAGTGGCCTGCAGGGATGGCTCTGCAAATGTTTCTAAAAGAGGAAACACAGTTTTAACCATTACTTGAATTACTATCTCTAGTCCATAACGCTATTTCAGGCCAAGTAATTTAAGTTAAACTGGTTTGAACATATTGATGTGTTCTTAATGTATTTATGGAAAAAAAAAATGACTCTTTAAGAATGTTCCAGTATACATTTTATGTTTTTAGTCCTGGATAGCTTTATACTTCCTATATAATATGGATAACCAAAGACTCAAATTAATATGAACTCAAGCCAGACATGGGGTACTGCTGTTGTTCCTTTATGGCAGGAGGGTCATATTCACATTTATTATGTATTGGGGATACAGAGGGTGAACAAAACAGATGTTGTCCATGGCTCAAGATAACTGTTTTAGATTTAGCTTCACTGCAAAGTCAATTCTTAGAAGGAAAGACATTGTATCTTAGGATAGAAATTTCTCTGCAAGAGTCATTGAGAAGACTTTCAAATCATATTCTTTTATTGATTCCTGTGTGTCTCAGAGTTGATCATCATAATTAAGAATTTGGGTTTATTTCTGATACATAACTTGTGTCTGTTAGGAACATTCAATTACTGTACATAGTTAATTAATGGTCCTATAGAAACATCAACTCATCTACTTATAAATACATGAAGTTGTGAAACAGATACTATAAATATCATAACTTGCTCATTTGAGTAATTCTGTCAACTACTTGTGTTTCTCATAATTCTAACATTTTATTTCATTGATCTAAGCAATGTTTATAATTGATTAAAAATAATGATGAGGTGTTAATGCAAAATTCTGAGTTGAAAGTTGCTTGCCTCTTAAATTACACAAGAGAAGGTCTTTTAATGAAATTCCCCATAAGTATTCCTCATTTTGTAGGTAAAATGTCCTTGTCAAAGCCCGAAGGACACTGCAAGCCCAAGGCCGATAAACTACACTTGGCACATCTGACCCTTGACACAGTAAAAAATCCACATATAACTTTTGATTCCTTAAAACCTTAACTACTAATAGCCTACTGTTGACCAGAAGCTTTACTGATAACCTAAATAGCTGATTAACACATATTTTGTATGTTATCTGTATTATATGCCATATTCTTATAATAAAGCTAGAGAAAAATGATACTAAGAAAATCGTAAGGAAGACAATATACATTTATAGCATTTACTGATAAAAACTGTGTGTAAGTGGATCTGTATGTACAGTGCAACCTGTGTTGTTTATGGGTCACTGCACTTCTCTTTCCACCAGCTAACCAAGCGTCACCCTTGATTCACCACAAAATAGTTCGTATCTGTTGGAATTGCTACTGTGAATAAATACATCATACAGCTAAATGTTATAGGGAAAGACAAACCTCAAAAATAAAATGATTATTTCTTGGAAACCTGTATAAATGCTTTGGAACAACTTGATAAAGGTGAGTCATTAAAAAAAAAAATCATTGTAAAATGAGGGCAATCAATAACTGTAAAAGATTTGGGGGAAAATTGTGAAACCTAGGATTTTAAAAGTCAGGTTGCTTTTTAAGGTCCTTTAAGTTTCTCTTTCACTGTAAATGGAAATCGCAGACAGTGTACAATGGTTGTGCTTTATGCAAGAAAGATGAAGAGAAATCCATTCACTAAAGCCTTCCCCAAAGTGAAGGCCCTAGCCCTCAGTCAGAATTTTGGCAAGTATTTGCATGTTTATATGTTAAAATAACATGTGTGGTCATCTCTTTATGATTTTTTTGTATAACTAACTGTGGCCCCAATCATGCCACAGTGGAATGATAGGTGGGAGAAATTAGATCATGCAAACCACCCTTAGGTTGATATTTAAATGCTTCTGTTAAGATCCAGGTAGGATGGTCTTTGGCGTTTCTCTTTCCCATCAACACTATCTAAGTGATCAGGAATATGTTTGGAAAGAAAATATTCCAAAAAGAAATAACCAGAGGCTGGCATTTTGGTATGTTTCTGTTCCCAGTCTTATTACCGCCTCATTTCCATTAGGCTGAGGCTGGATTTTAGCTGCTGAACTTCAGAAGATAATTTAGACTTTTGCCTGCCAAATATCCAACCCAATCAAAATTGGGATAATGGTAAAATAAGTTGGGGGTGGTTTTAAGGTATTTTAAAAATCGCAGATGACACATTTTTTCTTACTTCAGAAATCCCAACTTGAGAACAGATGTCCTAAAAACATCACTTACAGTTCATTCATGTACATGATTAGATTTTTAAATGTTGGGCAGCCTTCTTTACAGAAAGCATATATGATTGCTTTTGATACTGAAATGTATTTGCCTTGGTTCTAATTATATTAATAAAGCCTGTTACAGTTAGGAGGTAAGTTGAAACAGGCAGCACTGTTCCTCCAAAAATGTCCCTTAGAGGTCAAGATATTTGCAGGCAGAGAAGGAGCCATTTACCTAGTCACTCACCAGTAAATTTACTTCTTTGGAGATTCATTTATCCCTGATGGTTGGTAGCTGCTTCTACCCTATCACTGGAGTTCTGGAAAAGCCTTTTTAGTCCAGTGGACTTCTGAGAACGCAACCCAAAGTAGAGTCTATTGGTCGGGGGCTCTTACTTCTTGCCCCAGATATGAAATAGTCACATAATCATAGATTCTTCAGACTAGAAGAGACCCTACTTGGGGTTACAGAGGCTAACTTCATACTTGGAACTTTTTTACAACATCCTTAATGTGGTGTTAGCCTGTGCTTATTGCCTATCACAGCAGCCTGTTTATTCCCTATAGAGCACTTTTCTGATCTGTAATTCATCTGTTTTGTCTGTTTATATGTCTGTGCCATTAGAATGCAACTCCATGAAGACAGGCTCACCAGCCAATGAATAAACACCTTTGATAACAGCAACCATGTGGCTTCTTGAAGATTTTACATTTGGACATGTCTAACCTTTAGGATATTATTCCTTATGTTGAGCTACAACCTAATACTTTATAATGACAACCTAATTCTAATACTAAATCTGTCATCAGGCCAGAGGGATCAAATCTAATCTTCCTTTTACCTGATAACTGCATCTAAATATTTGAGAAGTTTTCAGATTCTTTCTGTATCTTCTCAAAGTTTAACACACCGAAGACTATCACAGGGTCACATTCCTAGTCTTGCTCAATAAATTAGAGAAGCAAAACAATGAAAGAAAATGTAACTTGAGGAATTTATGGTTCAAGAATGCTCTGTCTTCAGCCACTGTGGAAAACAGTATGGAGGTTCCTCAAAAAATTAAAAATGGAATTGCTGTTTGACCAGCGATCCCACTTCTGGGAATATCTTCTAGGAATCCTGAAACACCAATCAGCGAGAATATATGCACCCCTATGTTCATAGCAGCATTATTTACAATAGCCAAGATCTAGAAACAGCACCAGTGCCCATCAGTAGATGAGTGGTACAGCCCTGGCCAGTGTAGGTCAGTTGGTTGGAGCACCATCCCATACACCAGAAGGTGGTGGGTTCAATTCTCGGTCAGAGCAAATACCCACGTCGCGGGTTCAATCCCTGGTCAGAGCATGCAGGAGGCAACCGATCAATATTTCTCTCTCACATTGATGCCCCCCACCAAAAAAAGTTAGAAAAAAAGTTGGAAAAAAAGATGTGGGACATTTACACAATGGAATATTATGTGGCTATAAAAAAGAAGGAACTCTTACCCTTTGCAACACTATGGATGGACCTTGGAGACTATTATATTCAGCGAAATAAACCAGTCAGAGAAAGACAAATACCATATGTCTCACTTACATATGGAATTTAATGAACAAAATAAACTGATAAACAAAATATGACCAGATGCATGGATACCTGGAACAGATTGACAGGTCTCGGGGTTGGGGGGGGGGGAGGGAGGAGGGGAGGGCTGGAAGAAATTAGCCAAAGAGCTTATATGCATAGCTTATGGACACAAACAACAACGTGGTGAAGGCCAGAGGTGGGGGTTGAGTGGAGGGAGGCAAAGTGGAGGGAAAGTGGGGGATATCTGTAATAGTGCCAACAATAATAATACAAAAATAATTAAAAAGAGAATGCTCTGTCTTTACAGAGAAAAACATCCTGGCCTTAGCCATGCATTTCACCAAAGATGGAACAGAACTGTCCCCACCAGCTTCCTAAGTGATGAGGCCAGATCATCGAGAAAATCTGGTGGGCTGAGTGGAGGGTGTTTAAGATAATGGTCAGATCAAGCTGGATTGTTGTGGACAAATAGCAAGAAAGAGAAAATGTTAGGTGTGGAATTCGTACCAGGTAGATATAATAGAGTCCAAGTACCTGAAAATCTATGGTTAGACTTGTGGTTATTGTACCCTTTTGTAATTTAATGAGTGGGCACAGGTGCCTCACTGATGAAGAAATCCTCTGGACTGAAAATGTTTTTCCAGAACAGTACAGTAGAGACACCTATGACACCAGCTGGTGGGGAGGAGTCAGTCAGCCCATTAGTTGGTTAGCTGGAGAATCAAACCTTCCTCATGTATCTAACATAGCATTTAACTTTGGATGTTCATGTTGCTGTCCAATCTGGAGGATTTCAGCCTGAGGGGCAAAAGTTATTAAAATGGGAATAAACAGAAAGGGTGGCATTCTCACTTATATTCTTGAGAAAATGCAGTAAAATAAACAGAAATAAAACTTTTACCTTCTAAAATGTGCATCCTGACAAGTTCAGAACGATCTGGTCGGCTTCGAATCTTGTGCTTCAAAAAGTTTTCAGTCTTAAAAAAAAAAAAGGAAAGAAAAGAAAAGAAAAGGAGAAAGTCTTACCATAAATTGATTATGACTTATTGTGGTTTTACATATTTTTCTCTCAAGGTACTCCATTTAAATTAATTGATACCCTTTTGGTCATGATTTTGAGAAGAAGAAAACAGAAGTTAGTACTTTGAGAAACTATTATCCAATATATGATTTAAATTGCAGCCTTCAACATTGTACAAGGACTTAAAGTAACCAATTTATAGACCTTTACTTTAAAACTTGGGAAAGGCAGAGGCTCACAATTTTGAAACTGATTTTTGAATAGACATAGAATTTTGAACATTTAAATATATAAAATCTAAGCTTCAGGACAAATAAAAAAATCTACCTAGATAACAAACTTCCTAAAAATTTCTCATGTATCTCCTTTGATGAGCTCATACCCTTGATCATAGTTTCTTATTCAGAACTGTGCTCAACTCTAAACAACAGGGTTTTATATTTTACAAGACTCTAAGAGATCATTAGCGCATCTTGAGAAAATTCTAAAGGATTTTTGGAATATGCTTTTCATAAAATATGTCAGAAGTTTTCCTTAAAACAAAAAGAAAAAGCATGCATTATGGTACTTTCAAAGAAAAATAAATATAAATTTGGTGTGCAACTATGATGGAATCAACTCAAAGAATAAAGCAGACTGGAATGTGGCCATGCTCCTTCACTTGGCCAGATTCTCCTACCCTTGGTCAAATGTACAGGTAACATAGTAGGGTCTGTGTCCATCTGCTGGGGTAACAAATGACAGAATCTCTTCATTAATATTCTAAAAACTGTGGTTATGCCCAGAAAGCAAGAAAGTGAAGAAGTATCATTTGTCCTGTATGTACAAAATTAGTCACTAGTTTTAAAAGAAAAATATTTGAATGTCAAGTATTTTCCACCAACCTCCAGGATAAAATTACCACAGAAAGGTTACTCTATATGCCACGTATCCTGAAAATTCACTGGATTTCCTCTTTTGACATTTTTAGGAGTAAGACTGATACTTGTCCACAGGTACTTTGAAATAAGAGAAGCAGAGAAGTAAACATTTTAAACGGATATTTCTTACTCTGGCTCGTTCCAAGCTTTTTATCTGCTCATGGAATGCCGCTGGGCTCTTCAAAGCTGTGAGAGGAAAAAAAATTGGTTCCGAGGTATAAATAGAGGAGTTAATACTTCAGTCAAACGTTACAGTATTTCTTGCTGATGCTCCTTCTTAATCTTATTAGTTTGCATTTACAGTTCCATTTATTTACTAGTTTCTTTAGGAGGTCTGCAAAATTTGGAACCTTAAATATTTCCGAATTAAAATTATGTATTTCACAGGGGCATTTGAGATCTTGATCCCAGCCATATGTCGTAAGTTTGGCTCAAATAAACTCTCATAAAATTTTTAAAAAATAAATGTATTTCACAAATAAAACAAGCAAACATTTAAATGGACTAGTATATATAATGACAATCAAATATCAGTTAGACTAGTTCCAACCAATAGCTGGAGCAAATTACCATCACCAAGGAACTGATTTCTTGACAGGTCTTTGGTTTTAATGACCATATAAGCTACTGGAAAAAGCCCAAATGTCCTCAGGACATTGAACCTTAACTGATCTAACCTTGAACATGAGGACATGTTGCACTCCATGTCGTACAGATCTGATTTATTATTTACTGAGAACCCACAACAGTCTAAGCCCAGTGCTCTGTGGTCAATCACATGTATATTGCTGTTGATCATCACAACAACTTGCAAGGTAGGCATCAGCCCCAGTACAGGCAAGACTCCAAGAAATAAAATGAATTCCTGAAGTCAATAGCTAGATGGTGGTCAAAGTGGGGTAAAAATCTAGAATTCTGAATTTGAAATGTTCATGCTCTTTCTACCACACAATGCAAGTCACTCTAAAGACACAGTGATTCTTTTAATACCTTAACTGCTAGTACATTAAATACTCCAGAATCCCACAGTGAGGGTAAGCAGTGCTTATTCATTATAACAATGCCTATTGCAGTATTTCTATCAATTATCTTTGCAAAATCTTTTGTGTGTATGCCCACCACTGTCTGCTAACAACCTGCACTTATGACTATGGGCAGTCAGATAATGTGGGTGAGATATAGGACTAGGCTCACTTGGGACGTCATCTCTAAAATTTGGCCCATCAGCTCTGGTACTTGAAGCGCTGCAAAGACTCCCAGCAGCCCAGTCCCAACAGGTTTGACTAGGGACCAGCTTCTAAAACCAGACTACAGCGGGCTTAGCAGTGGTGTCTTAAACATCATAATTTGATCCTATTTGACTGATCCTGTTCATAGTCAGGAACGTAGTGGTGGAGAAATCTGGCAGATTATTAAACCAGCTTTGACTCTGTCACAATGCTAGCTTTAAATACTTAGATAAATGCATTCTGTAATTTCGTGGGTTTTTTTGTTTGTTTGTTTTTTAAAGCCGAATAAGTTACTTCTTGGAGAAATCAATTTTTAGACAAACTCCATATAAATAATTCTAATGGCCTACACAAAACAATCACTCTTCCCCTCTAAAATATAACATCATCTTCAAATTTGGTGATTAAAGCTAAAGAAGACAACCTGGACAAATATTCTAAAATTAATCAGCTCTCAAAAATGAAGGACTGAAGCTTAGAGATAGCTAGTTGGAAAATATCTGTACTTCGGGAAGACATATTTTATTAATTATAAAGAGAATGTTTATTAGTCCTGTAACTGAGACACACTTAATATTATAGCCCATTCTATAACATCAAAGATAATTTATTTAAATTAAATAATGTAAAGTAGAATAAGGTTTTGACTTAATTTTATCATGCTACTTTTGCAAGTCTAAGTAACAAGGGATTCATTATGTAGAACAATTACTTCAATTATTTAAAACTAATACAAATGTTGCAGTTTGAAGAACTGATGTTAGCCTAATAACAGTTTTAAAGGTGTTCTTTTTATAATATAAAACTCAAATCCATCTTTTAGATGGCACTGGGTTTTCAAAATGTGTTTTAAATGACTCTCTTAGGTTGGCAATGCTGAAGCCTGGTTTTTCCTTATGAACTTATCTGGTAATTAATTATATATTGATTACATGGATACAACAGCAAGTACAGTGTGATACAGGTTCTTCTTGGACATGGGCATTTTGTTACATCACATTAGAGATGACAAGGACACTTAAATCTTACGTGGCATGATGCCCTGGTCCACTAGTTGTTCTCTTGTCCTCCTTTGTTGCAGCCTCAGCTGGAGCACTGTGAAAACAAAATAATTACCATTGGAGTTTAGAGGCAACTGCAGAAGTCAACTTTATTAAACATCTTCTAATTCATAACTGAATAAGAATACTACCTGGTACCATCCAAACTGTAAAAAGAAAAATCAGTTCCTGACTTCTGCCTGGTTTGGTAAACTCCAAAGTTCTCTCAGAATGCTTTTTGTTTAGTTATTCATAATCTTAATTTGATGAAGAAAGTGACGTACTTGTTGTTTAAATACAATCACAGAGTACTTGGCAAATAAGCAAATATAATTGGCTCATACACTGTCTTTTTTGTAGGAACAGAAATGTGAGATTCCTTGATATTCCTTAGGTTTTTTTTTTTGTTGTTAAAAACAAGTTATAGCAAAAATGTATTTTAAGGAAAGGGTGAATTATTTGGAGGGATTTACTCCATCTGGAACAAATTTTAAATAGCTTTAATGAAGGTCAACTGCATAATAAACATTAGACCTATGAGATACTACTAACAATCCAAGGGGAAAACCTCTAAATTAAGAATTTAGAGTTTAATAATCTTTGCACAAACAAAACACCATATCTCATTCTACAAGTTCTAAGAAAGTCACAAATCAATCAACACCATATCATTTTAGTAAAAAGAAGAAACAAATCATTAGAACTTGTAGAAAACAAGGTATACATAACAAAATGTGGAAATTCAGTTTGCCAAGTTAATAAAAATAATTTTTTCTCCTCAGTTTTTTAAGCAGATTCCTTTCATAGCATTTCTGTAGTTTTAGTTGGAAAATGAGCCAATTTCAAAAGAAGAATATATAAACTAACTTTAAAAAATATTTTCCGTGGTTTACCTTACATTAAATTTTAAGTTTCCATTTTTATTTTTGTTTCAAACCCTGGATGAAAACCAAGGTTAGGATTATTAAGTATCTGTTTAAGGGTTGTCAATATGCAAAAATAAAAAGTAAAATAAAATAAATTTCCATGTGTATTTCTTAAATGTACGGAAGACAGAATTTTCTAGCAAGGGGGTGATGGCTGGAACAGGGGCTGGCTTAGACCAGTCTCTTACCCAGGCTCAAATGCAATGCATGTAACAGCTCCTACTTGCAACAAGCCCGAGGCCTGAAGACGCAGGGCCCGTGGCCCTCACAACCTTTGTTTTTTGCTTGCCCTTGTGCTGACTGTAGAGCAAGACACAATCTTAGAAATACTTCAAAAAAAGGCCAGGCTGTAAAATAGCTTTTTACATTTTTAAATTCACTGCTAGATATGAATGTCATTCTTTATTAAGTACTGAAGGAATTTTTTTGCTTCTTTTGGGGGGCCACAGTATCACAAAGCTTCACGACATTCCATTTAGAACTTAAGCAACTAACATAAGATTCTATTACACAAGCAAAATTTAATGAGTCAAAAAAATATATGTACATCTCACATTAAAATGCTTTGTGATACTTTGGATCAATTATGCTCTAACACAAAGATCCTTTCCCTGATAACTTACAGTTTATTGAGGATAGTATGTTCCCACTGTACTTTACTAGGAACAAAAATAACCAAAGAGTTGACCTGTTAATCTGATAGTACCCAAATGGCTGCCTACTCTAACATTCTTCTATGAATGCTAAAGTTAATGCTTGTCTGAAATTAATGGTCATATTCAAGAAGTAGAATCCCAAGAAAAGGAATACTGAGAGGAGAAAGGGGTCAGAACAAAGTCCAGTTCAAAGGCTGACACTTCTGGAACACGGTGGTCCACGTCTGTTGGAGAATCTCTAGCAGTATCTTTCCTTTCTCCCAAGGAAGTCCTCAAAGAAAGGAGTAAAATAGAAAGGGTAATGCAAACATCAACAGCCCCCTTCTTTGGTTTAAAACAAACAAACAAACAAACAAACAAACAAACAAACAAACAAACAAAGCACCATACTTGTGAGACAAATGTATCAAACGCAATATATATTTTTGGGTGATGGTGTCTTGGAAAGATGGATACATTAGCAACAACCTGATTTGTAAACCAACACTGAAGATAACAGCTCGTTAGTCTGGAAGCATCTCCAGAGTGTGCACTGGTCAGCTGCCCTCATGCACCTTGACCGCAACCCCGTCCACTATGTCATCCTTGATTAGAAGTCATGCTTTCATGCTGACGTGTAAGGTATCCGCTACCACAAGGGTAACACACAAAATTAATGCATGTCACCAATCAATTGTTAAAATAAAACAAAAACCAAACGCAAAAGAGTTGTGTTTTCCGTTCAGTTTGTTTGATGGCAAAACAATCTAACTTATGTAGTATCGCTTGAAGATAGGAGAGCAATCTTCCCAATCAATGCTCTCATCATGGCCTATATGTTCTTCCCAAGAAGCAGTATCATTACACTACAAGTATTACTCAGAGCAGTATGGCAGGCAGCCTTCCCCAGGCATGTTCACTTATTAAGACATTAGGAAGAACATGAATGGAAGAGGAAGCATATCACTAGTCATGCTGTTAAGACTGTTGATGACCCTGCTTGATTTAATCTATACCAATTTAATCTATACCAATAGGTGGGCAGTATTGGACATATTACAATGAATATGAGGCACAATGCACCATCAAGAGGCTTGAATAATTGCTGCTTCGGGTAAATGTTAAAACACAATTATAATATTCATTCATATTAAATATAACCAGCCACTCATAACTTGATAGAGGTTCTTCTGAGAACAACTAATGGTTATAAAGGGTACCGATCAAACAGGTACAGCCTTGTAATTCTGGAAATTATCAAAGTTTCTTTTAGTACTTCCCACTCATCATATTCATAAAAGAGTTAATATACAATAAATGACAACTGATATCTGCGTCTTACAGAACATCAAAGGCCAGGAAGAACAAGGCTTAACTGATGTAGACAGTTTCACTGTCCCACAAAATTGGAAAACTGGAGTTGGGCAGAACTGGGTGTTGCTTATCCAGGACCGTGAAGGGAGACCAGACTCTCAGTGATTCGAGGCATTCACGGCTGTGGGATCAAGGTGCTTTCTCAAGTTTCCCTGGGACATTTATGAATTAAGCCTGGAGATCATCTTCCTCCCTCTGTAGCCTCCATATTCGTGTCTGCATGGAGGGAGGAAAGGCCCAGGTCACCGAACGCTACTGGCCTGTTGCACAGTTGGAGCCTCTTAGGAACAGTGAATAACCTGGTGCGCTGGCTGATCTCTGGAAAATGTGCCACTGCATGCGTCAAGATAGCACTGCTGGAAGCTAAAGACCAGGCACTGGTCCAGCAAAACTTTTCTGCAGTGGCAAATGGGTGGTGGTATAGCTGCCCAAGAAGACAGCTCCCTGGGCAATGGCCTCGTGTCTGAAGACTGAACCCAAGAGCATTCTCCCATGGGTGCCTAGCTGAGTTGACAAACTATGCTACTGGGCTGACAAGGCTTCCATCCTAATTAGGTAACTGACTAAAATTTAGCATCCTCCATGGCCATCTTGCCAGTAATTACAAAGAAAAGAAAACATGTAAATCTATATAATTCTCAGGGAGGAAAAAGTTCAAAACACTAAGAAGCTACATCCTTTCAGAAAACAAATGACACAGAAATAGAGTTGAATTAGAATTCATGCTATAATTGTTCATATTTGAACATTTTCAAAGAATGTCTTTATCTTTGAAAAATGTATAAACAAAAATAATCCAACTTATGGCCCTAAGAAGTCCTTAAGTTTAAAATGTTTGGGTTTAAGCCTGTTTAATTTTCTCCAAAAAGGGGGGGGTAGGTATAAAGTATGTGCATCTCATTATAAAGCTAGCACTGTATCCTCTGCAAAAACAGTTCCCATGAGTTAACAATTCTTTAACAGTCTGTATTTCGTGATGATAAAACTCACAAGAGGCATGCAAAGGCCCTCATCAATAGAACGAGATGAGGCTCCAGAGCCACTTGCTTACCATATATATGTATCACATCTTTAACTGGCCTGAGTTCAAGGCTTTATTTTTTAGTAAAAAAACCCCTTTTCACCTATTATAAAAATGAGGTATTTTGTCTATTCCTATGTGGTCCATATAAACCATGGCCATAAAGGAGACAAATTTCTTTGTGTGCAAACCATCACCTTTGAAATTACAGATGTGTGAGAATATAAATACTACTTTATATCCACTGCATTTAAAGATAAAAATTTTAATTAATTGTTCAATTTTTTCAAGATGTGTCATATTATCCCTTAGGGCTAACATTCATGGAGCCCCATTACATTTCCACAAAGAAAAATACATGTAATTTTGAAAATTCTACTTAATGTTTCTTCTTGTTCGAACACATAAAAACAATGCTGTGTCAACAAAGTGTTTTGAACTTGCTTTATTTTATACAGGAAAAGTAAAAATTCGATTTTAACTACCAGTCCAAAACATGAAATGTGGCTTATCTAATGGTAAAGATAAAATGTCATTCTTATTCAGAATGATAAATTTTTCAGATATTTAAAAGTACCTTCTTTTAGGTCCTTCCCCTGCTTCTGAAATGGTTTAAAGTGCTTTTAGAACGAAATTTTAGGATTAGTTTCCAGTATGAAAAACCTTAAAATACCATACTGTCTTTCACATAATACTTTTACCCCACTTCAAAGTTTCCAGCTGACTTGTGAACCAAAATGATAGGTCTATTCTTTTTTGTTCCTATAAGTAGAATGTTTCCTTACTGTGACGCAATTAAAGTGCTTTTTCACTCTAAAGAAAAAGAAAACCCTATTGTGCAGCATTTTAGTAACATACAGCAATTTAGCATGAGTTGAATAAGCCGAAACAAAGCACAGTTTTGGCCCAGGGTTGCAAGAGGACATCTGAGGACGGTATATTATAAAAACAAGGCAGAAATGACACTTTCTGGGAAGCAGTATGGCAGGCAGCCACGGTCTTGGAAATTCTTTACAAATAGCTAGTGATGGGGTATGAAGGAGGGTGGGATGAAGAGGGAGGGGAGATGAGCAGCTGTCTGCAAGCTAGAGAGGGGATCCGGTGTATATCACTTAATTATAAAGATGCTGCACAGCCCGGCCGGGCATGGCTCAGTGGTTCCAGGAGATAGGGATTCGATTCCCGGTCAGGACACATGCCTGGGTTGCGGGCTAGGCAGCCAATCAATGACTCTCTCATCACTGATGTTTCTCTCTCTCTCTCTCCCCCCCTCCTTTCCTCTCTCTGAAATCAATAAAGATATGTTTTTAAAAAAAAAGATGCTGCACAGAAGAACTGCAGAATCATGAGGGGTGAAAAAACAAAAATCTGAGCAGTCAAGTGACAGCTGGGTAAGCCCGAGGTAAAAGCAAGGATGGAAAACTAAAGAAAACCCTACCCTTGGAATTGACTATGTATTGACTCTGAAGTCAATACCAGGCAAAAAACAGACCCTGGTTTCAGGTTTTTGTTTGTTTGTGTTTTGTTTTGTTTTTAAATATTTTCAAACAGATATTTGAGTAGTTGAGAGAATATAGTGGTTGATTGGTAAAAATTTATTATGTACTATTTAAGTAGCATTAAATCAGGGGCCTGGGTCCTATAAAAACAAGACAATTTAGAAAAGCCATCGTTCTCATGTTATCTTTTGGACAGCTATAGGTGGGATTAACCGGTCCCTAAGTAACACCCTAGGACAGTTAAGTTTGAGGCCCTACACCATCCTGGTTCAGTGTTTTATCATGAAGTAGTTTAGCAGTCAAGCTTACAATTGTATTTGTTTACACAGGCAGGGGCAAATGCCATCTTAAAAATTTCTACTGAAAGGGCAGATAGTAAGAAGTTGAAGTTCTTAAAGCTCCACTATAAATGAATAAAAAAATAGGTATTGCTCTCTATATAGTGAAACTTTCAGTATCCAAAACAATTAGTTGTCAGTAATTTTAAGATATTTATAATGAGTTTCTCAGGGCAACAGATCTAAAAACAAAGAAGGCAACATATTTTAACATTCTCACACATGAGAATCACAGATACATTCTCAATAAGGAAATTTCTTTTTTTTTTTTTAAATTTATCTTTATTGATTTCAGAGAGAGCACAGGAGAGGGAGAGAGAGAGAGATAGAAACATCAATGATGAGAGAGTCACTGATTAGCTGCCTCCTGCACGACCCTGACTGGGGATCGAGCCCGAAACCCGGCATGTGCCCTGGCAGGGAATCGAACCCCGATCGTTTGGATCCTAGGTCGATGCTCAACTGCTGAGCCATGCCCGGCCGGGCAGGAAATTCTTTATGTAAATAATAATATCAAACGAAAGAGGTCTTTAAAAACATAAAAAGTTTATCCTAGGTAAAAACCTTGCTATTTCAAAAAGATAACATTTTTTCTTCCTATTGATGGGAGAAAATTAAAAACTCAGTGTGGGCAAGGGTATGGAAAACAGGACCCTCATGAACTTTGCTGGGGGTAGGGGTGAGGTGGGAAGGTGGGCGGTAATAAACTGGTAGTCTTTACAGAGGGCACTTTAGCCATATGTATCAACATTTAAAATGTGTATAATCTGCCCAGCCAGCATGCCTCAGTGGTTGAGCATCAACCTATGAACCAGGAGGTCACAGTTCAATTTCCGGTCAGGGCACATGCCTGGGTTTAGGGCTCAGTCCCAGTAGGCAGTATGCAGGAGGCAGCCGATCAATGACTCTCTCATCGTTGATGTTTTTCTCCCCCTCTCCCCTCCTCTCTCTGAAATCAATAAAAACATATTTAAGAAAAACAAAAGGGCAAAAGACTGATGAACTGCCTTTCCTTTACCTTAAAAATAAATGTTAAATTATTATTGTTACTATTACTACTATTACTTTAGAATACTTGCTGAAGATAACCACTTTTGTTTTCAAATATAAAACCATAAGGATTTTTTAAAATGATTTTATTTTTTTTAGAGCAGTTTTAAGTTTACAACAAAACTGAGGGGGAGATACAGAAGTTTTCCACATATCCATTATCAACAGGTACAGAGGCTTTCCACATAGAGAGCCTCCCCCATTATCAACAGGATTTTTAAAAAATGTAATTTTACCAAGACTCATGTATTTACAGTTCTTTGCTGTGTATGGTTTATTTTGCGGTCAAAGTGTAAGAAGTCACATCCTGAAGGGTTTACTTCTGAGCCTGGAACTCAGAAATACTCTACTATATGTACCACTAATACCTCTATTTAAAAATCCATGTTTTAGAAAAAAAATTCTATTTATTTATTAAAATGACTGACATATGCAGATAAAAAGGGATTAAAAAGAAAAGTGAAAGTCAATCCATCTACCCTAGAAGGCCAGTACTTCTCCACAAAAGTAACCACTGTTAAATTGCTAGGGCTCCAGAGAATGTTTTGTGAATATTCTATTATTAAATATAAAATATGCAAAGGAAATAAATACATGCAGTGGGATCAAACTAGTCATGTAGTTTGTGGTTTGCTTCCAGAACCATGAAATCTAGTTCATTCTTACTGGCTGTATTAATGGCTATATTTAACGCATGGATGCATCAATCACATACTCTTAAGTTTTGAGATTTTTTGCTATTATAAACAAGGCTGCAATGATCTCCTGATTCATTTTTGGCATCTTTTGAGTTTATACATACACACACACACACACACACACACACACACACACTACATTTCTAATAATTTAAAATTTTGATAGGGGCGCTTTGCAATACAAATGGTTATATCAATCTATATTTCCACTTACAAGGTAAAAGAGTACCTTTGTGTTCATCCCTTCCCCACAATGTACATTATATATTTTAAAGTAACTTTAAATTCACTTCCTGTTACCTAAAACTGGCACTATAATCCCCAAATAATAGTAAAATTTGGTATTATAAGCAAGCAGTAAGGGACCAAAAGATATCAAAGGAATTAGTAAGGTGATGGGGCTAGGTTTTTGACTGGTTGTCAGAAGCTTGGGTTAAGCTTTCTCTTGTAAATCACATATTTACTTATAAATTTGGTAGAATTTTTCTGATGTTCCAGGGTAGAGAACTTAAGCATAAGACTTCTCATTTTTTTTCTTCAACTCCAACACAGTGGAGAGATATAATGGCCAGATTTGAAATCTATTTAGAATAAAACTAAAAGTATGTGGGGTAAGGAACTGGATGTTGTGTTTGAAGGAAAAAGAGAAAGACGACTTCTGGTTTTCTGGCTTAAGCACCCGAGTAGACCATTTGCTGAGATAAAGAACACAAGCTGGCAGTTAGGGAGTTTAGTCTTGGACATGTCTGAATTGGAAGTGGAAATGTGCAAGTGACAACTGGCTCTATGGGTCCAGATTTCAGAAGGAAGGTCTTGGCAGGAGACTGAAATTTGGAAGTTGTCACTTTTGTAGTATTTGCTGAGGTAGAAAATATAAAAAAGGTTAAAAAAGGTTAAAAAAGCCCAGGGCTGTGCTGTTAGGAAAGTTAACAACTAAAAGCCCATTTATAAATCAACTAAGAAATGAAGATCCAACAAAGAAGTCAGAGGAAGCTGCTTGGGAGGAGGAGGAGCCTGAAGGGTTGTGTAAAGTGCTTCTAGAAGGGGGTCAGGATCATAGGGTCAATGGCTGCTGTTTTACTACATGGAGGAGCTACTTTTGGAGTGATGAATGGAAGTCATACTGGAGAAGGCGAAGGAAAAAAGAGGGCTAAGAGTGTGAAGATGTTAATGGAAGCAATGCTTTCAAGATGCTGCCCATGGAGGGTGGGGAAGAGAAGGTATGGAACTTCAGGCTGGAACAAACCTGAGCAAGGTTATAACCAATGCAGAGTGCGAGAGAGGAAAGCGGAAGACAGGGAAAGGAAGGGAAAGAACTGGAATGACTACGGATGAGAGTGAACAGGAGACAGAGGCAGCAGGACCCTTGAAGGGGAGGGGGCACAGAGCATACAGGGACAGCCTTTGGGAGGGCAACAAGGATTGCATGTAGCCGCAGATAGGTTTACAGATTTGGTCTGGGACATCCAGGGAGTTCCCAAATGATGGCTTTTATTTTCTCAGAGAAGGAGGAAGAAAGGTCATCTATTGAGAGCGAGATGAAGGAAAAGTTAGTTTTGAGGCCAGTGAAGGATGTTTGAAATATCACTGCAGACTATGATGAGCAAGTTGAAAAGGAACATGGTTATTTAATGCAGAAAAGCCCCAACTAATAATGGCAACAGCTTCGGGGCGAGCAGTCAGTCAGGAAACTGGCAAGTCACTCCCTGGCTCTGAACTGTATCTTTTTTATAAGAGAAGACAACCACAAGATCAGAACATGTGGCAGTTTTTCTAAAGCTCATTATAAAAATTTTAGTTAAGAACAGCTGCAGCCCAGCAATTCCACTTCTAGGTGAACTGAAAACTGGTACTCACATACATGTACACAGCAGCACTATTCACAATAGCTAAATATGGGAACAATCAAAAAGGTAGGAAAAGATCCACAGATGCATGGATAAACAAAAGATGATCTATCCATACTATGAAATGCTATGGTACATGCTACAACACAGATGAACCTGAGAAACATTATGCTAAGTGAAAGAAACCAGACGCAGAAGATCACATATTATATGGTTCCAGATATGTGAAATATTCGAAATTGGTAAACTCACAGAGAGCTCAGGAAATGGGGGGAAAAGGGCATGGGGGTAAATGCTTAATGGTGACAGGGTTTTCTTTTGGGGTAATGACAATGTTTGGGAACTAGATAGAGGTGTGGTTGCACAACATTGTAAATATACTGGATGTCCCTGAATTATTTTATTTTAAAATGGTTAATTTTATGTTATGTGAGTTGAACTTCAATTTTAAAAAGATCAATTGCTAGAAGAGAATTTAAGAAACTAATTACAGCCTGGCTGGTGTGGCTCAGCCGTTGAGCACTGACCTATGATCTAGGAGATAACGGTTCGATTCCTGGTCAGGGCACATGCCCAAGTTGAGGGCTCGGTCCCCAGTAGAGGGTGTGCAGGAGGCAGCCAATCAATGACTCTCTCATCACTGATATTTCTCTCTCTCCCTCTCCCTTCCTCTCTCTGAAATCAATAAAGACATATTTATTTAAAAAAGAAACTAATTACACAGTAATTAGATTTTCTTATTTCCCACCCACCCTCCCTCCCACCAAATTCCATTAAACCACAAATAGTTGCTTCACTTTTTAATGATTTGATAACTACAATAACAACTACATTATATATTCCTGGTCATACTGAATTCTAGGTTTTGTTGGGGGTTTTCTGGCCTCTATTTCCCCTTATAGACCTCATTCTATATTCTAGTACTTTCTACAATACTCACCATATAGAAGTTTTAATAAACATGCTTTACTCAATTTTGCATGGTATATTTACTAATTTTTTGAGAGAGAGGAAGGGAGAGGGAGAGAGAAAAATATCGATGTGAAAGTGAAACATTGATCGGCTGCCTCCTGCACACCCCCTACCAGGGATCAAGCCTGCAACCCAGGCATGTGCCCTGACCAGGAATCGAACCAGCAACCTTTCCATTACGGGATGGCGCCCAACCACCTGAGCCACACCAGCCAGGGCTGCATAGTATACTTAAAGTATATAACTGAGTTACTATTTTCTAAGGAAAGAGAACACTATGCCCAATTTAAGAAAATATCACCAAGAGGATTTTCTATGAGCAAGTGATTATCATGGTGTGAACCAACACCGTTTTGCTTTGTTGTATGAATCTGAGGCTCGAGGTATTTTTGAACTGATGTTGATGGCAGCACACAAGATGAAATCTAATTACGTTGTTTTGAAGGGTAGAAGGCGGCTAAAAAGGGCAGGCGAAGGGAAAAGGAGTAAAGAGCACCATGAAAAACTGGTAGGCAGTGATTTCTTTTGATCTCCGCTTAAAAATAATGTGAAAATCATGCTGCATTAGAGAAAAAACACTTAGGTACTCTCATAGATGATAAAAAGTAGCAGCCAAAGATTACAGTCCTTTGGTTGTATTTTCAGGGGTCTAATTTGCCAATTAAAAATAATGTACTTCAAGTAATTTTAAGAAATGGAAAGCAAGAGGCCAAAACTAAAACAGTGGTTTGTCCTGTAAGAGCCATGCTATCTGTCCTGACAGCAAACTTCCATCACCACTCCCTGCCTGAAGCAGACAGCAGTTGCAGTGTGCACATAAATCCAGACCTCCAACATGACGAACAGCAAACTGCATTCTGATCAGGAATTTTCATATTATGATTACTTTCAATTTAAAAAAGGGAAAACATAAAGTTAACCAAAAAAACCCCACCAAAAACCACTCAAATTAGTGGTTGGAAAAGTTAGGCCTTACACTACGTAGAAAACACTGCCTTTCGTCCCAATGTCAGGAAGTCTACTGCACCTGTGTGAAGCCCACTGGCGTAGGGAGTGTGGGGGAGGCAGGGGGTGCAAACTGCAGATTTCCAAACCTCAGACCAACCCTTGCTGGTAAGGAGGTCACAGTCCAGAATGTAGCATTTACCCTCTATTAGGAATTAGCAAAAATGAAGCAGAAACTAAAAAGCTGACAGTCCACGCTAACACACTGTAGGTTTCCTGCATTAATCTACAGCATGAGGTCAGGAAGACTATGTTTTTAATACTGTGCCTTGGAAATTTACAGGCACTTTGAAAACTCCGGTTGGCTGCTGCTTCTGTTACCATGGAAACAGACTGCTAAAAATGGGGCATATTTCTTTAAACTGATCATACCTTCACACAAATTCCCTTCTCCTTTTTGTCAAAAGTTGGAATGAACTTAAAGTATGCCTCTCGTGGTATGACAACGTGATGTCAAGCCAGGGGGCCTAGTACAGAATGGCAGGGATAACATGAGCCTGTGGCAAACATACAGAAAGATACTATACATACATGCACTTTAAAAAATCTCATTTGGTTAAAAAGTAGTGAAAATAAATACACAGTGGGATAAACTGAAGTATAACAACACAAATAACATTTCAAAAGCACAATCACCCACTTAATTGCCTGATCACCAGCAATGCAAAGAGATTAAAGCAATACTTGATTTTATCTGAAAATTTTTAATCTGTTGAAACATGCTGGTTCTGCACCCGAACTTCTAGATTTCTTATTCTATATGATTCCAAAAGAAGATAATGTTTATTTTTTCTTATTTTGGGGGCAATCAGAAATTCTATATTTTACTCCTATATTAGAATTCGAGTGTGCAGCTATAGATAGAGGTGCTTATGGGTTAAAGCTCTTTCCTAATTCCTTGGAAATGGGAAAATGTTATGTTGTATAAAATATTCTGAAATGTCTTAATGTAAAATTCCTAAGGGAAGCTCCCTGAAGAAAAGGGCAATTAACAATGAGATAGGAAATTAATAGAATGCTTTTTACCTCCAATTTTCCCCAGAATGTAAGTATATGCTACTCTCTTGAGGTCACTTCACCCTGGCTCATATCTTGGTCTTTCTTCCCATTTTGTGGATTCAGGAGTGGGACTCACACACACGCACATGCATGTCCACATATAGTTATTCATATATATACCTACATGCACACACACACACACACACACGCATGCCAATCTGCCCACCAAAACATAAAGAGAACCTCAAACTGTCATAACTTGTGTGCTATCCTATTATCATAGCAACCGTTCATGATGATGCAGGTGGAAGGGTGAGCTGCAGTTGTTCAGGCCAATGGGATGGGTTGGGGGTAGGAGGGGCAGGGAGAGGCATTCTGGGGGAGAACAGCAATAGGGGGAGAGAAGTACCACATGATTTCTAGACAGAGGCAGGGCCTCAGTAAAGGGGCCAGAGCGGGTGGGGAGGGATCAGCTGTAGGTCTATCTCTACTTGAGTAAAGATTTCTATGAAGACTCCATGTGAGGAAGGGTGGTAGCTGTGGTGGAACGGTGCTGTGGATAAATGAAATGTTTTTTGAGGTAGAACTGACAGGTTTGGTAACAGGATTTGGTGAGGAGGAGGAGGGTAAGGAAAGTATCAAGGATCACTCTCATTTAGGCTCCTGGTGTGAGCCAATGGGGAGACAGAGGTGCCATCAATTGAGACAGGAAACCCTGGAGGAGTATGTTTCATGGAAGTAGTATGGGGCCCACTGGCCACATCAGGGGTGTAGATGACTATACAGGCCTGGAGCACAAGAGACAGGCCCGGCCCCCAGTCTGGAATCCTCACTCATTTGGACCAAAGCATACATGGTTCTCTTCTGTATCTCCCTTATGTGTGTGCATATTTCAACTCCTATATTATCACTTAGTTTCTTGACTTTTAGGCTGTGAGCTCCTTGAATGTTATGGCTAAAAGAGATTTACAACTTCTGGCATGATGCTGTGTAGAAGCACTCAAATTTCTGCCAAATGAAATTATTTCTAATAAAAAACTAAATTATATAATTTCATCTCAAAAGTAGCATGATCCATTAAAAAAAAAACTGAATCATGTCTGGGAAGAGGAAATTTTTTATAAAGATGACCTTACTTTTCAACTTTATTTTTAAAAAACATTAATTTAGTGATACCTCACTTGTACAACACTTCAATTATGAAGAACATTGGCAGAAAGCAAAGAAAGAAGAAATTCCCAGAGAGATAAAAAATAGTTGTAAAATTCATGTGCCTATGTGACTGTTTCCCTGCTATTGCTCAATACATTGTAGCTGAATCAACAACAGCATCAGGATTCCGCTATTACCTTTTGTTAACTGTTGCTTACTTTAAAGAAGATTAGAAGGAGCAAATCGGAAAAGGGAGAGCAGCCAAAAGTGGCAGATGACAAATACCAAACAATAAATAACAGTTCTAGTAATCTAGTAATGATCTAGGGATCGTACTGTGCAGGGGCAAACTATTTTATACATCTCAACAGTGCCTTAAGGCACCTATACTTTACATTTTGGGCTAGCCAGTAACTTATAACTGAATTATAAATTTTATCTGAAGGTAATAGTTCAAATTATATTCTGTTTAAGAAGGCAGGAAGGAGTATAATACTCTTTAAATACTTCTGCATAATAATAATGTGTCTGTGAGATGCAGGACACTGGGGATCAGGTATTAAATGAGCCAAATAAGGATTCTATCTCCAAGAGATACTATGGTCTAATAATGAAGACAGTACAGATATAGATCATAATGGCAAAAGGTGAAACATCTTAAAGAGATGCAGATCAAGTTATCAGGAATATACAGAAGAAATTATTTTTAGCTAATAAGATCAAGTGACTCTGTAGGAAATGGCATGGGGATTAGGTTTAAAGACACTTCAGATCAGCCAACTGGGGTGAGAAGAACATTGTGAGCAAAGGCACAGAGTTTAAGGAAGTGGGGAGCAGTGCTGTTCAACAGAGCTTTCTGCAGTGATGGAAATGTTTTACACTGTTCAATAAAGTAGCCACTAACCACATATGGCTATAGAGTAGTTGAAATGTGGTTCATGTAATTAAGGAGCTAAATTTTTGAAAATTATATTTTATTTTAATTATTTAAAATTTAAATTTAAATAGCCATATGTGGCTAAAGGACAGCACAGGTAGAGTATGTATGAGATAATTTCCATCCCTTAAAAAAGTTTTGGTGCTTCAATAAAGGTCTTTATTTAATCTATTTCCCCAGGTTGGATTACTCCGAATATGTCAGACAAAGGTACATTTTTTTCATAAATAGATCTACTATAGCCATGTTCCAGGACACCATGTTACTCTACTACACTGTCTGCTATGCAATGCACCACAAACATTGACATATTTTCTCTCAGCTGTTATTAACCAGCCTGTGCCAGGTCAGGAGTGTGGCCCTCCAAATCTGAGGGCCAGATCCCCAAGTCACTTCTTGGCGGACAGCTGACTAAGCTGTCCAATCCACCTTCGACTATGTTTTGAGCAAGAAATCATTTTGATTGGCTAAAAAACACTGAGTTTAGGGGTTGTTTGTTAGAGCAGTTAGTTTAGTCCAGGTAATTAATACACAACCCAGTTTTCTTTCTGTGGCATTTCATTTTTACCATTAGAGAGCTCTGTATATTGAACATCAATACTTCTTTAAATCCATTTGCTACCATTTTGTCTTGATAAATATGGAATATAACTAGGTGGTAGCACTGGTATTATGATTCATTATCTTAATGACTCATATTAAACCATTTATCTGAATTAAATAATCTCAATTTATTTGATTTTCCCTAAAATTCATAATTAACTCTTAAGTCATCAAGTCAATGATTTTGTAATATCCTTCTTTAGCTGTAGAATCAGAAATTAAACTTAAATCTCATCCATGTTGAACATTATCTGAAAATGTTTCTAACCCTTTTGTGGCTAAGGGAAAAGTTAGGATTGCTCATCGCTGCTTTGACAAAAGAAAGTAGTCTAAGGAAAATTCCCTATTTTGAATTTGATCAGCATTCATGGCATTTATTGCTATTGTCACCTAAAGCAAAAAAGAATTAAATTCTCCAACTACACACATGGGTTGATAGTTATCAGAAAGTTTATATAAGCATTAACAAAACTGTGAGGTGATATGCTTCATTATCCAAGTGGTATGCGATGACAATTCCTCATAGGCAGCAGACACAAACATTTTCAATAGGTATTACTAAATTTTCTGATGAGGTGTCACATAAACTCTTGAAACCTATGATTGCTGCTTACAAAGTCTGTTTTTCCCCCAATAATAATTTCAGCTAACTAGTACTCTCAACAATAATACGAATTCCAAAATATCCCAATATAAGCAAGAACTAGACCAACTACTTGAGAAGCAGAGTGGACTTCTAACCTCTACAGTAGGTATGTCAGAAACACCAGTGATACCAACTGTGTCTCTGATTAGAACTAAACGGACCCAAATTTATTCTTTCTTCATTACCTAGAAACTTATGATCCAGACATTAAAAATAATCTCAAAGGTTGTTCTTTCAAAACAAACAAAAAATAATTTTGCCAAAAATGAATGGAAAACCAAACAGTGTTGATGTGAAAGATAATATTTTGTGTCCCTCCCTTAACAGATGAGGCATAAACCATAAATCACTAATAGTCACGTATATGTTTGTCTTTTTTGACAAAACAGTATAGGATCTAATTAGACTCTAGGGCATTTTAGTGTTCCAACAACTGCAGCCAACTTGTGTACATTAATACAACTGATGGCTGACCCCATGCTTAAAAGCAGATGAAGCTTGGCAGTCAGTGGCTTGTCCCTTGTTTTATTCTACGAGTCTGACAGGCTGACCACTGGTGCTCATCTGTAGGCAGTAACTGTGACACACTAAACTCCAAGAGTTCAATCTTGCGTAGGAACCAAGGTATTTTCATACTCTTTCAGTAACAGATCACCCTTCGTATCTCTGTATGTTTTTTTGCCCTCAGTGCTATCTGTACCAGAAAGTGAGTAGAAATACAGTCTGTTAGGATATAAGTAAAACTTGGTTAGTGCAACTGTGGTAAGACAGATGAATTTTATCATCCAGGAATTTCTGTGGAGTGTTTTAAAATATGAAAGTTCTCTCCCCTTACCTCTTTATATTAATGGATTTACATGAAAGTAAAATATAGAATAGTTCTTTATTTTGTCAATATATATATAAATATATATTTAATTTTAAACAGTGAAAAATAAAGGGTTAAAGAAATAAATATGCTGACATTAAACCAGGCATCTCATAAAAACACTATGAAGTACATATTGTTTCTCCTCATTGTACAAAACTTGTCCAGGGTCACAAAGCTAGCAAATGGTATGCCTGGGATTTGACTCCAAGTCTATATCTCACTTGAGAGTCCATGCTCTTGCTCTTCTGACATTATATTATCGTACATGTATAAATGGAAAGCGTGATCACGGTTGTTAGGGCAACAATCTACACATTATGTAATCATCTCAACTCTACTTTGCTGTTCCTGTTGATAGTTCCCCTATACCCTGTTCTTATATTTTTAATCCTTGCTTTCTATGCTCCTTTATCACATTCTGCTGTTGTGACATCTTTTTCTTCTTCCTATTCCATTTTCCTCTACTTTCTCAGTTTTTCAAGTAGCACAAAAATTATTTTAAATTTAAGGTAGTTATAGTAGCTTAACACTTGAATTTGACTTAAATGATGTATAGATCATTCTAAACTTTTTTTAAGTGAATGATTTAAAAACTTTTAAGTTCCCCTGTAAGTCTCCGGAATGTGTCCTAAAAAAATTCCACCGGTATTTCTTCTATAACGACCTACGGTAAGGCGTGCTGTGCACAAGCTGAGGCGACCCATTGTTTGGTTCCTGGCAACAGCTATTTATACCTCATTGTGTGTCCTTTGCTTCGATCTAGATGTTTTTCTACCCATACCTAAAAGTAGTTCAACTCTAGCAAGTCAAGTCCAACTATTGTTTCTTATTATTATCTTTTAAATCTGTAACAATCTATCATGTTCATATTCTAAATGAGAAAAAAAGGAGGGATATCCTTTTGGAAGAAGCTTCAACTGCTACTTAGGCAGATAACTCAACATTTACTCTCTGGGTTCCTATAAGATGAGCAAGAGCAAGTGGAGAGGTGAGGGGGTGCAGGAGCTGAAAGCAAATCAAATGAAAAAGAGATTATTGTGGGTTTTTTCCTCCCAAAGAACACTAGAAAATCAAATTTCAAGTTAAACAAGGATTGAGAGAGGTGATTGACATATCTCAAATTTAGGTAAAACTTATTCTCTGTAGATCCTGAATTTCTTGCACCATAGCCTTTGATCCCAGCTGCTACAGTAAAGGACGCCATGCACTAGTCCTGCCACAGTTAGTAGGCCAGGACACAGGACAGCAATGCCCATACCTTTGGCCATTTTCTTAAATGAATCAGCGGGGTATCTGTGCAGTGGCCACTAACAATAATTGATGGTATCCGTAAGCTTATTCTTTACTTTGTTACAAAACCACAAAACTATGCAATGTGCATTTAAATACAAAATAATGCAGTATGCATTATAACCAATTACACCAATCATTTAAATATATAATTAAGAAAGAGTTAGCTACCTTCCTTGTTTTAAACACTAAAAACCATAAACATGTTAATTAGAAAAAATTAATTTCCCTGGAATTATGTGTTTGTAAACCTAAAAGAAGCAATGTTCTGAATAATACTGAAATGGAAATGGCCTCTCCTAAGGAGGGAGGGGGGACAAAAATTTGGAGAACATGAGAAAACATACAACATGAACCTGGAAGGATTTTAGTGAAATGAGGATTGGCTTCATAAATCCCCTTACTGTACTAATTTTTGCAAAATCCCTAGAGCTCTATCAGTTAATGAATCTTTAGAGAGAGCTACTGAGAACAGCATTAAGCTTTCATTTCGAAGAACTTAGACCATGTAAGGCACAGCAGGGAACAGAGAGAGACATGGCATGGTAATCAGACAGACACGCTCAGCCTGGTTGAGGGGAATAGGAATTTGGCAGTTTTGGCCCTTTCCACAGAAACACTGACCTTCCTTGAGACTTTTCTGGTTGCTCCCCTCAAGGCATTCCTTTTCTTTTAATGGCTCGAAATCCCCAGCAGTTAAAATCTCTGCGAACCCCTGTTGCTGCTTCTTGGAGCTATCGATCATGGTGAGAGGCTTCTGGAGACAGGCAGCATCAAGCAGGAGAAGAGCTCAATTTGCCGATCAGCAGAGGCTGGCACTCAAAATACTCTGGTCCCTGGGTCCTGCGCGCTTCGTCACAATACCCCAATCACCAGTGGGCAATTATGTCTTTAAGCAGCTGAAGGCATCCATCAATCAGCCTTTGGTTCCCGGCCTGACCTGCACAGACACTCATGCTGCTGGAAGCCCTAAACTCTCTCCCACATTGGGAGGCAGAGCCCTGGAGGCACGATGCTGCTGAAATCCCACCCCTTTTCCCAGCCAGCCCCTTTCCTCTGCCATTCCAGCTTCCCCCGCACTGGGCACTTCAATCTGCAGTTTGATGGTCCGAATCATCTGACAAACACTGAGTCAAGCAGTTAAAAATAAATCCTCTAGTTGTTAAAAGAGAAGACTTTGCCGATACCTAAGACGACAAATTGCTGCCTGTGGTCTCTCTCTGGCTCTCTATAAACACAGCCGCAGTCTGTGGAAATACTTTCTATCAGCCAGACAAGCACATTCATTACTCATTAAGTTCCGCAGCTAAACAAACAGCAGCCCAGGGCATCTGAAGGAAGCGGGTCTTATCTCAGCAGAGGCACCAGGCTGAATAAACACGCTACTAGCCTATCTGGAGAAGAACAGAGGCACTGCACTACCAAAGTTCTTTTGTGCTGTGCTTTTTGCTGCGTCCAGCTCTCCCTGGCAAAGCAATGCTCTTTGTAATAGGGACATGTACTGTCATTGTGGCTTTGTGCCTCACAGGTTCAGACCTGAGCAGCATTTTTCCTCTGTGCCGCTAGTCGGCTGAGAGAGTTAACATCGCCATGATTGTTCTAAGGAAAAATCTCTCCCCCTGTATTAAAAGCAGAGGCACCGAGAGCTTCTATTTCTTAACAGATTCAGCCAGAGACCAGCCCAAGTACATTTCACAAGCTATCAACAACGGACACCTCTTCTGAAGATCACAGACTGCTGTCCACTAGATGCGAGGGATACTGCTTGAAGAAATCTCTAGGGATGGCAATTCCAGGCAAAGCGTTTTAGTACACCCCAAACATTTATCGATCTACAACTGTAGCCAAAAGAATATATATTTTTTAATGACTCAAAGTATGCTCCTCTGCAAAGAGCTCCTATAAAGCCCATCAGAGGTTGTAAGGGCAACAGACCAAATCCTCTTCCAGGAGGGACCTGTTTTGTTCATGTTTTTATAACCAACATGTAGCAGGGTGCCTGGAATACTAGTTCTCAATAAATACTTGTTGCATGACTGAGTGAGTGAATTAAAGCAGAAGAAAGTGCAACAGGAAAACTTCCTTTAACAATACTCAAGAGGTTTAAAGAAGTCCTATATCAACCATCAAGAATCACTAATTTTAGATGAACTACTAAATGTTCTCTAAAGGAGGCACATTTTCTCTTTAAAAGAAAACACTCTGACACGATCCTTCTGTGGGATAAAGAAAGGCTTACATTTTTAAAGCCAGAAAAGTCAATATTCTCTCCACCATTTAAACATAGATGGGAACTAGATGAAGTCTATCCTTTGTCCCTGGTTCCAAGCCTGGTGTGCGTGAAACCGGTGCTGTTCTAGAAAGATAGTTATCAGGCCTTCTCCAGCGTCTCTCGAGAATGGGATTACACAACACATGACATGTTTCTTGTCAACTGAAATTCCTTCTGCAGCAATTTAAGCCCAGTGCTGGTAGTCTAAACCTCTGCAGGAACAAAAAGACACAGCGAGCTTATCACGCTTCTCAAAAATGCCCTCCGATGCTCAGCTACTATTTCTGCTCCTAAGACCTTTATTTTTCTAAACTAACTGTTCCTGCACCTTTAAAGAAGTAAGAAAAATAGCCATCATTTTTTTAAGACATTATTTAGGGTGGTCCTTCTATTAGTATTGTGAAGTTTCTCTCATTTGAACCCCATCCGTCCTTGCGATCCCTATGATTATTTGTATATTATAAACATTTTACAGACTAAGACCAAAGTTACAATGCTGGTAAGTGGAAGGTCTAGAATTTAACCAAAGTATGAGTTCTCCAAAACCCAAGTCTTTTTTCTGTTGCACTGCAATGCCTGCTGTCTTTTAATATGCTCCATTTCCAGGCTTTGGTTTGATCTTGGGACAGGTTTAATAGCTGAGGACATAACTTTGATGGCTTCCTACTAATTCTCCTCCTGGCGAGGGAGAAGGAAGCCAACATAATCATACAAGAGGGCTTTTATGAAAGCATTTAACTTTTCCTGAAATAATAAAGCAGCAGCCAGCTTTACTTACTGGTACTTACAGTGCACCATGGTCTAAGTGCTTTGCATGTATTATCTCATTTATTCTGTTGACCCATGAGTTCAACATTATTATCCTGATTTACAGATGAGAAAACAGAGGCCTAGAAAAATCTAGGTTATGTCTTACAAGTTGTGGCCAGAATTCCAAACTGAAAGCTTGGCTCCAGGGCCTACATTCTTAATTACCTTGCAAAAGGAACAAAAACAATAAACTCCAACATTCTCCTTTTCAGGATGTTGCTTTTTAAATCCTGTCCACCTGATTTTAGACCACAAGTTTAGAAACCTGAGTATATATACACAGTTACACCCGTCACTTTCAAACTCTTTACTGGCTTTGTGTTTTTTTGTTATTTGTTGTTGTGTGTGTATTACAAGTGTGTTGAATGGATCCTCTAAGTTTATCATTTTTGTATCTGCTAAATATAAAAAACCTCAATAAAAAAAACACATTGTCCTGCTGTAGGTTTATACCAAAAGTCTTTTCTCTGCAGTTTTGAGAGGAAATAATTTCTTTCGTGATGAATATGCCTGACAGAACATTTATTTTGCTATTTTTAAAATTTTGAAATAATTTCAGGTTCACAGAGCACTTTTTCCCTAAACCATCTGTAAGTAGGCTCTGCTATGATACCTCTCTATCTTCAGTACTCTGGTTAATCCCCACAAACAAGGATATTATCTTATATAACCATAACATAACCATCAATATCAGGAAATTAACATTGATATATCATTACCACCTAATCTACAGTCCATTTGAGTTCCACCAACTATCCCAACAACATCCTCTATAGCAAAAGGATCCAAACCAGCACTGTCTGGGGCACTGAATTATCAAGTCTCTTTAGTTTTCTTCCCTTCCATCTTTCCTTTCCTTTCCTTGAACTTTGAAGATTACAGGCACGTTATTTTGTAAAATTACCCTCAATCTGAGTTTGTCTAATGTGTCTTCATGTTTAGATGCAAGCTACAGCAGAAATATATTGGCAGGAACACCACAGAAGAAATGATGTGTTCTTTGTATCCTATCAGGTGGTGCACAAATTCAATTCATCTCATAACTGACAATATTTATTTTGATTAACGATGCCACTTCCTCTTCATAATTATTTTGTGGGGCTAAATTATTTATGACTATGATGATTGTCAAATGGTGATTTTGAAAATTCTATCATTTCTTCTACAATTATTAGTGGTACATCCTACTATAAGAGAAAGAATTTTCTTTATCCAGTTTACGGTATCTTTTTCTATCAGCATGTGCTTATGGATTTCTATTTTATTCAATTGGTTATGGTAGGATCCTATCATTTATTTTGATACTAATTATTCCAGATTTGGCCAGTGGGTACAGCTTCAAGTTGGTTTCAGTTTCTTACTGTCATGACCCCATTACCCTCTGAGCACTTTCTTCCTTTCTGGACAAGATGTTCCAGGCTCACCTTTTATGTTTTCTGCTCTGCTGAGAAACCAAGATCTGAATGTGAGGTGTGCTCACGGTTATTAGGGTGTTACTATTCCCTTCTCAACCTTCTCTGTAGATTCAGTTAGGGAATATGTCTGTGAGTTCCTGTGCATGTACATATGCACACACACACACATACATCTCTACATATTAATAGATATAAAATATAAATCTATATTTAAATATACACATCTACAGTTATCTGCATACACTAAAAACCCTGAGTTCACCCTGATGGTTCCAATTCTAATCCAATGCCACAGGCTCACTTAATTTTCTCTCCTTTCTATACTTGTAACCCTCTTCTCCTATAACGAGACCCTTGTCTCCCACGGTCTCTGCTACCTTACTCATGAATACCCTGCTCACTGGCACTGCTACAGCCAAACCCTATACAGATGTCTCCCCATCCCATGCAGCCTCTGAAGCCCTATACTGGGTCACTGCCTCACTCCCACAGAGCCACTGCCTTGCTTGGCCCCACATAATGTCTTTGGATTGTTAAGGAACGAAGGACAGGAGGAGACTTGTAGTCTCTGAGTCAGGGAAGCCCACAGTTGTCATATGGACTACTTTCCAGTAGGCCTGCCCTTGTTTCTTACTATACATGCTACATCATCTCCAGTGTCATTTGGTTCTATTGTCATGAGTGACATTTAACTTCAAATGATAGGTGATTAAAGTCACTTTGGCTATGATAAATTTGCTTCCACAGGGTTTGTGTGTACACACACTAAAAAGAGCTGCTTTAGTATAAAAGAGAGTACCATAAATCAAGTCCATTTTCTCACTACAGATATTTAATAAGCGTGAGAAAAACTGTATGGCTTGGAGACTAGGAACAATCCAAGAAAGGCTTCAGGGAATCAGAACAGAAACAAACTTGGCTCAGGGGACCTACACTAAAACTTGGCAGAGTCAATCTATGCTAACAGAACTGCTGATAAAAAAGATTATCGCTGTGATGACGCTGGACTTCAATAAGGAAAAACTTTAAACTTATTGCCAAATGGGCAATGTTCACCAATGTGAAAACATTCAAAAGTAATGAATAAAGTAATTAGTAACAGAATGGAAAGAGACTGCTAAATACTGAGTCTTGTTTCTCCTGTGGCATCCCTGACACTGTGATTGAGAGGCACTGCCCTTTTTCTTTCCATCGTCCACGTCTTGCTACTTATGGGGGTGCACTGTGGGACTGCCTTCACAGTGTGAGCCACAGTATTACAAAATTTATGTAGACATGGTCAATTAGATTGGACGTATTTAGGAAGAAAAATTTCAGTCTAGGTTACACCTATATGTTTTCCTAATGATGCCGTATTTTTAGTAAAATATATATTTGATCCTTAATTTATCCATAATAAATATCACTATAAATTATATCTTTAGATAATTACTAAATGGTAATGATAAATCCCAATAATTTAACAATTATTAAGCCTAATTTAATAATCCTGATAATTTAAAATATTTTTTGTAAAAAAGGAAGCTTAAAGGGTGCTATATCTGAAATCAGACAGCATATCTTATTAAGTCCTTCATTTTTTACAATTTTTAAAGGCACATGGATATCAAATACGTAGTACTTCAGATATAAAAACATTAGCAAATTAGTTCTTATGAAAGCCACTATTACATGAGGAAGGACAAATTTTTCTGCCATTTCTAAGATGATGAGATTTTGAAGGAATATCAATGATCTGAGCAATTAAATACTGCAACATAACTGAACACCACAACAGGGCGAACAGCCTGATAATTTGGTCTGTAGTCTGTGCTTTTCATCAGCTGTCATCCTAGAACACGACAGTCGTGGCACAGCTGGCACTACCCTCTTGGGTTTGCTTCCCCCTCTTGAAGATGGGAGCTGCGACCCTGGCCAGGTTTTTCAGGACTGGAATATTACCATCCACGCGCTGGCGAACCTCTGCTTAGATGGACAGAGAACTTCCTGTGGGGTGGGGCAAGAGGCAGGTGAGGCAGAGGAACACTTGTCCCAGCTCATTCTCCATCAGGATGACACATTATGACGGCATCCCTCAACTGAAGGGATCTGACTACACATCCAGAAATGACCAGTGCCATTTGTCTTCTCCTGCCCAAATCTTCGGTATGGATAATCAACAGATGACAGAATACACTTTATCAGCTTTAAAAAGTCATTCAGGTCCTTTCTCTATTTCTAAGCTTTATAGTTAGGACTTATAAACATACAAATACAGACAACTGGCTGGAACATTGACAACAAAGAGCTTTCCTTAGATTATGTATCTTCAGCAGTCTTCCTCCAATCCCGAGTCATGAGATATAAGGGAGAATGAGATGACTACAGCGCGAAGTTTAGCAGAGACAGACAAGGGTAATGAAAGGAAGAGGGTCGGATCCCAGCAAAGTCTAGAAGGCACATCATTAAGTTCTGATCAGTGTGATGCTGAGGTCAGCACTTGTAATAAAAAAACTGTCTACACAGCATTTCTGAACCATTTTTACTTCATTGTCCCTATCTCCTGACCTTTTTTTATAGAATTGTTTCCTAATCACTTTGCATGAAATTTTAATACCACTGATTTATCATATGTCTGTTTATGCACTGTGTGTGTCTATGTATCTACACACACACACACACATATATCTATGCCTTATACGTGAAAAAATGATGTTTTTGCCTGGTCTCCAAAAACCAATTCTCCCCCTTTGAGAATATACAAGAAGGAAAGCCAGTATTTCCTATTTTGTTGGGGAAAACATAGGATAATAAAAGTGAACTATAAGTCGGAACCCACAATAAGAACAAACGTTCACCACCTGTGATAAGGATTTTAGGTTACAAATAAAGTCAGAGTATCTTTTGAGAATCTTTTGCTCCTCAGCAGCTCTGAGGAATGGGAAACACGTTTTGACATTTGTTTTACTAAGAAAAAAAAAGAAACTGCAGCTCAGATATGAAGCGATGTGCTTTCAAGTTGCTATACTGCTGAACACAGATCTTTAATCCTGGGTTTCTGAATCCAACATTCTTTTCACCAAAAGCAAAAGCCTGTACGTCTTTTTTCTCCATTTTACTAAATTTATGTGTGATTTTCAGAGGCATGTATTAAGAAAAATTGGTCATTTAACTTCAGATGGATAACACTACAGGCAGATTTATGAAGGTGAGAGGCAGGATAGTCTTGTGGAAGGACCACGACTTCAGAGTTAACATAATTCAGTTGTGAGATCTATGAGATCTTGGAAAAGAGGCAACATCTTGTTCTGTGGCTGCCTCACCTACAGATATGTACAAACAACAACAGATGTTTTCTGTGATTATAAAAATCAGGAAAAATACATTTAAAATACTCAGCACAGGCAAGACAGGCACTCCCCAAATAGCAGTGTCTGTTAGGACTCATTCTGGAATGACCTCCCTTGTCTGTTATCTTCCAGGACTGCATGTTTCCTAGGTCTGGGGTTCTCCCATCAGATACACACACACACACACACACACACACACACACACACACACACGCACACCCGCAAGCACACTGACCACACCACCACACACATGTTCTACATTTTCCAACCACACCCTTTAAGGCTGCAGCAGGGTGCAGGTAAAGTTCATTATTTTCTCGTGTGGCACTCAGAACCCTGCTGATACTTTTTCACTTCATTGGAATAATGAAATAGAAAAACTGCCCCAGGTGACTATTCACAGCTAAGTAATCAGCTATTGGGTCTAAGAATTGGGTAGAACAAACACTAGGTCACCTTCAGTCCAGATGGCAAAGTAGGTAAACTCTGTGCTCGCCTCCTCCCACAACCACATCAAAATTACAACTAAATTAGAGAATAACCATCATTGTGAACCACCTGAAGATTACCTGAACAGAAATTCTATTACTATGGATATAAAGAAGCCACGATGAGACTGGTAAAATGGGAGAAGACTTGAAACGGGCTGGTCCCATACATACGGTGTGGTGATTAAGAATAGGGAGGGATATCTAGGCTGTGGAGGTCCCCCTTGAGGAATGAGGGGTCCCGGAGCAGGGAAGAGGAGTACACACAACATCTGGCTGTGCAAACCGGCGAGTACTGCATCCAAGTGAGCCAGAGGGCTGGTAGAGTCCCAGATTTTCCTTTTGAGGGGCCTGCACATGGACTCACTTGGTCACAAACTCACTTGCTCTGTGCTACAGCTGAAAAAGCACCAGGGAAATACAGGGAGGAGCTGAATTGACTTGCTTAAGGGCAAGGGCTCAGGGGGCAGGAGTCAGAGAAACTCCCTCAGGGGACGAAGGTGTTGGCTGGTGCCACTGAGCCTTTGTTGAGTCACCCCAACCAGCCAGAGGGTGAAGGTGGGAGACAAATCAGATCTTTCCATTAACCTGGCTAACATGGTCCCACCTGTGATTCCTTGAGACCCGGCCCCGTCCAACTCATGTGCTCAAGCTGCTTCCAGTGGTTTTTCTTTTCTTTTTTAAAACTGTGGTACATTTAAAAAACATATACATGTCTTTATTGATTTCAGAGAGAGGAAGGGAGAGGGAGAGAGACAGAAACATCAATGATGACAGTCATTGATCAGCTGCCTCCTGCACACCCCTACTGGGGATTCAGCGCGCAACCCGGGCACGTGCCCTGACCAGGAATCGAACCACGATCTCCTGGTCAACCGCTGAGCCACGGTGGCCAGGTGTTCCAGTGGCTTTTCAACACAAATGGCCTGCCTCAGTTCACGCTGCAGACTTTCCTAAAATCACTCAAAAGTACACAAACCCCAAACAAGCACCAGCTGGCCTCGGTGTGCCCTGTACCTCTTACTAAGAGGCCCCAAGTCTGGCACAAGCGGCAACCAGTTTCAACTTGAATGTAACTCCTATTGGGTGGGCCCAAGCCTGGCATAAGTTGCAACCAGTGTTTGCCTGGAACGTAGCTTCAACTAAGCAGCCAAATCCTGGCACAAGTTGTGGCTAGCCTCAGCTCAGATCATGGTCCACACTAAAGGGTCTCAATCCTGTCACTAGTGGAGGCTAAACTTGGTTTGTAGCACAGCCTCTCCCAAGTGCCTCCAAGTAAAGCACAAGTGTCAAACAGCTACAGATCACTTTGTAGCTGTGACCAGGTGGCCTCAAGTTGGGCACAAATGGCAGTTCATCTTGACCTGCACAGAAGCCCCTCCTAAAAGGCTCCACAATCAACACACCTGACAGTCCGCTTCAGACTACACCAGATCACCACCTAACCAGCTCAATAAATGACATATGTGAAGGACGGACTTGGCTGTTACCAGAGCCCTGCTAAAAAGACTTCTTCTATGTGGGGTCAGCGGCCCCCAAAAAGCTTGTCTGCTGTTTTCACAGCTAGCCCTCACAGCCATCAGCCTAAGAGTCAACCTCACCCAGTGATGTGCCAACCGCTATCAAGGCTCAACTAAAATAGGAGCGCACACACAACCCACACAAGGAACATTGCTAGAGCACCCAGCTCAGGTGAACAGAGAAAGACTGTGCCACTGGGCGCCACACAACACTTAACATAAGGCAACTCAGCCAAGATTGGGAGATGTCGCAGATATACCTAATACACAGAACAAAGAGACAAGGAAACATGTCCCAGATGAAAGAGCAGGACAACACTTGAGAAAAACAATGAAACAAAATGGAAACAAGCAATCTACCAGATACAGAGTTCAAAACACTGGTTATAAGGAAGCTCAATGAATACAGCGGAAGAACAGATGAGCTCAGTGAGAACTTCAAACAGAAACCGTAAGAAAGAACCAGTTAGTAATGAAGAATACAATAATTGAAATAAAGAATACATTAGAGGGCATCAACAGCAGATTAGATGAAGCAGAGGATCAAATCAGAGATCTAGAAGATAAGAAAATGGAAAACACCCATTTCAAAGAGGATAGTTCAAGGGATGTCTGGGATAACATCAACACAACAACATTCACATCATAAGGGTACCACAAGGAGAAAAGAGAGAGAAAGGGATTGAAAACCTATTGGAAGATAAAATGACTGAAAATTTCCTTAACCCGGTGAAGTAAATAGACATTCAAGCCCAGGAAGCACAGAGAGTTCCAAACAAGATGAACCCAAAGAGGCCCACACCAAGACACATCATAATTAAAATGCCAAAGGTTGAAGACAAAGAGAGACTCTTAAAAGTAGGAGAAAACCAGTTAGTTATGTACAAGGGAGCTCCCATAAGACTGTCAGCTGATTTCGCAACAGAAACTTAGCAAGTCAGAAAGGGATTCACACAAAATATTCAAAGTGATGAAAAGCAAGGGCTTAGAGCCAAGATTACTCTACCTAGCAAGGCTATCATTTAGACTCAAAGGAGAGATAGAGTTTCCTATACAAGAAAAAGCTAAATGAATTCATCACCAGTAAACAAGTATTACAAGAAATGTTAAAGAGATGTCTTTAAGAAGAAAAGATCTAAACATGAATAAGAAAACATAGGAAAGAAATATAGGATAAAGGCATCTACTTAGAAAAAACAGTGAGTCAACTGACTATAAAACTATTACAAAGATTAAAAAGCAAAATAGGAAGATCATGTGCAATTGCAACAATAAATTAAGGGATACATACAAACATGTACAATCACAAAAAGGTAAAAAATAGTGATTAAAACATAAATGTGGAAGGGGAGAGTAAAACTTGTAGTGATTTTAGAATGTGTCTGAACTTAAGAGGGCTTCAACTTAAAATAGACTGCCAAAAATGTAGTTTGGTATATAGGAAGAACAGGGTAACCACAAACTAAAACTCTACAAAAGATACACAAGAAAGAAAGAGAAAGGAATCAAAACACAACACTATAGAAAGTCATCAGCATATAAGAGGGCAAGTGAATAAGAAAGGAAGAGAACTACAATCAGCAATTAATAAAATAGCAATAACTACACACCTATCAATAACTACATTATTATTTTTGTTTTGTTAATCCTCACCTGAGGATTTTTTTCCATTGTGTTTTAGAGAAAGTAGGAAGGAGGGAGAGAGGGAGGGAGGGAAACATCAATGTGAGAGACAAACTGATTGGTTGCCTCCTGCAGGTGTCCCAATGGGGACCAGGGATTGAATCTGCAACCCAGGTACATGCCCTTGACCAGAAATTGAACCCAAGACCCTTTGATGTATGGGCTGATGCTCTAAATGCTGAGCCACACTGGACAGCACTCAGTAATTACTTTAAATGTCAATGTACTAAATGCTTCAATCACAAGACACAGGGTTTAAATGGGTTAAAAAACAAGACCCATGGATATGCTGCCTACAAGAGACCCACTTTAGAATGAAAGACACACACCAACTGAAAGTAAAGGGATAAAAAAGATATTTCATGAAAACGGAAATGCAAAAAAGAGCTGGAGTATAAGTATTTATGTCAGAGAAAATAAACCTGAAAACAAGGGCTGTAAAAAGAGACAAAGAAGGGCATTTCATAATGATAAAGGAATCAATTCAACAAGAGGTTACAACTTTCAAAAGTATCTATACACCACACAGGAGCACCTAAATATATAAAGCAAACGTTGATGGACAAAAAGGGAGAGGTCAACAGTAATAAGGTAATAGTAGGAGAATTTAAAACTGCATTGACATCAATGAATAGATCATCTAGACAGAAAATCAACAAGGAAACAGTGGTCTTCAATGACGCATTAGAAGAGATGGACTTAAAATTGAAAACACATCAAGCATCTACTCCAATTACAAAGCTATAAAACTAGAATTCAATTACAAGAAGAAAACTGAAAAACACACAAACATGTGGAGGGTAAATAACATGCTACTAAACAATGAATGGGTCAACAATGAGATCAAGGAAGAAATCAAAAGATACCTTGAGACAAATGAAAATGAAAACAGAACAACCCAAAATCTATGGGACACAGCCAAAGAAGTTCTAAGAGGGAAATTTATATCAATAAAGGCCTCCCTCAGGAAACAAGAAAAACCTCAAATAAACGGTCTAGCCTTACAACTAAAGGAACTAGAAAAACAACAACAAAGCCCAAAGTGACTAGGAGGAAACAATAAACATCAGAGAGGAAATAAATAAAACAGAGTGTAAAAAAATGAATCTCTAACCACTCTGATGTATATCTGAAACTAACATAAATATTGGATGCCAACTTTAATTGAAAAAAAAACACACCTAAAATTAACAATAAAAAATAGAAAAGATAAATGAAACCAAGAGCTGATTCTTTGAAAAGATAAACAAAATTGGCAAGCCTTCAGCCAGAATTATCAAGAAAAAAAGAGGGCGCAAATAAATACAATCAGAAATGAAAGAGAAATACACAGGATTATAAGGAAATACTATGCACAATCATATACCAACAAATTGGACAACCTGGGAGAAATAAAGAAATTCCTAGAAACATACACTCTTCCAAGACTGAATCAAGAAGAAACAAAATCTGAACAGATTAATAACAGCTAATGAAATCAAATCAGTAATAAAAGAACTCCCAACAAACAAAAAACCTGGAATTTTATTAAACATTTTATTTTTATTGATTTCTTTTTTTTAGAAAGAGGGGGAGGGAAAAGGAGAGAGAGAGAGAAACACTGGCTGGCTGCCTCCTGCACACCTCCTACCAGAGATCGAACCCGTAACCAAAGTATGTGCCCTGACCAGGAATCAAACCAGCAACCTTTTGTTGCCCGGGAAAACACCCAACCAAGCCACACCAGTCAGGGCTACATATTTAGGTTTGTGAAACACTATTTCATGGTGCAACACAAATGGGGAGAAGGGACCCATTTACTTCACTGGTTGGCTTCTACAATGGTTCCTGAGGTGGGGATTAAACATTTACCTCTGTTTACCTAATCTGACTAGGTACCCTATTTTGCCATCTTGGAAGTCAGGACAAAGGTAGAGATAACACCAAGCATGGCTTGAGAACTTAAGGAGGCAAAATGACCATCATAATCTAATATAAAACCATGTCATGATCTCTCACATGCTCCAAAATGTTTGTCTCTTATTGAGTCTACTTTGACTTAACTGTGCCAATATTCCAAAACATTTCCATTTCCCTCAAGACTGCACCACATTACCACCCTCAGTAAGTAACCTGAGTGTCCATATTAACTCATATTGAAGTCTTCAGACATTAAACTCTGCTCCATTCTCTCACTCCCATTCTATCTCCAGTCTTTAAGGAAAAGGTAATCTTTTCTTTTGCCAAGGGGAAACTCAGACTTTTTTTTTTAGGTGATAGTTCTCTCCCACCTACTTACAAAAATATGATCAATAAATTATACTTCCCCACTAAGATTTTTTTGTGTCTACCAAGATGTTGCAGTTCCTCTGTTTTCTCACTTCCTCCCTTATTAGTCTCATCCTTTGCACTGGCATCAGCTATTAATTCTAAACATCCACCAATGCACACACAAACACACAGACCCTACCTCTGGATCAGGCACTTCTTGCTTTCTCAATCTGCTGTAGTTAAGATACTCTTGATTTTAAAAATATATGGTATACTGAGGACTAAATCATCTATAATTTTATAAGATAGGCTTTGCTTGACTTTCATGAAAAAAGATTAAAAAAAAGGGGGGGGGGGGCTCCAGACAATGTATTTAAAAACAAGCCCATACTGTCTTACTCACCTTTGCAGCCCCAATGCCCGGGACACTATAACCACTCAACTAATGTTGCCACATGAATAAATGAATGTCACTTAACTGACTCAAAATCACCTGGGCCTCTTCCCTACTTACTAATTCTGCCCACATTTCTTTAGCTTGGTATACAGAGTCATCAGTGTTTTGTCACCCATTTTCTAGAGCAGTATTATTAATCCCCTACATGTTCCCTATGTTTCAACAAAATCAAACTGCTTAATATCTTTAAATATGCTAAGTTTCCCTTATCTTTGCTCAAATTAAAAAAAGTTTTTATTGAATTTATTGGGGCGATATTGGTTAATAAAATTATATAGGTTTCAGATGTACAATTCTGTAACACATCACCTATATGTTGTATTGCTGTTTTTTCTTCTGCCTAAAATTCCCTATTTCTGATCTCTGCCTGTGGGAACTGTAGTCAAGCAATCTTCAAGAACTAGTTTCAGTACTGATTTCTCTCAGAAGCTTTCCAGGATGTCTGTCAATTCCCCCAAAGAGTCAGGTCTTTTTCCTCTGCACACTCTGTGCACTCATACCTATCATGAGAGGGCACAGCATTCTGTGAATGATGATGATGACGATTCTGGTCACTAAGATTTATATGTCACTTACTGTGTACTGGAGCATATTTATGCATGGTGCTAAGTGCTTTCCATATATTTATTCAGTTTCCTCTTCTCAATAACTCTATCTATGACTGTCTCCACTTTATAGTGAGGCACCGAGAGGTTAACCTGTCTAGCTACACTGCTTTAAGGAACAGAAGATACTTTTAACCTAAGCAGCACAGTAGTCTACTTGCTTTTTTCAATGGGTTCAGTGAGAGAACTGAACTCTAATGCCCGAAGCGTCCACTGTATAGGATGAATTAACTTCTCTCCTATGTATCTAAAATGGTATTAGCTATGTCATCCTTGGGATAATTGAGAAAATAGTCACTCCAATCACATTTGTAGGAACTGCACAGAGCCTTGGTTGAGAAAGACTGGGTGCTTTTAACCATTTATCTAAGCTTTCTCTCAGCACTTGTCTGAATACTTTTCATATTCCTGATATCCCTTCTCCATCTTAGTAAGTAAATTTTACAATCTTCAAAAGCTAGAACTGCAGTTCATTCATCTTTTTATTTCCTATGAGCTCTATTCCAGTGTTTTAAACATGTGGATATGGTCAAGATTCTCTTTAATTAAGTAAATTCTTATACTCAGTAGTCCTAACTAGATGATAAGCACCTTCCTTATAATAAACTAATAACAAAAACTATGTGTTATCATTATTTGGTTGTGCCTGACATTTACAAATGATATTACTGAGAGTATAAAGAAAATAAGATACATCCCTTTAATCTGTATAATTTGGTGGGTTGTGATGGAGGTATACACCTGTGAAACCACGGTCACACTTGAGATACAGAACATTTTCATCATTCCCAAGTTTCTTCTTGCCCCTTTGCATACATCCTTCTAATACACCCAGCCCCAGTTCATCACTGATCTGCTTTCTATCACTATAAATTAGTTTGCCTTTTCTAGAATTTCAAGTAAATGAAGTCATACAGTATGTAGTCCTTTGTTTGAATTCTTTCACTACACCCAATGATTCTGAGATTCATCCATATTATTGCATATAATTGGTAGTTGGTTCTTTTCTATTCTTGAGTAGTAATCCATTGTATGAATATACCATATTTTGTTTATCCATCTGTTGATGGACATTTGAGTAGTTTCCAGTTCTGAGCTATATGAATAAATCTGTCATGGACATTTATATAGATATTTGCATAGATACTTATACTCCTTTCTTTTTAAAAATTTTATTATTATTTTTTTAATCCTCACCTGAGCATATGTTTTTATTGATTTTGAGAGAAAGAGAGAGAGAAAGAGAGAGGGAGAGAGGGAGGGAGGAACACTGATGTGAGAGAGAAACATCAATCAGTTGCCTCCTATATGTGCCCTGACTGGGGACTGAACCTGAAACTTAGGTACGTGCCTTGACCGAGAATCGAACTTGCAACCTTTTGGTTTATGGGATGATGCTCCAACCAACCGAGCCACCCCTTTCTTGTATGTAAAGGCTTTGTCATATAGTAGGTGAATGCTTAGCTTTCGAAAAAGCTATGGTTTCTTCAACAGAATCTGACTGGCAGTTTATTTGTAATAGCCCAAAACTGCAAATAACAACCCATACCTAGGTGAATGAATAAATAAATTTTGGTATATCCATACTAAATACTACTCAGCAATAAAAAAGAATAATATACAACAATATGGATAAATCTCAAGATAATTATGCCAAATGAAAGAAGTCATACAAAGAAGAGCACATGTTTATGTTTCCATTTAAAAAAATATATAGAAAATGCAAACTAATGTATAGCGACAGAAAGGAGATCAGTGGTTGCTTGGAGCCTGTGCTGGAAAGAGAAATGGATTACTAAGGGGCATGAGGAAATGTTTAAGGGTGATAAAAATGGTATCTTGATTGTAGTGATGAAAAAAATTCCTCAAGCTGAATCCTTGAAATACGTGCATTTATTGTATGTCAATTACATGTCAATAAATTTGTTAAAAAACACACACACAATGGTACTTATGGGAACAGACAGAAAAATTCCTTTATGTAATATGATAACTCTGAAAAAGTCTCTATTTACAAAACTTTAATGCAATAGAATTATCTGGGCATCTAAAATCTGAAAGCAACTGAGCAGCAGAATTTCTCTAAATAATCTTAAAAGAAAAAACAAACAAACCAACAACCCGATTTATCCATTTAAAATAAATAAAATGTGTAATCACAATGATTTCTCAAGTACATGCTGTGGTGTGACCTGGTACACTATGACCAATTGATGGGCTGTTACGATTTTGGTGGACTGATATGTGTTACATATTAGGATGGTAAAGGGGTAGTGTTCCTGAACACAGAAACATAGAAGGAAAAAACATTACATGTGACAAAGAAGGATATCTTTTAACGCTAAAAACCATAATTGGTAATGAGAATATACCAATTAGGATTATGCCCAAAACAACATAACGAGTGTTACAAAACAAAAATCACAGGAGATGCAATATGACATAGTGAGAAAGATGCAAACAATAGGAGACTTTAATCTCCCACTCTCAGTACAAACAGATGAAGCAGTCAAAAAGTAAGGATATATATACAAGGCCAAAACAGCATAATCAGTAAAAAGATCTTATTGATAATAGTGAACTTTACATCTTGTTGATAGAGAAGATACCTTCTCAAATATACATGGAATATCTAAAAACAATCATATATTAGGTCGCAAAGAAAAACTGAGCGTGTTCCACAAAATAAAAAATGTTATAAACAACACTCTGATGTCAATGTAATAACACTAGAAATTATTAAAATAAAAAATTAAAAAGGTCTGTCTATATAAAAATTAATAACATCTATTAAGTCACAGAAAAGAGGAAAAATTAAAAAATGTAATGAAAGAAAAAGATAGTTTTTTATATAATTGGAATATACAGCATATGTTAGAGCAGTGATCAGAGAACAACTCAAATCCATAAGCCATTCCATCAATGAAAATGAAAATAAACTATGTGCCTAAGGGAAAAAAGACAGGAAAAAAACAAAGACAAAGAACAGACTCACGGGATGATAGCAGGTCTATCTTATGTACAATTGGAGTTCCTGAAGGAGGGCAGAGAGAGAATGAGGCAGAAAACATATTTGCCAAACTAATGCCTAAAAATTCCCCAAATTTAATGAAATACACAAATTTACAGTCAAGAAACCTGGCAAACTTCAAGTGGGATAAATTAAAACACAAACAGAAATCAATAGCCTTTAGATACACAAACAATAAGCAGTTAGAAAGTAGAATAGTAGAGAAAACCCCATCAATAACAGCAACAGAGATAAAAACTCAGGGTTATACTTAACATGAAATGTGCAAAACTCCTGAAAAATGCAAAAGTAGGCTTGAACAAACAGAAAGACAGTCCTTGTTTTTTAATAATACATCATAAAAATGTTGGGTTTTCTGTAATTTACAAATTTAATGCAAGCTCAATAAAAACACCAAAAAGCGTTTTAATGGAGCTAGATTAGCTGACACTTAAGTTCATATGGAAAAAAATAAAAACATGCAAGGGAAACCAGAAAGCACAGAGGAAGAAAACAGTGCCATGTAGGGGAGGAAGAAAGAGCCTTATTAGATAAAAATAAACTCCAAGTGGATCAGGGATAAAAATGTCTTAAAAAAAATCAGACCATATAGTACTCAAAGTAAATATTGATGGATACTTCTACAATGTAGATATGGAAAAAAGCTTTCTAACTATGACCCCAAAACCAAAGCAATAAAAGAAAAGACTGATAAATTTTGGCCATGTTAAAACAAAACAAAACAAAACAAAACAAAAGCATTATAAGAGGAAGGGTAATCTCCCCACTGCAAAGATGACTTCAAAAATTAAAACGTTTAAAAACCTGACAGAGAAATGAACACACAATTCACATTCTCCTCCAGAAAAAGAGTCTGAAATAGCCCTTACATATATTTAAAAATGTTCAGTCTTATTCATAGCGAGAGAGAGGCAATTAAAACCACAACCAAAGCCAGCCGGGCGGGGCCCAGCGGTTGAGCATCGACCTAGGATCTAGGCCAACAGGGTTCGATTCCCGGTCAGGGCACATGCCTGGGTTGTGGGCTGCAGCCGATCAATGACTGTCTCATCATTGATGTTTCTATCTTTCTCTCTCCCTCTCCCTTCCTCTCTCTGAAATCAATAAAGATATATTAAAAAAAAAAAAAATTACAACCAAATACCTGATGGCAAAAAGTGTGACAACACATTCTGTTCGTGAGGCTCTGGGGGAAATAAATATTCTCATACTCTGCTGTTAGGAATGTAAAATGGTATAACCCTTTGGGAGAGAAACTTGGCAATATCTAATAAAACTACAAATGAATTTACCTTTTGACACCACAATCCTATATTTAAGAATTTACCCGAGTATTATGCTAAGTGAAATAAGCCAGTCAAAGAAAGGCAAGTATCATATGACTTCATTTATATGAGGAATCTACTGAACAAAATAAGCTAAAAAACAAAATAGAAACAGACTCATAGATACAGCAACAGACTGACAGCTGTTAGAAGGGAAGGTGTTTGGGAGGCTGGGTGAAAAAGGTGAAGGGGTTAAGCAAAACCAAAACAAAACCTCAACAGCCACAGACAACAGTATAGTGATTACCAAAGAAAAAGGGCGGTGGGGGCAAGGAGAAGAGAGTAAAGGGGGGACAAATGGTGACGGAAGGAGACTTGGCTTCGGGAGAACAGATAATACAATATACAGATGATGTGTTATAGAATTGTACACTAGAAACCTATATAAGTTTATTAACCAATGTCATCTGAATAAAATCTAAAAATAAAAAAAGGGGAAAAAAAAGAATTTACCTGAAAGATACATCTCCAACATTATCAAATGGTACATGCCAAAAGTTCTTTATTGCAGCATTGTTTGTAGCTACCAAATACTGGAAACAATTGAAACGCGCCCCAGGAGCCTGGCTGAATGAACCACGGTGCGCCCGCGCCAGGGAATGCCACACAGCCGTGAAGGGACTAAAGGCCTCTACAACTGCTAGGAAGGGTCTTCTGATGTCACACGAAATGAGCAAACAAAGAACTCTATCAATGTTACCTCTGGGGCAAGAAAGAAAAAACAAAAAAAATATATACTTATAGCTGCTTACTTAAGGGGAAAAAATGAAGGGAAGGACAAACTGAAAGTCATCTGTGGGGAAACAAGGCAGGAAGGCCTGGGGAAGGGAAGGGAGGGCACAGGAGAGGTGGGCAGTCAGACTTCCCTGAGGACATCTTCTAAAAATCTTTTATCCTCACCTGAGGATATGTTTTTTTAATTGACTTTTAGAGACACAGAGAGAAGGAGGGAGAGGGAGGGAGGGAGAGAGAACGAGCATGAGAAAGAGAAATCGATTGATTGTCTCTGACCAGGGACTGAACCCGCACCTTTTGGTGTACGGGACAACGCTCCAACTAACCAAGTCACCCACCAGGGCTCTGAGGACACCTTTTTTCATGTAGCTTTGACTTTTAGAACCTTGTTAATATATTACATACTCTAAAACAAATTAATGAAATCTGCAAGGATGGGGTACACCCAAATTTGAATACAAACACAACAAATGAGTTCAACTGTTTTCAAATAAATAACATGGATACCTTGAAGAGGGGATAGAACCAACCTTACCAACTTTTGAATACAACATTTTAACTATATAACTTTGGGCTAAAGACAAAAAAGAATATAAACAAATATTCAACTCCAGGTAGTATTTTTAAAACAGCTTTACTGAGATACAAGTTACAGACTATAAAATTCACCTGTTTAAAGTATAGTAGATTTGTTTACCATAATGGTATGAGTTAGCAATTCTGAAACTAACTTAAGTGTATTCTAGAATTAAACACATAGGGAAATCTATTATGGATGATGGGAGCAGGGCTTCTCACAGTCAGAGAAGTTACAAATATGGAAAAAGAAAAGGCTAGAATAAACACTGTGATGCTGGGTTAGAATTGGAAGTATCAGAAAGGCTGCATGCTCTTTAATATATAAAGTCATGTAGGTAAACAGGAACAGATAGAGAGGTATGTGCATGTATGTGAATAAACATGTAGTTCCTATTTCTGTCTACCGACAGGATCTAAAAGCCATGAACAAACAGTAGCAATGAATACACCTAGCTCCCAAGATCTAGGTTTATAAACATTCCACTAAAACGAACCAGACTTCCCAGGAGAAAGGGCTGATTCCAGGGCTAGGGCAGAAAAAAACAGAAGTTGAGCTTAGAACATCTTGCTGTGCCAGAAAGCAAATAAGTATTCAAAGAATGACGGGAACCTGTCAAAAGAACATATAAGCCAGCCTGAAGGAGTTGAATCTAGGATAATTTGAGCATCGAAATAAATAATAACAGTAACAGAATTACTATCAGCAAATAGTGTTATTTACTAATAAACAGAATAAGACTCCATGATTCCACACAGATATAAATTAATAAAGGGGGCCTACAGAAAAGCTTATCTTTAAAGTAGAATGTCATCTAATAAATGTCATTTTCAAATGGCTATATTCTTAATGTTTAAACAAGAAATGTCAGGCATAACTTATTTGCCAAATAACACAGAGAATGACGATAGTGTGTATTATATCAGAGTCATTTCCTAGAACAATATCAGAACTACATGAGGTAAGGAAATACCTATTTTGCAATGAGTCAGAATATAATGATTTGCTGACAGTTCTCATGAAATGAATTACTCATTTCTTCTCCATCTTAAAACCTTAGAAATGCTTTAAAATTGTTGAGTACTTTCTCAGTAACTGTCTTACTTCTTTTTATAACAGAGGTATATATTTGCTTATTTGTAATTATAATACCTTAACATTTGTTTTAATGAATTGTAGACAGGTCATTACTAAGAGGAGACAGTTTGGATTACCAATTCAAAATCATTTCAATTTAGAAAATATCTTTTTTCATTATAAATATAATGCATGCTCATTTTACACTTAGACCATTTTTAAAATTCAGAAAGCTAAAAAGAAGAGCACCTAAGTAAACTATAACTCCTACCTCTCAGAGTATTTTGTCCTGATATATTTTCATTTGTGTAATTTTTAGAAAACACAATAGGGATCATACTAAACAATACATTTTTTATAAACTTCTTTTCTCCTCTCACCATTAGGATGAACATTTTGCCATGTTATTAAATATTACTCTGAAAACAAAATCACTTTTTACTTCTTTGGTTCATTGTAAGCCCCTAATAACTATCTTTTAATTTTGAAGTAATTATTTTATTGGTTGTACAATACATTATTTTGTACGTGCCATATTTAATTACTCCCTTGTTGATTCATATTTGCTGAGCTTTGCCGTTATGGTTAATTCTGGGATAGACAGCACTGCACATAAATCATTATACCCCCCCCTCCATATATATATTCCAGAATATTTCTTTAATTGTAGATAGTGAATTACAGAGTCAGAGTTTAAACCTCTTTCTGGGTTCTTTAACAAATTTCCAGTGGCTTTCTAGAAATATGATACCAGCTTTTATTTAGTTACTGGTAGTGTTTGACAGTATTCACAGCATTCTTATCTACTTGAAAAAACTTGAAAAATTTTTGTCATTAAAATTTTAAAAGTTGAGCTATATTTTAGACATGCTAAATGCACATATCTAAAATGTACAGTTTGGTGGCTTTTTTAAAACTTTATTTTTAAATTATTTCTGACTTACTATAAAGTTGCAAAAATAGTACAAAGAATTCCTATATATCCTCTACCCCAACTTGCTTTATCATGCTCTTTCCGTATCTACACACAACGTTTTCCCCTGAACCATTTGAGAGTAAGGTGCAGACAGGTTGCCTTTTTACCTCTAAACACTTTGATGTGTGTTTACAAAAAACAAAGATATTCTCTTATAAAACCACAGTACAATTATTTAAATCAGGAATTGACACTGATGCAATACTATTTAGTAATCCCAGACCTTATTCAAATTATGCCAGTTGTCCCAATGACATCCTTTAAAGCAAAAGAAATATGTTTTCCTGGTTTCACTATTGAGTCCAGGATCACATGGTGCATTTTACTGTCACGTCTCTCAGTCTCCTTTAAAATGGAACAGTTCTGTAGTCTCACTCTTTTTCTTTTCTTTTAATTAATTATTTTTTAAAATTTATCTTTATAGTTGAGACTATTACAGGTGTCCCCTTTTTAACCCCATTGATCCCCTCCACCCCACATCCATCCCACCCTCAGGCTTTCCCCCATACCAATGTCTGTGTCCACAGGTTATGCTTATAAACATATAAGTTCTTTGATTAATCTCTCCCCACCCACACCCCCCTCCTGGCCTTCCCTCTGAGATCTCTCAGTTTGTTCCATGCTTCTATGTCTCTGGATCCACTTTGTTCATCAGTTTATTTTATTATATTCCGCATATAAGTGAGCTCATGTGGTACTTGTCTTTCTCTGACTGGCTTATTTCACTTAGCATAATACTTTCTAGTTCCCTCCATGCTGTGCCAAAGGCTAAAAGGTCCTTCCTCTTTACAGCTGCGTAGTACTCCTTGGTGTAAAAGTGCCACAGCTTTTTTATCCACTCATCTACTGATGGGCACTTGGGCTATTTCCAAATCTTAGCTATTGTGAATTGCGCTGTTATGAACATAGGGGTGCATAAGTTCTTTGCGATTGGTGTTTGGGGCTTCTTAGGATATATTCCTAGAAGTGGGATCACTGGGTCAAATGGCAGGTCAGTTCTTAAGTGTAAGACATGAAACCATAAAAATCCTAGAGGAAAACACAGGCAGTAAAATCTCAGACATCTCTCATAGCAATAGGTTTGCTGATACATCTCCTAGGGCAAGAGAAACTAAGGAGAAAATAAACAAATGGGACTGCATCAAAATAAAAAGCTTCTGCACAGCAAAAGAAACCATCAACAAAACAAAAAGGGAGCCCAGTGTATGGGAGAACATATTTGCCAACGACACATCTGATAAAGGGTTATTAAGCAAAATATATAAGGAACGCATACAACTTAACAAAAGGAAGACAAACAATCCAATTAAAAAATGGGCAAAGGACCTAAATAGACACTTCTCCAAAGAGGACATACAAATGGCTAAGAGACATATGAAAAAAACACTCAACATGCAAATTAAAACCACAATGAGGTGTCACTTCACACCTGTCAGAATGGCACCATCAACAAATCAACAAACGACTTGTGCTGGCGAGGGTGTAGAGAAAGGGGAGCCCTAGTGCACTGCTGTGGGAATGCAGACTGGGGCAGCCACTGTGGAAAGCAGTGTGGAGTTTTCTTTTTTTTAATCCTCACCCGAGGACATGTTTTTATTGATCTGAGAGAGGAAGGGAGAGAGAGAAATGTTGATGTGAGAGAGAAACACTGACTGGTTGCCTCCTGTGCGCGCCCCAACCAGGGATCAGACCTGCAACCTGGGCATGGGCTCTGACCATAATCGAACCCACAAGCTTTTACTGCTTGGGATGATGCTCCAACCAACTGAGCCACACTGGCGAGGGCGTATCATTCTCTTTTTCTTTTTTTCTAATCCTTTTCACATATTTGAAGAGTACAGGTCAGTTATTTTATGGAACGACACTCAATTTGGGCTCATCTCTTGGTTCTTCACGATTAGATCAGGTTATGCCCTTTGGGCAGGAATACCATGGAGGCGATGCTGCGCCTTCTCAGTGGCACAGGACATCAGTTTGATCCAATACTGGTGATGTTAAGTTTGGTCACATTGTTAAGGTGATGTCCTCTAGGTTTCTCCACTGTAAAGCTATTATTTATCCCTCTGTAATTTTGTAATTAATAAGTATACTGTAAGAAAATATTCTGGCATTACATAAATATCCTTTCCTCATCAAACTCTCACCTATACTAAATAGTTTTAGTATCCATTGGTAATTCTTGCCTGAAATAATTATTATGCTGCTAATTGCTAAGTCATGATTTTCTAATCTTTCTGAATCTTAAAAATGGTCTAAATGTAAAATGAGCATGCATTATATTTATAATATAAAAAAAGACTAAACCCTAATAAGATATTTTCTAAATTAAAATTATTTTGAATTGGTAATCCAAACTGTCTCCTTATAGTAACAACTGTATGTAATTCATTTAAATAAATGTTAAGGTATTATATAACAGCTACTGAGAAAGCACTTAATTTTAAAGCATTTCTACAGTTTTAAGATTGAGAAGAAATGAGTTATTTCATGAGAACTGTCAGCAAATCATGTTCTGACTCTCTGCAAAATAGGTATTTCCTTACCTCATATAATTCTGATATTGTTCTCGGAAATGACTCTGTATAATACACACTATCGTCATTCTCTGTGTTATTTGGCAAGTAAGTTATGTCTGACATTTCTTGTTTAAACATTAAGAATAAAGCTGTTAGAAAATAATTAATAAGATAAATAAAACTTTCCTATATAGCATGGATTCCACCTAGCTTTACTATCTGAGGGACAGTTGGAAGACATAGTACACCAGCAACCCCAAAGCTTTATTTTTGTAAAGCAGTCTTATAACGCTAGACAAAAACATGTTAGTGAAGTCTATGAAAAACGCGTTAACAAGCATTCCAGAATTTCTAACTACAAAATTAATTTACAATAAGAGGACTTCCGCCATCTCACAAACTGAAATTCTCTCATTTACTATGGAAACATATTTTGATGACCCACTCAAACAGAGGAGAGGGCATAGTAGGCGTAATATATAAATGAGACTAGATTTCATTTTAACTCCTTTATTCCTGTAAAATATAAACAATTCAACAATTATTCCAGATTTTTATTTAGCACTGTGTATAAGAAACTGTGCTAAGAACTTTGTTTCATTTCATTTAATTTCCTCAACAACCCTAACAGGTACATTTATTACATTTTCATCCCAATTACAGATGAAGAAACCAAGAGTGGTAAGGTTAGGATTCTTAATCTTAGAACTGTCTGTGCCCAAAGTCCATGCTCTTAGCCAGGATAGACACCTTAAAATGTTATCCAAACTAATGAAATAAGGAACACTTTAAGAAATGGAACTGAAAATGTTTTTTAACAGGTTCAAAAGAGGTAGTACAAAGATTAAGAAATAAAGAAATAAAAACAATTTAAGTGTCCAAGAGTAAGGATCTGGTTAACTGTGCACTCACTTGAGCTAGTATGCAATACTTAAATTGCTGCTTATAAAACAAAAATTTTTTTTAAAATTACAAAAATGTAAAATTGAGGGGAAAAAAATCAGGAAATAAATTTACATTATTGACTTTTAAAAAACAAAAGAGCCTATACAGAAAAAATATTAAGTGGACACTAAGAAGTTTAACAGTGATTATGTGGGTAGTAGGAATACGTATTAACTGTTTTGTCTCTCCTTTTCTCCTTTCTAACAAATCTGCCATAGTATATAGTAGTACAATTTTAGAATGAATAATCAAACTACCTTTTATTTACTTATTTTTAATCCTTGCCTGAGGATATTTTTTCCATTGCTTTTCAGAGAGAGTAGAAGGGAGAGAAAGAGAAAAGGGGGGGGGCACACTGATGAGAGAGACACATTGACTGGTTGCCTCCTGCGCATGCTCTGACCAAGGGCCGGGGATCAAGCCTGCAACTGAGGTACATGCTCTTGGCTGGAATCAAACCCCGGACCCTTCAGTCCTTGGGCAATGCTCTAACCACGGAGCCAAACCAGGTAGGGTTCAAACTACTTTTTAAAAAGCTAATAGGCTAAGTAGCAGAAAAAGATAAAAGAAAATGCAAAACCAAGAATGAGAAGTGCAACAATGATTGACAATGAAAACACTTCTCATAAAAACTGATACCAGCTATTTGTGTAAGATCACAACGGTTTTCCAGAGTTGTGTTTCTTGTGATTTCAATTTTTCCCTAACTATTATTTTTGAAAACAAAGGTTTTTTTTTAAACCTTAGAGGACATTACTTACATGTTAATAAGAGCATTTGGAAGTTTCAAAGAGGAGGATGACAGCTTCTAACAAGGAAGAGAGAAACAGGAAAGAAAACAGGAAACAGGGCAAACTTACCTAAAGCATTGTCAAGGAAAAACACTTTCTTAGTCACAACAGTAGAGACCACTCATACACAGAATACAAATATAAACAAAAGAGTTTCAAAAGAAAGCAAGAAGTGGGGTATGAGGTATATTCAAACTATATTAAGAAGATTTTATATATACACATATACACAAGCAATATTTAACAAGGAAGAACAAAAAACTTTGGCAAATAACATGACGAAGTCCATCTCTATTGTTTTTATGAGGTTACATACAATTTTCTTTTTTTTGTTTTGTTTATTTTTGTTTAAAATATTACAGATGTCCCTTTTTCTCCCCAATGACCCATTCCACTCCATCCCATCTCCTTCCCCACCACTGTCCGAGTCCTTGGGCTGTGCATATAGAGGTTACATACAATTTTCAAATAAGCCAAAAAAAAAGAAGGCTGGAAAACTGGAATATTGTAGAAACAGTCTTAAAAATAACAGGGCAATTTCACGAACACAGAGATCTGTAAAGTGCTAAATTGTGTGGATAGCTACATAAATGCAGCTTAGAACTATATTAATTTCACCAATGACCAATTCTTTTCAAAATGAGATTCATTACCATTTCAGAATAGTCATAGCAGCGTGGAACAGCATCTACATGCAACTAAATAGATGCACATACTCTCTACGGCCTAAGCAGAGTCTTTTCATTTCTAGAGTCTGGTGCTAGTACTATGAGTCATGAAAAAAAAAAAAACCCACAGAAAAGCTTATTTCCTAAAGCATGTGCCGGTGACCGCAATTTCAGTCACAAATGGCAAGGCTGCTGGTAGATGTTCACTGACTGTATATAGGGTCATACTGAAGCACTGAAACAAGTTAAAATAATGAAAATAGTATATGTTCAGTAATAATAAAGAGGCCCTATTTTTATCAGATAAGGAATATTTCCAAAAATGTGGATTTTTATTGGGTTTCTTTATATTTGGTTGCTCTGTTTCTATAGCAAGTACAACACCAATGACTCTTATCAATGGTTATGGAATGAACTAAACTGCTGGGGACTGTTCCTTGAGAAAGGAAACTATGAATTTCCCCATTTGCAGCCCTTAAATCATATATGCTACATCAATAAACAATAAAAAAACCAGATAAGTCAAAATGCATCCACTGACAATGATGGTAATGTAACAGTTATCTATTATTTTCTTTAAAATACACATATCTACAAACACACTTATATATGAGCATAACACATAGGCACAAATAAACTCACTCTAGGAGGTTTCTCAGAGTTTTGGCAGACATAAATCCTTATCTGAATTGATGCAGAAGAAATGTCTTTCAAAGGGGTTTTTACGTGATGCTCCACAGAAGCATAAATTAATACGTAACTTCCTACATCAATGACAGTTAAGAAAAGGTTATTAGAAGTCTACAAAATCACCAGCAAAGCAGAGCAGAAAGCAATATTTAGGGCATAAAGTCAGAGTGTCTAAAATGAAATTTAAAAACCAATTTCATTGACATCACTGTCAAAAATAGATTTATGTACAAGACCTCTATACTAAAAACTAGAAAATTCTGCTGAGAGAGATTAAGGAAGGTCTATATAAATGGAGAGATATCATACTGATGGACTAGAATTAAGATGTCAGTTTACACTAAGTTAACATACAGATTCAACATATATACCCAATCATATTACTGCTAGTTTTTAAAATTTTTTATTTATTGATTTGAGAGAGAGAGAGAGAGGAAAGGAGAGAGGGAGGGAGGGAGGGAGAGAGAGAAACATCAATTTGTTGTTCCACTTATTTATGCATTCATTGGTTGATTCTAGTATGTGCCCTGAGTGGGGATTGAACCTGCAATCTTGGCATATAGGGAAAATGCTCTAACCAACTGAGCTACCCAGCTAGGGCCCTGCTAGATTTTTTTAAACAAGCTGATTCTAAAATAGAAATGAAAATGCAAAGGACCTAGACAGAACATCCAAAGCAATACTGTAAAAGGAGAACAAAGGTGGAAGACTTACCCTACCTGATTTCAAGATGGACTGTAAAGCCACAGTAATCAAGACAGTGTAGTGTGGGCATAAGGATTAAGAAACGTGGAACACATAAGATTAAGATCAATGGAACACAATAAAAAGTCCAGACACAGATCCACACTTAAATGATCACTGGATTTTAGACAAAGGTGTCAAAGCAATCTAATGAGGAAAGGGAGTTTTTTAATAAACGGTGTTGAAACAATCAGACATTCAAATGATAAAAGATAAGCCTCAACCACTACTTCATAGTAGACACAAAAGTTAATTTGAAGTGTATCATAGACATAAATGTAAAATCAAAATCTATAAAGACTTTAGAAGGACATAAAAGAGAATACTTCCATGGCTTGGGGATAGGAAAAGATTTTTTTATGACACAGAAAGCAATAATCATAAGATCTGATAAATTAAATTACATCAAAAATTAGCACTTTACAGACAACAGTGTGGTGATTTGGGGGGGGCAGTTGGGTGTAAGTGGAAGAGGGTATGGGAAGATAAATGGTGATGGAAAAAACAAAGATTAAATTAATATTTTGCTCATCAAAAGATACTTTAAAAAAAGAAAAGAATAAGGTTCCAATCAAGACGGCAGCATAAATAAATAACAAACTCGCATCCACCCACAACCACATCAAAACTGCAACTAAATTAGAGAACCACCATCATTTAAAACCACCTGAAATCTAGTTGAACAGAATTCCCATAACTAAAGGTATAAAGAAGAAGCCACATGGAGACTGAGACAGGTAGGAGAAGCAGAGACACTGTGGGCTGGTCCCACCTCCACAAGGGTGGATAAAAATTGGGAGGGGTATCTCAGCTGTGGAGGTCCTCCCTGAGGAGTGAGGGGGCCCCAATCCCACCCCAGGCCCTCCACCCCAAGGTTCCAGTGCCAGGAAAAAAAGTCCCCATAACTTTTGGCTATGAAAACCAGTGGGGATTGAGGCTGAGTGGGATGGAGGGGTGCTGGAGTCCCAGGCAGTTCCTCTTAAAGGGCCCAGACATGGACTTATTTGGACTCACTCCCTCTGAGCTCCAGCATTGGGGCAACAGTTTGAAAGGTACTAGAGACATACGGGGAGGAAATGAATTGTCTGGCATAAGGGCAAGAGATGGAGGGGCAGCTTTATGCCAGACAAAAGTGCCGACAGAGCCCATTGTTCCTATTCTGAACCCTTTCCCCACAAACCCAGCAGACAGACACCCTATCTAAAACTCTACCAACTTGGCTCACACTGTTCACCGTGCCCTGGTGATTGCCCAAGACCCAGCCCCAGCCCCATCCCACTTGCTGGCCTATGCAAGCTGTTTCCAGTAGCTTTTCCATTCAAATGGCCTGTCTTGGCTCATGCTTCAGACTTCCCTAAAATCTCTCAAACAAGCAGCATCTGGCCTCAGCATGCCCAGCACCTTTTGCTAAGTGATCCGGCACTAGAGGCAGCCAGCCTTGGTTCACAGTTTGGCCTCTCCTGGGTACCTCCAAACACCCAGCACAGGTAGCAGCCATCTGCAGATCACTTTGTAGCTCATCCTGGGTGGCCCCAAGCATGACGCAGGTGGCGGCTGACCTTGGCTTGCAACTCATGGGACGTCCCCAGAGCCAGGGTATCTGGTGAACAGCTTCAGACCACATTGAAACACCACCCAACCACTTCTGCAAGCAACACTCAAGGGGTGAACTTAGTGGGTACCAGAGCCCTGCTGAAGTCAGTCCTGCTCCTAGGGTCAGTTCTTGGCACAGCTGATCCTCCATGGTAACAGCCAGTCCTTGCAGCCAAACAGCCTTCCATTTATGTGCCAACAGCAATCAGGCTCAACTATAACAGTAGAGTGCACACAGCCCGGGGGGAGGGGGAGAGCGCACCTGCAGTACCCAGCTCCAGTAAACGGGGAGGCTATGCCACTGGACCATACAGGACACCTACTACGTAAGACCACCCTACCAAGACCAGGAGACATAGCAGCTCTACCTAATGCATAGAAACAAACACAGGGAGGCTGACAAACTGAGGAGACAAAGAAACAGGTCCCAAATCAAAGAACAGAACAAAACTCCAGAAAATGAACTAAACAAAATGGAGACAAGCAATCTACTAGATATAGAGTTCAAAACACTAGTGATAAGGATACTTAACGAATTTAGGGGAAGAGTAGATGAACTTAGTGAGAATATCTACAAAGAGAAAAGAAACATAAAAACAGACCTAGAAAACAAAACAGAACCAGTCAGAAAAGAAGAATAGATGAACTGAAATGAAGATTACAGTAAATCAACAGTAAAGTACATGAGCAGAGGATAAGAAAACAGAAAACACCCAGTCAGAACAGCAAAAAGAAAAAATTATCCAAAAAAATGAGGATAGGTTAAGGAGCCTCTGGGACAACGTATGCATCATGAAAGTGCCAGAAGGAAAAGAGAGAGCAAGGAATTGAAAAACCTGTATGAAAAAATTGTGACAGAAACCTTTCCTAACCTGGTGAAAGAAATAGACATACAAGTCTAGGAGGCTCAGAGTCCTAAACAAGATGAACCCAAAGATGCCCACACTGAGACAGCATAAATAAAATGCAAAGGTTAAAGAGAGGGTCTTAAAAGCAGCAAGAGAAAAAAGCAATTAGTTACCTACAAGGGAGCTCTCATAAGACGGTCAGCTGATTTCTCAACAGAGACTTTGCAGGCCAGAAGGGACTGGCATGAAATATTCAAAGTGATGAAAAGCAAGAACCTACAACCGAGATTACACCACCCAGCAAAGCTATCATTTAGAACTGAAGGACATATAAAGAGCTTCCAAGACAAGAAAAAGCCAAAGGAGTTCATCACCAGCCACTTTGGAAAAAAGTCTGCAGCTTTTATAAAACTAAACAAACACTCAGCAATTCCTCTCCCGCATATATACCTAAAGCAAGAAATACTTATAGAAGAATATTCATGGAAGCTTTATTCACAATAGCCCCTAAATGAAATAATCCAGGTTTCCATTAAAAGGAAAATGGATTAAACAAATTATGATACACTTATACAGTGGAATAACACTGAGCAATAAGAAAGAATTGTGTACTGATACATACAATGAACCTCAAAAACATTATGCTGAGTTCAAGAAGCTTTACTTACACAGAAGAGTACATACTGTATAATTCTACTTATATAAAACTCTATCTAAAAAGATAAACCTAATCTGTGGTGAACAAAACCAGAACAGTGATTGTTTCTGAGGGGCTGGGGTGAAGGCTGGTTGGGAAGGGGCACAAAGAAAGTTTCTGAAGTGACAGCGATGTTCTGTATCTTGATTGATAAGGATGTGTATGCAAAAACTCATCTAATGGCGTACTTTAAATTTGTGCACGTCATTATACACACACGTAAATTTTGCCTTAGTGTAAACCACTACTGAATTTTACATAATAATGCTCATATTGAAATGTTTGGAGGTGAAGTATCTACAACTTTTTTTAAAGTACACCAAAATACTGATGGAATGATAAATGGATAAAGGATGTATACATAATAAAGCAAGTATAGAAAAATATTAATTAGAGAATGTAGGTGTCTACATATGGGCATTTGGGGTACAATTCTTTCAACTTTTCAGTATGGTTGAATATTTTCAAAATAAGACGGCCAAAATATAAAACAAACTAAAAACCCAGGTTAAAACTCAGGTTATCCTTTAACTTCTGTAATAAGTAATATGTCATCCTACACTTGTTAATTTTTAAACAAGACATGTGTAACTGGAAACAATTGCTCTGATTTGCATAGAAAGCAAGTATCACAATTTCTTTCTTCAAAGTTATTATGCTCTACTTCTTACTTTAAACTATGGGGAAGAGGAAATAGAAACAGCTTTAAATGCAGAAAAACTATGCCTCTTGTCATTTCAAATAAAACACTGAGAGAAGGTTAAATTTAAAAAAAATAGTATCTGCACTAAATATTTTATATGACGAAGTGTACCGGAACTGAGAAGACACACATAATGGTAATCACAAATTCAGGTTTAACACTCGAAGATTGTTAACTGTTTTTTGGTTTAGAACAACAAACTAACGAAGATATATTCTAAATTATCTCTTTGGATGAAAGCCATTTATGGTACAGTGCAAGAAGTAGGAGTGTTGGAAGATGGTGCCACATGAACAAGGCTGTGGGGGTGAGAAGGGAGAAAGGCAAGGACAGGGAGAACACACACAAGAAGGCAGAGAGGAAAACAAGTACAAAAATCGTGAATAATGTATGAGAAGGGGCTAGTAGGGTTCAGCAAGGCCAGAGTGCAGGTGTGAATGGCACAGGAGAAGGCTGGATAGCTAGGCAAGGTTCAAGGCATAAAAGGACTTACAAGTCCATCAGGGGTTTGGCCTTTAGCCTAAAGGCAACATGCAGTCACTCCTCAGTGGGCAAGGGTGCCATGCCTAAATATGCGCAGTAGAAAGATCACCTAGCAGCTGGGTGGAGTGGAGGAGGGTCAGGCTCCAGAGGAACAGACCAGTTAGCAGCCCGTTACAATGCTCCATGGCAGCAACATGGAGGAGGGACACATCACACATTTTCCTGTGGTTTTTCAGATAATCCTTATATTATCCATGTGGTCTATCCTCTACTGGCAGTGCTGACTAAACTATGGAGTGATATATCAAGTTTAGATTATCTAAACTTACAACCTACTAATACTATACCTCCCTATCTTAAAGGAAACTCAGTACTGGGACAAAAGGTCAGTAATTCATCATGAAAACTACATTTCCAGGGGCCAAGAGAGCAGCAACTATCTGACCTTTTTTAGCCTGAAAAGAAATGCTAAAATCTCAAAGCTGAAACCTGAAAAGAAAGGAAGACATAATTCAAAATACAATTTTCTTTGTCATTAGTTTTTCCCTTTTCTTCTTTCTCACAGTCAACTCTAAACCTCAATTAAAAGGGATTTTACTTTGAAAACAGGAAAAATGCTTATAACTGAAAATCTGCCGTGGAGTCATAAAGATCTGGGTTCAGACAAATCCCAATCTGCCACTTCCAGCCACACCACTTTGGGTAGGTTTCCAATCTCTCAAAGCTCTGCTTCTATTCGCTCCTTATTTGCAAAACAGAAAAGACAGCTCTTGCCTATCCTGCAGGATTCCTGGGAGGATTAAACGGGGCAATGCAAGTAAAAAGCAAGTGCAGTGCCCACCACAGAAGGAGCCATCACTAAACATGGGTATGCGTTCCATTTTCCCAATGTTCTGTTTTCTAGTAAAAATAACTAAGAGGCTAAAGGTTTGTTCATTCATGTGCCATGCAAATATATGTGAACTACTTGGAAAAATGGTTTTCACATGGCCTTTTATCACTTAAACATTACTGAAGAGTAAACACCCTCATTTAGTAAAAATGTAGCTTGGGCTTAGATTTAGGAAAAATTGATACATAATGCTAAAACAGTGGGAAATGTGTTAATGACAGAAGTCAAGACTGTAATGACTACTGACTTCCCTGCAAATTAAAATATTTTGTCTTATTTGAGAAGTTGAACCACCTCTTTAAAAAGTCTTTTTAAATGGTTATACTTGACTTGCTTCCAACTTGGTCTCAAGAAAATTTATCCAAAAGAATGAAAGTATAAAATGATAGTACAGTATGAAATCTGTTATTTATTTCAATAACAAATAATGTGCAAGGAATGATAATTTTTTTTTAAAAAAAAAGCAAAAAAGGGTAACTGTGGGTGGGAAAAGAAAAGAAGGGAATGAGTCCTTTTGGGTTATCCTTTTTAAATACTTCTGACTTTTGGACCATGGTAATTTTTTACATATTTAAAAAAAAAGTTAAATCAATAATGATGGGGAACAAATTAAAATTGAATAGAAATGGAAATGAACCTAATTATATACCAAACTGATAACATCACAAAAGAAAGAATCCGAGATAACTTTAAACACAGTCATGATTGTACACCTTCAATGGGAGATAGTCTAAGGACAAAACAAACTGCAAAGAAATCTTGAACTTAAAAGGTTTCCTGTTAGTAGTATTGGATGAATCCTGAAATTAGCTTGTATATTGTAGGACTGAGCAAATGTAATGCTTTGGGAATTAAGGTTTTCATTTTGGAGAAAATAGATACAAATAAAAAATGAGGGAAAGGAGAGGGAAAAACCTATGGTGTTGGATTAAAATTAGGTTTAGGATTTTTTAACTTTTAATTTTAATGTAAAATATATACAAAAACCCCAAACATTTCTCGTACCCTAAGAGCTCCTGCTTTGTGCTTCTCTTCTAGTCATTTCTCCCCAGACAAGGTCTAACTACTATCCTCATTTCTAACTCCACAGAGTAGCTTTGCCTGTTTTTTGTACGTTATATAGATGGAAACATACAGTATGCAGTCTTTTGTGACTAGCTGCCTTTGCTCAGTCTTACTTTTGCGTGATTCGCGCATTTTCTTAAACGGAGCTACCTAATGTTCACTCTCATTGCTATAGTCTACCTGTGATATGTCACGTTGATTTAACCGTTCTATTGTAGGTGGACATTTGGTCGTTTCCCGTCCTTCCCTATAACAAATAGTGCTGCTCTAAGCATTCCAGGAGATGGAACCATATGAAATTGCTGACAGTGCCTACAAAAAATGGCCATTTCATGTAATTCAAATAAAAACGTCATCTTCTGAGGAACATATGTATATATTAGTGTTGAGTAAAATTTAGAAGTGGGATTGCTGATACTTAGAATTATGCAAAACAATTTTCTAAAATGGTTAGAGCAGTTTACATGCCCACTGATTGCTCAATACCTTGATACACCTAGTGCTTTCTTTTTCATTTAGCCATTCTTGTAGGTGTGTGGTTTTCATTTGCACTGATCTGATGATGAGTTAATACATATCCACATATATGCACACCATTTGCATTTCTCTTTTGTGAGGTTTGTGCTAAGGCTTTTTTGTCCATTTATTTTTATTGGCTTGTATCTGTCCTTTCTGTATTCTGGAGAAAAATCTTTTGTTAAATATATGCAATTAAGAATGGTCTCTTCCCACTCTGTGGGCTGCTCTTTCTCTCTCAGTGATGCCTTTCGGTGTACAAGAGTTATTAATTTAAATACAGATTTTTCTTTTTATGGGTAGTGCTATTTGTGTCTTATTTAAGAAACTTCTGCTCACTCCAAGTTTATGGAGATATTTTCACCTAAAGTGCTTTACCTTTCATAGTTGGAGTTTTTGGGTATGGTATGAATTCCAGATAACTTTCTTTCCACTGGATATTAAACTAATCCTGACCTGTTCATTTAAAAAGACCACCCTGTCCCCACTGCATGTACATGGCACCTTTGTGATGAATTAGGTAACTGAACAATACTGTTTCTTCCTGGTTCTCTATTGTCTTCCACTGGTCAGACTACTTATCTGTCTAAACTACTATCGTGTTATAGTACATCTTGATATTTGGTAATGTGAATCTTCTAGTTTTGTTTATCTTCTTTAAGACTACATGGCTATTCCTGGCTGGAATTCATAATTTTTTCTTTAAAAAAATTTTTTTTTAGTTCTGACTACTGAAAAGACCTAGAAGCAATGACACCCAAGTAACAACAGCAGGTCTAGTTCTCAGATCTTGGTTTCTAAAAACAACGCCTCACTAAAGGAACCAGGGAATCCTTAGAGAAAGTGCTAATTCCAGGATTGGGGCAATGGGGCATAAAGGAGATCCTGAAATGACCAAAATTTAAGAGGGACGGGTCAAAGGGAAACAAAAGCCCCCTCAAACAGGCTTTCATTGGCCAAATTTGGGACAATCTGTGCATAAAAATGACAGTAATGGATAGCACCTTTCCAGTTTTAAAAATAAACAATCTACAAGTCCATAGGGATACTTCTCTTAGAAAAGAAGATTCTTTGCAGAGGCATGCCAGGTAGCAAATAGAAAGGGAAGTCAGGATTAGAAAACCATAATTTCCAATTATTTTTACAATAATTTATTTCGGTAAGAATCATCATTAAAATCATGGATGAAAGATAGCTAGGAAACAGAATAACCAGTCTCAAAGTACTACCCCACATACTACTTTGTAATTAATTATATTGTAAATAATTATTAAGTACAAAGAAGAAAAAGCACATTACATAAAAGAAATAGGAGGTGAGGGGAAGACTATCTTAACCAACTGATCAAACGGAGTATCACCAATAATGGGACAAACTGTCGTGTGACTCCTGATGTGATTCACTGAGGACACAATGTCACCTATGTAATATTCCCACCAAAATCAGTTCTAACCTGGACTGATCATAAGGACACAAACCAACAAATACAAAATAACTGGCCTGAACTCTTCCAAAATGCCAAGTTGTGAAAGATTAAAAAAAAACCACAAAACTGGTTGGGAATGCAAAATGGTACAGCCACTTTGAAAAAGTTTGGCAGTTTTTTATAAAACTAAACATACTATTACCATACAGTCCCGTAATCATGCTCCTTGGTATTACCCAGAGGAGCTGAAAACTATGACTCTACAAAAACCTGCACAGAGATGTTATGTTTATAGCAGGTTTCTTCATAACTACCAAAACTTGGAAGCAACTGAGGTCCTTCAGTAGGAAAGGGAATAGATAAACTGTGGTACATCAGACAATGGAATACTGAATATCAGCACTAAATGGAAATGAACTTTCAAGCCATGGAAAAGACATGTAGGAACCTTAAAAGAAGCCAATCTGAAAAGGCTACATATTGCAGGATTCCAATTATGTGGCATTCTGAAAAAGGCAAAATATGGAGACAACAGTGGTTGCTAGGTTGGGAGGGGGGTGTAAGGAGAGTTGATGAACACGCAGAACACAGAGGATTTTTTTAGGGCAGTGAAAATATTCTGTAGGATATTATAATGATGGATACATGTCATTATACATTTGTCCAAACCCACAGAATGTACACCACCAAGAGTGAGCCATAAGGTAAACTATGAGCTCCGGGTGATTATGATGTGTCAATGTATGTTCTTCCTTGATAAAATATGTACCATTCTGGTGAATGATGCTGATAATGGGGGAGGCTATGCATGTGTTGGGGGTAAATGGGACATCGCTGTACTTTCCTTTCAATTCTGTTGTAAACCCAGAAATGCTCTGAAAATATCAAGTCTTTTTTTAAAAAAGTAGGGGAGCTGTTCTAGAGGAGAGTAAAGAAGGTACATGACAGCTAAATGCAGTAAGTGATACTTACTTAGATCCTGGACATTATTGGGAAAAGTGGGGAAATATGAATATGGGCTGTATACTTATACACTACTGAATCAATGTTCATTTCTGAGGGTGATTATTTTATTGTTGGTAACTGTATATTTTTATTCTTAGAAGATGCATGGTGATATATTTAGGCATGACTGTAGCTTACTCATAAATGATTCTTAAATAAAAGGTCAATAAATTGCTCTAAGTTCAGGAGTTAAAAGGAACATGTAAAAAGATTGTTACCCTGCTGTAAGAAATTAAAGAGAAAAATATCCAGTTCTATTTTTTTCTACAGAAAAGATACAATTGATTTATAGAACAAGTAAAAGTAGATTTTTATTTTAGTTTTTAAATATCAAAGCTTTATTATGAAATAAATTGCCATTAACAGGTTGATCTCTTATTAGGCTCTCAGTTTTACTAGCAGATGTAAAAATAATGTTTAAAAGGTTAAAAAGAATAAAATGACTAGTTGAACATCTTCCACTAGAGGAATTTATCAAATTTCTTCATTTGTTTGGCTGAGTATCTTCTAAAGTACTAGGTCAGAATTAACAGACACACAAAATTGACTAGAGTTCTCGCTTCTAAACTACAAAGGTGCCTGGCTGTAATTCCTCCTGGCATGCAACCCCTGAGAGGAGTGCAAAGTGCAATGTGACATAAGAGTCACGAATGTGCCTGTGCATCTCTCTGTATTTGTGTGAATGTCCACATGAATAAACTTCACCTAGCACCCATTGTGTATGTTGGTTAAACAGGAGGCAATCCTGACAAATTCAATGAGGTTGGTGGTGACTGTAAAATATCTTAATTGTCAACAAGCTTTTAAGGTAAAACTGTTCTGCTCAAGCAAAATTTTAACATTTTACATTTTAGTTTCATATGTGGTTACATTTATACCTTTTGTAACTACTTAATATAAAAAGTAAAAGCAATAATCTATCTTAAAATAGACTTTAACTCTTTAACTCTCTTTTAAATAAAACTTATCTTTCCTATTGTAATAGTACTCTTTATAACCTTGGAGGTAACCTTAGAGCCAAGAATATCTTTAAAACTTTATTCCTTTTTAGCAGCTTGTCCTTGCATTAGTTAATTTCTGTGACCCTCAGAATATGGATCTTATAAAATGGAAACCATTAAAACCTACCTCATAAGGTAAAATGCCATGATCTATTCAGGGAATCAAACCTCTCTACTGGTAGAATTTAGTCCTTTAACTTGGCTATTTACTGCTCTAGGTTCTAGGCCCACTGTGTGGGAAAGGGGGAAGAACGTGTAATACGCAGACACACAGAAAATCGAACACAGTGCCTTGTTTGTAGGTTGATACAAAAAAATGTGTGTTAACTGCTTATATCTTAGAAGAGAATGAGAAAAAAGCGGCTTGTTTTTGTGAGAAGAAGGTCATAATATAGTTAGTCGAACCCCTTATCTGTAGGGGATATGTTCCAAGACACCCAATGGACACCTGAAACCATGGATAGTACTAAGTCCTACATACACTGTTTTTTCCTACACATACATACCTACGATAAAGTATAATTTATAAATCAGGCACATTAAGAGATTAACAATAATGAATAATAGAATAATAATAATACATTATAATAAAAGTTATGTGAATGTGGTCTCTCTCAAAATATTTGTACTGTACTCACCCTTCTTGTGATGATGTTAGATGATGCAATGACTGGGAGATGAGATGAAGTGAGATGAATGATGTAGGCAGTGTGACATAGTGTTAGGCTTCTATGAGAGTCACTTGAACACAAGCACTGCAAGACTATAAAAGTTGATCTGATAGCCAAGATGGCTACTAAATGACTAAAATGTGGGGAGGGCATACAGTGTGCATACATTGGACAGAAGGATGATTCACATTCCAGAAGGGACAGAGGGGATGGTGCAAAATTTCATCCTGCTACTCAGAACAACATGCAATTTAAATTTTATGAATTATTTCTGGAATTTTCCGTTTAATATTTTTGGGGCACAGCTGACTGCGGGTAACTAAAACCATGGAAAATAAAACCACAGATAAGGAGGGACTACTATGTATGTGTTAGGTATTTAATTTACATAATTATATTCCTTAAAAAGCAAAGGTGGGGGGCAGCACCTTATAAAAAAATAGCTTAAAAATAAAATTTTACTGGAAAAGTATCTGCAATAGCATATTTAAACCACTTTACACATTAATTCAAATAATTATGTTTTCAAACATTTGGGCCAATAAAATGCAATTGTATATATGAAACTTACTTGATAAAAAACCAAATATAATATATTCTAAAGTGTACAGTATGAGTATATATTAATGATTCTTATTTGCAAAAACATAATTACTCTCTTACTTTCCATGTCTTTGATGGTGTCTTATTTATTTGGTTTCCATCTATTACTGACAACAGGTCACCCGGACCATATAAGAGTGAGAATCAAGCCCCACGGCTCTTTAGCGGAGCTGCACACCTGCTCCAGGCTCTGTCTTCTGTCTCTCTGGGGTCAGTTCTGACAGGAAAGCCTCATTCACCCTGATCATTACTGGTGACTTACACCTGTTCTTTGTCTCCTAACCCACTCAGGCTTCTCAGTGGCAGTAAGATAGCCACACAAGGCACAGATGGGTCACCAGGGTGGCCTTGAGTACTGGGGTAGGAGCCTTCAGCCTCTTGGCCAAAGGGAAAAGCAGGAAGTATAGTCCACAGAGCTTTTGATCAAATTTTGTTTCTATGATTCCCAAATATCCTCAGTGATATTCTACTTTATTTCTATTACAACACTCAAAACATTATCAACGTAAATTCCCCTTCTAAAGCTGTTTGCCAAAAAAGGATGAGAATTTGTGGTGTTTGTTGTGTGGATTCACCTTGATATTTAGTTGGCTCTAAGTAGAATTTCTCACCAGTATCCTAATATAATCATGAGCTACTAAATCATGCTGATATTCCCCATTATATAATATGGTATTTTAAAAAGAAGGTTTTTTATTCCTTCATTAGTGTAAATTACTATAAGTGCATTATGAAAATGCAAACTACAGGGAAAAAAGCAGGTAGAGTAGTGTATATGTATGTAAATTGCCAAAAATAATTTGATACAATTCATTCCAGGACATTCCTGCCCCTAAGCATAGGCTTCCTGTATTGGAGGGAGGTGGAAAGGTTGATGGGAAGATACAGAAAGAACAGTCAGCTACACTCATAGTAAATCTACAACTCTATGCTTTTTGGCCTGATATAACCTATATATTCCTGACAAGAAAATTTCTATTACTACACATGTGAGAAGAAAAATATAATCTTTAGCTATCTCTTATAAAGGCTGACTCTTTTGCCGAGTTGAAATAAATTCAAATACTGAGTCAAAATTTTTTTCTTAATTTTAATATTTTTGTAAAGAGACATTAATATCTAGTCAGTCCTTTATTAATGAAGAATGGATTCTGCTAATCAGTGAGGCCTTTCCTTCTTGATGATCCCCCCACCACCAAAATGACTTCTTGAACCAACTTACTAACTATGCCATTGGCTCCAAGTGACCCAAGAGGCCCTACCATGATTTCTTTCATGAAAATCTTGATCATTCTGTGCCCACAGCAAAAGCTGGAAAGCTACTTGCCAAGAGAACCAACTATTGCCCGGCTGGGTGTGGCTCAGTGGTTGAGCATCGACCTAGGATCCAGGAGATCGGGGTTTGATTCCCCGGCAGGGGCCATGCCCGGGTTGCGGGCTAGATCAATGACTCTCTCATCATTGATGTTTCTATCTCTCTCTCTCTCTCCTTTCCTCTCTCTGAAATCAATAAAGATATATTTAAAAAAAAAAAAAAGAGAGAACCAACTATTATTATAGGCTTCAGTCTCTAATCAATAATTTGGTTTCATTCATTCATTGATCAAAGCCAGGAGCAGCTTGGTCTGCCCAGTAAGGTCTGAGGGTTTGGGTGGACCCAAAATTAAATGACCCCGCTGCTGTAGTTGAGTCAGAAAGCTATTACGTGCACTTGGAAAGGTGTTTCAGTGGAACAGCACAGGCCTTGTGTTAAAATCCCAATTCCATACTCAGCTAAGATAGACTTCACTTTCTCTCTCACCATAAAAAAACTAGAAAACTGGACAAAGTACTTGAAAATTTCCCAAACTGCTTTGGGAAACAAGCAATGCAGGACTCTGACTCCTAACAAGAGAATAAATTAGATAAGCCTTACAACTGTCATAGCTTTCTGCCTGGAGGGAATTTCCAGACTGAATCCAAGGAAGGGTAATTCAAACACAGCTAGTCAGGCTGGCTGAGTTAAGGAGACAGAGGTGAGAGCATGGCAAGCTAAGGCAGCTGGAAGCTGCAGGGCAGATTCTGAAAAGGAGAGACCAATGATGAAAAAGAGCTCTAGAAATCTGCATAAGGGTGCCTTTGAGTCTGCTGAGTACTAAGTTATAAGTGCATAGCGTGAAACTTCACAAGGCTGGGCAAGAAATGAAACATAAGCTCACCACCACCCGAAGTGCACACCAAGTTGGGGGATATTCAAGCTCCCACCAGCCAGAATGAAAGTTCTCCCTGGGGGATTTAGTGGGTATTCAGCAGAGATTCCAAAGGAGGTCAAGCCCTAGTAGTAAAGGCACCATCTTTGGTGTGAATGCTACCCCACATCTTTTCTAAGGAGTTTTCACGAGGCCTTGATAGCGATCCAAAAGTCCATGATTTTTACCAAACCGAAGTGCAACACTTTAAAGGAACACAGCAAAAGAAAAATCCAGCCACTCTGCAATGTAACATTCACAATATTACACCCCGCTCCCCCCCCCCCCCATCACTGACTTCTTGCCAAGAGGCAGGAAAATGTCTCTTTAATAAGCAAAAAAAAATTTTCAATAAAAACACCCAGAAATGACAGAAAAAAATGGAACTACTAACAGCTATTATAACTATGTACAAGTATTTAAAGGAAAACATGCATATAATGACAATAGAAATGGACAATGCAGAAAAGAAATTGGAACTTTTAGAGATAAAAATATCATACCTAAGATAAACATTTTATTAGACAGTATTAGAAGCTTATTAGACCTGCATTAGAAAAGATCAGTGCATTTTTGAAAAAAACATACAGTTAAGATGTAAAAATAATGAAATGATATATTGTACTAAAAAAGTAACTTAAAAAGGTATGAAAAAAAGAATAAAGAAACAGAAGAGGCTGGATAAACACACAGCAAAATGATAGACTGAAACTCAATTATGGTAGGTAGTGCATAAGACAGCCCCCAGTGATCCCTGCCTTCTGGTATTTATGGCCTTACAGAATCCTCTCCCCTTGAGTAATCTGCTTCTAATCAATAAAATTGGGCAATGTTGAGGAAATGTTGCAAAGAATTGTTACTTTGTCTTGCTAGCGGACTTTCTCTTACTGGCTTTGCTAAAGTAAGCTATCATGTCGGAGAGGCCCACGTGGCAAGGGACTGCGGGTCCAAAAGCCCTTAAGGAACTGAATCTCACCAAGAACAATGCAAATTTAGAAACTGATCCTTCCCGGAATGCAGGCTTGTGAGAAACCTTGAGGCAGAGGTTCCATCTACGCTGTGCCTGAATTCCAGACCCACAGGAACTGTGAGGTGATAAATGTGTCTGTGTTACACTGCTAAGGTATAAAGTAATTTGTTACACAGAAGTAGATAACCACTTTACCAGACACATCACTAATTACCTTAAATGCAAACCATCTAAACTCTGCAACTGAAAGACAGATTGTCAGACTAGACTTAAAAAAAGATCCAGTTCTATGCTTCTAAAAGAAAGGTACTTTAAATATAAAGGTACAGATGGGTTAAAGGTAAAAGCTGGGAAAAGATTTATCATGCAATGCTAAACTTAGAGCAGCTATATTACTATCACACAAAGAAGACTTTGATAGAAGAATAATTACCAAGGATGGAGGAACATTTCATAATGTAAATGAGTCAATTAATCAAGAACACCTAACAGAGTCTCAAAATACAGGAAAGAAAAACAATACTGAAAGGAGAAACAAACAAATGCAATATAGTAGGTGGGGTTTTCAACATGCTTCTAAGTCATTGATAGTACGAGTAAAAAGAAAACCAGTAAAGATACATATAAGATGTGAACAACCTTATAAACCACCTAGATCTGACATTTATCTCATCCTCAAGGGTACATGAAACATGCATGGTCATTTAAGAAATGTATGTGTACATTTTCATGAGAGAGTATACCTTAAATAGTTTTAGTGTGATAGGTGAAGAAAACAAAAACCGAAGTACAGTTGACCCTTGACCAATGTGGGGGTTGGGGATTCTGACTCCTGGGCAGTTCAAAGTTCACAAATAACTTAAGTTGACCCTCTATATATGTGGATTCCAAACAGAGAATAGAAAATTTTGATTCATAGAAACCTGAAACACTAATTCAAAAGAATATATGTACCCCTATGTTCATTGCAGTATTATAAGCAGCCCAAGTGTCCATCAGTGAATGAGTGGATAAAAAAAGCTGTAGTATATTTACACAAGGGAATACTACTCGGCCATAAAAAAGAAGGAAATCTTACCATTTGCAACAGCAGGGATGGACCTGGGGAGCATTATGCTAAGTGAAATAAGCCAGTCAGAGAAAGACAAGGACCGTATGATTTCACTCACATGTGGAATCTAATCAATAAAATAAACTAATAAACAAAAGAGAAACAGGCTCACAGATACAGAGAAAAGACTGACAGCTGTCAGAGGGGAGGGGATTGGGGTGAAAAAGGTGAAGGGATTAAGCAAAAACAAAAAAAAATAGCCCTCACAGACACAGACAACAGTACGGTGACTACCAGAGGGAAGGGGGGTAGCGGAGAGTATGGGGTGATACATGGTGACGGAAGGAGACGGGACTTGGTGTGATGAACACACAATACCATATATACAGATGATGTGTTATAGAATTGTATATCTGAAACCTATATAATTTTATTAACTAATGTCATCCCAATAAATAAAAAAGGGAAAAAATGAAATAATTATAAGCATATTCACAACAGAGGAGAAAATATTTTAAGGATTCTTTTATAATGTTCTTTTTAAAAGCAAATAAATATGCTTCTGAGGATCTGTTAAAAAATAAAGAAAGAAATAAAGAAAATTTCTATCAACAGTTGGTTGAATCTACGATATGAAACCTGGGGACACAGAGAGCCAGCTATATATTTATTAAAAAATCCACATGTAGTGGAACCACACAGTTCAAACCTGTGTTGTTCAAGAACCAATTGTGCTGTCTAAAACTAGTGGATTCCAAAATTCAAAGTTCAGAACTAAGTACTTAGATTCTTTTTTTTTTTTTTAAACATATCTTTATTAATTTCAGAGAGAGGAAAGGAGGGGGAGAAAGAGGAATAGAAACATCAATGACGAGAGCGTCACTGATCGGCTGCCTAGCCCGCAACCCGGGCATGTGCCCTGACCGTGAATACCGGGAATCAAACCCCGATCTCCTGGATCCCAGGTCGATGCTCAACTGCTGAGCCACACCTGGCCGGGCAGTACTTGGATTCTTAAAAAAAATTTTTTTAATTGATTTTAGAGAGAGCAGAAAGGAAAGAGAGAAAGATTTGTTGTCCCACCTATTTACGCATTCATGGTTGAATCTTGTATGTGTCTTGACTAGGGATCGAACTCGAAACCTTGGTGCATGGAGATGACACTCTAATCAACTAAGCCACTCTAATCAACTAGGGCTTGGGTTTCTTTAAATTTCAATTTGTTCAGTCCTAACTTGATCTGATTGGTATAAGTTTAAATTCCTTTATCTGGAAAATTCTCCAAATTATAATATTTGAGTGTCCAAATAAAATCTTCAACTTTTTGAAGGTGTAAGCATTTCGTTTCTGTTGAGTGTTCAGAAAGCATTCAGCAATCAATCAAGCAGCTACTCTCTTCTATGCACACATAAACAAGCACACAATTATGCAACCAGAGATTTTACTAGTTTATCAGCTAGTTGCTATTTAACCAAATCCATTTATTTGAAAAATGAAGAGACTAGCTAAGAGAAATAGATAACAAAAGTCTGAAAAAATCTGTTAGAAAAATATAGTATCAGAAAAGTATTACTTTCTTATATTAAGAGCATGTCTAGTTAAATATCACTGTTATTCCCGACCTGAGAAAACAGTAACATAAGCATATATATATATATATTTCATTATATATATTTTATACATCAAGAGCCACACAATTTTTAGTATATTCAATAACTATTTGTGATCAATTACTAAGCAACTTAATATTTCACATTTGCTTCCATTTTATTTTACTAAGAGACCTCTGAAATATCCTGGGTTCCTGACAAGTTATTAGAATATTTATAATAAAACAAGTTTTATTTTTACTACCGATTTTGAGAGGCTTGGTTGAGATCATGTATCAATTTACTTGCCTGTGTCCCATTTTTAAATTTGTTCAAAACATAATCCTACAACAGAATGAGGTATCAAATCATAAGAAATGTTTCAATGTATAAGGACTCTTTCAATTGCTAAAACTTTGCATATTCATCCAAAGGATTATCTCATTGAAAAGAAACATGCAAGAAGGAAACAAACCATACAAAATCTGCCAATAAACCTGATAACAAGAGCACTCCCTTCAAATGAGGAATGCTCTTCACCTCTGGAACTTCACACATGCTACTCACAGACTTCAGACTTGGACAACCATGAGGCTGTGGCATTTAAGGCCAACTATAAACCAAGTAAGTCCTAATTACCCATTTCCTTAAGTTGTCCAGGCTCCAAATCTCTTGGGTTCTGACCTTCTCATTTATTTTTAGGAGTGTATTCTTTTTTTTAAAAGAGAAATATATAATAATACACAGTGAAATATTTTTAGAGGATTCAGAGTGATTGAAAAACAACTTATAGATTTTCCCCCACCCCAGTAACCTTAAAGCCTCATCTAAACAGCTGCTATCACACCAAGATTTTGCAGGAAATTTCTACCACACTAGAACTGTTTGTTTTCACATATCCCAAAGGTCACTGTGAAACAAGTATTCATATACATATTTTCATGTATGTTTGTTTTATAAAAGATTGTTTCTGAATTTAGTCTATTTCTTTGTTAAATAATTGGGTTAATAATGAAAATTTTTAGTTTAGAGATATGGTTATGACATGAATTTTCTGGAATCAAAAAGAAAAAGAATTTAAAAGACAACTCAGAGCAAGAAATTTCTTTCAACATAATAACTTTTATTATTTCAAAATACCAAAAGTCTTCTGTATAGTACTTATCATATACATCAAATACCTTATAAGAATCTCAGCAACCATATCTACTATCTTAATCTCTTCAGAACAAGTACATAAGGAGAAAAATCTGTAAATCAGTCCTCGATGACAGAGCGTTTGTTTTGGAGTTTACCAAATGGAATGACCCTGCTGGAATTCCTTCAAGCAGCCTGTGAAAATGTCAGAACGGAGTCTGTTTTGGAGGTCGTAGTCCCTAGAGAGCTCTGAGTTTTGGCCTGTTTGTCTTTTCACATGCTTTAATATTTGAAAATCATTCCTTGTAGACACTGACTGATGCCCAGGGAATGCTAGGATTGTGGGAACTGGCAGTACCAACAAGAGAAACGAACTTCATGGGAAATCAGTGCCTACTACATTAGCCCTCTCAGCTCTCATCAGATAAGTTGCTCTTCAAATGTTCTGCAGGCACACAGTGAGACAGTAAGAAATTGCATGTCACTCTGACGTCTTTAAAAAAAACAACTTGCAGAAAATGGGGGCAAAAATTACTGGGATTATTGAAAGAAACATTAAGTTATAAAACACCATGGTGGAACCCTGACAAACTATATTCACTTAGTATGAACTGAAATGCTGCATTCTCAAAACATACATATTTAAAAAAACAGTACGAGTGTGCTAATTATATGCCCACACTGTTCTAAATACTTGACTTATATGAACTCATTTAATCCTCAGCAACCCTAAGAAGCAGGTATTAGTACGATCCCCATTTTGCAGATGAAGGATCAAGGCAAAGAAAACATCAAATTTGTCTAAATTCACATAACTGGTGGTGTTGTAGCCGGGATCCAGACACACAGGGCGGCTCCAGAGTTGGTGCTCTCCACCACTGTGCCTCTTCTGGAATGTTTACATCAAGCATGCAATGCTGACTGACTGACATGTACTAATGATGTGCTGGTTACTATAAATGCTTTATTTCATTTAATCCCCCAACAACCTATATGGTACATCTAACATGGTTACTATTTATGGATGACAGACTTTGTGCGGCCTGACACCACACACCTAGAGCGACAGAGCAGGCTCTAGGCTTGACTCTGCAGTTCTCTTTCTTTAAAACTAGGTTTTTCTTCCTCTCAGTTATCTGCAAGAATCATCTCTAAATTAATTTTCTGTATATAGTTGAGGGAATTACTTTCAAAGATCTGTGTGTCCAACAATTTTATGAGAGTATACTAAATTTTGAATTGCCAATATTGTACTAGAGGCTTAATTATTTTAAGGTAACAGACACAATGATCATTCAATAAATGTTTTCTAACAGTAAAAAGTATCCCCATTTCTACTCTTGAATTTTTTTTAATACTTTAGGAGAGCTAAATATTCTGATATGGTAAACTTTTTTTTATATAGTACTATACATGTTGTTTGATTACTCAAACTGATAAACTTCTTAACGGATCTGTTGGGATCAAAGCTTCTGTCAAAGGGGGTCTCCTATTTTGTAGCTATAAATCTCAAATCTGCAGAGTGCTGAATAACTCCAACACTTGTTAGTTCTTAAACTTAGCCTACAAGAACCAATCACAAGTTGTGAGTCAGACTTTTTGCTTTTCTTGTTATATCATTATTAAATAGAGAGGTCATATGTCAAAAATTTAAGTTGGTGAAACAGGCACTCAACTATTAACATTTTCTTAATAAAAGTAATAACATAAATGACCAAAAAAGAACGTGAATAATTTGGGCTTAAAAAAAGAAGCTAAAATACTGTCTTTTAACTGATAATTTAATGCTATTATAAAAATGTTAACACATACCTGCCAACCCTTGAAAACCATGAATAGGAAGATATGGCATACTCTAAATTAGATACATCATTTTTCAGGATAACACAAATTTAGTCAATTTCTGCTTCCTTTTCAATATGGGGGAATGTCTGACCAGTTGAGAGAGCTGGCATGTATGTTTAATAATATATCTGTGAGGAGCGTATTTAACAGCAACATTACTAATTCCTATCTATAGAAAATTCCATCAGTTAACTGAGATGGAAGTTACCTTCCATTCTTTCAATTTCTGCTGCCCAATGAATAGCACAAGGCAAAAATGGTAATGCGAGATAAGAACACATGATGCAATGAGGGAGGGCAGCCAGAGAAAGACACATGGGCTGAAAGCTACCACACGAATTTACAATAAGCGTACCATGACAGAGAGCTTCTGAGACTTACCCATGCTCACAGACTGAGTCAGCAGAGGAGACTGGAGTCCTGACTCCCAAAAGACTATACTTCCTGTTAATAATAGTGAGGGCAGCAGGTGAGGGTAGCCAACAGTATGGATTACTTAAAGGATTTAGAAAAACACTGGGTATGATATTTATTAGTTAGTCTGGGTGATTATTAACTACAAACCCAAGAGAAAATTCAAATACATTTGTTATTCCGACATAACTGTCTTGTTGCTTTCTGTCACAATAACACTTTATTACTGATGTCTTAAAATAAAGTAATAAAGGAAGAAAATTAATCATGGATCACTTTTTTCCCAGTACATTCCCTATGTCTATCCTTTCTCTTCCTTTTTAGCTAGAAGAGGTGACTGTGGTTGGGTTAGATGGCTGATACAAGTAAAAAGAGCACTGACTTAATTTGAACCAAGTCTCTTGGCCCAGCATAGGGTCTGATTCAATTATTCAACTATAAATTATTCAATTCCAAGTAGCCCTAAAAGGTCTAAGGAGTTAGGGGATTGTAGTTGAGTAATATTTATTAATTAATCATTTATATTTTATATGTTACCTTTTAAAATTGCTTCCTGAGAAACAGGAGACTAGTAACTCTTGAAAAGCCTTGTAAAAATTTTAGGCAAACATTTTTATAAGTTTAAAGTAATGTGGTCTCATGTTGGATTAAACTGCTAATTATGTTCTAAATCTTATTTTTAACATAAATATGTTAACTGCTGGTCCTCAGGGTCTTTCTGGGACAGGACACAATCTAAAGACTGAATTAGCTCAAAATGAGGCTTCGGGCTGTTACATAACTGGGGCCTATGGTCTTGCTGATGCACTTCGGAAGCTGTAAGTGATAACCAGAACACGCCTTTGTTAGTGTTTGGATCATGCCAGCTCTCTCTCTCTCTGCTTGGGTGTGTTCAGCAATCCACTGAAGCAAACTAAATCCTCAGTAACAGCAAAACTACCTAAATAAGAAACCGCGAATAGAAGAAAGAAGGTGGAAAGGGTTATAGGTACTTATTTACATTGTGAAACAAAACATGCTATTTAATAGATTTTATAAAGCCCAATGTGAAGGGACAGCACCTCACCTTTAAGCTACTTACCTGGCTTTTTCATTCGAGAGGGTTTAAGAGATTGTCACAAAAACAACAGTATGAGAGCTGCCACAATTAATCAAGGACTTCATTTTGCAGTTGTCAAGAGGTTCATAGTTGGCTCTTAAACTTTATAATTATGGTTAGTATAAGTCCTAAAGCCTAATTTTAAAAAATATTCAAAACTAACTAAGGAAAATATTTAAGGAGTATATATTTCTCTTCTAAGTCTAAATATTCTTAAGTAACTCCTGAAAGCAGGAAAAGAAATTATCTAAATATATCAGAATATTTACTAATATCTTTGAGAATTTTAAATATTCAAGTTCCTAAATATGTTAACAGTAAAGCTAATGACGAGACAATTTTAGATAAGAGAAAGCAAGTTCCCTGTCTTAGCTATTTAGCCTCTAATGATTTCTTTTCCATTTATGACACTGAGAATTTTATGCCTGGCTGTCTGCTCCAGAGAAAAACAGCTTCTTCCTCTTTCCCTCACTAGTCTCCATTAGGCCATACCACTCCTGGACATTCTAAGGAGCAAGGTCGTGCTCAAGACAAAAGCTCATCACCTTTGGACTACCAGTAAGCCTAACAGGTTAATGAGGGGTGGGAAATGTTTTCAAAGTAAAACCCCCCAAAAAAGACCCACTGCAAACATGTGCCATTTATTTTCCATGGTACAGGGCAGGCAGTCTTTTTGGCTGGGTTCCATGGTGAGGCAAAGTTCATGTGACTGTTTGCGAATGAATTAATACCATATTGGATGCAACACAAAGAGCCACCCTGTATTCCCTTGTGTGCAACAGACTTTTGAATAAATTATTTTCTTTCTAGTAAGAACAAGAGATGGTCTAAAATTGTTCAGTGTAATAAATTTAACAGATGGAAATTTTAGGAAAAACACTTTTCAAGATGGGACTATAAGCTCAAAAACCTAACAACTGTAGTAACTAGTAATACCAAAGTTTAAAATAAGAACAACAAATAAGTCTCCTTTTCACTGAGGCCTAAAACATGCTATTTCATAGTAAGTACAGTTTCAAAAAAGCCGGTTAATTTAGGAAGAGGAGTTAATTTAGAGAGAAAAAGGTGGCAGGTGCTTATTTGCCACGTACTTGACACTAATACTAACAGCTGGCCTGGTATATCTGTGGCCGTGTTAACATGATTGAGCCTCATCTTCAGAGACATACCAAGAAGTAGTGAAATACCAAACAGTTTTATAAAAGGGGAATCTGTATCTACTTATCCGCTTACTATATGATACTGCTGGCAATGACTTAAAAGCTTAAATTCACCAACCAGCATAGATTAGTCTTGCAAATGGCCTCATGAATAAAAAGCTTCTTCTTCATCGTCTCATCCACGTGTGGATCCCAGCAAAGGGGCTGCAGCTCTTTCAGGTATGTTGTCTCCATCAACTTTGCCTTTTCTTCCTTTTATAAAGCTACACTCAATTTACAGCACCTGAGCTTTCCTATTTAAACAATAAAAGGACTGATTTCCCCTGACTGATTTCCCTTTAATTCCCACCATTTGAAGGAATGTTAATACTGAAACACGAAAATGAGTCTGCTGTGTGTATAAAATGTCAAAACAAAGCTCAGTACCCGTGTGTGCACTGTCTTGTAAGGTACATTAGTTATGTGTCTCTGCATATCTACTTCCTTTTATGAAGGACTCACTTGTTGGGAAGAGTTAACTGCCTAAACGGTTGCCTTACTTTTGAAGTGCCACTAACTCCAGAATTATTTTGGCCACATTCACAGATAAAGGAAACCCTAGCTTATCTTTTCTAAACATCTATCATGTTTACTCCAGTAGTGGGAATATTTTGCCAATCCACTACCAATGCCAACATAAATATTAATAAAAAATAAGGGGAGATCCTGGAATCATTACTTAAATGTCAAGTTCACGTTCCTTGTAAAGTTTATTTATAAACTATTTGGTGACATAATCCTTCTACACACTAAACCCAAATTGAAATGTCATCATTTTCCCCCAACAGAAAAGAAAATAATTCTAACAAGTGAAATTCAAATACTTAGGAATGACAAAACACAAAAATCAAGAAAATATCTAAACCTGATTATCTCAAAGCATTTAAACTGTACTTTGTATTAATTAATTTTTAGGCTAATACCTACATTTTGTATATGATATGATTTAAACATGGCATTAAGAAGACCTAAAAAATGAAGAATAAACTTGAAAAAGCATCAAGGTAAGAAAGTTATGGTTCTTCCATCTATATGTTATTCCATGTACTCACATAACTGCATCGGAAACCTAGACTTCTGATAGCTGTACAGGGATTCCATTTATGCTTCGTAATGTATACATGAACTAGGCTAATATAGCATAAACCTAAAATTAGAGTGTATGCCTAAGTATAAGGTAAGGTTTTTAACTTCCTGAAGTCACTTGTTAGAAAAAAGGAGATTATCTCATATTTGAGTGCTTATACAATATTTTATATTATGAGATGCTCTTTCATTTACTTAATAGTAAACAAAAAAGTATTTGAGAAAAACATTAGCTATGGAAAACAACATGGAGGTTCCTCAAAAAATTACAAAAAGAGTAAAACATTTATTCGTAAAGATATATGTATGTAGCCCTATGTTCACTGCAGCATTATTCATGGTGGCCAACACATGGAAACAACTGAAGTGTCCTTCTATAGATGACTGGATAAAGAAATGTGGTACATATATACAATGGGATAGTACTCAGCCATAAAAAAGATGAAATACTGCCATTTGCGACATGTATCAATTTTGAGTGTATCATGCTAAGCAAAATAAGTCAGATAGAAAAAGTCAAAAACCACATGATTTCAATCATATGTAAGATATAAAGGTGAAAGTAACAAATGAACAAACAAAACAATCGATAACTCATAGACCCAGTCAATAGTATGGTGGTTACCAGAGAGAAAGGGGACTGGGGGAGAGGTAGTAAAGGGTAAAAGGGGTCAAACATATAGTGATGGAAGGAGATCTGACTTTGGGTGGTAAACACACAATGCAATATACAGATGATGTATCAGAGAATTGTACGCCTGAAACCTATACAACTTTATTAACCAATGTCACCCCAACAAATTTAATTAAAAAAATATATTTTAAAAAAACTTTTTTTTATTGATTTCAGAGAGAGGAAGAGGGAGAGAGAGAGAGAGAGAGAAACATCACTGATTGGCTGCCTCCTGTATGCTCCCTACTGGGGATGGAGCCCACAACCTGGGCATGTGTCCTGACCAGGAATCGAACCATGACCTCTTGGTTCATAGGTCAATGCTCAACCATTGAGCCATGCCCGCCAGGCTAAAAAATTTTTTAATCCACTTCATTAGAAGCTGGTTTTAGGATGTTTACAGAAATATCTTAATAGAATCAGGAAAAAAAAAGTGGGAGGGAAAAAATCAACAAATTATTCCTAGGGTATAACCTTAACATTCAAAGTGTTGGATGCTGTTACAAAGACTTTCAAAACTGCTTTTAGAAATGTCATCAAATAGTATTCTCCAGAAGGGACACAAGTGAACAGCTGCTAATTCTGGGGCAGGAACTGGGTAGCTAAGGGACAAGACTGGGAAGGTGACCTACCTTTCACCATGTACCCATTCGTAATCTCTACTTTTTAAACTCTGTGAATGTATTACTACTTTAAAAAAGGATTAGATTCAGAAACAGAAACTACAGCCCCTTAAAATATTATAACAAATCACAGATGAAACCTGAGTAATTATGTTATAGAGATTATGAATATATAACTATAAGACACATACAAAAAAACCCCCTGCAGCCCCACTGTTTTGTAAATGATACTTGTGGTTTACACATAAAATCTTTGGTGTCAGATTATGCATATATTCAACAACTGCTGTAACTCAAACAAAGGAGACAGAAATGAAGATGCACCCTGGATTTTCATGCTAGATGGATGATGCAGAGGTTCTACCAATGATAAAAACACCACAAAGATTCATGGACAGAGCTTGAGCAACACTCATTTTATGAAATGAGCGTGGATAAAGCAATTCTTCTATATTATTGTACTGCTTCATAAAATGTGACTTAAATTATATATATGTAACTAAATTAGTTAGTTAAAACTTTTACCATTTCATCTACCTCCCTGAAAGTTTACAAGCAGAGACCATCTTGTCTTTGAGCTTACCTTATATTCAGGCATACATACTCAAGAGAACATTCTTGCAAGAGAATGTGGTGAGCTGGATCAAATAAATCCTCACAGAGTAGAAACCTATTCCACACACTTCACTTCTCTCCTCTGCTACACATGACCACTTTCTTGAGCAACTGTATATTAGGGCAACTTTATATCCGCTCAGCTCTCTTTTTTGTCAGATAATAATTTGAGCATTATTATACTGATCCAAGTGTACTGTGTAAATCTGATCACATTTAGTCATGTTTCAGAAAATGTGATTCTTCTCTCTCAACCACTAAGATAAAGCTAGGCCCTAGCTGATGGAAGGTTCTAAAGCCATCATCCGTCAACCCCAGCTTCATGAAGGCTTTGGCAGCACCTTAGCCAAAATATTGCTGTATACCAATTAAACTGCACAAGGGCTGTGCCTAACAGCAAGTATCACATATAAGAATCAGATATCTTATTTGAAGGGAGAGCAAGTTATACTCCAAAGACATGTATTAAAAAACTAAGACTAGTAGGGTATGTATATCTTTTATCCATTTTCCTAAATAAGATAAGGCCAATAATGAAAAGAATTGGGAAACACTAGGAAACAGAAAAATAACAACCTAGTACATATGGAAGTGTTCTACAGGGAAACTTTTCTTTCTTTTAAAAGTGAAATTAAAAAAATATATTTGTGAATATAAGGCTTCTCAGAAGTGAGAAAAGCACAATAAATCCAGTTGAAAATTCTTAATTCTGCACTTTTAATATGCATATGTGTAAATTTTAATATTTTATATTTGTTAGTTTTTATGTTTTAAGTATTACGTTATATCATCTCTCTCCATTTATGTTAAAAATTGGCAGTATTGTGTTTTCTGGAAACTCTGGGATGCCTCTGTGATCAATGAAAATTTCCTGAACAGATAACAAATACATAGAAAATATTTATTTTATATACAAGGATGAGCCAGCCAAGGACTGGAAATATGGCCATATCTTATACCGATTAATATAAAAAATACTCAAATAAAACACCCTTGTTTTCTTAGTGATCATTAAGATAGCTCAAATTCTGCCAATTCTGAAATTGAGCTGCAACACATTGGAGATGGGAAAATTGGGAAGGAAATCTATTTAATTCCACAATCTATCTTCCCTGGAATCACCACAAGAAGCTACTTTCCAATACCATTCTAGCATGAAATCCGCTGCTGGTGTTAAAATGGTTGACTCTAAAGCTCATTTCCAAAGAGAATGTTGCTACTAAAGACACTGGGGAAATAATGGAAGAATTGGATGGAAAATGAAAATCTGCCTATTACTCAAAATCAGGTAGTACCCCTATAGGCTCTCTCCTGTGTGACAGACTGTCAAATGTAACTGGCAAAAAAAAAAAAAAAATACCAAAGAAAAATAAATTGGGCTCACAAAAAGGTTAATCTTCAAATCAAAGTCCCCATAGCACATGCTGAAGAACTCACCATTCTTCCTTTCATTCAGAGGGGGTAAGTATTGACTGGACTGCAAGGAGAGTTCCTGGAATTCATGAGCAACGGCTTCACTTTGAGGACTTGGAGCAAGATGGGCTAAAGGTCCCAATTCATCCTCAGTGTCTAGTGCCCCTGTGTGATCCATTGTGTTCCAGCCACTGGCAATAGGGAGTCCGAGACACCTCTTAAACGTGGTCTGTTGAAAAGACTGTCAAAATAAAGAATGTGTAAGCACGTGGTACATTTATTTTTCTCTAATTTACACAAAAGTATTAAAATGGGATCCCTTGGTTCTAGTTCAGTTTCACTGCTGTGTGATAGCTGCCGTCTCTGGACTTCAGGTTCCTTGTACAACACACAGATATATTTCCCACCTAACAACTAGATAAATAAAAGTTGAAAGTATTTTGTACAATTTTTTAGTATAGTGTAAAGAGAAGTTATAGTTATTGGTGTCATTAAAGGTTTTAATGCATCCTAAGATGAGACAAAAGGCAACTAATGCTGATGAAAATAAAAAAGCAGTCTGGCTTGAAAATCTATCTTAACTGCTATAAATTAACCTAATTGACAGAGAAATCAGTAACTAAAGTGCCAAAGACACAACAAAAACCCTAAATATGTGACACTGGCTTAGAGGCTGAGTGGTGGCCAGCAAGAAAACTACTATGGGAAGCTAGAAGGATGGTGGTCCATATTATGCAGTGGCAAAACATTTGATAAAAGTGTTGCCTGCTCAGTAGCATTTCATACCATAGTTTGTTTATCCATTTATCTATTGGTAGACATTTGAGTTGTTTACAGTTCTTACTTAATAGAAAATAAAGATGCTATGAACATTCTTGTACAAGTATTTATATGGATACATGCTTTTACTTCTCTTGGGTAAATATCTAGAAATGAAAGGGTTGAATCATATGGCAGCTGCATGTTCAAATTTTAAAGAAACTAGCAAACTGTTTTCCAAAGTGGTTGTGCCATTTTGCATTCTTACCAGCAGTGAATTACAGTGGTATTTCATTGTGGTTTTAATTTGCATTTCTCTAATGATGTTGAGCATCTTTTAATGTGCTTGCTATATGTGTATCTTTGGTTAAGTATCCGATCGAATATTTTCATTTTTAAAATTAGGTAGTTTATTTTCTTATCGTTTTGAGAGTTCTTTATATATTCTGGACAAAAGACCTGTATCAGATATGTAACTTGCAACAATGGCTTATCTTTCTATGCTCATAATAGTGTTTTGTAAAGAATGGATGTTTTGAATTCGATGAAGTCCAATTTATCAATTTTTTCTTTTATGGATCATGTTTTTAGTGTTGAAGCTAGGAAATCTTTGATTAACCCAAGGTCACAAAGATTATCTCTTATGTTTTCTTTTAGATATTTTACAGTTTTTGTTTTACATTTAAGTCTACAATCCACTTTGGGTTAATTTTTACATATGCTGTGAGATCTGAATCAAAGTTTTCTGGTTTTCTTTTTGACATAAGGATATCTGATTGCCTCAGCACCATATGTTGAAAAGGTAATCTTTTCTTCATTAAACTGGCTTTGCACCTTTGTTGCAAGTCAACTGACCATGTATATGTGGATCAATTTCTTGACTCTATATTTAGTTTCCAGAAAGGAGAAAGCCACAAAAGAGGAACCCCTAAATTCTGTGTGTAAACTCTGCTCAAGCCTCTGGTTGACCCCTAAAATTATGCACACACAGGGCAGACTCCTAACAGCCCAACTAAGGCAAAAAGAACAGAATTGAGATTTCAGCTGCTGCTCACCATAGGAAAGATGGAGTTTGCAAAAGTGAGTTCAGCAAGGTTAACTGTGTGTTAAAATATAACAATACTCTTGAGAGGGAACCTTACAAAATCCAGGGTCTCTTATAACTATGCATCCAAAATTCCACATCCAACAAAAATACCCTTTAATAGTGAAGGCAAAAGTGTCACTAGCAGACACATACTGCAAGTAATGCTAAAAGAATTTCTTCAGGCTGAAGGGCAGTGTTACCAGATAAAAACTTGGATATTAGGAATGAAAAGCATCAGAAACAGTAAACATGTAGATAAATACCAAAAACTAGTTTTCCCTCTTCATTTCTTTAATATTATGATTCAAAGTAAAAACTGTAACAGTTATAGGGTTTATAAGATACATAGATGTATATATGGCAGTTATAACATAAAGGATGAGAGAGAGGTGACCATATTACAACATTCTTACATTTCTATACATTATATAAAAGTCGGAAAATTTTAACTTAAAGTAGGCTGAGACATTAAGGTTGTATACTGTAATTCCTACAGCAACCATTAAAAATACAAATCTTTTTAGTTAAAAAGCCAATAGGGAATTAAAAGAAATTCTAAAAATATTCAATTAAGCTAAAAAGAATAGAGAAACAAACAAACAAAAAATAAGAAAAACAACAAACACAGTAAAATAGTAGACCTAAATCCAACCTTATCAATGATTATGTTAAATGTAAATTAACTAAACACTATTATTAAAAGACAGAGATAAACAGAATAAATTTTTAAAAGTTTAACAATACATGCCAATGAGTGACATACTTTAAATAGGAAGATATAAATAGGATGGAAGTAAATGGTTAGAAAAAGAGGTCATGCAAACAAAAAGCCCAGAAAGGCTGGAATCTCAAAAATATGTGTTAGGTAAGTGAGTATGTAAGTAAAATGACTTACTTTTCTAGGGAATATAAAAATATGACTTCTTGATTTTTTTCAAAACTATGAATTTTCATTTCAAATTATTTATTCATATAGAATAAAGTACATTCACAGAAAATTAATTCTAAGCTACAAGTACCATAATGCCTTATAATGTTAAGATGTACAAACTGTCACATAATTTCAAAGATCCTTTAGGCACAAAATTTTAAAATGTCTCCATGGAATATTATCTGTTCTTCATATTGAATAATTTCTTTCACCCTACTATTCCTTGACATTATGCTCACCCTAAACTCCCACACATCCCTTCAAGTTAAGAAAATTATAAACTAAGAAAATCTTTACAAAACGTAGCAAAAGGAAAAGAATAAGTGTTAGCCTATTCTGAAATCCTACTACCAAATTTGCAAGCTGTCACCTAATATCTACTTAACTGCTTGATTTTATTTATTTTTTGAAACAGGAATCAAACATCAAACATAAAGAAACACTCCCTGTCCAATAGTCTCTGACTGAGATGTTTAAAATATGGCATTAGAAAAGATTTTTTCATTGGGTCATAATTTAATTATAAAAGTAAAGCAATCATGTAGCTTTAACTAGACAAACTGTGATAAAATATTAATTTGTCTAGAACTGACAAAATGAATATCAACTTAATATCTTACATATCCCAATAGCATAACTTCATTCTAAAATGAAACTAATCAAACATTTATCTAGCACTAGATTAAAACACAGCAGAATAGGAATATCAACCTGGCACATGGCTTCTACTCTCCAAAAACAAACCATTGTCAGATACTACACTTAGAGACAGAAAATATAATACAGGAAAAAAACAAGAGGCATCACATTTTATTTGTTCATCTATTGATTCACTCATATCTTTTTTCTGAAAGGAATCAAGATAACACCAATAATGATATAATATTTAAAAAGATGCTAGGCTATTAATAGGCTAAGATAGTCCCAAAACCAGTGCTAACATTTAATTTGAATCAAATGAAGTCTCAGGGCAAATTTCTTTCCACTGTACTTTATTGCTCATAATGACTAATTTACATGAAATATTAGTAAATAAAATGATTTGTAATCACTGTTATATTAAAAATGCTAAATAAGCCTGGCTGGGCGTGGCTCAGTGGTTAAACGTCGACCTAGGATCCAGGCGATCAGGGTTCGATTCCCGGTCAGGGCATATGCCTGGGTTGCTGGCTTGATCAATGACTCTCTCATCATTGATGTTTCTATCTCTCTCTCTCCATCTCCTTTCCTCTCTGAAATCAATAAAGATATATTTAAAAAAAAAAAAGCTAAATAATAATGGAATTCAAAGAATGTCAATATCAAACTACAGAAGTTTAATATATAATCAGCCAAATGCAGACAGGTAGGAGATCCAAACATACTCAGCAAAAAATGTTTAGCAACAACAAAACTGTTGTCTCTGGCCTTTAAAGCGTCCCTGAATTACAAACAGGAAAATATCTGCCTGACAGCCAGTAAAAATAAATTTCTAAATTCAAACAAGATAAAACTTGGATTAAGAAATCCAAAGGCAAAATTTTCCACACACACAAAGTAATTTCCTACATTAGAAGAGTGTTTACAATGAAGTCCTATGATCAAACAAGTTGAAAATTTCATATTAAATGCACTTTTGAGAAACAGAATTATGTGTCACTGGGTTGGGTAAATTACTAATGTCAACACTGTGTTATTTTATGTTATCTGTTCTTCCTTCAAAGCTCCTGGTGACAATTGTTAAATATTAAATGTTAGAGTTCAAAATTAATATTAGAACAAACTCTTGTTAAATGTGTGTGTGTATGTGTGTGTGTGTATTCTCTTAATAATATTGGGGGGGGGCAGAGAATTGCAGAGAGAAACACTTTAACCAATCTGGCCATATTCAGTTTTAACAATTATTACAGAACGAGAAAATCAGAGCTCTAAAGTTACATGTTTCTACACAAATATTATTTCACTACCTACTACTTTTCCTTAACTATTACCATAAAAAGTGTTTTTGTTCCCCTATTTTTTCTAATTTAATTCCTGGTTTGATTAGTCGAATGTTCTTATATTTCAAAAGACTATGTAAGCCTGGCCGGGCGTGGCTCAGTGGCTGAGCGGCAACCTAGGATCCAGGCGATCGCGGTTCGATTCCCGGTCAGGGCACATGCCCGGGTTGCGGGCTCAATCCCCAGTCGGGGGCGTGCAGGAAGCAGCCGATCAATGACTCTCTCATCACTGATGTTTCTGTCTCTCTCCCTCTCCCTTCCTCTCTCTGAAATCAATATATATTTGAGAAAAAAAAAAAAAAAAAAGACTATGTAAGTTCACAGAATAACAATATTTTAGCTGAAAGGTACCTTAGAACTAAGGTCTAGTATAAGTGGTTCTCAACCTTCTTCACAATATGATAATCATTTGAGGGGAAAAATCCCTGATGGGTGCGGACAAAGGGAGAGGATCTGCAGAGATTTTGATATAATTGGTCTTAGACAGAGTGATTCTAATGTGTAGCCAGGTTGAGATTCATTCATCTAGTAGAACCACCCTCCCCCCCCCCCCCCTTATTTTATAGAGAATAAGTCATTTGCCCAATGAGGGAAGAGAGGTCAGTAGCAAACTATTCCAGCATGTGTGAAAAATCATAGAATATAAATAGGTATGAAGTGCTATGGGAACCTAAAGAATTAAACACCTAATTTTACTTGGGTAAACTAGGAAAAGTCTTCAAGGATGAATAAGAGTTGGTAGGCAAAGAAGTTTTTCTCATCAAAGCATAGTGGCATGAACAGTTTTTGCCTACCAGCAAAGGTTTGATGAGGCCAGTGTAGAAAGGGCATGGCATGGAGGGGCAGAAGATAAGGCTGATGTGGTAAGTTAAAGCACAATTGTGAAGGAATGTGGACTCTACAAACAGTGATATGATTGGACTGGTATTTTAGAAAGATAATTCTGGCAGAGGTAGGTGACTGGTAAAATCTCATGCTAAAATGCTGAGGGACTAAGTTAAGATGGTAGAAATGCAGAATAGGGAATAAATTCAAATTAATATTTAAGAGGCAAAATTTCTAGGCTTGATGACTGGCTCATTTGAAAGGTAAAGGAAACAGAGAATTGAGAGTGGTGGAGGTTCTTAGATTTGGGCAGTTGGAAAGGCTGGAATGAGTAGTAGGAAAGATGAATCTCTACAGGCCCCTTGGAGGGAACTCTAAAAAAGGGTGTGGCTAGAGATTTTAAATTTTGGCAAGTCACTTAACCTCTCAGGGACCCAGTTTCCTAATTTAAAAAATAGAAATGACAAGTGAAAATAAGAAAAGGGAAGAATATTTACTACATTTCTACTAAGCTTGGCACTAAGTCTTGTCTATGCCTTCCTTAATTTTGCCCTAATGAACTCTCTGTAGGTAGGGTACGTATTATTCTCATTTTACAGATGAGAAAACTAAAGCTTGGAAAAATTAAACAAATTTGAGAGAATAGCATCAAAGCCAGGATTCCCAACTTTAGAGCCCATATTCTTTCACAGTAACACAACATTTTTGTGCCAAAAATGTAAATAAGTTGGAGCAAATTAGGAGACAGAAATATCTGGGGGATGAGGGAATCATGAGAAAGTGGGAGGTAAAGCTGTGAAAAGATCCATTTGTACAATTCTTTAACATCCCATATTGAAAATAAATGATTCTCAGAGAGTAAGAATTGATTGGGGAAAGCCTTAGGCACTGGGATGGGCATTGGGGTTCCCTCATTATCTCCTAGAGGTCAAGACTTTGTCAATTAGACAATTATAACATTAGTGCTTAATAGGAGTTAGTAGAACATGTTTGCTTCGTGACAGGTGAAGGAAACCCTATCCTCTTATTGTCCCATTTTAGAAAACTCAGAGAGCGTAACTGAAATTAAACTCCAGGCCAGAACAAAAAGAAATCTACAGCTGTAGATGTACTGAATATAAAAGGACATGTATTTGACATCAGGTTAAAGTGTTTCAAATAAACAACTTCTAAGCAGGATTCTTATTTGTAGCGGCTGGATTTTTATGTTATCGCCATAAAATACATAGCAAAAATGTACTATACCAAATTCTGATAATACACTATATAGAAAAAGTTACATAACTGTTCTATGCTTGAAGTGGCTGTTATAGTTCTAAAAATACCAGTGAGATGATTTATTTAACTTGTTTACTGTAGATTTGTTTCAAATGAACAGGGAGCAAATTTCATTCTTAACATCCTAAAAACTGATGCATTCTTAAGTACTATAACTAATACTTAAGTAAACAGTATTTCTGAAATATTCATTGTGATCAATCTCTAAATAAAAATTTGAATTAGCAAAATTTAAAACAAATGTGGCTTTTAAATTGGCATATAAAAGGACAAAGAACTAGAAATTTTTATCAGTTCTCCAAGTAAAATGACCAAAACCCAAGTCTTTTAATAGCCTGAACAGCATTTTCCAAGTTTAGTGAAAATAAATGATTCTCAGAGAGTAAGAATTGATTGGAGAATTAATTTTAAGCTAAGATGATTTCCATATTTAGCAACTATTGGGTTAAAAACTCTAATTTTCTTGAAAAAATTACCATCTGATTTAAATGGTAAGTAAATATTTGCAACTACATTAAATAAATGCTTTATTTAACAGATAAAAACTACACTGTACTCCAGTTTCCCAGATCTGCAAGGCAGGGAGGAAAGGACAACGGGAAGAGGGAAGAGAAAGAAAGAAGAGAGACACTAAAAAGAGAGAAATCTCTTTGTTTTCTAGTTCTTTACTCTTCTTGATATTAGGAATTATCACAATGTAAACAAAGGCATTTTGATAAATTCAAAAGTATTGCAAAATACATGAAAAAAAGTTAAAGTTTAATTTACTTGTCCAAATTACTGTGGCTAGTTAAGTAGCGGAGGTGGGACCATGAGTCCCCTAAGTTGTACTCCTGTTCTTTGGTTTCTAATTAACCAGAGGAGAACCCTCTTATCTGAGGCAACCATGCCAGGTAGTTCACTGGTAAAGTGAGAAACTCAGTTAGAGGAGTCATTAAAAATGATATACTAAAGTCTTAAAACATTTTCTTTTAAATTAGACTGCATAAATGTCCATTTGTCTGCCCGTCTTCCAATACAGGGTCAAAACTTTCTCTTTCTAGACATGCCAGGTCACTAGCATAAACCATGACTGACTGTAATTTCTAGTTTCCATTTCTTTCAAGTAGAACAAAAATTTAAAAGATTTTAAGCACAGAATGCATCATTTTTATAATTTTTAATCCAATATTTTTAGTTTCTCGCCCACACTCAATTCAATAGTATTAAGTAATGTGTTTCTATGTTCCCAAACATTTAACTTCTTTTGCACTCTAATTTCATCAGTTTACAAAATATTTAGTCAAACTACATAATTATGATTACTACAACTACTGGCATAAACAGATTTAGAAATAAACACAGCTGACTTTTGGTTAGCATACAAACTTAATTAGTGAGAACAGATGTGTCACCAGACTTCAGTGTCATTTCCTAGCCGTGACCATTCACTATGTCTTGGGACAAAGGGACTGAAGAGGGTGGTAATTCAATAAACTGGAAAGGTGGAAGATAGATAAAAGGTTCTTCCACAAAGCATTTTAAAGATTTATGTTGATGCCAAGGACATCTCAAATTAGAAATTTGTTTTTTTTTTAAGTTTTCTGGAATCTGGTAATACAAATTACTACTTAGATATTATTTCATTACTGCCTAACTTTATGCAAATGTGTTAATATTGTACTCTAAACCAACAGTTTAGCCTGGCCGGGCGTGGCTCAGCGCTTGAGCGTTGACCTAGGATCCAGGAGATCAAGGTTCGATCAGAAATGTGAATAAGAAAATATAGGAAAAAGTAAATTCTCACTGACAAAGGCAAATACTTAAAAAATGCAATTATTTGACCAACTATAAAGCTAGTACAAAAGTTAGAAGACAAAAGTAGAAAGATCATGTGTAATTACAACAATAAATTAAGGGATAGGCGCACACACACACATAAAAGAAGTAAACAATAATGAAAAAACATAAATATGGAGTGACTAAGTAAAAACTGTAGTGACTTTAGAATGGTTCTAATTTAAGTGACCATTAACTTAAAATAGACTGCTATAAACATAGCTTGGTATATATGAAGCACACACTAACCACAAACCAAAAAAACTACAAGAGATATACAAGATATAAAGAGAAAGGAATCCAAACACAACACTACAAAGTCATCAACATAAAAGAAGAGAGCAAGAGTGTAACAAAGGAACAGATAAGAAATACAAAAAGAATCAGAAAACAACAAAATGGCAATAACTTCATACCTATTACTTTAGCCCTGGTTGGTGTGGCTCAGTGCTTAGAGCATTGGCCTGTGCACTGAAGGGTCATGGGTTCAATTCCCAATCAAGGGCACATACCTTGGTTGCAGGTTTGATCCCAGCCCTGGCTAGGGGAGTGTGCGGGAAGCAACCAATCGATGTATCTCTCTCACACCGATATTTCTCTCTTTTTCTCCCTTCCACTCTCTCTAAAAATCAATGGAAAATATATCCTCAGATGAGGATTAAAAACAACAACAAAATAATAATAATTATATTACTTTAAATGTAAATGGACTAAATGCTCTAATCAAAAGACCTAGGGTGGTTGAATGGATTAAAAAACAAAACCCATGAGTATGCTGCCTACCAGAGACCCACTTCAGATTAAAAGACAAACAGACTGAATATAAAGGGATGAAAAAAGATATTTTATGCAAATACAAACCAAAAAAGGCTCAGGAAGCAACATTTATATCAGATAAAGACTTTAAAATAATGGCTATAATGAGACAAAGAAGGGTGTTTCATAATGATAAATGGATCAGTCCAAAAAGAGGCTATAACTCTTATAAACATTTTAAGCACCCAATGTAGGAGCACCTAAATATATAAAGCCAACATTAATGGACATAAAGGTAGAGATTGAAAGATACAGTAATAGTAGGGGACTATAACACCACATTGACATCAATGGATAGGTAATACAGACAAAAAATCAACAAGGAAATAGTAGCATTAAATGACACATTATATCAAATAGAGGTAACTGATATTTTAGAACATTTCACCCAAAAGCAGCAGAATATACATTCCTTTCAAGTGCACATTTTCCAGGACATACAACATGTTAAGCCACAAAGCAAACCTAAATAAATTTAAGAAGACTGAAATCATATTTAGCATCTTCTTGGATCATCACGGTATGCAATAACTCTCAGCAAAGTGGGACTAGAGGAAACATATCTTGACATAATAAATGGTATATATGACCAGAAGAAAACTGAAAAAAGGGGGGGGGGGGCTAAATAACATGCTACTAAACAATGAAATCAAGGAAGAAATAAAAAGATACCTTGAGACAAATGAAAATACGACCCCAAATCTATGAGACACAACCAAAGCAGTTCTAAGAGGGAATGTGTATCAAGCAAGCCTACTTCAAGAAAAGAAAGAAATCTCAAATAAACAATCTAACCTTACACCTAGAGGAACTGGAACTAGAACAAGAACAAACAAAGCACATAATGAGAAGGAAAAAAGGATAAGATCACAGTGAAAATAAACAAAATAGGGTCTAAAAAATGAACAGAAAAGATCAATGAAACCAAGAGCTGGTTCTTTGAAAAGATAAGCAAAACTGACAAACTTTTAGCTAGAATCATCAAGAAAAAAACAGAGGGGGCTCAAATAAAATCAGAAATGAAAGAAAAGTAACAAATGACACCACAGAAATACAAAAAGACTGTAAGGAAATAAATGCCTACAAATTGTACAACCTGGAAGAAATGGATAAATTCCTAGAAACATACAATCTTACAAGACTGAACTGGAAAGAAACAGAAAATCTAAATAGACAGATAACTACTAACAAAACTGAAACAGTAATAAAAAAACTCCCAACAAAGAGAAGCCATGGACCAGATGGCTTCACAGGTGAATTTTACAAAACATTCAAAGAAGAATTAATATCTAGCCTTTTCAAACTATTCCAAAAAACTAAAGAAGAGGGAAATTCCCAAACTTATTTTACAATGCTAGCATTACTTTGGTACCAAAACGAGATAAAAATCCTCAAAAAAAAATTAGTAAACTGAATTCAGCAATACCTTAAAAAGATCATCTACCGTGATCAAGTAGGATTTATTCCTGGGATACAAGGTTGGTTCAATATCTGCAAGTCAACATGATATACCACATAAACAAAATGAAGGATAAATAGCATATGATTATATCAACAGATTCAGAAAAAGCATCTGACAAAATCCAGCATCCATTTATAATAAAAACTCTCAGCAAAGTGAGACTAGAGGAAACATACCTCAACATAACAAAGGGCATATATAACAAGCCCACAGCTAACATCACACTCAATGATGAAAAGCTGAAAGCTTTTACTTTGAGATCAGGAAAAGACAAGGATGTCTACTTTCACCACTTTTATTCAACACAGTATTGGAAGTCCTAGGCAGAGCAATCAGACAAGAAAAATAAATAAAAGGCATCTGAATTGAAAAGGAAGAAGTGAAAGTTTCCTTATTTGCAGATGACATGATACTATACAGAGAGAATCTTAAAGAGTCCACCAAAAAACTAAAAACTATTAGAAATTAGAAATGAATTCATTATAGTAGGATTCAAAATTAATAATATTCAGAAATCAGTTGCATTTTTATATAGCAATAACAAACTAGTAGAAAGAAAAATTAAGAAAACAATCCCATTTACAATTACATCAATAAAAAACTTAGGAATAAATTTAACCAAGGATGTAAGAGACCTGTACTCAAAAGACTATAAGACACTGAGGAGAGATATTGAAGATACAAATAAATGGAAGGCTATACTGTGCTCATGGATAGAGAGAATTAACATTGTTCAAATATCCATACTACCCAAAGCAATCTACAGATTCAATGCAATCTCTATCAAAATGCCAATGGCATTTTTCACAGAACTAGAACAAATAATCCTAAAATTTATATGGAACCACAAAAGACCCTGAATAGCCAAAGAAATCTTGAGAAAGAAGATCAAAGGTGGAGGGACCACACTATTTGATATCAAACTATACTACAAGGCCATAGTCATCAAAACAGCATGGTACCTGCATAAAAACAGACACACAGAACAATGGAACAGAATAGAGAACCCAGAAATTAACCCACCCCTATATGGTCAATTAATCTATGACAAAGGAAGCAATAATATACAATGGGGTTAAAATGGTCTCTTCAATAAATGGTGATGGGAAAATGCAACAGATACATACAAAAAACTGAAACTAGACCACTTTCTTATACCATATACAAGAATAAACTCAAAATGGATTAAAGGCTTAAATATCAGTCTTGAAACCATAAAACTCCTAGAAGGAAACACAGACAGTAACTCTTTGATATTGCTCATAGTAATATTATTTTGGATATGTTTCCGTGAACATGGAAAAAAAAGAAAAAATAAACAAGTATATCAAACTAAAAGATTTTACACAGTGAAGGAAACCATTAACAAAACAATAAGACAACCTACTGAATGGGAGAAGATATTCGCCTAAGCCATTTAAATGTATAATCACTATGTTTTACATCTGATTGCTTCCAGGCTGATAATAGTGGCCTATATATTGTATGTCAAATATAATTGAAAAATAAAATAAAAAATTTAAAAAATAGGAGATAAGTTAAATTATTGTATATCCATACAATATAATTTTACACAGTCAGCTATAAGAAATAATGAGGAAGTTCTCCAGGTAACACTGATACGAAAAAATATTGCTAATAAAACAGTGCATTAAAAAAAGAGAAAAAGAATATAAATATATTCATTTTTGCTAAAATAAAATTCTGGATGAATATACAAGAAAACAGTAGGGCATTCTGAACTGTGTGACTGAGATAATGCAATGAAGTGGTTGCTGGCAGAGGTGAGAGTGAATTTTTTTATTTTAGAGGATATTTATTAAAGCTGGGGACAGTGAAACAAAGAAGGGCCTAGGATAACAGGAGGGGGAGTAGGCGGGGAAATGAGCCTAGGCTGGGCTGCTGTGGCTCACTAAGAAGTCAGAGAAAAGGGGGCCTTGGGGACAGATTCAGGGAGTTTGCCCAGGACGAACGGCTGCTATCCATTGCTGTCCTAGCTGCAAGCTTCTTGGGGTCCCTTAGACTTTAGGAGATGGAGGGCTGTGGGGGAAGGGAAGGGGGATGGGGAGGGGAAAGGTGTGCATGTGCTCCTGGGAGGGAGAACTCGCTGAGAATGAATTTTAGTATTGTTTTATTATTCTCCCTGAACAAGTAAATGTATTAATTACGTGTAAAAAGGAAACAAATCAAAAACATCTTTTTCAATACTGTCCCATCCACCAATATATATACTCACTCAGTTTTTTGACAATTGAAATTTGTCTTTTGTATATTCGTCTTAGTCAATAACTAAAATATTAAACTGAACAGAGCTCGGCAGGTCTTTGCAATAAACTAATAAAAATCTTTCCTATCATTGTTAACCCATTACTCTGCACTATCCCAACTTCAGAAGTTACAAGAAGCACAACTAAAGGCAAATAATTAAACCTCCCTAACCTCTTTGTAAAATGGGTAAATGTAATATTTCCCTCGTAGGGTGGAAATGAACTGAGACAATATATACAAGTGCTTGGAATCATGCTTGGCACTGAGAAAGGCATTCAATAATTGCTCATGGGCTTCATTTTCAGTTATGGTTGTTTCCTGTCTGATGTAGTCACCTAAGCGCCATTACATTCAGCCCACATTTCATGACAGACCTTGTCACATAAGACCTGTGGTGCTAGAAGCTTTCTCCTTTGTTTGTCAGCCTGCGAGGATTTAATTTCCAGCTCTGAAATTTTCTACTTGGTGGGCAAACCACTTAAACTTTCAAAGCCGCAGAATCTTTTTTTAAAAATGGGGGTGACAAAGGTACTCACTTCACAGGATTAAAGGGAGAATTGAAGAAATATTAGATGTGAGGTGCTCAGGAGAGTCTTGGGCACATAGTAAGTAGTCAATAAATGTTAGCAATTAGTGTTACTATTTTGTCAACTACATTTCTGGCTCCCTATTATGTGAAATAACATAAAAAGTATTTCAATTATGAATCTAAATTTTGTTTTTAAAACCTCATGCTAAACCTCATTTCTAGCTTGTCTTAACTTTCTAATTGTACTTCAAATTTCCAAATAAAAAAAGTTTATTCCTACCAACTTTTCTGACACGCACACAAATATTCTGATGAATAAATGATGATAGGCTTAAAATTTTCCCTAACACAGGCATAATACAGGCTAGTTCTGAAAGTAGGAGAGGGTGAAATCAATATCAGTATTTTTTTTTTTATTGTTTTCTCTATAACATTTAGGATTTAACAGGCTTTGGATTTCTAGATATTTGGCAATATAGCATGGCTATATGTATAAACTAAGGCTTCCTGAAAGAAAAAAACACAACTCTGATTTTTAAAGAAAGGGTAATTTTCCTATAGTTACTTCTTAAAACTAAGTATGCAAACTAACCTCAGCAAATTACAAGAATTTCCCAAAGTGTTGTTTTTTTACTATAATCAGTAAAATAAAAGCTCTCTGTATACTTTTATTCCTTATAACACTGTCATCTCTTTAGCTTTTTTGTAGGATTTTGAATTTAGTCCTTGAAAGTAATTATTTAAGGGCTACAATTTCTGTACTGGAAATGACTAAACTAATGAAGGGGAAGGCGAAGGCGGCTCAGATTTGTGTTCCATGAGCCCTTTGTTTTTCAAGCAGCATTATTTTAATTATTTCCTATAAATACATCATTGTCCTTAAGGAAAATATTTTTCAGATAAACATAAAAATCTTTAATCATCCCTTGGAACATCACTTGGAAATGACCTCAGCATATTATAAACCTTCAAAGCAGATTTAGTGTATGAAAGCCCATTTGCCAAATAAGAAAAGTAACTATTACATGAAATTTCATTAAACAAGTTGTTTTAGAAAGATGTAAGGGTTTTTCTCAGATGAGTGGCAACAAAATATTTTTAGAAAATTCTAGGAGATATGGCCAAAAAAATCACCAACTGCACAGAACTGAGGTGTTGGCCAGAGAGGGATTCTGCTGACCCCCACCCACCCCTAGTGCTACCCTCAACTTCTCTGAGGCTCCCCCTCCAAGCTGCTTCCTTTGATGGACATGACTATTCTCTCTGCCAGGCCAGGATTTCAATTAGACCTTGGGTAGGAATTAAGACTTCCTTCTAAATCCAAGAGAGACCTGGAGCCCCAGGTATTTTTCCCCAATGGAATTCTGACCATGAAGAAAGATGGAGGGGTTGGACAGAGGGTGTGCCTGCTGCCGCCTTTACATACACCCTTGCCAAGGCGGCCTCAGGAAATGTGGAGGCTATTGCACCTGGCTGACCTGAGATAGACAGCAATGGGCAGACAGTCATGTAATACAGCATTCTAGCCTCTTTCTCCTCAGCACACTGCACTGTTAAAGACTTGCAACCTTAATATGGCCCATGAGGCTGTAGGTAAGTGACTCTAAGAGGGGTCTTTATTTGAAGTGCTAAGGGAATTTCAACAGGTACCAAAGCACACAATGAAAGGCAGATTTCACAGTGTTGAACAACCCAACCCCATGCACAACAACAAAGTAAATATTCAAAGAACACACAGGAAAAAGTATAATAGGAATAACTGTAGTTAAAAATATACATATATTTATAGTGGGAAAAACTGAAAACAACCCATTGCCCATCAGGTTAAATAAGTACTGGTATATTCCTTCCACTGAAATTATGCTATAATTGAAAAAAACAAAACAAAAATCCTAGATAGAATTATATGTACTGAAAAAGGAAGCTGTCCATGATATATAATTAAGCAGAAAAACCTGCCTACTGAACAGAATGGATTATGTGTGTATATAACACATATACAGAAAGAGCAAGAGAAAGAATGAGATAGGTAAGGAGAACAGCAGGTAGGCTGGCAGACAAGGGTAGGCAGGGAGAGTATGTGCAAGGCAGGATGAAAGCCAAAGAAACAGAGAGAAGGTGAGAGGAAAAAAGATAGGTAAGAGACAGAAAGAAGAAGTGGGCAGGAGGCAGATAGAGACCAACAGATACATAAGGACAGACAAGGAAGCGTATGCGCCAAAATGGCTATCGCTCTGAATGTCCCATACAATAGCCACTAGCCACATATTAAAATGGAATTAATTAAAATGAAATAAAATTTAAAATGCCACTCTGCAATCTCACTTGTCACGTTTCAAGTGCTCCATGGCCACACGTGGTCAATGGCTACTATACTGGCCACACAGAGAAGAACATTGCCATCACTGCAGAAAGTTCTGCTGGGCAGTATTGTTCCATACCCTTTGGTAGTGTGTCAATTTTTTGTACTTTTACAGTCTGTAAAGAGAATAAAGACATTTCCAATTTGGAAAAATATAGTTTTTGTTTTACTCCCTCCCTCCCCATTCTGCATCTCTTTTAACAGTTCTTTTTCAAACAACACAGAAGCACCAGAGGTTTCATAAGGGCTTAATGGTCTGTATATTGCCCATTTTCTCTAAGTCATTTGATTCTTACTAACTCAGTTCTACTTAATAAGAGTTCAAATGCCACCAAAACAAGAAAGATGACATACATTTGGAGCATCGTGACATCGCTCTTGTTCTCTAAAATCAAAAAAAGGTCATGTTACTCATTCTTAGTAGCAGCAGCACAGCTGACAGAAACCCCCTGCAGTGTAGACAAACATTTTAAACTGAACCTTTTCTTCAAAAGAATAGCAGCATTTAAAAATAGCATTCTTTTTTTATGACTCAATTCAGTACAAAGTAGAAAAGAAATAGACGTTAAGTTAAAAAATAAAAAAAGTGCCGCATTAACTAAAAAAGAAAATGGCGATGCTAAGAACCAGTTTTCAAATGAAGGCTGTAACACCAAAGCAATGAATGTTCATAATAACCAGTTTCTAAAGGCTTTCTCAAATGATGCAAGTTTGAAGCATCTGGTGAGGTTTTAAGAGGGTAACATTCTAAGGAAAAGTTAACAGAAAGGTCTACAGAAAAAAACATAAAGCACATATACAAGTTTGTGGGGAATGCGCAAATAACAACATTTTGATACTCTTAGACCCCCTCTGAAAAAACCACTGGTTGGTGCTGAAATATCACAGCCCGGTTCCTATTGCTATCCCCACCAGCATCCAGTGACCAACTGGGCCCCACTGTGTCCTCAAAGTTCTGCTCAAAACCATTCACAATTATCATGCCCATCTATTTTCCTAATGCAACCTACCCACTATTCTATCGCTAGAACCTAAGTTCCAACCATAACCATCTATTTAAGGTTCTTACCACAGGGCCTTACATAATATATCAGTCTATAAAGCCCAATAAGTAAGACAGTGTAGAAGTGACACAAGAATATATTACAGACCAATGGAGCAGAATCCATATGCATATTGAGCAAACTGAGTGCAAGACTGTGGCATTACAAATCAGCAGGGGAAAAGATGGACTATGCATCAGACACGCTGGCTTGTGCAACTAGTTTATTCACATGGAAAATCATTCCTTATCTCATACCCACACACAGAAATAAATTCCATGTGGATTAGACTTACTCTGAAGAGAACAAACTTTTAGGAAAAAATATGGTAGAATCTCTTTATAACCCCAAAGTACTCAGAGTAAGATTTATTAAACATGATGCAAAAAGCACCAACCTATAAACAAGCAGACTAATAAATATGACTTGATTAAAATGTAAAACTTGAACACAACAAAGCACACAATAAACAAAGAGGAAAGATGAGTTACTGGGAGAACATATTTGAAGTTTCAAATACCAACAAAAGATAACTAACCAGAATATATAAAGACATAAAGACATATAGAAGGGGGGAGGCAATCTAATAGAAAAACATACAAAACAGGTACAAAACATAACAAAAGAGGAAAGTGAAATATCCAAATAAACATAAGAAATCATGCCCAAACACACCAGAAATCAAGGAAATACAATATTTCAAATTAACAAAAATCTGAAAATACCAAGGCTTGGCAAGGATATGGAGCAATAGGAACTCCCAGACAGTGATGTTAGGTGCTGGAATTTGTACAGCTCCTCTGGAGAATGATCTGGCAACACCCAGTGACCTCAAGGATGCAAATATCCTATGTACTGGAGAAGCTGTTAACCATGCACCAGAAGATAACGTACCAGAGGTTCAGAGCAACATTGTTTAATAGCAAAGCATGGAAATATCCAAAATTTCCATTGACTGAATGAATAAACTATAGTATAATCCTAGAATACCACACAGCAAAAATGAAGGAATTACTGCCACACGAATCTGCATGGATATATTTTATACAGAATGTTAAAAGAAAAAGCAAATTGCAGAAATACATACACAGTATGATACCATACTGTATGAAGTTTGGGATCCTCAAACTAAACACACTGCTTATAAATACTTATGCATATAATATAAGTGGAAAGTCATGCAAGGGAATGACACACACTTCAGGACGATGGTTCTTCTGCAGAAGGAAAAAGGGGAATGGCATCTGAAGGGGTACACAGGGAGCATCCACTGTATGTGCAATGTTTTGTTTTATACCATTTTAAGCTTTTCATGTAAAGCAAAGATAATACTATAGTTATAGTGTATAGAGGTTATATTATTCTATTTTTCTGTATTCATGAAATATTTCAAAGTATGAAGCAACTTGTATTTTACAGAATGAGAAAAAGCAGAGGCTGAAATTTACCAAAGTGGCTGCCTCCTGATATTGAGCCTTTGACTATGAATAGTTTTTATTATTTTTCCTAGCCTTCTATATTTTCTAATTTTTTTCTTTCATAAAGCCAACCCAGATACTTCTAGCCCAACTTATTCTCCAATTTTATTCCAGAATTCAACACTGTACTTTCTTGCTCGTTTGGTGGAGAACCTGGCAGTGAGTATGCATTGTCTCCTCCACTTTAACATGAGTTCTTGGAGGGCATACCACATGCATTCTCATTTTTATATAAATTATGTACTGAATGCCTACAAGGTGCCAGTTACTGTGCCAGCAGCTAGAGAAACATAAATGAACAAAACAGGCATTTCCCTTCCTCCACAGAGTTTAGTCTCAATGAATAGAAACATTAAATAAACACAGAAAAAACTATATAATTAAAATTGTAAAAAATGTTATGAAGGAAAAGAATAGGTGCTGTGGGACACACAGTAGAAAGGCCTAATGTAATCTGGATTGGGTAAGAGAAATAGAAACAAGTCAGGAAGGGAAGGGTGGAAGGGCCTTGTGGACAGATACACAAAATCCACCAGTGTCTTCATCATTGGGCCCGAGCACACGAGGTAGGAAATGCTGATTCACGTCTGTACCCATTATTTGCATGGTGCTTAACAAATACCTCCTGGTTGATTCTAAGGCAGTCTCTAAGCAATCCAGAGATTCTGTGCTTGCAGCTCTAAGGCAGGAAAGCAGTCCTTGGGGGATGGCGCCACAGGCAAAAGGATTAATCACTTAAAGAGGCAGAACAGAATCTGAGTCCACTGTGTGTGGTAGCTCAGCCCCTCAAAAAGTGCTTGCTATACGTTCTCTCATCCCCACATCATGAGAGAGCTCATCTACATCTTTCTTCATCTGTCCATTCATCCCCTTCCTGTCCAGTACCCTCATTTCCACCTTATTCAACAATTTAATTCAATACATTTAAGGGGACCTATCTATGTGTGCCAAGCTAGGGATATGAAGACCCACACAAGCACAGCCTCTGCCTCAGAAAACTTTCCTCCTAGACCAGTAGATCTCAACTAGGGGTGATTGTGTCCCCAGGGGACATCTGACAATGTCTGGAACCATTTCTGGTTATCACAGTGGGGTGGGGTGGTGCCATTCGCACTGAGAGGGTAGAGTCCAGGGATGGTGCTAAACATCCTAAAATGATGCTTACAATGATGGCCCCGACAAGAAAGGTTTATCTGGCCCCAAATGTCAGTAATGTCAAGGTAGAGAAACCTAGTACAGGTTATTTAGAACCATGTCTAGAGTTGACTGCCAAAAGCAGGGTAAATGTTAGAGCTCAAGGACCAGAGGCAAATAGGTCAAGTGTCAGAGGAAAGTATTAAATATCAGGTCATTAGATGAGCATATAAAAAAATCCATAGTGCCCAGGCTGAGAAACCTACTCCAGAGAACTAGTGACATAATTATATCACAGTATAGCAAGAGTATAAGGTGTTGACCAAATACAAAGGTGGGGCATCTATTCTAGATCTGGGGTAAAAAAAAGCTTCCTTAGAAGTGACATTTAATTCAAAACCTGAAAAAGATGAGATAGAAAGGGATGTAAGGATGGAGGCAGGATAAAGGGGCTATTCCAGACAGAAGGTACAGCCAATAGTAAGGAGGACTATGGAATGAAAGATACATTTGTACAATGGAAACAAGGGGGTGGCTATTGAAGAACTGAGAGACAAACAGCCCAGATCATAATGAGCTTGTACGATATAGGTTAAGAAATGTGGACTTTATCTTTAGGGCAATAAAAGCCACTGAGAGGATTTACACAGAGGAGTGATATGACCAAAACTTGTTTTAGGATGTTGACTCTGAAGAATGGATAGTTAAGGAACTGAGCAGGAGGAGACTCCTGCAACCTAGGTGACAGCTGTGGCTTGATCTAATGGGGGTTCTGAGGATGGAGGGGAGGCATTCAAAAGATTCTTAGACAGTCAGCACTGCACCAAGATGTGTGCCAATCATGGCGCTCTGCCTAGTAATTCCAAAGCCCCCAAACTCCCAAACCTAAACTTTTTTTCATAATTCATCAGCGGCCCAATTTACCTAGAATTATATGGCAGCAAAACCAGAACCTGAACTGACTTGAGGCTATTTATAGTATATTTATCCTATTTTATGTGAGTATTTAAAGGCAGAAGTATTAATGTTTGGTTATGGGGTCCTCCCCCGCCCCGCCCCCCCAGGTAGCATATTAACTTCCTGATGTTCTGGAAGGTGCTTAGCACCTAAACATAAAATAAATCTGGGGAGTGGGGTTTAAAACACTTAAACATTTATTTTGTGCTCATTTGGGCTGGGGCAAACAACCCTTCTGTGTAATAAAGCACACCTAAAATGCACTGCAAATGGATGAAATGACTAGCCTATACTGAAACACTTAGAACACTTACAATGAGTTTGAATAATTTATGTCATCAGCAATATGCTGGCACCTTTGTAAAGCACTAGGGTCTGGCAGGGTGTTTTAAAATAAATTGATCAGAAACATAATTGAGATACTCAGATGTCAACTGGGAAGATTTTGGCGACATTAAAGTTTCCAACCACATACTCTCCATTTTGAACTTATGACAGCTTGAAAAGCAAATGCTAGTACTCTACCTCAAAGATCCGAAGGAACTAGCACCAACAGCAACCAGTGTTAGCACATTTTAGTTCTAATACCTTCGATGCTAAAAAAATTCAAGAGGCCTACTAAACTAAAAGTGTTCACATTTAACTAAATGCACTGGGGAAAACTGGAAAATCAAGCTTGATGTTAAGGGAGACAACACTTCACATCTGTTATTGAGTTTCTTTGTGGATATGCTGCTGCTTCTTTTTTAAAAAACTGTCTCCTCCCCCAATATTTATTAGTCATCTACTGGCCACCCAGACCCTCCTAAATTCCTCAGTCACTGGGCCTGATTGGCAGCTTCTCTCTGCGAAATCTCCTGCCATCGTACTAGAGGAGTTGGAATTCCCTCTACGTATCCAGTGTCCCAGTAATTCAGCTTCCTCAACAGCAGGAACCTTCCCATTCTCTCCAAACTCCACAATAACAATCACATCCTAGACCCACCCTAGAACCTGATTTCTGAAACCACCTCCTCTGAATACATCATTTCCTCCTCCTTTATGCCTCCTGCACCTGTTTGTTCATCCCTCCCACATTCAACTAATATTCATTAAATACCTGCCTTTTGCCAAGTCTCTTCTAGGTGCACGGGGGGAAACATTATTAAAAAATAAAGATATAACAACCAGGACAGAAATCTCTGCCCCCATGTAACATATAAATAAGCAAATACGTAAAACGTACACTATCAAATAGTGATACACGCTGTAGAGAAAAATAGAAAGGCGGAGAAGGGGGGTGTTAGCACTTGGCAAGAGGAACACCATTTCAGAGAGGGGGACCAGAAAAGCCCTGAGGAGGAGACATGTCAACAACCCTAACCCTGAAGGAGGTGAGGGATCAAGCTATAAAGAGTACTGTGAATAAGATGGAAATGAGAAAACTGGGCTTCTACTGTGAAACGATCACTCTGGCTGATGAATTAGGAACAGTCTACGGTGGAAGAAAAGCAGAGGGAGGAAAACCTGGCTCACCTTGCTCCCTTTTCGACCCTTTCACGTGGTGGTTTTTTACCCCTCCCACAGCCCTCATGCTACTGGGCTTGGAAGGAGGACAGGTATCATCCTGCTCATCACTGCTGTTTCCAAACCACTCTCTCCCTCCTCCCTAAAGTCTCTCACCTTTGAAACTCAGATCATCAGACTCCATCACCTATTTTGAATGTCATTGTCATCAAACTCTGTCACCACTATTATGGCTGTTATCCAACAACCTCTCACCCAATTACCCCCATGATCATTCACTAAACCAAGAATATGCCTCCATCACTGCAAGTTCCTGCACCAACTAGATGACCACCTGCCCCCCCCCCCCTAGATTTCCAGCTCACTTTCTTTAAAATTCTGGACCCAAAAATCCATTCACCTTCCTGAGGTCTCCATGCCACTGACCCTACAACCTTTATACTGTTCCTTGTTCCTTGATATGGTCTCTCGACTCTTCCACTTCACGTCAGTCACTTAAACTCCACTGCTTCTTTGTGCCTGTTTGGCAGACCCTCAATACCGGTTGACTACCAATCCACCTCACTCCACACCTACCCCTGAATAGGGAAAATTCTGGGGTTGGAAGGAGGCCAACAAACAGAGCACTGTTCTTGAGTTGATAAGAGGGGACAGGCGCAGAGAACGCTCACTGCATTAAGAGGAGGGAAGGCTGAGTGCAGGGCACAGGTCTATGCAGGTGGGAGAGATTGGCAGAAGGTGGTGGGAAGGCCTGGCAGAAGCCTGAGGGTATTTTCTTCTGGTTGTTTCTATATTCTCAGTGAATGGGAGCAAGGCCATCAAATGAGTGTGAGGTGAGGAAAGAGGTGTTGGAAGACTGAGAAAACAGAGGGGGAGAATGAGTGGACATGGTACCTCTCTGAGGGTGCAGCACCTCTCTGTTCTAAGTTAACCAGTCCTCTCCTGCCCTCACCCGCCCCTTTATCCAGCCTAGAACCAGGCAGGGTGTGATAGAAGGGATATAAAACTACTTCAACAATACCAATACCAACTCTGGGTCTCCCTACTCAGACCCCTAAAGCCAAGGGCTGCTGAACAAATCCAGAAAACTAATATGAGTCCATTGCACACATGTTAATTCATTTCAACTGGATTCTCAATGTTTCTCAGTAAATCTTTTATTCATCTCTGGTTAATGCCCATCCCAAAGCCCACTATCCTCACTAACAACAGTATGAAATGTCCAGATTCCCCACATATACATACCATATGATTCATTTTATGGAACTTTGCCTTAAAGACCTAGAAATTTGGCATGTGATCCTAGCAGACTCACAGTAGTGAGATTTGGAGATAGAACTAAAAAAACTTATTTCACAGAAATGTATTTATTTACTTCATAGTTCCTCCTCCTGGGACTGCCACACAGAAAAAAGAGTTAGCACAGCCACAAACACAGTAGTGACCTAACTTACTCAGCAGAGGAGACCTGGCTCTTTCTGTACTTGTGTCAAGTACTGCAAATACTTGTGTCAGATGGTCACCGGCCACACAACTGCAGTGGCAAGGACGAAGGGCCCAGGACTCATTTTCACTCATTCATTCCTTCACTCAACACCCATCTGTGAAGAGGTTTCTGTACTAGGCACCGGTTATTCTAGGTGCTGAGGATACAGTGATTCATGAGACAGACATGGACCCTCAGAGGTAATGGATTTTACTGGGGCACATGGACATAAAGCATATAATTACAATAAGGAGTAAAACTTACGATGGGAAAGCATAATGATCACTATATAGAGCAGAGGGATCGAATGTCATAGGAAGGAAAGAATCTAGAAAGATCTGAGAAAGTGATATTGAAACTGAGAGTACTTAGCAAGTGGGAACTTTCTACTTTCTCCAGGTCTTTAGCAACTCCCCCCGCCCCAGTCACTCTGAATAGATGAACTTGGTTTCTATTTTATGGAGGGCAAAGTCCACTTAATGTGAGTGAGGGTCTTTCAAAACTTCCTTCCTCTATTAACCAATGTCACCCCACTACATTCAATTAAAAAACAAATCAAAAACCAGACTTCCTTTTTCTGTGACTCAAAATCCCTGCATGTTAACATTTACTTGTCCTTCCCTCCTGGGTCCCAAATGTTCTTCCTTCTGTTCCATGGCTAACCCCCCCCCCCCCCCCATCACTCCCATGCCTAATCCATAGAAGTTTATTCAGTCATCTTACCTTTCTTGAATTTTGAATTTGTTAAATATACAGGTTATGAAGAAAAAAAGAGTATTCCAGATGTAAGAAACAAAATGAACAAGTTATATAACTCGGAAAGAATAGGGAATATTTATGAAAGCAGTGATGAAACTGGTCTTATTGCATAGCAGGGTGCGTTGGATGGTGATAGAAAATAAAGGTAGATGGATAGAGGGTGGGACAGATTACAGAGTATGTTAAAAGCCACACAGTGTAGGTTGATGGTTTTTGAACAAGAAAAAGCTCATGATTAAAGTAATATTTAAGGGGAGATTCAACTGGGATGGGACTGGGATGGGACTGGGATGGGATGGGATGGATTGAACCTTGGAACAAGAACAGGATGAGGATTAGGGGAAGGGAGCGTGGAAGGCAAGAGGGTGAGGCAATCATCCTGACAAGTATATTGAGAACCTGCTAAATGTGTAGGTAGTGAGAAGGAAAAAAGGAAAAGACAAAAGACGTTTCCCAGAGAAATGGACATAACCTGGTGACTAACAAACAGCATACTGTGGATCAATTTCAACCTAAGCTCTTGGAGAGAGGCAGTGTAATTGCTACAAGATGGAAGGCACAGTGTTATACTAGTAAAGTTCCTAGAATCCTAGCACTTGGAGGCTGGAAGGGGCCAGGACCTCTGAGATCATGTGATTCAGCCCGCTCACTTTATACATTAGGAAGCAGAGGCCCAAAGCAGTGAAGTGATTTGTCAAAAGTCACAAAGCAAGTTGCTGAGAGAGCTGGGACTAGAACCCTGCCTCCTGTCTGCCTTTGGAGTTCCCTCCACCACACCCTCCTGCCTCTCCTAGACTCCATTCTCAGCTTCCTATTTGCCCACTGAGACCCTCAGGTGCAACACTTCCATTGATAAAAGCCATTGATTTTGGCCTCTGCACATATCTGGTCCGGGAGAGTTAACTCTCGGTCATCTGGGCTTCAAAGATGCTATACTGACTCTACCCCAGGACCTTCCTGAAGATAAGCCTGCCCTGTTCTTTCATGAGGAGCTCAGCCCAGACTGTGCTACATCTCCAGACACTGTTTTGAAATTTCTAGTAAGTCTCAAAGCAATAGAGTAAATAAGATGCACGCCCTACTCAGATCATTAAAATGATTTTGGGACTAAAGGGCAAACCATATTGACCCTTATTGTTTCCTCCTTCCCCTCCTATTCCGACTCAGTAACAGAATTTAAGATGCTGTTTGCCTCATCTGAGATGTAAATCTCAAGCCATGTGTATGATTCCTTGGCAAAGGCTGGAATTTGTGTTTGGTAATCTTCATACTGCCAGTTCACAGAACTCTGCTGATAATAAAAGTAGTCTATTATATTTCTAGCGGAGCTTCTACATTTTTTTCCAGACAACATTCACTAGTAAAATAGGAGTTTCTAGGTAATTTCCTAGTGAACTTTGAGCCTTAAAGTAAGTTAACATGAATACAGCCTCCAATGTGTTACGGAAACCAAGTATGATAATTTATACTAAATAAATATGGACAACTTGGCTATCTCATTTCCTCTGTCTTTATCAAGAAGGCCTTTACCAAGGTACCATGGACTTGACCACGCATCCATATTAAGAGAGATATTTAGATGGAAACAGCCTAAGTGCCGATCAGTAGATAAGTGGATAAAAAAGCTGTGGCACTTTTACACCATGGAATACTATGCGGCCGTGAGGAGGAAGGACCTTTTGGCCTTTGGCACAGCATGGAGGGAACTAGAGAGTATTATGCTAAGTGAAATGAGCCAGTCAGAGAAGGACAAGTACCAAATGATCTCACTTATATGTGGAATATAATAAACAAAATAAACTGATGAACAAAGTGGATCCAGAGACATAGAAGCTTGGAACAAACTGAGGGATCTCAGAGGGAAGGCAGGGAGGGGGGTGTAGGTGGCGAGAGATTAATCAGGGAACTTGTATGTTTATGGGCATGGCCCATGGAAGTGGACATTGGTGTGGAAAAGGCCTGGGGGTGGGATGGATGTGGTGTGGAGGGAATCAGTGGGGTTAAAAGGGGGACATCTGTAATGGTCTCAACAATAAAGAAACGTTAAAACAAAAAATAAATAAAAATAAAATCATCTTAATTTCATGGTAAATTAAGATGTTAATACATTCACATAAAGTTAAAATAAAGTTAAAAATTAGCTATCCTAAAGGTGTTATTAGATAGCAGTTGTTCAAAAGCCATTTAATGTACTCTCAGTAGGATTTTTAAAAGACTGTTTACATTTTAGAAGAAAGAGCCTCTTAATAAATATGTGCTTATATGTTGGAGAGGTAAGCTTACACATAGAAAGTTAATGTGGGTTAAACAATTGATTTTTATTATCTTATGTAACTTACTGTAAAATAAATAAAAGAGATATTTAGAGTGAATTGTCCTGAACTATTTGAACTTATTAACAGCTGCCTGAATAAAGTCAATAGATAATACCAAATAACTTTATAAGAGAAATATTTAATATTGTTTGTTTTCTCCTCTTGCTTTTTCCAAGAGTTGCAGTAAGAACATTTTTTAAAAGAAAGAAAAACTATAAAATATGCCAAATCCTTCTTTGGGAAAATATTGACAATTCTATGTTTTGAAGGGCAAAATTTCCAAAGTACCGGTACACAATTCAGGTACCAAACTTGACCCCTTGGCTTATGTTTTCTTCTAACTTTATTTCCTCATACTATTCATTTTGACATTTTTTTTTTTACCACATGCTTTGAGCATCTCAAAAGCTTAGACTGAGTACATCTGTTTGCTTAGCAGCTTTAAGATACTCTCTTTTATGACTAAGCGGCAGGTGCTGTTCAGTTTATTATCATGCATGTAAACTAAGCCCTTGAACTTGGAGTGAGGAAAAGCATTCCACTTAAAATTTAGAAAGGAAGGAACTACACAACAGCTTCCTTTAGAACAGCCTGCTTTTTCAGCTTCCTGTATGAAAATAATATTGTATTTTTACAGGAATTTCTAAAAACAATGAAGAAATTATATTTAAGCCTTTAGACAGTTAAGCTTCAAATCCTTTAAAGAGCAAGCAATTTCTTCTAATAACTTTGATATTTAAATCAAGCCAGGAACAGAAAAAGAGATTAATAAAATAGAAATGTGGTACAAAGTTTAAAGTGGATTATACAATTTTCAGATTATCATGCGTTCACATTTTCTTCCAGTAAATGACAAACATTAAGACTTTGGGCTTTAAAAGCCCCAAATATCAAGCTACTGTATTTGGTAGAGATGATGAGGGAAAGATTTTCTCTGTTGGTGTGGTTGCTGCTATTGCTGTTATGAAACAATTTTGATTAAATCACAAATACACCAAGTTTATTATTAAACGCAGTTTCTCAGACTCTAACTGAACCGGAGAAAATTGACTATTCTCTTTAAAAATAAAAATAAAATGCATGCAGAACCTCAAATTCCAGGGGAGAGAGCAGTAACCTCCTCAAAGCACAGACCTTAAATGTTCTTTCAAACTTCTATGAAGTAACCAAGTTACCCACCAGGCTGCTTCCATGGCCATCTCTCACATAGGGATTTCCACAGCTCACGTGTGTAGAGTCAGAAAGATGATTACGCTGTCCATCAGCGCTAGGCTCTCTCCGTGCATAATTCAGCCTGTCACTAGTATGCATTTAGAAATTTTCTATCAAGGGCTGTTAAATGAACTAAAAGCTAATCATGAAATTCAACCTATCCTTACAGTACCCTTTCTTGAATGCTAACATTTCATCTTATTCAAATAGTCAAGATCGAAGTGTGTCAGAAAATTCCAATCACTTGGACCGTTTAGGACAGAGCAACACAGATGTGGGAAACTATAGCTATAGAAACTATAGTTTCCTGGATGTTCTCTAACCCACCCCAGTCTTACCCCTGCAGAGCATCCAGCATCAGAAGCAGCAGCTGTTGCAAATCCAGGGCTCAGAAAAGCATATGGCGCTGGCCTAGGAGACCAAAGCCAGATGATTTGAACAGAAGTGGTGGCGGGTGATGTCTGGGATGAGAACTCAGGGCTTCCTGTTCCTACCTGAAATCAGACACGTGGAGGAGACAGCAACAGAAAGTGTGTCTTCAAGAGCTCCCAACATCCCTGACTGTGCCCCCTCTCCGGTGCACTCTGCACGATACTGCCACTGACCTTTTTGCACCTCCCCTTTCCAGTAACTGCCATCCCATGTGCACTACATTTATCTGTGTATCTTTTTATCTGCCCATAAGATTATAAGGTCATTGAAGAGGAGGAGCTCATCTTTTCATCTGTATCTACCGCTAGTTTCAGGAAGAGAAATTGGCACAAAGCTCATTCAGTATTTGTTCTTGAACCTTTAGTCGTAGAGTTAAGAGAGCAAAATAAAGTCTGTCTTCTAGTATGTTCACACCCCCACTCAACTGTACCTCATCCCTACTCTATGCCTAGTATTCATTCCTTATATCTGATCAAAAACTACTATCAGGAAAGGATATAATAAATCTATTCATTCTAAAAGGAAAAAGATATGTGGTTGACCTCTCTCAGTGGCCCTGCAAAACGAAGGAATTCCAATGATCTAGATGTGAGATTCCAGGTGGTAGCCCTGGAATCACACCAGGCAGGTCCACCACACAGAAAGGTTTTTAAGTCTTCAGCTAAGCCTTCAGGTCCTTTGGGTCTGCCTAACAGCTATCTCCATCTGCTGTCCTCTCTCTGGTAAGCCATGCCAGGACTCCCCTGAAAACAGGAACTGGGCCACACAAGCAACCATACTACTTTAATTAATATATTGAACACGCATGCAGCCATATAGTACAGTTCAGTGTACACTTACTTTATTTCATATTTGCCCATTTTCTTTCTCAACTACGTTGGAAGCTGCCTAAGGAGAGGAGCTACATATACTTCTCCACATTGAGTCCTAGTCCAATGCTGAGCACATAGTAGGTAGGTATTCAGTGGTGTACTACAAATTTGTAATCCAGCAAGCACAGAAAATGTTTTGCATAATAACTTTACTGTTACAAAAGCACTCAAAATTATCAGCAAGTTAGAATGAACAATGGTAATACTGAGGCTGTTAAAAAGCAAATCACATTTATTAAGAGTTTATTAAATGTCAAACTTTGACCTATGCCCTTCACAGGTCTCTCATTTAATCTTTATGAGGTTTGGAGACCTTACATACCTCCCAGTTACACTGTCAAGTGGGACAGAAGGCAGGCTGATTCCAGACTCTATATTCAACCAGCTCATCAATTTAAAAATTTAAGTTCCCCAAATATTTCCTAACAGTATGAAAGACGTACAGTAAGAAGACGTACAGTGATTTCAAAAAACTGTTTTAAAATAACTCTTTGCCTCTTAGCCCCTACTCATGCAGTTTCTTCTGTGGGAACATCTTCGTTCCACCTCCCCCCTATTGGGCAAATTTCACATCCTTAAAGTCATCTCAAGCATTTCTTCCTGCAACACCTCTCATTGCACCTTGCACACACTGACTTTCCACCAACAGTCCTGCTCTAATCCATGTGTCTGTTTATTATTTTCCCATGAGAGTCTGAGCTCCTAGAGTTGAGAACCTTGTCTTTTCATTTGAGTACCTAGGCTCTAACAGAGTACCTAATACACAACAAGTGCAAGGTCAATATTTTTTCTTGAAATAGGAGTAGCATTAAGATTCTTAGTTTGCAACATCTATCTTTCACAGCAGATCTGTATCAAGATCTACATTATAACTTTCAACTCAGTAATTTAAATTTGTTTCCATAGCAATGAGACAAAGTGCTTCTTATTATACTGAGAAAGGCAAGCTAAAACTTAAGGTTCAACCCACTGAAATACTTCACAATCACCTGCTTTTGTTCTTAGTATGAAGAGACAGAATGACAGCATTTAACTTTCTGTAACTTCCTCTCTCAAGAACACTCTAACTTTACCACTAACAATAAACCAAGACTTATTTTTTCAAACATAACTACACTATAATTTCCATTAATAAAAGGACAGCATCTTATTCCTTCACAAATCTAAAATGTCTGCAAGAGAACAATACATCTAATCAATCCACAGCTCTATTTCAGACTCTGACAAACCAAAAGATATTTTTAAAGTAAACATCACTCCTTCTCACAACTGACCTTTTAAGAAAGATGTCATGGACAATTCTATAAGAGAGAGAATGCAGGGGAGCCCTCTCTGGGCTGATTTAAAACATGGTCTAAATTAGGCAAGGGGGGGTGCTATAAGAACTTCTCAAGGCCTGTTCCAGCTCAGTAATTTTAACTCAAAAGAAAAGAAAAATGGGTTCAATTTTTCATTCTTAATTAGGCTCCTTACTTTCTGAAAGTCTGCTGAATTCCACGATATTAAATTTCAATTTCTGGGCATTTGTTTACATCTTTCTTTAAAGAAAAAAAAAAAAAAAAAAGATTGTCTCCTTCCTTCCATCCACTCCCTCCAACCCTAACAGACCAATAAAAAGCACTGGTGGAACCTAGACAGGCCTGCGTTCTTATGAGGATAACAAAGTAGAAATGTAAATATGCCTCAGCTCAAGGGAAGAAAACTAACTACACTCAGCTATAATCTGTTCAGCAAAGAAGCCAATGAAACATAGATGGTGATTACACATCCTAACTGAGAAAGCTACCCAGTGAAAATGGACTGGGGCGCCTAAGGCTCTGAGTTCATTATATCCTAAAAGAAAAGATCTCGTCTTAAATTTACCGAGTCTCTCAAAGCTTACATTAAAAGAAAAAATCTTTCTCAAAATTTACTACTGGAAAAAACATTTATAACATTAACCAAAACAATTCTCAGTTTTTGGTTTTGCTCTTTTATGATAAACAGAATGTCTTCAAACAAGACTGAGACTTACTGATATGTTTAAAAGCTAAGATTCAGCTAAATCAATAAACTAATAGCACTTCCCTATGTTATCCTGCTGAAAGCAAAATATCAGACATTCATCTACTTATCAAGACTCACTTGTCACGTTCATTCATCAGCATCTCTGCTGCTTCTGAGAAGCATCTGATGAACATAAATTTCAGGAATAAATGAGGAGAGTATCAGAGAGTCCCTATCAGAACCTCTAAGAAATGGTGAAAAGGGAAAGAATGAGGAAATATGCTTAGCCGAGACAGTCAACAGATCAGGCCTTTAGAGGTTCCTCCCTATCTGAGTAAGCAGACAATGTTCAGTCTTTCTGGCTAAGTTTCGGCAACACTCTATACCATGAGTATAGTATATCATGACAAATGAATATCAAAATTAAGTTATTTTTCCATTCTGGTTGAAGAGCTCATTTTGAGAAAACATTGTCAACCATTAACTAGGTAGAGTACACGTTAATTCATGTCACATCATGATGTGGTTTCAGTATTTTTTCTTCCAGTATTACATGTTAATAAATCATGGTTTCTATGCCTCAGTGTCCAGAGACCAGGCACAAACCTGTAGGGAAGTTAACCATTTACCTGATCCAGTACAACAGAGCTTTAATTCTCTATATTATTATTCTATAGTGCAGAAAAGGGAAGCAGGGGCCAGGTGCCTCTTTAAAAGTGCTATTCTTTCAATTTTGATAATTTCCAATTCAACACCTAATTTACTGGAGCTTTCTGGATTGGCTTTGTGAAGGCACTGAGAGAGACTGTATTTGTAGCCAAATGGTCTATGTGCTTAAATGCAAAAATGTAGCTGCATCACTGCAAGATTCCGCTGTGATCACAGCAGTGGAAAGAGGAATCCATGGATGTAACCGGGGTTCTGCAAAGGCCCCTGGATCTAACAAGCACTGAGCAATACCGCAAAGGGTGTGAATGACACTAAGAAACCCTCTGAACTCATTCTTGTAGCTCAAGCATTTCCTTAGTGAAAAAAACAAGAGTCTGGAGTATAGAAAAAATATCTTTGTTAGAGAAATAGTATATTCTTATTCTCTGAACAGAATACATCAAACTCAAGGCTTCCTATACAACACAACTTCCCTGAGCACCTTAATCAGGAGTTTTGCTGGGTGCTGGGATACGGAGATGAGTAAGACCAATTCCCTGACTTCATGATTTGTCAGACAGACAGACAAGAAAACAGACAATCACAACATAGTGTAGAAAATAATACTAGATGACAGCCAGGTATTATGGGAGCATTGGGGGGTGAGGGCTTTAGGGTCAGCAAAGGGACCCCAGAGGAAATAAGGAATGCAGCTAAATCTTAAAGAATAAATTAGGGAAAGCATAAGGAAGTGAGCAGGGAGGGAGGGAACAATCCAGGCACAAGGAACTGATGTGCAAATGATCTACTTCAAGACTTTTTACCACGCAACATTCTCCACTCAACATACTCCTTTAACCTGAAGGCTAAAGCAACAGGAAGCTCCCAAATAGAGAAAAATGCACAGTCCAAGTACCTTCCTTACAGTGTGTGACTATTATATAAACTTCAAGACTTGTGACATGAGAAAAAGCAATATTTGTGTTAGGACATACTGTTTGCTGGACACATCATTACAAAGTTTGAGGCCAAACAAAATTGAAACATTAACAGGTTTAAAAGCAATGATAAAGCATGGAAATGCAGCTGCATTTTTTCAATTAGAAAAAAGTTGCAGTAGATGAGTTTTTAGGAAAAACCGTAAATTAAGCAGCCTCTTATCTGCACATATGACCCTTAATTATTTCCTTGAGAAGGGAAAAATGATTCCCTACCCAAAATAGTATCAAGCATTTACTGAGTGATAACTCACCCATTTTATCATTTAAACCACAGCCAGAAAAAAAGTACCATTATCATCTCCATTTTACAGATGAAAGAGGTGAGGCCAAGTTCATGGTCACACTGAGTATAAAGGAGAGAGGCAGGGTTAGAATGCAGGTTTTCTGACTCAAGAGTCTTGGTTCTGGTCCTGGCACTATCACAAACTTGCCGCTTAATCCCACTGCTGTTTTCTCCTCTACAAAAGTAAGGAACTGAAAATTTTATAATGTTGAGAAGCAAACTGTTTAAGGGTTAGCTTGCTCTTTCAATGATAAATTTTTAAAAAAGGATCAGGTTCACATTGCCGTTATTATTATTATACTAAAAGAATGCACATAGCCCTTGGCCCTCATGGCCATTTGAAAATAACTCCTCTATTTTTTCCCCCTTTTGTTTCTTCCCTACAACTGAGCACCAGCCATACTGGCGCATCCTAGCAAACAGCTGTTATGTATTTTCAAAATTCCTAAATATAGTACCTTGATTCAGATTGGAGAGAAACTCAACTTTCTAATATGGATGCTGAGATGATGTTATTACATTACACTGGTTTCCCTCCATTTGTAAAATAATTATAGAAGGCTTTTTAATAAAAAATACTTTTATAAAAATTCTAACGTGTTAAACAAGGAACAGTTTGTTAAATATTCATTACTAAGTGAGACTAAGTTTGCAGTGAAATACTGATGTAAATCTTTAAAACAATCCCCCACATTCCGCCCCCAGATTTTCCTCCTATTCAACATAATCCTGTCAGCAACACCTGCCACTACTGTTACACTATAGTTACCATGACCACTGCTAACAGTCTTAATAGAAATAAAAAGCAGATTTGACAATTAAACCCAAGGGAACATTAGCTGTATGCAGAATTACTTTTGGAATAAGTCTCATTCTACAGAACACAATAACCAAAAGGGAGATCTGCAGCCAGTGAAAAATAAACTTTAGTAACTAATCCTTGGACTTGGTCTCATAGATTTATCCTAGACTCCAACAAAATAAGACCCTCAGACATTGACTTCTCCCCAAAGACCCTCTTAGCCCACTCTGTATAGGCTGAGCCCCCTCTTATTCAATGTGCACTCTTCCTGGGCTTCACTACAGCATTTACTCCACTATAAGAATATAAGGCTGTGCATTTTAACTGTCTGTCTCTCTTAACTTCTCTGAGCCTCAATATCCTCATTTGTCTTGGGGAAGAAATAGTTTAAACCAAAGCCTTAAAAGAACCATATTGTATAAAGTTAGAAAAATTTAGCAAAAGAAAAAATAATTAAAATTATACACAATACAGTAAGCAGAAGAAAGGAAATAATGAGGATCAGAACAGAAAATCAATGAAATATAGAGAGAAGGAAATGAGAAGGGACATTATTATGTCCCTTATGAACACAGATGCAAAAATTTTAAACAAAATTTAGCAAATCAAATCCAAAAATATATAAAAAGAATAAATACATCATGAGCAAGTAGGGTTCATCTCAGGAATGCAAGGCTGGTTTACCATTCAAAACACAATCAAGGTAATTTACCATATTAACAAACTAGTAAAAACCATGTAATCCTACTAAATGCTGAAAAATATCTAACAAAATCCATTCCTGATTAAAAAGCAAACTAAGAATAAAAGAGAATTTCCACAATCTGACAAAGAGCACACACACACACACCCCCCTATAGTTAACATCACACAATGGTGAAAACCTAAATGATTTCCCTCTAAAATGAGAAACAAGATGAGGATGTCCACTCTCATTTCTATCCATGACTTCTATAGTAGAGGTTGGTGCAATAAGGCAAGGACAAGAAACACAGGCATCCAGATTAGAAATAAATAAATAAAGTGTCTTCATTCAAAAAATAACATGATTTATATAGAAAATCCAGTGAACTCTACAAAAAAGCTACTAGGGCTAATCAGTGAGTTTAACAAAGCTGCAGGATATAAGATCTATATACAAAACTGAATTGTATTTCCATGCTAGTAATAAATAATTTTATATTGAAAATTTTTAAAATATGATTTATAGTAATGCCAAAAATCTGAACTACTTAGAGATAAATCTGACAAAAGATGTGAAGATCTATACTTTAAAACACTACTGAGAGAATTTAGACATAAATGGAGAAAAATAACATGTTCATGGGTTGGAAGACAATATTGTTAAAAAGTCAATTCTCTCCCAAATTGATATACAGATGCAATATAATACCAAACTAAATCTCAGCAGGCTATTTTGCATAAGTTGATAAGCTGATTCTAAACTTCATATAGATATTCGAAGGACCTGGAATAGCCAAAACTGGGGGGGAAAAAGTTGGAGGAATAACACTACCAAATTTCAAGACTTGTTATAAAGCTACAGTAATTAAGACAGTGTGGCACTAGTTTAGGGACAAATAGGTCAATGGAACAAAACAATTCAAAATGACCTGCACATATGGACAACTGATTTTTGACAAAGGTGCAAAGGCAATTCAATGAAGAGAGGACAGTAATTTCAACAAATGGTGCTGGAATAACTAGATACCACATCCAAAAAATATGAACTTTGATGCACACCTTGCACCACATGCAAAAATTAAGTCAAAAGGAATCGTATTCCTAAAATGCAAAACCTCAAACCATAAAAATACTAGAAAAAAACACAGGAGATAATCTCTGTGATTTAAGATTAGGTAAAGCTTTCTTAAATATGATACCAAAAGCATAACTCACAGAAGAACAAATTAATAAACTGAATTTCATCAAAATTGAGAACTTCTTTTTGAAAGACACCATTAAGAGAATTAAAACACAAGTCAGACTGGGAGAAAATATTTGCAGATCATATATCTGATAAGGACTCTATATCAGAATATATAAAGAGCTCTCAAAACTCAATAATAAAACAATCCAATAAATAAATGCAAAAGAGCTAACACTGCAGAAAGAAACGGTGAACACATGAAAATATGCTTAACTCAATCATTAGGAAGATGCAAATTAAAAACACGAGTTACCACTAAACACTTATTAGAATGGTCAAAAATTAAAAAGACTAGCCATACCAACTGTTGACAGAGATGTGGAACAACTGGAACTCTCATGCATTGCTGATTGGGTAAGTAAAAGGATAAAACAACTTGAAAATAGCTTGCTAGTTTTTACAAATTTAAACATACACCTACCATCATACGATCCAGCCATCCCACTCCTAGGTATTTGCCTAAGAGAAAAGAAAGCATATGTCCATACAAAGATTTATATATAGCTGTTCAGATCAGTTTTATTTGTAATAGCCAGAAACTGTAAACACCCAAATGGACATCGACAGTGAACAGATATACATATTGTGGAATATTCATATTCCTCAGCAATTAAAAGGAATAAATTATCGATATACTCAGCAGGGATGAATCTCAAAATAATTATGCTGTGTGAAAGCCAGATAAAAAAGAGTACATACTATACAAATCCACTTACATAAAACCCTGGAGTAGGCAAACTAATCTATCGGGACAGAAAGCAGATTAGCTGTTGCCTAGAGATGGAGGCAGAGGGGCATAAGGGTAAGATTACAAAGAGTTACAAAGAAACTTTGGGGGAAATGATAAATATTTTCATTATTCTTATTGTGGTGGTGGTTTTATAGGTGCATATATGTGCCAGAACTGATTAAACTGTACACTTGGAAGGTGCCATTTACTGTATGTCAATTACGCCTCAATAAAAATGGGGGGGAAAAATAACAGCCTAAGCTTTATACTATCCATTTTAAATTGCCCCCTTTTCATCAGCACCTAAAAATCATCATAGCAAAGCAACTGATGTAACTGTCTCAAATACACCCTTTCCTTTGACCTTTACTCTATATAAACACAATTGTAAGAGTAAATTACTACTGGATGGAAAAGTGAACAAACTGGTCTCTCTGGATTGCACAGTGGTCTGTTTACTGGCTTCCAATGAAGCCTGAATATTTAGCTAAACTACCAGTTCTGAAAGCTTGGTCACTTAATATTGAAAATATT